>NC_087266.1:16087487-18487487 GCF_015220805.1 Pogoniulus pusillus
ACCTGGTAGGCTCACGGAACAGCTGAGATCAGTTGTCCTCCATACACTCTAGAAACCTTTCCAGACTGCCTCTTCTCTGCAGTGCTAAAGTCCCAGCAGATGTCTGGCAGGTTAAAGATGCCCACAAGAACAAGGGCAGGTGATCTTGAGGCAGCCTCCAGTTGCTTAAAGAATAATAAATGAACCTCTTCTTCCTGGCTGGGTTGTCTATAACAGACTCCAATCAGGATGTCAATGTTGTTGACCTTCCCCCTAATTTAAACCCATAGGGTCTCAACCTGATCATCCTTAATTTCTACTTCCATGATGTCCAGAGCCTCCTTAACACATAGGGCCACTTCTCCACCCCTTCTCCCTCGCCTGTTTCTCCTGAAGAGTCTGTAGCCATTGATTATAGTGCTCCAGTCACGTGAGTCATCCCAGCATGTTTCTGTGATGGCAACAATATCGTAGCTCTCCTCGTGTACCAAGGCTTCCAGCTCCTCTTGTTTATTACCCATACTGTGTGCATCAGTGTACGTTATATGCACTGCACAAACCCCTTTGAGTTGAAATAGGAGACTAACCAGAAAAAGTGTAATATATGTTCTTACTCTTCCTCAAGCTAAGTGGACCCTTATGCACTCTAGAGTTGTTGTTATGATCATATACTGATGATAATAGGTGCCTTGGAAAAGTGATTTGATATGGAAGTTAATATCCATGCTGCAGATGGCTGCCTCTGATCAGATTAAATCCACAGCATCTTTGACAACAAAATCATCTCAGGTTTAAAATAGATTGTATGTGGGAGAAAAAGCTAAACCAGCCAAAAAGGTCTGATTTTAGCATTTTTGTAGGCAATCCAGCTTCCCTTTGGTCTTGAGGTTTCCCTTCACATACTCTTTTCAATTTTCATGGTGTTTCCTTGATTCCCTAGTGGACAATAGAGAGAAATCTGAGCATTGTGGGCTACTGCCCAGTTAGTTTCCCTATTACCTTTCTCTACGTCTCCAAAACTGGTGTCCAATTTATACTAAAACTCAGCGTGTTCTGCAGGATCCAGAATAATGCATCCTATATTTACACTACAGTGCAACTGCCATATCAGACAAGATAATTTATACATATAATTTATGCATTTTCTGAAGAGCTGTGTTACAGTTTCCTTAAAACAAAAAACAAAATGAATTAATGACATGTAGAAATGTAACTCAAATCAGTATCTTCTACATTGATCACTTTGAATTTTTCACACCAGACATTTGATACATTTAATCACAGGAAAGCTTAAAGTAAGTGACAAAAAACCCAATCCTGCAGACTTCCCATATGCTTTTAAACAGAACATGAAACGAAGAAGAGAAAAAAAAAATTGGAAGATGTTATAGTCAATAACTCCTATGGTCCATGGTCTCAGGATGTTTCAAAAAACATGCAGTGACACAGGATATAAATAAATAAATAAATCTTCAAATAACAGCAGAATAGGAAGGTTTTTAAAACATTGAGTTTATGTATGCAGAGAAAATTCTCCTCCAGCATTGTAGATTGAAAAGGGTATAGATCAATGGGCATTTTTTGTTGAAATGTCTGCATCACTCAAAAGGTTTTATGGAATACAGGAGATGTTCTTTGGAAAAAGTATGGCCTGAAGTAGAGTACAGGGAAAGAAATTTTGATGTAACAAATAGAGCAATATTGTGGCTAGAGATAGTAGAAAATATCCTTTGATGGTTTACAGTGGCAATCAATGCACTTTCAGGCTTTTCTGTATCTCACTATTGTTCGTGTAGTCTGAGTATTAGATCATAAAGAAGCTATCTTATGGATTTATGAACAATTTACAACACTTATTTTACTGATGAGATTGCCTGGCTCAGCAAAAGACCCATTAAATAACAAGTAAACCAAAATAAAACAGGTTCATGTTTTCATCAATGAAAAGACAAATATTTGGTTATTATGTTCCAAAAGGATTGTAACTTCAGGAAAAAAGAATATTAAAAGAACTAACTTAATTTTTCTATCAAGAATGGAGCCTTAAAAGAACTAAGTTAATTCTTCTATCAAGAATGAAGCCTTGAAATGAAAATGATACTGTGGTGGACAACCCAGCAATAATAAACAAATGCTACTAACAGCTTTTCAAAATGTGAAAAATTGGAAAAAAAAATACATGATTAAATTTGTCCTCAAAAGCATTTTTCTATAATGTCATTTTTATGAAGTACTCATAAAGATTTTTGTTAGTGGTTAGGGAACTATTAACTAATTCAAAAGTTTTGATTGTAGATGTTTGTAGAATCTGTCTGGAAATTTCATGATAATGTAGTTTTGAAGTAAAGAAACCAATGTCCTGAATTACCCAGAAGAGTGATAATCAACATATTCAGGAAAGCTTCAAAAGTAGCATCAACATAATCTTAATGTCAATTGGTAACATGAACACCAATGAGAAGCATAAGGTGAGTGAGAGCTAAGAAAACATTGCAGACAGTAATTAAAAAAAAAAAAGACCTTAAACATAACACTTAAAATTGGAAGATCATCATACAAATAATGAAACTACAGTCATAGGATCATAGGATCACAGGATCACAGGATGTTAGGGGTTGGAAGGGACCCAAGATGATCATCAAGTCCAATTCCCCTGCCAGAGCAGGACAATACTATCTAACACAGATCACAGAGGAACACATCCAGACAGGCCTTGAAAGTCTTCAGAGTAGGACACTTCACAACCTCTCTGGGGAGCCTGTTCCAGTGCTCTGTGACCCTTACAGTAAAGAAGTTCCCCCTTGTGTTGAGGTGGAAACTTTTGTTGCAACTTGCACACATTGCTCCTTGTCCTATCCCAGGGAGCAGTGAGCAGAGCCTGTCCCCCCACTCCTGGCCAGCCCTCAGATACTTATGAACATTTATCAAATCCCCTCTAAGTCTTTTCTTTTCCAGACTAAAAAGCCCCAAGTCTCTCAGCCTCTCCTCATAAGCCATGCCCTCCTGTCCCCTCATCATCCTTTTTGCTCTCCACTGGATCCTCTCCAGCACATCCCTGTCCCTCTTAAACTGGGGAGCCCAAAACTGAACACAGTATTCAAGGTGGTGTCGTGGAACGCAGTTTCATGGGAAATTCACGGGGAAAACACGCGAGGCTGACTTGTAAAGACCAAGTGATTTATTGCTAAAATGCAAAGATTCCCCTCCCGAGAACTAAGTTACCCACGTGAATTCTTTGGTGGGGCTAGAGTAACATTTCAGAAAATGGTAAATAAAAGAGAGTCTGTGATTTTCTCAAAGAGTTCTTTGAGTCTTTGAAGTTGTTCAGTCTTGATTTATAAGAGTTCATCAGTCTACTCACAGTCACAGCAGCTCAGCAGGGTTTCGGAGCACTATTAGGGCGTTGTCCCTTTTCCCCGGCCAGGATCAGGTCCAAGCAGGCCCTCGGCCTCTGAGGATCAGACGTCAGCAGTCTTACGCCGGGCTGAGGCTGGAGCAGGCAGGCTGGAGCAGGCTGATTGGCCGGAATGGGCTGCAGGCAGGTAGCTGGCTGGTAGGTTGGTGACCCACAGGGTACAATAGCGGCAGCACACGCAATCCAGGCAGACACACCATTTTTATAGTGTTCCAAAGAGGTGTGCTCACCAGTTCTGACAATTTTTACGATATTTTTACAGATTGGTACAAAGTTATAATCAACCTGTATAATTGGGCAGTTCTTGCCACAACAACCTGTAAGACCACCCAAAGCTCGGCCCATCAGCAGGTGGTCAGTGTGCATGAGAACCAAGGCCGAAAGCTGGAAAACATTGGCCAATGTTTACCTTTTATCTTCCCTAGGGAGGAAACTTCTCATGGGACTAGAAGATTGTTTTGGTTTTACGATGCTTCTGGCTTACAATGTGAGACACTATAACTTACACGACATGGGGACCTTCCAGGGGCTTTGCCACCCTCCATGACAGATGGGGTCTCAACAGCGCAGAGTAGAGGGTAAGGAGAACCTCCCTTGATCTGCTGGACACATTCTTCCTAATACACCCCAGGATGCCATTGGCCTTCTTGGCCACAAGACCACATTGCTGTGCCATGGATAACTTGTTATCCACCAGGACCCCCAGGTCCCTCTCCACAGGACTACTTTCCAGCAGATCACCTCCCAGCCTGTACTGGTGGAGTTTGCAATTCCTCCCCAGATGCAGGACTCTGCACTTGTCCTTGTTGAACTTCAATCCAGCCCATAAACAGGAACAAAACAAATGGATCAAAAGAAAAATCACTCTTCTTCAGTGAAGATACTAAAAAAAGTTTTTAACTCCTGAAGGAGAGTTCAGTAATTATTGTGGTAGACCTGATGGGCCAGAAATAGGCTTATATATGTACTGGCTTGCCTGTCCAGACTTGTTTGCATCCTGTGGTAAACAAGGTACACACACTTAGCTTGTGCTCGCTTTGTGCAAGGCCTGTGCTTTTCCCAAATTTGGGTAAAGCAAGCCTATAGCTTCACCTAATATGGGCAGGTTTGGCTAACTGCCATTTTGATTGGCTATTCTGTGTCCAAAGGCCCATTAGTCTCAGCCCACACTGATAAAAGAAATACTCAGGTAAAATGCAAGTGTGCTGTGCTGTTCTATTCATGCCTGCTGTTGCCTGCTGCCATTGCTTAACTGCCTTATTGTTGCTTGGAAACGCCACTGTCACAAGTTTACCAGGGGCAGGCTCTAAATGCCTCCACGTGATCAGCCTGCATAGCCAGCGTGACGTTGTGCTGAGACTGCACATAGCAAGACATCCTGCCTACATCTGAAAGTCTCCAGCCAAGACGGAAGTCCTGGAGATACATAGATCATCCAGAGAGCCAGGAGACAAGGTCAGAGATTGTCAGCCTCCGTTCCCCAGCACTCTGAAGCCTGGGAAGAATCAGAAGCCTCACTGGTTGATAAGAAAGGCAGAATTCCCTGAAAGTGTTTGGACACTGTCTGAACCTGTGGCTAGCCCAAGTCAAGTCATAATATTTTGTGAGTAAATGCTTAAAATCCTCTTTCTAATTTTCCATTGCCTTCTGCTATAAGCAGAAAGGAGCTCCTTGACTCCATCTAGTGGGCAAGCAGTATATTGACTGTGAACAGTACCTGACCACAGGGACATTCTCTTCCAGTTCAATTAATGTTTCTCTATTTTGCTGGTTATTATTAGACCTAGTTATTATCTGTAAAATGTTTCCATGACTGTGCAAGAACTGATTATTATTAAAATTCTTGGTCAGGGGTGGCAAGATTCTGAATAGCAAAATTAATAAACAATATTCAATTTGGAAAAAATAAAATCTCACATTAATTAATTTCCCCTCCGTAACAGTAATCCCTTTAAGATTTATGATCATTTTCCCACTACTCACATCTTAACTGTGCCTATAGTCCTTCTCCAGCATGCTGATTATGCTTAAGAAATAGAAAATTAGCTCAAGAAACCCTACTATGATAAATGACACTGTGTAGAGACACCAGGGATTCCTCTGCAACCCCCCTACCAGTTGTCACCTAATAACAGAAACCTCAATCAGATTTAAGAAATGAATGTGAAGACTAATGAAGAGAGGTTCTGAGTCAGCTTCTTCTCATTTCTCTTTGGGACTTTGATCCAGTGTTATTAATGTCACTGAAAATCTTTCTGCTGACATCTGACATCTGCTAACATCTGCTAACGTCAGCTTCAAGTTGTGCCAGGGGAGCTCAGGTTGAATATTAGGAAAGTTTTCTCCCCAGAAAGGTCTATCAGGCATTGGAACAGGCTGCTCAGGAATGGTGGAGTTACCATCCCTGGAGGTATTTAGGAGATGTGTGTATATGGTGCTTAAGGACGTGGTTTAGTGATAGTGGCTTAGTAGTAACGGTGAGGTTGTGAGCTCAAGGTGAACAGCTGGACTTGATAAACTCAAAGGTCTCTTCCAGCCCAAACAGTTCTATGAATCTATGATGTAGGAGAACAGAAAAAGGGTCTTACCTGCAAAACCACAGTGGACAAGAACCCATGGTCTATATTGTAGGATGCTCTTTTTGTTACAAAAGATGGCTATTCTTTTTATTCCACAGTTTGATAATAAGTATGTGCAAAATATGGTACAAAGCAGACATGTTACTATTTTGTATTTATATTTAATTTCAAGTAGTGTATTCAGTATTCTGTGTTTACTAAATAGCAACATTTGCATAGTCATTCAGAGATACATGCTAAAGCCATGGCAAATCAAATCTGGCTAATGTCACAAATCTATTTAAACCTGACCTTCAACTGTTCTCTCTAATCAAGTCCATTTCTTCACTGTTCTTCAGCTAATGGATTTTTAGCACCATATGTGAAGTGTGGAATATACATCAACATCTTGTACATTAAGTCTCTCTAGAAGACAGAAGGGAAAAATGTGCCTAAAAATTGCATAAATGGATTCAGCTGTACAAGCACAACCTATTCATTTACACAAGAGAGTCTGAATGACAGAGCTAAGTTTAAATGTGGCAGAGTGCCAATTTAATTGAAACTGATAAATATGCTTATGAAGGGCAACAGTTATCCAGTTTATTATCTGTGGGCTTTGTTCCTGTAAATTCTACTCAGTAAAATCTTGCTAAACCTTTATGTTCGACTAAACTAAGTCCCTTTCTCAGAGTTTATTTTTATTGAACTTCGTATTTAAGGTAAATATATGGGTATTCCTTCAAGGGTCTTGCACCTTCTTTAAGGCTCTCGGTGAGATGTGAGAAAACACACTGAATCTGAGGATGAAGGGATTTCACTGTAAGTTAGCTGCATCTCCATTCAGTACCTTTGAATCTAAGGGTATTGATTTCCACAAAGAAATTCACATGAAGTCATGCCTACTTTTCACTTTAATAAAAATACCATCTATGACATAATGCCATACTATGTAGAGGTATATTTTTATTACTTTCATTTAAGTAAATAGAAACTTGTA
Source organism: Pogoniulus pusillus (assembly GCF_015220805.1). NCBI lineage: Eukaryota > Metazoa > Chordata > Aves > Piciformes > Lybiidae > Pogoniulus > Pogoniulus pusillus. The sequence continues at coordinate 16,094,440 of NC_087266.1, forward strand.
AGGGAGGTACCTTCACACATTCATTGGAGAACTACTGCTCATTACACAGATTTTAGCTAATTTTTCTTTCCCGTGGATCTCATCCTACCAGCTGCCCATATATTATAACTGCAGCTTAGCTTTAAACCTCAGTCTAGCAAGTATTCCACAGGCAACTTCAAGTATTCAAACATTCTCCACAATCCAGTAGCAAAAACTCCTGCGTGCATGTATTTTGCGAATGACTGATGGTTTGCATTGACAGGCCACTGAATAAGGGAACTTCAGCACAATTCCTGGGCAACAAGTAAACATAAAGGTAAATGGACACGTAGTTTCACAGGTTTGGGGGTCCCTGTGAAATTCATGGTCTTTAATTCTGGCTACTATTAATCCTTCTTTTGTTCTCTTTGCCTTTTGGCATCCAATAATGTGCTCATTTTCTCTGTCTATAGGCCAAAGCACGTGCCAAATCTTTCATTCTAAAGTATAAACTGAAAGGGATTTGCAGTCGTGCAGAATTCTCATGAAAATTTACAATAGGGACAGAAGACCTTAGAATCAAGGCACATAGAAATCAGATCTATTAACTCGCTTATTCAGGTAATGGAAAATCTGATAAATCACAGAGTTTAAGGACAAAGGGGGCTATTATGATAATCTGTTCTGATCTGCATTACACAGACTATAACTTTTCATCCAGTAGCTCCTGATCTCTGAATGAACTATAGCTCTTCTTTTAAAAAGACATATATCCTTGTTTGAACTTCAGTGGCAGATATTCTGTCTGAAGCCCTTGTAATAGTTCTAGTGTTAATCACACTGGTTCACAGAAATGGCTGTTTTCTGTACTGAACTACCCTAGCTTTCTCTGTCTGCCTTTGAATATCAGTATGTCTTTGCTGTATCAAATATGTCTCTGCTATCAGAATACTTTCCCCAGTATTACTGTCATCATTTCACGATCACTAATCTCTTCTTTGACAAATTAAATGGCAAGAAATATCTAACCCTTAAAAGATTAAGAAAATAAGACTTTTCCAGCCCTCTTCATAGAAACATAGAATCACAGAATGGTAGTAGTTGAAAGGGACTTGTGAGGATCATCAAATCCAACCCTCCTACCACAGCAAGATCTAGGGCAGGTCACAGAGGAATACATCCACATCGGTCTTGAAAGTCTCTAGAGAAGGAGACTCTGCAACCTCCTAGGCAGCTGGCAGTGAAGAAGATTTTCTTCATGCTGAGATGGAACTTCCTGTTCTGGTTTGTATCTGCTGCCTCTTGCCCTATCACAGGACAGCACTGAAAACAGACTAGCATCTTCTTGGTACCTGCCTCTCAGATATTTATAAACATTAATAAATTCTCCTATTGGTCTTCTTTTTTCCAGGTTAAACAACCACAAATTTCTCATCCTCTCCTCATCAGACAGTGTTCCAATCCCTTAATCAAACTCACAGCCTTCCATTAGGCACACTCGGGTATATCTCTGTCCCTCTTGAACTGGAGCAGAACTGAACAATACTCCGCATGTGGTCTCACCAGAGCAAAGCAGAGGGGAAGGAGAACCTCCCTTGCCCTGCTGGCCACACTTGTCTTAATGCACTCCAGGATACAATTGGCCATCTTAGTCACGAGGACACATGCCTGTCCATGGATAACTTATTGTCCACCAGGACTACAAGGTTCTTCTCCACAGAGCTGCTTTCCAGCAGGCCAAGACAATTTGTATTGGTGCTGAGAGAACTTCTACATGTAAATCAACAAAGATAAAATCACCAGATAATATCTGTCTGGAGTGGATTCACAGACTGCAACCAAAATTAGCTTTCAGGTAATCAAAAAATCATATACAAGGAAAAAGATGAGTTTGATGGGGTGCTAATAGGGTTTTTTTCCTGCAGACCTTGACTCAGTGACCAAGTCTCTACAGATCTGCTATTTGACTTCAACCAGCCAGATGCAATTAGTTGGGCCAAATCTAGCTGTACAGAGCCATAGTTCTTAACAAAGATAAAGACATTAAGCTGCCTTCATAGTCTGTAGCAAGAAATACACATTTTTAGGGTGTAATTTACCCAAATGTAAAACACTTAGTTGATGCCAAGGAGACTTATAACTTGGAAGTGCCTGATTTTCAATCCAAACCTAAAACGGACCCCAAAGTCACTCACTTACATACTTAACACTCTGGACAGCTACAACTGTTCAAATGAGCCTTGTTGCTTGTGTATTTGTGCCTAGTTTCTGCATATAAATTGAAGATAATTACCTCCTCTTTTTACAGTTGCTTGCTTTTTAGATCTCTGTAGACCATATGTTGCAAAAATAAGGTGTTCTCTCTTTTTGTACACAAGGAGGTTTCAACTTGGAACAGTTGAAACTACTACATTTGTAGTAGTTGAACAAACAGTTGAACTACTACATTTGTATGAAGATATTCATGTTTTTAAAAAATACATTACTAAATTAATTCTATTTTTTTTTCCTGGCCCTAGCTGATTTGGTTTTGTTTGTTTGTTTGTTTTTGTTGATTTTTAATCCTATCTTACCAATTCTGTCAATTGTAAACCAATCTTAAAATAACACATAATAATTTTAATCATTTTACTCTCCTCTAGAAAGCATGTACTGCACTTTGCTATAAGATACTGTTGCTAATGTAAAGAAAGTATGTATAAATTGACTCAAAGACAAAGTACCTGGATTATTTTGGACTTTGCAAAATTAGTTGGTAATGTGTTTCCTTTTGATGAGTATTTTCAGACAGAAGAATGAGGACAGCACAGAATCATGGAATGGTTTATTTTTCTGCTACCCAGAGGAGTGAATTTGGATATGTAGATCTTCCAGGATTTAAATACACAAAAGACTTCATTTCTTGATAGTTTTGATTCTGCAAAGTCCAGTATTTTGCTTATTCACTAATATTTGACAGCTAATTGTCATGGATTGGAAAAGATTAAGAAATAAAATACAAATCCAGTCATGCTTAGCTAGTCACAGTTGTTCAGTCTAATAGGATCCAGTAAGTATTTTCCCAAAGGTAGCAACATACAAATCAAATAGCAGATAAAAGATAAGATTTCACCATCCAGAACAACAAAGCTGAAAATGAGCTACTGGGCTACCATGTGGTGCTGGAAAATCATCTGGCTTACTGTGAACAAGAGCTTGACACTGCAAAGTTAAAATGTCTAAGTGACTCTTACACGAGGGGGCCTAACTTTGGCTGACTGGCTTATGTGTTGAACAGGTTGGCTTTGCGCTACAGAAAAAATTGCAGAAGGGTGTCCTCCCACCACAGAATATGAGTAACCACCCTGATGCTTTAGGATGACTACATGAGGGAAGTCATATGCCACACTGAATTTTTATTTTGCTGAAAGGGATGTGTTAATACACAAACAAGTTTTCTGATAGCATCTCCTGTATAACAAACTTCTCTGTAATATCACCCAGCGAAAGACCTGAAATGTCACACTGCAACTGAGAATGAAGTAGGAGTTAAAAAAATACCAGCTAATTGCAATGATGCAAAATATTTGTTCTATTATTTCAGGAACAATACATTCTAAAAAAAACCCAAACCAACCAACCAACCAAACCCCTCCCAAAAAAAATTCCAAAACCAACCAAGCAAACAAACAAAAAAACCCCAGAGCCCAAACTAAATAAAAACAACACAAAACTAACCTTTCATCCAAACAAACAAACAAATGAACAAGCAAACAAGCAAAAAACAAACAAAGCTCCCAGACATTATATTAAATTGATGAAAAATATTTCAACTTTAGCTATAATTAGATATAATTTAGATACAATTAATTGCATATGACCTGAATCCAATACATGTCCAGCTGTCTCGATACATGCAAATTCCTGACGTGCAGCAGTATGGACATCAGCAAGAGATGTTTCACTGCTTTTAAACTAAGGGCATCATTTATCTTTTTGCCAGTTCTGTGGTTCATCCACATATACCATGAAAACTCTGCCTCTCCATTGACTGAGTCACACTGAAGTAGAAGAGCTGAGATATTTTAACTAGAACATTTTTTTCCACGCAAAAATCCCCTCAAAACCTTGAGTTTGAAAAAAAAAATATTTCAAGGCAAAATTAAATATTTCTTTCTCAATTTATTTTTTTTCTCCATGCTTTAAATTGCTTTTGGTTAAAATTTCTACAAAATGAAGCCTTAGTGCTATGGTCTACTTGACTGGATAGGGCTGGGTGCTAGGTTGGACTGGATGATCTTGGGGGTCTCTTCCAACCTGGTTGATTCTATGATTCTGTGATTCATTGTGCACATGCCTTAAAGCCATTAAGTTTACACTGTAACTACAAAAAGCTTCAAGATTTCCAAACTTTGTTTACTTCACCTGAAAGTATTTGGCAAATTTGGCTGGCTTCAAAAATATTTTCTTCTCATCTTGCAACAAGCTTTCTGTCTCTGTAGCTGCAATATGCTTTACAGCTATTCATTTAAAAACTTTTAGAGAACTACAAATTGCCACAGTGTAAATACCAGAAATAAATTAAATCACGGTCCCTTCTTGACATATTCATCAATATTTATTCCATAATTTATATCCCAAATGACTTGCTGTGCTAATTAGAAGCAAGCAAATAATAAGCTTCTTTTATAAGGCCAGTATGTCATCATAGCTGAATTGCTTTCAAAGATTTGCACTTTTCATAAGCTTTCTGGTGCTTGTCTCATACTTCACCTGGTCTACACTGAGCTCATACATATAGCTGTTTTATTACCTGCTAAGTATTTTGATTACAGATTCTTATCTTTAAAATAAAGCAGTCTCTCCTGATACCTCCTAGCCACAGTCTCCTAGCAACAAAGCTTCCCCGTACTTCCCTTGATTCTGAATGTGGAATAATTTATGAGTACTTAAGCTTTTCTCTTTTATTTCAAGCAGTCTGACTTTTTCTGAGGAAAGGCTTTGTTTCCTTAAAAGTGTAAATCGACACAAGAACACAAATAGGAAGCTTTAAACATCTTTCATTAAGATAAACAACACCTTAACACAGTGGTAATCTCATTTAAATTCATTTGGGCCACACACATATGAAACTTTTATTCTCTGTATGTAAGGCTGGCGGAATTAGATAGCAAATGGAGAAAGAAAGGTTCCCTTCTTAAAAGTGTAAGAGGAGATTGTAGTTGATAAAGTAGTAACTCTCAAATTTCCATCTGCTTCGAAGCACAGTAAACTTTTTTTTTTTTACTCATTGCACATTTTGTCAAATGAGGCACTTTACTATATATTTATTGATAAAATCTTGTTCACCATCATCAAATATTTGGTTGAAGATTCAACTCCTTGAGTCTACGACAAAGTCTTACATGAAAAATTTGGAAAGCTCACAAACTGCTTTCTTCCTGTCTTGTGGCCTACACATAGCTGTGAGAAGGTACAGGATCCTGAGCTCTGTTCAGTTCATTACATTACTATGCTTCTTTCTGCCTCTGTCATTTAATACTAATACCTGAGAGACCAGTTCAGTAATTCTCATCCATTTAAAAGCCAAAGTTCATAACAGATTTCAGCTATATTTATCTGGTCGTCCTAGGGATATCAAATATTGGTATATTCACCTTGTAAGATCTTTCCATTATCTACAGAAGGTATATTTAACACATGGCAATCTCATCTGTTATCTCAGTTCAAAGGCTCAAAGTTTCCCAATGTCTTTCTTTCTTAATCCTCATGCATATGAGGAGATGCAGAAGGAGTGGGACGGCCAGTTTGACACAACCTTTACTTTGTGTTACCCAGATTATTGTTTGTTTTTTCTAACAATCCAATCAAATCAAAGCAAACTGATGAAACAGAAATTAATAATGTTCCACCTAGTCAGGGATAAATTCTCTTACTATTTCTCATGTATTTATTTAAGTTTTATTACATATACTTAAGATTTGTTGATTGGATAGGGCTGGGTGCTAGGTTGGACTGGATGATCTTGGAGGTCTCTTCCAACCTGGTTGATTCTATGATTCTATGATCCTATGATTTCTTAAATATATGAGCTAAAGAAAGTTTTGTAATGTCTTTGTCTGATACCCACATCCAAGTCATAGTAACTTATTTGTTCTGCCATATGAGCAAGAAAGACATCACATTTCTATTCAGATTTTGTATTAACCATGTAACATTTTCATCAGTTCTAGTCAGCTGCATGAACATCCAAGATTATCTACATCAGTCTGACACCTTAGCAAAATACACAGGGACTTGGACTAGATTTAAACTCCAGTCTTATCAGAAACAGACATGGCAGGGAATTTAAACACGTGTTCCATGATTCATCTTTCAAACATGAAGTAAACTTATTCAGTTAGTCTTCTATCTTGGTCAAATTTTTGTGAAGGTAGAGGCCTCAAAGATTTTAAGACACAGTAGGCTGTTGGGTGGTGGAAAGGTCCTTCAGGTGCTAAGCCTTTTCAATGCCCAAGATCACAGAAAGGTGATATGGTAATAGGAAATCTACAGAAGTTCTTGTCAGTATATTATGGAGACAAGGACTCCCTGAAGAAACAGAGTAGGGCTTTGTCACAGAGGGGTATTCTGCCGCCTACGCCAATCTTGGTGGAGGGGAGAAATTAACTGAGGTGAGATAATATTATATAAAAATATATATTTATTAAACTCGATATTCTGAACTCTCACCACCCCCAACCACTGTATATTTAATATTAAAATGTTCTACACAGTTATGAAAACATTCTAGGATAAGTATCTACAATGACTTATTAATAACTAGCAAACATTCAAACTATAAACAGAGAGAGGAGATTTTCCCCGTGGCTTAATGCCTCTCGGGGTCTATATGCTATTTGTCCAGGAGAGCAGGCTGGAAACTGATTCTGCTCTATGGCAGAGGCAACTTATACTACAGAGGCATCAAAAAAAATTACTCACAATTCTGATTAATCAATAATCACCCTCCAGGGCTGCGGCACAGCCTATGCCTAGTGTCTAAATTTCAGGGGATCTTTGCCCATGGACTTTGAGGCTGGAATCCTCCCAGCTTCAGGGGAAACAATGAATCTACCCAGCTTCTGGGGAAAGACAGTATCTGACCTTGTGCTTTTGGCAAAGGATGCAATCTCTGCCTTTGTGCTACTGACTTCTGGATGCTTTGTCCAGGGATTCTTAGCAGGCCAGGATCTCATGTGCAGAAGGAGGATATCATGAAGTCTGAGCATGGTTCTCACGTGGCTAACAGGCCGATCGTGTGCAGACAATTCAGAGTCTGCTTCCTGGTAACTCGGCATCAATGGCGTTTACCAGGCAATGATAGGCAGCGGGCATATAAGGTGGGCACGGCTGCTAGGAGACTATGAGCTCCACATATATATATAGGCAGCCTTAAGTGAGCTCTGCAACTAAGTACACAGGCAGGGGAGTCCGAGCTGCAAATGAGTCAGAGCTATGCAGGGGCATCCAAGCGTGAGGGTCTGAGCATGTTGTTTACCTGTGTACCCCTATTTATTGAATGTGGGCTGAAATTAATGGGCCCCTTGGCCACTAGAATGACCAATCAGGTTGGCAGTAAGCCAAACCTTACCATAATAGGCAAATGCCACTTGCCTGGACTTTCCCCAAATATGGGGCTCACGTGGGCTTACACCAGGGAAGCACGAGCTGGGAGTGTGGGGGCTTACACAATCTGTTTACAACCACCTTATACAACACAGGCCCTAGGCAGGCCAGACTCTGTGGCACCAGGTCTGTTGTACTCCTTTATACTTGTTTGATATGTTTACCTCTGCTGCAGGCAGAGGAACATGTCCAGGCAGAGCAAGGCATAAATAAGCCTATTTTCAGGCTTACAGGCCCTCCACAACAGGCTTGACAGCTAGGGCATGTCCCAGTTGCCCAAACAGGGAACAGGGCAGTTGAGTCAGCTCCAGCATCCAGCACCAACAGCTCTCTGAGAAGAGGGACAGGTCAAGACCAGATTGGACTTGGCTCAGGGAGGGCTATGACTGAGCAGAGAATTTCTGTGGGAGATGGAGAATATCCCTGTTATGGCATAGCTGGAGTAGGACTTGAGGGCATTACTGGGGTCCTGGACTGTGAACAGGATCAGGGGAGAACTAGGGGGAGGACACACAGGGCTGCCAAGGCCACTGATACTCTCCAGATCCTTGCAGCTCTGCTTGGTAGGACTTCAGGCAGTCAATGGACTGGGGACACCTGATCTGGAGACCGTAACTGACTTTAATGGACACAAATGGACTCATTCTCCATGTGTTTATCTAATCTCCTTTTCAACCAGAGCTGGAGAGTGCTTTCAGATCTGCAGTGATTTCTGGTAGTAATTTCTACCTCATTTTCATCACATATGACTGTTACCCTTCAAGGATGATCATCAGCCTTATGCGTCATCCAGCCCTAGGTTGAATTCAGGGTTCCCTCCATGCGCAGGCTGCCTGGCAGCACTACAGAGCTCTGCCTGTGCCTGGTGCCATGAATCAGGCACGTGCTCCTCACGCCACCAGCTCAGCAGAGTGTGAGGAGGAGTTTGATTGTCAGAGGTGACTCGTTTTAGCAACAGAATCATTTACTTAAGCCTTGTGTGTTGATTCCACAATTACACCCTGCTCTTAAGAACCCTTTCTAGATTCATCAGAAAGATGACAAATTAATTGCAAATCACCTAAAGCATTTTTGAAAGCTACTTAATCTCATCAACAAAGTAGTGACCTGCATTTTCAAAGCTTCTGAACCTTATGTTTATTAATCTTATAACCACTCAAAAATTACTCCTATGAAATGAGAAATAATGCATGACAATACTTTCTTCTGTTAACTTTGATAGTGATAGTGATTGGCTATCTATATTCTGACAATTGCACCTACAACTGCAGAATATAATGCTTTCTTGTTTCATGCTCATTACAGTCAGACCTTCTTTGTTTCACTGACAATCTTTTGAACAATAATATTTTCAAGAGGATCCTAGCCTACATAGTAGATCCCAAATTAGGTCTGTCTCCATTTATATGCACTTAACAGCAATTCACATTATTTCAGATTTAAGTGGGTGCCAAAAAGAACTCATGAGAAAAATACATGAAAAAAAGTTTTTTTGTTATTTCCTCAATTCATAGAATCATAGAATCAACCAGGTGGCAAAAGACCTCCAAGATCATCCAGTCCAACCTAGCACAGAGCACTATTTAATCAACTGCATGATGGCACTAAGTGCCTCATCCAGTCTTTTCTCGAACACCTCCAGGGACAGTGACTCCAGCACCTCCCTGGGCAGCCCATTCCAATGGGAAATCACTCTCTCTGTGAAGAACTTCCTCCTAACATCCAGCCTATACCTACCCTGGCACAACTTGAGACTGTGTCCCCTTGTTCTGTTGCTGGTTGTCTGGGAGAAAAGAACAATCCCCACCTGGCAACAGCCTCCCTTCGGGTAGTTGTAGACAGCAATGAGGTCCCCCCTGAGCCTCCTCTTCTCCAGGCTAAACAGCCCCAGCTCCCTCAGCATCTGCTCATAAGGTTTGTGTTCCAGGCCTCTTACCAGCTTTGTCACCCTTCTCTGGACATGTTCCATTATTGAATACCTTTTCAAGCTTTGTTTATGAAGTCTCCTAAATGCATAATCTGTCCATTCTTGGAAGCTGGAATATATTTAAGGTTTAATGACATAATAAAACATTTGCTAGAATAGTTCTGTCTGTTAAATGTATTATCTTTTGTTACAATAAAATTTAATAGAAGAGCAAATCTTTCTTTCAGACATTTTACATTTATGGAAAATGATTGTTATATTCATAATATTGGTGATTAGTGATGTAGGCTGTGATTTAATGACAGCTGAGCTATCAGTGAGGTTTAACAATGTTGTTATGTGTCTGAATCACAGCTATTTGTTAAAAGTATGTTCACAAAACTATGATTTCTTTCACACTGTGTGCATGAGTAGAAAATGAAAAGTCTAGGGAACAAATCAATAAAAAGAGACAAAGGCAAAATAAACTATATATCCCCCTTTAACATATATGATGAGTTTAAATCTGGATTAATAAAGAATGTTGCTGTGAAATTCAAGCTGTTAAAATTAAATTAAAGATCACAAAAATGCCATTCTGACCCATTAGTTAATTGAAAACTACTACTACTGTGATTTCCAGTCGTAACAGGGTATCATTAAACCACTGAGGGAATAGAAAATTACCCAAACACATAGGGACTACGTGGGATCAAGGGTCTTAGAAAGCATAGACATAACAAGTTGTGTCCAGAAAGCCAGAAGCAGAAATGAACAGTGAAATGGATCATGATATTGGAGCTGTGATGGACAACTATTAATATTTGGACTGGAAGAAAACCAGTTGCTGTACTTTAAGAAAGATACATAAGAAGTCATGAATTCCATCTACTTTCTTCCTTTGGGGGACTATTTTGCTACTGTCTTGTGAAGCAGAAGCTGGTGAAATACTTTCCTGAGTTGGAAACTGGGCAAACAGCAATGTGGGTGAAAGTGAAAGCAGAAGACACACTGAGATCTCCATCATTCAGGTGACTGGTGTTACTTGCTTTGTGTCTGCATTGTCTTGGATTGTTTCCTTGATCCTTATCTCTGCCAGAAAAACACTTAGAAACTTCTGAAGCACAGAGAGTAACTTCAAAAATTCCCATTGAAAGTTACAATCTCCATATAGATACAGGAGGGTATGAAGAATGAACCTCTATGTCTTACCACACAAGGAAGATTAAGATACACTATATTCTTGACAAAGGATCTTAGTTCCTTTCAGTGCAACTGTTGCTTAACTTGGAGCTATTTAGTGTTAGAAAGATATTTCATGTGAAATAGATTTCCAATAGCAGTGACTGAATATATTTATTTCCACCTTATCCTGACATACTCAACAGTTCAAGGGCAAAAAGACCTGAGTAGAGTTGAGAAGTCTTGATTCAAAACCAAAACAAAACCCAAACCAAACAAAAAACCATCCAAAATCAAACAAATAAACCCCAACAAAATTTCAAGCACAGTGGCCACTTAAATCTAAGATGTCCTTAACCTCGGGAGTGCCCTATATAGAGAGCAATTGGCAGATGGGCATATTCACAGACATAATTTGGACTGAGCCAGAGATCTTAGACTTGCTTTGAGAGTACCACTCAGATGAGGCCCTGCAGGCAATGCTATGATGATTCTGGAGAGAAACAGTCTTTTAGCTTCTTCCAGAATCAAATGACATTTTAACAAAGAAAGAGAGGTTAGGAGGATTGTAAGAGCGTATCCAGCTGAGATCCAGGCTGTTTGCGCTTTGCTCGGTTCAGGACTTTCTTTGAAGCACCTGTTTAGGTAAGAGTGGATCAATTTTCTGATCCTAAGCTGTTATTTTGAGTAGCAAAATGGCTTCACTGTGAAGTCCATCATAATGCTTGCATATAGGTATTTGTTCTAGGTGACTGCACAGTCATGACACTTAGTTCACTTTCAGAAATCTTTATTTGAGAGGAAAAAGATTTTTTTACAAAATCAAGAAATTAAGTAATGGGCATCAGATTTCCCCCTTCATGGCTGAACTGCTAACTCCTAATTGACTGAATCAGGCTTTATTTTCTTCAGAATCATCAGATCCTTCAATCAGAATGCTAATGTGCTGTTTTAAACTCTTATCTGTACCACTGTTGTTCTGGAAATTCACATTTTAGAAATTATCAAAAAATCCCAAATAATGGCCACTGTATCTGAAATGTTGAGGTAGTCTGATGGATGTTTGCTCTCTGCCCAGTGTAGAACATGTAACATAAGTAACATGTGGGCCTGCCAGATTTGTTGGATTCAGTTCTGGGAATCTGTGCATTGGACTGGCTTCACCAGGATGGGTAGAATATCTATATTTTGCTGGAACACCATGGAAATGGGTTGTTTGTGCACTATTCTGTGAATTAAATGCACAGAGGAACCAGATGAAGTTCAACAAGGACAAGTGCAGAGTCCTGCATCTGGGGAGGAATAACTCCAGCAGTACAGGCTAGGAGGTGATCTGGTGGAAAGCAGTCCTGTGGAGAGGGACCTGGGGGTCCTGGTGGATAACAAGTTAACCATGGCACAGCAATATGCCCTGGTGGCCAAGAAGGCCAATGGCATCCTGGGGTGTATTAGGAAGAGTGTGTCCAGCAGATCAAGGGAGGTTCTCCTCCCCCTCTACTCTGCCCTGGTGAGACCTCATCTTGAATACTGTGTTCAGTTTTGGGCTCCCCAGTTTAAGAGGGACAGAGATCTGCTGGAGAGGGTCCAGTGGAGGGCTAGGAGGATGATGAGGGGACAGAAGGGCATGGCTTATGAGGAGAGGCTGAGAGACTTGGGGCTTTTTAGTCTGGAAAAGAAAAGACTTAGAGGGGATTTGATAAATGTTCATAAGTATCTGAGGGCTGGCCAGGAGTGGGGGGACAGGCTCTGCTCACTGCTCCCTGGGATAGGACAAGGAGCAATGGGTGTAAGTTGCAGCAAAAGAGTTTCCACCTCAACACAAGGGGGAATTTCTTTGCTGTAAGGGTCACAGAGCACTGGCACAGGCTCCCCAGAGAGGTTGTGAAGTCTACTTCTCTGGAGACTTTCAAGGCTTGTCTGGATGTGTTCCTCTGTGATCTGTGTTAGGTAGTATTGTCCTGCTCTGGCAGGGGAATTGGACTTGATGATCATCTTGGGTCCCTTCCAACCCCTAACATCCTGTGATCCTGTGAAATATAAGTTGAAATCCACCTAGTAATTGAGACAACAATCACAGAATGTTTTGAGTCAGAAGGAAACTACAAAGATTCATAGATTCAGAGGTGGCAGTGGGTTAAAAGGGACCCTCAAAGATCATCTTGTCCAACTCCCCTGCAGTGACAACGGATACCTCCAAAAAGTTCAGGCTGCCTGGGGCCACATGAAGTCTGATCTTGAATGTCTCCAGAGATAGGCCTTCAACGTCATTCCTAGCCAACCTGCTCTAGTGTTTTACTGCTTTTATTGTAAATCACTTTTTCCTTATGTCCAACCTAAATTTACTCTGCTCCAGTTTTAAACCGTCGCCCTTCATCCTGTCGCTACAAGCCCTTCTAAACAGTCCTTGCCCAGTCTTCCTGTAGGGCCCCTTTCAATATTGAAAGCAGAATGCCAGATATTGGAAGCAGAATGCCAGAACCCCTATACTAATGATAATATGAAAAACATTTTCCTTTCAGCCTAATTGCTTCCCTTGTTTTTCCCACAAATATCTTATACCTTCCTATAGAGTGTCAATGGTGAGGCTTAGAACTTTTCAGAAGCTGTTAAGGAAGAGGAGACAATTGAACCTCACAGCCTACATCCCACATAAAAAATGAATATTAATTACTGCACAAACAAGACATTCTCTGTATCCAGTCCAGTGTCTGTGGGCTGAGAATGCCAGGGACATCATATTCCTCTAGCTATAAAAGAAGGTAAATGCCTTTTTGTTATTGTTGTTGCTTTTGCAGAAGGTTTAACTGAACTATGACAATCTTAGCCATTTTCAGGTGAAAATACTTCCAGCAAGTTGTGAAAGATATGCATGCTAAAAACTGCAATGGTCATAAAAGTCTGAGAGTCCCATGGTTAGTTGGCAATTCAGTGACTACTGAGGGAATACTGATTTGGATTCAGGCATGACAATTTGAAGTCCAGCTGAGCACACCTAGGCCCCATTTTACATGTGAGCCTGTGTACTTGAGATGAAAATGCTCCATTAAACTAGAAATTAGTAGTGTTGTTTGCATAGTCATTGGAATATTATTTCAACCCCCAAAAATGACTGTGACCAAACTACTGCAGTCAAAATACATGTCTCATAGAGCAGAAAAAAAAACAAAACCAAACAACCAAAAAAAACCAGGATCACTGTTCTGTCAAGTTCCCCCCAAAAATGCATGTAGGCGACTACAAAAATTCATGTAAGTATACTATAAGCAGGGCTAGTAAGATGGTAGGACCTGAATGAGTCTTAGGATGGAGATAATGAGTCAGCCTTGGAGTCAGGGAAGGTGGAGAACTGAACAACAAATCCTAAATGCAGACTCTAAGACAACAGGTTTGGGAACATTTACTGGAACATTGCACATTCAGGTAAAGCAGATCAGCAGAAGGAATGGAATTGAAATTGAGCAAACTAATAGAGCTTTGATTGTTTTCCCACCTGAATAAAGCAGAAAAAGTAAGACTGAATATTTTCAGAATTCTCAGTCATATAAGCAGACTAAAATTTGCAGAGACATCAGAAAGACAAAGCAGTGAGTTTGCTGAACAAATGGGCACTTTGTTTTCTTTTTAACCACTGTGCAGTTCTGAAAAGAAAGCAAACACTTTCCAGAAGCTAACAAACAGATGTTGAAAAAATCAAGCTGCAGTGTTGAAGAGAAGTGTAATTTCTCTTTCAGTGTTACCTTTGTAAATCAAAATGTGGAGAGACCTTTGTATCTTGTGGTCTATTCACCGACAAACAGTAAGTCTAAGTTGCACATCTGAATAGGGAGGTGGAGGTATTTAATTTGGAAAGATCTTATCTCCTTCGGAATCAAAAAGTGTTAGAACTAACTGCACATTTCAGATGACTCTGCTGTTCCACTGCATAGTAAGCACATGGAAATATAGACTTAAACACTAAGATTTAACTACTGTACTGTGGGGAACGGTGGTAGTTTAAATTCCAGTGGTAACCAGAGGACATTCCAACAGATGCTTAGTGTCTGTAATTAGTGTGGGAAGCAGGCTCTAAGCAAGAGTCTTTAAAGTTTAAATCTCACAAGGGAAATATAAAGACTTAATATGAGGGAGAAAAAAATGTATAAAAGTGAAGATCTTACATGACATTTTTTTGTTGTTAAATGTAAATCTGTCCTGGCTTAAATGTTCACAAAGAGGTTTTTGGAACCATAGTTTTACCTGAGGCAGGTTTACATTTTTTGATGGAGCCTTGATTTCCTGTGGTATGACTGTGTACACCATACTCTTGACAAAGAGGCATTTTGTGATGGCTGAAAATGTGTACTACAATTGTTTTCATGTGCTTCAGACCTCTTGTATAGCATACCTCAGAAGATAAATTGGCCATTGTGCTATCTGAATACAGCCCTAAGAACTCCAAAAACACTTTCAGAGGTGTCCCTGATAGCAGCCCAAGACCATCATTAAATAGCAAGTGTTGATAACAATGAATTTAGTACTTGTGATGGCTCGGGTGTTCCCTGCCCCCCCCCCCCCCCCCCCCCCCCCCACTTTAGAAATCACCCAGACTAGTCTCAGCCAGCTCTGGAAATATGAATGAAGCTTATATTTACAGCTGGCACAATATACAAGCAGATATTTACAGTATATACAGTTATATACAGACATATACAAGGTGAAAAGGTAATACAGAAACACAACTCCCCTCCCAGAAACCTGAGTCCCCAGGAGGGGTTCCCAACCACCCCTGCACCTTCCCCCTATCCCTCTCAACCTCATCCCAGTCCCAAGGAAGAATGGAGGTTCGGCCAGGGGAAGCAAAGTGGATGAGCCAAAGAAATGGAGGCTGAGGTTAGAGAGTAAGATGCAACTCAGAGCTTGCCAGCAGCAGTTAGAATGCTTATCTATGCTTTTATTTCTTGTTCCTATGCATCTCAGCAAGCCTATGAGTGAAGTAGACATCACCATTGTTTTCCTTTCACAGCCTGTAATCTACTTCTCACCAAAACGTTCTAACTGGCTTCAAACTAGCACAGTGCTGCTGTCCAGCTCTTCAGAATCTGAAAGCCCTCCACGTTTAGATTATGCCATTCAGGACTGAAATTCCTTTCCTCTCTCTCTCTCTTTTTTTTTTTTTTAAATTTGTTTTGTTTCTTTTTTCATTATTATTATTCAGGGTAAAAGTCCAATGGGGGTGGTGGGGGGGGGGGGGGGGGGGGGGGGGTGGCGTGATGGCAGTGGCTGGTGAAAGCTAATTGTCAGCAAGTAACTCAGTATCATTCGTGACCTGTTCCACTTACAAGGTTCCTAGCTCTGCTGGGTTTTATGCCCTTGACTGTGTCTTTGCTATCTTCCTTTTCCTGCTGGATATAATTTGAAATACTGGGGAGGGGTTAATTTTTATATTTTTTTTTTTAAAGCAGAATATTCAAGGTTAATTTTTGGACTAAGATATGCATATCTACAACAGAAGATAGTTGCTTGGTCATAAGTCCTTTTGTTCAGTCATCTGAGGACTTGACTTAATTAAATACCATGAGTTTAGTACTTTATAAGAATAGAAAGATTATATTCATTTAATCTGCCCTGAAAAAAAATAGATTCTAGTTGGCACTTTTTAACCTTCAGTTTGGAATAGCTTGTCACAGATTTTGACCACACTGCAGAGCTTTCATTTATGAGGTCCACTGCAGCAGCCTCTATTTTTCTCTTCTGCTGTTTTAGCAGCATAATTTGGAAGAGCTTATACATTACTTGAGCCCAGTCTGGAAGACATTATATTTTCACAGCAAAAAAAGTTTTGATCCATCAAAGTACTTCAGTTTAAACACAGTGAAGAGGAACAAAAATATATGATATAAATAAAAGATTTCTACAAGAAGGGCATGAAGAGGAAAACAAAAGTGTGATGAGGCAAGATCCAGTATTGCACTTTCTATTATCCTGCCTTCAAAAATCTTCACCATTGCTGCATGGTCTGCTCTCCTTTCTGAAGTCTATCTGCAGAACCCTACACCATCTGCCACTATCCTTCCTTCCCCCAGGGTCAGATTCTCAGCTGATCCAAACAAGTGCAACCCCGATGATTCCTTTACATGTGACCTGATTGTGATTCAGACTTTGCCTTAGGGTTACTTTGTCTACTGTCATCACTCCTGTTGTCAGACCTGACACAGGCTGAATTTCTCCCAGGGGCTTGGCAATGAGTGACCTTGGTATCCTTGCAGAGCTCCATTAACTTCAAACCAGGCCACCCTGTAGGACCTGGTTGTAGTTTTGGGACATAAGATGAAAGCTCTTCAAGAAAAATATTTAATTCCTTTATATTTTGAGATTCCATCTACAGAAACTTCAAGGTTAAATGGAAGTTGCAGTCACAGAGCAGTGCTCACTGTTTGACTGCTTCTGTAATGTTGCCACTTTCATGGCTACCACTTCCAGAAAATTTGTATTACTCTAATCTTTGAGGAATGTTCAAGATAGAGTTTGTAGTATTTTAACTCAATCTTCAAACATATTCTAATCTCTCAAGCAGTATGTTTTCTCAGTTGAAACCTACCTTTTGATAACATAAGTTTATTGCACCTAGTGGATCCATGGTTACATTGATTCTTAGCAGAATTGTGGGTTTCCCTGTGAAATTTGCATTAATGAATGTATTTGCTAACATCTACTCTTTCAGTATTGTTGGGCAAGTGCTGTTCTCTGAAAACAGCATCTTCAAGTATCTGTAAAGAGGAATTAAAATACTTTACATTTCTTAAATTCTCTCTGTTTCTTCAATCTTTCATCTCCTCCCTCTACCTTTAGGCTTTCCCTTCCCCACCCCATCCTGTTTTAGATGTTCCTGGGAAACAAAATTATTCCTGGGAGAAAATCCCCTTCTATAGGTATCCTCTTTGTAGGTCTCTGACTCAGATCAGTAAGGTCTTCTGTTCCCACTCAAGGGGGCAAAGATGATGCAACAGATGGTTCTGTCCCTTTTTTGACTATTTATTTAGTGGGATCTGCACCTTTCATTAACAAGCAAATAGGAGAAAAAATATCACAGTGACTCCACCACCTGCAAGGGCAGCCCATTCCAGTGGTCAATCACTGGGTGCCTGGGAGAAGAGATCAACCCCCACCTGTCTACAACCTCCCTTCAGGTAGATGCAGATAGAAATGAGGTCTGCCCTGAGCCTCCTCTTCTCCAGGCTAAACTAGCCCAGCTCCTTCAGTTTCTCCTCACAGGGCTTGTGCTCCAGCCCCCTCACCAGCCTTGTTGCCCTTCTCTGTACATGTTCAAGCACCTCAATATCTTTCTGAAACTGAGGGACCCAGAACTGGACACTATACTCAAGGTGTGGCCTGGCCAGCACTGAGTACAGGGGCAGAATGACTTCCCTGGTCCTGCTGGCCACACTACTCATGATCTAGGCCAGGATGCCATCAGCTGTTGGCCACCTGGGCACACTGCTGGCTCATGTTCAGTTGCCTGTCCACCAGCACTCTCAGGTCCCTTTCTGCCTGGCTGCTCTCCAGCGATTCTATCCCCAGCCTGTAGTGCTGCATGGGGTTGTTGTGGCTAACACTTGGCCTTGTTAAAATTCATGACACTGGACAGTGCCCATCTATCCAGCCTGTCCAGGTCCCTCTGCAGAGCCTTCCTGCCCTCTTACAGACCCACACATGCTCCCAACTTGGCGTCGTCTGCAAACTTACCGATGCTGGACTCAATTCCCCCATCCAGATCATCAGTGAAGACATTAAACAGGACTGGGTCCAGCACTGATCCCTGAGGCACAGCACTAGTGATTGGCTGCCAACTGGATGTGGCTCCATTCACCTCCACTCTCTGGGCCTGGCCCTCCAGCCAGTTCTTAACCCAGCACAGAGTGTCCCTATCCAAGCCATGGGCTGCCAGCTTGGCCAGGAAAACAGTGTCAAAAGCCTTGCTGAAGTCCAGGTAGACTACATCCACAGCCTTCTCCACCTCCACCAGGTGGGTCATCAAGTCATAAAAAGACATCAGGTTGGTCAAGCAGAACCTGCCCCTCCTGAATCCGTGCTGGCTGGATCTGATCCCTGGCCATCCTGTAGGTGCTCTGTGATTGCACTCTGCATGGTCTGGTCCATTATCTTGCATGGCACTGAAGTCATGGGAGCCATGAATACAAAGCAAGATACACTATGAAAAACCTGTCAGTAGAGAGTCATTACCTGTATGCCCCAGCCTTGCAAATGAACAAGCATTTGCTTTGTACTGTTTGCAGTAAGCCTGAATATTTAGCAACAGTCATTCTTATACCTTTCCCATGCTTCAGTAACCATTAATATTTTATCTATCTGCTACCAGAAAACTCAAAATACAAATTTAATGCAGGCTTGGGGCAGAGAGGGGTAGGAAGAGGGACTTGCTGGCACATCTTCAAATGAGTATTGAAGCACACAGTACAGTGTTTAAAGTCTTTTTATTCAGCTATGTAAGAAAACGGATAATACATTGAAACCTATTCAAAGAGAAAACCTAAAAACTTCAAAGTTAGCATAGCAACATCTTTTGAGCAAAACTGACCATACAGAATGAGTTTATATAGGCTTCTTTCTCTGCATCATGGAATTTTCTTTTGATCTCATACCACAAGTCCTCAAGACAGATTTAGTCTATGATCAAACTGGAGCCTAAATCCACTGACTAGTGAAGGGTTTGCAGGGATGTTCTCCATTCTAAGTAAGCCCTAATCTCTTCAGAACAACATAAAGAATTAATTTTCTGTATTTTTGTCAGGGAAGAAATCTTGTGAATTACCCTAGAAATATTGCCTTCTGGGTGTTAAGAGAGACTATTCCTCATGTACAGCATTTAGCACATTTTTGTCTTCAGTACGCTTTGCCTTTTCTTATGTTCCCCTCCTGGAGATCAACTGAATATGCAATGAACAGCTTCATCTGGTTATATTTTTTTCCCAAATGAGTTTTCTCAATGAAAAGGCTATTGACAGGTTACCTTTTCTTTTGCAGAGAATTGTTTTTTAAAGTTTAACTGCTTTCCAGCAAGAGAAAAATAAAGCTATGAAAGAGTTGAGCAACACTTTTTCTAAGGCATATTCTTTCCCCCTTTACTGTCAAAAAGAAATGTTTCAAAGACAATATTTTCTTCAACACATAGATTTTCATGATGCTAGCCATAGACATGTTTCTACCTCCCATGATCATTTCTAGAGAGACAAAGATATGTCCCAAAGAAAATCTGAAACAAGAACAATCATTTGGACGTATTTTTTTTCCTGTAATATAGGATTTTTCCTCACTCTGAAGCTGAACAAATGGGTTTTAAAACTTCAGAAACTGTAAAATTAAGAAAAGAGCTGCCATTGTTCAGTAATTTCTGGCAGTCATTTAATTCACTAAGTATTGATGCAGTTTAAGCTCTATATCACAAATTACAGTTTCACAGTATCACAATATTACCAAGGTTGGAAGAGACCTCACAGATCATCAAGTCCAACCCTTTACCACAGAGCTCAAGGCTAGACCATGGCACCAAGTGCCACATCCATTCCTGCCTTGAACAGCCCCAGGGACGGCGACTCCACCACCTCCCTGGGCAGCCCATTCCAGTAGCCAATGACTCTCTCAGTGAAGAACTTTCTCCTCACCTCAAGCCTAAATTTCCCCTGATGTAGCTTGAGGCTGTGTCCTCTTGTTCTGGTGCTGGCCATCTGAGAGAAGAGAGCAACCTCCTCCTGGCCACAACCACCCCTCAGGTAGTTGTGACCAAAAGAAGATCATGCTGGTGCGAATTGTAATGTAATGTCTTTAGACAAAGTCTAAGGGGCACATTAGTAGGGAAAGGTCTGAAAATTTGCTAGTTTGAAGCTAGCTAGAATGTTTTGGTGAGAAGAATTAGATTACAGGCTGTGAAAGAGAAACACTGGTGATGTCTACTTCACTCATAGGCTTGCAGAGATGTATAAGAACAAGAATACAAACATAGATAATGGAGACGCTCTCTGTCTGGACTCTGGGCTGCATCTCTCTCTCTAACCTAACCTGACTTCTCTCTGATTAATCCACCTGCTTCCTGACTCCCCTGGCTGACTCTCCATTCTTCTTTGGGCACAAGGCAACGTCTGGGGTAAGGTAGAGAGGGGTGGGAGAAGGTGGAAGGGTGGTTGGGAGCCCCTCCTGGGGACTCAGGTTTCTGGGAGGGGAGTTGTGTTTCTGTATTCCCTTTTACCTTGTATATTTCTGTATAATTCTGTATATACTGTAAATATCTGCTTGTGTATTCTGCTAAGCTGTAAATATAAAGCTTCATTCAATTTCCAGAGCCTCTGAGTCTAGTCTGGGTGATTTTACAAACTGGGGGGGGGGGGGGGGGGGGGGAATAGCACTCAAATCATCACACAAATGAAGAGGGGAATAAAACCCCACCATGGCAAAGACAAGCTGTTTGTAACTAGATTTCATATTTCAAGGAGATGACTAAAAATTCTGTTCCAATTAGGAGGTTTTAACATCTTTACTTTTTTAAAGGTTATTGTTATGATAATTCAATGTTTTAGTGGAAAAGAAAATGAATCCTGAATAAACTATAACAAAAATGTGGTGCAAATTGGGAAAGTAGCTCAGAGAAAACAGTAAGCTGACCCAGAGCTCTTCAGCTCTTACTGCTGTAAAATCTTCCTGTCCTTCCTGTCCTTCTTCAGGCAGAAGAGATAGTCTTTCTTACAGTCTTTCTGTTCTCACCTAAAATTAGCAAGCTACTATGTATATTAAAAGTAAAGGATCATTAACAGGACACTACATAGTTTCTTTGACATTAGACTGTGTGTGAGGCGCAGAAATTGCTTATCTTGCAAACTGTCACAGAGTAGTACAATGAAGCCTCTTTCCTCATGTATTAGTTAACAAGGTTCCTTGAGTCTTACAACAGAAAAATGGGTAATGTGATGGTTTGGGTGTCGTGTTCCACCCCCCACCCCCCCATTTTAGAAATCACCCAGACTAGACTCAGCCAGCTCTGGAAATATGAATGAAGCTTATATTTACAGCTAACACAATATACAAGCAGATATTTACAGTACATACAGTTATAGACAGAAATATACAAGGTAAAAGGTAATACAGAAACACAACTCCCCTCCCAGAAACCTGAGTCCCCAGGAGGGGCTCTCAACCACCCCTGCACCTTCCCCCTACCCCTTTCAATCTTACCCCAGTCCCAAAGAAGAATGGAGGTTTGGCCAGGGGGTTAGGAAGCAAAGTGGATTAATCCAAAATGGAGTGTGAGGTTAGAGAGATGCAGCTCAGCCAGCAGCCCCAGCAAGAGTGGTGCTGAGTGTGTTGTCTATGTTTTGACTTATGTATTTACACATCTCAGTAAGCCTATGAGGGAAGTAGATATCACCATTGTTTTCCTTCACAGCCTATAATATAGTTCTTCTCACCAAAACATTCTAGCCTGCTTCAAATTATCACAAAGAGAGAGGGAATGTATCACTGAAATTTAGAGTACTTCTATCACATTCAAACCAGGGATCTCAGGCTCATTTGTTGAAAGATCACCATATACAGTATGTTTAAAGTTTGTCTAGCATGCTATCTGTGCCTTTTTTTGGTTGTTTGTCTTTTTTATTTAATCACAGGTACCTGAATTTGCTGTTTATATTACCTTGCAAATTCTTTTGGCTGTATTTACTTTGGATTTTAAATCTTCATTTCAAGCACTAAGGTGCACCATGGTGCAGAAAAGTGTCTTGCTATAGGCATGCAAAATCTATTGACAGCAGCCAACTCAGGATCACTGTTCTTGATTTTGCAGCTGTATTCTTCTATATTACACTGATATAAAATCCACTCAGTAACTGATGTATCTTGTTAATGGATGAGCTGATCCACCAAAACGTTCCTCACAGCTCTAAGTCTCTGTGCTGACTTTTGTGGGGGATTGAGTCCTGTCTCTCTGCTCTGACCAGTTTGCATGTTCTCACAAAACAGAGGTCAGCAAACTGTAAGGTCAGGGATTTCTACTGATACCAATGAACTGCAGAGACCCCAGCATAACAATAAGCAAACCTGAGGTACCATTGTACAGGTACAAATAGGTGGCAGTAATCCAATAACTCAGAAATCATCTTGCTCCAGATTCAGACTGTGGTGCACAGAAATGAATCAAGTACTTCTCAGTGAGAGCTGGACACAAATACCTGTAGTCCTTTTCTAAAATTACCATGCTACAAACCTTCCTCGAGTGATTACCTTTGCTCTTGTGCAACATCCTCTCTGGAGAATCAGCTCCAGTTCCCACTCTTATGGGAGCTATTCTTGTCAAATGAATGCTTAGGCTTGGCAAACTTTTGTACTGACTGTTGAAAGGCAATTGCAGGCAGTGCAAAACAGAGCTCTGATTAACGTAGCTGGTATGATTTGAGCCAAGAATGCCTTCTGGGAACTTTCCTCTTTCATTTTGTTCACTTTTGGACTCTGTTCTTAAAAGAAACAATCCACTTCCAGTGTGTGCTGATGACGATACCTGTATGTAACACTTCTGTCTAACTGCTATGCTGAGACCCTTACTCACCCTAACTCTTATGCAAGACACCTTGGACATTAGCTGCTAGATAATGAGTCTTTAAAACAGATTAATGCAGTGCTATCTAATTTTACTAAATAAAAACTCTGAAAACAATATTCATTAATGAGTTCTAAATCTACCTGTTTGGTTTTTTTTTTCATGCTTTAGTTGTCAGAAAGCAGGCATGGACTCCTGATACATAAATACATGTGTAATATGCTTTATAAAAAAGTAAGAGGTTCAAAATTAGCTGATGATTTTTTTTAAAAATCCAATTCTTTTGCAAGAACTTTACCTAAGAAAATTTCATTTCACATCCTTTGCCTAAGATAAAAAGCCAAAATTTTAACCACAGTCATCAAGAACAGGATGGCAAATTGTGTTCATCTGTGTGATGGTTTGGGTGTTCCCTGCCCCCCCCCACACACTTTAGAAATCACCCAGACTAGACTCAGCCAGCTCTGGAAATACGAATGAAGCTTATATTTACAGCTGGCACAATATACAAGCAGATATTTACAGTTATAGACAGAAATATATAAGGTAAAAGGTAATACAGAAACACAACTCCCCTCCCAGAAACCTGAGTCCCCAGGAGGGGCTCTCAACCACCCCTTCACCTTTCCCCTACCCCTCTCAACCTTATCCCAGTCCCAAGGAAGAATGGAGGTTCAGCCAGGGGGGATAAGAGGCAAAGTGGGTTAGTCAAAAAATGGAGGCTGAGGTTAGAGAGATGCAGCTCAGCCAGCAGCCCAAGTGAGAGTGGTGCCAAGTGTCTTATCTATGTTTTGACATGCTTTTACGCATCTCAGCAAGCCTATGAGGGAAGTAGACATCACCATTGTTTTCCCTTTACAGCCTGTAATCTAATTCTTCTCACCAAAACATTCTAGCCTGCTTCAAACTAGCACAACCTGGTATTTTGGCTGTGATAAAAATAATGCTGAAGAACAGAAATAATTTGTTTCACAAGAATTGGCTTAAATATTACATAGAGATCTCAGTAGCAATGTATTATTGTTGTCAGGTAGAAACACCAGACTAACAGGTTGCACCTAATTAGACTGAGCCAGCAGTGTGCTTCCAAAGTGAATTTCATGCTCTTCTCTGAGTTCTGGTTCACATCACAGAGTGGTCTTGGAGATTGTTGTGGTGGGTTAGGAACTTCCCCACACAGGAACTATTGGAATTTACCTGGCTAGCTCAGACAGCTTGGAAGTAAGATAAAGCTATGTTTCCAGCAAAGGTAGATTTGCAAGCATATATACACAATATATTTACAAGTATTTACAGTTATACACAAATAAGAAATATTTCAGAAATCCAGGCTCCCTCTTGAACACAGAGGACTGCCCAGAAGGGCTGAAAGCTATCCTCTCTTTATCCCTCTGCTTTCCCAGACAGACAAACAAAACAATCAGCAAAGCTTATGTCATTTTCTGTTAGCCAAGGTTAGAGAAAAGATATTAGAGCAGAGTGAAGAGGAAGCAAATAGCTTCAGCATCTCAGACCAGAGTGGGACAAATTGTTGACATTCTTATTTCTCTCAGCAAACCAATGAATGATATAGACTTCATTGTTATTTTCTTTTTACAACTGATCATCTAATTTGTCTCATTAAAATATTCCAATTAGCCTCAAAGCAGCATAATAATGAACTAGATTCTCTTAGATGAAACTAAAGTGGAAAATGAGCTTGTGGAGGATGACTAGTCAACTCCTTCAGCCAATGGTTACTCAATCTATGGGATCAAAGTAGAGTTAGCATAAAGTAATCAACCAATCAAACAAACAACAAAAAATTACTTCTTCCAGAATCTCATCACCAATTGTTTTTCTTACTCTAACTGGTCTGCCACTACTTGCTAATGTAGGCACAGCCACAAAGGATTCCTTGGAGTAGCAAGTTCACTTCCCTTCATGAGAGCCTTAAGGCACTTAGAATCATAGAATCTTAGAATCATAGAATGACAGAATCAACCAGGTTGGAAGAGACCTCCAAGATCAGCCAGTCCAACCTAGCACCCAGCCCTATCCAATCAACTAGACCATGGCACTAAGTGCCTCATCCAGTCTTTTCTCAAAGACCCCCAGGGACGGTGCCTCCACCACCTCCCTGGGCAGCCCATTCCAATGCCAATCACTCTCTCTGTCAAGAACTTCTTCCTAACATCCAGCCTATACCTACCCTGGCACAACTTGAGACTGTGTCCCCTTGTTCTATTGCTGGTTGCCTGGGAGAATGCCCCCCCACCTGGCTACAATGCCCCTTCAGGTAGTTGTAGACAGCAATGAGGTCCCCCCTGAGCCTCCTCTTCTCCAGGCTAAACAGGCCCAGCTCCCTCAACCTCTCCTCATAGGACTTGTGTTCCAGGCCCCTCACCAGCTTTGTTGCCCTTCTCTGGACATGTTCCAGCACCTCAACATCTCTCTTGAATTGAGGAGCCCAGAACTGGACACAGTACTCAAGGTGTGGCCTGACCAGTGCTGAGCACAGGGGAAGAATAACCTCCCTTGTCCTACTGGCCACACTGTTCCTGATGCAGGCCAGGATGCCATTGGCTCTCTTGGCCACCTGGGCACACTGCTGGCTCATCTTCAGCTTACTATCTATCAGTACCCCCAGGTCCCTTTCCTCCTGGCTGCTCTCCAGCCACTCAGTCCCCAGCCTATAGCGCTGCTTGGGGTTGTTGTGGCCAAAGTGCAGAACCCTGCACTTGGCCTTGTTAAATCTCATCCCATTGACCTCTGCCCACCCATCCAGCCTGTCCAGGTCCCTCTGCAGGGCTCTCATACCTTCCAACAGATCAACACCTGCTCCTAGCTTGGTGTTATCTACTTAGTACATTGCTTCACATCCACATGGGATACCTTTTAATGTATGCCTCAATATCTCATATTTTCCTTCATCATGCATGGTACCACAATTGAGATCATGAGGTAGCTACTAAAAAATAAAAACAATCTTCCATAAGAACTTTTGAAAGAAAAATTTGACTCCTCAAGATGACCACAAAGCTATAAATGTGCTGTGCATTACTCAGATGAATGCTGTGTTTGTGCACAGCCAAAAGTAGATTTTGTGCTATACAATGATCACTTTGTGAGGAGTTATTTTTACAGCAATCTCATTTTGATTCTTCTTGACCATGCCACTTTCTTTTAAAGAAATTATTGACAATTTTTGAGGCCAGACCTGGTAAGATTTAGTAATTATAGCAAGAAACAAAAGCAAAACATATAAAAGGAAATGCCTATATAACTGTACAACTTCCCCTCTGATGGTCCATAGTTGAAACATATTGTTCCCTTAAAAAATAACTAAGAAAAGCACTCTCAATGTTTTAGACCCTAGACAGCTTCATTTTTGAGTTTTGAACTCTTTTTTTCTTTTCTACCTCCTGCTACCAGTGTAAAGCAAAATGGGAACAACAGGTTGAAACAAGAGAGGATTGCCACTTTTCATCAGAAGACTGTGAAGTTCCCAGCTATAAAATATTGAAAGCCAGAAAATCACCCTTGGGATGTACTTTGGTTTTCTTTCCCTTGAAGATAAGTGCAAGATTTGTATTAGGATGCATTTTTTTCTTTGTTTTTTTCTCCATATGTTTGTATAAATGATACCCACATGCTCAGGATACGTCTTAAAGAATCTTACCTTTCTCGTCTAACTTCTGAGTCATTTTTTAAAGTGAATTGCTCATGCTCAAGACATTTTTTACAAAGGAAGAGAGCACCACATGCTGAGTAATGGCATTCAAGATCAGCTGCTCAATAACCTTCCCCCATACCAAGGTCACACTGACAGCTGTGTATTTCCCTGGGTTCACTTTCTGTCCCTTCTTGTGGATAGGTGCCACATTTGCCGACCTCCAGTTGACTGGAACCTCTCTGAGCAGCGAGACATGTAGGACAAGGGAGGTTATTCTTCCCCTCTATTCAGCACTGGTCAGGCCACACCTTGAGTCCTGTGTCCAGTTCCGGGCTCTTGAGATGTTGAGATACTGGAACATGTCCAGAGAAGGGCAATGAAGCTGATGAGGAGCCTGGAACACAAACCCAATGAGGAGAGGCTGAGAGAGCTGGGGTTGTTTAGCCTGGAGAAGAGGAGGCTCAGGGGGGACCTCATTGCTGTCTACAACTACCTGAAGGGAGGTTGTAACCAGGTGGGGATTGGTCTCTTTTCCCAGGCAACCAGCAACAGAACAAGGGGACACAGTCTCAAGTTGAGCTGGGGGAAGTATAAGCTGGATGTTAGGAGGAAGTTCTTGGCAGAGAGAGTGATTTGCCATTGGAATGGGCTGCCCAGGGAGGTGGTGGAGTCACCATCCCTGGAGGTGTTGAAGAAAAGACTGGATGAGGCACTTAGTGCCATGGTCAAGTTGATTGGACAGGGCTAAGTAATAGGTTGGACTGGATGATCTTGGAGGTCTCTTCCAACCTGGTTGATTCTATGATTCTATGATTCTATGAGTAGCTACCATTACTGGTAAAATGGTGGAAAGTGTCTTGGTCTCCAATAAAGGAGAGAGATTCTCCTTAGTTCTCATTTTGTTGATAGTATATTTGTAGACTAATTTCTTCATGTCTTAGAAATTTTAGTCAGATTACATTCTAGTTGGGCTTTTCCCTTCTAATTTTCTTCTTGTATGGCCTCACAGCAACTTTGTAGAACTCTCGAGTGGCTTTAATCTTCTTCCAATGGCCAAAATTTTATTTTCTTTTTTATTTCAGTTGCAAGCAAACCTCTCTAGCCAGACCAGCCTTCTTGCCTGCCTGCTTGTCTTCCAGCACATGGAGACAGCCTGTTTCTGTACCTTTGGCTTGAACATTGTCCAGCCTTCCTGGATGCCTTGGCATTTTAGGACTGCTTCCCAATGGACTCTGTTGACAAGTGTTTGATACAGGCCAACATCCATACACCAGATGCCCAAGGTGACAGTTCTACTGACCCCCTCTTTACTTCTTCAACAACCAAGAATGATCACTGTGCCCAGGGTGGCCCTCAGTCATTACATCACTCACAAATATATTCACTCATAAATTGTATTCGCAAACAGCAGGTCCAGCAGGATGCCTTCCATAGTTCACACCATCAGCATCTGTGTCAGGAAGTTCTCCACACACCCTTGGAACTTCTCTGTTGTACAATATATCCACCAGACATCTGAGAAGTTGAAGTTCCCAACAAGAGCAAGGTCTAGTGATCATGACAGGTCTCCCAGAGGCCTAGAAAATATTTCATCTGTCTCTTCATCCTGGTTGGGTGGTCTGTTACAGACTCCCACCATTATATCTACCATGTTGGCCTTCCCCCTGATTCTTACCCATAGAAGCTCCTGATTCTTACCCATAAACATTCAACTGTATCATCACCATCATTAATCTCAAGACAGTCAAAACATTTCTTGACATACTGGATACCCTACTGCCTCTCTTTCCTTGCCTGTCTCTTCAGAGGTGTCTGCAGCCATTGATTGCAACACTGTAGTTGTGTGAAACACCCCAATGTGTTTCCATGGTGGACATTATATCATAGTTTTCCTAATGCACAACATCTTCCACTTCATCTCATTCATTCCCCATGCTACATGGATTAATGTAGATGAACTGCAGCTGGTCTAATGGTCCTGCCACATTTTTTCCGGGAGAAGCCCTAATTTCTACCTGGCAGTTCTCAGGTGTGTGTAGTACACTGTTTGAGGAAGCACTAAAAAAAATGCTTGATTTTTTTCCTCTTAGTTTCAGTTGAATAATCAAGCTCTAAATTGCAGCACTTAAATAGAAGTCAAGGAACTTGGAGTGTGATGGAGGAAGCAGCAATCACTTTGAAAAGTTGTTGAATCTCTGATGAGTATTGAATATGTCAGATTAAGTTATGTCCTAGAATGGGAGGTTCCCTGAACAACTGCTAGTCACTTAAAATTATTCTGCATTTCAAACAGGAAATCATCCAATTAGGCTAACAGCTGCAGAGATTGGAATAAACCTTCCATATCAGAAATGTAGAGAAAATGCAGCTGAGTGCTATGTAAAGGAGCTAAGGTAAGTAATTGTCCCTCTACTTTTCTCCAATAAAAATTAATTTGAAGGTAATGCCTGTTACATGTGATTAAAACAGGAAAAAACATTTATCAATAATCGTGCTGGATAATTTTAGCTGACACTTCATATGAATGTATTATTGCATAGAATCATAGAATGGTTTAGGTTGAAAGGGATCTCAAGGATCATCAAGCTCCAACCTGCTGCCATAGGCAGGGACACCTCCCTCTAGAACAGGTTGCTCAATGCCTCATCCAACCTGGCCTTGAACACTTTCGGTGAGGGAGCATCCACAACTTCCCTGGTCACCTTGTTACAGTGTTTCACCACCCTCACCATAAAGAACTTCTTCCTAATATCTAGTTTAAATCTCCCCTCTTAATTTGTCCTAAACTTTCTATTGTGTCTTCAAGGTGGGTGGAATCTTCTCTATGTCTTCTCCCAGGTCAGTTCTAATATCATCACTATTCCTTCAAAAGGTTCAAATGAAGATGATCTTGGGGTTGTTGTGGCCAAAGTAATTTGCCATGGAATGGACTTCCCAGGGAGCTGGTGGAGTGACCGTCCCTGGAGGTGTTCAAGAAAATACTGGCTGAGGCACTTAGTGCCATGATCTAGTTGACTGGCTAGGGCTGGGTGCTAGGTTGGACTGGATGATCTTGGAGGTCTCTTCCAACCTGCTTGATTCAATGATTCTATGATTCTAAGATGAGCAAAACTATTATGTTGGAATGACTCTCTAGTCAAGAGTCATCTACATCTGAAGACAGTCTACAAGCCTGAAAACTGTCTGAAAAAGAAAAAGATAGTTGAGGTCAGGAAAAACAGCATACTCAGTAGGTAGAAATTTAATTTTGTACATTAAAAAAAAAAAAAAAAGTCCTACTTCAACAATAATCAGAATGTTGATGCCAGAGAAAATAGGAAAATAAAAATAGTTGAATAAAAATAATGCAGCATGCTCTTTATGCAGCATTGTCTTAAAGCATGTAGAGCATTTCATTGTATCTCAGGAAAGAAATAGAAACAATATATGTTTGTCTTGGCACTGCTCATGTAGTTTCAGGATCAGAAGATGTAAACCAAACTGTGTGTCAAAATTATGTTGACTGTTTAATAACTGGGTTAGTATCCTATATCAGTCTCAAAAAAAAGACAAAACTGATGAGGTGATGAAGTGACAACCACAAGCAAAACTGCAAAGTTATTTCCCCCCCCCCCCCCCTTTTTTTTTTTTTTTGTTCATTAAAAGTGTTTTAAACCAAGGAAAATATTTACATGGTAAAGCTGCTTATTTCCCTAAGATACTCTACTAGTGTTTTTCACAGAGTCACAGAATCAACCAGTTTGGAAAAGACACTTGAAACCATCAAGTCCAACTTCTTACCTAACACCATATAATCAACTAAAACCATGGCACTAAGCACCACACAGAGTCTCTTTTTAAACACTTACAGGGATGTCGACTCCACCACCTCTCTGGGCAGCCCATTCCCATGGCCAATTATTCTTTCTGTGAAGATTTTTTTCCCAACATCCAGCCTAAACCTCCCCTGGAGCAGCTTGAGACTGTCCTCTCATTCTATCATAGTTGCCTGGGAGAAGGGATCAGCCCTCACCTGGCTACAACTTCCCTTTGGCAGTGTACATCCTGTAACTGGCCTTCCACAGGTATATTAAATTTCTGAAGATGTTGCTCCTTAAAGATCATCAGGTTAGATAAGGGCTTTGATTTTTTTAAACTCATCATGCACTAAATGTCAGGGCACATTCTCACACATTTCTGCCTACAGACTTTGTTCCTAAGTGTTTTGCCTGGGGTTTCTGTCCCTTTAATACATAAACATCATGTAACTTACCACAAGAGTTCATTGAAATCACAACTGAATCACTAGCAGGCAGAGACAGAGCCTTTAAGAGCTGTAATTCTTCTCAGCTTACTGTAAAATGCTTCATACCCCTGATGCCTTTTAAATGAGCTACAAACTACAATTAGGAAAAAGTCTAATAAATTTTTTCCCTTAATATGCAATTTCAAATCTCTCTCTTCAGAAGATCTTTAAGTAGTATTCAAGCTTTGAAGGTCTTGGTAGGATCAAAGACAAATTTATCAGGAGGAATATATAGAGAAATGTGACTAATTTATTGTACCAGTGTGTATCCACATCACATCAAGATTCAGCCATACCTGGAAAGATTAGATCTGGATCTCAACTGAAGAATTTTTTTGAAGTTAAAAATCTATAATTTCACTAAGAAAGTGGAATTAAAGAAAATCCAGGAGGTGCTCTTTTGCTTGCTGATAGACAAAGGATTCAAAGATTGAGTTGCTCCTAAGGAAAATAATTTTCTTAGCCCTACAGATGCCATCAATCAAAAAAAAAAAAAAAAACAAACCACAAACCCAAACAGTAATTCTCTAAGCCAGGATTGTGTGCAAAAAGTATCATTTAACTTTAAAAATGGATTGAAGTATGTGTTTAAATGGTTGTTGGAACCAGATGAAAGGTTCCAATATAAAGTCTGTTGCTTTTAGGTTACACATGAGATGTTTGTCCTTGAGAAAATTAAAATTTGCATTCAAATGTTAAGATTAATATTCATCAGTGTAGTAGAGTAATTATCTAATGTATTGGGACCAAAGATTAGCATAGGACTGCATTAACTCAGACTCAGGATTTTTCACCTCCTGTCAAAGACTTTTTCTTGTATTGCTTAATAAGGGTCCCTTAATTTGACTGTAGCATATTTAATGTGTGAGAGCTGGTGTAATCATGATAAAAGGCCCATTGAAAATCAGATGTAAATTCCCTTTTGTTTTTTCTTTTTAAAGCTTCTCATACTCTGATTCGAAGGGACTAGTTACTGCAGGATTTCCTTTTTTCTTGCATTCACTAAGTACTGATTTGATTAATCAATTGTAGTTTCTAAACCCAGAGGTTGAGGGAGCTGGGCCTGTTTAGCCTGGAGAAGAGGAGGCTCAGGGGTGATCTTATTACTGTCTACAACTACCTGAAGGGGCATTGTAGCCAGGTGGGGGGTGGCCTCTTCTCCCAGGCAACCAGCAATAGAACAAGGGGACACAGTCTCAAGTTGTGCCAGGGTAGGTATAGGCTGGTATTGACAGAGAGAGTGATTTCCCATTGGAATGGGCTGCCCAGGGAGGTGGTGGAGGCACCGTCCCTGGGAGTCTTCAAGAAAAGACTGGATGAGGCACTTGGTGCCATGGTCTAGTTGATGGGTTAGGGCTGGGTGCTAGGTTGGACTGGATGATCTTGGAGGTCTCTTCCAACCTGGTTGATTCTATGATTCTATGATTCTATGATTCAGTGTATCCTGATGTTCTTCCTTTCTGTTGTATTCTCAGATATTTTAAACTGTTTCAAAGATTGTTTCATCTAAGCAGTTGTTTTAAAACTACTTCATTTAAGCAAAGGAAAAGTAACTGCAATAATCTAATCTAATCTACACATACCGGGAGCAAAGATTTCTGCAGGTCAATTCCCAACTTCTCTGTAGTCAAAGCTTTTAAAAACAATATACATTTTAGAAACTTGTTGTGATGGTTTTGTTGTTCCCTGCCCCCCTCCCACCCCCCTGCCCTACTTTAGAAATCACCCAGACTAGACTCAGCCAGCTCTGGAAATTGAATGAAGCTTATTATTTACAGCTAGCACAATATACAGGCAGATACCTACAGTATATACAGAAATATACAAGGTAAAAAGGTAATACACAACAGCCCCCCCAGAAACTTGAGTCCCCAGGAGGGGCTCTCAACCACCCCTTCACCTTCCCTCTGCCCCTCTCAACCTTACCCCAGTCCCAAGGAAGAATGGAGGTTTGGCCAGGGGCAAAGTGGATTATTTAAAGAAACGGAGGGTGAGGTTAGAAAGAGATGCAGCTCCAAGCTCACCAGCAGCAGAAGTGAGATTGCCTAATCTATGTTTTGCTTTTGGTTCTTATACATCTTGGCAAGCCTATGAGCGAAGTAGACATCACCATTGTTTTCCTTTCACAGCTTGTAATGTAGTTCTTCTCACCAATACATTCTAGCTAGGCTCAAATTAGCACACTTGTCCAGCCCTTCTTCCAAATTCTTCATTATGATGGTTGTTGTGTTGTTTTGAGTCGAATAGATGACTGATAGGAACTTTACTCTTGAAAAAATGAGATGTTGCTTTAATGAATGCTGCTTGTCTCATAGTTATAAAAAATAGGTCTTGCCAGACTAACTTCACTTGACTTTTATGAGAACCTCTAACAGATGCATCTTAGAGTTAAGAACTTTGCTTGATGCATCTTTAGTGTGGTGCATACCACATTGATTAAACATTAGTAAAAAAGTAGATTAATTAGGTGAACTCCTGTGGAAATCTTATGAGGAAAAGTTTTTTTAATTTAATTTAAAGTTTATATCAGCTCTTACGGAAAAAAAAGTCCTTTTTACCATCCACACATAGCATCAAAGAGAAGTGTTTGGTTATGAAAAGTCAGACAGGTAATAGACTTTACAAGAATCCAATTTACTTGATGTGCATTTACACGTATATATATAAATTGGGAAGTTTCAATATGGCCAGACATTGGTATATCTCTCACAGCTTTGGACAGAAAATAGGAAAGCAGTGATGCTGCAAAAGACATACAAATACTGGTGGATGATCTTCTGTATATGACTATTCACTCTGGTGCCACAGCCTAAAGGATTAATTTTACCTATGCATGTACTAATAATTCTGTTATTACTGGTGGCCAAGGCAATTACATTTCTCTTATTGAAGAACTTGGTGGAAAACAGGAAGATTCAGTGAAATGCAACAAGGCTTACTGTTTGCTCAACAAGATTGAGCAAAGCCTTAGAATCATAGAGTCATAGAATGATTTGGGCAGGAAGGGACCTCCAAAGGTCATCTAGTCCAACTCCCTTGCAGTGAGCAGGGACCTCTTCCTTTAGATCAAATTGCCCAGAGCCTCGTTGAGTCTGACCTTGAATATCTCTAAGGACAGGGCCTCAATTACCCCCTTAGGCAACCTGTTCCAGTGTTCCACCAACCTCATGGTAAAGAACTTTCTCCTAACAGCCAACCTACATCTATTCTTCTCTAATTTAAAACCATTGCCACTTGTCCTATCACCACAGACCCTTGTAAATGGTCCATGTCTAGCCCTCTTGTAAGCCCTCTTCAGGTACTGGAAGGCCACTATTAGGTCTCTCTGGAGTCTTCTCCAGGCTTTATAATCCCAACTCTGTCAGCCTGTCCTTATAGGAGAGAATGAAAAACCTGAGGAGCAAATCTGATTAATTCAACTAAAACACCACAAATGGGTAATTAGATCACAATCCATAGGGAAAAGACAATAACAGACCTCTCAGTCTAGCAGAAAGTGTTTAAAGAAACACTAAGTGTGAAAGAAGATGGAAAAATTCAGATTTCAGTTCAGGGATATTACTAGAGCAGACATTTTTCTATTTCAATTGGAATACAGGTACCAATATTCATTCTATGAAAATCATCATAAATAGTCCATAAGGCTTTAGGCAACTGTTTATTTTAAGAAACTAGCAAGTGTTTTTAAGTAGTTCCCAATAATTATTCACATTTTTGTCTTCAGGTTTTACCAACTGACTAAGCCCATAATTATCTGCATGTGTGCAAAACTAGCTCCTGGTATGCACCAGAGAATGCATGCTATAGGTTTCCACATACACATAATGAAATTATAGTGACTTGCAGTAATCATCATTCATTTTTAGGCTTGAATTATTTCTCCAGTGCCTCTGAAAAAAAAAATCATGAGACTATATTAGAAATTACTCACTTGGAATGTTAGTTTTTAAAGACTAAAAAACTGTGACTAATATTTTAAAGAAACTATTTTGCTGTTAATACTGAAGGAAAAATAACTTTGATATGTTTCTGTTTAAAGTCCCTACATTCTTTACTGTGCTTTGTGGGTTTTTTTCATTATCACTTGAAATCTTATTTTCTGCACAAGTTTGACCATTTATCTCATTCTTTCTGTTCTGCTAATGCTTTCTTCAGCCATCATTAGAAAGGGCCTCATCTTTTTCTGTATTAGAAGATTACCCTTAAGGCCAGCAAGATCATTCACTTCCACCTTGTTCTGGATTCAGAAAAAAAGTAGTGATATGTTTGACTCCCTTTTCCCCTCTTGTACATTTGACCCTTATTAAGTGGATTTAAACCTGGGTTTTTTACGTTCTAACTCAGGAAATCTTCCCATCAGGTTTCAGGAATACCAACTAAATTATTGTGCATACATCAGCAATTCTATCTCATTACTGATGACTATGAAATCGGTGTATAAGCAAATAAGACTTTTTTCTCCAAGGCCTTATTGCTGAAGGTATAATTTTTACTGACATTTTAATTTTCTTCTGAATTAATAATCTTCATCTGTTCCCTTTTTCTGTATATGAAAATAGTTTTTAAAATAAAAACTATATGAGAAAAATACTTCAGTGAGATGGAACCAGTGTAATTTATTATTTACATTGATATTTATTTGAATGTATTTGTCTATTTTATTCATTATTTTCCTATTTTGCAAGATCAGCATTTTTGAGAAATTAAAGCTTTTGAATGTCTTGTACACTTAACTATCACAGTATTTATTAGCTAAAAAAAATATGTCTATGTTTGCATTGTTTTCTTCAGATACATCCAGAGAAAATTTTGCTTACTATTTACAGATTTTGTTTCTGAAATAATTTGATAAGAAGAAAAAATTAAACATTAAGTTATTATTTATAATCTTTTCTCGCTTTTTAAATCAAACCTAACAAAACCTGAAATGAAATGCTAAAGTGAAAAGCTGAAAATGCTGTTTTAAAAGACCAAAATAAAAATGTGAGCTTTTCAAAACAATCACTATTAAAAAGTAATTGTGAAATTCCAGTGACCTCAACGTTGTAATTTTAGTGAATTAACTATTCGTTTCATTATTCATCTTTGTTTCTTGAGCCTATCTGGATAGATTGCTCATTCCTCTTCCATAGAAAAAAAATGACTTACTCATTTTTCTTGGCTGATGTTGCAATACATCTTTCCCTAAAAAGACTGTAGGACTGGCAGGAACAAAAAAGGGAAAGATTAACTGTCTTGAAGCGAAACATTAGTGCTTGGGATGCATGAGAAGAAAAATTAATGTTTTTCTCTTCCCTGTGGGTCTTAAATTGGTTAGTATTAGTCAAGGTTGCTCATAACAGTAGGAACTTTTTTTTCCCTGCCATAAATTACTTCTGTTTTGAGGGAGATTACAAAAGGCACAGAAACCTTCTCTTTGACAAGACATGATCTTTCACAGAGCTTATTTTCACTGGGTCAGCTCAGGAAAACTAGTGAAGCTAGGAAACCATCCTGCAAAATTATTTTCTCTTTTTTCCTCAGCTTAGCAGACATTTTTTCCCCCTTTGGACTGCGAAAAATAATGTGAATTTAGTGGGTTTGTTCCTCAAAAAATATTGTGTCCATTATATTTGCTATCCTGATACAGTGTGAAAAGCATAATCCATTTGCTGTCATTTAGTTGGAAAACTGAAATCTTTAAATAAATTACTCTTTTTAAGATATCAAGAATATGACCAACTATATGCATAAAACTGTTATAAGTCACTTTGCATGTTTATGCAGTAACAGAAATGAGAATGTTCTTACAGGATTAGAGACATAGTCATTGCCTTTATCAATGAGCAGCAAGGGCTAACTGCTCTACAAAGAGGTGAGCTGGAAGCAGAAGGTGGTAATCATGCTGACAGGGCAGGGCCCTCTCTAACAAGGGCACAGTGCTGCAGTGCTTGAGCAGCAGATAGCAGAGTAGGTTGGAAATAGGGACCAGCTCAGCTATGGAAAAACTTGCCAGGTGCTGAGACAGTGCTGAGGTCAAGGCAGAAATTCAAATCAGCAGGATAGGATTAGGGCAAAAATCAGGGCGAAGGATCCACAGCTCACACCTTAGGGCAATGTATCTCAGCTCCATCTGCATCTGCCTTCAAGTGATAAAAATGCTGAATGTGCAAAAAAAATTATACACTGGAAATCAGGTTCTCATTGAGACCATGTGATACTCTTAGACTGACACATCTGGAAGATGTGAGAGACTACAACTAGCAAACTGTGAAACAAACATAGCTAACTTTGAAGAAATCCCATAGATGAGTATAAAAGCATAGTTCTTTAATCGTCTAACACACATGGTGGAATACTTGCTTAGTAGAATCATAGAATCAACCAGGTTGGAAGAGACCTCCAAGATCATCCAGTTCAACCTAGCACCCAGTCCTGTCCAATCAACTAGACCATGGCACTAAGTGCCTCATCAGAAGACAGTAGAAAAACTGGTCGTAGGAAAAGCAAGCATTGCACAGAGTGAAAGCATGATAAAAGGCAAAAATAACTGCAGAGACAAAAATTACTAAGAATTATTTTTAGTCTCATACTCTTAATACAGGAATTAATATTAAAATGATCATTGAAATGTTAATTAACATTAATGTCAATGGGGAAAATCTCATCCTATACATATTTTATTATTATATTGTCTCACAGAAATCTCAATATGAGATTTCTGCTGTAATATAGAACAACATGGAAGACATTTCCATTTGTTTTTTCTAACTAGGAATGAAAATATATTTCTGAAATTTCAAAATTCTAACATTATGTCACAGATTTTTTTAATGCAAAACACTGTGATGCAAAAGATAATGCAGTAATAAAGCCGTTAGTTGGGATTATCCATATGAAATGCTTGAAATTGTTTCCTAAGGCATTCTCATATAGTATAAATATAAGGAGTTATCTAGCTTCTGTTGCTTGGATAACTTGGTTTTACACTGGCTATCCTACCAATCAACCTTTTCCAGGATATGAATGATGAAAGAATGACATCTCCAAGGACAAAGAGGTTGTTAACCATGATTTCAGGTAAGATCCCTAATCTAATGATCCTTCTGCAAGTTATGAATGCTATGTTCCAAACAGTGGCACAGGGACTGGGATGAATTAGTGAACTGTTTTGTTAAAGTAGTCTCAAACATTATGGATGAGTTCAGTGGGATTACTAAGACATGGCATAAAGATACATGGAAGTGGTGACTACATGTCTAGTCTCCCACTACAGTTAGTGGAGATCTGATCATTAAAATCGATGAAGACTACAGAGATATTCATACCACCCTGAAATGAACATCTAGGGGGCTCATTTCACTGAGTTTATATTTCTCCAGCAGCAACAATTTCAGCAGCAGACATGCTTGTGTCTTGACTTTAGCTGGCTAAGAACTATTCATCAATTCACCCTATCACTTCTCCTCCTCAACAGGACATGGGAACAAAAATACATCCAAAAACTCATAGGTCATGATAAGGGTAGGGTAATCACTCAGCAATTACTATTATGGGCAAATAGGCTCAGTTTAGGAAAATTAATAAGTGTAGAATAATGATTTTAAAAAAGCAAACTTTAAAGTACTTTCTCCCCACTCTTCCCAGGCCAAGCTTTGCTTCTGAACCTTCTACCTCTTACCTTGAGCAACAGAGGAGGATAGGGAATGGGAATTACAGACAATTTTAAATGCTTTGTCTCTGCTGCTCCTTCCTTCTCACACTCTTCCCTTGCTATAGTGTGGGATCCCTTCCATCGGAGGCAATTTGTCATGAACTTCTCCCACATGGGCCCTTCCCATGCCCCCACTTTCCATGGGTTTGTTGTTGTTCATGAACTGCTTCAGGTTAGGCTTTCTCCACAGGATACTTTCTTTCAGGAACAGACACCTCCAATGTGGTTCCCTCATTGGGTCACTAGACCTGCCAGAGGACCTGCTCCTGCATGCGATCCTTTTTAAGGGTCTCAGGCCCTACCACAAGCTTGTTCCAGCACAAGATCTCTGTGGGCTGCAGAATGGATATGAGTTCCACCATGAATGTCCATGGTCGTCACCACTGGCTGCAGACAAATCTTTGTTCCAGTGGCAGAAGCTCCTTCTCCCTACTTCTTCACTGACTTTGGTGTCTGCAGGGCTGTTTCTCTCACACTCCTCGCCTAGCTGCCATTTCTTAGCATTATTTACCCTTTCTTAAGTATGGCATCACAGAGATGCTACCAATGTCACTGATGGACTCATCTTTGGCCAGTGAGGGCTCTATCTTGGAGCCAGCTGACCCTGACTATCAGACATGGGGGCAGCTTCTTGTGCCTTCTCATGGAAGCCACACTTGCAGCCTATTTTCTACCCAAGCCTTGTCATGTAAACCTATTGCAGGTACTTCCAGGTGGATACCTAAATTTAGTTATTCTGACTTCCAACTTATATTATGAGTCTACAGGGAAGGGCATAGCATGTAATGCAAGCTTCTCTAAAGGATTTCTCACATGTAATTAAGGTAAAGTACAAGATTTCATCTACCAGAGAAAAAGAAGCTAGTTTCATATATCACATAAGACATTAATGAAAGTTGCAATTTCCATAGGTCTGTGGCTCTGATAAGGGTTAGCACTCAATAGACAGAAGCAAATCAAACAGAAGGAAAGAATCACAGCTATTCTGAGTCAACTCTCTTTTACACTATGTG
The DNA here is from genome assembly GCF_015220805.1 of Pogoniulus pusillus. Lineage (NCBI taxonomy): Eukaryota > Metazoa > Chordata > Aves > Piciformes > Lybiidae > Pogoniulus > Pogoniulus pusillus. Next base: position 16,134,359 of record NC_087266.1, read on the forward strand.
ACCACCTGGACCAGAGCCACTGACATACAGCTCATCGGGAGTTCAGAATCACAGAACTTTAGATGTTGGAAGAGACCTCCAGAGATCATCAAGTGCAACCTCCCTACTGTCCTGGAGTCCTGTATACCCCTAAATTCCTCTCCCTCTGTGGCTTGAATGGGAGAGGAAAAGCCACCTGTTTCCCCCCCCTGCTTGCCCTGCAGGTGTGAAGGGGGAGAGCAAAGGGTCCTTCCTGCACGAGGGGTGCCTGTGCAGTGCCTGCGCTGGAATCGGGCTGGGATTGGCTGTGGTCTTCGCGCCTAGGAAGTGGTAACTCTGCTCTTTGACTAGAGAGGGTATAAATATTGGGGGACTTCCTGCCTTTGGGGTTCCCGCCTTGGACTTTGTGCCTGCCTGAACGTTCATGCCTGCCTGAGAGTTCTTCCTCCCCTCTCACCTGGCCTGGATACAGAAAAGCCCAACGCTGCAAAGGACTGCTACAGCCATTACTATCCTTTGTACAAAGCTTAACGACTCTGAACGACCTTCCTGCAGCTTCTGAAAGAGAAGGAGAGGGACAGGCTGCACGCAGGATGAAGTCAGCCTGATCATGAGTTATTTTGGCTCAGCTTTATTATTAAGTGGGAAACGCTATTAATTAATAGCTAAAGCCTTTTCCAACTTCTGACTTCCAAAATAGTCAGATTATCGATAGCATCCTGTAGAAATTCTCAAATGAGCTGAATCTGGTAATTAAAACTAAATTAATTTCTGTATATGGTTTTGGGGGAGGGCTTTTGGGAAAATAAAACAGCTCTATTTTTGTATAAAATCCCTGACTCGGCCACATTAATTCCCTGCCTCCACAACACTTACCCATCACCTAGGGTAATTTGCTCAGGAATGCATTCAGGCGGGGGAGTTCTGATAGAACAGGTATGTGTAAAAAAATCTTTCATGCTAGCTAAGTCTCTATTAGCTTACTCTTGTTGTGGCCTTTGTTTCATTATTAATAAGCAAGGCACTTGCCTTGCAAAAGCACAACTGACCCAACACATATTCTAATTATGAATGAGTAACATGCAGACATATTTGTAAATATAGTTTAGTGGTAATTGGGCAATGCTGAATCTAAATGATTCTTTGCATAATTACAACATCCGTGTTTGTAGTCCCTCATTGCTGAAGAGAACTTTTGGGATTTTCTTAAAAACACATAATTAATTTTCTTCTGGCACTGAAAAGCTGAGTAGTCAAGCAGCATATTGTCTACTCTGTAGATGTTGCAGAGTCAGTGTTATGGGAGAAAGAGACACATTGGTGAGGCCACGCCTTGAGTATTGTGTTCAGTTTTGGGCACCTCGGTACAAGAGAAATGTCAAGGTGCTGGAGTGAGTTCAGAGGAGGGCAACAAGGCTGGTGAAGGACCTGGAGAATAAGTCCTATGCAAAGTGACTAAGGGAGCTGGGGTTGTCTAGTTTGAAAAAGGAGAGGCTGAGAGGAGATCTCATCACACTCTAAAACAACCAGAGAGGAAATTATGGAGAGGTATTCCCTGTATTCAGGGAATGAACAAGAAGTTGTACACCTACTGGGCCGTAGAACCATTTTTCCTACTCCTCTTTTTCAGACTTTGATTATAGCATTCTTCAGCTGTTAGGGTATTTTAATACATAACTCTGACTTCATATTCCATGTATGTAAAGCACGGTGTAATAGTGGATACAAAATTCAGTGCCAAAACACCATACATAAAATGCTTCAAATGCTCTACTCATGGGGAATATTTTTTTAAGTATAAAAATAAGCTTAGTGTCATAAACCTGTGCATGTATTCCACATTTTTTTCAGGTAACATGGGTTCACCTTAACTGCACTCCCTTAGCACCATGATCTTGTGAGAACTAAATCACAGAACTGTAAAATCATTGCAGTTGGACAAAGCATTTAAGATCATTGAGTCCAATCATTAGCTAAATCTTTGAAGTCTGATGTTAAGCAATGTACCTCAGCACCACATTTATGCATCTATTAAAATTCTCCATAGAGGGGCATTAAACCACCTCCCTAGGAAGCCTTTTCCAATATCTGAGAAACCTTTGAGTCAAGAAGTTTCTTCTAATATGCAATCTAATTCTCTGATGGTACAGCTTCCAGCCATTTATTGTTGTGTCATCACTTGTTACTAAAGAGAAGAGACCAACCCTCACCTTGCTATAACTTTCTTTCATGTAGGTGTAGAGGGCAATGTAGTCTTCCCTTAGTCTCCACTTCTCCACGTTAAACAGCTCCAGTTTCCTCAGCCACTCCTTGTAAGACTTGCTCTCCAGACCCTTTGCCATTTCTGTTACCCTTCTCTGGACACACTCCAGCAACTCAATGTCTTTCTTGTAGTGACCCCAAATTGAACACAGTACTCAAGGTCTGCCCTCACTAGTCCTGAGTACAGGGAGGACAATCACCTATATGATGTTGATGGCCACACTATTCCTGATACAGACCAGGACACTGTTGGCTTTCTTGGCCACCTGAACACTGCTGGCTCATGTTCAGTCATCTATCAAACAGCACTCCCAAGGCCTTTTCTGCTGAGCAGCTTTCCAGCCCCTGCCTCAAGCCTGCAGTGTTGCACCGGGTTCTTGTGGCCCAAGTACAGGACTAAGGTCTTCTAATTTTCTCTTTGTATGGCCTCACAACTTTGCAGTCCTCCTGAGTGGCCTTTCCCTTCTTGCAACAACCATAAAATCTTCTTTTTTCCCTGAGTTGTGACTACATATCTGGATCAGCCTTACTCCCTGCCAACTTATTTTTCAGCATATGGACTTCCTGATTGATGACTGCTGAGCCTTCCTGGACTACTTGGCCCTTTAGGACTGCCTCCCAAGGTATTCTGTCAACTAGTCCCCAAATCAGGCCAACATCTACCCACTGGAAATCTGAAGAGGCACTTGTGTTGATCTTCTCTATTTCACCAGCAGCTGAGGACTCTGTCATTTCATGATCACAGTATCACAGTATCAACAAGGTTGGAAAAGATCTCACAGATCATCAAGTCCAACCCTTTACCACAGAGCTCAAGGCTACACCATGGCACCAAGTGCCACATCCAGTCCTGCCTTGAACAGCCCCAGGGACGGCGACTCCACCACCTCCCCGGGCAGCCCATTCCAGTGTCCAATGACTCTCTCAGTGAAGAACTTTCTCCTCACCTCAAGCCTAAATTTCCCCTGACGTAGCTTGAGGCTGTGTCCTCTTGTCCTGGTGTTGGTCACCTGAGAGAAGAGAGCAACCTCCTCCTGGCCACAACCTCCCCTCAGGTAGTTGTAGACAGCAATAAGGTCACCCCTGAGCCTCCTCTTCTCCAGGCTAAACAATCCCAGCTCCCTCAGCCTCTCCTCATAGGGCTGTGCTCAAGGCCTCTCACCAGCCTCGTCACCCTTCTCTGGACACGCTCAAGCATCTCAATGTCCCTCCTAAACTGGGGGGCCCAGAACTTAGCACAGTACTCAAGGTGTGGTCTAACCAGTGCAGAGTACAGGGGCAGAATGACCTCCCTGCTCCTGCTGACCACACCATTCCTGATGCAGGCCAGGATGCCACTGGCTCTCTTGGCCACCTGGGCACACTGCTGGCTCATGTTCAGGAGGGTATCAATCAGCACCCCCAGATCCCTTTCTGTCTGGCTGCTCTCCAGCCACTCTGACCCCAGCCTGTATCTCTGCATGGGGTTGTTGTGGCCATGGTGCAGCACCCTGCACTTGGAGCTATTGAACGCCATCCCATTGGACTCTGCCCATCTGTGCAGGCGGTCAAGGTCCCACTGCAGAGCCCTTCTGCCCTCCAACCCAGCCAAATCTGCCCCCAGCCTAGTGTCATCACTGTGCTTAAGATGGCCTTCAATCATTACATCACCCAGAAGTCCTTCTGTGTCCAGAAACAGCAGGTCAAGCAGGCTCTGTCACCAGCTGTGTCAGGAAATTCTCCTCCACACATTCTAGGAACCTCTGGGATTGCTTCATCTCTGCTGAATTATATTTCTAGCAGACATCAGAGAATCACAGAATCACAGAATGTTAGAGATTAAAAGGTATCTCTAGAGATCATTGAAACCAATCTCCCCTGCCAAAGGAGGATCACCTAGGGCAGGGCACACAGGAACACATCCAGGAGGGTTTTGAAAGTCTCCATAGAAATAGACTCCACAGAAGTTGAAGTCCCCAATGACAGACAGGGCTAGGGATCAGGTGACTTCTCTCAGATACCTAAAGAATATTTTATCTGACTCTTCATCCTGGTCTATAACACACTCCCACCAGGATATTGTCACCATCATTAACCTCAAGACAATCAAAGCACTCCCTGGCATTCAAGGCCACTCTACTGCCTCTCCCCCCTTGGCTATCCCTTATGAAGAGTTTTTAGCCATTGGTTCTGGTACTGTAGTTATGTAAGACATCCCTCCACATTTCTGTGATGGCCTCTATGTTGCTTTTCCTGATGCACAGTTGTTTCTAGCTCTTTCTGTTTGTTTCCCATATTGTGTGTTAGTGCAGATGCACTGCAGTTGGTCCAATGATCTCTTAACCTTTTTGCAGAGACAAGTCCTCATTCCCATCTGACTTTTCTCAGGTGTCCCCATGGCCACTAAACCATCAGTAACCATTGCATCTTTGCTGACACATGGCTCTTCATTCTCTACCTCCACTGAAATGGCAGCCCAAAACACCTCACTAGAACACCAATTCTTGTGCTCCAAATCTTTTCACTAGTCAGTACAAGGCCTTGAAGTCTCTCCTCATTGCTCTTGTATTTCTCACTGTTACTTCATCACTGTCTACTTGAAAGTTCCACAGTGGATAGCAATTTGAGGGCTGTATTAGGGAAGGAATATCTCTCTTTGACTAACCTGGGCCTCTAACAGACTTCATTAAGACATAGGTCTGGCCTTTCACTCCCTTCAGAGGTGAATCACCCATGGCAATGAACCAATCTTTTCTTTTTTACTGAAGAGATATTGATGCAGGGTTTAGATAGACTAAATCTTGGCAACACAAACAAATTGGTGAACCATCATCCTTATCATCACTGCCTTCTCTTTGCAGGGCATTGTATCTGTACTGCAAGGGCACCTGAGGCGGCTGGGTAGCTACTGGAGGCACATGCCTGTGGTGCTTGTTGTGTCAGGCAGTAAACTATTGCTATTCAGCCACTATCCTCAAAGACACCACATTTAGTCAAGCAGACAGATGACAGGGAGGTTCCTGTACCTGGAGCCCTGTCTGCCTGTTAGGCTTGTTTCAGGGAGGTCAGGGTGTGACTCTGAGTCTCTCTCTGTCTCATATTCCCCAGCAGTCCTACTTACCTCCTCCTGGAGCACCATTGCTAAGTGGAGGAGCTTCTCTACCTGGGCACACCTTCCACAGGTGATCTCACAGCTACCATCTGACAATGCTATAGAAGCAGGGCACACTCTGTGCCACCCTGACATCTGGGTGGCAGCATGTTGCCACTAGAGCTCCATCTGAGAAGCAGCATCAAACCTTGTGGATGCAGAGCTTAGGGATGTTGTGGCGTTCTGCAGAGCTGACACTGTCACTCCCTGGTTGAGCTGGCCAAGCTTCATCATCTTCCCTGCACATCCTTCCACATGAACTGCTATGACACACACTGCTGTGCCCTGGTTGGTGTTCTACACTCTGGTTGATGTCCCATGCCCTGTTTGCCTGCTCAGAGTGATCTGGTTGTTGTGTTCCCTGAGGCCTTCTGAAGTATCTGTAGCAGCCTCTACATGTATTCACCTTAGCAAAGGGGAGCTAAACATGACTGGTGGGATTAAACTGGACAAGAGGGGATTCAAAGTGGATGTTAGGAAGAACTTCTTTACAGTGATGGTGATAAGACACTGGCATGGGCTGCCCAGGGAGGCTGTGGATGCTCCCTTCCTGGAGGTGCTCAAGGCCAGGTCAAATGAGGCCTTGAGCAACCTGTTCTAGTGGGAAGTGTCCCTGCCTATGGTGGGAGGTTGGAATTAGATGATCTTTGAGATCCCTCCCAACCTAAACCATTCTATGAGTCTATGAAATGAAGGCATGCATGTTTTCCTGGGAAATAGCGACCAGATTGGCCAAAACAAGACAAACAAACAAATAAATATCAGTATCTAAAGATTAGTAACTGAGAGATGAGACTATGTATGTGCATATGTCATGTTAGCATTTGTTGTTGTTACATAAGCAGTGACAGTTTTGTGGTTTGGGTTTTTTTTAACTGATTTTAGTTGTTACTATTTTGATAAATATAATTAGTAAAATAAGTATTATAAACATTTTCATTAAGTAAAAGCTTGTCTGTTTCTCTGGCATAACTGCATCCAAACCAATCAATCAACTTCCATGGAGTACTGTATGTTGATGAGAGGTGTGTGGGCAGAAAGCATTAGATTTACCAAGAGCTGTGAATCTGTTTGAGCACCAGGCTCCTTTGAGACAGATTTCTGAAGAAGAGATAGCATATGAAATCCTAAATCTGTTTTAAATATTATTGTAATGGCTATTTTAATCAATATTTTATATCTCTTAACCAGTCTTTCATCTTGTTTATTACAGTCAATCTCACACTTAATTTATCTTAGTGCTGCATTTATTTTAGATTCTTTTTTTTTAACAGCAGTGCACATCAAGCCACAACAGAGTGATACTTGCCTGATAAATAAATTCACTGTTGCTGTTCTGTATGAAACTGAATTTCTTCAATTTCTAACTTTACAGATGGAATAAAGAAAAATTCTAGAAACACTCTGACACTTTCACATCATTTAAATCCATATGTAACTCTACACATCAGTCTTGAAAATGTTGGATATTGCCACTGCTGAAAACAGTAGAAAATTTGGGTGGGAAGAAGGGATGGAAATCTTGCGTAGTCCATATAGATGTGTTTCAGCAGGACAACAGTTTGACCTGACTTTACTGTATGTTGATACAAAACAAGAGTAAATAACTTTTATGATTCATTCAGAGTTGTTAACCTCAAAACACTTGGAGAACTGTTGGCAAAAAGAATGAGATTTTAACTTGAGTCGACACTGCTGTCACAAGGCATGAAGAGATGACAGGTTAACATCCTTCTAAGTGTACATTACCATATGCTTGAGTAGAGTTTTGTAGAGCTTTGTCTTCTTAGAGTCTTATGTTCCAATAATTCAGTTGGATGAAGTTATGCCTGTTTATGTTATGTATCTGACTGACTCATAACTGGTGCTTATATTAGCTGGTTGCAGAGTGAGGAAATCATGGCCTCATTTCAAGTAAAGAGCACAGAACATCCTTTGAGAAAATGAATGCTCATCTCTTTAAAAAAATGCATTATGTCTCCTATCTCTTTTAGAGTTGAATGGTCATTTTATTACCAGGGGGCTTTAGAGCTGTATAATTGCTATCACGAAAGTAAGGAATTGAAGTCTTGTGATAAGAGAGTTTCCTAGAGGGAATTTCTGATTTTACTCTTTAATGGCAAGTTAGGCATTTCCCCTTGCAAAGACCGGTACTGGTTGAAGGCACTAGAAAGCACCGAGTCAAACGCCATAGTGTTGTTTCAATCATCAAGACCTTACCTTTTGTTACTAATTCCTCACAGACGTTCCCGACTGTAATACCACAAAGAGCAGACATCAGGCTCCACTTTTCATTGAATGCAGCACTGAAAAGCAAGCTGATCTCAACAGCGTGAGATTAGGCATGCTTTCTTCCCCAGGCAAAAGGAGGTACTTTGCACTGCTGAAAAGTCATAGAATCATAGAATCATAGAATCAATCAGGTTGGAAGAGACCTCCAAGATCATCCAGTCCAACCTAGCACCCAGCCCTAACCAATCAACTAGACCATGGCACTAAGTGCCTCATCCAGTCTTTTCTTGAACACCCCCAGGGACGGTGCCTCCACCACCTCCCTGGGCAGCCCATTCCAATGGCAAATCACTCTCTCTGTGAAGAACTTCTTCCTAATATCCAGCCTATACCTCCCCTGGCACAACTTGAGACTGTGTCCCCTTGTTCTATTGCTGGTTGCCTGGGAGAAGAGGCCACCCCTCACCTGGCTACAATGCCCCTTCAGGTAGTTGTAGACAGTAATAAGATCAGTCTCCTCCCGTCAAGACGAAGACTTTTTTAATTACTATAGCGGAGAAAAACAAACAAAGTTTTGCGTATTAAGGCCTGTCTATCCGTATCTATACACTTATTTTTTTAAGCTGCTGTGGCACTCTTTCATTTCTGCTTCTGGCTTCAAGATTTATTGCTTTGATCTAGTTGAAAGCTGTTCTTACTGCACTACAATGAAACCTGAAAAGCATGTCTTTTCACATCATGCTGTCTCATTTCAGGTTTGTCTCACATTGTTAGTCGAACTGATGCACCTTCTGTGTACAAGAAAACATCAGTTCATCACCTCTGTGTTACTACTAAAAGTAAACGTTTGTTCTGTGGGGCTAAATTGCTGTAAGTCCTCGTGAGCAAAAATCTTATTCTCCTGCAGTCTTATTTAGCTACATCTAAAGGACTAAAATTTTACTGTCTAGGATTCTAGAAACTCAGAGCATCATCAATGTTGATTATAGGTATTAAACATCACAGCTAAGCACAATCAGACATTTTTGTTCAGGCTTCCAAGTAACTGAAAATTAAAACACCTATAATTGATTGATGATTTGGATCAAAAAATAGCTTTCACAGGTTCATGACTTTAGTCACTGAAATTTTTGCAGTTCAACTTTGTTGAAGCCAGGAAGCCTCCACTGTTACTCTTACACATTACAAGGCACCATGTCCCTTCTTTAACTTGTCAGATTCTCAGAATTGTGAAACATGCCATCTTGTTTGAGTTTCTGTTGCTTTTGTAAGTGTGTGGTCCCATTTCATCTGTATTAGCATATATCCAAATATTTCTCTCACTTCCCATCTTTAGCACCTGCGGAGTTCTCAGTCCTGAGGGATATGGGACAGACAAAGAGTAAAGTCAGGTCCTGTGACCAGCAGGATGAGGGAGGTTATTCTCCCTTCTGCGCTTATGACACCCCACCTGGAGTACTGCATCCAGTTCTAGCGGTCCCAGCAAAGGATATTTAGCTGCTGGAGCAGGTCCAGAGAAAGGTCACAAAAACGTTCCACAAAGGGCTGGAGAACTTCCTCTGTGGGGACAGGATGTGAAAGTTGGCACTGTTCAGCCTGCAGAAGAGAATGATTCAGGGAGACATTATAGCAGCCTTCTAGTACCTGAAGGGGACCTACAAGAAAGCTGGAGAAGGGCTTTTTACAAGGGCTTGTTGTAATAGTACAAGAAGGAATGACTTGAAGCTGGAGGAGGGTAGATTTAGACTAAGTATTACAAAAAAATTCCTTAGAGTAGGGGTGGTGAGACACTGAAACATGTTGGCCAGGAAGGTCATGGATGCCCTCTTCCTGGAGATGTTCAAGGCCAGATTGAGCGAAGCAGTGAGAAATCTGGTCTAGTGGAAGGTGTTCTTGCCCATGGCAGGGGTTTGGAACTAGATCACAGAATCACAGAATGTTAGGAATTGAAAGGGACTTTGAGAGATCATCAAGTCCAAACCCCCTGCCAAAGCAGGATCACCTAGATCTGGAACACAACCAGGTGAGTTTTGAAAGTCTCTAGAGCAGAAGACTCCACAAACTCTCTGGTTAGCCTGTTCTGCTGCTCTGTCACCTTCACCTCAAAGAACATCTACCTGTGTAGTGATGGAACTTCTTGTGTTCTAGGTTGTACCTGTTGTTACTTGTCCTGTCACTGGGCACCACTGAAAATGACACCTTCCTATTGACACCCATGTCATGATGCTGATAAGATCCCCTGTCAGCCTTCTCTTCTCACAACTGAACAGCCCCAGATGGTCTTTAAGGTCTCTTCCAACCCAAACTATTCTATGGTGTACTTGAAACCTTTGAAGTATTTGAGATTTTCTTACTACTTCGAGACATATTCTATAAATCTTGCTGCCCTCAGATATGACAGTGCTCCAAGAATCCATAAGTCTCCTGGGAAAAAAAAAGACTTTATTGCAGTTGAAAGTATATTAGCTACAGTGAAACAAAACAAAACAAACAAAAAAAAAGAAGAAAAAAAAGCACAAATATTTTCAATTACTTTAAAATATCAATATGTAGAAAGGCTCAGGAAAATCACACCTTACTGAAAAAGTGCAGAGAAATTAAATTGTTTCTGCACTTTTCCCCATCATCATTGTAATGCCTGTCTTGAAATGTCATTATCAAATCCAAGTTATTATCGTTCAGTAGCTTTGTTTTCGCAGATACCTCTCCATTTGGTTTTAATGTCATGAGAATTTTTGGTACTGTTGTAACTTATATCAAACTTAGAAAGGTTCAGTGAGCTCTATAGATAATCTGTTGTTGAAGTGCACTTGGGAAGTGAATAATCTGAACTTTGGATCTTGATTGACTGAGTTGCATTTTAGTTATCCATAAATAACGCAGATCTGAACTCAGCTGTGATCAGCATTCTCTGTATTACACATTTGTTTGTTTGAATGACTCACTATGTCCAACTAAATGAAAACACAACCAAGAAAATACGAAACTTTCTTACACTGTTTTCTCTCCAAAATATATTGTAGATGAAGACTTGCTCCCACACACCACCAAAACCTAAAACCTGTTGGTGGACTTTCACATGCTCCTCTACACAAAGTAAGAAATAAACATCAGGACAATCATAGTTATTATAATGAAGAACCAACAATGTTTTTGATTCCTGTAAATGTATTTTCAGATTTGAGCATTTCATACCTGCTATTTGAACACATCACTTTATTGCAAAAAGACTGGCGTGAGGACACTTCAAATCCTTACTTCCCTGCAACATAACAGGAAACACTTGAGGAATTCTATTGGAAACCATCTGGCAGCAAATAAGAAAAATAAAAAAGCCTATTTTCAGTCTTGAGTCCTCTTTTAGTGTCTGCTGTCTGTTCATGTTGTTCACCCAGCTGCCAAGTGGAAGAAAATGTGCTGCTGCTATTCTAGGGTTACCAACAGCATTTTTGAGAGGACAGATAATATCATCCAAGATTCTGCAGATGAAGTTTTTGGGAAATTTTAAGGCACATAACACTGTAAACTTCTTTGGACAAAAAATATAAAACCAAAAAGAAAATAATAAATGTTCCTGTTTCTACACACAACTGTGAACAGTTAAAAGGAAAAGTAATTCAGATATTGGAAAGACAAGGTTTAATGAGACAATTCAAAAGACCAGACCTAGATAAGTCACTATAACTTTGTTGAGGATTTAGAGGATTTAGAGGAACAATGAGGTTTGTGACAGAGTTGCTATCAGTTTGTTCTACTAGACATCATATTTACCCAGTGAGAAAACTTAGGGAAATGTGTTTCAGGGAAAGAGGTGTTTCAAAAGCAGTCTGTCTACATTGTTTTGGAATACTACAAGTCTGGGAATATGTAATCATACAATTGTAGAATCAACCAGGTTGGAAGAGACCTCCAAGATCATCCAGTCCAATCTAGCACCCAGCCCTAGCTAATCAACTAGGCCATGGCACTAAGTGCTTCAGCCAGTCTTTTCTTCAACACCTCCAGGGACAGTGCCTCCACCACCTCCCTGGGCAGCCCATTCCAATGCCAATCACTCTCTCTGGCAAGAACTTCCTCCTAACATCCAGCCTATACTTCCCCCAGCACAACTTGAGACTGTCCCATTGTTCTGTTGCTGATTGCCTGGGAGAAGAGACCAACCCCCACGTGGCTACAATGTCCCTTTGGGTAGTTGTAGACAGCAATGAGCCTTCTCTTCTCCAGGCTAAACAACGTCAGCTCCTTTAACCTCTCTGCATAGGGTTTGTGTTCCAGGCCTCTCACCAGCTTCATCACCCTTCATCAATTTGTAGATATTAATCATTAATAATTTTGTAGATAACCCTTGCATTTGAGCTATACATCTATGCCATATGCAAATGTATCTTTTTTACCCTCCAATTCTTTACAAAACATCCCAAAAAATGCCAGACTTTAGGAAAACTCAACCTTTCTGGTTACCTTGCTAAATTCTTCATGAGGAAAAGCAAATGAGTGTGGATATTGCTGAATGTTTCTGAGTTCTGAGAAAATTCTTTAGTCAGGATCTGATCTTTTATATCAATACTATCTCTATGTTAGTAAACAAAGTGGCCTGGGACCACTCTGAAAGCAAGTGGAGGATCATAGCATGGTTAAATCCTCTCCTGTCCTTCAAGTAAGATGGCCTTATGCTTACTGCTCATCAGGACCAGACCTTGGCCAGTGCTATCCTTAGCTTTTTCAGTACAGTGTCTGAGTCAAAACCACACCAACACATCAACAGAACAATGGTAGAACATCAATACTCAAAGTGTTTGAGTAAGTGACAAAGTAATTGTCACACACAAGTATGGCTTGTGAGTCTGCATTAATCCATGACATCGTAGTCAAAATTCTGAAGAGTGGGAAAAGGAGAAAGCAAAAAGGAAGAGAAAATCAAAATTACACAACACCTGGCATAAAGCCTGCGAGATCCACACGGCTGGTCTGAACTAGCTGCACTGCTTCCAGAGTCAAGTGCTATTCCTGTACAAGTCAAGTAAATGGGGTTAGGGAACATGACTGGGTAGTGTAACTAGATCATCCACTCTGTGAAACTGTTAGTCCCTGGCAGGCTTTTTTGATTGATACCCTTTCACAGAATCACAGAATGACTTTCAGGCACAGTGAGAGGGCTAACGGTTAAGAGATTATTCTCAACAGGTAGGAGGTTAAGAAGAGTTTAATGCCATGGGTGCAGGATTTTCTGTTCCAGTTGGACTAAACACTCAAGGGCAATCCTACATATAAATAACTAGTTTAGATAGGACCAGGTTATCCTTAGAAATAATCACTTGAATCACTTAATGTAAACCACAAAGAAGTCCTGTAGAATATATTCAAAGTGAGGCTCATCAGGGCTCTGGGCAACCTGATCTAGTTGAGGATGCTCCTGCTTACTGCAGAAGAAGTTGGACTGGATGACCTTTGGAGGTCTCTTCTAAGCCAGATCATTATATGATTCTGTGATTCTGTAATTCAGTTCTGCCCAGAGTAGATACAGATGCATAATGCTTCTCAGGGACGTGTTTACTGGAGTTTTACCTGTCTTCGGAGATGGTTAATGTATCTATACTGCTAAATAAATGAGGACCAATGACTGAATTGGAATATTAGTGTCTTCATCATCCAGATAAGTGAATTGATAGATCACTCTTCAGGTTTCAATGATATAGCTTTTTCACTTCTGGACAAATGCCCTAATTATTATAGTCACAAGCTTGGTAGCATACTTGGCCATGATAGTAATTAGTCCCCAGCTGTCTTTCTTTAGCAGTGTAGACTTAATCAGTATGGCCACATTTGTCCAGTCTATTTCCCAAATTAGATGGGTCTTACAGACAAGAGATACTAAAGCCCACTGTAGTGCCTCTGCATTCATGGCATTACAAAACCATAAACTCAATAGATCAACAGTGAATTAGTAAAGGAGCTGATTGTGTTTATTTATTAATTGCAGTTTAATATAATAAAGACATTATACAAGGCTCTAGGTGGTCCAATATTTAATTATACATTAAATGCAACTAAATTATATCTCATCAGTGTTTAAATCACTTCCCAAAGCAAGTAAACATCTACTCCCTCAGTGTACCTCCTACTCGCGTTCAGCTTTCTCCAGAGTATAACGTGGTTGTTGCAGAGTGAACTCTGGAGGAAATTTGAGCATCTAGAAAATCCTGCAGGAAATGTTCATCTGGGTGCAATCTTCCCTTTACAAGGAGTGGGAAACAGCTTGATCACTGCTGCCACACGCATCAGTGGCAGTGAGGGTACCATAGTCTCTCAAGTGAATTGGCCTCAATCCTGGAAAGGTTTTATAAGCCTCAATTAGTACCCTTATTGGAGAACACGTTCGGTGGAGCGCTATGGGAAGATGACTCTTTGTTCACCAATATGGTTAGATGGTCAAATCCACTTTATTTCCGTGATACAGTGACTTATATGCATTCTAGCAAGAGGCGTGCTCAGCTTAAGATTGGTTACAGGTGATAATTGAAAGGTTACATGTAATGTGCACATAGGTTAACTTATCACAACATTCTAAGGGTCAGCCTCCCAGACCCACCCACTCCAGCCCCTTGGTTATCTAGTCTCTGCCCACTGCAGCTGTGTGTGGGGTGCTCAGTTGTTTACATCTCGATTTCCTAGCCTCGCTAGGAACCAAGGACGTTCTCAGCGCAAGTTACCCATGTTTATGACTTTATGTCCTCAACTGGTGAGAAATTCTTCCACATACCCTGAATTTCAGTAGGTCATTTGATGAATCAGATTTCCACAGATACCCTACTACATAAGAATCTTCAAATCCTGAATAATTTTAGTGTCTCTCATTCAGAAAAAAATCATGCAACTGTGTTTTGAAGTGACTAAAGTAGAGATAATAGTAGAATTCTTTACCTCTGAAATTAAGTCAGAAAGAAATGGAAATTAATGGAAATTAAACTTGTAAGGGATCAGCAGAATTTCAACAAGATCTCAGGTTTGGCTGAGATTGGATTCTCTGTCCTTGACTTTTGTCTACTATACAATTCCACTTTGAAAGGGAAGACTATATGGTAGTACATTTGACTAAAAAGTAAACCACTTAAGGCCTTATACAGTATGTATATTTGATTTTGTTTTTTTCTGATATGGTTTAGACTTTCTGCTGTCTTCAGCCACCTAATGAGAACTGGATGCTTCTCATACATGTGTCTTAAGAGGACAAGACATAGTAGACAAAGTGAAAATTTTAGGAGACATTTTTCTACAGTTAATCAAATACTGGAAAAACTTGCTGTGTATATTCTTATTGATATTCAAAACTCAGCTGAACGTTCCCCCAAGGAACTTGGTCTCACATGGCCCTGCTTCAGGAAGACGAAAAGATAAAGTGGCCCTTGAAGGTCTAGTGCAACTAAAATAATCTATGATTCTGTGATTTAGTTGTTTTGAATCATAGAATCGTTAAATAAACCAGGTTGGAAGAGACCTCCAAGATCATCCAATCCACCTGTTATTTGTTTGCTAACTTTTAAATTATGTTTATGCCCTATGTTCTATTATTTATATGATATGTGCAGAAATAAATTATAAGTGGAACATTATGATAAATCAGTAGAAGAATATTATAACCCACTAAAAATATATAATTGTTACTTCTAAAACTTCTCAGTAACCTCAAAATACGGTGGAGTCACAGGTAGCTGTGGGCACAGGACTGTGTTAAAATAGCTGGATCATTTGGCCAAGTAGAGTTATGAGCTATATGAAAGGACATAACTCTAGAGGCAGAGAATGTAAATCTTGTTGGTAAAGAAGGGCTGTGCTTTGGAATTTGGTAATACTGAAGAGGATCCATCATATCTAGACATGTGGTTGTTCCAGTGAGTTCTCTGGGACTAGAGAATGCTCTCACACATGGGTACCCCCCCTCTGGGTACAGTTTTAATACTTTATTATAGCTTAAACACTAAAACCATTAGGAGAAATGTATATACGCAGTACCTATGGCTCACCTGCTACAGCCACAGAGAGAAACTACATTGCTGAATGAGACATGACAAACAATCCCAAGTAGCTCCATTGGTCAAAGGACAGGTTGTACTCGCCCTATCCTATTGGCCAGCAGAGCTCCTGAGATGCGTAGGTATCAGAGCTGATTCGCTGCCATCTCAGAAGGCCCCCACCAGGAACCACACTATTGTGGTGGTAAGACTGGTGCCGCTCCCACTCATAGAATCATAGAATCAACCAGGTTGGAAGAGATCTTCAAGATCATCCAGTCCAACCTATCACCCTGCCCTATCCAATCAACTAGACCATGGCACTAAGTGCCTCATCCAGTCTTTTCTCGAAGACCCCCAGGGACGGTGCCTCCACCACCTCCCTCTACCCATGCTCTCAGTTTATATGTGTTCAGAATTCTGTGACATGAGTCCAGTGCATCCCACAATTCTGAACCAAGGAGAACTAAACTCCTCTTTTATTTTGGAATCTGTTACATGCCATCTTTCCCTACTACTCTTGCACATACCTGCAATTCCCTATGATCTTTAATTTCTGATCACACACAAACCAACTCTCCCCTCTTACAGTGGTAAATAATAAGATAATAATGATATACCAGGAAAATTATATATATATATATATATATATATATATATATATATATATATATATATGAAGTAAATTACCCATCATGAGCAAAGCAGCAGAGATGTCATTATTAATGAGATATCAATGGAATATGGAATATCTTTTTCAAGTAGGACCCTCACAAATTGTAGAGAAATCCAAAAAGAATTGTAAGAACAGTATTTTTTTTTTGCTGTGGTGTTTGTTTAATTTGGGTAGTACAATTTTTTTCGTGGGAAATTTGAAAAATAAATATTTTTTAATAACTTTTCTAAAAAAAAAAAGATTTTTCAGCTGAAAATGATTCTCCCTGAATGTTATGATCTATCACACAGAAATTTTGCACTTTATAGGCTATAAAGGTATATAAATTCCATTCCTTATGCACCTCCCTGCAGAGTAATAAGGGTTGGTTGTACACATGAAAATCTACCAATTTGCAGGAAGGACTTTGCTTTCATGACATGACTCCACTGACTTAATCTTATGTCAGTGTTGTATGTCTTGGCTAAATTCTTGACATTCTAAAATATCAATTTGAGCAAAACAAAGCAAATATTTCTGTAAAGAAGGACAAAAATTTTGATTCACAGTAATTTTTTTTAAAGTTTATAAAGACTGCTAGAGTAGTCACTTCTTACATACATATTCTGCTGCAGAATCTTTGAGTGAAGCATCTTATAATGGGGGCAGCACCCATGAGAATATCAATCAGCAGCAGCATGTTTCTGTAAACACCTTTAGCACTTCGCTTGCGTTTGATTTTAGCTTAACTGTAGGATGGCAGAGCTCCAATGGTTTCATTAGTCTGGACTTTGAGACCTGAGCCCATATTTATTTTATTATCTCTGTTTTCTCCACCTTCAGTCAGCATGTCATAAGCACTTCATAAGCACTCCTGGCTTGTGGCAATCCATGAGACGCACATGACTGTCTCTATTAACATCCATAAATCCAATATCTGCCTGAACTTGAATTCATTAAATTCATGCTTGCAGCTAACCCTTGAGCCTTGTACCAATCTTATTGATGTTTAAATAACATCATGTGTCTTTACTTTTTCCCCTGGTGCTCGCAAAAAGTTTTCTTTTCAGTCATTATGGCAAGTGAGGTGAAAGCAGCAATTTGAAAGAATCTAAAGGTATCACAGTATCACAGCATCATCAGGGTTGGAAGAGACCTCACAGATCATCAAGTCCAACCCTTTACCACAGAGCTCAAGGCTAGACCATGGCACCAAGTGCCACATCCAGTCCTGCCTTGAACAGCTCCAGGGACGGCGACTCCACCACCTCCCCGGGCAGCCCATTCCAGTGTCCAATGACTCTCTCAGTGAAGAACTTTCTCCTCATCTCCAGCCTAAATCTCCCCTGGCGTAGCTTGAGGCTGTGTCCTCTCGTTCTGTGGTGGCCGCCTGAGAGAAGAGAGCAACCTCCTCCTGGCCACAACCACCCCTCAGGTAGTTGTAGACAGCAATAAGGTCACATCTGAGCCTCCTCTTCTCCAGGCTAAACAATCCCAGCTCCCTCAGCCTCTCCTCGTAGGGCTTGTGCTCGAGGCCTCTCACCAGCCTCGTCGCCCTTCTCTGGACACGCTCAAGCATCTCAACGTCCCTTCTAAACTAGGGGGCCCAGAACTGAACACAGTACTCAAGGTGTGGTCTAACCAGTGCAGAGTACAGGGGCACAATGACCTCCCTGTGTTAGACAACACAATGGGTTTGGTTATTTTATTTTCATTGAGTCTCAAATATTGTATGAATCAGTTTTAATCTCAATTATCATTTTAAATCAAAACCACATTTACTCAAACCATTGTTGAGATAG
The DNA here is from genome assembly GCF_015220805.1 of Pogoniulus pusillus. Classification (NCBI taxonomy): domain Eukaryota; kingdom Metazoa; phylum Chordata; class Aves; order Piciformes; family Lybiidae; genus Pogoniulus; species Pogoniulus pusillus. Next base: position 16,152,428 of record NC_087266.1, read on the forward strand.
TCAAAAACATCCTTTCAAGGAAGAACAGCCTAAGGTGAGGGCATTTTGTTTGTTTTATTGCCAACCAGCACCAACCTCCCTTAACTGATTTGTGTATTAAGTAACAGAAGAGTGCAATAAAATGGGCAAACACTTGAACACTTATCTATCCTCCTTCCTTCCCAACTCAACTTTCCTAATTTTCACCATGGATTGCACTCTGAGGAACTTGTGAGCAGTACGGCAGCTTGAGTATGTGCAATAGTTTCTGCTGCCCATATGTTGCAGGTTTCTTATTGCTCTGTAGTGGGTTTTGCTGTTTTATTCCTTTGTACCCTTAACACAGCATGGATCACTCATGGACACAGTCCCTCAAGGGTGTTCTTAATCCCTCTGGCATGAAGTACCTTCCTAAATGTGTGTCTCTGGTCGCATCTATTACTCTGAATAAAGTTTTGGCCAGCCCTCAACAGCTCAATTTCTATCGGTGTTGTTTCATTTCCTTCAGAACGAGGTTTACATCCATCAGCAAGCAGACAGTCCACCTGCACTTGTATCACTCCATCTTTGCCTGAAGGTGGTGACTTTGGTTTTTGAAACAAACAGATCTGGCAAATCAACTTTTAGTAATTGCTAGAAGGAAATAGTGACCAGCAAGTTCCAGACAAGTTATTGCCCTTCACAGTTTTCTCAGTGCTAGAAAGGAAGATGAAATTACTGTAGAGGCCACAGATATTCAGGTGGCTTGAATTCATTGGTCCTGTTTCCCCACAAAACAACTTATTTAACAACTTCACAATGAAGTTGCAAATTTCTGCTGATATCTAACCATCTTCCAAACTATATACTGAGTTATTATACTAATGGAAAGCTCTTAGAAAAATTGTAATATATCATGTTAAGTACTTAGATGTTTCTTCATTGTGCAAGCCATAGATCGCTCAATTCTGACAAGAATATTTCTGAAAGCAGTTAATTCTGTTAATATCTACATATCTACGTTGCTGGCAGCCATGGTAGCTGTTAGCCAGATGCTGAGAAGCATCATCTAATCTAGGTGGAATATTTGCTTTTGCCAAAGTCATAGAAGTGATATATTTGTTAATTAAATTAAGTCATAAAATTCCCTTGTCATGCATTTTTCACAAGCAAAAAATGTTCAGAGTAGTTTCTTTGACATGAAAGCCCAGAAGAACACCAAAATCTGCCCCAGTGTTTAGGGATGTTTTATTCAGTTAAGTTTCAGGCTGTAGATGATGTTCATTCCCAAATCTTGATGAAGTTATGTTCTCAGGGAAGAAAAATGAAAAAAGGGAAAGAGAGAGAAAGCTTCTTATGTTGAGTGGGAAGAATGCAGCATATGGAATAAATGGTCCAAAAAACATGTAAGGTAGGAATCTCATGTTCTCTAATATATCTGCCAAAAGCTCCATAAGTGTCTCAACAAATCAAACCCAGTTCTTTTATACGAACAGAAAACCACTGATCAACATTTTCACAAACTGGACATATATATATATATATTTCTCCTCTAGGATAGCTAAAAGCAGACTATGGGGACAAAGTCTTGGCACTTGAAAGCTGCTCTTTGGAAAGGGAATTTGGCTGAAAATTCTTAGAGGTAAATCCAGTTATTAAATTGCACATGCACTCCTGCTATCTATTTTCAGCTTTTAGAGCTGATGATTGTTGCTGATGCTGCTCTTTGCTTAGTGCTTCAATACATCAGTGTTATGCGTGGAGACTGTTTTGCCAATGAGGGAAGGAGAGACCTTCTAATCATTGCAAGCATTGCTTGTCCTGCTCAGAAGAAGACAAAACACACAAAACCTAGCCTCCTCTTCATCTGCTCCAACTCTAACCATCTAAAGCCCAAAAGTGTTTAGACCTTATTTCTCATTTTTGAAGTGTTTTCTGACAAATGGTGCTATGCTTGCACAGAACAGCATGAAGTGAGACCCTCAGGGTTCCTTCTGGGATGTGTCTTCGAATATCCTTCCTTGATCATGTAATTTTTCCACTACAAATATTCAAACATAGAATTTTATATCCATTAATATTTTCTAAAGTGCTTTCACACCTCTCTGTTCTGCTAGCAATCAGCATTTCTGAAAAGACTCTAGAACTGTGAAAAGAGAAGAAATAAGCTTGCTACAAATGGAATATGACTACAGACTGGAACCAGAAGAGATCGTATGGGACTGATCCCATGTGGAATTAAGGTGTTCCTTTTAAACAAGTCATCTGGTTTTCAGTTCCCAAAAATTCTGATTTCACCTGACTTTGATGTCTGTAATGTAGATACCTCAGCTATGTAGATATGTAACCTTACAGTATAGTTATGCCAGAAGAAAAGCTCTTTCACCCTATTTGTATCGATACTTGAGTGTGTGATGAATGACACTGAAGAAATGCCCATTTGTCCCCAGTGATTGTATAGAAGGTGCTGCTGAGATGTGGACAAATATATATAACAGGAGGATTTACTTTGGGAAAGATGAATCTGACTTCTAATCTCCCTCCAAATTCACTGATGAGAATTACATGAACCCAGAAGGTGATTAATATAGGTAAACAATTTTCCATATTGCAGTGTGTTCTTTTAACTGCCAGTCTTTCCACATTACCTGTAACAAGCAAGGAGAAGCATAGATGAAATCTTATGGTTAAAGATAGATGAGATGAAAATCATATTCACAAGTGTGGTCAAGTCCATGCACATTGTCCATATGCATCCCTATCATTTTGAAATCCTTTTCTTAAGGAATCAGAAAGGTAGTGAAGGAAATGTAATCTTTTTTTCTCAAGCTACATTAGCAACCGATACAGTATAAAGTGGGAAGTGCTGGGGTTTGACTTGGTTGTCAGCATTCAATGTGACTCCAAGTACAGACTCAATGTAATTTTATGCAGAAGAATCCCCCCAGTACACTGCATTATTGCTTAGAGACACATCTAAGTAATGGTAGATTCTCATATTTGGGGACTGTGTGCTTGACATCTCTCTCCTTTTTTAATAAGGTTTATAAGGATAGGGCTGGGGGATAGGTTGGACTGGATGATCTTCGAGATCTCTTCCAACCTGGTTGATTCTTGATTCTATGATTAAGAGTGGTTACTACAGTAAATTCTACAAAACCTGAGGATAAGAGTTGCTTCTTTCTCTCCCTTCCATCACAAGCAGTAGGAAAGACCATACAGGCCAGTTCCAGTTCTTGTTGACAGCTGTGAAATTGTACTGAGTGTTCAGAGGTGTAGCTATGGAAATCATTTGGCTTGTAGGGATCTTATTTTTATTTAAAAACTTTTTTTACACCTCCTTCTGAAATTTCCATCTCCTGGATACTGTTAGCAGAAGAGATGCAACTTTTCCAACCTATCATTTTGTATCAGTGGTAATGATGATTGATAAGAAAACAGCTCAGTTTGCCTATTAGAACCAAATTGAATTTACAAGGATGCTAGTGAAATTATACAGTTATGCATCCACATGTGTGGACAGACATGCATATATGTCTGAAATGCACATATCCAGCACAAATCAGTGAATGTAACATTTCTGTGCAATTTAAATTGAACCTCAGGATGGCATGTGGTTTTGGTTTTGTTTTGTTGTTTTTTTTTAGAAGACAGCTTTGTTACTCTTTTCTCCATGGAGCACGATAGGCATTTATGCAAAAAAAATCAAAAGTCTGCATGGTAAGCTAGATGAGCAGGGTTGGACTAGATGTCCTTTAGAGGTTCCTTCCAAGTTGAGTGATTGCATTATTCTATGATAACTGATTTGTGACCCTCCACATCCCTTAGTTAGCCTGCTCTCTCACATCCCCTCTGCCAGATAATGCCCAATAGATAACACATGACATGACAGACCCCATTCCCAAAGGGCAGTTGGACACATTATTTTTTGGAAGGGCAGAGGCAGCAGCTTTATGAATGCAAGTTCTGCCATTCAACTGTTCCACAGCTCCAGAGCCTTCTCTGCTCTGTGTTATGTAGTAGGACAGATGCATCCAGGCAGATCCAGGCTGTGACACTTGGCAGCAGCAGCCAGAGGGAAGAGGAGTGAATTTTGAAGTATAAGTAGTCTTCTCTATAAAGATCTCTCCTAACACAAGGTAGTAACCTCAGTATTATATTAGAATAGACCCAGTAACAGTATTGTGCACATTTTCTCTGCAGATAGCAGTGACAAAGGGCAGAAGAGGCTATAACTTAGTTGTTTTCACATGAGACTACTTACAGTTGAGGCTCTTAGACTCTTCTTTTTTATTTTATTATTCTCAGAGGTGAAACATTTTCTCCATACTAATACTTCCAAGATTTCAGCCATGATAGTATGTATAAAATCAAAACAAAAGTCATCAAGATATTTTACAAAAATATCTGCTTCTATAGCTTCAGGTTTGTGTTTACCTTCCACGGACGAATCTGCTGTTCTGTGATCCACAGTAAGATTGAAGGGATGTAGGAGTGCAGTGGAACAGATTTAGAAACAAAAAACTAATAAGGAGATACTAGGAGACACAGATCCTAATACACTTCTAAAGAAATACATAGGTCATAAATATCTAATTTTACTGGAAAAAAAAAAAAAAGGTGGGGTGTGAGGGGGGCTAGGGTGGGTTAGGAGGATGAATGGTGAAAGGCAAAAAATTGTTAGAATAACTACCCATTTTCTGCAAGACCATAAGCTCTGTTGCTAAGTAATTAACAGAGTCAAAGAAAGAAAGAATAAGTAAAATAATACCCTATTTTAAAATTCTCTTTAAGTAGCAGTAGGTCCAGTTAAAACTGTTAGTCTAGTATAATGCAACTCACTTATACTGAAAGGAACATCATGAAACTGTTACATAAGAAATTTGGGTTCAAATGTCTTTATCTCGCAAAGTTCATATCCATTTGCCCTGAACTTTGGCTAATAGTCACATTGTTCTGAAGAAGATTACTTCCTTGCTACAGGGTGATGTGATATTTGGACCCGACCTCTGTTTAGGGCTGAGAGCTCCTGAGTACCAACTTTCCTGCTCAGGTCAGTAGAGCACACAGTGGGATTCGCTCCACTGCTTTGTCTAAAGTTACAAGAGAATATGTTGATGAATATAGGGGTGAATTTCAGCTGCTCCTTTCTCATTAAGATGCCTTCAGAGCAGTTCCTCCTAACAAACTGCTTTAATTTGTAAGCAGAGATGAAATAAAAGTAAACAATCTCTGTGGCTGTCTGCATTCAGAGATCTAACACAATGCTAACCTGGTAGCAAAGCTGACATTTGCTATTTCAGATAAATAAGATATACTCTTCAGTACACAAAAGATATATTGTTTTCAGCCTTGTTCAAGCCCTGCATCACAAGGTACCCATCCATTGTATTGTAAAACTGAATAAGTAATTTATTACTAGGATCTTTAATTTCATCAGGGTTACTAGACTGCAGATACTTGACTACTTAATGATCTTGTATTTACTAAGAAAAAAAGGCTACTGCTGAAATGACAGAGATGTAATGGTGTGAATCCATTGTGCATCACAGAACCATGGAAGAGCTCGTTATATAATGAGACTCAGATTTGTCTGCTTTTTGACATTTCACAGTGACATTGCTAAAGCATCACTGAAACAAATATCACCACTTAATCACAATGCAGAGGTGGTGGGAGAAGGTGTGGAATTACCCTTCTCTATATGTGTTGATTCAACATTGTGAAAGAAATAAGGAACAGCAACAACCAAAAAAAAAAAAAAGCCATGTAAATGACACTGTTCTATCTTGTTCAGAGCAAACTGAGAAACGTCAGTCAATGATACAACATAATGGTCAAAAAGAAGAGGAAGAGTGAAACCAAATTTATACTCAGATTATCTTCCTTCTCCACTCTCCCACCCACACCACTAAGTATTCTAAACAAGTAGCAATATAAGGATGTTCATTTATGTTATAAATCAACTATTTTCAAATTTTCTCATTTTTAGTACCTGATGTTCTCCAAAATATTGATTGTACCAATCCACACACTCCAAAAATTATCTTTATGTCCAACAAAACCCACACAAAACAAATATGGAGAATTAGAGCAGCATGCTTTACTGATCATTCCTCTGTTTTTCCATGAGGACAGACATTTTGCAGCCATTTATGCTTGTATATATAGTCCTCAAGAAGGACAAAGCACATTAAAAATTTAGTGCCATAATGCTCCTTATGTTCTAGGTAAATATTCTTCCAAACCATGAGTGACAAGAAACAAATGTTTCATAAGATCCTCAGGGGCAACCTGCAAGTCTGTGGGTAATCCAGGGAGAGAACTCAAATCTTTCTATACTATATTTTGTTTGAAAGACCAAGTTTCTACTATTCTACTTATCAATTTTCTCTTCTTCTCAGTAAAAAATGAGGGATAAAAGAATAAAACCTAAAGCATGGACTTCACAGCTGCATTGCCTAACCTGTAAGTCATACTTCAGCAACTGAGTATAGATATCAACAGTTAAATAAGGCTGATGCAGTCAGTCATAGCTCCCATTAGGCCACATTGAGATCTTACATAAATATATATCCCATGAAAATCTGACAAATGTGAACATTCAGCACCTGAATATCCAGCAACTTTTCAGATCAGAAATGTATGCATGACACAGTTTGTGTGGTTCAAGGAGAGCTCTCTAGCTACTGACTGCAGGACGTGTCTAGGAAAGAAACTTGCCTATTAATCCCAGGTGTAAAGAGAGTCAGTTGTACAGACAGTACTTTTAACCCAGACATGTGCAAAAAGGATAACATTTTGTTGTAATAAGAGGAGTGAAAGTTCAAAGATAAGATGTGATAATTAAATAAGGAAATGCAGGAAACATGGTGAGTGCAAGCAATATTAATAATAGGAATTTTTAATGCTGAGGAAATAAATTAACCTCCATAAAAAATGGGACAGATATTCAGGGAACATATGGAAAGTTTTTTTTCAGTTTGAATTCCACAAATGTGACCTTATCAACAATTATCAAAGGTACCAATATGGAAGCTGAAAGACACAGAAACACATTTCCTTTCCAGCAGGAAGGGGAAAATTATTGAAGTGATTCACTGTAACCTGCTTCATCTGTGGGTAAATGTTGATTTTTATTTTTTTTAATGGGAACCACTTCAGATGGAAAAGCAGTGAGCTTGTAGACTATGTAATACATGACTAATATCCTGCAGAAGTAATCTAAAGTATTAAACATGCTTTCTCTCTGTGATGTGATGTGTTTTGATTTATAAACTATTTTTTCTCACTTTAGTAACTTACGTGCACTGTAAGGAATCACAATAGCTTCTCCTACACCACTGATCTGGGGACATTTGGTAGCTCCACTGTGGTTTCTTCTATGTGCTTTGACCTTGCCATCTTTCAACTTTTTAGGTGTAATTTTGAAAACATGCTCACAATATGTGGTTTATTGTCTCAAAGAAAGATTGTCAGTACTTGTTTGAAAATGTATTTGAGAACATTTTCAAGCATCACTTTTCTTGACATCGAGGAAAATATTTCTAGGTGTCAATTCTAGCCCTGCCTGCCACCTGTTGATAAGCCAGATGCTGTATATACCTTGTCACAATGCCAGTATTTAGGACAAGCAAACCAAAGCTCATCCTCTAGTTCTTACAGGTTGCAAAGTGAAGTGCAGAGATAATAGTGGAAGGCATTTTACAAAGTGTTAAGGTCATGAAGCCTGAATAAATATTAGCTCAGGCCCTCTGGAATTTCATTTAATGTTTTTCTACTCTCTTTCTGTTGGGATTTCAGATGTTCACACACGTGAATTATGAAATGTCAACTAAAAATAGAACTTATGTTTTTACACATTACACACACCTAAATAACAAATGAACTAGAAACATAACTGAAGGATTAAAATACATAAATTACCAGGGTTTATTATCAGTTTATTGTGAGGCATCATACTTACTATTATTGCTTTACTGATACCAAGAGATATCCTGAACAAGTTTGCCTTCATTTTCCGAGTCCCCTGGAGAAAAGCCTTTTCAGCAGAAGGTCAGGAAGGAAAGTGTGGCCTTTAGCTTCCTGCTAGTTTTAAATAAAATGAAAATGGCATCTGCCCTAAATCTGAAGTATGCTCCAAAAGATATTCTTAACAAAGTAAAGGGACGAATCTAGCTTCTTTTTCCTTCAAGCTAAGAGAGAAATCTGGCACTTAAACAGTGTTGCAGGCTGAAGCTGGCAGGCAGAAAAAAGAATAAAAACTCAGAAGCAAATGAGATTATGAATATGACTCTGAAGTTGTGTTTTATTCACTGAGGTTTGATTTAAGGAGATTTTTCCTGCACTTTAGCCTACATTTCTCATCACAGAATAAGGTAGAAATTGATAAGATGAAATAAGCTTGAGCCTTAGAAGGCCAGGACTATGATTAGACACATTCTTTTTCCCTCTTAATCCATTCCCAGCCTAGGTGATCATCCTGCTTTCAACTGTCTGAGCCATGAGAGGACAAGCCTGGAAGACATGGATACAGACAACAGAGGAGAATTGAATTCAGCATGAGCAGCAACACCGTGTGTTTGTTTTACACTCCCACTGAAGAAAACCGTCAGACTTTATTCCAGGACATTTTGGTTTTGCTACAGGCTCTCAAAAGCACAGGCAGGCAAACATAAAACATCACAAAATAAATGGATATTTATGGGAAATGAAAGCTAGCCCAGTGAAAAGTTCAGTGGATAAATCAGAGCACTAAAATGACATGCTGGTTTCAGAGATGTGAGTTACTATAAGAAACTGAGATTTATAGCCTCCAAAAAAATCAAGTAATGGCTATAATTCCTTAAGCAATAGTAGTGAATCTTTAAAAATATTACTTGTCCTGAAAAAGTTAAAATCTTTTTAAAAGGAAGAGAAAATAGCTTCATTTTTCCTCAGCTGGTTCAAAGAAAAGAGTAAAAAAATAAAGAAACTTCAACAAGTCACTGACCACATAATCTCATTTACTCCTGCATGACTGCTCATGTAGAGAGTCCATTGAGAGCCATAAGGAGCGCATACAGGCAGGAGTAGTTTCAGTCTGCCATTGCTTCTTTCTCATGTTTCTCTTAAAGAAAAGTCCTGCTTAGAGCTGGAAGGTGTTGTGGCTTTTGCTCTAAACCAAAATAAATTCCAAAGTAAAAGCCTGAATGTTGTAAGTCATCCTCTCTAGGACAAAGTTGCACCCAGCATACTGCAGTGTGAGGCAGGTAGTGAGTGGTTGCTGAAGATGTTCTAGAAGCTTGCCAGATTCTTTCAGGAGGAGATAGAGAGAGAGCCTGTGCAACAGATGGGAGCCATTATAAATATACATGCAACTGAAGGAAAGGTGGGAGTTGAGAAGGAGCCAAACCTCCTCCTCCTGAGCACAAGACACTGAATTTTCTGTTTCTGATGTACTTTCCAATAGCCACTGTTGACACAGGTAACTCCTCGCTCCCTGATTGCTTGATGCTGATCTTTTCCTCCCTAATGTCCAGGTTATTCCAACCTTTCGTTGTGTATATCCAGCTGTACACAGCAGAGGCAGAAGGGACTCTTTGTGATAGCATGTAAAGCATGGGCTTCAGAGCCTCCTTTTTCTGGGCTGACTCTTATCTCAGACTTTCCAGCTTCTCTAAATCTAGACTCTTGGCAACTGCAGAAATCCTTTTCTACCCTAGCCCAATTCTCTTGCATCGACATAACCCAGGAATACTGCTTGTCTTTACTTTCTCTGGAAGCAGACAGCTCTTAAATTTCTCCTGGCTGACCTTCCCTTCATTTGACCACTGAGGCTGAGAGCAGATACCTGGCACATACACTGGTGCTGGGATCTGAAAAACGCTTGCCCATTGTATGAAGGAACACTTACCACAATAAATGAGCCCCTCCTTTATTTTGGAATCCATTACATAACATCGTTCCCTACTTCTCAGGCACATACTTGCAAGCCCTCTTCCCCAGATCTTATTTCTAGTAACCTAGTGACTATTGGCCTGTTGTAAGTTCTGATCAAGCACATACCACCTCTTCTCTCTTACACAGGGGAGGGAGGGTGAGGTGACAATGCGCAGCAGCAGGGCTGCCAGCTTCACATTTACCTGCTGCTTTGTTGGAGGCTGATGCAAAGTGCCACCAGCCCCAGCGTAACTCAGGCTAGGAACCTGGAGCTGCTTAAGACTCAGGGAATGGTGTGTGAGGGGTTCCTTTGGTTCTTCCTCCTCCTGTATCACCTGCTCTTGAAAATCCTTGTGTCACTCACGTTTTCAGACTGTTGCAGCTACACCACCACTGCTGTTGTGCAGCTCCCTTTTTTTGTTGTAGTGTCTCCACAATGAAGCCAGTGCCTTGTCTTTGTCCAGGACTGACTCATCAGTGACCTGGGCTGACCCTTTAAGCTCAGCTCAGTCATGGCCATTAGATGAAGAGGTGGGATGCTGGAGAAGGGAGCAGAGGCTAGGGGTGATCTGATGATCTGCCTGCTGAGGAGAGGCCACCATACATCACTACACATGGTGTTTGGGAGGGACGGTGGATTTGTTTCTGCCAGTTTCTGTGCAGCAGAAACACTGTGGTGAAGCAGGAGAGCAGAGTCCTCCAGTTGACTGGAGAGAGTGGAAACCATTTCTCACAAATGTTTCTCTGCGAGGACTGTGGACTTGATCCGTTGTTCCTACATGCATCGATGCATCATCATTGGCTCCTGTGCTAGTCTGAAGCTAGCTAGAATGTTTTGGTGAGAAGGACTAGACTACAGGCTGTGAAAAGAAAACAATGGTGATGTCTACTTCCCTCATAGGCTTGCTGAGATGTATGAAAACAAGAATCAAAACATAGATAAAGCACAACTTCTGCTGCTGGGGAGCTGGCTGAGCTGCATCTCTAACCTCGCCCCTCCCTGCCATTTCTTTGACCAATCCACTCTGCTTCCTAACCCCCCTGGCCAAACCTCCACTCTTCCTTGGGACTGGGGTAAGGTTGAGAGGGGTAGGGGGAAGGTGAAGGGGTGGTTGGGAGTCCCTCCTGGGGACTCAGGTTTCTGGGAGGGGAGTTGTGTTTCTGCATTACCTTTTACCTTTACAGGGGTCCTTGGCTGCACTCATGGCACAGTGAACACGAGCCATAGGCAGAGCTCCTACACTACCTCCTGTCTGCCTGGTCCTGCAGCACCTCTGGAAAGACCTCACTTCCACAGCATCCCTCTCACTGCTGCTTAGGTTCCAACTGCTCTCCCTGGGGCACCTGGAGTCAAGCTAGAACATGAACACAAGAAGGACATCGACTTGTTGGAGGGAGTCCAGAGGAAGGCCACAAAGATGATTAGAGGACTGGAGCTCCTCTCCTATGAGGACAGGCTATGAGACTTGGGGCTCTTCAGCCTGGAGAAAGGAAGGCTTTGAGAAGACCTTGTAGTAGCCTTCCAGTATCTGAAGAGTGCCTGCAGGAAGGCAGAGGAGGGACTACTTACAAAGTCTTGTAATGAGAGGACAGTTTAAACTGGCAGAGGGGAGATTTAGCCTGGATGTTAGAAAAAAGTTCTTTGCAGTGAGGGTGGAGAAACACTAGAACAGGTTGCCCAGGGAGGTTGTGGCTGGTCCTTCCGTGAAGGTCTTCAAGACTAGGTTCAATAAGGCCTTTAACAACCTGTTCTAGTGGTAGGTGTCCCTGCCTATAGCAGGGGGGTGGAACTAGATCATCTTTGAGTTTACTTCCAACCTAATCCATTCTATGATTCTATGAAATAGAATCTGCCTAAGGCAGAACCTAGTGTATAATGTTATACAGTGCAGCTTGAGAGTGAGAAGTTCTGCTAGAATTAGTTAAAGATATCTTGGAAGCAAATGACAAAATCTGAACACTGTCAAAAGAACTAATGAACCTACTACAGAAAAGAAAAGATAAGCACCTTAAAATACCCCAGGTTTATTTAGTAGGAGTTTGAAAATTGTTTCTGGATGCTGATGAAACAAAGTGCTATTTCGCAGACTGCTCAGTCTCTGACATTAAGAGGATTAGATCCCAAACTTGTGCTGCATCAGGGAGATACCTTTTTCTGTCTTAACTGCAAGTTCTCTGTAGTTATAGTTTCCCAAGTGTATGCAAATGGAGGCAAGAAGCTTGCTGCAGAGTCCCAAGGAGGAAAATATTTAAAGAAGAGCTTTTACATACAATTTTACACATAACTTTATCCCTAGCAGCCAATATTGCTAAACTATAGAATCATATAGAATCATACAATCATAGAATCAACCAGGTTGGAAGAGACCTCCAAGATCAGCCAGTCCAACCTAGCACCCAGCCCTAACCAATCAACTAGACCATGGCACTAAGTGCCTCATCCAGTCTTTTCTTGAATACCTCCAGGGATGGTGACTCAACCGCCTCCCTGGGCAGCCCATTCCAATGGCAAATCACTCTCTCTGTGAAGAACTTCCTCCTAACATCCAGCCTATACTTCTCCCTGTACAACTTGAGACTGTGTCCCCTTGTTCTATTGCTGGTTGCCTGGGAGAAGAGGCCACCCCCCACCTGGCTACAATGCCCCTTCAGGTAATTGTAGACAGTAATAAGATCACCCCTGAGCCTTCTCTTCTCCAGGCTAAACAGGCCCAGCTCCCTCAACCTCTCCTCATAAGATTTGTGCTCCAGGCCCCTCACCAGCTTTGTTGCCCTTCTCTGGACATGTTCCAGCACCTCAACATCTTTCTTGATTTCTTGAATATTGAATAGATAGCACTGGCCAGAACCTGGCAGTCAGTGTGTGCCCAAAACCTTCTGTTTTGCAAAGATGTGATTTTTTTTATTTTACACAGATGATCATGGGGAAAAAATACTGAACCGGTAATAACAAACTACTCACTTTATTTGCAAATGTATCAATATATGATCTCTTCTTCCTTCCAACGATATTTCTAACAGCAAGATATCCTTTGGAATCTTTCATCACTCAAGTACATGTAATGATTACTGTCAGCCCATCAAGCTTCAGGTGAAAATAGATTCGATATGAAGTCTTTTAAGTCACATTTGATTAGATCCCTTTTTGTTTGAGTTTGACATGGCTTATTATTGCTTATCACTGCTTTTGCGGTGGACATCCCCGGAATAACTTCTGTACCATCGCAACTGACAAACAAAATCTGATTGTACAGTGAATGTGAAGCTGAAAGTATCCTACCAAATATGATAAATGAACAGTACATAAATGTAACTGAGTGGAAGCTTTATTTTGAGTAACAGCAAGAAAAAAACCTGTAACATTTACCAGGCAGGAAAAGATAAGAAGAAACCAGTATCTAGACAGAGATGGCAGAGAACCTATGTGAAGATAAAGGAATATGCCAGCAAAAAGAGGCATAATCACTAATAAAAAAGGAAAACAGGATATAAGTTTTGCCAACTGTATGATGTAAACTGCAATCAAAAGAAAGATTTAATAAGTATAAACAAAACTAACAATCAGTCCATGCTTGAAATTTGTAAATATTTGAGTATGTCACAAATAACAAAGATTACAAGACACATTTGGAAACTTTATGTCCCTTTTTGCAGGGGTGGTTTTTGGAAAAGGAGTACTGTGTCAGATTTAGCCTGTTTCAGTTGCTTTCTTGCTGTCTTTCCCTCTCCTTCTGAAATGCATAAATATAGAGAGGTAAAAGTCCTATAATGCTTAATGGAGGTACTCTTTGTGGGCAGGGAACACCTTTAGATCTTCTCTTTTACATGGTAAAATGACAACACAAGTGTATTTTTATTCCATTGTTTTCCTTCAGTGGACAGTTGTGAATTAAAATAGTTTGGATTTTTGAATCAACGGAAAGGTCAAAGGCAGATTTCACTGGCAAATGATCAAACACTTCTCCTCACTGCTACACAGGAAGGGGTTGTTCATCAGAGACTTTAAAAGTTCTTCCTGTTTGTATTCATTTGCCAAAATGTCAATAAAATGCTATTTAAAATCTATAGAATGACTTCCAGTTGTTGTAGGGAATAATACAAGGAAAATGAAGATTCAGAGCTTTTCTCTGAGCCACATGCTCTTCCTTGAGACAGGACATGAAGTTCAAGGTCTGGCTTACTCCAAAAGTTTCCACAAGTGATGGATAATTTTTGCACTTGGAACTACACCATGTTCACCAGTATTTCTCCATGGCAGTGTAACAGACAAGACTGTGCCTTATTACTCTGCACTGGTAAGCCTCTGCATTTAATAAGCTCTATCAAAAACTCAGCATTCACACCACCATCCTTGTATATGCTGGCCTGGTTGCACCACCAAAAGCTTACAATAAGAACTGTCATCTAGTCCAAGGAGGAGTTAAGTAGTTGTCTCCTCTGGAAGGATTGTGCAGGCAGGCACGAACACACACACAGAAGATTTGAAAATAATAATTGCCAGGATGACCCAGCAGAGTTGAAAATGTGCCTGGAAGCAATGCCCCATGCCTATCATTGTTAGGCACTCTGGTCATGGAAGATTCAAATTTCAGAAACCCCTTTGTAGAAAGTTCATGGCTGAGCCTGTAGTAGTAGATGACATGTCTTCTCAAGGATCTTGAATAACTCATCACCAACCAGGGAGCAATCAGTCTTTCAACCACAAGGATTTGACTGCTAAGCCTGGAAGAACAGCAATGAGGCTTTATTTCAACCTGTCAATAAGCCATTCCACTATTCATAAGCCAAACCTTTCTGAGAGAATTTATGGGATAGAGAAACAAAAGGGAGATTGTGTACAAAAAGCAATGTCAGAGAGCCATGAGTGCTAGTGGCTACTGAATGGACAAGATGTTAGGAGCCACTTACAATATTATGTCCGGTTTGGAGTCAGTATGGAGCCTGCATCGTCAGCTAAATCCATATTGGTCTTACAGATTTGAGGTCAAGCCATGAAATCAAGCCAGAACTTCGGACTCAGATTTGGTGATAGCAATTAGGGTCAGCTACAATTTGGAATCAGCCAGGCAAAGCTATGGTAACAAGGCAAATCTGAGCTGAAGCTGGAAAGTCAAGGTGTGGATCAGAGTCGGGGGGTCTGCATCAGTAGGTGCATATGAAGGAACTGGCATTGCTGTAAGGCACTTCACCTCAGGCAGTGGGCAAAGGCAAGAGTCTCAGATTACAAGCATATCCTGAGCGAAGAAAAATCAGCCTATGCTAAGACTTCTAGCTTTCTTCACTCAAGTATTTCACATCCAAAGCCACCTGCTGTGCTATCCCTAGTTGTCCTTGGGCTCAAGTAGACAAATGCCAGGAGAGTGGACACCCTAGGGCTCTGAAGGAGATATTTACTTTCACTAAATCAGGACCAAGAAGTCGTAGGACATCTTTACATGCATGGGTCTAAAAGTGAGCATGTTGTCCATTTCTGTCTGCTCAGAGAAGCAGGTTCTTACTCCTGCTGCTCCAACCACTCTTTGTTGAAGACAAGATGGTGTGTTCAAGAGTGCTTATTTTAAGCAATAATTTTCCCATCATCTTCTGGGCTAGCTGCCTCTCCAGAGAAACTTTTACTTCCTCAGTCTCTTTCCCACTGCAATGAAAGCAGAGAGATACCCAGAGTTGAGCTTAGTTTCTGGCATGTCTCTCCATATGTGGAAAATAATCTGCCATTAAAACACTGGACAGCAAGAGGTTAATTCACTGAACAAGCCTAGTCTCTCAGAGATCTTAGGCTGATCTCAAGGCATGTGGCAGGTTAGACATGGTGGAAACCTTACATTTGTGTTGAGGTTCTCACTACTGCAAGCCCAAGTTTGTAAGGGCATGAATGTGAAGTGTCATTCCAGGAATCAGAAACCAGCAGGCTGGAAAGAGCTCCCCATTTTACCTTCTCCTGTCCTGCCTGTTCTTCTAGCTAATTATCATGAAGTCTGATCAATAAGATCAATATCAACAATGAGGGATTAAAACAGGCAGCTGTCTTATATAGTATGGTGTAGAAATTCATGTGATTCTGGTACAGACACCTTCTATATAGCACAAAATCACAGAATTGTCAGAGACCCCAAGAATCATCTAGTTTCAACTCACCTGCCATGGGTAGGGACACCCTCCACCAGATTAGGTTGCCCAGAGCCATATCCAACCTGGCCTTAAAAAACATCCAGGAATGGGGTTTTCACCACCTCCCTGGGTAACCTGTTCCAGTGTCTCACCACCCTCACAGTGGAGAACTTCTTCCTAATGACTAATCTAAATCTACCATCCTCTAGCTTGGATCATTCCCCCATGTCCAGGAATCCCTTGATCTCCTCTAATAAAGAACCCCTGCATGGCCACAGAGCTCGCCAGTCTGCTGAGGCTGCCTCACCACTGCACCCTGCATTTTTGCTAGAAACTCCTATTGAGATTTAGAACAGGGACTTGTGGAACAAGTGCTGTCACTGTGTGACCCAGAGTGTGGGCAGCATGAACACCGAGATGCCATATGAATAGTCTACAGCTATGGTGCTGGTGGGTTCTGATCTTGAAATACCTCTGAGAGTTTTAAATCTGAGTGGCCTTGTGGTTCAAAGACAGTACAACTTTGTCACCTGTTCAGAAGAGAGTGGGTTCAATCCTGTCATTACAGGGTTTGAGCCTTTCTACTTGCATGATGAGTTTATTTCACTTGGAAGTTCAGCCACCATTTTCAGTGGAAACATCTAGAGCTGGGGAGTAATTTCCTACCTATCACTCTCACTAATTACCTTCTTGACAAAGAAGTGTTTTAAATCTTGTTTCAACACTTAGATGTTGAGCATCCAGCTTTAGATTTAGTCCTATATTTTCTAATTTCAGGGAGTCATAAGGTTGAATAACACTCAGGGGTAGCATCTTGCCTTTGATAAATCAGGAGTTATCTGAATATTTTACAATTTACCTATGCCAATGGTAAGTTGATGAAGTGATGCCAACCTATATAAGTAACAACACTGTCTGAAATGAACATTGGGAAATGTTTTTTTTCACAGAGTGGTCACAAGTTGGAATGGGCTTCCCAGGGAGGTGGTTGAGTCACCAAGGCTGGAGGTGTTTAAAAGTAATTTGGATGTGGTACTTGAGGATATGATTTAAGGGCGAACTTTGCAGAGAAGAGATAATGGTTGGGCTTGATGATCCTGGAGGTCTTTTCCAACTGGAATGTTTCTGTGATTCTGTGATTTTCTCACAGTAACACAATTGCATATAGTACACAAGTGCAGTGCTGTAAAATTCAGTGAGATGGGCATAAGAGGATTGCAAAAAGGTATCCCTACACAGAAGCATACAGTTATATAAGCCAGGTTTTCTGTTTTATGGTTCAATACAATTATTTCCACTAAACACACATTCAGCCAGAGCTTAGAGATATTTTAGAGATATGGCTTTATGCTTTACAGCTAATTTATCAATTTATTTCTGTGTTAGATCAAGCTAAACTTACTCTTTACAGCTATGAACCAATTTTCTATAAACTTCCATAGCAGTGTACACATTATACCAGCTGCTGTACATATAGGGCTTCACATCTGTAGCCCATACCAAAATGATTTTCCCCATTGGCTGATACTTTTGAGCAGGGGGTGGCAAGGGGAAAATTAGTTAAAAATAAAAGCAAATTTGAAAACCTAGAAAATAAATCAGTTTCTTTTTTCTTTTCTTCTTTTTTTTTCCTACTAGTTACAAAGAATATGAGCATCATCTCTGTAATTTTTTCCCCCTTTCAATATTTCAAAGACTCTCAAAAATCAGTAAAATTATTAAGTAATGAGTGGAAATGTTTTCTAGTATCTTTGCAACTATTGTTAATAAAATTGAAAGAGAGGACTCTGATTTAATTAGGGCAATTAATTGGCCAAGGAAGGAATTATAAAAATATCTTTGTGTTCATTTTCTTGAAAGCCTGCCCCCAAACTATATACCAAACTAGTTACATTTTATTTACAGGTTCTAATCTGATCAGGAATCTTCACGAGGATGCTCATGGGCAATTTTAGTAGTTTAGGGAAGTCAGAAAATGGAAAAGGCTAAACTACAAGACAGCTTTACCCCATTTATAAATCAGGCTGAGCAGAGAGCCTTGCAAACAGGAGATTTTACTCATGGAGGTGTAGTAGGATTTTAGAGATGGTCCCTGCTGGATCTCTGTGGCAGCCTCTGAACCTGCAAGCTAGAATTCAGTCATGGATCCATGCAGTATTAAGTCCAGTGCAAAGAAAACCCACCGAAGTCCAAAGTGTCTGTAGATACAGCTTCCACGAGGCAAAGATTGTGGAGAGGCACTGCCTTAGCAGCACAGGAGAAAAAAAAAAAGCTGAACTGCTGGCACATTCCTATGGACAGTGGCAGTTTACGGCAGAGGCAGGGCTCTCCAGCTCAGAGTAGTGAGCAGGAAGTCAGGATACAGTGGCGAGGAGAAACCAGGTCCAGATGCCACTGGCAGCTCTCTCTCAAATGGACTCAATGGGCTAGCAGACCTTTGGGGAGCAGAACAAACTGCAAGAGCAGGACTAGAGTGGAGCCGTGCATGCTTTTTTCCTCACTCTGTTTCAA
Source organism: Pogoniulus pusillus (assembly GCF_015220805.1). Classification (NCBI taxonomy): domain Eukaryota; kingdom Metazoa; phylum Chordata; class Aves; order Piciformes; family Lybiidae; genus Pogoniulus; species Pogoniulus pusillus. The sequence goes on from NC_087266.1 coordinate 16,170,926, forward strand.
ATCTTCCCAGACAATGTGTCCAATGGCATAGATGCACCAGGCGCAAAGAACCCAGCCAATCACCAGCCGATTCCAGCCCAGGCTTTCCCAGGAGGTCAGCACATGTCTGGAAAGGCTGCCTTTTGCCCTTCCCCTTTCATGCCCATGGGAGGGTGGGGAGGGGAGTTGGGGTGAGGAAAGCAGTTTCACACCTTCTTCTTCCCCCATTCAAACCTCCAGATAGGGAGGGGGATAAGAAGAGATTTTGGAGTGCCCTGCCAGAGACTCCTACAATACATTTCCATGTATTCATTAACTGTGATGTGATCAACACATTTCTAGAGCTAGATGTGATCACTTTAATAGTTCAGTCAGATTGCTCAGGAAAACCCCTTTTGCCAGCAAAACACCACCACAGAATGTTGCCTTTCAGCCAACAATGTGAAGTTCAGATAAAATGTATCTCTGACCAAAAAGTACAGGACCAAAAGGGAGCACAGCCATTTACACATCTGTGTCATCCAGCCAGCTCTCATTGCAAGCTCAGCTCCTGCGGTTGGGCTGCAGTGAGAATTTTGGCCATTCTAGATTTCCAAGGAATGGCACTTTTATAGGGTGAATCCCTTTTTCACTAATGGCTCAGACTATTTTGCTTCGGCATGTTCAGCAAATGTATGTGCTAATGGGGGAGTTTTCACTGACATTATAGTCTGCTTGGATTTCCAAAAGGAAATGATCAGTCATCAGAATAGGAACTAGAAGAAAAGGAGTTGAGAACAAGAGAGGAAACAGTAATATTATTGCATAAACCCATTGTTCACTCTCATGTGGAATTCTTTGCATGATTCTGCTTTCTTGTCTCAAGTAGGGAATGACAAAACCTGAAGAAACTCAGAGAGCTGCAGCAAGGGTGAGCAGGCTGTGTTGAAGTAGCATCAGGAGGGAGCTTGTCCACAAGGAGATCAAAGTGGGAGCTCATCACAGGATCACAGGATATTAGGGGTTGGAAGGGATCCAAGGAGATCGTCGAGCCCAACCCCCTGCCAGAGCAGGACCACACAATCTAGCACAGGTCACAGAGGAACACATCCAGACAGACCTTGAAAGTCTTCAGAGAAGGAGACTCCACAACCTCTCTGGGGACCCTGTTCCAGTGCTCTGTGACCCTTACAGTAAAGAAGTTCCCCCTTGTGCTGAGGTTGAACCTCCTGTATTGCAGCTTATATCCATTGCTCCTTGTCCTATCCCAGAAAGCAGGTGAGCAGAGCCTGTCCCCGCTCCTGACCAGCCCTCGGACATCCCTCATGTAGCAGGTAACAGAGCTGCTGATTCCTTTTCAAGAGCATTGTGGATGCAGTAAGTGATAGGGGTGCAACTGGATAAGCTTTCGGAGATAAATCTGTTATGAGTCACTGGAGAGATGAATCACTACAGGCTTAGGAAATCTCCTGGGAGAGTTAGAGACAGGGAAGTACAGTATTTGCTTTTTCTGTTCCCATTAACTTTTGGACAGCATTTGTCAATTTGTTTTATGAGAGACCATAAAAATAGAGCCCCTTCTCCACAGTCACTCGCACCTGATAGAGTCAAAAGAGCCAGAACATCCAGAGCACAGGATCTGAGCCTCTGTGTCAAATACCTTCCTGGCAATGGTGTCTCACCAAGAAAGATGATGAGAAAATACCAGGATCAGTGAACTTCTGGCCTGAAGCTCTGTAGTTATTCTTACGTTCCTCCCTTCTCAGCAGAGTCATTTGACATACTGTAGACTGCAGTCTTCAAAAAGGGCAAGAAAGAGGTTCCAGGAAGCTACAGACCAGTCAGCCACACCTCCATCCCTGGAAAAATGATGGAGCAGCTCCTGTTGGAGGGCATCTCAAGACACTTGGAAGAGAAGAAGGTTATCAGGAGTAGTCAGCATGGATTTACCAAGGGGAAGTCATGCTTAACTAACCTCATGGCATTCAATGATGCCATCACTGAATGGGTAGATTCAAGGAAACCAGTGGATGTAGTCTACCTTGGCCTTAGCAAGGCCTTTGACACAGTCTCCCATGACATTTTAGTGAGCAAGCTGAGGAAGTGTGGGATGGAAGAGTGGACAGTGAGGTGGTTAGGAACTGGTTGCAAGACAGAGTTCAGAGGGTGGTGATCAATGGTGCCAGGTCCAGCTGGAGAGCTGTGACTAGTGGTGTCCCACAGGGATCAGTGCTGGGGCCAGTCCTGTTCAACATCTTCATCAATGACATTGATGAGAGCACAGAGTGTCTGCTCAGCAAGTTTGCTGATGACACCAAGCTGGGAGGCTTGGATGATACAGCTGAAGGCTGTGCGGCCATCCAGAGAGACCTGGGCAGACAGGAGAGATGGGCACAGAGCAACCAGATGAAGTTCAACAAGGACAAGTGCAGAGTCCTGCATCTGGGGAGGAATTGCAAACTCCACCAGTACAGACTGGGAGGTGATCTGCCGGAAAGCAGTCCTGTGGAGAGGGACCTGGGGGTCCTGGTGGATAACAAGTTATCCATGGCACAGCAATGTGGTCTTGTGGCCAAGAAGGCCAATGGCATCCTGGGGTGTATTAGGAAGTGTGTGTCCAGCAGATCAAGGGAGGTTCTCCTTCCCCTCTACTCTGACCTGCTGAGACCTCATTTTGAATACTGTGTTCAGTTTTTGGCTCCCCCATTTAAGAGGAACAGGGATCTGCTGGAGAGGGTCCAGTGGAGGGTTATGAGGATGATTAGGGGACAGGAGGGCATGGCTTATGAGGAGAGGCTGAGGAACCTGGGTCTTTTTAGTATGGAGAAAAGAAGACTTAGAGGGGATTTGATAAATGTTTATAAGTATCTGAAGGCTGACCAGGAGTGGGGAGAAAGGCTCTGCTCACTGCTCCCTGGGACAGGACAAGGAGCAATGGGTGTAGATCGCAGCAAAAGAGGTTCCGCCTCCAGAGCACTGGAACAGGCTCCCCAGGGAGGTTGTGGAGTCTCCTTCTCTGGAGACTTTCAAGGCCTGTCTGAATGTGTTCCTCTCTGATCTGTATTAGATAGTATTGTCCTGCTCCGGCAGGGGTACGGATTCGATGATCTCTTTGGGTCCCTTCCAAACCCTAACATCCTATGATCCTATGAGATATATGTCTTCCTGTTTTAAAGATTGCACTTGGGCTAACTAGTTTGGATGCACTTGTCTATTTGTTATTAAATGAATCTACATTTGCTGAAATATTTTTTTTAAGAATGGATTACAGTGTCTACATATGTCTCCAAGAAACTCTTGTCACTGTTTGTATCCTCCACAAAGACTCTTGCACCTTCCTTTCTTTGTCATAACAAAACATGTTCAATTATGTTGAAAACCCTCGTTCATCTCCCACTTCACTGAAAACCAAAGGGGTGATTGTTGTAGTATCTATATAGTTCCTAAATATTTCTTGCATGCTCTTCCCCCATCTTAAACAAAACACCATATACAGTCACCTTCATTGAAGCAAATATACCTACCTTAAACTGACCTTACCCCAAATGAACTTCCTAGATTGTGCACAAGCACCTGTACAATGAAGTGTTGAGTCACGTGCATATCATAAATGTGTCATTAAATTATTTGCTTTGAGATTTTTTTTCCATAGGAATTATTTTGATTATAATTAAAGAAAATCATCCTGACATTGAACAATTGGAAAGAGCTGTGCACCTTTCATGATGCAGATGGTGTTAACTGGAATAATTAGGAGATTTGATAAGCCAGTAAAGTCATGTTACATGACATCACTGGCCTAAGGTGAAGAAAAGACAAACTATTAGAGTTCAAGCCAACCAATTAGTGATGATTTAGTGCCAAATAACTATTCTAAACAAGACACATGATACCTATAGAACATCATAAAGACTCAGCAGGAACATAATGCATTCAGATATCAGGAACCTCAAAAGGCATGAACTATGACTTCCAGTGCACAGGGAAGGAGAACAAGGGATTGGAGAAATAACCTATATGCAATAACTGATGCATTTTTATATCATTAGCAAAGGCAAAATGAATGTTCTATTTGTATAAGCCTACACATAGCACAAGAAACTGATTGTGTCATATGCATCAGACTTCAGATGAATTGAATCATTCTGAAAGCTGTCTTCACTGGATTTTCTGTTGCTAAAGCAACAGCTAAGTTAGCTGTGAAATCAATGGACAAAATAATCCTTAGGCACTTAAAAATATTATGTACATTTTAATCGCTGCTGTATTCGTGCACACAAACATATATTTGAATGTGCTTTACCAAACCAACAGTAAAGTCTTATGCTCTGAATATATATGTAGGGTAATCATGACTTGGAAACATGTTTTTGCAAAAATATTTCTTAAGTAGTTCAATTTTCAGAATTAGAAGTTATTATGAAACAGCTGCGCAAACCAAACATAATTTATATAGATGTGATCCTGAGGAATAATCAGGGATTGAGTAATCCTATTTGTTATGTTGAGAATGATTTCCAGTCTAGGCAAAATATTGTATGTTTTATCCTCATATGAATTCCAGCTGAAGTAACAGACATGTTACCAGCAACAGAACAAGGGGACAGGCTCAAGTTGTGCCAGGGGAGGTCTAGGCTGGATGTTAGGAGGAAGTTCTTCACAGAGAGAGTGAATGGCATTGGAATGGGCTGCCCAGGGAGGTGGTGGAGTCAGTGTCCCTGGAGCTGTTTAAGAAAAACCTGGGTGAGGCACTTACCACCATGGTCTAGTTGATTGGATAGGGCTGGGTGCTAGGTTGGACTGGATGATCTTGAAGGTGTCTTCCAACCTGCTTGATTCTATGATTCTATGTTGTGTTAGATGTTGTACATCCTGAGCAGGATGTAATTCCTCCTCAAAGACTATGTTGTCTAGCTAGACAAGACAGGTGAGATTTGAGAGGGATACTGTGAATATTCATCCAGCAATGTAACATATCAGTGACAGAAACAGAAAAGAATACTGGATTAGTTGATGCCAGAAGTGCTTTTACTAGATCCAAACATTATAGATCTTCTTTCAACCTGGAAGGACATCTGTCATTGTGAAGGAAACTGGCATTTGAAATGCTTGGAATTAGCTCGCCTTATCAATTTAAATATGTTTTGATTTCCAGCCCTAAAGAAGGGCAGGGGCTAGGCATGCTCTTCTTGAAACGGGAGTGTGGCAGTAGTGGGAAAAATCAGAGGTGGAAGCAAATAAATCTGACCAAGAACAGAGATAAAAGCTCTCAGAAGAGCTGAAAAATACTGCATCCATTGTCTAAAAAACTGTCATTTTCCTTTGTTGTTTTTGGGTTTGCTGCTTGGGTGGAATTACCTTCATCTTCTGTACAACTACAAATAAAGTCTGAGATACTTTGCCTTATAGCGATTCTGGTACTCACTGTCCAAAATAACAGGAGGAAAAAGGAGTCTGTTCCTAACTCTGCCAACTCTCTTACTGAAGAGTTCAGTGCTATGTAACAATTGGGTTTATGATTTCCAGTACTTTCCGATGACTATTTAATTCTGTTGTAAAATGCTTCCAAATTACTGGCATCAATTAGCCAATGTCAGTGCAGATATCTATACAGCCAATTACAATTTATAAATTGCATACTATTTATATGCCATTTATAAACTGCATAAAATAAAATGCATACAGATATATGACGTACAATATGTACTGAAACAAGAAGATAAAGTGATTCAAGCTGATTAAAAATTACCCATGCTGCTACCTTCCTCTTGGTTCCTAATATATCCAGCTCTGCTAGAATCTCTTTCACCTCTCAGGTCTGCTGAAGCAAAGGAAAGAAAAAATAGTTTGGACTATTGCATCCTTTTTAGGTTATGTAGGTGGTCATTTTTCCTTTAATGAAATAAGTTCCAATAGAAATAAACGAGAACACTGTCCTGCTTCTTCATGAATTCTTATCCTTGCCACAACAGTAAATCTCCATCATTTGCTGTTGTTTTTTGATTTACAAGACTATCAATGTTAGTCTGCAACAGCAACCAAAATTTTACCAGCAAATGGCAAAGCTCTTCTGTCATTTTCAAATTGTCAAGAAATGCCATACGTAGTGCTTAAATTATTTCCATTATTTTAAGTTAAAGTCAAATCAAATTAATTCATAGCAGTGCCAATCTGTAAAGACAGCTCAGACTGACTAACAGACTGACTAAATTAATCCCTTCTTGCCTATCTCCTTCCTATTCTCTCATCAGGAGCTGTGCATATGGAAACTTCTCTTCTCAAGGTGACACCACCAAAGAGAAGGTCAGGAGGAAGCATTGGGTGTAGAACACAGCAGAAGTTTCTCTGCTCTGGTATATTTCCTGCTTCAACAATTTGTAGTGGTAGTACCTGGCATGTTTTCACACCATTCTCTTAGCCTGTATATCTAGTCTTTTTTGGGTGTTCATTTTCATCAATGTTTTTGGCAACCTACAAAATATTTCTGCAAAAACATAGTTAGAAATGGGTTATTTTAAAAGTAGTCTCAACTCACCCTGAAACCCAAAAAAGACAAAGGAAGCTATTTCTTTACCCTGACAACTTTCTTCCTGTGGCTGTAGGGTGCAGACAGATAAGATATATATGACCTTGAAAAGTTTGTACTTAACATAGTTCTGGAGCCCCCAACACAAGAAGGACTTCAAACTGCAAAAGTGAGTCCAGGGGAGGGCCATGAAGACGGTCAGAGGGATGGAGCACCTCTGCTAAGAGGGCTACAAGAGTTGAGGCTTTTCAACCTGGAGAAGGGAAGACTTCAAGAAGACCTTATAGTAGATCACTGAGTAAGATTCTAGGGAAAAGTCAGTAGCTGGAAGAGTTCCCAACCGGAGCCAAAAGAGAAGACTCTCATAGAGAAGTGAACAGATACAAATGAAGCCAGATTGTGGGAGAAATCACAGGAATACATGACAGATGAGCTGCTAAAGCACCTCTGAAGATCATCTAGTCCAAACTTGTGCTTCAAGCAGAGTCACTGACAGCAGATTCTCCTAGGCAATGTCCAGTCAGATTTTGACCATCTCCAAAGACATTCTCTACATGGTTCTAGTGTTTCACCACGCTCACAGCAAAATAAAATAAAATTCATATATTCAAATGGAATTTCTTGCATTTTAACTTGTGCCCAAAGAACAACCCTATAGATGTGCTCTATCAGTTTCATTCATTTTTCCACCTTGGTGGGGGAAGGAAGTGTGATTTTGTCGTCAGGCAGCTCATTAAATGGAAACAGGAATACCAAAACGGGATGACAGTATCATGAAGTTTTATTTAAAAGACCTATGAAGCTGAAGAAAATATCAGTAAGAGAGACTGCCCTTTATGAGTTCAGTTAAAAGCTGTCAGATGACTACTCTGCCTGCAGGCCCTCATATAGTTCTCCTTCCCTTCTCTAGACCATGAAGGAAAGACATGTAAAAATATTCTCTGCATATTCTTGGTACTAGAAAAGCAAAGGAAGCTAAACAGACTCAATTTCCTGGGCGGCAATTTACCTGTACTTGTTAAGGACTAGACTTAAGGAGAGATACACAGAAGGGTATTAACTGCTGGTGAAGCACCTGGGTACAATGACTCTTTGTTCACCAGTATGGTTAGATGGTCACAGTCCACTTTATTCCCGTGAAGCAGAGACTTATATGCATTCTTGCAAGAGGCATGCTCCACCAAGATTGGTTACATATAGAGGGTACAGGGTTACATGTAAGGCATGGATAGGGTAATATACCATAACAATCTGAAGGTCAGCCTCTGGGGCTGGCTAAACTCTGCCCACCTGCAGCTGGCACTCCACCCCCTGCAGCTGCATGTAGGGGGTTGCTACCCAGCGCCTGGTATCTTAACTCTCAAGATGGACTCAAGGATGCTCCCAGCATGGGTTGCTCATGTTTATGATTATGTGTCCTCTGCTAGCAAGAATTTCTCCAACAGAAGGGGACATGTCTTTTTGAATTACAAGCTGAAGTACCTACTTAAGCAGCTAACAGCAAACTCTGTGGCAGGTTCTTCCACCTGATAATTTCTGTAGCCACCTATCATTATTTAATGATTTGTGTTTGCCTCTGTCTATATTTGCAAAGAAAAAAAGTGCCTCTGTTCTTACAAATGAAAATGTCCAAAGTAAGTAAAGTAGATAAGGAAGAAAATCCTGAACATCAGGAAAACATCAGCTTTCACTGTGAGAGTGACCAAGCATTGGCACAGGAAAGGTGGTGGACGCTTTATTCATACAAATATTCAAAAGCCATCTGGACATGATGCTGAGCAAGCTCCTCTAGATGGCCCTGCTTGAGGAGGGGTGTTGAGCAGACAACCTACAGAGGTTGCTTCCAGTTTCAGCCATTCTGATTTTCTATTAAAATAGTTATATGTCCAAAGGAGAATACAAAAGGTGTAACATTCATCCTTCTTCAAATGTCCCAGTTTCAGGGATGTCTGGAGTTTGCAGTTAACACACTGAGGAGAAAAAGCTTGAATCTGTGCCTTGAAAATTATTTATTGGAAGTCTGCAGGTTTTGTTGTGCTACATCCAAATGCCTATGGCTTTAATGGGATTGTGCCCAAGGGCACCAGGCCCTATGCTATGCTGACATCATCAGTGGTTCTCAGAACTAATTTCTTCCCCAATTTGTCTGCAAGTATGCTGGCTGAGATGAGCTGATGTAGCTCTGGAATATTTTGTTCTTTGCACAAAGAATTGCAACCTTCTGCTATTCAGATATGATGTTGTTTTAACTCATAGTTTTTTTCTTCTCAGTGCATTTACAGATCTGAGAGTTGCTTTCCAAAGCCAATGCCCACACACCATACATGAGCTGTGGTGAGGGAGGGAAAGGAGACAGTGATGTTTGCTTTTAGAGCAGCAAAACCTCTTAAATTTCAAGGTATCCCATTCCCTGTCCATCACTAAATGGCTGTGTTTTTGGAGACGTATTTTGCATGAGAAACAATAAATAGGATAGTGAGTTAGACTGAGTTCTGATGACCATAACAGTATCAGAAAGTAATGGAAGATATTAAAACTACCCCAGGACTGAGCAAGACTGAAGAGACTCCTTTAACAAAAATTGTTGCATGGTCACAATCATCCACTTCCAAAAGCAAATAGCATCCATTCTGGTCATTTGGAATAATGGCATTTGTTTGAACTCCTCTTATTCGAGTACAGGACCTGAGAGGCTCCCCTACCAGGCTGATCACTGGGCTGCAGACAGCACAGAAGAAGAAATAGAAAAGCCTGAAAAATGGTAGAACCTCTAAAACATTAGTAATTCCAGTAAATCAGCAACAAAAGTAGCACTAGTAATTTAGGGCAGACCTTGTTCTCCTCAGTTTATCAATAGTTTCCAGTATGATAAAGCAACTGTTTAGATTTGCCCTCTGTAATTACTGGTAAACATCTTGTTTGCTATGTCTCTTATTAAAAGCACAGTATAAACTCTTCAGTGTAATTATGAGTGACTCATTCATGAATGCCTGCTTCATTGTTCTAAATGAAAACATACTCTTAGAGGGGCAATAAAACTAGCATCAGAATCTATTCAGAAACAAACTGATCAGTGGATGCTCATGACAGAGAACACTGAAGTCAGCTAGAGCATGTATGAGTCTGCAAGAACTCTTGTATACTGCTCTGTATATGCTATTCTTTACAGTTGTATTTGACTGTATTTGAGTTTTTTATTTGATTGAATTTGAACTTGCAAGTCTCACTCTCAGCTAATTAAGTTGCACAGATTCATAGACAGCGGAGAAGCTGTGTCCAGGATCTCAAACCTTAGCTGTATTTCAGCTAAGTAGCACTGCAAGAAACATAACATTAAGACAAAATCACTATGCTTAGACACAAAGTCACTATCCATCATGCAGACAAACTCCATTTCTCACAGAAAAATATTTACTAGCCTTCTTTCTGAGAAGAAAATTGTACTGTACATTGTAAAACACTTCCTAAAGTGCATCACATGAGTAATATCTGAAACAAGCATTTAAAGGATAAAGACACAAATATAGCATCAACACAGTAAAAGCAAATACAATAATTTTGAGTATTCATTTGCCTTCACTTTACTTATATCCCACAATTTTAATAAATATGTTACTAATCTATTAGCCAGCAAGAATCCATAATGAATCTAACCAAGATAATATTGTCCAAGTATTATGGCTTTGCACATAGGAAACAATGTTCATTTCATGTGGAAGAGGGACATAGGTGACTATGAGAAAACCACCAGAGCTTCAAAGACCTATGTTCTGCTCTACCTATTCAACACTCCATAGGGAGCAGCTACAGTGAATGGAGGATGGATTGTACCTTCTGTTGTACAGAGATGTGTTAGTCTCTCCTAACAACTATTTCATCTATTCTGATGGATTCATATCCTTACAGAATGCATTGGTCCAGATCTTTTCATGTTAACCAGGAACGCAAATCCATGATTCAGAGGCAGGAAGCTCCACCAGTTACGAGAGTCTTTTCTCAGATGGCTCAGAGGACACCAGGAACCAACCTGAGATAAAGACAGTACTGTCAAAATCTTGTGCCAAAACATCAAATACATACTTACTTCATACAGAAAAACATCACATGCAATATAGATACAACTTCTGATTGTTGGTCACCTAACTTACGTGAGATTTTTTTTTTCTTTCACAGCAAAACAATAATAATTTTGCTATCATTAAGAATTGTGGGGGGGTTTCACTCAGTTCCTGGACCAGATGAGTTATTTCATTCTTCTGATGCATTATCTGGGATGCACTGCCCTGACCAATGCATAGAGATAGGATTTTTATTCTGGTTGATCACTAGATCATGGCAGTTGCTCTGCATTATGTGAGAATGCTTGTGTTAAGCCCATAGTTGATGTGAAACAATCACTCTTCTGTGTGTTGGAGAACAATCAGACTGATAAGCAGCTTTGACTCCATAGTAATCAGTTCTGCTACTTTCCAATCATACTTGACACACATGACACAACGTTGCCTACAATTTAAAATGTTAACTCCATGGTAAGATTTTTTTATCAGCACTAGCAAAATAGAAACATTTTGAACATGTAAGAAAGCTTTATGTTTTAAACAAGCTCTAGAGTGCAATTTTCATCTCAAATCACATCATCGTAGAGTCCATTGTGCATACTGGAGGTAATTTGAATGTAGCTGATGTGTGCTGACAGAGTAACTCCTTTAAGAAAAAAAAATTAGTCTTAGAAAGATATTATTGATTTAATGCTTTAAATTCTTTTATGCATCCTGGTAGACATCATCTCACTTTCACAAATATTTTAAAAGGTAATGTAGTTTTTGTGTTGTAAAGCACTACCTTGTCTCTCCCTGGAGCAGAGGATTTGTTACAGACTGCTGACCTGAAACTTAATTCACAGTAGGAGAGCTTTCTAACTGAATCCTACTTGTTCTCAAGTATATATATGTTTTCACTCAGCTGCATTTTTGTTTTCTGTATTGGATTTTGTGGCAAAAAATAACCCACAAATAAAAACCCAACCAGCAATAACATTCTCTTCAAGTGACACATCTTTGGTACTTCCAAGGCATAATACCAATAGCGTAATGCAGACAGGTCATAGTGTTTCTATATGCCAGTACAATTAAGGCCCTAAGGCATGTCTTGGCCTTTTCCACTGTTGACTACACAATGAATTCCAGTTTTGATTTGCCAATTGCTAATCTCAGTTGACTAAAACCACAGCCAAGTTCTCCTGAGAAACAGTTAGATTGCATTACTCAGTACATTACTCATAGTTTATATAGCATTCACTTACTACGCTGAACTGCGGTTAAATGCTACATAGACTTTATTTTAAAGGGAGTTAAATGATGCTGGTTGGCAGTCATGTAACTTCACCTGTGGCACAGCTGCTATACATCTTTATGACCTCTTGGTCCTTCATATTTTTTAATGTACCCAGAACTGGTGGATAGAAATGCAGTAATGTCATAATGCCATCTACAGGCTCTAAGAAGTCCCAGTTTCACTCGATGACCCTGCCTCCCATTTTCCACCAAATAACTAAAAGAAAGGATCAGTAGAGAAACAAACCACTATAAACTTTCCAACTGAGAGTCAAATCATAAGTAACTCAAACAAAACTCTACCTTATGACTTTCCATAATGAGTTCTCTTGACAGCACTCTAGAAATGTGAAGAGGGCTTTTACAGCAGTATTTACCAGTTCAAGTCACATCCAAGGTAAAAAGTAAGATAATCTGAAAACAAGACTTGAATGAGTAGTCCTGAATATTGCATTAAAATTGCACCACTGGCTGGCTGATGGTCTGTGATAACTGGTACTCCAATAACATAGATCTGTCCAATCTTCCTGATCCCAGCAGTCAGCCCTCAAATGCCTAGGAGGCACAGGATAGACATCACATGCACTGGAGTTTTGAGCCTGAGTTTGAGTTTAAGGAACCTTAAAATACAGTTCACAAAACATTATAACTCCTAAGGGGTCCCACTGCTCTACTGACCTGGGTGTTGTCAACCTCAACATATCCTGATGATCTGCTTCCCAGAGATTCAGATTACCCAGAAGTTTCCATGCCAGCAAAGTTTCCAGCTTAGTGAGATGGTACAATGTAATATATGACTTGAACTTCTGACGGCCCACACAGTTTAAGACCCACTTTTGCTGTCCTTTTAGACTTGTCAATGGCTTTTAGAGACTACAGACCTTTTTAAAGGTGGTGCATGTACTTGCCAGTCTTCTCCCAACTTAAAATGGAAGGAAACAAAACATTAAGACAGAAACAACAGAACAAACAAAGAAACAAACAAAAAACCCCAACCAAACAAAAAAAACCCCACAGTAAAACACTCCAACCCCTCCTGCTCTAAGAGAACAAAAGGGCTTTGCTCAAAATTGTGTCAGAGTTTCTCAGAGAGGCCAAAAGTCACTGTAATTAATCACATGAGTGTTATCTTTAGGGTATACAGACACATGAGCTTTTGGAACAAGATCATGGGTGACCCCACTACAGAACATTATTTGTGCAGAACAATCACAATCAAATGATATCTATGTACAAATAGTAGACAGATACTTTAAGTATGTAGATACTTAAGTATACAGATACTTTAAGAAAGTACTCTAAGATTCGAGTCAGTTGTTGGTAGTCAAAATTGACAACTCTCTTCTAATTTAATCCTATAAACCATAGGAAGAAAGGAGAGCTACATCCGTATGAAAAGGGACTGTGTCAAGATTTTACCAGGCATAACATTTTATCAGTTGACAATACTTTTAATTATAAGGTTCTCTGTGCTGTTTGAAAAATGGTCAGCTATTTAAAATGAATATTTTAATACTTTCATATGAAAAAATAAACAAGCATCTCAGAAGAAGATGCAGAGTAACAGCCTGACAACAGACATCAGAGCAGATTGCAGTTTTGCATGCATTCTTACTGTAACTCTTCTCAGGCAGTGACTAAAAGACAGATTATCTGAAAGTCTTGTACCTCGCATTTGTTGTATGCAGCTATTATTTTATTCAGCTTTGATGTTTCACACTTTTTTGAAGCAAAGAATCTTCTATGACAATGTGACATTTCCCATATGCTCTCTTAGCTGTACGAATGAGAAAACCTTGGCTAACCCTAATTAGCATTGGCAGTGTTATTTGTAATCCCTGCATTGCTTTTTAGGCAACATTTTTTTTAGTAAATTATTAGAGTTTTTGAAAGGTTCTACCTGTTGTGCATAGGACTGAGAGGACTCTGCTACATTGCTGGGGACAGGTGGCAGCCAAGCTCCCACACTTTGTCTAACCTTCTATCTCATAACTAGGTGGAGGTTATGGGAGGTTATGGTCTGGGTGCAAGCAGATGGGGGTTGCCTCCAAGCAACTTTTTCAACTCCACCTGCTTCCCTATATGAGGTGAAGGAAGACTTCAATAAAGCTGATCGGTCAACAGATGGAGTGGGATAAAAAAAGGCTTATATTAATTGGTTCACATTTTGCCTCCAGTCATAGAGAGATGTTTCTCTCTTTTGGCTAAAAAGTCAATGCCAGAAGCCCAGATGAAACTTAATCTCCTACAGATCAAATACAGTTAGACCTAGCTTTTTACAATGTTACCTCTCCCAGTAAATCTGTAAACATCTAACCTCTGCACGCAATCTAGTAAACCAAAGAATGGATCTGCATACTAAGTAGGAATCTGTGTTGGAGCTAGCCAAAGAAGAGTAATGCTTCTCCACCTCATTTTCCTTCAGCCACCTGAGATGCAGTGTTTGACACAGTTTTTGAAAGCAAGCCCTTGTTTTGGTTACTAGGAGAAATCATACACGAGAGAATCATCTGCTCTGGCAGTGGGGCTGGACTCAATGATCCTCAGAGGTCTCTTCCAACCGCTAACATCCTGTGATCCTGTGATCACCCTTGCCAGGCAGTGGGACCGTAATGGGATGGAGAAATGGGCTGGCAGGAATCTCATGAAGTTCAAGGAAAGAAAGTGTTAAGCCCTGGCCCTAGAGAGGAAAATCCCCTGGCACCAGGACATGCTGAGGGTGGGATATCACTTGGGGCACTGCAGGGGCAGGACTTGGCATATGCCTGCACTGAACTTCACGCAGCTCCTACTACCCATTTATCCATCTTCTTGAAGTCCTTTTGAATGGCAGCACATCCACCCAGTGTGTCAGACACATTGCCTTCTTTTGATAATCCACTTTTTCCTTTTTCCCTTTTTTTTTTTTCCTACTTCTTTTATGTTTGGATTTTCTTGTGTTTTGTTTGGGGTTTTTTGTTTGTTTCTTTTCTGTTTAAGTAAATAAATAAAATCAGTACTTTCTGCTTTAAAAGTTTCCAAACTAACTTAAATCTTTGTGTTTTCCTATGAAGTTTTTTTTAGTTACATATTTTAACCTGAGTATTAAATAGGCACTGACTTCAAAGATGTTGAGGTTTCTAATTCTCAGAGATTCTGGACAAGTAGTGAACAACTAAGCCTATTATAGCACGTGCTGGGTTTAAGCCAAGTGTTTTATCATTAAAATTCAGAACTGCTGCAGTAGTATAAGAACAAACCCACAAAATATATGGAGAAAAAGATAAAAGGAGAAAAGCAATATAAAGAGCTCTTGCTGAGGTTTTATTTTCTCCTCCTTAAAAAAAAACACAGAAAGAAAAAAGAAGTTTACTATAAAAATAGCAGGTGAGTGAACTGTTAAAAGAAAAGAAGCCAACTATGAACAATAATGGTGAAACATTTAGGCAAAAAATGTTTAGAATAATAGAATGGTTTAGGTTGGAAGGGACCTCAAAGGTCATCTATCTGCTGTTTGACTACTTGTTCACATATTTCTCGTACGAACAGAGCCTTCTTCAGCTTCTTTTAGATCATTGTGTTAAACGTGATAGCAATTTGAGAAATAGCTTTTCCTTTATCTAAAAGAATTCAGGTAGCACAAAGTCAGTATTACAGAATTGTTCTTTCTCTCCTTAAATGTAAAGTTTGTCCAGAAAGGAACTCTTTTTAACCCCACATTGGTACCCAAGCAGATATAACAGATTGTCTACATTTAGCCTGTATCTGAGGCTGAACTGTAGCACTCGGTGACCCCTCCCCAACAGAGAACAGGTAATAGGAGAAGTCCCACAGCTTTTTAATAAAAAACTAATTTAATGAAATAGCCAAACTAGTGCCGATGCCAAAACAAAGCATATGAAGTCACACTTTGCTCAGCAAAAGTGCATCAGTCACAGTCTCCGTAATGGCAGCCCTCAGGAGCATGAGAGGTATGACAAGGAGCCAGCAGAGGAAGCCCAAGCAGCAGATTTTAACAGAAAGCTCCCCTCTCCTCACCAAACACCTACCTTTTACTAAGTGTGGTGCTCACGGTCTGGGATACACCTGTGAGCCAACTCCAGTCAGCTCTCCTGACTCAGAACTGTCTATAGCTGCCTGGAGTTCTGTCCCAGCACAACCAAGATGCAGATAGAGAAGGTAGTACTCACCTCTAAACAGTGATACAGTATTTCTATTTGAATGGGAGGTCTGTGAATGTTGCTTTTTCTGTCAGTCAGTGACTTGCTCATCTGTTCTATTCTTTTATAGATTCTTGATGTTCCCCTTTGTACAAGAATATGTATTTCTTTGTTTGCATGCACATACATCATAATCACAGCAAGTGCAGATAGGAATCAAAGGGCTTTTGGTAGCCATCTAGCTCTGCCAGTAAAAGTTGAGCACAAGTTAACATCTCTGATGAAAGTGGATAAATATCCTTCAGTTAAATATTCCTTATGCACTAAGGAGTAGTTCACAAAGGTATCTGCACTTCTAGGATCCACACAGCCTTTTCAAGAGATGCCTCTCATCTCTGGATGTGCCCCTTTTTTTGACCAATTTGTGAATGACTCATGATCAATTAGTCTCCTCCAATTATTTTTCTCTGTGATTAAAGAAGTCCTCCTCTGGATTCTCTTCCAAGTGAGCATTTGACACTTCTATCTTTTAATTTTTCAGGTTACCTTTCATTTGGGATCAGCTAAGAAGATTTGCCTGTTCTTTCATGTGTATAGGCAGAGTACCAGGGAGTTTTTCAGATCTGAAATGCATCCTTCAGCCACATTGCACTTATTCAGTAAAAACTTGAAATAGCAGTCATGCTCTCTAGTTTTAAATATAAAAGTTAGATTAGTCTCCTTCAGGCAGGAATTCTTTGCTTTATTTCAATTTTTTTTTTCTGTTAAAAATGTTTTGAATAGCATAAAGCATCTGTGTGTCATTTAAAGAAAATAGAAACCAACATTTTTGCAACTAGAATTATTTTTGCTGCTATACCTTGCACTAACAATAAAAGACATGATCCACTCCCACTATAGAGTCTGACATTTACTGGATAAATAAATGAATCAGAAATTAAATATTCTATTCTTCTGGAAACAGATAGAATCATAAAGACTGACATTTTAAAAAGTATATACTGCACAGCTTGTTTTAGGTCCTTTACACATGTTGTATTCTGGGAACAGTGTGTGCTATTATTTGTCTTCCTCCAAGTTTCAAACAATTGCTTTATTCACAGCTATTTATTCTTGCTATTTAAACTTCCAACTTTCATATATAAACTTGAGTAACCCTTACAGTTACTTCCAATCGTGTTCCTATAAGGCACTCCACGTTCCATCTATTCATCATCTTCTTATCATAGAATCATAGAATGGTTTAGGTTGGAAGGGACCTCAAAGATCACCCAGTTCCAACCTCCCCACTCTCCATAGGCAGGGACACCTCTCACTAGAATAGGTTGCTCAAGGACTCATCCAACCTGGTCTTGAACACCTCCAGGGAGGGAGTATCCACAGCCTCCCTAGGCAACCTGTTCCAGTGTTTCACCATCCTCACTGTAAAGAACTTCTTCCTAACATCTAATTTAAATCTCCCCTCTTCTGGTTTAAACCCATTACTCCTCATTCTGTCATTACAAGACCTTGTCAGTAGTCCCTCCCAGCCTTCCTGCAGGCACTCTTCAGATATTGGAAGGCTACTACAAGGTCTCCTCGAAGCCTTCTCTTCTCTAAGCGGAAGAGCCCCAATTCTCATAACCTGTCTTCATAGGAGACGTGGTCCAGCCCTCTGATCATCTTCATGGCCCTCTTCTGGACTCACTCCAACAGTTTGAAGTCCTTCTTGTATCAGGAAAATAGAATTTTAATTATTTTATTCACAGTCAATAGGTCTTGGAAAACTATATGTTATTCTACACCTTTTTGGCTTTCCTCCACTCTAAAAGTTCACTCCTGACCTTGACTTACCACCAAATTGATCCTCTTCCAACAAGGCCAGAAAGGTAGTGATGTAGGGAAGATTATTAGAAACTGGATACTCAGCTTCTCTTCCAACACGTGAGCTAGAACTCATCAAGGATAGAACAGAGAAAAAAACATAATATGTACATATGGTGAATTTCTTGTCATCAGTTATTGCTCCTCTTGATTTTACTTGAGTTCAGGAAGAGTCCGGACAAGTTCAGAAAGCATTAGTCTGATTACGTTTACCATATATATGGAAAACATGTCCAGCTCCCTGATTGCTATACATATGTAAAACATGTCCAGCTCAGGAAGCCTATGAGTTACAAATATCTGAGACTAGAATCATATACATGATGCTAGTGATAATTGAAATAAGAAGAAATCTCTTTTACAAAGAGTCGAAGAACTTGTTCAGAAAGTGAGAGGTTACTCTTAAACTACAGGGCAGATCTGATGTCATATCACATTCAGCATTTTAAAGGTAACTCCTGAACTGTGGAAATAAGGAGTGACACTTTCACAGATCTACAAGAAAAAAAGGCAAAAGTAATGAAATTCTGTGTTGTACAGACAGGCAAGTGAATGGGAGAAAAAAGTACTCAAATCTGCATGCTCAATTATGACTCATGATTAGTGGAGGTCTTTCTGCACCAATATACAGAGCAAGGGAATGGTCCTGACTTCTCTTCCTCTGGAATCATCATTTTTTAATTTCTTTGCAGGTTAGTATAGCTTACCCAGTGAGAATGCAAGAGGCAACAATGTCTGTGGGCTAGTGGCTCTAACATCATATTGCAGGGAATTAAAGGGGAAAGTGCTGCTATTGAGGTTTATATAATATCAGATACATGAAGTCACTCATGTCTAAGGACAGACTTTACCTATATTTAATTCAAAACTTTGTCCTTCAGCATGGTGAGAAGAAGTGCAGTAAGTCTAACCTACAGGCTGGGAGATGAGGTGATAGAAAGCAGCTCTGCAGAAAAGCACTTGGGAATTCCAGTAGATGAGAAGCTGGATGTGAGTCAACAATGTGCATTTGCAGCTTAGAAGGCAAATTGCATCCTGGGCTGCATCAGAAGGAGAGTGGCCAGCAAATTAAAAGCAGTGATTCTCCCACTCCACTCTGGTGAGACCTCACCTGGAGTGCTGTGTCCAGCTCTGAGATCCTTCGTACGGACAAGAAATGGACCTGCTGAAGTGGGGCCAGAGGAGGGACATGAAGATGACTGGGGGGCTGGAATACTTCTTCTACAAACACAGGCTGAGAGAGTTGGAATTGTTCAGTCTGGAGAAGAGAAGGCTCCAGGGAGCACTGAAAGGGGCCTAGAGAGTGATTCTTTACAAGGCTTGTATTGATAGGATGAGGTTTTGAATTAGAGAAGTGTAGATTTAGATTGTTCTTTACCATGAAGGTGGTTGAACACTGGAACAGCTTGCCCACAGAGGTAGTTGAAGCCCCGTCCCTGAAGATACTCAAGGTCAAGCTTGACAAGGTTCTGAGCAATATGATCTAGTGAAGGATGTCCCTGCTCACTGCAGGGGCATTGGACTACTTGGCCTTTGGAGGGCCCTTCCAACCCAGACCATTTGATGATTCTATTACTATATACATAAAAAGAATTGAACTTTTTGAGCCAAGGGAGGAAATACCTACCTTCAAATATGTAAAAAGCTTGCACAAAGAGGAAGAAAATCTGTTATATGTAATCACCAGAGACAGGACAGGAAAAAATTAATTTATATTGCCATGAAGCACTTTTGGTTAGGCAGTAAGAGAACACTTTTTTTAACTGAAGGAGGTTAAACACATGAATCAATTAGCTGGGAAGGATGAGGAAATTCCATCCTTCAAACTTTTAAGACAAACATGTCAGAAATAGCATAGGTGCAGGTCATCCAGTCTTTGTAATGTTTAAGTGACCTCTTTAGGCACTCTTGTATATCTTTTTATTTTTCCACTATATGCTGAAGATTATAAGGCACACACATACAATAATACGAAATTTACCAGTAAAATAGATGTGTGGACTGCTTTTGAGCATTTCACAACCATCTCACAATTGTATTACAATCGTTGCACTATAAGGTCTATTTATTGGACAAAGTGAAGTTCTGGTTTACCTAGTGATTTGAATGAACATCAAGACCCTGGATTAGTTTCCATTTACTCTCATTCTGGATGTTTGAAAGATGATGGATTACTATCTTATTCATCTTGAATTTCACAGAAATATAGAGATCTGTAGTTTTGAATGGCCAAAGCAAAGTTTGGATGAGATAATATTGCCATTTTCTTTTGTGAGTTGTCCATACTTTGTACCTGAATTAAGATTTCATGATACCAATATTCCAAAACAAGTAGTGGCAGCTCAGTTCTTTATCAGTTCATATTGGAGTACAACAATAACAATAATAATGGCAACAATAACAACAGCAATCATAATAACAGTAACAGTAATTACATTAATAAACAATCCTTTTCATTTTGGAGCACACTTTGAAAGAAATTATTGCCAGGCCTAAAAATGGTTTTCATGTTTCATTCCTGTTCTTCCTCCAATGTTTGTTTCTGCATTACTAAAGTCGGTTCCATAGTTACTGCATCACCTTCCTACAGTATCTTTTGTGATAAAATTAATGTACAGTTTCTGCTTTGTACAAGACTATCTAGGCTTGAAACTCAGTGCTTCCAGAAACCAATTCAATGCTCATCTCCCGGTATTGATTTTGCACCAAACACAAAACTTGAAAATTATAACTGTGATTAGAGAAGATTATAGGTGTCCTTCTGTGAGTCCCTTCTCTGAAAAAGGTCCTTCCCAAAACTATCACTGTGTAAATTAGAAATGAATATTTAAAACAGAGAATAGTGCCATTAAAACTGAAATATACATGGTGTCTCTTTTCTGTTGTGGAAAAGTGCTAATGCTTCTGATTTTACCTTGCATGACACCAGAGCTCTATTGGTTCACGAAGCAAGTAACTATGAATAAATAAAATATTACTGCTGCTCCAGGTAGCAACAATTTCATCAGAAGCTTTTAACAAATATATTTGTGTGTGTGTGTGTGCTTGAATGGTTTATATCTCTCCATTTGTTCTGCATGTGTAAGAAACATACAGAGAACAGAGCTGGGGGTTTAGTTTTGCTTGAATTAAAGATGATGAAAAAATACACACAAGCAGTAGACAATTTTGAATAAATCAAACAGAGAAAACAGACTCTACCATATCTTACACACCTTGTCCCTTTATGGAACTAAAGCACTTGTCCTTTGCATAGAGAGGAGATTTCTTCAGGATCTATTTAGTTTTTTTTCAGTATGTATACTTCATTAAGGAAGAATGTTCCTATGTTGGTAGCTTCAATAATACAGTATGGAAGAGGAAGCAGCCGGCTTTTTTTCATTATCAGAGATCGAGCAAAAATCTATGAAGCTTACAAATTCTTAGTAAATATTCTATATTTAGCCACAGGAAGGAGTGTGGACACAGGAGTGAGATTCAAGCATATCATGCCTTGTCAGCCTGCACTATGCATCACACAGGCAATGGAAGAATAAGCACTGGCAGCTGGTCTTTCTTTGACATACTCAGCAGCTGCATTATTTTACTCTTCAAAATATTTATATTTTATGGGGAAAGGTGGATTTTGAGTTTGCCTTTCACTGTAGTATCTTGAGATATTTTATCATGTCTGAGCACAGTTACAGAGGCTGAGTGTAACTGATTGACATTAATGATGACTGCCCAGATTGCCCTGCTTGTGTCCTCCATTACTTGTGATCAACTTCTTGGATGGATGTGATTACAATTGAATTTATTTCATGTCTACCTGTCATGATGCCAAACCCAGTTGTATTCAGTCAGAGATACCTGAGCACACCATCTGCAGTCAGGTCTCTGTAGTGAATTAAAGCTGTAATTGACTTGGGTGTTATAGCAGATATATTCATGGGCTGTAAAAGTCACTACATTCTACCTCTGTGCAAACCAACAGCAAAGTCACTGGCATAAAGTTCTTAACAGAAAAATCTCCAGCAGCCATTTACACCTCCTCAGGCATGTCTGCTGGGGTAGAGATTTTCAGTTCTTCATCATTCTGAAGGCAGTCAATCACTTAATTTTTCTTGGCTTTATCTTCCCGAAGTATGCCCTTGGCACAGGAGGCAGGAGTGCAAGGTGAGTCATGTGTCCTCACGCTTCATCTATTGAGTGATGACACATCACCTAGTCATGATACACTCCACCTTATGATGGTGGTTCTGCACCATCATTCAGAGGCAGGAACAGTCCCACCTCTCCAATTCAAGCTGATAACAAGATGTGTTCATAATTAGCATGGCAATAAGTTTGATTTTAAATGTAACAAAATAGTTTAAAGTCTCCTCAGAATGCAAGCAGGTTGGGCCTGTATTTGTTAATCAAATGCTGAGAGGCATCAGCTAAAGGTCTATGCACCTTTAATCTTTCTGATTATGCTTATTTGAGAATTACAGCTATTTGAAAACAGTATAACCACCCAGGAAATCATGGTGAGGAGTTTGACTTCTTTTCTGCGTGCAACACAGTATTGTCTATAATTGTGTACTCTGAAGAAAGCAAAATGAGTAAAAATACAAGTTATTTGCTTTAAATACAAGAGGGACTGAAACCCAGGAGTGATTTTCCATTTCTAACTGCATTGCTATAGTTCTTGTTCAGCTGCCTCTCATTTCAAGTGCAGTACACCAAAAGAATACTGGGGGTTTATTGATTTTTGTCATAATTAGCCACTGTAATGGAATTAAGTAGGACCACATTTTGCTTGGACTTGTACACAGGGAAAAAATAAGGCCAAAACAGTAACAAACAAACTCAGTAAAGGATGTTGGAGAATTTTTGCTTGATTTAAGCCCTTAGAGGAGGGAGTGAGGCACGGAGAGAGGGAGAAAGGACAGCAAATTTACCAATTACATTATTGAAAAACTGAGTTTGTGTCCTTAGACAATTGGAGAAATTGTGTCACTGGGGTGGGTTTAGATGATATTTCCTGGTATTAGTGTTTGTGATTGCAATCTCAAGGGACTGTGTCTATATTATAAGATGTTAAATGGAACTGCAGTATAATTTCCATGGCAGGACTGCTCAGTAGCACCAACAAGAGAAATAAGGTTAAACACTCAGTGTGATGAAAGTGTGTACTGTAAGTCTTACACAACTGTCTCTGTAAGTAATAGAGGGTCTGCAATCATATGAAAGCCATGTGCACTGACAACCTACATTTCTGAACATTCAGAGTGCAATCTCTAAGAGTATTCTTACTATGAACCTCAAAGCAAAGTAGAGATTAACTGATTTGGGTTGTCCTCTTATTTTTCATAATTAGCAAGAGGGGAACCCTTAGGCAGTGAGTGATTGAGGAGTGCCATCATGTCTCCTGTTATTTTGTTATGGGGAGGTGAAGAGTGTAGGAAAAATTAATAACCACAAATATTACTTTTAAAGATACCCAAAGATTTTTTTTTTCATGATTCTTATAAAATACATTTCCATTAAAATCATGAATAGTCTGACAGGTCCCATGACAATTGTCTGCCCTCTTTCTCTTTTGTCCTTTAGGTTACCTAGCTACCTCTTTCTTTGTATTTTAAAAGTGCCTTTCAAGCATTCAAGGCATGCTGAACTTCAGTGACTGAGTAATATGGGTAAATTTGGGTTAAAGAAAGTAAGATCCTTTCTATCATGGGAATTGTGGTGGAAAGTCCCAAAAAGGCACAAAATGGGCTTGAGCATGTTCTGTCTTGTCCAGACATATTTACCTGCCTGTCTGCATTGCAGCCAGAGGCAGGAAAACAGGACAAAAGAAACCCAGACAGCCTGGTCTGGTTTAATACAGTCGCATGAGAGGGGTTTCATGAGACCCATGCCCCTGTCACATGCAAGGCGTATGCGCCCCACATTTTTGGAAGAGAACAGCCTGTGAGTTCTTCCTTTTTGTTTCTATTTAGGTGATTGCCAAAGGTGATTGGGTGATTGTGTGGCCAATGAGACCATTAGCCTCAGCCATTGTCCTATAAAAGAGGGTAAACAGGTGAATAAGGTGTTTGCATGCTCGTTCATTCCTTGCTCACCCACTGCTCGCTTGCCACCTCAGCCAGCAGTCGATTCCACACCACAGCCCACGTGGAATTCACCACAGGATTTCTATTGAATATTTTCCTGCGTATGTTTTGAGCCACAGACATTAAGACTGAGGACTAGTGAGTATTCTGAATTCTTTATTCCAGTTGCTAAAGGAATTTGGTTAACCTCACAAGCGGTGAATGAAGCCAACAGACTCTCTATCAAAGACATTGCTAAAATCTTTCCAGATTCCATTGTATAGAGACATTCTGCAACACAGTTCTGATAACCGCATCCAAGAACTTGTGTGGATAGCTGAAAATAAATCTGGGGGAATTATTTTGTATATAATAACAAAATTATTTAATAACTTTTGAATCGGCCTTATTGCATTTCACCCCAAACTCAGATTTCAACTAGCCCCTTCATAACAGGAATTTACCTCTCTTTCATTTTCCATTCCTTCAGTTCTTTCTTTCTCAAACACCAGGTACTATAGGATTCAAGAACGCATTCTATTCAAAGGGCATTCAGGAGAGTATGGAGTGTTAACGCAGCTCTTCTTTACAGTAAGGCCTGATTGATTGAATGTAAAGCTGCAGTTCATCAATGCAGAGCTGTTTATAGTAATTTTATTTCTGTAAAAGTAAATTAGACATAGAAAGTCTGGGTTCCTTCCTTTTCCATAAATATATACAAAGATTTTTCTTCCCAAGAAAAGTTACAATGTAAAGGAAAAAAAAATAATAATGTTTGATGTAAAGGATTCGAACCATGTGCAAATGACCCATACTTGCCTCAGAAGATGGAAATAGTAATAATGGGTTATCTACACAGTGGATGCCTTCCTACACTTCCAGCTTTAGCAAATATTAAAATGAAGGACAGCACATGTGTGCATAAAGACATGCATGTTCTGGTGAGTTCCTACAGCCTCTCATTTTTTAAGAAGCTGGTAGAATAAGTGTCATAACTCTGCAAATGCCTTAGAGAAAGCCATGTTTTATAAGACTTGTGACTCTGCCTCTGTCCTCTACTGTTGTGGTAAGCCTGATAGGCCCAAAATAGGCTTATACATGTCCTGCCTTGCTTAGGCATGCTTTTCTGCTCCACCAGAGAGGCAAACGTGGGAAATAGACACAAAAGAACCTGGAGCCATAGAGTCTGGCCTGCCCAGAGTCCTGTGTTATAAGGTACACACACTTAGCTTGTGCCTGCTTAGTGCAAGACCTGTGCTTTTCCTAAATTAGGGAAAAGCAAGCCTATGACTTTGCCTAATATTATATAGTTTGGCTAACTGCCATCCTGATTGGCTATTCGTGTGTCCAAAGGGCATTTAATCTTAGCCCACATTGATAAAAGGAGATATGCAGGTAAGCAACCTGCTTTGGCTTCCCTGCTTTGCTCCCCTGCTCTTTGCCCTGCTCTCTCTGCTGTGCCCAGCCCTGCTGCTGTTGCACACTGCCTTATTGCTTGCCTGCTAAAATCCACTGCGCCAGTTACCAGGAGTGGACCCTGGATGCCTGCATGCGATCGGCCTGTGTGGCCAGCATGACATCCTGCTGAGACTGCACAGCATCTGCCTCTGGACCTGAAGGTCCTGCTTAGAATTCGTGGACATATGCACAGATCATCCAGAAGAAGCCAGGAGAACAAGGTCAGAGATTGTCTGTGTCCTTTCCCCAGAAGCTGGGAAGATTCAAGTCTCAATATCCAACAAGACAGAGTTCCCTGAAAGCATTTGGGCACTGTCTGGACCGTGGCTAGCCCCCACAAGTGGGTAATAATAATCTGTGAGTAAATGCTTAAATGCCTCTTTGTAATTCTCTTTTGCCTTCTCCCATAGAGCAGAAAGAGCTTGAGCCCATCTAGTGGGCAAGCGTCAGATTGACTGCAAGTGGCATTTGACCACAAGAATCTTCTCTTCCGTTCAATTAATCCATAGAATGTTTCCATGACCATGTAAGAACCAAAATATTATTAAAATTAGTGGTTGGGGGTGGCAAGAGTTCTGAATAGCAAAATTAATAAACAATATTAATTTTGGAAAATATCATCTCACATCAATTAATTTCCCCTCCCCAGCACCTACACAGGGAGCTGGCTCAACTGAGAGAAGGAGAAGCAACAAAAAACCAAGCCATTGTTTTCCAGGTAACAGTTTTGTATGCGTAAATATATTAGAATTATCCTTTTTCTTTTCATCTCTCTTTTTTCCTGGCAGTTACCTAGATACTCTGCAAGGGGACAGAGAGCAGTGTCATTCTGAGAAAATGAGAGCATGAGACAACACCTGAAGAAATGCTACAAAAGTAGGTGTTGTAAAAATCAGCAACAGATTCGGAAAACAAGCAGTGTTTCAGTAGTACCCTATGAAAGAAGATAGGAAAAAAGAAAGGAAGTTATATTTTCTCCCACTCATCCACCACATCACCTCGTGTTTTGGAAAACAAGCTATAGTTCTGTGCCTTAGTCTTCGTACTCCATCTGGATTCAGGAACACAACAATCGATTTTGGAATCATCTCTGAACATGTGATACTTTAGTCACCCATTTATAAATATGCTCATTAATTTTAATGATGCTGTGTTCCTTTCTCAAACATTGTGACATATATGGATAAAAAAAAAAAATCACCATATAAAGTTAGGTATCATACTAATTTATTAAAGGACATATTTTTACTTATGAAACTCACCTTCATAAATGAAACCAATCATTTAAAGTCTGACACTTCAGCTGCAAGGTAGCTAAAATGGAGTGAATATTTTTATCCAATATCTGATGAGTTTGCATTTCAGATATATAGTTATTTAATTATAATGAACTAGGCATTTATTTAATGATAATGAATTAGGGTTCTACACTTTGGCCACCACAACAACCCCACCCAGCACTACAGGCTGGGGACAGAGAGGCTGGAGAGCGGCCAGGCAGAAAGGAACCCAGGGGCACTGGTCAACAGCTGCTTCAACAGGAGCCAGCATTGTGCCCAAGTGGCCAAGAAGGTTAATGGCATCCTGGCCTGTATCAGGAATGGTGTGGCCAGCAGGACCAGGGAGGTCATTCTGTCCCTGTACTGAGCTCTGGTCAGGCCACACCTTGTGTCCAGTTCTGGGCCCTTCAATTTAAGAAAGATGTTGAGGTGCGAGAATGTGTCCAGAAAAGAGGAACAAAGCTGGTGAGGGGGTTGGACCACAAACCCTATGAGGAGAGGCTGAGGGAGCTGGGGTTGTTTAGCCTGGAGAAGAGGAGGTTCAGGGGGGACCTCATTTCTGTCTACAACTACCTGATGGGAGGTTGTAGCCAGGTGGGGGTTGTTCTCTTTTCCCAGGTATCCAGTGACAGAACAAGAGGACATAGTCTCAAACTGCACCAGGGGAGGTATAGGCTGGATGTTAGGAGGAAGTTCTTGACAGAAAGAGCGATTGGCATTGGAATGGGCTGCCCAGGGAGGTAGTGGAGTCACCATCCCAGGAGGTGTTTAAAAGGAGACTGGATGAGGCACTTAGTACCATGGTCTGGTTGATTAGATGGTACTGGGTAGTAGGTTGGACTCAATGATCTCAAAGGTCTTTTCCAGCCTAGTTAATTCTGTGGTTGTGTGAGACAATGTTTTTGATATCATGTAGAATTTTTTTTAAAATACAGAAATTGTGCACAATTTTTTTAAAATCACATTCTGCTTTGTTCAGCTGTCGCTGTTGGCATTGCCCTGCAGTGCACTCTATGAGCTCCTTGGCCTGAATTATCCAGCTTTAGGAGGTTAGTTAGTTGGGGTTTTTTCTCTTTTTACATAAGCGGTGTTTTGTGCTAGTTCTAAAGGCCACCCTCAAAAGTATTCTATTCTTTATGGGAGGCATAGAGAGGACAATGTTCTCGTTCTTCTGTTGCCCTGGATCCTTGGGTCATGACATTTCCATTTCACTGGTGTCTCTATTATAAAGTTTCTTTAGCTTGCCTCCTGCAGCGTTGTTTGCAGACCTCGACATATTGTAAGGACTATAAACCCCCAGTCTCCTTCCATGTGACTCATTCCCCAGGTGAGTAACCTTTCTCTTCATGTTTCAGTTCTGTTTGCATAAGTCACCATTTCGTTGCCATCCTTGGCCTTAGGTTTTAAAGACATGTATGGGAACTACACGTCAGGCTAAAGCAGCAGTTGAGGAACAGGTTCAAAAGGGGCAAGGATGTCTATTGAGGCATTAAGGAAGAGGGTATGTAAAAAAAAATTATTATTATTACCAGATGTTCTGATCAAAACAAGTTCTTCCTATTGTGCACCTCAGAGAGCAGCTACAGGGAAGATGGTGCTTCAGCTATAGAAGTTGCTTGAAAGAAGCAGAAAACAGGCTATGGAGCAGAAATTATGTGAGCCAAGAGCTACTACCAAGTCAACACATAGAAAGAAAGAGACAGCTAAAATTACTCTGGAACGAGGAGAATATCCTTACTCTACTACTCCTACACTTGATGATGAATCTCCTCAGCAGAAAGCTGTGAAGTGCATGGACACATATCCTTTCTCCTTGTTTTCCACCTTGCCACGAATTATTTCTAAGATGTACTGCTTCCCTTCACCATGATCTCTCTCTGAAAGAAGATTGAAGAAATCTTGGCTGGTTTTTGAGGATCAGCTTTGGCACCATCAGTTAGAAGTCAGTACAACTAAGCCAGTTTAACAGTCGAAAGATGCTAAAAAATGGGTAAAATGAAATTGGCAGCTTGTGTCAAATTCTTCAGAAAACATAAATCAGTCCCACAGTTGCTGGGAGCACTTAAATCTGTTTCATTACAGCAAGAAAGACAGAGTGAACTTCTGGTAGGCAAAGAAAAATAATCCATTGTATAGACACATTTCCTCTATGTCCCTTTATTGAGATACTCATTTTGCTGCTCTCTACAAATCAAGTCTTCTTCCATATGATAGCACTGTATTGTCCTATGGGTCTTGAACCATTACAAAACCATGCTACTTCAAATCTCATACAGTCCTTTCTCCCACAATTCAAGTCAGAGCTGTAATCCCAGATCATCACTGCAGGACCAAAATTAAGGCAAGCAGATGAAGTCTATTTGAAGGGGACTTGTCCCTATCACAAGCATGCTTATCACAAAGCACAGCATGTAGCCTGAAGTTTTCATCCCCTGATCCAGCCCATGTGATTTCCTGCCAGCCACCAGAGTGGGGCCATCAGAAAATCATAAAATCATAGAAGGTACTGGTTAGAAGGGACCCCTAGAGGGCATCCAGTCCAGCCCCCCCTGCAGTAAGCAGGGACATCCCCAAATACATCAGGTTGTTCATAGACCCATCAAGCCTGACCTTGAACTAATGTCTCAAGGGTTGGGGCCTCCACCACCTCCCTGGTCAATCTGTTTCAGTATTACACCGTCCCTCATAGTAAAGAACTTCTTCCTATCCTCCTCTAAATTCATTGCTCCCTGTTCTAGTGCTACAAGCCCTTGCAAATAGTCTCTCTCCAGTCTTCTCATAGCCCCCCCCCCCCCTTTGGGTACCAGAAGGCTGCTATAACATCTCCCTGGAGCCTTGAGCCTTCTCATTTCCAGGCTGAACAACCTCAACTCTTTCAGCCTGTCTTCATAGGTTAGATGTTCTACCCCTCTGACCATTTCTTTGGCCCTCTGTATCTGCTCCAACAAGTCCATGCCTTTCTTGTGTTGAGGACCCAGGAATTGGATGCAGCACTCCAGGTGAGGTCTTATCAGAGCAGATGAGAGTGGTGGAATCACCTCTCTCAATCTTCTGGCCACATTTCTTTTGATGCAGCCCAAGATGCAATTAGTCTTCTGGGCTGCAAGTACATAGTGTTGATTCATGGCTACATTTTCATCCAGCAGTACCTCCAAATCCTTTTCCACAGGGCTGCTCTCTATTACATCCTCCCCTAGCCTATATTGATAACAAGGATTGTCCTGACCCAGCTGCAGGGCATTGCACTCAGCCTTGTTGAAACTTATGAGCTTATCCAGGTCCCTCTGGATGACATTCTGTCCCTCTATATAGTTGATGAAGATAACAAACAGCACTGGTCCCAGTACAGACCTCGAAGGGGCACCACTTGCCACCCATCTCCATCCGGACAATGAGCCATTGACCACTACTCTCTGGATGCAACTATCCAGCCAATTCCTTATCCAATGAATAGTCCACCCATCAAATCCATATCTCTCCAACTTTGAAGGATGTTGTTGGAAGACTTTTTGAGTATCTTACCTTCTCTAAAATGATAGTGCAGACACAGTAGTGTAATAAACAGACCTGACAAGAGCACCTTTAACAGTTTTTCTACCATCTACTTTGGTACAAAACTGGGGTTACTAGGTTAGTCCTGAGTTGCAGAGTGTGAAGGTTTGGGTGTTTCCTGCCCCCCCCCTCCTCCCCCCCACACACACACTTTGGAAATCACCCAGACTAGACTCAGCAGGCTCTGGAAATTTGAATGAAGCTTATATTTACAGCTTAGGTCAATACACAAGGAGGTATTTACAGTATATAGAGTTACATACAGAAATATACAAGGTAAAAGGTAATACAGAAACACAACTCCCCTCCCAGAAACCTGAGTCCCCAGGAGGGGCTTCCAACTGCCCTTCCACCTTCTACCACCCCTCTCAACCTTACACCAGTCCCAAGGAAGAATGAAGGTTCAGCCAGGGGGTTAGGAAGCAAAGTGGATTAATCAGAGAGACGACAGAGAGGATAGAGAGAAGTGCAGCTCAGGCAATGCCCCAAGAAGAAGTGCCTTATCTATCTTTGGATTCTTGTTCTTATACATCTCAGCAAGCCTATGAGTGAAGTAGACATCACCCTTGTTTGTCTTTTACAGCCTGTAATCTAGTTCTTCTCACCAAAACATTCTAGCTAGCTTCAAACAAGCACACAGAGTCAGGTGCTAAGTCAAATCTAGTTAGGCATAAAATGCTTCAACTGTTTTCAAGGTTGTTTCTTAAAGAAAAGATTGTCAAGACACCAATGTAGAGCTAAGAACTTAGCCACAAATGTTCTTATTTTGGAGCAAAGGCTTCAGGTGAATATACTTGGCTAAAGACCTGATCTGGCTAAATCTAGATCTTTCAAAAAGCTCTTCTTTCTTCAAGTAATTTTTGTGAGTTGCTATATAATGCCAACACGGGGCAAGGGGAAAGGATTTTTATTTTTTAAAAGCTTTTAATGGATTAGTGCTTAATTTATGTTGTTATGAAGGCATATCATCCAGGTGAAGTGGTGCCAGCTGCAGTGATGTGTCCACATAAAATAACAGCCTGGGCTTTTTGTGAGTGGGTCAGAGCTTTGTTTGCTCAGGTACATTTTGGGGGAAAAAAAAAAAAGAAAGAGTAGATCATTAAATCATTATTTTGAAAGGTCCTTAATTATGCTGAGTGATGGAGAGAAGATGTTTTTGTGAAACAGATAGTGAGGTTGCATAGCAACAAAAAGAAAAAATACAACTCTAGTCATAGAATCAATGAATCAACCAGGTTGGAAGAGACCTCCAAGATCACCCAGTCCAACCTAGCACCCAGCCCTATCCAGTTAACTAGACCATGGCACTGAGTGCTTCATCCAGTCTTTTCTTGAACACCTTCAGGGACGGTGCCTCCACCACCTCCCTGGGCAGCCCATTCCAATGGCAAATCACTCTCTCTGTGAAGAACTTCTTCCTAACACGCAGCCTATATCTCCCCAGGCACTACTTGAGAGTGTGTCCTCTTGTTCTATTGCTGGTTGCCTGGGAGAAGAGACCAACCCCCACCTCGCTACAGCTTCCCTTCGGGGAGTTGTAGACAGCAATGAGATCACCCCTGAGCCTCCTCTTCTCCAGGCTAAGCAACCCCAGCTCCCTCAGCCTCTCCTCATAGGATTTGTGTTCCAGGCCCCTCACCAGCTTTGTTGCCCTTCTCTGGGCACGGTCCAGTATCTCAAATTCTTTCTTGAATGGAGGAGCCCAGAACTGGACACAGCACTCAAGGTGTGGCCTGAGCAATGCTGAATACAGGGGAAGAATAGCCTCACTTGGCCTACTGGCCACGCTGTTCCTGATCCAGGCTAGGATGCCATTGGCTCTCCTGGCCACCTGGGCACACTGCTGGCTCATGTTCAGCCTGCTATCTACCAGTCAATAGTTGGTTTAGTCTAACACCAATTGGAACAAAAATATCTGCTAAGCCGTCAAGGGAAGTACTTATAAAGTGCTTCAAACTTCCAAACGTGTAAGCTCATTCAGGCATGTATATTCCAATTCCTAAATTAACTTGTATGCAAGATAATAGTATGTATTCTTGCATATGATTTTTATTTTTGGAATTTTAAGGATTAATCTACCCAAAACGTTCTTGCCAATGTATCTGTAGTTGTGAGCTGGAAAAAACCAAACAAACATAACAATGAACAAACACTGAATAAAACACTAGTTGTTTGTCTAAAAATTATTCCTGAAATAGAGGGATATGTTTCACGTGAAGCACTGTGTCAGGTAGTCTGAAATATCGGTGTTCAAAGTGGGTTCATATAAACCAAGATGAAAGCACATTAATTGTTTTATGTTCTCTGGTTGACAGTACCGTGGTTTTGAACTGCCGTTTCCAGACAAAAAGGACTGACAGGAGCTGCAAGCACATATGCCACTTCTGTTCACACAGTGGGTGGCAATGGGGCTGCTGTATTATGATATGGATGTGAGCCTAATAAGAACTGGTAATTTAACATGATTAATCAAACACATAATTCTACAGTGTGGCCTCTCTGAAGCTATAAACATATTGATGTTCTGTATTACAATAAGTTTGTCATGAAAATTCAGCCCTTGATGCTGTTTAAGTTTTGTTGGTGTGGTATTTCCTACTGTCTGCAGTCTGACTTTTTCCCATGTTGTCCAACTATCAAAGCACCCCTGGGCAGACCCCAAAGGAGGATATCTCAAAAATTTCCAATTTAGACTTAAGCCATACCCATGTTTGAAGACATACCAAATTTAAGTAGTATACACATTGCATAGCCTGTCATTAGGCAAAATACGCTTTCACTTGATGTATAATAAGGTAATTGAGATGCTTAGAACTTCATCATAGTCTGAGCAATGTTTAATTATAGAATTATAGAATCATAGAATCAACCAAGTTGGAAGAGACCTCCAAAATCATCCAGTCCAACCTAGCACTCAGCCCTATCCAGTCAACTAGACCATGGCACTAAGTGCCTCATCCAGTCTTTTCTTCAACACCTCCAGGGATGGTGACTCCACCACCTCCCTGGGCAGCCCATTCCAATGGCAAATCACTCTCTCTGTGAAGAATTTCCTCCTAATATACAGCCTATACCTGACCTCCAAGATCATCCAGTCAAACTTAGCACCCTGCCTTATCCAATTAACTAGACTGTGGTGCCTCATCCAGTCTTTTCATGAACACCTGCAGGGACAGCAACTCCACCACCTCCCTGGGCAGCCCAGGAAGAATCAGGATCCTTAACAGCTAAGAAGACATTGACAGAATTCCCTGCAAGCATTCGAGATGCTGTCTGAAGTTGTAGCTAGCCCCACAAGTCAGGAGATAATTTTTTGTAAGTACTTAAAGCCTCTTGTAATTCACCAGTTGCCTTCTGCCATTAGCAGAAAGAAGCTCCTTGAGTCCATCTAGCGAACAAGCGGTATAATTAACAGCAAGCAGTGTATTGACCACAGGAACCTTCTCTTCCAGTTCAATTGAGTTCAATTAATGGTATATTATTGCTAGTTGTTTGTTCTAGATCCTATGTTATCATCTGTATAATGTCTCTGTGGCCATTGCAAGATAACCTGATTATTATTAAAATTAGTGATCGAGGGGGAGGGTGTATGTTGGGGGGAAGGTGAGACTTCTAAATACCGAAATTAATAAACAATATTAATTTTGAAAATACCATCTTGCAATCAACTAATTACCCCTCCATTACACTAGCATAAGCCAAAAGTCATTCTTCGTTACTTAGTCCACACTCTTTACAGTACTCAGGGCTCTGACATGGTACTCTGCATAGTCAAAGTAACCGTGGCTATATTCCACTGAAAGGATTGCTAATCTTAGTGTAGTCTTGATTTACTTTATAGTGGCAATGTTTTCAGCTGAATACCTTTAGCATTCATAGAACCAATTTATTTTGTTATTTCCTCTGAATGCTATGCATGCTTGTTTTCTGAAATGGAAAATAAAAACAAACTGTACAAACACAAACACCCCCAAATGAACAAAACAAAACATCTAAACAAACCACACAATAAAAATTAACAAACACTACCAACCAAAATTAATACCATGCCAAGCCAAAACAAAACAGGAAAAAAATTGATGATTTGTTTGACTATAGACTTGAGTTTTTCACTTTTAAACTCATCTGCTAGTTTGAAGCAGGCTAGAATGTTTTGGTGAGAACTAGATTACAGGCTGTGGAAGGGACACAATGGTGATGTCTACTTCCCTCATAGGCTTGCTGAGATGTATGGGAACAAGGAATGAAAACATAGATAACCACTCTCACTGGGGCTGCTGACTGAGCTGCATCTCTCTAACCTCAGCCTCCATTTTTTGACTAATCCACTTTGCTTCCTAACCCCCTGGCTGAACCTCCAATCTTCCTCGGGACTGGGGTAAGGTTGAGAGGGGCAGGGTGAAGGTGCAGGGGTGGTTGAGAGCCCCTCCTGGGGACTCAGGTTTCTGGGAGGGGAGTTGTGCTTCTGTATTACCTTTTACCTTGTATATTTCTGCCTATAACTGTATATACTGTAAATATCTGCTTGTATATTGTGCCAGATGTAAATAATAAGCTTCATTCATATTTCCAGAGCTGGCTGAGTCTAGTCTGGGTGGTTTCTAAAGTGTGGGGGGGTGAGGAACCCCAAACCATCACAACTCACCATAGATTATAACAGCTACTCATGGGTTTGTGTTTTTTCATCTCTCCGCTCCCTCTCTGCAAATTTGCACGACAGTATAAGTCTTCCCAAAATTACCAAGAGGGACCAGGAGAACTTGAATTAGGAAAATATGGTAGGAAACACTCCAAGTGTTGTGAATACTTGTTTTTTGTGTTAAAACTTTATGTACACATTCACTGTTTGTTTTTTTTTTTTTTTAAACTGATATTAGAAGCACCTTTAAGGAGAGGCTTTGATCTATACTCTGATTGTTTGCTTGCTCCATCAGTTGTGTCACTACTGGTCAGCTGCTGGGCAGTATGCTTGAATGAGATGAACAGCTAAAAGACACATGTCAGCTTTTGATGCCATGATGGATCTCCAGATTTTATAAGACTCAGAATAGTATCTGATGTTGCAGGTATAATTTAACTAATTGCAGATCACAGTATCACAGTATCACAGTATCACACAGTATCACAGTATCATCAGGGTTGGAAGAGACCTCACAGATCATCAAGTCCAACCCTTTACTACAGAGCTCAAGGCTAGACCATGGCACCAAGTGCCACATTCAACCTTGCCTTGAACAGCCCCAGGGA
Organism: Pogoniulus pusillus; assembly: GCF_015220805.1. Lineage (NCBI taxonomy): Eukaryota > Metazoa > Chordata > Aves > Piciformes > Lybiidae > Pogoniulus > Pogoniulus pusillus. The sequence continues at coordinate 16,206,338 of NC_087266.1, forward strand.
CGGCGACTCCACCACCTCCCCTGGCAGCCCATTCCAGATACCTCTGTGATGCTTTTAAAAAGAGGTAGATGTGTTCATTAAATCATTATGCTTTATCTAAGAAAATAATTGTCCTTCCTGAAGATATTGGCCAAGGAGATTTGTGCTCTGGTAATTTTGGGTTTTTAACAATATTTTTAATTACAGGAAAAGGTTAAAAAGTCTGGATGTGTGCTAATAGTGTGTTAGAAATAAATTTTTTAAAAAAGAGAGAGAAAGGAGAGGTCGTTTAAGAATGAACAAGTGAAAAACAAAAAAGAAAGGAAAAACCATTCTGGACAGCATGGATGGAGGTGCTGGAGCATGTATGAAGAAGAGCAACTAAGCTGACGAAGGGTCTTGAAGACAAGTTTAATGAGGAACAGCTGAGTGAACTTGGGCTGATTAGCATTCAGAAGAGGAGGCTGAGGGGTGATTTCATTGGTTTCTACAACTACCTCAAAGGAGATTGGAGCAATGTGAGGGCTGGCCTCTTCTACATGCAACAAGTGATAGGGCAAGAAGAACCAGGCTTAAGTTTTGCCAAGAGAGGTTTAAGTCGGGTATTAGGAAAAATATCTTCACAGAAAGGATTATCAGGCATTGCCTAGGGAGGCAGTGGTGCCACCATTCCTGGCAGTATTTAAAAGCTGTGTGGATGTGGTGCGGAGCGATGCGGTTCAGTAACTTAACAGTAGTGGTGGGACTGTGACATCTAGGCAAGCAATTGCACTTGACAATCTCAAAGGTCTCTTCCAACCTCGACAGTTCTATGGCTCTATGACTGTCACGACTGGTAAAGAAAATTGCTCCTGTCTTCATAAATTTGTACGGATTCCCAGCAAAGATCTTGTGGGTGAAGCTAATCACATTACAGGAGGCAGGAAAGAAAACAAATAATGAAAACATTCATCTCAAAAATTTCACAGTTACTCAGAAGCTCAACCTCCCAATGAATACACATGTCAGGGAGGGGCCTTCTCATCAGCAAGGAAGTCCAGGAGCACTAGTGTGGTAAAAGAAGCCACTCCTAACCTTGTGCATGCAATCACTGCACTTCTTACCTTCACTGCTATTCCAGGCCACAGAAGATGTTTCTTTTATGTCTAGTTTCCTGTTCTGATAAAACTTGGAAGATATACTCAGGGTTCTACCTTCCACATCAAATTGTCTGGGTCTTGCTAGAGTTTCAAATGGATTACATGATTATTGAGACAGAGTAATTAAATATGCTTTGCTTTCTCAGGAACAGGGGATAAGAGAATTCCCACCCATTGCTACCAATGGATCATACACTTATGGGTTAACAGCTAATTAAAAAATGTCAAAAGCAGCAGGCATTGGGAAGGGGTGACTGGAAAGATGCACTGTAAGAACATGTGGCATGCTGTCAGTGTAGTGGACCTGAATATAAAACAAGTGCTGCAAAAATCTGTGAATGATGAAAGCATTGGCAGATCTGGAAACCAGGGAAGAGCAGTCACTGAGCACAGTCATTTGGCTTATTGAACCCATTCCTATCAAATGTGCTTTAACACAGTGGCAGCAAGAAATGCAGGCCCTGCCAAGAGAAGGGAGAATTGTCTTCTGGAAAATAACAGCTCTAAGAAGGAGTCATTCTGAGCAGCATAATGTGGTGGTAAAATGGGTAAATGTAATCTTGGGATTTACAAACTCAAACATATTTAAGTGCTCTATAGAAAGTCAGGGCAAAGAATAGCAGAAAACAACTGCTATAAATTTGAATAGAACTAAATAGAACTCAAAGCAGAAATTAGGAGCATATTTTTAATAGTAAGGATAATCAGCAACTGGAATAAAGTAGTCGAGTCTTATGCTGGAAAAACTTCTATAGCTTCAGGGACATTTTTGATTAAGCCAGAATTCCATTAAAATTAATTATCATATGGCATTTGTAGTAAGTGCCTTTTGCCATGGCTGCACAGCTGTGTGAGCTGTAAGGATGATCCTACACTTGTTGCAGTTAGCTTCAAGTTGCTTTTGTGCCTGATGAATAGAACTGCCATTTCTCTGTTCCAGCACTAGAGAAATCACTGCTGAGAAGAATGCTGTGGCAGAGCTCTGGTCTTATGAAATAAACACAGAATGGATAGAAGGTGTTTCAAAAATGATACCAGAGAAAAATGTGATCTTTCATGCACTCAGCAGTGTTGTGATCTGTCACAAAGTAGAAAATTGCTGCTGAGAAAGTAGAAACAGCATCAGACTACATTGCCTGAAATAAACCCAAAGTCAGGGTATGAGCCAGAGCTCTCCAGCTTCTGACACATTAACAGGATGTCCTCAGGACTATGGGATATGATACAGAGCATTGCTTCTGAACACAAAATGGGATCATTCATTGAGTTCCTGAGAATGGACAGAAAAAGGTATCATATATTGGGAAGGTTGTCTATGGAATGTTAGGGCCAAGGTGCCAATGGTGGTGGAGATGCAGGCATGGTCTCTAGAGACATGTCAGAACTGCAAACATTTCACCATGGCTTGGCCAATGGAAGAGCCAACACTCTGGAGAAGATGAAGGAGCAGCAGAAAGGAATTCTTACAGACACCACAACCATCATATTCACTCCCTTGCCTTGCTGGAGTGGGAAGTGAAGGTGTCAGGAGCAAAGGTGTGAAGTTGAGTTTGAGGAGAGGCAAGGTGACAGAAAGGTGCTTCTCTTTTCTTTCCTTTATTTCTTGCTAACCAAGTCTGCTAATACATTACATTAATTTCCTGCAAGTCTACTGTTTGGCCATGACAGTAACTTGAAAGTGATCTCTCTGTCTTTATCTTGACCCATTTTCACTCTGTCTTGTAGAGGAGGAGTGAGTGAGCAGCTGGGTTGGAGTTTGACTCTTGGCCAAGGTTAACCATCACAGCTATTCTTTTTAAGTAAAATAAGAGTTCACATCTTTACAGCTCTGAGAGAGCTCTTCTCTCATGTTGAAATAGGGCTTTGATGATTTCTAGAAGCAAGCAACCTAGGGATGTGAGCAAAAAGCTGGAAAAGAATTAATTTTACTTTTCCTCCCCTTTCTTTTTTTTCCTTAGGAGTGTGCAGAATCTTTGATGATTAAAATGCTGTATCTGAAATTCCCAAAATAGAGAGATATATTTGACCATCAGACTTGTAAAAGGAAAAAGGTCACAATGTGAAATCTTACAATTACTTATATGCATAAGAAACACATCACAGCTGCATCACACTACAAACACAAGTTTTTCCTAGTTTCATTGGCATAGCAAGAGGGAAAGAAAATGGTAGCAAACAGTGAGTGCACAATATTTTGCATTATTAATATGTCTAGAAATTCATAGGATCCAATTGTCACTAATGATTGCCATAACTAATCTCACAATTCCTCATGAACAGGCATCAGCTGGCATTTAAAAGTAGTATCTTCCTCTTCCCTGGGTCACAGGTGAGATGTTATTAGGGAAACCTCTTTATTTTAAAGAAATTGCATTGACTCCATCTTGAATATATGGGTTTATTGCAGCTGTAATGTGTAGGGCAGGGAGGAGATTTCAAAACCATGGCAGTCCACTTCTCTATTTTTTTTTCTGTATCCAACAATTATTTTCAGTTTTAAAAAGTGTGTGAAGATTGCACTTTTACCAACAATCAAACAATTCAGATCACCAAACAATTATAGTACTAAAACTACAGAGAGGCAGACGTTTCCCAGACTGCTTGAAAACAAACTGTGCAAAACTCATTAGGGTTCGTCAAAGGAGACAGTTTTAAACAAAAAAAGCACTCGTGATAGATGCATTGAACTGTGTTTCTTACACTTTTCACCATTATCATGTAAGCAATAAATATATTGCATACTTGGAAGGCAGGAGAGAGAAAAAGCATAAACATATTATTCTTGGTTGCTTTACTAGAGCACACACAGGGCAAAAACCAAGCAGTCCTTAAGCTTCTCCTCTCCATCACACACAGTCTGTACTGATGTGAATATGCTAACACTTAATCTCATGCTTTAAAATCTTTCTTCTCAATGTTCTTCGTTTTATGAAATCCATCTTATTTCTCTGGACATTCCGAACTGAGATGTGAGGTTTGGGTTTGGGTTTGATTTTTTTCTTTGTGGTGGTGGTTTGTGGGTTTGTTTGTTTGTTTTCAAAATCACTAATATTATCTCCTGGTGCTAACTCACTGGTTTTGATACACACCACATTTTCCAGCTATACTCACTCAGTAAGAGGCTACAAAAAGCGTTCACAAAATTTACAAGAGATGAGCATGGCATTTTTTTTTTTTTTTCAGTTAAGAAAATTGCAATCAATTATTATTTCTTGAACTTAAGAGAATCATATCTCAGAATATGAAATTGGGAAACAAAGGAGGTGGTGTATTTAGAGTACTGATGCTGTACTTAGCAAATCTCATAAGACTTGATTAGTGCCCACTTCTGTGTGACAGAAACTGTTTGCTTTTCATGATCAGACTCTTAAAAGTACAGGTAGTAGCAAATGTATTGATCCTGTATAATAAAGATAACTTCCATTTTTGCCCATGTTTTTGGAAGGAAGGTAGTGTTTATAAGATAAGCAGACAGCTTCAGATACTTTAATTGCACTGCTTTTCAAAATGGAACTGATGAGTGTTTTCTGAGAATTAATATCTTTGAATGTAGCACATGTTCAAGAACCAAAAGTGAGGCACTCTACTAACCTTTTCAAACAGTAATGCTCATCACTGATTAACTATATCAGTAACTCTATTCCTTCACTATATATCAACTACTTGATAAAGATATCACACAAATTAGTAAATTAATCTCTTATATAGGGTCACTTAAATTAATACAAGAAAATGAGTGGGGAAAAAAGGTGGATTCACTTACAAAAAGTAAATGAAATCTAATCGTAATAGAGGACCTCAGTACCCTGTAAAATAGACCTACTGTTCTTATACAAACATGACGAATATCTTACAGCCTCAGCTTCACCTCAAAATCTCAGACAAATCAATACTTCAATACATAGTTTTGCAGATGTGAGACATTCTTTGGCTTGAGTTTCTTTTCCAAAATTTGATTAATCTAATTTTTTTTCCTCTTCTCTGAATATCAAAATTTTCATTACTAGAAAATCACACTAGCTCTACATTGTGAAGAACAAATGTCACTAGTCCAGACTCTCCATAATGTCCTCCATCAAGCTCATGTGTCTGGGCACTAAACTGGGGAAAGAGGACATCTGACTGTGTCAATAGAAATGAGTTTAAATTGAGCTATCTTCTACTACATTCCCTCGACTGTCCTTAGGTGAATTGCAATAAATGGTGATAGGGCAATTATAGCTCACTGTTTTACCAGATGTCTCCATTTGTCTGCAATACTATTTTGCTCAGTTTTATAACCTCTGGCTCCCTAAATACCAAAAAGAACCAGTGTGGCTAGTTACTCTCTCTTCATTATCACAAGAGCTATTCCCATGTGATGTTTTATATTAGCTATTGCAGTTCTTACAGGAAACTGTTTCTGTTAGGTAATAATAAAAATAATTGTATTCAACTGTAATGGATTTAACTGTAACTGTAAGAAAATGATTTGGTTCTGTTGAATGATCCAGAAGGCACAGTACATGTTAAAGAGCCCTTCTTTCCTTTTTCTTGAGAGTAGATGATTTCCAGTAATTGGTCTGTTTCTTATGGTTCTGTCTAGGGAGATTCTACCTGATGGAAGGCCACTAAGTATCTTTGAACTGAAGGCAGTATCCTGGCTACTGTTGAGACCTGGCCTACATCATCATTTCAGTCATTTCCCATTAATCTTTGAGAGATAGATACAAGTTACAGAAATACACTTCCCATTGTGGATCAGAGATTGGACTCATTTATTCATAAGTCAGAATCAGTGTTAGCAGATGAAACTGTATCAGTGTAAAATCACCACACAGGAAAAAAAAAAATAATTGAGCACTCTTAACATGAAATATCCTGAGTTAAGCAAAGAAGCTTTGAGGTAATCAACAAAGAAGACAGAAGGAAGGCAGGCAAGGATCCTGGGATGTTTTTCTTTTCCTTTCCTGTGAATTAATGTCACTTTTGGGAACTGATTTTGGAACACTGTATGCCAAGAACGTTTGTCTACATGTCATGGCATTTCAAAGTACAAAATAAGGGAGAAGCACTGCAGAGCATCCTCCTTTGGATCCCTTCTCTTCTAAGTGAGCCGTAGCACAGTACTGACAGCTGTGTGCTGAGATATTATTTCTTCTTTTGCCCTTCCCCTTTTTTTCTTATTTTCCTCTTTTTTATTTCCCTTTTAATTTTAATTTCTAACTACATTTGCATTTACCTTTTTCAATTAACTTTTTCTTTCCTTTGTCCTTTTTTCTGTTATACATTCAGGGCTGAAAGTGGCAGCCTGGTAAGATGCTTTGACAGTTTGTCCCTCAAGAAGCTTAAGAAACTCTTCAGTATGGCTTTCCATAGTAGCTTAGTAGAGCTTTTGAGAGTAAGTTGCTGCTTAAACTGCTAGTAATCAAGTGGTCTTAGAGAAGCCTCAAAAATTTAGTGTAGTAAATGGCAGCATCTGCAGGTAGAGAACTAATGCTATCAAACTTTTCAGTGTTACAAGACTAAACCCATCATTTCCACGGAGGACATTAAACAGTGAACAGATATCTACTTTCTGTGAAATCAGTCATTAATTCTTTTGCAGAACTGTTGATGAAATAAGTGTATGTTATTGTCTGTTCTCAGGAAACAGCAGTCACTTCCCTGCTGCTCTCTTCACACAGCATTTCTGGGCAGTGGTGTTTGTCCAAACACGTAGCAATTGGCTCATGCACTTATAAACCTGGAAACCTTAAACAGAGCACAGCAAAAAGCATTTCTGCATTTGTCTGTATCTAAACTCTGTTTCAGTTGTTTGAGAAACAGACTGTCCCTAAAACAAGTACAATCAGCATGGAAATATATGGAAGACTTATTAATGTAAAATAGCTCAGCTTCTACTGTTTATTGAAGCCTCAATATGTGAGTGACTGAAATTGCAAATTAAACTGGCATTTTAGGCATGTCTGCTGTACTGTCTAACACAAGCATGAATTTATTTCTCTTTAACACTGGCACTGTATGAACTTGAGAAAATATCAAGATACCTTGACCTCTACAGAATATATCTGTAAAGATGTTTATATTCTCATCTGTGAAGTGTCATTGTGTATGGAGATGAAATTATTTGCCTGTAAATAGCTAGCTCTTTGTCAACTAAATTCTGTACTAGTGTGCTGATTCTCAGAGCAGGAATCTTTCTTTTCTTTTCTCCAAAAATATTTATCATGATTGCAGAATCATAGACTCATAGAACCAACCAGGTTGGAAGAGACCTCCAAGATCAGCCAGTCCAACCTAGCACTCAGCCCTAGCCAGTCAACTACACCATGGCACTAAGTGCCTCATCCAGGCTTTTCTTCAACACCTCCAGGGACGGTGACTCCACCACCTCCCTGGGCAGCCCATTCCAATGCCAATCACTCTCTCTGCCAAGAACTTCCTCCTAACATCCAGCCTACACCTACCCCAGCACAACTTGAGACTGTGTCCCCTTGTTCTGTTGCTGGTTGCCTGAAGGCCTAATCCCCAAAAATCCCATTAATTCAGTAGGACAAAGAAATGTGTCAGAAGTCTTGTCATTCCATGCATTAGTAACACACATAATCTGTCTTTAGAAACATTTTAATTACTACATATGAGGGTGCGCTAGTTTGAAACTAGCTAGAATGTTTTGGTGAGAAGAAGTAGATTACAGGCTGTGGAAGGAAAACAAAGGTGATGTCTACTTCACTCATAGGCTTGCTGAGAGATATGAAAATAAGAATCCAAACATAGATAAGGCACTCTACTTTTCCTGCTAGGGAGCTCCAAGCTGCATCTCTCTAACCTCTCTGATGTTTTTCTTTCCTAATCCACTTTGCTTCCTAAACCCCTGGCCAAACCTCCACTCCATTCTTCCTTGGGACTGGGGTAAGATTGAGAGGGGTAGAGGGAAGGTGAAGGGGTGGTTGAGAGCCCCTCCTGTGGACTCAGGTTTCTGGGAGGGGAGTTGTGTTTCTGTATTACCTTTTACCTTGTATATTTCTGTCTATAACTGTATATACTGTAAATATCTGCTTGTATATTGAGCTAAGCTGTAAATATAAGCTTTATTCAATTTCCAGAGCCAGCTGAGTCTAGTCTGGGTGATTTCCAAAGTGTGGGGAGGTGGGGAACACCCAAACCATCACAGAGGGGGATTTTTTTTTTTAAGGAGGGAGGAGGGAGAAGAAAAAAGAAAACCAAAAAGAAGTCATGCCTGCAATACAGCTCAGAGAAGCAGCCTGACTGCTTTGAAGAACTTTTGCCCTCGTGAAAGTAAGTGCTTTCACTGCCTACAAAACACAAGTGCCCAAAATAAAACAGCATCACTTATATGCAACTGAAGTTTTCCAAACACACATATCCTGGCCAGTAGAAGGAAAACCTACTAGTAGTTCTTTTTTTGGTGCTACTTATTTCTGCACCATCCCCTTAATGTGCAAGAAGGAGCTCACAGCAGCCTTGGAGTCTGTTTTATTAAATTCCATAAACAAAGGGGAAGGTAGTCAGGGGGAGCAGAGCACAACAGATACTGTTAAATCATCTGGGTGAGAGGTGAGTTATCACTGTAGCTTAAAACCTTGGCATTCAGGAGCACTGAACAAACATCACATGTAGCTCAAGTACACAGGATTTATTGTTTGCTTCTACTTAGGTGCCCACTTTATGTGAGTCCCTTATTAAAATATTACTGCAAACACATAAAGCCTCAGTCCAAATTCTTGAGATATCTTCTTGGGTTTTGAATATTTGCTATTTAAGTGCAGTGTTTGATGTACAAAATACATCCTATCCATAGATGTCTTTTCTCTAGTTTTCAGATTGTAACCTGCCTGTTCTTTATTTACTGACACACTCACTTCCAGCCTCCAGAAAGGGAATGCTGCATAGAAGCATAAACCATCATTTTTATTTCAAAGGCAAGGTCTCATATTGATAACACATTCAAACTCAGCAGGAATCCCTGAGGGCACTTCAAAATCCTGTTGATAGCTCCTGTAGTACTGACTTGCAATGTACTTCCCCAGTAAAAAGTACATCATCACTTGAGAGCACAAAAACAGAACAATGGCTTTTCCAGGCTAAGCCAAAGGTCTGCCTAGTCTTATCGTCCAACAGGGGCCTCAGTCTGTTGTCTCCAGAGAGAGCAAGGTGAGCAGTGCTCAGTAGGTCTTTGGTCTTGTGCTGAACTCTTTGGCTCTGTTTTTCTTAAATTTTTAGGAACATTCATAGAATCATAGAGTCATAGAATCAACTGGGTTGGAAGAGACCTCCAAGATCATCCAGTCCAACCTATCACCCAGCCCTAACCAATCAACCAGACCATGGCACTAAGTGCCTCATCCAGTCTTTTCTTGAAGACCCCCAGGGACGGTGACTCCACCACCTCCCTGGGCAGCCCATTCCAATGGCAAATCACTCTCTCTGGGAAGAACTTCTTCCTAATATCCAGCCTATACCTACCCTGGCACAACTTGAGACTGTGTCCCCTTGTTCTATTGTTGGCTGCCTGGGAGAAGAGGCCACCCCCCACCTGGCTACAATGCCCCTTCAGGTAGTTGTAGACAGTAATAAGATCACCCCTGAGCCTCCTCTTCTCCAGGCTAAACAGGCCCAGCTCCCTCAGCCTCTCCTCATAGGATTTGTGCTCCAGGCCCCTCACCAGCTTTGTTGCCCTTCTCTGGACACGTTCCAGCACCTCAACATCTTTCTTGAATTGAAGAGCCCAGAACTGGACACAGTCCTCAAGGTGTGGTCTGACCAGTGCTGAGTACAGGGGAAGAATAACCTCCCTTGTCCTACTGGCCACACTGTTCCTGATGCAGGCCAGGATGCCATTGGCTCTCTTGGCCACCTGGGCACACTGCTGGCTCATCTTCAGCCTACTATCTATCAATACCCCCAGGTCCCTTTCCTCCTGGCTGCTCTCCAGCCACTCAGTCCCCAGCCTGCAGCACTGCTTGGGGTTGCTGTGGCCAAAGTGCAGAACCCTGCACTTGGCCTTCTTAAATCTCATCCCATTGGCCTCTGCCCACCCATCCAGCCTGTCCAGGTCCCTCTGCAGGGCTCTGCTACCTTCCAACAGATCAACACCTGCTCCTAGCTTGGTGTCATCTGCAAACTTACTGATGCTGGACTCAATGCCCTCGTCCAGATCATCAATAAAGATATTGAACAGGACTGGGCCCAGCACTGATCCCTGGGGAACACCACTAGTGACAGCTGCCAACTGGATGTGGCACCATTCACCACCACTCTCTGAGCTCTGCCATCCAGCCAGTTCTTGATCCAGCACAGAGTGAATCTGTCCAAACCATGAGCTGCCAGCTTGGCTAGGAGCTTCTTGTGACATTGGTCACATTTCCATCATTTCCCTCCCTTTTTTTCACATGTCCTGTGATTCCCAATTTTTATTATAAGGAATTTCAATTTCTTTTCTGGACAGGACTATTCTTGTTCAATCCACAACATTCAGGAGGGATGAAGGATGCTTCATGAAGACCATGAGTGCTAAACAAATAACAATACTCTCTTGGGATATTTTCCAAGAGTCTGCCACAGAGAAAATGCCTACCCTAGAGACACTATCAATGCATTTAACTCAAGGCAAGCTCTTTGTTGTGGAGGCAGGGAATTAATGAGGCCAAGTCAAGAATATGTATTAAAATAGAATTATTTTATTTTCCTGAAGACCTGTCCCCAAAACTATACACAGAAATTAATTTAGTTTTAATTAGCAGATTCAGTTTGATTGAGAAGATCTTACAGGGATACCATATGTAAATTTGACTATTTTGGAATTCAGGAAATGGAAAAGGCTAAGCTACTAATGAGCTAGTTTGAAGCAGGCTAGAATGTTTTGGTGAGAAAAACTAGATGATAGGCTGTGAAATGAAAACAATGGTTGTGTCTCCTTCCCTCACAGTCTCGCTGAGAGCTATGGGAACAAGAAGGGTAAACATTAGATAACTTTTGCCATTTTCTCTCTCTGCTTTTGGCTTCAGACCGAGCCACATCTCCTTAACCTCGCTGCCACTAACCTTGCTTCTTAACCTCTTGGCTGCACCTCTTTTCTTCCTGAGAACTGGGGTAAGGTTGAGAGGGGTAGGGGGAGGTGCAGGGGTGGTTGAGAGCCCCTCCTGGGGACTCAGGTTTCTGGGAGAGGAGTTGTGCTTTTGTATTATTTTTATTTTGTATATAACTGTATGTACTGTAAATATCTGCTTGTATATTGTGCTAGCTGTAAATAAATAGCTTCATTTATATTCCCAGAGCCCGTCTGAGTTAGCTGGGTGTTTCTAAAAAGTGTGGGGGGGTGGGATAGAAGCCAAAGCACCACAACTAAACATAGCATTCCCCACTATTAATCAGGCCAAGCCAAAAGTTTACTCACAGGTGAGTTAGGCTAGCTGAGAGAAAGGGCGGTCCAGATGCGTGTCCGCTCTCTCTCTTTCAAAAGACATCTGGCAATTGTTAGGCCTATCAAGCTGCATAAAGGGGATACTTATGGTGGAAGCAGTCCAAAGCAGGGACGGTCCTGTTCCTTAGGACCTTGTCCTTCGGAGTACCAGGGGACTCTTTCTGCAGGAACTATGCAGGTGGGTGAGAACTCTAAGGACACCCCAAGGCAGGAAGTCCCCCAATATTTATACTCTTCCTAGACAAAGAGCAGAGTTACCATTTCCTAGGCACGAAGCCCACAGCCAATCCCAGCCCGATTCCTGCATGGGCACTGCACGGGCACCCCTCGTGCTGGAAGGGTCCCTTGCTCTGCCCGGGCACCCCTCGTGCTGGAAGGGTCCCTTGCTCTGCCCCTTCACGCCTGCAGGGCAGGGAAGGAAAACAGGTTTTTTGCGCCTTTTCCTCTCCCATTCAAACCACAGAGGAAGAGGAATTTTGGGGTATCCCAGACTCCAGGACACTCTTGTCCCCACAAGGCTGACCACTCTGCTCCTGGAAGGTACCGCAGGCTGTGCCTCCAGTCACTAGAACAGTCAGTGCAGCTTGGGTAGAATTGTAATCAATGATGCTTGAAGAAAGAGTGTGAAAAGGCAACGAAACAATTAGAGGCGGGCACCAAACTGAGGCAGAGACACACATCTATTGCCAACTACTCCCAAAGCAACATTCAGGAATCTCATTCAACTTATATTCTAGTTACGCTTTTTATTTCTATATCTGAACTTCCTGCCTGAGGAGAAAGGGTAATCCAAGGGTAATCACTATTCCTTTTCAGTGTAAGAAACCAGTACAAGTGCACTAACTAGGAGCCCTCTCCTAAAATCTTCTTCATAATTCAGCGACATAAGAAGTAAATTCTGCTGAAACTTATTTGGGGAAAAAATGTACAAAGTCTGGTAGTTAGATGCTGAAATATGAAGGTTTTAGAACAAGGGACATCCACTTAAATCCAAGAAAATATATTATTACAATTTCTTGTAGTAATTCTTGCTTTTTAGGTCTAAAATACATGGAAATATTACCAAAGCTTGTAATGACTCAACTACTTCACAAAAGAAGTTAAGTCCTTGCCGCAGAGTTGGTTGTTGCATATCTTCCATTGCAGTACCAAAGATCAACAGAATGCATACGAAACACATGGACTCTGTGTTTTCATGTGCCCTTCTCCTCCCAAAAAATAAGGGCTTTTTGTTATTGTAGAACATACAGTAACAGTGGAGGAAATCATATTAAAAAAAATACTCAATTGCATTTGCACTGATGTCTGTGTGAATGGAACACATGGGCCTAATACAGCCCATAGGACATACACTATTCAACTACAAGTGTCAATACATTTGCTCTCTATATCTGAGCTCATCATCCTAAACTTTCTATTTCTTAATAAGAAGCAGACGCATTTGACATAGACATCTACATTAGACTGAGTTGTAATAGGCTTCAGAGGGGTTACAAATCTTCTTTAAACTGATGCAAATAAATTTCTTAAGAGTTAGCAGGCCATCAAGGTTTCAGTGATAACCTTCCTAGTCTTTGAAAGAATTCAGGTGAGAGAAACCAAAAAACCAAAATGTGTGATAGTGACTGGAGAGAACTTTGTCAGAATCAATCCTTTACATAAAACAAGGAGGTTTCTGCAGCAGAAAATTGGCAGGGGTTCCACTAAGAAATAGTGGATTGGTTGTGTGATGGTTTGGGTGTTACCTGGCCCCCCGCACTCTGGAAATCACCCAGACTAGACTCAGACAGCTCTGGAAACTGAATGAAGCTTTTATTTACAGCTTAGCTCAATACACAAGCAGATATTTGCAGTATATACAGAAATATACAAGATAAAAGGTAATGCAAAACCACAACATCCCTCCCAGAAACCTGTGTCCCCAGGAGGGGCTCCCAGCCACGTGTCCACCTTCTCCCACCCCTCTACCTTACCCTAGACGTTGCCTTGTGCCCCAAGGAAGAATGGAGGGTCAACCAGCAGGTGGATTAATCAGAGAGATGGAGGGTGAGGTTAGAGAGAAATGCAGCCCACAGCCCGGACAAAGAGTGATTCCCTTATCTATGTTCGGATTCTTGCTCTTATACCTCTCATCAAGCCTGTGAGTGAAGCAGACATCACCATTGCTTCCCTTTCACAGCCTGTGATCTAATCCTTCTCACCAAAACATTCTAACTAGTTTCAAACTAGCACAGGTTGAACAAAAACACTGTGTGTAGATAAACACTTATATGTACATAGATACATAAGCCAAAGACACATCATTAATCTTCTGAGATGTGCTCCTGTGTGTTTTAGTGGGTTTGAAAAAAAAATGTTCAAACTAGGCTCACCTTGCTCTATTAGATACTAATAGTTAACACCTACTATTTCAATTTATTTGAAATCATTCCTATTGTGCAATAGGTTTGAGACACAGCTCTTTTTCATGTTCTTTATGTAGTTTGTCTGATTTGCAACCCACTTTTCAACACCAGAATTTTCTTGCCAGAAGGGACTTTCCAAGCATCCCAAATCCACAAGACCATAAGAGTCCTTGTGGGAGCTGCTTTTAAACACCTCCTTCAGTATCAAATTGCCAGTTTCCCTCTGGAGCCCTCTCACAGCAGAAACTTCTTTATAGGATTCCCCTGAAGGAGACTGGCTGGTTATGTGGGAATGATGTGGGAAAACTGTTCCTACAGCTTTGTTTTTTTCTGCAGGAGAACTGACTCAAAGAAATCAAAGATACAGAGTGATGTCAGAAGTAACCATAGGAAGTAAGTGATGTTTCCATGCACATAGTGAAAGAGTTGGGCATTTAAATGCATGAGGAATTGGTGCTTATCCAGCCTCAGGTCACTGGAGACTTAATGGTCTTTGTAACTGCCATGTGCATTAGTGGAACAATCTAATCTGTCATTCTACAAGTATTACCACTGCTCCTTGTAAGTACATGAGGCTTGTTTTCCTCTTCACCTGTCCTATCTTTGGTGCAGTCAGCAAGAACAGTGAAGGTATTCTAAACAATCAAATCCAAATTGTCTAAGTTTGACAAAAGCAAAAGTATTCAACATTTTGGATCTTTTTCTAACTTTAAATTGATGAAAAAAGGACTCTCGGGACCATTTCTGGAATTAAGAATCTTACTTCAAGTCTACTTGTTCGATGTCAGATCTTAAGTCAAATCTGACACCACTAGCCTTTCATGCAGCATAAGCTTAAATTTTACAGCCTTTGAATACAGATCTTCCATTTCATTCTAATCTCTGCAACAAGTTTAATGTTTTGGCAGTATCAGATTGACAGCCTTGGAGATTGCAGTCCTATCCAAAGCACAGCAATTGTTCTCAACTAAGTGCTAGAGAATTGAGTTATTAAAACTTACACTTCTGCAGCCGAACAAGCTTGCCCACAATCTTATTTAAATGTAGCTCAGACCTGTGCTGGAGGGAAGCATTGGTCCTTCTGCCATGACCATACTGATGGTTCAGTGATGTGAACACCTGTTCCTTTGCAAACTGATCAGCAATATCCAATTCCTTTTGTTTAATGACTTATAGGCACACTAAACACAGCTGTATGCAACCAGTGATCCAGAAACAAAAGATTTCCTATCCTTGTACCAGCAGCCTAAGGTGCCCTGCTCTTTTTGGTGATGTTTGTATAACTGTAGAATAAGTTTGTGTATTCAGTACCACGGTCCTCTCACCTCAGACCACTTCACTGTGCAAAGCACAACTCAAAACTCAGTCCCTTTAATTATTTTATAGAAGTTTAAACATTAAAACCAAAAAGACATCATGTAATTTCCTAAGCAATAACACTATGTATGTTAAAAATAAAACCACCTGGAAGCAGCGTTGGGAGTGATAGTGAACAATATTATTTCTTTTTGCCTGAGGCATGTTTTCCCACAGAGAGTGACTTAACTCCAGGTTCTTTAGCATATAGCCATTTCCAGACTTTGCAAATACCTGTATTTTCAGTTTCTGCAGCACCAAATGAAAACTGTAAGGAGTCAGCAGGATTCAACAAAGGCAGAAGAAGGGCTTCTTGCTAATGCCTCTTAAATTCTTGTTTAATATGAGATAGAAAAATAAAAGCCTTGTAAAAGCAGCAGTTACTGTCTCAGAAACAATAAATGACCTCTTGTACATTTTCCTGTAATCTAGGGAATCTCCATAAGAACAACTGAGCTTCAGTATGGTAGTCCAAGAAAATATATTTTGGTTATGATTCTTTTCAGGGGCATCTTCACAAATCCACAGGCCTGCTTGCTTCTAGTTTTTTTGTATAATAATAATTGTTTCATAGTAAAGAAAGTTTTAAATGGAAAAAAAATGAAAAAGCAGAGGGTTTTTTTAACCTTTATTCAGTGAAATCACACCATCTCAAGGAGCATCATTCAAACCTTACTTTTACTCTAAGGTGTGCAAAAAATGCTGTGAAATATGCATGCACTAGAAAACTAATCTGAAAACTATGTAAATGTGGTGTCATAAGCTTCTGAGGTTCAAAACCCAATAATTCAGCAGACTATACTTCCCTTAAACCAATCAGAGGGTGGAAACACACTAAAATGTCATCAGCTACAAATCTCTCATAGAAGAGATGATAGAATCATAGAATCAACCAGGTTGAAAGAGACCTCCAAGATCATCGAGTCCAACCTATCACCCAGCCCTAGCCAGTCAACTAGACCATGGCACTAAGTGCCTCATCCAGTCTGTTCTTTAACACCTCCAGGGACAGTGCCTCCACCACCTCCCTGGGCAGCCCATTCCAATGCCAGTCACTCTCTCTGCCAAGAACTTCCTCCTAACATCCAGCCTATACCTCCCCCAGCACAACTTGAGACTGTGTCCCCTTGTTCTGTTGCTGATTGCCTGGGAGAAGAGAACAACCCCTACCTGTCTACAATGTCCCTTCAGGTAGTTGTAGACAGCAATGAGGTCCCCTCTGAGCCTCCTCTTCTGCAGGCTGCACATCCCCAGCTCCCTCAGCCTCTCCTCATAGGGTTTATGTTCCAGATCCCTCACCAGCTTTTTGTTAACCACAGGAAGGGACCCAAAACAACTTCAAAGGATGAGATTTCCTTGTTGTTCTCTCCTATCTGCTGGGACCTTTTTCTTTGCGTTCCCTAAATTCTTTCCCTATCACAAAATTACCTCACTTTCAAGAAGTATGGCACTGTATAAGTCCTGGGCTGTGTGTTACAATCAACTGCCAAGTAAGAATTCTCTCTGAAAATCCAATGTGTTTTGGTCTTTATCTGCTTCCATTTCTAGTAAGTCTAGGGTTGTGTTATTGTGACAAAACCTCTGAAAAAGACATACAAAGCTAAATATGAAGTGTTACAGAACTTGCATATGGACTAGCAACATACAGATAAAGCCTACAGAAATCAGTAGGTGGTTCATGGGATCATTTTTCTTTCCCACTGGGTCACTTTGTAAGTAGCATACACAAACCAGAAGTATTTTAGCAGCAAAATGTCTTGCCTCTGAAACTTCCTTAGTTACAACTGTTCAGTAGGGAATTTATGTCTGTTATGTGGAGGATGATATCAGACCTTCATCTTGCAGAAAAACACACTTTAGAGTGGGCAAAAGGCTCTTCGATTTCTGAAGGGGCTAAGGCGCTTTCATGTGGCTCTTCAGGACAGCAGAGAATGCCAGGTGCAGAAAAATATTTCTTCAAGATAATATTCAGTATCTAACCTTGAGGGCTTGTTGCCAAATTTTCTCCTTCAGGCTTATTTTGATATAGTTTTAGGAGAAGGTACTGTAAGAATTCCTGAGATCTCTTTCAAGATAGAAGAATTTTTACTTTAGTTTCTAGCTTAAATATAGAAAGCATTGTCACTTGCTGCTTTCTCCTGTTTCTCCTTTTCTTTCTCCAGTGTTTCTACACTGTTACTCAGTGTAAAGAACAAAGTATTAGGATGCTGACTTCCTTTAAGCAAACAGATGTAAGTGCAGTATTTCAGTCATATACCATTTAGAGACTACTTTAATCTACAGCTAGCCTTTTATATTTTACAAAGATCCATGCAGTTTGTGAATCACAGACACAAGCTAAGGTGAACTGTAAAATAAGCTAAAATTAGCAAAGGATGCCCCTGGCCTAGGGCAACATTCAGCTGATGAACAGAGACCTTATCCTCACTCTATATTCTGTGTGATGGTTTGGGTGTTACCCACCCCCCCACACTTTGGAAAATCACCCAGACTAGACTCAGCGGCTCTGGAAACTGGATAAAGCTTTATATTTACAGCTTAGCACAAGCAGATATTTACAATAAATACAGAAATATACAAGTTAAAAAGTAATTCAGAGACACAACTCCCCTCCCAGAAACCTGAGTCCCCAGGAGGGGCTCTCAACCACTCTTCCACCTTCCTCCCACCCCTCTACCATACCCAAGATCTTGCCTTATATTCAAGGTAGTTTGGAGGGTCAGCCAGGGGGGTTAGGAAGCAGATGGTTTAGTCACACAGATGGAAGGTTAGGTTAGAGAGAGAAGTGCAGCCCACAAAGCCCAGAGAGTGACTCTGTTATCTGTAGTTATATATTCTTGTTCTTATACATCTCAGCGAGCCTGAGTGAAGTGTACCTCACCACTGTTTCCTTTCACAGCCTGTAATCTAGTTCTTCTCACCAAAACATTCTAGCTAGCTTCAAACTAGCACATTCTGTTATCAAAGAAAAATAATAATTAGATGTTGTGCTGGTTTGAGGTTAATTGGACTATTTTAATGAGAGAAAACAGATCATTGTTTGTAAAAAGAAAATAATGATGAAGTCTATATCCTTCATTGGTTTGCTGAGGATAAAAAGGCAAAAAGTAAACAGATTGTCCCACTCTGTTCTGTGACACCGCTTCTATTCTCTTCTCCTTCACTCCACTCTAATCTCTCTACTGACAAATAACAACGTAAGCTTTGCTGGTCATTTTGGTTTGTCTACCTGAGAAAGGAGAGGGAGAAGGAGAAGGTAGATTTGAGGCCCTTTTTTTTTTTTTTTTTATCCAGGAGAGAGTTTGGATTTCTGGATTATTTCTAATTCGAATATAGTTGTAAATATTTGTAAATATATTGTGTCTATATATGCTTGCAAATTTTGCTTTGTTATATATATATAGCTTCATCTTCCATGCAGCCTGAACTAACCTGGTAAATTTCAATAGTGGGGGGGAAGTTTCTAACCCACCACAGATGTGTCACTCCTATATTAATAGGGACAACATCCACTTTCTGGATCACTTGCACTGCCATTTCTGTGTGGTTTTGCTTTTTTGTGGTCCCAGTCTGCCTGCCTGGATGTAATCATCAGGAGATCATAGAAATATTGGAAGAAAGTAGTGGAAAAGTTGTTATTACATCTATCGCTGGTAATCCATCTAAGGCCTTTGCTTTTGCTCTTCATAGGATCTATAAAGGCATTTCAAAGGATCTATATAGCCATGTTTTGATTCATCAGCTCCCCATCAGCGTTTCATGCTTTTCTTGCTAGCCACAGATTAACACTCTCCCTCTCCCGGCTGTAAATGCCACAACATAGATTTTTATAAACTAATCAATATTTAATCATTGTAATACTTTGGAGGTTAAGAGAGGTTCAGACATGGAAATTATATTGCACTTTCCTGATATTGAAAAGACCTCACTTCGACTCTGTGGGATTAATAAATCATATTATTCCCATTATAACAAGGAATCCAAATTACAAGTAGCCGTTCCGAATTACCCAAAGTTATACAATCTATCAGTAGCAGAGCAAAGAATCATACTGGCAAGAACCTGTCCTGCAGGTTATTTTCAGTGAATTAGACCAACCCTATCTGTGTATATGTTTCAAGTGGTATAATCTCATACATACACTGTTATTGTCAGCCCACAATCAACCTTCCCTGGTTTTTTTTGTCCATTTAATATGACCTAGTTCATCATATTAATTAAGATGAAGAGCTAGAAGCACTCAGAGAAGTGTGTTAATCTTGCTGTGCATGAACTAATCAAGTAATGGTGAACATCTGGTCAAATGACCAGAATTTGACTGACGCTACTGTCACCAAGTGTCTAATGCTGAAGAAGAAGTGTGGAGTCCTTAGAAGAAAAAAATCACTTAATGGTAGGGGTTGGAAAGGACTTGTGGAGGTCATCTCGTACAATTGCACTGTTAACTACACCTAGAAAAAAAAATCCACATTTCAGTATCAAAACCCCTCACCAGCCTGATGAATGGACATTTATTTGCCACTCCATAATTATATATAGAAGTCACATTCTTATCTTGGAACAGTAGTTCTAAGGTAATACCTTCCAAGTATGTTGGCCACAAGACATGCATTCAGATTTCACCTCTTCCTTATATTTTCTTCAAGATTCCCTGAAGACCATGATCCCAATGGAAAATCAGGAGCCTAAACAGAGATTAGGTACCTTTCTTTGTGAATCTCAGCTTTAGAAAATAAGTCTGAAAGTTGTTTTAGTGATTTGCTGTATAGCTGTTAAACTCAGCTTTGAAGAGCAGTAAAAGCCACTTATTGCTCATTACTAACACACAAATTGCATATTAACAGCTAAAATAATCCTCCTGTATTGCACTTCATGGTTTCCTTTACATGAAGTATAATTTTAGCACAAAATTACTATGTCTCTTCTTTTCAGTTGGTCTCAGACTGGTTTAATCCAGTGAACACCTTACAAAAGAGATACTGGATTATTTCTCCAGTCTTTTGGAGACATATATTTAATTTTTTCAAAGCTCAACTGAAAGGAAGAGTAAATAATTACAAGATAGATGTGCAAATTTGTTTATATTTTTTCCTTTTATTCTTTCCATTGGTTCATGAATAAATGGAGATAATATTTTTCAGGAAATGCTTAAAAACCTGTTTTTTAAATATATATGCACAAAGACTTTAGCCACAGTGGTGAGAAGGTGGGGGCTAAACAGCTGTGACAATTCACCCAGGAATAAGATCTTCATGAAAACTTTCCTGAATAGCTATGAAAAATAAAGTGTATGTACTGGAGGGAAAAAGAGAACATTCAAACACAAATTCTCTTCAAGAATTTATTTCAGTAGGTTTCTCTGCCTCCTCCTCATTAGAAAATGCTTCACTCTCTGAAATTTACTGCTTCCCTCAAGCAACAGAGTTTCAGAATGATTCTGCTGAAGGATGGAAGTATTTAACATTCTGATTAGAGCACTCGCTTCTCTGCATTATTTTGAAATGCTGTATTAATACTACCACACTACAGATTACATAAGGTTATTTAGGGTTACATTGTATTGTCTCCTAGGACAATATTTAACTAGTCAAAAAAATCCCAGCTTTTTTTCTCATCTTATTTAGTCTTCTTTTGATGAGAAGACTTCTTTTCCTCTTTCCATTAATTATTTGTGCAGAGTTTGCTGCCTTTGCATAGCTCTGCTAATGTGTCCAGTATTTTGCTCAATGCATTTTCTCTTCAGCTTTTTAAACACTATGGAATTAGCTGAGGAGGGTGGTAAAGACCTTTATTCCCATTATTTGGACATTTTCAAAGGTGCCATTAGCACACTCTTTGACTACTTTTCTTCTTTCTCACAGAAATATGTCTAACAACCCTAAGACAACTGGACTGTCCCACTAAATGGTATCTCCTTTACTGTGCAGACAACTTTGGAAAGTTACTGCATTTGCATGATACTGATGCAGCACAGTAACCTTCAAAGGTCATTGTCTTTAAATCTTCCACAGGGGCTTGGTCTGAATATTTTGAAATAGTTTCTTTTATATGAAGATCCATGGAATGAGATGTATGAGGAAGAGGAAAGTCAATGGGAGTAAAGACTATCACTGAAAATCAAACAAGGTCTAGTTGATTGGATAGGGCTGGGTGATAGGTTGGACTGGATGACCTTGGAGGTCTCTTCCAACTTGGTTGATTCTATGATTCTATGAGGTGAGGTATTGCTGGTTTATATTTTACTCATGCCTTTACAACACAGTTGTCAGCACCAACCTGCACATCCAAGAGAATGAAACTGTTGAATGTACTGCATTTTGTGAGTGCCACAACACTGGAAGTGTTCAAAGTCAATGTCAGTGCAGTTCCATCATTAGAAGTGTTCAAAGTCAGATTGGATGAGGTTTTGAGCAACCTAATATAGTCAAAGATATTCCTTCTTGTTCAAGGAAATTGGAGTAGATGATCTTTAAAATTCTCTTCTGAACCCAAACTGTTTTGTGGTTCTTGCAGAGTTAGGTAATGGTTAGACTGAATGATCTTAAAGGTCTTTTCCAACCTAAATGGTTCTGTGATTTTACATTCTAAAGTCTAAGCTGCAATGTTCATGCAGGATTGATTCTGACCATTTCTTGTTGTCAAGTCATCTCAAGCATAGAGAGAAACACATTGAAGAGTAAAATAAACAGTTCAGCTACTAAAAATAATGCTAAGAATCTGCTAGATACTTTACATTTCATGAACATTTATCTTCCCTCTCCCATCCCTGTGTTCCTCCTCCCCCCCCCCCCCTTTTATTTTCCACATCAAGACAAAAGGATACCTTCTCTCTGGTAATAGTGTTGATCTTTTTCAAATTTGATAAGGATGCTCTTAAATCACAGATGCTGAAAATATTCTCTAAATCCTTCCCAGACAGTTAAATAAATAAATAAATCAGTATTGTTTCTGCAAAGCTCGAATCTCTTACATGTAATACATCATTATCAACATTACTGTAGTTCACTATAGATAAAAAGTTCTTTTGAAAGATACTGAATAACATTGTTGCCTAGACACCAGGAACAGGACTAATAGACCAGAGAGTTCTTATTCAGTCTAACATCCTCCATTCCTACAAAAAAGGCACCATTAGTAAATGAATGTTGAGTTATTGTTGAGATCCAGCAGCACTATTGTGTCCGGTAAGGCGAGACAGCAAACATCTTAGTGAAGCATCCTGAATTATAAAGTATGCTATGGTAGTCCATGGTGTTTCTTAAAACCTCCAGCAGATGCTCATTGAGCTGAGCTTGCTAGGGTGGAAAAAAAAGAAATTAATCACTCTTAGGAAAATGTTGTAAAATGAGCTAAATTCCTGGCTTTCCCTTTCCTCTTGCTTAGAAGAAATTAATTTGTTTGTATTATAGTAAGCATGGTGAACAAAAGAAAGGGGCTATAATGCATAAATCTGTTAGGATATTCAGTTGCAAGCAGGTATGTCTTTGCTGTCTACAACTACCTGAAGGGAGGTGGGGTTTGGTCTCTTCTCCAGCAATGGAACAAGGGGACACAATCTCCAGTTGTGCTAGGGGAAGTATAGGCTGGATGTAAGGAGTGTCCCGGGTTGGGGGAGGTTCCTCCCGGGGAGAAGTGGACCCAGCACAACACAGAACCCTTTTTTTGAAAGTCAGGGAAAGATGAAATTGTATTTTCTTATAGTATAAGTATAACAATGTAAAGAGAAATAATAACTACAGAAGGAAGGAAGGAAAAAAAAACAATACAATAACCTTAAGGGAGATGGGGGAGGGGTCAAGCGGCGGCGAAGCAGCAAAGCAGCAGCAGCCAAAACAGCAGCCGGGGGATGATAGGTGAAAGCTGCAGCAGCAGAAGCCAGCGGGAGAAAATGGGAGAACAAACTGTGCTTCTAGACATTAAGTTCTTGATGCTCCAATGAAATTATATTAATTTATCTATTGTTGCCATTTATGTGGCCTATCCCTGGAATGTTCATCTCTCCCCTATGTCTGAGCTAGAGGATCAGCTCAAACGGCCACAAGGAGGAAGTTCTTCCCAGAGAGAGTGATTTGCCATTGGAATGGGCTGCCCAGGGAGGTGCTGGAGTCACCATCCCTGGAGGTGTTCAAGAAAAGCCTGGATGAGACACTTAGTACCATGGTCTAGTTGACTGGATAGGGTTGGGTGATAGGTTGGACTGGATGACCACCTGGTTGATTCTATGATTCCATGTTTTTCCTCACAGTGAAGAATTAATGGTAAAGCAGGCAAGATAAACTGAGAAGTCATCCATGCAACAGACATAGTAGCATTTTGCCTATTCACAGAACATCGGCAGAAAAGATGAGAAATATTTATAATGCGTCTCAAACATGAATATTCATTCCAGAGTAACTTCTTTTTTGGCTATAATTGCAACTTCCTTTACAGCTAATTAGTCAAATTCAAGCTTTCCAGACCTGCGTAGTAGGAACACAAGTTCGCATCTCTCAGTTTCATTCAGAACAGTTTAAAAAGATATCAACACAGCCTAAAGAAAACCATGTCTTTTTAATAAAGTATGTTTCTGTGTCTATAGACTAAAATGACCTAGATGACAAATATTCTGAAAAAGATGAAAATATCACTGCTGATAATTAAAGTAATAGTGAGCTCTTTCAGGGATACAGCAACAAAATAATCAATCGATTAAGTCCCTGGAAACATTAAACAGGGAAGAGACACTGGAAAAGATTTTCATTTTTTCTCTCGTTAATAATGAGATCAAGTTAGGATGGTGTTTGCAGTTCTACTCTTTGTAAAATAAAAAGAGGGATTCTGCGGTGGTTTGGGTGTTCCCCACCTCCCCACACTTTGGAAGTCACCCAGACTAGACTCAGCCAGCTCTGGAAATTGAATGAATATTTACAGTTTAGCACAATATACAAGCAGATATTTACAGTATATAGAGTTATAGACAGAAATATACAAGGTAAAAGGTAATACAGAAACACAACTCCCCTCCCAGAAACCTGAGTCCGCACGAGGGGCTCCCAACCACCCTTCCACCTTCTCCCACCCCTCAACCTTACCCTAGACATTGCCTTGTACCCCGAGGAAGAATGGAGGGTTGGCCAGCAGGGTTAGGAAGCAGGTTGATTAATCAGAGAGATGGAGGGTGAGGTTAGAGAGAAAAATGCAGCCCATAGCTCAGGCAGTGCCCAAATGCCTTATCTATGTTTATACTCATAGAATCATAGAATCATAGAATCAACCAGATTGGAAGAGACCTCCAAGATCATCCAGTCCAACCCATCCTCCAGCCCTATCCAGTCAACTAAACCATGGCACTAAGTGCCTGTTCTTATACCTCTCAGAAAGCCTATGAGTGGAGTAGACATCACTACTGTTTCCTTCTCACCAAAACATTCTAGCTAGCTTCAAACTAGCACAGATTCTCTATGAAAATTATTTGAGGGCTAGTGGAAATTAATTATGTAACAAAATGTCAAACTCCATTATTTCATCTTATCAGTAACAAGATATCATTGCTTTGAACACTTAGTATGAGCAATTTTATGGAACATATTGTCATAGAATCATAGAATCAACCAGGTTGGAAGAGACCTCCAAGATCATCCAGTCCAACCTATCCCCCAGCCCTAACCAGTCAACTAGACCATGACACTAAGTGCCTCATCCAGCCTTTTCTTGAAGACCTCCAGGGACAGTGACTCCACCACCTCCCTGGGCCTCTTCTCATACAGTCTTAATTGTTCCTATGATGGTCCAGAGGACTTCAGAATTACACATATAGCCTGGTTTATCAGTTCAATGTCCTCAGTGAACATCAGCCTGAGTTTCATAACCATTTCTCAGTACAAGTGAGAGATTCATAGCACAAACCTTCCTTTCTGACATGTAATACAATCAAAGGCAAGTACAGTATTCCACAAATTTATTTTGTGTGATCTAGCAAATGGACAACTTGGGGTTCTGCTCTTTGCTCCAGGGACTTATTATGTATTTTATATTATAGTTACCTTGGATAAAAATCAAAAAGAATCCTGAAACCAAAACAAAAATGTAAGGAAGGTCTCACAGGAAAGTTCAGAATCGTTCCATTTGATTTTACAGCTCCTGCATTCCCAGCTTTCAGTAGTCTAACTTCAACAAGAATTGTGAAGTGTCCTAATATCTTGAGCCAGCAGTGTGGTCTTGTGGCCAGGAGGACCAATGTCATTCTGGGGTGTATTAAAAGAAGTGTGGCTACTAAGTCAAGAGAGGTTCTCCGACCCCTCTACTCTGCCCTGGTGAGGCCGCATCTGGAGTACTGTGTCCAGTTCTAGGTCCCCATGTCCAAGAGGGACAGGGAACCACTTGAGAGAGTCCAGCACAGAGCCAAAAAAATGAAAAAGGGAATGGAACATCTCTTTTATGAGGAGAGATAGAGGGAGCTGGGGCTCTTTAGTGTGGAGAAGAGGAGACTGAGGTGTGACCACATTCATGTTTATAAATATGTAAAGGGTGAGTGCCAGGAGGATGGAGCCAGGCTTTTCTTGGTGATGCCCAATGACAGGACAAGGGGCAATGGGTGGAAGCTGAGGCATAGGAAGTTTCATGTAAACATGAGGAGGATTTTTTTTCCCTTTGAGGGTGACAGAACACTGGAACAGGCTGCCGGGGGGGGGGGGGGGGGGGGTTGTGGAGTCTCCCTCTCTGGACACATTCCTGTGTGATCTGGTTTGAGATCCTGCTCTGGCAGTGGGGATTGGACTACATGATCTTCCAGGGTCCCTTCCAGCCCCTGACATTCTGCAATTTTGTGATTCTGTGACCTTCTAATGCAGGGTGGGAAAATGCTGGTAGGAAAAAGAGGGTCTGAGAGAGCTTCAGGCTAAAGTCTTCCACTCTTCTAATCATCAACTTGCTAATCATCAAATGATAATATTTCTCAGAAACTTGTTAAAGGGAGCTGTGACATGGCTCTAACACTTCAATATTTCATTTGTTCCACTGTGACACACACAAGAAGGCAGCAGTTGATAGGCAAAATTTGAATTTGAATCCAAAATTATAATAAGAAGCTCAGGGAAATGACTGCTTGCATACAGCTACACTCTGCTGAATTGTATCCCTAAGAATAATTCAATTGTTCTAGGATCGTCTTGCTCAAATTATAAAGCGCCTTGGTCTCACAAGGACTGAATCCAAACGCAGACCTCCCCATTTGTAAGTTGCTCTTCAGGCCTGCAAACTTAAATTCAGTAGCATAAACTTTCAAAATGCTCCAATTGTTGAGATTTTTAAGGGTGTATCAGATTTGCAATTGGCAAAACAGTGTCATCTATGAGTTTTTTCAGTCATACTCATCCATCTGTGAACACACAGATAGTAATCTGACATCAGATGACAAAAAGACTCTAAGGTAATTTGCTTTGTGGAGAACTCAAACCAAAAACTTATCCTGGAAGAGGAAGATTAATATACAGAGACAATTCCTAGATTAGGTTAAACAAATCATAACATCTGGTTAATTATCCCAGTTTGGGCTCCAACAGAGTTAATTTTCTTCCCACAGCACTGTGGTGTGGATTTAGGCTGAAAATAATGTTAATAACACACTGACATTTTAGTTACTGCTGAAAAGTGCTTACACTAAGTCATGGACTTTTCACCTTCTTATGCTGCCCTGCCAGGAAGTAAGTTGAAGGTGTACAAGAAGTTGGGCAGGCAATCAGCCAGAACATTTTACCTAAACTGGCCAGAGGAATATTTCATACCATATGATGCCATATTTACCATATAAACCAGCATGAAAGTTGGCCCAGGGGCCACTGCTCAGCAGCAACAGGTTGTTTGGTTGTGGGCAATGATTCTTCATTTGCATCACTCATTTTTCTTGGCTTCTATTTATTTCTCTTTGTGTTGTTTTCCTTTCATTACATTGTTGTTATCAGCATCATCATCATCATTATTATCCTTATAGGTCCATGACTAAACTCTTCCTACCTCAATAGATGAGTTTCCTTACTTTTACCCTTGTAACACTCTCTCTCATCCTACTGGGGCTGGGGTGAGCAGGTATGTGATGCTCAGCTGCAAACTTGGTGTTAAAACACAAAGTCATCCAGCCCAAAAAAAGACTTTGATCACAAGGAACACTTGCTTATGTCTGAAAAAATAATAAGTCATTGAAAATTGTTGAAATACATTCAGCATTAAAAGAGGGGAAAAAATATCCACTTTCACTACAGAAGTTAGAAAGGATAAGATATTACAGGTGTGATGGTTTGGGTGTTCCTCGTCCCCCCACACTTTAGAAATCACCCAGACTAGACTCAGTCAGCTCTGGAAATATGAATGAAGCTTATATTTACAGCTAGCACAATATACAAGCAAATATTTACAGTATATACAGATATAGACAGAAATATACAAGGTAAAAGGTAATACAGAAACACAACTCCCCTCCCAGAAACCTGAGTCCCCAGGAGGAGCTCTCAACCACCCCTTCACCTTCCCCCTACTCCTCTCAACCTTACCCCAGTCCAAAGGAAGAATGGGGTTAGGAAGCAAAGTGGATTAGCCCAAAATGGAGGCTGAGGTCAGAGAGATGCAGCTCAGCCAGCAGCCCAAGTGAGAGTGATGCCGAGTGTGTTATCTATGTTTTGACTTATGTTTTTACACATCTCAGTAAGCCTATGAGGGAATCAGACATCACCATTGTTTTCTTTCCACAGCCTGTAATCTAGTTCTTCTCACCAAAACATTCTAGCCTGCTTCAAACTAGCACAACAAGTGATACACAAAAATTTGTGCCAAGCTGTCCTGGAAAAGGTAGCATCATCTGTGCCTCTATGACTGTGGTATAGGAAAAAAACAAACCAACGAAACAAACAAAAACCCCAAACAACCCAAAACTCCAAAAAAAGAAAACACAAACCACTCACTCCCAAGTAAAATCAAACCCAAGTTGTTGTCTTTTCTTTAGTATCTCTGTACATGATTGTGGTATATGACAATAAGAAATCTTCAGAATTCCACCTTTGTATAGACATTTCATGACTGGCATTAGAAAAATTGAACATTTGCGAGGTTCGTCTCTAACCAAAGCAATCTAAAATTACCAGAAGAGTTTCAGATTCTGTGACAAGAGAGACTGAAATAACTAGTTAAGAAAAAAAAAAAAAAGATTTACTAAAGCGATGTTCTCACAGACAGTTCTGTGCTTTGATTTCTTTATCACAACCTTGCCAAGGGATTGACAGCATGGTAACTAAATATTGCCTTGAGGAATGTTCCAAGAAAATAAATCTGCAGTATTTATTGCTCTAATACCTTTCTTTTCTTTTCCTGAAACATTTCTTAATAATATCAGATAATGCAATGTGGATATGTTCCATATGACCAAAGGGAAATGTCTACAGCATGTACATCTACATCCCAGCTTAACACCTGAGGCAGTATATAATGACCAAAAAGAACTACAGAGTGAAAAGAAATGATGGAGTTCTGAAGCACAGTTCACATTATCCCAAAGCAGAAATTAAAACAGGTCAGCTGCATAACTTGGAGTACTTTCTTCCTCCTTTTGAAGAGTCTAAGGGTAACCAGCTTGGAGATCAACATGCACATTGTAGAGTTCTAAAATTAAATTAGATGAATCCTACCTTCAGTCCCTAATTTCTACAGGCTATGAAAACGCCCCCATTATGTGTGTTATGTTCACAGTAGCAGTTGCTATGCAATTACTATGGTTATACTATTATTAAAACTTCATCGTGGAGCTGGCTTAACAAAACACCCTGTACCAAAACAGTGCCAGGCTCCCAGCCTTCACATTTCAGCTAAACAAGACATCAAACCCTTGGCTACCTATGATTTTTCTGAGCAAAGATGTGCTGATAAAGTAGACACTTTTTCTGAGCAACAAATCTCATAATTAATTAGGCTCTTTGGGAATGCAATTTATCCTGTTTGAATTTCTGCAGAGATCTCTTTATGAGCCATCAACTGAGCTTCGTGGTTGTATCTCAGCATACTCTGAGATAAATACCAGAATTCCTCAAAACAGTCAGAATTTCAGATGTGCTTTGACTTCTGGCACTCCTAATCTGACTAAATGATTTATAGCACAGTGTTTAATCCTGTTTTCAATTACCAGACCCTTCTCATTTGCAGTACAGAGAGAGATGTGTCCCCAGATTTTCCCTGGCTTACTTTTTCAAATTGTTTTTAATCTAGGGAACAGGATTTAAATTTTAGGTTACGCAGTTGCTTGTTGTATGCTTTATTGGAAGGAGCATCACAACATCCAACTCCCTTCTGGAATCACACTCGTTATCCTCTTGCCTCAGGGTCAGGGTGACTGCCACTTTGCATTTCCCAAGATACTGTGGTGTTAAGCACAATGCAGGCTGTTAAAGGTTAGGTCCAAATTGATACTTTAGAAAGTGGAAGGCATACCCATAGACACAGTCAGTGCACAGACATGTGCCTTGCAGAAGGATACTCAGGGCGAAGAGTCTGAACTCTATCCAAGGGGGAATGATTTCTGTTGTGGTGTTTGAGATCAATAATAAATAAACCTGCTCTAATTATGTTGTTCAAAGTGTCACTTTACATACTAGTTTATGCTTTGGTCCCCTTCAGGCACAGACAATTATACTACAGTCTGTAACAGAGCGTGACTTTTGTTGTTGTTTTTTGTGCCTGCATCATTCCGTGAATAAAGATGGAATCTCATCTTCGTGCATTCTCAAACAAGTCAAATTGCCACAATCTATAACTTCAGATGTGTTCCTAAACATCCATTACCTAAATAAAAGCTTTTACATTCTTAAATAGACCTATGTTGATTTACTCTCTTATTCTCGTAACAGGATCTGTTATATCAACACTAACAGTTGAATTTATGTGTCATTTGCTACACTTTATGGATCCAAAACACAAGATATTAAAGTAAAAAAATAAATATTCCATCTTTCATTTTTTTAATTCAGTCCTCTTGAAACATGCTTTCTTCTCTGCACTGTCAACATTCTAGTTTACTACACTGCAGGGGGTGGTGGTGTAATTTTTTTGCTAAACACTTTCTGGGATGCTTAAGCAGGTGCTATATGATACCAAGCATCACTTACAAGAGTAATTCAAGATATGTAGGGGAAGGACATTTCATTTGTCTGATTTAAAGGAAAAAAAATCTGTTTACATTTCTTTATTTGCTATATAGTCCACTGTGAGTTTGGGACAATTAGTGGAAACTCAGGATAAAGGGTTAACACAAATAAATCAATAGTAATGATTTAGTTGCTTGACTTAGTATATGATAAAGGAAAGAAACATTTCATTTCATAGAATCATAGAATCAACCAGGTTGGAAGAGACTTCCAAGACCATTCAGCCCAATCTATCACCCAGTCCTGTCCAATCAACTAGACCATGGCACTATTTCTTTGTACTCTTTTGAAGTGTGTCACAGAAGCTTTCAAGGAAAAGCCAGATATATCTGCATTTGCCATGAACTTTGCATGTACCTATAGAGAATTGACATGTTTCTGGTGATTTTCTCACACCCCTGAGCTTACAGTGCATTGGAGCTTCATGTTTTGCTGTAAAGCCCATATAGCAGTATTTCCTGATTCATCTGGCCAATTCAGAGATAAAACCATATAGTACTGCAAACCATAGTTAACAGCATGGTTTAGTGCCAAAACCAAAAATGCAGGTACAGGTGTGGTAAAAGGGAATGGAGATGGATACCCTCTTCTATCAGTAGGTAAAGAAAATTCACTGGAGTTGAAGGCACTCCATTACTGTGTGATGGAGAGAGCAGAACTTAGAGCTTTCTGTCATTTTTTTCCCCCAGCAGCAATAAAATTACACTCTGAGAAGTCATTACAGGATACATAAGTATGAACTTGAAAGGTGGAAGTGATGAACAGAAAAAGAAGGAAGAACACTCCAGATTGTGGGAACAAGTGAATACTTACAAAAGGAGAGAAGACTGAGAGGGGACTTAATAAATTTCTGTAAATACCTTAGGGGTAGATGTCAGGAGTGGAGGACAGGCTCTTCTCACTTGCTCCCTGTGATAGGACAAGGAGCAATGGATGTAAGTTGCAGCACAAGAGGTTCCACCTCAATGCAAGGGGAAACTTCCTTACTGTAAGGGCCAAAGAACACTGGAACAGGCTCCCCAGAGAGGCTGTAGAGTCTCCTTCTATGGAGACTTTCAGGGCCCATTTGGATGCTATCCTGTGACTCTCCTCAATGACACCTTTCACTCAGGACTTTGTACCCAACAAAGGCAGAGCTGACCTTGTGGTATGATGCTTTTTACTGATATTGCAGAGCACAGGTGGAAAGATGAGCGATCCCAAGAAGAGAATAGCCATCTCCAACAGAACTGAAGTCATTGTAGTTGGGTGAAATGATGAAAATGCATAGTCAGAACTATCAGTGTTTTACCTTAGTGTCTGAGATGATCACACCTTTGTTTCACACAAACACATAATGTGTAAGAGTAAAGAAAATAGAAATGTTAAGTAATTTTTATTGGGCATAGTTAGAGGCTGCCAGGGGACTAACTTAAAGATCAGTACCAGCAAGTAGCACAAGCTGAAGGGCTCCATTTGTTATTCATTTCTGTAGGCTATAGCTGTGTTTTCCAGACTTCCAGCAACATTTTCTTCACCCACAACATATTCCCTCCTTGTTTTAAGTACAAGCTTATTACCAATAATGAGAGAAGACTTCCATTTAAATTATGTCTTCAGGATAGATATAATTTTTACATATGCCTGGATAGTGCCTCAGGCTGATGCTTTATGTTAATTTTAAAAGGAAACCCTTGATATTCAAACTCTTCCTGTTCCTAATAGTAGATGTCAGAAAGCTTACAGGCAGAATTTACTGGTGCTGGCAACAATCAATTTAATCTGTATGACATGGAAAATACCCACACTTTGTGTTGTGGTAACATACCAGTGTAAAGATGATCTGGACTGTATTTTTTCATTTATATTAACTCATCAGCATCATGATGCATTTTGTTTGTCCCTTACTCAGTATTTCCCTTCCTCTTTCAACCTTCCAGGTTTTTTCTGTAGTCCCTCATACATGGTGTGATAAACATCTAGCACTCTCATCGTATATACAGATGCTTTCTGGTTTTCACAGCGTTTGTGTGCTAACTTCATTGCTGCAACCTTTCCTTCTTGACAGAAATTTCAGAGCATACGCTTGTTTCACAGGGAGATATAGTGGAATGTTCCTGTAATTCTCAGATAGGCATTATGCTACTTTTAATTGCTAAATAGCAGTGCACAACAATTTCAACTTTATTTAACATCCCATTGTTATTTCAACATGCTCACCACACCCAGTGCTGCAGTGATAGATCAGGAGACAGCCAGCGTGGGAAGAATCCTCCAAAGTAAATTTCTTGTTTCTTGTCTTGTGTTAATGAGAAACATTGACACACCTGAATTTTTTGAGAAGCCATGAAAGTCATGAAATTTGAGATTTGAAAGCTGTGCTATTAAAATAACTCTTTGTCTCCTTGTCTTAGGAAACAAAATCTCCTCCGGAATGTTGCTGGGTTTGCTCTGTGTGCTTGCACATCAGGGTGTGTTTGGGACCAGCAACCCAGCTGAAAGCATGATAAATGGCCTTATACAGCATGTTGGCACAGGATGGCTCACATGAGAACTCATCAGAACTTGACATGTCCTTGATCGCAGGTAATATCCTGAGTTTTACTCACCTGGAAAGGAAGAGAAGTACCTTGGGCTGGTGGCATCCAGCTTAGACTGTCATGTGTGCTATTTTGAAAGCTATATATATGTCTACCCTCTGGTGAGCTAAAATACACTTGATCCATCTTAAACTTGCATGGCAAAGTCAGCCAACCAGGTCTTTTTTGTCTTTCAGCTCTTACAATATGATAGTGTCACCACAAAGCTGATACAGAGGGTAACAAAGAAATTAAAGTTCACAGGTGAAGGACAAGTAATTGCAGGTGCCCAGAAGTCAAGCATTGGTCAGAGACACATGTATCTAGGAGAAGCAAAGCCCTAAAATTCAGACTGCACTATGAAGAAATATTTTTTACTTCTGCTGTTCTAAGCACCATGTTTGAAATATTTTCCTAAGAAATTAAGTCAAGGAAGAAATATGAACATAGAATTAGAGCTGTTGACTATTTCAATTATATTTAATATACCCTTCAGGTGCTCTGGATCAGTCATTTTTAGCTTCTGTAAATTTTTGGCACATTACTCTTTGGCCTCTCAAACAAAAATGATGCTTGCTTGGAGTTTATTATTATAAAAAAATCTGTGCCCATAGAATCATAGAATCATAGAATCAACCAGGTTGGAAGAGACCTCCAAGATCATCCAGTCCAACCTAGCACCCAGCCCTAGCCAGTCAACTAGACCATGGCACTAAGTGCCTCATCCAGGTTTTTCTTGAAGACACCCAGGGACGGTGCCTCCACCACCTCCCTGGGCAGCCCATTCCAATGGGAAATCACTCTCTCTGTGAAGAACTTCTTCCTAATATCCAGCCTATATATTTGCTAGAGTAGCGATATTTTTGTGCAAAAATGCTCTTTCTTTGTTGTTCAACATAAAATATTAGTGAAAACCACACCAAAAGTAGAACTGTGAGATACGCCAAGTCATCATTCCGTTGGTGTTGACAGTAGACCACTGGATTAATGTAGAAATGATTGGTGCCACCTATTGACAGGCAATTTAAACATAGTAAACTAGACAGTATAAAAATAGTTAAAAAATGAAAAGCTAATTAATTTCTGGAATGGAAACATCCTTTAAAAATATCTGTGTTGTGTTGGATTTTTTTTAACTGGCATTCTTGTATGCTTTATCTCACTCCATGCAACTATTGAAAACTATTCATAGAAGCTGTGATTTTTATTAGATACTCAAGATTTTGCAATTACTTTGAAGTTATTAATGCTACTGATCAAAGTGTGAGATATTCTTCTAAATAATCTCACTTTACTCTAAATATTTATGTTTTTTCAGTCATGAAAGGAAATGTACAATGTTACCCACATGTCTAGCCAGATAGTATGGGATAAAGGTTAAAATAGACTATACACAAAGATTTTTGTGGAATGATGCTGTTGGTCACCAAAACCCATTGAAAAGTGAACCTTTTTAGAACCTTCCAAAAACTCTCAAATTGTTACAGCTTATTCAAATTTATTTTATTAATGTGTTATAGCAAAATTTATAGGTCACATTTGCTACTACTGTGCATTTTCTAGAGACAGAGTTTGAGTATGCATATCTCTGTGCTTTATATGCATTTGGAAATACTAGTCTGAATGACAGATATACATGTGCAGAGAAGCCAGGAAGAAAGGGACATGGGGATACTGATAGACAGTAGGTTGAAAGTGAGCCAGCAGTGTGCACAGGTGGCCAAGAGAGCTAATGGCATCTTGGCCTGGATCAGGAATAGTATGGCCTGTAGGATGAGGGAGGTTATTCTTCCCCTGTACTCAGCACTGGTCAGGCCACACCTTGAGTACTGTGTCCAGTTCTGGGCTCCTCAGTTCAAGAGAGATGTTGGGGTGCTGGAACGTGTCCAGAGAAGGGCGACAAAGATGGTGAAGGGCCTGGAACACAAACTCTGTAAGGAGAGGCTGAGGGAGTTGGGGTTGTTCAGCCTGAAGAGAAGGCTCATGGGGGACCCAATTGCTGTCTACAAGTACCTGAAGGGAGGTTGTAGCCAGGTGGGGGTTGGCCTCTTCTCCTAGGCAACCACCAGCAGAACAACGGGACACAGTCTCAAGTTGTGCTAGGGGAAGTATAGGCTGGATGTTAGGAGGAAGTTTTTCACAGAGAGAGTGATTTGCCATTGGAATGGGCTGCCCAGGGAGGTGCTGGAGTCGCCATCCCTGGAGGTGTTCAGGAAAAGCCTGGCTGAGGCACTTAGTGCCATGGTCTAGTTGACTGGCTAGGGTTGATGGATATGTTGGACTGGATGATCTCTTCCAACCTGGTTGATGTTATGA
The DNA here is from genome assembly GCF_015220805.1 of Pogoniulus pusillus. Lineage (NCBI taxonomy): Eukaryota > Metazoa > Chordata > Aves > Piciformes > Lybiidae > Pogoniulus > Pogoniulus pusillus. The sequence goes on from NC_087266.1 coordinate 16,241,678, forward strand.
TTGTATGTGGATAGAACCATGAAAGGTCAGATATCACATATCTGGCCAAGATCAATCAATCTGCTGAATTCTGTGGTTCTGCCTGCAGATTACATTCCAATTACATCTTCCTGGTCAGGAAGGAAATTAAACGAGACAGAATTGTAAGCTATTTGCAAAGAATCATTCCAATTTGACACTGAACTCTTGAGAAATTCTTTATCAATAGAAGGATGCAAGTCTTTTTTACACTCACTTTCTATAATTTTGTTTGGAATAGATCTCTCAATCTTTTTATGGGAATATTATTTACAGTGTTAAAAGCCATGAATAACATCTAATGGCTCTTTCAATCCACCACTACTCTCACACACAACATTATTTTGATTTTTTTTTTTTTCAAATTCATCATTCCTGGTTTGCTTTTAGATATTTACAAATAGTTCCATCATCTGCTCTAGTGGTTTTTTTTCATCTAATTTCCCAATATACTTTCATATTCCTTTCAAATATCACTACCACGTTTGCTCCTGGTTGTTTGATCATTGCTCATTGTCCCTAACTTTTCAGAGGGATTTCTATAATCTCTGATATTTCATGGTGTAATTTTTCAAGTATCACAGCATCTCAGGTAATGGAAAACCTCTATCTTTGTAATAAGCACTGAACCTCTTCCTTCCCACTTAAAGCTTGGGCTTAAATTTCCTCCATTGTTACTTATTACTTAACTACTTCTCACTCTTTTAAAATAAGTCTTTCAGAGAAAGTGGTTTAAAATGTGTGAGTATCAGCTCTTGATTGCTTTCCTCTTTTTCTGAACTGCTATTTAGTTGATCTTTGTTCTACTTCTTCTGTGAATGATTATTATTATCGTGATCTTTGGGATTGAAATCTATTGTGTGTCTTGGTAATTTTTGATTAAGTAGTATCACATCTATGCAACATTTCCTTCTCCTTAGGAAGTGTCTCAGCTTCACCTTTTCAGATGCTGCATGAATAGATCAAAATTTATCACTCTCACTCATAATTCAGTAAATTTAACACTTTCTATTCTGTGATAAAGTTATGCCCTTAATATTGCTCTTTTAAACTCCTAGATTTCTTCATTTCCAACAATGTCTTACAATTCCATATTTACCAAAGCCTGCTTCCCTGAAATCTGATATTTTTGTTTTGCTGTACTTCCCTTTGGCTACCATGTGGCTCATTGAATCTATTATCCCACAAGTTTCCTCATTCACTACTGCCTTATACCCCAATAGTCTTCACCAGCTCTTCCCTAGTCATTACCAGGAAAGAAATCTGTTTCATGTGAGTTCTTCACTATCTTCATTTACAACTGTCGCAAAGCTTGCAAGGGCTTTGTGGACAGTTCACAGCTTTGTCAGTGGAAATATACATAGTTAAAATGTCTCCCTAGCCTCAAATCTTGTCATCTGTATAATTTTGCCATTTCCTCTGCAAGAAATCTCGTTTACCTGACCATTGTGCTAGTTTGAAGCAGGCTAGAATGTTTTGGTGAGAGAAAGTAGATAATTGGCTGTGAAAGGAAAACAATGGTGATGTCTCCTTCCCTCACAGTCTCGCTGAGAGATATGGGAACAAGAAAGTAAACATTAGATAACACTTTCTCCATTTTGCTTTCACTTTCTGGCTGGCTTCTGGACTCAGCTGCAGCTCCCTAACCTCACTGCCACTATCCTTGCTTCTTAACCTCTTGGCTGAACCTCTTTTCTTCTTAGGACTGGGGTAAGGTTGAGAGGGGCAGGGGGAAGGTGCAGGGGTGGTTGAGAGCCCCTCCTGGGGACTCAGGTTTCTGGGAGGGGAGTTGTGTTTCTGTATTACTTTTACCTTGTATATTTCTGTATATAACTGTATATACTGTAAATATCTGCTTGTATATTGTGCTAGCTGTAAATAAATAGCTTCATTTATATTCCCAGAGTCTGACTGAATTAGCTGGGGTACCTTCTAAAGTGTGGGGGGGCAGATAACAGCCAAACCACCACAGCCATTTACGATGACAGCCTGTTGTTCACCTCTCTCTTTTGACAATGCTCAGATTCTCTTTGATTTTAATTATTTTATAGACATATTAGTAAAAAAGCACCAACCACAATACAGTGTCCCACTGGTAATTACAGTAGGCCCAGACAGAGCTGAGATGACTCATGGAGAACTGAAGGCAAAGATGCATCTCTAAGTTCTAATTAAAAACCAAAAACACTTGGCAAAACACCCTTCCCAAGTGCTGCTTCTTACAGTATTCTAGGATTTTTCAGTTTGCTGCAGCAGGAGTTGGGCTACTTACTTGGCTATTTAAGAAGTTATCTTTGTGTTGTTGATACCAGCTTTTCCAATGTACGGTTTACAAAGAGAAATCACAGGTTGATATTACCAGAAAAGTGACTTATGGAAAACAAGACCTCACAACACACGAAGTGTTATTAGGTAAGGCATGTTTAATCAGCGCTGAGTGACAAGGGAAGGTCATCCTGCAAAGCCCCTGCACACCTTCACCTTGTTCAGGTAAAATATTTATGCTATGTATTCAGTACAGGGGTAGGGTTAGTACAATTAGTTCTGGGAATAAGTGGAGTTATTACAATCAGTTCCCGGGACTCATTTCCATAATGTCCCACCTCTGCACACAGGCTCATTGCCACTTGTTGGTTGCTTTTTCAGGTCTTTGGGAGGAAGACTGACATCTTCCCCAGTCTGATCTTACTATCTTTCATCCACCTGGCATCAGTTGTGGGTCACATTCACAGTATCACAGTATCATCAGGGTTGGAAGAGACCTCATAGATCATCAAGTCCAACCCTTTACCACAGAGCTCAAGGCTAGACCATGGCACCAAGTGCCACGTCCAGTCCTGCCTTGAACAGCTCCAGGGACAGCGACTCCACCACCTCCCTGGGCAGCCCATTCCAGTGTCCAATGACTCTCTCAGTGAAGAACTTTCTCCTCACCTCGAGCCTAAATTTCCCCTGGCGCAGCCTGAGGCTGTGTCCTCTTGTTCTGGTGCTGGCCACCTGAGAGAAGAGAGCAACATTCTTGGATGGAGTCTCCAATGTTCTCAATGTGCTAGTTTGAAGCTAGCTAGAATGTTTTGGTGAGAAGAACTAGATTACAGGCTGTGAAAGGAAAACAATGGTGATGTCTTCTTCACTCATAGGCTTGCTGAGAGACACAAGAAGGAGACTCAAAACATAGATAAGGCTCTTCTCCTTCTGGTGAGCTCCGAGATGCATCTCTCTATCTAACCTCACCTCCATTTCTCAAACTAATCCACTTTGCTTCCTAACCCCCCTGGCCAAACCTCCATTCTTCCTTGGGACTGGGGTAAGGTTGAGAGGGGTAGGCGGAAGGTGAAGAGGCAGTTGGGAGCCCCTCCTGGGGACTCAGGTTTCTGAGAAGGGAGTTGTGTTTCTGTATTACTTTCTACATTGTGTATTTCTGTCTATAACTGTATATACTGTAAATATCTGCTTGTATATTGTGCTAAGCTGTAAATATAAGCTTCATTCATATTTGCAGAGCTGGCTGAGCCTAGTCTGGGTGATTTCCAAAGTGTGGGGGGGAGGGGGGCAGGGGAGGGGGAGAACACCCAAACCATCACATGTGAATACAGTATTCTACTCCATGAGAGTGTTTCAAGACCCTCTCGAGCTTAACCCACCTCCTTTGTGTTTATCTGATTGATGATGCTTTATATCAGTGCTCACACGGTTAATGATTTAACTAGATTCTACACTCTATGTTCTCTATCCCACACTATATTCTCTACCCCTTTTTCCCATATCAAAACAAAGACTTTCAAAGGTTATTTAGTTCTTAGTTTAGTGCATATCAGTAAATATAAACAATGAGGTAAAAAATCAATAGACTCTCTTCTTCTGTTATGTTTGTGAGATAGATATAGATTTGCATTTAATCAAAAATAAATTCCTTACCTTTTAGCCATTACTGCAGCTTAATAACTTGCAGAGGTTTCCTTTTGGCTGTCTGAAGTCAGAGGGAAATTTGCTCCTGCCATCAGTGAAGAAGGCCTTCATCCATAGCAGATTAGTCTAATGATTTCTTATTAATATACTTGAGCCTAGTTTGAGCTTTGTTACATCAGAAACTAAATTCACATCTCTGTATTCCAAGGATCTTCTATTTGTAAAGTGGACACCACCAAAAGACCACCAATTATCAAGGTGATGGCATTTATACTTCATCAGATCTTTTCCTTTTAAAGTTGAATACAGTTCTATAGACTTACGGTTTTGTGATGGGGGATTTTCAACTGTACATCTTTCACCACTGCTGGCACATGCAATGTAACAGACTGAAGTTCAGCAATCAGCTCATTGATTATAGCCTCTTGCTCAGTTCTTGCCACAATCTTTCTTTTTTCTGTATATTTGATTTTCACAATATCATTGGCTTCCTTATCCTTTCTCTTCTGTTAGAACTACACAAACACTATAAACTACAGAATGCGAATCTTTCACTTCTTTGCTTTCTTTTTCAGCAGTTTAATATAGAAGGAGACCCTTAGGTGCTGTTGAGTTGTAGCATTATTTTGCTAGCTAGCCCAGCAGGACATTTCAGAAGTCACTGCTGTGTTGTATGGCTCCCTAGTGACACTGGACAGCATTGCTCTTACCTTGCACATAGCTGGCTGATGTTACTGAATCTGAGATGCCATGAAAATCATTACAGTTATGGTGACCATTATTGTTCTCCAATAGGATTTTGCTCTTCCTTGAAAATCTTCAGGATGATAGCACACTGGCAGTGCAGTACACTGGGATGATGATCTTGACCACAGCAGGAAGTAGGTAGGATGGAGTGGATAAAAAAGCAATATTTTTTTTGTGGCATGATATTTTCTTTGGCTTGACAATGAAACAATTCTATGTTCTCATCTGATCAGTGCAAACAAAACAATCTTCCTCTTTGATGTGAAGAACACTAATATTACATAGCCCCACCTGAAAAAAATGTCAACTGGTAAGTGGAACACTGCTGTGTCTCACAGCAAATGGCAACAGCTCAGCACTTAATGTCTTATATGAGAAAATGATCACCCTATTGTATTCATCATTCTTAAGGTATTGGCTGGATTTAAGTAATTATATAATTGTATATATTTTATTTGCTCTGAAACAGAAACTGGTTAAACTATTGAGTACTGGAAACAGGAGGAAGTGTCACTGCACATGCCCTGCTCATATGAACTTCCCTTTCACGTCCTGTGTAGGATGGTTTCACACATGAGACTGGATTTGATCTGGCCTGGTGTGAAAGATCATAAATTTTTATGTTGCTGGCAAGTCATTGAACAAGATATTGAATTTTGTACTGCATGACATGTGCTATGAGGTAGATTTAGTGTGATTTTTTAAAAGATAATTCCATCAGCAAAAGCTCTTTTTGCTGAAAACCTCAAGCTGTTTGATGAAAATATTGTAGGTTAGGATATTATCAGGATTTTCTCAGTCTACTGCTGTGAGGTGTCATTTGATTTTTCAGGGCCAATGCATTAATGAATTAATCAGAAAACATGTTGAAGTCAACAGCCATGGCAAACCAAACACTTCCACACTTTAGTATGTACTACTCTTTCTAAATGCTGAAATAACTTCTGCTTATACCTATAGATGAAATCTCTAAAACCACTCAATGAAATGTCAGTTTTGACTTAATGCTGGAGCATAAAGACTCAACCTGTGGAGTTGTTTTAAAATATATTTTGCAAATGGCTTTTAAAAAATACTTGGTTTGCAATTACAATGCACAAAAGCCTCTTGAGCATTCAAGCCATACATCTGTTCCTGCTGCCTGAATTAGGGAAAAAAAAAAGCCCAGATATTTATCTACTTGGACATGGTGACTGTGATGGTGAAATAAGTACTATTTATGAGCTGAAGGGTTTACATGACAGGCTTTTTAATTATCAAACAATGCTCATGGCAATAAAACACAAGTTTCATGGAAAGGACACTCATGCTAGAGGGTCTATTTTAGGAATAGTAAAGCACTTTTCTGTCCTGAGCACTAGATTTAATAAAATAATGTATTTAAGGGGAATGCAGCATAAGACAGACTTCAAGAGACAGACAGATGCGGTGATATGAAGACTCCAGTACAATACCCCACAAAATCTCATAAAACATTGACTCAAGGGGTTTCTTTGGAGGCTTTTCACTATTTAACTGAAAATAAATACTAAACCATCTTCAGGAGGGAAGATAAGCATTAGCATACAGTACCTGATTAAGTGCAGGTTAAAAATAAATCAATCTGAATCCTCAGTTCTGTGGATTGTCTCAAAAAATAAGGAGGTTATATTGCTTAAAGGAGCATTATGTTATCAATTCAACTCCCCGTTGTGTTGAGAATTGTTCAGTGAAGTTCTAGCACAGCATTCCCTCAAAGCCTTTTCTAAAGAGAGATTTGTTTAGCTTCATATTTATATTGTAAGGGAAAGCTAGGGGAAGGTTCCTGGGAAAATATTCTGTACTTTAACTCTGGGCCACAGAAGACTCTACTGTTGCAGACTCCTGTGTAATGGAGGTCTATGGGGAACTTTGAGAAACCAGTGGTTGAGCAATGGTTCAGATGTGCAGCAGCACACAACCATAGAGTATCTGAGCTCCACAGAGATGGAGCTAAGCTGCTGCAGTGCTCAAGATCCCCACAGGAGCAGAGTTAAACAGTAGATTAGCTTCAGCCTTGCACAGTTACAGAGCACCACAGGACTGGTGCCTGAAGATAAGCTCTGCAGTCGTGAAGCTTCAATCATAGTAAATCCAGGAAGCATAACCTATAGGAGGGTCACAAAGATGATTAGAGGACTGGAGCACCTCCCCTGTGGGGACAGGCTGAAGAGTTGAGGCTGTTCAGCTTTGAGAAAGGAAGGCTCTGGGGAGACCTTATAGCAGCCTTCCAGTACCCAGAGGGGGCCTACAGGAAAGCTGGGAAGGGACTTTTTACAAGGGCTTGTTGTGGTGGAACAAGAGGGCATGTACTGAAGCTTCAAGAGGCTAGATTTAGACTGGTTCTTAGAAAGAAATTCTTTAGAGTAAAGGTGGTTACACACTGGAATATGCTGCCCAAATAAGTTGTGGATGCCCCCTCCCTGGAGGTGTTCAAGACCAGGTTGAATGAGGCCTTGGTCTAGTGAAGAGAGTCCATGTCCATGGCAGGGGGGCTGGAACTAAATCATCTTTAAGGTCCCTTCTACCTGAAACCATGGTATGAATCTATGATAAAGGTGTAATATTCATGAATATCACCAAAAATCTGATCTTTGTTTTCTTGTCTATTGTCTGGCACAGGACAGAACTGTGCAAAGCTAATCAGAGAACTAGTCAGGAAATTGGAATTTTATTCACGGACATTTTGTGATGAAACAGAAAAATCTTTCAAGATCTCCCTGGTGGATACTTTACAGCATTAAATGTACAACAAACTACTTTCTCACATCCCTAGACTGCCTTCCAGCTTAACTGTGTTAAAACAGTAGAGTGCTAAAATCACTCTTTGGAGATGAAGTAGTATGGGCATGCTTTGAAGTGAAATAAACCTGTAAAAGAGAGAGTGCTGCTTACCAATGTGGAACAAATTATTTTTCAAAGGTGAGATGCTCCTTCCATCTTCCTTTTTCAAAATCTTCATTTCCAAAGGGCTTAAAAAGGGAAGAGGATAACTTGGGTATTTTTCCATAATGTCCACTTCAAACAGTTACAAATGCCTTCCTTTCCAGAACTAAATAATAAAGTAATATTAGCTCAAAATTAGATTATTTTCTACCTAAATATAATTATGAGTGAAAACCGAGTTGTTGCTTCCTGTAATTTGACAGGAGTGATGAGTCAGTCAGTACTATTTACTGAGTGACTAAAAAGGCCCCACCGAAACAGACACATCACATAGGAGAAATCTTTTGAAGCCTTAGTCCAGGCATGTATTATACTCAAAATACAATGAGAAGAATAGAAAGATAATTCTCAGATAAGACTATGTGGAAAATCTAGCTTTGGTCTCCAAGGCACAACTTGTCTTGATTTGCATAGATCAGAGTATGCTGGCTTTTATTACAGCAGTTCTTTAGTGCTCTTCTAGCCCTCTAAAGATTAAGGAGAAACCATCAGTGTATGTGAAGGATACAACTTCATAGTAAATCACACCTTTGGATTAACACTTCTACGACAAATCTTGGCAGAAATGTGGCCCTGAAAGTTCCTGTTCAGGTAATATTTTCTTTTATTAGTAGAAAAATATTTTGTTCAACTACTGACAGTTTTTCTACTAAAAATGTGACAGAATTTAAAATAAACCAAAATGCTATTAAATTAGATTTATATGGAAAATCTAATTAAGTATATATCTAAACCTTGATAACTTTCTACTTTTATATCTTGCATTCTGAGGAATAATTTCCTGACCTATTTTCAGACCAAGGCAGCCAAAAGTTCAGCTGAATGACAGATTTTAGTGTCCATGAAACAAATCTATGCTGCTGGCATAGTTTAGAACAATGTCTGCAGTAGCCAAGTATCATAGAATCATAGAATCAACCAGGTTGGAAGAGACTTCCAAGATCATCCAGTCCAACCTAGCACCCAGCCCTATCCAGTCAACTAGACCATGGCACTAAGCACCTCAGCCAGGCTTTTCCTGAACACCTCCAGGGATGGTGCCTCCACCACCTCCCTGGGAAATCAAATGCGGTACATGCGCAGTTCCCTGTGTATACCTGTGAGAGAGGTTGCAGTGCAAGTACACTGATAAGACACGTGTAGGAGATTGCACTGCTGCCACACGCTTTCAGTTCCCCCTCATCACAAACATGCAGGTCATTTCTAAGCATAGCAACCATTACCTTCAATAGCTCTGTGTGGGAAGCTTCCTCCCGCAGCGGAGCATGAAAGGTAAACATCAGACCCTGTGATGAGAAGTGTCCTTGGAGCCTTGAGGCTCCCAGGGGCCTGAGCCTGCAACTATGAGCAACCCACGCACAGCTGTCAGGGGGTGGAATCTGCCCGCCTCTGAGGTGGGCACAGCCCAGGGGGCTGACTCTGGCCACCCCCCCTGGGTGGGATCCTTAAGGTGTTTACTGTAAGTTAACCTATCTCTGCCTTACACTTAACCTGGAGCCAATCTGTACCCTCCACTTGTACCAATCTTGAACTAAGTCAGTTGTCTACACCCCCTTTGGGGGCTATAAAGGTCGCTGTATCGCCCTAATAAATTGCACTGCTGCGCAGAAGCCACAGAGTCGACTCTCAGTGCCCCGATCTCTCGCCGCACCGGTCTCCGACCTCCAACAGATGGCGCCCGAACACACCGATTGAACCTCCGGACAACTCCAGGTACGGAAGACCCGCACCCCGGGCCACTTACCGCCGGGCCGCGGAGAAGACGGCCAGGCCGCTTCCCCCCCCACCGCCAGGCCGCGGAGAAGACGGCCAGGCCGCTTCCCCCCCCACCGCCAGGCCGCGGAGAAGACGGCCAGGCCACTTCCCCCCCCACCGCTAGGCCGCGGAGAAGACGGCCAGGCCGCTTCCCCCCCCCACCGCCAGGCCGCGGAGAAGACGGCCAGGCCGCTTCCCCCCCCACCTCCAGGCCGCGAAGAGAACCGCCAGGCCGCTTCCCCCCCCCCACCTCCGGGCCGCGAAGACTACCGCCGCCAGGCCGCTTCCCCCCCCACCGCTAGGCCGAGAAGACTACCGCCGCCAGGCCGCTTCCCCCCCACCGCTAGGCCGAGAAGACTACCGCCGCCAGGCCGCTCCCCCCCCACCGCTAGGCCGAGAAGACTACCGCCAGCCAGGCCGCTTCCCCCCCACCGCTAGGCCGAGAAGAAAACCGCCAGGCCGCTTCCCCCCCCCCCCCCCCCCCCCCCCCCCCCTCCGGCCACGAAGGACATAGAGGCTTCCACATAAAAGGAGCTGGTGGAAACGCAAGAGATCGGACGCTACTATACCCCCTGCTGGGGAAACACGTCTCTTTTTTTTTCTCCTTTTTCCTTTTTTTCTTTCTTTCTATTTTTCCTTTTTTTCCCTTTTTTTCTTTTTTCCTTCCCCCTCGTTAAACCCGTTACTAACCAAGGGAAAGGTGTCTGCCGATACGGACGGCCTATATAGATAGGCGTTTATTAAAAAAGAAAAAAAAAAAAAAAAAAAAAAAAGAAGAGTCGCCGCCCATAAAGATGGGGGCAAAAATTTTAATAACGGCAGCTGGTGTGACGACAGGTGTGACCATATAGATGGGCACTTCTGGGGGCAGTGATCGTGCATAGTCAGATCCCCCCAGGGCAGTTGCCGCCGGAAGGCGAACGCACCACCCACACACACCCCCCCCCCCCCCCCCCCCCCCCTTTTCCTTCCCTTTTTTTTTTCTCTTCTTCCGCGCGCTTACGGAACCTTGCCGTTACCATGGAACCTCCCAGCCGCCCCTCCCTTCTTCCGCGGTTTTTTCAAAGTATTGGTGACTCCCTTTGGGGAGCTGGCGAACCGACCTCACAAGCACTTTTGGATAAACAAGTAGCAATTTCTCTCCTCTTGAACTTTTTGGAAAAGCGAGGAGTTTCCATGTCAAAGAAAAAATTGACTTCCTTAGTAGCATATGGACTAGTAAGAGGACACTTTCAAACCTCAGACTCTCTTTTTGATGAATCTGAATGGCGCCGCTGTGGCGATACTATTTTTGACCAGGCTATTGACGGTGACAAAACAGCCAAAAGCGTACAGAAGCAATGGCGTGATGTCATCAATTGCTTGAAGAAATACAGACTGGAACAGACCCTTGCAGCTACAGCAGCGGCACGGCTTGCTGACGGCTTGGACACTCGGGGGGAGAGACCACTAGAGGCAATGGTTACCCCAGCTAGCTCTCTCTTTTCCGACCTGAAAATTTCTCCAGGCACGGTGGTGCCTTTGATGACTCTCCCCAGTGCATCTACTGTTCCGATGCTGTCCGCAGTGCCGAAGCAACCAGCGCCGCCAACTTCAAACACTCCGACGCAGCCAGCAGCGCCCCAGCAACCAGCGCTGCCAACTCCAAACGCTCTGACGCAGCCAGCAGCGCCCCAGCAACCAGCGCCGCTAACTCCAAACACTCTGACGCAGCCAGCAGCGCTTCAGCAACCAGCGCCGCCAACTTCAAACGCTCCGACGCAGCCAGCAGCGCCCCAGCAACCAGCGCCGCCAACTCCAAACGCTCCGACGCAGCCAGCAGCGCCCCAGCAACCGGTGCTGCCAACTCCAAACGCCCCGACGCAGCCAGCAGCGCCCCAGCAGCCAGCGCCGCCTCAGCAGGACGTCCCAATGCAGCCAGCGCCGCCTCAGCAGGACGTCCCAATGCAGCCGGTGCCGCCGGCTCAGGACCCTTCGTTATACCCTGCGCTGCCTCAAGACGTTCCCGACGTTCCTGCCGTTCCAGTGCAACCACCAGCACCCCCGATGCCAGCGGCACCAATTCCCCAAAACATCCCTGCCGTTCCGGTGCAGCCGTCTGCCCCCCCGCTCCCAGCGCCACCGCCCTACAGTGGTCCATTTTCCCCACTCCCGGCTTCCGCTGCCATCTCGCCACGTCCGGCGCAAACTCCTTTTGCTACATTCCGACCCGCCCCCCCGGCTGCAGCGGGCCCGAGTTGGACTTCCGCCACGGAAGCCGGTCCTTCCTCTCAAGCCCGGGAACCGCCGCCTGTGATTAACTCGGACGCTAGCGACTCCTCACAGTCCGATGCCGACGACACTATTGACAATGTTGCCGACGACTTGCAGAAACTTAGAATAATGCCTTCTGGCAATGCCCAGCCCCTGGCGGCACCACAAGCTACAGAGATCACCGGGAAGACTCTCCAGCTTACACCCGTTGGTCCACAACATCGGTGGCGTGCCGTTATTCGCGACGCCTTGTTACAAGGTGATTGGGAGGCAGCTGCTGCTCTGGAAGGTGCAGCGGCATTCCCAGTTGTGGCAGCACGGACCGCAGATGGACAGCCAGGAGCCACTCACACGGCTCTTGATTGGAAACTGCTTATGCAGTTGAAAACAGCAGTATCTTCCCATGGCTTACACTCACAACCGACTAAGCAATTGCTGAATTACATCTTCTCCGCCTATGTGCTATGCCCAGCAGATTGTGAGACTGTTGCGAGACTGATTTTAACACCATCCCAGTTTATGTTGTGGGAAAGGGCATGGCGCGATGAGTGCAGGAAGGTGGTGGAGCAGCCACGACAACTAGGCGACCCCTTACTCAATGTTCAAGCAGATATACTGCTGGGAAAAGGGGCTTTCAGCTCGCTGGATGCCCAGATACGTCATCCCTTTGAGTGGCATCATGCATCCATGACAACTGCCAGAGCAGCTTTTAATATGGTGCCTACAGAGCCAAAAGCACCCAGCTATACCGCTGTTAAGCAAGGTTTGAGTGAGGACTATAACCATTTCATTGATAGACTAGCAGCTGCAGTTGAAGCAGCCACTGAGTTAGATGCTGCAACCAGACAAGCCTTTTTTTGAACCCTAGCTTTTGAGAATGCTAATAATAAGACCAAGCAGCTGTTGTCCATTCTGCCTAGGGAAGCCTCAGTGGACGATATGTTGGAGCGAGTTGCTCGAATGCCTACAAACCAGCAGCAGACATTTGTTGCAACCCAAATGGATCAAGTTCTAGATAAGCACACGCAGCTCGTAATGGCAGCACTGCAATCCGCAGATGCAAGGAATCGTGGCCGCCGAAACAACAACCCACGGAACCCCTGCTTCCGCTGCGGTCTAACTGGGCACGCGCGCGATGATTGCCCACAGGCTGCAGTCTGGTGTGACCACTGCCAACTTGACTCTCATGCAACTGCGGCCTGCAAGCGCTCGGGAAACTACCAGCGCAGCGCGGCAGGCAGCCGCGCGAGGACACAAGTTGCTGCCCCAGTGATGCTATCTGCCCAGCAACCTCTGGCAGCCTCGGGCTGGATCTTACAACAGCAGTAAGCATCACTTTGATTGACAACCGCCCAGTCCCTATTGCCACCTCCATGAAAGGCCCATTAATGATAAATGGCAAGCCCACTGGCGCATTACTCCTGGGAAGATCCTCTGCCGGGCTGAAGGGATTAATGATTGTTCCCGGGGTGATTGATGAAGACTACACCGGCATCATACAAATTGTTGCATACACTAACAGCCCACCTATCGTGGTGCCGGAAGGCAGTCGCATTGCTCAACTGGTGCCCCTGACCAACCTGCTGCAGGACGTGGCCCAGGGCCGCGCCTTGCCACAAAGAGGAGATCAGGGTTTTGGATCTACGGGTGGCCTAGCCATGCTGACCCTGTCCTTGACTAGACGACCACTTGCATCAGCTATCATTAGTAATGGTCAGGACACAATAACCATGGACGTTCTCCTGGATACAGGTGCCGATATAACCATTTTTTCCATACCTGCCTGGCCCTCGCACTGGCCAGCAGGCCCAGCTAAAGACGGTATTGAAGGTGTTGGTGGAGTATCTCAGACTCTGACAAGCTCACAGCGAATCAGTATAACCATAGATGACAGGACAGGCTACGTCTTTGCAACCATCGCACCTCTCCCGCAAGGTGTAAATGCGCTGATTGGTAGGGATGTCATGATACAGATGGGAGTCGTGATGACTACTCCGCAGGTAATTTTTCAGCAGCGGCCACTGGACGGCAGCCGCCCATAATCAAACTCCAGTGGCTTTCTAATACACTGATCTGGATAGATCAGTGGCCGCTGCGAAAAGAACGGCTGCAAGAAGCACACAAGCTCGTCGAAGAACAACTTGCTGCAGGCCATATTGTACCTTCAACCAGCCCATTGATTCTCTAGATATAGACTGGGGTCTTGATAACTATGTTGGACTCTGGGACTTTACCGTTGTTTTTTGACTTTAATTGTAATATATTTTGTATTTTGGACATTCGTTGGATAAGGTACTGATACTTATTAATAATATTGGATTTTTAGGATAATGTTAATAATGCAGTAATTCTTAGGCAATCATGATAGAACATAATTAGCTTTTGATAGTTATTATACTGATATACTATGGTAAGGCATCATATTTTATACTTATAAGTCCCTATTCACTTTTTCTATACTAAAGATAATATGGTACCATATTCTCTTTTACACACTCACTCACACACCTTTTTTCTTTTCCTTTTCTATTAGGCTTATAAGTTAAGACAGTATTATAGTTATATGATTATTTTTTTCTTTAACGTATAGAAATGTAGAATTTTGTCTTTTATATAAAAAAAAAAAAAAAAAAAAAAAAAAAAAAAGGAAAAGGGGGCGAGGTGGAAGAGGAGCTAGTAAAATAAGAAGAGAGGCATGGAGAAACACTACAGCCTTTTTGGACACATCGTACAAGTAAGATCAGTGGATTTATCAGCTTAGGTATTGAATATGTTCATATTATGCTTTATCACCTGTCTGTACAGGCCCTAAGGTGGATACCAACTTGAATATGATTGGTTTGTCCTTTCATGAAGTGAGCAGAAAATCCTGCTCAGATGGCAGAATTGTGGTAAGATCTTGGGAGAGTCATAGAGATGATGATCATGAGTATTTGGATTATAAGGCATTGGATCTTGGCTAATGAATTTGGGTATTTTCATGAGCTTCAATGATTGTAGCTTAATGGAATAGATTCGGTCTGGTCCCTTTGGTGAAGGCCAAAGCCCACTTAAAATTGGCATAAGTTGGCAAGTGATTTCTTTATCTCTTGCAAGGGCCCTGCAAGGGATGAAAAAACACTGCTCCAAATTCTTGAAGTGAATCGAGAGCTGTGGGAAAAGGCCTAAGCAGAATAGCCTGAAAGCAACATCTAAGACGCACTCTTGTATTATATTTGGGGGTTGGTAGTTCTTAAGCACAATCGTCAGACGCAGCTCATAGCCGAGGACTGCACTGGGAACATCAAGATCTCTGAAAAGTATGAAGTGAACTTGAAGCTATGGAGAGATACTGGACAATTCACTTGCCCACAACATCGGCTACCATAGTGAGCTAATGAAGACGTGACAGACTTGCGCCCTCCAGAAGCTGTGATGTTCGTCTGGACTTTTGGGTTTTTGAACATTTGACTCACTGTCGCTTGCAGAAATAGCTTTTGGGATCATTAGCTAAGCTTGGGTGGCTGGTTTGCCAGATTGTTGTCACTAGCAAAATTCTTAACAAATGTATTCTCTTTACTTTAGCACCATTGACCTGCGCTCCCACTGAGCACAGCTTGTTTAAAATCAAACGTGGGTTGCTCAAAAGAAAAGAAGGGGGTATTGTGGGAAGCTTCCTCCCGCAGCGGAGCATGAAAGGTAAACATCAGACCCTGTGATGAGAAGTGTCCTTGGAGCCTTGAGGCTCCCAGGGGCCTGAGCCTGCAACTATGAGCAACCCACGCACAGCTGTCAGGGGGTGGAATCTGCCCGCCTCTGAGGTGGGCACAGCCCAGGGGGCTGACTCTGGCCACCCCCCCTGGGTGGGATCCTTAAGGTGTTTACTGTAAGTTAACCTATCTCTGCCTTACACTTAACCTGGAGCCAATCTGTACCCTCCACTTGTACCAATCTTGAACTAAGTCAGTTGTCTACACCCCCTTTGGGGGCTATAAAGGTCGCTGTATCGCCCTAATAAATTGCACTGCTGCGCAGAAGCCACAGAGTCGACTCTCAGTGCCCCGATCTCTCGCCGCACCGGTCTCCGACCTCCAACAGCTCTGCAGGCCACATTTAGAAAAACAGGTGAGTTTGTCAGTTGTATAGCCTGGCTGACTCCCCAAAACAGACTCCAGACAATCAAGTAGCCTTCATTCCTTCTAAACACTGACATGTTATTTAATAATCACAGAAGAGCACCTGAAAGGACTTGAGTTTCAGATTTGATACAATCCCCATCTGAGGGTAGGCATTAGTGGAGAGTGAGTTCTCAAGGAAATCATAGAAGACGTAGTTTATTTGCTATCAGTATCTGATAATTAGTGGTTTAAGAATTTCTTAAACCAAGCATGACCTTAGATCCTTCTGTTTAACAAACCCTGAAGGATTTATTTGTTTCTTCTATACATTTATTTGAATCCATTTCTGCCTAAGTTCTTCACAATATCCTGTGGCAATGAGTTCCACATTTTAATCATGAACATGTTAAAAGTACTTCACTTGTTTAAAGTCCAATGCTTGAAAAATATTATCTGATTCTTGGTCTCTTTGTAAACTAATAAATGATCATCACTCCTAACTTTATATACTTGTATAACAACAATTCATCTTTTCCTAATTGGAAGTTTTCCTTACTGAAAGGTTCATTGGGTGCTGGAACAGGCTGCCCATAAAAGTAGTGGGGTCACCATCCCTGGAGCTATGTGAAAGACATTTATATGAGGTGCTTAGGGACATAGTCTAACAGTTGTATACAGGGAGATGCTAGGTTATGCTTGGACTCAAAGATCTTAAGGTATTTTCCAACTTTAACAAGTCACTATTTGTCAATTCTGTGATTCTACAATAAATCACCATTTTCACCTGCCCTCAGTCCATCCTTGCAACAAAAGAGATCCAAATTTAAGAAGTTTGGAAGGTCAGAAATGTAGTTCTAAGTGTAAATTACTGTCAGAGTGTGGCGTAAGTCCCTGCAGATGGTGAGGGGAATTTTATCTGGAGAAGTATTTAAGGAAGGACCCAGCACAATATGCAAGAGCACCCTGTGGAGGAACAACTCTGTGTTGACAAGCACAACAGATGGCCCCATTCCTTGTGTGTTTTCTATGCCTAATTCCCATTGTCATGTAATTTGTATGTCTGTCTCAGAGTCTTGTCTGAAAGTCTAATCTATGTGAACTAGGATCATAAGATGATTAGTGAAGAGGCAAATTTCAAAACGTCTTTCTCAGAAACTTTCTGCAGTGAAACACAATACTAAAAAGTAGATCTCCTGAAAACTTTGATTTTTCTCCTTGTAGATAATTTTACAATAGAAAAATAATCCTATTTATCTCAATTTTTTATCATAAGTATTTAAATAATACTACGACTTCTATGCTGTTATGCTACAGGCTGGGGACAGAGTGGCTGGAAAGCAGCCAAGAAGAAAGGGACCTGGGAGTACTGGTAGATAGTAGGTTGAACATGAGCCAGCAGTGTGCACAGGTAGGAGAGCCAGTTGCATCCTGGCCTGGATCAGGAACAGTGTGGCCAGTAGGACAAGGGAGGTTATTCTTCCCCTGTACTCAGCACTGGTCAGGCCACACCTTGAGTACTGTGTCCAGTTCTGGGCTCCTCAGTTCAAGAGAGATGTTGAGGTGCTGGAACGTGTGCAGAGAGGGGTGACAAAGCTGGTGAAAGGCCTGGAAGACAAACCCTATGAGAAGAGGCTGAGGGAGCTGGGGGTGTGCAGCCTGGAGAAGAGGAGGCTCATAGGGTGACCTCATTGCTGTCTACAACTACCTGAAGGGAGGCTGTAGCCAGGTGGGGGTTGGTCTCCTCTCCCAGGTAACCAGCAACAGAACAAGGGGACACAGTCTCAAGTTGTGCTGGGGTAGGTATAGGCTGGATATTAGGAAGAAGTTCTTCACAGAGAGAGTGATTTCCCATTGGAATGGGCTGCCCAGGGAGGTGGTGGAGTCTCAGTCCCTGGAGTTGTTCAAGAGAAGACTGGATGAGGCACTTAGTGCCATGGTCTAGTTGACTGGCTAGGGCTGGGTGCTAGGTTGGACTGGATGATCTTGGAGGTCTCTTCCAACCTGGTTGATTCTATGATTCTATGATGTGCTTCCCTTTGCATTGAATCCAAAATCATTTTTGACATATGGATTGCAGTTCAGATGGCATTTGGTTTACTCTTGCCAGTGGAATTTGTAGCCATAGAACTAATATTAAACAGTTCAGCAGGAAATCAAGCAGAGAACACTCTTTTTAAATGAAAAAGATGTAGTATATAAATGGGATAAAATGGAGGGGGGAAAAAAAGAAAAAAATGCAAAATAATTCACAGAACAGCAAAGTGGTCACTAGCTTTTCTTTATGATTATTGACTACAAATTTCCATGGCTTCCGAAATTTTTCAAATAAACAATTTCTGTGGTCTGAGCAAAATGTTCCCCAGGGAAGATGCTACCTTGGTTTGAAACCAAGTTCACCCTCAGTCACAACACATTTGCAATAAAGCATATTTCTCTGGAGTATGGCCAGTGGTGTTACAAATTACTGATCAAAAAGAGAAGTGTCAGTTCAAGACTAAGGAAAGCTTAACAGCAGCCCAGAAGTCTTTCCCACCTGCTCTTCTCCACATATAGTTTCAATTCAGGACAGAACTGACCATAGTCCCATAGTCAAATAGTGTTCTTCATTAACTGGGAGTGTCTGTGTGCATTTCTAATACATTGCAGGAGATGAATCTTGTGAAATTTAATTACTGTAGCTTTTGTTTTTCTCACAGCATTTCTAATGACAGGTCAATATTTTGCATCTAGCATAGACAGCCTATTTTTAAAGTTATTTCTGTATTTAATTTTTATTTATTTCCAATGCTAATTCATTCTGCTGTCTGCTGTATTAATCCTTGGGAAAAGTCTCTTAATGTCCATTGACAACGTAGGAGGTCTAGAGCTCTTTGGAGACTAATTAGAGTCACTACTTCTGCTCTTTAGCCACCGCTAGTTTGAAACAAAATCTTTCTAAAGATAAGCTCATTTTCCCTGTTATGAGTTTCCATGAAGGTAGTAGATTCCAAAGTACTACTACAAGGAAGATGTGATGGTTAGGGTGTTCCCAACCCCCCACACTTTAGAAATCACCCAGACTAGACTCAGCCAGCTCTGGAAATACGAATGAAGCTTATATTTACAGCTAGCACAATATACAAGCAGATATTTACAGTATATACAGTTATAGACAGAAATATACAAGGTAAAAGGTAATACAGAAACACAACTCCCCTCCCAGAAACCTGAGTCCCCAGGAGGGGCTCTCGACCACCCCTTTTACCTTCCCCCTGCCCCTCTCAACCTTACCCCAGTCCCATGGCAGAATGGAGGTTTGGCCAGGGGGTTAGGAAGCAAAGTGGATTAGTCCAAAATGGAGGGTGAGGTTAGAGAGATGCAGCTCAGCCAGCAGCCCCAGCGAGAGTGGTGCTGAGTGTGTTATCTATGTTTTGACTTATGTTTTTATACATCTCAGCAAGTCTATGAGAGAAGCAGATACCACCATTGTTTTGCTTTTACAGCCTGTAATCTAGTCCTTCTCACCAAAACATTCTAGCCTGCTCCAAACTAGCTCAGAAGATTATGAGCTTTCTTTCCACATAATAAATATGCTATGAGAGGATGTTAGCCATGGTTGCTCATTGCTGTTTGGAATAGAGCACCCTTTTCACAGACATTTTAAACCTTCATCACTTCTGTGTGGCCATGGTCTGCAAGGATAAACCTGCAGTTGGAAGACTGGGACACATCAAGTTGCAGAGGATGTAATATTAATGTATCAGTGTGGGTGAAGGAGCTTCTCAAAATGGTAATAAAATCAGGAAAAATGCAGAGTATTTTTAGATTTATAGGAAGCAACCTGAAAATTTCTCATTAAAAAATACAGTTAAATGTTGGAAATTACTTCAAGGAGGCTTTACAATACAAAAAAACCTCCAAAACTAAACAACCCCACAAACAAACAAAAAAACCTCCTCAGGCTCACTACTTCACAAGATCTATATAATGTTGATATTCTTGCACTAGAAATGTTCCTTTTTTACTTTAACTAGCATGAATCAACATAGTCTTCAACAGAGCTACACTGATTTACATCAGCTGCAGACACGACCCATTGTATTTAATTTTAGGCATCTTATTATGAGAAAGATATTCTCATATTGGAAGAAGATCAGAAGAAAGCTGCAAAAATGATTAGACTTCTGGAGTGATTGATGTATGAGGATTGATTGCAAGTGCTAAATATGCATACTTTGTCTAAGAAATGACTAAAGGGGGACATGGCAACAATCTATAAATATTTGAAGAGTCTAAATGTCAAAGAGGGAAAGGCATTTTCAGGATAGAGAAGAGATAGAATCATAGAATCAGCCAGGTTGGAAGAGACCTCCAAGATCAGCCAGGCCAACCTAGCACCCAGCCCTAGCCAGTCAACCAGACCATGGCACTAAGTGCCTCATCCAGGCTTTCCTTGAACACCTCCAGGCACGGTGACGCCACCACTTCCCTGGGCAGCCCATTCCAATGACAAATCACTCTCTCTGTGAAGAACTTCCTCCTAACATCCAGCCCAGACACCCCCCACCCCGGGACAACTTGAGACTGTGTCCCCTTGTTCTATTGCTGGTTGCCTGAGAGAAGAGACCAACCCCCACTTGGCTACACCTCCCTTCAGGTAGTTGTAGAGAGCAATGAGGTCCCCCCTGAGCGTCCTCTTCTCTAGGCTAAACAACCCCAGCTCCCTCAGCCTCTCCTCATAGGGTTTGTGTTCCAGGCCCCTCACCAGCTTTATCATCCTTCTCTGGACACCTTCCAGCACCTCAACATCTCTCTTGAAATGAGGAGTCCAGAACTGGACACAGCACTCAAGGTGTGGCCTGAGTAGTGCTGAGTACAGGGGAAGAATAACCTTCCTCGTCCTACACCAGAAAGCCATTGGCCCTTTTCTTTTTATGTCCATCCTTTTACCCCACCTTTCTCTTTTCCTCTCCATCTCCCTCCTTTCATCACCACCTCCCCTTTTCCATCATACCTGCCCTCTTTCTCACTCTACCTACCATTTCCCCCTTTTATCCCCCAAACCCACACCTGGGTCCTGTTGAGTCTCCTCCCACCCCAGGTGTAGCCACTTTGCCTTCCCTGCCCACTCCCCTTTATAATCAGCCCCAGGACGGGCAGCAGCCCAAGTTTGCCCATTTGGGCAGAGGGATCCTCCTCCCATCATCACTGGTGAGTCCCTGTGGTGCATCACCGGGTGAATGGTGGAGGGGATCTAAAGGCCGGGGGGCCTGTGTGGCCCCCCGGCTAGGTAGGGCTAGGCTAGGCTCAATACTTGCTCTGACATCGCTCACAGGTGCTGGTTGAGCTTGTTGATGTTTAGCTTCTGCTCACTTGTAGGACTGCAGCAATTACAGGAGCAAAGCTGGAAACGCCTCTGAGAAGCGCTGGAGTCGCACGGAGCAAACACCTGATGCTTCAGGACAAAATCAATTAGAAATAAAAAGAAAGTGAATTAAAAAAATTCCTCAAAGGGAAACCTTAGAATGTGGAAAGATGTTGCCTTTGCAGAAGTGGGGGGAAAAAAGGCAGATAGAGATAGGTACATTTGCAAACATGTCTGGGATGCAAAATTGTTCTAAACGACCTTGGAAAGGGTAGCTGTTTCAAATAATCGAATCACATGTGCCAATCTCTCTCTTTGGAGGATGGGATTTTTCTTTTTCTTTTTCTTTTTTTTGAGATTTAAACAATTGTCACTCCAGAGGAACCATGAAATTGGGATTGGGGTGGAAGTGGCATGGAAATCACAGAAAGGCTTGAAACACAAGGGATTTTTAAAGGTCATCTAGTCCAAACACACTTCAGTAAGCAGGGGCATCTTTAACTCGGTTGAGCAGAGCTGACATTGAATCCTTTTAGGGGTGGGGCTTCTATCACCTTTCTGGGCAACATATTCCAGTGTCTCACCACCACCATTGTAAAACATTTCTTTTTCCTTTAGTTCAAAACCAGTAACCTGGACCTACAGTTCTATATCTTCTTATGAATTCCGCTAAGAATTGATTTCAGAATTCCAAGAAGTGAGAAGTGTAACAAAGATCTCTGTAACATGTTGTCAAGAAAGAAGATTCAGATAAGTGGGGAGAAAATTAGAATAAATTAATGTTCATCAAGAAAGAGCTGCACATCCACAATTTCAAATGTGAGAAGTGAGAAAATAGGTTTCAGGATATATAGAGAGATGACAAAATAATTTGACATAAAGAATCACAGCTCCAAGTTGAAATCAAGAATCTCTGAGACAATGTTTTCTTAAAGTTGTAAATTATCTCCAAAAATGAAAATAAATATGGAATGTAAAAGTAAAATAAACGTGGTTATCTGCTTGCATTTCATGATACCATGAATTTTACAGCTGTTGAAACCAAAATAAATCATAATATCCTTCTTTATTTTTTTTACCTCCAGCATAACACAGGTTACAAAATATCTTTCATCAATTCATATGGCAAGTCGAACAAAAGAGTCTCTTTTAGAAAGACTTTCAGCCTAGATTTAAAGACTCTAAGTGATAGAGAATTCATTTCATCCTTTTGTAATCCACTGTAGTGCTTGGCACTTCTCTTTGCTAAAATAAATATGTCTTACTTCAACTATACTTGCTGCTGATTTCAGTTTCTAGCCACTGGCACTCTCTGAATAATTCCTACCATGTTTACTTCTCAGGAATCCATTTATGACCTTGACACATGCTATTTTATTCTTTGGTTGAAGTTTACCTACAGTTTTGCCAGGACATCACAATTCAGAGACTTGGTAAATTTATCTTTACACATAGTTTCCTTAAATGTATAATTTGTTTTCCTAATATAATGTAGCAATTACTCATTTAAGCTAATAGGTATATTCATATTGACCCAAGAGGCCACAATGGCATGCAAAATATTTTGCAGAAGCTAAACAGACTGAACTGGGCTGGCAGGAAAAAAACCTCTAACTCACCACCACTCATCATTGTAAATTACATCTACGTAAACACCAACATCTGCTTGTTGTGCAAATAGAGTTTATCATCAGAGTACCCATTATGTTATTATGAGTAGATGAGATGGTTTAATATTCATTACAGATATACAAGCAGCAAGAAACTGCTTTGTGCACATGCTAATGGGCAGTAAATGTATGAAATAATTGCACCAGCCTCCACAGGTAATTAGAGTTTTGAAACTTAAACTGATATAGTATGAAGAACTTCAATGCCATTAAGGAGACATTTAGAGGTAATATGTGTGCTTAGTGAATATATTCTATGAAAAACCTCAAAAAGACCAATAAGGAAAAACTAGCAAGTGTGCTTTAGACTATACACAACACTCAACTCACTAATTTTTGACTGTTTTGTAATAATTTGTATTACATTTAAAGGAAAAAAATACAGTCCAGCTATAAATACTTATACAGTGATATGGATTGAAAAAAAAAAATCCTACCTTGTGCCATTCCTGTGTACTTGTGTTGAATTTTGGACTTAAGAGGTGCAAAAGAAAAGAGGCATTACTGTATCTACTAGCTCTTCACTTTCACTGCATGTATCCATCCAGGAAGAAGTACAACAGACAGCAGGTAGGGCATTTATCACTTCTCAGAGTCAGTACTCCTGCTTGCAGAGCTAAGTCATGACAGAAAGTAACAAATAAAATAATAAAAAATATAATCATGTGACTCTAAGGAGCATTTCTTGTAAGTCCACTCAGTCAGGCTAGAAGACACAGATGTAGATAGCAGTTGTGGACATGAATTCATATTTTTAACAAATAATTTACTAAGTAATTTCTATGAGCCTCTTAGGAGCTCAAAGAAAGGAAAGAGGAAAAAAAAGGTTGCTTTTTTTTAAAGACACTGAAAAGAGTAAAAACATTTGTCTTCAAGAGGTCTCAAGCTAAGTACTTATAAAAACATACCCCTCTGAAAAAAAACTGACTACAAGATGCTCTAACTACAAAATGTAAGCAGCAGTTATCTAATCCAAACCCAGCAAGCCTGAAACAGTGACATGGATGTTCAGATGGTTATTTTGCTATCTTCTTTTTATTTTTCATACAATGTGATATCACCATGAACAAACAGTATCTCTGAATTTGGCTAGACTTACTAGAAGATTTGATACATTTGAGCATGTATTAGAGGCTTCTCTTTTTTTTTCATTTTATTGATTTGAGGACATCAGAGAGGAAAATTTTGCTCATGATACTACATATGATCCCACATCAGCCTGTCAAATGGGACTTCAACCTTTGTGGGGAAACTCAGGCTAGTTCTGGGCTAATGAAATAGTATTTACACTGTTCAGTAATTCCTGTAATTCTCACTTTGTGGTGGGGAGACACTAATATTCATTGAATTTTGCTTCTTACCTTTAAATTTGACTTAACTGTCTAGAGAGATCTGATTGTGAGCTGGAGCCTTAGTTTGCATCAAGTGATACCTCTCCAGTGAAAGCAGTCCATGACTGTCAAGAAGTCTATTCACACCTGTTCAAGTGATAATGTAAAGGTGCTAATGTGATGTAATAGCAGAAGTGTGCATTTAATTTGCTTGCTTTATACAGAAAAGCCTATGCAGCTTTTACTGTGTATTGCATATAATGGACTTATAAAGAAGATAAAATTTGTAGTGTTCTGATTCATATTCTTGCAAGTTTCTTAAATCAGAGTGCACGAGATTGATAGAGAGGTCTGTAAAAAGCATATAGCTGTAATGATGCAATGTCTAGTCAAGAACAAACTTAAACTGAAGTCCTGTCCCATCACATGATAGATTACCATAATGACTTTTACACCACATAAGAATATATGAATTTCTATGCTGGGATAAATCAGAGCTCCCTCTAGCCCAGGAACATAAGTGATGCTGGAAATAATGAAAGCCTAGGGAAAGAGGATAAGCATGGGGAAACTGTAAGGGATGCTTCCCCAAGTAACCTCCAGTCTGTGATTTAGGAACTTCCAGACTCAGTGGTTCTGTTTTTAATACCTGTTGATGGAATTTTCTTTTCTGAATTTCTTTTATTGGTTTTTGAACTCGTCAATGCCTCTGGCATCGCTAGCACCCTGTGGCAGTAACATGGACAACTTAATTATGAGTATCGCACAAAATTAACTTATTTTGTTTGCTTGAAGCCTGCTACTCCATAATTTAATTTCATGTCTGTTAGTTCTCGTGCTGTAAGTAAAAAGTGAATAGCTGTTTCCTATCCTCCTTTTCAGTGTCAGTCATGATTCCTTTTCTCTGGGTTTTCTAAAGCTGTGAGGAATCAGACTCAAAGAATCATAGAATGCTTTGGTTTGGAAGGCATCTTAAAGATCATGTAGCTTCAACTCCTTCTGTTCCAGGACAGATCAACAACTGGTTTTCTTTTTCTGAAACTGAAGCATGTGAAAATAACAACAAACAAGTGCTTAAATTTTCACATAACTGTCATTTAAACAATTAGCTATGCTCACTATTTCTACTGTCCCACCTAAGACCTGTGTGATGGTTTGGAGGTTACCCCGCCCCCCCACACTTTTGAATTTGCCCCAGCTAACTCAGACGGACCCTGGGAATATAGATGAAGCAATTTATTTACAGCTAGCAGAATTTACAAGCAGCTATTTACAATATATACAGTTATATACAATTATATACAGAAATATACAAAGGATAAACAATACAAAAGCACAACTCCCCTCCCAGAAACCTGAGTCCCCAGGAGGGGCTTTCAAACCACCCCAACACCTTCCCCGGCCCTCTCAACCTTACCCCAGTTCTCAGGAAGAAAAGAGGTGCAGCCAAGAGGTTAGGGAGCAGGGTTAGTAGGAGCAAGGTTAATGAGATGTGTCTCGGTCTAAGGCAAAAGCAAGAGTGAGAGACAAAATGGAGAAAGTTTACTTCTTCTTCCCAGAGCTCTCAGCGAGACTGTGAGAGAAGTTGACATCAATTGTTTTCATTTCACTGCCTGTTATCTAGTTCTTTTACCAAAACATTCTAGCTTGCTTCAAACTAGCACAACCTGCCAGAGATTCATAAAACTGTTGAAGGCTGAAAGATCCTGTCAAGTAGTTCTTTTCTTTACTTTGTAATCTTTGTTGTTGTTTGCTGAGCTCTGGTAAGCTGAACATCTTTGGACCTTCTCAAATACTGTGCCTTTAGAAACAGCAGCTATATTCTTTAATGTAGTTTTTTTTTCCAGTTATAAACAGCATAAAATAGATTCCATGTTTCATGTTTGCGCTTATCAACTAATCTTCAAGATACTAAAATAGTACAGATTTCCTACTCCCTTGCTCTTAGCTGTTGCTCCATAGACTTAAAACAATGACATTGATTCATTATTGATATCTTCACAGTGGCTAATTAAGTGACAATTCAGGGAGTTTGGTATGAACCGATATGAAACAAAATAATTTCAGTTGTGACCTTCACTGCATTTAGCAGTAATCTGTTCTAGAAGTCTGAAGGATAGTATAAAAGCCTTATTTTATTCATGAGCATTTCTCACTTATAGCATGTTAGAAAACAGCCTACTGTGTTTCAGCATAGCAGAAAGAAAACATAATGTGAGTTTTTGTGAGGTTCAGAAACCTCTGTGATTTCTATTCTTACATCAACTACAGCATACACCACTGTCCTGGAGTCCTGTATACCCCTAAATTCCTCTCCCTCTGTGATATGAATGGGAGAGGAAAAGGCACAAAAAATCATAGAAGAATCATAGAAGCAGCCAGGTTGGAAGAGACCTCCAAGATCATCCGGTCCAACCTAGCACCCAGCCCTAGCCAGTCAACTACACCATGGCACTAAGTGCCTCATCCAGGCTTTTCTTGAACACTCCAGGGACAGTGCCTCCACCACCTCCCTGGGCAGCCCATTCCAATGCATCCAGCCTATACTTTCCCCAGCACAACTTGAGATTGTGTCCCCTTGTTCTGTTGCTGGTTGCCTGGGAGAAGAGGCCACCCCCCACCTGGCTACAATGTCCCTTCAGGTAGTTGTAGACAGCAATGAGGTCATTCCTGAGCCTCCTCTTCTCCAGGCTAAACACCCCCAGCCTCTCCTCGTAGGGTTTGTGCTCCAGGCCCCTCACCAGCTTTGTTGCCCTTCTCTGGACACCTTCCAGTACCTCAACATCTTTCTTGAATTGAGGGGCCCAAAAGATCTGTTCCCCACCCCCCCAACCCTGCTGGTGTGAAGGGGGGGAGCAAGGGGCCCTTCCGGCACGAGGGGTGCCCGTGCAGTGCCCGCGCTGGGATCGGGCTGGGATTGGCTGTGGTCTTCACACCTAGGAAGTGGTAACTCTGCTCTTTGTCTAGGAAGAGTACAAATACTGGGGGACTTCCCACCTTGGGGTTCACACCTTAGAGTTCATTCCCACCTTAGAGTTTGTGCCTGCCTGAGAGTTCTCCCCAACCTGGATAGATTCTGCAGCAGGAGCCCCTGGCGCTCTGTTCCGAAGGATGGCTTCCCACCATTAGCACCCTTTATGCAGGCTCCAGAGGCCTTAGCGACCCTCGGATGGCCTCTGAAAGAGAACCCGAGGGGACAAGCAGCTGGACCACCCTTCTTTCAGCCAGCCTGGCTCACCTGTGAGTAGCTCTGGCTCAGCTTTATTTGATGGGGAACACTATCATTTAATAGCTCAACAAGCCTTTTCTGACTTCCAAAATAGTCAAATTATCTATGGTATCCTCATAGATCTTCTCAACCGAACTGAATCTGCTAATTAAAACTAAATTAATTTCTGTATATAGTTTTGGGGATGGGTTTTTGGGAAAATAAAAATAACTCTATTTTTAAATGAAATTCCTGACTCGGCCACATTAATTCCCTGCCTCCACAACAACCACTTACTGGGTTATTTCTGCGACATATGAATTCCGTGAGCTATATTATGAGGTTAACTTTGCAGAAAGGATTTTCAGTTCTATCAAATAGCAATAAGAAGGTGGTGAACTGAAATTAGAGAAAGCTTTAGCATTTACTTGTCTTCTGTAATTTTATTAGTTTAAACTGCCAGAAAGGACTCCAGTCACCTTGATGTAACTTAATAATTCAATAAAAGCTTCATGCAGATTTAAATAAAATATCATGATCCAGAATTATGCATCCCCAAACTCAGAAAAATTTAACCACCCCTTCATTCTCCAACAACTGTGCACACACACACAAATGTACATACCAACCATTTACAAATGCCTACAGGAAACACATATGTTTGGCTGCACACCCTGAAGATACTCAGATGTTTCAGCCAAGTGTTGACATTCCAAATCTAAGGTAAGAGTGAAATGCTTCACCCAGTACTTCTTTTTACAATAGGGCCAGCTTTGGCTGAAGTTGGTGGTTTCCTTGTCGGTATAAAATAAGGTGATACCTCAGAGTGAGAATGAGATGTCTTCATCACTGAGAAAGCCTAAAGCTCAAGAGATCAGTCCCTGAGGTGTAGCATGGATGGATTAACTGGTGCAAATCCTACAATGCACATGCTTTTTGCACGGAAGTTGACACAAATTCAACACAAACCTGTGCAATAATCTCCTGTCTTGTATAGGAACCTTAAGAAAAAAACCCTGAATTTTCTACATGTACAGAATTTAGAAACTTCGAAATATTGAAAAATATTGATTTTTTTTTTACAGTAATTGTTACTGGGGGATAAGGGAGATGGAAGATTACTGCTTCTAATTTTGCATAGAATCATAGCATACCAAGTTGGAAGTTACCTCAATAATCACCACATCTAGCTTTTCTTGGCAAAGGACCAACACTCTGTCTAGATCAATCCTTAAACTGTCCAATATTTGGGGACAGTGTTTTCTGATAGAGAAGTTCTGTAAGCACAGGATGTAGACCATAGGAAGCACTTAGAAGGGAGAAAAAAAGTTCACTCATCTGCCATATTGATTATGAAGGTCTATTATGGATGGTAGTTTCTCAAAATGAGACAAAATGATAGCTAGTTTTCTGTGGAAGGAAGTGACCAGAAGCTCTACCCATATCATAAAAGATCATGTTTTGATACTCCAGTCATTGTAGTCTAGAGTCAACCACTCTAGACTAATCTGTTTAAAATTAGATATAGTCTATTCATCAGCCCAATGTTGTAATTAGAGTAGAAAGAAGTCTGCTTGTTCTTTTTCATCCACTTAGAGGATCTAACTAATATTTAATAAAAAACCAAAGCATTCCAACTTTTATAATGCATAGCTTGTTAAGCATATGAATACATCAGAATAAACTGTTTGCAAACAATATTGAACTATCAACAAATTCAAGTGTCTCTTTTCTGCTGGATGCAAAAACTACTTTTTTAAAAATTCTATACTGATTTGGCAGTAGTTTGATTGTACATTTCTTTAACATACTTCAATGTGCTATTTTGGAAAAGGTGATTATGTAATACAAGTAAGCTAGAAAATAAAAGAACATTACATTTACAAAAAAGATCCATACTTACCTCTATATGGGCAAAATAATTGTCCATGTGTCCTCCTGAGCACACTCATTGCTATACACTCAGTCCACTTGACTACCACAAGACTACTCCATAGGATTTCAAGCAGGCACATATTTAAGTGCTCTGCTGAACCAGAGCCTAGAAAAATGAGCAATTAAAGACTAAGGAAAAGTTTTTAATTAAAGGATGTATCCAACACTCCAAAAATCATTTAGTTGTGTCCTCCAAATCTGGGTAGCTAACAGAAGACAAACTTTAATTTATAAAAGTCTGTTGTGATTTGATACTAATTCTGCTAGCTTCATACAGCAGAACTTTCAAAACTTTCAAAATAGAAATGGGGTATTTTTGTGAATGATAACAAGTCAAAGCTTCTTTCTATGTTTTTCTCTTCCAAGAACTGTGTTTATAGTATGTTGCACAAATGACTCACTCAGAGAGCATCTGTGCTAAGTACTGAGTGGGCCAACGCTTTTTGTCAAGTAATATGACACATTTTGCTCTTTTTTGTTTGCAAATTATGAACAGATTTTTTAAAAGGTTCTTTTCTCCCCTCAAGTTAGAAGTTCTTGGGTTTTAGATCAGCTTTGACCCAGCTACCACTCGCACAGAAGGTTCCAAGTTTTGAGAAAGAAGACTAACAGTGCGTATTCTCTTCAAGTCTAGCGTCTGTTTGTGTCAGCACTACCACTAGTGAATACTTCTGCCAGAATAATTTGCCTGACAAAGCACAGCTAATGACAGAGGAAGACTGCAGAAAGGTTTTTATAATCTGCATTCACATGCATAGTCAAGGAAGCAATCACAAACTTCTACATTGTTCAGATCTGTCAGTATTTTGGGTATATATCATACAGTGGACATTGTCACACTGGAAAAAAAAAATGTGCTGCTTCAGTATAATTGTTGTGCTCAACTTCCATGGGAAGAATTTCCCCAGTTTACTTTCACCAATGTGTCAGCAATTTTGCCAAAAATCTGGGTGTTTTTTTTTCCCAGTAATTATTAGTTAAATAGTTGAATGAGCATTCACAGAAGCACAGTTCTACTAATGGCAGAGAGCAAGCTCCATTTTAGAAGTTAGTTTTTCACATGCAAACAGTATTTCTGGAACAATTGGACTAAATATATCTTCTTGCAAATATAACTGTTCTAAATGGCATTGTACAAAAATATTTTTTTCAAGGAAGCATTTTTCAGTGGGAATATGCAAAATTTAAAATATGGACTAGAGTGGAAATCAGTGCAAGATTCAGCAGCAAAGTCTGTTATAAATGTTGGATATTGAACTGAAGACATACAGAAACATTCACTTTCCTACGTTTTGTTGGCTAAATCTGTTTAAGTTTGAGTTTATACTGGGTCTGGATAATTGTTGCACCTGCCTGGTATCTCTTGACCTCAATATATATTTAACAACTGCCAAAGTCTATCTCCTGTCTTTTGAATAATCAAACTATAGAAACTTATTTCAAAATATCATACTATGTACCAGGCTGGGGCTTATATTATCAAACCTAGAGAGAAAATGGGACCTGAAAATATCCATTTTTACCAATTTCCCGATTAAATCAGCTCAATAAATCATAGAAAGAACTTTAGATAGGTAGGTAAACTGATGGATAAATAAATAGATAAGTAAAGTGAGAGATATAAACACGGAATACCGCAAGTATAGAATCATAGAATCAACCAGGTTGGAAGAGACCTCCAATATCAGCCAGTCCAACCTAGCACCCAGCCCTATCCAGTCAACTACACCATGGCACTAAGTGCCTCATCCAGTCTTTTGTTGAATACCTCCAGGGATGGTGACTCCAGCACCTTCCTGAGCAGCCCATTCCAATGCCAAATCACTCTCTCTGGCAAGAACTTCCTCCTAACATCCAGCCTATACTTCCCTCAGCCCAACTTGAGACTGTATCCCCTTGTTCTGTTGCTGGTTGCCTGGGAGAAGAGACCAACCCCCACTTGGCTACAACCTCCCTTCAGGTAGTTGTAGACAGCAATGAGGTCTGCCCTGACCCTCCTCTTCTGCAGGCTGCACACCCCCAGCTCCCTTAGCCTCTCCTCTTAGTGTTTGTGTTCCAGGCCCCTCACCAGCTTTGTCACCCTAAACATGTAAACATGTTTGGGGGCACTGTTCTCTGACAGTATCATATAGATCAAAATTAGATAAATTAAGAAGTTACCCTGAGGAAATACAGGAGGTATGGGAAATCTGTGTGAGATAAGTAGAAAAGCATATTTATGAAGAAAAAAGTCTTCAAATACAGGTATAACACGCTGGAAATTGACTATATAACCAGACTTTTAATCATACACGGTTTTAGCTTGTGTCCTTCCAGTAATACAGCATCAGTATTTCCTTGCCTAATCATAAGTCATGCAAAAATCAATTTTGACAAATCCACAGTGTTTTTCTTTCTTCAGGTTCATTAAAAATTATTTATAATATTAACCACTAATTGGTGGTTTGTAGGTGCAGAAACTGCAAAAGACATTCTAATGCATGTTGTGTTTAGCATAATAGCTCTTACCAACTGTCAGTGTTTGAATTTTCCTCCTTCATTTTGCTTTCTTAATGTGCCTAAGTTATTTACTGAAGCTGTTTTCATGGATTGATTTTCTAACACTCACATATGAATTGGGTAGGTCACTTCATATCTTAAGTTTGTAAACTGCCTTTTAAAATGGCATAATACTTTGTGCAAACTAATGACTAAGCAGCTGCATGCTATGTTAACAGATTCAGTTCAGGAGATCTTAGAGCTCCAATGATGAATTGACAGGTCATATAAAGCACTCTGAAAAGCAAGTCCTGGCCTTTGGAGCCATACATTTTAGTGAATAAGAACACTGCTCTCTCTGCATTGTGGTCAAAACGGTACTCTTGGGCATTACCAGTACAAAATTTAGTAGCATATTATTGGTGTTAACCAGTGGAGCACCTGGGTACAATGACTCTTTGTTCACCAATATGGTTAGATGTTCATAATCCACTTTATTTCCATGATACAGAGACTTATATGCATTCTAGCAAGAGGTGTGCTCCAGCAAGATTGGTTACAATCAGAGGGTACAGGGTTACTTGTAAGGCATGGATAGGTCAGCATACCATAACAATCTGAGGGTCAGCCTCTGGGGCTGGCTAACTCTGCCCACCTGCAGCTGCATGTGTGGGGAAGCTACCCTGTGCCTGCTATATAAACTCCCAAGATGAATTCAAGGACGCTCCCAGCACGGGTTGCCCATGTTTATGATTTCTGTGTCCTCAGGTAGCAAGAATTTCTCTACCATACGAGTAGTAGCGTGAAAATGTTTGTAAATTAGACAGCTAATTTCAAAGAGGGAAACATCTTTCAGTTTGTGGATTGTTTTAATTGTAAATCAAGCTGCATTGTGCAGCAAAACAAAACAAAAAAAAAACCAACTGGGTTTGGGGTCTTCTTGTTTTCAGAAGGAAAAGAATAGGGATTTGCTTTGTTAATGCTACCAAGGCCTACCAGCTGCCTACATGATAGTTGGTGGGAGATGTCAAGGCTCTGTGAGGGCCTCCTGTGAGCATGGGACAGGATCAGGCCATAGAGAATGTACATGAGGACAGGCCAGGGAGTCAGTCTGCATGTGAGCAGGCCCAGGCCTGGGCAGTACTGCCTTGCATCACAGCCATCACCCCAAGTGCAAGTGTCTCCCTGGGCCAAGTTCAACCTGGCCACAGCTTCCCCAAAGCATAGGCAGAAGCTCCTCTCTGGAACCTGTGAGACATGGCATGGAGCCATCCCTAATGGGAGAGTGGTGCGCACAAGGCCAGGCAGAGAGGAGGAATGAGGAATTAGGGCTCATCCTGTGCCTGTATTTCTGGGAACAAAAAAGAACTTTTCTTTAGAACAAGAGAGAAAAGTATGTGGGATGCCTCTTAGTCCCTTTTGGGAGATGGCTAAGAGAGCCAATGGCATCCTGGCCTGCATCAGGAACAGTGTGGCCAGTAGGACAAGGGAGGTTATTCTTCCCCTGTACTCAGCACTGGTCAGACCACACCTTGAGGACTGTGTCCAGTTCTGGGCTCCTCAATTCAAGAGAGATGTTGAGGTGCTGGAACATGTCCAGAGAAGGGCAACAAAGATGGTGAGGGGCCTGGAGCACAAATCCTATGAGGAGAGGTTGAGGGAGCTGGGCCTGTTTAGCCTGGGGAAGAGGAGGCTCAGGGGTGATCTTATTGCTGTCTACAACTACCTGAAGGGGCATTGTAGCCAGGTGGGGGGTGGCCTCTTCTCCCAGGCAACCAGCAATAGAACAAGGGGACACAGTCTCAAGTTGTGCCAGGGTAGGTATAGGCTGGATATTAGGAAGAAGTTCTTGCCAGAGAGAGTGATTTCCCATTGGAATGGGCTGCCCAGGGAGGTGGTGGAGGCACCGTCCCTGGGGGTCTTCAAGAAAAGCCTGGATGAGGCACTTAGTGCCATGGTCTAGTTGATTGGTTAGGGCTGGGAACTAGGTTGGACTGGCTGATCTTGGAGGTCTCTTCCAACCTGGTTGATTCTATGATTCTATGATTGCCATCAATTTGGTGGTATATATTTTTTTTTATGTGTGTGTATCTTGTTTTTCCTTACCTACCCCTCTTTTTAACTCTCTACCTCAAATAACTTTTATTTATTGCTAAAGTTTTCTCTTTTAACTTCCAAATCAAAGTAAGACTATTTATTTATGTGTGTTTTACCTTTTCCTCTCTACATCTACTTCCTTTTTTTCAAGAAAGGGGGAAAGGGGAAGGCATCTTGTAATTGTATTGGCTCTATTAGCTATATTTGAGTCTCTGGAAAATTAAACTAGAATCAAGACACCTACCACACTCAGAAACACAGTTTGCTCACATCTGAGACTGCTGCTGTTCACTTTGGACTTCATTACACACAGCTGCACACAGGTAAATCTCTTCTGCTCTTATTGTCCCTGAAACATATATTGTCAAAATCCATCAAGACCCTGATGAAATGTCACATTTTTACATGCAACATCC
The DNA here is from genome assembly GCF_015220805.1 of Pogoniulus pusillus. Lineage (NCBI taxonomy): Eukaryota > Metazoa > Chordata > Aves > Piciformes > Lybiidae > Pogoniulus > Pogoniulus pusillus. Next base: position 16,275,900 of record NC_087266.1, read on the forward strand.
AGCAGCAAAGAGCTTCAAAATAAGGTATTGATTTGTTATTGATTCACAGATAAATCTGGTAAAGAACTCTTTTTTTTTTTTTTTTTAAGGGGAAAATTCAGTTTCTGCAAATACTGTTCCAAGAAAACCACTTTTTCTCTGAGGAAAATCAGCTTTCCCTCACAAGGGAAGTCTGAAGGAGAACAAAGTTGGGGGCAGGTGGAGGCTGCACAACAAAGTGTGATGTGGCAATCCCCATGTTGAGACAGACCTGATTTCTGTTTCAGAGCTTGCTACTCAAGAAATAGAATTTATTTCAGTTGTGTACTTCTCTGTTTCCAGACCCAAAGGGACTTGAGATGAACTAGTTAATATTGCCTGCTGGTGTTTCTAGCCATTATGCTGCTGTTACCTAAAGGCATATTTCTATCTGTAGAGCCTCAGAAGTAGCACAAAGCTGCTATCTTATTTTAAACCCACTTGTTCATCATATCAGGTCACCATTCCTGGAAATGTTCAAAAAAGACTGGATGAGGCACTTAGTGCCATGGTCTAGTTGATAAGATAGAGCTGGGTGATAGGTTGGACTGGATGATCTTGAAGGTCTCTTCCAACCTGGCTGATTCTGTGATTCTATGATTCTATAACAAAATCTTAATGTTTTATATCAGGTCAAACAGAATGAGAAGATTTATTTTTATTCTTCCCCTGTACTCAACACTGGTCAGGCCACACCTTGAGTGCTGTGTCCAGTTCTGGGCTACTCAATTCAAGAAAGATGCTGAGGTGCTGGAACATGTCCAGAGAAGGGCAACAAAGCTGGTGAGAGGCCTGGAACACAAACCCTATGAGGAGAGGTTGAGGGAGCTGGGCCTGTTTAGCCTGGAGAAGAGGAGGCTCTTATTACTGTCTACAACTACCTGAAGGGGCATTGTAGCCAGATGGGGGTGGCCTCTTCTCCCAGGTAACCAGCAATAGAACAAGGGGACACAGTCTCAAGTTGTGCCAGGGTAGGTATAGGCTGGATATTAGGAAGAAGTTCTTCACAGAGAGAGTGATTTCCCATTGGAATGGGCTGCCCAGGGAGGTGGTGGAGGCACCATCCCTGGGAGTCTTCAAGAAAAGCCTGGATGAGGCACTTAGTGCCATGGTCTAGTTGATTGGATAGGGCTGGGTGCTAGGTTGGACTGGATGATCTTGGAGGTCTCTTCCAACCTGGTTGATTCTACGATTCTATGAAACTAATAGAAATATTTTCTTTTGCAGTCTGCTTTAACTTCTGTCTGTTTTTTTTGCCACAGAACCTCACAGGGGCTGTAACTCAAGTACATCCTTTCCTTACTCCCTCAACCAGAAAAATCTCCATGAATGGATTGAATCTGTCATGACATATCACCACATTTTATGTCTGAACATATGACACATGATGAAAACCATGTGATTATATCTTGAAAACACATACTATATAATAAAAGCTTCACTGATGAGATGTGTGTCAACTGAGTATTACACTGCCTAGGAAGCACCTCTAATCCTGGCTGCTCTATTTTGGACATATTTTGCTGTAATCATGTGGCAGTTTGGGAGTTTCCTGCCCCCCACCCCAAATACACCAAACTAACTCAGCTGGCTGGAAGTTAAAGAATGAAACACTATTTATAGCATGGCACAATTTACAAGCACATATATACAACGTGTACAGATATTTACAACTACATACAATTATACACAAGTTTAAAGTAATGCAGAAATACAAAACCCCTCCCGAACAGCAGAACCACCCATGAGGGCTCCTCACCAGCCTCCCACCTTCTTTCCACCCCCTCCCATATCTCAGAATCCCCCTTACTTGCAGGGTGATATGTGAAAGGTCAGCAAGAAGGAAAAATGTTAGATGAGGTTACACAGATCCAGGCAGAGATAGAGAAGGAGCACAACCAGAGACCGACTGACTTTTTGTTTAGATTTCTTGTTTTTATATCACTCAGCAGAGCCAATGGACAATACAGACATCACTATTATTTTATTTTCACAGCCAACTATCTAATCTCTCTTATTAAAATATTCTAATTAAGCCTCAAACCAGTGCAAATCACTAATGTAAAACTTTAACCACTTTTCTGAATTTTATGGGTTGTGAAAATGTAATTTTGTTGTTGTTGTTGTCTTTGCTATTACTACTTAGCTCAGGACATCATAGAACCATAGAATAAACCAGGTTGGAAGAGACCTCCAACATTGTCCAGTCCAACCTAGCACCCAGCCCTATCCTACCCAACCAGACCATGGCACTAAGTGCTTCATCCAGTCTTTTCTTGAATACCTCCAGGGATGGTGACTCGACCATGTCCCTAGGCAGCCCATTCCAATGGCAAATCACTCTCTGGCAAGAACTTCCTCCTAACATCCAGCCTGTACCTCCTCTGGTGCTACTTGAGACTGCATCCCCTTGTTCTGTTGCTGGTTGCCTGGGAGAAGAGACCAACCCCCACCCAGCTACATCTACCCTTCAGGTATTTGTAGACAGCTATGAGGTCACTCCTGAGTCTCCTCTTCTCCAGGCTAAACAACCCCAGCTCCTTCATCCTGTCTTCATAGGGCTTGTTTTCCAGACCCCTCACCATCTTCATCACCCTTCTGTGGACACTTCCCAGTGTCTCAACACCTCTCTTGTATTGAGGAGCCCAGAACCGGACACAGTACTCAAGGTGTGGCCTGACCAGTGCTGAATAAAGGGGAAGAATAACCTCCCTTGTCCTACTGGCCACACTGTTCCTAATACAGGCCAGGATGATTTTGGCATCAGAAGGCTGCACTACAGCAGGCAACCTTCTGATAACATCCCTGGCACTGACACCAGGGAGGCAGCAGACTTCCCTGTGAGAGGGATATGGCCAGCATATGAGGTCCTCTGTTCCTTTCAGAAGGGAATCACCAATAACAATAAGCTTCCTCTTTTTCTGTTGGGTACTTTTTGCTAAGGGAGTCTGCAGAGCCTGGTGCCGTAAGTCCAACTCTCTGTCACATTCCATTGTAGTCTTTAGCCTTTCCACTTCATCCTTCAGTTCAGCCACTAGGTTAAGCAGACCATTAATCTGCTCACCTCTAATGCAGGAATTGCCTCTGCCACCCTCAACTTCAAGTGCCAGGCTCCAACACTCATCATAACAAGTTGCCTGGATGCCTGCATACCTAGAGGTGGGCTCTGTTTGGATTGTTTTACAAACAACCTTTGACCAAGTTTTCACCATGCCTCAATTCCTTTGAGGAATCATTAAACCACATCCCTAAATGTCATGTCCACATGTTTCTTGAACACATCCAGGGACAATGACTCCACCACCTCCCTTGGCAACCTATTCTAAGGCCTGACCATTCCTTACATAAAGAAGTATTTCCTAACATCCAATGTAAACCTCCCTTGACACAATTTCAGGCCATTTCTCACCCCATCACATCATACTAGAGTGAAGAGACCAAAACCTACCTCACTACAACCAGACAAAAGGGAAGTTGAAGTGCTTCACAAGAGCAAGGGCCAACAATTACTTCTCCCAGATGTCTAAAGAGTATTTTATCTGTGTTTTCATCTTGGTTGGGTGGTCTATAACAGACTGCTGTCATATCTGCTTTCTTGGCATCTCCTCTGATTCTTACCCATAAAGACTCAACTATATCATCGCCATCATAATCAAAACACTCTCTGACATACTGGACCACTCCACTGCCTCTTGTTCCTTGCCTATCCCTTTTGAAAAGCCTGCAGCTGTGAGCTGTGGTGGTCCATTGGTGTAAGACATCCCAGCCTCTTTCTGTGATGGCTATTCTATCATAGTTTTTCTGATAAACAATGTCTTCAGCTCTTCCTTTGTTTCCCATGCTGCATGTTTAGATGCACTTCAGCTGGTCTAAAGGTCTTGCCACCTTTTTGTGTGAGTATCTATATATATACATCTAAACATTGGCACAGGAAATGATAAAAGAAACAAGTTATGACATGAGATGAAAAGCAAAATAGAGTTTCTTCTGGAATTTGGTAGCTATGGCACAAACATTCTGGAACATTTGTATAAATCATAGAAGATACCACATCTGCTTACACATATTATTCTTCCCCTAATACTGACTATTTTCATTTGTTGATTCAAGAAATGCAAACTTGTTTCATAACACTGGCCACAGATATATTTCTTAAGCTATCTGAAAAAGAGCTGGCAGCATGATATGATCTGTGTTCTCAAGGGCAGATTTTAAACTACACATTCAAAAAGCAGAGGCGTAAATCAATTGTAAGACGTTCTTGTACACCGGACACAAGCTTTCTGTCTGCTTTTCTGATTTTATATGCTTTTCAGATATCAAATGGAAATATTGATTCAAGTAAAGGTTCCTAAAGCGTAACTTGCAAAGCAATACAATAATAGTATACCTGGTTGACTTTCTATTAACATATTGATGAAACTATAAACTATCAGAAACGTTTCTTCAATAACTACTTAATGCAAATATAGTCATATTCTATCAAAATACTCTTTAATAATCCAAATTCATTGCTAATGAGCTAATAAGGAGGCACTACATGCTTCTCATTTGTTGCTGTTGTTTTAATAACATAGAAAATGTCGATACTGTCTCAGTGTGTTCTGATCTTTGCTTGGTCCTATCCTCTCCTCAAGTCTCCTCTCCTTTTACTTATGGCAAACTTCAGCCAGAGCATGAGTATAGCCAGATATATAAAAACGCATAATTCACACTCTCATTTCACTTCTGGAAAATCACCAGTGTGCCTTTTTACTTCATTTACACTTTGTTTCTGATCATCACAATGTTAAGGAACTGTTTCTGGTACCACAGTAGAAATGCAACTTGGCAGGTAACACTCTATTAAAAGACTGCAGTAAAGTGGCAACCACTTGGCCAAAGTCATCATGTTTTAAACTGATTTACAGTCTTGCAACTGCAAACAGTCATCTGTGCCTGGGTCTGGGTGTAAATATAGAAGATAGAGATGGATATTTAAGTATGGGCTACCGTTTCTGTTCCCACAAGTTACTGATGCATACTGTGAAGACATTTTCATCTCCACAATAATTGCTTGTACAATTTATCTAATTTGGGTATGTAACTGCTTGATTACACCTAAGAGGTAAATATTATGAGTCTTCCTCAACACTATGGCACACTGATGTAATACTTAAATAATTCACTGATGAGTCAGTGAATCCATAACTCTATGTGTCTCCACAATTATTTCTCCTTTGTATTACTGCAGATGTGAAAAAGAAGTTTAAATAAGATCATCCTAGATAACGAGTTTCTGTTATATACACAAATCTCTTTGGCTTCACAAGTCTGTATCTTCCCATTTCTGATGACCAAACTATCAACACATATACAAAACCTCTATTCTGGTTTCTTTGGGTTTGGTTTGGTTTTTAATAAAAACATTTCTGGCTTAGTTCTAGTTTCTAAATGACACATATAGCCTCCAGCTGGGAATACATTTGGATATCGAGTGCTTATCAAATTCAGGTGCACCAATCCAAAAGCAATAGAATAATAAAAAAGATTTTTCAGTTCCTGTAAATATCTTTAACAGAATAATTTTTCTCATGTCACAATCTAGTAGTACTTTCTCTACTGCTTCCTTCTTTAATAATTCTTGTTAGATGATACAATTGTTTTACTCTTGATTTATTTAGCTGTCTCAGTTTCAAAATTAGATGCATAGCATGAAAAGAAGAAATCATTACATGGTCTTGCCTTGAGAATGTGTGAAAAGATTCAGTTCAGGGGGGTTCTGATTCACTTACCTCTTGTGAAAACAGTGAAGATATACCAACAGAAACCACTACAATTTGGCTCTAATTTCACTTGAATCTTTGGAATTCTGTACTACAGTGAGCCCACTGTTATCATAAACTGACTCTGGAACTAATGTACAAAAGAGACTTAGCTTAGGGAAACCTACTTTATTTTCCACATGAAGGTATATGTGACCTGAAGCTCATCAAAGCTAGGACCTCATTTCTCACAGTGGCCTATATCAGGTGCATCATTAGAAGATAGAAAACTCCCATTGCAGTGGTATACATGAGACCACGGATCCTTGGTTTATCATGGGTGCATGCTACTGAGTTGAAATTACTCTCTGTTTCCTGTGGCTTTTGTTTGCAGAGAAGAAATAGCAGCCTATACTACTGATATATAGTTGTGATTAAGATGTGATGCAACTGGTAATTATGCCTGCTTATTTATCTATTTTTTTAAAAAAACTTTTTAAATGTTATAGTATTAAACTTTAATTGATTGCATTCAAATAATTACTATGTGCATGCCATTAATCATTGAGAATGTGCATGTTACAATACAGAGCAAATTAAAAGACACATCTTGCTCTGTGTTGGAAAAGATTAGGCATCCTGGGAGTGCAGTAGAGGAAGTAACATGGTCTGAAGGGGGTTGGCTTTGCATAAACAAATGCAGATCAGGATTTTTTTTTTTGCAACCATAACAGAAGTTATTCTGTTTTGCTCAAAGACATCACATCAACATTTCTTTCATTTAAAACACAAAAGAAAAAAAATTAGTCCATGAGATCACTACAAACAAGTCTTGACTACTGTCAGCATTCCAATGCTATGAAGACATTTTTAATTGTTAAGGATATTTGAATTATTTGGAAGAGCCACTGCAAGTGACATATTAAGTTTCCCTGAGGATTTGTCAGAAAGGTTTTTCTTTCCTCAGAGCTGCAGACCAGGTTCATTTTTAAGCAAAGGTAATAGCTGCACTATGTGTAAAACTGTTTTATACATACGAATAAATACATGCCACTTATTTGTGGTGTGGCAAGTGCTAGTCTTTATGCACTTGTGGGCTCAATGAATGGTAGTGAATTGTACAGAAGTGTAGAAGTAAATCAGTGTGAGAGCATGATGAAACACCTGACCTTAATTCTTATGCTTCAATTAACACATTGCCTTTTCCCTTTCATTGTTTCATTTCTCAAGCGGAGGGCACAGTGGAGTATACATTTGTAGTATGCAGCACTCACAAGTCCATGGGACCTGATGAGATCCATCCTGGGGTGATGAGAGAGCTGGCAGATGAGCTGGCCAAGCCACTCTCCATCATTTATCAACAGTCCTGGCTCACTGGAGAGGTCCCTGAAGACTGGAAATTGGCCATTGCACCTACAGGATGGCCAGGGGATCAGACCCATGCAGCACAGATTTAGGAGGGGCAGGTCCTGCTTGACCAACTTGATCTCTTTTTATGACCAGGTGACCCACCTGGTGGACATGGGGAAGGCTGTGGATGCAATCTACCTAGATTTCAGTACAACCCTTGACACCATCTGCCACGAGCAGCTCCTGGCAAAACTGGCAACCCTTGGCTTGGACGGGGGCACTCTATGCTGGCTTAAGAACTGGCTGCATGGCCAGGCCCAGAGAGTGGTGGTGAATGGAGCCACATCCAGTGGGAAGCCAGTAGCTAGTGGTGTGCCCCAGGGATCAGTGCTGGGCCCATTCCTGTTTAATATCTTCACTGATGACCTGGATGAGGGGACTGAGTCCAGCATCAGTAAGTTTGCAGATGACACCAAATTGAGAGCATGTGTGGATGTGTTAGAGGGCAGGAGGGCTCTGCAGAGGGACCTGGACAGACTGGATAGATGGATGCAGTACAACTCCATGAGTTTTAACAAGGCCAACTGCTGGGTTCTGCACTTTAGCCACAACAACCCCATGCAGGACTACCGGCTGGGAACAGAGTGGCTGGAGAGCAGCCAGGCAGAGAGAGACCTGGGTGTACTGGTCAATAGGCAACGGAAGGCAACTGAACATGAGCCAGCAGTGTGCTCAGGTGGCCAAGAAAGCTAATGTCATCCTGCTCTGTATCAGGAATAGTGTGGCCAGCAGGACCAGGGAAGTCATTTCTCTTCTGTACTCAGCACTGGTTAGGCCACACCTTGAGTACTGTGTCCAGTTCTGGGCCCCTCAATTCAAGAGGGATGTTGAGGTACTGGAACATGTCCACAGAAGGGTAATAAGGCTGGTGAGGAGACTGGAACACAAATTGCACAAAGGGCCACTGTGGGAGCTGGGGTTGTTTAGCCTGGAGAAGAGGAGGCTCAGGGGTGACCTCACTGCTGTCTACAACTACCTGAAGGGAGGCTGTAGCCACATGAGGGTCGATCTCTTCTTCCAGGAAGCCAGTGACAGAACAGGAGGACACAGTTTAAAGCTGCACCAGGGGAGGTTTAGGCTGGACATTTGGAAGAAATTCTTCACGGAAAGAGTGATTGACCATTGGAATGGGCTGCCTGGGGAGGTTGTGGAGTCATCATCCCTGGAGGTGTTTAAAAGAAGACTGGATGAGGCACTTAGTGCCATGGTTTAGTTAATTAGAAGGGTTAGGTAATAGGTTGGATTTTATGATCCCAAGGGTCTTTTCCAACCTGGTTAATTCTGTGATTCTGTGAATTGGACCTGGAAAACTTTATGAGTGTCAGCCCATTGAAGTGTTACTGCCCTTTCCAGCTCCTTGGTCATTCTTTTAATCGTGTATAAAGTGCTCACTGTTTCTAACAACTGTTCCATTTTCTCTGTTATTTTAGCCTAAATGTTCCTGAGTATAATTTAATTTCATTTAAAAAATTATATTATGTTCAGATACCAACTCAGCCATCACTGAAAAGATAGCAGATTTTACAACATACAGATTTACTTGGGCTAAGTGATCAGTTCTGTCTTTATCTGTATAGCATCACTTACTTATAGCACTCATTCCCACTAATTCCCACCACACATTCTAGTTGTTCATTATATAGAAAACCACAGCATTTCAGTTGTAAAATAATGGACAAAGTCCCAAAATGACAGATATAAAAAAACCCACACCTTTGTAGGAAGCACTGCTTGATACAGCATTAGTTTCACCAATACAATGATCAAATTCTTCAGCTTCATGGTTTCTGATTCACAATTTTTGCATAAATAACTTATAGTATTAAAATAAGAGAGAATACTGTCTGACTTGGTGTACTGAAAATGAGAGATTATTAAGAAATGTGCTCTGAGCCTAGATCTATTTCTGTAAAGCAAACTATTCAAATAAAAAAGGCTGACATGCCAACAACAAAGCTGTATGTTGCTAGCAGTGAGAATTTCAAAGCATGAAAAGGAAATAATCACCACTTTGTACTCACTTTTTTTTCTTTCTGCATCTACATGACAGACACCCACATTTCTAGGGAGCTTCTCTATCTTTGGGAAAGACAGAGAGGGATGATGTTTAAATCCTTTTTGCAATCATATGATGATCCTTCCTTCTAAATCCTTAGACTGCATCACACAAAATATGAAATTAAACAGGACTATGAGGTATTCAAGCATCTATGCAGCTATTAAATTGTAAAAAGCAGTGAAAGAAAACACTCACAATATTGAGACATTCCACAGAGGAAGCAACTTAAACCTTCTTTCATTTTCAACATTATAAATAAGAAACTGGGATTGGTGCATTTAAGTTGAGGTAAATATTACTATGCATAAAAACAAGACTAAACCCCACTAAAGAATCATAGAATCAACCAGGTTGGAAGAGACCTCCAAGATCATCCAGTCCAACCTATCAAAGAGTTCTATTTCTGTTTTCTGCAGTAATATGTGTTAAATAATTTAGGGTTTTTTGTTCCAATGCAAAAGTGCATATTTTATTGAATATCCTTAGTTGAGGCACTGACAAGCTGGAGACCTAAACTCAGAAAAAAAGGTATTTTTTAACTTTAGAAGGCCTGTGTGCAACTTCATAAATGAACATACATCATATATGTGTCCAAACTACCCTGATAAGACATATGCATGGGAAGGTTGTCTAAAAGGTTGTAACTTTGGAGTTCCCCCATGTCGTGGAAGGACAATAGGCCTAAAACATGTCCTGGCTTGCCTCACCCTTCTGCTGATGGGGGAAGCAAGGGCAGGAGGAAAACAAAGGCTTGGGCCATTATGTCCCCTCCCAAAGTGATAAACAGGTACCCACAGGTGTTTATGCGCTCATTAATGTCATGCTCATATAAGGATAAGCAAGCCCCAGTCTCACCTAATATGGTCAGTTTTGGCTTAGTGCCATTCTGACTGGTGAATCTTTGTGGACAAAGGAGCCATTACACTCAGGCAAATAATGTAAATGGAGTTGGCTTGCAAGCAGTTTGTTCTGCTTTGACAATGTGCTCTGCTCTGCTCTTCCTCAGTGCTCTGCCTGCTACATAATAATAAGCCCTGATGTTTTAGGCTTGAACTGCCTGGAAACTTGCCATGCCTCAAGTTTACCAGGACAAGTTGCCAGGCATTAAGTGCCTTGCGACATGACAAGAAGTGCCACCGACATTGTGCGCTCTGCACGTCTGCAAGGCATCCTGCCTGCAACTCTGCAAACCTTTGCGTCAAGCCTGGAGTCCAAGAGGAACCAGGATCAGGTCAGAGATCATCTGCCTCTTTGAGAGCACCATGTTAGAGCCTGGAAAGATCTAGAATCCTCAATGGCTATTAAAACACCAACAGAACTCTCTCCTAATATTTGGGTACTGTCTGGAAACTATAATTCGGTCTCAGGAATCTGGGGATAATATTTTGTGAGTAAATATTCAAAACTTCTCAAGCCCCTTTAGTGGACAAGCAGTGTATGGACCACAAGATTCTCTTTCCAATTTTTGATAGCTGAATTAATGTTTGTTAAATTATCAGTAGTTATTTCTTAAGTGTTCTGGATTCCCTGGTTTTGCCTCTGTGTAACACTTTTCATGATCATGCAAAGAACCTATTATTAAAAATTATGGTCTGTGGTGAGATTCCTGAATATCAAAATTAATAAACAATATTAAATTTTTAATAAATCCCACACATAATGTTACATCTCATTCTAAGCTCACTGTATTGCTCTGCACTGGAAAAGGCTGCTCAGCCATAGGGTCATTCACTGGAGAGCCCTGCAGCAGGAAGAAACTATTACCAGTAGATATCTGACAGAACATAGATAAGGAAGTAAATGAAAATGGTCCGAGCAAATATTTGATAGCTACTTCTAAAACACACAGCCGGTTTATCTAAGCTAACTTTTTATTTAAATTTGGAAACATATTTTCAATCTCTGTTAAAGCTAATTCATAGTAAAAATAATATTTTAAAAATCAAATCAAGGTATAGATTTAAATAAACCCCTTCATGGAAATTTGTGGTATGTTATTGCTTCCAGACAGACTGTGAGAGGAAAAAAAAATTAAATCCTCCAAAAGATTAGGTGATGAGAAGAATGCTAGGCTTTACTCAGTGCCCTTAGCAGTTATTCTTCATTCTTGCCTTTTCTGTGTTGAAAGCTAAGCCATTCAAATCCTTAAAGAGATATCTGGTGACCCTTTACATGGGACAGCTGCATGGTGTCAACAAGTACGTATCAGGACTATAAGTGTCCTATGACCTCTCCACAGTCATCTTGGGGCTGGACAATACCCTAGGGTTTTTAAAATGGCACAAAACATCTATACTTACATGGCTTAACCACTCACTAACTGCTGACAGAGTGTGCTAGTTTGAAGCAGGCTAGAATGTTTTGGTGAGAAGAACTAGATTACAGGCTGTGGAAAGAAAACAAGATAATGTTTCGTTAATTAAACACCCAAGTTTTTTCTTGAAGGCCAGACACTGATACATGGTCCTTTAACTTTCCAAGGACCATCATATTTCTCCTCAAGCTCTGAAGATCCTTACACAGACAGGGATACTTGCTACCTCAAACATTCACCCTTACAAACTGCTAAGTTGCACTTGTTTTGTGTTTCTGAAGAGAGAAAACTATAGACATCTTGTGCATTTAAACAGCAATGGATAAGAAAAAAAATTCAAACTACATTGTGAGGAAGGCTTGGGTTTACATGTAAACTGGTTACACTGGATGTGCTTACCACACCTTGGCACACGTCGATGAAATAGATTAGACTTTCACAAACATTACTTGTCCTTTTGGAAATGGTAACACAGCTATAACTCTTTCACAGGCATCCATATTTCTGCATCTTAAATATGTAGTCTCTGATTAAAAAAAAATGTTTAGTTACACTCTCGTGCAAGTTTTACAGGAGGAAAAAAAAAACACACAGGGACATTGCTGTGCACTTAGAAATACAGACTTTTCAGTTAGGCAGAGGTAAAGTAAGACATAAAGTTGTCCGCCTTGATCTACAGCTGCTGGAGGCACATGATGGGATCAGAATCTTTTCTGTCATGTTTCTATTACATCCCTAAGCCTTCAGGATAGAAAAAAAAAAAAAAAAGCTTAAAACCATGAGCTGAGTACACACAGCACCTACAGTGGTCTCAAATATGCTGGAACAATGCCAGAAGATGTGGCTTGTTCTTTTCACGCTGAACTTTGAAGCTCTTTTTAAATTTAAGGGAAGAAGAAAGCTTGCTATTTGGCTTGTGTCACCTAGCTAAGCTGGGTTACATTCCTCATCAGTATTACATCTTGGGCAAATGTGTATTACAGCATATTCTGCTGTAAACTATTTATAACAGAGTTCATGCTGAGGATGCACAAATAAACAAAATCCTTTGGGGTAGATTCTTGATGGATTTTTTCCAAGGTCAATATCTACTGAGAACAAACTAAGGAAAAATCTTGATTTTTCCTAGACAAGGAAATGTTCCAATGTAAACAGTATATTAAGCTGCATTTTCATGTGAAATACTTTACACTACAGTCAGCTTTCACTTGAGCAAATTCAATAAATCTTTGCTAACCTATTTATATTTTATGGTAGTTCTCTTTTGGCCTTGAAACTGAACAGTTTCCTGCTATGTGAAGAACTGTTTCCATCTGAAAAAGTAAAGTTTCATATTTGTACTAATTACAGTATTTAATATTGACATACTTCTTATTATTGGCTTAATTTTAGCAAACAATTTGTATCTCAGATGAAGTCCACTGTTACCTCAGTATCTGAGAGAAAATGGGTGTATTGTAAAATGAATCTTCACCCCTTGTTTGTACGGAATATGTTCTCAGAAATAAAACTTAGAATGATTAGTGATTTCATTAATTATTTACTAATTTATTTAACTAACTAATGTGTCTCTCTCTTTCTTTTCATACATATACACAGAGAGAATTATTCTGTAAGTAACCTACGTGACATTTGTCTGAGATGCATATGTAATAGAGCCTGATTCTGCAATATTCTGAATTAACTCTGTCCTTTCGAAGCATTTCTAAATATACAGTACTGAAGAAAAGGCAAATATTTTGTAGTTACAATAAGAAGATCTGTCATCTGCCCCAGAGAGTTTGTGACCTCTTTTCACAGATGTTATTAAAGGGAATCACTGTAACAGCACTGTAACTGCAATACAGACCTAAAGAAATAAATGCAGGAAATAATTGAGCAGCATCTAGAGAAGAACATCCCACAACCCACCAGTGAAAAAGGAGAAGAGCACCTACAAAGACTCTCTTTACCTGCTTAGCAGCTACAGATCTATAATCCAGTGGATAATGCTGGGTTTTAGGGTCTATTGGTTGTCTGTAGATCAAGGAACAGAAGCATATGCAGCAGGTTCTTTACACAAAAAGCCTTTCAGTCCCCTGGAAAGCCAAACCACAAGTGAGAAGTGATAAGAAGAAATAGAGCTAAAGATCTTTAAAAGTACTGAGTTATTTAATGATAAAATATTTTTTGGACTCCCTGCTAGCCTTTGATGAATAAGCACAAAACCATACCACTGTTGAATTTACTCTTGCTTGATGTTGGTGAAGATTTGCAGGGTTTTGTCAACTATCAGCACAGTGACAAAAGCCAAATTATCATTTTCAAAGAAAATTTAGAACTCTGTGAAAATGCAGATGCCTTTACCTTAAACAAGTTTTCAACTTCATTGTTTTGCTTTTTTCTGATGGATAGAAATAACACTAACATACACTGACAGTTTGTATTCCAGTAGTTTAATTTTTCCTTTTGAAGTTTTCAGGTATCTTTCTCCTTCCTTTTGAATGGGAGATGTGAATTTTGACTATCATCCCGTTTCTGAATCTTGCAAATTTTAAGCTGCATTGCATTATAGAAGAAATTCAGCTCAGTGCCATATAGGCCAATGAAGCAAAATTGACACAACAGATTTCTGCCATTTCGTTTCTACATCACAGTTTTCAAGCTCTCCTAACACAGTTTTCTTAGATCATCATCTAGCTTCTTAAAAACTCATCTAAAATACTAAGCAGCTGAAAAGAAAATAACCTGTTAATAATCTGTGCAAGTGAGCTTAATAACTTCCACATAGTATGTGTGTGCCTTCAGTCATATGTTCTAAGAAGATATGAAGAAGTTTGAAATAGAATCATAGAATCATAGAATCAACCAGGTTGGAAGAGACCAAGATAATCCAGTCCAACTTAGCACCCAGCCCTAGCCAGTCAACCAGACCATGGCAGTGAGTGCCTCATCCAGGCTTTTCTTCAACACCTCCAAGGATGACGACTCCACCACCTGCCTGGGCAGCCCATTCCAATGGCAAATCACTCTCTCTGTGAAGAACTTCCTCCTAACATCCAGCATGTACCTCCCCCAGCACAACCTGAAACTGTGTCCCCTGTGTCCCAGGCTCGTTGTCTGTGAGAAGAGATCAACCCCCACATGACTACAGCCTCCTTTCAGGTAGTTGTAGACAGCAATGAGGTCACCCCTGAGCCTCCTCTTCTCCAGGCTAAACAACCCCAGCTCCCTCAGCCTCTCCTCATAGGGTTTGTGTTCCAGGCCTTTCACCAGCTCTGTTGTCCTTCTCTGGATACGTTCCAGCATCTCAACAACTCTCTTGAATTGAGGAGCCCAGAACTGGACACAGCACTCAAGGTGTGGCCTGACCAGTGTTGAGTACCTTCTAAGTGATTTACTCGTAGTGGTATTTCTGTGAATCACTTCATGCTTTCCAGAACCCAGATTACATTAACTCATCATTAGGAAAGCTCTCCTCAGGTAAATAAACATTTCAATCAATGTTGCCACAAAATTATACAAATACAACACACATAGTAACTTGCCTTAGAAACCGTAGATCTTAGTGCTACCCTCTGTCTTTCTGCTGCAGCCAAGACTTCTCTACATGTGTGTTTCCTTACTTACTAGCATACGGAGGTTAACTGGCTGTTGGCATCAATCATAATGGATAATGACAACTCTATACATAAAGAAAAGTGACTTGTCATTAAAAGAGCATTTAATATAATGAGGACAAAAAAGCTCTATAGATTTCACCATTATCAGTGTCTCAGCCAATAATTACTTGTAAATTATAATAATAATTTAAGTATTGGTTACTTTGCATCATTTATTCACTTTTAGTACTGATAAAACTGTCAGAAAATTAGATTAATGCGGTCTATTCATGTTATTAGTGTATGTAGAAGTTCAAATCTGAATCAGGAGTCCTGACAGAAAAGGAAAAGTGAGGCCAATTCCACAGAAAATGCCTTAATCTGAGTCTGAAATAGGATGATACCCATACACAGACAGATACCAAGCAAGCTGCATTATTTGCAGCCTCTGAGACAGGATGCATATTTACAATGTCTGACTACTGTTTATTTCCCTCAATTTCCTTGCATGGAATATTTAGATGTTTGTTGCTTGCTCACTAGCTTTACTTGCTATATTCACTTATATTTGGCAGGAAAGCTTATTATAAGGCTGACTCAAAACACAGTCAATAACATTTTTAAAAATCCCTTTGGTGGGCTTTGAATCAGGGCTTATCTATTAGATTAGAATGTCAACACTGAACATTAAACATGCATATCTGAGAGAAAACCACAATTTCTTGTTTTCTTATAGCTGGTCTGAATTCATAGAAAGGTCTTGGTTCAGCTAATTAGGGATATACTCTATGTCTAGTCAAATACTGCTCAGGGAGACATATCTCATTATGTAAAGGATACCTAATTGTGTTTATTTTCTTTTAGCACATTCACCACAGTTGAAGAAATTATCACAGCATTAGTCCATTTCCCTCACATTTTGACACGGAACAGATGAAAGGCATAAAAACCTGATCATTATGAATTTGCTAAGCATGAAACAAGGGCAGAAGGACAACTGAACTTGTGCAACTTTCTTTTCAGACACAGAAGTCCTTCTTTCCAAGTGTCACACATAAGCAGGGGAACATACTGGTATTTTTTCAAGGAGTGTGGCTTGCAAGATGAAAAATTAAAACTGCTCTTACATTCTCAAGCAAGCTCTACTTTGCATTGCTACACTTCACTGAAGGACTACTGACAGACATGGCTTCCAAACACTACACTACCAGAGTGTCTCTGACCTTTTGGAAAGATACTATGAGCCACTGTCTGTCTCTACAGCCATTGCCATCATGCTAATAGAAAGAGGAAGCAAGCATTACAACAGTCAGCAATAAGGTATAGACTTTTAGATGTGCACTTCAACCTTCTCTGAATTCTAAGTGATATTTGAGTTGGAGTTCCAAACACATAGAATATGTGTATAGACTCTGTTTCCTGTCAAGAAGCAACGACAGAGGATTTCTAAGAGGCTACTCTCAAAGGAATTTTTTCCATGTCCACTTTTGAAGCAGTAATACATGAAGACTCTAAAGAGAATCAAGAAGACAAATGGCTGTCCCAGGAGAGAGAATGTCTGTGATTACTTTCCACCTTTCTCTGAAGAAACAGAATTTCTGTGTGTTTTATAGAATTAGTGACTCATTAACAAAGAGAGTGCTGTACAAAATTACATTTTTCATGCATATAAAGAGAAGGGTAATTATTGGTAGCTAACTGAATCCAGCATTTTCTGAAAAAGGACTCAACAAGTATCTCAGGTCTGAAAGGTTAACTTGAGGAAAATTTTGAAGTGTGACCAATACCTGTTTCAAGATAATACAAGCTAAAATATCTCAAAACACATTTCCTGAAGTAAGTGAGAATTCTTGTAGAGTTTATATCCTAAGATTAAAAAAAAATCCCACAGCACACTAACAGCAATCCTATTACATATACCAAAACTTGGAACTTGGGACTTTTAAACCCAACTTGGGAGTGTTTTAAATCTAACTTGGGAGTGTTAATTCCAAAATGGTAATCACAAAACTGGGGCTTAAATGGTGCTGGAAACATATACCTGCAATCAGATTAGTGGAGACAAAGTCTGTTCTGCCCAAACAAAGCTGACTAAACGTTTCTATTTGAATTTCTGGAATTGAGGAATTTAGCTCACTATTTTCACTCCTGTGGTTTCTGAAATCTACTGCAGAACTAAGAGCATCCTACTCGGCTGCATGGAATGCAACTCACATTGCTTCTAAGCTAAATGCCAGCCAAAATAGCCCCAGGATGAGGGCAGTGTCATCACATTAGGATAGCACAATAAACACATGGAACCCAGGCAATTGGTCTAGACACAGCACTCTACCGGCACAGCCTTGTTTCCACAGCCATGTTTCTTTCAGACCTGAGCTGCCTGAATCATGCAGGTACAATCATTTACCAATAGCTTGAGGCTTTTGACACAGCACTGTGGAAGCTTCTGTCTCCTTATGAAATGTGGTTGCAATAGTTCCCATCAGAGATCATTCCCCAGCTTCTAGTCCAGTGTTATCACATCTTGTATTTCTAAACACAGAACCTCTAGCCCAGCAGAAGAAGGAGGCTGCATCTAATCAGCCTCTTAAGAATGATTCCCAGCCCATGCTCATTCAGCCTGTGGGCTGAGAGGGAATTTTCTGGGAGAGTGCTAGTTGTTACAGGCCAGAACTGTACCATTGAGTGTGTTGGTGGTCATACTGGTTAAACATCAGTTCCTCTACTCTGGGCTTGCACTAGAAATTATGCATTTCTAGTGAAGACACAGCCATACTTTATGAGCTGAACCTGGGCTAAGTCATTGTGACTTTCAGCAGACTGTATTAGACCTTTAAGATCATAGAGTTGAACCATCAACTAGCTCTACTAAATAACTAGCTCTACTAAATCTGGTGCTAAAACATGTTCCTTAGCATCACAACTATGCATCTTTTAAACACTCCCAGGATGGGGATCCAATCACCTCACTGGAGACCCTATTGAAGTGTTTGACAACCCTTTCGGTCAAGAAGTTTCTTCTAATAGCCAATCTAAAACCTCCACTGCTACAACTTCAGGCCATTTTCTCTCATCCTATCACTTGTTACTAGGGTGAAGAGACTACCTTACTACAACCTCCTTTCACATAGGTGTAGCAAGTGATAAGGTCTCCCTTCAGCCTTTTTTCTGCAAGCTAAACAAACCGAGTTCTGTAAGCTGCTCCTCAGAAGATCTGTTCTCCAGATCCTTCACCAGGTTTTTTGCCCCTCTCTGGAAATGCTGCAGCACCTTGATGTCTTCATTGTAGTGAGGGCCCCAAAACTGGATGTGATACTGAAGGTGCAGCTTCTTCACTAGTGCTGAATATAGGAAGACAACTACTTCCCTAGTTCTGCTAGTCCTGCATGTCACACTATTTGCCTTCTTGGCCATCTGGGCACACTGCTGACTCATGTTCAGTGGGTTGCCAGTATATTCTATATTATAACTTAGAGTACTATATAATGAGATCCACTCGCTGTGAGAAATCATGTGTTCCAGAAGTTCCTGGATGGTTTTACAGCAGTGGACAAAACCCCATAATTACTGTAAAACACTGAATTTTACATAGCATACAGACAGATATCTGGATAAACTGAACCAGAAGCTGACGTTGATTGATACCTCTCTGATGAGGGCATGGAGTCAGTCATCAGCAAGTTTGCAGATGACACTAAGCTGGGGGCAGATGTGACTGAGTTGGAGGGCAGAAGGGCTCTGCAGCGGGACCTTGACCGCCTGGACAGATGGGCAGAGTCCAATGGGATGGGGTTCAATAGCTCCAAGTGCAGGGTGCTGCACTTTGGCCACAACAACCCCATGCAGAGGTACAGGCTGGGGTCGGAGTGGCTGGAGAGCAGCCAGACAGAGAGGGATCTGGGGGTGCTGATTGATACCCGCCTGAACATGAGCCAGCAGTGTGGCCAGGTGGCCAAGAGAGCCAGTGGCATCCTGGCCTGCATCAGGAATGGTGTGGTTAGCCGGAGCAGGGAGGTCATTCTGCCCCTGTACTCTGCACTGGTTAGACCACACCTTGAGTACTGTGTTCAGTTCTGGGCCCCCCAGTTTAGAAGGGACATCGAGATGCTTGAACATGTCCAGAGAAGGGCGACGAGGCTGGTGAGAGGCCTTGAGCACAGCCCTACGAGGAGAGGCTGAGGGAGCTGGGATTGTTTAGCCTGGAGAAGAGGAGGCTCAGGGGTGACCTTATTGCTGTCTACAACTACCTGAGGGGTGGTTGTGGCCAGGAGGAGGTTGCTCTCTTCTCTCAGGTGGCCAGCACCAGAACAAGAGGACACAACCCCAGGCTGCGCCAGGGGAAATTTAGGCTGGAGGTGAGGAGAAAGTTCTTCCCTGAGAGAGTCATTGGACACTGGAATGGGCTGCCCGGGGAGGTGGTGGAGTCGCCGTCCCTGGGGCTGTTCAAGGCAAGATTGGATGTGGCACTTGGTGCCATGGTCTAGCCTTGAGCTCTGTGGTAAAGGGTTGGACTTGATGATCTGTGAGGTCTCTTCCAACCCTGATAATACTGTGATACTGTGATACTGATGTTTCTGTGGCCTAGGATTGTGTTGGAGCTTGGTCTTTAGCTTTCGCCACAATTGTGAATATGATGCTTTGTTTCTAGACCTTGTTCATTACTGTTGTGATCAGCTATAGGCCCTGCAATAATAAATTCTACAGCAGCATAACATTTGTTATCTCTATCATTATTTGAAGAGTGAATGTATAGGCAAATATTCAGTGGCTTACACACATCAATGGCTTTCACTAAATTCAGCTTTAGTACAGCATAAAATAGCCAAAGGTTAATCTGAACTAAAACAGAAAAAGAGAATAACTAAAGATGGTATAAGTATGTGTGACATAGGGTCCCTTATGTCACTCATAGTCTGCTAGTATGAGATTAATTTAGTTGAACTGGACCTTTCCATTCTTATAGCCAAGTTATGCCCAAGATTATTTACATAGTCAATGGAGGAAAAAAAAATAAATAAAAAGAATCCCTTCTAAGATATATTTCATTTCATCATAAATCAAGGTCTGAAGCAGATGAAATTAATAATTCCTGAAAGCATTTGTTTCTCTTCACTGGCTAAATAAGAAGCCTGCTTCAGAAAGTGACAAATTTGCAACACATGTCCTGAAAAGAGATGTAGCAAATCTCATCTCATATGAGTCTTTGGTCCATTCTGTGCTGATTTACCAATATTTCTAACAGATATATAATACTATACATTCAGGATCTCTAGTACAAACTACAAAAAGAAGTATTTGTGCTATGTCAGGTAAGAAAAAATCACAGAATCACAGAATTAACCAGGTTGGAAAAGACCTCTAAGATCAAGTCCAACCTATCACCCAACACCTTCCAATTAATTAAATCATAGCACTAAGTGCCTCATCCAGTTTCCCTTTAACCTCCTCCAGGAATGGTGACTCCATCACTTCCCCAGGCAGCCCATTCCAAAGGCCAATCACTCTTTTTGTGTGGAACTTCTTCCTAACATCCAGCCTAAACCTGCCCTGGTGCAGCTTGAGACTGTGCCCTCTTGTTCTGTCGCTGGGTGCCTGGGAGAAGAAATCAACCTCCACCTGGCTACAATCTCCCTCCAGGTAGTTGTAGAGAGCAGTAAGGTCTCCCCTGATCCTCCTCTTCTCCACTGAAATGTTCTTGATTGGAAGGGAAAATACTTTCAGTACTGAGAAATCCCAGTCTAGTACCACAGAAATAGAAGACTTCAGCTTTGCAGACCATGCCAGTCAACTGAAAGTGAGTTATCAAGCATTCCTAATGTGATTAAGGGACTTGATTTCATGGTGTTTTTTTAAGTAATTGAGTCAAAATATGATTTGAGTGGCTTTGGTACCTTACATATCATAGGTCAGTAAATCATCATTGAAGAGAAGTATCTTAACCCTGAGTTGTATGGGATTTAAATCAGGTTTCAACTCTGAGGAAGGACTTTCTTTCAAAGTGAATTCAAAACTCTCTCTTTTGTCCTTGGGTGACAGACTAAGACAAGGCAGCTTTCTATTTAAAATGGCCCAATCTAATCCACTGAGGCCTATACTGCACCTCTCCTAGCATTACTTCAACACTTCCAAGAGATAAGTGTTGAAACATGACAATATTTTTCTAATACCCTTCCTATGTTAAGACAGTATCTTTTCTCAACACTTTCTGAGGAGCACGAGGATGTCACACTTGGCTTTGCAAAACACGACTTTTATGCACTTCCTTTGTATGCATTGGTGTTTCTGCAAGAGGTATGGCTTGGAAAATCAGAGCAGAACATTACAGATGTTACACTGCCAATAGATGTTGTCCTGGTAGGGCATAAATCCTGCCAGGCAGGTTTAACCCTGACTCTCCTTCTTCTGTTGCGGGGTCTGGGAGTGAGTTAGATGAGCAAACAATAAAGGTTTTGCTCCAGCAAAGCCTTGAGGGCTAGGAGGCTTAGCACCTCGAGTCAGGTGTCTTGTGCTGCCCTCATCGTGCCTGTGTAGTCAAAGGAGGCACAAAGCTTTGAAAGCATTGGCCAGAACAATGGTGCTAGTGCCTATTGGCCAGTTTGAGTTCCAAATCAAGTATATAAAGGGGGATGATTTAGAAACCACACCTTTCTGCACCCTGCCTTTCTACATCTGCCTTTCTGCCTCTGGTTAAAGGCAGCTAACATGTTGCAGCTAACACTAGCCAGCCCAGCAGCATCTTCTTCCCTCTGCCTGAAATAGTTTGTATTTTACCCCAGGATCATCGTGTGTTTGAAAGAGTCTTTCATACAGGAGATTTACTTAGGGACCAAAAGCGTTGTGAGTACATATGCTGGAGGAAGCTGAGACTCAGTAGGCATAGATTTTTTTTTCCTGTTCTCATGTTTTTATTTTCCAAGTTCTAATGGTTTAAACTCTTTAATTCTGTGCATTTGCTTCCTGTCAACCAAAAATCCAAAGAACCTCAGGGAATTTCCCCAGTTTTTGAAATTTAATAATAAAAATTAATATTTGTACAGAAATTG
The DNA here is from genome assembly GCF_015220805.1 of Pogoniulus pusillus. Classification (NCBI taxonomy): domain Eukaryota; kingdom Metazoa; phylum Chordata; class Aves; order Piciformes; family Lybiidae; genus Pogoniulus; species Pogoniulus pusillus. The sequence goes on from NC_087266.1 coordinate 16,298,069, forward strand.
TCATCATTCATAAAGACTATTAATTTCTGATGCAAATGCAAGGCTCAGAGTCTCCTCTAGATGATATTCTATTCTCATGCATTAGTTGCATTGTATTATCTGATTAGCAATATCAGAGATCAAAAGAATAAATAAAAAAGAATTGCAGAAAGATTCAAGTGTGATTCCACAATGCAGGAATTGAAAGAATGCTGTGCTAGCTCTCACGACCTAGTCCACCTCAGAACCATCTGAATCACAAAAAAAAATAATGGCTTATGTACTTTGTTAAAATTCAGATTGCAGCATGACTTGGAGACGTTTCTGAGCTGTACTGAAGATATTAGTATTGTTTTATCATCATTGACTTAGATTTATGATTTTCTGAGAATCTGTGGGGTGTTTTTAAAAAAAAAAAAGAATCTTATAAGAGGTTATTGGAAAAAATCTTCAGTAAATTCTGCCCTGGATTTGATGTAATATATAATAATATTTCAATCAGAAAATTCCAAATTGGAAAAGTTGCACCTTTTTGTGAATCTGTAGGGAAATACTCAGGTAGTGGATGCCTTCTATGGTTTGAAGCTGAGCCAGGAAAGGTTTAGTTTGGATATTAGGAAGCACTTCATCACAGACAGGGTGATTAGGCATTGGAATGGACTGTCCAAGGAGGTGGTGGAGTCACCATCCCTGGAGATCTTTAAGATTGGTTGTGGCACTTGGTGGCATGGCTTAGCTGATGTCATGGTTTTAGGTTGTAGGCTGGACTTGATCTCAGAGGTCTCTTCCAGCCTCAGTCCTTCTGTGATTCTAGAATAAAATAGTTAAGGAAGTGTAATGTTCTCTTTGACGGTCTCAGGTAAAAATCCCTAGTGACACAGGAAAGAACATCCCAGCCGTGTATATGACAACAAAGGATCTCATGGTGAGGTCTGAATGGAGCCTGAGTACCACAGGCCGATCTCTGCCTCCTGTCTCACCTCACTGATACAAAGACACAGCTATTGGCTCATACTCCAGTAGTTTTCATACTGTTGCATGATTGGCAGATTTTCATGTTCTGGAAGCATCATGCCCACATGATCTCAGAGCAGCCTCAGATTGCATATCATAAGGAAGACACAGGTTCATTTTCCATGTGTCTGTATGTAAAAATATATGTATACACTCATACCTAAAGATCTAGATTGTCAGTGTAATGAGGACAATAAGGAAAATTCCCAGAATGACTCCCCCAAAAGACCATGCAAAGAAGAAGAACCAGCCATTGGCTCATGAATTTGGAAAACTGTATTTCAAGGTTGATTTCAAACACAGAGCATAGGTGATGCAGAGCTTCCCACAGTCCATGGATGGAGGAGCTGCCAGCTGCTGGTGGGATCATGGAGTGATGCAGACTATGGCTGTGTTTGCTTCTTTATCTTTTGGTAAATGGCTTTCTTCAAAACTGTGCAGATCTCTGGCATAATAGCCAAGGACAGGTGTACTTCTTGCTCTAGTCCTCTGCCTGCATGGGTTTTCAGCTCCAAAAGGCAGGAAACAAAGGGACCAGCCACCCTTGCTCATCATAGACAACCTCTGTCCAAGACTTTCCCAGCTCTTGATTATGTTGTAGAAGGTAGGGAAATTCTCTGGCTTTTTGGCTGAGGACAGAATCACACTGTAATCTGGACCCAAGACTCTGAGTCTTCATCTGTAAAAGGCAGGACAACAAAGGAGCAGCCACTCCTCCTCACCATGAGCAACCTCTGCCCAAGGTGCTGCCAGGCTCTTGATAACTCAATGGCAATGGTAGACAATCTCTCTGGCTTCTTCACTGAGATGCATGTCATTGTCAGTTCCTGAACCTGTCTGAGTCTTCAGCCCTGAAAGGCAGGATAACAAACAAAGGAGTAGCTGCCCTTGCTCATGGGCAATCTCTGCCCAGGGTTCTGCTAGGTGCTTTATCACTTATCTCAATGGCAGTGACCCTGTAGAAGATGGGGAGTCTCTCCAGCTTTTTGGCTGAGGATAGAATTGAGCCAAGATCTGGTATCTCAGTGTCTTCAGCAATAAGAGGCAGGATAACAAAGGGAGCAGCCATCCTTGCTCACCAGGGGTTATCTTTGCTCAAGGTTCTGTAGGCTATTGTTGACTTAACTCAATGGCAGTGTCCCTATAGAATGTAGGGAATCTTTCTAGCTTTTTGGCTGATGTCAGCACTCTGGTCTTGTCTCTGGGTCTTCAGCTTTAAAAGTCAGGAGGAAAAAACAAGTGAGGAGTCATTCTGGCTCACCAAAACTCTGACCAAGGTTGTCCCAGGCTCTTAATTACTTAACTCAATATCAGCATCCTTGCAGAATGTAGGGAATCTTTCTGGTTGTGTGGCTGATGTCAGGAGTGGTCTATGATCCTGTCCTTGTCTGAGCATCCAGCTCTGTAAGGCAAAGGTGGAGCAGCCACCACATCATGCCAATGGCAATCCCTATCTCTTTTTCCAGGCCCAGCAGCCCTGCACTCTCTTTCTTGTCCTCCTCCCCACCCTCTTGCCTCAGCCCTCACTCAACCAGCCTGCTTGCCTCCTGGCTGGGCTAGCTCACAGCACACTCCTTCTGTTCTGGTCCTAAGTGGCTGTGTCATAAACACCCTGTATCATGGCATCCACCACTGCAATCTGCTGTCTGTTGTCACATCACCACCACATCACCAGGGGTTCCACAGCCCCTGTCTGTGCAGGGAAACAGGGCTGTTACTCTTCAGCCTTGTTAAATACATGCTCCACAACTCAGACCTATGGGGAAAATGGCCAAAACAGAAAGCCTGTCTGTGTAAGGACAGCCTCTTCCCTTGTGCTGCAGTCATCTCATGACATTTAATCACATCTAACCATCCCATCCCACTGCACCTCACCTGGGTTTCCTCCTTGCTAACAGGACTGAGGTAGAGCAAGACGGAGCCCAGCACAAAGATGCAGAGAAATAAATGTGGTGTCTAATCACTTGGCAGCAATTCAGGTATTTAATATATTGGTGTAGTGACACTTTGGCTCTCATACAGCCTCTTACCCTATGGATATACTTGAAAACAACAGATAGGATAGGGGACCAAGGACAAATGCCTGGCTCCTTCAACCAGGATGCATGCAGAATGGCATCTCACATCACACAAAGTGCTTACTTTAATCTTAGCTGTAAGATCTACGAGTCCACAGTCTCCATATATTGGCAGGTGGCTCACACCTGCCTGCACAGAACAGGGTTCATCTGTCTAGAAACAGGCTCTGCAATGTCACTTCAGGTGCTGCAAGGAGCTCTGGAAAATGGAACTGAATACCTATCTGTTAAGAGCTCAATGCTCCTGACCAGATTAATTCACATGCTTAATTGAGGCCTGCAATGCACTTCAGAGATATTCTCAGGTATCTGCCTTATTCCCAAGAGACCATTTCAGAGATATCTCATAGGTATCCCATGCAGCTCTGTGTCAATGACTCAAGGAGTCTGTGATACAGTGCTTTTGAAATGCTTTCCTGCATTTAGACTTCTAAATTTGGTTGTAAATAATAAGTTGCTGACGTACCACGAGAGCCAATTCCGTGCTCTGATGGTTTTGGTCTTTGAACTGTTTCAGAAGCATCAGACTGAGATAAACACAATCCTAGTAATGCTGGGTTTCTTTTGTACTTTAGGGCTAGTGATGACCCTTTATTCTCAAAATAGAGTACTTCATCTCACAAGTCATAATTACATGATTGGATGATTGATCACTAATTGTAGAATTCTTATCTTTTGGGGAAATCTGCAAACACAATGACTAGCAGGAAATAATGCCACAGCACTGTAACAAAAATGCAGCTTGATGCAGTATCTCATAAGGAAGAAATACTAATTTATTTCAAAGCACAACTGATTTTAGCCTCTAACACATTGTCATATAGACAAGCACCAAGATGCAGGCAAGCAGCCTGGCAAGCAGTCAGACTCTGATACCTGTATCCAGGGAGACTGTTCAGGAATGCTTGCAATAATGTGAAGAACAAGTAGCACTGGCTTTCAAATCTATACCCACATTTACTGAATTCTTTTTAAGAGAGTGTCAGTTATGGATGAGTGTCACTGATGCATCAGGAGCCAACAGTGCTCTCGTCCCACTGTGTGGGCCATCAGGATTTACACATCATCTGTTTGTCCTGGGGAACTACAGGTGCTAAGATCTTGGTGACTTGCTACTGTGTCAGTCATTTTTATAGTCCTCCTCCTATTTGCATTTTGCACCCTCGTGTTCACATTTCCTCCCCATTCATACTAATGCAAACATTTTTATTGCTGCTTTCCACATCCCAAGAAGATTCCTGGACTTCTGTCTTCTAGTAGATTGAAGGCACTTTTCTACAGGCCAGGAAAAAGGAGGGGGAAAAAATACACCTACTAATTTTTACATGGTTCTTAAGTCTATTTCTCAATAGCCTTCCAAGCTTCTAATGTTGCCTTTTAGTATTTCAATGATATCATCATATTATCATAAAATTCCATTTTCCTGACTCAGAATTACAACTCACTTTCTTCTATGCAATCATTTAATCTATGAATTCTAATCTGATCAAATCTTCTTGGTTTGTTTATTTTACTGGATAAGGATGAGCTGATGTGCTTTTCCACTTTCTTATTCTCCATTATTCACTTTATCCCTTTTCAATCAAAGAGATCCCATTTCAGCCAAACTGGAAAAAAAATAAGAGGAAGAAAAAGAGATTTGTGCCACTAATAGGACAGACAGAAGGAAATCTGTGGGGTAGCAGAAAAAAGTAGTTCTTTTGCATGATATTTTAAATGCTCTTCTGGGGCTTGTCATGTAGCATTTACATTTCAGAGTGGCAGCTGTGTCTCTCCTGAGAGTAGCAGCATAGTGAGAGTGAGCTAATAGGAAGCTCAGTTCCACAAATCTCCTTCAAGAGAAAGTCACAGTGTTCAGTAGAAAAGCGAGCTGTGCAAGAATAAAGCAGGTATTTTTCAGATTTGATATTAAAAAGGAAAGCACGTTTTCTCCATGGACAGTATCAGACAGTATATTTCATACAGTGTTAAACACTGAAATGTACAACAATTCGCAGTGTTTGTGTACTCAGTCATGATGTCACCAACAGCTAGAGAAAAAATATCATGTAAGAGGAAACAAAAATATTAAAATACTTTAGATCATTAATATAATTTGGGAAGTAGTTTCAGAGCCATTAGAATGATCACGAAAATCTGCCAATACATGCCAATACATTTCATCTGAGACAGATACAACTGCCAAAAAACAACCTCTTTAGTGCTTCCTATTGTTTCGGATTATGGTCTTCAATAGCAGAGTTAATAACTGAATGGGCAGATTCAGGGAAACCAGTGGATGTAGTCTACATTGACCTTAGCAAGGCCTTTGACACAGTCTCCCATGACATTTTAGTGAGCAAGCTCAGGAAGTGTGGGATGGAAGAGAAGACAATGAGGTGGGTTAGGAACTGGTTGCAAGATAAGAGTTCAGAGGGTGCTGATCAATGGTGCCAGGTCCAGCTGAAGAGCTGTGACTAGTGGTGCCCCCTCCACGGATCCGTGCTGGGGCCAGTTCTATTCAACATCTTCATCAATTACATTGATGAGGGCACAAAGTGTCTGCTCAGCAAGTTTGCCAACGACACCAAGCTGGGAGGCTTGGCTGATACAGCTGAAGGCTGTGTGGCCATCCAGAGAGACCTGGGCAGGCTGGAGAGCTGGGCACAGAGGAACCAGATGAAGTTCAACAAGGACAAGTGCAGAGTCCTGCATCTGGGGAGGAATTGCAAACTCCACCAGTACAGGCTGGGAGGTGATCTGCCGGAAAGCAGTCCTGTGGAAAGGGACCTGGGGGTCCTGGTAGATAACAAGTTAACCATGGCACAGCAATGTGCTCTTGTGGTCAAGAAGGCCAATGGCATCCTGGGGTGTATTAGGAAGTGTGTGTCCAACAGATCAAGGGAGGTTCTCCTCCTCCTCTACTCTGTCCTGGTGAGATCTCATCTTGAATACTGTGTTCAGTTTTGGTTCCCCAGTTGAAGACGGACAGAGGTCTGCTGGTGAGGGTCCAGCAGAGAGCTATGAGGATGATTAGGGGACAGGAGGGCCTGACTTATGAGGAGAGGCTGAGGGACCTGGGGCTTTTTAGTCTGGAGAAAAGAAGACTTAGAGGGGATTTGATAAATGTTTATAAGTATCTGAAGGCTGACCAGGAGTGGAGGGACAAGGAGCAAAGGGTGTAAGTTGCAGCAAAAAGGATTCCACCTCAACACAAGGGGGAACTTCTTTACTGTAAGGGTCACAGAGCACTGGAATAGGCTCCCTAGGGACGTCGTGGAGTCTCCTTCTCTGGAGACTTTCAAGGCCTGTCTGGATGTGTTCCTCTGTGATCTGTGTTAGTATTGTCCTGCTCTGGCAGGGGGGTTGGACTCAATGATCTCCTTGGATCCCTTCCAACCCCTAATATCCTGTGATCCTGTGATCCTCTAATACAACATGCCCTTCCAGATACTATGGCTCACAGAAAACTTAAGCACCTTATTGTGACAGGCATTATTAATAATGTCACAATAATGTATCTGTTGCAGTAACACCACAATAATGATGCAGCGGCCCTAAACTGGCATATTCCAGAGGTATATCTCTACCCTACTACAGCAGATTGTATATTAGCAAGATCCCATCTCTATCTGAAATAATGAAAGAATTTTTAGAAGTCATCTTACAGATCTTCAACTTGAACAGCTCATATTCTTGTATGGAACTAACATATTCATCTGGCATCACCAGCAAGTATACATCTTCAGACAAAGAATTAAATTAGTCCCCAGAGACCTCCTTCTTCCTCACATTCTGTTTACAAATGACCTATCACCCAAGCTGCTGATTCGGTTCCCATTCCCTCTTCCCTGCATTTATAAGCATTATAACGCTTTGCATCTCCTACATCAGGGTCTCAGCATATTTTATACTTGTTACATAATTCAGCTTTGGAAATGTGAAATCTTGCAAAGTGGTGAAATCTCAACAGCCTTCATTTTTCAAAGGTGAAAACTGAGGTGCAAACAGGTTAACCATAGCCTTTTGATTGAAAAGAGGAGTATCTGTGCCTTTGAAAGGAAGACCAATTGAAGCTCAGCAAATTTTACAGTCAAAGAAATGGTGAAAGAAGAAGAAGAGAGATATCCTGCATCATAAGACTTGCAAAACTGTTTAAGCCTTTTTTTGCTCTTTCTTGGTACAACATCACATTCCCATGTTACTCTAGAACAACTTTCTTTTAAAAATAATCAGTTATGCAATATCTAACAAAGGATGTTTAAAGTGAGACACAAAATAGGAGAGTAAGGATGCTTGATATGATGGAGTTAGACTTATTTAGAAACAAAGAAAACATTACTTATATAGTAATTTATACCACAAGGATGCTCATTGCCAAGTGCATGCCTATGTAATTTTCCTGCTTTTAAGCCTCAATAAATAGGTGAAATGTGAGTGCTCTGGGCAGCATGATGCTGCCCTAAGATTGATCTAAATGTTCCATAAGTGCACCACTACAGGCCATTAACTACATCAAGGAGTGAGTACTGAGACCAGTCAGACCTTGATTAATTTAAGGGAAATTATTATCTGCAAGCCAGATGCTCTGGGAAAGTAATATCTAGAACATCATTTTGAGAGGTCTGCTGAAGTAACCTAAACTTGTATTGTTTTCTGCTGATGACAAACTGTTGAATTCTTTGTTGACAGGAAATAGTAAGAAAGGAAATGGTTTGCATCATACACTTTGCAATACCCCCCACATGACCTAGTCATGCCTTGGCTATTTTAAAGAGAGATATTTAGGCTGGGTGAGCAAGTTGAAGAAGGCCAAATGTTAAAGTTACATCTTGTCTTATAGATGACTTGGAAATTATTCATTTTGCTTTCATAGCAAACCAGAATTTCACCCAAAGTGGTTACTGACAATAATGATGTGCAAAGCAACAGTATGGATACTCACCAAAAACAGAGAGTATAACTTCAGGATATACAGTGGGGTGTGGGAAGATGTATCCTTGCTCTTAAGGGAGGAAACAAAGCAAACATAGGAATAAGAAACCAATTGAAAAGCAGGAAGTGGTGTTTCAGACAGAGAAGATTTAATACATAATAGTCTTGTGTCAGCATGAGGAATAGTTAAGTACATTGAGGACTGCAATTTAAAACAGAAAAAAATTAAAGGGAAAATAAATTAATCTCATGTATATGAAGTGAATAGAATCATAGAATCATAGAATCAACCAGGTTGGAAGAGACATCCAAGACCAGCCAGGCCGACCTAGCACCCAGCCCTAGCCAGTCAACTAGACCATGTGTGCTAGTTTGAAGCAAGCTGGAATGTTTTGGTAGAAGAACTAGATAACGGGCAGTGAAATGAAAAACAATTGTGTCTACTTCTCTCACAGTTACGCTGAGAACTCTGGGAAGAAGAAAGACTTTTTCTCCATTTTGTTTCTCACTCTTGCTTTTGCCTTAGACCTGGTCACATCTCATTAACCCTGCTCCTACTAACCTTGCTCCCTAACCTCTTGGCTGCACCTCTTTTCTTCCTGAGAACTGGGGTAAGGTTGAGAGGGGCCAGGGGGAGGTGTTGGGGTGGTTTGAGAGCCCCTCCTGGGGACTCAGGTTTCTGGGAGGGGAGTTGTGCTTTTGTATTGTTTATCCTTTGTATATTTCTGTATATAATTGTATATAACTGTATATATTGTAAATAGCTGCTTGTAAATTCTGCTAGCTGTAAATAAATTGCTTCATCTATATTCCCAGAGGCCGTCTGAGTTAGCTGGGGCAAATTCAAAAGTGTGGGGGGGCGGGGTAACCCCCAAACCATCACATTTTTTAATTGGCGCCCAACGTGGGGCTAGATATTTCAGTGACTGGAAAAATTAGCTCTGGGAATTAAGATGAAGCTAATCAAGCAGCTATTGTACTTGGTGGGGATTGCTGTGTGGCCTGTTTTCTGTTTTTTTGTGTACAACTGGATCAAAGATCAAATTGGTTATTTCTTGCTTCATGTAGTTTTTAAGAAGGCTAAAGTTAAGCTTTCAAACATGTTCTGGAGCTGGGGTGATTTTATTCTTGGTTATGCTGGTTTTAGTGTCACTGAGAATATTACTAGTGATATTACAAGAGTTTTTGTCAATAATGTTACAATCAATCGAGAGTCTGCTTTATCTACTGCTCTCATGAGGGTCATCCAGCCCCAAACTGAAATGCCAAATCCATGCAAGGATTTTTACAATAAAGAGACTGTGGCGGGGTTGCTGTGCATTATCATGGCTCTTATGGTTTTAATATTCATATTAATTTTGGCATTATTGGTGAAAAATTCAAAACCAGCTTCTGTAAGAGCTAGGAAAAATTCTGTGTCTCAGAAGCAGTCTCTTTCACAGCAAAACAAGGGAACACAGTTGTCGGCTTCCCCCTTGCCAGCCTCTGCCCCTCCTTCTCCAAGTGCTGGGAACACAGCCAATGTTCCCGCCAATAACGTAAACAATGACAAGGTAACCACTGGGAATCAAACTCATGGACCTCTAGCACCACAGGCAAGCACCCTACCACAGAGCCACCAAGACATTGCTAATGCTTTCTTCTCTATTCCCATAGCAAAGGAGTGCAGGCCTCAGTTTGCATTCACCTGGAGAGGAATCCAGTACCAGTTCAATCGTTTGCCTCAGGGGTGGAAACACAGCTCAACCATCTGTCACTCAGTCATCCACAATGCACTGGAGAAAGGTAAAGCTCCAGAGCACATCCAGTACATCGACGACATCATTGTGTGGGGCCAAACTGCTGAGGAAGTCTTCGAGAAAGGTAACAAAATCATTGACATTCTGTTGCAAGCAGGTTTTGCCATTAAGAGAGACAAGGTCAAAGGACCTGCCAAAGAAATTCAGTTTCTGGGAGTGCGGTGGCAGGATGGTCGCCGTTACATTCCTCAGGATGTGATCAACAAAGTCTCTACCATGGCTGTTCCCACCAGTAAGAAGGACACACTTTCTTTTCTTGGTGTGGTGGGATTTTGGAGACTACACATTCCTGGTTTCAGTCAGATTGTCAAACCTCTGCACGATGTGACTCGTAAGAGAAACAATTTCGAGTGGGGACCTGAACAACAAGCAGCCTTTGATCAGATCAAACGAGAAGTAGTCCATGCAGTGGGCTTGGGACCTGTGAGATCTGGTCCGGACATTAAGAACATTCTGTACACGGCTGCCAGTGACAATGGTCCAACTTGGAGTCTTTGGCAGAGAGCTCCAAATGAGACACGTGGTCATCCTCTTGGTTTCTGGGGACGTTGTTATAGAGGTTCAGAGACAAATTACACTGCAACTGAGAAAGAGATTCTAGCAGCCTATGAGGGAGTGAAAGCAGCTTCTGAAGTGATTGGAACTGAGTCACAATTGCTTTTAGCTCCTAGACTGCCAGTTCTTAACTGGATGTTCAAGGGCAAAGGTTCATCACCACATCATGCCACAGATGCAACCTGGTCTAAATGGATGGCTTTGATAACCCAACGAGCACGAATGGGTAATCTTGACCGACCTGGTCTGGTGGAGGTGATCACCAACTGGCCGGAAGGCACAGACTGTTCCAAACCTCCAGAGGAGAAAATAACTCGTGCTGAGGAAGCTCCTCCCTATGGTGATCTCTCTGATCAGGAAAAGAACTATGCTTTGTTCACAGACAGTTCCTGTCGTCTTGTTGGGAACAAGCGAAGATGGAAGTCAGCGGTTTGGAGTCCAACCAGGAGAGTTACTGAAACGAAAGATGGAGAAGGAGAATCCAGTCAGTTTGCTGAGGTAAAAGCTGTTCAACTTGCTCTTGATGTGGCTGAACGTGAGAATTGGCCTATCCTTTACCTCTACACCGACTCGTGGATGGTAGCCAATGCTCTATGGGGTTGGCTGAAGGACTGGAAGAAGAATGGTTGGCAGAGGAAAGGAAAGCCTATTTGGTGTGCTGATCTATGGCAGGACATTGATGCACGGCTGGAGACAACTCCAGTGAAGGTGCGACACGTAGATGCACACATGCCTAAGAGCAGAGCCACTGAGGAACATCAACATAACCAAAAGGCAGACCAAGCTGCTAAGATTGCTCAAGTTGATACCAACTCTGAACTTGACATTGACCTTGATTGGAAACACCGAGGTGAACTGTTCTTAGCTCGGTGGGCCCATGACTCATCTGGACATCAAGGCAGAGATGGAACGTACCGATGGGCTCGCGATAGGTCAATTGACTTGTCCATGGATGCTATCACCCAAGTCATCTATGACTGTGACATTTGTGCTGCTATTAAGCAGGCTAAGCGAATCAAGCCCTTATGGTATGGTGAGAGATGGTCAAAGTACAAGTATGGTGAAGCCTGGCAGATTGACTACATCACTTTACCTCGATCTCGTTCTGGCAAGCAGTATGTGCTAACGATGGTAGAAGCCAGCACTGGATGGTTGGAAACCTATCCAGTTCCACATGCTACTGCATGTAACACCATTGTTGGTTTGGAGAGACAGATATTGTGGAGACATGGAACTCCAGAGAGAATCGAGTCAGACAATGGTACTCATTTCAAGAACAATCTTGTGAAAAACTGGGCCAAAGAGCATGGTATTGAATGGATCTATCACATACCCTACTATGCACCAGCTTCAGGGAAGATTGAGCGCTACAATGGTTTGCTGAAAACCACCCTAAAAGCCATGGGGGGTGGAACTCTGAAAAACTGGGACAAACATTTAGCACAAGCTACCTGGTTGGTAAATAGTAGAGGTTCAGTAAACAGAGCAGGACCTGCACAATCAGATTTGGTCCAAACAGTAGACGGTGATAAAGTTCCTGTTGTACATGAAAAGAATCTGTTAGGGAAAACTGTTTGGGTATTTTCTCCTTCGGGCGAAGGGAAACCTGTCCGAGGGGTGGTTTCTGCTGAAGGTCCTGGTCATACATACTGGGTAATGCAGGAGAATGGTGAAATCCAGTGTATTCCACAGAGAAATTTAACCTTAGCTGAGAGAGTTTAAATTCAAGCTGTTAGGAGTTTTCTGTTCTAGGTAACATCGGCGCCCAACACTGAGAGAATCTACGATAGAATCTACAGTACGTGAGCACGAACCCAACATCACCTGGGAGTCCCTGTTCTGAGCTTTTGAATCACCTACATCTGATTGAAGTGTGAAATGAACTTGTATATATTGGTTTATTGTAAATATTGGTTTAGATTAGATTGGATAATTCTCAGCGATACTCTGAGCGAAGTAGACAAGGGGTGGATTGTGCTAGTTTGAAGCAAGCTGGAATGTTTTGGTAGAAGAACTAGATAACGGGCAGTGAAATGAAAAACAATTGTGTCTACTTCTCTCACAGTTACGCTGAGAACTCTGGGAAGAAGAAAGACTTTTTCTCCATTTTGTTTCTCACTCTTGCTTTTGCCTTAGACCTGGTCACATCTCATTAACCCTGCTCCTACTAACCTTGCTCCCTAACCTCTTGGCTGCACCTCTTTTCTTCCTGAGAACTGGGGTAAGGTTGAGAGGGGCCGGGGGGAGGTGTTGGGGTGGTTTGAGAGCCCCTCCTGGGGACTCAGGTTTCTGGGAGGGGAGTTGTGCTTTTGTATTGTTTATCCTTTGTATATTTCTGTATATAATTGTATATAACTGTATATATTGTAAATAGCTGCTTGTAAATTCTGCTAGCTGTAAATAAATTGCTTCATCTATATTCCCAGAGGCCGTCTGAGTTAGCTGGGGCAAATACAAAAGTGTGGGGGGGCGGGGTAACCCCCAAACCATCACACCATGGCACTAAGTGCCTCAGCCAGGCTTTTCTTGAAGACCTCCAGGGACAGTGACTCCACCACCTCCCTGGGCAGCCCATTCCAATGGCAAATCACTCTCTCTACAAAGAACATCCTCCTGACACCCAGCCTATACTTCCCCTGGCACAACTTGAGACTGTGTCCCCTTGTTCTGTTGCTGGTTGTTCAAATAGCAATAGCCATGTTTTATCTGGAATAATGTTAATAATATCATGCTTATGCCTTTGCCTTGTAGTGAAGTGTGGGTGTTCATGGAATAATGTTAATAATATCATGCTTATGCCTTTGCCTTGTAGTGAAGTGTGGGTGTTCATGAAAATGGAGCTATTATAATGACTGCAACTATTATCACCTGGAAGCAAAGGATGAGATGCATCTCACTTAGCTATATACAAGTTGGGCATCAAGTCTAAGTTCATTACCTAGACCCTCTCTGGAATTAAGCATCAGAAAAACCTTTCCCAATCTAAGATGTCTAAGACAGTTAAGACTAATAGACTTTGCAGTTGCCTGACTTTAACACTACTTATAGCAAGAACTCAGAGTATCTTTACTAGATACACAACTATCAGATAGCTAATTTGGGTGATACAAATTCTACCTTAATAGTATTTTCTCTTTGAAGTCTATGACTGCTATTACATTTACATTTAAACACATGCTTAAATGTTTTGCAAGATCTCAACTAGGCACTTGTCAGGAATAAAATCTGAACAGGCAGTTACAATTTCCTTGCTTCCTTCAAGAATGATAATTTGTAAATAGTTCATTTTGTTCAAGTAGCAATTAGCAAGGCATTTTAAGCATCTAGGATTGTCAGAGCAGACTTTTAATTAAACTGCCTGGGAGATTTTGTCAATCTAGTGGAGTTTCTTTCAGAGAAAAGCAATGGATAGTGATAGCATCTATAACAAGTACTGTATTTCTGACTGTTGTACCACACCACAAAACTTCTATAAAATAGCTGAATGTCATCTCCATAGCATTCTCATAAAACACAAATGTCATCAACAGGTTTTCCTTTTCAACAGCACTAAGTTCTGTCAGCTCTAACAGTCTTTAAATCTGAATCAGTCTCCCAAACCAGGACCACTTGAAAACGCTTTTTACCTCTGTAAGTGACTATACCTATATTAGTTCTGTGACAAGAAGGACTTTGCATTAACCGTGTAATACTAGTTACTGCAGCACTCAGAGTGTGAACAGAGAAATCCATGGAATCAGGGGTGATAAACTGTGCTCAATAAGCCATGACTCTGTTACAGTCAAGTCTGCCTTTGGTCAAGATGCTGAAGAGCAAACCTGATACACTTAATCCATTTGCAAAGCTTTGGAAGTGGAAATAAATCCTAAGAGTATCTAACTCTTCACCTTCCTGCATCCACTGCAGGAAAGGTTCACAATTTCATTCTAATCTGTATTTGCCCTGTGGCACATCCTGGCTATTCTATTTTTGTGTTTAAATAGTCGTATGACCATTGTCTTCATCGCTCTGCTTCTTTTCCATTTTACTTCCACCACATCATGCTGGGAAAAGCAGTTTTGGCATTTATATCTTTGGTTGATGTGCAGAACTGAAAGGGCTGTGACTTTCAGAAGTTTCACATCAAGACAGTCAAAGTCTGGAAAGTAAGAGACACAGATTTGTAGCTTTGCTTCTGGTCAGCCCACCCTCCCTTGCTGTTTTTTTTTCTTCTTGCTTTCTTTTTATGTTGGAGCAAAGGAACCAGGAAAAGGGCACCATTGTTATGGAATACAGCCATAATATATGTGATTTTCTTCAGAGGTGAGGAACAGAACCTAGCTGCACTGTTTCTGTAAAGTTAGCATCACTTACTTATTTGGATCTAAGAAATCTGTAAAGCTCCAAGATCTGGATTTGTACATCTTGCTTTTACTCCTGTTAGGCATGTTACAGTCTGAAAGACCCCAATTCCAGTACAGAAATCAACATACTGCTACTTTACTTAAAGAAGTTGTTTTGCTGTCATTAGATATTTGTAGGGAAAGTGGGACAGTGAGAATATTTTTGCGCAGAAGCTAGCAAAGGGAAAAGATTGTCTGCAAGGGCTTCACCTTGCTCTGAGAAGGAAGTGTAATGAAAATAATCAACAATTTTGAGATAATAACATAACTCAAATCCAATGGAAAAAAGATCCCATTTTTATCTGTATTCACTTTCTTGCCAGGAGAACAGAATAGCTGATCAATTACCAATGTGTGCTGCGATGACTGCTTGACCATTTACTGCCTGCACTGAGAAAATTGTCTGTGTCTGTTCTTTTGCCTCTCTACTCTTTTACTGGCCCTGCTCCTTCAGGATGTACTGAGTGCTTTGCCACATATCTGGTCAGTGCAGGAAAGGCCCACAGTAGAAGGCCTATTGCCTTTCATAGTCTCTTCTGTCTCAGTAACCTCTGTAAAGATAAATGGTTAGCACAGCAGCATAGAATCATAGAATGGGTTAGATTGGAACGGACCTCAAGGATCATCCAGTTCCAACCCTCACCATAGGCAGGGACACCTCCCACTAGAACAGGTCACTCAAGGCCTCATCCAGCCTGGCCTTGAACACCTCCAGGGAGGGAGCAGCCACAACCTCCCTCGGCAACCTTCCAATGTTTCACCACCCTCACTGTAAAGAACTTCTTCCTAACATCTAGTTTAAATTTCCCCTCTTCCACTTTAAACCCATTACTCCTCATCCTGTCATTACAAGACCTTGTAAATAGTTTCTCCTCAGCCTTTCAGTACGTGCCCTTCTGGGAGGCCAATACAAGGTCTCTTTGAAGCCTTTTCTTCTCCAGGGTGAAGAGCCCCAACTCTCACAGCCTGTCCTCACAGCAGAGCCACTCCAGCCCTCTGATCGTCTTTGTGGCCCTCCTCTGGACTTACTCCAACAGTTCAATGTCCTTTTTGTGTTGGGGGCTCCAGAACTGTACACAGTACATCTAGTTTCTCTCCTAAGCTCAGCAATACAAGGAAGGCACCACCCTAAGCAAGCACAAAGGATAGCAGCAACAACCAAACCATACATACAGGAAACTATGCTGAGTGGATTCTGTCTACAGGCTTAGGCTGGCCTCTGTGGTGCACCTCTCAGGTGCTTCTCTCTACTGGTCTCAGCATATTCTGCTGTGCAATAACATTTTTCTTTCTTTCTTGATTATCTCGTTTCTGAAATTCTGCATTTGCAAGTTTGTTCATTCTGCTGCTTTGCAGATTTGTGTGGCTTTTTCTAAATTTAACTCACAATGATTTCTAGCAGATGCTCATGTACCTACTTTGGGTCACCTCTAAGTACAGGATCCTATGAATTACAGAGAATTAAACTTTCTTACTTCTTCAAGAAAATCATAGAATCATCCAGACTGGAAAGGACCTCCAATATCACCAAGTCAAACCAGTCAAGCAATTTCCAGTATTCATGTATCTACATTTTTAAGTAAGTGCATGAAACAAAAATAGAAGATAAAAGATAAAATCTGTGGTCCAGGTAGCTTTTACATTAATTTGACATACACAAAAAATAAAAAAAAGGAAGAAAGAACAATGCAGCTCCCTAGAGCAAAATGAGTTGTTTACTTAATTATTATATTTTGCATTGTCTGCTGTTTCAAAAGATGTGTAACAACATAGAAAATTTATGGTTTATCATGTTACTTTTTTTTTTTTTCTGCTGATTTTCTTTTCTTGACTGCTATGCACTTTACAGGCAAAGAGTCATGAGGAAGGATTCCACCTGGAGTACTGTGTACACTTTTGGGACCCCCAACACAAGTAGTAACAAGTCCAGAGGAGGGCCATGAAGATGATCAGAGGGCTGGAGCACCTCTGCTATGAGTACAGGCTGCAAAAGTTTGGGCTCTTCAGCCTGAAGAAGAGAAGGCTTCAAGGACACCTTATGGTAGCCTTCTGGTATCTGAGGGGGGTCTAAAGGAAGGCTGGGGAGGGACTATTTACAAGGGAGATTGCAGCCACGTGGGGGTTGGTCTCTTCTCCCAGGCAACCATCAACAGAACAAGGGGACACAGTCTCAAGTTGAGCCAAGGGAGGTATAGGCTGGATGTTAGGAGGAAGTTCTTCACAGAGGGAGTGATTTGCATTGGAATGGGCTGCCCAAGGAGGTGTTGGAGTCACTGTCCCTGGAGGTATTGAAGAAAAGCCTGGATGAGGCACTCAGTGCCATGGTCTAGTTGACTGGCTAGGGCTGGGTGCTAGGTTGGCCTGGCTGATCTTGGATGTCTCTTCCAACTTGGTTGATTCTATGATTCTGTGGTCTTATAATGACAGGATAATGGGTAATGGGTTTAAACTGGAAGAGGAGAGATTCAAACTAGATGTCAGGAAGAAGTTTTTTACAGTGAGGGTGGTGAAACATTGGAACAGGTTGCCCAGGGAGGAGGATGCTCCCTCCCTGGAGGTGTTCAAGGTCAGGCTGGATGAGGCCTTGAGTGACCTGTTCTAGTGGGAGATGTCCCTGCCTATGGCAGGGGGTTGGAACTAGATTGTCTTTGAGGTCTCTTCAACCTAAGTCATTCTATGCTTCCATGATTCTATGTTGTCTGTACTGCACACTTAATTTTTTTTAATATTAAACTAAAACAAAACAACCACACCACATCCAATGCTTCAGTTCTCTTTCTTCATGGCCTAAGGTGATCATGTATTCTCCACCTATATGTCCTCTCAGACATTATTTCTGCTTGCCTTCCTCAGCTGTCATCTGTAGTTGTGGAAATATAATAAAAGTATTGTGGACTACCCAAGCTCACTTCAGTCTGTATAAGCAATGTGTTGTTGTACACTCCATATCCCTTGCGCAGGCTCCTTAAAGCACCCACTTCTGTGAACCAAGCCATTTCCCTCTGGGCCTTTTCCCCCAACATAAAAATAACTGTTCACTTTTAACCTTGACATAATGTAGCCTAGTCATAAAAAATTCCACTATTAGGTCCATGTTTATAATTAGCAAGAGAAAGATCAAGAATAAAAGCAAGTGTTGTACACAGAGGAAAACAGGGGTCACCAAACTGCTCTGTGTCTGTGCTAGTTTGAAGCTAGCTAGAATGTTTTGGTGAGAAGAACTAGATTACAGGCTGTGAAAAGGAAAACAGAATGATGTCTACCTCACTCATAGGTTTGCTGAGAGATGCAAGAACAAGAATCCAAACACAGATAGGGCACTTCTCCATGGGGCATTGCTGGAGCTGCATTTCTCTCTCTCTCTAGCCTCTCTGCCATCTCTCTGATTAATCCACTTTGCTTCCTAACCCCCCTGGCCAAACCTCCATTCTTCCTTGGGACTGGGGTAGGTTGAGGGGGGTGGGGGGAGAAGGTGAAAGGGTGGTTGGAAGCCCCTTTTGGGGACTCAGGTTTCTGGGAGGGGAGTTGTGTTTCTGTATTACCTTTTACCTTGTATATTTCTGTATATACTGTAAATATCTGCTTGTATCTTGTGCTAAGCTGTAAATAGAAGCTTCATTCAATTTCCAGAGCCGACTGAGTCTAGTCTGGGTGATTTCCAAAGTGGGGGGGGGGGGGGCGGGTAACACCTAAACCATCACTGTGTCCTCTTGAAGAACCAGTGGACATGTCAGCAATATGGAAAGATCAACAATGTTGGGCAGGGTTGATATCCAAGGGACACTGCACTGTTTTTAAGCATGAGATCACTGGGTTTGTGATCACTTAATTTTCATGTTGACAGATGAGCATTATCCTGCAAGCAGGCCTAGTACTGTATCTGTCCAAAATCCAGATCGAAGTCCTAATGGATGTTGGCAGTTTTTCATGAGGAAAGAAAAAAAATACTCCAACTGCTCTCTATGCTCTAATGCTTTGTCATGGAGCTCTAGGTCATGGATTTGAGGTCAAACTGCCAATTGTATGGAGTAAGAAGTAAAAGGACAGACTCTTTTCTAAAAGTCAGAAAGCACTTGCTGCCTTTAGGCAGTAGAAATGAGGAATAACTGCTATGTCTTGCTTGGTCTTATCTGTCTGCTTTTCATCCATTTAAATCTCATGAAGAAACCACAGAAGTGGAGGTGTACTCCCTAAACAGACAAACTATGTAAAGTAGATACAAATGTCAGTTCTAGTAACATACATGTCATTGCACCACATGTTTTACCATAGTTACTGAAAGGTAAAAAACAGTCTAATAAATAGATCAGACTATATTTGGGGATGCTACCTTATAAGCTGAGGAACACAAAGACCATTTCATTTCATAGTTAGGTTGAACAATAATATTATGTTGTTCTTCCTGTGCTACACTTACTAATGAAATCTCCTCTAACAAATAAGTCTAGGAATTACTTAATTGCTTAAGAATTCATCATATTCAGATAATGTGGTAATAATTCTACTTTACCAATTTGCTGTATAGTGTTATGCTGATTTTGTTACTTTATTAATAGAAAAATCAATGCAGTAAACTATCAAGATAATTATGTGAGGTTTTTTCCTTAAAGAAGCATATAAAAACTACCATTATAGAGAAGATTGAATTTAATAAAGTTTTTAAATTATGTTTTAATAAAAGAGAAACAAATTAACTGAAAAGACATAAGAGAACAGGAGAGGTGCCTGATGACTGGAAGAAAGCCAATGCCACTCCAGAGTTCAAAATAAGTAAGAAGGAAGATCGAGGCAACTACAGACCAGACAGCTTCACTTCCATCCCTGGCAAGGTGATGGTGCAGCTCATTCTGGAGGTCACCTTTAACCACGTGGAAGAAAAAAGAGTTATCAGGAGTAGCCAAAATGGATTTATCAAAGCGTGTGCTAGTTAGAGGCTAATTGGAATATTTTAATGAGAAAAAATAGTAGGCTGTGAAAATAATGGTGATGTCTACTTGGCTCACAGGCTTGCTGAGATGTATAAAGGCAAGGACATAAACATAGATGAGACAGTGTGTGTGTCTCTGTCTATCACAGTGTGTGTTTCTCTTCTGCTTGAACCCATGTAACTAATCCTTCAGTTTCTAACCCCCCTTGCTGATGCTCCAAACTCAACTTTGCATGTAAGCCAGACTCTGGGGTAAGGTAGAGCTGTGGAAAGAAGGTGTAAAGGTGGTTGGGAGCCCCTTCTGAGGACTCTCATTTCTGGAGGGGTGCTGTGTTTCTGTATTACTTTTATCTTGTATATTTCTGTATGTAACTGTATATATTTGTAATACATTGTAAATTCCTGCTTGAATGTCATGCTAAACTGTGAATATAAAGCTTCATTCCTTAACTTCCAGCTGTCTGAGTCTACTCTGGGTGATTTCAATGGGGGGTGGGATGAGTAACTCCCAAACCATCACAAAGTGAGATCTTGCTTGACCAATCTGATAGCCTTCTATGATACCATGACCAAATGGGTAGATGAAGGAAGGGCTGTGGATGGCATATACCCTTACTTCATCAGTGCTTTTGAGACCATCTCACATAATACGTCACAGAAAAGCTCAGGAGATGTGGCATAGATAGTTGGTCTGTGAGGTGGATTGAAAACTGGATCTGCAACAGAGTTCAGAGAGTTGTCATCAATGGTACAGAGTCAAGTTAGAGGCTTGTAGCCAGTGGTGCTCCTCAGAGATCAGTACTGGATGCAGTTTTGATCAATATCTTTATGAGCAACCTGGATGAGGGCACTGAATGTAGCCTCAGCAAATTCACTGATGATACAAAGCTGGGGGGGGTAGGGGTTGGCCAACAACCTGTCAGGCTCTGCTGCCATCCAACAAGAGCTGGACAGGTTGAAGAGATGGACAAAGGC
The DNA here is from genome assembly GCF_015220805.1 of Pogoniulus pusillus. Classification (NCBI taxonomy): domain Eukaryota; kingdom Metazoa; phylum Chordata; class Aves; order Piciformes; family Lybiidae; genus Pogoniulus; species Pogoniulus pusillus. The sequence goes on from NC_087266.1 coordinate 16,318,692, forward strand.
TAAACACATGAAATTCAATAAGGACGAGTGCAGGGTACTCCATCTGGGGAGGAATAACAACAGGTACCAGTACAGGTTGGGGGCTGCCCTGCTGGAAAGCAGGTCCATGGAGAAAGACCTTGGGGTCTTGGTGGACAGCAAGTTCTCCATGGGACAGCAATGTGCCCTTGTGGCCAAGAGAGACATTGCCATCCTGGCATGCATCAAGAAGAACGTGTCCAGCAGGTCTAGGAAGGTTCTTCTCCCCCTTTATTCTGCACTGGTGAGACCATACCTGGAATACTTTGCCCAGTTTGAGGTCTCCAATTCAAGAGAGATAGAGACCTGCTGGGAAGAGTCCAGCAGAGAGACACGAGGATGACTGTGGGACTTGAGCATCTCCCCTATGGAGAGAGACTAAAAAACCTGGGGCTGTTTAATCTGGAGAAGAGAAGGCTGAGAGGAGATCTCATCAGCACCTATAAATATCTGAGGGTTGGATGTCAAGCAGATGGGACCAATCTCTTTTAGGTGGTCAGCAATAATAAGACAAGGAGCAATGGCTACAAACTGGAACAGAGAAGGTTTCACCTCAGCATGAAGAGAAACTTCTTACCAGATACTGTGATAATGCAACAGGCTGTCCAAAAAGGTTGTGAAGTCTCCTTCTCTGGACACTTTCAAAACCCACCTGGATGCATTCCTGTGTGGACTACCCTAGGGGATCCTGCTTTGGCAAGGAGATTGGACTTGATGGTCTCTGTAGGTCTCTTTCAACCTCTATTCTGTGATTCCATGATTCTGTAAGAGTCTAGCATAATTCTCATGTATGTGGTACAGTATTTGTGTACTACTGAAATAATGATACTGATAGAGAACAAAATTTTATTTCAATTTTGAACAGTTGTAAGAAGAAAATATGGAAAAGTAATCAGCTACAGACTGTTGCTTTAAAATATTGGTGCAGGGTTTTATTTAACTGACTTTTGGAATTATTTGTAATATAGTCATCAAAAAGTATCAGTGTCTCAATCTGATATCTGAAATATTATAGAAAAAGATAGCTAAAATAATATAAAAAAAACAACAGTATCATGTTTTATACTTATTTAGACAAACAGTTAACCACTGAGTCTGAACTGATTTGTATTTTTCAAATACCATTGATGTTGCATTCTATGGGAACAGAGAATTTGCAATGATCATTTTTCAAGGGACTCAGTTCTGTGATTGCCTGCTTCATTCGTGTAAAAGCCAACTTGGGTGAATGCAAATTTGTTCAAAGGGCAAGGAGGTACATTTAGAGATGCCTTGTTATTCTGCTGTTGTTTCTGCATTTGATTCCAGTCTGTGACTGAAATGTAAGGGACAGATTTGTTAATATTTCAAAGCATCTGCAATCCAGTTGACGATAACTACTCTCAGCATTTGTACAAAGCAAATTTCTTAAAACACACATTTTATAATTCCTGAAGTTGATAAGAATGCAGAAAAAAATCATGGTTGCAATGCAGAAGAAGGTAATAAATAACAAGAGGAGAAAAGAAAGCACTCTTTAAAGACCTGTGTTAAAAAACAGTAGACTAACTCTAGCAAATCAGAAGAAAACATAAGCAAAGAGTGTTAGCCCCATATACATGCAGAATCTTTTACTTTTCCATGGCAATGCTAATAAAATATTAATGTAACTACATAAATTTAATTATATAAATGACCTTTGAGATGTCATTAATCTGCTCTTTTAGACAATAGTCTCAAAAAATGTAATTGAACTATAATTATCTTAATTTAGTACAGTTTGGGGTTCTTAATCCTGCAACTTCAGTTTAAGGGAATACAGTGAGTTGCACGCAGGCCTTCTTAAAATGTCATTTGACTTTTAGGATGATTTTCAGGGATTATTATTTCTAGGGTGTCACGGAGTATGGAGTTTGTCTGGGGTTTGGGGAATGAACTGCAAGGCCGATTTTTAAAAAGTTTAAAAGATTTGATATTATAAACACTAGAAATCCCCTTCCCCAAACTTATTTATAACTACCCCATGGAAGTCCTTTATATGCAGTTGCAAATTAAGTTACAGAATGACTATGTATAAGAAATCAGGAATTTTAGCAACAGTTTGAAAGAATTTAGGAAGAGAGTCTGTGACGAAGTGAGAGTTCCACTGGAAGGCTTTGAGAGATTATTCTGCCTTTAGATCAAGTTTTCTCAGTTACTCACTGTCCGAATTCAGTTCTGAAAGTCCTAAATATCGTGGACTGGGGAGCGCTGCCTGAGCTTCCGCGGGTCCGAGCCAAGCTGGGTGCTGGCTTCCGTCCGGAGGCTGGCGCAGATCGAAGCGCTGGCGAGTTGTCTCTGTAGCCGTGCCGAGCCGTGCCGTGTGTGTGTCTGTGTGTGTGAGTGAGTGAGAGCGAGCAGTGCAAGCAAGGTGGTTTATTAAGGCAATGCAGCATAGAATCATAGAATCATAGAATCAACCAGGTTGGAAGAGACATCCAAGATCAGCCAGTCCAACCTAGCACCCAGCCCTAACCAATCAACTAGACCATGGCACTAAGTGCCTCATCCAGTCTTCTCTTGAAGACCCCCAGGGACGGTGCCTCCACCACCTCCCTGGGCAGCCCATTCCAATGGCAAAGCACTCTCTCTGTCAAGAACTTCTTCCTAATATCCAGCCTATACTTACCCTGGCACAACTTGAGACTGTGTCCCCTTGTTCTATTGCTGGTTGCCTGGGAGAAAAGGCCACCCCCCACCTGGCTACAATGCCTCTTCAGGTAGTTGTAGACAGTAATAAGATCACCCCTGAGCCTCCTCTTCTCCAGGCTAAACAGGCCCAGCTCTCTCAACCTCTCCTCATAGGATTTGTGTTCCAGGCCCCTCACCATCTTTGTTGCCCTTCTCTGGACATGTTCCATCACCTCAACATCTCTCTTGAATTGAGGGGCCCAGAACTGGACACAGTACTCAAGGTGTGGCCTGACCAGTGCTGAGTCCAGGGGAAGAATAACCTCCCTTGTCCTACCGGCCACACTGTTCCTGATGCAGGCCAGGATGCCATTGGCTCCCCTGGCCACCCAGGCACACTGCTGGCTCATCCTCAGCTTACTATCTATCAGTACCCCCAGGTCCCTTTCCTCCTGGCTGCTCTCCAGCCACTCAGTCCCCAGCCTATAGAGCTGCTTGGGGTTGTTGTGGCCAAAGTGCAGAACCCTGCACTTGGCCTTGTTAAATCTCATCCCATTGGCCTCTGCCCACCCAACCAGCCTGTCCAGGTCCCTCTACAGGGCTCTGCTACCTTCCAACAGATCAACACCTGCTCCTAGCTTGGGGTCATCTGCAATCTTTTATAACGTCCAGAAGAGGTGTATCTAACCAGACTGATGCTAGTACAAGTGGACAATACTGATTGGTTCAAAGTTATGTGTAAGGCCGATATACACTATTTTTTACCAGAACAACCTGTGGCACCACCCCAGGGGCTGGTAAGGGTCAGCCCCCCGCAGGTGTGTGTAGGGTGCTCATAGTGTCTCAGACCCAAGGTCCTTTTCCCAAAACAACAGCTCATGTTTACAGCTTATGTCCCTCCGGGGGTGAAATCTTCCCACAGCTAGAAACTGCAGTTGGGACAGCGACTGTAGTCATGCAGGCAGATGAAAGCAATGTTTTGACTCCTCGACTGATGGTCTTTGAGCCACAATTCTGTCCAAATGAGAACTTTGCAAGAGGGCTTTTGCAACCCTCCACCACATAGGGAAAATATTTTAGTTGCCAGAACAGGTTTGGGTTTTGAATCTTTTTGGGTTTGTTTTTGGGTTGTTTGGGTTTGGGTTTTTTTGTTGTTTTGTTTTTTTTTTTTAACATGACTCTAAAAGGTATTAAAGACTTTCTTGCATTTGCAATAAATAAAATATTTAGTGGAAGAAATTCTTTCAAAACAGAAATAAATGCATACCATTAGGAGGGTAACATTTTCATAAGCACATAAATCCATACATGAGTAGAGATCTTCAGGAAGTGTCAGCGGAACAGGAATGTCACAGAAATTACATGCAAAAATATATTTCTGATCATACAGAAATATCAGATTTCTAGGTGTAAATGTTAAATCATAGAATCATAGAATCAACCAGGTTGGAAGAGACCTCCAAAATCATCCAGTCCAACCTACCCCCCAGCCCTAGCCAGTCAAGTAGACCATGGCACTAAGTGCCTCATCCAATCTTTTCTTGGACACCTCCAGGGATAGTGACTCCACCTCTTCCCCAGGCAGCCCATTTGAAAGGCAAATCCACACTTTCTGTGAGGAACTTCTTCCTAACATCCAGCCTGAACTTGCCCTGGTGCAGCTTGAGAATGTGCCCTCTTATTCTGTTGCTGGTTGCCTGGGAGAAGAGACCAACTCCCACTTGGCTACAGCCTCCCTTCAGGTAGTTGTAGACAGCAATGAGGTCACCCCTGAGCCTCCTCTTCTCCAGGCTAAACAACTCCAGCTCCTTCAACCTCTCCTCACAGGGCTGTGTTCCAGGCCTCTCACCAGCTTCATCACCCTCCTTTGGACACATTCCAGGACCTCAACATCTCTCTGTGTTGGACACAGCACTCATGGTTTGGCCTGACCAGTGCTGGGTACAGGGGAAGAATAACCTCCCTTGTCCTGCTGGCCACACTGTTCCTGATGCAGGCCAGGATGCCATTGGCTCTCTTGGCCACCTGGGTATACTGCTGGCTCATGTTCAGCCTACTATCTACCAGTACCCCCCAGGTCCCTTTCTTCCTGGCTGCTTTCCAGCCACTTTGTCCTCAGCCTGTAGCGCTGCTTGGGGTTGTTGTGGCCAAAGTGTAGAACCCTGCATTTAACCGTGTTAATTCTCATCCCACTGGCCTTTGCCCACCCATCCAGCCTGTCAAGTTCCTTCTGCAGGGCTCTCCTACCTGCTTCTAACTTGGTGTCACCTGCAAGCTTCCTGATGATGGACTCAATCTCCTGGTCCAAATCATCAATAAAGATATTGAACAGGACTGGGCTCAGCACTGATCCTTGGGGAACACCATTAGTGACTGGCTGCCAACTGGATGTGGCACCATTCACCACCACTCTTAAGGGATGACATAGAGTAATTGCCTGTATCTTTTCAGATATAGATGACTAGACCAGATGAGTTTTGGACTTAAACTATAAAAGAGTAGGAGGAAAATAAGGTTCTTTTAAGAATTAATATTGTCTGAAGTTTTAAGAACATAAAGGGGAAATTGGATATATATGAAAGTATGTCACTGTAGTTCAGAGCATTACACATTGCCTTAATTATCAACAATCACACATTTTCCATCCCTATTTTTGAAATTAACTTCATGGTTTATGTTTTCTGCTTAAAGATGTGACTGAAATTCCCCCTCACTAAGTAGTCACATGATTACCAATAAGTGTTAACATTATCTGAAATTAGCCTAGCCATGTATATATGTGTATTTACATTTAAGTATGTGTCCATATATTTCCACAGTGCACCACTTGAATTAATAGACTCTGCTCTTTTCTTGAAAGGCAGCATCTCTACTCTACTCCTAATTGTGCACAACTTTCAAACTTAGCACTTCTTCTGCTACAACAGTTGACTTCTTTTGATATCAAACCTCTGATGTTCTTGGTGCACCCTAATGAAAAAATATGTAACTTGCTTCTTGGGTTGAAAACTTTCAGGTTGACATCAGTGACTTTTTTACAGATACCCATCTTTGTTGATGTTTCAGAGAACATTGTCTCTAAAAAAAATAAAGCACATCTTTGTAAGACTATAAATCACATTTTATTTTCATTCTAACATGCTAACTCTGTGCCAAGATTTTTTTCTATGGTGTTCACTTGTGCTAGTTTGAAGCAGGCTAGAATGTTTTGGTGAGAAGAACTAGATTACAGGCTGTAAAAGGAAAACAGTGGTGATGTCTACTTCGCTCACAGGCTTGCTGAACAAGAAATGAAAACATTAGATAACACTCTCACCATTTTTCTGTCACTCTTGCTTGGGCTGCTGGCTGAGCAACATCTTATTCCCTAACCTCACCTTCCATTTGGCCTAACCCACTTTGCTTCTCAACCCCATGGCCAAGTCTCAATTTCTTCCTTGGAACTGGGGTAAAGTTGAGAGGAGCAGGAGGAAGGTGCAGGTGTGGTTGAGAGCCCCTCCTGGGGACTCAGGTTTCTGGGAGGGGAGTTGTGTTTCTGTATTAGCTTTTACCTTGTATGTTTCTGTATATAACTGTATATACTGTAAATATCTGCTTGTATATTGTGCCAGCTGTAAATATAAGCTTCATTCATATTCCCAGAATAGGCTGAGTCTAGTCTGGGTGATTTCTAAAGTGTGAGGGGGTGGGGAACACCCAAACCATCACATCACTCAAAGACAATTTATACATCTTAAAATTCACTAATTAACAGGTATTCCTAAATTTAATTAGAAAATTAGAATTCAATAAAACATGGGAAAAACATCAGAAATTAGATGTTAAATAAGTTTTTTTACATATTTGTGTTACTTCCTAGGTTTGAGTTGTATTATTCTTTAACTCATCATTACAATAGACTTAAAAGATGTAACTTTGTCACCCATACATTTCTTCTGAAATCAACTAAGTTGCTACTCATTATTAATAACAGAAGTTGGGATTTAGTATTTACATGCTGTAAATCAAGTTAAATAATGCAGGATATATATTTAATATACCATGCTGCTGTTCATTATCTATGTACATCTGAAACTATTAAAGTAAGGCAGAGCATATAAAGTTCCACAAATTTATCTGATTTAAATAGAAAGCTCAAGGCTCATTGAGGATCTGATTTTATGTGATGTCGTAATCCAGTGAGTGACTCTCAAGTTCCACTGATTTTTATAGCCCTAGAAAACACTCAGCATTTCCTGAGTTTCCCAGTAGGATTGAGCCACGAGTGAAAAAACTCATAAAAGACAAATAAAGAACTACAGGCAATTTCACAGACCCAACTCTGAAAACAAAACAAGACAACCATGCACCCATTGTGTTCAGAAGCAAAGAATTCAATTACAAATCCACTGACAGACAAGCACATGAAAGACTGGATCCATCCTCCATACAGCAGGATGAACCCACTCTCGATAATGCCTTCGTCGGCCTTCTGCCAGAAAGATGGGAAACCTAGTAAACCATTTAACTTCTTAAATTAAGACAATCAAGGAAAGAAGTTGTAAGGCAGCTCACACAAGACACACACAGTAAAATTCAGCTAACAAATGCAGAAAAGTACAGTATGAAGACAATCTTTGGCAGTATCTACACCAGCCAAGACACAGGCCAGGAGGTCAGACTCCTTTCAGACCAGACTGCTAACCATATTGCTCACTGCCTGGCTTGGTTTGAGGCACTGGTAGCTCCTGTGGACAAAAATAAACCACACAATATTTATTTATACAAAGATACTAATAAATATGTCATTTCTTAATCAGCTGTGTAGTAGACCTGCAAATAAAGTACTGAAGGAAGTTTGCCTCTTTCTAAAAGTAATTGTTGTATGTTATAATTCTGTATCTAAAACCTTGCAAAATTGGCAGCTCTCATCAATTTGTAGTTAGTTGGTTGGTTACACTTGCAGTGAAGCCTGAGACGAAAAAATGTTTTCACAAACTCGGTACTCAAGCTAAAATTTGTTTCACACTGTTATGAGTTTAACACTGTTAAAAACTGGGATTGTGCTTCAAAAAATAGAGGAGTTTCAGCTGTTACTGAATTTTCATATTCAGGGAGCAGCAGTCATACTAGTGGTGTCCCTCAGGGATCAGTGCTGGACCCCATCCTCTTTAACATCTTCATAGATGACCTGGATGAGGGCATGCAGTCAGTCAACAGCAAGTTTGCAGATGACACCAAGCTGGGGGCAGATGTGGCTGGGTTGGAGGGCAGAAGGGCTCTGCAGCGGGACCTTGACCGCCTGCACAGATGGGCAGAGTCCAGTGGGATGGCGTTCAATAGCTCCAAGTGCAGGGTGCTGCACTTTGGCCACAACAACCCCATGCAGAGATACAGGCTGGGGTCGGAGTGGCTGGAGAGCAACCAGACAGAGAGGGATCTGGGGGTACTGATTGATACCCGCCTGAACATGAGCCAGCAGTGTGCCCAGGTGGCCAAGAGAGCCAGTGGCATCCTGGCCTGCATCAGGAATGGTGTGGCCAGCAGGAGCAGGGAGGTCATTCTGCCCCTGTACTCTGCACTGGTTAGACCACACCTTGAGTACTGTGTTCAGTTCTGGGCCCCCCAGTTTAGAAGGGACATCAAAATGCTTGAGTGTGTCCAGAGAAGGGCAACGAGGCTGGTGAGAGACCTTGAGCACAGCCCTACGAGGAGAGGCTGAGGGAGCTGGGATTGTTTAGCCTGGAGAAGAGGAGGCTCAGGGGAGACCTTATTGCTGTCTACAACTACCTGAGGGGTGGTTGTGGCCAGGAGGAGGTTGCTCTCTTCTCTCAGGTGGCCAGCACCAGAACAAGAGGACACAGCCTCAGGCTGCACCAGGGGAAATTTAGGCTGGAGGTGAGGAGAAAGTTCTTCACTGAGAGAGTCATTGGACACTGGAATGGGCTGCCTGGGGAGGTGGTGGAGTTGCCGTCCCTGGGGCTGTTCAAGGCAGGATTGGACGTGGCACTTGGTGCCATGGTCTAGCCTTGAGCTCTGTGGTAAAGGGTTGGACTTGATGATCTGTGAGGTCTCTTCCAACCCTGATAATACTGTGATACTGTGATATATGCTCATTGAAATATCTTTATTGGTTTTGGTGTTTTTTTATTTAATGAATAAGAATAAATTGATCTGATAAAAGCCAAAGTGCAGCAATGACTGAAATACCTCATTAGAGGAAAAATTGTTTAAATAATAAGTGAAGTATTAACATACAATTTTGAAGCACAAAGTAAGAAGTTAGGTTTAGAAATTCTTATACTAGTTTCCCAGGTTTCTGATGAAAATTCTTCTCTAGCAACCTCCAAAAAGAAGTGATATCATTATACTAAAGGTCACATCCATTAAGTGCAGGAAGGAAGATACTGAAGAAGGCCAATTCATTCGCAGTGTTCCATCTTTTCCTGTGTCAAACCAATTGTCAAAATGTTTAACAACTACATTTTTTACAAGTTGTCAAACCACTTTGACTCCTAGCATACATTAAATACTAATTGTATCAGGATGAGCTTACATACAGAACACAATTTTCAGCATTAAGCTATGATTAAGAAGATACGAACCTTCTCAGCCTTTCAAGCAGCAGAATTTGTATTCATACAATTGTTTCCATACTTCTACAATAACATAACTACATCCATTCGAATGAAAGGAAGAGATATGCCTTTTTATACCTATTTGTACCAGTTGTATCCCTTACCACTCATATGAAAGGAAGGGATATGCCTTTTTTTACCTATTTGTACCAGTTGTATCCCTTACCACTCATATGAAAGGAAGGGATATGCCTTTTTTTACCTATTTGTACCAGTTGTATCCCTTACCATTCATATGAAAGGAAGGGATATGCCTTTTTATACCTATTTGTACCAGTTGTATCCTTTACCAAAATACTTTAGCCTCAATGAAATTTCTGTTAAACAAATGATAAATGGATTGTTTCTGAAGCTTCTTCACTCTGAAACAACGTGACTTGCAGAATCCAGCCTAGCATATTAATTTCTTTCACAGAGATTGTTTAAAATATGCTGGTAACTGGTTGATACGTGGGGTATATGCATATTCAGTAGTTCTATACAATTCTGTTTTGACTCACTGATTGGAAGACTAGAATTTTCATAAATAAAGGATGGAGAAATCAAAGAGCTCTGAAGATAGACATATAAAATGGCATTCATAAGATCACAAATATAGACATCAGCAGAACAGCTATTTTCATGTTAGCTAGTTGTCAAGACTTTTTCACAGTGAGCAGAGTAAAATTGGCACTTTCAAAGCATGAGTCATCTCATCCTAAAATAGATGATTAAAATAGGTCAGATGAATCATTGGATATCGCTTTTTATTGACCTTGAAGAGAACATTGGGTTACTGGCCAGTATGTACACATATAAACTGCAGACATATGAACACAACCCAGGATCTCTCTGGAAACACTGTTTTCAGAACCATATTTGCAAACATTTGTGAGAATAATAAACTAATATTTCCAAAGAGGAGGAGAGAAAATTATTTGCATCTTAATGGAAAATAAGCTAAAAGACAGTACATGTGATTTAAAAGGATGCCCTAAGCTGGTAAGTGAAGTATTTGGATACAAAGCTATTTCCCTGGTACTAGAAGATTCATACATTCACTAAAATACTATCATAGTCATTCAATACATCATGCCCATATGTGTCACCATCAAATGCCTTTATAGCTTCAAGACCTAGATATGGTAAGTTAAATTACTGGTCCATTTGACAAAAACAAGTCCAAGACTATAAACACTTTCAAATTAATGTTAAAAAAATGAGATAAGATGATAAATGGCTTTGCAATAAACTACAAATTCTCCCAGTGGAGTTAAAATGTAGACTATATACATGTCCTGAGATTTTGGCTGAAGAAAGTTACAATGTCCATTATTTTATTCTTGTGCAGACTCTCACAAGGGCATTTTCTTGAAATCAAAACCCAGACATCATCCATCCTGACATATCTGCCAGGCTTTATCCCCAGACCATCAGAATATTAACAGAAAGGGTAACGGCAGGATTATGTGGTTTTGCTATGTGTTGTTTTCATCTTATCTTTATATTATCTTAAGGTGAACTTGAAGTCTGCATTCAATATAGATTAAGATATTCCTGGCTATACTTTCCATTTACTCATCATTATGCACTACATCGTTAGCAACATTTGCTTCTCAGCAAGAAATGAAGATGTAACTATCTCAGATCTGGATGACTTTAATGGATCTCCTCACTTCAGACTCAAAGGACACTGTACTAAAACTGGTATTCCTAAGACCAACAATCTGATGCCTGTTTCTGGAGTCAAAGGGAGTTAAACATACTCACTACTTTTGAAACACATTCCAAAGAGTCTAAAATAGATTGAGATAAGCAATGCCATAAGCTATTCAGTGACTTTACTTCCATGAAATGTGTACCTATCATAAATTCTCAAGTTTTGTGAGTTTGTCTGTATGTTCAAGAGACAAATAGAGTAACTCTAAATATTCAGGAAAAACGCTTATCAGAAAACACACCTTCTAGGATGCAAAAGTGCTTACAAATATGGCAAATATCTGTGAGAGTAAGGGAAAGTGGAAGTGTGCTGGTTTGAGGCTAATTGGAAGATTTTAATGAGAAAAAAACTGATTATAGGCATTGAAAAGAAAACAATCATGATATCTACTTCACTTGCTGAGATGTATAAAAGCAAGGACGCAAACACAGATAAGACAGTCTGTCTGTCAGAGTCTGTCAGTGTCTCTGGTTTTCTCTCTGGGCTTCTGCCGTTCTGCTTGGATCTGTGTAATCCAACTAATCCTTCCGCTACTATCCCTCCTTTGCCAATCATTCCAGCTCACCTTGCATGTAAGGCAGATTCTGGGATGAGAGAGGGGGGTGGAAAGCAGGTGGAAGGATAGTTGGGAGCCCCTCCTGGGGACTCAGATTTCTGGGAGGGGTATTGTGTTTCTGTATTAACTTTAACTTGTATATAACTGTAAATGTTTGTAATGCATTGTGATGAATTTCTGTGCAGCAAACTCACCAAATTTTCACAACAAAATTCAATGAATTTTCATATAGCAACCACTCTGTTTGGTCAAAAGTCATCAGTATATTGTTATATTTATAAGAGACATCAGCTTTTCTTTCCAGTTATAATTCATAAACATTTCACCTTTAATCTCAGAAACCTTCCCCTTCTTTATTGCACAGATAATCATGGGGTTTACTTTTCTTTTCCTTAATCTGCTGATGTCGATACCATTTATTTATGCCTCAGTTTAGTAAAATACCAAAGCAGATAGTCACAAAAGCACACATCAAACATTTAAATTCCATTAAACCCAAGGATGATAAAATAATGCAAAGGGAAGTCTGTGAGAACTACATCTGTAATAACTGAATGCCTGCACTGGCTCTTCTTTCCCATTATAAAAACAAAATAAACAGGAAGGCTTTGTTGGCAAAAGTAAACTTTGCTAATAGACTCTAGGTATTTTTTTCCAGAAAATGCTGACTATTCTTAAAAAACACATGAAGATTAAACTCAAATTGTGTTCTATGTTGAAAACATATATTGGAAAGTGTTCAAAGGAGCGTGACAAAGCTGGTGAAAAGCCTGGAAGACAAATCCTATGAGGAGGGGCTGAGGGAGCTGGGGTTGTTTAGCCTGGAGAAGAGGAGGCTCAGGGCAGACCTCATTGCTGTCTACAACTACCTGAAGGGAGTTTGTAGCCAGGTGGGGGGTGGCCTCTTCTCCCAGGCAACCAGCAACAGAACAAGGGGACACAGTCTCAAGTTGTGCTGGGATAGGTCTAGGCTGGATGTTAGGAGGAAGTTCTTCACAGAGAGAGTGATTGGAATTGGAATGGGCTGCCCAGGCAGGTGGTGGAGGCACCATCCCTGAAGGTGTTTGAGAAAAGCCTGGATGAGGCACTTAGTGCCATGGTCTAGTTGACTGGCTAGGGCTGGGTGATAGGTTGGACTGGATGATCTTGGAGGTCTCTTCCAACATAGTTGATTCTATGATTCCTAATTATTTGGAGAGGATGGCATCTAAATATTAATTTTCTGTGGGTTTGGTGGTTTTTTGTTTTGTTGTGGGTTTGTTTTTTTTTTTTTCATTTTCCCTATAAAACTATGTCTTGAACTCTGAGACTTTTTTCCCCCATTTTTAAAGGAAAATATAACTAGAAATATTAATTGGAATTTTGTTCATCCTTTCTTGTTCAGGTAGGAGAAATAAAAAAGTGAAGAACATAGAATCATAGAATTCTCCAGGCTAAACAACCTCAGCTCCCTCAACCTCTCCTCATAGGATTTGTGTTCCAGGCCCCTCACCAGCTTTTTCGCCCTTCTCTGGACACATTCCAGCACCTCAAGATCTCTCTTGAATTGAGGAGCCCAGAACTGGACACAGTACTCAAGGTGTGGCCTGACCAGTGCTGAGTACAGGGGAAGAATAACCTCCCTTGTTCTACTGGCCACACTGTTCCTGATACAGGCCAGGATGCCATTGGCTCTCTTGGCCACCTGGGCACACTGCTGGCTCGTCTTCAGCCTACTATCTACCAGTACCCCCAGGTCCCTTTCTTCCCAGAAGAAAATTCCTTGCTCTTTGAATATAAATCCAGGTATATTTCAGTTGCACTTGTGTAGAAGTAGGGGGAAATATTTTCTGTATGGAAAGAAACTTTTGGTGGAAATTGTTTACCCATTTCTCTTTTATGATGTGCTTGCTGATTTATGTAACACCCTGAGCTCTTCCCCTAAAATCCTTTTAATGAAACTCTTCCGAAGTGGTCCATATGTCATAAACTTCTTCCTACATAGCTAGAGCAATAATGGACAATAGAAAACTTTCCAATAAATAAATTAGTAGAATATGTGTTGATTTTAAATGTTCTGCCCACTTGAAATTTTAATTCACTTTCCTGTCCTTTCAGATTTAATTATCTGTTCAGATGGCAAGTGGTGTTGAGATGACACTTTTCTCAGATGCTTATCCATTAAGTGATATGTTCACTCACAGCACTATATCAGTTCCTATTAGCTGCAGGATTACATCAGTGAAGTGGGTTTTACACTGTTTTGGGTGAGATGAGCTACCTGAGTCTCAGAAAACAAATTTTCACTCAAGCCAGAGCCTGAAAATGACAGGTCTGAAGACAGTTTAACTGGTGGCATTACGCCATATCATTACAAAAACCTTATTTCATTTGCTCACTGCAGCTCAAGTCAGTCCTGTTAAAAGCTATCATACCTATTGGTGCTTCAACCTTCTTCACTCACAGAGTGAACAGACTGCTTCAGGATTCTTCTTTGCACTGTTCTTTAAGAAAGAGCTTTCTGTTTCACAAGAGCTGGTTATGCTTCCTGCTAACAGCAGACAGTTCAACCCTCTTCTTTATTTTTTTTTTTGCCAGTAAACCAGGAATTGTACTGAAATGCTGGCTAAGACTCTGTGCTCCAGAGGCCATATTCCTCTCAACAGGGATGCTTGTTCTTTTGTAAGCAATATTTTTTTCCCCTCTCATTTGAAGACTCTACACTAAAATTGTATTTACAGATCACTGTATATCAAATTTCATTTGCATATAAGAGAATAAACTTTTTTTACTGTGAGAATGGTTGAATGCCTGAGTCAGGCTCCCCCAGGAACTTGTGACATCTCTGTTCTAGGGGCTATTCAAAGCACAGCTGAACGTGACTCTGAGAAGCCTGCTCTAGATGACCCTGTTTTGAAGAGAGACTAGGCTAGCTGATTTCCAGAGGTGCCCTCTTGCTACAGTTGTTCTATGCTTGTGTGATATATGAACCTGCTTTGCATAACTTAATCCCTTATCAACTTCTCAATTTGTGATAGGATGTGATGTTAGTTGTTCATACTGTTGATTGCTTGTATTCCTAATACGAGATGACTGAAAGACCTGCTTTGCTCCTCACTATGAATTATTTATTGAACAAAAAATTCAACAGATTATAATGCTATTAGGCATTACTATCCTGAAGAATTTACTTTAAAATAGTTAATAATAGCATCTCAGCTATTTCCCTGAGCAATATAAATGGTACACATCCATTATTCTGTGTGTAGTATATCACTTGAACTTGACTATACCTCATTAAACTTGACTACTATAATCCTAATATACTAGTAGCAGCAGTAGTAAATCTCTGTATAACCAGATGCATACACAGTAAATATGTATGTGTGTAACAGAGAAGGGAGAAAGTGGATATAGTTTTTTATACTACTGGATTTTTCTCTGAAGGAGAAAATGTTTAAGTCGTTTGAGGATCTGGTCCTTTTTATAGAGTTCTTTCTAACTGAAGCTTTTGAAATCTTACATTGTTTAGTTGCTGAGAAAGAACCCACTTGGACAGGACATCACTTCTTTACCATTTTCAGTGCATTAAAATGTTTATCAAGAAGAATTTCAGTAATAGTAGAGTTAAATCTTTACAATATGTTCATCATATCATTTGTCGCTCATATCATGTAATTGCAGTTTAAGTAATCTTGTTGTATTATGAAAGTTTCTACAGTAGATAGTAATAAATATTAATTCCTTATGTTAAACCATATTGTTTGCTGATAATCTTGGAACAGATATTTAGAATGAAACTAAAACAGACTATTCCATTAAAAACCAGCCAAACTGAAACAATGTCTTTCAAAGTCTGTCATTCTTATAGAGTGACCCAAACTCCACTGAACTCAAAGGCAGATATTCTAGAAGCTCATTGAGTTTCACACTGAAATCTTGCTGTGCCTTTCTATGGTATTTTGATAATAAGAGGGTCCGGAGCAGTTTGATTTAAAATGAAAGTGTAAAACTAAAGTTTTGTCTTAGCAAACAAGGTGTCTTTGAGACAAAAAGTCCTGACATACCCTCCAAATTTTTGTCTGTGAGTTCAAAAGTAAATGATCTGTAAGTAAAGAGAGAAATATAATTCCATGTAATTCCTTAGCTAACTGTCAGTAGCAAATGGGGGGAAGGGGAGGGTGTGGTTAATTTTATTATTTTTTTAAACAGAGGAGGCAATGTTTTGTAAGGAAGTCAAACAAATGAGAAGTGACTCTGGAGGGCACACAGACTAATATTTAAAGAACTAAGCAGCAGTCATTGTGAATTAGGTTAAATGTGGTTAAAAGTTCATCTTACTTTCTGTGCTTAATGTTTTAAACAGCAGTTTGTTTGAAGTTTAATGACAGTGTATCTATGCATATTTCATTACAGAAGGAATGCAAAACACAGAGCTCCTAAAAGCCTTACTTTTGACTCTGTGCAAAGTTGTTCCACGTGCTCTGGAAGCACTGGCAATGCAATATGAACACTGAATTCAGTCACGGGTCCCTACACCACCACAGGTTATATTGTCAAAGAAATTAAAAAACAACCACAACGAGAAGAAATACTTGTATGTAGTTTGCATTTTCAAAAGCTTTCCATTCCTGCAACTTCCCATTATTTGAATTTCCATCCATAGTCTAGCATCCAAGCAAATATCACCTACTGACCTACGGGATGCATTTCATGAAGAAAAGGTAATATGTGTAGCCATGGTAGAGTGCTTTGGTTTGTGGGATTTTTTTTCAGTTCTTTCCACTAAAGTAATGAAATCTGATACCAAAGCATTTTTTTTTCAAATTATTCCTATTAAAAATACAGTATAAACCAGAAGAGGTAGTATAGAGATTTAGCCACATCATTGGCTTTTTTGACTAACTCAGTGTTTTCCTCTAGATCAACAAAATCTATCCCAGAAAAATGTGTTTCTGTGCTACAAAATAAATTCTCCCTCTTGCCTCTTGTTACCTACTCTCATTAAATCATTTCTCTCTCATTAAATCATTTTTCTCTGTAAGTCCAGAGGAGGGCCACAACGGTCATCAGAGGGCTGGAGCACCTCTCCTATGAGGACAAGCTACAAGAGTAGGGGTTCTTCAGACTGGAGAAGAGAAGGCTTCGAGGAGACCTTGTAGTGCCCTTGCAGTATCTGAAGGAGGCCTACAGGAGTGCTGGGGAGAGACTATTTACAAGGTCTTGTAATGACAGGACAAGGAGTAATGGGTTTAAACTGGAAGAGGGAAGATAAAAACTAGATGTTAGGAAAAGGTTCTTTACAATGAGGGTGGTGAGACACTGGCACGGGTTGCCCAGGGAGGTTGTGGCTGCTCCCCCCTGGAGGTGTTCAAGGCCCTGCTGGATCTGGCCTTGAGTGACCTGTTCTAGTGGGAGATGTCCCTGCCTATAGCACGGTGTTAGAACTAGATGATCTTTGAGATCCCTTCCAACCTAAACTATTCTATGATTGTATGCAGCTCACCAGTTTCCCCATCTATCTCTCATTGGGCCAGAACTGATTGAGAAAAGCACTTAAAGTGCTGGACTTCAACTCTAGCCCAGCTCCGTCAGCTCAGTAGATCAGTCAGCCCTGCCCTCATCTTTGAGTAGCACCCCAGTTTGGCTTCATACAAAGTTGTTATCCTTCAGCTCCCTTCACCTTCCCCTGTGCACTCATCAACAAACCTACAAAAGTTCTTTCCATGTAATAAATTGAAAGACTAAACAAGGAAAACACTTCATGGCATCAAATAATTCTCACCCTTTCTACCCAGGTCAGTAATTCACTTCCCAGAAATTTGTTTTCTTCTAATTCAAGGTTGCAATTAGATTTGAATCCACAGTGCTTGACAAAGACAGCAGACAGAGCTTTCCCAACTGGAGTACAAATCTGTTTTATAGGCAACACTTGGTGTGTTTTTTACTTTTCAGAACATATAAATAAACATCTGAACACATAAATAAATGGCTGGATTCAAGCTCTCCATTCTGAGACAGACATGTCCTGCTGTTTATTGAACACCAGGATATAGGCTTAAACATAGAAGATTTCACCTGAACCTGAGGAGAAACTCTTCACAGTGAAGGTGACAGAGCACTGGGATAGGCTGCCCAGAGGGGTTGTGAAGTGTCCTTCTCTGGAGACTTTCAAAACCTGCCTAGATGTGTTTCTGTACAGACTACCCTACGTGATACTGCTTTGGCAAGGGCAGTTGGACTCGATGATCTCTGGAGGTGCCTTCCAACCTCTAATATTTTGTGATTGTGTGATTAGTCAGCTAAACATGTTGAAGGGAAGGAATAAGGAAGCTATCAGTGTGCGTTTCATACTGTTTTAACACAATTGCAAACTTGTAAGCTATTTGACCTATTCATGTTATTATGTCCATTTTAATCCAAACTCAATGGAAAAAACTATTTCTAAGAGAATTTAAGTTTGCAGTTATTCAATCAACCATAACACTGGTTTTTTCCAGGCTCCTCAATGCACTGTTGTTGAAACACATCATTATATTGATTTTGCTTCAAGCAGGAAAATACACAGGGGGAAAAGAAGGCTGCAGACCAGGTCATAGAATCATAGAATCATAGAATCATAGAATCAACTGAATTGGAAGAAAGCTCCAAGATCATCCAGTCCAACCTAGCACCCAGCCCTATCCAGTCATCTAGACCATGGCACTAAATGCCTCATCCAGTCTTTTCTTGAACACCTCCAGGGACAGTGACTCCACCACCTCCCTGGGCAGCCCATTCCAATGGCTAATCACTCTCTCTGTAAGGAACTTCCTCCTAACAGTGTAGCCAAGAGTATCTTGGTCTGTAACAGGAACAGTGTGGCCAGTAGGACAAGGGAGGTTATTCTTCCCCTGTACTCAGCACTGGTCAGGCCAAACGTTGTGTACTGTGTCCAGTTCTGGGCCCCTCGATTCAAGAGAGATGTTGAGGTCCTGGAACATGTCCTGAGAAGGGTGATGAAGCTGGTGAAAGGTCCTGTGTGCACAAGTCCATAGGGCCTGTTGAGATCCACCCAGGGGTCCTGAGGGAATGGGCGACTGAAGTTGCTAAACCACTGTCCATCATATTTGAAAGGTCATGGCAGACTGGTGAAGTTCCTGCTGACTGGAAAAAGGGAAAACTAATGCCCATCTTCAAGAAGGGAAAAAAAGATGACCACAGGAACTACAGACCAGTCAGTCTCACCTCTGTGCCTGGCAAGATCATGGAGCTGATTCTCCTGAAGACTCTGCTAAGACAAATGGAAAACAAAGCAGAGGCGATTTGTGGTAACCAGCAACGCCTTCACAAGGGCAAATTGACCAAAAAAAAAAAAAAGGACATCACAGTATCACAGTATCATCAGGGTTGGAAGAGACCTCACAGATCATCAAGTCCAACCCTTTACCACACAGCTCAAGGCTAGACCATGGCACCAAGTGCCATGTCCAACCTTGCCTTGAACTGCCCCAGGGATGGCGACTCCACCACCTCCCCGGGCAGCCCATTCCAGTGTCCAATGACTCTCTCAGTGAAGAACTTTCTCCTCACCTCAAGCCTAAATCTCCCCTGGCGCAGCCTGAGGCTGTGTCCTCTCGTTCTGGTGCTGGCCACCTGAGAGAAGAGAGCAACCTCCTCCTGGCCACAACCACTCCTCAGGTAGTTGTAGACAGTAATAAGGTCACCCCTGAGCCTCCTCCAGGCTAAACAATCCCAGCTCCCTCAGCCTCTCCTCGTAGGGCTGTGCTCAAGGCCTCTCACCAGCCTCGTCGCCCTTCTCTGGACACGCTCAAGCATCTCAATGTCCCTTCTAAACTGGGGGGCCCAGAATTGAACACAATACTCAAGGTGTGGTCTAACCAGTGCAGAGTACAGGGGCAGAATGACCTCCCTGCTCCTGCTGACCACACCATTCCTGATGCATGCCAGGATGCCACTGGCTCTCTTGGCCACCTGGGCACACTGCTGGCTCATGTTCAGGCGGGTATCAATCAGTACCCTCAGATCCCTCTCTGTCTGGCTGCTCTCCAGCCACTCCGACCCTAGCCTGTATCTCTCCATCATCTCTACATCAAACTGTTGGAGTAAGTCCAGAGGAGGGCCATGAAGATGATCAGAGGGCTGGAGAACCTCTGCTATGAGGACAGGCTACAAGAAGACTTCAAAGAGATCTTATAGTGGCCTTCCAGTATCTGACGGGGGCCTACAGGAAGGCTGGGGAGGGACTATTTACAAGGTCTTGTAATGACAGGATGAGGGGTAGTGGGTTTGAACTGGAAGAGGGGAGACTCAAACTAGATGTTAGGAAAGGGTTCTTTACAGTGAGGGTGGTGAGACACTGGCACAGGTTGCCCAGGGAGGTTGCAGATGCTCCCTCCCTGGAGGTGTTCAAGGCTAGATTGGATGAGGCCTTAAGTGACCTGATCCACTGTGAGCTGCCCCTGCCTATGGCACGGGGTTGGAACTAGATGATCTTTGAGATCCCTTCCAATCTAAACCATTCTACGATTCTATGATCCATATCTGCTTCCTGTCTTCTTATTCTTTATGTAAGTGCATTCTTCCATGAGAGTGACAGCAAATCCTTTCTTCAAAAAAAAAAAAAGTAGTTTTGTTTGTTTGCTTGTTTGTTTGTTTTTAAATATACATGGCTGGTGGGCAGAGTCCATAAATAGGAAGGCTGGAAAAGAGTAAGAAGTGGGAAGAAAAGGAGGTTAACCTAACTTTAAAGATTATTGTAACATGACAGGTTGAATATTTACAATACTGCAAGAATATTCTTTGTCTGTGTATTTCAACTGTGCAGCTTGTGTGATCAGACAAAAGATGATCCTCCAAGGCAGGATATGCATATAGAATAAGCAATGGTCACTGCTTCTTTCGTATAGCCCAAGATCTCTTATATGGAGGCTTCCTTCTACTCATGACCAGGTTTTGTCATTCTACATGCAGGTCAGATGTAGAGAAGGAAAGTAGAAAATGGTATTTGGAACCAAGAAGATTAACTATTTTGAGAACAGAGATAAATGCAGCCTCTTACAAGTGATGCAGAAGCAGGTGTTGATTACTGCACATGCATTCAGTATCAAAAGCGGTTGCTGAGCACTCTGTACAAAAGATGCATTTTAAGGCTGGAAATACTGGTTTCAGTAAACAGGGTCAAAATCAGTCTTTTGTTTGTTTGGCTTCTTCTTTTCTATATCTTTTAAAAATATATATGTATATATAATGTGCAAATGTTTCAGAGTCAGATGCTAGATTTTCTGTCCTGTGTACCCAGGGAAGAAATTGATCCATTAATTATATGAATAATTGAAACCTTGGCTTTCAAACTTAGTTTGATCTTTGATATTAATCTTGTTGAAATTGCAGAAAATTCTGACATGAACTTCAGTTTCAAAGCAACTTCATGCTGAAATTATCAAATATAAGGCCTAAAACTTAGAGAAAAGTGAAGAAACATAAAAATACTGAAAATTCACATATTTAGAAAATTAGTTAGCAGAAAGAAATGGACAAATCCAGAAAAAAAGTACTGAAGAAGGGAAAGGGAAGCTATTCCCAACTTCAATTCAAAGGTCAATTGCTTTAGGTACTAAAGACATGCAAATGCTTAATTCTAAATAAATTAGTAGCATTTCTTTGGTCGTAATTTGTCTTTTGACATGTGCTGGTTTGCTAAGTTATTAAAAGATAAAAGGCTCCTATCTTTTTCCTTACACCAGGAAAATATTGGTCACATCTAAGTGTACACACCATTGATCTCCCATGTGATCCATCCCCAACCCAGTTCTTACAAGAGGAATCATTTATTTTACACACATTCAGAATCCTTTAATAATTGTTGAGTGTATAACATAGAGTCATAGAATCAGCCAGGTTGGAAGAGACCTCCAAGATCATCCAGTCCAACCTAGCACCCAGCCCTAGCCAGTCAACCAGACCATGGCACTAAGTGCCTCAGCCAGTCTCCTCTTGAACACCTCCAGGGACGTGACTCCACCATCTCCCTGGGCAGCCCATTCCAATGCCAATCACTATCTCTGGCAAGAACTTCCTCTTAACATCCAGCCTATAACTCCCCTGGCACAACTTGAGACTGTATCCCCTTGTTCTGTTGCTGGTTGCCTGGGAGAAGAGACCAACCCCCACCTGGCTACAACTTCCTTTCAGGTAGTTGTAGATAGCAATGAGGTCACCCCTGAGCCTCCTCTTCTCCAGGCTAAACAACCCCAGCTCCCTCAGTCTCTCCTCATAGTGTTTGTGTTCCAGGCCTCTCACCAGCTTTGTCACCCTTCTCTGGACACGTTCCTGCACCTCAACATCTCGAATTGAGGAGCCCAGAACTGGACACAGTACTCAAGTTCTGGGTGATTAAGATTTAGAAAATGCAAATACTGAACAAAATCTGAAAAGAGATACCTTTAATGTCTCTATCCAAACTGTACTATGCTAAATAGGATCTTACACATATTTAGGAATCAAATTTATTGCTGAAACTCAGATTTTTATCACCACTACATTTTAAATATACAAAGTTACTTTGTTTTTTTTCTTCTGAATTCCATTTGAAGATCTAAGTGAAATGTAGAAATTAGAGTGACTCTATTATTTCTTTTAAAATATGGAAAATTGACCCTGAAAAATGGCAAAGATATTAAAAGTACATTTGCACCATTTGGTGTCTATTGCTAGGTTGTTCTGAATTAAAAGTGGTTTGCCATATGAACTACCCCAATAATTTTCTGTCATTACCGTGTATTGAATTCATCTACTATCCAAAAATCACTTTTAAATGAGAGAGAAGATTTGTCTCTCCTATTTTTGCCTACCCACAATGTAGAAGTGGGAATGAGTCACTCCAAGATCAATAAAAAAGGAAAATTAGAACAATGGAAAAAATAGACACTTTTTAAGGACAAGTTTATCTGACCTATTTTGACCTCCAAATGTTCCTCTTTCTAGATTGCTCACTGTTAGTAAGCATGCCAGAGAGGAGCAGAGGGGCAAAGGGATTAGGGACTGTAGATGGGAGCACAAAACTGTCCCAGTGCTCCTAATGGATCTCTAGCCCTCAAGGCTGGGGAAGTTTAAGGTGCTTCCAAGTTTGCCAGAAGTTTCGAAGTGCAGGGAAAAGTGCATCTCTGAAATGAAAGGAAGCAGCATCTTCAGCATGAAAGTTCCAGTGAGCAATTGGGGTGGGAGTCTCTGAAAATATGGGGAGTGTCTGAATTGTTAGCTGGTTATTAAGCAGAGGTGCAATAAGCAGTAACACTTACCTGTTCCCAACCTTTTCCAGGGATCCCTGGGACAGCAGTCCATCTCATCTTGCCCTTACTGCTGGTCTACCACCTTCCAATGTCTTGAACATCAAATGTAACACATGGCTTGTTTGAAATAGCCAACATAAATAAGCCTATTTTTCAGCTTCTTAGTTATTTTTGGAACCTCAATACTCCTGACAAAGTTATGGGTCATAATTCTGAGGACTAGGGTAATTCAGCAATTTATTCCATGGGCAGATACATGCTGCATTGGATATCTCCCTCGGAAGCAAGAAAGGCAGACAGATATAAAGTTCTTCACTGAGAGAGTCATTGGACACTGGAATGGGCTGCCCGGGGAGGTGGTGGAGTCGCCGTCCCTGGAGCTGTTCAAGGCAACGTTGGATGTGGCACTTGGTGCCATGGTCTAGCCTTGAGCTGTGTGGTAAAGGGTTGGACTTGATGATCTGTGAGGTCTCTTCCAACCCTGATGATACTGTGATACTGTGATACTGTGATATTAGGTTAGAGCCTGCCCTTAAGTGAGCTCTGGTGTCATCTACATGAGAGAAGGACATTTTTTACCCTTTTTTTTTAACTGAATATGTCCAACATATGCTTTAGAAAATCCAAGCTGAGACCTCAACATCTTCTGTACTCTTTAAGGGTAGAATGACTTAATTTTCTCCTAAAATTACAGAAAGAGTTTAGGTAGAATAGATTTAAGGATATGGTTGTTTTAATGTGCTTCCTACAACATTGGCCTTTGAAGTTGCTGGTTGCCTGCTTTGCAACATAAGTGTCATACACCTTGTGACACTACAATTAGTACAGTAAGCAGCAGAAGGTCTTCATTAAGCCTCTTCATTAAGTGAAACACAAGGAAAGCAAAATATCTTGAGACTTCTTGAGTGAGTCCAAACTGCTTGAGAGAATCAGTGCAGGGCCACAAGGATGCTTAAGGGAGTGGAACATCTTCCTTGTGAAGAATGACTGAGGGATCTGGGACTCTTTAGTTTGGAGAAGAGGAGACTAAGGAGTGAGCTCATTAATGTTTATAAATATGTAAAAGGTGAGTGCCAGCAGGATGGAGCCAGGCTCTGCTCAGTGGTGCCTGATGACAGGACAAAGGGCAAAGGGTGGAAGCTGAGGCATAGGAAGTTCCATGGAATGTGAGGAAACATTTCTTCACTGTGAGGGCAACAGAACACTGGAACAGGCTGCCCAGAGGGGTTGTGGAGTCTCCCTCTCTGGAGATATTCACAACCTGCCTGGTTGCAATCTAATGTGATATGGTATAGGTATCTCTGCTCTGCACAGGGCTTGGACTAGATGATCTTTTGAGGTCCCTTCCAGCCCCTGACCTTCTGTGATTCTGTGACCCCATTTTCTTTTTATCAGACTCCTCCTTCCAGAAAAGCAAGCCATTATGGATTATATTTTTTTAATTTTAAAGCAAAGATATTTATTTTTGTTGTCTTTTTGTAAATTCTGTAAATTGCATAGTTTCAAATAACAAGCTGACTGTCTTGCTTTCTACATGTTTGTTTAGATTGAAATAATGGATAGCATGGGGTGAAAACGACAAAATAGAGAGGAAAAGAACTCTGAAATTGAAGTCATTGAAGTTATGTCTACTTTAAGGTGCAGAAGCCTTGCTTTTGTTAACCATCACTGAAATACCAGCTCTAAGTATCCTGTTATTCTGCTCAGTAAGGTCAAACATCAACTATATGTGCAAATTTGCTTGCAAAACATAAATCCTCTATTCTGGGAAAGTCTATCCGTATAATTATACATTTCTACACAGCCACAATATCAGATATTGACCATGATTGTTCATTTAGTAGAGTTTTAATTCTCTGAATTGCTTTTTTGGCCATCTTGCAGCTCTGTAAGAGCTTGGGGTTTTTTTGAGTTGACATGGTTCTCAGGTTGGTAAATCTTGGTAATATTCTCTGGAGTAAATATGTCCATCAAATTAGATCCAGTCAGTAAGAGTAACTACTTTTGGCAGCATGCAAGCTAGTTTCATAGGGCAAATCACCATTTCTAATTTGTGTTTGGTAAGTTTTCCAGACTGTTATTTAGATTCAAATCTTTCCCTAGTCTTTGTGACCCTGTCTTTCATAGTCACTCAGAATCATTTTATGCACATATGTTTCCATGTCTGCTACCTCTTACTAAAGCTAGTCCCAGCAACCCCCTTTATGAGCACAAAATATCCCTTATTCTATCTACTACTGTAGATTTTATTGACTATGAAAACACTTTAGAAAAACAATTGCACTCTTGTCATCTCATTTATGGCAAACCAATTTGAAAGCCCAATATCAAGTTTTCAGCAGTGATGACCAGCTGTGGGTTTCTTTGGCTTCAGCCTCACCTGCACACAAATGCTTCCTCACCTTATTTCTTTCTGACCTTTTTCCTCCATCTCAGTCTGGATAGAGAAGATGTGTGCATCTACTAATGCCTTCATAGAATCATAGAATCATAGAATCAACCAGGTTGGAAGAGACCTCCAAGATCATCCAGTCCAACCTATCACCCAGCCCTATCCAATCAACTAGACCATGGCACTAAGTGCCCCAGGAAATGGACGTTCTATATCCCTGAGTGGCAGACTTATGTCAATCTGAGGCCTCAAAATTTATGTTGCATTTCAGAATTTTTACCCATATTTAACAGATATAAAGTTAAAAGCTCCAGAATAACTGACAGCAATCCACATTGTAAGTGTCGCCAGAGTTGAAAATCTACAAGAACTATCTCTTGCTCTGCAGCATCACATTTGGACTGTGAAAAAGAAAAGAGACTTAGCCATAGATCACATAGAGCTCTTTCCCAGCATCACAGGAGCAAAGATCGACTGAGGTAAAGAAATCCCATAGAAAAAGTTTAACCTAGTTTTTTCACAGTGCAGAAGTGTATTCTACCATGCAGTGCTTGGTCTGATGCAGAATGCAGTCAGACAAGACAGGCTGAACCAGTTAAATAGGCTGCTGCTTCTGAAAGACCACTCCTCTATGCCAGCTGCCCCTTAGTGAGCAGATTCCATTACATAATACAGCAGAAAGAGGGAACAAAGGGAGAGATTTCTACTGGACTGGCTAAATGTGTTTTCCCAGTGAGGAAAACACAATAAAGACTACAGATACTCCCAGGCAGTGAAGTGTATAGTTGAAGCAGGGGTGGAGGTGATTGGGGGTGAGGAACCTTTCCCTTCTGTTATGTCAGTTTACCAGGCTTGGCTGAGTTCCCTTTCAAAGGATGCTGACACACCACATTTATACTTTCTGTATTGAAAGTATCCATGAAATACCCAGGAATCATGATGTAACAGAATGATAGCATAAATTAGATGAGACATGGTAACTATGAGATACCACACAATGGAGTTTTGAAGTCTCAGAGACTGCTGATGAGGTAGCTGATTCTTTGCAAGCAAACATTCTATCTTTTTCTCTCCTCCTTTTCTTATTAATTATCCTAAAAAGTAGTTTGCATAGGAAACAGAGAGGCATATACAATTACCTGTAGAAGATGTAGGAAATAGCATGACTGATAACATTTATTTTCTGATTCACAGTGTCACAGTATCACCAATGTTGGAAGAGACCTCATAGATCATCAAGTCCAACCCTTTACCACAGAGCTCAAGGCTAGACCATGGCACCAAGTGCCACGTCCAATCTTGCCTTGAACAGCTCCAGGGACGGTGACTCCACCACCTCCCCGGGCAGCCCATTCCAGTGTCCAATGACTCTCTCAGTGAAGAACTTTCTCCTCACCTCAAGCCTAAATTTCCCCTGGCACAGCCTGAGGCTGTGTCCTCTCGTTCTGCTGCTGGCCACCTGAGAGAAGAGAGCAACCTCCTCCTGGCCACAACCACCCCTCAGGTAGTTGTAGACAATAATAGGGTCTCCCCTGAGCCTCCTCTTCTCCAGGCTAAACAATCCCAGCTCCCTCAGCCTCTCCTTGTAGGGCTGTGCTCAAGGCCTCTCACCAGCCTCGTTGCCATTCTCTGGACAAGCTCGAGCATCTCAGTGTCCTTCTTGAATTGAGGGGCCCAGAACTGGACACAGTACTCAAGGTGTGGTCTAACCAGTGCAGAGTACAGGGGCAGAATGACCTCCCTGCTCCTGCTGGCCACACCATTCTTGATGCAGGCCAGGATGCCATTGGCCCTCTTGGCCACCTGGGCACACTGCTGGCTCATGTTCAGGTGGGTATCATCTCATCCAAAGCTAAACAATTAAATTAGGTTACATGAAATGTCATGTAAGTGCCTGTTTCTCTCCAATACTATAAGAGGACAAAGGCTGCCTAGTTTAGACACATTCAGAATGTCTAAATAGCAGAAATCTAGAAGCAGCTGAAATGAATCCAGCACTTTAATGTCTGGAATCACTATTGTAAAGATCGAACCTGCAGATGTTTGCTTGGTTTCCTTTACTCACAGAACCAAAGAAATGGTCAAGTCTGTTGTTCAAAGGAGACTACAACTTCCTATTTCTCTACAGTCTTTTGTTACAGAGCATGTTTTCTAACAAATCATTGCCAAAAAGAGTCTTTCAGTGAGTATTTCACTTCAGGCAGTTCTGTGACAAAGCCCAGGAATAGGACTTAAAACAAGTAGAGCAATGAGAGCTGTGGCTCATAAAACAGAAGGGGAAATCATGTTTCACATGATTTTTTATTTTTCTGAGTACTTTACAACTTTCAGAGATATTAACAGCATATTAATTTCCCCATGTGGAATGTTATAATCAGGTTAATTCAAAACTCATTAATTTTGCCAAGGTAATGGGCCCCTAATGTATTGTACGATTGCATATTAACTACTCTTTGTTATAGTAATCGAGAAAAGGACAGAAAATCGAGAAAAATAGCTGTGATTAAACTAGTTAAGTAAGAATTACTGTCTTGTTGAGTTTGGTTTGTTGGGTTTTTTGTTTGTTTTTTTTTTCCCTATATTATAATGGTTAGGTCATTGCAGAGGATAAATAAAAGCTTTTATGAAAAGAGACATATATGCAGTCTATAAATACACTGCTTCAGTACAATCTCTTGAGTTATTTGGATATTGCATTCAGCTACTGCCATGGTAATTTCCCCTGCTCTTCTCATGTCTTTTTATTTTAAAATGAAATAATGTTAAGAAGAAGCTTTAATGAGAGAATACTGGATGAAAAAGAATTGGACATCTTTCTCTGAGGAGTGCTTCTTAACCTCCATGCACATTAGTTGCCACAGAGAGAACTAGATTACCTAAACAGAGTTATTGTATTACACAGGTCCTTACCCCATTCAGAGATTCAAACGAAACCAGTGTGGGAGAACAATCACAATCTCTCTGACACTCATGATTGAAAAATTTCTTTGCTTATGAAGAAAAGAAAATAGGGAGAAGCCTGCAATTCTATAACTAAACTACCCTATTTCAGCTTCAAAATCATTTGACAAGTGCTACCTGCCACCCTGCACTTGGAACCTATAGTACATGCCATAATAGTAGTTCAGCTTTGTGGCTCAGCACCAGTGAAATATTTAGTCAACCCAATACTGAAAGGGTTTCTTAGAAATTTCTCAAATGCTATCTGATTAAAAGTCACAACTTTCCTATGGCTAATATAAACTATCAGCAGATTCAAATAAGAAAACTACCACACTGGTTCAAGTCATAATTTAAGGACCATTTTCATTTTGCACTCATGGGTTTCCTTAGAAAGAAAGGAATATAAGACCAGCAGTTTTGGAATCACATCCTGTTACGTCTGTTTAAAGCAAATCAAACAAAATCACAGAATCATAGAATCAACCAGCTTGGAAGAGACCTCCAAGATCATCCAGTCCAACCTATCACCCAGCCCTATCCAGTCGACTAGACCATGGCACTAAGTGCCTCATCCAGCTACATTAGTATTTTTTCCATGCAATTCTTAATTAAAATCTGCAAAATAAAAATTAGGTCATACTGACAGAATTCCATTCTGGAACTTGGATAAAATCACTGGGACAAAATGGTGATGACAGTGTGAAGCACAAGCAGGCTAGCGAAAATCTTGACTGGCCTCTTTCCACCTCTTCTTCTCACAGTTATCCATTTTCAAAGCCAATGAACAGAAAATGTAACTAAGACTTGATTGGGGAACTCTTTGAGATATTCTTGTCTGATTTTCAGAGAACATATACAGAAGAAAACATATCTGTGTAAGAAGTTTTCAGCAAACAGTGAATAGGTCTGAATTTTACCTGGAAAGAATAAAACATTGTGGTTTGTACCAGCACTCTTTTCCCTAGGAACCGTAATTGTAGCTTTTTACATCCATTACTGATAGTAATTTTGTCAGCTTGACAGCAATCATAAATGATGTTGCAATAAAATACCCAGAAAAATTACACTATTTCAAAACATGGTAAATTTCAGCTGCCTTTTAGAGAAACAAGCACTTAAGTCTTGTATTATGAGTAGTAAACACTAATGATATTGGAAACTAATGACAAAGTAAATGATTCTTGTTAAAAATGTATTATAAACCAAGGTATGAACATTTTTGAGAGGACAAATTAATATAATATTTGACTATAGCAAAACAATGAGGAAAGGAGATGAGAATAAACAGAGAGAGACCAGAAGGTAATTCAAGGGCAGAGGGAGAAGAGCACAAATGCTGATCTGCATTTCTGCCGTGTCTCTGAGCAACAGTACTCAGAAAAAGCAGGTCAGCTTACCACTTGGTAGACTGTGCAACTGTTTGATGCTGAACCCTCCTGAGGGTGCTCTTTATGTGTAGCACACATGTCCAAGGAAGAGTAGCAACCTTTCTGGAACACTTTCCCAAAAATTCCACTCCCTGTGAGGTTACAGAACATCAAGAATTGGTTTCTCTCTGAACACCTATTTCTGTGAACTTCAGTGTTTTTCCACTGAAAACACAAAAATCTTTTCCCCAACACTTCACCTCCACCTTTCCAAAAAGTATGTAGAAGATTAGCTTCTGAGGCTTTGCCATTAAGGTCCCTACAGCTCACACCAATCCTATTTCATTATCAGGCTCTAGATAGTCTTTTAAGAGCACTCAACACCATCACACAATTCTTTCAGACATTTTCCACCCAAAACTGACCATGTATGCGCTCATATTATCTTCTATGTAAGTTGGATTATTTCTAGACTGGAATAATAGAATTCTCTACCATCTTCCCACTCATTTAGCTATTAAAAAAAATAAAAATCTCATGTGTAAGAAAAGATGAAAAACCAAACCAACCAGCAAGTGAGAGGCAGGGGGTTTTGTTTCTTTCAGAGAACAAAACCTGCATAATGTAAATACAGAGGTGTATTTCTAGTCTCGTTTTTGCATTAGCTTTAATCTGTTTTGATGTGATTTGGCTAAGGCAACAAAATTGATTTGAGGATGGGAACAGAATGTGAACAGCAAATTTATCTAACTATCACAGTTATGATGCATAGGCATATCCTTCTTAAAGCACAATTTACTTCATTTCAGGGGGATAGGTATATTTACTCATCAAAATCCCGGGCTCTAACTATTGTGTAAATACTTAGAGTTGGCTTGCCTTTTGCATCTGTGTTTAAATAATCCCAAGTGAGCTACAGTTTTACTGCAAATGAACTATTTATACATGTAGGCATTTACACATTCACAGGAAACAACAGGTGAACAACAAATCGGAGTAGAATTCCTATGACACCCTTTTAGTAGGTAACCATATCCTATAATATGCTTAATGCAAAATAATATAATGCAATCAATCTTCTAAGTTGAGTTTGTTGTTGTTTTTTTTTTTTTTCCCTCAAACCCAGAGTGTTTTATCCTCATTTCCTTTCCAGTCTAAATTTATTCCTGGACAGTTTGTTCCCTCTTGTTCCTGAGCCAACACTATTCTTTAGCTTAAACAGTTCCTTCCTGTCTCTGGCTTTACCATCCTGATGTATTTAAAGACAGCAATCTTATCCCTTCTCTGCTTTTGTTCTGCTCAAATTCTAAGCTCTTTCAGCCTCTTTTCATGCAGTAGACTCTTCCTTCCCCTGAGAATCATAAGAGCCTGTCTCTTGCACTATTTCAAATTCTTCTCTCCTGACTATGAATGAGGAATTGAACACAATATTCCAGATGAGGTCTCATCCAAGGCTTCTGGCATTACTATTCTTCTTCCCTCCACTGGAAATGTCTCTCCTGACACATCCCAGCCTTTTACTAGCTTTTTTTTTCACTGTCACGTTACAATGGTAGCACACAAATTATCCTGTGATTGATGAATGCTCTCAGACACACTTCCTTCCCATCAGCACCCCATTGATATGCTCAAAAGACTACTGCAAGGGCTGGACTTTATTTGATTTCATGTATTAATGAAAGTCACTAATAATTAAAGTATTGTGTACTTTATACTTTTATATGCTATTTACATCACATTAACACCAACTAACTCTGAGTGACATCCTTTTACTACTCCATGAGAAGAGTACCTGACATTTTGAAATAACACATTTCACCAGAACATTTCTACTTTTTGACTGAAGTTCATTGACTACAACATCCAATGACACATATCTTGAAAATTACTCTTTAATACTTTCACTCATAACACTTCAATTAAGACTTCTCAGTTCACCATTATGCATTTCTTTTCTTCCTGCTAGCTTTTTGTGTTTATCTCAGCTTTTCCTAGCACATCTCCATGTGGAATTGTTGTGTGGTTTATTACAAGGTGAGTTATATAATGATCCAGAACAATTACATCTTCTAAGATCTCTCTGTTCCAAAACCCAATTGTCTTATGAAAGAATGATGTAATTTCAGTCTAGCCTAATCTACTTGTGGTAAGTGTGATGGTTTGGGTGTTCCCTGGCCCTCCACACTCTGGAAATCACCCAGACTAGACTCAGCTGGCTCTGGAAATTGAATGAAGCTTATATTTACAGCTTAGCACAAATACACCAGCAGATATTTACAATATATATACAGTTATATACAGAAATATACAAGGTAAAAGGTAATACAGAAACACAACAGCCCTCCCAGAAACCTGAGTCCCCAGGAGGAGCTCTCAACTGCCCTTCCACCTTCTCCCACCCCTCTCAACCTTACCGCAGACATTGCCTTATGCCCAAGGAAGAATGGAAGGAGGGTCAGGGGAGTTAGGAAACAGGTGGATTAATCAGGTTAGGTTAGAGAGAGAAAATGCAGCCTAAAGGCCAAGCAGTGACTGAATGTCTTATCTATATTTACATTCTTGTTCTTATACCTCTCAGCAAGCCTATGAGTGAAGTAGGCATCACCATTGTTTCTCTTTCACAGAGAGTACTAGTAAACTAGTTCTTCTCACCAAAACATTCTAGATAGCTTCAAACTAGCACAGGTAAGCCTGTTCCTCATTATCCCATCTTGTGGAATTTTTTTTCAATTTTTATTTCAAACCTCCAATTGTCCAGATCAGTACAAGTCACATCTTCTGCAATTATAATATTCACTTCCTGACAGTACAATATTTTTCTCCTGCCCTCTCTAACTCTGTCTTTCTAGTTGTATCTACACAGTATTTTCATGGTGGTCTTCACATAAAAGTTATGCAGATCAAGTTGTGACCCACTTCCTACCTAAAATAGCAGGTGGATAAGCTCAGGAACACATTCAACAGGACATTGAATCCTTAAAGCCCTGAAGTACCAAAGATGCTTGTTTGTTTCCATCTTGTAATAGTATTCAAATAGTCCATTCCAATTCATTTGGTCTTGCTCCACTTGATATGCTTCTTAACACTTTCCACTCCTTTGTGGGGTTGGTGGAGCACCCAGAAACCAAAGGGGTGTTTTGCCCCTTCTTTTTTCATTTCAGAGATAACTCCATTTCTAGGGATCATCCACAGTGTGACAGATGGATAATGCAAGTCTTGCTTCTTGGCTTCTTATGGAAGATGTGAACAGGTACTGAACAACCCTAAGCACAGCAAATTAATAGAAAACTCTCTTGCTCTGTCCAAATGGAGTATATTGTTCAAATATTGCAGTCCCCTGAGACAAGCTGTATTTACAGGATTCTGCAAAGCTGCTGAGAGTGCCACTGTTTAAAAATTTACACCATCCACCACTCACCTCAACCTACTCACATTTTAGAAATGGCCTTAAAAAAATAATGGAGGCTTAAGTTTTCCCATGCTAGCCTTGAGGATCACAAGTATAAATAGCTGCCACAGCCTCTTTGTTTTTTAGCAAGATGTTGAATTATTTGGACCTTCTGTAAAGCTATCTGGAGCTCTGTGACCTAATAGAAAAGCAAACCTTAAGAATTTACCATCACATAGCAATAACCTAGAGATAGAAATACTCTGCAGAGAGGGAAAGGGATGTAAGCCATAGAAAATTATTAATAGCCACTTCTCTATGAAAGAAGAGCAACTCACGGACAGCTAAAATTTATTTCTTTCTTGTCAAACATTTCACAGTCTCTCCTATCTCCTTAAAACATGGACCTACACCTTTACATTTTCCCAGCTTGCATTCAGAGGCCTTTAGCCCTTGGGCATATCCAAACAGAAGAGAAAGGGCTCTTTTGGAAAAGGTGACATCTTTTTTTCAGTCAATAGATAAAATGATGCCTTTCTTTTACTCCTAATTTTCCACTCTACTGATTTTTAAAATTGATATATATTTTAAGGTCAGATATGGTAAAAACAGCTATGGGCTATACATCTATAGAGCTGCTGCATGGGCATGGAACACTACAAAAGAAGAACACCACATGGAACACCACAAAAGAAGATGAAAAGTGAAGAATAAGATAATACTTCACTATATTTAGTGCCTTTGCTATACAAATAATTGGGTTTTATATGTCAATTACAATTTTATGAGTCCTAGATAGGTCAGGTCAAGGTGTAAACCAGTCCTTTATCTGATATCAATGCCAGTTTCTCATTAGTTGAAATCCATAACTCTTGATCAGCATTCTAGGTTTTTAGAAAATCATAGACATCATGTGCTGAAAGAGCACCACAATAACTGAAAGCAATCGTTTTCACTTAAAAATAAATAAATGAATAAGTTAAAGTGGGAGGGGGGGGGGGGGAAGGAAGAAAGTAATTGTTGGAGAGTGTCAATCTATCTTCCTTTTATTTTTCCTGTTTCTCCTACTGATTTTTTCCTTTCACTATCTCAACTTTCCATCTTGCAGTATTGCTCTCATCCAAATGCTGTGAAAAGCCATTGGCAACACCACAAGGGGAAGTGGCAGAAGCATATCATTTGGTTTTCTTCTTTTGCTTTCTCAGAACAGCATCAGCATTATACAATCTGAAGCAAAGGGACCACCGACGCAACTAGACTCAGCTTGGTTTCTCCCTTCATTTTATTATGTCTCACTGGCTGGGGGAAACACTGGAGATGGTTTCTCATTGTTGAGAAGTACAATGTCTTGAATAGAATGTGATATGATCAGCTTGGGATTATGCAGACACAGGTATAGTAGAGCTGTGAAGTTGCTTGAAAATGTGGTTTATTACAGTTTAATAGAGCTCTAGTGGTAGAGTTATATTATAAGTGGACACATTTAAACAGACATTTAAGCAGACCCTAGGACCAATAAACTTCAGCAGCAGTTCTGCGATCACAGTAATGAACACAGATTAATGAGAACTGAGTTCTTGCTCTTGCTTGGCAACAGATTTTGCAATATTACCTTCAACAGCTGACTTGGATTTTGTATTTTATATCCTGCTTGATGTCAAAAGTAGTAGAGTTCTCTTTATCACTGTTGCATTATAAAAGAAAGATGTGCACTTTGAAGATCTGAGGTGTATGGGTGCTAGTATGATACCTACACATGATACATATGATATACAAAGATGGATTTAGCAGCCAAAATGGAAAAGGGGGAAAAAAAGAAAGAAAGAAAGAAAGAAAGAAAGAAAGAAAGAAAGAAAGAAAGAAAGAAAGAAAGAAAGAAAGAAAGAAAGAAAGAAAGAAAGAAAGAAAGAAAGAAAGAAAGAAAGAAAGAAAGAAAGAAAGAGTTTGAATCAGTAGAACTACATATGAAAAATGGGACTGTGTTCATATTCAGAAAGAACATTAAGCTAGTATGAGTTAATGACAGACTATCCTCAACTACTCTTTCTGCAAGACTTGGGAATAGGATACTTAAATCTAGATATTTCACTAAAAAGACACCATTGAGAAATTGTGGACAACCTTTTGTTGTCATTGTTTAAAACTTGGGGCAAAGGTGAAATCTCATCTTTAGAGACAACATAAATGAAACCTTATTCATGATCTAGACAGGTAAGAGCACAAAACTCTGGGGTAAAATTGTGAGGTTAATACATATTCTTTCCACAAAGACACACACTTCCATAATTCCACACATTCAGAGCCAAAGCTGACATTGGACAGATAGACAGGTAATAAAGTTAAGTATTTCAAGTGTAAGTAGAAAGCATTTCATGTTTAATGGGGAATGCTTTGGAGGATCATGTGAAAGGGCAAAGATCATAGAATCATCAAATATTAAAACAATTTGGTTTGGAAAAGACCTATGGAGATCATTTAGTCCACCCTTGCTGCCAACACAGGTAGAGCAGACCACACAGGAACACATCCAGGTTGGTTTTGAAAGTCCTTAGAGAAGAAGACTACAACCTCTCTGGGCAGTCTATTCCAGTGCTCTGTCACCTTCACAGTAAAGGAGTTTTTTCTGATGTTGAGGTGGAACTTCCTGTGTCTAGTTTGTATCCACTGCCCATTGTCCTATCGCAGGGCACACTGAAAAGAGCCTAGCCCCTGCTTCTTGACAGCCACCCTTTAGATATTTGCAAACATTAATAAAACCCACTCTCAGTCTTCTCTTCCCCTCAAGATATCTCATGATTTGTTACACTTACTATGGATAAGCAGAGTTAAAATACAACCATAATTTCTAGTTGCACTTTCTCTCTGGTGCTAATGGGGCTGAAAATAATAGCAGAGAGATCAGAAATACTGTCATTTGGGTCAATAGCAGTATCATTACCTTTTACTCTAAATGTCATAGTGTTTATAAATCAACATCTCTGAGTTCTTGCTTCACAGGGAAATGTAAATTAATGCAGGTTTTGGAAAATGGATCAGAAACTGTGGAAAATCATTCTCTTTATATGGGATAGTCCTAGTGTCATGTTAGCAAGAAGAGACTTCTGGCATTAATAAAAGATTCATTAGTACATCTGACACGCATGGTGAGGATTTACTGATGTGCAGAGTTGATATACACCCCGTATTTTGGAAGCCATGATCCACAGGAGGTCAGAGTATGTATTTGTTCCCTGAAAGGCAAGTGTGTCCCTAATAAAAATGTGCTTGCAGAGGCATCCCATAGAAAGAAGAGCTGCTTTAGATAGATGTTTTTACTGCATTATATAAAGCAAGAAGAACAGGAAGATAGCTGTGAATGGACCCTCACTGGGTGATTTTGTTTTGAATTAATACAGCTTTTCTTTCTGCATTCAGCCAGCCACAGCAGGTAGAGAAGTTGATTTGCTTTGCTTAGTTCATAACTGAGAGCCTAGATTTTTACTCTTTTCTTGGAATTTTTGCTGCAGAGAAGACTGCATTGGTTAACAATAAAACATCAAGAGAGAGGGTAGAACACCATTGTGCAAGATCTATAAATACATGCTGGGTTTATATATATATCTCATAAAAGCAATTAGATTAGGAAGTGCTGTGCTACTGTTATCTTCATAGAACAAATGTTGCTGAAAACGTCTCTGATGTGCCAGAACATCTATTTTCCCGAATACTGGCTTTATTTTCCTGCATACTGCCTCTAACAGCTGTTACAACCATTTTACTTTTCTGGGGGAAGTCCTCAGGTATAACTACAGCTTGCAGTAGCTCCTACTGAAAATGAAATTAATCCTTCCAGGAAGAAGAGATGAGCTGTTCTTGACATGAGAAGGTGTGAAAACCTGTTTTGAGCAACTTTATTTAACATAATCCACAGCGGATTTAACAGGCTACAAATAGTATTTGGTTTTCAATGTTCCACTGAGCTCCTTTGTACCTGTACAACTCTGGTTTCTGTTTCATTCTATGAGGAATCAGTTATCAGTAACTTGGATTTGAAAAGTAGTCATCATGTTACATCATATGACATGTTACACACAAGTTCTTGATCTATCAGGCTGATCAGCAAGGACCTACCTGTGATAGCCCAATCCTCTATTCTATCAAAACAATACATGTGGCAGAGCAGGGATGATAATCCTTAGTGACTCTTATTGTCTCAAACAAGGTGTGACATACCTGGTCTTGAATAAACAGGATGAGGGCCTTAATAGCTCTGGAGAGGAGCTGCTGTTTAGGCAGACAGCTGAACAATGAAAAGAGATAATTGCTGGGGAAGTGGGAATCCACTCTTCAAAACCACTGCAATAAATCCAGAGAAAGGCCAATGGCAGACATTTCATGGCAGTGTACACCCTACATTTTGTGATGCACACCTCTTTTGTTATTTGGAGAGATCGTCTCTCTCCACCTCCACCAAAAGGGTGTATAAAGACTGCAATTTCTTGGGTATGCATGATGCATCTACCATAGAAGATGCTGCTGGTATGCAGACCTGCCACCAAGAACTTGGACTAAGCCCATAAGATCTCTTTCTCACTCTCTCCTTCTCTCTCTCTCTCTCTCTCCCTCTCTTTTCTTCTCCTTTTTCTTCCTATTTTCTCTCTGCTGCAGTCCAACTAAGTGTCCTTAAGGTGCAAGTGACTGAGAGATTTTATTGGATCTAGTAGGCCTAACTCATCACAGAATCACAGAACATTAGGTGTTGGAAAGGACCACAAGAGGTCATCTAGTCCAACCTCCCTGCCAGAGTAGGATCATCTGAGTAAGTCACACAGGAACGGGTCCAGGTGGAAATTCATCACTTGCTTAGTGTCAACTGACCTTAATTTACTCCAAGGGAAATTGTTGAATCTTAACATGACTTTTCTCCCCGGCTTCCCACAGTTGACCTGGGACACCAGTTTATGACACCATCCCAAACACATCTGTGTATGGCTTGTTGTATCATGACAATAGCCTGAAAATAGTCATGAGTCACTGCATTAAATAATCCCTAAGAACAGATTAGACATAGTATATTAAAGTATTTTAAATGCATACAGGATACCTCTAGTCCTCAGTGTTACAAATTAAATGAACTGAACTGAATTACTGTGAATGGGGAATAAAATCTTAATTTGCCAAACCTAAGATGGATGAGCCAGGATCAAATGTTTGAAGTACTGAATGGAAACAGTATGAAGATATGGCATCAAAGATAGACAGTTGGAACAGTCTGTTGAGCTCTGCATGCAAATACATACAGCACAGATTGGTTTTATTTTATTTCAACACAAGAATCAGAAAGACAAAGAAAAATAAAACAAAACAGTGCAAATAGACTGCTGAAAAGAAGGGAAACTGGCTACAAGGGCAAAAATGTTTCCCTTGCAAAATAGTATTTTTGGTTTTGGTTCACTGCATTATCACAAAGATTTAAACTGCAGTAAGCAGAAGATATTTATGGACTCTAATAAAATTCTTTGTGCAGATAATACACTTTTTTAAATTCCTAAATTCCACCTCTGAGGAATGTTACAGACTTCAGTGGATATCAAACCTTTTTATTTGCTTGTTTCTTTCTCTGCAGTATATTTACCCCAAAATCTTGTATTTATTGATCTGGGTAGGAATCAATTATGGTGCTCATAATCTGTGATTTTCAAGGACTCTTGGAGTGTTCCTAATCTTGATTCCTCTGAATTGAATAGTAAAATTATTTCTGGCATTAGCAAAACCAGAAGTAGACAATATCATCTTTAATTTGTGTAATTTGTGTGTGTCTCATATTACAGCTTTTCTGGTTTATAAACAGTTGACTAATAATAAAACTTAGAGACATCTGGATATAGACAAGCAAAATAACAGTCTTATTGATAAAAATATAGAAAAAATAAAGCTTCCACGCAATGAGTTTCTCTTTTTCAAGACTGCTTTATACACAGTCAAAAATCCCTTTGTAAAATGTATCATAAAGAAAATGTTGTGATTTTGTGTACTGCTTCTGTCCTATGTAAGGTGCAGCCCCATAATGTGTATAGCTAAAATGATTGTACGTAGTGTCTGATCTAACACCCTTGAAAAGTTGTTTTTTCATGCTCTTTGAAAGATTGAACCTTCACTTTCAGGGAGACAATATCAGCTACTCAAAGGTAACATTTGTTCTAGTTCTGCTTGTAAAATGTTCTATGCAAATTTCACAGTTATTTAGATCTTTCAGTGTTAGCAGCAGGATTGGTCCAAACTGCAAATGTGCAGTAACTGAACAAACCACTGTTTCAGTGAGCAGTTCTGCAGTTTAAAGAGAGCTTGAGAGAACCACCCTAAAATTGCCAATAGTGCCATGATTAGTTTTTCCACTAAGAAGGCTTAAAGAATCGCAGGATTTATTTTTTTCCTCTTATGAAGGCATACACACCCTTCAGATTCTTCTATGTTGCTACTATAATTATTCATAAGCAAGCCTGGTTTTGCCTGTATGCTGCACCAGGATATTTCTGAAAACTGATTTGTTTGTTTGTTTGTTTGGGTTTGGGGTTTTTTTGAGAGAAAAATGGTAAATATTTCCTGACAGTTCTGCACCATTACACATCCTTTTTATTTTTCAAGTATTCTTTCATCTGCAGAGTCCTGAGACATGATTCCATGTTGAAAGAGAGCTGAATTTTATCTATTCTGCTGGTGACATTTTGCTCCATGCTTCTATTTGCTTAGCCTGAAGCACTGAGATCAGTACCTTCACCTATGTGATGCTGTACATGGCAGACAACCCTTTTTGTGATGAACTAAGTAAACAAGGAATTGTTGTGAAGACAACTGCAGGATTTGCCTAGGACTGTTTTGATCATCTTGTAGTTGCTTAGTTTATTTAAACTAAAGTTTTCCTTTACTGTGCTCATGTGATAATTCCTTCTCAGAAAAAGTTTATGAATGTGACATTATAAGATGGTATTTTATCTGAGGTCCAAGAAGCAGCAAATGCCTTTCAGTTCTATTATAAATTATACTGAGTTGGTGTAGTGAGGCTTTCATTTGGTTGGGTCTGGCTTACCCTTAAGCAATGCAGTTTCAGCATGTGGCTGCACTTGAAATTCGACACTACAGTGGTCAGTCTGGAAGACTGCTGTCTGAGGAGCTTGTGATCCACATAAAGACTAATCCAGATGTATGCTTCTGTATCATGAACACCACACAACTGCTACTCAATCAAAGTAAAGCTAATGAATAGTATAATTAATCAATGAATCCAGTCAATGCACCGTTGTTCAATGTGCACTTTATCAAAAGTAGGCATATAGTCTTCCCCACTTGAAATATTAATTACATCTCTTCAAAAAATGAGCATTATTAATGACATAAGAATATTGCATCATACTGTCCAAGGAACTCTCTAAAGCAAAGTCAGCATTCTGGGCTTGATTGCTCCCAGCGACTGCTGTAGCTGTACTGTCAGCAAGACTCCAGGAGGATACTATCAAACTTAAGCATGGTGAATTTTGTCAGGGTTTGGATCTGTGGAGTATACCACGCCCTAATCAGAGGTCCATACAATGATGAGTTCCCAGTATCAGAAAGGGATGTGACATTTTATAATTTGTTGTTACCTTTTCTGGGCTTTTAGTAAGTAGTTATATGTCTTGCAAGTACATGTACCTTCCTTGCTGGGATCTAGACAAATCAGGATCATCTGGTGCAAACCAGTCATTTCTATCATGAAAGATAGCTGCATGAAAAAAAAATAGCATTCTGCCCTTAGGTACTAATGTCTGATGTGCATACAATTAATGAATAAAAAATGTTTAGAGTATGCAATATGTGTTTGCTCTGTGATCTTTCACATTGAGTAGTCTAAAATAAGACTGCTAGCATTATATGGACTAAATACAGGGACCATTCCCTGACAAATAGCCTTATGAGTCCTTTCCAGATGACATACACTTTCATAGAATCATAGAATCAACCAGGTTGGAAGAGACCTCCAAGATCATCCAGGCCAACCTAGCACCCAGCCCTGTCCAGTCAACTGCACCATGGCACTAAGTGCCTCAAGCAGTTTTCTCTTGAACACCTCCAGGGACAGTGACTCCACCACCTCCCTGGGCAGCCCATTCCAATGGCAAATCACGCTTTCTGTGAAGAACTTCTTCCTAACATCCAGCCTATAACTTCCCTGGCACAACTTAGCCTGTGTCCCCTTGTTCTATTGCTGGTTGCCTGGGTGTCTTGGGTTCAAATGCAGGTTCCCAGAGACTCTAATAAATTTAATAGACTCAATGACAATTTAGAGAATTTATAGAGTGCCCTCCCCTCTTCCCCCTCCTTTTCCCAAAGATAGGGAGAGAGAAAGAGGTAAGCACACCCAAATAAATCAATCTCACTCGATTTGGAAGTTATAAAGAAAAGTTTCACAATAACTTAGAAAAGGTATTGGAAGTAGGGGAGTTTACAAAGGATAAGGAAGGGAAAACAGCAAAATACAAAAAGGGATGGATACAACCCGAGCAATGTGATGGTGTCTCTGCCTCATGGCTGCCACGTGGTGTGCTGGTATGCAGTGTGTGTGTGTGTGTCGAGAGGGAGCAAAGAAAAGAGAGCTAGGAGCAGGAAGCTTCTCTGTTTTATAGGACAGGAAGTGGAGGGAGTGGGCTAACCATCACCTGGAGTGTGGCCCACCCCTGGGGAGGGGCCAAGACCCCTAGGGTCAGGTTCAGGGTTACTCTCCCTGGAGTGTTAACCCTATACACTGGGAGAAGAGACCAACCCCCACCTGGCTACAACCTCCTTTCAGGTAGTTGTAGACAGCAATGATGTCCCCCCTGAGCCTCATCTTCTCCAGGCTAAACAACCCCAGCTCCCTCAACCTCTTCCTTTAATATCTAGCATGCTCTGCTAGCTAATATATAACCTCCTTTAATATCTAGCATGCTCCACTAGCTAGAAATTACTTTACCTCCCATTGTTAAAAAAAAAAACAACACACAAAACAAAATGAACAAAAAAACCCAACCAAACAAAACCAACCAACCCCCCCCAAAAAAAAACAAACCCACAACTATAATTCCTTGATTTAGTCAGTCACAGTCATTTCTATTCCATATACACAGTAGGCTCTAATCATTGTAGTTAATGTATCTTTTCATCACAGAGTATTGGAGAACTTATTTTTACAGATTTTTGAGAGGAAGTGGAAGAACCTTACCTGAAAATACTCTGCTGTTTAAATCTAAGTGTCCTTTATGATTACTGAAGGATGCAAGTGAAAGTAACATGAAAAGTTAGGTGGAAGCAAGTAAATACCTTGCAGCACAGCTAGTAGTTTCAGTATACTAATGCTTTTAATTATAAAAAGAAAAAAAAAGGATCTTCTCACATAAAGTGAACATTCACAGAATGCTCCTTTCAGTTCAAAATATTTACATAGAGCAGGCAATGAACATTTAAGTGACAGAGACCCACGGAGCAACAAACATAAACAGACAGCAAAGAAAAAAAGATACTGAGGGAAGGAAGTAAACGAATGTAAATGTTAAGCTGTCCCCTAGCTCTCTGAATCTCGTTCTGCAATAGGTGCAGTCTGTACACGAAATAGTCATGTGGACTCTCAAGCATTTCAGTACCACGGCCAGCAGCACCACCTCTATGAACTCAGAGTCACCACTGGGCTTACAGGAACTGTTTGCAAAGTCTGCTTGCCGGATGTGGAGCAAGAGGAATTGCCCAAGTAATACTCATTTATGGGGGACTGTCGTGGGGGCAGGGAATTAACGTGGCTGAGTCAGGAAATATATAAAACCAGAATTATTTTATTTTCCTGCAACCCCACCCCCAAAACTATCTACAAAAAAACTAGTTTAGTTTATTAGCAGACTCAGGTCAACAGGGAATATCTTACAAAGGATATTATAGATAAATTTGGCTATTTAGGAAGCCAGGAAATGGAAAAGGCTAAGCTATAAACAGAGCTTTACCCCACTATCAATTAGGCTGAGCAGAAGATTAAGGAGAAAACTACACATGGATGTGGGATAGGCATTTGGCAA
Source organism: Pogoniulus pusillus (assembly GCF_015220805.1). Taxonomy (NCBI): domain Eukaryota; kingdom Metazoa; phylum Chordata; class Aves; order Piciformes; family Lybiidae; genus Pogoniulus; species Pogoniulus pusillus. The sequence continues at coordinate 16,361,646 of NC_087266.1, forward strand.
AGATCCCTTCTAGATTCTTTCTGCAGGAGCAGCCTGTGATGTCACCAGCAGTGTCCAATAATAGAGATCCACACCCCAAAAGTTTGAGACAAATCATGGAGCCGCCAAACTCAGAAATGTCTTGAGCACTTCTTCTCAAGTGGGATGGTCATGGGATGATGCTGCTCTCACAACAGCAGGGGGAGAGCCCAAAACTGCTAGAGTCCAGGAGGCAGCCAGAAATTAACTAGTAATAGGGTCTGAGAAAGGGCGGTCCAGGTGCTGCCAGTTCTCTCTCTCAAAGGACTCAAGGCTAGCAAAGTCTGCCAGTTTGCACAAAGCATGCAAATGAGTGGGGAGAACTGTCCAAAGCAGGCACAGGATATAATCATGAGCCATATAAAGGTAGGAGCTGTCCAAAAGCGGAGACAGTCCAGCCACAGCAGGAGCTTGTCCTTTGCAGTGGCAGGAGACTCTCCAGATGGGAACTATCAAGGTAGGAGGCACCCCAAGGCCTTACTATATTTATTTCTTTCTCCTAGACAAAGTGTCCATTTACCATTACTAAGCATGAAAACACAGCCAATCACCAGCCTGATTTTAGTGAGGGCATCTGCATGGGTCACCCCACATGCTGTAAGGACCCTTTGCTGCTCCCCCTTCAAGCCCACAGGATGGGGGAACAGGTTTTTCACACCATTCTTCTCCCACAGAGAGGGAGAAGAGAGGAATTTGGGGTATACAGGACAGCGACTGAGTGAATTCATCACTCAAAATGTCAGCTAGTTTGAGGAGCAAGATACTTACAGAAAAAGAATAAAAAGTTACTTAAGCAAACACGGAATGAATTGGAAGGGATCTCCACAGTCATCTAGTTCAACTCCCCCTACTTGCCTAACAGATAGTACCAATATGAGACAAAAAAAACCCAACAAATGTTAAAATCATATGCTAAACCTTCAGTTATTTCATATTGTCAAGATTTTTTATGATACTCTCTTACATCCCTGAGTCAGTTTTTTTTTTAAATCAAACAAACACACAGAGAGAGAGAGACAAAAAAACAATCAACCAAAAATGAACAAACAAAACCCCCAGAAATATAGTAAATTAATAATATAATATAAATAATAAGAGGACTTAAGTTCATAGAGGATTGTCAAGTTCAGTTCAGGCACAAAGATGTCATTGCTTCTCTGATGCTTATTTTCTGCCAAATCCTGCTTATATCTGCTTCTCAAACCCTTGGTTTGCTTTTCCTTCCATTCTATTTTGGATACTGAATACACATATGTTGCAGAGGGCAGAAATACGTGGCCGAGTGGAGAATTTATCAAAAATAGATATTTTTTATTTTTACAAAACCCGCCCCCACAACTATATATACAAAGATTAATTTCGTTTAATAAACAGGTTGAGTTGCATGAGAATTCTACAAGGATACCATTAATAATCTGACTATATATATTTGGAAGTCAGAAGTTGGAAAAGGACTCAGCTATTAATTAATAGCGGTTTCTTACTAAATTAAGCTAAGCCAAATAACTCACTCAGGCTGGCTCGTGCGGTCTGTCTTCCTCCTCCAGCGGCTGCAGGAGTCGTTAAGGGTCGTTAAGGGTCGTTAGGCAGACAAAGGTGTGTGCCAACAGGAAAGTGAATCCTTTGGTCTCTCTGCAGTCCAGGCACAGGGGAGTGAACGAACTCAGGCAGAGACATACGTCCAACACGGGCAAAATCCAAAAGCGGGGAACCCAAAGGCGGGAAGACCCCCAATATTTATAACCTTCGCTAGACAAAGGGCAGAGTTACCACACCTTAGGCGCGAAAGCGCACGGCCAATCCCAGCCTGGCTCCAGCGCGGGAACTCACGGGGCAGTCGCCCCCTTCACGGGGCAGTCCCCACCCCCTTCACGGCTGCAGGGCAGGCAAGAGGCGGGGGGAAAACCAGGCGGCTTTTCCCCTTTCCCCCCGAAGTCCGGGCAGGAGAGGAATTTAGGGGTACAGGACTCCAGGACAACATATAAATGGGACCACATTGGTCTGGATATTAAAAAGCTAGTAAAAATTCAATGTTGTTTCAATTTCATTACCAAATGGCACAGATTTCCAACCTATTTGCTGCCACAGAATAATAAATTAGCAATGTTTTTAAGGAGGTAATCAGACATACATATATATATATGTTTACCTGCTTCTTCTATGTCTCTTGTGTAGTTTTACACTGCTGCTACTACTTGGTGAATCCACTCACAACTGCCGGGCATTCATCATTCTGCTCTAATGAACTCATGACTGCAGACCTACATTCCCTTGCTCAATAGGAGCAGCATATCTATATAGGGTCATTCACTTTGGGCACCCATGAAAACTTTATTTAGAGTTTTACTCTATGGCTTATGCTTCCCTCATCTTTGTGATGCCACAATAACATTTTCTAGAGTCTAAAACAAGTGTGAAAGTTGTTCTCTTGTGTATCTACAAAATCTAGAAGCTTCAAATTTATCACTTACCCTATCAAAAAGGGAAACATGGCGCAAGAGGAAAGTGTAAGATAAATATAAATCTCTATAAAAGAAACTACTTGAAGGAAAATCTCAGCCCCTGTCATCCTCATTCTACTATGTCTCACCTCCTCCACCTGCTCAGCCTTGTTCCTCTCAGCTTCAAATTAGGTGCTGGAAAATCTTCCCCATATAAAGTCCATGTGTTCTTTCTTAGTGAGGTACTGTGTTTCAATTACATTGTGTTGTTCAAATCAAATGAAAGACTGAGAATTCACTTGCCCTATACCTGTTCTGAGCAAGAGAGACTCCTGGCCTAAGACTGTTGCTACCAATGGATTCTTCACCCTCTTTTAGCATCTCTCCATCCAAGCTGAAGGCAAAATGAAAATTGAAAAGACAGAAAACAAAATAGCAAGAAAAACATTTATTGCAAAACAAAATGGAAACTATATTTATATAAGAACATGTGCAATCATTTATTACATCTTCTATCATCAGAAAATATGAGTATATATAGAAACACACAGTCCTTGTAACAAGCAGCTTGGAGGGCAGGATAGGCATATTTTCTGGTTCCCTGCACCCGCAAAAGAAAATGCATATTACAGTATCCATTAGTACTTTTTTTGGCAGGCTTTCCATACCCTTTAAATGAAAATCAACAACAAGCTGTAGAATAGATTCTGTGTGTGCCTATATGTTTTTTTTTGTTATTTTGTTTGGTTAAGTTTTTTTTATAGTAAACTTAAGTGGCCTCACTCAGAGGACTTAAATGCAAAGCATGATAGGAAATAACGTTTTCAAATAACAGTTTTTCCTCCTGCAGAGTATTTAGAAGTGAGAGCTAATGGTGGATTTACCATCAATGGAGAATTTTTCCTCTCAGACATCTCTGATCTTTACTCCTGACTGACTGCTCCACACTCTCAAATGTCATTTTCTACGATCAACGCTCAAAAGCCAGTAAACTTATATCGAATTTTAGGACTAAGTGTATCTCTCACAATGCCTTAAAATACATTTTCTCTTCCTCTTGGAGTGATTTTTAACATTGTGCCTCCAATTTGGCAATCACAGGCTGGGTGAGAACCTACACACTTGTTAGCACTGTTCCCTTGATCAGAGAGCTATAAAGTGTTCCATCTAAGTGTTCCATCTAAAAGCTTCCTACCTTTCTTCATTATTACTAATTGTTGGTGGTGATTTTAGAGAGATGTATTTTGCAGTCTTCTTTTGTAACATGTTATACACTGATTCAGAGAGGCTGCTTCTTGATTCCGAGATGGTTTCCCTAATGTGCTAATAACACCATTCCACCCCTCTCTAGAGGTTACAGGAGGAAAACTTTGACAGTGCTTTGTTCTATTACTGTTTCTATGAAGTTTGAAAATCTGTATGTCTGAATAAAATGCTAAAGTAGTCTTTGTGATGATGCATCCACATACCCTGATATGCTTTCATAAATGCCACGGTCCAATTATGCTATTTATTGTAAAGGTTTTTCACATTTGGTTCTCAATTTTCACCAAGGATTTTTCATTCCCAGGCAAATGAGCAGAGCTACTTATTGGTCTCTGGCAAAGAACAGCAAAAGCAATTGTGAAACAATGCAGAAAAGTAATAGGTCTTTCCCTTAACCTGCTTCTTCCTTAAACCATGGTTATCTTCAGTCATTTACATCTTAGCCCAGTATATGCATGCACTTGGAACTTGTTTTGAAGAGACAGTATAGTTGTACACATTTATTCTCTGAAGCTCTCTTGTTCCTCTACAGATCCACATTTCTGATCTAAATAGATGTAACTACATAGCCCATGTCTAGCATTTTTGACACTTCAAGTGACAATACATTAGTTTTGTAATGCATAGCTTATTTTTCCAATGTTATATTAGGTAAAATAATCCACTTCAATCAGAAGAAAGGACAGGGGGAGAAATTAAGATGGCAAAACCTCATGGGCTGAGATAAAGACAATTGCAATCACAGGCAAGATAGACTCAGCTTGGGGAGGACTAATTTGAACTATTATCAATTTGAAATAAAGTATGGTAGAAATAAATAAATAAAATAAAATCAACAAATAACCAAACAAACAAACAAAAAGCCACAAACAAACAAAAAAGCCAAACAGCAAAAGAAAACAAAACAAATAAGAACCTAAATACACCTTCTCCCCACCCTCTTTTCTTTCCATGCTCAACTTCACTTCTTCATTTCTGACACTGCTACCTCCTCCCCAACGGTTGAGGAATGGGGTCTGTGCTCAACTCATAATGCTTCATCTCTGACAATTCTCCCTTACACTGTTCCCCTGATCCAGCATAGGTTCTCTTCCATGGAATACATTCCCTCATGAACTGCTTCTTTCAGGAATAGACTGCTCTACCATGGCTCTTCCATAGGCCACAGTTCCTGTCAGAAAAACTACTCCTATGTAGGCTCCTCTCCACTTGTCATGGCTCCTGACGGGATTCTACTCTCACATGAGCTCTCCACAGGTTGCATCTTCCTTCAGGCATCTCCATCTGCTTTGGTGTGACACACTGCACAGGCTGCGATGTTGGTATCTGCTCAGACATGGTCCTTCATGGGCTGCAGGCAGACAGTGTGCTTCACCATGGTCTCCATGGGCTGTAGGGGAATCCGTGCTTCCCCTTTGCTTCTGTGCTGGAGCACATCTTGCCCCTCCTTCTTCCCTGACCTTGGGGGCTGCAGAGATTTTCTTTCCCATTCTTCTCACTTCTCTCTCTGACAGCTGCTGCAAGGTGATTTTTGCCCTTTCTTAAAGTTGATATCACAGAGGCACCACCAGATTAACTGATGGGCTCAACTTTGGCCAGTAGAGGGGCTGTGGGAGTCAGCTGAAACTAGTTGAGTGTGACAAGGTGACAGCTCTTGGTGTCTTCTCACAGAGAATATCCCTGCAGGCCTCTGTCACCAAAACTTTGCCAGCTACAACAAATGTCCAGATATAAATTACTGTACATTCAGAAAAACTCAAACATACTTGGTTTTTACACATTTTACATAATAATTATCTTTAATTAAATACTTGGTCCTTTTCATAGGATCACAGGATGTTAGGGGGTGGAAGGGACCCAAAGAGATCATTGAGTCCAATCCCCCCTGCCAGAGCAGGACAATACTATCTAACACAGATCACAAAGGAGCACATCCAGACAGGCCTTGAAAGTCTTCAGAGAAGGAGACTCCACAACCTCTCTGGGGAGCCTGTGCCAGTGCTCTGTGATGCTTATAGTAAAGAAGTTCCCCATTGTGTCAATGCAGAACCTCTTTCACTGCAACTTACACCCTTTGCTCCTTGTCCTATCACTGGGAGCAAGTGAGCAGAGCCTGTCCCCCCACTCCTGGCCAGCCTTCAGATACTTATAAACGTTTATCAAACCCCCTCTAAGTCTTCTCTTCTCCAGACTAAAAAGCCCCAGGTCCCTCAGCCTCTCCTCATCAGCCATGCCCTCCTGTCCCCTAATCATCCTCATAGCCCTCCGCTGGATTCTCTGCAGCAGATCCCTGTCCCTCTTGAACTGGGGAGCCCAAAACTGAACACAGTATTCAAGATGAGGTCTCACCAGTGCAGAGTAGAGGGGGAGTAGAACCTTCCTTGATCTGCTGGACACACTCCTCCTTATACACCCCAGGATCCCTTTTGAAGTATAACTCATTTTTTCTTTTCCCTAAAGTTTTCTCCCTTCAAAGCATTTAATGTAAATAGTTTCTCTAACTGTCTTAGAATTGTCTATGTGCACAACATATCCTTTCTTAATTGTTTCCTTTCAAATGAATACTAGTTTTTTTAATAAATTCCCACAGCACCATAGCCCATAAACTCTCTGTCACTCTACTTGGCATCTTCTGTGCTCCTTCTGATTTTTCAGTATTTCCTGCAATATGGTGACCAGCACTCTGCATGACATCTGTCCTTTGCTTTTATTTTGAAACATGTTCATATATAGCACAAGTGCTTACAATAAACTTGTGAATGTAGGCAACACCAAAGGATGAGGAAATACCAGGCATACAACCCAAATGGTACGAGTTGAAGTACTGGTAAGAGAGGTCTAGCTTTCCACTATAGCTCCTTCTATCCAGCCTCGATTTCTGTGTTTAGTTTCAGAGATTGTTAGCTGTTTGTGTAAAGTTCTGAGCCTGGAGAAATTACAGCAAAGCCATATAGTGTATCCTTTCTCAGGCAGGATTGTGTGAATCCTTTCTGAAGGAGAGAGAAATGCACTATTTTGCTGATCTTTGTGTTCTTAAAGAAAGTTCTCATTCTTTCCCTGTGTCTTGTCATCTTTCACTTTAGCTATTCTTTTCTGTATGGCAGTGATGTGTATGTGGTATGAGTTTGTCCTCACAATCTCTGTTAATTTGGATAGACTACTAAATCAGAATGGAAAGTTACAAGACAAATAGAAGCTGCTTTTGAAATCCAAGGGAGTTCTCCTGCCAAGGAACAAAGGATTGTGGAAAATAATGAGTGACTGAAAGGTTAAGAAAAGAAATTAAAAAATAATTGATTATTAAAAAGGCATTGTGCCCCAGAACTGTACAATCTACCTCTCCCCCTCCTCAGTCTGTATTCATTTACTGCTATAACCTTCACAGTAAGGTTAAATATTTATGAAAAATCTCACTGTTAGTAATGTGTTTTCATAGCATAAAAGGACTTCTTGATGTCCACATAGATCCTATCTCATCTCTCCTCAATTTTTGTCATCTCCTATTGTCATTTACTCCAAGTTATTCAGGTTTCTTGAGTCAGTCCTCCTTTTCATCAACAGTCCCTGTCATCAGTTTTTCTGGCTTCTACCTCTTTTTATAAAATGGAGCCAAGACTAAAATATATCCACATGAGAACATCCACAAGAGAAAAACAAGCAAGCAAACAAAAAAGAACTCACACAACAAACAACAACAACAAAGCCACACATATTGTGGCAGAAGAAATAGGAAAGGTTAGAAATTTATTGAATCAGTGCAGCTAACTCTGTACTTGAGTGCTAGACTGGGCAGGTTTGCAAAATCATCTGCAGCTGATAAGGAGGCTATAGGAATGCCCTCGAGCACCATCCAACTTCAAACTTTCAGGCTACAGCCATTGCCAGAGTATCAATAAGACTGTGTTTGCCTCAACACTTACTGCCTAATATTGTGAGAAATCTTGCAGGAAATGTCTGTACATGATCTATATTCAGGCTGAAAATACTTCCCATCTTTCCACACTGAATTTTAGTGAACAGATTCTCTCTCATTCAATTCTTATGAATATCTGCAATTCTGGGATTTGCTACCATACAAGCATTTGATTTCACAAATAATATTGTGAGAAATATATGTTTGATCGGATCAATTCATGGCAAGAGGTCACAGACAGGGAGGAAAGGGGACTTTGAATGAAGCTACATTCCTCTTTGCACCACCATCACAAAGGTATGCAATAAGCTTGAGATAACAGTAATAAGTAACTAGAAACTAGAAAGGTTGGTGGAGCGGGAGGCATGTGGAAGAGACAACCTTTTTGCATAAGCAAAGGAAGGAAAGGGGGATTTGAATGGAGCTGCATTCCTCCTTGCACCATCTTTTTGCATGAGCAAACAGAGGAATACAAAGGAGTTTGGAGTTCATGGAAAGGACACTTGGGGAAGACCCCTTACTTCATCACTGAAGACCACCGGATAAAAAGAGGCATGCGTGGAAGAGACACCTCCCATTCCTAAAACTGATAAGGAAAACCCAACCTTTTCTCAGAATTAGTAATGAATATGTAATAGAATAGGGTATAAAAAGAGAAAACTGAAGGCAAAGAGTGTGCATTAGGGTAGAGAAGAGCCTCCCTGCGCACCCAGGCCTGTACATTGCTTGATTCCTGCAACTCCATTAAAAGCCTTATTCTGCATGAACCTAAGTTTATGCCTGTTATTTATGACAATATCTTTCCAAAAAAAGAGGAAAAGTCATATGTACATATATGCTTTATATTCAGAGCAGAGAATGCAACTATATATAGAGCACATATACTTCATTCACCTCCTTGTGCTTACTTTTCCTAGAGCTCTTTCATTTTTCCCGCAGCTCCTTCTTCATTATTACCTTCTCAACAGCCACTTTGATCTTCCAATCCGGTGTATGTTCATCCACTTTTTTAAGCTAGTACTTTTCAAAATTTCTATTACAAACAATTATTTTCTTCATCTTCCTTTCACCATGTAAGTGTTTCAAAGGCATTAACAAATCTAGCTTCACAGAATACCTGTGAGCTTAGATTCTAGGGTCAATTGCATTTTTCTTCGGGAGAACAACACTGCCAAAAGTCTATGCTCAAGCGACTGCGTTTTCACACATTTTGCTTTGCTTTTGTAAGCAGATCTCATGGATTCTCTTTCTCAGCTACTTGACCTTACTTTAATAGAAGAGCAAGTACACTGTACCCATAGAATTCAGACCAAGATGTCTCTAAACAGCCTCAAAAGAGAACACACAATGCATAATCTTTTCCTTTTTGAACTCCATCTGCTAGCGACACAAGCCTCCAAATTCAGCCCTGCAGACTATAGCTCAGTATATTTCAATGTCTACTTTTCCAGGCTTTGAGCTCTACAAGCACATTTTTGGAGCAGTGTTATCTCCAGAATGACAGTATTTCTTTCTATATATTCATCTGCTGCTTCTTTGTGGCACTTTATCTCCAGTTCTCCAGTTTCATCCTCATCAATCTTGTCCTGCGATATTAGGCTGTTCAGCACAACAAAGCCCCGGTGTATTTATGAAGGTTTCAGACAAAGATTTGGACAGGAATGGTTATGAGTTTGGAAATAAAGAGGTTACAATTGAAATATGTAATTTGGATATATTTCAGGACATCTCATGCAAAGTGTACTTTTTTAGGGTACTCTTCAGCCAGAAAGCTTTTGGCCACATACTCATGTAGCATTCTCACCTCAGTCAATGTTGGTGCTAAAATTCTTCCTTTGGCCTGCCTCCTGTCAACTCAGGTACAGATGGAGTTCCTTCTTTAATTCACTGTAAAGGCAACTTTTCTGTGAGATTAATACCTCTGCTATTCAGAATCTTTCCCAAGTTTTGCCTACTGTCCCTCTTCAGAAAGGAAGTATTAGCATTTCAGTTTCCTCTTCTCTGTTATGATCAATACACAACCTTAAAATCTTTTAATGTCTCATGTATCATTAAATGTACACAAAAAGACTTGTACATCAGCTCATTTAAATGTGAAACATCCAATACAGCCTCTGATTCCTATTAAAAACTGTTTCAGACAAAGAAATTAAAGTCTATCCAGACAAGCCACTGAAGACTTCTTTCTGGGCCCATCTTCTCACTTCTTCAGGCACATATTTTCAGACACACTGCCATGGAAGGCTAATAGGCCTAAAACATGTCCTGGCTTGCTACACCCTTCTGCTGATGGGGGAAGCAAGGGCAGGAGGAAAACAAAGGCTTGGGCCATTATGTCCCCTCCCAAAGTACTAAACACAGGTGTTTAGGTACCTGTTAGTTTCTTGCCCAAATAAGGGTAAGCAAGCTCTGGTTTCACCTAGTATGGTCAGTTTGACAAAGTGCCATTCTGCTTGGTGAATCTCTGTGGAAGGAGCCATTATACTCCGGCAAATAACGTAAATGGAAGTAGGTTGTAAGCAGTCTGCTCTGCTCTGCCTCACTGTTCTGCTTGGACAATGTACTCTGCTCAGAAAATGTGCTCTGCTCTGCCTCAGCCTCAATGTGTTCTGCTCTGCCTCATGCTTCAGCCCAGCAAAGCTTTGATGTACAAGCTTTGACTACCTGGAAACTTGCTGTGCTTCAAATTCACCAGGAGAAGACACTAAATGCCTCACGATGTGGTAAGAAGTGCCACTAACTTTGCGGTCTCTGCACATCTGCAAGAGGGCCTGCCTGCACCTCTGCTAACCTCCATGCTAAGAGGAACCAGGGTTCCTGTTAGAGCCTGGAAAGATGTGCTAGTTTGAAGCAAGCTGGAATGTTTTGGTGAAAAGAACTAGATAACGGGCAGTGAAATGAAAACAATTGTGTCTCCTTCTCTCACAGTCACACTGAGAGCTCTGGGAAGAAGAAGTAAACATTTGATAGCATTCTCCATTTTGTCTCTCACTTTGCTTCTGGGCTTTGACGAAGCTGCATCTCATTAACCTTGCTGCCACTAACCTTGCTCCCTAACTCTTGGCTGCACCTCTCTTCTTTCTGAGAACTGGGGTAAGGTTGAGAGGGCAAGGGGAGGTGTTGGGGTGGTTTGAGAGCCCCTCCTGGGGACTCAGGTTTCTGGGAGGGGAGTTGTGCTTCTGTATTGTTTATCCTTTGTATATTTCTGTATATAACTGCATATATTGTAAATAGCTGCTTGTATATTGTGCTGCTTGTAAAATAAATAACTTCATTTCTATTCCTGGAGGCCCATCTGAGTTAGCTGGGTACCTACAAAGTGTGGGGGCGGGTTAATGCCCAAACCATCACAAAAGGTCTAGAAACCTCTCAACAGTTATCAAGACACCAACAGAACTCCCTTCAAGTGTTTGGGTGCTGTCTGGAAACTGTAGTTAGCCCTGGGAATTCAGGGATAATACTTTGTCAGTAAACATTCATAAGCCTCTCTATAACTGATTTCTACTGTGCCTTCTGCCTTAGCAGAAAGGAGCCTCTCAAGGGTGAGTGGCATACTGGCAACACCATTCTCTTTCCTAAACAGCCAATGTTTGCTGTATTGTTGCCAGTGTTCTAGGTTCATACAATCAACCAGGCTGGAAGGGTCCCTGCTTATTTCCTTCCATGCAAAGAACCTATTATTATTGAAAATTATGTTCTGTGGTGAGATTGCTAAATATCACAATTAATAAACTATATTAATTTTGGAACAGATCCCAGCCTCACTGTTACACACACTAAATGGAATCTTGATTTCCTCCTGATGATTTCCTCCTGACATTCCAGTATCCAATGACTCTCTCAGTAAAGAACTTTCTCCTCACCTCCAGCCTAAATTTCCCCTGGCACAGCCTGAGGCTGTGTCCTCTTGTTCTGGCGCTGGCCACCTGAGAGAAGAGAGCAACCTCCTCCTGGCCACAACCACCCCTCAGGTAGTTGTAGACAGCAATAAGCTCACCCCTGAGCCTCCTCTTCTCCAGGCTAAACAATCCCAGCTCCCTCAGCCTCTCCTCATAGGGCTTGTGCTCAAGGCCTCTCACCAGCCTCGTCGCCCTTCTCTGGACACACTCAAGCATCTCAATGTCCCTCCTAAACTGGGGAGGCCAGAACTGAACACAGTACTCAAGGTGTGGTCTAACCAGTGCAGAGTACAGAGGCAGAATGACCTCTCTGCTCCTGCTGACCACACCATTCCTGATGCAGGCCAGGATGCCACTGGCTCTCTTGGCCACCTGGGCACACTGCTGGCTCATGTTCAGGCAGGTATCAATCAGCAACCCCAGATCCCTCTCTGGCTGGCTGCTCTCCAGCCACTCCGACCCCAGCCTGTATCTCACCATGGGGTTGTTGTAGCCAAAGTGCAGCACCCTGCACTTGGAGCTATTGAACCCCATCCCATTGGACTCTGCCCATCTGTGCAGGCGGTCAAGGTCCCACTGCAGAGCCCTTCTGCCCTCCAACTCAGTCACATCTGCCCCCAGCTTGGTGTCATCTGCAAACTTGCTGATGACTGACTCCATGCCCTCATCCAGATCATCTATGAAGATGTTAAAGAGGATGGGGCCCAGCACAGATCCCTGAGGGACACCACTAGTGACTGGGTCCATGGGGTGTTAGCTCCTGCAGAAATCCCTGCAGGCATACAATTCATGGTAGAAGGAAGAAATTCTTTCTGATCGTAAACTGGTGTTGAGGGAGCTCTTGCAGCATTTGGAGAAACCTCTGTTTTTATCCATGGCTGAAGGAAATTCTGAGAGAACTTCAGCTTTTATTAGGCTTGATTTTTTCTTATGCTGGTAAACTGCCAGGAATAGCTACCAGACAAGGCCCCATTATATGCAACACTTCAAATCTTAATTCCAAAACCCCAGTAATTTTTTTTAAAGAGCAGTTATGATTTTTAAAATACAAAAGAAAATCAACCCCCACCCCCACCCCCCCAAAAAAACCAACAGTTTCTTTTCTCACACTTGGTTTTATTTAAAGAAATTACCTAGTGATGTCACCTGAGACTTAAAGAAGATACAAATCTATATGGCCTAAAGCTACTGTCGTGGAGACAGTAGAAAATTCCAGCCCAAATGATTAAAGTTTAAACACAAATGGCAAAAGCTAATGGGAAATGTCTGGTAATCTAGCTAAATATATGTCTAATTACAGACAGTGATGATGGTTTTTCCTGTAATGTACTTACATTTTTTACTAAAAGAATAGGGTTTTTTTTCTCCCTTCTTTCTCAGCTACTGCCATACCTCAGGACCTTGGCTTTTCTGTATGCTCTTTCTTCCTTAGGTTTAATTACTCTAGTCTTTGATGATGGCACAGTGAAACGTGAGATCCTCTGTAGTGAATTCCTAGCTGATATTGAAGTGGTCTTGTGAGGGAACTAAGATGATTGCTTAGTGTTAAGAAACACTGATCTTTGATTTTAACATTATATCCTTAACATTTTACTTAATATAGGAAACAATTTTAGTTTAGCACTTAGTTCCTTAAAGCATTATGCTCCTATCTCATTGCTGTCCATTTAGAAATGTTCTGAATCACATATTCTATGGTGATCAATGGCCTACACCTAGCTCTGTATTAATCTCACTGATGGAGGCAGCTATGAGGATGATTGAGCATCCCCCCCTATGGAGAGAGACTGAGAGCCCTGTTTGGTCTCCAGAAGAGAAAATTGAGAGGAGATCTTGTCAATGTATACAAATATTTCGGGGAGTGGGTGTCAAGTGGACAGCAATAAGACAAGGTATAAATTGGAACTGAGGTTTAACCTCAACATGAAGAGGAACTCCTTTAAGTGGGGGTGACAGAGCACTGGAACAGGCTGTGCAGAGGGGTTGTGGAGTCTCCTCTGGAGACTTTCAAAACCCACCTGGACACATTCCTATGTAAACTACCCTAGGAGATATGCTGCTTTGGCAGGGGATTGGACTCGATGGTCTCTGGAGGTCCCTTCTAACCTCTAATGTTCTGTGAGTCTGTGGTTCTGTGCCTGATCCTTTCACTGACAGCCTGCCTGTCTGGTGATTCCTGTAGAGAGTTAACACTCCAGGGGGAGCAACCCTGAACCTGAACCTAGGTGGTCTTGACCCCTCCTCAGGGCTGAGTCTGAACACTACCAGGTGATGGTTAGCCCACTCCCCCTTCCTGTCTAGAGATCCATAAAAGCAGGGGGACTCCCTGTTCTCTCTCTGCACTCCCTGCCTCCCTGCTTGCCAACATCGCCATCCTGCTCCTGGTTTCTCTTTGTTTCACCATGTGGCCATCACCCATAAGGTGGACAAAGCCATCACCATCAAAATTGGGTTGTATTTACACATTTTGTATTTGCTTTCCCTTCCCTATACCTTTTGTAAGTTCCCTACCTCATATACCTATTTAAGTTATTGTTAAACTTCTTTTTAACTTCCAAATCGAGTGAGATTAATTTGTTTGGGTGTGCTTACCTTTTCTCTCTCTCCATCTAATCCCTTTCTTTTGGGAAAGGAGGGGGAAGAGGGAAGGGCACTCTATAAAAATTGTTATTGGTTCTATCAGATTTATTTCAGTCTCTGGAAATTTAAATTAGAACCGAGACAATTACTTACTGAGCTGACTCCATACTTGTTACTTCACACGTGGACTTGGGTGTTTTGACATTTCTTCCATTCTTTAGAGATACACATGTTAGATGGTTACCCCTTCCCTTGAAGTTTTTATTCACAAAGCCTAACAGCATTGGAGACTCCAGCCAAGAATGTTGCTCTCTTCTCTTAGGTGGCCAGCAGCAGAACGAGAGGATACAGCCTCAGGCTGCACCAGGGGAAATTTAGGCTCGAGGTGAGGAGAAAGTTCTTCACTGAGAGAGTCATTGGACACTGGAATGGGCTGCCCGGGGAGGTGGTGGAGTCGCCGTCCCTGGAGCTGTTCAAGGCAGGATTGGACGTGGCACTTGGTGCCATGGTCTAGCCTTGAGCTCTGTGGTAAAGGGTTGGACTTGATGATCTGTGAGGTCTCTTCCAACCCTGATGATACTGTGATACTGTAAATGAAAAGTCTTTTACAGAATGTTTCTGTATAGGATGAACCTTCACTTATATGCAAGCTGTATCAAAGTCAGAATATAATATAATATAGACGTTTAATGATATAGAAAAAATGTTGATAAGCATTACAGAAGAATTCTTGTAGTTTTCTTCAGCTTGATAATATTCTGTCATTTCCATAGCAACAAAGTTCCATGTCAATGCCATGAGGAACTGAAGACAATTGTGTTTTCAAGACTGGCTGCATAATTTAATATCTCTCTGGCCATTAATTCTTACATACAAAGTGATGAAATACAAAGCAAATGTTATGAATCAGTTCTAATCTTCCTCGCTCGTTAAATTTTCCCTGAAGACACTGCAAGGATTGCATTAGCCAAGTGTACTTTTCATCCCTTTTGGGATCTTCAGAGTTTTGAAAGTTGTATTCACATTCTACTTTCTCATTGCTTTTCATCTTTCTGGTAAGTTCATCCTGTATAGGACCTTTTACAAAGTCTGCCTTGTACAAAGGCTTGTGTTTGCTACATCCAAATATTTGGGCCAGATATGTTACCTAGCTGCTCTTTCTGCCCAGTTCTCTTCTTGTCTGCCTGAGATGAATTCTGATAGTTTCATTTAATGCGTGCTGTGGAAAAAAAGGTTCTCTTCTGCTGTTAGCATTAGTTTTTCATGTATCACTCACTTGTCTTGAAAAGTTAAATGTTTCTTCTCCTCCTCTCAGAAATATCTCACCCATTTTTAATATTTTCATTCAAAATCCTTATGATAAAATATTTAGTTGGTTAGTAGTGTCTGTCAGGACATATGTTAGAGGATTTGTTGGCAGCAGGTCATGCAGTTGTCACTCTGTGAATTGTTGGCTGATTTAATGCATATTCAGAGATACCACCATTCTGCAGCTGACTTCAGGAATGCATATTACAATGGTCAGCTTTTGAAGCTACTTGAGGTAGTTTGCATGCTGAAATTATGTGCAGAATACTAGCACTCTCTTATTGCCTTGTAAACATCTTACTTGTAAAACAACTTGTTGAGATGCTTACGTATTTGTTCTCATGAGAAATCAGAAACCTCAGAATAATGCAGCAACACTGGAAATTGTTACACCTATATTCTAGAAATGAACTGGGACACAACGATGAAGAAACAGCTTGCAGAGAAATTTGCTGCAGTGCCAGAAAATGGTATCATATCTCCTGCTACAGAATCTTTTTGTTTCTCTCGTAGGAGGGCAAGATGCATAATGCAAAAATGAATACATCCTTAACACCTAGCTATATATGCAATATTGTAGTTAGTCCTAGAAGAAGTAAAGTCCTGGAGATCATGCAAGGCCATATGTGTCCTGATGGTATTGTGTTTGAGGAGAAATCGATGCTTCCTTCACATACAATGAGTTGAAGACATTATTTCATCCCAAATCCAATTGACCTGACAGCCAACTCAATTCTCATCTTTTTCAGTGTGCTAGGATACTTTGCCTTCACTCTCCCTGTATGAATACACATTGTTTTAACAGAGAAATTGCAAAGATCAGAACAGGAAAAGAATCCTGCTTCAGTGGTTACTGAGGTTTGATTTTGTTCTTGCTAGCTACAAATCCAACAATACCTGTATTGAATGAAATGCAATAATACCACAGATCCAGAACATTGTGCCCTCAATGTTCACTTAGTCTGAGGTAGGTCCTGCTATCAAATTCAGAAGCTACCACGCAGTACAGCAGAGCTTGGCATGAACCCAGACAGGCTCTAGTAAAAATTCCCCGAACTGGAATGATCAGCAGAAAATCTCTTTACATTATGACAACTTGAAAATATCTGAGCAAATGTTTTTCCAATAAAATTTTCCTCTGGCTATGTAGCAGCCAACGCCACTACTTCCCTAAATAAGAAGATGCATTCAAGCAATGTATTGCAGAAATAGGTTTTGAATTGGATTGGGCTTTGATAGTTCTTGTTTGTCTTATCTGTGGAATTATTTATTTGTGTAGATCTCTTTTTCAAGGTCAATCTGGCATGCAGTGGAATATTATTTAATACAGATCATTGCAGCAATGAATGCAGCTACCATGTTTACACCAAAGGACTTTTTTTAATGCCTCTGTGCTGAAGATTGATCTTCTTTTTTCAGTTATTCAGTACTAAAATTGTTAATGTTTCTTCCTCTTTGCCCCTCAATTCTTTAAAGACATACACAATTCTTCAAAAACATGTTTTAAAAGCAACATTACACAGAATGACAAATGAAAAAGAAACAAAGCAAATATCAATGTATCCCTAGTCCAGGCAACAACTTAGGCTATTTAGGTAGTTCTTTACAGATCCTTCTGTGGAAGCTTTATACAAAAGCAAACAAAAATGTAGATCCCTCGAGACTGCTTTTAATGTACTTCTAAGATGAAAAAGCAACACATGAATAATAAATGAATCAGCAGTTTCATTTAAAATTGTTACTACAGCAATCATTTATCTGTGGCCATAGGTTTTGTTTTTCCATTTTTAAGTGCTTTAATAACATCAATAAACAGAGGCACATTTTTTTTCCAAGAAGAAACCTATGTGGAAAATATAACTGACCAATATTTGCACTGGTCCATTTAAATGCCTCCCAAGCCATTTTTGTCTAAAGTTGATAATTGTAAATTACTTCCCCTAGAATTCACGGTTACTGCATAGGTGTCTCATTAACAGAAGCCACCAAAAAAGCACATGCAGTGATCTTTTAGGAACACTGTGTAGCCTGGAATGCTTAGTTCTACAGCCTTGTAATAGCAAGAAAAGCATTAATATTGGATGGACCATCCAGTCTTGATCTCTCTTGAACCCAGTGCCCTTAAAATCACGTCCCTAGTCTGATAGCATTAGGGTAGTGCAGGGTTATGGAAATGATTGTGATTTGAATGTTAAATTTCACATTAGATTTTCAAACTTATTTCTTTCCAAGCCAGGTAAGTGTAATCTTTGTACATAATGTACATTGTAAACTGAGAAATACAACAGCCACCCTACACACTTTAAAAGGTACTGCAATGGCTGTAGAGAATGAAACATATGAGTTATATATCTCAGTCTCACATTATCTTAAATGTGAAATCCTATGACTACATTTTTATGTACAACAAAATTCCATTTTATTACATCAGAAAGTCTGGCAAGACTTCGACCTGCTTCCCTCTCTCCTACTGTTTTCTCCTGTGTATAATGTTGCAGTCTATATAGTCTGTGACAATATATATATACACATACACACTTTTCATTTTGACTCACCAAGTAAATGAAATTGCATTGGGTCTAATAAATGTGTTGTCATCTAAATAGCAGCCTCGTTAGAGTTCATTATAAACATTAGTTTTCCTACTCAGAATTTACTGTAATGTTGACTACTGTTTATTTAGTTCCAGTAAAAATAAAAAGTACACTTTATGTGCAGCCCAAACCTTACAATCGTACCACACCAAGATCTGAATATGCAACAGTTAAGTTTTATAAACTGCATTTCCTACAGAGTAGAATATCACAGTAGCACAACTGCTAAAATGAACACATGCAGATTCAGTATGAATGAGAAACAAATTAACTGAAGATACGGGGA
Organism: Pogoniulus pusillus; assembly: GCF_015220805.1. Taxonomy (NCBI): domain Eukaryota; kingdom Metazoa; phylum Chordata; class Aves; order Piciformes; family Lybiidae; genus Pogoniulus; species Pogoniulus pusillus. Next base: position 16,379,951 of record NC_087266.1, read on the forward strand.
GAAATGAGCTAAGTCAGAAATAACAAAACATATCTCCAACATCTTGAAATAATTAGAGATGTATTTCATTGATACTACTCATAAAATGTATTATTTTACTTTACAATACCCTCTAAGTTTCTACCACCTCCTGCACTGGGCATAACCTAAATGGAAGTTAAAGGTAGATGCTACAATCTCTTTCACCCGAGAGATATAACATTAAATAAACATTTAAAAAAATGAAAAGGATAAATATGGCAGTAGAATGTATGAGAAAAACTGTTTGCAGAGGCTCAGGAAATATTAATGCCATTGTACAATGCACTCAGGAGATTTCGTCTGGAGGGTCCATAAAATTTGAGCTATCCTCACTGAGAAGTGAGGAGTTGAAATTGCAAAAGCAGTAAAGAAAGTTTCATAGCACGAACAGGAAAATTATAAACCTTTACTTTATAGACAGTATGGAAAGAACATGACTTGCTCATTTTAAGAAAATGAAGGCTGGAATGTGAAGAAAAATTATGACTGGGTTTTTCTTTTACATAATGAAGGGATGGTGTAGGAAGATGTGGTAGGATGGTGTCAGAAGAAAAGAGGATCAGTGGGGATGTAGGAGAAGTACATAAATGGCAAGATAGAAAAAAAAAATAAGCCAAGTAAAAATGTAAACTAGACAGAAATAAATCCAGGTTGAAAACTAGAGGAAGAATTCTGATAAGAAAGTGATGAGTTTCTGGAACAAGTTTCTGGCTGGTGTGATGGAGATAGAAAAGCCCATATATAATTTTTAGATGGCCCTGATCAGGATGGCAACCCAAGAGCAAGGACCCCAAAGTAAGGTCCAGGGTTTTCTTGCATCTGTCACACTTCATATTGGGTCAAGGAGTTTATTGAGTATCATAACAATGAGCCCTCATGAAAAGACAGATCAGACACAGAAAAAAGTTATCCTTGATCACGAGCACTACGTTATAAACCTTTCACAAATTAGCACAGGCTGGATAGAGTTTCCATCAGGTCTTGATCTCTACATTCAAATTCCAGTGACACTCAGAACAGCTGACATGGTAGACTGACTTCAGACACATAAAGAAAATCACAGTACTCCCGTGCTGCAGTCTTTTTTTCTACCAGTGAATTTTAATTAAATATATTGCAGAGTGTGTTTGCTCTTAATCCCTGAAATTTGACAGGGTATAGATTTTTACAGAGACAATCACCATGGCATCCCAACGCTTTCTATACTGGGACACTGCAACGCTTGGCTTGATCTGAAACACTCTCATAATAGATTTCCAGAAGAGTGTCAATACTTTTATGCAGATTTTACTGTGTAAAAATGGATACACATTTTGTCAGCTAGGAAAAAAAAACAAACAACCCAACAATAATATAATATTCAAGTTAGACATGTTACACACTCTCTGTTGCTGGAATTAAAAGAACTGAGCCAGACAAGAAACTTAATTGTATATTCCAAAACATCTACCAAAATGTAAATACATGCTCAGGAGTACAGTTTCCATTTGCTTTTCTCTCCTTACCATGGCTGAATGAAAATAGTCTATGGCCAAAAACTGTTCCAGATATGAAGCAAAAGCTGTGAATGATAAATCTAAACTAAAGAAAATAATCTCATTAATTATGCTAAATATGTTAGTTGTGCTTCTTAGCCTTGAAGAAAAGGTCATCAGCTAGATTTTGTTCTGTTAATAGCTGCAGGATGACTCAGAATAAACTGGAAATAAGCTAAAGCAGCACATGTAGTAGGTCTGAGAGTTATGTGCATAGATCAGTTCACAGGGAGAGACTTGCCACGGCGCAACACAAAAATACATGATGCAACCACTTCTTGAGTGCTGCAACATCTAATGCCACTGCAGACATGAATAGACATCAGGTAACACTGGAGCAATGCGACTGAATGTAAGATCAGGGACCAGTAATCACCTGTGCGTGCACGGCCTTTTGTGCTAAGAAAAAATTGTCTGAGCTTGTGAAATGATTTATTTCCTTCCTTTAGAGGTCTTGGTAATGCCAAGGCTTTGCAGACAGTGAGGAAAAGAGCAGAAATAATTTGAAATATAGAGCATCACACCTCAAAAGGCCATATCATATTATTCAGATGCATAGACTTTCCCAAATAGGATAACCTCTCTCTACAGGACACAGGTCAAATGTCAATTTTCTGGAGGTTTCTAAGGAATCTCCATACATTTAGGTCAGGAAAACAAATCAGAGTAGAAACCTGTCAATTTCTTAAATATTTTTTACACACTTCCCCAGGAAAGCAATAAATTTGCACCTCTGCTGCAAATTGAACTATTCATGCAAGTCTTTGTTTCAGTAAATGTCTGGTCTAATTCGACAAATCTTTTATTGAAAGGTCAGCTACAGGAGTGTTATGAAAACCTCTAATTCACACAACATCATGCTTCTACAGAAGTATAAGCTACTGTTTTCCATCCTTGCTCCAGCAGAGTAGTACTTTATTCCATAAATGTCCTAGGTCTGCATGACATTTGCATTTTTTGTGAAGACAAACTGTTCTGTTTTCAGGACACCTTTTTATAGAATACAATAATCCAGAGATTAGTGCATGGTTTGCATAGCAGCTGCAAAGTCTGGCCTATTGTGCTAGCTAAAACCAGGAAAATTATTAACTATTATCTGTATTACTCATGTGCTGTTTCCCTCTTCCACTCCCAAGGTAATAGCAACCTAAGATTACAGAAGGTAAGGTTTTCTGGATCTTGTGCAAAGGCATAACCAAAACATAGGGAAAATGACTGGTGAACTGATGGCTGACAAAAAGTTATACATGTTTCCAAAGAATAAAATGGTTATGAAAGGAAACGTAGGATTAAGAGGGGAAAAAACCCTTAATTGCTGTAAGAACAGAATCAGAGAAACATTCTGGTTGGGAAAGACCCTCAGGACCACCAAGTCCAACTGATAACCCTACTCTACAAGGTGCACCCTAAACCATATCCCCAGGCACCATAGCCAAAATACTTTTAAACACATCCAGGGCTGGCTACTCAACCACCTCCATGGGCAGCCCATTCCAATGCCTGACCACTCTTTCTGTGAAATCATTTTTCCTAATATCCAGTCTTTACCTACACAGCCACAGCTTGAGGCCATTCCCTCCTGTTCTATCACCATTTACATGTGAGAAGAGGCCAGCATCACACCAACCTCTCCACAACATGCTTTCAGGTAGCTGTAGAGAGCGATAAGGTCCCCCCTCAGCCTCCTGTTTTTCAAACTAAGAAGAATCTGTTCAAAACTTCTCCTCCAGCCTTTCACTGACATGCACAGTAAAAAGTTATTAGAGAAAGGGAAGCAGTGCAATTGGTTATTTACAGGTATGTCACAATTTTCAGAGATGCAATTTATAATGTAAGCTTGTAATTTGTCATAAAATAAATAGCAACAGTATGCTACAGAGCATCAGCGAGAGATGAAAAGGAGAGAGAAAATCAAAAGCAGGAGATGAAAAGTCTCCCTAGCCCAACAGAATGTGTATTTCTCCTTATCCTTTTCCCAAGCCTTTCAGTATGCAAAGACAAGATAAGTGCAATCAGGGAAAGCAGCATACTAGTTACAGAAATGCTACAAGTGAAATGAAGTGTGGGCACTTTGCTGATCTGATCACAAGACATATTCTCCAAGAAATACAAAACAAATTAAGCATTTTAAGCAATCATGTGGATAGCATACTAAATATAGCCAAAGTGGATGAAGCATCTTCCCAACCTCATGCTGAAGGTCCTGAGCACGTAAATAGCAAGAAACCTTTTTTCCAAGCAGGAGAACAAAATATGAGCAAAGTTCTGCCCTTTACCATGTAAACAACATGTTCAGAGTACTGTAAAATTACTATTGCATTTTCCCTGGAAGAACAGATAAACTTCCTTTCCAACTATTTGCATTTATGGAAGAGACCAAATACTGGACAAGTAGAAGAAATTGACTTGGAATTTAATTGGAAGGTCATCCTGACCATATAGTATACATATCCTTGGTTTCTGACTCACAAAGAGCCCTGTTTAAGCCCAGCTGGCAGCTAACCCCCAAACAGCCACTCACTCACTACTCCACAGTGTTAGAGGGAAAAAGAACTGGAAGACTAAGAGTCAGAAAACTTGTGGGTTGAGATAAAGACAGTTAAATAGGTAAAGAAGAATGTGCACACACAAGAAAAGCAAAACAAGGAATTCATTCACCACTTCCCATTGGCAGGCCAATCTCCAGGAAAGCAGGGCTCCACCACACATAGTAGTTACTTAGGACCAAAAACCACCAAGAACTCTAAATGTGTCCCACATTCCTTCTTCCCCCAGCCTTTACTGCTGAGTGCAACATCATACGGTATAAAAGATGCCAACTGGGGTCAGCTGCCATAGATGTGTCCCCTCCCAGCTCCTTTTGCACCCCAGACACCGATAGAGTGATATCAGGTGCAGAAAAGGCCTTGAGTCTGTGCAAGCACAGCTCATCAAGAACAGAATCATCCCTCTGTTATCAACATGGGTTTTATCACAAATCCAAAACACAGCCCCATAAAAGCTACTGGGAAGAAAATTAATTCTACCCCAGATGAAACTAGTACAAAAAGAGAGACAGATCTCTAGGAAAAGCATCAGTCATTAAACTGGGGAGTTCATTGAGTTGTACCCCAGTCTCAATGCTTAAAACAGACAGAAAAAAAATGTAAATGGAAAGAGTTTTCAGTACAGAAGGTAATTCTGTCAAGGTTAATCCTTTGTGAAAACAGTTTTACAGGTTTTTTTGGGTGTAAGTTAATAATGAAGGGAAGAATATTTTGCAGAACAAGAATTAAAGCTTCTCCTCTATTCATTCTTCATTGTTTCAGTTAGTTGATTTGTCTGTAGACAAATGCAGTGGTCAGATTCAAACATCAGCCCTCGTTTATAGCTATTTAAAGCGATCAGATTTTGTAATGGCCCCATTACAGCACTGGTACACCAGGGCCCACAGATTTGTGCAGACAAGATTACATGGAAATTTAAGGATCTGCCTGTACAAACTGCTGTGGAACACTCTTCAGTCTCAGGGATCTTGTAGACGTCTGTGGATATTTTTGTACCAGTGCAATTATTCCTGGCAAGGGCAATTCAAAACACTTCTTTTCCAAATCTTGCTTTCTTGTGAGAGATGCTGACCTAGTGAAAGTTACTGACAATGGCTTAAGCACAAAAGTGCCACCACAAGGTAGGAATCATTTGAAAAGCCATCATTTGTTGGCTGTTCTTTTCCAGCTACAATAAATAATTTGTTGCTGTTGTTGTAGTTGTTACTTTCTGTTTAGCAGAATGCAGTGACCAAGCATTACAATGGCAGTTTACATTCAATAGGAAAGTGAGAAGCAATGCAAGCAGGAAAATATGTTTATTGGTGTATGCTGAGGATGTCACTTCAACCATAAATATGTTTATTGGTGCATGCTGAGGATGCCACTTCAACCATTACCATGAAGAATAAATACCTAGAACTATAGTGGATAGTCCTCTGAAGATGTCAAGAAAATACTCTGGATACCAAAGGTCATTCCAGAATGAATAAAGAACAACCTGCAAGAAAGCATTACATTACCTTTTGAAACTACGTAGTTTTGAGATTGGAATATTTCATAATGATCTGGTCAAACTATTGCAAAAAAGAGCATCCTAGAGGATGAAGAGAATTGCAGCATATTTTACACATGACAGGAAACTCTGCAGACTTCATCTGGGAAAAGGAATAGAGTGTTTTTAAAGGAGAAGATCTGCAAAATCACTATTGACACAGAAAAGAGGGGGGAAAAGGAGACATATTCTTTATGTGTCATCATCAGACAATTAGACAATGTGCTAGGAAATTATAACGCAGTATGTGTATATCAAACATGAAATGAAACTGAAATGAAATAAAATGATGTAACTGTGAAATTCATGACTGCAAGAAGCCATGAAAGCTTAAATATAGGTAAGCCATGGGGTGTATTTCTATTGCTAGGTACTACATATGGCGGGGTACCAATGTAAGCCAAAGACTTTATGCTATACAAAACATATTCATCAGGTCTTCCAACACACAGACATACTTTCCATCAGCATGAATCACATGATCTTCCAATCCTAATCTTATATTCCACCTCAGTAAACTACAACAGGTAGCTTCTAGTTAATAAGGGTGTCTCACTTGAGTAAATTTAAACTTGGTACCTGAGAGGAGAGCTGTGGATGTGGTCTACCTTTGAAGTTTTGTTAACTAGGGAAAGTTTATATGGTACAAATGTATAGATACTGTGTGGAAATATTTGAGTTAGGGTGTTGCTTCTTTTGAGATTGAACTGAGCATTTTTGACAAGACCACTCAAAAAGCTGCAGCCCTCTAGTATTGTAGTACTGTAGCACTGTAGTGCTCCCTTACTGTCTGATCTCATTGCCTGCATGCTCTGCAACTTCAGTTAGGCGATTAATTGCTTTTTTGGTGACAATTTTCTGATCAACCAAGCTCTTCTACCTGAAGGGAGGCTGTAGCCAAGTGGGGGTCAGTCTCTTCTCCCAAGCAACCAGCAACAGAACAAGGGGACACAGTCTCAAGTAGTGCCAGGGAAGGTATAGGCTGGATGCTAGGAGGAAGTTCTTCACAGAGAGAGTGATTGGCATTGGAATGGGCTGCCCAGGGAGGTGGTGGAGTCACCGTCCCTGGAGGTGTTCAAGAAAACACTGTCTGGGGTCTAGTTGATTGGCTAAGGCTGGGTGCTAGGTTGGACTGGATGATCTTCGAGGTCTCTTCCAACCTGGCTGATTCTATGATTCTACCTTGACATCAGTAAGGCTTTGGACACTGTCTTTCATAACATACGGAAAGAATAACCCAACTGATGAAGCATGGGCTGGATGAGCAGTGAGGTGGACTGAAAACTGACTGAATACCTGGGCCTAAGGGTGCTGATTAGTGATACAAAGTCTAGTTGGAGGCCAGTAACTAGCACTGTGCCCCATGGGTCAATATTGTGTCTGATCTTCATTAATAATCTGGATGGTGGAGGAGCATGTACCTTTGGCAAGTCTTCTGGTGATGCAAAGCTGAGGGAAGTATCTGATAGGATGGAGAGTCATACTGCCATCCAGAGGGAACTGGCCAAGCTGGAGAAATGAGCTGAGTTCAACAATGTGAAGTGCAATGTCCTGCACTTGCAGAAGAATAACCCCAGCCACCAGGACATGCTGGAAGGCAACTGCACGGAAAGTAGCTTTGCAGAAAAGGACATGGGGTTCCTGGCAGACACCAGGAGCTAGCAATGAATCCATGAGGCAAAAAAAGGCCATCAGGGAGCTTAATTTCAAACACACTGTTAGAACTGCAAAGAGGGTAACAGATTCAGGTGTGATTACAATCATCAGATCAATAGCAAGTCTATCACTGGATTGAGTGATACCTTCTTTTGTCCAGCAGAATGTCTCAGTCTTCTTGATACTGCTGTTTATCTTCTAATATACTGAAGTATACAGATAGCATCTGTCCCTAGAATATGTGATTTGAAAGCCATTATGGTACAGTGACTAGAACATGTTCTATAGAAACATGACTAAATAAACATAAATTGACATAAATATGTCTTTTGCTTCTGCTGGAGTCTGTATAACTGTGTGAGAGAAAAAGACCTGTTCAAATACTTTATTTTCTTCTAAAAATAATAGGACTAATCTCTTGGAATTAGAAACTATTTATTCACTGCTAAGGTTGAAAGGGAGTCAGGAGAATGGTTTTGTTTTTTCTTTTTTTTTTTTCAGAGTTATTATTTTCAGAATGTAATCTTATGTCAACACACCATGAGAAACAGGACCATTATATGTTTTGGCTTTCACTTTAATGGGTATTTTTCAAAATAAATTTTTAGTGCATGCTTTCAGCTAAATTTTATAGTATAAATTATGACACAGCTATTATTAGTTCATCAGATTGATTAGTTGCTTGCCTCCAGCTGAAGGGAATTCTGTTCTTACAAGCTACTCAGGAAACAGCAAAATGAATAGCATTCCTAAGAACAGAAGAATTTAATCCTGAGGCCAGTAGTAGTTTCAGACTTCAACAAACACCATCAAATAATTTAGAATTCCACAGTAGCTTATAATATACCAAGAAGACAACTTGAAGAAAACAAGTGGGAAAAAAAAAAGGAAATGGGCTACTCTTGTGCTTCCAAAGCAGGGTTCTCTGAAATATTTCAGCTGTTTTTTTATATCAGAAAGATAAGGAGAGATATGGATTTGGTTTAGCCTGGAGAAGAGGAGGCTCAGGGGTGATCTTATTACTGTCTACAACTACCTGAAGGGGTATTGTAGCCAGGTGGGGGGTGGCCTCTTCTCCCAGGTAACCAGCAATAGAACAAGGGGACACAGTCTCAAGTTGTGCTGGGGTAGGTATAGGCTGGATATTAGGAAGAAGTTCTTCACAGAGAGAGTGATTGGCATTGGAATGGGCTGCCCAGGGAGGTGGTGGAGGCACCGTCCCTGGGGGTGTTCAAGAAAAGACTGGCTGAGGCACTTAGTGCCATGGTCTAGTTGATTGAATAGGGCTGGGTGATAGGTTGGACTGGATGATCTTGGAGGTCTCTTCCAACCTGGTTGGTTCTATGATTCTATGATTCTATGATGGGTAGACTGTCCAGTGGATAAGGAATTGGTTGGATGATTGCTTAGAAAGGGTAGTTGTCAATGGCTCGATGTCCAGATGGAGATAGGGAACAAGTGGTGTTCTCCAAAGGTGGGTATCAGGACCAGTACTGCTCTATAACTTCACCAGCGATATAGGTAGAGATACTGAGTGCACCCTTGGCAAGTTTGCAGATGCTATCAAGCTAAGTGGTGTGGCTGACAAGTCTGAAGGATGCCATCCACAGGGACCTGAACACCATGGAGAAGTGGGCTGAGGAGAATCTGATGAGGTTCAATAAGGCAAAGTGCAAGACCCTGCACCTAGATCAGTATGAGTATCAATACAGGCTGGGGGATGATGAAATTGCAAACAGCCCTTCAGAAAAGGACTTTGGGGTACTGGTGGAAGAGAAATCTGACATGAGCCTTCAATGTGCACTTTCATCCCAAAAGGTCAATTGTATCTTGGGCTGCATCAAAAGAAGTACGGCCAGCAGATCAAGAAAGGCAATTCTGCCACTCTGCTCTGCTCTGGTGAGACATCATTTGCAGTACTATGTCCAGCTATGGGGCCCCCAACACAAGAAGGATGTGGACCTGCTATGGCAGGACCAGAGGAGGGACAGAAAGGTGGTCAGAGGTCTGGAGTACCTCTTCTATGAACACAGGCTAAAAAAATTGGGGCTGTTCAGTCTGGAGAAGAGAAGGGGGTTGGACAAGATGAACTTTGAGGGTCTCTTCCAACCTGATGAAATCTATCAAACTGTCAATCTGTAAAATGATAGTATCCTGCATTTCAGCTTTAGAATTCCAGAGATATTAGAACTTTTCTAGGCACCTGATTAGCTACACAAAGATAAATGAGAAATATATTAAGAAGACTGTAACAACTCAGCCCTCTTTTAAAAGCCTGGAAATTACAAAATACTGCACACCCAGTAGTAACCTTATCTATGGCAGATGTAACAATAAGACTGTGTACTTCACAAAGGCAAAAGTTTTTAAAGAGGAAGTGCTTGTCACAGTACCTGCTTGAAAGAAAATTGTGTGTTTATTATTCCTCAGTGCTGCTTTAGCAACTTATTTGTTCTAGAAGAAAAATGAAGCTCTTCAGGTGTGAAATGTAAAAAAACAAACAAAAGTTGCTAAGCATATCAATCTGTTAAAGAAAAAATAAAAATAACAACTGTAAAATTAGTTTGTCCATTCATGCAGCAGTGCCTGAGCACAAAATCTCAGCCACTGAGAGAACCTGTACCCGGCCATGTCTTATTTTCCCTGGTGTTGTACAGAAAGAAACATGAATGTTTGTGCAGCTTTAATTTGCCTCCAAATCATCAAACCGGAACAAGCTGCTCAGAAAAGTTGTGGAAACATCACATTGTAGTGTGCTAGTTTGAAGCTAGCTAGAATGTTTTGGTGAGAAGAATTAGATTATAGGCTGTGAGAAGAAAACAATAGTGATTTCTACTTCACTCATAGGCTTCCTGAGATGTACAAGAACAAAACAAAAACATAGATAAGGGAGTTGCTCTCTGGCTGGGCTTTGGGCTGCATTTTTTTTCTCTCTAGCCTAACCTGCTGTCTCTCTGATTAATCCACCTGCTTCCTAATCCCCCTGGCCAACCCTCCATTCTTCCTTGAGCACAAGGCAACATGTGGGGTAAGGCAGAGAGGGGTGGGAGAAGGTGGAAGGGTGTTTGGGACCCTCTCCTGGGGACTCAGGTTTCTGGGAGGAGCACTGTTTTTCTGTATTACCTTTTACCTTGTATATTTCTGTATAAAACTGTATATACTGTAAATATCTGTTTGTATATCTGTGCTGAGCTGTAAATAATAAAGCTTCATTCAATTTCCAGAACACTGAGTCTAGTCTGGGTGATTTCCAAAGTGGGGGGTGGGGGGGGGGGGGTGGGGGGGGGGTGGGTAATACCCAAACCATCACATGTAGACACTCAAAAGTCATCCAGACATAATCCTGTCCTGGCCTCTAGATAGCCCTGCCTGGACAGGGAGGCTGGACCAGATGACCTCCAGAGGTACCTTTCAACCTTGGCCACTCAGTGAATATGATGATTATATCAATATCTACAAACTCCTCACCAGTAACACAGTTTTATGGAGATGCACAGAAGGAAAACAGAATGAGAACTAATTGGCTGAAGATGTTAGTTAATATATCAGGAAAGCCATGATTTGAATTATCCTTGTCACATACAAAGAGAAGGAAGATAGTCCAGAATCTGGAGCATAAGAAATGGGATTTTGAGTTTGAAAAATAATAAAACTAGGCAAAATGTGTAGTCCAGTCCTGCAGTAGCACAGATAAAGTTAATTGGAGAGGTCTTGCACATGTTGGCTTGATATTACCACTCATACCTAATAAAACATACACTGCCCAGGGAGTATTCTGGAGTGCAGCTGGCCTTCCATGAGGACTATAGAAAGTAACAAAGACCATTTTCGAAAGACATAAAAATAAAAATGACCTAGTACAGAACAAGGGGACACAGTCTCAAATTGTGCTGGGGAAAGTATAGGCTGGATGTTAGGAGGAAGTTCTTCACAGAGAGAGTGAATTCCCATTGGAATGGGCTGCCCAGGGAGGTGGTGGAGGCACTGTCCCTGGAGGTGTTGAAGAAAAGCCTGGCTGAGGCACTTGGTGCCATGGTCTAGTTGACTGGATAGGGCTGGGGGATAGGCTGGACTGGATGATCTTGGAGGTCTCTTCCAACCTAGTTGATTCTATGATTCTATGATTCTAGTGAGGTTCTCTTCTCCACTTAGGTCCTCTCTTCTCTAGATGAACATAAAGGCAAAGAGAACAATATGGATGAATGAAGCACAAAGGATAGTCAGTTTTTACAATTACTTGTGTTGGGGTCTTTTGCCAGGAGGACCAATCAGCTCTTGGTCAGCATGATTTCATCTTCCATAGTATTATTTGAAATGTCATACTAGGAAATAGCACATCTGGATTCCCTGTCTTTGACCTAAACAATCAATTATTCATAAAGGAGCACTGTCATCAGGAGATGTCAAAGTTTCCCACACCAAAACACCCAGCATGTATTACGGCATTCTTCTATGATGTGAAAAAAATACAGGAGCAAATCCCGCCAGGTTACAGAAGGGGATTCTGCCCAGTTCCCATACTGTGCAGAAAGGGGCAAGATTTTGTAATCATCAACACAGGCTTTAAGCACCTCAAGTGCTCCATTCTTTTCTTCAAAACAAAACTATTTATTGAGTTCAGTGGTGCTTCTGAAGCTTCACATCTTTTCCTCTGCCCCCAAATCTCTCTGTGATTTAGAGACATGACCCAGTGTCCACCAAGGAGAGGCTAGGATAACTGCAACTGCCTGGCTAGTAGTGCATTCTCTGTGCTATGTAAGGAGTGGGATTTTTAAATATGCAAAATGAATCTGAAGCAGGAAACTCACTCAGATAGGTTTTCAAAACACTGGACAGAGTGAAACTCCTTGGCTGCTTGCCATAGGGCACACGGCACTAATACCTACTGTTCAAGCAATAGCAGTGTCTGCTTGAAGCAGGCTGAGTGAAGATGCATTCTGCCTAGTCACCAGAAAGCTCTGCATAGCCTTTCAGTACAGAAACAGAACTACTTCAAAAGCTAAGATGCAGTGGTACTCTGGCAACACCATGCATTTCCTTAATGGGAGGAAGAAAACCTGCTGCGAGGGTGCAGCAAGAGCAAGGATATACCCTGAGTGAGATAAGCCAGGGGCTACAGTCTTTGCTGGCCAGTGCCTACACTTAGCTGGTTCAGTGCTGAGGCAGGCACTTAGGGCAGTGATGACAGCACGGTGTCTTGTCACCAGCCCAGTGATTATCAGCTAATGGCAAGGCAGCAAGGCAGCGCCAAGGTCAAGCCATAAAACCAAAGCAATAATCCAGGAATACAAGTATAATTAGACACCCCTACAACAGGATCCTGGTAGCTCAGGACAAGACTTTAAACGAAGCTTTCAGACAGAAGGTCCCACATGAGGTCAGTCAGCATCATCAAGGACTGTTTCACTTCTCAGGACTCTTACATTTGTATGTAAGGTGAACCGTTCTGCACCTAACAATCATGTGCAGAAATGTTTGTCATTCAAAACGAAGTGCAAATCTCAGAAATGGAAAATGGAAAGTACTGGGCTGTAAAATAATAGCATGCTGCACTTTGCAAGCTTAGCTCACTGTAAAAGAGTTGTTTTCACATTTCCCAATGAAAATCTCTGACATAGCTAAATTGATTTACAAAATCTTTTAAAATAGAAATGTGTTGGGTTTCCAAAACTGCTTATTTTCTAGTACTCTCACAAAACAGAAGTTCTATGCACCTTTATTAGGACAATAGGCAATTCATCAAAGCAATGGCACTTCTATATTGTCAACTGTTGGTAGCACTGCGCAGGAAACAAACCAGGAGCAGGTGCCTGAGCCTTAAGGAAAACTCAACAACAGTGCTTCTGATCTGTTTTGCATTTCCAGAATATGCAGCATTGCCTCTTTAAATGCTGGTATCTGCAGCAGTAGCACAGGTGAGACAGTGACACCATCTCTGACTTATAACTTTAAACCACTGTGTCTGTACTGGGAACTTAAATCAGCATCCACCCCCTTCCCCGCTTGTCATAGAATCATAGAACTGTTTTGGTAGAAAGAGACCTTTAAAAGCATTATATCCACTCATTAACCTAACACTGCCAAGAAAGCCAGCACTGCCACTGGTTTTGTCTGCTTTCAGTATCCACTTAACTCATTAAATAAATGCATTTTCCTATAAATACTTTCAGGGCTAAGAATTCCTGGCACTTTACTGGCATTTGAAAGCAGTCAGTGACATTTTAAAACAGTGTTGTTGAGGGTGAATTCATGATTGACTCCAGGAGAAGACTGACACTTGCCATCAAGATCTGCCTGGGTTACTCATAGCTTATCATGTCTTGTGCTTGTTGTTTTGCTTGTGAATCAAGATATATAAAAACTCAACATGGATGGAAAACTGCCTACTCTCTGCCAGTCAGTGGAAAATAGTTTTTCTTTCTTTTTTCAAATGATTTGACCATTTTGCATCAGTCAATTTTGGCCTTTTGGAATAATCAAAACCTCTTTAGAAAACATTAAGATTGCTTAAAATTTTCTCTGTTTCATAATAGAATTATCTGACAGAGACTTCCTATTGAAAGCTTTTGTTACTTTCTTGCTACATTGTCTAATAAAATTTACATCTGCAATATATCAATAGGCACAAGATCAAGTTTGTCTGTAAAAAGAATATGTGCGAGATGGCAAAAATCAATACACCAACTTTGTATCCTAGTAGTTAATTTATAGTGATATTTGACATTCACTTCCTACAGTTGCTTTATCATTCCCGAGCCAAGTTCACAAGAGGGAAAAGAAAACTACTCCAGTGTTAAGGCCACAGGAACTATACAGAAAAACTTCACTAACTGCTACATGTTGTGTGAAAAATGCAGTCTACTAACCTAGATTTCTACCAATTAGAATCCACATAGAATCAACCAGGTTGGAAGAGACCTCCAAGATCATCCAGTCCAACCTAGCACCCAGCCCTAACCAATCAACTAGACCATGGCACTAAGTGCCTCATCCAGTCTTCTCTTGAAGACCCCCAGGGACGGTGCCTCCACCACCTCCCTGGGCAGCCCATTCCAATGGGAAATCACTCTCTCTGTGAAGAACTTCTTCCTAATATCCAGCCTATACCTACCCCTTAATTGCTGCTCCTCTTCCCTGTGTTCTTAAATCAATGAAATACAAATAAACAATTAGATAGAATTTTCAGGCCTAAAGATAAACTAACATATGGGCAACGATTAATTTTTAAAGAAGGACCATGCAGCAGACATTTTCCAGCACCACTCTAGAAACTAATTTTTTTCTCACAGTGAAGGTGACTTTCCATTACTTAATTTCCTTTACCTCACTTCTTTAGAGATTTTCCAATAACAGTAGCTCTGGGCCTCACCCTTCTTATGCTCCACCAACAAAATATGTGCCAATGACTAAAAAAAGCCCTATCTGACTAATTTTCTGAAGTTTTAGTAACCCTAATAAGTATCATGGTGGCTGCTTAAAATCCTTTGATTTGAAGCTATTTATATGAGTAGATTAAGTTTGCTTTAGGGCTAGAAGTCCAATAGTACAGAGAAAAAAAAAAAAAGAAAAAGACAAAAAAGAGCAATGAAAAGGACATGCCAGATTACATGACACTTTCACTTCCTTTGGAGACCCAGAGATTAGCTTCCTCCTGCTCCAATTTCAATTTTGCTGTGTTATCAAGCGTAACACCACCTCCAAGCAACAACACCATCAACATTAAATTTCCCGCACGTGACAAGATTAGATTGATAAATTATTGTAACATAACCATCTTTTCATGGAAATATCTACGTGTAAATCATAAATCTGAATGCTAAGCCTTGCATCTGTATCTCCTCTGTACAGCATCATTCATTTACACATCTGATGAGTTTAAGAGTAACTTTAATAAGACTTTTAAAGGCAAAACAGACATTTATATCTGAAATATCTCAAATTACTCACGTATATTTTACATAGCAGTACAAGAAGGAAAAGAAGACAGTGATTTTGCAAACATGTCTCTTTCTTTAAAAGTCTGATTGCTTTTTAGGATCTCCCCTACTGTCAAAGAATCTGAATGCTGAAGTTTCTGAAAAGCTGGTGACATGGCAGCAAATGTTCAGTGGAGAACTTCTTTTCATTTCAAACTCACTAACTTCCTGGAAACAACAGCTTTTGAGTAGGAAGCTGGTATCCCATCACTGCAAACATAATTATGATCCTAAACCAAGACGAGAGCCCAGTCCACAAGGCAGAAATTTGAGATGAGAGTCAGTATAATACACAATAAACACAAACGTAATCTCCTTTTAAAGCCTAGTTCTACAGCTGCGCTCAAAGAGCGTGAACCGCGAACCACATGATGAATGTGTGTAAATGTTCACTGAGACTCAGAGTAAAGGTCAAAGTATATAATATCAGTCAGTCAATCACTCAAGCAACTGTTTCCATTGATTTTCACAGACTGTTCTTTGGATGCACAGATGTAAGGCTTGCTGCTCCAAGTTACTGAACATAGCTATGGTCCCTATACTTCCGCTAGTTCTTCACATGTCACCTTATTATCTCATCTTCGTTTTCTTGAGTAGTTCTTTAGCGTTAGCAGAATTATTTGCATGTCATAGAATCATAGAGTCAGTCAGGGTTGAAAGGGACCACAAGGATCATCTCATTCCAACCCCCCTGCCACAGGCAGGGACATTCCACCCTAGATCAGGCTGGCCAGAACCTCATCCAGCCTGGCCTTAAGCACCTCCAGGGATGGGGCCTCAACAACCTCCTTGGGCAACCCATTCCGGGGTGATTCTATGATCATTTGTATGTGATGTTATATATTTGAATAAATTTATGAGACCAAGACTTTATTGTATAAATGGAACAGGTAATATGTATGAGGTATATTTAAATTGTACAGTTGAATTTGTTCCTGTATTTGTGAACATCATACAGAAGTGGTCCATTTTTTCAGGTTTACATTTTATAATTTCTTAAACTCCTGTTACCACTAATTGATAGATTGCTTTGATGTGCTGACACTTTGGCATTCAAAGAGGAAAACCTAAAGCAACTGCAGCAAGCCTTGACCATGTGGGAAACATTCCAGTATTCCCAGCTATCACTGTTTTCACTATTACCCTCCATCCTTCTCAGCCAGCTCTCACTTCTCTACTTCACTGGGTTTTGTTTCCTACTAGGAATTTCTTCAGTTGACCACCCACAGCAGTAAACTTTATTTCCTTCCTGCATACAGTACTTGAAGGAATCTCAGGACTCTTTAACAAGAGCAACTTCAAATATCTTGTAATTCAGACCACTGAATTTCTACAAGATTCCTTTCTTTGTCTGCCTGAGGGAATAGGCCCAAACTCTTGAGAAATATTTTTGGTAAATAGTTCAATCAACTCTGTGTAAGAGTCAAAGAACAACTATGAAAACTGACACTGTTTAACAGAAAAGGCCACCAACAATTACTTCAAAAGCTTATCTGAATAGCAGTCTGCTTTTCAGTTTGCTATAGTTTTCCACAGTTTTGCATATGGGAAGATGGTTATACACTAACATTTCCTCCCTATCTGTCATTAATGAACATTTCTAGAGCTACCAAAAGAGAAAACCAGCAATTTCAGGTTTGGGAAAAACAGCTAAAGATAGAAATAGATACACTTCCAGATTACTTGTTTTTCTGCTAAGTTTGGAACATTGCAGGACTTTTTATTTTGCTATTTGAATGTGGTTTTAGGCTAAGAATTAGCTCAATATATCTGTTCCTTCATTGCTGCCACAATATATGTCAGTCTTATCAGCTTCACAAATCCAATGGTCTCAAAATATGAGGTTAGCTTTCCTGAACCAACTTTGATCTCTTCCAGACCTAGATGTACCAAGCCTAGGGAAGATACCAAATCCAGCATTCACTTTCTCTTATTGCGATCCATTTGAGATGCACCAAACCTAGAATCTTCTAATTTGTGGTGAACAGAACAGGTTTCACTTTTTTGTTGACTTTCAAACAGAAGCAAGCTGCCAAAGCAAGAAACAATGGCAAGTATGTACATCCAGATGCTGCAAACTACCACAACAGTCTGTTATTTTTAGAGGACTATTAGAAAGAAATTAATGCATGGATATTTCCACTTTTATCTACTTCTGCAGAGAAAACATACTGGGTTGGTTTTATTTTGCAATTCAAGAGACAGGGACCTGCTGGAAACAGTCCAGTGGAGGGCCACGAGGATGACTGTGGGACTTGATCATCTCCTCTATGAAGAGAGACTGAGAAACCTGGGGCTGTTTAGTCTGCAGAAGAGAAGACTGAGAGGAGATCTCATCAATGTCTATAAATATTTGAGGAGTGGGTGTTAAGTGGGTTGAGCCAATCTTTTTTCAGTGGTCTGCAGCAATAAGACAAGGAGCAATGGCAACAAAGCGGAACATAAAAGGTTTCACCACAACATGAGGAGAAATTTCTTTACAGTGAGGGTGACAGAGCACTGGAACAGGCTGCCCAGAAAGGTTCTCTGGAGACTTTCAAAACCCACCCAGATGCATTCCTGTGCAAACTACCTTAGGAGATCCTGCCTTGGCAGGCGGGTTGGACTCGATCTCTGGAGGTCCCTTCCAACCCCTAGGGTTCTGTGATTCTGTGATTATTGACACTCTTATCAACAAGCCATTAAGTCACCTTTCCATAGGTATTTGTTGGATATTTGGTAAAGGAGGAATAATTAGGGAGAAAGTTGCTAGATGTAGGATTTCTGGAAGAGATAGAATCTCTTCAGGTTTGAAATCACAAATCATACACTGGACACACAAGCCAGGTGTGCAGGTATCCATATATGGGTTGATACATCCTATTTAGAGTTGCAAGCTGAAAATAAATCATGTAATTAGAATTGCTTCCTCATAGTGGCAGGCAAGACATAAAGGATTAGTAAGAGAAGGGATTAAAAGAATGCATCAATCTTTCTGCTAAGATGAATTGTCCCTTATTATACAATATGTAGTGCTCAATCTGATCTTGTGTTAAGCTCTTCAAATTAAGGACATACTTATTCCCTTAGGTCAATTCAGTTCCCATGTCAATAACATCTTCAACTCATGGCAGTGACAGGTTTTGAGTTGCAGTTAACTAACTTCTTTAACTAAAAAAAAGCTAAATATTCTTAAATCCTAACTGTTCTTTATAAAAAGGTTCCCTATTTGACTGGATTTTTTTTAACCTGTATAATTTTCAGGTATTTTGATTATTCACTCCTTTGCTCTATAGCAACTCTTTTCATTCATTCTGGTAAGGAACACTGTTTTCTTACTCAGACTTTATCCTGAAAAATCTCATTCTTTTGTTTAGCCAGGACTCACCTGTCATATAAAACCAGCATTTCTGAGCCTTTGTGTAAGTTCCCATTAGCAGAGAAAACTTCAGTAAAAACCTTCCAAAATTCTTTGTGTGAGAATCTATTAATCTGTGAGTGTTCTCTTACTAGACATTGTGATTTTTTTTTTGTAGAAACCTTCTTGTTCATGCCAAAAAAAAACTCCATATATTTTTTTTTCTGTCAGCTCTCATAAACCTGCTTATGATTTCAGTTCATAAGTTTCTTGGCTCCTTTAGATCTCAGGAAATAATTTATTCATCCTTTCTTTTTATTTTTCTCTCTCTTTCCCCCCCTCCCCTTCCCTTACTTAAATTTTAACCATGGTACAGGTTTTGGATAACAGTGAAAAGTACATTTTCCCATATAGGTAGCCATAGAGCTGTTCAACAGGTACTGACCATTATAAGGAAAATTTAAGAGAATACAAGTATAGTTTTTAAAATATATTTCTTAAGTAAGCAATAATGATGATTTAGTAATATCCTTTTCTCAGTTTGACAGTTACTCTTTTGGAGCAGCTTATTTATTTCCTTCAAGGACTTATGCTCTACAAGAAGAAAAGTCCTACAACATATGCAATTAAAATAGTAAAATGTAGATCTGTGAAAATCTATAAATTGGAACCAAATTTGTGATTTTAAATGTCTTCCTTTTTTAGACATGGATTATTTATCAAAAACTGTCATTACACAGTTATTTGTTGAGGTGCTGGAACGTGTCCAGAGAAGGGTGATGAAGCTGGTGAAAGGCTTGGAACACAAACCCAATGAGGAGAGGCTGAGGGAGCTGGGGTTGTTTAGCCTGGAGAAGAGGAGGCTCAGGGGTGACCTCATTGCTGTCTACAACTACCTGAAGGGAGTTTGTAGCTAGGTGCAGATTGGTCTCTTCTCCCAGCAACACAAAAAGGGGACACAGTCTCAAGTTGTGCTGGGTGAAGTATAGGCTGGATGTTAGGAGGAAGTTCTTCATGGAGAGAGTGATTTGCCATTGGAATGGGCTGCCCAGGGAGGTGGTGGAGTCACCATCCCTGGAGGTGTTCAAGAAAAGCCTGGCTGAGGCACTTAGTGCCATGGTCTAGTTGACTTGCTAGGGCTGGGTGCTACGTTGGCCTGGATGATCTTGAAGGTCTCTTCCAACCTGGTTGATTCTATGATTCTATGATTTTGAACATTTTCTACATACATCAGTGTGTAGTTGTTACTCAAGTGAGTAAATATATAGTGGTAAACTTCAACCCATATTTAGGTACAAGCACCTTTATGAAAACAGAACTTTGATGACTACACAACAGTAATGCATTGGCTAATACCACTGGAAAACACTAAATTTTAAATACTCTCTCATGCAAAGTAATCTTGAATATACAGAACATTTATTTCTATGACCATCCTTTCTTTAGGGTTACTGTTTCTCCTTCTTTGCCCATATCCTAGCCCAAATAAAATAATATTTGTTCTTAAAAGTCAAAAAAGAAAAAAAGCAGAACACAGAAATCTGCACTGCTTGGTGTTTCTGGTAGCTTTCAGTACTGCAGCACAGTCTATAACAGATGGAAAAAGAGGAGATGCTTCATTTTTTGCACGCAGAATTGCAGTAATTGTTCATCATAAATGCAAAGACACTTTCCTTTAGGAGCAGTTTTCCTCAAAAACAATTTGTTCTGTATAATCTAATAAAACCTACAATAGAGTTGGGAAAAAAAAAGAGTAGAAGGCCTGCTGAATGTAATGATGAAGATGAGAAAGAGCGATTCAAACACTTTACTGGCAAGACAGTTAACACAACCTGCAAATGCACACATGCAAACCCCTCATTTAGAAATGAAAGAAGGACACGACAGTGTTGGTGGAAGGTTAATAGCCCTAAAACATGTCCTGACTTGCCCCACCCTTCTGCTGATGGGGAAAACAAAGGCTTGGGCCATTATGTCCCCTCCCAAAGTGATGAACAGGTATTATAGGTACTTGTTTCAAATAGGTGTTTAGGTACTTGTTTTAAACAGGTGTTTAGGTACTTGTTAGTGTCTTGCCCAAATAAAGGTAAGCAAGTTTTGGTTTCACCTAATATGGTCGGTCTGGCAAAGTGCCATTCTGCTTGGTCAATCTCTGTGGACAAAGGAGCCCTTACACTCCAGCAAATAATGTAAATGGAGATAGGTTGCCAGCAGTCTGCTGTGCTCTGTCTCAATGTGGTCTGCTCTGCCTTATGCTTCAGATCAGCAAAGCTATGACAAGATTTGACTACCTGGAAACTTGCTGTGTTTCAAGTTTACCAGGAGAAGGCACTAAATGCCTCATGATGTGGTGAGAAGTGCCACCAATTTCGTGGTCTCTGCACACCTGCAAGACATCCTGCCTGCACCTCTGCTAACCTCTTGTGATGGTTTGGGGGTTACCCCACCCCCCCACACTTTTGAATTTGCCCCAGCTAACTCAGACGGACCCTGGGAATATAGATGAAGCAATTTATTTACAGCTAGCAGAATTTACAAGCAGCTATTTACAATATATACAGTTATATACAATTATATACAGAAATATACAAAGGATAAACAATACAAAAGCACAACTCCCCTCCCAGAAACCTGAGTCCCCAGGAGGGGCTCTCAAACCACCCCAACACCTCCCCCCGGCCCTCTCAACCTTACCCCAGTTCTCAGGAAGAAGAGAGGTGCAGCCAAGAGGTTAGGGAGCAAGGTTAGTAGGAGCAGGGTTAATGAGATGTGACCAGGTCCAAGGCAAAAGCAAGAGTGAGGCAAAATGGAGAAAAAGTCTTTCTTCTTCCCAGAGCTCTCAGCGTAACTGTGAGAGAAGTTGACATCAATTGTTTTCATTTCACTACCCGTTATCTAGTTCTTTTACCAAAACATTCTAGCTTGCTTCAAACTAGCACACCTCTGTGCCAAGTCTGGAGTCCAATAGGAACCAGGATCAGGTCAGAGATTGTCTGCCTCTTTCCTGTCAGCCTGTTAGAGTCTGGGAAGAACTAGAAGCCTCAACAGCTGTCAAGACACCAACAGAACTCCCTTCAAGTGTTTGGGTGCTGTCTGGAAACTGTAGTTAGCCCTGGGAATGGGAAGATAATATTTTGTGAATAAATATTCATAAGCCTCTCTGTACTGAATTCTATTGTGTCTTCTGCCTTAGCAGAAAGAAACCTCTCAGGTCTCCCTCAAGGGCAAGAGGCATACGGGCCACAAGATTCTCTTTCCTAAATCATTAATGTTTGCTATATTGTTGCTAGTTATTTCTTAAGTGTTTCGGATTCCCTGTTTATTTCCCTCTGTGTAATACTTTCCATGACTGTGCAAAGAACCTTTTACTATTAAAAAGTTATGACGTGGTGAGATTGCTAAATATCAAAATTAATAAACTATATTCATTTTGGAATAGATCCCACCCATACCCTTACAAATGTTAGCAAAATTCCCCAGAAGCCTCTCTAGTTAGTAGTATAAAATGACAGATTCTTACATTAATATCACCCCTATATAGTTTCATATAACTATTAAACATGTTCAATATTCAAACATGCAAAAGTGAACATCACAGTTTATCTTATCTATTTTCATTGCTACATTCTTTGGATATCACTCAGTGATTTAACTGAAAGATCACTAGCTGTCACAGACAAACACACGAGCATACAGGGATGCACACAGGGGAATTACCAATGCCTGTTCCCAAGATTGTAGCTACTGCTGTGTTCTCTGCCACTGACTACGGCTTGGTCTTGCTGTACACTGGCTGTTGGTGCCTAGACACTCTGGGGCTGCAGGGGCTGCTCTAAGGGGAAGCAGGTACCAGCTGGCTCTTATGCCCCCACATCAGGCACAGCTTAGTCCCCTCAGTGTCAAGCCTCTCAGTCAAGCCTCTGGAAAAACGTATTTCAGAAAAGGACAAAGAGCTTCATGGCCATGAGAAACAACCTCGCAAACACCAAGATCAGTGAAGGAGAGGAGAAGGAGCTCCAGCTGCCAGAGCAGAGATTTCTCTGCAGCTCCTGGAAGAGACAATAATAGAAGAGACACACAGACAGCAGCCATGGAGGATGCAACACTTCAAGCTGCCACCAAGGAGAGCCCACACTGGAGCGTGGGAACAGTATAAGATGGAAGGATCAACAGAGAGGAGCTATTAGGGATTGACCACAACCACCACCGTCTGTGATTCAAAGCTAACATTTTAAGAAGTATCTCTTTATTAATTTTGTTTATTCTCAAGCTAACTGGATCAGTATTTCTTATTACATTTTATAAAGAAAAATGCATTAATATAATTCAAACTGACCTTTTCAAGAACATTTCCTTTAATCATGTGCACCTAATAACAGTCTCAAGTCTAATTTTTCCTCTGTGACACTTCCTCTGTTAGAATTCTCTCTGAATTCAGTTACTCAGGTAAAGAATTCTTACAAATAACTAATACATGTAACATTTGTCATACATCTTCAGAAATAATGCATATTTTTTTTTCAATTTATAGGTATTAATTAAATATTTCCAGAAACATCTGGTTGCAGAGCATATAATCTGTGAAATTTCAAAAGAAACTCCAAAATGTTCAACAGTTGGGTAGATGATAATTGCCAGTGAAATAGGAAAATAATTGGTTTGTACATTTCCTAGTACTTCTCAATGTTTCTCAAGCATTTCTTGAGATGTAATTGCAAAGAAAACCACATATGTCTCTCTCTGTCTACACTGCTAACCTAACAAAGCTTCTCATCAGGGCTGAACGCTATAATGAACAACTCTTGCCAGCTTTAGCTTAGTAAGTCTTGTTTTTCCCGACCTATGAGATGGGTTTTCAGAGCCTTCCCTGCACATCATGTCTGCATGGGTATTTGGCTACTTGCTAGCTTTCAAGTGTGCATTTTAAAACTAACATAGTATCTCTAACCTGCATCAGCATCAGAGAAATAAATGCCACTTAGATCTACTCACAGATTATTTAGTTGCATGTGACATGATGGCTGCTGTTGATTCTATCTTAATATCATTAACCTATGAAAATGCATTCAGTGTAACTACAGCCTGCCATGCCCAACTTCATAAAGTAGTTCAAATCATTGTTTGCTGCAGGTCATTAAGAAACTAGTAAACAGACTATTTAACAATGATGCTAATGTAAATTTTCCATGACAGCAGTCACTGGTATCCTGCTGACAAATGATAATGTCATTGGAATGTGTCCTTAGAGCTCAGTAATTACTTCTCTATTCATGAGTGTATTTGGCTGGAAGTTAACCTGATCTGAATGTAAAACCTCTCAGCCAAGTTTACACATGCTAATTCTATCAGGTGCATGGATGACATGAATCTGTTCAAAATATCTCTAAAGAAATAATCCACTCACCTGGGGCATTATACTATCTTCTTCCTGCCACTCAAGATTCTTCATGAAACACTGCTTTATTGAACTATTGCTTTAGCTCCTTACCTTACAGGATAATGTAATAAGAAAACTTTTCAAGGAACAAAAAGTGAAATACTAACAAAGAACTCCAATAAACTAGCTTTAAGTGTCTTACCTAACCCATGGGAGACAGACTTTTGCTATTGTAAATGCTGCTAACATAGTCTGAAGCATAGTTTTATGATGATGATTCTTTTAAACCTTCTAAACTACTTGAAGGACAACGTAGCAATTCTAGTAGCTAAGACACAATATTTAATGTTTTTAAATCAGTTTTACATACATGTGGTTTATGATATGTTATATATTAAAGTGTCAATGACCTGATTAAGCTTACCTCCAAGTGCATAAAGAAATAATAACACTGTAGTTGGAGCATCCGTGAGAAGCCATACTAGAAGGGAATAGTCTCAGAAAACAAGGAACTGTGTATCTTTAAAAAAGAGATAATTTACAATCCAGAGAAACCTCCCTTGCCCTGCTGGCCACACTTCTCCTGATGCAGCCCAGGCTCTGGTTGGCCCTCCAGGCTGTAAGTGCACACTGCTGGCTCTTGTTGAGCTTCTCGTCCAGCAGCAACCACAAGTGCCCCTCCTTAGGGCTGCTCTCCAGTCACTCACTATCCAGTCTGTAGTTGTGCTTGGGATTGCCCTGACCCAGATGCAGGACCCTGCACTTGGTCTTGTTGAACCTCATGAGGTTGGCTTATGCCCACCTCGCCAGCCTGTCCAGGTCCCTCTGGATGGCATCCCTGCCCTCCAGCCTGTCTGCTGCACCACACAGCTTGGTGTCATCAGCAAACTTGCTGAGGGTGCACTCAGTGCCTCTGTCCATGTCACCAACAAAGATGTTGAACAAAACTGGTCCCAGGACTGATCCCTGAGGGACTCCACTTGTCACTGGCCTCCCCTTGGACATGGACCCACTGACAGCCACTCTTTGGGTGCGGCCATCAAGCCAGTTCTTTATCCATCTCGTGGTCCACCCATCAAACCCATGTGTCACCAGCTTGGAGACCAGGATGTGGTGTGGGACAGTGTCAAAGGCCTTGCTCAGGTCCAGCTAAATGCCATCAGTTGCTCACCCTTCATCTATTAATGTTGTGACCTGTTCATAGAAGGCCACCAGGTTTGTCAGGCAGGATTTGCCCTTGGTGAAGCCATGCTGATTGTAGCCAATCACCTCTTCACTATTCTTCTGTCTCAGTAGTGCCTCCAGGAGGATCTGCTCCATGATCTTACTGGGCACAGAGGTGAGACTGCCTGGCCTGGAGTTCCCTGGCTCATCCTTCCTATCCTTTTTGAAAATGGGAGTTATGTTTCCCCTTTTCCAGTCAGTGGAGACTTCACCAGACTGCCATGACTTTTGGAATATAATAGAGAGGGGTTTAGCAACCTCATCTGCCAGCTCCATCAGCACCCATGGGTGTATCCCATCAGATCCCATGGACTTGAACACTTTCAGGTTCTTCAAGTGATCACAAACCTGATCTTCACTTATGATGGGCAGCTCTTCCTTCCAGTCCCTGCCATTATCTTCCATGGCTCCAAGAGTGTGGCTGGAAGCCTTTGCAGTGAAGACTGAGGTAAAGAAATCATTGAGAACCTCAGCCTTTTCCATATCACTTGTGACCATTTCTCTGTTTCCTTTCTGAGGGAACCCACACCTTCCCTAGGCTTCTTAATATTTTTCCACTGAAAGATGAGGGAAAAACCATCTAGATTAGAGCAAAGAAACATAAAGACAGTACATGGCTGCTTAAAAAGCTCTTCTGAAAGAATAGTTATCATACTGAATGGGGATTTTCTTTCAGGCCACTGCCTTCAGAGATTTCTGGTCCAACACTGTTCAATATTTTGATTAAAAATACATATTGCAAAGTAAATGGATAAAATTTGTAGATGAAATCAAGGATGTGTTAGGCTTACAGAAGCCTGGAGAAAATAACTTCAGAATTCAAAACTGGCACAGAAAAGGGAGATATCTAGAATGTTTAAAAAAAAAAAAAGGAAGAAAGAAAAAAAAAAGAGAGGCTTTTCCAAGTATGATGACTGGTCAGGAGAAATGAGAAACACTTAAAATTGCAAATGAGTAAAAATGACCTGCAAGTTTAAGTGTACTAGAAACTCCCTGAGTTAACAGTGCAGCATTACTGCAAATGAAGGGAAGGGAAAATCTTGTGTGTCAAGATTTTTGCAGATAAGACACGGGTGAGGGCCATTTTCTTCTGCTTGTTTCCAGGGAGAATGCAGCTGAAGTACTGAGAGCAGTCTTCAGTGCTATATGCCAAAACATATGTAGTCAATCTGGAAGGAACACAGCAGAAAACAGAAGAGGCCTCAGAAAGCATTATCCACAAAGGAAGACTGCAGAAAAAAAAGGGTTTCTTTTAGTCTAAGAAGGTAAGGACTTGATAAATCTTCTAGGACACAGACAGTGTTAATAGCAAAGACAATGATCAATTGTTACCAATTGTTCATGAGTAAGAAAGGCAAAAAGAACCCAGTCTAACTCGCAGTAAAGATTATTTAGGTCAGATATTAAGAAAAAATTTGAGAGGAAAAAAAAAACCAAAAACCCCACAACTTGAAGAGGACACCCTCAGAAAGTCTTTTAGCAGATATTCTGAAAAATGTACCAGATAAAAATCTCTGTGGGAAGCTCTAACGTATTTGATCCTTCCCCAGTGCCAGGGGACTGCACTATGTAACCTTTGGAAATCTATTCCATCCCAGCATTTCTCATTCAATGGCCACATGATGTGCTTTAGCAAGGACCATTTATGGATTTTTTTTAAAAGAGTGCTGCAAGTGACACAAGGTTAGATAATTTTACCCTTTCACAAAGCAGCATTTTCCTCCCCAAAAGGCACCCCTGCTTCCCTTGCGTGCACTTATCAAGCAAAGTGCTATTCAGCACAGACAAATAGAGAGAAAGCTGCCACAAAATGTATTTTGTATAGTTTTTATAGATATGTGTATGTGAATGATTAGGACAAAGTCTGACCTGTTTTAAAAAGATGTTTCACAAATAAACCTTGACAAAAGATGCTTCACAGGTAAACCTTGACAGGCTGGTGAGGTCAGCCCATGCCAATCTCCTGAGGTTCAACAAGACCAAGTGCAGGGTCCTGCATCCGGGTCAGGGCAATCACAGACACCGATACAGGCTGAGCAGTAACTGGTTGAGAGCAGCTCTGAAGGAAAGGACTTGGGGGTGCTGGTGGATGAGAAGCTGAGTATGAGCTGCCAGAGTACACTTGCAACCCAGAGAGTCAACCATATCCCAGGCTGCATGAAGAGAATTATGGCCAGCAGATCGGGAGAGGTGAGAGGCCTGGAACACAAACCCTTTGAGGAGAGGCTGAGGGAGCTGGGCTTGTTTAGCCTAGAGAAGAGGAGGCTCAGGGCAGACCTCATTGCTGTCTACAACTACCTGAAGGGAGTTTGTAGCCAGGTGGGGGTTGGTCTCTTCTCCCAGGCAACCAGCAATAGAACAAGGGGACACAGTCTCAAGTTGTGCCAGGGGAAGTATAGGCTGGATGTTAGGAGGAAGTTCTTGCCAGAGAGAGTGATTTGCCATTGGAATGGGCTGCCCAGGGAGGTGGTGGAGTCACCATTCCTGGAGGTGTTCAAGAAAAGCCTGGATGAGGCATTTAGTGCCATGGTCTAGTTGACTGGCTAGGGCTGGGTGCTAGGTTGGCCTGGATGATCTTGGAGGTCTCTTCCAACCTGGTTGATTTTGTGAAATTCTATGAAATTCTACATCACTCTTGTGAGACTCCCACCTGGATTACTGTGCTCAGTTCTGGAGCCCCTTTTACAAGCAAGATACGGACATGCTGGAACACATCCACAGAAGGGCCACAAGATGACCAGAGGGCTGGAGCACCTCTCCCATGGGGGCAGGCTGAGAGAGCTGGGGTTATTCAGTCTGGAGAAGACTCTGAGAAGACCTTATTGTGGCCTTCCAGTGTTTGAAGGGGGCCTACAAAAAAGCTGGTGAGGGACTTTTTAGGGCATTGGATAGTGACAGAACTAGGGGGAATGGATCCAAGCTAGAGGAGGGTAAATTTAGCTTAGACATTAGGAAGAAGTTCTTCACCATAAGGGTGATGAGACACTGGAACAGGTTGCTCAAAGAGGCAGCAGAAGCCTCATCCCTGGAATATTTTAAGGCCAGAGAAGATGTGGCTCTGAGCAGCCTGATTTGTGATGTGTCTCTGCTCATGGCAGTGAGGTTGGTCCCTTCCAACTCTAACAATGCTTTGATTCTATGAATTCCTAGCTTTTTCTATGAATTCCTAGCTTTAGAGTATGAATCATTGTGTATTAAACATTAAATTAGCCAACAGCTTTAAAATCATTTGTTTTTTTTTTTAAATGAGATTTGTGTGCTAGATGACATCATTACAGCACTGATTTGCTCCATTCAGCTTCACTTAGTAATGTAACAGACACACTCACCTTGATACTGGTTAGGGTAATGCATCCTCATTATTATACATTTTTAAAAGAAGGCATAATTGGATAAAAACAGACATGTCTTGAATATCAGAGTACTTGTTGGAGCATACGCTTTGAATAAACACCAGGTATAGTTACAGCACGTAAGGCATCAAAGACTGCTCTGATTTTCTTGGAAAACATTCTAGTTCTGCAAACACATAGCACGTGGCTATAGCTGAATAGCAGCAATTATCCAGTCTGCAGCTTTTGCGTTGTGGGAGGCAGGTGCTGGAAGCCAGCTAGAGCTGAGGCAAACAGATTTATTTGAGATAAACTTTAACCCTACCAAACACAGAACACTACAAGCTTGAATACAGAAAGGCCAAAAGCATGGACTGAAAAATGTAGATTTTAATGTAGGCCATATTGTGTGAGAGGCAATTAATGCAAGAATTAGGCATAAAATAGAATCTCTGTGTGTGTGTGTGTGTGCATTAAGAAAATCATTAGGTTCTGAGCAACAGTTTCATGTAAATAACTAATCCTTTTACATAAAAGCATAGATGGCATAACGGAAGCATATTTATCTCTCAAACATGTAGACATGAGTCTGTTAAGAACTGGGAAAGGTAAAATGAGATTACATAAGCTGGGGTTGTTTAGCCTAGAGAAGAGGGGTGACCTCATTGCTGTCTACAACTACCTGAAGGGAGGTTGTAGCCAGGTGGGGGGTGGCCTCTTCTCCCAGGCAACCATGAACAGAACAAGGGGACACAGTCTCAAGTTGTGCTGGAGGAAGTATAGGCTGGATGTTAGGAGGAAGTTCTTCACAGAGAGAGTGATTTCCCATTGGAATGGGCTGCCCAGGGAGGTGGTGGAGTCACCATCCTTGGGGATGTTCAAGAAAAGCCTGGATGAGGCACTTGGTGCCATGGTCTAGTTGACTGGCTAGGGCTGGGTGCTAGGTTGGACTGGATGATCTTGGAGGTCTCTTCCAACCTGGTTGATTCTATGATTCCATTGTTGGTATTGGGAATAAACCTCACTAAAACTAGTTTTTGTGAGTAACTTAGCAAATGAAAATGCAGTTATATTGTCTAACTATGATTTTATAGAAAGAGGTTTCTGGTTATTGAAAATTTCCTGCTTGTAAGATTTTTTACCGAATTTGCTTCATGAGTTAAAAAGACAGAGCAGAGGCTCCTTCTCAGTGATTTCATTATCCTCTTTCTCCTCTTGGATCTGGAATTCAGACTTGTCCTTTTTGCTCATCCAGAATCCTTGGTACTGAGGCTCCACACCTGGAGCTGATGTAGTTATTCTGTGAGTGGCATGCACAAGCCACAGAAAACCAGCCAGCACTTGGAAGATGAACTAAAGATAGCAGCTAAAAAGCTACTACCTTCAAAGGTCAACTTTTGGAGGTTTTCTTACAGGAAATGACAACTAGGTCAATACAGGAGATACTCTTGGTTGTGAATAGATGCAATTCTCTGTTCTGACATCTCCCTCGCTCTGTTGCTTAGATTATGCCGCAGAGGTTATGGAAAAATATTTAATAAGAACTAGGAAGAAATTAAAATAACAGTGCACATCATCAGCTGTTGGCAAAATAAAGGGAAAAATGTTTTGGTGGCAACCTTAATTTTTTTTTCATAAAGTGTCATGTTTTGACAAGTTTGTGGGGTTTTTGTTTGTTTGATTGTTTTGGTTCAGGGATTTTGTTTGGTTTGGGTTTTGTTTGCTTTGTTTGTTTGTTTTTCCTTAATAGAACCCAAAGAAATTGTCTTTTTCATTTAGAGGAAACCAATTTTTATTCATAATAATCCCCATTCCAATTATCTGTAATTATCTATGTCAAGTTTCTGTCTCTTGATGATTTTCTTCTGGCTCCTTCTCATCTTATTCCACACTGAATTCAGCTTCACTGTAAAGTTTTCAACTGCAAGGAGGCAATTTGTTGTTACTGTGGCTGTTGTTTGCTTAGAAGATGTAGAATCAACATCCTACTCCCAATTTAGAAATGCAATTTTCAACTACTGAATGATTCAGAAGGGCCATATGCATGTCTCCAATCCATAGTAGAGGGACATATGGAGGAGTAGCCTTTCCTAAATTGTACCATTCATTTCTGGGATTGACCAAGTCAACTAGACTTTACAATGTGGGTTATTATCAGACAGACACTTCAAATAAACCCAGGAGAAGCCTTTTTTTGCTACTCTAGAAAAGAATTCAAGCAAGTAAGCATAAAAATGGGAATTAAATACATTTATTTTAAATACAATTTCAAGTAACCTTACTGACAGTTGGTTTAACTTGTAGTTAGAAGCCTAGACATTGCTCACTTCAAACTCAAGGTAAGTGATGGGCAGAAATCATAATTAACAAAAAGTTGATCTTCTTTCACTGTATAAACAAGGCCAGATGAGCTCAGATGGAATGAATTTAAGATGGTGTATTTCCCCCCTACACACACACCTTTCATTGATGAGGAAATTGCCCCATCCTTCAGAACTGCCTGGCATTTACTACTGCAGCAAATCGTACTTAGGAAAGAAACATGGCCTCAAACTTTCATACTTTCTTAGGTACATCCCTTGATGCAGCCCAGGTTATAAATCTGGGCCAGAAGAAACATATTGCACCATTAAAAATGTAATGAAGGTGAGATAAAATTTAAAGGGAATAGATCCCAGTGTTGCTTTTGTATCAAATTCTCAGGGACCTGCTGTTGGAGAAGTACTGCAGAATAATCTCACAATACTAATTGACTGAACAATACAATAGCAGACTGCATTTCATATTAAAATAACAAAGGCAAAGCAGTGTACACAAGAAAAATAATCTTAAATATACATACACAATGACAGCTCACAATAGTGAGCTATTACTGCTTAGGAAAGAGATCTTGAATTCTTTGTGGATAGTTTCCTGAAAACATTGTCTACCTGCTTGGAGAGAAATGGCATTTTAGGAATGATTAGGAATGAAATGAGTAAAACAGAAATCAGTTTTACACCTCAAAAAATGCATCCTATTCTACATGGCTTATTTTTAGAAAGCCATAAGAAGTAGCAGAGAAAGTGGTGGCAAGGATGACTTTATATATATACGTATGTATACACTATATACTATATATCATGTGTATATATATGTATAGTATAGACTATAGCATATAGAAGGACAGACTAAGTGGAGAAGAATTCTTCACATTTGAAGAGGTGACTGAAGGGTGCTTTAAAAAGATATACAAAGCTGTGGATGATATGGCATAATAAGCAATTTTTACCTCTTTTTTTTTTTCTTAGAGAACAATCAGGGAATGGTCCATAACAAAACAAAGTTTAAAACAAAGTTTTAAATAAACTACTTGTTTAGAATGGGGTTATGGAGATTATTTGCATAAGATGTTGTGGACGCTGGAAGTAAATATATGGAAACAACACAGCAGGGAACTCTTCAACACAAGGATCTCTATGAAATCTTCAATTTAGAAGCCTTAAAGCCCTGGCTATCAGAAAGTGAATGTACTCAGCAAAGAAGAACCTCTCCAAAGTCCCTTCAAGTTTAAATGCTTCTCATACTCTTTCCTAACAAACCTCTATCAGTTAATGTTAATGTATAGGGTTAACCCTATAGGAGTAACCCTGAACCTGACCCTAGGTGGTCTGACCACCAGGTGATGATTAGCCCACTCCCCCTTCCTGTCCTATAAAAGCAGGGGGACTTCCTGTTTCACTCACTCTCTGCCTCATTCTCTGCATCCCACCAGTATCACCTGCTCCTGTTCTCTCTTTCTTTTGCCACGTGGCCATCACCCACGAGGCAGACAAAGCCATCACAATCAGGTTGTATTTATACATTTTGTATTTTGCTTTTCCCTTCTCTATATCCCTTGTAATGTCCCTACCTCAGATACCTCTTTTAAGTTATTGTTAAACTTTTAGTTTAAACTTCCAAATTGAATGAGATTGACTTATTTGGGTGTGCTTAGTTCTCTCTCTCTTTCCATCTAATCCCTTTCTTTTGGGAAAGAAGGGGAAGAGGGAAGGGCACTTTATAAAATTGTTAGTGGTTCTATCAAATTTATCTGAGCCTCTGGAAATATAAATTAGAACCAAGACAGTTAAGACATAGGATACTGTTCTAAATCGATATTAAGTCTAACTCAATGTGCCGCTTTGAGGCTCATTGGAATATTTTAATGAGAGAAATTATATTCTTAGTTGTGAGAAGAAAAAAACAACAGTGACCTATATCACTCATTCTGCTGAGAAATGCAGCTAGTCAAAATATAGACAAGACACTCCTCATACACTTCTCAGTTCTCACTTCTCTCTGGTGGTCTGTGTGGTTGCATCTGCCTTAACTCTAATCTGACCTAACCCTTTGTTTCCTCTAACCTTCTTGTTGTCTTTTTTGACATCTCACCTCAGATCTCTCCAGATTTATCACGTGAGATACATGGGGATTGACATGGTTACTTCTGAAGGGAGGGAAAGAGGAGAAAGGGGGGAGGAGGTCTGGGTCGGGAGCCTTCTGGCAGTCTGACTATTTCTGGAGGGATTTTGTGTTTCTGTATTACTTTTAACTGCTATATAACTGTAAATATTTGTGTTTATTGTGTCTATACATGCTTGTAAAGTGTGCTAAGCTGCAAATATAGCTTCCTTAACTTCCAGCTGACTGAGTCTAGTCTGGTGAATTCGTGAGGGAGGCAAGTAACTCCCAAACCATCACACTTAATGGGGTAGTTCTTATCAGTGTTAACACATTTTTTTTCCCCAAACTGATATAACCCTGACCAATATCAGTGTGATTTAAAGTACAATCAGGTTGTTGGGTTTTTTTTGCTTTCTGCAAGACAACCACAGCAACATCTCCTTTCAAGGTCAAGGTCTCTAACCATATCACTTTAACTTCTTAAGGCGGTTAAGTTTACAAATGATGATAGCGTACAGCAATGTGGAAAGGAGGGAGCTCAGTGAATCACTGAATCATAGAATGTCATTGGTTGGAAGTGACCTTAGAGATCACCTACTCCAACTGCCCCACCAGGGGCAGGAATGCCCTCAAGTTGACTCAGCTGGCCTTGAACACCCCCAGGCCAGAGGCATTCACAAAGTCCCTGGGCAACCTGTTCCAGAGTCCCATCACTCTTGCACTGAAGAACTTCTTTCTAAAATCCAGTGTAAACTTAACTCTTTCACCTTAAAACCATTTGCTCTTGTTCTGTTGCTAGACACCCTTACGAAATGTCCTTCTTCAGCCTTCCTGCAGGATCTCTTCAGGTACTGAAAGGCAGCTACAAGGCCCTCCCAGAGTCTTCTGTTCTATGGGCTGAACTTCTGAGGGCTCCCAGAGGTGCCCACAGCAGTGTTTTAACACTTCTAATGAGAAGCACTATTAAAAATAAAATAATTGCCTGCTTTGTCTGTTCCAGAATTCAAAGGAATGAAAAAAAAAAAAAAAAAAAGTCAATCAGAACAAAATTGCAAGAAAAAAATGATTTCCCCAACATGAATTCTGCTACCGAAACGAAATGGTATCTTGTTCAGGGGCACTGGTATCTATTCAATACTGCTGGTGGCACTTCAAAAGGGGATGTGAGCCCATGCTAAAGGACGAAATGTAAAAAAGATTTCACATAGATTATTTTTATTTTATTTACTTTTTACTGCCCAGAAGTGCTAAGCACTTTACAGAAGACATAGCTTTGTCCCAGTGTTCACAGTCTAATGGATCTATTTAACAGAAAACATGAGCCTCAACATTTCAAAAGGCAAGGGAGGAGTAAGGAAGGACAGGACGTTGAGTCAATTATTTTTTCTACAATTTATTTGTCGCTGAAGCATTTCCAGTCAGCACACACTGAAAGCTGCAATGAGAATTGTATTTGAAGCAAGACTAATCTAAATGACTGAATCCAGTTAGGGGACAGAACTCTGTGCCCTGATGGTTGTGGCATGGGGAGTCTTTGTGGCACAAACATTTACCAACTTTGAAGGAGCTCATTTAGCAGTGCTGGCATGCAGGCAAGAGTCAGGGTGTTGTCTGTTTTCATACCGTCACTGCCATGGTGCACCTGGAACTCAGCGGAGGGAGGTACTGGTAAATCAGATCTTTATTTGTGTCTCTCACTAGCAAAATTGCCCTTTTCCTTCCCTCCTCTCTGTATTCCTAATTGTCTCAACTTAACTTATCCTCGATAATAAGCACAGCTTCACTTTTCACCTTTCTCAGTCATCTTCTTTCCTCTCTCGGTTGTATGTCTCCAGGCACATCCTGACATGCCTTTTTAATAGATTGTGTAGCCGGGATTTGCATTTTGGATGCAGGAACATAGAAATATGAATCAAAGTTGCTACTTCAGCATGTAGGTATTTATCACTACATATGCATCACAAACTCTCCCCATACTGTAAAGTGTTTGTCTCCATATCCTGATTTTCCTCTGGGGTTCCCATACAGAGAATGCCTCTGGTATCTTCTCTGCAGTTTTATTCCTCCTGGCTAACACACAGCCTTCATTTCTTTCCTAGCACAAATCTTCTCATGTTCTTCTGGTTCCTGCAGGGTCTTTTAATAAATGCATTTAGTCCAAGCACAAGACTATCTGATCAAGAAAATAGCCAAAGGTTTCCAATTTTTGCCAGAGGGAAAACCCATCATATTCATGCATAACCTGCAGCAGGATTCATTGAAGTGCTGCAGCAGATAGCTTGCAGCTGATGCTCTAGAGTGAGTCTTCTCTAGTTCTGGCCAACACAAGTTATTACATGCCCTAAGGCAAAGTAAGCATTCGCCACCAAGAAACATCAGTCCCTCTCCAGATCCCCCCTAGTCCATTGCCTCCACACACTCACACATTCAATAGGTTTCAACAATGTATTAATTTATTTGATATTTTCTTGTGGAGGTCAGAGATCTGTTCCTCTTTCCCTTCATCACCCACCACAACCATCACAGTCTGCCTGAGGGGAACTAGTGGGAACCAGGGACATCAGTTCAGACCTGGCTTCATGCAGCACCTCTCTAGCTGCCATCAGAAAAACACGAATTCTCCCCTCTGGTCTCCTTTTGGTTGGCAGTACGCAGCTGTATTGGGTTTATGTGGCAAGGCTACGGGAGGGGAGCAGTCACTGCAAGGGTGGCCTCATGAGTAGATACCAGTAGCTGGTACCATGTTGGGGAGGGTTAGCTTCATCCAGCTCCAAAACACCCATTGCTGCCCAGGGCTGAGCCCATCAGTGACACTGTGCTGTCTCTGTGATAGCATATTTGAAAAAAGGCACAAAACAAGACAGAGCAGCTGCACCAGAGACAAGTGAGGAATGCGGGAAAGAAACTGCCCTGCGGACACCAAGATCAGTAATCAGGAGATGGAGGACATGCCCCAGGTGCTGGAGCAGAGATTTCCCTACAGCCCCTAGAGAAGACTATGGTGGAGTAGATATTAACACCGCATTGTGTGCACAACCCTGCACTGCAGCAGGTGGAGATGCCTGAAGTAAGCTTCAGCCCACAGAGTGTCCATGCTGAAGTAGGCTCCTGGCAGGAGCTGTGGCCTGTGGAGAGGAGTCCAAACAGGAGCATGTTTTCTGTCAGGAACTGCAGCCCATGGTGTGTGTTGGAGCAGTCTACCCCTGAAGGACTGCAGCCTGTGAGAATGGTCTACACTAGAGCAGTGTGAAAAGGATGAAGGGAAAGGAGCAGCAGAGACGAAGCATTACAGACTGAGCAGAACCCCCATTCCTCATCCTTTTCTGCTGCTTGTAGGGAGGTGGAAGAAGAGTCATGAAAGGAATGAAACCGAACTTGGTAAAAACTTTGTGTGAGGTGTTTTATAGTTTTGTCTTTGTATCCTATCATCCTGCTCTATTCTTGTCAATAAATTAAATTATTTTTTCCCCAAATTCAGTCTGTTTTGCCTGTGGTAGTAATTGTTCTCTCCCGATCTTTATCTTGACCCATGAGCTTTTTCAGCCTAAATTTCCCACTCCGTCCTGTCGGGAGTGGGAAAGCAGCATGGTGAGCACTCAGCAGTCAGCCAAAGTTAACCTACCACAGTTGTAGTCACTCTAAAAACGTATTTCACAGTTTTCCCCTTCTAACCTTAATCTTGGGATTACATCCCTGTTATGCTTCCTCTTCCAGATTTCTGTAAGATGCACATTATGACCAATTACTTGATCACCTCTAGTCACTTCTCAAAATTTACTGAAATGGGATTAATTCCCCTGAACAATGCAAGTTTTTTTCTTTTCATTGTGCATTTTAAACAAAATTGTTATTTTAGTCTCTTTCCCTTTCTTTCCTCTGTCTTCCGACACTAAAATGTCTAAGCAGGGGAGCATCAATTAGTGGGTAGAATTACTTCCAGGAATAGCACTGAGTGATACCACTACAGGAATGCTGGGTTCATCTCTGGTAGTCAACATTAGAAACCAAAGGTAGACAAATTCAGGTTTTAATAAATGAGTTTAGGTAACAACTTAGTCAGTGAAGCGATGAATTTCCTGTTTCTTGATGTCTCCACATCAAAATTGGATGTTTCTCTGAAACATATGTCCCAACCCAAACAAAAACTGATGTAGGAAGTGTTGGGTGGGAAGCTTAGCCAGATCACATTAGACCATTGTATGAAATGGTTCCTTCTGGACTCTCAAATTCAATTTAAAGTAACATGCTACTATTATATTCAAAAAACACCAAAGCATATTCCTCACCTTGGCTGGTAGGCAATGACTTGCTGTGCCACTGTAACAGACATATATCTAAGATCATAATCTTCTATACATTATTTGGTATGAACACACAGGAGTACGTGTCACCAAACTAACTAAATGTTCCACCTGTTTCCAACCTGTTTGTTCAAGGCAGTGAAGAACCAGGCAGCCATTGTGGAACGTAAATATTATCCCATTTTTGTTACTTTTTACTTGTGTTTACACAATCAATAGGTTAAAGGCTAAAGAATGGAAGAAAGCAGGAACCAGACATATGGGGATAATTTAGGGAGATGAAAGAGGTAAGGAAAGGAACAAATGAAGACAGACAAGCATGAATAAAAGCAGAAGCCACAAAAAGCCACAGGTAAGGAGTGCAAAGCACAAACCTGCAGGTTCAGAGGAAGGATGGGAATACACGGAGGGAAAGTAAAGGGAAGCAGAAGACTTGTTGAAAAAGAAAGGAATGGGTATTCTGAAATGCAGGTTAAGTCTGTTTGCCATTGATCTGCAAAGAAATCTCTCAAAGAGTAATCTATTTGCAGGAACCACACACACACACACAGAGTCATGCACATAGCTGCACATGTTTGTGCAGCTAAGTTTATATATATCTGCTGCCAATGTTCTTTGCGTGGTCTTTTGGGTACATGGTTGGTGCTACAAAGCTCATAATCACGCTTCAGAAATCAGTGTCATCCTCTGCAGCAACTAAACGGGGTGTTCTTTACCCCAAAGCAGGAGAGCTTTGGAACATAGGATGTAGTAATAAACGGAGAAATTAAACCCAAGTTAAAGCAAGGCAAAAGTCTGATCTTGGAGCAAATGTGCGTGTTTGAAGACAGAGCTACAAATTTCACACTGCAAATCAATATTCTTTCATATTACCAATTAACATTTTTAAACTAAGTAACTGGAGCTCAGACCATTCCTTGTCACCAATAGAAATCTCTCTGCAAAGCCACAGTAAAACTAGAAACTCTCTCTGACATACAGCTATTGTTGGATGATTTAATCACTTATCATTTATTTTGTGTGTATATATATATATATATATATATATATATATATATATATATATATACATATATATATATATATATAATTAATGGCAGTATCCCCAGACTTATGGCCATTGCTCTGGAGAGTCTTCCAGACTTGGGGGAAAAAATCCTAAGGCACAAAATAGACGTCTCAAGACACAATCCCTGTCCATTCTGTTTGCCCCCAGATCCACAAAACCAAACCAAACCAAAAACACCGGCGGAACTGGAGCAGCGAAGTTTTCCTTTCATTTGCTCTCTCTTTTTGGCTTGAGGGCCACAAGCGCTCTCAGCGCTTCTCTCCTCTCGTCCCTCCGCTCCATCCTCTGCCGCAATCCCCGGCAGCGAGAAGGGTCCCGCGCATTCCGTGAGGAGCGCCCTGCTTGCTCAGTGGAGCGCTCCCCGGGGCGGGTGGAAAGGTCGGGGGGGGGGGGGGCCCAGGCTTGTCCATTCGTGTCCCTCCGCTCCGCAGCTTCTAAGCACATGCAGATACGCCCTGCCTGCCACCTTCATTAATAATAATTGGTACTTAATAATATCGGCCCCAGTGGCGCGAATGATGGGCTGCGGCGGCCGTGCCTCCCCAGCCCCGGAGGCAGTGACCTTGTCTGGCCCTGCCGCGGCACAAACTTACGCGTCGCGGCGCTTCCGCGGATGTGCGAGCGGCACAAAGGAAAAAGGAAGCAAAAAATCCAACTTAACCAACCAACCCTCGCCCCCTACCCGCTGGCTGCGGCCGGCGGCGCTGCAGTGAGCGCCCGAAGCGGCGGGCGGCTCCGCGGGGAGGCGCGGAACGGGACGCGCACGGCGGATCCCCGCCCGCGGCGGTGCGGGCGGCGGCGGTGTCGCACGGCGCATGTCCGCCCGCGCCGCGCCGCCACTAGACGCTCCCTCCCGCCGCCAAACTCACCACCATCTTCTGCATGTGCAACATTTGCAGCCGGACAGAAACCGCTCCCCGGCGATGGAGACTGCGGGAAAGATCCATCGCGGCGGGATGGATTGCTGAAACGGCAGCGGCAGCCGGGAGAGAGACAGAGAGGGAGAGAATAGCAAACACACACTAAAACAAACCAAACAAAACCAGAAAAAAAATAGGGGGGAAAAAAAGGAAGGAGAAAACCTCTCTTTTCCTTCCCCTTCCCTCTTTATTTTATTTTATTTATTTTTTTTAATTCTTGATTTTGTTCGTAGCCAACTCGTCCTCAATGCCTCTCTAAGCAGCAGCGAGCGAGCGGGAGAAGGCGAGACAGAGAGGCAGAAAAGAAGATGAGGATAATTTGCAGACAGCTTGTCTTGTTGTTTTCTGGCTTTTGGGGACTAGCAATGGGAGCTTTTCCTAGCAGTGTGCAAATAGGTAAGCGCTTCATTGGGCTGCGTGCGTGTGTCCAGGGGTTCAATCCGTTGCAAAGTGAGTTGGAAAGGAGGCTCTGGAGGTAGTTTTCAGATGTCTCCTCCAGCACCATCCCATTTCCTTGCCTTCACGAAGAATCCGCGTGTGTTTGTGTCTGTGTGGCTCCTTGTGTGTGTGCATACATACATACATACATACATACACACATTCATATGCGTGCGCGTGCCGTGAGGAGGATGCTCATCTCTTGCAGAACTCCTTCCAGCTCCGGGTTGCAGGATCGGTACGGGAGGAGCAGATGCCTCTGGGCTGCTAAAACCCCCTCCGGCACACTGTCGTCCCGTGTCCCGTGCCCCCCCACCCCGGCTTTTGCCTCGCTCCCAGAGGGATGGCGAGTTACGTGCACCGGAGGTTGCCGTAGCCAGCAGGGCTGTTGGGTAAAAAGGCAACGCTGTCCTTCTTTCCCTTCTCATAGTTCGAAAGTTTAGGGTTTTGTAGGTTTCTCCCGGCAGTCCTGGTGCCACATCCTCACCGGTTGCCTATCCCCATCTTATGGACGTATTTCGGATGGGACGCAGCTCTCTGAATTCTTTCCAGCTCAGCTCCATCACTGCATCATTTCTCATGGACTTTAAAGATGCTGCTAATAAGGCTGAGCTGCTCCCTGCCTGCACATGGCTGCAGAGGAGCAAAGTTCGTTATATTCCTGTTCAGATTTTAGTTTTTTTGTGTATTTTTTTTAATATGGAAAGCATCGTTGTCTTAATCAGCCTGCTACTTAATGTAAGAGGCTGTTGAGGAGCTGATTTACCCCAGTGTGTTCGGTATTAGGGAGATGGAGGCTAAACACTTTCAAAGGTCACTGTAATAATGACAAATCTGAGTATTTATGTATGAAGGCTGGAAACGGAGAAGTCAGGAAAGAGGCATGAATGCATCGGGGAGGTTAAAATCGATTAAGGACCGTGATTTAAAGGCAGCGGTTGTGATTATGAATATGATTAGTTCCTTATCCATTAAAGTCTAGGGACTTGCCTTAGTGTGCATCTTTGGGAGAGATAGTTGCTTGGTGTTACGAGATTGCAAGTATCTCGCAAATAATTCATGCTGCTTCCTTTGCTTTTTGCCTTTTTTCCTGTTTTTTGTAGGTGGTCTCTTCATCAGGAACACAGATCAGGAATATACTGCTTTTCGGTTAGCAATTTTTCTTCATAACACCAGCCCCAATGCATCCGAAGCACCTTTTAATTTGGTTCCTCACGTAGACAACATTGAAACAGCTAACAGCTTCGCTGTAACAAATGCCTGTAAGTAAATATTCCATTGATCTGACCACCTTATGGATAAGTTGCAGTGGAAATAACAGGAAACCACATCAATATCTTGCATTGCAAATACATCAGTAAGTCTGTCTTCAGAAGACAGAAGAGCAAAAGGGGCAGCAATTCTTGTTAGTTTCTAACTGGAGCAAAATCCCCTCGACTGCCTTCTGCTGACTAACCTGATGTGACATTTAGTTTAGTGTTATTACTGTAGTTTCTTGCTTCCCGGTTTCTATGGAGATGAATTTTGTCATTGTAAAGAAAAATTATGAATGTCTTGATCAGGCTGTAAACCCTACAGTTGTTCACTTTTGGCTATGGCATGCCATGGATGTATTTAAAAATACACAATAACGTTTGTGCTCACAAGTGCTGTTGTAATGGCTGGAAAGCAGACAGGGAAGCAGTGGTGTGCAGGATAATATATCTGAGTTCGTTGGTGCTGCAGTTGATCTGGTGATGTCACTTGAGGCAGCCCTGCTCTTATATTCTAGGTTGTAAATGTCTCTTATCATCTCATAATGCATACATCCTGTGGATATGTCTCTATGCATCCATACATTGGTGCCAAATCAAGTTAGTATCTGATCTACTTGATTTCACAGACCACCTCAACTGGAACGAATATTCTCTTCCTACTCTGTATTTTATACACACACACACACACACACACAGAGATGCACATATACCATGACAGGAAAAAAGAAATACTCTTACCAAATGAGGTAATGTTTACTTTTTATGTGCATGTGTGAGATAAAGTGGGAGTACAATCATCTGAACTTCTTGGTTTTTTCTAATCTCAGGGTGTTTAGCCTTGGTTAAAACACATGCTGGATATTGCTTGATATTTAAAAGTGGCATAGCATCATTTCTATTTAGCTTCATTTGTGTCAGGCTTATAAAATGGGATTCATTTTATTATATAAGACAGTGGGATACAGTGTGGCAAAGCTGAAGACTGTAGTAGCATTACTACTTTGAAGTCTGTATTTCAGAATCCTATAGGTTTCCTCTGTGGCCTTTAAGTTTTCAAATCCCTCCTCTTCATTCAAGAGTGAATTGCTTCTGGAAGTAGGTGCCTTAAGCAACATTGCTGAAGGAGTTTAAAATAGAAACATGCTGGAGAAGGTCTTACTGTTCATCATGTCTTTAAAATAAGTGCTATGTTTCTTTCCACTTTCTCAGCCATCTCTGTGTCACTTTTTAATAGGTAAACATGCAATATACTGTGCAGTTCTCATGTATAATATACTAAATGATAGTTACATTTATTTAGATGAGTCTGGTACTTCAAATTTCAGATGACCTTGCCACCTTATTTAACAGGAAAAGCTGATGAGCTGCCAGAATGGCTCTATTCATTTTATGCAGGAAAGATTGATGTGCCATTAAGTGTGAATCCTGTATTAAGCAATCTATTAGTTGTGTTTAGCATGAAAATCAATATCAAATTCCATAAGGAGAAAACATTTCAAAAGGTGCTCTGAAACTGGAAGGAATCATCTATACAGGTGTAGTTCGTTGAGAAAATATTACAATGCATGTCAACTTTTGCAGGTACTGATTATGTATTCCAGACATAGTAGCTTCTTAAAAAACTTTCAATGAAAGAGAAGGAGGCTAACAATTTTGTCTGTTCAAATCTGCAATTTTAGATGAAGACAATTATTTTAGATTCTGCCTATGCATCCACTTCTACCAAGTAATTTCTGAGACTGTTGTTGGTTTTTGGATCAAGGACATTGCACAGTGTTTCTGTTTGAATAGTAGTGAATAGTTCTGATTTGCATGCATTTAAAATTGTTTAATAGTGTAAGACTTAGATTCAAAAAGGGTCTTCATAAAGCTCTCCTCGTTTAGACTATTTGCAGCAGATTCTTCTCTGTCATGCCAACCAGCTCAGATTATGTTTACCTTGCATTGTTTCAACTGAGGAAAACTGGTCCCCTTATATTTGTGCTTCTTCGTAGAAACAGTGATACATAGCCTGATCTTTTTTTGTAACTGAACAGTTTCAGTTACAAAGAGTTTAATGATTCAGATACCATGAATCTTTACAGTTTGGGAAAAGGCAGAGAAAGAGGGGTAAGTGTATGTATATGTATGCTCATAAAATCGTCTACATGCCTGTATTAAATAGCTGCAATCTTACAGGCTTCATTTAGATGTGTACTTCCCAATCAAACCAAGGTGTATTTTTGCATGATGGCAGTTTGTATTTATTTCATATTTTGCAGTCTTGTGCTAATAATCCAACTGCTGCATCTTGTTTTAAACAATTTAATACCAAAGAATATTTTTCAAACAACAAATCTCCTAATGAAATGTGGGCAAACTGACTGACAACTGAATGAATGTATTGCCTGTCCCTTAAGCTAAATATGAGCAGAATCCTGAAAAAATCAATTGTCTGATAGCTGGAGGACACTAGCTTCCATGTGATTGAATTTGCTGGCTTGACAGAGGCTTCCAAAGCACAGATGTGTGAGATTTTCTAACCTAATTAAAGAACCCCCCACCATCAGCTCTGAATTAAGTGATTTCATGGCAATATTAAATGATAACTTTTTCTTGAACTGCTGTGAAACAATGGCTTTGGATCTTGCAGTTTGTGTAGAAATCACTCAGCGCACATATACCCACATACACAGTACAGAAGCCTTGGAGCTGCTGTACTGAAATGAATATTCATGTGAGTTCAAGCATAAAGCTCCAAGACACGACCAGTTACCTCTATTTCTGTTTACATTTGCTGCAGAAGTTCCTTGTGGTCATTCAGGGCCTGGCCCTTTGCATGTGTTAGGGACAGTAAACAGACTTATTTCAAAGGATTATGGATAGCATATTAGCAGGCAACTCAGTGCAATGTTGGAAAAACTTGAACATTTCTTTTCTTTTCACTATATTAAAACATATATCCAAATGTTCACACAGGATTGCTTTTGAAACTGAAACAATCTTTTGTATGTTCAGTTTGATATCTGTTTTCTTATGATCCTTATGCATTTTTGCTTTATTTAAACAGAGCCAAAACGTTTGCATTTTTGTTGGAAATTGTGAATGCATATGAAACAAGTTGCTTAAGCAGATAGACTCTATTGTAAGTTTGCAAAACTGATCTGATCTACATCAATTTGTAGATACTCTTCTTTCCTTCCCCTTCCTATTTGTGTGCTTTATTTAAAGTCTGTTCATTTCTTTTGTGCTGCATACATTATTCAGAGAATCTCTCTTACTGACAGAGAGTGCTGAAATTATTGCAAAACATGAATAGTACAAGGTTCTTACTCATCAGAACATAACACACCAGAGCTGGAACATTTGACTGTTGGCATACACTGGTTTGCACCTTATAAGCAGGAAATTCTGCTCATGAGTGGAAATCTACCTGCAGCTTGATTTCAGATATTGGAGCAATGCATTGATTTTTGGACAAGATTACATATGTTTATTCTTCATCTGAATACAAAATAATTTTCTCTACTCCATGCACCATCTGTATTACATTAAGATATCACAGCAATGCAGTCAACATTAAAAAACTGTTGGCATGCTTTTGAGGGGCAGCTCTATGATTTTACAAAGAACTACTTTCCTTCCAGCTCTTGTCTTGTGGTTGAGAATTTTTCTGTTGAAGTTTCAAAAATCCTTGATGTATAACCAATGTTGCAGTTCATGTACAGTATTAGACTAAAGGAGGAAGAGCAGAGATCAATTTAAGTATTTCCTCAGTTTTTCTTACTAAAAATGAAGCTTTTCACTTTGAGTTT
Source organism: Pogoniulus pusillus (assembly GCF_015220805.1). Lineage (NCBI taxonomy): Eukaryota > Metazoa > Chordata > Aves > Piciformes > Lybiidae > Pogoniulus > Pogoniulus pusillus. The sequence continues at coordinate 16,424,692 of NC_087266.1, forward strand.
CATGTGTATTCAGAGATTAATGTATTCCAAATAGTTACAATGCAAGGTAACCGAGTGACTTCTTGTTTTACTTCGTTCACAATTCAGTTCTTATCAGATTTTAATCCCAGTAGATGCAAAATTCCTAAGCAAAACTTTTATTACATTCCATATGAATAAGAAAAAGAGTCCTGGAGTTAAAAAAATGTATATTGGAATAACTTTCTTCTTTTTCCAGATTAATCTCTGACTCTTATGCCCTCCAAACTCAGTGTAGGGTTGATGACCTGAAATCCGGAGGGCCTGATTTTACCTCCTCAGCATGAATGTAGTTTCAGAGTGAGATCCACTGAGGTCAGAGATAGCCCTGAGGACAGTCAGGAAGCTCCTTTGTCACCTCACCCTCTCAATGGATCAGTCTCTCAGCCTGCGTTTGCTAAAGAGGGGAGAGGCAATGCCATTTTGAAGTTAACTTTTCTGCCAAGACATTACAAAAGCTGAGGAAATAGACTCAGATGTAGTATTGCCTTTATATTGTGACTATCATTTTATTTGGAGCAGTTTCAACTTTGACTAGCTAAGCTGCATCATAACAAGATTTCCATTAAGTTTGGTTATTAATTCTGCTTTATAATTACAGCTCAATTTATCAGTAGGAATGCAACCTTAGCTTAATAATCAGTGTCATTTAAAACCATGGTGTTCTTTATTTGGAAAGTGAGATTTCATGCAGCCGGATGGTATTCTGCTATCAAAAGCAATATAGTATTCCCAAGGATGTAGTTTGGAGTATATTGAGTATTACCATAAAGGTGTACCACACAGTCAGGTTTGAACTGCAAAAGCAAATAGTGTGCCAGTTGGCTAGAAAAATGGAACTGGATTAAATTGTACGTTTCTAAACCAGGATCGATTACAAAACCCCATTTGAAGCGAGTATTTTACTTTAATACGTGGAGTTTATCTAAAGCTAGACCCCAGTTATTGAAAACAGTTTTTCTTAAAATGTCTATTATTAGCACTTGCTGATGGAATCAAACAAGATATGTGTACTTGGGTGCCATTTGTTGCAGAGATTCTGTGTGAGTTTAAGCTGCGTATTTTTAATCTATATTCAAAGAGTTTCATGGCTCTAAGTGTGATTCTTGTAACTAGCTTTACAGCAGAGAGAAAATAAACCATCAATGGTCTGAATCCATCAGAGTCTGGATTTAATTTTCAAGGTTATTACTTGGGAAAACAAATGATGGACCTTTGCTGAAATACAGTCAGAGTTCTTCAGTGAAATTCAGAGCATGCATTTCCCTGGCATGAAATAAGACTTGGGTCCTAGCATGTTACTAGACTGGTTAAAACTGTAAACTCAAAAGATTTATTATAGGATATGGAAATAATTTCATCTTTGTTTCAGGGAATTAATAACAAAGTTTGTGGGTTTTTATTCCTTCTACAGAAGCCAATGCAAGTTCAGTAGTTCTTGTGCAGGACAGAGAACTTCAACAAGTAAATTAAATTGATTAAATTCAACTTTATCATTGTAATCTAAGTTTGTATGCTAGTCAAAATAGCTCATGCATTTCATTTTTAGGTCTTGATTGTTTTGAGACTTGCTTGTTCATGAGAGGAAGCCGTCTGCTTTGATTTCTTAATGGTTGTGCAAATTCAGAATGCAAGCAGGTAAAGTTCTTTGAATTTAAACATGTTGGACCAAATAATATTTTCTCTTAATTCTTATTCCTTACTAGATGGCAGAGGATGAAATTTGTACTAGTGCAAAAGTGAAGAACTCTGTATGATTGCACCAGTGTAATTCAAAGATAAAACTGGCTTCCCCTCTGGTTTTTTTCATTCCTATGGGTAACTGGCTTGAGGCAAAGATCTTCAGACTAGTGCAGCACCAAGTTTGCTTCTGCAGTTTAGGTGGGCATACCTATACTGAAAGTATGTGTTGAGACATGAAGTCAAACTAGATAATTTATTCCTGTGTAAATCAAGAATTGTTCTTCTAAATTTGGGGAAATAAATGTACTCGAGTGCCTATTCACAGTGTTCTGTTTGGACGTCTTGGTGTTGCTTCACTTTTTCTCAGAAGTTTAATGATCTTCTATCTCTTGTGAGTTCTTACATAACTTCCCCCCCCCCATTTTTTAGTTTTAAAGATCATACCAATCTTCAGCAGTGCTGATTGTCAGTGTGCTTATGGGTTGAGAACTCTTAAAAATTATGTATCATCAATGTTTGTTTTCAGGCACCCAAGTTCAAATGGAGAAGCTATGTTAAGAGCCATTCTAGTGTTTTCTGGGGTGCTCAGCAGCACCTGCCAGTAGGAACTATTCACTACAGAGCACTTATCTATGTGATAGTGCGTGGGTCAACTCTTGTTTAAATAGTGTTTCTTCCTTGTGGGGGATGTAGTCCAAGGGGAGATGTTAGTAACTTGCTGCACCACTCAGACACACAGAAATCTCTGAGGCCAGATGGCAAACATCTGAGGATATGGAGGGAGCTGGTGGAAGCGCTCACCAAGTCACTCTCCATCGTTTACCAGCAGTCTTGGATAAGTGGGGAGGTTCTAGCTGAATGGAGGTTGGTAAACGTGGCACCCATGTACGAGAAAAGCTGGAGGGACCCAAGGATCTACAGACCTGCCAGTCTGACCTTGGTGTTGGGGAAGGTCATAGAGCAGGTCATGTTCAGTGCTATTATGTAGTGTGTGCAGGGCAACCAGATGATCAGGCCCAGTCAGAATGGGTTCGTGAAGGGCAAGTGCTGTTAAACTAACCTCATCTCCTTCTTTAACAAGGTGACCCACTTTAGTGGCTAAGTTGTTTACCTGGCCTTTAATAAAGCCTTTAACACTGTTAGCACAGCATCCTCCTGGGGAAACTGCTTACAGCTTTGATGGGGGCATGCTTCGCTGGGTGAAAAACTGGCTGACTGGTCAGCCCCAAAGAGTGGTGGTGGAGTGGTGGGAGTCAAATCCAGTTGGCAGCAAGTCTTGTTTCCCAGGACACGGTTTTGGGGCCAGTCTTATTTAATCTTTATTGGTTATCTGGATGAGAGGATTGAGTGCTCCCTTAGTGAGTTTGCAGACAGCACTAAATTGGGTAGGAGCATTGATCTGCAGCTCCAAGGTAGGAAGGCTCTGCAGAGACACCTAGGCAGGCTGGATCAGTTGTATGAGGTTTAAAAATCCAAGTGCTGAGTCCTGTGGTTGGACCACAATAACCCCGTGCAATGCTATGGGCTACAGAGTGTTTGGAAAGCTGCCCATCGGAATAGAGCCTGGAGGTGCTGGTTGATAGCTGACTGAACATGAGCCAGCCATGTGCCCAGGTGGTCAAGAAGGCCAATGACATCCTGGCCTGCATCAGGAGTGGTGGCCAGCAGGAGTAGGGCAGTGATCATGTCCCTGTACTTGGCACTGGTGAGGCTGCACCTCAAATACTGTCTTCACCTTTGGGCCCATCACTGCAAGAAAGACATTGAGTCACTGGAGCATGTCCAGAGAAGGACATGAAAGCTGGCAAACAGTCTGGAGAACAAGTCCTAGGAGGAGCAGCTGAGGGAACTGGAGTTGTTTAATATGGAGAAAGGGTGGTTGACGGGAGACCTCATTGCCTTTATGACTACTTGAAAGGAGATTGTAGCAAGGTGGGTGCTGATCTCTTCCCTAGTATCAACTGCTAGAGTGAGAGGAAATGGTCTGAAATTGGTCCAGAGGAGGTTTAGATTGATTATTAGGAAAAAATTCTTTACTGAAGGAGTGGTCAGGTGGTGGAGTTACTTTCCCTGGAAGGGTTCAAGAAGAGACATGGCACTTCAGGACATGGCTTACTGGCCATGGTGGTGTTAGGTCAGTGGCTGTATTTGATGATCTTAGAGGTTTTCTGCAATTGCAATGACTCTGTGCTTCTGTGAAATAGTAAGATCAGCTATTTTGTAAGGTGAACAGGTTCTCATCATTTTGCCTCACAGCTTGAATTTGTAAAAGTATTAAATTGCTTAACTCCTGCTATTTAAAACAAAATATGAATCTAGAAATTGGACCCTTGATACATAATTGCCTATTTTAAAAGAATGTCATTTGAGCTATTTTTTTCCTTGTGTTCCACAGGCTACTTCATTGTTACATTCATATGCAACCATCGTTCCTGAAAAACAATGTCTTGTACAGTACCTTTCTATATTTTAAAGTCATGGACAACATCAGCATGACTGCAGGGTTGGGTTTTTTTTGGTTTTTGGTTTTTTTTTTTGGTAAATACAAATAGAGCACAAGAGAAACAGAAAGCACTTATGCTTTCACTAGCTTATTTACTAGATTCTTGGCAGGGAAAGGCTTTAAACACTTTGTGAAGACTGATATTAAATATATCAGCTTTTAACTACACATAACAGTTCCTTTGTTCCTCACTTGGAGACCCTCTGTGGGGTAGATTCTGTACCATTTCTGCATGCACATCCTTGCAGTTGCTTTTGTGGTGTACTTGCATAGTAGTCCTCTAAAGCCATAAACCTTGAACTTCGTTTTTATTTGCACATCACATTTTCCTACAGTTCAGGTTTGCCTGATGAATAGTCATCAAATAGGTGTTTTAGGAAAGTTCACAGGTAGTGAGAGTTAATTGCTCAAAGGAATTCAGACTTCTAGCTTTGTTTGCCTCGGTTTTCATATCTATTTCTGAATGCCTGTGCAATTTGCATTTTCACAGTGTGGTGTAAAAGGTGCCACCTGTTGGGGGTGTTCAAGAAAAGCCTGGATGAGGCACTTGGTGCCATGGTCTAGTTGACTGGCTAGGGCTGGGTGCTAGGTTGGACTGGATGATCTTGGAGGTCTCTTCCAACCTGGTTGATTCTATGAGTCTATGGTTCTATATCTGAAAATAATGTGTGTTAGTATTAGAAATTACTACAAAATTATTAGGAATTAATGTACAAAATATTCTGATTTTGTTAATTTTATTCACAGTTATGCTGTGCTGTTGTGAGTTATGCTTCACTAAAGAGTTAATGCTTCTTTTTGTTAGAGATTTCACTGATGTTGCAGAGCTTTTCTTCTGATTTTTTTTTTTATAGTAAGGTCAGATGTGATTCTCCAATGAGTAGAATCATTCCTGTAATACACATATTCAAGGCACAGACAGGCCAAAGAGAGGAAGTTCTTGTAGAGTAGAAATCACAAATCACAGGATGTGGTCAGGCCACACCTTGAGTACTGTGTCCAGTTCTGGGCCCCTCAATTCAAGAGAGATGTTGAGGTGCTGGAATGTGTCCAGAAAAGGGCAACAAAGCTGGTGAGGGGCCTGGAACACAAACCCTATGAGGAGAGGTTGAGGGAGCTGGGGTTGTTTAGCCTAGAGAAGAGAAGGCTCAGGGGAGACCTCATTGCTGTCTACAACTACCTGAAGTGAGGTTGTAGCCAGGTGGGGGTTGGTCTCTTCTCCCAGACAACCAGCAATAGAACAAGGGGACATAGTCTCAAGTTGTGCCAGGGGAAGTATAGGCTGGATGTTAGGAGGAAGTTCTTCCCAGAGAGAATGATTTGCCATTGGAATGAGCTGCCCAGGGAGGTGGTGGAGGCACCGTCCCTGGAGGTGTTCAAGAAAAGACTGGATGAGGCACTTAGTGCCATGGTCTAATTGACTGGCTAGGGCTGGGGGATAGGTTGGACTGGATGATGTTGGAGGTCTCTTCCAACCTGGTTGATTCTATGATTCTATGATTATGGGTTGGATGGGACCTCCACAGATCTCTAGTCCAACCCCTCTGTCGTATCAGGACCGTAGAATCTAGCACAGGTCACACAGAAATGCATCCAGATGGGTCTTGAAAGTCCAAAGAAAGAGACTCCACAACCTTTCTGGGGAGCCTGTTCCAGTGTTCCACAACCCTTACAGTAAAGAAGTTCTACAAAATGTAGTGTCTGCAAATGATTCCCGTTCTACTTTAATATTCCTTATGTACAGTTGCAGTATTTCATGGTACTAGTTAATGTGAGGTGTGGGTCTGGATGGTGCTGTGTTCAGGTCTGGGAAACGTGACTGAGTATAAGTGAAAAACACTTGATCAAGCAGAGATAGATTCATGTAAAATGCAGAAGTAGAAAGCTGTATTATTTTTAAAAGCACATGCCCATCAGCCCCTTATTTCCTTGTCTAAGCTCATAGGGAAATAAGGAATGACACTTTAAAGACCTGGCTGAATGGAGAGCTTTGGCTGGAGCTCATGAACAAAAGGAGAGTTTATGGCCTCTGGAAAAGGGGATGGGCCACTCAGGAGGAGACAGTGAAACAGTGCAGAGAAAAAATAAGAAGGGCCAAAGCACAACCTAGAACTCAGTCTAGCTACTGCCCTAAAAGATAGTAAAAAATGCTTCTCTAGATCTATTAACAACAGAAGGAGGGCTAGGAAGAATCTTTATCATGCAGGGGAAAACACTTAGTGGAAAAGGGTGAGAAAAAGGCTGAGGTACTTAATGCCTTCTTTGCCTCGTCAGTCTTCAGCATCAGGACTAGTTGTTTGATGGGTCGCTAACCTCTAGAGCTGGAAGACAGGGATGGGGAACAGGAGGCATCCTCCATAATCCCAGAGGAAATGGTGAGTGACCTGCTGAACCTCCTAGATGTACAGAAGTCTAGGGGGCCAAAGGGGTTACACACAAGAGTGCCAAAGGAGTTGGCAGATGTGCTTATCAAGCCTTCATGATTTATCTTCAGCCCTGGCTAACCGGGAGGTCCCAGTGGAATGGAGATTAGCAAATGTGACGCCCATCTACAAGAGAGGCTGTAAGGAGGATCTGGGGAGCTACAGACCTGTCAAGTCTGACCTTGGTGCCAAAGGTGGTCATGGAACAAATCACGTTGAGTTTCCATAACACACCACTTACAAGACAATCAGGCAATCAGGCCCCATCAGCCTGGTTCATGGAGACCAGTTCCTACTTAATAAATCTCATCTCCTTCTATGACAAGGTGACTGACTTGGTGGATAAAGGGAAAGGCTGTGGATATTGTTTACTTGGACTTCAGTAAAGCCTTTGATACTGCTCCCCACAGGATCCTGATTAAAAAAAATGTCTGTCCTAGGCCTGGATGGGTGCACACTCGTCACAACCAAACAGTGCCTGGATGTCCAAGCCCAGAGAGTTGTAGTGAATGGAATTGAATCCAGGTGGCAGCTGGGCGCAAGTGGTGTTGCCCACAGCTCAGCGCTAGGGCCACCTAGATCTTTTTCAATGATCTTGATGAGGAGACTCTTCTCATAAGTCACAACTGGCATCAATTTATGCCAGGGAAGGTTTAGGTTAGACACTGTGAAAAACTTCTATACCAAAAGGATTATCAAGAACTGGAACAGGCTGCCAGGGAAGTGGTTGAATCAAAATCCCTGGATGTATGTAGAAGTGGTCTAGATGTGGTGCTGAAAGACAGGGTGTAGTAGTGGCCCAAGCAGAACTGGACTTGGTGACCATGAAACTCTTTCCCAACAACAGTGGTCCTCTACCCACAGTCTCAGCAGAGTCATGTAGGATCTTCTTTTAGTGATTTCTTCCAGGTTTTCTTTGTGAATCTGTCCTGGATCCAGATCCTTGCTAAGAAAAGCTTCAGCTTCAGTCATTTCCATTCATTTAAACTGAGAAAAGTGTTTAAGAATGGACTTTTCCAAACCACTGCAGCTGGGAGGATACTTTCCTTTGAAAATCAATAACCACGTGCTCTTGTCTGACTCAGGAGTTCTTTTCACTTCTCCTCCAAGTAGAAAGCAGAAGCCAGGTGAGACACTGGCTCTTGGCAGTGTTTTCAAACAGTTTGTGAGTCCCCAGCTAAGAGCTGCTGAAGGGGCTTTTGTTCTCATGTCCTTTTTTTCAAAATCAGTGCCCTTGGTCACTGTTTCTCATGGGTGCTAAAAGCAACCTGACCATACTGTAAGTGATACATAACGATAATAAATAAGAACTGGAGTTGCTCTCTGGAGGCACAAGTATCCACTTAAGGTCTTTTTCCTTGGACACTGGTGTACTGAGTTGCTCTCTGGAGGCACAAATATCCACTTAAGGTCTTTTTCTTGGACACTGGTGTATTGAGAGGACATACATCTGAATCTGCTGCAGGATTCCATATGCCCCATGTAAGTGTGTCACTGGCAGTGTCATATGAAAGTGATCCAAGGTACAAGGCCTTGCAGATGATACAGAAGAGATGAGAAAGCAGTCTAGGGGGGCGAAGTGTTGTCTGATAGCTGTGAGCATCAGTGCTTCAAATAAGAAAAAGTAAAGGTCACCAAAATAAATAGGAGAGCTGACAGTATGTAGCAGTGTTCCTGGATTATTGTGTGTTAAGGCTAGATGGGACAATTTGATCACCAAGTCTGACCACAAGATGCATGTCAGCCAGCCTCAGTTAATTTCTTTATCTAACCCATCTTTTTTTTCTGGATAAATCCAGTGTTGAATTAAAGACTGAAAGAATCATCTGTAAATTGTCATGTCATCAACACATCATTTGGACTCATCACCCACTGTCTTTATCTTTGTTGAATGTAGGAGTCATACAGAGCAGGCAAGCAGAAAAAAAAATTGCCTACTGGGTTTGTTGTTGGTCTTTAATTTAGAGAAATACCATAATCAGCATGATTTGCATCCAGTTGCCACGACTGTGCAGCTACCAGAACCCCCTGAGGTTTGTTTTGGCTGGTTGATAATGCGCCTTGCTTGTGCAGAAGAGCAGTGTGGAACGCTCTTAGTAGCAAGGCTTGTACCACAGCAAGACACCTAAGGACTTACTGGGGCCTTTTCCCTTGAAAAATACTTCCAGTGGACGTGGTGGGATTTTTCCTTATCCCAAGGAAGAACATCTAACCTCACAGCTGTGAGTATGGCTTGAAGCAACAGCAGTATCAGCTTGGTAAATATCCTTGAAGACCATTAAGTATGTCTTTGCTAACAAATGTATGCTAATACCGCCTATTTGTATTCACAGACTCCTCTACTCACAACTAGAAGTTAACAGTCATATATGTTATGCATATTTCACTTTCGATGAGCCACAGAGAATGTAAATCTCTTTTTGCTTTCACCTGGAGGGTTTAAACTATTGTATTAAGATACTAAGAATTATTAATTTAGCGTTGGAAGTCCCTGGCTTCATCTGCTTTTTGTGTTGGAGGAGGTGGCAGCCTGAGCACAAACGTGACAATGAGTGAGATTTAGTGTGCAAGATTATTTGCAGAAAGCAAAAGCTTGAGTAAAAGAATACAAGGAGTGCTGCCATAGCTGCCTTTGAAGATCTGTTATGCTATTCTGAACAGCATATATATATGGAAAGAGGATAACCCTTTTGTTTCCTTATACTGTAAATCATTAAAACAAGGAGAAATAGTAACACAAGACCTCAGTAATCAATCATGGTATACTAATAGCTGTACTTCCAGCATCCTGTTTACTATCACTCCACCCATTAAATGGCTTGCTGAAATGATTAATTACACAGGTATTGCTAAAATCAGCTAGAAAACAAGGTGCTTTTAGATAACTAACTGAGAAAAAGAGCAGGCACAGTTAATGCAAGTGTGTGTGTGAAGTGTATAATTGGTGAGCTTTAGTCAGGCATTGCATGTGATGATTTGGAGCACAGGCAGGAGGTAGATCTGCAGCAGTTCTTAGGCACTTTTGCAGACTCAGAGGAAGACAGGTTACTTCAAGTACAGAACTGAATGAGTTTGAGACCTTGTGCCTGAAGTTCCTCTTCACCCTTCATTTACACTTTGGTGGGAGGAGGTGTTCAAGGTACAGCTGAAGCTGTGCATTATTCAGTGTTGGGAAAGGACATATCTGAGAGCAGAGAAAGGACTTGGAAGCCTTGGTACAAGAGGAAAGCTGTGATGTTGTCACCATCACAGAAACATGGTGGAATGACTCACACAACTGGAGTGCTGTAATCAGTGGCTACAGACTTCAGGCAAGGGAGAAGGGGTGGAGGAGTGGCCCTATGTATTAGGGTTGCTCTGGACATCATGGAAGTAGAGATAAAGGATAATCAGGTTGGGTCCCTATGGGTAAGAATTAGGAGAAGGCAACAAGATTGACAACCTGATTGGAGTCTGTTATAGACCACCCAGCCAGGAAGAAAAGGTTGACTTATTATTCAGGCAGCCTTCAGCTGCCTCAAGATCACCTGGCCTTGTTCTTGTGGGTGACTTTAACCTGCCAGACTTCTGCTGGGACTTTAACACTGCAGAGAAGAGGCAGTCTAGAAGGTTCTTAGAGTGTATGGAGGACAACTTCTTATCTCAGCTGTTATGTGAGTCTAGCAGGGTGCAGCCCTGCTTGACCTGCTGTTCACAAACAGAGAGGGGCTGGTGGGAGATGTGGTGGTTGGAGGCTGCCTGGGGTCCAGTGACCATGAAATTACAGATTTTTCAGTATATGGTGAAACCAGGAGGGGCATCAACAAAATCTCCACACTGGACTTCCAGAGGGCAGACTTTGGCTTATTTAAGAAACTAACTTGGAAAGATCCTTGGGAAACAGCCCTTAAAAGCAAAGAGGTCCAGGAAGGTTGTACCTACTTCAAGAAAGAGCTCCTGAAGGCACAGGAGCAGCTGTGCCATTGAGCCAGAAGATGAGCTGATGAGGGAGAGAGCCAGACTGGATGGGCAAGGAGTTTCTGAAGGAATTAAAGAAAAAGAAGAGGTTATATCACCTTTGGAAAAAAGAGGAGGCACCCCAGGAAGAGTTCAAGGATATTGCCAGATCTTGTAGGAAAGAAATGAGAGAGGCAGAAGCCCAATTAGAACTTATACTGGCCACAGCTGTGAAGGAGAATGGAAGATGTTTCTATAAATATATTAATGGCAAAAGAAGGGCCAAGGACAACCTCCAGTCCTTATTAGATAAAGAGGGGAATATAATTACAAAAGATGAGGAAAAGGCAGAGGTACTTAACACCTTCTTTACCTCAATCTTCACTAGTGGGACAGGTTGTCTCTAGGACAACTGCCCTCCTGAGCTGGCAGAGGGAGCCAGGGACCAGTACAGTCCCCATGCAAATCCAGGAGGATGCAGTAAGGGACCTCCTGAGCCACTTGGATCCTCACAATTCTGTGGGATCCATCCTAGGGTGCTGAGAGAGCTGGCAGATGAGCTGGCCAAGCCACTCTCCATCATTTATCAACTGTCTTGACTCATTGGAGAGATCCCCTGGAGACTGGAAGCTGCCAGTGTGATACCCATCCACAGGAAGGGCCAGAAGGAGGAACCAGAAAATTGCAGGCCTGTCAGCCTGACCTCAGTGCCAGGCAAGGTCATGGAACAGGCCATCTTGAGTGCCATCACACAGTACCTACAGGGTGGCCAAGGGATCAGGGCCAGCCAGCATGGGTTTAAGAAGGACAGGTCCTGCCTGACCAACCTGATCTGCTTTTACGATCAGGTTACCTGCCTGGTGAATGTGGGGCAGGCTGTGGATGTAGTCTACCTGGACTGCAGCAAAGCCTTTGACACTGTCTGCCACAACAAGCTCCTGGCCAAGCTGGCAGCTCATGGCTTGGACAGATTCATGCTGAAATGGGTCAAGAATGGGCTGGAGGTCCAGGCCCAGAGGGTGGTGGTGAATGGTGCCACATCCAGTTGTCAGCCAGTCACTAGTGGTGTTCCCCAGGGATCAGTGCTGGGCCCAGTCCTGTTCAATATCTTTACTGGTGGTATGGATGAGGGGATTGAGTCCAGCATCAGTCAGTTTGCAGATGACACCAAGTTGGGAGCAGGTGTCAGTCTGGAGGGTAGGAGAGCCCTGCAGAGGGATCTTGACAGATTAGGTGGGTGGGCAGAGGCCAATGGGATGAGATTTAACAAGGCCAAGTGCAGGATTCTGCACTTTGGCCCAAACAACCCCAAGCAGTGCTACAGACTGGGGCCAGAGTGGCTGGAGAGCAGCCAGGAAGGGACCTGGGTGTACTGGGAGACAGTAGGCTGAACATGAGCCAGCAGTGTGCCCAGGTGGCCTGGAGAGCCACTGTCCAGAGAGGGACGATGAAGCTGGTGAGGGGCCTGGAACACAAACCGTATGAGAGGCTGAGGGAGCTGGGGCTGTTTAGCCTGGAGAAGAGGAGGCTCAGGGGGGACCTCATTGCTGTCTACAACTACCTGAAGGGAGGTTGTAGCCAGGTGCAGGTTGGTCTCTTCTCCCAGCAACAGAACAAGGGGACACAGTCTCAAGTTGTGCCAGGGGAAGTATAGGCTGGATGTCAGGAGGAAGTTCTTCACAGAGAGAGTGATTTGCCATTGGAATGGGCTGCCCAGGGAGGTGGTGGAGTCACCATCCCGGGAGGTGGTGGAGTCACCATCCCGGGAGGTGGTGGAGTCACCATCCCTGGAGGTGTTCAAGAAAAGCCTGGATGAGGCACTTAGTGCCATGGTCTGGATGATTGTCTAGGGCTGGGTGCTAGGTTGGAGTGGATGATCTTGGAGGTCTCTTCCAACCTGGTTGATTCTATGATTCTGTGACTGATGTGCAGTGCTGCTTGTTGCATGAGGAGTTCTATACTTCTGAAAAGAGAGCAGGAATGTCTGGCTGGTAGTCATGAGTTAGGGATTGTAGCTGCTGTGAGCTTGAAAAACTTTAAGGTAAGCATGTGTTTGTGCTAAGCTGATAATTTAGTATGGAGGGTGAAAGAATGACTAGTCTCTATGTCAGTGAAGTACTGTAGGAGTTAATAGACATGGAAGAGCATAAGACTAAAAATTACTGCTCAAAAAGACAGCAGAAAAATTACCTTCTCTTCCATCAGCTGTCTTTTACACCCTTCCTGCTTTTTACTGTCTGTGCCTCAGCTTTTCATGAAAGAATGGTAAGAGTCTGAAAGAAACACCACCAGTGGAACCATTGGACTTGGTGCTTCACAAGCAGCACTCCACTGAAGTGGCTGAATGACCTATCCTTTTCCAGCCCCGCACCCAGGGGCAGGCTGCTATTGCTTCTGGGTTTGGCATGTGTTATTAGCTGCTGTACAAATAGCTACCAGTTTAACTACCGCAGGTAAAGAAAGGAAAGGGCAGAGTGTACAACTTTTGTTTCTTGAGTATGAACAGAAAAGAAACTACAACTCTGTACAACCTCAGGAATACAGTGCTTGTTTCCATCCTGTCTTACTCCTTCAAGTGCTTCAAGGAAGTGAATGAAAGGTGGGAGCTGTGGTGTTTTACCACAACAAATGATTTATACAGATGACTTGGACTGCTTTCCTTCATTCTTCTCTGAGTCTCTGACATATGTTGAAGGACTCCTTTTTGTTTCCTAATGAAAGCCCCCAAAAAACCATTCTTTCAGTTGCTATTTATGATGGGGATCTTTTGCACTTCAGTACAGCTGGCAGGCACCAAAGCTTTACACCTGAATCACATTTTCTTAGTCAACCTTTCGCATACTATGCTAAATGAGAGGCTAGCAGAAAATCCTATGAGCAATTACAATAATAGGATAATAATAATAATCATTGCAGTTCCTTGCACTTATGTAGTGTCTGTGAGATTAAAATGAGATTCAGCATAACGTTAGCCATTTGAAAAAGTGTGGATATCCCCTGCCAGAGGCTTCACCTTCAGAAATTGCTCTCCCTGGCCTCAGCTTCTTGTTCTCTTATCTTTGGTGTGGTCAAGCAGGGCTGTTCAACAATTGACTGCACAACTAAAAGTTGTGAAGAAAAATGTGAATGAATGGAATCAGCAACATGAAGAAAGTTTGATTCTTGTGTGTGGCTGCCAAAGACAGGAGAACATTAAGGGATAAAACCTCTCTCCAAGTTCAGAGGGAGCATGCTTACATAAGGCAGTTTTTATCCTTGACTGCACATCATCTTAGGAGCATTAGTGAGAGGTAAAAGTGTGCAACCAAAAACATAACACATAGGTGCAGCTTTAAGTCTGTTGATCTCTTAAGATCTGCATTAAGATAACGCACTTCCTTCCTATCTGATCCTGTCTGTGAAACTGTTGTCTGCAAACTGTTAGATTACAGTAAAGTACAGATTACAGTAAAGAAGCAGTTTCTGTCTGCTGAAATAATATCCTTTGGGGCCTCTTCCTGGCCCCAGAAAAGTGCTTCATACTTAATTAACATTGCAAAGTTCAATGTCAGTCTTTCAAAATATTGTACCTATTGTTAGTGCTGTGATGATAGTAAGTTCCTTAAGGATGCATGTAACCACAGTTTATTCACTGAGACAAAAATAGCAAAGTTATTTAAAATCCCAGATACTATTTTCTTTTTTGGTGCTGCTACCTGTAACTTTCTATTGTAAGAATACAAAACAACTCCACCCTTTTAGTGGGAGCCCACCACTTTTCTCACCTCTCTCTGAGGAGAGATGAAGTTACCCAAACCTGTCAGAAGGCAGGAACACAGCAGACTGCCTACAGCTATGGCATGGGTGACTGAAAAAGTTGTTTTTGTCACCTCGATTCATGTGACTATACTGAGACTTCAAGAGATCAAGTGATGTCTCAGGCTTCCTGAACTCCAGGATGTGCTGTAGTTCTAGCTCCTTATACAGTGAGTTTTAATGCCTGGTAGATCTCTATGGAGGGCAACCTGGATGTAGCCATTCTTCTGTCTGTTTTGATCTAATGCCCTGGAAGCTGTCCCAAAGGATTGTAACAGAGGTTTGCTGAAGTGTCCCGTGTTTCTGCCACTCCATTGTCTAGCCTGGTATTTGCATCTCCACATGGCTGTACTAAGGACATGAGGAGAGCAGAAGAGATGATGTCTGGCAAGCCTGGTCTTGCTGGGGCCTTTTTCTCCTGCACCTACACCCCGCACAGGAAAGTCCCTACCCTGGGAGGGCACTGATCTCTGCTCCCTTTTTCCAAGTGAACCAAACTGCACAAGCAGCAATAGAGGGGTACAACTTCTGTCCTTCTCCTCCAAGGCCTCCTGTACATGTTTATGACCTACACTTTTGCTCTGGCTTTCTTGCACATAGAGAATTTGAGCAGCAGTTTAATTTCTGGAGCTCAAACAGTTTGTTTCTTAGGACTGTTACTTGCATCTCAAATTATGCGCTTGGTCGAATCTGTCACTGAGAAAGGAGTTTTGGGATGGCAGGGACAGATCATTGAGGCTATACTACAGTATTTTGGGATGGTATCTTAGGTTGGATTGCAGAGGTGGACACGTGAAAACATCTTGGTTTCTTCCATGTGTATGTAGAAACAACTTTATAAAATTCTTATGCATCTGAAGTTCTCTAATTGGGCTTTATGTTGGCAATTGCAAACATTTGGGAGATGCTTTCCGTGCAGAGAACTTAAGTGACTGGCAGGGCAAATCCCAGTATTCCACTGGAAGCATGGATAGGGTTTAATTTACTCGAGCCAAACTGTTCTTTAATTCTGATTGAAACCAGTGCCCAGAAGTCTGAGTAAATGCATGTAGCTAAGAGAGAGCTGTCCTGTACATGCTTTTTTATCCTTCTGTCAGCTAACTCAGTGATCAAAATACTAAATCTAGCACTCAGACAGCTTTTGAATTTATGGCAGTCCCTGAAGGACTTTGACTTACAGTTATTCATATAGGTAGTTCTTAAAATTTATGGCAGAAATAATAACTCTGTGATAATATTTGCCCTATTGCTTATTTAGAGCACTGCGTGTGAAAACAGAAAAACGGAGCCCCTGGAAATTCCTGGGGCAGAGCTTCGGCACAGCGCTTTGCTGTCCCTCACAGTGCATGGAAGCGAGAGACATTTCAGAGACTTTAGACAATTTTCAGAATTTGCAGAGATGTAAAACCAAAGTGAGATTTGGCCCAGAGCAGCAACTAGTATATTTAGCTATATTTGAGGTGCTCTGCATATTTTTTTTCCACTTGACTAGTGTTTTCCGCTGTTCAGGAATGTGCACAGTAGAATCATTTAGCGAGTTGTCTCTGCCCTGCTGCAACTCACACAGGATGATGATGATCTTCAGCAGTCTGTTGTATCCTGCTCCCTGCTCTGTTGCTGTTTGCAGTATCGCCCAGAGCACACTCTGGATCTCAAGAGGTTAGAGCAGTTCTCTTGGGTCTAGGCAGTAACGAGGCCATCCTGGAAAAATGAGAACGGGCAGCTGGAGACAAGTGGAGTCAAGTCTCAGTGAACTGCCAGATGTGGTATTGCCCTATCTTCTCCCTTCCCTCTTGGGCCATCACATCCACCAAGCTTCATGAAGGGAACGTGCCTACTAAGTCAGAATTTCTATCAAGGATGTTTTCAATATATATGTTTTTGATCATACCTGCCATCTGTGTTTTGCATGTTCCTATGAACATCTCTTGGAAGTGTGATGTCTTACAGTACACAGCAGTGGGGACAAGAGGGGGAAGCGTAAGTGCACAAGGAGACATGGTATTTCCTGGGAAGGAATAGGAAATGAGCCAGAGAGCTTTCTCAGATGGAACTGCTGTAGTCAATGCTTTTTTGTTTTAGTTTGATCTGTAGTCAAACAGAAAAACTGACCTGAAGAAAAACCCTTCTGTAGTGGGGGCAGAAAATGTCTTTATATTAGTGTTCTAACATTCCTGTCTTCGCAAGAAGAGGATTAGCAATGTGATATCTGTGAGGTCTCTTCCAACCTTGATGATACTCTGTGTGTGTGTGTGTGTGTGTGTGTGTGTGTGTGTGTGTGTTTTCAGATCTGTTTGGGATGCTGGCTTCCTGTGTTGTTTATTTTGCTTCTGTTTGGTTTGGGTTTGGTTTGTTTTGTCTTGCATTCGAATCTAAGAACCAGGAAGCTCCCATATAAATACTACAAGTCTTAAAGTAAATTAAAACTCCGAAGTGGGTGAACGTGGGCAAAGCTGGTTCTTTCCACTTCAGTGAGGCACACCAGGGAGGTGTTGTGTTGGATTAATGTTGTTTCACAGGTCATTAACGACCCGTGGAGGACCTGCCGCCTCGCTGCCACCCTGGGAAGTGGCAATGCTCCCAAGCAGGGCTTGTGGCGTCCCTCCCTGCGGGGTACTGCTGTACCTGCCGCTGCCAGCCCAGCCCAGCTTGGCTTCGTGAAGGGACTTACACTCACACGGGTAATGGACAGGGCTACTTTTAGGGTGAGGACAGGGTTAAGCTCGTAGGATTGCACTAACACCATGTGGACTGCAGCTACTGGAGAATATTGGGACAAAGCTGCATTAAGCTCTAGTGCCTGCCCTGCTGAACAGTGCTCACCTCCGTGGCTGGCTGCTGTGGGCTGGGGTCCAGACACGGAGCTGCCTGCTGCAGACTCACCTGCATCCTTACAGGGAAGGGCGCTGGGCAAGTGGGCTTGGAGAGGACATCAGCTGTTCTTCCACAGAGGTTAGAAGCCTATAAACACTGATTACCAGCCTCAGGCTTACTGCAGTGAATATCGTCATTAAAAGCTCAATTACAACCACTAATGTGAATATAAGTGACTCCAAAAATAGGTGATTTCAGAGGAAAACTTTCAGACCTTTTAATAAGCAAAACAGCTAATGTTTGTGTTTATGCCTTGAGCTTGTAGGGGACTTTTCCTTGCTCTTTAGGGTTAATAAACTGTGGCTGTGTCATAAGAGCATGTCTGCTAAGTGTTTCTAGCAAGACTCCTTGAAATGCTGCCAGAAGACCTGGAGAGCTGCATACCTTGCTCTTAACACAGAGTGACAGCTTTGCATCACACATTGTGCCACTGCATAGCCAAGATACCGAATTGTAATTACCCAGTGTATTTATAATTCATTAATAAGAGGTAGACAAATAACCTGGAGTGGCACTGTAGTGCAAAAAAAGATACTTGGAAGGTGGTGCATAGGTAACAGATGCTGGAGTAGAATGTGGGGAATTTTTCTTTCCTCCATTTTGTCATGCTGCAGGTTTTTTGCTCAAACTCCCAAAGTTGTTCCAGGAGAAAGCACTGAAAATAGGGCAAACGTACATCCACTCACAATTCTGAAACAGATTCTTAAGTAAAATGTGAACTGCTGAACACAAAACCTGGAGAAGCTGCCATAATGTTTTGTTATGTTCCATGGCAAACACTTCTTCAGTAATATCAACACCCATTTAAATTTTGGATGTGTCGAATGAAGTTTTTCTCAGCAGTGGCCCTTCCACCTTTTCTTGGATAAATATGCAAGTGTAATTGACTTAATGATAAGTATTCCTGGAACTGCTTATCAGTTTAGATGATATGACAGGTGATATGTTGTTGATTTAATGACATAAAACCATGTTTAGGTAATGAACTTTTCACAGTCGTTCTCTTGTAAACATATAATCATCAACTTCAGCACTTCTTTTTTCAGGCTAAATTAAAAGTAGCGTGTGATAAATGTAATGTATATGCAATTTGCCACACACTCAGCTGTAACTTGAGTCAAGATAGCAGAGTACAGTGTTACCTAACCATCAGACTGGCTTTAGAGGAGTAATCAGCTATGTAAAAATGATGAGTACCTGCTTTTATATCATTAGAGATAATGGAAATAGCTGGGTATGGTTTTAACTGAGCGGTGAATAAACGGCACCTGTTCAGTATATATGTCCATAGTTTGAAGAGTCAGTTTCAGTTAAAGATGGGAGAACGTCTTTTTTGCTTCTGAAGGTGTCTTTAGGCACTTGGATGAAAATAGCATTTGATACGAAGCAGGAGTTTTATGTAGGGTTAGTAGCAGATACTTGTTACAGTGCTTGTAAATGTAATGGTTTTGAGTTCTTCAGTGTTTTTCAGGTGAGAATTTCAGAAGTGTTTGTGCTATTCATGAAGTAAGTTTCTGAACGTTACACAATTAGGTAAAATATGAAAACGTTGTTTCAGTTGCTGCTCAGGTGAATTTACTTTCTCTGTGCTGTAGTGGGTCAGGAATGCTGAGCAGAGTGGAGATCCAGAGCAAGGCTCGTGTCTTCTCTCCCAAGCAGTCTGTGCAGGGCAGGGGTGAAAATTAAGATCTCTAATTTTTAATGCCAGGCAAAATTCATCAACTAATATCCATGAGGAGAGCTCCCCATTGCTGCTACCACAGAGAACAGTAGCTATCTGGGCTATTTTCTTCCAGTTGGGGGTTTAAGGCCTAATTTCCATCAGTGGTGTGTAGAGGACATGCGCTGCTCCAGCAGCCAGAAAGCTGTGTGAGATGCTGTTGCTCACTTTTGGAAAAATAGGGCTCGATTTTTCTCTCAATTGAGTCACTATATGTCAAAAGCAGTTTATTCTGTCTGGGGGGAAAAAAAGCTTTCTGTTGGAGCAGACACATGGGTTCACCCAATTACAGAATCAGTAATTACATAAAGTGACTTTAGCCATCAGCTTCTGTTTAAATTTATTTTGTAAAATAAATAGAATCAGCCAAATCTCTTTTGCTTTGCAGTTTCTGGAACAGCTGGAAATCTCAGAAAGATTCAGTACCCAGCTGTATAAGCTGTATGTGCCATGGCATCTCCTAAGCACATGTCTCAAAATGACTCTGGGTCCATGTAGTGATTTGGGTGTTACCTGCCCCCTGCCCCCCCCCACTTTGGAAATCACCCAGACTAGACTCAGATGGCTCTGGAAATTGGAATGAAGCTTGTTATTTACAGCTGGCACAATATACAAGCAGATATTTGCAGTACATACAGTTATATACAGAAATATACAAGGTAAAAGGTAATACAGAAACACAACTCCCCTCCCAGAAACCTGAGTCCCCAGGAGGGGCTCCCAACTGCCCTTCCACCTTCTCCCACCTCTCTCAACCTTACCCCAGTCCCAAGGAAGAATGGAGGTTCAACCAGGGTGTTAGGAAGCAAAGTGGATTAATCAGAGAGACGGCAGAGAGGTTAGAGAGAGAAATGCAGTCCAGAACTCCCAAGCAGAAGGGCCATATCTATGTTTTGCTTCTTGTTCTTATACATCTCAGCAAGCCTATGAGTGAAGTAGACATCACCCTTGTTTCTCTTTCACAGCCTGTAATCTAGTTCTCACCAAAACGTTCTAGCTAGCTTCAAACTAGCACAGTCCAGTTTCTGGCAACTTGATCACCTATGTATCACAGAAATTTCATTTGACCTACATGTTCTCAGCAATAATCTGTTATTTTAAGAATGGAAAATACGCACAAAAATAAAAAAAGAAAAGGAAATCAGTGGTATAAACTATTCAATGCAGTGACTATTTCATGGCATGTTCTGTTCCCCATTTGTGAGAGTTTAAAGGGACGCTTTTATGTTTGGGAAATAGAAATTATCAATGAAAAAATAAGTGCACTGGACAGCCAACTAAAAATAACCAGCACTACATGGTCCATCCAATGTGAATTTAGCAATTCTGCTTTAAAAAAGGATGGGGTCAAGATAGTATTTATCTCTAAAGCATATCTCAGAGAAAATTTATTTATTATTTTTTTTTTCAAAAACATACATCAAAATCAAAGGCAATTATGTGCAAGTGTAAAGTTAGGCATACTTCTGAGCGCTTATCTGAACAAGGTGTTCAAAGCATTTTCAATATTCTGCAGGCCAAAGCATGACTGTTCTACAAATGAAGAAGGAAAAGTAAAAAATGTTAGCTTGAGGCCAAGAAACCAGTTACCAGCAGGACTAGAAGGAACTGAATTCCCTAACTAGCTTCTTGAAAGCTCGAGCACAGCTCAAGAGCCATTTACATATAGGTGTAAGAAGCTTGATGGTGATTGTGTTTTATGGTTGTCTTTATTCTCTGGAAATGCTGTCTGAGAAACAGGACATTTTTTTTTAAGAGCAAATAAACTATTATATTGCAATCTATCACTGATATAAAAAATAAATAGACATTTATGTGTATTTTCTGGGGTTTGTCTTACAGTGTTTTCATGGACGAGTTTATAGCTGTAACAATATGTTTCATTTTCTCTAGTACCATTGAAACTGTCATTTCATTTTAGTGTTTGGTTCACAACTGCTTGCTGGTTTATCATTGAGTTTAAGGTGGTGTATTCCTGAAGCATGGAGTACACTTTTTCCAAGCAAATTTAATTCCCTAATTGTAAAGGGCAAGAATCACAGAATCAGAGAATTGTCAGGGTTTGGAGGGACCTCAAGGATCATCTAGTTCCAACTCCCCTGCCATGGGTAGGAACACTTCCCATTAGATCAGGTTGCCCAGAGCCACATCCAGCCTAACCTTAAAAACCTCCAGGGGTGAGGCTTCCACCACCAACCTGAGCAGCCTATTCCAGTGTCTTGCCACCCTCAAGGTGAAGAACTTCTTCCTAATGTCTAATCTAAATCTTGGATCCATTCCTCCTAGTTCTAGTGCTACTGGATATCCTGACAAATCCCTCACCAGCTTTCCCGTAAGCCCCCTTCAGATACTGAAAGGCTGCAATAAGGTCTCCTTGGAGGCCTCTCTTCTCCAAACTGAGCAACCCCAACTGTTTCCAACCCTCTGATCATCCTCGTGGCCCTTCTCTGGACACATTCCAGCATGTTCATATCTTTCTTGTAGTAAGGGCTCCAGAATTGGACACAGTACTCCAGGTAGGGTCTCACAAGAGCAGTGTAGAGGGAGAGAATCACCTCTTTTGACCTGCTGGCCACAGTTCTCTTGATGCAGCCCAAGATACCATTGGCTTTCTGGGCTGCAAGTGTACACTCACAGCTGTCATTCACCAACACTCACAAGTCCCTCTCCCCAGGACTGCTGTCAAGCCAGTCACTGCCCAGCCTGTATCAGTGCCCCAGCCTAGATGCAAGACCCTGCACTTGGTCATGTTGGGCTTGGGCCCACTTCTCCAGTCTGTAAAAGTCCCACTGGATGGCATCCCTCCAGCATGTCAGCCATACCACACAGCTTGGTGTCACTGGCAAACTTGCCGAGGGTACACTCAACGCCCTCTCCGTGTCACTGATGAAGATATTAAGCAAGACCAGTCCCAGTATTGATCCTTGCGGGACTCCACTTGTCACTGGCCTTCTTGTAGCCAGGTGGGGGTTGGTCTTTCCTGCCAGGCAACCAGCAAGAGAACAAGGGGACGCAGTCTCAAGTTGTGCAAGGGGATATATAGATGTTAGGAGGACGTTCTTCACAGAGAGAGTGACTTGCCATTGGAATGGGCTGCTGAGAGATAATCTTGGAGGTCTCTTCCAACCTGGTTGATTCTATGATTCTATGTACCTGTTGACAGCCATCAAGCCAATTCTTTATCCATCTAATGGTCCATCCATCAAACCCATATTTTACCAGTTTGGAGATCAGGATGTGTACTCAATCACCTCTTCTTTATTCTTCTGCCTCAGCAGTGCTTCTGGTTGCTGAACTATTGCTTTACTATTCTGTTTTAAATTTTTGTTTTAATAATTTATTAAATATGTAGAGTAAGTTTGTCATACACTGATGTTTGCCTCAAGAAAGGCTTCTGAAACTAACTCATCTGTTTGTGGGTGGGCTGTTGTTTAGGAAAAAAACAGATACATACTGACTTTGTAATAACAGTTGGAGTGCGGGAAGAATTGTTTCCAGAGAGTAGGATGAACTCTCAGGGTTTTAAAAAGAATGGTGTGATGAATTTATTTAAGTTATTTTTACTGCATTTCCCCACAAATCATAGAATCATAGAACTGTCAAAGCTGGAAGGGACCTCAAAGATCACCTAGTTCCAACACCCTTGCCGTGGGCAGGGACACCTCACACTAGCCACATCCAGCCTGGCCTTAAAGACCTCCAGGTTCAGAATGTTTGTGTGCAAGAGATTCAGAACAAATGAACAAATGGATGTGTTTTTTGATTGATGAGTGGTAGACCCATGAGACTTCTTTCTGAAGAAAACTGAGGATGTGAATAGTTTGTATGGATTCAAGTACAGATTAGCCATGCACTTGGGGAAGAGGTCCATGAGGCCAAACCACTCAGAAACAGCCAGTGGCTGTAAAGTGAGTGCTGGGACAATATTCAGGGGAAATATCTGGCCACTGCTAGAGGTAGGTGGACTCTTTGCCTGAGGCAGAATTACCATTCATATTTTGGAGTATGTTTCCAGTCCTTTTGCAATTATAGACTCTTTATGTAATATTGTGCTAACTAGATACAAGCTAGACATGACTGAAAATCAGCATCTTTGGACTGTCCACCTAGTCTGGTGGTCCTGGAAGTGGGGACCACCAGAGAGTGCTGCTCATCCAGCTGAGCATCACCCCTGTTACTAAGTGATGGCATGAGAAGCAAAGATGGGACAGGCTGAGACACATTGAAGCAGTTAAGTGTACAACACACACACTCGTATGAAAAGCCTCACAGGTATTTCCAGAGGAGAATCTACCCTTTCTACTCATAAACATCAAAGGCTCTGTAGGGTAAGTGATTAGGAGCTGGAGCTTCTTTTACTTAAGGAAGCCATGGATAATTAATGATTTCGCGTTCTGATTAGAAAATTAACATTGCTGATACTGTCACTAGATAACTGAATTTTAGTATTATAGAAGCCTTTTGAAATGCAATTTGACAGAGCATATATCAGATTAAATTGGATTGATTATGGGAGTTTTGAAGTTGTTGATTTCTTTGAGAGCTCTGTTAACGAAGCATTATATTGTAACAGAACCCATTAATAGCACTGTTCTACTTAGCTAACAGCCCATTACCTTCCATAGGTAATAAAGCTCATACACATGACACCACAGCAAGCAAAGTAGGAGAGGGGACTCCACTGCCTTCACTATAAATCTTAGGGTACGGTTCTAATTTTGTGGTGTTGTGGGGTGTCTCATTTTTGCTGTCAACTTGGTCTGATAGTACTGAGTCCCACAGACATCTTGAAGCAAGACCATGGTTTTGCATTGTCTATTAACATCAGTGGACTGTTGCAAGAATGAAAGGATGGTGCAGTGACAATATATTGTCTGTTCAAGGAACTAGTGAAAAGACATGCTGGGACATGCACCGTGACTCCCAAAATGGCAATGAGATAATTACCTGCATGTAGTTTTCCTGTTTCTTCTAGGTCAGGTGCTCCTCTCCTTAGAGGTCAAAGCAACTGTGTTGTACTCTGGAGTACCATGGAAGTAGGGAAAAATGTACATTAAATATTATAAGTTAATGTCTATAAATATCTGAGAGGTGGGTGTCAAGATGAAGCTGACAATCTCTTTTCAGTGGTGCCTAGTAATAAGACAAAGAACAGTAGATAGAAAGTGGAACACAAGAAGCTACATCTCAAGATGAGGTGAATCTTCTTTACTGTGAGGGTGGTGGAGCACTGGAACAGGCTACCCTCTCCTTCTCTAGGATTTTCTAAACTCTCCTGGATACGTTCCTATGTGATCCTGCTTTGTCAGAGGGTTTGGATGCATTGATCTTCAGAGATCCCTTCCAACCCCTACCATTCTATGATTCCATTAAAATGAGGAAGCCAGCCTCAAAACTAGGAGTAACTGGAGACTTTGGCTGCATACCAGAAGATGTTAAAATTATTTTACAAACTTCCCTGCATTGAATCTTGGCCAAAACCTTATCATCCTGTGTATTTGGAACTTTGGAGAGTGAAAGCCTTGGCAGCTCGTTCCTGAATGTTAGTGCAGCATCTGTGGAGTTCTTTGCCAGTCTCTTGTGTGTTACTGTAATGGTCCCACTGAAGGCAATGGGCAATGTTGAAATGAAGCTGCAGAATATCATCCGAAGTCCATAGATACAACAAAGAGTTACTTGTTCATCTTCTGAGCCTTTTGACACAGGAAAAGATACTTGCACAGCTGGCAGCTCAAAAATTATCTTTTTGAGTGCAGGAAATTGAAGAAGTTGGGAGGTCAAAAAAGAATACAACCCACGTTGCTGTCTGTTGTTACTTCTTGCAACAGAATTGCCTCTAACATGGATGTTTCCAAGTCCGCAGCTATCCTCTGTGGTTGTCTGGGAGCCTGAGAACGAAGCAGCCTGCAGAGGAAGAGACTAACGGATGAAATATATTGTACTGCAGTTCTGTTGCTGTCCAGGTGTGCACAATCTGCTTCATTGTGCTTAGGAGATACCACAGAATGAGTTATTTATTTCGTTATTTATGGAGATTTTTAGGGATGGCAGGAAGATTAAGGATGTGACAAACTATATACTTTCTAGAGATTTGGTTATTTACTTGCCCAAGGATCCTTGCTTGAGCTTGACTGAGGCAAAATCTGAGCTCAGTAGAGGTTAACAGATCTGAGAGCAATAACTCAAGTAAACCTAAACACACCTGACAGAGGCATAGATCTGTCAGCTGTCCTTATTGAAGGAACTTGCATTCTGCAGTTCCAGAACTGGATCAGCCCAATTCCCTCTGCATTTTTATCACTTTTCAGCCACACAAAATTCTCAGGAGTGTCTCGTGCATTACCACCCCAAAAGCTTAATTCAACTTATTTGCCACTGGAACTGAGCTTACAGTCTTGGACCATTAAAATTCTGCCTACATTGCAGGGTGGAGGCAGTAGGTAATATTTAGTTAATTTAAGTCACAGCAACAAAAAAAAAAGCAGGACACAGTGTTGTTGTTCATTGTACCAGACTGCTCCTGGACTAAAATTTCTAAGGCAAAAATGGCTTTATGTGGATATAATTAGACTAAGTTCATTGGCAGCCATCTGAATTTATGTTGTCTCTTTTTCCTTTTAGCAAGTTTTCACTTAGCAGTGCTTTTAGTTTTGTTCTGAAAAGATTCTCCACAGCTAAAGGTGGAAGATTGCGAAGCAAAACCTAGAATCCAGGAATTTTTATTCCACTTAGAGATAAATGCATTGAAACTAAAATGAAAGCAGGTTTCTCAAACAGGAAACCATTTTAATCTATTAAAACAACAATGAGAACAATTAATTTTGAGGACGGGCAAGTGAAACAAGGAGATGAAAAATGATTAAATGGATGGTTAGAGGGATGTTGAGGTGCTAGAGTGCTCCAGTGGGCAATGAAGCTGGTGAAGGGCCTGGAGAATAAATCTTATAAGAAGCACCTGAAGGAGATGGGACTGTTTGTTTAGTTTGAAAAAAGAGGAAGCTGAGGGAAGACCTCATTGCTGTCTACAGCTACATGAAAGGACATTGTGGAGAGGCTGCTGCTGGTCTCTTCTCACAGGTAATTAGTGATAGAACAAGAGAGAGTGGCCTCAAGCTGTGACTGGATAGGTTTAGACTGGACATTAGAAAAAAATGTTTTCACAGCAGGAGTGGTCAGGCATTGGAATGGGCTGCCCAGGGATGTGTTTGAGTCACCAACCCTGGATGTGTTTAAAAGTCATTTGGGTGTGGTGCTTGGGGATACGGTTTAGGGTGCATCAGCTGATAACTTTCAGTTGGACTTGATCCTGAGAGTCTTTTCCAATCTGAGTGTTTCTGTGAAAGGGCCAGCAGATGTGGGAGAGGCTGAAAAACAAACCTGTTGTTAATGGAGTTAACGGAGCAAAGCAATTGCAGAGCACTGAATGTGAGAATAGTTGTACAGCCTGGGCCAAACTCTATCTAAATGCCATCTTGCCTCCAACAGTTGCTGCTGGAGAATATTTAGAGGAAAAAAAAGTAAGAAGGACCTATACAGGGTGATAATTGCTCTGTGACCTGTGGTGTTGCTGGCAGTGTAGAGGTATCTGAAGCCAATGTGTATATCAGTGTCATGGTAACTTTATTCCATCAGGTTATCTATTCTTTGTGACTTTAATCTCCTTCTGAATCTCTGAATCTTCCTGAATTCCACAGTATCTTGGGGTGGGAAGGGGGCATCTGTAGTGTCTTTCCTGTCACTGGTAGTGTCTTTCCTACTTCGAGCTGAAAAATGAATGGCAAGGAAACAAATCTTCTGCTACTGGTAGTTGCTTTTCCAGAATTCATGCAGAAAGCTGCATCAAGATGACTTAGTGAGCTAGACAGAATGTTTCCTCCAAAATAACATTTACTCAAATACACAGATCTGTTGATGTTGAGAAATTTCATTGATCCATCTAGATTTTGCAAGTATGTTTTGAAGCTCGTTCACTCTCTGCCTTTCTTGCCCTGTTTCCTTAGAATTTGTTACATTCAGCTTAGATATACCAATTTCCAGTGTTAGTATTTGATATTTTTGTTTTCAAATCTACTTTAAACTCAGTGTGAAACTGAGAAATTTCAAAATTACTCAAATCCTGAAGGAGATTTTTGTACTTTCAGATGTTTCTATTTCATTGTCCAAAAAAAAAACCAAACCAGCCCAAGGATTTTATCTTCACCCACAGCAGATGCTGATTTTCTTTCCAGAATTACAAGTAAAATCAAAGTTTTTCAGACAGTTTTCCTCCTGCATCTTAAGAAATGTCACATAAAATTAGTTTTATTTCAGATGACGACATTTATATTATAGTACTCATTATTATACTGCAGTCTTGCAAATAATCAAAACATGTGCCCTTAGTACAGGACATGGAATAATCCAAACAGCAGCACTGCAAGACTCTGAATTTCACTACATGTGAAATTCCAAAAAATGTACAGTTAATTTAAAATTCACATTCTACCCAGCTGTGAGGTTGCAGTCTCTCTCCTTATGATTTTTGTGACTGCTCAGTCAAATGAAATCCAGATGAAGAACTAGCACCTGAAGGCATTCTAGATTTGTCAGAGTCCTTTGAACAGGTGGGATTTGAGCAAAAGAAAAATAAAATAATCCGAATTACTAAAAAGAAATGACAGAGTAAAATTGCCTGCTATATGTGTGGTTTCTTTTCCTGAAACTACTGCACTAAAATTTTGACACACAGGAAGTTTTTGAAGATTTCCTTTTGGAGACTGTGCTTCTATTGTAAGTAAGCCCAGCACAATTCATAGAATCATAGACTCAACCAGGTTGGAAGAGACCTCCAAGGTCAGCCAGTCCAACCTATCACCTAGCCCTGTCCAGTCAACTAGACCATGACACTAAATGCCTCATCCAGTCTTTTCTTGAAGACCTCCAGGGACAGTGACTCCACCACCTCCCTGGGCAGCCCATTCCAATGCCAATCACTCTCTCTGGCAAGAACTTCTTCCTAACATCCAGCCTATACTTCCCCCGGCACAACTTGAGGCTGTGTCCCCTTGTTCTATTGCTGGTTGCCTGGCAGAAGAGACTAACACAAAGGAGAAGTCTAATACAATGTCTGTATGTTCTAATGATTTAATAAATGAGCAACGTATTCTATGCTGTCAGTGACCAAGACAGCAGAGAGAGCAGGAATGGAGATGAGTCTAACTCTGCAATGTTGCAGGTTCTCTAGCTGTTCACTATGACAGTTACTAAGACTCTACTGTCCTTGAGAAAAAGTGTAAATCCATTTGCTTCATATTATTTCAGCCTTATATGCCACTTAACAGAGAACAAGAAATTGTCCTGATGACAGACACTGTAATTAGATCTAATAAATTTTATATTCCCCATATTTTTTCCACTCTATATTTTATTGTCATCTTCCTAACTGGGAAGACCACCAGGGTAGGTGAGAGAATTGCTTGGATACTGGAGGCCTTTTCTTGGTTTATTTTGAAGCAACAGAAAACAACTAGAATAGAATGACCATGAATGTTCGTATTCGGTGATATATATCAACTTAATTATCATTTATTAGTAATTTGTTTTGTAAAAGCCATTTTTGTTGTATTAAAAGAATAGAATAAACAAAATTGCCATACTGAATGACAAGACTGGAAGAGAACTTCTCATAATGTAGATTGTTACAAAGCCAGGGCACTGTCCTAGGTTGTAAAAGTGATAGAAGTTGTACAAGAAAATCTACTGTTGGGTGCAGGTTTTTCTTTTCCCCCTTCTTTTTCCCTCTGCAAAGTTAGCACATGTCCTTTAATGAAATTTTAGTTTGCAGAATTACGTGTGTTAATCTGTGAAATTAAGGTCATGCAGCTCAGAGGTAAATAAGTATCCTGGGCTACATCAAGAAGAGTGTGGCCAGCAAGTCAAGAGAGGTGGTTCTTCCCCTTTACTCTGCTCTTGTGAGACTCCACCTCGAGTTCTGCATCCAATTCTGGTGTCCCTATCATAAGAAGGACACAGAGCTGCTGGAGTGAGTCCAGAGGAGGGCCACAAAAGTGGTCCAAGGACTGGAACAGCTGTACTGTGAGGATAGACTGAGTGAGCTGGGGTTGTTCAGCCCAGGGAAGAAAAGATTCTGGGAGAACCTTATAGCTGCCTTCCAGCACCTGAAGGGATCTTACAGGTATGCTAGTGAGGGACTTTTCATAAGGGTGTCTAGGGATAAGACAAGAGGCAATGATTTTAAGCTGAGGGAGAGCAGGTTTAGACTGGATTTTAGGAAGAAGTCCTTCAGCACGGGAGTGGTGGAACTCTGGAATAGGTTGCCCTGGGAGCTTTAGGATGCCTCTTTCCTGAGGGTGTTTAAGGCTGCATTGGATGAGGCTTCGAGCAGCCAAGTCTAACTGAGAGGCACTCCTGCCTGTGGTGGGCAGGTTGGAGTAGATGATCCCTAAGGTTCCTTCCAACCTAAGCCATTCTATGATTCTATAATGATTCTATGATATCGCAGACTACAACTGCAGTGCAATGGACCACTCACATCCTTTCCACATTACCACCTAGGATGTTGCCAAAGAGAAACAAGATTATTTTTTACCTTGTTGGATAGGCTTCTGGTTGTGCAGACAGTGGATGAGACTGATTTTACATCAATATTCTCAGTAAAATTAGACAGATATATTAGTAATCTTGCTCCAATCTGTGCTGACAAGCAGTGCATGAGTAATGAAGAGGTCTTTCCAATGTGACCCTACTGCAGGGCACTAATGAACAGTGATGTACATTATTAGGTGATAGTACATACCAGAATTAGAACAAAGAAATGCAATTTAAGGTGATACTTACATATATAGCATTCTAGCTACTTTAGGGAACAGTAAAGAAACAAGACTTGTGTGCTGGACTTGCATAGCTAATGTTTTCTTCGATTTTTAAGGCACTAATGCTTTCTCAAGAAAAATATAGAAAGCCTCAAGAGATATTTTTCCTAGCTTTACAGTCAAAAAAGCAGACTATATGACCTGTACAAATATTTTCATTTAAATTAAAGTATGGATGAACAGATAAAAGCTTGAAAAATGGACAGTCATGTTCAGTTAAAGGTAATGAGCATTTAACCTGGAAGTGCAAATACATTTTGGTTTATGTTTTATAGTCCACTGCTGCCTCAGAAATAGGTCAAACAACGAAGTGTTTTCTGTCTTTTGTGTGTGTGTGTGATTTGGTGATAATGGGCAAGAGTGGTTGGATGATGTGATCCTTTTTATGCATACTTCAGACCGTAAATTAACCATTCATATGTTTTGAAATTGCAATTAATTTCATACCAAGAAGGGAAAAAAAGATATTATAGGATAAAATGTTAGGTCAGGAACACTGTGATCAATAGGTGGTCATTCTGGTGAGCGAAATTGTCACAGGTCCATGGATTTAAATAATAGTGGCTTGTTGTTCCAGTTTGACAGTACTGACATGGACATTTAGGTCTTCACTGCTAACAGCCACAACACAGCCATGCACAGGGGCAAAGGCAGATACCATCCAACAAAGACACAATCTTTTTGTGTGACTGCTGAGATGGATTTTCTGCTCTTGCAGACTTCCAGCTGTGTGTGCACATATTTTTAACTAGGTGGTCACCAGGCCAGCAGATAGGAAAGGAGAGGTGTGATGAGCCTCTTGTTGGAAATGACCTATGGTAAGGGGAATAGCTGATGCTGTGTTTGTTCCGGGGGTCTTTGGTCCTTGGAGCAGAGATATCCAAAGATAGAGCTCCAAAGATGTGTTTCATAAGCAAAGTTGTTGTGGACAGAAGTTCATCCCTCCCAACTTTTAAATTAATGGTAGAGGAGAATGATTCCTTAAATGGTGGTGCTTAGCGCTCCTTTGAATTGTCATCTTTATTCTAAACCTGTCTTTGCCCCAGAACAACTGGAAGCTTTGGAGCAGTTCAGTAGACCTTTCTGGCATAAATTTCCAATATTTGTTATTTAATTTCCCAAAGATTCTTTCTAAGAGCAAACACAAATTGCTTTCTGTAAATACTGGCTTTGTAATTCTTTTAATCACCAACATAAACTTTCCCTGTCACTATTTTATTGGTTTAGAGTTTTATCATTTTCTGTGTAGGTTGGAATGTTTCATTAAGTGTCTTCAGACAAATAATACTAAAAATCTTGTCATAAAATGAAATGCTTTTTCACTGTTATTAAATAATACATATTTAGGATGAGGAACACCTAGTTATTAACAGAGCATGAAATCATCAATCAGTTTCAGTTGACCAACTAATTTGAGGAAACATCTGGTGTGTGGTCTGTATGACTGAGGAAGCCAAGTAAAAGTGGCTGGATGACAAGCAGTCATCTAAGCCCAATCCAGTCCAAAGTGATTTGGTTTGTCCATTGAAAATGGTAGCAGCTTGATCTATCAGGTTGGCTCAGAAGTGGTTATATTCAGGTTACACAGATGTGTAAGGAAGCTTAAGGCTTACTAATGTTTGGAAGCACAACAGATGCAATTCTAATCACAGAATCACAGAATTAGCCAAGTTGGAAGAGACCTCTGGGATCATCGAGTCCAACCTATCACCTATTCCTTCTAATTAACTAAACCATGGCACTAAGTGCCTCATCCAGCCTCCTTTTAAACACCTCCAGGGATGGTGACTCCACCACCTCCCCGGACAGCCCATTCCAATGAGCAGTGACTCTTTCCATGAAGAGTTTCCTCCTAATGTCCAACCTAAACCTGCCCTGGCACAGTTTGACACTCTGTAGTCTAGAGAAATGTCATGGCTTTGATCAAGAATGAAAGTTTCTTCCAGTGTGTATTCTGAATCCTGTAGAGTTTTGAAAGTAATGGAGGAGGTAAATGATGTTTTTTTTAGCTGTTTGGTTCAATTTGTTTAGTTTGGTTTCAATGAGAATGTGCTTGCACGTTTGCTGTTAGATTCCAGTGATGAGACAGATGCCAAAGAAAGCATAAATTCTGCATGTGCTGAGGTCCCTTTGACTTTATGGAAGGGTTTACGGTGCCTGTATTTTAAATGGTATTTGTTTTGATAGTTCAAGAGATAACTTCCAGATATTTTTGTGTTTGCTTTAGATTTTTAGAGGAATTTATGTTTTAAACCACTGTAGTAAAGAGAATAGAAAATATGTGGAAAACCATCTAGGCCAGGCAAACTGGATGCTTCTTTTTCCCTAGTTTTACAGTGACTCTTTTGGATGATGTCCCTCTCTGTGTATGGCGATCAGCTGAATTAGTGTTCTGAGCGGTGCACCTTTATTTGGAAAGTAATGCCATTTTAGTACTTCAATGTTGCATGGTTTAGCAAAATGAAATGTAAGATTTGGAGCAGGGAAATACAAGAGACTTACTCTTGTTTCTTTCTCCATTTTACACTACATATTTTAGAATACCAGTCTTTTGCCTCTGGGCTTCTATCTTGCAGGTTCCTCTAGAAAAAGATGCCTTATAAATTACAACAACCTGTTCATATGCGTGTGTACAGATGTAGGCATGTGTATCTATGTTACACTTAAGTTTCCCATTGTTGATTTCTTTACAAGTTTGATGTTTCTAGTGGAGTCACTGTGAATAACTTTGGGAAAATAAGGATTTTAAGTTAATAAAGGCTGTGTGCAAGGTGTGCTCCTTTTGTTGTATGTTTACAGTTTATAGAAAGTTTTACTTAGACCAACTAGTCAGACATAAACTTTCTCTGGCCTTTAACAATTCACTGACTACCAGATAAACGTGCTAGGATGGGCATGGAGAGGTGCAGGACTGGGCAGTGAAAATCTTTGGCTGTCATTTGCTATGGTAAATTTTCATGCAAGGAAGGGTCAATGTTGTCACCAATGGTTGGCATTCTTGAATTGACTTTGAGATGTGTAATACTTGGGATCTGCCTGTGGCATCACAAAACCAAGCTATACTCCCTGTGTACTTTCTGGAACTGTAATCCTGAGTGTTCTCTGAGAAATATCCCCCTGACAGCAAAATGAGATCAGAGTAGGGCAGTCCCATCACCTGTTTCATACGGACCTAAATACTTTTGCGTTTGTTGATTGACACACTCCAGGACACATCCCTTAGCTCCTGAGTGGTCTCTGCTTGTACCCAAAAACATAGCTACTATGGAAGGAGAGTTAATTGAACTGCCACCTTGGAATTCCAGAAGTCAGACTTGGGGCTGTTCAGGATATTAGTTGTTAGAGTTCCTTGGGAGGCAGGCCTGAAGGCCAGAGGAGTCCAGGAAGGCTGGATGTTCTTCAAGGAGGAAACCTTTAAGGTGCGGGAGCAGGGTATCCCAGTATGCCATAAAATGAACTTGTGGGAAAGAATATTAGCTGGAAAGACTGGAAAAAGGTACAGGCTACTAAGGGGACTCACAAGGATATCATGAGGTTATGCAAGGAGAAAAGTAGAAGGTTAAAGCCTAATTAGAATGTAATCTGGCTACTGCTGTAAAAGATAATAAAAAATGTTTCTATAAATACATTAACAACAAAAGAAGGCCTGAGGAAAATTTGCATCATCTGTTGGATACAGGGAGGAACATATAGTGACCAAAGGTAAGGAACAGGCTGAGGTACTGAATGCCTTCTTTGCCTCAGTCTTTAATAGTAAAGCCAGGTATTCTTGTGAGGAGCATCTGAATTAACTTGGGTTGTTTAGCCTGGAGAAAAGAAGGCTCTTTACAGCTTCCTGAAAGGAAGTGTAGTGAGGTGAAGATCAGTCTCTTATCCCAAGCAGCAAGCAATAGGACAAGAGGAAAGAGCCTCAAGTTGCATCAGGGAAGGTTTTAGGTCGGATATGAAAGCAAAACTTTCTTCACCAGGAGAGTTGTAAAGCACTGAAGTGGGCTTCCCAGAGAAGTGGTTGATTCACCATCCCTGGAGGTATTGAAAAGACCTGCAGATGTGATGCTGAAGGACGTGGTTAGTGGTGACTTTGCAGTGTGCTTAGGTTAACAGTTGGACTTGATGATCTTAAAGGCTTCTTGCAACCAAAATAATTCTATGGTTCTATGACTCTAGTAAGAGCAGTGGAATTTTCTCTGGAAAAGTCAGCTTCTCACCAAGGAAAACTGATGAGATGACTTTAAGGCTTTCCTGGTGGAAAATGTAGCATACTAGTCATTGTAACCCTGCTCAAGTGCCCACTTCCACCCGTAGCTGCTGGGTAAATTAGTAGTCCCATTGTCTATAATTGAACCATTTATGAGCTTGAGGTAATTCAAAGTCATGAAATACATGTGAAAGTCAATGTTTTCACAGCAGAAAAGCATTGCAAGTGTGTTTTGTTTACTAGTGTATTTTGTTCTAGTACAACAGGCAATTTATATACTTTCTGTTGCATGATTTTGCTATATGATTTAGATACGTAAATGTTTTGACAATGTGAACAAGTGATGTCTTTAATTAGTAAGCATTACTTTAAAAGATCAAGTAAAATAAAAACTAAAACCTAAAAGAAATACTAAAACTGTAATATCTTATGTTTTTATCATTGGTGTTTTTTAGAGCTCTATGAATTGTTTTGGCTTTTCTGACTGTCCATAAGCAATTTCAACCATCAGAGTCCTCTACTATCCCACGTGCTGAGTTTCATGTCATTTACCACTATGCATCATGATTTTTGTAGAATGGACAGTAAAGTTCTACCTTATGTTTTGTCAAAGTCACAGTGGTTGTACACTGGGGATTTGTCATGCCTGACAAATCAGATAATAAGTTCTTATGTTCTAGGACCAGTGTACTGCCACATACTGCCCATAAGTACACTCAGAATTAAGCTATTTGGAGCGTACTTAATCATATTGATTAGATGGTTATAGTCAGAGATGTAGAGAAAGAAACTTGAGTAAAACTCAATGGAGAAAAAAAGAAGTCAGTGCTGACCTGCAGACATCATACCTGGTGCATGCCTCTGCCAACCTCTGAGGCTTGTACTCATGGAAGTGGCAGGGGAAGGACATACTGCTTACCTGCCTATGCCCCTGCCAGCATGGCCCAGCTCTGTGCTGATGGACTCTGAGGGTGCAGTGACTGTGACTGCTGTGAACTCCAAACACTGCACTAGAGTCAGCACTAAGCAATGCTAGAAATTAGGAGGATTATTCTCCAACTCACATGGGTCCTTTCTAGAAGGCAGTTGTAATCTGCTATTAAAGATTGCATCTCTTTGTGATCTATTGACTAAAAATTGTAATTTAATCCTTTAAAAAACACATCACGATATCTGTGACTATAACATTAACCAGCTTGTACAATGCCAGGTTGACTGACAAGATAATATATATTTAAGTAAAAAATGACAGTGGGGCTCCACCAGCTCTCTCTGAAATTCAAGCAGCAATTAAACATTATTCAGTCTTCTTTGTACCACAAATTAATGAAAAGGCGGAACAAACAGCGAGGAAGCTTACAGCCAGAAAATACCATTTATGTAGAGTGATCATTAACAGGAAGCCAGTATTTACTGTACTGTAAATACTCAGTTTTTTCTTTCTCTAAAAAGTCAAGTGCAGAGCCATGGTACATGTCATTTCTCTGCAGTGATGACTACTGTAGCTGCAAACAGCTATCAAATAAATGTACTGCCAAATGCTATCAGTACTTGTGCTTGCCACAGAAATTAGAAAAGCTTACATACAGTTCTTAAATGAGGGCAGCATAAGTAGCTCTGGGCAGTAATTCAGACTGTCCAATTGTGTCAATTTTACAAGGGGACTGTGACTAACAATAGCTCTCTAGCACCAGGAATACTGGGGCGGGAGGCTGGATGTGGAAATTGAGGTTATGGGTCATGGCAGTGCTGCTACCTCAGGTGAAGGCATCTTGCTTTTTATAGTGCTAAATGTAAACAGAGGACCTGAAGAGGCTGAGGGAGCTGGGGTTGTTTAGCCTGGAGAAGAGGAGGCTCAGGGGTGACCTCACTGCTGTCTACAACTACCTGAAGGGAGGCTGTAGCCAGGTGGGGGTTGGTCTCTTCTCCCAGGCAACCAGCCACAGAACAAGGGGACACAGTCTCAAGTTGTGCCGGGGTAGGTCTAGGCTGGATGTTAGGAGGAAGTTGTTGTCAGACAGAGTTATTGGCATTGGAATGGGCTGCCCAGGGAGGTGGTGGAGTTGCTGTCCCTGGAGGTGTTTAAGAAAAGAGTGGATGAGGCACTTAGTGCCTTGGTCTAGTTGACTGGATAGGGCTGGGTGCTAGGTTGGACTTTATGATGTTGGAGGTCTCTTCCAACCTGGTTGCTTCTACAATTGATTCTATGATTCTGTGACCTTACTGCAGGGAGATAAGTGTAAGCAGCATCAGGGAAGTCAGTGTAATATTTGATAATGAAGAGGCGAACATGCCTAGAAGTGTTTCTTGCATGCAATGTCAAGGCTCAGGCCTTGTGCACTTTAGAGTGAAATATGTTGCTTCCAGTTGCTAGGTTAGATTAGCAATATGAGGCGAAAATCATATACAGCAAAGTTAACCAGCAGAGGTGGTAGTCTGTGTGGCATTGGCACAGAATAACACCAGCAGTCATTGCTGAAAAAAAGTCATACCTCAAAATTAAAACTGATGATAGATTTAAAAGGTGAACGTTAGCTGCAGTGAGTACTGTAATAGCTTAAGTGACAATATTAAAGAAAAAAAAAAAAAAAAAAGAAACCCTGAGGAGAGGGACTTGGGGGTGCTGGTGGACAAGAAGCTCAGTGTGAGCCAGCAGCGTGCACTTGCAGCCCAGAAAGCTAACCAGATCCTGGGCTGCATCAGGAGAAGTGTGGCCAGCAAGTGGAGGGAGGTGATTCTCCCCCTCTACTCTGCTCTGGTGAGACCCCACCTGGAGGACTACAATCTGGTTCTGGAGCCCCCATTACAAGAGGGATGTGGAGATGCTATAGCATGTCCAGAGAAGGGCCACGAAGATGATGAGAGGGCTGGAGCACCTCTCCTATGAGGACAGACTGAAAGAGTTGGGGCTGTTCAGTCTGGAGAAGAGGAAGGCACTGAGATGGCCTTAATTGTGGCCTTTCAGTATCTGAAGGGGGCCTACAAAAAAGCTGGGGAGGGACTTCTCAGGCTATCAGGGAGTGACAGGACTAGGGGGACTGGAGCAAAGCTGGAGATGGGTAGGTTCAGACTGGATGCGAGGAGGAAGTTGTTCAGCATGAGAGTGGCAAGAGCCTGGCATGGGTTGCCCAGGGAGGTGGTTGAGGCCCCATCCCTGGAGGTGTTTAAGGCCAGGCTGGATGAGGCTCTGGCCATGCTGATCTAGGGTAGGGTGTCCCTGGGCATGGCAGGGGGTTTGGAACTAGATGATCCTTGTGGTCCTTTCCAACCCTGGCTGATTCTATGATTCTATGTTCCTATCAGGATGCTGGAACAAGGGCAAAATCTCATTAATGTAAAGTATAATTTTTTTTTAATTCAGTTCCACCTTCAAAGTGCTTTCCAGCTTGTTTCCTCAGTTTAGTAAAATGCATGGTGTAGTTGACAAATTCATTATAGCATTGGAGTGATAACCCTTTAGTTAGGGGTGCAGATTCAGACTCATAAAATATTCTTATAGCCAAGTAATAATGCTGAAATGTCAGTCATGTTTTCATTCCAGGCAGTATTCAAAGTAATTAACAGATTCATTAAAATGAATATTATAATCAATGCAGAGTGTCCTGGCATTTGTCTTAACTGGGGATGACTTCTTTTTGAAGCTAGAATAAACCCTTGACAAGCTTGAGGTATCCAATTGTCTAAACAGTAGGGTTTTTCACTTAGAATAATGGATGGAAACATTTCTTTTTACACATGCTAGGAGAGAGCTTAATTTTCAGTCATTATATTTAACATGCAGAGTATGTTCTTCAGTGAAGAAATATGGGCTCTGTCTTACTTGCAGTTACAATTTATGTAAGTGCTGTTTAAAGCAGATGGAGGGCAGAAGATGATTTGCAAATTCAGGGTTACAGTGAGAATTCTGGTGTTGTTGCTGAATTGGAGTAAATAGTGTATGTGTGTTTCAAAATTAACTTTTTATATGATTATAGAATTAGCTTTAAGATAAGAGTTTTGAAAGTAACAGAATGCATATCTACTTCATGTGCATGGTGGTGAATGGTGCCACATCCAGTTGGCAGCCTCTCGCTAGTGGTGTTCCCTGAGGATCAGTGCTGGGTCCAGTCCTGTTCAATATATTTATTGATGATCTGCACAAACCGATTGAGTCCATCATCAGTAAGTTTGCAGATGCCACCAGGCTAGGAGGAGGTGTTGATCTGTTGGAGCAGGTGCTGATCTGTTGGAGGGTAGGAGAGCCCTGCAGAGGGACCTGGACAGGCTCGCTGAATGGGCAGAGGTCAATGAGATGACATTTAACAAGGCCAAGTGCAGGGTTCTACACTTTGGCCACAACAACCCCAGGCAGTGCTACAGGCTGGGTACAGAGTGGCTGGAGAGCAGTCAGGCAGAAGGAAACCTGGGGGTACTGATAGACAGTGGGCTGAAGATGAGCCAGCAGTGTGCCCAGGTGGCCAAAAGAGCCAATGGCATCCTGGCCTGGATCAGGAAAAGTGTGGCCAGTAGGACAAGGGAGGTTATTCTTCCCCTGTACTCAGCACTGGTCAGGCCACACCATGAATACCGTGTCCAGTTCTGGGCCTCTCAGTTCAAGAGAAATGTTGAGGTGCTGGAACATGTCCAGAGAAGGGCAACAAAGCTGGTGAGGGGCCTGGAACACAAACCCTATGAGGAGAGGCTGAGAGAGCTGGGATTGTTTAGCCTGGAGAAGAGGACACTCAGGGGTGACCTCATTGCTGTCTACAACTATCTGAAAGGAGGCTGTAGCCAGGTGGGGGTTGGTCTCTTCTGCCAGACAAGCAGCAACAGAACAAGGGGACACAATCTCAAGTTGTGCCAGGAGAGGTATGATGGATGTTAGGAGGAAGTTGTTGGCAGAGAGAGTGATTTGCCATTGGAATGGGCTGCCCAGGGAGGTGGTGGAGTCATCGTCCGTGGAGGTCTTCAAGAAAAGCCTGGATGAGGCACTTAGTGCCATGGTCTGGTTGACTGGATAGGGCTGGGTGCTAGGTTGGCCTGGATGATCTTGGAGGTCTCTTCCAACCTGCTTGATTCTATGATTTTATGATTATACTAACATTTTTTTTTTTGTGCCAGGGGTTTCTAGAACAGGGAAATATTTTTGCAGATGCATTATTTCTGACAAGAGACTTCTGAAAGAAGTATGTGTGGTTTTTCCTTAAGAGTTTCACTGGATTATTTTGAAAGAAATGAGCCAAAATTAAAACTTAACTAACATTGATGATTTTTGGTGCAGATTAGGGAATTTTTATGCTTGCATTTTCATCCTTTGGAAATGAAAAATGAAAATTTGTACTGTAACCTGTTTTAAAGCATTATTTTAAATAAAGAAAGGAAGGGAATAGATGCCACAGGCTGGATACCATGGGTATCAGAAGAATAAGAGATGGGGCAATGCTTAACGTAAGCAAGTTCCAATCCAATCCAATCCAATCTGTTTGTTGCATTCCAAATGTGTGTTTTTATACCTTTCATCAGAAGGCTACAAACTGTATTAAACTGTAATTGGTTACATGTGCTTGCATTAGAAATTACATATGAATTAGCATAGACATTGATCATCATCTCTCAGCAACACGTACATTGTGTCTAAGCAATTTAAGTCAGCAGAGATAGGTGAAAACCACAGGCTCCAGCCTTACATTTGTTTATATTTGTTACACCATTCTCTAAGGTCATTCCAACTTTCTATTTTATCTTAACTCAGCACTTACTGCGCTCGTGCACTCTCTCCTGTCCATGGCTTATCACAGTATCACAGTATCACAGTATCATTAGGGTTGGAAGAGACCTCACAGATCATCAAGTCCAACCCTTTACCACAGAGCTCAAGGCTACACCATGGCACCAAGTGCCACGTCCAACCTTGCCTTGAAGTGCCCCAGAGACGGCGACTTCTCCACCTCCTCGGGCAGCCCATTCCAGTGTCCAGTGACTCTCTCAGTGAAGAACTTTCTCCTCACCTCCAGCCTAAATCTCCCCTGGCACAGCCTGAGGCTGTGTCCTCTTGTTCTGGCGCTGGACACCTGAGAGAAGAGAGCAACCTCCTCCTGGCCACAACCAACCACCTCTCAGGTAGTTGTAGACAGCAATAAGGTCACCCCTGAGCCTCCTCTTCTCCAGGCTAAACAATCCCAGCTCCCTCAGCCTCTCCTCATAGGGCTGTGCTCAAGGCCTCTCACCAGCCTCGTCGCCCTTCTCTGGACACGCTCAAGCGTCTCAGCATCCCTTTTAAACTGGGGTTTAAAAGGGACTTCCAGTGTATAATATTCAGACGTTTCTATAGAATCACTACATCTAATATTACTATTCCCAACAAATGGATGTTTCTCCACTGAACAAAGCAAAAGTTTTTTCAGCAGAAGTTAGCAAAAATAGCATTTCTCCGTTTCTAACCTGCCTCTCCTCCTTGGGGAAGCACATTAGTATAGTGCACTTAAACTCTTCAGCTGACAGTTTTCTCAGTCTCAGTTTCATAAGGATTAATATTTTCTTATTGCAAAGTTAAGGTAATCATATTTGCATTTAAAAAGAAATTCCTGTTGAGTCTGGACATGAGCCTGTGTCCCAAAGCAGCCCTGGGCCATGGGCAAAGTTGTGCTAAGGTTAAAAAAAATTCCCTTGGAATAAATAAAAGTGAATCAGTGCCAAATGACTGATGATTTGGGTTTATTAGAGCCAATGAAAATCTGTGGTAATGGACCCAAGCAGAGGAAAAATGGGAAGACGAAGTAGAAAAAGAGAGAAAGAGGGTGGGGGGAGAGGGAGGGAGAGAGAGAAATAGAAGATACCACCACTCCTTGAATCCAGAGAGGATTATCACAGGAGTAGTCCAGAGTTTGGTGGCAGGTGTACCCTGTTCCAGCAGGGCATTCTGCGGTAGATGCAACATGTGGACCCTGGAAGCTGTAGTCCTTGCATGGCGTTTTGGTGGGGATGGTTTCTCCAAATCACAGAGGTGTGCACAGAGTGCTCCAGTGCAGTGTCTGCCATCGGCCTTTCTGTGGCGCTGTAGCGGCGGTTTTAAAACAAGGGAAGAGAGAATTGCCACCTCTGCAGAAATTACCCCTGCCTTGCTAAGGCCTCCTTTCAGGCCAGCAGCTCTCCTCCACAGCTGTTAAGGCTACCAAAACGACCACTGGCCATTCAGACCAGGTAATGTCACACCTTGTTGGAGAGGATAGAGTAATTAAGGGCTGTCAGCCCAGCCCTGCTACTTGCATTGCTTTGAGACAACAGCGTCCCTGAGCAGGGGCACTGACATATCTGGACAAATACATTTTTGGAGAAAATGCCTTTGTTGGTTGGGTCAAACAGAGAGACTTTAACACTTAGGCTTCTCACTGTCTTTCATCCTTCTCTGTATTCTAAATAGATGTGATGTCATATTACTTCTCTGTATTCTAAATAGACGTGATATCATGCTCCTTGGTGTTAGAAGACTATCATTATTTAGTTACATAAGCTCCAGTGATAATATTAAAATGGAATATTACCT
Organism: Pogoniulus pusillus; assembly: GCF_015220805.1. Taxonomy (NCBI): domain Eukaryota; kingdom Metazoa; phylum Chordata; class Aves; order Piciformes; family Lybiidae; genus Pogoniulus; species Pogoniulus pusillus. The sequence goes on from NC_087266.1 coordinate 16,466,235, forward strand.
CCTCAGAATAATGTAGGAGCGACAGTAGGCCATAGCATTGAAAGAATCATGCGGATCAGATGACCTCTGTGTCCCCTATTGATTTTATTTAATGTAATTAAGAGCAAAATGGAATGGTATCTGATAAAATGCAGATCAGCAAGAACTCAATATTTTGGCTTCACAGTTCTTTGTGAGCAATGTCTCTGCAGTTAGGAGTGTTAGGAAAACTTTTTAATGCCTGATGTACTCCTTGGCCTCCTGGTAGAAGCCACTTAGAGCATGGTTGCAGATGCCAGCCCAAGCCTTACTGAGTTGGACTGTCTGGATGCAGTGTGGGCCAGAAATGTACTTTCCTGGTTAAGTTCTTAAATATCCTGATGTGCCATCTTGGAATATCACCTCAGATCCTCGTCAGGCCATAGTGGGTTTTATTGCCACATATAGACATGCTGGACAAGCTTCATCACTGCTTTGCGCAAGGTGGGTACGAGGCACTGTCAGAGCCACATTAGTGGTGTGCAATTCTTAATATCATTGAGGGAGAGTGAGACTTGGCCAAATGTGAGTGCCTGTGTGAAGTTCAAGGCAGAGGATTGTCAGCTTGAGTTTCTGTTTTGGAGGCTGCGTGATGGGAACTCAGGTTCTTACTGTTTTGACTGGGAGAGCCTGAGCTGGTGCTGAGAGAGGTATCTAGGTAAGCTCATATGGTTGAAAGTGATAGATAATTTCTAGGGCGACTAGTTATCTCTGTTGCAATAGTGCCTACATGCCATCAATGCCTACATTGCATGCAGCACGCAAGACTGTGTTTTGGGATGGTTTTTGGGAGTGGGGGCACCATTGCTTCGTTCTCTTTTTCCTAGACCCCAATAAATTGTTGAGATCTGCGGGATTAATCCTCGATCAGAACTGTGCGGTATTGAGTTAGAAAGGACTCTCCTTTTTGTAATGCCATTTCTAGTTTGTTTATACCATATTCGTGAGCATGGCTGAGACTCTAGCCAGTAGCTCTTAGTTTGTCTGTGCTTTGAAGTTTTGGTAGCGCAGATACACTCTGTAAATCATTTTCCTGTAAAACCCCCAGTAATGTGTGTAAGGTGGTTTTATTTCTCCATGATCTGGCTGCCTTGTGTATTTTTCGATACAAAGGCACTCAAACCATCACACAGATTTATTACTTACTTGGAGGACTTAGAACCGCTCAACAAGTTTTTTTATGTGTCCATTTTCCAGCTACTTTAAATGAACCTGGTAGATACTTTTTTGTACCCAAGTCAGTGTATGAGTCCCTGAATATTATTCATGCATAAATTCTGTTTTGAAAGTGTAACATTTATCATGAATTCAACTTCTCAGTCAAACAGAAGCATAATGCTAATACTAAGTGCTGGTTTAGTATAAAAATATGGAATATTGAGTATATAAAATATTGAATTTAGAATATGAACTATATGGAGAGGTAGATAGCTGAGAGCTGCTTATGTAGTTCATCAAAGAAGATTTAGACTGCAAAGTGTCATATCATGAATGTTTCACACTCTGATTTTCTAGTTCAGTTGTTCACTACCAAAAAGTCAGTCTGATGGAAGCATTTAATTTCACAAGTCACAGACTGTGGTTGCCATGTGTACTGTATATTATTATTTTTGTGTTTATAACTTGTAGACGGTAACATCCAAGACACACTAGGCCCTATAGCAGCACAAGGAAGCCTCTCCCAGTGAAGGTTGTAGTATAAGACATGAGATGACTGACGGAGACATTAGGAGTCCAGAAAAGAAACAATAAATTAGCAGTGCTTGTATGGGCAATTATTGGTAGCAGTGGTACTAAACTATACAATAGTTCTGTATGTAACAGTCATACTGATATGGAAAAGGAAGAAAATAGGTGTTTTAGCCTAAATTTTCAGCTGCAGGTGTCTAATATCAAGTATTTAAATTAATAGGTCAGAGTCTGTAGAATAGAATATAGAATCAACCAGGTTGGAAGAGCATCTCTTACTGTTCCCACTGAAATTAACTGGTGTAGAGGCCTGAGGGCAGCTCTCATAATCAGCTTTGATTTTATGACTTCCCGTTTTTAGATGTTGACCTCTCTATCCTACTCATATATAAGAGTGTTCCTTAGTAGTCTACATTCAGCAGTTTCTTGTAAATGTTGTTTATTTATTCCTTAATGATAATTCTAGCAATTTCTCATGTTTCTAGGAGTGTAGTAGGGTGGCACATCAGGATGAATGAAACCATAAAGACCACAAACAAAAGCTGAACAGCTCAGTTTTGCTAGGAGCATGAATATGTAAACCCAACCCAAAAATCTGCACCATACTCTCTAATTCTTTTCCTATTTAATTTAAGGCCAAAACCCTTAAAGGAACTGACCTCAAGAGCTGCTTCCTGGTATTTCTGATGTAGTAGCATTGAGGACTTGATGTATACAAGAACAAAAATTCGGTGGCTGTCCATTCTTTTGAAGATTGCATTTGAAATTGCCCTTTAGCACCTATGAAGAAGGAAAATCAAGATAGACATAAGGATTTTTGGACAAAAATGCTTTCAATGTTGATAGCAGGTGCTGCACCCTTCTTATTTTCTCTGTGTCCATTTCTGCCTCTCCACACATCTTTCTTTCATACATTTATTAAAGATTAATTAGGTGGTAATGTACTCTATTAAATTACAGGAAGCATCCCTGTGATTTTATGCTTTGAGCTTTGCAAAATCAGTAAGGAAATATATTAAAACACTAGTACAGGTGTAGTGTAGTTATATTCACTTGTGCCATATAAGGCTGTATGAATTTCTGTCATCATCATAAAACCTCCAGAAAATTGTCATTTTTGCACAAATCTGATAATAACCAATAGATTCATAAGAATGTGGAAGCACTTATTCTTTCAGACTTCCTAGGAGAGTCATCTTTGGAAGGTGTGAAGTATCTCAGTAGTTGGAAGACAAGTGTAAACAGAGTAAAATGATATGAATGTGGTGGTTTGGCCCTGGCAAGGGACCAAAGCTGCTCTATCACTCCCCCTCTTAGATGGACAAGGGAAAGGGGAAAATATAAGAAAAGCCAGTAATAAGAAATGAGCAATTTAATAGTAATAATAAGCACAAGTGCTAGACCACATGGAAGTGAAAGCAGAGAGATATGTTAATCTCTGCTTCCCATCAGCAGGGTGATGGTTGGTCTCAGGAATAAGGGCTCTGTGTAATGGTTCTCCTGGAGGATAGCTGCCATTGACAAATCTCCCCATGCTTCCTTCTTTCACTTTGCTGTTATATCTGAGCTGATGTCATATGGTAAGGAATATCCCTTTGGTCAGTTTGGGTCATCTGGCTCAGCTGTGTCCCCTCAAACTCTCAGGGTGGGCAGTTGTTGGAAAAACATAGCCTGGATGCTTGACTCGGCAGTAGCCAAAACACTGCTGTGTTACCAATACAACTACAGCACTGCAAATCACAACACTGGAAAGATGCTTTGAGGAGAATTAACTCCAGCTCAGCCCAAGCCCAATACAATGAAAAATGTTCTAAGGTCAAGTATAGAAGATCTCATCTAACCACGTTCTGCACCACTAATGTTCCAGCAGAGATTGACAAGAATGCTTGTATACCTGTGCTGAATTTGCAAAAGGCAAAAGTGGCAGAGAGATTCATAGAATCATAGAATCAACCAGGTTGGAAGAGACCTCCAAGATCATCCAGTCCAACCTAGCACTCAGCCCTAGCCAGTCAACTAGACCATGGCACTAAGTGCCTCAGCCAGGCTTTTCCTGAACACCTCCAGGGACAGTGACTCCATCACCTCCCTGGGCAGCCCATTCCAGTGGCAAATTTTTGATCGACATCCTGAAAGGAAGGTTTTGGCAAGTCATCTTCATTAGAGCTTGCTGAAAACCCACTAGAAACAACTCATTTACAAAGGAACTTTGTGGCTTGACCGCATTGTAGCATTGTTCTGGAAGCTCCTTAGCTGGTTTCTCATACTCTGGCTGCAGCTTATGGCAGCTGCAATGACCATGCGTGGTGTGTTGTCCTGTTTCTAGAGTTTGACTGTATATCCCACCTGTGCCTCAAAATTCATAGTCCAACACAAACTTGTGAAATTGTATGCTTAGTTGTGTGTTCTTGAATTTGTTTAATTTCTAATCATAGCTACAGATAGGATAGAAGGCAGATAGCTAAAAGTCACTCTAGATATATAGCAAGAAAACAAATGGTGTAAACACGCTAAGAATTTTGCACATTCCATAGCAAATCTTTGCTAATAACAACATATTGCAAGGTAAATCAGCTAGGTTATAGTTCAATGGAACAAGAATTCAAAGACCTGGAATGCAGTAGAGAATATGAGCGGATATATTTCCATAATGCCTTCTTTGCACCATACTTTCTTCCCATGCCAGCGCCCTGAAGTTGTCTCAGTTTCCCACCTTGTCATCTGGATTGTTGTTGCTCAAAGCCCCATCCAACCTGGCCTTGAATCCTTGCAGGGAGGGCACATCCACAGCCTTTCTGGCCAACCTATTCCAGTGCCTAACCACTCTTGCTGAAGAATTTAGTCTTTAAATCTAATCTAAATCTGTCTTCTTTTAGTTTCAAGACAGTACTCCCTGTCCTATCACTACAAACTCTTCTAAAAATCTACCTCTAGCTTTATTGTAATCTCCCTTTAGCTACTTAGGCTGCTATAAGGTCTCCTTGGAGCCTTCTCCTCTCCAAACTAAACAACCCCAAGTCTCTCAGCCCGTCTTCTTAGGAGAAGTGCTTCATCCCTCTGCTCATCTTCATACACCTCCTTTGAATTCGCTCCAACAAGTCCATATCCTTCTTATGTTGGGGGCCACAGAACCGAGTGCGGTATTTCAGATGAGGTTTCATGAAAGCAGAGTAGAGGGGGAGAAATTTCTGTGGATTTGCTGGTCATGCTTCTTTTGATGCAGCCCAGGATATGCCTGGCTCTCTGCCTTGAGAAGGCAGGTCTGGTCAGCAGTTCACCTGCGTGACCTTTACATTTCCCTGACAAAGCTTGCAAGATCTGTTTCCTCTCTTGCCTCTGTAAGGAAGGAGATGTAGAGTATCTTCTGTTTAGTATGCACGTACCTAACTCCTGTTAATCCTTCTGGGAGTTACACTGTGGTATCAAAGTAAGTATATACTTTTAATCTCTAAAGCAGCCCTCTAAGAGGTAACTGGAATTTATAGGTCTTATCAATTTGCAGCAGTGCAGGTGAATAAAGAGAGTCTTTAAAATAAAGCAGCTGCTGACTCAGCCTAGATAGAGACTCGGGAGTAAAACTGAAAATTCAGCAGTGCGAATCCCTCCTCGTCTATCAGCTGATTGAAAGTGTTACCCTTTTCCTGCTAATCCTCAGAGACTGGTGTAATGTAAAGAATTGGAGATATGGGTGTCTAAATAACAGGAGATCACTCATGTTTGGAAAGCCTTGAAATGGTAGCTCCTCAGGGTATCCTTCCAAGACCGACAGGGAGAAACAAAAAATACTAAGGTTTACTTTGCATCTGAAAGCTAACAAAACCGTTTGAGTAAAATCAGTGGAGCTCACAAACATGGAGACAGTTCAGACACATTTTCTTTGCTACCAAGGAGTGGGTAGGAGCTTCTGCATTTGATCACTTTTGTATTTTGATTACTTGAGAGAAGTAAGATTCACTAGTCATCCTAATGTGTGTAAGAGCTGTCCAAACAGCCCACTGCCAGTATGTATTGAGTAGCAGTATCATTGTGTAACATTAGATTTATGTAATATGCTACTGTCAGATGACAGATGATAGAAATGCAGGTTTGTTGTACGCTACTGGCATGAGCACATTTTGAATTCACATTTGAGGGCCAAACTTAATTAAATGAAAGATCACTTCAACCCACAAATCATTATGTTACATCTCCAGTCCTCCAAATAGTTGAAATGTCAGCTTAATGTTTGTAAATATGTTGAAAAATAGATCCTAACATAAAGCTTAGGAATAAACATTAAAGTTGAAGATACTGATCCTGCTGATAATTAAAAATTGACATATTTCCAGACAGTTATGTTTAATTTTTTTAGGTACTGATGATGTGATGAGTACTAGGAAAAAGTACAGTGGAATAAGGGGGGCTGATACATTGAAAATAACTATGATTTCCTGCAGTTAATAAAAAAGAGCAATGGTGTGCTGAAAAGATGAAAATATTCTGATATTTTGCCCTCAACTAATGTCTAATATTTGGTGCTTCATTTTTTTTTTTAAAGAATGGTTGCATACTTGTTTCACTTACTGTATTTTTTTTTCTAGTTGTCTATAAACATTCTGAGTGTTAGACATTACTCAGCATTCTTTGAGAACCAGAAGCTTGTTCTTAGTTGTCAGGCAAGGGTTTTTTTCAGGTACCATTCACAAGTGTTACTTCCTAGAAGAAACTAACTGCATTCAATTTTGTGTGACCAACTTCTTAGTTTTAAAATGGTAAATAACAATGAGTGTTACATTTTAAGGATACAGAAATTCCAGTATTTCTGGGTTTTATTATCATAACCTATTGCACATTGCTTTTGAATAAAATGTACACCTACCTTCTAAATGCCTACTTCACCACATAGAACGAAAAGGAAAAGTGCTTTGAGCAGAATTCCATACAGTAAATATTGCCTGTAATTGTAGATATGGAGGCATTTTGAAATTGCAGATGCAATGAAGAAAATGCACATAAAAAAAATCCTGTGCTTGCAGATAGTTGTGAGAAATTTCCTGAATCATTAAATGCCTCTTCTCATTCATAATATGGAAACGTAGCAGATGCACCTGGTATTTCTCATGAAAGAAATCACACTCAATTTACTCAGCTTCCTGAAGTTTAGCATATCCGTGATCTGAATAACATCTTTTACAACAAGAAGCGTTAGGGGTTTATTCTGATAATATGAGACAAAATATCAGAACAATTAAGTGTAAGCATCAAGCCAGATAACAACAGGAAACGAATTTTAAAAAGTCTTTATAAATCTTTATGAACCTGGGGCATGTTTTGATTACTGTTACACAGAGAGAAAAGGCTTTTGTAAGAACTCATGACATCTGCAGTAAACTTACAAAGATGACATTACACAAAATGAAGAAACATAAATCTGGAGTTTACATTCCTGTCTTCAAAGTCTAGAGATCTGTATTTCTTCTGAGACATGAAACAAAGGCTGAGCCTTAGATCAGCTGCTATTCATTATAATTTACATACATGGAATTAGAGGTGAATGAAACAGTAGCCAAATACAATAATGTGATGGTTTGGGTGTTCCCTGCACCCCCACACTTTGGAAATCACCCAGACTAGACTCAGCTGGCTCTGGAAATTGAATGAAGCTTATATTTACAGCTTCCCCCACCCCTTCTCTACCTTACCCCAGATGTTGCCTTGTGCCAAGGAAGAGTGGAGGGTTGGCCAGGGGGGATAGGTAGCAGGTGAATTAATCAGGTTAGATTAGGGAGAGAAAAATGCAGCCCACAGCCTGAATAGAGAGAGTATTTTATGTTTGGATACTTGCTCTTATACCTCTCAGCAAGCCTATGAGTGAAGTAGACATCACCATTGTTCCCCTTTCACAGCCTGTACTCTAGTTCTTCTCACCAAAACATTCTAGCTAGCTTCAAACTAGCACAAATAATTTACTGTATTTTCACAAAGCATTGTCTGCAAACTTTTTGTGTCTTCACTTGCAGTCAGTGTCCTTCAAGGACCCTGGCATGGGTCAGGAGGTTCAACTAGAATATTGCTCATGTGTAGCATTGGGAAGTTTTGGGCACAGATTGGTATTAAGTGAATTCCCTAGCAATGGCAGCTGTCCTTTTCTGGAACTAGCTGCAGATGTTTTTAAAGCTGGTAACCCAACTCCATGTTACAACCTAAGTCTGCTGTCATACAGCTCAGTGTGTGGGTGACTGCTGCCTTCCCTATTCCCCTGACCTTTACCTCGTTTGATTGTGGAGTCAAACATGTTAGGCTGAAATGCTTTCACTGTTGATTTAAAATTTTGCATTGATGCTTTGAGTTTAGGAAGCACTCATGAGCACCTTTTAGCTTGCATTGCTGTTGTCATGGTGGTCTCCTACATGGAGGTGGTAAAAATGGCCTTAGATAATAACATTTAGAGCTATTCCAGCTGCCTGTAAAGTAAATACATGTTTGTGACCTTAGATATGAGGATGTAGTTTTTAATTTTTTTTTCAGTCCCTAAAATAAATGTAGATTTAAAAAAATTGACTCTTTGTAATGTATATTTATTTAATTCCATTTTAATACTACATGTTTGTGCTTTGAGAATTTGTATCTCAAGTTTTGGCTTTCCTCAGGCATACTCTTAAGAGCCTGTAATCCTCCCAGGTCCAGCAGTAGAGACAGTCTGGTAAACATGAGAGTTTCCTCCATAAAACTGTCCTTGAAAAATAAATCTATGCAGTTCACCTCCTATCACTCTGTTTCAGCACCTATTCCTGCAAATACAGTGTTTCACACTCAAAGGATCTAATTTGGTTAAGACTTTGGACCAAGGCTGTAATTTTTCTGTCCATTTACATCTGTGTTTGTGATAGTCTGGGTGTTACCCGCCCCCTCACACTTTGGAAATCACCCAGACAGCTCTGGAAATTGAATGAAGCTTAATATTTACAGCTTAGCACAATACATACAAGCAAATATTTACAATATATACAGTTATATAAAGGAATATATAAGGTAAAAGGTAATATAGAAACACAACTCCCCTCCCAGAAACCTGAGTCCCCTGGAGGGGCTCTCAACCACTCTTGCACCTTCTCCCACCCTTCTCTACCTTACCCCAGTCATTGCCTTGTGCCCAAGGAAGAATGGAGGTTGGCCAGGTGGGTTAGGAAGTAGGTGGGTTAATCAGAGAGACAGCAGGTTAGGTTAGAGAGAGAAATGCAGCTCAAAGTCCAGGCAGTGACCAAATGTCTTATCTATATTTACATTCTTGTTCTTATACCTCTCAGCAAGCCTATGAATGAAGTAGACATCACCATTGTTTCCCTTTCACAGCCTGTAATCTAGTTCTTCTCACCAAAACATTCTAGCTAGCTCCAAACCAGCACAGTGTTGCTATTTAAAGATGTCATATTTGTGACCTAAATCGTAACTTACCAGGCAGTTTTTGTCCAGTAGGTTTTTTTTCAGACTCTCTGATTACAAAGTGAATGGAATGCAGAGAAAGTGCATTGCTGAAGACTTAGAGATCTTTTTGCCATCTTTTGAGTGTTCTGAAGTAGTATGTGAGGAAACTCTTAAGGATGAAGGAATCATACAGTGTAGCCAAAGAGTCCACTTCCTTTGGCATTCCTTAAAGAAGTATGAAAAAAATGGACTAGTTATCAAGATTTCTATTTCAGAGCCATGCTCAAAGGCTCTGCAAAGAATATTCTGTTGGTATCCAGGTACCAGATGATAGCGGACTCTTCTAGCAGCTCCAGGTTTCCTTTGTGCCCACTTGTGTCGCCACTTAGGCATGTAATACGACCTGAAAATGGGCATAGCCAATAAGATGATTGTGGCAGGGTCCATTGGAATCTAGGGTCACATCTGTCACTACACAACACAATGCCCTGTCTCTCTGCAGCTCAGAAAAATCTTTTGCAGCTCAGAATAATCCTTCCTTTAGGTGATGCTTCTGTCCATCCAGCCATTCTTGCATGACTTCACTTTTCTCAAACTATGAATTACTTTCCTTCTGCACTGGAAGAAAACCTGCAAATGTGTCACTGGCCTCATTTCAGACTGGGAATGCATCGGGCTGGTTGCTGTAGAGCTGTCCCAGTAGTTAAATATGTATCTGTCAAAGTTGATGCTTCTTCACTCTATACATTTCTCTATTTGTGTTTCCAAACACAGAAGCTGAATCTTAGAGTTATGAGAGTCTGTGAACACAGGCTTTTTTTCTTTGGACCTGAAAGTGCAGGGCGATTCTGCACTAGGATTTTTCTCTTGGACAAGCTGTATCCATTTTTTAGCTTGCATGGCCAGATGAGGTTCTTATGTACAATGCTCACACAGCCAGCAAAGTTGAAACAAGTACTGCTCAGTGGTCACCGAGTAGAAGACTTATGTACAGAACTTAGTATATGCTCATGATTAAGTAGGTTTTAGCTTATGCATGTATTTAAGTGATCTGATATTTTATCACTTGATATATGAACTGAGCCAATTCAAATCAGTGAAAGAAGTTAAATGGAAGTGTACAGTATAACTCTCATTGGATTTGAATGTAAGATGGAGGCCCTCAGTGCACATAGTGTTTGCATGGGAAAGATGAATGCTTGCTGAATGCTGTGTGGGATTTCATGACAAGAAATGTCCCTGAGGTTCTCATGAAAGGTTCTCCAAAGCACATGTGAATGTGGAGCTGGCCAGATATTGTGAGATAGTGGTGGTCTACACAGCTCAAAGAGGTATAAAATAGAGGGAAGTGCTTTAGGATAATGCAAAGGGAAATAGATTTAATTAAGGCATATTATCACAGTATCACAGTATCATCAGGGTTGGAAGAGACCTCACAGATCATCAAGTCCAACCCTTTACCACAGAGCTCAAGGCTAGACCATGGCACCAAGTGCCACATCCAATCCTGCCTTGAAGTGCCCCAGGGACGGCGACTTCTCCACCTCCTCGGGCAGCCCATTCCAGTAGCCAATGACTCTCTCAGTGAAGAACTTTCTCCTCACCTCGAGCCTAAATCTCCCCTGGCGCAGCCTGAGGCTGTGTCCTCTCGTTCTGGTGCTGGCCACCTGAGAGAAGACAGCAACCTCCTCCTGGCCACAACCACCCCTCAGGTAGATAGCAATAAGGTCACCCCTGAGCCTCCTCTTCTCCAGGCTAAACAATCCCAGCTCCCTCAGTCTCTCCTCGTAGGGCTGTGCTCAAGGCCTCTCACCAGCCTCGTTGCCCTTCTCTGGACATGCTCAAGCATCTCAATGTCCCTCCTAAACTGGGGGGCCCAGAACTGGACACAGTACTCAAGGTGTGGTCTAACAAGTGCAGAGTACAGGGGCAAAATGACCTCCCTGCTCCTGCTGACCACACCATTCTTGATGCAAGCCAGGATGCCCCTGGCTCTCTTGGCCACCTGGGCACACTGCTGGCTCATGTTCAGGTGGGTATCAATCAGCACCCCCAGATCCCTCTCTGTCTGGCTGCTCTCCAGCCACTCCAACCCCAGCCTGTATCTCTGCATGGGGTTGTTGTGGCCAAAGTGCAGCGCCCGGCTGGGTGCCGTACAAGCATCTGACTTTGTTCTTGAAAATGGCAATGAGCAGAGTTTTGGAATTTCTATTGTTTTATGGAGAAGGTTGTAACAGCTTGTCCACAGTCTGGGTATTGCTATGTCTTGAACTTAAACAGGAGGAATACAGGACAGAGTCAGACCATTCTTCAGTAAGCATTTACAAGCTTGGTTTCAATTTGATCTTAAGATAAAGTTGTGGTTAGGTGCACATCAGTGTCTGTGAGTAATAAGCAAGGTGCCAGAGGTCTGGCATTTAACCATTTTTTTTTCCTGGAGACCCTTTTTGGGAAAAAGTTGCATTTGAATGATCTGCTGCCATTTTATTCTTTCTTTCCACTGGTATGAAAACTGTGAAGAAGGAGGAGGAAACTGCATTTTTAATTGTCCCAAACAATTGAATCATTTGCCAAGTTAACCACTTATTTCATAATTATAGTTGATGTGACACATAAAAAGTTTGTTTTCCACTATTTTTTGTAGCTGCTTAGGTTTCTACTATTTTTTGTAAATTGGTAATTAAAAAGCAAGTGTTATTGATGATTGCTTTAAACCAGGAGTGTACAGCATTTTATTTAATATCTCTTGCTTTTTCCAGATGCCTTAAGCTACTGGAAAATATATTTACTATGTCACAAAATTTCTTGCCTTATTAGTTAAAGGGAAATATTTCCCTACAGATATTTTCACATGTAATGCTATTACCCATATTTCACAAGCTGTTTGCAGTTTAAACTTAATCATATTTGCCTCTCCCATCACTGAAGCTTTTTAGAATTACCTTAGAGATCTCGATCTTATTTGGATATTTATAATTGGCTTTGACATATCATACTTTGTTTATCTCAGTTAATGCCTAAAGGCTTGATTCTGATCTGAGATCTGCAGGGGCGTAGCATCAAATTTGGAATAAACTCTCTATTGGAGATGCTAATAACAGTCTCTGTCCAAAATAGCTATTCTGCTTCCCTCCTGTCTCCTAAAATGTTCCAGGTTGGAAATATGTGTCTGTATTTTGTTTAGAATGATATAATGACAGGAAGTGGAGCTGGTCCGCAGTATTTTAGTCTTTAGTCTTGGCGATTTCCATACATGTTATTGTGTAGCTAATAGATGAATGTATTTACTTGCTGGAATAAATATGGTTTTGAACCTTCAAATACCCACTGCCACAAAAATACTGAAGCACCTCTTTTACTTTGTGCTTTTTCCTCTCTATTTTTAATAATTAAGAACTCTAGATATAAAATTCAGCATTCTTGGAAAGTCAGTCTGAACTGGTTGTACTTCACAGAGAATTTTATTCTCATGAATAAATGAATTAATCATCATCCACATTTTGTAGTTAACACCCAGTAAAAGAAAAAATATTTTTGCTTTCTTCATGTGCATTCTCCAAGGGTAGCTCTAGGCCTGTGACTGCCATGAATCCATATCCTTCTTTGCTTTAAAAAAGTTTGGAATGGTCATGCCACACAACAGATAGTTCACATGGCAGTACAGCTGGTGCTGTAGCACTATAAGGAGTATTGCAATATATATTGGCTGTCTGTGCATCGATGGTTACTGCTGAATTATTTATGTTTGGAGTGCACTGAATTACAGCATGGAAATTGTTATGTTTCCTTTTCTTGCGAGTTTTGGCAAAATTCTGTCACCATCCTCTCCTCAGACATGTATTTTCATTCCAGAGATTTGGTAACATACTAATATCTGCCACCAAGCTGGTTTATCATTTAGGTCATGAAGGCCTGTCTTATATAAAAATGGGAACACTTAGTTGGCTTTGAGTCATTTGCCCTCATTGAGTAAAAGGCATGGGAAACCTTCCTGTGTTAGCTCCAAGGATAGAGCATACAGAGGAAAACCTTTCTGTAAATTAGTTAATGTGTGCACTGCGTTTGGTTGAACCCCCACAATGTATTTGAAAATCAAAGTGCTTGCTTCTGCTCAGATCCAGATCGCTTTGTACTCTAGCCAGGTTCTGCTCATCCTTAATGTAGGTGTTGTGTAAGGCAGCCTATGGACTGCAGCTCTTGGCAAACCTATTTCACCTTCACAGTCGTTTATTTGTGGGTTTGGAGCCTTGATTAGAGTAAATTACACTCAGTGATCATAGTTCATCTTTGAGATTGCTGTCACTTTGTGAAAGGGACCCTTCTAAACACTTGTAAGACTCCCCAAATCTTTATGTATAGGTTGCCTTTGTGAAGAGGTGTAACATATCTCTAACATATCTCTGGATTTCCTAAAAGAGATAAAGTAGAGGAGAAGTATTTTTTCATTATTTTTTGCCATTTGGGCCCACCCAGACAGCAACACAGCACTACTGAGCAGGACTTCTCATAATCTTCCCTTGCTTCAGCATGGGAAACTTCTCCAGCCCTTTTTCTCCAGTAGCCCCTTTGCACAGGCTGTAGCTCTTCACTAACTGCTCCAGTGGGAGTCCCTTCTATGGGCTGCTATCCTTCCAGTGTGGGACTGCTACCACATGGGCTCCTCTCAGAATCATGGTCTTCTTTGCTAGTAGCCACCTGCTCTGACCTGGGCTTTTGCATGGGTTGCAAGTAGGCAGCTGCTCCACTGTTAATCTCCATGGGCTGCAAGGGGACAGCCTGCCTCATTATGGTCTTCACCACAGACTGCAGGGAAATCTCTGCTGCAGCACGCTTACCCCCTTCTTCCCTCCTCAGTGACCTTGGTGTCTGTATAGTTGTTTCTCTCACATCCCACTCCTTTCCAAAACAGAAGAACTTACCCAGCAGAATTTTGCTATCTTTGAATATATTATCTCAGAGGTGCTTCCACCATGTTTCAGAGGGAGATTCTCAGTACCTACGCCTATTTGGTGGAAGGGAGAAATTAATTGGGGCACTGTAATTTTATATAAAATTTATGTGTATTAAATTGAATATTCTGAACTCTCACCACCCCCAACCACTGTATATTAATATTCAGTTTGGTACATGGTTATGAAAACAATTTAGGATAAAATATGTACAGGGAATTTGTTAATTAACTAGCAAACATTTGAACTATAAACAGAGAGAGGAGTTTTCCCCGCGGCTTAATGCCATTTGGGATCTTTATGTTATTTGCCCATCAGAGTGGGCTGAAACTCATGCTGCTCTACGGCAGAGGCAACTTATATTACAGAGGTATTAAAGCTTTTTTACTCACAATTCTTACTCATTATTAATCACCCTCCGGGGCTGTGTCACAGCCTGTGTGTAATGTCCATTTCTCCAGGGTCTCTGCCTGCGGACTCTGAGGCTGGAATCTTCCTGGCTTGAGGGGAGAGGTGAATCTTCCTAGTCTGTGGGGAAATAGGTTTTCTCTAACCTTTGTTCTCCTGGTGAAGAGGTGATCTCTGCCTTTGGTGCTGCTGGCTCCTTCTGGATGCTGTCTCCAAGAATTCTCACCTGGCAGGAGGTGAGGTGTAGCAGGAGGAGAATATCGTGCTGTCTCTGGCATGGTTGTTCACGGCTAGCAGGCCGTGTGTGTGTGCAGACAATCCAGAGTCTGCTTCATGGTTATCTCAGCGGCAGTGGCTTTTACCAGGCAATGATAGGCAGCAGGCATGCAAAGTGTGCGCAGCTGCTGGGAGTCTGAGCTCCATAGGTAAAGGCAATGCAGGATCTGGTCCTGATAGCAATAGCGTGCAGATGTGCACAGCTGGCTTAGGAGGCTATAGGCTCCTTATATATATATGTATGTGCAGGCTTAAATGAGCTCTGCAAGAAAGATATGCAGGCAAGTAAGTAAGCTGCGACTGAGGGTCAGAGCATGAGGGTCTGAGCATCTGAGCATCAGAGCTATGCAATGGCATCCGAGAGTGAGGGTCAGAGCTGAGCTGAGCGCTGCAATGGGGTCCTAGCTGAGCACGTTGTTTACCTGTGCACCCCTATTTATTGAATGTGGGACAAGATTAATGGTCCCTTTGGCCACTAGAATGACCAATCAGGCTGGCAGTCAGCCAAACCTTACCATAATAGGCAGAAGGCTCTTGCCTGGACTTTCCCAAATACGGCGATCACATGGGTTTACCCCAGGGAGACACGAGCTGGGTGTGTGGGGGCTTACACAACCTGTTTACAACCAGGGGTCCTGGCAGAAAAACATGTCCAGGCAAGCAAGGCATAAATAAGCCTCTTTTTGGGCCTACAGGCCCTCCACAAAACACCATCACCAATTGGCTTAGCCTTGGCCAGAGGCAGGGCTGACTGAGAGCTGGGGGAGCTTCTAACAGTTTGTCACAGAAGCCACCTTGTAGTTCCCTCCACTACCGAAGTCCTGCCACACATAAACCCAACAGATTGTTCTAACAGCCTGAAAATTTGCAATTGTGTTTTGAAGGTTATTTATAATGTTATGGTTTTATGGAAAAACAACATGGTAAATTAAAGTCTGCTGACATGCAATGCAGGTTTGGGCTGCATTTAAAAAGAACTGCACACATTAAATATTCTGCAGTTTTCATAAAAATACAGGTACACAGGCTGTTTTTTCTGGTCTAACCTTTCAATGAAGAATGCTGGTTTAATATTCATAAGGCAGAAGGTAATGTCTCGCCTCTTGAGTTCAGGTACACTGTAGAAAAAAAGGGAAAGTGCTGCAAATTACTGTTTCTAGAGACTTTAATTTCTTATCAAACTGTTTGTATGGCTTCTGAGAAATATGGCTTTATTAAGAAAAGACAAATGAATATCCTTTACTCATTATTCAGAGGTTCTGCATACTCTAATGAGTACTATGTTATTTCTCAGATATTAAAGTTATAGTGTACAAATAAATTTTAATTGCTAATGATTTATACAAAAGTTATTAATTTCATTATTACAGAATGTTGATACAGTGGAAAATTATTAGTGCAGTAAGTAATTTAGATAAGAGTAGGGAAATAATTATTGTTACTACTGGTATTCCAATATTATCCAAAATTTACTGAGCCTTTTAGAAGTGCAGAGGACAGCATAGCCTGCACCCAAAAAAATGCATAAAGCAGTAAGAATAGATGTAATATGCAGAAAGTCAGACTGATGCTAGGGAAGTGTCTCATTATTTACAGGTTTTTCTCCTGTCTGACTCTGAGTTCAGTGCATCTGTGCTATTTAAGCTGTTGCTGTCTGCGCTGATCCATCTGTTAGGACTGACCATCCTTAAGTATGCAGAACTGTGGTGAGGCCATCCATCACAGTCATCCCTGGAAAAATAAACCCCACAGATCTGGGAGCTAGTGGATGCTGTCCAGGCCAGCCAACACCTCAAGGCCATGCTCAGTTCATGGAAAACAGGGATCTAATGGAGAGAGTCCAATGAAGAACCAAGAGGATGATTAAGGGACTTGAACATCTGTCCTATGAAGAAAGACAGAGAGAACTGAGACTGTTTAGTAGTCTGCAGAAGATAAGGCTGAAAGGAGATCCTATTAATGGCTATAAATATCTAGGGGTGGGTGTCAGGAGGAAGGTGGCAGGCTCTTTTCAGTGGTCCTTGGTAATAGGACAAGAAATAATGGATATAAACTAGAATACAGAAGGTTCCACCTCAACATGAGAAGCTTCTTTACTGTGAGGGGGATGGAGCACTGGAACGGCCTGGCCAGGCAGGTTGTGGAATCTCTTCTGGAGACTTTCAAAGCCAGCCTGGATGTATTTCTGCGTGGCCTGCCCTAAGTGATGCTGCTGTGATGGAGGGGTGGGTTGACCTGATGACCTCTAGAGGTTCACTTTAGATACAATGTGAGAAAAAATGTGTAAAGTATCAGATATGACTTATGTGGGAGAGGTAGGTGAAGAAAAGGTATTAAAATGACATTGGACTATGTTGGAGCTGTATAGAGAAGCACAAATGATCCTGGAAGTAACAGAAGAGCTCTGTTTTGCCATATATTGTGCATTTCTGTGTTATGTTGATTTATGGAATTGAATAAATGGAGATAGGCTGTCATTGAAGAGGCAGATTTGCTTTGAGTCACGTATGCAAGGCTATTAACTAACAGTATTTGAAGAAGCAAAATTAAAAAAGTAGAAAAAAACACAGCTTCAGCAGACAGAATCAAATTAAATATCATACAAAGTTTGTGTGTCGTAAGAGAGAGGGCCTCAGTGAATGTGGACAGACAACTCCATTTGACAGATGAAACAATAGAACGACCATTGTCACTGCTTTCCAGTTTCTCAGCTGATGCTAAGTTGACATATGTCAATTAATTTGAATTTGCAACAGCTGAAAATCAGGCCTTCAGATACTAAAGCAGGGTAGCATATGCGAAATGGACAGAGAGACCTGACAAATACCTTGTTTGACCTTTATATATTATTTATAAAGGGCTATGTATGCAAAGTGCTAAGCACCTTCCATTTTCGATAACCAACCTGCAGGAGCTACTCATAGAAACATTTATTCATTCCAGCAAGGAAAGAAGCCGGATTAATTGAAGGATTTACCTCAGTTAGTAGGATGCAGTGTGTTCTGTTGTCTTATTGACATACTAGCTCTATAGAGATATCTAAGAGGAGACTTTAAATAATGTGAAAAGTGACTGTGCCTGTATGGAGCTGCTGACAAAATAAGAATAATAAAAATACTGAAGTTCTCTACCACAGATGAATTTATATATGGTTTAATACTCTCTAGTAAGAGTAAAATAACCAATCACAATAGTGAGGCAGATGAATCTGCAGTTCTGGTTTCTGCAAGGTTGTTAACTAAGAGTGGACCATCTAGGAAATTTGTTGTAGGTCAAACAGTTGTTGATACAATGTACCACATTCACACCAAAGAGCAGCAGCAAGTGGAAGCTGTTGCAGTTGTGTAATTTGTCACAGGAAAAGGGTTTACAGTCACAGTCAGGAACTGCAGCAGAGTCTACAGTGGGTCAATTGTGCATAGGTTTCTGAAAACCTATGGGCTGAGTGCTGCAGAGTGTGCTTTGGATCAATAAGAGTGTCATAGAATCATAGAATCAACCAGGTTGGAAGAGACCTCCAAGATCAGCCAGTCCAACCTAGCACCCAGCCCTGGCCAGTCAACTAGACCATGGCACTAAGTGCCTCAGCCAGGCTTTTCTTGAACACCTCCAGGGATGACGACTCCACCACCTCCCTGGGCAGCCCATTCCAATGCCAATCACTCTCTCTGTGAAGAACTTCCTCCTAACATCCAGCCTATACCTTCTCCAGCACAACTTGAGACTGTGTCCCCTTGTTCTATTGCTGGTTGTCTGGGAGAAGAGACCAACCCCTACCTGGCTACGACTTCCCTTCAGGTAGTTGTAGGCAGCAATGAGGTCCCCCCTGAGCCTCCTCTTCTCTAGGCTAAACAACCCCAGCTCCCTCAGCCTCTCCTCATAGGATTGTGTTCCAGGCCCCTCACCAGCTTTGTCACTCTTCTCTGGACCAGAAGCTATGACTCTGGCATGTGCTATTTTAAATGCACTTTTGGGAACAAGAAAGTTCTTCATAGTTCAGTAGCTCACTCTTTTAGAGCACAACCTTTTTCTTGCAAATATACCTGCTTCCCTTTCTCAGATTTGATTAGGCTGACCTTTTGTTACAATTAAAGCAAGCAAATAAACATAACAACAAAAGTTATTAGAAAGGGAACTTTAAATAATGTTAATCAAGCTTTTAATAAATAGGGGGGGGAAATTCTGTAGCTTACACAATGAGAGTTCTTAGACAAAATCCAAGTGTGGTTCTTTTTCTGACCTAAAAAATCTGTCTGCCCAGGACATCATGGTAGGTAGCTTGTTGACAAAGGATTCTACTTTTATATGTATGTAGTGCTGGATGGATTAACAATAGGTCATCTCTTAGATGAGCTGATGGAAATTTCTGCTGGTGGAGAAAGGCAGTATTCAGCTATGGACAGTATTGCGCCTTCTTAGGAGTAGCAGAGTATTGGCTCTTACCATAAGCTTTCCTAATACAGAAAATTGTATATATCAGGGATTAGCTGGATTTCCCCTCCAAATTGTGTTTCCTGAGCAAGTGACTTAAAGCTGTGCCCTTTTCCCCTCAAACATTAAGCTTTTTTGGGGATTTTTTTTTTTTTTGTCTTCATGATTTTTCTTTTGTCTACTGGTGATACTGTGATACTGTGATACTGTGAAAAACTCACTTTGATTGTGCTACAAGTGAGAGTTTTTACAGTGCACAAAATGATTCTTCCAAGGTAATTTCATGCTGATGTTGTTTTTCCCACACCTCATAGAATCATTCCAATATCTGGTTTGTCGTTCATTGTGTCTGAGGCAGCAGAGCTTCTGCCTCTGCTTATGGGACAGTTCATCTACACGTTGTAATGACTGGGTAGGTCTTTGATCTTCAGTCATGCCTTACTTTCATTCATTCCTACATGACTATGATTTGTGCAAGCCTAAGGATCTGTCCTATCCTTCTGTTAAGTATCTGCAAACTAGCGGCTATTAGTTTTCTATCCTCTTAAAATCTTTTGCCAATTGCATACAATTTGAGGAAACAAGTTTAAATTTATTTTTTCCTTTGGAGTTTTCATTCTCCCCTCTCTTTCCTTCTCCCTTCTTATCACAGGATCACAGGTTGGGAGGGACCCAAAGAGATCAAGTTCAACCCCCCTGCCAGAGCAGGACAATCCTATCTAACACAGATCACAGAGGAACACATCCAGACAGGCCTTGAAAGTCTCCAGAGAAGGAGACTCCACAACCTCTCTATTCCAGTACAGTAAAGAAGTTCCCTTTGTGTTGAGGTGGAACCTCTTTTGCTTGTAGTGATTTTTTTCCTTCAAAATGCATAAAAGTAGTCTCATAAAGAGTGTGTTGGGTTGACCTTGGCTGAGGGTTGGGTGCTCACTGGCTACTCTCACTCTCAACAGGACAGCAGGAGAAAACAGAACATGAAAGTTAGGGGTCACAATAAGAAGAGAGAGATCCTGTACCAATTATTGTCATGGGCAAAACAGATTTGACTTGGGGAAAATTAATTAAGCACCTTTTCCCAGGCTCAGTTGCTCTTCTTCCTCCCACCCTGAGCAGAACAGCTGCCTTCTTGGCTGGCTGGCTCAGCCCTGCCCTGCAATGGGACCATTGGAGATGGCAGGAACTGGTTGTGTCAGACATGGGCCTGACGAGACCTTTCCTCACAGTATCAAACATTTGGTTGTACACTGGAATAGCTTTACTATCTACTCCATGTTTTACCCTTCTTTTAGATTAATATTTATTTCTTATAGTTTTTGAAATGTATATAACCTTTATTATATATATTTAGAGTGGTACTACACATATTAAGTTTTCCTCTGCTTGGACTTCAGCTGCCATTATAAATGATTTAACAGCACAGTAAGTCTTTCTCAGACATTGACACTGTACTCCTTATTGGAAATGATAAATATTTCTTCTTGCTACATGAGCTATATTTTGGTGATTTCAGCCTTTTTTTTTCTTTCACAGCCACAGATCATTTAATTATCAGAGTCTACTGTCAGTAGGATATTGAGAATGAGAGTATTTAGACTCTGAAGCTGAATTTTTGTGACGAGCTATTTAGACTTTCCTAATACGAAGAAATATGAACAGTGTAAATGATGCTGCTGTATCTTCGTTGAGCCCATCTCTGGACAGCTTGTGAGCTGAACTTACACTGAGCTATTAATACCTGATTTCAGCTTAATTAAATGTTATCTTCCAAAGTCTAAAAATATGATCACTTCAGGGCTCTGCTGAACAAGTTGTTCAAAACCCAAGTCATTGAAGCTTAATTGCAAAACAACTGTTATTTTGTGAAATCCAAGGTAACTGTTCTTGCCTTAAGAAATTATGACTTCATATTGTCTTTCTTTTAAACCCTACTGTATGTGTGATGTGCTTATTTCAACTCTTGAGAGTGATGAAGGTATATGTATTATTTATGATCAGTGAATGCCAGGTGTATTTTCAGTTGCATAGCTCTCAGAAATAGACTGCTGGGTTCATGTCAGGGTTTTTTTTTTAGTAGTCCTAATGTATTTTATGGCCTAGCTACATATTAAAAAATCCTGTTTCTGCTTTGTTTGTAGAGATTGTCTTATATCCGTCCTGTTTCCTGTGAACATACTAACAATTGTATGCATGATGAAGACCAAACACTTGCGTTAGATGGCATGTATATAAATCTCTTTTGATTGACTGGAGCTCTAAAATGAAAAAGACTGATTCCATTGTTCCTCTTCCCTTCTACCATAGCTGCAGCTCTTGTTATGACCCTAGTAAAGAGGCCATGGAAAATGTCGTGTGCCACCATGGGAAATGTAGTCTGCTCTGGTGAGACCTAATAGCAGCCTTCCAGTACCTGAAGGGTGCCTGCAAGAAGGTTGGAGAGAGATTGTTTACAAAGGTCTGCGGTGATAGGACAAGTGGCAATGGCTTCAAACTAGAGAAGAGCAGGTTTAGATTGGATGTTAGAACACGTTCTTTACTATGAGGGTGGTGGAACACTGGAACAGGTTGCCCAGGGAGGTGGTTGGAGCCCCAACCCTGGAGATATTAAAAGTGAGGCTTGACAGGGGTCTGGGCAACCTGATGTAGCTGAGGATGCCCCTGCTTACTGCAGAGGGGTTGAAATAAACTACTTTGGAGGTCCCTGCCAACCCAGACCATTCTGTGATTCTGTTCTCTGAGAACTCTGTCCCAAATGAGAACGAAAAATTGACTGAAGAAGGAAGTAACTAAGGCTGGACACATCTGAAACAAAACTATGACCCAATTTTTAAAAAGTGATTAAAAAAAAAATCTATTTGAAATGTAAAAACTTGGTTTTATTTTACTGATGAAAAGATGAAAAGTTTCTATTAGTTGAAGTGGTTGGTAGAGATGTCTGATTTCACAGAAGTTATGTTTTCCTGATAATATTCCTAGTTAGATGTCAAAAAAAGAAGTAGGTTTTTCGATCACACTGTACACTGTTCCATTACCATTCTGACTCCTTTACTGATGTTAGAATGATTGGTTGTCATTATATATCTTTATTATTTTGACATTATTTAGTAGTCCTTGTGTTTTGACACGTGGAAGCTCATGAGATAAGCAGAACAAAATTACAGAAAATAGTCAGTAAGTAATCATCTGTGCAATCAGAAAAACTTTGTGGTGTTTACAAAATCCAACCCAGACAAATGTCACAATTTCTCTTTTTTTTTTTCTGGTGTTAAATATACAGAACAGAACTATTTCTAGCAAATGATAACTTCAAAGTGTTTGTGTGTGTATATATATACACACACAGAATCACAGAATGATAGCAACTGGAAGGACGTGTAGAGATCATCTAGTCCAACTTCCCTGCCAGAGCAGGTTCACCAAGGTGGGTTTTGAATAACTCCAGAAATGGAGACTCTACCTCCTCTCTGGGCAGCCTGTTCCAGTGCTTTACCACTCTCAAAGAAGTTCCTCCTCATGTTTAGATTGAACAACTTATGTTCAAATTTGTGCCCATTGCCTCTTGTCCTGTCACAGGGCACCACTGGAAAAGGTCTGGTGCCATCTTCCTGACACCCTTTAAGAATTTGTCAGTATTGATAAGATCCCCCCTCAGTCTTCTCTAGGCTAAAAAGCTCCAAGTTCCTCAGTCTATCTTAATAAGAGAGATGTGCTCGTGCCTGTCATTTTCATATCCCTTTGCTGTACCTTCTCAAGCAGTTGCCTGTCCTTCTTGAACTCGGTAGCACAGAACTGTACTCCAGATGAGGTCCCACTAAGGCAGAGTAGAGGAGAAGGAGCACCTCACTAGACCTACTTGCCATACTTTTCTTGATGCACTCCAGGATGGTATTGGCCACAAGGGCACATCACAGACACGTGGTCATCCTATTGTCCACCAGGATTCCCAGGTCTTCTCCTGCAGAGCTCTTTTCAGCAGGTCAACCTGTACTAATAGAAGCATAGAATCATAGAACCAACCAGGTTGGAAGAGACCTCCAAGATCATCCAGTCCAACCTAGCACCCAGCCCTATCCAGTCAACTAGATCATGGCACTAAGTGCCTCATCCAGGCTTTTCTTCAACACCTCCAGGGATGGTGCCTCCACCACCTCCCTGGGCAGCCCATTCCAATGCCAATCACTCTCTCTGTGAAGAACTTCCTCCTAAAATCCAGCCTAGACCTACCCCGGCACAACTTGAGACTGTGTTCCCTTGTTCTATTGCTGGTTGCCTGGGAGAAGAGGCCACCCCCCACCTGGCTACAATGTGCTTTCAGGTAGTTGTAGACAGTAATAAGATCACCCCTGAGCCTCCTCTTCTCCAGGCTAAACAGGCCCAGCTCCCTCAACCTCTCCTCATAGGGTTTGTGTTCCAGGCCTCTCACCAGCTTTGTTGCCCTTCTCTGGACACCTTCCACCACCTCAGCATCTCTCTTGAATTGAGGGGCCCAGAACTGGACACAGTACTCAAGGTGTGGCCTGACCAGTGCTGAGTACAGGGGAAGAATTACCACCCTTGTCCTCCTGGCCACACTGTTCTTGATACAGGCCAGGATGCCACTGGCTCTCTTGGCCACCTGGGCACACTGCTGGCTCATCTTCAGTACTATCTATCAGTACCCCCAGGTCCCTTTCCTCCTGGCTGCTCTCCAGGCACTCAGTCCCCAGCCTGTAGCGCTGCTTGGGGTTGTTGTGGCCAAAGTGCAGAACCCTGCACTTGGCCTTGTTATATCTCATCCCATTGGCCTCTGCCCACCCATCCAGCCTGTCCCCCTAATACATGGGGTTACACATGTAACTGCCTTTTAAACTTGTTATTTGTGTGTTGTATTCATTTTAGGGTATGTCATTATTATACAGTAAATGCAATTCAAGGGTCGTAGTCTCCGGGGGAAAAAAAGAGATATATTGTCTATGTTATGTGATGTAGTACATACAGGAGTACAAGGAGAGAAACTGTCAGCATTCTGGGTAATAGAAGGCCCTCAGTATCAGAGACCACTTAAGGCCTATCTCACTAGCTGCTTGATTTCCTGATTGCTCAGCATTTTGCAGAAGATTGGAATTACACTAACAGCAAACTTACGTGTCCTCTACAAATTATTCACTATTTCTTTGCTGCAGGGCTGTTGCAGAAGCAACTTACACTTTGCTAGTTTTTTGCAGAGGAGCTTTTATAATCAAAGGCAGTGGTAATCGTGCTTTACTCATCTGTGAGTGTGGATTCAAACACTGTGCTCAATGCTAAGCAGCCAGCGTCAAGACAAAACTGAAGCAGCAGGAGGGGTCTAAAGTGCTGGTGTTTTCCTCATTTCTTTATTTGTAAGGAAAAGCATTCCCTTCCATCACATGCCTCAGAGTGAAGCTTTTTGTGCTGGTGGAGTCCTACCCTTCACAGAAATACCAGTCTCAGAATTTAGAAAAATTTGCCACTCCATTGCTTCTGTTGGTGAATCTGAGCTCTTCAGATATATCAGATTTATATCTGTGTTATATTCCTTAAACACTAAATTCAAATATCTTTCAAAGACTTGCATCTATTTTTTTACAGTCTTCCCATTAACATCACTGTAGAGATCTCTCATAGAAGTTAAGTCCTATGTCCACATAGTCTGCTAATTTTGCTAATGAAGGGATTTACTATGCCTGTTCAGGAGCTGATTTCCACAAGTGTTCTGTTACAGCTCTGTTTCACCATTTACTTTCTATGAATGTACTAGGAATGCATCCTGGCTGTGGCTAGGATACAGTTATGGTTTTGATTTTTTAATGTGTTTTTATTTTTTCCTGCACAAGAAGCTGAGAAGGGCCATAGCCAAGATAGGCAGCTGGACCAGTCAATGGGGTATTCGATACCACACTGACATCATGGCAGTATATAAGGGAAGGGCTGGCTGGGACAAGCATGGGTTCTTTGAGCGGGTGACTGGTGTGGCTTGTGCAATAGTGGAGGGACAGGAGTGAGGTGGATGGGCTGGGCTGGACCAGGCTGAGCTGTTGTAATAAGTGCTGCATTTTGTATCCCTGTATATTCTGTTTAATTGGTATTACTGTTCTCCTTAATTGTGGTTATCTTGCTGTGCTATTCTATTAAACTCTCCTTATCTCAACCCTTGGAGCTTTGTCTTTTTCTCCTTCCAATCCCCATAGGGATCGGGGAGCAGTTGTGTGTGTGACTGTGTGGGCTCAGCTGACAGCTGGACCTGAACTGTAACAGTCCTTTTGGAGCCCAATGCAGGACTCAAATCCATGACCCTAGAATTAAGAATCTCATGCTCTACTAACTGAGCTAGATGCGGCCTCTCCTAACTTCTTGTGGAAGAAAAACAAAACAAAATTAAATTAAATGAAAAAATAAAACACAAAAAACCCAACCAAACAAAAAAAAAACCCAACCAAAAACTTAACACTATCCTTGCTGAACCCAGGACAGTGATGCGGTAAATAGACAATAGTTCTGAGCCCTATTTTGATGTCTGGACGTGTGCCCTAGGCCTTGCACAGTCTCAGATAATCAAATTGTGTTGTTTAAAATACTCATTGATATATGTTGCTTTATTTTCTGATGCTGTGGTATGACTTCAGGCGAGGTTTTGCCCTTGCGTGTGCACAAGCTATTCCCACTGACTTTGAAGCAAGGTGACTCCTCACAGGAGTGGGATATTGTCCCTCAGCCTTTGTGGCAGTGCAATTATTTAATCAATTGTGGGTTTTGTGACACCTTGCAATGCAGCCAATCAATAGTAAATGATCGGTCAGTATTTCTGGGTTTAGTGAGTGATAGAGCATAAAACATGTTCCTCATGCTGATTTTATGCCGTGGGCTCATCCATGCATAAGCAGGCATGACTTTTGCTTTGGCTTTAGAGCTGTCTTATTTCTGATCCAACTTTGACCCAGTGTAGAAGAATATGATTACCAAGTGCAGCTGTGATGTCCGTCTAAGCCCATGCTCTCAGAAGCACCTGTACACTTGCGTTCACTGGCGTTACCATTGATAGCCTAGGGTTGGAAGGTTTTCGGTTGTTTTTTCCTAGTACCTATGCTGATTTTGTTCATTACTGCTTTCACTAGGCATTGAGAATTGTGCCTTGCAGGTAATACCTAGAGGCTTGTTCAGCCTGGAACAGACAGATGTAGAGGGACCTAAGAACAGCCCTCAATGTGTATAAGGAGGTCATCTAGGTGAAGCTGAACTCACTGAAGTGTGGCAGGGAGGGAAGATGAGAAAAAATGAAAATAAACTGAAGCAGGAGAGGATGAGCCTGGATATTAACAAAAATGTACCCATGACAATTCAGAAGTTTTCAACCTTGGCCAGGTGAGGCCCTGGGCAGCCTGACTGGGCCTCAGAGGTGACCGCCCTGTGAGCAGGAGGTTGGACCAGAGACCTTCTGAGGTCCCTCCCATCCTGAACCATCCTGTGATCCTGTTTCTACCCCTTTAGCTAGGTCACTTGAAATCTGTTTGATATTTCTAAATCTTGATCTCAGTTAAACTCTGGGATGAAAAGTGGCTTGCTGAGGAAATCATCTAGGGTTGTACTCAGTTTGTCAGCACTGAGATCAGAGCATTAAGACAAGGAGCGTGATGTTGGAGGAAATGATTTTAAGCCTCCAGTGCAGTCCTCCCTGTCCTCGTAAACCACCCATTATCAGGCCACCCCTCGTTCTTTAGTCCAGAGGGAATAAGACAAGCAAATGAAGCAGTTGGTTTGTTTGAACTAGCTCATGATAGTATTGTGCTTGTACATAGAAAAAGAATTAACCAGCAAAACATGGGTGTGAAGTAGGTGATCTGGACATTGAAAATAAAAAAAAATTACAAGAAGTACATTAATAATAATAGGATTAGGTTTTTTTTTGCTGTAGCTCCTCAGTGTGATTTCGGTGAGACACACATTAAACCTAGTAAAACCTAGAAGTATGTAAAATGACCCTACCTAGATTATATTTGATCACCAGCGAAGGAGTACTTGATGTATCTCTTTCTTTTTTGAGCTGTGTAAGAGTGGAAACATAACTATTGTCAAAATGTCACAAAAATAGACTAAAAAAGAGACTATAGGGAAAGTCAGATGTAAAAAGACAAGTTTTCTGTGCTTCTATATGTTATTTCTTTTCACAAGAACTATTCCAATTCAAAGTAAGCCGTGAAAAATATTTGATTCTGTAGCTTTAGTAGCATCTCTCTGCCTTTGTGTACCCATAAAGAAAACAGATTCATGAGGCTAAGGGTAGTCAGCTTGATTCTACATTGCTGTGTAGGAGAGAAAAATGCTTTATTCTGTGCGTTAGTTTTGAGTGATTGAGTTCATATGGTGTCTACATTTCATTGAAACTTTTGATTAGCTGAAAAGGCATGATCAGCATATTCTAAAGTGAAATTTATTTATTTATATTTATTGTTATTTATTAAATAATAATTTATTATTTTAGTATTTATTTAGTAATTTATTATTTTGGCCAATAATCGCATATTTATTTAATTAAAACATTGTGATACGTAATTAACAAGATTCTGAATGCTAGAAATTAAAATAGCATAAAATGTATAATAATAGAATCATAAAATAGAATAGAATCAACCAGGTTGGAAGAGACCTCCAAGATCATCCATTCCAACCTAGCACCCAGCCCTATCCAATCAACTAGACCATGGCACCAAGTGCCTCAGCCAGGCTTTTCTTGAAGACCCCCAGGGACGGTGCCTCCACCACCTCCCTGGGCAGCCCATTCCAATGGGAAATCACTCTCTCTGGGAAGAACTTCCTCCTAATATCCAGCCTATACCTCCCCTGGCACAACTTGAGACTGTGTCCCCTTGTTCTATTGCTGGTTGCCTGGGAGAAGAGGCCACCCCCCACCTGGCTACAATGCCCCTTCAGGTAGTTGTAGACAGTAATAAGACCACCCCTGAGCCTCCTCTTCTCCAGGCTAAACAGGCCCAGCTCCCTCAACCTCTCCTCATAGGGTTTGTGTTCCAGGCCCCTCACCAGCTTTGTTGCCCTTCTCTGGACATGTTCCAGCACCTCAACATCTTACTTGAATTGAGGGGCCCAGAACAGGACACAGTCCTCAAGGTGTGTCCTGACCAGTGCTGAGTACAGGGGAAGAATAACCTCCCTTGTCCTACTGGCCACACTGTTCCTGATGCAGGCCAGGATGCCATTGGCTCTCTTGGCCACCTGGGCACACTGCTGGCTCATCTTCAGCTTACTATATATCAGTACCCCCAGGTCAGTGTTCAAAAAAATGTGTGTTGTAACTCTGGACTAAAAGAAATTAATAGGTTTTAATTGCAGAGGTACTTCTAATAAATGTGCTAGTATAGGTACATTATAAAAATAAGTTCTAATCCTCATTCAGGAAATAATTCTATTTCTGATAATGATTTTTTTTCCTGAAATGGAACGCAAGATAGTCTTTAGAGTGAAAAAATGAACTTGCTTTATAACAGCTGTTCGGTGTAGGTTTTGCTGGAATCGTTACAGCTGTAGAAAACCTTTTTCTGCTTTTAATTTTATAACTATAAAGAAAAGATTGGAGATAGTTTTCTTAAAAACTCTACCTACAGTGGTCTGCCTATCTACAGTATTCCCCTACAGCAATACCAATCCCTTATTCTAAGATGGTCAGTTTGTTCCTGCAGAGCACTGTGGAGAAAAGCAAAATGTACATAAGCATTTTTTTTTCACTTCAGTATTTCATGCGATTGATTTGGTTTAGATGTTCATTACCACAGTCACATTTCATCCACCAACTCTTCAGCCACTGTTAATGATTTTTGGTCATTTTTCTTTTTTGTATATAGCAACAGACTATCTGGGAATTATGAATTAATGTATGCTAATTAAGACAATAAAGTAGTTTAAAGATACACAAATGTTAATAGGATTTGAAATAAGAGGTAGCTTGAGGCCACTGCTGTAACTAACAGGCCATTTAAAAATTATTAGCGTCAGGCCCAGTGGACCAGTAGTAAAGTACATCTGCCTTTTTTAGTACAATATCAGAGCTAGCAGCCCCTAGACTCTGAGCTTTACTCCAGTGATCACAGATGTGAACTCTGCTGAACTAATTTTGCTTATTCTGGCAAATGCCAGCATAGAAGCTACTGGCCTTTCATAAAGCCTGCCGTGATGCATACGATGTTTTCTTGTTTGTAAAGTAATCTTTACAACTAACTAATTTAAGTACATTGACAAAGACACATTCTTGCACTACTTACATCAAGCTGTTAAATGTTTATTAATTGTAGGTGGTCTTCTTTGCAGACTAAGATTGATATGTAAAAGAAGCTGAAGTATAGTGCTTACTGTGTTGAATGAACAGTTCAGTGAAGTGAAGGACTCTGCTTTGGTCAGCCCTGAAGTCCAAAAATAAAACGAAAAGCAAGGGTTTCATTTGAGAAGGCATAAGGTGGCAGCTATTTTAAATCTTGTGTGATAACCATGATAAAGAAAAACATTTTGTAATGGGAAATTCTGTTTGACAATCTGCCTCCTTTTACTCCAGACCCCACAGCCTCTGGTCCATTTACAGAGATAACAGGCTGCCAGCCGGCAAATCTCAGCTCCTTTCTTATCTCTCTTCTTTTCTAAAACCATCACCAGCACATTTCCCAGCTCTGCAGAAATCCCAATTATAGATAGTCCATTTCAAAATGCCTTGTGAATGTAGCCCCATTGCTGCCAAAGATATGAGAGAACAAAATGAGAGGGCTTCAGCTCCTGTTTTAAATTAGTGAAGTTGTGGAAATACTTCAGATGGTGCCTGAAAACCTGGCAAAGAGAAAACAGGATTAGCTGAAAACTCAGGAAGAAATGAAGATAAGTGAAAAGCATATTTCTGTTCCTGCTTTATTTTTGTTAGGCAGTTTCCAACTACAGACATCAGAATATCTTCAGAAGGTAAATTTTTTGAGAAGTGAAGAAACCTTATTACACGTAGAAAGCTGTGAAGCGGTGCGTATGATTGCATATTAACAGCTGCTTTAGACTTTGACCAGCAATGCCCTCTCACCGAAGTGGCTCTGACTGCATTTTGCCGTCTTTTTATTATGCATTACAGATTATTGCTCCCATTTATAAGGTCACAATTTGACAATGTCATAGGAAGAAAGACTGAAGCAGCATTTTTGATGGACAAAGAGCAGGGTAGGAGCCCAGGTGTCTGCAGCACAGTGTGACTAAGATGAGTTGCATTTCTTTGGGTTAAGCCAGCAAGTTGTCCTGCCATCTTTTTGTGTATTGGAACATACTATGAAAAAGAACTGTATTGCAAGAAAGATTCTAACATTACCACAGTCAATAGTGCAATTTAGTGACATTAATTTGTTTTAGTGCAAGTTAGCAATTTTGCTCTTGAGAGGCAAGCTTGAGATAGGGTAAGCAATTTCTGCCGATTGAAAGGTTGTATTGTGTTTCAAAATGGCTATGAGTCAAAGGGAGATAGGTCCTGCCAAGTGTTCAAAACCTTTACCTACATTCTACAAACTGCTTGGGAGCTCCAGTGTTGGATAAAGGTACCATTTTGTTAGATGTTTTACAGATACAGACTCACAAAAGAGGTGTTCTGCTTAGAACTTAGACTGTGATTACTTTGTGTGAAGCAGTGTTTTGTAGGTGGTAGCTGTGCTTTGTGAGACAACATAAATGTTCCACTTTCATCCACTACTAGGCTCTCAGATGGTAGCACAATTATTTCCTTAAGTATTTCCTGCCCCAGAACTGAAATGTAATAAACTATCCTTGCTAAAATGAACATGGAGAAGTATACAAGACGAATATGTTAGCCCCAGTTACATACTTTTATTTGGCCCATATGCCTGTTTCTTTCAAAGGCATTTGTGCTAACATCAGTCCCATTCCATAGCAGAGATTTATGTGTTTAAAATAAACTGTCCAGTTTTCATCAGAATAAAAAAAATGTGATCCACAGAAATAGAAGACAGGCATACATATTCTTACGATGCATACAGGGATGTATTTATGCATTTCTTAAAAATGAAGTACTTTTTTAGTTGAGAAGAGTTACTTAGAAAGCATTTTCCATTCATGGCATATGAGACTGAAACCTGCCTTTCATAGCAGGCAGTCAGAGCTTGAAGTCATTAAATGGAGGGACATGGCCAGAATCCACCTTATTCTCAAATCTGATGAGGTGATCTTCCATTTAGAAGGTGAACAGCTTTCATTTTAAGTAACTTCGGTTGAAGGGTTTGTTTATATTTCTTTTTTGAAATGTTATGTTTCCTTTTTGTCATTTAAAAAAAAATATTGTGTGAGACCTGCAGCTATTAAGAAATGCCTTCTGTAAATAAAAAAGAGGAAAATTAGTTTTTCAGAGAAAGAAGAAATAGCTCGGTGACAAAAAAAGGAAGGCAGTGGAAGATGTATTTCCGATGATCCATGCCAAGCACTTGATTTTAAAACCACCCAACTGTATCTCATTGGCATAATTGTAGGAGGCTAAGAAGCAGCTCTATCTTAAAGTGAAAAAAGAAACTGCAAGGTGCACAGAGGAAAAAAAGAAAGGTGGAAGAAAAGAGATAGCTCAGGGTTTCTTAGGCTTTTGGTCTTCCGCAGACAGTAGTTCTCTAATGTCATTTTAACATACATACATAGTAAGCAAAATCTGCAACTTAAAAATCCCTTAGCTATGATCATTGCATTATCTAGGGAAAACAGGCAAGGTACAAAATGATGAAAAACCTTCAGTACTTTGAGATGATCAAACCAACAAGACAATATAAAGGAGCAAACACAAGTAATGAAAACACAATCTGAGGTGTTGGAATGAGACATCCTAAGTAATCATAATTCCCAGACATAGACAGTCACTGAAACAGACTAATTTCTGTGAAGAGCAGGAGGAAGAAAAATCTCTTGATAGGGTTCTGGTTTTGTGAAAGTAATAGTAATAATGCCTAGGATATTTGAGGGAGGGCTACGTGCAAAGTACAGAGTGGTGAAAGAAATCTTAGTGAATTCCTGAACAGAGAAGCAAGAGCATCTACACTCATCTTAGTGATTCTTTACAGGATCACAGGATGTTAGGAGTTGGAAGAGACCTGCATAGATCAAGTCCAATCCCCCTACTAGAGCAAGACCATAGAATCTAGTGCTGGTTGTACAGGAATGCATGTTTTGAAAGTCTCCAGAGAAGGAGACTCCACTATCTCTCTGGGGAGCCTTTGAAAATATTTTATTCATTCTCGAACTATGTGAGGAACTTAAGTGTTAGAAACTTTAGTTTTCAGACTAGGCAACTCAGAAATACTAATACTAAGAAACATATCTAGAGGTAGTGGAAATTAAGGTGGGAGGTAGAGTGAAAATTTAGCAGCTCCTTTGTCTTTTGCTTAGCCTGTCTGCCTCTGCAGGTACCATTTGCCAGTTCATTAGATCAAGATCTGGAAAAAGAGCAGAGACAGTAAGATCACACAATTGATGGGATATAGCACCATAGTACAGCTGTCAGAAGCACCTAGGTGTTCTGGGAAAACTGTAATTACCAACGGTGATGTGTAAGAACAAGCAACCTGAATAACCAAGAAACACATTTTGGATTTATATAGAAAATAAAATTTCACATAATTAAAAAAATATTTAATTGTCAGAACACACTTGCACTAATATATAAGAAAAAAAAAAGTTATGGAAGCATGGAAATGTCTTCTGTGCTATAAGTAAAGCCAAGGGGAAACTGATAAAACAATTGGCACTTCATGTGTCTTGATCTCTGAAATGATAACTCAGGAGATAACCATCTGACTGGGGAACAGATCCAGAAGAGCTTTGTACTCTTTGTTGGCAGTTGCTGTTCTGCCAATACAGAGTCACAGACTGCAGAAGGCAGCAGCAGAATTTTGTTTCTAGATCTTGAAAGGAGATTTTTCTCTCTGACAAAGTTATATATAATCTTGTGACGAGATACCATGTTCAATTTATCCAGCAATAATACTAGCTTCAAAGTCTGCTTTGTATCATCGAAGGTAAGGCAGTAAAGGAAAGGACAAGCAACTGATTCCATCAAAAGTACACAGAAGCTCTTCTTATGGAAGTTCCAATTGTAAGCAAACAATAACTGAAAAAAGCTTTTCAAATTAGGGTGTCTGTAATTAGGTAATAGCTTTTATTAACCCATGGATAATTAGGAAAAACAGATTAAATTTTAATCACATATTCTCTTAACAATGTTTTCAAAAGTTAGAAGCCATATCTTCTATCTCTTTAAAACATATTTAGATCTAAGAATGGCCAAGGAAACAATGTTGTATTTAATGTAGGGTTTTTTTAATCAATATTGTGTGGTGAATGTCTGTTTATCTTATTAACTGCACCTCAGTGGACAGCTTGCATTGGCTGAAAGATTAAAGTGAAAGAATAAGAAATAGAGGAAAGAAAGATACCCAGTGGTGGATTTCCCCTCAGGATAGGCTTTAATTCCAAAAATTAAACTACAAACCAGACAAAGAAAAAACATCTCCATTGGAGTTTGTATCACAACTTTCATGATGTCCTGTCATCTTTTGCTTCCTTTTCCCAGATGTTTCAGAGATCTGGGGAGCTGTTTTCTAGGGCAGAGGGATCAATTAGGTGGTTAGTTCTCTACTGATGTCACATAGAAGTTTAGTACCTGCTTTCTCAGTCATTTAAAAAATGCTTTATTTGAACTTACTCAGGTAACAGTAGAATTCATATTTTGGTTCAATTCAGTTATATTAGAACACAAAGTTCAACATAAAGAAGCGCTGTTGGTTCACAATGAGAGCTATAAATGATGATAGCGCATCCATCAAAACAGTTTAGCTCAGGCACTATACTATATGACTCCACCTCATATCTCCTATGAAATTCAATTAATTCTCACCAATTACAGCTTTGTTGGCAGGAGTATTGCAAAATTGAAAAGTATTTATCAAAAAAAAATTTTTTTAAAAATTACTGTTGCTAATTGTCCAAAACCTACAAATAATTCTTCTTTGCATAACAAAAATCTCTGATCATGTAGATATGCATAAAAAGCTATTTGTAAAGTAAACAACTGCATATTTTACAAGATACTCTCTCACTCCAAATTGTACTGATTTTTTTTTCAGGTCTTGTCCTTCTGAAAATAAAAATGTCTGTTTAAATGTGCCTATTTTCTTCTGTTCCAAGATAAAAGGAGAAAAGAAAGCTAATGTTGTAGAGAATTGGGCCATCAAAGGATTACTTCTTAAAACAAAATTGAGACTTCTCTTTGTTCTATTTTATTAAAATGGGATATGGGGGCAGGTTTTAAAAAAGTCTTACATTTTGTGGGGGAAAACAAGTTGCTAAGAAATTTGTTTTCTCCACCAAAAAAAATGTTTGAAAGAAATTCAGTTTTGAACTGAAAGAAGTTTTATATCCTGTAAAGAAATAAGTCAGTCCAAGAAGAGCAAAAAATATGTAATCACAGAAGCAGAAAAATGTTTAATAACACAAGTGATCTACATAAGTTTATAAAACATTATATCTCTACATAGTCATCTGATGAGGATGAGCTTGCCCTCAGCTAGCAAACTGAAGAGGCGATATGATTGGGATGAGCTGTGGATGTCATATACCATGACTTCAGCAAGGCTTTTGGTACTGTCTTCCACAACATCCTCAAAGATAAGCTGAGGAGATGTGGCATAGATGGTTGTCTGTGAGGTGGATTGAAAACTGGCTCCACGACAGTGTTCACAGAGCTGTCATCAATGGCACAGAGTCAAGTTGGAGGCCTGTAGCCAGTGGTGTTCCCTAGGGATCAGTGCTGGGTCCATTTTTTTTCAATATCTTTATCAATGACCTGGATGAGGGCATTGAGTGTACCCTCACCAAGTTTGCTGATGCTACAAAATTGGGGGGTGGAAAACAGCCTGTCAGACTGTGCTGCCATCCAACAAGAACTGGACAGGCTGAGAGCTGGGTGAAGACTAACCACATGAAGTTCAGTAACGACAAATGCAGGGTTTTGCATATGAGGAGGAATAACAGACACCAGTACAAGCTGGGGGCTGACCTGCTGAAAAGCAACTCTGTGGAGAAAGAATTTGGAGTCCTGGTGGGCAGCAAGTTCTGCATGGAACAGCAACGTGCCCTTGTGGCCAAGAGAGCCAGTGGCATGCTGGGATGCATCAGGAAAAGTGTGGCCAGCAGGTCTAGGGAGGTTTTTCTCTCCTTCTGCTCTGCCCTGGTGAGACCACACCTGGAATACTGTGTCCAGTTTTGGGTTCCGCAGTACAAGAGAGAGAGGGACCTGCTGGAAGGTGTCCAGCAGGGAGCCATGAGAATGACTGGGGAGCTTGAACATCTCCCCTGTGGAGAGAAACTGAGAAACTTGAGGCTATTTAGTCTGGAGAAGAGAAGACTGAGAAGTGATCTCATAAATGTCTATAAATATCTGAGGAGTGGGTGTCAAGTGGATGGGGCCAATCTCTTTTCAGTGGTCAGCAGCAATAAGACAAGAGCAACAGCTACAAATTGGGACACAGGTGGTTTTGCCTCACAAGAGGAGAAACCTCTTTACAGTGAGTGTGACAGAGCACTGGAACAGGCTGCCCAGAGGGGTTGTGGAGTCTCCTTCTCTGGAGACTTTCAAAACCTGCCTGGATGTGTTAATCACAGTATCACAGTATCAACAAGGTTGGAAAAGACCTCACAGATCATCAAGTCCAACCCTTTACCACAGAGCTCAAGGCTAGACCATGGCACCAAGTGCCACGTCCAATCCTGCCTTGAACAGCTCCAGGGACGGCGACTCCACCACCTCCCTGGGCAGCCCATTCCAGTGTCCAATGACTCTCTCAGTGAAGAACTTTCTCCTCACCTCGAGCCTAAATCTCCCCTGGCGCAGCCTGAGGCTGTGTCCTCTCGTTCTGGTGCTGGCCACCTGAGAGAAGAGAGCAACCTCCCCCTGGCCACAACCACCCCTCAGGTAGTTGTAGACAGCAATAAGGTCACCCCTGAGCCTCCTCTTCTCCAGACTAAACAATCCCAGCTCCCTCAGCCTCTCCTCATAGGGCTTGTGCTCAAGGCCTCTCACCAGTGTTGTTGCCCTTCTCTGGACACGCTCAAGCATCTCAATGTCCCTCCTAAACTGGGGGGCCCAGAACTGAACACAGTACTCAAGGTGTGGTCTAACCAGTGCAGAGTACAGGGGCAGAATGACCTCTCTGCTCCTGCTGACCACACCATTCCTGATGCAGGCCAGGATGCCACTGGCTCTCTTGGCCACCTGGGCACACCGCTGGCTCATGTTCAGGTGGGTATCAATCAGCACCCCCAGATCCCTCTCTGTCTGGCTGCTCTCCAGCCACTCCAACCCCAGCCTGTATCTCTGCATGGGGTTGTTGTGGCCAAAGTGCAGCACCCTGCACTTGGAGCTATTGAACCCCATCCCATTGGCCTCTGCCCATCTGTCCAGGCGGTCAAGGTCCCACTGCAGAGCCCTTCTGCACTCCAACCCAGCCACATCTTCCTCCAGCTTGGTGTCATCTGCAAACCTGCTGATGACTGACTGCATGCCCTCATCCAGATCATCTATGAAGATGTTAAAGAGGATGGGGCCCAGCACAGATCCCTGAGGGACACCACTGTCACGGAAGGTAGTTTGGGAGGTTGTGGGGAAAATACGTGGAGGCTCACTTGTGGATTTTCAAGTGATTTATTGCTCAAACACGGAGATCCCCCTCCCGAACTAAATTCCCCACCTGAGTTCTTTTAGGATTAAAGTTGTAGAATAACAGTTCAGAAAATAGCAGATAAAGGAGAGTCTGTGATTTCTTTAGAGTTCTTTTGAGTCTTTAAAGTTATTCAGTCTTTAGGTAAAGAGTTCTTTCTCCAATTTACTCACTGTTCGTAGTTCAGTTCAGCAAAGTTCGAGGTTTTTGGGCGGTGTCCCTTTGTTCGTCAGGATCGGGCCCAAGCAGGTTTCAGGCCTCTGCGGGCCCCTCGTCGGGCAGGGCCGACCAGGAAGGAGAGGTCACCGGGGCAGGAGCGAGGCAGGCAGGCAGGCGAGCGAGCGAGCAGGTAGGAGCGGGTTCCAGCAAGCTCAAGCCAGCAAGCTCCCGATCCAGGCTGGCACACCATTTTTATAATGTTCAAAAGAGGTGTAACCCTCCAGTCCAAGCTATTTTACGTTATTCTTACAGATTGGCACAAATTATAATCAATCTATACAATTGGAGAATTCTTACCAAAACAACCTGTAGGACCACCCAAAGCTCGGCCCATCAGCAGGTGGGCAGTGTGCATGAGAACCAAGGCCAAAAGTTGGAAAACAAGGCCGATGTTTACCTTTTATCTCCTCTAGGGAGAAAACTTCTCATGGGACTGGAAGATTGTTTTGGTTTTACAATGCTTCTGGCTTACAATGTGAGACACTGCAACTTTTACAACAGGGAGGCCTGCTAAGGGCTTCTGCTACCCTCCATGACAACCACTAGTGACTGGCCGCCAGCTGGATGTGGCACCATTCACCACCACTCTCTGGGTCTGGCCCTCCAGCCAGTTCCTAACCCAGCACAGAGTGTTGCCATCCAAGCCATGGGCTGACAGCTTAGCCAGCAGTTTGTTAATGAGTGAACTACCCTAGGGGCTCCTGCCTCAGCAGGGGGGAGTGGACTCAGTGATCTTTGGAGGTCCCTTCCAACCTCTAAAGTTCTGTGATTCTGTGATTTTGCAAGATCTCCAACTACCACATGAATATCTGATTTAGAGGTTAACCTCAATTAAGCAGCTAGAAGTTTAACCATTGATTCCATAAACCATTTTTTTACTGTAGTCCAGTCTCATTTCTCTGTAACCTGTTATCCCTTTCTAAGCTTCTATCCTGAAGGACTTGGGGAAAAAAAAAGAAAAGAAAAGGGGAAAATAAATAAGATAGCTGTAGAAATTTTCTCCTTGAGCAAACCTCTAGCTTCATGGGAACTTTCTATCAAAACTTTAATGTCTCTGGTTTTGAAAAGTCTAGCCTTCTTGTGTAGAACTGGTATTTTTACAGCTTTTAAAAACAGCCAAAACCCCCACATTTGTACCAATTTGGATTCTCATTCATATGACTGTGAAAGGTAAATGCTGCATGTGGATTCTCTATGGGAGAACATTCAAAGAGAAAATGTTGGCAGAGTTAGGGAAATACACGTGCATGTGCATTGCCAGACAGCTATAAATACCATATCCATGGAGTGCACAGCACCCCAGGACAAAGGCACAAAGACTGGATAATTTATTGCAGAGAGAGCTGTAAAGTACATTTAAAAATGAGAAAAGATTTGGTAGCATTCAGCAAATGTGAAATTCATGAGGGGAGCTCTGTCATAGAGATTAGCCAGAGCACAGTGGAAAGAGAAATTTTATAAATAAATGCAGTGGGAAATGTTTTCTTGTTGTGTAAAAGCCTGGATCAGGAGCAGTGTGGCCAGTAGGACAAGGGAGGTTATTCTGCCCCTGTACTCAACACTGGTCAGGCCACACCTTGAGTACTGTGTCCAGTTCAAGGGCCCTAAATTCAAGAGAGATGTTGAGGTGCTGGAACGTGTCCAGAGAAGGGTGACGAAGCTGGTGTGAGGCCTGGGAGGAGAGGCTGAGGGATCTGGGGTTGTTTAGCCTGGAGAAGAGGAGGCTCAGGGGGCACCTCACTGCTGTCTACAACTACCTGAAGGGACATTGTAGCCAGGTGGGGGTTGGCCTCTTCTCCCAAGCAACCAGCAACAGAACAAGGGGACACAGCCTTAAGTTGTGCCAAGGGAGGTATAGGCTGAATGTTAGGAGGAAGTTCTTGACAGAGAGAGTGATTGGCATTGGAATGGGCTGCCCAGGGAGGTGGTGGAGTCACTGTTCAAGAAAAGCCTGGATGAGGCATTTAATGCCATGGTCTAGTTGATTGGCTAGGGTTGGATGCTAGGTTGGCCTGGATGATCTTGGAGGTCTCTTCCTACGTGGTTGATTCTGTGATTCTGTGAAAAGTGTTCCATTGGATGTAAACTTTTTGGAACGATATATTAATGAAAGTAAAATATTTCAGTGGTGTCAAAGTTTACAGATGGACAATACTTAAAGATTAAAGCATTTTTCTTCATAGAAATATATTAAAGGCCAAGCCACTTTGTGTTCTCCATCAAGAAATGAGATTTGTCAGCACTTTCAAGGAAAACAGAGATCCGTGGTCTGTATCTGAGAGTACCTGGAACCTGTAGCTGGAGGGAATCTGCACTCATTGTGTAAGGAAAGCCGCAGAGAAGGGAAGCTTCAAATCACATTGGATTTAAGGGTGAACAAGAAAAGACATTTACTAAAGTGAGACTATTAAACCTTTTTTTAAATATAGCTGGCTAAATGTAGAGTGCCAAGACTTTTGCAGTTTTGTAGTCTCCTTTCCCAGCCAAAAGATATACCTGGGTACCTATAGTCATATAGAATCATAGAATCATTTAGGTTGGAAGAGACCTCAAAAGATCATCCAGTTCCAACCCCACACCATAGGCAGGGACACCTCCCACTAGAACAGGTCACTCAAGACCTCATCCAACATGGCCTTGAACACCTCCAGGAGGGAGCAGCCACAGCTTCTCTGGGCAACCTGTTCCAGTGTCTCACCACCCTCACTTTAAAGAACTTCTTCCTTACATCTAGTCTAAATCTCCCTTCTTCCAGTTTAAACCCATTACCCCTCGTCCTGTCATTACAAGACCTTGTAAACAGTCCCTCCCCAACCTTCCTGTAGGCCCCCTTCAGATACTGGAAGGCCACTACAAGGTCTCCTCAAAGCCTTCTCTTCTGCAGGCTGAAGAGCCCCAACTCTTGTGGCATGTCCTCATAGCAGAGGTACTCCAGCCCTCTGATCATCTTCATGGCCCTCTTCGGGACTCACTGTAATGGTTTGATGTCCTTCTTGTGTTGGGGGCTGCAGAGCTGCACACAGTTCTCCAGGTGGGGTCTGACGAATCATGGAATAAGTACACAGTTTATCACCCATCTTAAGCCAGAGCAATCTGTTTTTCGAATACACCTTCTTCTGGTTTATCTACAGACTACAAAAAATTAAAACCCTTAAAAATAAACCCTTAACTTTGGGTTGTTAAGAATCAGGTTAGATAATTCCCTCCACTTCCATACCTGCACATATACACACAAAGACATATGCACTGCTCTCACAAATTCTTTTAGTATTAGCTTAGAGGAAACTTTAATCAATCTATTAATTTGTGAAGAGCAAAGCTTGGTTCATATGAAGCATGGAGAAAGGTTCAGTAGTTTGATGTATAGGTCATTTTTGCCTGGTCTCTACATCCCTTTCTTTTCTCAGGATGACCTTCTAAAGTTAATGTTCTGTAACTTAGTGATCTGGTATAAGAGATTGCATACAAAATGCTATATTACAACGTTCAAAATTCTTCTAAAAGAAGAAAATACTGTGCATATTAATTAAGCCATTTCAATTTCATTTTCCATTTAACAGGCAAGACATGCAGAGTCACTTTCTGCTATTGTTTCAGGAATTGACTTCAAGTAGAAATAGTCTTTTAGAGACAATTAACAGAAGTTGTTTTGGGAAACATAATTATTAATTAAAAGTAGCAAGTTTTTTGTCTTGCTTTGCAGTATGTTCTCACACTTGCAGCTCCACAAACAAAACAACCATTTGATCTAGCACATTAAATCAAGTTTTAAATTGTTCCTCTGAGAGTATTTTAAAATAAACTGGCAGCTTACCTACAGAGTGCTAAAGTAACCTCTTGCTGTGGGTTACATGTAAGACTTCTAAGTTTTCTGTGCTTCAGGTTTGATGGGTCCATCCATTGATCTCTAGATGAACACTTCTGCACACATTTTAGCTGGTACATACTTTTATGCATTCAACTAAACACACTGACCTTTGGGATAAGCACTTACATGTTTTTAGAGTTCCAGAATTTACTATAGAATTATGAGATGAAGGTCTGTTAGATGCTATGTTTTCTCATGTTGGGGTAGCACTCAGAAGCCACTGCTGAGACAGTTGGACCATTGTAGTAAACATTATACAGACGTTTAATAGGAGACTACATTTCCTGTCAAGTAGGTTATAGTGGTGTCCCTCAGGGATCAGTGCTGGGCCCCATCCTCTTTAACATCTTCATAGATGATCTGGATGAGGGCATGGAGTCAGTCATCAGCAAGTTTGCAGATGACACCAAGCTGGGGGCAGATGTGACTGAGTTGGAAGGCAGAAGGGCTCTGCAGCGGGACCTTGACTGCCTGGACAGATGGGCAGAGTCCAATGGGATGGGGTTCAATAGCTCCAAGTGCAGGGTGCTGCACTTTGGCCACAACAACCCCATGCAGAGATACAGGCTGGGGTTGGAGTGGCTGGAGAGCAGCCAGACAGAGAGGGATCTGGGGGTACTGATTGATACCCGCCTGAACATGAGCCAGCAGTGTGCCCAGGTGGCCAAGAGAGCCAGTGGCATCCTGGCCTGCATCAGGAATGGTGTGGTCAGCAGGAGCAGGGAGGTCATTCTGCCCCTGTACTCTGCACTGGTCAGACCACACCTCGAGTACTGTGTTCAGTTCGGGGCCCCCCAGTTTAGGAGGGACATTGAGATGCTTGAGCATGTCCAGAGAAGGGCAACGAGGCTGGTGAGAGGCCTTGAGCACAGCCCTATGAGGAGAGGCTGAGGGAGCTGGGATTGTTTAGCCTGGAGAAGAGGAGGCTCAGGGGTGACCTTATTGCTGTCTACAACTACCTGAGGGGTGGTTGTGGCCAGGAGGAGGTTGCTCTCTTCTCTCAGGTGGCCAGCACCAGAACGAGAGGACACAGCCTCAAGCTGCACCAGGGGAAATTTAGGCTGGAGGTGAGGAGAAAGTTCTTCACTGAGAGAGTCATTGGACACTGGAATGGGCTGCCCGGGGAGGTGGTGGAGTCGCCGTCCTTGGAGCTGTTCAAGGCAGGATTGGACGTGGCACTTGGTGCCATGGTCTAGCCTTGAGCTCTGTGGTAAAGGGTTGGACTTGGTGATCTGTGAGGTCTTTTCCAACCCTGATGATACTGTGATACTGTGATAGTTCAGAACAGACCAGACAGCTGAAACATTGAGGACTGATACATAAGTATGTGAAATAATTTACTCCAGAGTATGAATTTATTCTCAAAGTTTCAGTGCCTAACATACCAGACTTCTCGTCATACAGTTACATTATAGGAGGACAAACATTTGAGAGATATAAATATTTGAGAGGGTAATGTTTGTGATTTTGCTTCTAACTGGAAGCTTTTGTTTTAATCTCTTTTTGTTCTCCTCCATCATTAACATTGTATTGTAAATTGTAGAGCAACAAACTGATTTTGTTTAAGGTGATGATGTGATACTGTTTATGGTTATAACGCTGCAGGTATGATGTTACCCAAGGTGTGATGCATGCCTCCTGAATGCAGGAGAATAGAATTCTTTTGCCTGAAGAAGTTTCTCAGCAAAATGCAAAGGTAGATGACGAATAAGAGAGTACAGGCTCTATTAATAGAAAACATAAGGTTGTGGTGGATGCTTGTTTCATTAAACACAGAAAATCTAAACTTACCATTTTTAAGAAACTCCTTGCTTTCCTTCC
The DNA here is from genome assembly GCF_015220805.1 of Pogoniulus pusillus. NCBI lineage: Eukaryota > Metazoa > Chordata > Aves > Piciformes > Lybiidae > Pogoniulus > Pogoniulus pusillus. The sequence continues at coordinate 16,509,053 of NC_087266.1, forward strand.
CCCCCTTTTTTTTATGATAGCAGAAATATCCTTTTCTGTTTGACACAAAAATAGTGAACTGGTCCAAATACATTTTAAATGTTTCTGATAGAATCATAGAATCACAGACTGTCAGGGGCTGGAAGGGACCTCAAATGATCATCTAGTCCAACCCCTCTGCCAGAGTAGGGTCACCTATACCAGATTACACTGGAACATGTCCAGGTGGGTTTTGAATATCTGCAGAGATGGAGACTCCACAACTCCTCTGGGCAACCTATTTCAGTGTTCTGTCACCTTCACAGGTTAAAAAATCCTCCTCGTGTTTAAATGAAACTTCCTGTGCTTCAACTTCCACCCATTGCCCCTTGTCCTGTCATTGAGCATCATCAAGAAGAGCCTGGCTCCATCCTCCTGGTGCTCACACTTTACATATTTATAAATATTAATGAGCTCATCCCTCAGCCTCCTCTTCTCCAAGCTAGAGAGCCCCATCTCCCTCAGTCTCTCCTTGTAAGAGAGATGCTCCATTCCCTTCATTGTCTTTGTGGCTCTGCACTGGAGTCTCTCAAGCAGTTCTATGTCCCTCTTGAACTGGGGGGGCCCAGAACTGAACACAGTACTCCAGATGCGGCCTCACCAGGGCAGAGTAGAGGGGCAGGAGAACGTCCCTTGACCTACTGGCCACAACCCTTCTAATACACCCCACTTTGAGTAACACTGTTTTCGCTTTTATAATCCTGCCTTTTTATAACAGTGATTTAATTCTTGAAGATACCTCATTAAGTTGGTGTCAGTTCTGGGAATTTTTCTTAATGCAACAACTTAGTATAAAATCAGCAGTCTAAAACACAGCCCAGAAGAAGAACATATTTGAATCAAATCTGTACTGGATTTGGGTGCAAAATAGTTGAAAACTACTTTGGGATGAATTTCAATCACTTGTCCTGTAATTCTAGAACCCTGACTGGCCTTGAGCCTTTTTCCAGGAGGTGGAGATCAGGAGGTGGGTCAGAGAGCACAGAGGAGAAAGAAGGTGTTGGGATGTTCTGTGCAAAATGAACAGAAACATGTTTTGACATTTTAATGGGAAACTCTTATCTCAAATCTGCTTTAGAACTTTTACTTAATCTCAAGTGTTGGAGCTTTCACACCCACACCTAGAAATTGATAAATCATTTGACTTTGGGAAGCAGGTCCTTATTTAGATGAGATGATTCCCCCTTCTGTGCTTCATCTCACTTGCAGAACTTGTATTTCCATATGGCTATGTTCCCCTTGGAAGGAATTCTTTAGTTTCAGAATGCACCCAGTATATTTGTGTGAGTGCTGGCAAGTGCAGGTCCACAGCAGCTGAACAAAATAGAGACTATGATTGTGATCCATGAGGACATGGCACACCTCCAACGAAAGTCTTCGTATACAATTGTGGTGGCAAGGAAATGTAACTCCTTATTTAGATTTTTGAAATGTGTGGAGTTTACCAAGTTTACTGTCAGCAGGTTTTGGTTGGTGGGGTTTCTATGGGGGCAGCCTCTGTGAGAAGACTCTCACAGAGTCTTCTCTTTATGAGATAGAGCCAATTTTCAGACAGTTCCAAAATAGACCTGTCTGAGGCCATCAACTGCAGTGCCTCTGTGATAGCCTAAGAAAGAGAAAAAAACAGTACAAGCACTGAGAGAGAAGAGTGAAAACACATGGCAGAAAACAAAGTTTCCAGACACCAAGAATGGTGAAGGAGGGGAAGGAGGTCCTGCAGATGCCAGAGCAGATGTTCCCCTGCAGCCTGGGGAGAAGACCACAGTGACACAGGTTGTCCCCCCTGCAACACATGGAGGTTAATGGTGGAGCAGATATCCACCTGCAGCCCATGGAGGACCCCATGCTGAAGCAGGTAGATGTACCCTTTAAGGAAGCTGCAGCCTGTGGAGAGCTCACACCAGAGCAGGTTTCTTGGCAGGAGCTATGGCTTGGGGAGGACCCATGTGGAGCAGTCTCTTCCTAAAGGATTGTACCCCATGGAGACTACCTGCAGTGTAGTAGCTCTTGAGTTACAGGTCATGGCAACGATTCATACTAAAGCAGTTTGAGAAGGTCTGTATTCCCTGAGGAGATCCCACATGGAATGGGTTGTGGGGTACAGTGTGAGCAGGAAGGAGCAGCAGAATTGAGTTGCTATGGTCTGACCACAATTCCTATTTCCCGTTTGGATCTCCAAACATGGGAAGAAGTGAAGAGACAGCAATGATAGACTGTCCTCCTATCTGGAAGGCTTCTATAATGCAAACTGCTCTGAGTTTTTCAGTTTTGATCCTCCCACAGTTCGTGCATTTATGGTGGATGTATCTGCCAATGTATCTGTAGCACCCAGCTATGTCAGGGCTTCTCATGTTGGAGTCTAAAACTTAGGGAAATGAATTAAAAATGCTCATTCCAGAGTTTGTATCCTGGAAGACTGTGAGTCATGGCTCTAAAGCAAGATCTACCATATTACTTCTGTGTTAGACTGCTCGTCCTCCATATTCCTGCCTATATGGTGTAGGGATCATACAGACTACCAAGGAAAATAACACTATTGACAGACCAGCTGTGCTCTGCTTATCAGGCTTCATTTTCTAGTTAGGCTATTATCTCTTGAAGAAATTATGGAACTTTTTGCCAAGTAATAAGATGAATATCATGCAAGCATGTGCACAAATATAAATATGTTATGAGCATTTGTATGTACACATCTCTCACAAACCTTCACTTGACCTTTCTTGTAATATTTATGGTTAGGGTTACAGCTGTGTTTGGACTGCCTGTGTAGAGAATCTAAACTATATGGATATAACTTATGGAAATCAATCAATGAGAAATGGAGTTGTTTTTTTTTTTCCTTTTGTTTTTCAATAAAAGATTTGTGTTCAAAATGTGGAACTTGACTTTAGAACAGTAAGAGGGATTTCTCACGGGGAGAGTAGAATGCATGTGGCTTGACTGTGTGTCTCAGTAAACCCTGAAGTGTAGAGTTTTTGCCATTTGGTCATTATTTCTTTTTTGAGCTGAAGGTCTTCGAGTCACCTCTTCTTTTAAAGTGATAGTACTAATCTGCTGGAATAGAACATATCTGATTCATATTACAGCTACTGCAATAGCAATATCTTGGCTATTATAAGGTGCATTGCAAAGTCTTCCCTGGAGTCTGCCCTCTGCAATCATCTTATTTTTGGTGGGACCAATGTCACTGTAAAATTTGTGAGAGAAAATCGTGTATAGTAGTGGCATTAAGTTGTCAGGTGTGAAGAGATACCTGATTTAAAGACAAATTATTATTCAGTATATTTCAAAGAGTACTCATGAAAGTGTATTTGTCACTGCTTTGTATTTATGGGGAAAAGATCTTGAACAAAATTTTATTAAAATACTAATATGAGACTGTGTTTTACTAAGCATAGTTTGGTTCACTTAGAATGAGCAAAATGCTTTTAGAAGTGTAAGGGAAACAGATAAGGAATTGGGAAATCCAGGTAGTCATGTTTGCCTAGAGGCATTTTCTGAAAGCAGGAGTGAGTTATAATGCAAATCCTCCTGGCTTTGCTGGTTTTTGTGGTCGCTGCTAATTACTGTAAAATTGACTCAGGAGTGCTGCAGCATCTCTGCATATGTTTAAGCCTAATTTCCATAGTGTCACAGGCATTTTTTCTCTCTGTGGGTATTGTACTCAGTAGGAAAAAAATTCCTATAACCTTCATCTTAGCATTTTTACTTGTCAAGGAGCAAAGAATGATTCTATCCAGTAACCATCCAGTCTTGATATCCAGTACAGTAGCACAGGTTTTATTGGATTGTTTGTTTCAGGATTTTGATGACAAATATTTTATTGTATTTGTATCTAGACTGTGGCAAGGATTAGTTTGCTTTGAAAACACAAAATCAAGTTTGCTGACAATGCCAAGCTGTGTGGTGCAGCTGACAGGTCAGAAGGAAGGGATGCCATTCAGAGGGACCTTGACAGGCTGGAGAGGTGGGCCCAAGCCAACCTCATGAGGTTCAACGAGACCAAGTGCAGAATCCTGCATCTAGGTTGGGCCAATCCCAGGCACCTGGGCAGTGACTGGCTTGAGAGGGCTTGAGGTGCTGGTAGATGAGAAGTTCAGTATGAGCCACCAGTGAACACTTGCAGCCCAGAGAGCCAACTATGTCCTGGGCTTCATCAAGAGAAGTGTGGCCAGCAGGTCGAGAGAGGTGATTCTTCCTCTCTGCACCACTCTCCTGAGACCCCACCTGGAGTACTGTGTCTAGTTCTGGAGCCCCTTTTAGAAGAAAGATGTGGACGTGCTGGAACATATCCCGAAAAGGGCCACAAGGATGATAACAGGGCTGCAGCACCTCTCCTACACAGACAAGAGGAAGTTGAAGTTGTGCAGTTTGGAGAGGACTCCAAGGATACCTCATTGTGGCCTTTCAGTATCTGAAAGGGGCCTTCAGGAAAGCTGATGAGGGACTTTTTAGGGTGTCAGGTTGTGGTAGGACTAGGGGGGATTGATCCAAGCCAGAGGAGCACAGATTTAGACTAGGCATTAGGAAGTTCTTCCCCACAAAGGTGGTGAGACACTGGAACAGATTGCCCAGGAATGTGGTGGAGGTCCCATCCCTGGAGGTTTTTAAGGCCAGTCAGGATGTGGTTCTGGGCAGCTTGATCTAGTGGGAAGTGACCCTGCCCATGGCAAGGGAGTTGGATCTAGATAATCCTTGAGGTTCCTTCCAACCCTGACAATTCTGTGACTTTGTGATTATTCTATTATCTATTATGTTTAGTTAAAAGTATTTTAGGTTAATATCATGTAATGTATTGTGGTTTCAAATTTTACTTTTTTCTCTCCCTCTTTTTTGTTCTCCATCTTGAGAAGGAATTTGAGTTTTAACTCCACTAAGTGTAGAATTTCATAGCTTGGCATTGAGTTCTTGAATTTTTCATCATCTTGAATCCTGTGTGACCCATGTGTTCTGAAATGTACCTTTTGCCAGTGTAAAACTGCAAAGAAATAAGACAATGCAGGTCTTTAACAAGAGGTTTCTCTAAATTAAGCACGCACTGTATGCCTACCACTCTTATGGTTGGCAAAGTTAGCTAGACTGTTGTTGAAAGTGAAGCAGACCTACCATTTCCTAGCAGAAATGCTTGTAAAACACAAGAAACACCTTTGCAGGGTATGACTCTAGAACTAACTGAATAATTATACAAGAAAGATATAAGAAACAAGTGTTTAAACAGGATTATTATTAGAAAGAAAGATTGTGTCAAAGAAATCAGGAGTTAGAGGAGGAATCTCCTGCAGAAATTGAAGCCTAAATTGGGGCTGCCAGTGAAAACTGAAACTTGCAAAGGATGTTAAAACAACAGCAGAAGGTCATTTACATCTTTAAATACAAAGCCAGGAAACAGGAAAATAATCAAAGCTCTTATATATTGCCAATGGGAGAGAAAAACAGGAAAATCTGGTTAGATATTAAAACCCAATAGTTACTTCACATTGATTTTTACTGAAGGAGGATGTTGGCCTTAGAAGAGGTGTGGTGGCTAATTGGAATGGGGAAATCACCTTTTTCTTCTCTGGTTTTAAAGAATTGTTTTACTGAAGTGCAGATACAACACTTCTTAGCAGAGTTGTTAAATGAATTGTGAGATGTATGGTCGATGAATAGGAAACAGAGCACCTGGTTTCAAGAAGGGTAAATGAATGTGACAGCCATGGACCTGGCAGCTTAGACTGTGAAGTTGTAGGAGAGATTTTGGTTGAAAGAAAGCTGTAAAATATGGTGATAGGCAGAAAACAATATAAAATTAAGACAGAAATTGTTGAAGTAGAAAGTATGGACTTAATAGGTATGTTTTGATTGCCAAGAAAATGAAGTAAGATCAGCGTGTCCGTAAAAGAAGTGGTTTACAAAAATAGAGATAAACTGGAGAGTTAAAAGGCAAGCAAGAAGCACAAAGGGGAAGATGACAAAAAATGAAAGGGCACTGAAAGAAAATGTAGTAAGAAAAATGTATTAAGAAAATGTAGTTAATGCCATAACATTTTGGTGATAATTTTCATATTTTAAAATGTAAGTATGGACTGGATGATCTTGGAGCTCTCTTCCAACCTGGTTGATTCTATGATTTTATGATCATTTAGTCAAAATAGTGTGACTTAGGTTTACCCACATTTAGGCTACATGGAAGAATGAGTTCCAAGGAAGGAGAGTCTGGGGCAGGAGAGCACAGGAAATACCTAGGAGAAAATTCATGGGATAATCCACTAATTGACTGTTCTCCATTTTCTGTGGTCCTGGGATAGGCAACTTGTACAGGGTTAACCCTCCAGGGGAATGGCCTTGAACCTGAGCCCAGGTAGTCTGGACCCCTCCCCAGAGGTGGGTCTGAACACCACCAGGTGATTCATGGTTAGCCGGTTCCCCTTCTTGTCTAAAGGTCTATAAAAGCAGGGAGGAAGCTTCTTCTTTCCTTTCTCTCTGTGCTCCCTGCCACTCTGCCTGCTGGCATCACTATCCTGTTCTTGTTCTGTTTCACTGCGTGGCCATCACCCACAAGGTGGACAAACCCATTACCATCAAAATCTGGTTGTATTTACACATTCTGTATTTGTTTTCGCTTCCCTATACCCTTGTAACTTCCTTACCTCAGATACCTTCTTAATTTATTGTTAATCTTTCCTTCTTTTAACTTCCAAATCAGAGTGAGATTATTTATTTGGGGGTGCCTACCTTTTCTCTCTGCATCTAATTCCTTTCTTTTGGGAAAGAAGGAGGAAGAGGGAAGGGCACTCTAAAAAATTGTTATTGGATCTATCAAATATTTTTTGAGTCTCTGGGAATTTAAATTAGAACTGAGACACAACTAATGATCACATAGTGTCTGATAAGTTCTATTGTATGTCAAAGAAGTGGATGCTTTTCACTGGGCCCTTTGTGAGTTCCTAGAAAGGCAGTGTTTTCTCACAAGAGCACCCTTATACCTGGTTTTATGTGTATACATCACAAAAGCCTTTATCCAGTCTGCTGGAATCAACATAAATCTTTCTCTGTGTCTTAAATGAGGCCAAGAGTGAATCAAAACTCATAGTATATATTCAGTATGTTTTCTGGCTTTGAGGTTGACACAGAGTAGAAATAAAAATCTGGTCACATTGACTTACTGCATTTTCTTTCAGTGTCCTTTTATAAAATAGGCTTCTACTTGGTTTCTGTAGTAGAGCTTTAATATAGCACAAGGGCTCCCTTCTTAAAAGCGAGTTAAGATTTGGTGTTGTTATGATTCGAAACATCCAAAATTTCACTCATCAGGTCAGTAACATTTTGATGGTAATTTTCACATTTTAAAATGTGAACATGTTCCAGCCTAAAGTAACAGAAATAACCAGTGTCTGATATATGCAAAATTATGGTTTAAGTAGAATACGTTGACTTTCAAGTGGTGTGCAATAATACATGTTACTTATGTTTTGGTTTAGGGTAAAAACATTATAGTTAATTTAGTGTTCTCTAAGATTCAAAAGTGTAAACTTGCTGTTTAGCTATTTGTTAATTGGTTTCCATAATGAAAAAATTGAAGTGAACTATACAGGCAGGAATGGAAATCTTCAAATTCAAAAATCAAGGATCTTGGAATGTGTTAAGTGCATGCTTATAGATTTCATCACTAGCTAAATCCTGTTGTTTTTTTTCCTCTTTCAGTTTGCTCCCAGTATTCTAGAGGAGTTTTTGCCATTTTTGGACTATATGATAAGAGATCAGTACATACCTTGACCTCATTCTGCAGCGCCTTGCACATCTCCCTCATCACACCAAGTTTCCCCACAGAGGGTGAGAGTCAATTTGTGCTGCAGCTGCGGCCATCTCTGCGGGGAGCCCTCCTGAGCTTGTTGGATCATTATGAATGGAACCGCTTTGTCTTCCTGTATGACACAGATAGAGGTGAGTTGTGACCTAGCTTTCTTGTCTTTTTATTTCGAATTTCTTTTGCAAGAACTGTACATTTTGGACTCACATTTTAATGAGACTTTGAAGTGAAGTACCTCTGACCGAGTAGCAGTGTGATGGAAGGAAGAATTCCGTCCTTGTAAAACAATTGGGTATTTGGCACACATAGTATGTGACTGTCTAGTTGAAGCCTGTGTTTTAAGACTGGAATACTGAAACATTTTAACATTGGTGAAATAAAGACAGTTCATCAAACAAAATTTTAGAGCCCGGTTCGCTCTTCAACTCACTTTGTGACAGCAGTGTAAAGAAGTAGAGAGGACCAGCTACTTCTTTGCACCTGGTGTAAGCTGAGATGTGAGCGAGCCACCTGGCTCTTCCACACTTTGGGAGGCCAAAACAGAGAGACACTCACTCAGTATGAGGCCTTCAATCTGCAACAGAGATGTGCAGGTAGGAGGCAATACCTACCAGGGGAGCAGAGGAAGGGATTGCTTCAGTGGTCCTTCTTTTACACCTTTCATCTGGAGTTATCTCTGTGATGGACTGCACTTCCACAATGCCTGTGGCATGTGACACAAAAGACAACTCTTTCTATCCGTGTTTTCCTTTCCACATCCTAGCATGTATCAGAACCTTTTAAGTGGTGAAACATGGCAAGTGCATCACTATGCTTCACCACTCAGTGCAGAATTGAGAAGTAGAATCTTCCATTCTCCATGTCTTTATTCTGCTAGCAAAGTACTTTGTCTTTATGTAATAGGACTGAGCCAACATGGCTGAGGGGCTGTGAAAGAGGCAACATTTTTATGTTGATGGCTTGTTTTCTGTGAGCAGCATAGCTGTAGTCAAATAATTATTTTACCACAGCTGTTTCAATATACCTCCCCATGTGGACAGTCTATTCTGGAATTAAAGTGGTTTCATTTCAGTATAATTACTCTGTGGTAGAAATAGGGAATTATACTGACCAAAGTAAAGCTGTTTAATTGTTTAATTATGGCTACAGAAGTCAAATTACTTCTACATACAAGCACTAGATTTTAGTAAGTTTTTAGCTTGATACGCTGCCAAAATACCTAAAATTAAACCAGAATGAGTAATGGAACACAACAAATTGGTTTGTATCATTCTATATATTTTTTCTTTAAATAAAGGGTTTTTTTTATGCTTGCTGGAGGAAGCTTTGGGAAGTGTTATAGAAGGTATGAGATAATCATAAAGATTAAAACCCAGTGAATTTAAAAGTATTCCTCCTCAATAAATAGTTACGAGTAAGAAAACATACACCTAATTGCAGAGGTAATCCTGTAAGTTCAGCAAACTGTTAAGAGAAGGAGTGCACAACCTGCAGTCACCTTTCTCATCTAAATTGACATGCTTAATTGGATTGAGACATCATTTTTAAGCATGCAGTATCACACCAAGGGCAGTTTCCGAACATCATCTCTATCAGTGTGGTTAATAAACAATTCTGATGGCACCAAACTCAGCAGCTCTGAACTCATCAGTGTGTCTTTGATAGGGAAATGGCATTTGCCAGCTTGGATGCATGGGATGCTATATTGGCTAGTCTCTTAAAATGACTGTGAAGATATATGATTGCTGAGTAATTTTCAGTATTGTTATAGAATAGAATTTTTTAATGTGGAGCTGAAATATGATGAGAGAAGAATTAGCATCGTCTCTTACTAGTGTAACTGGAAAGAAAGAAAAAAATCATTGATGTTGAGTCATAGAATCTGTCACTTAGACCAGAACTTAGCCTTGTCCACATTTTGTCAAATATAATTCCTCTACATGTCAGATGTCTCTCAGCAGCCCCATCCAACCAATCTGAAAGAAAGGGAATCCCTTCAGCCATATGATTTCAGTACAGGCCTGTGAGTTGATCTTTACAGCTTAACCGGGAAGTTATAAATAAGCTTTTATGGGGGAAGGTAAGCAAGCATAAATTCCAGCCAGACATAGTAGTTGTTTGTGAAGAAGGAAGCATTTAGCAGCTATCAATGTTGTAAAAGGCAGAAGTCCTTTGCAGAAGACAGTGTGACAGAGGAAACTTAGGCAAACCATCAGCCACAGTGATGTGTTGTGTTGGGCAAATGTGGTTTTCAGACCTGCTTTTTCACTTTTAAGGGGTGAGCAATTAAAACCTATTATTAAGGTAGGTTTCTCTGCTGTATCTCTCTGGTCAACAATTTGACAGCCCCTCAGCTCCCTGCACAATCTGAGTCTCTTTGATACTGCAGACATCTATGTTAACATTTCAGCACACATTTGTTGCATGTCTCCAAGTCATTCCCACATATTGCTCTTGGCTTACACCAAGGAATAGTGTTGGAGCTCACAAACTCTGATGAGGTAGTAGCTCCAGCTATTATTTTAATCTCCTTTTCTGATGTTCTGCCAAACTCTCAGTCTGGAAAATTACTGTTTTGTGCCAGGATGAAGATAGTAGAAGGAATGACAAAGATACAAAGTGAATTGGATAGAACAAGGAACATTACAGAAGAAGAGAACAAGTTTTGCAAAACTTGGCCACAGCAACCCCAGGCAGCACTACAGGCTGGGGACAGAGTGGCTGGAGAGCAGCCAGGCAGAAAGAGACCTGGGGATATTGGTAGAGAGTAGGCTGAACATAAGCCAGCAGTGTGCCCAGGTGGCCAGGAGAGCCAATGGCATCCTGGCCTGGATCAGGAAGTGTGGCCAGTAGGACAAGGGAGGTTATTCTTCCCCTGTACTCAGCACTGTTCAGGCTGATCTGCATGACCCTTCACGGCAATGAGATCACACTTATAGGTCTATAGTTTGCAGAATCTTCCCCTATGTCCTTCCTGATAAATAGGCATCACATTTGCCAACCTCCAGTCAAGTGGAACTTCCCCAATCATCCACAACTGCTGAGAGATGATGGAAAAAGGGCTTGGAGATCACCTCTGCCAGTTTCTTCAGCACCCTTGGGTGGATCCCATCCAACCCATATGCTTGTCTGTGTCCAAGTGGCAGAACAGGTCCCTCATCATTTCCCCTTCGATCGTGGAACCTTTGTTCTGCTCCTCTGCCTTCTGGTGCAGGAGACTGAGTATCCAGGAAACAGCTGATCATACTTTTAAAGAAGGCATTAATATTCTCATCCTCATCCTCATCTTTTCTCACTATGATTACTTCTGCATCCAGTAAAACCCTCCTCTTTATTATGTATATAAATAGCTCTCCCTTTTGTTTTGAGGGAGAGTATAGATCTGGTTACTTAAAATCAGTTTATCAGTCTAATCTAGTTTTCTCTTTTGACAAAGCAGCTGGCCCAGCAGTAGCAGTAGGGCTTTTTTTTATCCATGATTCAGTGATACTGCCTAATGCCTCACATTCTCCAAGGGGAAAAAAAAAAAAAAAAAAAAAAAAAAAAAAAAAAAAAAAAAAAAGGAAAGAAAATACACATTCAGGGTTAGCACAGTGTCTTGAAAATGAGAAACCATAGCCCCAAAACTGTAATTAGTAGCACATTTTAAAAGGAGGATATCTCAGGTGAAGTGCAAATCATTTGCTTTTGCTCTCCTGTAGTTAACATCCAATATGAATTTATGTGATAGCACAGAGAGCAGCTTTTCTGGGTACCCAGCCTGGGTGAGGTAAGAGTGATACAAGACAGGTTCAGAGTTCAAAGTGATCTTGCTAAATAGACAACTCAAGAAAGTGAAAAATTATAACGATGGTGCCAAGGGTGAACTTCGTAGGGGAGAATAAAAGATACAAACACAAAGTGCAGAACAGCTGGCTCAGCGCTAGTGTCATGGGAAATGTTTCAGGAGTATAAGAATAATGTAGGTCCAGAGAGTCATACTATTTTTTAGTAAAGTAAATGTCACTTTTATATTTAGGAAAGAGATTTTTGCATGTGAGAAATAAAAGCTGAGTATTGCTCTCTCCCAGCTGGCTGTGTCGTTGTGTAATGTTTTGAGAATTCCACTGCAACAGAGAAGATTGAAAATTTCTGGTTAAACTGAGAAACTAGAATAGCATCAAGTGGATCAGGTACGCAGAGGACATGGAGTATTGTGTCCAGTTCTGGGCTCCTCAATTCAAGAGAGATGTTGAGGTTCTGGAACATATCTAGAGAAGGTCGATGAAGCTGTTGAGAGGCCTGGAACACAAACCATATGAGGAGAGGCTGAGGGAGCAGGAGTTTAGCCTGGAGATGAGGAGGCTCAGGGGGGACCTCATTGCTGTCTACAACGACCTGAAGGGAGGCTATAGCCAGGTGGGGATTGGTCTCTTCTCCCAGGCAACCAGCAACAGAAAAAGGGGACACAGTCTCAAGTTGTACCAGGGGAGGTCTAGATTGGATGTTAGGAGGAAGTTGTTGCCAGAGAGAGTGATTGGCATTGGAATGGGCTGCGCAGGGAGGTGGCGGAGTCACTGTCCCTGGAGGTGTTGAAGAAAAGACTGGCTGAGGCACTTAGTGCCATGGTCTAGTTGATTGGCTAGGGCTGGGTGCTAGGTTGGCCTGGATGATCTTGGAGGTCTCTTCCAACCTGGTTGATTCTATGATTGTATGATGGTGACAGCCCCTGTGTCTCACCACTTTTTCCTTGTCCTTTGAAAGCACTGAGTACTGTTCACAGCTATACCAAAAGGCTTCGGTGTGTTCATAGCACAAGGATAAGGTATCTGTGGCTGGCATAGCACTGTGCTCACTGACCACTGCATACAGATATGATGTAAGTAATTTTCAGAAGTCCACAGGAGATGAAGAGTAGTTTTTAAAAAATGGGAAAAAAATAATGACCTTTGAGAAAAGAAACTTCAGTAATTTAGATTTTTAATATAAGTCTGTTAAGGAGCAAAACCCAGTTCTCTGTATGAGACCAAGGCAAGAATTAAAATTGTTTTTCAGGAGGGCAGTTTTAAACTGTTACTTGGAAAAATGTTTCTGTAAGGTTAGACTAATCTGGGGAGGTTGTGGGGATTCTTACTGCTAGAGGTTTTAAAAAAAAAAAAAAGAGGTTAGAAAAATATCTGCAGTTGTGGTCTGCGTTGCTACATCCCACCTTAAATGATCTCTTCTGTCCTCTTGGGATTAACATTTATGTAGTTTTCATGATTTCGCTAGGAAATTTGGAATGGCTTCTTCACACTACTTTTAAACATAATTTTCTACTATGGAACAACTTTCAATAATATATTATTGCTATTCAATTATATATATGGCCTCTGTAAAACATTTAGTATATTCTATTATTTAAAAATCAGATTTAAAAATGTTCTAAGTGACTTAGATAAAAACATTGTAAAATCAGATTGAAGGACTAGGATTATGATGTGGTACTCCATAAGTTTCTTTAGATGGATATTCAGGAACTACAAGAATATGACCTGTATTAAGCTTTCCTTGGTGTTTTTGCTGCACTTCTGAACCAATCTGCCAGTGTCTTAATGATGAAGAATAATAATATAGTAGCAAGTTGGAAAGCTGTTTCAAGAGTCAGCTCAATAAAAAGGAGGTAGTATAATAAAGCCAGTAGTAATAAAAAAATATATTCTGCATATTTATCTGCACAAAAATACTGATTTGGGCTCTTATGGACTCTTAAGTTAAAAAGCACATGTATTGCTAATGAACAGCAAGCTGAAGATGAACTTAGAATGCAGTACTGCCAGGAAAAAAAACCAACAGGTGTTGCTACCCAGTGCTGTCTATTTGTTAATTACTTTTGGCATAACACTATCAAGCCTAGAGTTAAGTCGCTTTAAAGTGCTAGAATCTCACAATGTGTTTCAGTTAAGCCTGTGAAACAACAGTTATGTACTAAGTCATAGAGAAGATTATGTTGGGAATCTGAGTTTATTCAACTTCAGAGGACCTCTTGGTCTTGGGCCCTTTTTTCATTATTATCAGAAGGAAGAATTTGGGAAGATTCTCACAAATAAACATTTTTAATCCTATTTATCTTCAGTAAAATGCCCAAGAATAAAAGAGAAACAGAAGTGTATGACTATGTCTGATGAAAGTCAAAGTTTCTTACCTTGTATTTCATACCTGATAAACCAGCATGGTAATTATGTAATAAGCTCAGAATTCGCTGCATACTAAAAATCTTCAAAAAGCTTTCAGATTGCATCATGAAATAAAAATACTCCTTTTGTTGACCGGAACAACTGAACATCAGATGGAAGTCAACTGTATACAAGCTGCTCAAGTGTACAGATGAGTCCCCTGACTTTGCTGTTCTGTGTAAGATGCGGATCAAACTAAGCTGCATCAGAACTCATCTGTGTGTTTTGATCATCTAGCTAAACACTGAGCATATGCGGTGCAATCTAATATGAGGTTGCCACAGAAATACATACATCTGCTGCTAATTAGATTCCTAATCTAAGAATTAGTTTTCTTTGATTCTGGGTTAGGGGATGCCATGGAGAAGGCAAGACACTCACGGTAATTCCAAGTAATTGCTTTTCAGGTTGCCATGCCAGTGAATCAGCTTTGCCCTTTTTCATGATTTTTTTGTAGCAGTGTTGCAGGATCCTTAGGGCTGAATTCTTTTCTCTGTAGCATTTATCTCAGGTTTGCACAAGTGTAACTTCTATCTGCTTTTACATTCCAGCATCCTAATGCAGGTAACATTGATACTTCCATCAGATTGTTCTAATAATATCAGAGTAATTGCATTTAACAGAACCTGGCATAAACAGTTAATTGTCTGCTACCTGTGTGTGTAACACATTCCTTTAAATGAAAACATCTCACTTTTAGCCATTTGTTACACACATTCTGTATTTACTTGAGAGCAGGGCAGTGACGTCTGTAATTATGAACATTTGTTTCTGTTTATGTTAGAGATTTTATATGCAAGAAGTTACACTGCAGTTAAGAAAGGAAATTGCTTTGGAGTATGGAAGTTTTTATATGTAAAAAAGCCCAAGCAAACAAAGAAAAAGAGCCAACCCCCCAAAAAACCCACAAACAACATCTAAACAAAAAAACCTCCTGTATTGGCATTGCTACTCTAGATTATCTGCATAGCAAAGCCCAGTTGCTTTTACAAGTTAAAAGTAGCATCTCTGAGTCCATTTCTGAGTACACCTGAAAATGTGAGTATATATATCTCTGAGTAGTGATTTTAGTCACTTGCCCCATACAGATGAGCCTTAAACACAGAATGTTAGTGGTAGGAAGGGACCTCAAAAAATCATCTTGTCCAAACTCCCTGCCTTAGCTGGATCACCTAGAGTAGGTCACACAGGATCATGTCCAGGTTGGAAGGAGACATAATAAAAGGTCTGTATAATGTATGTTAGGAACTGTGTGCTGTAAAAAATGTTTTCATGATTATTTAGTCCCAAAAAAGACCTGGTGATTAATATACATATTGATGGGACTTACACTCATCCTTTGCATGGATTAAATGAATTACTTTCTGGGAAGAAAGTTTTAAGCGGAGATTTGTGTTGCAGTTTACTGAATATTTAGCTTTCACATTACTTTGTAGGATGGACTCTGGCCTTCCCTACATATATCTGTAGCAATGGTAGCACAATTGAAAAAGCTATCATCAGTGAAGAACTGTGGCAGTCGTACATCAGCATAACCAAAAGCATCTTTTTTAAACCTGAGGCTCTTTTATGTTACCTCTACACATTGGTTGGTAGTAACACTGCAGGCAGTTGATAGAGAAAATGTCGAGCAGTGTGGACCTCCAAAGAAAGCCTCGCAGACTCAGACGAGGAAGCCAGCCACACATCCAAATGCTTATGCTTTAGAAATTTCTTTCAGTATGGACATCTGAGTCCTGCAGCTGCTGTACATAGCCTTTTATATGGCCACAGGTGTTGGCTTCAGTGCTGGAGCACGGAGTGGTGGCAAACAAAGGGGAGTATAGACGATGCTGCCAGAGAGCAGACGTAGTGCCAACTTAATATTGAATGTAAAACAAATACTTGTGCCAATTTGTTTCAAAATGCATTTTTAGTTTGAAAAATTAGCTTGTCTTTTGAGAGCATTATTTATGCATGGATGAACGTTCCAAGTTTTAAGACAGTATAAAGCAGGCTTTTAAAAAAATCAAAATAAATTAGCAAAATATAGATGTACAATATCAAAATCTACTCTTCTATTGTTTATGCTTTTGTTGCTTAAAAAAAGAATCAAATTGTCTTACACTAATTTAATCCTTTGTGATCATTCCTTGGCGTATTTGGTGAGACATTTATCCCTTACAGAGGACAGATTAGTTCTGCAGCAGGAAGTAAAGGTAAAGTATTAGAGTATGCTATGAAGTAAATCTATGTGTGTATTCAAGGGCATTTCTGGAGCTGCACATTCTTAATTCAACGGACTGAACTTCCAGTGTATTATCTATGCAATCTGTAATTTTAAGATAACATTTTCTGCTACTATGAAAAACGTGTTTTCCAATGTATTCAGTTTTTCACTATTTTGAGACACATTTTGGCTGTAAATAGATTAGATTTTAGGCATTTCCCTCATTAATTACAACTGAATGCTATTTGCATATATGTTTATACAAATAATTTGTCTTTGGCCAAATCCAAAAGGAGAGGTGGAAATGTAGAGATCCTTTTAAAATGATTGACTACTTATCACAGTACTACAGATGCTATTTCTGACTCTGCACAGGGAATTTCCTGCACTAGTATTTACAGATAATAGCATTAACAGCTGCTTGTGCTACTAAATCACAGTGAATTTTTGAAGTATTAAACATTCTGCAATTGGAAGAGGAATTACCAAAGGGTCCTTCAATCCTAAGGACCCAAAATCCCTCTTTTCAATGAGTGCCTTGTAGGTTTTAATATTAATGCACACCTGGATACTGCAGGAAGTTTTTTTGTGGGCAAGGGACAAACATTTTGTTCCAGTCTCATTTGGATGTGAAAACACAAACAGAACATTTAATGTAGTTTTAAAGATCCTGGGCATAGTAAGTGGTGAAAATCTCATCAATGAGAGGAGTTAGGAATACAAAAAACCTGTAGTGGCTACTTTAGATTCCTAAAACAATTGTTTGTTTGATTTATTTGGCTTTTTTTTATACCTTTCCTATCACTGGGAGAAAGAAACTGTCCTGGGAATAAGGGCTTGTATCCTAATCTTCTCTCTCCTAATGGAGAGGCCAATCAGCATGGGGCAGTCGTTACTCCAAAAGGTCCTGTATACAAACTTCTATTTCATAAAAGCTGTTGGGGGTAATTTTCCTCCATAGACACTTCAGAGTAAGAAAAATATATAATTAATGGCTCATGTAGGTACACACTACAAAAAGTAGTGATAAACAAATCTTGAACATCTAAAGTGAGCTCTTCAAAGACGTTCCTCATAAGAGAGATGCTCATTGTGAAGTGGGTAGGTTTGTATTGATGAAACTGAGTGGTAAAAGAAAGTTTACTTTGTTAGTAAACTTAGTAAAAGCAAGACATGAAGATATCTATGTATTAAAGTAAATCCTTCCTGTAAAATACAAAATACTGTCCTTCGTGGGATAAAGGTAGTTTCAAATAGATCTACATTGTTCGAAATACTTTTAAGAAGTAAGGTTGCTTTGCCAAAGCTACATTTTAAGCAGAATTTACATTTGGTAGCACCTGGCCTTTAAAAAATGGTGACTATCCCAAGCACAGAACCTATCATTTACTATTGGGTGGGATCTTCTCTTGTTTGTGTTGATGATGTGATACTTTTTTATCATTTTGTGTATGTATATACATGTATGTGTGCCTATATATGCCTGATAATAGCGATATGTCCTAACTTTGTCTGGATGCACTATAGTTGAAATAATTTAGTTATTAAAATGTTCTCATTTTAGAAGTTCAGATCATACCACTGAATTTTTTTCTAGCAGTAATTTTAGGTGTTTTCTACTGTCTGTTTAATTTGTATATTATTCTCATTAAACATTATTTTTAAATTAACTTTTTAAGCCTTCACAGATTACATCTCAAGTTCTTTTTTTTTCTTTTTTTTCTTTTTTTCCTTCTTTTTTCCTTCTTTTTATTTTCCTTTTTTTTCTCCTTTTTTCTCCTCCTTTTTTTCTCCTCCTTTTTTTTTTCCTCCTTTTTTTTCCTCCTTTTTTTCCTCCTTTTTTTTCCTCCTTTTTTTTCCTCCTTTTTTTTTTCCTCCTTTTTTTTTCCTCCTTTTTTTCTCCTCATTTTTTTACTCCTTTTTTTTCCTCCTTTTTTTCCTCCTTTTTTTTACTCCTTTTTTTTCCTCCTTTTTTTTTTCCTCCTTTTTTTTTCCTCCATTTTTTTCCTCCTTTTTTTCCCACTTTTTTTTTCCCCCTTTTTTTCCTCCTTTTTTTTTCCTCCTTTTTTTTTCCTCCTTTTTTTTCCTCCTTTTTTTTCCTCCTTTTTTTTTCCTCCTTTTTTTTACTCCTTTTTTTTCCTCCTTTTTTTTTCCTACTTTTTTTTACTTCTTTTTTTTTCATTCTTTTTTTTCCTTCTTTTTTTTCCTTCTTTTTTTTTCCTTCTTTTATTTCCTTCTTTTTTTTCCTTCTTTTTTCCTTCTTTTTTTTCCTTCTTTTTTTTCCTTCTTTTTTTTCCCTTCTTTTTTTTTTCCTTCTTTTTTTTTTTCCTTCTTTTTTTTTTTCCTTCTTTCAAAGAGAGCCAGTGGCATCCTGGCCTGCATCAGGAATGGTGCAGCCAGCAGGAGCAGGGAGGTCATTCTGCCCCTGTACTCTGCACTGGTTAGACCACACCTTGAGTACTGTGTCCAGTTCTGGGCCCCTCAATTTAAGAAGGACATTGAGATGCTTGAGTGTGTCCAGAGAAGGGCAACAACACTGGTGAGAGGCCTTGAGCACAGCCCTACGAGGAGAGGCTGAGGGAGCTGGGATTGTTTAGCCTGGAGAAGAGGAGGCTCGGGTGAGACCTTATTGCTGTCTACAACTACCTGAGGGGTGGTTGTGGCCAGGGGGAGGTTGCTGTCTTCTCTCAGGTGGCCAGCACCAGAACAAGAGGACACAGCCTCAAGCTATGCCGGGGAAATTTAGGCTTGAGGTGAGGAGAAAGTTCTTCACTGAGAGAGTCATTGGACACTGGAATGGGCTGCCCGGGGAGGTGGTGGAGTCACTGTCCCTGGAGCTGTTCAAGGCAGGTTTGGACGTGGCACTTGGTGCCATGGTCTAGCCTTGAGCTCTGTGGTAAAGGGTTGGACTTGATGATATGTGAGGTCTCTTCCAACCTTGGTGATACTGTGAAAACAGGAAATTCCTATAAACCATCCTTTTCCCATGAAAAAGATTTTGACAGTCATGTTTTCAAAGAAATGGAGTTTTGGAGAAAACATTACAAGGTGCTTCTATGAAATAATTGTTTTGTTTAGGAAAAAAACTCCATCTGATACATTTCTTTTTAAAAAAAAGTATGTATATATCTTCTCAGCTGTACCTTGTGCCGGACTGATTTCTCATCCAGTTTCTCATTAAGTAAGCAAAGCCTTCTGCCAGCTATTTCCTAAAACAATTTCATGCTCTTCATCTTGAGGCAGAATGAAAATCTCTAAGTTCTGTGGAAAGCCAAGGCTGATGTTCACAATGTGCCTTTCTGCATGGGCCTTCTCTTCTGTGATATATCCTTCAAAAAGCCCCACTTGATGCACTCGTTTTATAGCTCTTTCCTCTGAGAGAAGAACAACAGAGTATCCATATGCTTCCTGATCCATGTGTGCGTCATGAGTTGTGTATAGAACTGCAGGAACTTTATCTACTCTTCCTTCAGAAAGTCTGGTTGGTAGGGCCTCCCAAAACTTGGTTCATCTTTTTTCTTCATCACATTTCCACTGCTGCAGGGAGGATTAATTATCTACCACCGCATTATCTCGTGAATCAGCTCAACCTCATTTCTCTGTTCCTGATTTCACATATTTGCGCAGATTTATTTGCTTTATTCTGCATTTGTTTTCCTCTTTGATCACTTAGCTTTTTTTCTATGTGATTTTCTACTCATTTTCCCACACTTTTCTGTTCTGTCACTACATTCCTGTAAGCCAGACACGTTTTCAGCCCTTGCACATGGGAACCTGGGAACATCTCCTGGCCTTATATTTTTATCTCTGCCTATCACAACTGTCACACTTTTAAGTTTTTTAGCTTGGGGGAGAAAAAAGTGTAATATGACTTCAGATTAATCTATATCTGTGTCTGTCATGGAGTAAAAATTGAACTTTTTTTCAAGGGCAAACAAGTAATTATTGAAATATTTTAGTGCATCAACACTGCCGTTTAAATAGAAGATATTTAAAAGAAAAAAAAATACAGATGTCTGTTTATTCATATTCTAAGTCAGTTTAGAAAGTGACACAATTCCATTTTCAGAATTCCAGAATTCACTTACTTCATTGGTGCTAAAAATGTCTTCACGTGCATGTGTTACCAAAGAGCAAAAAGAAAGGCTCACCACGTGCATTATCTTTTATCCTCAAATGCACTTCCAGGCGGCCAGACAAGAGTGATAATAGGAAATGCATAGAGGAGCAGTATTTTGTCTGTACCAAGAGCTGAATTCACAAGTAGACAGAATGCCAAATTACGTAATTTCTCCTCCTGCAAGTCAGGCACGTTGTGGTGGCCACCTCACAGCTGCTGGCCTGGGCAGCATCCAGGCAGACACAGTCACAATTGTCCCTTTTCATCTAGGTCATTCTCAATTCCCTCAACAGGAAATGGAACACAAGCAGAAAAGTTTTAAAAACATCCCAGACATGAATCAACAAAAACCCTGAACATCTGCTCATCAAAGCTCATCAGAAAACAGTGTATTTTATTTACACTACTCTTCTGGATGTACTGAGAATGCCTAATGAGTCCAGAGATCTCTGGAAAATATTGCTGGTATGAAGTGTCCGTTTCACTCTCCAGATTAATGGCCCCATCTACCCGAGATGCGGGAAACACAATGTGTCAAATCCACAACCTCTGCCATTGCGTTACTTTAGTATAAAGTGATGTAGTTTTACTAAATTCATGGTTCACATCCAATCCAAGCTGGCTTAGAAAAAAGTGCAATATTGAAATATTTTAATTTATTTTGAGGATAAGATAGTGCTTGCACATATGAAAAACAGGAGAGTAGAAAGTGCAGCTAATATAAGTGGATTCGGTGGAGAAGCGAGGACCAATTTTGTGCACAAGGAAATGCTGGCATAGAGCAGTTCAGTGTAACTGGCTGATTGCATTCTGCACTGCCAGGGAATGAGACCACTAGATTTACATGTCTAACGTTGTACAGATTTTCTGATCCACAGGGAATGTCCCATACTCTACCCACATTCAGGATTTATGAATCCACATGTCCTTGTAAGAAGTCTTATTACTGGAGCAGGTCTAGTTTCAACTTTGTCCAAAGTAAAAGCTGAAATACTTTTTTCAGTGGTTTGTGGTTTTGTACAGCTTTTGTTCAAGCTAATGCACAAGGAAATTATTTAGCTCAAAGGTGGCTCCTGAGTTACGTGAGCTACTTCAATTATTTCATGGAGAGGTTCACCGCAGGTACAGTGAGACAATATTGGCTTACAGTGGCTGTGACTTTGGCTGTGCTTCTCTGCACACATTTTCTTATGCAGAAGTAAAATCTGGAAGCAAAGAGAATGTTCAAATTTTGCTTGCCCACTGACTGTTGTCTTCTTCAGGCTTTCTAAATAATGCCTGTCACCTTAACATCAAAACACAGAGTATTTCCTCTGAAGCTTTCCTGCTTCTGTTCTTAGGAAAGCACCTTTCTTAACAATGAGTGCTTTAAAGGAAGTCAGTGTAACACCCTGGTCACTTGGAGATCATGCAATTCTCAGTAAATTCCAGACGAAGCAATAGTTTCATAATGTTGGTTTGGAGAAAGAGGACAACAGCATTGATGAATGACTGGAGCAGCTGTAAGTCACATGAGGGGTAATTATTTTTTGTGAGTGTGGAATTTTATTCTGCATGTCTGCTGTGTAGCTACAAAATACTGCTGTCAATGCCAGAAAGGATAAACACCTGCTAAAAGGACTGCAGAGAGGATTATCTCTCTTTCCTACACATACACTTATGAAATACGTACTACACGTTGGACTATCTCCAGGTTTTTTCTCATTCTCTCAGCATTTTTCTAGCTGTTGAATCAATTGTTCACTCTCTCTGCCTGACCTGTGAAAAAGACATCTGCTGTGTAGGGAGGCCAAATATCAACATATGACATGCTTCAGTTACCTTTTGCCAACCTGCTAGGACAGAATGCTTGTTTGTTTTTTTTAACCAATCTGCTTTTAAGTTCTGTTGCAATGTTTTTGCTGCTGGGATGTGGGTCTGGTCATCTCTCCTGTTCTTCATTCCTCCTCGCCAGCCTGCAAGGAGCTGCTTGCTGATGCCTGCGCACCTATGCAGCTGTGGCGATGCTCTGGCAGCAACACTAATGCTCCCTTGCCAGTTTTTAAACATTCTGCCAAGGAGAGAGAATTAATAACACGATCTGAATCATCTCTGAAGTAACCCCAATGCCCCTGTGTCCTATTCCTCCAGCATTGTGTCATTTGTCAGCTCCTGTCCAGGATAATAAAAAGAATCTCTTATACCCCCACAGATGAGAAGTTTATCAGGGCAGGCTGCACCATTTATTCAGACTACCCTTTTTGCTTTTGTGACTCTAAACATTTAAAAACCTTTAGGACAGATTTTACAGTCCGTGTCGTGCTGCTCAGCTGGTGCAGAGTAGATGGACTCCAGCCAAAGCTGGCGAGTGGCCACAGCCTTCCCCTTGTGCTCATGAACACAACCAAGAAAGGGCAGTGCAGTTCATGTCCTTGTGGCCCTTCTGGTGTCGCATGAGAGGCAGCCCAGCCCCAGTCCCCAGCCACACTTGCAGGTGAGCTCTGGGCTGGCCTAAGCCTGGTGTCTGCGTGTGCCAAGCGTCCTGTGAGAACATAGCTGACATTGCCTCCTCTGAGAACATCCAGATTTAGAGTGGAACTTTTGATTTTTAGAATGGAAAACAGAAGAGCTAAAACAATTGAAGGGTTTGAATGGAGGTTAAACCAACAGGGAGAAACAACTAAACCTGAAACATATCTCATAATATCTGCAATATACATACCTACTGTAATTTCAGCAGCAGCTTCCCACTGTGATGTGGGCTTAACTTATTTGATTCTTTCTTTCATTTTGTTTCATCTTTTTTTTCTCTATTTGTGAGCAGAATTGAAGATCTTAAAGCATCAAAATAACTGTCAAAAGTGAATAGTGGAAGATGCTTGGGGATGGCTCAGCAGTGTACCCTCAAGAAGTGGTGGCAAGCATTCCTTTTAGGTTTTGTTTTTTACAAAAGTTTCACTTTTGATGTAATAGGAAAATTTGGCCTTTTGTCTTCAGGCACCAAGCTGCATACTACTGTGCAGAGCAGAGACAAAGGAGTGTATCTTGCTCCTGTCAACCGTGGTGTTCATTCTTGATCTTAGCTTCTCTCATTCCTGTTCAAGCTACTGGTGCCTTGCTTTGACTGGGTGTGATCATTCCCTTTCTTGGTGCTTTTGAAAATATTTGCACAGCCACAACCCTAACTTGACATACTCTGAGCTCCTCCCCTCTATTCTCTCCTGTCTACCTTCTAGCACACTCTCAATCATAAACTTTACTTCATATTCAGATGACATCATTGCTTATGTACAGCTCTCTGCAGTGCGTTTAGTTTTTGCCTGGGCATGAAGCCTTTGCAGTAGCAGCTCTGTAGCTCTTTTTTTTTCTAATTCTGTTGCCTACATCCTCTACTATTTGCAAAGAACAACTGCAAAGGCACCCTAGATGCCTCTGTAGAGACAGCTCATACTGTTAACGTGGTAATAGGCAAGCCTCTTAATAGAAATGTAAACATGCTGCAGTACTTTGCTTTCTACTTGTCAGAGGCCATGTATTCACCTTGTCCTACCATGAGCATGTGAGATGCATATATATGCCACATCAGCTTTCCCATCGTTGCATCCTGTGTTCACTGCTTTTGCTAATAAGGGGTTATTCCACAGGGCCTATGATGATAGCAGGGTATTTGGTGGCAATGAATTGACCTCAAGTGCTGCTTAAAGCCTTGATGGGAGATGTGTAATAAAGAAGGCGGCTTTTTAAATGAGGTACCTGTGCTGGTTTGAATCAGGGTAGAATGTTTTGGTGAGAAAAAGTAGATCATAGGCTGTGAAAGGAAAACAGTGGTGGTGTCTACTCCCCTCAAAGTCTTGCTTTGCTGGAGAAGAAAGGTAAACATTAGATAACACTCTCGCCATTTTGCTCACTCTCTGGCTGGGCTCTGGCTGAGCTGCATCTCCCTAACCTCACTGCCACTCACCTTTGCTTCTTAACCTCTTGGCTGAACCTCTATTCTTCCTTGAGACTGGGGTAAGGTTGACAGGAGCAGGGGGAAGGTGCAGGGGTGGTTGAGAGCCCCTCCTGGGGACTCAGGTTTCTGGGAGGGGAGTTGTGTTTCTGTATTACCTTTTACCTTGTATATTTCTGTCTATAATTGTATGTACTGTAAATATCTGCTTGTACATTGTGCTAGCTGTAAATAAATAGCTTCATTTATATTCCCAGAGCCGACTGAGACTAGTCTGGGTGATTTCTAAAAGTGTGGGGAGGCGGGGAACACCCAAACCATCACAGTACCACATATCTTCATTGTCCTGTCTAAAAAGGGTCATCTGGCTTGACACATCTGTCAAAGGACTTGTTTTTGTTGTTTTGGGGTTTATTTTGGTTTTTTATTTTCCCAGGGCCATCTTCCATGTCTTAATACCTTAATATGACAGACTAATATATCTGAAAGAGCTGTCAGGTACAAGAGGCAGTTTCTGAAGACCTAAAAGTTATCTGGCTTGTAAAGGAAATTCCAATCTCTGGCAGAGACTGCAGTTATAAAATTTGACCTACTTAGCAAAAAAAATCCTATTAGGTGGATTTACACATGGCTCCCAGAGATCAGATTGTCCAATATGAAGAATAGGACCTGAAGCCTTTTAGTGGGACCTGAAGCTTTAAAGCTGTTTAATGCTGTCAGGTATTATTTTCAGGTTAGTTTTTTCTTGCCTTTTTTTCAGATTCAGATGTTACAAACAATGCAAAATACAGTCTAATCCACATACAGCTTACAGTTTGGAATATTATCATGCCCAACTTCTAAATCTGTTGAATTGCAATTTGATAAACAACATTGCTGTAAACAAGAAAAATATCCCTTTAATATGTTTTTCCACAACTAGTTACATGATGTGACAAGATAGACCTCCTTGAAGGCTATTCTGAGCTCTGAAATAGTCACTTTAGCTTGCTATAGTCAAACCCACTATTTTCTTGACTTCATAGGGATTCAGCTCACCCCACACTGCAAAGCCATGTGATGTATTGCAAAGCTCTGTATTTAGTGGGGGTTTTTGCATGTCTCTTCCTTAAAGAGTCAGGTGGGTTTGTAAAGCTCTCGCTACTCCTTTCTGACCAAAAAGAAAACACAGAAAAGGAAATTTCTGTCCCCTTGGCTGGAGAAAAGTTTTTGGGCCCCAGACACTGTCATGGTGCAGAAATTAGGGGATAAAACAAAAATCCAAGTATATATTGTTATCTTTAAATCCCTTTTCTGTATCTGTTATGAATTATGCAGCATTAATAATCTGTATTAATTTTGATATCCAGGCAAAGATTGTTAATAACTATGAACATGAACATTAAATCTTGCCAGAAAACTTATTTACAAGGTTCAAAATGCATGGTTTGGATATTTATGCACATAGAGAACAGGCAAAACTAGAACACTTTAAGAAATAACTGGCAAATGCAAACATTGTACTAGAAGAGAAAGTTCTTGCAGTCAGTACACTGCTTGTGGTTAATTATACTGCTTATCCACTAGATGGATGCAGGAAGTGCCTTTCTACTTATGGCAGAAGGTAATTGGTGAATTCTAAGAGGCTTTCAGTATTTACTCACAAAATACTATTTCCCAACTCGTGGGGCTAGCTACAGCTTCGGACAGGACCCAAAATGCTGTCAGGGAATTCTGTTACTCTTGTCAGCCACTGAGGGTTCTGATTCTTCCCAAGCTTCTAGGGAAAGGAGGCAAACTATCTCTGACCTGGACTTCCTGTCTTGGCAGGAGACTTTGATGTGTAGGCAGGATGTCTTGCGATGTGCAGTCTCAGCACAGTGCCATGCTAGCTATGCAGGCTGATTGTGTGGAGGCATTTAGAGCCTGTTCCTGGTAAACTTGAGGCAGTGGAGTTTCCAGGCAGTTCAGGGTGCACTGAAGCAGTGAGCAATGGCAGCAGCAAGCATCATCAAGCAGGCGTGAATACAGTGGCAGCGCACATTGTGTTACCTGCTCATCTCTTTTTATCAATACAGCCCGAGACTAATGGGCCTTTGGACGTAGATTAGCTAATCAGAATGGCACTTTTCCAAGCCTGACCATATTAGGTGAAGCCAGGGCTTTTGTTTTGTTTCCTGTGGTTGCTTCCCCCAGCACAGAAGGAAAGGGAAGCACCTCCAAAAGATGTTGCCAGTAACTCTGTCAAGTGTCAGGGATGGTATTTATGGGACATGAGCAAGCACCTATTTTCTCCAGGATCCTAAAACCAAAGTACAAGGAGGGGACATTTCTGGCTTGGGCATATTGAGCTCTTACTGATTGTGAGGAATATTGACACGTGTATTGCAAAGCAGAGTAGCTTGCTTTCTAGGTAATAGAGTTAAGGAATTTCTGTTCAACATTGTCATTTGCTATGCTCTTCAGTTGAGAGCTTATGGGAAGTCTTTGGCAGAGCAGGTACATGTATACATTTAAAAAATCTATAGTAATAAATGTGTGCACTGGCCACAGCACTAAACTTTATCCTTTAGCTTTTAAAAATAGTTGTGAATAACTGTGCTAGAGGACTAGATTCCCAGCTGTCATCAAAAGCAACAAAAGAAGCATTTATGCATTTATCCTCCGAAGGCTGGTTCCCAAGGCTCCCTTCTAACATGACTGCTGTGCCAGGAGCTTGCAGCTTTTGCTTACCTCAAGCTAAGGAATCCCTACTGAGAGAAGGCTGTTTTCACAGACTTAGGGTAGAGACAGGGGAGTCTTACACTTTTCATTGAAAAAGTATGTGTGTGCCTGAGTAGGTGTGCACATACATGTGTGTGCACATGTGTGCATTGTCTTTAGACTTCATTTTTGCTGGTAACAGAAACACTGCTTAGAATTTCACCTCAGCTTAATTTTATAAAAGCATAGAATGCTAGGGTTTGGAAAGGACCTCCAGAGGCAATCAAGTCCAACCCCTTGCAAAGCACAACCACTTTGAGAAGGTCACACAGCAGTGCATCCAGTTTGACTTGGCTAACTCAAGCTGATAACATACCTTTTTGCATATGATACTTCCTGTATGGTTTAGTTTCTGTAGACTTAGGATCATAGAATGATTATTCATGTTGGAAACAACCTCCAAGATAATTAACTCCAAGCTCCTACCAAACTACTAGACCATATACTAAAGTGCTGCATCTACTTGTTTTTTGGACATCTCCGGAGATAGTGGCTGACAGCAGCACTTTCTTGGGAAGTCTGTTTCAGTGTCTCACCACTCTTTCAGTAAAGAAATTCTTCCTAGTATCCAATCTAAATTTCCCCATGCACAGCTTGAGACAGTTCCCTCTTGTCCTGTTGTTAGTTACTTGGGAGAAGGGGCTAACACCAGCCTCCTTACAACTCATTTCAGGTAGCTGTGGAGAGCAGTAAGGTCTCCTCTCAGCTCCTTTCTTCAGGCTAAATAATCCCAGCATCAAGACTCGAACAGTAATCATCTCTATTACAACAAGTGCAAATGAAAGACAAAATATTATTGGTCTATATTAAACTGCTTTACATCAATTTTATGTTTAGTTTTCATAAGTTATCATGAAAATACAAGGCCCTGTATATTGATTTCTTGTTCTTCACCCCACTGAGCTTTGTCAGACCTTGAAGTTTATCCATATTTGACAAACTGATACTGACCTTTATGTGGCATTGGTCAATGTGGTCTCTTAAAACAGTAACATCTTGAACTTCCCCTTATTGCCTCTCCTTTTTCCATATGGATTACTATAAATGACAGCACATTAATTTAGCTTGGCTTGACTTTGAATCATGCATATACTTGAATTTTCAAATAGGGTATTTGAAATGAAAATAATGTATTAAAGATCTCTGGTGAGACCTAATGGATTTATAAAAATAGAAAACTGCAAGTACAAACACATAAATATTTATGGATAATTTTCTTATCCCTGTTTATATTCTATGTAGTATAATCTTTCTGTCATAGGATTAGGTTTGGTCTGCCTCTGGTTTGTGTGGCAGGAAATTTAAAGCAGCTCATATCAATCAACATAAAATGCAATGTTAATATCAGCACTACAAATGTGAAAGTTTTTTAATTCATGATTAATGTATATGCATGTCTTGTCCTTCTGTATTAAAAGGGGCCATTTGGGGCTGAGAATTAAATCCTAGCTGAATTGTTTTTCAATTAATAAAATAAGGGGAATAAAGCTTTTAAGACACTTTGTGATTCATAGATACATTTCATAGAGTGCACACGGCAATGGCTGTTCTTCACCCTGATCCTGCTTTCACTGACAGTGATGAAAAATGGGAGTAAATCCAGCAATGTCAGTGAAGCTACCTGGAGTAAGATAAGAGTAAAATGAGGGCTTATTGTCACAGTTGTGAAGTAAATATATAGCATTGATAGATTATTTCATTATGGACTATGACATAGCTTGAACAAAGGGATCTTTTTCCAGTGCTGAATGCAGGTAGGACCATTGTTTGCCCCTGCTCTTAATGCACAGAAGCAACTGCAACTAGAAAAGAGCAAAGCAATAATACTGCATGTGATCTTTTACAAAGATATATTCAGTTTCATGATTAGAGCAGAGTAGTTGGCTTTTTCATGAAGGAAAGTGTACGTCTCTCAAACTGCTGACAAAGTCTGCCTGAGAGAAAACAAATGGGAGAAATGTACACCAGAGACTTCCTGAAATGCTCTTTATTTGCAGGTAGTAGTCTTCGAGTAAACTCAGACTGATTCAGAGTAGGATATCTTATTATCTGTTGGTTTGAACTATTTTGGTTTTCAATGAGTAGTAGCCATTTATTAATTTTTATTTTAAAAAATGATGGATGACTTTGGGTTAAACAGGTCAATCTAGAATTTAATTTCTGATTTTTTTTTTCAAGCTGTCGTTAACTCTCCTCTGTTTTATATTCATTCAGGTTAGTGCAATGGTTGTATTAATACTGGACATGACAATTTGCTATCTGGTGTTAGTAACATTTAATAAGCCATTAATTTTTTTTTTTAACTTTCTGTTCCTTGTCCTCTGCAAATTATCTAACACTCGGGGTTTAATCAT
The DNA here is from genome assembly GCF_015220805.1 of Pogoniulus pusillus. Taxonomy (NCBI): domain Eukaryota; kingdom Metazoa; phylum Chordata; class Aves; order Piciformes; family Lybiidae; genus Pogoniulus; species Pogoniulus pusillus. The sequence goes on from NC_087266.1 coordinate 16,538,407, forward strand.
AAAAAGAAAAAAAAATCCACTATATTTCTATTTTAAGGGATCAGATAGTAAAAAATGCAAACTGACCCTTAATTCTATCTGCTTAAAATGCAGAAGGCTCAAATGTCAGTGAAGGATAGAATTTTAATAGCCAACAGGACTTTAATAAATGTAGTGAAAGGAAAACAAAAGAAGGATGGTGAAGCTTTGTTCTGGTTTGATCACTTCTAGTGGACTCTAACTCCATTACTCTGTTCTCAAGGCTTTCTTCTTTGGCTATTCAAGTCCTAGCTTTGCCTTCCAGTACTCAGATTATATCTATATACTCCTAACCTATATATAGATATGCAGGCTACCTCTAAACAAAGTAGCTCAAGTACTGGAAGCATTAAATAACAAAGGGAGTTTGTAGCCAGGTGGGGGATGGTCTCTTGTCCCAGACAACCAGCAATAGAACAAGGGGACACAGTCTCAAGTTGTGCCAGGGGAAGTATAGGCTGGATGTTAGGAGGAAGTTGTTGGCAGAGAGAGTGACTGGCATTGGAATGGGCTGCCCAGGGAGGTGGTGGAGTCACCATCCCTGGAGGTGTTCAAGAAAAGAGTGGATGAAGCACTTAGTGCCATGATCTAGTTGACTGGCTAGGGCTGGGTGCTAGGTTGGACTGGATGATTTTGGAGGTCTCTTCCAACCTGGTTGATTCTATGATTCTAAGTTTTTTTGTTGTTTTGTTGTTGGTTTGTTGGTTTGTTTTTTTTTTGGTAAGAAGATTAAAAAGAGCTACTACCAAGATGAAGAATTAAAGAATTAACCTAAAGAAAATCACAGTATCACCAAGGTTGGAAGAGACCTCATAGATCATCAAGTCCAACCCTTTACCACAAGTTACACAGAACACTCTTTAAAAGTACCCAAAGAGAACATTCAAGGAGCAGAGTCCTAGGCTCAGAAACTGCCTAGTGGGATGAATCCAGACCTTGGCAAATGTAAAACATTGAAATTATGGGACTGATTATCAAAGTTTTACTAGAGAGAAAAGAAGCTACCTAGTGAATCCCCAGGGACAGGCAGTTTTAGATTTCATTCTGCTCCTTTGAAATAATTCAGAGGAAATGCAGAAGATATCTAAGAGAATAAAGCTATTGTCACAAGAGCAAAGTGTTCTCTTCCTTCACGTGAGTGCCTATGAACATACAGTAGGTCTATGGATATTACAGATTGAAATAGCTGTAGAAAAGTGAATGTTTCAAAACTCATGGAGAATTGTATATATACAGTTTTGAAATTATACCATGAAAATAATACTTACAGCTTACTGCTGAAGGTAAAAATGCAACATACTGCAATTATCAATTGTCCCAATGACAGGACAAGGGGCAATGGGTGGAAGATGAGGTATAGGAAGTTCCATGTAAACACAAGGAGGAATTTTTTCACTGTGAGGATGACAGAACACTGGAACAGGCTGCCCAGGGGGGTTGTGGAATCTCCCTCTCTGGAGATATTTGATATCTGCCTGTGTGCCTTCCTGTGTGATCTGCTATAGGAGATGCTGCTCTGGCAGTTCAAAAAAAGACTGCATGAGGCACTTAGTGCCATGGTCTAGTTGACTGGACAGGGTTGGGTGATAGGTTGAACTGGCTGATCTTGGAGGTCTCTTCCAACCTGGTTGATTCTATGATCTTCTGAGGTCCCTTCCAGCCCCTGACGTTCTGTGGTTACATGATTCCGAGACTGCTACGAGTAACAGTATGTTGAGTTATACTATTAAAGCCAAAGGCATGGTATTAAGAGGAAGACAACTCATATCAGACATGACCAAGAATGATAAATCTGATGAAGTATAAAAACAGAGAGAGTGATTTGCCATTGGAATGGGCTGCCCAGGGAGGTGGTGGAGTCACCGTCCCTAGAGGTGTTCAAGAAAAGATTGGATGAGGCACTTATGAGTGCCATGGTCTGGTTGACTGGCTAGGGCTGGGTGCTAGGTTGGACTGGATGATCTTGGAAGTCTCTTCCAACCTCTTTGATTCTATGGTTCTATGAACATAGCTGTCTTTTGGCCTTTTTGTGAAGCGAATGATGTTGCATATGGTAGGAGGTAGGATTTCAGATTGATTGGACTTCGCTTTTTTGATGTCAAATGTATGTTGTAAAGGACAAAAAAATGGAAATTACTGTTAAAATTATACAAATTCTCTGGCAAAAAAATTCTCTTAGATAATTTAAGCAATTGAACACAGTGTGATAGGACTGTGGTAACAGCCCAGGTGACAGTGCATCTTAGAGCTTTAGGATAAGCTAGTAAAAAGAGATTTCTGGAAAATAAGCACTGAGAACTAACCAGTTTTTAACTCCTGAATGAAAAAAAAAATGCCATAAAGCTAATAAGTTTGTTTTAAATTAAAGACAACATAAACTGAAAATCTAATTTTTAAGGTGAAGCAACATTTCATTCTGATTCTCCATTTGAATCACATGAAGTTTCTTCCTAGGGAGCAGGTTCTGTATTGCCTGCTGTTGTCTTGTAAAACTCACCTTCAGATGATGTCACTGAGCTGGTACAGATGGCTGAAGTTTGTGTGGAAAACTGGAAAACTCAAAATGCTTCAAGCTAAGCATTAAGCTGATTTCGAAACAGTGAAAATTAGTGGATTTGGTGGAAATAAAATTATCAATATGGATGATGGAATGGTAGAAAGAAAGATGCAGGCATTTTTGTATCATTTGTTATTATGTTGCTGAAACAGTAATGGTGAACGAATTTGGTGTATCTGGTGCTGGACAGCATAAGCTACTGAAAACATTTTGTAACAGAGTGAAAAACTTGTTCAGATATGTAAGGCAAAGCAAATAAATTAACACCCAGATTGCATAAAACATTGTTGGGGTTACTTCCATGATCAGTCTCAGATTGGCCTTCACCCATCAAAACCATGAAGACATGAAGTCCTATTTTCTGAACCACAGAAACAGAAGTTCAGTGAATACTGGAGCAAATAGCAAAAATATCTAAGTAAATAAACAAAACAGTCAGACAAATTCCTCTGCCTTCTGGCAGCTCAGAAATGCTGTAATTCAGATGGAATGCGACAGATACATCTAAAGTGGGAAATGAGCCTAAAAATCTAAAATCACTTTGAGTGAACTTTTAAAACAAGATTTTTCATAGCCCTCTGACATCTTTATTAGTTCTTATGTGTCTCCATTGCCTAGCAGAGTATTTGTGCATCTTAGCACTTATCTAAAAGGCTACTATTTGTGATAAATTGGCAATTAGCTATTGCCAATCTTTTAAGACACATTGTCTTGTTTGGAAGAAACCTACTCAAAGGCATATGAAGCAAAACATTTTAAGGAGTTCCACAACTTGCCATGTGGTGTATTTGCCCATAGTAGACTGAACATTTTCTCATCAGCTACCAACTTATGAACTTAGTAATTTTCCATTCAGAAGTCTTCACAGTATGTGTTAACCCTTTATCTACTGTATTCACACACACTCCCAGTGCAGATCTGATTAAACGTAAAGTCATCAGTTACAGGTTTGAAAATGAACTCACATTTTTATATCCTTCAATTTTAAATGCAAGTTTGACTACATATTTGTTACCTAAGGACCTTAATTTATGTAGGACATAATGTAAACTTTATGCATTAAGATTCATTCATGGATTCGTGGCAGTCTTGCACCTTAGTCGATGGACTACTAGGTGTGGAGTGGCAATGTAATTTGCTCTTTTAAAAAAATACTCCTAGACATGCATTCATTTTGATAACTAATTTTCCATCCTTTCTCCCCCCCAAAGCCTTATCCCAGATGCAGAGGCACAGGGAACTACTGGACTCTTGTCCAACTGAAAGCCAGAAAGATGATTAGGGGACTGGATTATCTCTGTTACGAGGAGAAGCTGAGAGACCACAGACTGGATTGTGTCTGTGATGAGGAGAAGCTGAGAGACCAGAGAGTAGAGAAGACTGTAAGGAGATCTTAAGATGCATATAAATATCTAAAGGGTGGAGCTCATGAGGATAGGGCTGTTGTTTTGTTGGGTTTTTTTCATTGTTGTCCAGTGATGGAGAAGGGGCAATGAGTGTAAACTAGAGCAGAGGAAGTTTCCCTTGAAGTTAAGGAAAAACTTCTTTACTTTGAGAGTGATGGAATGCTGCAAAAGGCTGCCCAGAGAGGTTGTGGAGTCTCCTTCTCTGGAGACTTTCAGAACTCAGCTGGATACATTCCTGTGCAACCTGATCTAGGTGTACCTGCTGTAGCAGGAGCGTTTGATGAGGTCACCTCCAGAGGTCCTTTTCAAATCTTACCATTATCTGATTCTGTGATTCTCTGTAAAATCCCCCCAATGTAAGTGAAGGTCACGTTCAGCACCATGTGAGGAACCTGAACATACATATGTGGGATCTGATGAGATGCATCTCAGAGTTCCAAAGGATTTGGCTGATGTAGCAGCAAAGCAACCTCTGCATAATAAAGTCCTGGCAGACACAAACTGTTCCTCACTCTGCTTCCTGCCTCCTCCTTGTCTTGTCCCTGCACTGGCTGATCTTGCATGGTACACTAACCTTGGCTGAGTACGCAACAGTGGGGCCTGGTTTTCTCTCTGGGAGGAGAAAAAGGTGGTTGTTAGACCCTTCTGGGTTTTTCCAGGGAGGGATCTCTCTATTATTTCTCAGTTTCAAATAATTGTAAATATATGTAAATACATTTTGTATGTATGCATTGTATTATATACTCTTAGGTTCTAGTTTTGCTGTAAATGTGTAGCTTTACCTTACTTCCAAACCTTCTGAGGTAGCCTGCTGATTTATTTTGGGAGGGTGGTATTAACTCAACCACAGCTTTGTAGCAACAACCTAGTAATTATAAATAATCAGAACAAACAAAGCAGTAGTTCATGCCCAGAGCTCACCAAAAAATGCTATTTATTGTTAATAAGTGGAAGAATATTAACCAGAAAGCCAATACTGGGATATGTTCCTATGCACTTTTTAACCTCCTTGGCTAGAAACAGGCATCCCTTTGAGAACATGCTCATCTACAAATTATATTTTGAGAGTTAATAAAAAAAAATGTATCTAGACTAAAGGAATTGAAATTCTTCTTTTGAATTAAGGAATTGTAATTCTTCTTTCTTGGCTGATTTTTCAGTTTAGACAGGTCTGCCCCGGTTGTAGTTTTAAAATAAGAAGCTAAGATAACCCCTTTAAAGAATCTGCTAAACTGGAAAAGGCAAAGGAATTCACAATAAGCCCTGTTAAATTCCCTTTAAGCCTTCAGTTAGTACATAAGTGAAATTTCTATCTTCTGTGAGAAGATACCTTAGTTCTGTAGTTTCGACCATCACCCCCACAGAGCCTTGAATTATCTGTTCATCTGGGATTGCCTTTACATATTCTGCCTTTATTTGTATGAGTTTCTTCACTTAGACTTGATGTAGTTTTAAAAACAGGATCAGAGATGAAAGGAGAGGGGGAAACTGTGTATTAGACATGGACAGAATGTCTGACATGATGTTAGTTCTCTCTATAGTTCCTTCTTCCTTTTTTTCTCCCTTTTTAATTGGCATTGTAAAGCAGCATGTTTCTGACACATAAATGGTGATGAAGAGCAGTACCTCCTACAGTTCCTGTCAGTCTGACCTAATGAGAACTGAGAGGTTATAAGGCCAGATGAGTAACTATGTTCATCTACCTGCATTCTGCCATACATGGGGCATAGATTTTCCAGTTTGGTTTTTTTTTTCATGTAGCTGAGGGTGCTTCTAGTAAGGCATCTCTTGTCAGTCATGCATACTGAACAAACGCATGGCTTATCAGGCAGAGAACACAAATTTATGTCAAGGAAACATGGGGCAGCAGAAATTTTCTCCAACAGATTTATGTTTCATGGAAAACTTCATCTAAAACCAGGTTTTAGTCTGAATGTAAAAAATATCATCTCAGAGATCATAATTAAAGGGCTGCCCATGCTTTGATGGCTTTTGTGAAGATAGCTTACCCAAATCCCATAGGGAGGTTTAGAGTTGGAGTCATACAAAGACCTATCTGGAAAGATCTGAGGGATAGGGATGGGGAGTAGGTTTCAGCCAAGGGCAGCTGAAGGTTGGAACACACATCTGAATCAATAGCACAACAGACCAATAGTCCTGCTAAAATAAAATGATCACAGAATAATTTGAGCTGGAAGGGCCATCCAGACATGGTGAATGGCTGGAGGGCAGCCCTGCAGAAAAGGACCTGGAGGTCTGGGTTGATGAAAAGCTCAACATGAGTTGGCAGTGTGCACTTGCAGCCCAAACATTAAGGACATGGAACCTTTAGAATGAGTCCAGAGAAGGGCCACAAAGATGATCAGAGGGCTGGAGCACCTCTGCTATGAGGACAGGCTATGAGAATTGGGGATCTTCATCCTGGAGAAGAGAAGGCTTCGAGGAGACCTTATAGTGGCCTTCCAGTATCTGAAGGGGGCCTACAGGAAGGCTGGGGAGAGACTATTGACAAGGTCTTGTAATGACAGGACAAGGAGTAATGGGTTTAAACTGGAAGAGGGGAGATTCAAGCTAGATGTTAGGAAGAAGTTCTTTACTGGGAGGGTGGTGAAACACTGGAACAGGTTGCCCAAGGAGGTTGTGGCTGCTCCCTCCCTGGAGGTGTTCAAGGCCATGTTGGATGAGGTCTTGAGTGACCTGCTCTAGTAGGAGGTGTCCCTGCCTATAGTGTGGGGTTGGAACTGGATGATCCTTGAGGTCCCCTCCAATCTAAACCATTCTGTGATTCTACTCTATGAAATACTAAAGTTCTACACAAACCACACTAACAGCATAATGAATTTTTAGGCTCACTTTGTCATTTCTTTTTTCCAAACCATGCGAAACTTCTTCCCCTCTAATATTCTTTAAAAAATTCTCTTATTTTTAATAATTTACTATTTTTGCATCCCATTCTGATTTTTCAGCGCTGTTGTGTGCATTTCCACAGTATGTAGGAGCCACTGTGGTAGAGCAAGCTGACATACTTCAGTGTGCATTCCAGTTAGCCTATTTCCAAAAAGGGCTCTGGGTGATATTATTCCCTCTCAGTTTCCCTCACTTCCAGTTTTTAATTTTGCCCTGGCAGACTAACTCTAAATTATCTCTAGAACAAATAATATCAACTTTAAAATTATAGCCTGGCTGTTGACAATGAATTATTGAATAAATGTAGTTGTTTTTCCTTTTCTCTAATGCTTTCATCTTGAGTTCACAGAATTTTCAGTCTTTATACACAGCAGCTGCATAAAAGCAGTGGCAAGGAGAGACTTCAGTGGCTACAACTGCTTCTGCTTCTCATTATAGTATCTCATCATAATGTGCATTTTTGTGAAGTCACAGTACAAATACATCCAAACCAGATGTTGACTCAGTTACAGTATAAGGCCTGAAAGAAGCATCAATTAAGGGATAGACTTCTGACAGAATTATGTGGGATCTTTCAGGAATGTATGTTGTCATCTAGCTAATTATCTCCCCTCTTTGTCTTTGTGCTGATTCTTACTTCCCCTCAAAACAAGGATCCAAACCATCTTTCCCCATACAACATACTGGAAAAAAATACAGTGTGAATATATAAACCTTGGAAATCCTACATTAACAACTCTTGCAGCTATCATAAATCAGACGTAAAGTGGCTATGAAATAAAAATTAAGTACAGTAAAGCGTTACTGAGAAATGCTAAGTACTGCATATACACTGTGAAAACAAATTGCAATCGGTGTGAAAACAACAGTCTCACATTTTCTGCCATCTGTATATTACAGCCATCTGATTTTGGATGTTCTGTATTAATGTGTGTGTGTGTATATCTATCTATAAATATATATATACATATACAAGGTGCAGAGGAGCTATAGCAAGACCAGAAATGTTCACCCTGAATAACATTTCCCATCAGAAGCAAAGATATTTCTGTTGGAGTTCATAAAAAACCAACAGATTTGGTTATGAAGCCTTACTCTGTATAAGAGATGCTCAACTTTTCAAAGAAAAGAAGCAAAGAGCTGTCTCTGTTGGAGAAAAGATAAAATGATACAAGCAACCTAGCAGGGACAGTTATGCTGATTTATATTGTAAACACCATTACGATGTATGCCCACCAGAAAATTTAGAAGTATGACATTTAATGCATCAAATTTAGCTTTGTCATTGCCTTATCTATAGTGCAGAGAGCTTTGCCCGCAACTCCCAAGAGAGAAAAACATCCAGTTGAAATCCTTTCAAAAATACCCCACATTTATAGCTTGTAAACCAAATTTTAGTGGAATGAAATTTTGTTTCAGAATTGTCTTTTCAGCATTTTCTCTAGAGACACACAGAGACACTGCCCCGCAGTTGTATAAAAACAGCCATTGTGCCACCTTATCTAATCACAGTTACATGAATAGAAGCTTTGAAATTTATTTAGATCACAAAGTCAGCATCAGCCCTGAATAAGGAGAAATGTGTAATTGCATAGCTCAGGGGCAGATTTGGGTATGCACTGTGACCCAGAAATTCACATTTCAGTCCCCTGCTTCTTCCTCGCAATGGGAGCAGCAGGAGCCAGGCATGCACCAGGTGTACTTACATGACCTTCTGACAGCCCAGCTGTTGGAGGTCAGAGCCACGGTGGCCTCTTATTTTTGCTTCCTTTAGCCTTCCTCCATTAGCTCGTATAGGTGCAGCAGACTGCAGAAATAGGTCTAGAAAGGTGGCTGCTTCTTTTTTCCTATGGCTAGCAGACTGACAACACAATCAACCTTATGTTGTGCCCCCCTCTTCACAGTCACTGAAGCAAAAAATTCAGCCCTGGGCATTGTGTGTTTGCATATCTAAGAAGAAAGGGGATATTTCCATGCAATTAGATTATCCCTGCTCCTTGTGTGACCAAGTCCTCATGTGCTACCCACTGAAGTCAGGAACAATTTAAATCCTCATGGTCATTGGTTTTCAAGAACTGTTTGTGCACTGAGTGTCTCAGAAAAGGTTTGAGGTGGCAAAGATGATAATCTACAGAATATGTAATAGAGCAATATCTCAGTTTACATTTTGCCCTGCTAAGGGAGCATATAACCAGCAGAGTCTAACCTGAAATGTGCATTTTCTGTCTCAGCAGTTAGTTTTACCTTAAGGCAGAGAAAATATATGTTTTAAATACAATATTACACTATAATATTATATACTATAATACCATAACTAAGAATGAAAAAAAGGTTATTACTGGTGTAAATTACTTCAAATAAGGTTCCTTACTTATTTTTGGACTGCTATTCAAAGTGCAGAATCAGAAAGATATTAATTCTTTGAGGAATAATCATTTCACCCACCTGAAGCTAAATATATATTAGGCCAAACCCTTTCCTGGGTCACAAAGTTCAATTTAAGTTATGCGAACTACATCCTTTTAGAGTACTCATACAAGACAGAAGGCAGTAACAGGAAAGAATTCTAACAGAGATGTTATTGATCTCTTCAACTACATAATGGGAGAGCATAAAGAGATGAAGCCGGAGTCTTCTGGTGGCACACAGTAAAAAGAAGAGCGGCTCAACAGCTAATTTCCAATTCTCACAAGGAAGGTAGTCAGAAGAAAAGATTTCCCAGAGAGGATCTGGATTCCCCACCCTTGGAGATATTCAAAGTCTGATTAGAAAAAGTATTTGAGCAACCATCTCTAAGACTGAAGTTAACCCATATATTCAGGTGGGTGTTTGGTCAGAGGATATCACAGAATCATAAATGGTTTAGGTTGGAAGGGACCTCAAGGATCATCCAGTTCCAGTTTCTACTCTGTAGAGAAGCAGTCAATCCCCAAAATGGAACTAATTTACAAATGGCAGAATTGATGAAAGAATTAATGTGGGAGTGTGACATAGTCATGACTATTTTTTGCCTCCAGTAGGATGGAAAAGCTACTAACAAAATATCTAGGCGGTTGTTTCAGCTAGTATTATTCAAAACCTTTGGTTTTAAGCTTCCAACTTCACGGACGTAGAACTCTTGGTTCACATCGATACCTGACAAGTGATTCATTAAACATAATTAGAAATGAGTCAAGATAATGTGGGCTATGCCTACACTTCATGTTATTCTCTGATCAGGAGTCTTGGTTTTTGCACTTCTTGAACCACTGTTTCCAGGAGCAAATTACCATTTTGTCATAGTGCATGTGAGTTTCCTGACTGCTCTAGAGACAATCCAAAAACGAGTCTTCATCAACCACCTTAGTGGCTTAATGACATGACTGGTTTAGAGTCAAATTAACAGCAGGACCATGCAAAAGTAAACTGTACCACCAGAACAGAAGCAGTAGTTTTATTTGAGTGTTCTCTGTTGGTATCATTGCAGCACTTAGAAGATACTACTTACACATAGAGGTACAAGAGACAATCATTACTTAAGTGATTATACTTCCATCTTAAGCAAGACAGTAAAAACTGGGGAAAATATGTGTGAATTCATATAGGGAGATATTTAAAGTATACTTAACATTGTGGAAGTCTAATCATGAAGCCTTTTTGCAGGTATTACAGAAAAGCACAGTTTGAGGGGGCATAATGAGGTGACTAAGCAAGCGCTAACAGGGAGCCTTTGCTCAGCCTGCAGAACCACAAAGGAGAAATAAAGTTAAATGCTGGAATATCTAGTAAGTGGGCATGAGGTTAGCATCATCTAGCATCATCATCTTTAAAATAAATATAGTATATTTGCGTTAGACCAGAAGAAGCCTTTGAAGTGGGTAGAAACATTTAAATTAGATGTAATGAGCAAAGAAGATCAGGGCAAAGGTGTACAAAGAAAGAGACATTATCACCAGAACAGTGGGCTAAGAGACATTCCTTGGATAACATAATGGATGGATATGCCTGCTAAAAATGAAAAAATTAACATTGAAAGAGCTGAGAAAAAGGATGGAAGCTATTGTGAGTTTACAGTGCAGGATGGATACAATATGCTAAATGCTGAAGAATTTGAACTGCAAAGATAAAATTGCACATTAACATGTTAAGTGGCGTAACTTATTAGAGGGTTCTAATGCATAGGTTAGGAGCTTTCCCAATAAATAAGATGTGATGTTTATATTATTACAATATTTAAGAAAATAGTTCAAGGAGGAAAATTATTTGTGTGGATCCTGACCTCATGAGGAAAAAGTAGAAGAGCAGAGGACAAGCTTCAGTCTGTCAAAGAGAAAAACTAGAATAGCAAATACAAACATTTTACATCTTGATAAATATGGCAAAATATCTAGGAAAGTAGAGACAAAATACAGCTTTAAAAATCAGAGTAGAAACTTGAAGCTTATACAGACAAGTGGATGGGAAAAAGAACAAGATAGTCTGAGAGGAGCCTGGCAGAGAAGTAAGCTTAGGGTGTTTATAAGCAATGGATTCAGACAGCTTAGAGAGAAAATAAAGTTGGGTAGTAATTTTAAAGGCAAATCAAACTAGATTGGTACTAGTTCAAACTCTGATTGGGAGGGAAGTATATTAACTAATGTATGTGCTACAGTATATGCATATTTATGAGCTTAAAAAGGGAAGTCCATATTCCAAAGGGAAACACTATTACCTTTTCCTTTTTTTCTCCCTATTGTAGTTGCATTCCTACTTTATTGGAAATGTGTGGGTTGTTTTCAGTATTCAGCAGTTCCTTGAGAGTAAAAATTAAGGGCATACCACTGGCGTAATCTATGAAGGGTTTCTATTAAGTCGTTCTATTAAGAGCTTTGTTTCACTAATTAAATAGGTAAGTGCTAATATAACTGGTTTATATTACATTTAGAATATAATATGCAGGAGGATGAATGTTGCTTTTCTAAACCATCTTTGTTGCTGAAAAAGATAATGAGAGCTATATAAAGTCCTGAAGCCATAGCCAATTTATCAGACCCACTATGTGAACTGCTGGCAGACTAGAGACTTACTGCGTTGACTGCTGATTATTTTATACCACTTTTAATGCCTAGAAATGAAAAGAAAGAAATTAAAGGGCAAATAAAAAGAGAAAATGGAATATAAATAATGTATTTTTTGACATTTTGAGTCTTACCCTATTCTTGGTCTTTTTATATGGGAATAAAACCCAATCAAGACAGAGAATTATTCAGATTTTCTACTTTACCCCATATACTGGGATTACAGAGAATACTTCATGAAGTGTTGCAAAATAATATATTTTTATGATGATCAGAAGCAAACAATGAATGGAAACTTACACAAACATGGTTTCCTAGCAATGATGCTTCATAATACCATTGGTAGTTGAATTTTGTGCTAGAGTAGTTCATATTTTGTCAGCATTTCTTTCATAATACTATTAGAAGTCTAAAGTTTGCTTGTGAAACCTTACTTTAGTCTAAGAATTGACTTCTAAAATGTAAACTAAATAATATCAGCTTTTTTTACATAAAAGAAAGAGAAGAAAGATAATTAGGAGCAATGGTGATCATTTCAGTTCTGTTTCTATTCTGGTAACATAAAATTTAATGTGATTTCTAGTCTGAACTGTGGTACTTAGGTCTAAAAACCAAAATTGTCTGCATATCTGTTTATTTGAGATACAGTCAGAGAACTTGACCCAGTGGGAAATGGGAGGGCATGAGGAAATGCTTAGGGAACAAAGGTGTGAGAGAGGCTTTCATCATTTTACATCACGTAAATGTTGTGGCAAGTCCTATCCCAAATGTCCATGATACCAAGAACTGATAATGAGATTGTGTGTTATAAGCTTTACTGTTTTCATTCTTTTTCTTCCCCAGAGCACTGTATTAGAATGCCTGGAGCATTAAGCCCATTCAAATATTTTCCTGTGTTTTAATTAACCTTTCAATTTACAAATATGCATGGTTTTGTTTTTTAAGTCTCTCTTAAATAATTTGGTTTACCTTTTACTCTCCTTCCCATGCCTTTTGTTGTTTTGCTGGTTTTTTTTTTTTTTTTTGAGGGTTTAGGGTGTTTTTTATTTGTTTTGTTTTGTTTTTCTCAAAACATGTATGAAGGAATAAACTATTTGGCAACAGTAGATTTATTTTGAGCCTGTAGGAAATAATTTTACAAGTTACATTCCCAAATAAGATGGACTTTCATGGTGTGATCTTGGGGCAGAATTATTCAAGAGGGGAAAATGGAATTTCTTCATCTCTCATGCTTACAATAGGTATCATAATGGTTTCTTGAAAAGCAATATCACAGACCTGACCAGCATGTGTATTTTTATCCACTTCTCATTATTACAAACATTTTAAAGAGTGGAAAATTACTGTGTGTAACTTAAAATGTTTATTGATTCATTGGAAACTACTGTGTTCTGCACATTTTCTGCTCCTTCAGTATCAGGGTATTAGAGATTTTTCAAACAGTAGCGAGACAAGTCTCTTTGTAAAGTAGTCCTTGTGAGATAATTGCACCTCTGGAGAACTGAATTTGCTTGGCTACCACTCTTTTGACATGAGGTACTATAGAATACAATTACGTTGTGAGATCTCATGCTCGGTTAGGTTAAGCAGCCGATGTATTTCCTCACAATTTAAAACAGTTTTGAATTTCTTCCCCAAGGTAAAACAAATAAATAGTTTGTGCTTTGCCAAGAAAATGGTTGATGTTCATGTAACTAGCACTAATCACGATAAAGTTTTTCTGATTTGGAGTGTGGATGAAAAACTTGAAGATACTTAGGGATGCTCCTGGCTTCTAACCACAACAGTTCTTCTGGATTCTCTTTAAGAAAGAGGGATTCTGAGACCTGCTAGGATGCTCATCTATATGTACACCCTATGTCATGAGATGAGAGTAAAAAGACTCTTCTGTACACAAAAAGTGATAGTTTTTCATAAATACATCAGAAGAGTAAAGTAAATGTATTAGAAGAGTAAAGTAAATGTATTAGAAGAGTAAAGATAAAGGAGGAGATGGAAATTTCTAAGCTAAAGGACAGTGTTGACTCAGCATAGTAATGGGGGAAAATAAAATTAATGAATTTATTTTGGAAATCAGAATATTAAGCAAAAATTGAAGAAACAGCCACCAACACAGCAGCCTGGAACACAAACCCTATGAGCAGAGGCTGAGGGAGCTGGGGTTGTTTAGCCTGGAGAAGAGGAGGCTCAGAGCAGACCTCATTGCTGTCTACAACTATCTGAAGGGAGGCTGTAGCCAGGTGGGGGTTGGTCTCTTCTGCCAGGCAACCAGCAACAGAATAAGGGGACACAGTCTCAAGTTGTGCCGAGGGAGGTCTAGGCTGGATGTTAGGAGGAAGTTCTTGCCAGAGAGAGTGATTGGCATTGGAATGGGCTGCCCAGGGAGGTGATGGAGTCACCGTCCCTGGAGGTGTTCAGGAGAAGCCTGGATGAGGCACTTAGTGCCATGGTCTAGTTGACTGGCTAGGGCTGGGTGCTAGGTTGGACTGGGTGATCTTGGAGGTCTCTTCCAACCTGGTTGGTTGATTCTATGATTCTAAGTAGGATGGAGACAGTAAGTGTATGAAGGATGAAGTCCTTTTAAAAGTTAAAGTGATCATGCTTGTGTTATAGCAAGATTTTGTGCAGGTATTTCATTAAGGAATGATTTTTTTCTTTTAGCATTTGAAAAAGGAAATGTGTCTTGTTCCAATATTGTTCTTCCTAGTATAGTGTTTCTGTATCAAATGTCAGATGTACCCTTTTGAGGAAGAGACCATATACATCAGTGTATAGATAAGGGACAGAGATATTTGATTGAATAAGAGATATTTGATTGAATAGGGCTGGGTGATAGGTTGGACTGGATGATCTTGGAGCTCTCTTCCAACTTGGTTGATTCTATGGCAATTTGGGAGAGATCAAACCCACTTTTTAGCTTCAAACCTGTAGTAATAATAAATACTGTAGAATGTTTTGAGAAAACTGTAAAGTATAAATAATTTTCCACAATCAATTAATAAACTTCATAATAGCAATAATATAAAAGAGAACTTTTTGTTTTACGGTTGCCAAACTTGTTTTTTCCCTAGTCCTAGGCTTTGCATTGTCTCACTTTTGCAAATGTCAGCACCATTAAGGAAAACTCAACATTATCTGAATAGTCCAAGATAAATACAAAGTGATCCTGTTCAAATTCTCCATGACCACCTAGGATTTAATTTTGTAAGCTGAGGGTCAGTAAGATTGTCTGTCTAGAAAGACCACTAAGGTAAAAGAAATATCAGGCTGCTGAGGAGATGAAAAGCAAGAACTGTCAGGATTTTATGTACTTGTCAAGAAAAAGTTTCTGAAAATTAGTTGGGTGATCCTTTTGTACAGTTTTCCTCTCTGTTTCTTATTATATCTCACTCTCTGGAGGAGAGTTCTGCCTGCTGGGGTCACGTAACTCCACTCCTGTATTAGATACACCAGACTTTGACAGGGCTTTTAGGAAATGAATTCGTTCCCCTTTGGATTTTGTCCCATCCCCAATATGTAACCTTTATTTTTAGGTTGTTCCTTTAGGATGTTATGTTTTACTCGTCAGATTTAAAATCCTGGGCTTTTGACCAGCTAAATTTGCCAGCCTCTTGAATGAAAAAATAAACTGTTAATTGTCAAAAGGCCTTTCGAAAAGCAGTTTCTGCCTCACTGTCTGTGTGTTTTACCTGGATTGCATTCTAACTGACTGAATTCCCCCAGCAGATTACTGCGAGGACTTTGCGTTTCATTGGAGCTGCGAGCAAAAAAATAATCCTGCTACTACGTTCACATTCTTTTGTCCATAGCATGCACAGTATCCACACATAGAATCATAGAATCAACCAGATTGGAAGAGACCTCCAAGATCATCCAGTCCAACCTATCACCCAGCCCTATCCAATCAACTAGACCATGGCACTAAGTGCCTCATCCAGTCTTTTCTTGAGGACCCCCAGGGACGGTGCCTCCACTACCTCCCTGGGCAGCCCATTCCAATGGGAAATCACTCTCTCTGGGAAGAACTTCTTCCTAATATCCAGCCTATACCTACCCTGGCACAACTTGAGACTGTGTCCCCTTGTTCTACTGCTGGTCCACATCCTAATGGGATGGTGAGTGGGGTACAAAGGCCTGCTTGTGGGAAAGTTACGGAGAGGATACAGCAGGCGTCCAGGAAGGATTGTGTCACAGGATCAGGCCAAGCTGCTCACTGATGCCAGAAACAAGACCTATCTGTTTATCAGTTAACAAGCAAAAGTACCAGATGAAATTCTCTATTGAATTTTTAGAGATGAGGTGAGATTAAACAACATAAAAAAGCTTAATTCCCTTTTCATAATTCTGTATATCTGAGTGTGGGAAAGAATAACAAGAATAGCTCACAGTATCACAGTATCATCAGGGTTGGAAGAGACCTCACAGATCATCAAGTCCAACCTTTTACCACAGAGCTCAAGGCTAGACCATGGCACCAAGTGCCACATCCAACCTTGCCTTGAACAGCCCCAGGGGCGGCGACTCCACCACCTCCCTGGGCAGCTCTCTAGAGAACTGGAGGAGATTTTAATTTAAGGTAATATACCTGTTCCACATAATGAAGAACAGTCATAAATTGTATATGTTTATCATCAGTATCTTCGAACTTAAGTACTGCAGTCTTTAGCTGACTCTTAATCTCAAACTTGGAGTATCCGGAGACTTGAAGGAGCTTGACACTGCTTTCTGAAAAATGAGCAAGAAATTGATGAATGTGGTTTTGGTTATCTTTAACCTTATTGTATAGAAACAGAATGTAGACTGGGTACATTTTGTTGTGGATATATTACATTTGTGGTTTTAGTCTTTATTTTTTGTTGAAATCAAACATTTCAATTAAAAAAAATAGCATCATCTCCCAGATAATTAGATGTAATAGTTGAGAAGTTAGGTCCATGGATCTGAATTCCTGTAATTTCACTGCCATACCTGTACATACAGTGAAGTATTCTAATGCTATATGTACTTGGTTTGCAGGAAAAGTCTAACGTGAAAATGTGTTGCAAATCTTGAAAAGACAAAAGGAGTGATATCAGGAAACAAAGATCCCATTATGCCTACATGTAGGATGTGGCTACTGTATTGCCTGCCCTTTGAAAGGCATTGCTCCCTGCAACATTAGCTTTCCAGGCATTTTGCAAAACCACAGCATGATGAGCTGGCATAAAATTTGATTTTTAAATGTATTTGGATATCCCATGTCTGACAGTACCTTTCAAGTTCATTCACTCTACATCATACTTCATATGTTTACATCTGGTTCATACTACAAGTTATATCGTTGCAGAATTTGGCCTACGACACTTATGAGAACTACCACCGCTATTAGGATTACTCTACAAAAGTAAATCCTCAGGAGCCTTTCCAGGATGCAGATAAAAATTCCAAAATATGAATGTTAGGTATTTTACCAGATTTTAATTATCCATCTTGAATGCATCAGGACAGGATATCTGTAAAGCTTTAGTTGTAATTAATGTGCAGGGCAGAAAAGCTTTGGAGTGCCAAAGACATAGTGTAATGGAGAAGTATGTCTTTTAGACAAGAGTGTGCAGGAAGATATGAAAAGTTATTTAAATGGCAGTGTAGCTTTCAGATTTGAGTATTGCTGTCTCACAGCATACAGACCTCTTCTGGCATCAGTTTTGAGTGGTGTGAGACCACAAGCTGAATTTCTTGTGGGCTGCAATAGACATGCAAGCCTGGGGCGTGCCTGGAGCAAGTTACTGTACCAACAAAGAAAGCTGCTATTCAAACTGAATGTTAAAATGTCACTTTGCTGCAAGTTATCCTTAATAAATGGTAACATTTCAGTGGTAAATACTTTGTTGTGTTTGTCAGCATGGTAGTGGTTTTTAAAGTTTCTTTCTTACCTAGATATTGACTAACTTGGTTATTAAGTGTCTAAGAGTATTCCAGGGCGGAAAAGGGCTTCCGCTATTGCAGTCCATGGAATATGTCATACACTTCACCTGCATAGTTCTCCTCTGCCAGGAAACAACTAATACTGACATACTGGAATGCTGACAATGAACTGTCAAAAATGTCATGAATTCTAAAGAGAAAAACCTATGGGAGACATGTTTGGTCTTGTTTTAAGTGTTTGGTTTGCAAATAAGGCATATCATTTCAAAATCAAAATCTGTCACTTCATATCTCTTGGAAATGATCATAAAGCATGTGGAGTAGCTTTTTAAGCCATACTTCTGATGTGCCAAAACTGTGCCAGACAAGTCGTGACCATCCTCAAGTTGTGAAACTGAGTGTATGTGGAAGATACATAAAGGAAGATTGTACATTTAGTCTAGGAAATGAAAAAAACAAAACTGTTTCTGGACAAAAAGTATATCCAGACAAGATTTAGCATATGGACAAAACATCAGTTCCAGTCCAGACTGTGATTTGTGATGTTTATTACTTAAACGCACCTATAACATTTAATATGTTTTGTAGCAGACTATAACAGCAGTTACTGTGTACAGTCCTATAAAGAAGGAGTCCCTACCTACCTGCTTTCTGGTTGCAAAGAGTTTGCTTGTGTAATGTGGTCTCATTTTCCTCTTTAATTCTTTTCTGGCTTTTACTTTAACTTTTTTTGTCAGTTAATTTTCACCTGGCCCAGAATTAGTTTTTCTACACTTAAAATCCAGTGACTGTATTAAATGGGCTTTGGAATTAAATGATCTCAAACTTTAATTATATCAGATATCAAATCTTGGACCAATTTCTTCCCCTGTGAATAGCTCCAAGTAAAGTCAATACAAATATTGTATGAGATATGTGATAGGATTTTTCCTATCTTTTCAAAGTAATTGATAGCACACACACACACCCAAAAAAAAAGGTATTTATAGTATTTTTCCAGTTATTATTCTGTGAAAATGCAACTTGAAACACAGGCAGTGTGGTGACTCATCTCTAATGCTGCAAAAGAGTGTCAAAAAAGAAAACATCAGATAAATTAGCTAAATAATTTATTCCTAAGTATCTGGCAAAATAAAAAAATATCAATATAGGAAAAAAAATCAACTATGTCTAGCTTTGTGTTATATATTTCTCATTGTATTTTTAAGTGAATCAGTGAATATCCATGAGAAAGCAAGTTGTTTCATTTTTAGAAGGAGAAGGATGAAAAATGCTTTTAAAATGTCATCCTGACCTAAGAAGAATAACAATAGAAATAAACCACTTGCCCTACCTCCAAGTCTATTTGGTTTCCAAAGTCGTCTTTTTTGGGGCTTTTTTGGCATACATTCTTTGTACAGTACCTAGGACAATGAAGCCTTTGAGCACAACAGTTTTATGTAAAGCAAGCAATTATTTCTTGCAGAATGCCTAAAGTTTTATCCACAGTCTCTGTCATAGGGTGTAATGTACAGGCCTATCTCATATTTCATAACTGTCTCGAGATCAGAATAACCTTTGTAATAATGAAAATTAATTAGCACCAGATTCCTCTGCTGAAAAAGGCTTTGTTCACTTAAACTGCCATGAAGATGAGAGCTAAATAGCAAATACTAATATTTTCAGACAGAGATAAAACCTTAAAGAAATATCTATCAAATAATTACTATACTATTTTTTTTTACAAATACATTTCTAAATTAAGCCAAAAAAGTTCTTTTTAAGTGTTCCTTCGTTGATGCACAAGTCAAGGTGCCGTCATCAGTTGAATGATAACTCTAAATAAAGCTGGTATCTTGT
The DNA here is from genome assembly GCF_015220805.1 of Pogoniulus pusillus. NCBI lineage: Eukaryota > Metazoa > Chordata > Aves > Piciformes > Lybiidae > Pogoniulus > Pogoniulus pusillus. The sequence continues at coordinate 16,558,074 of NC_087266.1, forward strand.
ATTTCTCCATTAATAGATACTTTATGTCTGCTTTGTTGTGTTAAGGAATAATCTACTTTTCATGTCTGTCACAAACAACCTTGGGAATCACTTGCAACACAGTGCTTCAGAGTAGCTGTAACCCTTGGAGGCAGCCTGGCTTCAGGACACACATGGACAGGAGACACCACACATGAGTGCTTTGCAAATTCACAGCTGCTTCCAGCTGCAGCAAAGGTCTACATACAACTTCTCAGAAGGATGCTTGGTGTAAACATCCTGTGCTGTCTAAATATTATTATTGTTGTCCTCATATCATCTCTGGTATTAGCAGCTCAGCAGAGAAACTCCTGCTGTTGCCTGTATCTGTGCAAATTGTCTCCCACGAGACCATCTGTAGGAGACATAGGCAAATGTCCCTGTTGTTTTAATAGTGGTGTTTGTTTATTTGTCATTAATTGAGATCTAGAACCTGCTTTAGCAGGTAACTTTGGCAAGAGGAATGAGATCACCCTGTCTCTTGTACTGTGGGAGATCATACAATGTACATTCCAGCCTGGAGTCACAGCCCAAAGCTTCTGCATGAGCCTTCCTTCAGGATGCCAGTAGGCATAACTTCAGTAACACCATCAAAACACAGTGTGCTTCAGGAATTATATGCAATGTTACAGGGCGATCACCTGGAGACATCTAAGAATCCCCAGCAAAGAAGCTGGGTTTGGAGTCTGGTGCTTTCCACTTTGCTTGCAGAGAAAATGCCCTCAAGTCTTAATTGTGGCCCACTGACCTTTGTGGAATAGTGTTTCAGCCCTCAGGCTGCAAAGGCTGAGCGTCGCTGCATTAAGCATACTGGAAAAGGAAAATCTATATTGTATCTCTTGAGGAAAATAAGACAGTCGAGGTAATCTGTAGTGTTTAAGATACTCTATAATTAAATCATATCTTGTCAGTCACATTGAAAAGGCCACTGGAAACAAAGCCAAAACATATAAATATGTATTAACGGGCAGCGTTTTTTTCACAGCAGCTTTTGAGCAATAAGCATGGAGTTATTTCAGGCCATACTGTAAGAAAATCCAAGAAAAGGTACATAATGTTGTATACTTAGGTGGATTTTCATCTCCTATAGCTTTTCCAGAAACAGATTTTGGTTTCCAAGTATAGAAGTGGGAACCTTAAAAGACAGATCAAAAGTGAGATTTTTGTGGCTAGTACAAATGAAATCAGACCCTATTTACTATTCTGTTTTCAGCTTAAAGTTACAGTCTAAAATGCTAAACATATGCTTTAGAACTTCTAAAGTATCTTGTATCAGTTGGGTAGTTACTGGGTTCTCATTTCTCATTCCTCTCAGATACAGAAAGGCCCTCTATCATATTCATATTTTTCACTTCCTTCAGTTTTTGCAGCCAATTCCCATATACTCTCCATCTTTTTTGGAAATTCCTTTGTTAGCTCCTTAGCCACTGATGCAAAGATTGCAATAAAAATTTCCCACCTCTCTGGTAAATATTCTTTGTACCCTGCTGTAGAGTAATGTTCTCCTTTTCTCTGCCTTGGTGAATATTTTAGCATTGCTTTTACGCTATGGAGCTGCTCCAGATGGAGAGATGAAAACTAAATCACCCAGGACACTCAGCCCTAATGATCATGGCATACTGGGCTCAGGGGCATCCAGTGACACATGCAGAGTCTTGAACTTTCTGGGAGGGAAAGGGTGTCTTATTACTACTCTTTTCCTGTGTAACAATTATGCAGACACCAAATTGTGCCTTTTGTTTCTGTTTGTGGAGCTGCCCTAAGCAGAAATACTTAAGAAATGTCCATTTCTGTTAGCTGTTGTTTCCACTTCTTTGAAAGCTTTATCATTTTTTTTTTCTTCTGGCCAATCCTACTCAGAAAAATTCAGTCACGTTTGTCAAGACCTGGGATGTCACCAGAGGGCATTTTTTTCTGTGAATAAACCGCTGTTCAGGGGAAGAAAAATACCCAGCTCTAAAATGAATGAAGTTCTTCAGACTGTTTGCTTCTGAAATAGCCAACGCTAGTACCATTGTATAATGAAACGTCACAGATACTTAACTTTTATGGAGCAGTTATTGACTGGTCACTGTGTTCATTGTAAGACATTAGTGCCAAGGTCAGTTAAAACTAACCAAAGTCCAGATCAACAAATACTTTGTATGAGAAACTTGCCAGGATTTTATCACTGTTTTCTACCATGGCCTGTTTTTGGACAAAACAACCGGTTTTTTATATCAATTTGCATCTTATCTTTTCATTATATGTTGCCCATTTCTGTGTTTGTCACTAAATGTCAGTTCTTACAGCTGCAATTTAATTTGAATTGTTAAGTATATTCAGTGTGCTACAGCACTGAACATGAGCTTATGATTACTTCTTAGAATATAGCTTGCCTCAGTGGGATGTAATAAATTAGTCTAATCATATGGTGAGAACTTACTTCTGGCTGTGTTTGTTCCTGCTAGGAACTGAAATTGTCTCAGTAATTGTATGCAAATCCCTTCACCAGAATAATCAAAGGAAACCTATGTGTGGCTGCCCATCCTCCACAAAAGAAGCATAAAAGTAACCTAACTTTTAATTCTTCTTCAATGAAAAGTTGTATCTTCATATGTAAAATGTAGATAGAAAATAGGAGAAGTTAAATTAAAAGGCATGTAAGTAGCAAACATAATTAAAGGCTGGTTTTAGTTCAGCTTTTTTTTCACATATGCACAGTACTGTGTTAGCAGTGTTCGTGGCATTGAACCTGGAAAATAACGTTAGGATTTTAAATTTGAAACATGGGGGAAGTTCTCTTCCCTCAAAAATATAAGAACTAGATGGCATGAGGATGTTTAATAACTTCATCAATGAATTGGACAAGAGGAGCGAGTGCTCCTTCAGTAAGTTTGCATGTGACACTAAGTTGGGAGGGAGTGTTGATCTGCTTGATGATAGGAAAGCACTAGAGAGGAACCTGGACAGGCTGGATCAATGGGTTGAGGCCAAATGTGTGAGCTTCAACAACACCAAGTGCTGGGTCATGCACTTAGGTCACAACAACCCTCTGCAACACTATAGGCTTGGGGCAGAGCGGCTCAAAAGTTACCCATCAGAAAAGGACCTGGGCGTGTTGGTCAGCAGTCAGCTGAACATAAGCCAGCAGTGTCCCAAGAAGGCCAACAGCATCGTGGCCCGTATCAGGAATAGTGTGGCAAGTAGGAGTAGGGAAGTGATCGTGCTCCTGTGCTCGGCATTGGTGAGGCTGCACCTGTGTTCAGTTTTGCACCCCTCACAACAGGAGGGACATTGAGTTACTAGAGGGTGTCCAAAAAAAGGCAACAAAGCTGGTGAAGGGTCTTGAGAGTGTCTTATGAGTGACTGAGGGAACTGGGGTTATTTAGCCTGGGGAAAAGGAGGGTCAGAGGAAATCTCACTCTCTACAACTACCTGAAAGCAGATTGTAGCAAAGTGGGGTGTTGGTCTCTTGCCCCTAGTAACAAGAGGATGAGAGGAAATGGCCTCATGTCGCACCAGGGGAAGTTGAGATTAGATATTAGAAGACTTCTTAACTGAAATGGTTGTAAAACACTGGAATAGATTGCCCATGAATGTGTTTGAATCCCCATCCACAGAGTTGTTTGAAAGGTACATAGATGTGGTGCTAAGGAGCATAGTTTACTACCAGACTTGGTAGAGTTAGTCAATGGTTGAACTCAATGATCTTAAAGGTCTTTTCCAACTGAAATGGCTCTGTGATTCTGTGTTTTCTATGTTGGCCTCAAATAATTTTGACTCTGTCAAATGTTAATTTTCTAATGTGGACACCAAAACCAGATTGAGTGTTTTACAAGTAGTCTAGTAGCCTGTATGAAGATTGTATCATTCTAGCCTTCCTCTTCTAGGTTTCTCTATTCAGCTGTTGCATTAACTAGCTCATAACATTGCTGGAAAAGATCAGTTCTGCATACCTATGATTCTGGTGACAGTCTTTGAGAAGGCATTCAAATGAGGCAAGTTTGTCTTTTGCCCCATCAGTTCTTCTCAGAGGAGAGGTGGGAAGAAGAGAGTAGAAAGAGCTGCAACAATGTTTATTTGTTCATTTGCTTCCTTTAGAAACTTGCTTCTGCATGCTCTTTTGCGGTTTCATATGAAGTATGTCCATGTGTGAATACATATATATTTATTTACTTCTATGCACATGTGTATGTATGTTTTTGATGTATTGAAGCATTTAAGGTAACTTCATTCTTTTTCCCACTTCTTTTTCTTTTCTTGTAGGATTTTGTTTTTTATAAGAAACTCTGCTTGTAAGCCATTTTCAAGATTTAGTTGAGAGTGATACTTGCAATCTCTCAGATGAAGTGCCTGAGACACGGAAGATTATTCAGTGTAACAGAATCATAGAATCATGGAATCGCTTAGGTTGGAAAAGACCTTTGAGATCATTGAGCCTGACTGTTAACCCAGCACTGCTAGATCACCACTAACCCGTGTCCTTAGCACTACATCTACACGTCTTTTAAATAACCTCCAGGGTTGGTGATTCAACTACTTCCCCAGGCAGCTTGTTCCCTTGCTTAACAAGCCTTTCAGCAAAGGGTGAAATTTAGAATCAGAAATAATGTTCCTGGAATCTAGAAGTAGAACTTACAGAAGGAGCAAGGTCTTACAAATTATCTGCTGTCTAGCCACCTACATAGCCATGTGTGCACAGAGAGAGAATTAAAGTTGTGTCTCTCTTAAGAGGAATGTTTGTTATTGTGAATGCCTGTTTCAGTCTGAGGATTGTTTGTGCATTTTTCTCTCATGTATGTGTTAGAAATGATACTGTGTTAATGCCAAGAGGCAAAGATTGTCAACTATTTTATAGTAAAAGACCATTTTCTAACAAATTCCAATAGAAAGGAGGCAGAAGTTCTGACATCAAGATTCTCATTTAGTACCCACAGACAGTTCTGTCCTAGGGCACAGGTATCTTATGCACGGACTGAGGCAGATGCCTTGTGAGGGAAAATAATATATGACAATATAATTAAAGACAGCACCATAACACACTAATTAGAATGCATGGGGGTTCTGCTGATTTTAAGATCTGCCAGCTCTTGAGTGTTGTAGCTTGCAGTCTTAATATTCTTTGACATATTTCTGTTTTGTTTTTTTTTAATGTTGTTTACACAAAGGTCTACATGCAATTGCATGCCATCATGGGGCAAAAGACATCTTATTAAATTGAGAAGACTAGAGAGAGAGTTGTTGGGAAGCTAGCAATTTGTGGGAAATAGTTTTTCCTTGATTAAGATACTGTGTAAAAAAAAAGATAATTTATTAGCATCAAGGTTATAGACTATACATTTTAGAGAAATGAGTAATTTTGGCTTTAAGGCACTACACTAAAGAAAAATAGATTAAACAGCAATTTATAAAAGCAAGGAATATTTGCAACTGAGATGGTTATTTATCAAACTAATACTAATAAGAAGACCAAAGAAATATATGAATATGTAAATATTTGAATTTCCAGAATAAATACACTTTTCCCCATCTTGTGTACTTTTTTTTAATAATGATTCACAGTATCCATAGTGATAGACCCAAGATGATGTAGATATTAAATAACAAAATATTCAGAGAAACTTCATAGCCATTATAGTTACTTTAAAATACTGTTCTGACAGAGAGTACACCTAGCACCTGGGGTTGTGCTAGTTTGAAGCTAGCTAGAATGTTTTGGTGAGAAGGATTAGATCACAGGCTGTGAAAGAGAAACACTGGTGATGTCTACTTCACTCATAGGCTTGCTGAGAGGTATAAGAACAAGAATCCAAACATAGATAAGGGAGTCGCTCATCATCTGGGCTGTGGGCTGCATTTCTCTGACCTCACCCTCCATCTCTCTGATTAATCCACTTTGCTTCCTAACCCCCCCCCCAGCCAACCTGCCATTCTTCCTTGGGGCACAAGGCAACATCTCGGGTAAGGTGGGGGAGTGGGAGAAGGTGGAAGGGCAGTTGGGAGCCCCTCCTGGGGACTCAGGTTCCTGGGAGGGGAGTTGTGTTTCTGTATTACCTTTTACCTTGTATATTTCTGTATATAAATGTATATATTGTAAATATTTGCTTGTATATTTGTGCTAAGCTGTAAATATAAGCTTCATTCAATTTCCAGAGCCAGCTGAGTCTAGTCTGGGTGATTTCCAAAGTGGGAGGGTGGATAACATCCAAACCACCACAGGGGTTTTTTTGGTTGTTCGGTTGGTTTGGTTTTTTGTTCGGTTGGGTTGGGTTGGTTGGTTTCAGTTTTTACTCTTACTTCCATCCAGTGGCTTATGTTTTTACAGTGGTAGTTTGTTCTGCTAACACCATAATTAGATGCAGTTTCTGATTTAACGTTCAAAGTTCTGTAGTAAGTATTTGACAAAATTTGCTAAGAACACAGCTTCGGTGCTGCTTGTAAACTCTAGAGGAGCCAAAGACTTCTAAGCTGAGCCAGCTCTAGCTGAACCGTTTGGCATAGCTCAGTAATAGACAAATAACAGCAAAGAATATGTAAAATGCTAACAAGGTACATAGATGTATTTTTGGCACATATCTGTAAGTATGCTTGGATGTATTAATCTCTAGGCATGGTTGTCGTAAGAAAGGTTACTGGACTTTGATGTTAGTTTGAAGGCATTTAGTGAAGTGGGAAATGGTAATGGTATCTGAGAACTGTGAAAGCAGAAGCAAAACTAGCAGACTGCCTTCAAAACTAGGTCTTTTCTTCAGTCCCTCTCAAGTTTCCACTCATCTTTAGCATTTGGCATTTTGATGCGACACCTTTGCAGTGTTTTCCTTATGAAGGTTTCAGACTCTGAAATGTAACGAAGGGAAAAAAATCTTGCTGCTGAGTGGGTGTAGCACAAATTGGACTTGACATAGCCTGAACCTTTGATCATCAATTCTCACTGCAGAGTAAGTCAAATTCCCTCTTACAGTCCCTGAAAGCACATAACCTACACACTATTGTTCCACTTCAGACTTGATCTAAAAAAAAAAAGTTCCTGGTTGCAATATACTGACAGCATTTTCTTGTGGCTTTATGTCCTTCTCAGGACAGAAAGATTATTAAATGCTGCAGATGAAGTTGCACAGGTACTGGTCTCTACAGGATTAAGAGAAAGGACAGAAAGTCTGACTGTGTGAACTACTGGTAGAGCATAGATGGAGGCGTCTCACAACAGTGAAAATATTTTCAAGGTCATATATCTCAGGGAGGCATAAATTCATATCAAAAGGATAGTTTCCTTTATCATCAAAATTCTGAAATCTTCATAGCAAAACAGAGATAGAGGAAATTGCTAAACTGGATACATTATTTCCTTAGCTGTGTTTCAGACCTGTCTGTGAGAAAGGTGGAGATAGACATTTTACTAAGGCCTACTGTGAGAGGATAAAGGGTAATGTTTTAGACTAAAAGAGTAGGTTTGGACTGCTAGATAATGAAAACGTTTTTTACAAGGAGGTTGATGAAACACTGTCACAAGTTGCCCAGAGACATGGTAAATGCCCCAGCACTAGAAACATTCAATCTTACGTTGGACAGGGCTCTGAGCAAGTTGAAGTTGTCCCTGCTCACTGCAGGTGGGTTGGGCTAGATAACTGCCAGTCCAAAACATTCTATGATTGTATGAAAATTATCTTGGTCAGTGCCTATGTAGGTGACTTAATTCATAATCTGTGTCATAACAGATGGACAGGTTACATTACGTAGAATTTGGAAAGCTAAGTAAACAAAACCACAGATTTTTTCAGGAGCAAGCGCTGTGAGATAAAGCAAATTTCTTTCTCTTACAAAGTCAGGGTTTGTAGACATGAGGAGAAAAGCTGGTGTCTCGTTCTAGTAGGACTTTTTACACAGTGTGCATGAAATTTTGTGAATAAGCTGAAGAAATTTTGTTTTGATGAACGTTCTAGAAGATCCTGCGCTTGAACTCAGAAGTGTATGATGTTGACTGTCCAGTAAGGAGACACTAAGCAGTCCTGCAGTATTTCCTAGTGTCTTTGTTAATGACTAGGATACAGAATGTGTTTGTTAAATCTGCAGATGATAGAAAAAAGAAAGGACTCTGTGTACTGTGGAATACATTTTAAAAATAACATCACGTTTTCACCAATTCACTTCAGGAAAGGCTTGAATCAATTGCAACATATCCAGAGGAATACAAGGAATATTGTCAGAATCTAGACTAAAACATGTTCCACAAGGAAAGTCTGACAGAATCATGTTTCAGCAAGAGAAGTGCAGACAGAAAAGAAATGAAACAACAGTCTTCGGTGAGGTAAAGGCATGCCTTAAAGAAGAAGGGAATAAACTGTTCTCCAAGTCTACTAGAGATAGGACAAGAATGAGTGGATCTAAATTGTGCCAGGGGAGACTTAGGCTAGACTTTACAAAACATCTCTTAATGATAAGGATAATTAAGCAATTAATATATTACCAAGGAAGATACAGAATCCTCTTTGGAGATTTTTAATGACAAAGAAAGATGCCTGTCTAGAATAATTTACATATAATTTATCTGTCTTCTGGGACAGAGGGATAGAGAGGAATAGATAGGATTATTTCTTGAGCTGCCCACCTTAATTTCTAATCTATATGTCATTTCTGTGAATTAGACCCAAGAGGAAAGCAGAACACACCTGTAGTTCAAGCTTTTCCTCTGTCATCTAAGTTGACAAATTTATATGTAGTTTTTGTTGAATGTTCTGGCTCCAGCTTCAAAGGTAGAGAAAATTTGGCATACAAATGAGTTATCATATGTGAAAGGTTATGTAACAGTTTATAAATATTGCTGGTTGTGTTCAAGTTCTGAAAGCCACATACTGACCAATTTTTTCTTAAGAAACCCATATGTTAATAAACAGTTATTAACAATAATGAGGAAAAGTAAAACATGCTTGAATTTCAGTGTTTGTAGTTATGCATGATTGTACATTCAAACAGTCATTCATAGTGTACATTTCTTGTATGGTTTTCATCACTGTAGTGTCTGGATTCATCTTGCTAAGAGTTTGCTAGATAAACAGTAGGTATGTCTAGACTCCTTCAGTATTCATTGGAGAAAAACACCTGAGAGAGAGATATCTAAAACCTCCAGAAATGCTTTTTGAAGGGATATATGTCTTTCTTTTGAAAGCCTGGATGATTAACTTAGACATCTACTTTATAGACAGCCAGAGCCAAGTGACATGAATCCAATCCTGAATGTCAAATATATTGCCTTATCCCTAGCAAATGATTTCATCATTTATTCTTCAGTTCTGCTGTGTGTTGGATTTATAGCAAATTTATTTCTTTTACTGATGCTAATACAAATTCCAATAGATGGAAGTAGCATTCATAAAATAGCTCCAGCATTTCAGTATCTATAGCTGTTAGTATCATGTCTGATCTTGGGAATGGGATCAATTCCTATTGGAAAGTTAATTGGATCAGAAAGAGAAGAAATGGATTTGCATTTCAGGCACATGCAGTATATGAAGCTTATCTTTGGGAAGTGTTTGTCAGAGGTAGCAAATATATTGCATATGCTGTTTCCAAGTATATTAACCTGTTAACTCATGTCATTCAGTTTTGTCAGTCTACTTGCCAGAGTGAAATACAGTAATTATATATAAATATTGCATCCTTTTCATCATAGAAAATTAATATTAAACTACTTTCCAGACAGTGGTTTTTAAAAAAAGAATTATTACTGAGGGCTCTACTGTTTGGATGAAGCAGCTTCTTTTATTCCTGTGTCCTGACAAAACCATCAGGAATGATTTCATGTGCTTAGAGGGTAAGGAAAAACAGTTTCCCAGAATGAAAAGATGGGTGGAAGTTGAAAGTTATTGAAATTTAGTTATAACACTGTAAATGATCAATGAAATATTTGTGGTGAAAGTACACAAGAGAGAAGAAAATAAATAAATAAATAAATAAATAGAAAAGTTAAAAAGAAAGCAGAGAAATGATGAGGGCATGGAGTCAGTCATCAGCAAGTTTGCAGATGACACTAAGCTGGGGGCAGATGTGGCTGGGTTGGAGGGCAGAAGGGCTCTGCAGCGGGACCTTGACCGCCTGCACAGATGGGCAGAGTCCAATGGGATGGCATTCAATAGCTCCAAGTGCAGGGTGCTGCACTTTGGCCACAACAACCCCATGCAGAGATACAGGCTGGGGTCGGAGTGGCTGGAGAGCAGCCAGACAGACAGGGATCTGGGGGTGCTGATTGATACCTACCTGAACATGAGCCAGCAGTGTGGCCAGGTGGCCAAGAGAGCCAATGGCATCCTGGCCTGCATCAGGAATGGTGTGGTCAGCAGGAGCAGGGAGGTCATTCTGCCCCGGTACTCTGCACTGGTTAGACCACACCTTGAGTACTGTGTTCAGTTCTGGGCCACCCAGTTTAGGAAGGACATTGAGATGCTTGAACGTGTCCAGAGAAGGGCAACGAGGCTGGTGAGAGGCCTTGAGCACAGCCCTATGAGGAGAGGCTGAGGGAGCTGGGATTGTTTAGCCTGGAGAAGAGGAGGCTCAGGGGAGACCCTATTATTGTCTACAACTACCTGAGGGGAGGTTGTGGCCAGGAGGAGGTTGCTCTCTTCTCTCAGGTGGCCAGCACCAGAACGAGAGGACACAGCCTCAGGCTGCGCCAGGGGAAATTTAGGCTTGAGGTGAGGAGAAAGTTCTTCACTGAGAGTCATTGGACACTGGAATGGGCTGCCTGGGGAGGTGGTGGAGTCGCCATCTCTGGAGCTGTTCAAGGCAGGATTGGACGTGGCACTTGGTGCCATGGTCTAGCCTTGAGCTCTGTGTTAAAGGGTTGGACTTGATGATCTATGAGGTCTCTTCCAACCTTGATGATACTGTGATACTGTGATACTGTGAAAAGGAAAAGAAAAAATAAAAGGAAAGAAAATCAAACAAAAAAAAAAAAGAAAATAAACAAGACAACTATTTACATATCAGCAAAAAAAAGTCAAGTAAATTCTCCTCTATCTCCTTAGTTTATTTTGAACACGTTGAAGAGATTCAGATATCAGATTTTACTCTTCATTTAAATGGAAGTTATTGGCTGATGAAACTAAATTGGGTAGAGGAAAGCCTTGCTGGCGCGGCAGAAGACAAACAAAATCCTGAATGGCCACTGAACTTCTAAACCAAAAAAAGATTACTCATTGTGTCAGCCCCTGGGGTGGAGAGTGGTTGCGTATAGACTCCGGCCTGGCTTTTTCCATTTTTGATGCAACAAAATAGTATTCCATAATGCAGGGGACAGAATATATTCCAGAAAATTAATCATCTATACATAGCATAACTAGGGATAAACAGCAGATAATTAGAAAATACATATCTTTTAGATGACAGCTGTAAGATTCATGTTTGCTGTCTTTACTTGGGAAAACATCTTCCTATACTTTAAGAATTTTGTCTGAGTTGCTCCACTCAGAATTCCCTGAGGTTACCTTTATATTTTTTGCCTTATACCTTGTTTGCAGCACTACTTGCAACTAATCTTTTTCCCTGTCAGCTGTAGCCAATTATTTTAGAGAAATAATCATTCTCCTCAGGACATCTAATGTTTATGCCAACTGAGCCTGTGAATGCTTTTATTGATTCTGCGTAAACTCCACCCTTGTCAGTCTGTAACCTTAAAAAGTGTTCCTCCACACTAAACGGATGGCTCTGCCACTGATCACTTGCACAGGGATCCTGAACTCTCCTGACAGAGACATTGCAACATATCCAGCTACTAGCATTTATCTGTATTATGCTATATGTGAAAGACATGCCAACATGAATACTCAGATCTGAGCGCCAGCTACTTACAAGAAGCTACAGAAGCTTCAAATGCATAAATGAAGGCAGTTGCTAATGAAATATGGCAAGTCAAACCTTGATCCAAGGAAGAAGAAAAGCTTTGTTATGCGTTTGTCTGATATTTGTCGCACTTTATGCTGGGATAAATTCCCAGTTCAATCAAAGCACATCTTAGTAATGTTGTCCAAGCAAAATAAGAAAGGAATGAGAGAATGTCAATTGCTATTTCAAACACCATTCATTCTGAATCAAAGAAAATGTTAATTTGTGTCAGGAAGCTGAATTAAGTAAATGTTGACTGCCTTTGTAGCAAAGATCAAGTCAGAGTGTAAATGAAACAGGAACCCCTGTAACCCTGGAGTAGTTTTAGTGTATGTCTATATATGGAAATGAATAGGAAATGAAGCAAGAAATGCAATGTTTGGGAAAGAAACTTGTCATGATTTGCAAAGATAATTACAGGCAAAGAGGAGATTGAATATAGCAACAGGAAAAGCAGAATAATTATGCAGCAATTAACAGGAAAGCTGTATGGTTCTTTAGAAAAAATAACAGTCATTGGGTTAAAAATATGTGCTGAGTACAGAAATGTTTGAATACTCAGTACATCAAGTATTTGAACTCATTTCCTAAGATAAAATACTGTTTCATAAAATAAATGTTTCATTTGTACCTTAAAGTATCCTATGTGTTTTATGTATTCATTATAATTGTTTGTATTTTTATCATAAATGTGTAATCTGAATTGGAGAAAAAAACTAATAAATGTTCGTTGTGGAGTGCAGGTGCATAGTGTCAGAATGATAAGGTGCAGGTTTTCAGGGATTTCAAATATCATAGGAACGAGCAGAGAAATAGCCGCACCTAGATTTACAGGAGAATTAGTTTCTTCATATTCAGATAAAACAGTTGTCTACTTTAATTTTACTGGAGGCAGACTAGCAGTTTGGTGGGTTTGGTGGTGTTCTGATAACTACTTAGGTAACAGCAGACTTGCTTTCTGAAATGTAGTTTACAAAAGTCTGGGAAAGACTGATAGTGCTTTTTTTGCAGGGAAACTGTCACACAGTGGCATCTTCAAGTGCATTAAAATGACAGCTGGAGACCACTGCACTTAGATAGGAGATATTTTTGTTGAAGAGAGAAAAGAAACCACCACTGTGTAGCCATATCACTAAGGATCATTTTCGGAGATGAACTGTTTCGTTGAAAGCCAATGTGGAAAAAACAGACACATAGCAAGTAAAAACCCACAATATTTTGTGTTGTGATTCTAGGCAGAGAGACCTCTGGATTGTATCATTTTTATCAGTATGTTATTTACAAGCATATCTACACTTTCTGTCTTTCCTAAACATTAACTGTGCATCTGAGGTGTATAATCTTCATTGATTTAAACAAATTCACCATCCACATTGAAGATGGAATAATACATGCTTCCTACTTCAGGAACTCAAGTCAAGAATAGACTTGCAAGATGATGGAATCATAGAATCAGTCAGGGTTGAAAGAGACTACAATGATCATCTAGTTCCAACCCTACTGCCATGGGCAGGGACACCCTATCCTAGAGCAGGCTGACCACAGCCTCAACCAGCCTGGCCTTAAACACCTCCAGGGATGGGGCCTCAACCGCCTCCCTGGGCAACCCATTTCAGGCTCTCACCGCTCTCATGCTGAACAAGTTCGTCCTCATGTCCAGCCTGAACCTACCCATCTCCAGCTTCGCTCCATTCCCCCTAGTCCTGTCACTCCCTGATATCCTGAAAAGTCCCTCCCCAGCTTTTTTGTAGCCCCCCTTCAGATACTGGAAGGCCACAATAAGGTCACGTCGGAGCCTTCTCTTCTCCAGACTGAATAGCTCCAACCTTTTCAGTCTGTCCTCATAGGAGAGGTGCTCCAGCCCTCTGCTCATCCTCGTGGCCTGTCTCTGGACACACTCCAGCATGTCCACATCACTTGCAATATGGGCTCCAGAACTTCTCCTGATGCAGCTCAGAATCTGACTGCCCTCCGGGCTGCAAGTGCACACTACTGGCTCATGTTGAGCTTCTTGTCCGCCAGCACCCTCAAGTCCCTCTCCTCAGGGCTGCTCTCCAGCCAGTCACTGCCCAGCCTGTATTTGTGCCTCAACCCAGATGCAGGACCGTGCACTTGGTCTTGTTGAACCTCATGAGGTTGGCTTAAGATATATCACAGGCACCTCACCTGCATCTATACTGCACATACCTAATGAGAAAAAGATAAGGAGAAGAAAGAAGACAAAGGGCTCACAGGCCAGGGCATGCTGAGATCAGGAGCAGGAAGCCTGCAAGTTCACATGGAGACTTTGGGGAGAATGCTGCCTTTTCCTTCTGTGAATGGGCTCAAAGATGATAAAGGGGGCATGAAATACTGATAATGATAAAGAGCAATAATCCTGCCAGCAGTAACAATTAATGTTTCTACTGTGCCCTTCATTCATTGATCTCTAGTCACTTTGCATACATTGATTAAAGCTATATAGAATCTCTGAAATAAATCAGTATAGGTTCTATTCACACATATATACTGGCATATATATATGTATATAAAAAATTCTTACTAAGAAGCATTAAATGATGCTTGGGTTAAATTCTGTCCAAAAAAAACCCTCAAACAACAAAGACCAACCAACGAACCAAACCTAAAAACACAGAGACAAAAATGCTCACAAATAAAAACCAAAGAACAACAAACAAAACAAACAAGCAAACAAATGAAACCATTTTAATGTCTCCCATATTGCTTTGATGGTATGCAAATACTATTGGTGAATGAGGAATGAGTAGACTCAGGTTTTTTTCTATGCTGATTCATAAAGTGCCTAGATACAAAGCTTGTACAAAACCAGTCTTAGAAGCCAAATGCTTGACTGGAACAGTTTGTGTTTATAAATCATAAGAATATTATTCATAATGCTGAGAATCATTCCAAGCATTTCGATCACAGCAATTGCAATCTTTCTTAATTGCTTACTGTGCACTAATCATGGCTATCAAAATAGGTAGGGATCCAAACAGTTTCTTACTCTCTTCCCTGCATGAGCAAATATGGAGAGACATAATATTGATTGAGGACAATTCCTGTTCCAAAAATTCAATGATTGCATTACTAGTATATTTTTTATATGTTTTGTTTTGTTTTGTTTTAGGTTATTCAATACTTCAAGCTATTATGGAAAAAGCAGGACAAAATAGCTGGCAAGTCAGTGCCATCTGTGTGGAGAATTTTAACGATGCCAGCTACAGGCGGCTTTTAGAAGACCTGGACCGAAGGCAAGAAAAGAAATTTGTAATAGACTGTGAAATAGAGAGACTTCAGAATCTCTTAGAACAGGTAATACCTGCTTTTTAATGCCATTGCAAGCACATTATTGAAAGTCCAGGTGAGACACCATTGTGCATTGTGTTTTGTTTATTTTCTCAATGGAAATGAGATTGCTTGCTCTTTTTATTTTCTTCATGGGTATGTCTTTCTATGTCCACTTGACAGGTCCATTTTCTTTTCCTTTGTAATACTTAATACCCAGTTCATCAGTGCAGTGAGTCCCCATTCTTTCCCACTCAGCAAATCAGTCAGGGTAGCTGCACGCTTGGCCCTGAATCCCAGTAGCAAAATGCTGGGTCTTGGGGCTGGAGGAACAATGTGATGTTGCTGAATTGCCAAGATGCCCTTGGTCCATACCTTTATGGGGGTAAAGCTCAGTTTTGTTTGAGGTTATTTGCATCCAGTATTACATTTTATTCACCAAAGAGCATAGACCATGTATTTCCAGCCATAAAGTCCTTCACAATTATTGTTACACGCATTTAAACTGCTAGTTTTACTACCTTAGCAGACTGCTTATGAACATGAAGAACAGTAGAATGAAGGTGCTATTGAACTGAGAAGGAAGGTCATGTTCTTCCATCAGTTATTCATGGAAAGCTGCCGTCAGATAGAGATAATACTTGGCCAGATGGACTGGCTTACACTGGCTACTACCTGTACCAGTGTTTAAAGTGAATATAAAATCTCGCTAGTCTGATGTGACAAATCCTCTGTATAGTGCTTGTGTATAAGCTCTTGCTTAGATAATGGGAAAAATAAAATAATGCTTTGAAAAGAGCATTTTATCAAATGACAGGAAAAGAACTTACAGCTTCTTGCATGATTCCACATATTATGCTGATGTGGTGCAAGTACACGGTTCAGTACCTGCTGCTGCAGGAACTGCAAGGAATGAATGCCATCTGCTGGTGGCAGATCCCCCACTGCCATGCTGCTTCTCTGCTAGTACATTGGAGAATTAAGATTTTGTTGTAAAAACGTTCATGATGCATCTGCTGCTCAAGTCACAGAAATATGAAATCTCATTTGTGATGCAGAAATGGATAGAATACTACTCACAGATAAATATATATATCACAGTTTTGCTTTCACTTGCAGAAGAGGGAAACTGAGAATTAAAATATGACTGATATAACAAGGGCTTTTTCTATGACTGTTGCCAAGAGAAGAATAGACTGTGCTGTATTGCTATAGATAAGCATTTGGCTTTTTTTCCTGTTGCTGTTTGTTTTGCTTGGGTTTTTTTTTTTTCTGTTGTTGTCGTTCTGAATTCCTTTATATTTTAATACATGCTTTCTACAACTTACAATGAAATCCTCCCCCAATTTAGCCTATGTTGTCTTGAAACAGAACATTCAGTTTGAGGGTCTTTTAAAATACATTCACAAAAATAGTGCCTCTCTCAGCTGTGTGTACATGTGTGTATGTAGCAGATTTTTTATGTAGCATGGAAATGTGACTTAGAAAAAATATGCTACAGTATTATAAGTCTTGAAGTACTCCCACCATCCTGTGTAGGTGCATTGACTGAGTGTCCACTCAGTTTTAAAGTGAGATTAAGAATCCAGTACATATTTGGATCTCACATGTATATTTGGTTTGCTGCTCATTTTCCTTCCAGATTGGCACCAGGATAGTCAGTTCCTTTTTAGGACCATAGCTTGTGATTTTTGTTCAGATCATGTAGAACTAAATTGGATATTGATTTCAATCTGATCAGGTTTTGAGCTCTTCTGACCTCATGCAGGTCTGAATTTTGCATGCCTAAAATAGGTACTTAATGCAAGCATGATAAGTCAGAAAAATGAAGTGCCTTGATTCAACAGACTGGATTAGACATGATGAATTTGGCTGGCACATCTACAGGGCAGTCCTGAAAGTTAATTGAGTCCTCTTTCCGTTAACTGCACAGAGAGAGCAGAGGGTAGAAGTAAACACCTTACTTGCAACATTACTGTACCTTAGTCAGTCATACAAGTAGTTTTAGGAAGTGATTCATCTGGCTACCATCCAATTTTGAATGGGATGAATGTTACCAAGGAAATAAGCATTTTTCTGTTTGTGCTGGTGTTTGTTCACACCAAAGTGTAAAGCCTTTGCCCTTTAATCTGTGGTAATGAAGTGAGAGGAGTTGGTTTTTTTTAGGCATGTAGTTTTTTTCTTAGTAGTAACTGAGGGGACACCTCATCACTCTCTACAACTACCAAAGGGAGGTTGATGCAGAGGAGGCCAGCCTCTCCTCCTTGGTGGGAAGCAACAGGACTACAGGAAATGGTTTCAAACTGCACCAGTGGAAGTTCAGTCTGGATAGTAAGGAATATTTCTTCACAGAGAGGGTTATCAGACATTGGAATTTTCTGCCCAGAGCAGTGATGAAGTCATCATCCCTGGAGGTGTTATAGCAGTGTGTGGACTTGTTGCTTAAGGACATGGTTTCATGTTGACCCTTTAGTGCTGGGTCGAGGGTTGGACTGGGTGATCTTCGAGATCTCTTTCAACTGGCTGTAATGTGTGATTCTGTGACTGCTCATACAGATGTGTGTGGGTATATATATATTTATATGCTTACACTTGCCCTAATTAAATTGAAATTCTTGTATTTCAGAAAATATTTTGGTAATTTTTTCCAGATCATGTGAATTCTCTTTTTTCCCAACATTCCTGGTGATCCTTTCTATCCTTTCAGAGGAAGGCCACTGTACAAACAGGAATGGCATTATAGCCAAGTAGACAAAGTATACAGAAGAGATGCAGCCTTGCACTCAGTTGCAAAGGTCCCCATCTTCCTAGACAGGCTGATCTGCAAGTAGGCCTGAGGTGCTAGGTTGGAGCTCCAAAACAAGCCATTGTAGATCAAATGCTGCTTAAGGGTGGGCAGTCAGAAATAATCTTCAACACAAAAGTATTTAGTCTGCCAAAAATGGGATTGAAGCGAAAGGAGCCTAGCTCAGTGTAGAAAATGCAAAATAACAGCTATTTTAAAATATCAGCTGTTGGCTTTTTCCCACTGCATGAAGGTGGTGATAACCTGTGGTAGACAGGTAAAGTAGCTTCACAAATGGACTAAAAGTTGGCATGTTCTCCCCTGCATACACAGAGGAATTGATTAAGCTTCAGTAACTCTAATTAACTCAACTTCTTTCCTGCCTAGTTCTCGTGTAATTGAGAGCCTAAGTTGTGACTATACTGTAATACTTTGCAATGTACAAGTAAATGTTCTGCAGAACATTTAGGAAAAGTAATTAAATCTCAGTAATGAGACTGTAACTCAAAGTGCTTTGCCCTTAAATCTATGCTAATGAAGGGAGAGAAGCTGGCTTGTGGGCTTGTGAGTTTCTTCTCAAATGACTGCCCATATATATACATGTTCACACTTCTTCTGACTGTGGACCTCAAACAGTGAAGACTGGAGACCCTTTTTGATGTTTGTGTTCAAAAAGTGAGCTTACCTGATGGTCTACTGCCCATACTTAGTGCCCACTGGTATCTTCTGCTCACCAAACTCTCTCAGTCATTCAGCTGAGAAAATTGGCACCTTGCTGTTTCCTCACTTCTTGTGCAACTTTAATCTTGCAATATTCAATTTCTTTTTGTTTTGTGTATTTTCCTTAGTTCATCAGTTTTTCTCATTTATTTTTTTCCTCTCCATGTACCTTGGTGTGTGTAGAAGCAACTTCCACACTCCATACCTGAAGCTTGTCACCAGGGGAAATTTCTCCCCTAGAACCTTACAGTATATCTGAAATCCAGAACCACTCTATGTGCAACCCAGGATGTGCATTTTTCATTGTAAGGTCTTTCTTTCAGATTTTTATGTTGCTGTGGTGAGGTTGATGTTTGGGGCGAGTGCAAATCCTCTATGCTTTTTAACTGCAAACCACAGAGAGTTAGTTTTGTTTTCAAATTTCCATTCTAGAAAGTGAGAGTAGGGTCAGAATTAAATTCAGAATGCATATTCAGCCTGCACATTAGTGTTTACATCCAGTCTGCTTAGATTGCCCCTGTCTTAGCCTCAGAAAAGGTTTCATATCCTGCCTCTCAGGGTTATGCCAAAACATACTAGGCTGTGATGATTTTCTTAATAAAGCTAAACATCTCTGGTCATGCTCACTCACACAAGCCCATACAGCCACCAGTAGCAACTGGGTGTATTTGGGGATGATAGGTAACATTTTACTTGGTTTCTGTATTCATGCCAGTTAGCATGGCTCAGCTTGAAGCCCTGTTTAAAACACTGTGCTTCCACAAGGTCACGAAGTTGTTACTTGGATTCATCAGTTAAGACAAACAGCATTTTCAGTCTGAGTCAGTAGATCTCCACCTACTCTTGAGAATCTGCTGTAACTTAGGCATACCAAGAGACTTTTAGCTCTTTTTTCTACTTAAAACAGCCATAATGAGGAAAATACTGTGTTACCTCTGACTGAAACTTCTACTTTATACTCCTCTGGCAGACGCTACTCATCCTGAGACCCTAGACTCTGAAAGACAGACTATAAATATCAAGACCTTAACCATGTTTTCTTTCCTTACCCGCTTTAAGTGGTGAACATGATAGACCTTTGGGAAAGGCCAGGAGATAATGACCCTTTTTAATTTACCAGTGTAGAATTCATGCATAGCTGGAATGATGTGACACTCAGTGGGATGCAACGCTTAACATGACCATTGCTGCTCACCCCCGGAACCAACTCCAAAATGGTGTTTTACTGTGCCAGAGCAGCAAAAGCAATAAAATGAAGATGGAAGGTATCCTTGCCCACAGCGGGGGCGGTCTGGGACTAGATGATCTTTAAGGTCCCTTCCAACATAAGCCATTCTAAGATTCTGTGATGTTTTATGAAGATCTATTTCATGTCAGCTTTCCGCACAATGTGCAGAAGATTTACTTCCAACTTGAAGAAAGTACATCTACTCTTAACAGTTATGTAAAACTCTTTATGTTTAACAGAATGTTTTCTAGAACCTCCTAAGTTCTCACTGAATGTGATGAAGTGTCTCCGGCTCTTTGTTTCGTCTGTTCATACACAGGCGCAATAAAAATATGCCATGTTTTTAATCTCAAAAATGAATTATCATAGTTCTTTATTTGTGTTAGATAAAGCCCCATTTTCCTACATGCATGAAATTAGGGATTGCTGTTACCGTTGCATTGCCAGCTTACCGGAACAAGAGAGAAAGAAAAGAACCTCTAACAAAACCGCAGAAAAATAAAATGACATCTCCACAGTTTGTTATAATAGATACAGCTTATGTAGCAGAATGCATTTCTGGTGATTCATATTCTTCTGTCAAGTACTGTTATGTCCTTGTTTATCAACATCCCTTTTTTTCACAACGCTTTCAGCAGGTGGTCTTTCAAGAGCACAGAAATATTCTGTTTGAATCAAAGGATGAAAGTTGGTGAGAGAGACAGAAAATTCCCTGAATGTCTACCTCTTCTTTCCAAATTGTGTTTCTAAAGTGCTCCCCTGAATTTAATACAAAGAATATTCTACTTAAAATTAAATGAATGCTTGAAACACATAACATTGTTATTTATTTTTTTGCCAACTAATTTGCTAATACTAGCAGCAGGTGGTAAGCATCTGAGCAGTCCAGGCCAAAGCAGTAGTTAATGCATATGGCATAGGAATAATCAGGCCTGTGTGTTGCTCTCACTTTTCAGTAAGAGTTTTCCTTCTGGTTTTACTCTTTCTTTTCATTTTATTTTTCTTCCTGTATGTTAAAGTGCTGTATTGATTTGCATTTCTGGCCCGTGCACCAAAAGTCAGATGTGAAGGGTTTAAAGGGCATCTCTACCAAAATTAGAAAATTGTTGGCTTAATCTCATAGAATTTTTATTTTATATTCAGAACTCATGTTTCAAAATAAACCTGGGTTTACTTATTACTGAGAAATCCCAAAGAAAGTTAGTGCCAGATAGCTGTTTAAGCCGAACTTACGAAATATCAAGTTAGGCTTCACAGTTTAATGAAATTATTCTCTTTTTATTCTTTTGTTCTCACATTATTTTATACTCATTAGTATTTATTCATTGCTTAATTTGTATCAATGCAATCTGAAGCAATCTGGAAGCTGCGTATAGCTTCCAGAAGCAGTGTTTAGAATTACTAAGACAGTAAGAAGTGAGCGCTGATACCTCCTTGGTTACTGTGGGCTTTTCTTTATCATTTATCCTACCACTCCTACCAGCATCATAAAAATCTTATTTTCAAAACTCTACTGCTTAAGCAAGAAATAGCACTTACTGTGGCTAATCAAGAAGTATGTGCAAATCAGCAGTGTCCATGTGGTGACTTGTAACCATCAGACAGGAGATGTAGTGTCTGAGTGTTTCTTGTCTGTTGTGGCAAAAACATATAGGCCTCAGCTCTCCACCCAGCAGTCAGTATTACAGAATCACACAGAATCACATAATCAACCACGTTGGAAGAGACCTCCAAGATCATCCGGTCCAACTTAGCACCCAGCCCTAGCCAGTCAACTAGACCATGGCACTAAGTGCCTCATCCAGGCTTTTCTTCATCACCTCCAGGGACAGTGACTCCACCACCTCCCTGGGCAGCCCATTCCAATGCCAATCACTCTCTCTGCCAACAACTTCCTCCTAACATCCAGCCTATACTTCCCCTGGCACAACTTGAGACTGTGTCCCCTTGTTCTGTTGCTGGTTGCCTGGCAGAAGAGACCAACCCCCACCTGGCTACAGCCTTCCTTCAGGTAGTTATAGACAGCAATGAGGTCAGCCCTGAGCCTCCTCTTCTCCAGGCTAAACACCCCCAGCTCCCTCAGCCTCTCCTCATAGGGTTTGTGTTCCAGGCCTTTCTCCAGCTTTGTTGCCTGAACTGTGCTGAATTAATGTCTTACATGTCCAAGGTGTCTTCAACGATGTGTTAGAGACATTGTCTTCCTTTCAAATATAGTTGAAAATACTAAATGGCTGTGAAAGTATTTTACTGGAAAATTAACAAACAGACCCACAGACAGGTCAGTAGCACAAATACAGTTTGCATAGGAAAGAGAACTGGAGAGCTGGGAAAAAGGGAACCTCCTGAGATTCACCAAGACTATGTGTAGAGTCCTGTACCTGGGGAGGGAGAACACCATGCACCAACACAGATTAAGGGTTGACCTGCTGGAAGTCAGCTCCACAGAGAAGGAGTCCTGGTGGACACTAAATTCTCTGTGGCACAGTTGTGTGCCCTTGTGTCCAAGAAGGCCAAGGTTGTCCTGGGGTGCATTAAGAATGTCGCCAGCAGGTCAAGGGACGTTCTTCTCCTCCTCTATGCTGCCCTAGTGAGACCACATCTAGAATATTGTGTCCTGTTCGGGGCTCCCCAGTTCAAGAGGGATAGGCATATACCAGAGGGTGTCCAAGAGGTCTGCAAAGATCATCAAGGGGCTGTAACATCTGTCTTATGAGGAAAGGCTGAGGCCCCTGGGGCTGTTCAGTCTGGTATCATGAGTACAAGCCTAGATGTCTTTTAGAACCACAGAGTCCTTTAAGGTCCTCCAGAAGAGAGATGGTAGCTCCAGGGCTTGGATGCCAGAAAAATGTAATATTTGTTATTTCATCCCATAATGCCTGCATCCACCCTGTATACAAACTACCTGAGAATCAATTCTGCCCCTTTTCCTCGCTTCGCTGCCTCCTCGCTGGGGTGGGGGGAGTTGAGGCTTTTGGCCTTGTGTGGCCTAGAGCTGGCAAGCTGAAGTTTTAGCTTCGTCGTTCAGGCCTGAGGGAGGAGTGAGGAAGGCAGGGAGGTATAGGAGGGGTGTGTGAGGCCTGGGTTTTTGGCCAAAGCTTTGAGGGGAGGTAGAGGAAAGCTTTGGCTTAATCAGGTTCCTCGGTAGGCCCAGACTGGAGAACTGGGCCAGGGCTGACTATGGATTTGTGCATTTTGTATGTTTCTCTATTGGTTTACGTAGCTGTGAATACTACTTCCATTTAAACTGCTGATTCTTTCCAATCCTGCATGGAGCATTTCCTTTACTCATCTTGGGAGGCATTTGTCTTCGCTCCCTAAACCCAAGACATCTGGAAAGGGGAAGACTGAAAAGGGTTCTCATTAATGTTTATAAATATCTAAAGGGTGGATGTCAAGAAGGTTCTAGTCTCTTTTCAGTAGTGTCCTGTGGTAGGACAAGGAGCAATGAATACAAACTAGAACACAGGAAACTCCACATCAACATGAGCAAAGACTCCTTTGCTGTGAGGGTGATGGAGCTCTGGAACAGGCTGCTGATAGAAGTTGTGGAGTCTCCTCTTCTGTGGGTCTTTTAAGACCCAACTGGTTGCATTCCTGTGTGGCCTGCCCTAGGTGATCCTGCTTTGGCACAGGGGTTTTCACTTGATGGTCCTCAAAAGTCCCTTTCAATCCCTACCATACTATGATTCTGTTTGTAGCAAAAGAGATACTTAGAGAGAAATGTCATAACACCATTTTACTTTTACTTGCATTTAGTTAGCTGAAGTCATTTACCTTGAGTAAATACATGCCATAGATTTATTTCCTTATTTCTATGTTTACAAACTTGAAAGCAACAGTGAAGTGTCATAACGTGACAAAATTGTGGCCCTCATGAAACCCCACCTGGAGTACTGCATCCAGATCTGGAGCCCCTATTACAAGAGGGATGTTGGAGATGTTGGAGTGTGTCTAGAGAAGGGTCAGGAGGATGATCAGAGGGATGGAGCACCTCTGCTATGAGGACAGACTGAAAAGGTTGGGGAGAATGGAGCAAAGCTGGAGGTGGGTAGGTTCAGAGTGTCCATGAGGAACAAGATGTTAAGCATGAGAGTGGTGAGAGCCTGGAATGGGTTGCCCAGGGAGGTGGTTGAGGCCCCATTGCTGGAAGTGTTTAAGGCCAGGTTGGATGAGGCTGTGGCCAGCCTGGTTTAGGGTAGAGTGTCCCTGCCCATGGCAGGGAAGTTGGAACTAGTTGATCCTCGTGGTCCCTTCCAACTCTGACTGAGATTCAATGAATTCTGAAGATTTCAGTGAAAATGTTTGTTATTTTTACAGCCATCATACTTGTTCTTTTTACTTCTTCACACACTAGTAACACTTATTACCAGAGAAGCAGACTGTCATTTACTCAGCTAGCTGATGTTGCAGCTATTACTTATAAGCTTGTTCAGTGCTCAGAAATTAGTTCCAATATACAATGAAGTCAACACTCCACAGAGATTTCACAATTAAGTTGAAAAATGTGGTATACAAACCTTTAGATCATGATGAATGGTTTTGCTAATTGTAAATACCTTACTCCTTTTATTTTGGCCTTTTTTTTTTTTCTTGTTGATGCTAATCTATATCAAAAGGATGTTTAAAATTATGTAAGAAAGCTCAAAAAGCATGAAATGGAGAAGTTGGAAGTTAACAACTGTGGGATCCACATGTCTTTTTCTGTCAGAATTCTTGTTGTCAGCACATATTAAATGCTGCACAGAAAATAAGGTACCAGAAAGAAAAACTGGCATCTTTGAAATATGCAGTTTATTTTTAGGAAGATTTGGAACCTGATTTTGCAAATGATAGTGTAAAGTACTAGCTTGAGCAGCTCTGCTCTACAAACAGAATAGCAGAGTAATTGTTGTTGGAAGTGACCTCCAAAGGTCACCTGGACATTCTCACTGATTTAGAGTCTTAGATCAGGTTACTCATGCAGTCAAGTTTTGAACATTTCCAAGAATGGAGATCCCACAACCCCTTTAAACCCCTTTGTGCCTTGTTTTAGTACTTCAACACATGTTACCAAAAAAAACAAAACCCAAAAACAAAACCAAGCAAACACCAAAAAAGTAGCCTTATCTAATTCGACTTTTTTAATTATTATCACAGTCTGTGTCCTTTTGCCTTTTGTCCTATTGCTATGCACCTCTCAGAAGAGTCAATTAACCTCTTGCCTACATCATCTCATTGGGTATTTATACTTATTACTAAAATCTGCCTTGGTTTTTTTTTTTTCTTCTCCAGCCTGAATAGTCCCAGCTCTCTCAGCTTCTTCTCACCTCTCAGTCACCTTTGTGGCCCTTCACTGGCTGTGCTCTCTTGTACTGGGCAGCCCACCATGAGGCACAGCACTCCAGATGTGCCTCACAAGAGCTGAGCAGAGAGGAAAGATCATCTCTTTGACCTGCTGGTAATACATCCCAAGAGGATGTTGGTTTCCTTTGCCATGAGCATGCATGAGTGGTTCATGGTAAACTTGTCTATCAGAACCCCAGGAGCTTTCTTGCAAAGCTTGTTTCTCTCCAGTGTGCACCCAGACTATCTTGGTGTTTTCGTTGAGTGAGGTTGAGTCAGACCACAAAATAAGGCCTAGATCTATACAGGTAGCTCATTTGTTTCTCATTAATCTGTTGGCATATCTATAGGCAGCTCTTGTTAATTGTATCATCTTGTACAGATTCTTGCAAACCCATAACGTGCTTCCATCAGAAACAGCTAGAAGGAATGCCAGGCTGAGCAGATCACCTCTGTGCTACTTTAAGTGACCACATCTGAGATATCTTTCACTAAACCAGGCAACATGCTTCTCCTGTATTTAGTTCCTCATTCTGTGCTATGTTTTCCTGATTTTACATAGTATACAATTTTTAGCAATTGAGGTTTAACTCTGTCTCCATAATGACCTTCTTGCACAGCTCAGCAAAGCAAAGTGAAAAATGCAAGTCAACTGCAATTTCATTTGTCTACAGCTTTACTTCTTTCTGGAAGACCCTACTGCTACTCCTAATTTGTGTTTCCTCAGGCTTTTTCACATGCAGTAATATTTGCAGTATTTTTTTATGTTTGTATACACAGATACATAAACACATGGGCATACACAGAGCTCTATTCAGTAATAAAAAGTTTCTTTTTTCCTCAAGAATAGCAATGGATTTCTCTTTTTTTTTTTCAACTGTAGCAGTTCCATTCTTTCTCACCCATCTCTGAACTACACAAAATTCTAGCTTCAGCACTTGTGTGTTAGACATCACAGGATGTTAGGGGTTGGAAGGGACCCGAGGAGATCATCGAGTCCAACCACATGCCAGAGCAGGACAATGCTATCTAACACAGATCACAGAGGAACACATCCAGACAGGCCTTGAAAGTCTGCAGAGAAGGAGACACCACAATCACTCTGGGAAGCCTTGAAAAATCATGAAGTCCAATCCCTCTGCCAGAACAGGACCACCTATAGCAGATGACACTGGAACACTGTATCTGCCCCCTTTCCACCCCACCCTTTTTTCCCCCGTTTCCCACCCCTAAACACACAGCACCTGGGCTCTCTTGGAGTCTCCTCCCACCCCAGGTGTGACCACTTAGACCTCTCTGCACACTGCCCTTTATAAACAGCCCCAGGAAAGGCAAGCCCCAAGCTTGCCCATCTGGGCAGAGGGATCCTCCTCCCGTCATCACTGGTGAGTCCTCATGGTGCACACTGGGTGACTGGTGGTGGGGATCTAAAGGCCGGGGGGCCTGGTGGCCCCCCGGTTAGGTAGGGTAGGAGCTTGATGATTACTCTAACATAAGATCACGGAGTTGTCTGGGCTGGAAGGGACCTCAAGGATCATCTAGTTCCAAGTGCTCTGCACTGGGGGCAGAACTAGCTGATTCTTTTGCAATTTGAGCTGATCAAGCACAGGGTGTGGTGCTCATCTCCCCTCCACACAGCCTCCTTCCCACCAGCACACTGCTGGCACCATCACAGGATCACAGGATGTTAGGGGTTGGAAGGGACCCAAGGAGATCATCCAGTCCAACCACCCTGCCAGAGCAGGACAACGCTAACACAGACCACAGAGGAACACATCCAGACAGGCCTTGAAAGTCTCCAGAGAAGGAGACTCCACAACCTCTCTGGGGAGCCTGTTCCAGTGCTCTGTGACCCTTACAGTAAAGATTGCCCTTGTGTTGAGGCAGAACCTCTTTTGTTGCAACTTACACCCATTGCTCCTTGTCCTATCATAGCGAGCAAGTGAGCAGAGCCTGTCCCCCTGCGCCTGCTGAGCCTTCAGATACTTATAAACATTTATCAAATCCCCTCTCAGTCTTCTTTTCTCCAGACTAAAAAGCCCCAGGTCCCTCAGCCTCTCCACATAAGCCATGCCCTACAGTCCCCTCATAGCCCTCTGCTGGACCCTCTGCAGCAGATCCTTGTCCCTCTTGAGCTGGGGAGCCTAAAATTGGACACAATATTCAAGATGAGGTCTCACCAGGGCAGAGTAGAGGGAGAGGAGAACCTCTCTTGATCTGCTGGACACACTCTTCCTAATACACCCCAGGATCTCGTTGGCCTTCATGTCCACAAGGGCACATTGCTGTGCCATGGTTAACTTGTTATCCACCAGGACCCTCAGGTCCCTCTCCACAGGATTGCTTTCCAGCAGATCACCTCCCAGCCTGTACTGGTGGAATTCATTATCATCTTCCAAGATGTCTGCCGTGAGTGGCATTTTCTTCAGAGTTTTGTATAGTGAATCACTTTTGCTATCAGAAATCATGAGCTTGGCTCCTGATCTAGCAGACAGACTGATTCCAGTCTTTTTTCCTGCTCCCTGCCCTCCTCTGACTGTAAGAACTAAACAGGATGCTTCCCAGTAGACAGGTACCACTTTTCTCAGCTCTGTCAGTGGTCTGTATCAGCAACATCAAGCTGTTCATCCAGGGCTTTATTTGCCTATAAACACAGAGGTGGAAACTGCTCTGCAGCATCTGGCATATATTTGTTGCTTCAATGTACACAGATGCATTGATACATAATAATATATGTTGTATTTTGTATTATTAAAGATTAAACATGGATGCAAGGGTGCCACATAGCAAGATATTAGTATTGTTAATCCTACATTTTGAAAAATTGCAAGCCAATAAGCTCTAATTAATAATAGTTAACAATACTTAGTAACAATCATCATAGGGAGGTAGCTGGATGCTGTTCATAGCTGTCTGACTCAGGTTTTCAATGTGTATTTGACATTGCTGATCCTGAGCTTCCCCAGCCTTAATGGGTCTTTAGATGTGCAGCTGAAAAGTACCATGTATGTGTTAACACAGAAGAGCAAATCTCTCTGCATGAAGAGGAGCAGGCCATTGCAGTAAGATTGATTATTAATTGCCATCAAAATGGAAGTAAATAAATGTGCAAGTTGAGAAAAGTAAGGAAGCTGATTTAATCTACTCATTCTGGGGCTGCTCATAGTATTTTGCCACAGAAGAGATAAATCTGAAAAAGTAATGTCTGAATTTCTCTAAATTGATCAAATTACAAATTTTGCTGGTGTTAAAAACTTTTTTTTTTGCCTCTCATCTTAATTTCTACTGTCTACTAACTGAAGCTAGCAACTGACATTGTTGCAAATAAAATTCAAATCACTGGTACCATTAATTCAAGAAATACTAAAAATAGTAGTAATAAGAAAAATTAAAACATGAATCTGTAATCAATTGCAACCTAATGCTTACAGGAAGGCAGACATAACCAGACACATGAATTAAGCAGGTATGAGCTCAGCGACTCATCCACAGTTTGCTTTGCTTTCCTGTTTGTCATGGGCACAACAGTGCATCAGCACAAAGGGTCATTAGCTCAACACTGAGTGTTTATTGAAACGTCACATTGCTTTTGCATGTAGTTTAGTTGTAAGGAGGATTTCATTGTCTCAACTCAGAAATTGCATGGACTTGCCTCGTCTCTCACTGTCTGCAGTTTTCCTCTGAATGTTTTTATTTCCATGAACAAAATACAGGCTCAGTTCTGCTCACACAGAACCGCAGGAGCAAATCATTAGCTAAAGAATTTGGTATGTGCACAGCACACAGTAACTGGGACCAGTAGCATCAGTATTGGACTTATGGTGCTTCAGGGATGTAGTAGCAACTCTTTATCTCTTCTGAGTCCCAGTGGGGTGGGAGATTCTTAAAGTGCCTTTTCCTCATCATTGCTTTCTCTCCATGCTTTTTTTCCCCATAGAGGTCTATAAAGTTGCTTCTAAGCAAAACTGTAATGTCACTGCAAACTTACAGCTCTTCCCCTTGAGGGAGCCAGCTGTAGGAACTGCCACCAGCATCTTCCTTACCCAGAGAAGCCAGGAAGAGCTCTTTGCATAGGCTCATTTTCTGTGAAGCAGCTGGGATTTTGCACACGATAATAGTCCCACACTGCACAGTCATAAAAAACCCATTTTGTCCCTGCACCACACAACTGATGAGGTTTGGACCTGAGAAATAGGTTATTTCAGTTAGTGAAAGAATAAATAGATGATGGAAGACAAAGGATGAATACAAATGGTTTGGAGGATTTGTAAAGTGATCTTTTTACATCCTTCCTCCTGTTCCTTGCTTCTTTTTCCCTACAAGTGTGCATATTCCATTTATCTCCAGGTGAGCCTTTCACAGTAGTAGGTTTTGAATTCAAACCAGTTCAGAAGCAGCAACCAGCCATGCTCAGAGCACTAGTTAATAGCCTTTAAACCACCTCTCCAAATTTTCTTCCCTGGCAGCTGCTTGCACCACACAGGGTTTTGGCCTGCCAGTTGGTGGTGGACACCAGGGCTGTGTGGGAAGCATCCTTAACCTCTGCTTGGCCGTGTGTGGAGCAGATGTGTGCACTGCTGTGCCACCTTAGTGCTTGCCTTCACAACAGAAAAAAGGAATGCAAACTTCTTTGTTTGTTGTCTTGTTTGACTTCGTCTCTAGTGGCTGTAGGCTGTTAACAGTCCACCTTTTTCCCTACAACAATGCCCTTTCATGAGCACTAGCTGTTAAAATTAAGCTTGTTTCACAATTGCTTTTTTATGGCTTTGTAAAAGATTTATCTTTGCTTCAGATATTGTATAAAATCCCATTTCAATTGTGGTTTGTGTCATCACCACTTCTGCCACAGTATTTCAGGTCAGGTCTCAATCTTCCATCTCTAACAGTTTGCCACATTTTTTATATTGTGTTGGACAGACTTCATTTTATTGCAGGTGTTCTTTTTCTTAAGGCAGTGGATTGTGACACAATAGCAAAGAGGAAAACCTTTGTTAGAGTCACACTGCTAATGCACAGCTACCACCCTTTGAAGAGATTTGACTGGAAATAAGTCCTTTTCACTCCAGCTGTACTGACCTCCATCTTCTGGAAATCATAATGAGGATCATTTTATGCTACATAAGTTAAACATTCTTTTAAAAGGAGTTACATACAATATCCATTTCATAGTAGTAGAGAACAGAGGTTGACTTGGGGCCTGATTCTCTGTTTGGATGTTAATGTAAGTCTAGAAGTGTTTTTGTTAAAGTCAGTGAACTTGCCACTCCCTGGAAAAAAAAGCACCCAAGAAGACACTACTTTTTAACAGCAGAATAGTTTCTTGATTTCCTAGGCCAGGCTATTATTCGGCTAAATGGAAAGAAGAATATTGTATGATAAAGTCAGGAAGTTCAGAGTCATGTCTAAAGCCTGCAATGCATTCAGATCACATTGGCTCTGCTTTCATCACACTTTAAAGTCAGTGGTCATTCTAGTTGCTTTTGATCATCACTGAAATAAGAACAAGGCATTTTCTTAAGTGCAGTAAGGTAGATCAGTGACTAGAAATGATCACAAAGTACCTTTTTAATTTCTTAAACATAAATGCATTTAGTAATGTGTATGTAGTCTAAGGCTGATTTTTTTTTTTTTCAGAGTTCACCTTCTACAGACACTTACGAGCACAATATTTGGGGGAAAAAGAAGTTAAAATAGGTTCTGAAACAACCTGAGTTGCCTACAAGCTTTAATATTTTGCTTTCTTTGATTCTGTCCTGTTGCATTTACCAGAATGATGTATTTGCTAATAATATGACTAATCAGTAATACGTGGAATGGCTCTTGTTATGCTTCCTCTTAATGGTAATTTGGAAAGCAAATTGTCTTTCCTTATTCTTCTTCAGAACTGTGTTGATTGTTTAATGATTTCATCAGTTTTACAAATAATAGTATAAAAGAGCTCTAATTCTAAGTGCTTGCTGCCTTGATCACTGCATTTAAACATGCAAATCAATATACAAAAGTCAGTGCAGTATCCTGCTTTCCCCTACTTTCATCCTTCCCCAAAGAAGTCAGAAATGAGTTTACCTTTCCCAACAATTTCACAGTATCATCAGGGTTGGAAGAGACCTCATAGATCATCAAGTCCAACCCTTTACCACAGAGCTCAAGGCTAGACCATGGCACCAAGTGCCACGTCCAATCCTGCCTTGAACAGCTCCAGGGACGGCGACTCCACCACCTCCCCCGGGCAGCCCATTCCAGTGTCCAATGACTCTCTCAGTGAAGAACTTTCTCCTCACCTCCAGCCTAAATCTCCCCTGGCGCAGCCTGAGGCTGTGTCCTCTCGTTCTGGTGCTGGCCACCTGAGAGAAGAGAGCAACCTCCTCCTAGCCACAACCACCCCTCAGGTAGTTGTAGACAGTAATAAGGTCACCCCCGAGCCTCCTCTTCTCCAGGCTAAACAATCCCAGCTCCCTCAGCCTCTCCTCGTAGGGCTGTGCTCAAGGCCTCTCACCAGCCTCATCGCCCTTCTCTGGACACGCTCAAGCATTTCGATGTCCCTCCTAAACTGGGGGGCCCAGAACTGAACACAGCACTCAAGGTGTGGTGTAACCAGTGCAGAGTACAAGGGCAGAATGACCTCCCTGCTCCTGCTGACCACACCATTCCTGATGCAGGCCAGGATGCCACTGGCTTTCTTGGCCACCTGGGCACACTGCTGGCTCATGTTCAGGTGGGTATCAATCAGCACCCCCAGATCCCTGTCTGTCTGGCTGCTCTCCAGCCACTCTGACCCCAGCTTGTATCTCTGCATGGGGTTGCTGTGGCCAAAGTGCAGCACCCTGTACTTGGAGCTATTGAACCCCATCCCATTGGACTCTGCCCATCTGTCCAGGCGGTCAAGGTCCTGCTGCAGAGCCCTTCTGCCCTCCAACCCAGCCACATCTGCCCCCAGCTTAGTGTCATTTGCAAACTTGCTGATGACTGACTCCATGCCCTCATCCAGGTCATCTATGAAGATGTTAAAGAGGATGGGGCCCAGCACAGATCCCTGGGGGACACCACTAGTGACAGCCACCAGCTGGATGTGGCACCATTCACCACCACTCTCTGGGTCCGGCCCTCCAGCCAGTTCCTAACCCAGCACAGAGTGTTGCTATCCAAGCCATGGGCTGACAGCTTAGCCAGCAGTTTGCTGTGGGGGACAGTGTCAAAGGCCTTGCTGAAGTCCAGATAGACCACATCCACAGGCCTCCCCACATCCACCAAGCAGGTCACCTGATCATAGAAGGAGATCAGGTTAGAAAGGCAGGATCTGCCCGTCCTAAACCCATATTCAAAAGAGTGAGACACTTACAGACTGTTGGTTTAATAAACAAGCACTTTTTTTTCTTAATCATAAGCAGTTGCTACTTTGCAAACGATGTGTGGTCAGTAACCATAAACATTTTCAAATTTAGCATCAGAATTGTGTCCAGTCTTGGTTGGAAATACAATCCATACAGCACCATTTCTCTGCATGATCAACATTTTTAGGGTGGAATTTTTTTCAGTTAACATTAGGGGTACAAAATGTAGGTATCTACATCAGAGCTAATAATCATCAGCTCTTCTTCCAGTCAGTGCACAAAAATCATGCGCTTTAAGGGCACCAGCTGTCTAATTTTATATGTGTGTTTTAGGATAAGATGAATCATTCTCTCACAGTGCTCGTTCTTTCCATTGGCTATAAAAGAAGTTTACACAACTAGATGGTACACAGATGTGTACCTTTATCCTTCAGTCTAAGAGAGAATACACTGGATTTGCTAGGAACAAGTATAGGAGCAATTCTGGTTAGTTCTTTGCAGTGACTGTGACCACTGTCTGACATACCTCAGTGGCTGCAGATTGACCTCATGCTTGTTTTATTTGACTGATATGTTAAGATGGTTGTCATAATACGTGTTACAAAGCTAAACCAGGCAACAGATCACAAAGGGTGTTAATTGCCAAAGCTATGCTAGCTTCCAGCAGCTCAAAGGGAGCTGTAGTTATTTGCTGCAGCAGAGGGTCTGGTACTACTGTCATGTCACGTATATCTTAAATCATGTCAGTCCACTTACATTTAAACTCTGATACTGTACATAATTCAAAATGTGAAGTTTTAATCTATATCAATTTCTCTATAATGGAGGAGTACAGATGTAGAAGCATTATTGATGTCAGAGGTCACATTTCTCTGAAGCTTTTTATTGAGTGGGAAAAAATGCCTTGACAACACCTTCCTCGTATGTGTTGAGTTGGTGATAGAGAAAAGTGTGATTTCTCCCTCTTGTTTTCTGCTGCCCTCCAGGAAAATGGCAGTATTGGTATTTCTTCACTGATATTAATGGAAGTTTGATTGGGTCCAAAATAAGTATTTAAAATCAAAAAGTATGTCATCAGGTAGGGATTCTAATTAACGTATGATCTTCTGTATTTGTATCCCATAGATAATTGCTCTGTTTGGTAACATATACTATAGTAACATTTCCTGTCATGCAGAAGACACTCAGGTTAACAAACAGTTCATAGCTCACTTTTGGTTTAATTTTTTCCCATGATTAAGCACCTGGAAAGTTATAGCTACTGGAGAAAGACTCTCAGCATCATACTACTGATGCTGTATATTTCAGGATTTATATCTTTCTAAAGAAAGCAATGTAACACTGGGATTTTTTTTTTTCTTTTTCTCATTTCTCTCCCACAGATTGTGAGCGTAGGAAAGCATGTTAAAGGATACCATTATATTGTTGCCAACCTGGTAAGATACTTTTCTAGAATTATACCCCTACTTGGTAAGTGGAAAGCTCAGTTTTACAATGAAGTTACAGCACTTAACATTTGTTATTTGTCACTAATATGGGACACTGCATAACACATTCTTTATGGTGCATAAAAGAACTTGCCTTTGCTGTTACAGCCATCTACACAAGAAGGACTCTGTGTTACCTTCTTAAATTTTCTCAAAGTCAGTGTAGCATAGTATACTGCTAAGTGTGTTTTGTGACTGAATTAGAACTAATAGAACTACACTATGATTTTTGACTCATCTTTCTAGTGTCACTAACATAATAGTTCTTGAGGTAACTATTCCACATTTTCCAAGGAACATTCCTTTGGCTGTAAGAACAGCTATTTCAGTCAAATTACTAGTTCAGTGTTTCCACTCTAAATCTAAACTTCACATTCATACAGATAATGTTCAGAAGAGGGCAAAGAAAGAGTAAAAGCAACATTTTATTATTAAAATATTATTTTTAAAGCTGAAATGCCTGCCTAGCCAAGCACAGTGCATGCAGGACAGAGTTTAATGTATGATTTAAATTGTTTTCCTTTTATTCCTCCCTCAAGGAATTTTAGTTGACACAAAATAGTCTATTGTGCTTTGCTGTGCTTGTATCTAAACTTAGGATCACTTCAGATTATTTTTAAGACCTCAGGCATTTTAAATGAGAGATGTCTATTCTCTTAGGTCTTACAAATAAGATTTTCAGCATTACAAATTTATAGTTCCCCAAGTAACTTTTTCCATTCACTCCCTTCTTGCTGTAAACAAGGGATCAGATGTTACTGTTAACTGATAGTAGGATATATATTGGAGACTGGCACATCTACTCATCTGCTTCAGCAAGAGCACACATTGCTCTCTACTGGCTGTTCAATAACGTGGGTAATATGACTTCCTAAATGTGCTACCTTTTATAGTTTCTATCAGTATCCTTTGGGACATGAATCAAATATCTGTGCTTAACAACATTTTTCCCCAGGATATTGGGGAAGTTTTTTGAACTTAAGTGTAATAATACCCTTCTGTTTGCCCTGATAATGCCAGTCAGAGGAATTTAGGAAAATCAAAATAAGGTACCTCTGATCTAGCATTAAACATGGCAGGTAAAAAAGGAGCAGCACAATTGCTTCTTAGCTTGCTTTAGCAGTTGACATTATGCTTTATTTTGAAGTTCATTCATGTCTCCAAAGGTAAATTTTACCAGATATTTCTAATATGTGCTGAAAAGCTTAAACTGAGGAACTAGTAAGTCAGGAAGTATATGTACTTTATTTTTTTCTTTCAATGCCAGGGGTCACCCTAGGCTTCAATACATAGGAAATCTGACAGTTATCACCGTCATGTTTCACAATGATGCACTTTTCATGCTGCGTTTTCCTTGCGCAAACAGTGAGATCCTCATGCGATGTCTCTGCCTTCTAACATCTATGGTTGGGGCCATAGTGCTCTACAAGGACAAAGAAAATCTCCAATTGATTTTCTAGGGATTCAAAGATATATCTCTGGAGAGATTTATGCATGGAGGAGCCAATGTGACTGGATTTCAACTAGTAGATTTCAGTACTCCAATGGTAGCTAAGCTGATGCAGCGCTGGAAGAAGCTGGACCAGAGAGAATACCCAGGATCTGAGACCCCGCCGAAGGTACTGGTTGATCCACAGTATGACCAAAGACATCCATCAAGTACCTTAATTTCTGATTAATGTTGTTGAATGCATGAACGAAGACCATAATATTTAGGCAGAGGATAATGCAGAGCAGATGATGTTACTATTACTGGCACCTAATTATGCCTATCTTTATGATTATAAGATAGAAACAAGCTGCAACACATTTCACTGTTGTACTTTAATGTCCTTTGTCACTTATTCTCCAACTTCACCCCTTTACTGACAGGAATTGAAGGTCAAATGCTTAACTGACAACTTAATTTCAACTGATTTTGCACAAATTAGTCTAATTATCTGAATTTACTTAGAGTGCAGAGCTTTTCTGACAGCTGAGTGCTTTTGCATGTGAGATATAACCACAACTGTACATTTATGGCCCTTAAATTTTCATTTAGAGTTTCCTCTGGAATTCCTATCCACCTCAAAGCCCGGTGTAGTAATCACTTTCAGGCATAATCTTACAGTGAAATTCTGTGCCAGTGTTCCTCTGTCCCTCACAGATGGATAACAAAATATTTCTGTCATCTATAATTTTCTTGGCAGGCAAATAACAGCATAACCGTAAATATGACTTCATCAAAATAGTTCTTGCTATATATGCACTAATGTATAACAGATCTAATTGAAACTGAGCTACTTTGTGCTGGGCACTGTGCAAAGATAAGCAATCAGCCAGC
The DNA here is from genome assembly GCF_015220805.1 of Pogoniulus pusillus. Taxonomy (NCBI): domain Eukaryota; kingdom Metazoa; phylum Chordata; class Aves; order Piciformes; family Lybiidae; genus Pogoniulus; species Pogoniulus pusillus. The sequence goes on from NC_087266.1 coordinate 16,594,432, forward strand.
CCTCCCTTGGCAGGGAGAGTGGTAGGTGGTAAGGTCTAGAGAAAGTATCAACATGGATAATACCAAACATAGCTACCTAATTCAGTGAATATTCATGAAATTTATGTTTTGGACTTGCATCAAGTGCATCTAAATTTTGGAAGGTACTGGGTAGCACCGGTACAGTATGAGCGACAGAGGACCATAGTGAGAAAATGTCCCATTGTTCATGTTGCTCCAAATGAACATCTGCTGAAGACTTGCTCTACATGTTCTGTTTGGCATGTTCTCTACCCAGACCAGTTAAGGCAGTTAGTGTAGAAACGCAAACCATTCCTTGCTCTATGTCCTTCAGAGAGCCAGCATAGGTTTTCCAATAGGAAGCATATATCCTGGATTATTCTTAATAATTCCAGTAGCCAAGGCATCAGCATTTTTTTCAGTTGCATTTTCTCAACGAGCTGCTCTTCCCTTATTTTCTCTTGAGTAAGTAAGGTATGTGAGGTTGTTCCCTAGTATATAAGACAACTGGGAAAAAAACTGAATTGAATATTGCCAGTTTGTTTCTTTTAGTAGTACTTCAGAGGCAGATTTCTCTGCTTTTAGGAAATACAGTTTTAAAGCTAGAGCTACTGAAATGTACTCTTTTCAGTCCTACATCTGTTCCTTAGACAAAATTGCTTTTGATTTTGTGTAGAGTTTTTTTCTAAATAAAGGTGTAGAAACTGCTGCATAACGAGTCAAACAACAAATATCTGAGACATCTGATTTTTGTAAAGACACAATGACTCTAAAGTGCTGTGTTTGTCCATCTATTTAGTATACATCTGCATTAACATACGATGGAGTACTTGTGATGGCTGAAACTTTCCGTAATCTCAGAAGACAGAAAATTGATATTTCAAGGAGAGGAAATGCTGGTGATTGTCTCGCTAACCCTGCGGCTCCATGGGGTCAAGGCATTGATATGGAGAGGACATTAAAACAGGTAAATGTAGGCTTTTATTCTGGTGATCCTTGTGAATATTAGATACTAGTTGATTTGGAACGATGTGTTTTGGAAGCTGTTATACACAATAGTGGTAGAAGTTTTGGTGGTTCTGGTTTATAACTTGGAATGATGGCAAAGAGAAGCTGCTACTGTTTGAAACTACTCTTGGTTTTGTTAAGGTAGTTGAGACTTCCTCCACTGAACTGGTGAGCTCATCTGTTGCTTTTTCATATAAGTAGTACAGATACTGTCATTTAAGGAAGAAAAACACAGCTACATAATACAACCTTTCAAATACGTTTCTGTCATCTTGAATAAAAGTGGATTTCTCCTAGGGAAATCACCTAGATAGTACATTTTTCTTCAAAAAGAAATAACCCAGAGCTGTTGTTATCTGATGTCAGGATTTTGAATTCCTGATGAATATGGATGCCTGGAAAGTTCCAGATCTCTGTCAAGATGATTTAGCCTTTCCTTTGAATGGGAGAGCAAGAAAACAAAAATCCTGCAGTAGAATTAAAATTATTGCAAATGAGTAGGCTCACTCCACTCAGGAGAAACTGCTGAGGAGAAGTGGCTGCTGACAGAGCTGGCAGCTCCGTGCCTCGAAGTCAGGGTTTCAGCTGTCAGAGACAGGAAAGGACAGAGGGAAGAAATAAGTGGTTTAAATCCACATTCTGACTCTTAGGGATAGGAATAAAGCATTTTGTATGCTCCACATACTCCATGCAGATGCACAGATCTGTAACAATTGTGAGAAGCATGAAGTCAGCCTTATGTGTTAGAGAAGACAGCACAAGCCTGGAAATCCAGCCAAAGAGGTTTTCATGGCTGGATCCTGATACAATCAAAGCCAGCAGCAATATAGCTGTGGCCTCTTTGGGATGAATACCACACTCTGGGTATGCCCTGCTGAGGCAGTAAAGCACTGAAAATCAAAACCAAATAGTTCTGTTTTCAGCTGAGACACAGGTGGTGAGAAAATGCCACAGACAGCCTTATGGCTTTACATCTGTCCTTCTCCACTCTGAGGCTTTGCAAACACTCTTATCAGGCTTTGTGCATGTCCTCTGTCTTCTATGACAGTAAACCGCTTTTCTGTGGTCAAAGTTTACCTTGATGAGCAATGTATACTCAATTTATACATTCAATCCACTGGAGTGTAAGTTTAAAAAGCTATGTAACAGGCTGAACATTCTTTAGGTTTATTTCATGTGATCCAAAATATTCTCCTGCAGTTGGAAAGTGCTGAAGCTGCACAGCCTGAAAGAAGAGAAAGTCCATTATGTGTCTTTGTTGGCCCTTAGATACTGGCATATCTAAGCCTATTTTGAGCATAACTGGGTATGACAAAGGAAACATAACCAACTTTTCTTTGCTTTATAATGCCTTTGTATTGTAGAGTAGTGTCATTACGGTAATGTAAGGACATAGCCAAGATAACTTGAACAATTCTGTGACATTTGAAATAGACAATGTAAGGCTGGGTCTTCATGATGCTTTTTCTTCCATTTGTAGGTTCGAATACAAGGATTGACAGGAAATGTTCAGTTTGACCATTATGGTCGCAGAGTCAACTACACCATGGATGTCTTTGAGCTGAAGAACACAGGCCCTCGAAAGGTACATGCTACGTTTGCTGTCCTGATATCATATAAATGAGTTAAATATGATGAAATGATTATGCGAACTTAGACTAAAGTGGAGTCTGCATGCTTAAAAAAAAAAGATGCCATATGGAATGAATGCATAATATTTCCAGTGGAAGTAGATTTAAACTGTGTTTTCTACTAGATGCTATTATTCGGTGCAACAAATTGAGGAGCGCAAAAGCAAGTAGGCATCTTGGAGAGGTGGGATTTCAGTCAGTCAAGCTTACTAATGAAAAGCATCTGGATGGCACATGACTGTGCCAATGGGTGATGGAAAATGGTCTGAAGTCTGACCAGTAGATACATGTTACACCTTTTTCAAAGACTCCTTGTGAATTACTGGTATTTTTAGGTGGGGTTATTCATATATTTTGTGTAAGCATGAATCATAGACTGTAACTAATAAAGGGCTTTTAGGAGGAAAAGGAGAGGAGAGAGAAGGAAGAATTCCCTTACTACTGCTGAAATTAATTGCAGTATCTAATCCTGTCTGCTTGATTTGTTGCTTGTAAACAAGTTAGGCAAATGCACAATAATATATGTCTAAGCAAATCCTTCGTGTCTAAATGCATATAGCTTATCACTGAGACTTCCATAGTACAAAACAATTACAGAACAGGAAACACTTGCAGGCTCAAGGATATTATTTCCTTTGGAGGTACTGTGGCCTGTATTTGAGGTCATCAAAGTAGCAAAAGTGAGAAGATGATGGTGAATAAGATGGCTACCTGAGTAAGGCCAAAGCAATTGGAACTGAATTAAGTTGTCCTCTGCTGTCAGGCCAGAGGAAAGAAACCTAATAAATAATACCCTGAGTGAACTGTGTGTCCCCAAAAACAGTCACATCCCGTAGTGATGAGGAGGCAAAGTGATAAACTATAGACCCAGAGCAGTATTACACACTGGGGTGAATAAATTACCAGTATATCACAGTACAGAGTTGTGGACCAAACATGTGTCTATGTATGAGGTACAGTTGCCTTTTGAAGGTATGACAGGTGGCTGAAAAATAAACTGGGAAAGGTAAGTCCACCTTCCTTCTCTCTTGAGAAGCCCAGTGACTTCTGCCAGGCAAAGTGTCTGACCTTACTGCCACTGCTGCTCCCTTCCTGGATCTACGCTGCTCTTTTGGCAGCCAGGAGGATGTATGGGTGGCTGGGGTTCCTCAAAGGCAAGTGATGAAATGCAACCTTTCCATCCCCAATTCCCAATTGTACAGGAGAGAAAGCAAAGTGGAAAAGATGTGGATAATTAGGTCACAACTTTAGGGAATTTGCGTGGCAGTGCACTGTGAAAAATGGCCTGTGGTTCCAGTTTCAACATTTGTCACCTGTTTTGGGAGAGGTGTCTGACTGGCACAACTGCAGGGATATTCTGATTCATACTTCTTGCCTGTGATTTCAGGGGAGGGTGGCTGCTAATAGAAGAGCTATGGCTGTATGGCTAGAGGCCTACAGTGGTTTTTATTACCTTTTCAGACATCCCTCTCTGCCACTCTTAAGCCATTACCTGTCTTCAATATAACACACCATAACAGCTTTGACAGATCTGGCTACTCACAAGAATTTATTTCTCATGTATTACATAGTATTTTATATGTGATCCCTGGACCAATTCTGTACTCCAGCCTGACAAATCCTATATAATACATGAGAAATTGCTATACTTAATTGAACTAAGAGGCCTTCACTTTTAATATCTTCTTCTCACGTCCTACATAACATGACTTATGAGTCACCCAGCAGTATCTTTCAAGACTAGCCTTTACAGAGTAACACATGCCTCTAATCTTTCAAAAAGTGATTTTTGTTGCTTACAGCTTTAAAGATGTGAACAGAGCATTATAAAATGGCACAGCTGTTCACAGAGAGAGTTCTGTATAGTTGAGTAAAATGGGAAATAGTAGCCACTGCTTGTATTAGTTTTATTTATGAAGCCTTTCTTACTTGGTCCTTGTCTGCAGAACAGTAACGTGCTGGTGAGGCTACCTTATCTGTCTGGAGAGATTGTTCATTGTTCCACTGTGTTCTTTGTGATCAGGTGCCTAGGTCCACTGTAGTGTCACCTGAACCTGTTCTGGGCAACTGGCTCTAGGTTAAACAGGGGTATCGGACCAAATGACCTAAAGGCATCCTTTTCCACCTCAGTCATTTTGTGATTCTATCATTCATCATGTCATCAAGATATTAGTTTCATTAAAAAGAAGGAAAAAAAAAAAGTAAAGTCTATAAATATACATGCACATGCACAAGCCAGTCTAAGATATGGCTTCTGAATTCCAACTTGGACAACTAATATAACAATTGGCTGTCAATTCTTTTTACTATTCTATTGCCCTCACTGACTTGGGGGCTTCAGCTGGAGTGCTTCAGTGGTTGCTACAAGGCACACAAGCCTTCAGAAATTACACTATTCATTCAAATGCAAAAACTGTTTTGACAAATTTACTTCTAGGCAGATGTTTTTGCAGTATTGTTTCCTGAAAGACAAATTCAAGCTCTATATGAGTCGATGTAAGTGCTATAAAGTCCAATTGCAATCCAAATAGAATTGGATGTACTTTAATAGTTGAAGTCAATCCTATCCTCTGAGGAGTTTTTTAGATTGGAGATGAGGTATTTATAGGAAAGCATATTATTATTCAGTGCTCTCACAGTGGCTGTGAATCTATAGTCTCATTCAAGTGTCATGATATATCTTACATATTTATTCAGTAATCTGGTTCCAGTTACTTTATTGCAGGTTAGAGATGCACACGTGAAAGCTCGCACCAAGCAGACAAGCTAAAAGTCCTTTAAAAATTGCCTGCCTTCCTCAGAAACCTTCTTTATCTCTTTCTGGCACTTATGTTTAGAACACAGTGCATCACTCATTCTCTGTTTTGCTGCCAAAATTTCCAACTGCGAGGAATTGCACAATTGAAAACAATCATTTGCTGTTATAATGAGCTTCCCAAGTTCCAGGCTTTGGTGTAGATATTCTGCCTTTACCTGGTCACAGCTTTTTGTCAAGAACTTGACATTTCCAGTTATCAGTTATATCTGTGACTATGGCTGTCTCCATGAAGAGTATTTTTTAGCAGTACATCCTGCTAGGAAAAAAACCTCCCTCTCCATTATTCTCAGCAGTGTCGAAGCTTCCTGTTAGCTGCAGAGACATAAACCAAGGCTTTTGTGCTGCAATAGCAATTGCAAAGAGAAAAGGAACATTTCAGCTAAATATACCAGAAGAGTTTGTGCTTGTTTGCTTTACTGATTAAAAAAAAGAATTCACTCATATTCAATCACAGTCATTCATACTGATTCCTGCAGTATTTGTAATTTTCTGTGGTGAATGTGTCTGCACACTGCTCTAGGGACTGCTAAGATACTTGCCTCTCCATTTTTTTTTTTTCTTCCAAAAAGTAAATTAATGAAAAAGTAAGTGTTAAAATCAAGAGGAAGGTTGGCTGGTTTATGAATATTCAGAATTCTTTAATGCTTATGAGACCAGGAACTAAAAGCTGCCCCGTGCACTTCTGGACTTTCACATCACATCACAGCACTGCATCAATCTGAACATGATTTTTCTCTACATCATGAAGGCACAATCCTATGTGATGGTGATTTTTTTTTTTTTTTTTTTTTTTTTTTTTTGGGTCAGGCTATATGGGGAGTTGTAAGTGTTCATTGAGCAGTGCTGAAAAGCATCAATAAAAGTTTGAAGACAAATTTCCTTTTCTTAGGCTGCCTTCATCCCATCTGGCCTTATATCAAGTGCTGCATTCCTGGGCCCTCAAAGGAAAGGATGTTGACTCACGTCTTGTGCCCAGCAGCACTGCTGCCAATGCACAGGGTGCAGCTGCAGGCTGTACTGAATACCAGAGGTGTGCACGGCAAGGAGCAATATCTGTGTGTAAAAGAAGGATTCTGAATGCAGGCATAGCACTTTTGATTTCTTTTTTTCACCATGGGAATACAAGAATGAGAGATTCAAACCTGGCTTTAGAGTAGTTCGGCACCAGCCATGAACAAAGGCAGATGTTTCACCTTAAGGCTGCCTGAGGAAACTTTTTGGCAGCCCAAACGCATCCATGGTGAGGAAAACCTGATATGTTCCACATTTCTGCAGCCACTTACTATACATACTTTTATTGGAGTGAAATCACTCACTATGCTATAGAGTTAGTGGGGAAAACAAGCACTTTTCTAGAAGGGGTGCTTATCCTGCATGTGAGTTTAAAGAAAACTTGAACAACAGTGTTAATATAGGTACTAAAGGTCAATGTTGGCACTTAAATGGAACAAGCTGGGTGTAAGTCTCTGTTTGGTTCTCCTGGGGGGCCCACGTTGCAGCAGGGAATTAAGATCTGCAGTTGAACTGCAGAGCTGTCATCTGGATGTCACTGACTCCTACAGGACCAGAAGATCTGGAGGATTAGTAAATGAAAAATTCTTTGTGGACAGAAAAAAATCTTACATCTTGCTTATGCCCCAGGAAACGTTCACATTATTGGAAATAAGATTTAGTTTGTGCCTCTGGTCAAAGTAAGTAGCCCAGATCATTGAAGAGCAGCTGAGCCCCAGTGATATGGGGTCTGGTTGTGCAGCAGTGGTACAAAATGGTACTCAGAGTGATAGGTAAGTACTGCCATGTGCCTGTCTATGAGCGTGACAGTACTTCCTTTGGTACAAAATTCTCTTTAGATCACTCTGTTCTCCTTATAATAATTTAGATTTGCAATTATACAGAATACAGACTTTTCTACTGGAGATTGCATGGATTTTGTTTTGCAGGTTGGTTATTGGAACGATATGGATAAATTAGTTTTGATTCAGCATGAACCTACACTTGGAAATGACACTGCAGCTATGGAAAATAGAACAGTAGTTGTCACTACAATTTTGGTAAGGTGTTTTGATTTTTTTTTTAATGCTTATATTGGTGTGTGACAAAATCTCATTTCTAGTTACAGTCCACTTTAGCCTGGCAGTTCCCAGGTTAGTGGGAGGGTGAGAGCCATATATGCCAATTATCATAACTGTTATATCTATAGAGAGTTCTTTGGTATGCATTTAATATAATGATTCACTTGAAATATTTTTTTAATTGAGATGCAATTATTATTTCCCTTTATTCTGTTTTTTTTTCATTTTTTACTAAATTGTCTCATAAATAGAACTTCTAGTTGATAAAACTCGACTCACAAGAAACCGTAGGAAAAGAAAAACCTGAAACTTCTGAGTGATAGAATTGAACAGAGTACGAAACAAGATGTCTGTAGTTCCAATGTCTCTTCTTGTTGATACAATGTAAATTCAAAACTGATGTTAGCAAGAGCTAAAATGTTAAGCATGATAGTTCAGCCAGTCAGAACTGGATTACTTACATTTAATTCTGAATGAAAACATGAATCTAATAGATACATTAGAACATATTTTTTAATATGTTTACTCAACATTTCAGTAAAATTTTCATTGTAATAAAATATAGATTTGGGGGTTGATCTTGCAGTGCTACTGATGTTTTTAAAGAGTGGTTGCAAAGTTGAATGCAGTTGTTTGATTCATTTACTCTTTTAATGCATAGCTTTTTTAAAAAGCATTGTTTGTTGCAAATCTGTGTTTTAAACAAAATATTTAGCAATTTTCCCTCTCAAGTCAGACATGCCCTTTTAAGCTGATATTTGTCAAAGCCAACTGGCAAAGAGTGACCTTTACCTGACCGCTTTTAAGATTTTACATCTCAGTTCACTGCCCTTTTCACGTGCTTCATTTAGACAAGACACTTTAACCCTTTAGAATAAGCTGTGTCTCCAATGGAAAGGAATATTCTGCATGTGTTAGAAAGCAATAAGTTTTCTAATTTAATATGCATTTGAAAATAAGCCAAAGGAAAGTATCAAGACATTTTCTTACTCAGAAATGCAGTTAGTTACTAGATTTACAGCAGTGTGAATACAATAATTATGTCTTAACAAATCTGCTGTTGAAGATTATCATTCCAGGATGCAAACCAGCCAAACTACTGTACAGAAATTCAGAGTGTAACTCCTAACCAAACTGTGTACCTTTTGATTTAATTTTAATTTTTTTGCATGGGACATTTAAAATATATGTGTCTTTTTCCTAAAAAAAAAAAAAAAAAAAAAAAAAGACTTGGTGATGGAAAAAAAATACTTCAGTACAGTCCTCCTCTTTTCAGCCTCTGATGAAGAATCCTATTTTAAGAAATTGATCAAGGAAGAAAAGAGTCCCAAGATGCTGCGAACATTCCTATCTAAGGCTCGAGTATTAACCACCAGTCTAGTAGCATTGAGCTAATTTTTCCATATGGATTACTGTTCCTCTGACTGGATGACCAGGCACTGAACCACCAAGAAAAGTTCTGAGACAAATCTGAAATATCTAGAACAGATGACGTAAACCTTCAACTTTGCCAAGCTGAGAAGAGAACGATGTGAATAACATGCTTTCAGTCGAAATTTTCCTCTTATACCAATCCTGATTTCTTTGACTGAAGCTGCCATACATGAATACTGTAATTTCTATAAATAGCTCCAAGTTTAGGAGAAGCAAGTAAAAAAATATAATGAAAAATAATATAGGAGGTTCCTGTTTGACAGAAAGGGGGGGAAAAAAAGAGAAAACGAGAAAGCTTTTAAAATGTGTTACCTTGCCTGTCCTGTTTGCATTGAAGCATTTTGATGTGCATAATAAATGTTATCTTCAAAAGAACTTTTCCAGTTCCTGTATTGAAAGGACTGGTGAGATCATTTTCGAAACCAAAAAGCTGAATTAATATTCCAAAGCATGCCCTGTGTTTATGCAGCATGTCATTTTGGGATAAATGCAGTTACTTGAAAGCAGCTCTGCTTCTTGACCAAAAGTGTCCCCTTTCAGTGTTTCAAAACCACAGTGCAAGAGAAATATATCAGAATTTGGTTTGAATAAGAATATATGGTGAATTATGCCTTATCATGCCCATCTCCTACTGGGAGCTGCCAACATGATGCTGACGGCAGATAAGAATGATGGTCAGAATGATGATTCTTACCATTGGCCTGTCAGGGCAATGTATTTAGCATCCATAAGCATATGATCACACACACAAAGAAAAGATATATTTAATCAGAATAACTTTCAGAATGCTGTTACTTTGCTCTTCTCTGTATTATAGTCATGCTGCAAATGCCAAGCAGAGACTTTTTTTCACCTCTTCATTGCCATCTTCACGTTGAAGAGAAGTTGAACCGTTGTAATGACACATACAATTTTGGTTGTGTGCTTATTTTCTGACAGTAAACTGAAGAGCTTCTGCAGCCAATGCTGTCAGGCTTTTCAGTCTTCAAAGGCAGGTGTTGCAGCACAAGAAAAGTTTACCAGTTTCAGCATAGGTTGTTTTTATTTTTGCCTGAAGCCAAATAGCACAAGTTGATTTGCCCACTGTTTCCTCTGGTTTTATGTGCCTATGCTTACTTTGCTGTAGCGTGGCTGTGTGGCTATTGCATAGAAGGTGCATTACGACATTGTGATAATGAGCTCTGCACTCAGTGTGATGTTTGCTGCCTGGCAAAGTGTTTAGTTCATTTGTAACACAGCAAGAGCACATAGAATTCATTTTATAGGTTTGGTTTAGTGCATAGGCGCTCAACCTATCTCTGATTAGTCATAGGGTAAAGGAACAACCCAGAGAAAGGTTCGGGGGCAGCTGATGAGTTTAACTCTACCAGCAGCTGTGCAATCCTGCTTTTTATGGTTACTGTGAGAGACCTGTGTCTAGAACCCAGCCTTCTGCACATCTGACCCTCTAGAAGGGACAGATTTTTCACCTGTGCAGAGAAGCAGTCCCTTGGTGGGTGAAGCTGGGGCCTCCATGTGCACAGCAGACTCATTGTATGACTGGAGAAGGGACATCATGTGCAGATCTCCTCTAACATGAGAGATTTATCCAGCTGGGAAGAATGATCATCTCTAAGCTATCAAGTTGAGAAATATGGTGATAAGTTGTTGAGGTAGAGTATAGGGGAGTAGGCTGGAAAGACCTCTCCAGACTCTCTAATCAATTTCATGACAGAGCCAACTCTCTACCTACTTTGAGACTGCAAAAGTAAAAAAATCCCAAAAATCTTTTAGAATCAAAGCTCTGTCCAAGAGCTGCATCTACATTGTGACTTCCAGCTCAATATTTTAATGAGGTAGTCAGTGTTGGCAGATGAAGCTTTAAGGGCAGGATTCAGTTCAAGACTGAGTCACCTAAATGTAAATTACTTTATAAAGGTATTGATTCAGTTGCCCACTTACAAGCACTCAGTGACATTTAAGTTCCTTAGGGTTTACTGCCATTTCCTACACTGGCAGGATGACACTTGTCCATCTCATGCCATATATGACCACTCCATCTAGATGTCTCAGATAGTGTATATTGTTTCAGGCATATGGGATAAATTGTGCCCCAATCTGAGTTTTTGTCACAGTTGACAAAGGTTCAGAAATTGAGTGAATAGCCTATAGGTGGATGCCTGTCACTGAGGATATCATACATATCCATAAAGGAGCAGCACAAAGGACCTGCAGAACAGTACTTGCCTACCTTAGGGAGACTCAGATGTCAGGTAACCTTCATGAGGTAACTAAGAGCCACTCTCTTTTTTTTGCCTCTTAATGGAGTCTTACCTCAAAAATTCTGACTATAGCCTTCTTCCTCATAATAGAAAAATATTTTTTCATTATATAAATTTTATTAAATAAATCCTTGAATAGACTGGAGGAAAAAAAAAACAAAGTTTGTTGCATGACAATGAGAAAAACTTCAGTCCGAATCCTGGAGACTTTATTAAAAAAGACAGAAAAAAAATACCAAAACAAAATGCAAGACCCAAAAACCATTACATTGGCATCTACAGAAGTTTCTTTCAGTATAAAGTGTGATAATATGTGCCACTCCTCTTGTAAAAATGAGACATTTTCTTGCACAAATACCTGTCACTTTTACCAATTATATTTAGAATCTTTAAGGATTTTGAAATGAACTTTAGAATAGGAAAGCCAAACATAGATGTGTTTGCTACTTGAGTTAGTTACTTTCTCCAGCCTCCCTTATAGTATGAATCATCAGCTGTGAACATTTTACTGTACAGATGAATTTGTGGCAATGTGGTGGAATGATCTGTTTACATCTACAAAGGTAACTGTTGCAGACATCAACTTGTATTTACAAATGTTAAGAATTGTTATAAAATTGTGAATTATATAAGTAAAGCTTGCACCGTTTCAAACATCTGTTCCGTCCTAGTCATTGATCATTTCAATGTGGACTTTGCCTTGATTCGCTACCCCATAGAATATTGTTAAGCAGCCGAAGTCTGGCAAGTATTGCGGTGTGCAACCTCACTCAGCAGTAAGTCAAACCTGTGCTTTACATCTGTAGGTGTCGTAGTGTTTTTTAAAGAGCAGACAGAATACTTTTACTGCCCCATAAGAGTAGAAATGAAATGCTCTCAAACTGGAAAAAAAAATACAGAGTTGTATTTGAAAAAAGATACAGAAAAATTACAGAGCATGCATAGGATACCTGACAACTTCCTTAAACCTTCCCCCAGCCCAACTAATCTACAATCTCCAATGCTCATCTTTTCTTCCCCCTGGTGCCCCTGCCACCCTTAGGCCTAAACAGGCCTCTGCAGGTCATAACCAGGTCCACTCCCTTCATGTTTACCTAGATATGTAGCTCTCACCAGAGACAGCAGGCAGAAGGGAGAGAAAAGAACAAGTTGGCCTTGCTGCCAGCTTATAAAGAGATAGCAGAATTATAGGGTTAAATAGCAATGTTACACTTTTCTGGGTCATAGAATCAAGCAGGTTGGAAGAGACCTCCAAGATCATCCACTCCAACCTAGCACCCAGCCCTAGCCAATCAACTAGACCATGGCACTCAGTGCCTCATCCAGGCTTTTCTTGAACACCTCCAGGGACGGTGACTCCACCACCTCCCTGGGCAGCCCATTCCAATGCCAATCACTCTCTCTGTGAAGAACTTCCTCCTAACATCCAGCCTATATCTCCCCTGGCACAACTTGAGACTGTGTCCCCTTGTTCTATTGCTGGTTGTCTGGGAGAAGAGACCAACCTCCACCTGGCTACAACCTCCCTTCAGGTCCACTCCCTGGACTCCTCTAGTCCCTAGAGGATATTTTAACTCTTGTAAATAACAGTAGGTTAAGACTTTATAGTTCAAAAATGTAGTAAATACAAAGGTGGTGAGGAGAGGTAATATTTTTGTTAGACAAGATGCTACAACTGGAAACAGTGCTGAATCATGCCTTCTGTTTTCAACTATTGCAGCTGGTCTAATAGAAGATGTTAGCTCTCCATAGATGTCTTGCACCATGTACATCTTTAGACCAGTGTGGTTACACTAGCATTACTACTGATTTAGAAAATGCTATTCTAATAAATTATACAGAAAAAAAACCCAAACCCAACATTTTTTCAGTGCCACAGATAGAAAAGAACATCAAGATATGGCTGAGTACATGCTATTGATCAATGCAGATATTTCATAACTTGGCAGTTTGTCCTTGCAAGTTCATCCAAGTTGCCTTTTAGCAAACAAGTAAAACTTGCATTTCAGTGCCCTGATGTTTTTATAATAACATCTGCATGCTTCATGTGTTTGAAACACTCCTAAAGTCTGAAATGTACAGTATTTAAAACTAGTGCTACTACTTGATTTTTTTTGAACAGTTTTTATCACATTCAGTCCCACCCATAACCCCCCACTAGATTCTACCTTGAATATAGTACTTTTATACTTATATATATATATATATATAATTTTTTTTTTGGCAGGTAAACTAGCACAACAGTTAAAGAAACTTATTCAATCTATGTAGAACAGATAAGAGGGGAAGGACACTAGAGTAAGCAAAAGATGTAAATGTTCCCGTATACTTTTAATTGTATCATTTCACGCTGGCAGATCTCGCTCAGTTCTGAGTTCTCCAGTGTGCTTTCTTTAAAGCTATCACAGCAAGAGCTGCTACCTACCCCATGAGAGAATTCCATTTGTGAGATGTTTCTTGCTTTATTTTGCTCTAAATCATTAAGATCAATGTGTAGACAGAGAATTGGATGGGGAGAGAACCAATGCATTTCCTCCAAGTGACCCAGCAATTTCCTGCCTGAAGTCAGGTCTTGGTGGTCCCTCCACTGTATAAAATTGCTGCTGCTTGCACCTGCCAAGGGCAGTACTTGTCCCCACTGCTTCTAAGTGTTTCCTCAAAGAACTCACGCGGGGGAGGGCTGAAGTTTATTTAGCCTTTAACAGGAAAAATAAAGCATCTGTTATCTTGCTGTGCTGTGCAGCCCTGTCAGTGATGAGGTGCACAGAGCATAGTGTCTGGGTCTGGGGAGAAGTAGCAGGCCTTCCCTGTTCTGTCTGCTTTGTGTCTCTCTCCAGAATTATTATTTCCTCATGTGACTAATTTTAGGCCGTTGTCTTGGGATTTATAAGAAGAGCTAACAGTCACTAGCTCTGATCTTTGAAAAATAAAATTGCCTTTGAGATGTGGCAAGCAATTACAGCTGAAGCTTGTAAAAAGAGTTCACAAGTGCAGGACACCGGGCAAGACTTGGTTGTGTTTCTAACTAGCAGTTGGCTAAGTCACAATCAGTTGCCTGATCATTTTTAACCATTTTTGAGTAGTAGTATATGTAGAAAGACACAGATTTTGGTGTTTCCTTCCTGAGAACAAACAACCTAACTGAACGAGAAACATTTGATTCATTGCCCAAAATCCTTTCCAAATCCATACTTCAGAACCCCATGTCCCTCCCTCCCTCTTGAAGACAGATTTTTGAGATGAAACTGATTTATCTGGGGATAGGAATACAAGAAATAGTGCAGGCTGTGGGTAATACTCAGCAGTTATCCTTTAAAGACACAAACTCTTCACAGGCAAAGGCATTGCACTGCATCACTTCAGTGATTACAGTGTGTAGTTAATGCTCTAGCTCAGTGGTTTTCTCAATACCTAGGTCATCACATCAGCATAACAGCTTGTTTTGTGATTGCTCCTGTTTTAGAAGTCCTTGATAATCCATAGCTGTGCACTGGTCATAACTATGTACTCAAGAAATCTGACAACCTGCTATTGTCACCCTCAAATTTCTCTGGCCAATTGTTGTATACATGTCAAGGAACCAGGCAGTCAGGCAGTGTTTGATTTTGGAAGTGATCATTGTGGACGCTCTTCTATGCTGTGTGGTTCTTTTGCTGAAGTAATGGCCATAACAACACTGAATTACTGCTGAGGAAATGTGGCCCAAAAGAAGAGATGTCCATAGCAGAAAATAACATGAGGACGTGATGGGAAGAGAGGTGTTCTGGAAATACATTTGAGAGTAAAACATGCTTGCAATACTTGGGAATCTGTTCTTAAGAAAACACCAGCATTTCCCCATTCTCAAAGTGTGTTGAGTTTAGTCTGGAACCTTTATTTCACAGAGAACTAAATGAACTACACAACTTTCTCTGATACTGCACAAATCTCTGTTCTGCCAGAGGTGGGTTCTGGGCAGATACCACAGGGAATAAACTTACATAAGAAAAGAGGTTAGTGCCTCTTATGTATAACCTCTCTTTTCTGATTCTCTACCTTTTCACCTTGTAATAATAAATGAAAGATACTGTTTAGGTTTGCCTATCAAGTTCTTCATTGAGTGGACCCACACTCCGCTAATATTGGTATCTGAAAGGAAAAAGGGTACCTGACACACTGAAAAAAAAAAAAGAGATTGGGATTGCTTTATTTTAGTCTGTTTCTGTGTAATGCCACAAAGCCCCCACTGGTAAACACCTAACACAGGTGACAAAATTGCTCTTCCTTACAGATGATGTTGATGTAGTTTCAGTGAAGCAGAAATTCTCAGACAACACGTTTACCTTTATTTTTTAACTAATTATGTATGTAGGAAAGATGTGAATAGGGCAGAGTACAACAAAGGTTAGTGTCAAAAAACCCAACATAAGTCAGGGCTAGCACAGAGAAAGTGTTAAGTTGCCAGTATTTTGGGATGTAAATTCAGACAAAGGGTGACATTAATGGCAAGTATGTTATTTAGAACTGGCTATGAATATGGATTATCTGAAGTAATTTAAAATGCCACCCGAAAGTGTAGTTTTACATAATGATTGCTGAAGTCTGGGGGAAAAAAAATGACCTTGTTTTTGCAATGTAACTTTGATTTCTCAGGCACATAATGTTCACTGTTGTGATTGTATGGTTTACACATGGAATGTAAGATCCATTTTTGAGACAGATTTTATGTGTTTCCAGTGGCATTCATCATCCACAAATATTTTGGTACATCTTTTTCATGCAGCATGTAACATCAATGCCAGCTTAATACTTTTCTGTCCGTGCATATTGTTTAGATTCATCCTAAAAGACCTTGCAGAATCTTCATTGTTCATTCAGAGAGGAAGATATGTGTTTGCTCAGAAGCATATTTCTGTGTTCTCACTAAAATGTATGTAACTCCTAGTGACAAGAAAGCATATCATCCAGGCTGTGAATCTGTAATTACAGACAGTAACCACACTAAGTTAAAGTATATGCTTACTTGCTGAAGTCAAAATTGTAAATTCTACCTTGTGTTATCCCACAGTCATCTACAGTGTATAGGTTCAATCTCTATTCAGGCTTTAAATTTAGCATATACAGCACTAAGCTCTTTCGTTTGAAACAAAGTAAAATTTACATGCATTCTTGGTAGCCTTTGTGTTCATAATTTATAAGGTTGATAAATACTGTGGAATGTGTGAGTGAAATTACAGTGTAAATAGTGTACCCTTCCAGAATGTATTTCTGTTCATACATTTTAATTTAAATGTGCTAATACTCTCCCTGAACTTCTGGTAAAATGTCTGTTGTTCATTCAGTCAGTAGATGATGTGTTGCTTTTCAGAGTATGTTCTATATACTTCTCCTTTACAGTTCTACTTCTTTCATTATAGGAAGCCCCATATGTTATGTTCAAGAAAAACCATGATACATTTGAAGGGAATGACAAGTTTGAAGGATACTGTGTAGATCTGGCGTCAGAAATTGCAAAACATATTGGTATCAAGTACAAAATTGCCATTGTTCCTGATGGAAAATATGGAGCAAGGGATCCAGAGACAAAAATCTGGAATGGGATGGTGGGAGAACTTGTTTATGGGGTAAGCATACCAGTTTTTAAAGCAGGATTTAATTTGTCATAGTATTAGTCATTAAATAGGAAGTATATGTGCATTTTATTAACCTTGGGGGTCACAGAAAAGAAGCAGAGTTCTGTTTCACGTCTTTGTGCTTTCATGTATTTTCAAGAGAAAATCGAATAGTTTCATGAGAATTCTACTATTGATTCAACTAGCACCTTGTAATATTAGAACATCCATCGCTTGCACACCCCTTTAAAAATCATTGCTGTTAGAGACCATCTTTTCCTGGTACATTGCAAAATGAGTATAACTCATTTATTCATTTTTCATGGAATGGTGGACAGATCTTGTAGAAAAGATAGGACTCTTGGCCTAGTTTGAGAAACAGATAATCCACCATCATATATTAAACATACAGAAAAATCACTCCAGACAAGTACACAGTTAAGCATTTCAGATTTAAGACACATCTCTAACAAAATTTAAGAGCAAACCTAATTTCTTATACAACCCTGTGTTATACAGGGATATGGAGACTCTTCAGAATAGCATAACTGGTAACAATTTTGTTGTGATATTTAGTAAGAGTAGTTCTAACAAACCCAAGTAAATATTTGCAGCATCTGGTATTACCAGAAGTAAAGTCACAGAATCGCAGAAACATTCAGGCTGGAAAAGACCCTCAGGATCACCAAGTACAACCAATAACCCTTACTCTGCAAGGTTGACCCTAAACCGTATCTCCAAGCACCACGTCCGAACTAAACACATCCAGGGTTGGTGACTCCACCACCTCCCTGGGCAGCTCATTCCAATGCCTGACCACTCTTGCTGGAAGAACAAATGTCCTGATGTCCAGTCTGAACCTACCCAGTTGCAGCTTGAGGCCATTCCCTCTTGTTCTACCACCAGTTACCTGTGAGAAGGGTCCAGCAGCAGCCACTCCACAGAGTCAGGTCTCCTCTCAGGCTCCTCTTCTTCAAAATAAACAGCCCTAGCTCCTTCAGTTGCTCCTCATAAGATTTATTCTCCAGGCTTTTCAGCAGTTTTGATGCCCTCCTCTGCACTCGCTCCAGTACTCTGACATCTGTCTTGTATTGAGGTGCCCCAAACTGAGAACAGTACTCAAGCTGTGGCCTTGAGTCTCAAACTCAGAGCTGTGTTTGCTGATGGTTGCAGTTGATACATTGAGAACAGACCAGAATTCTTACAGAAACTTCTTTTCAGTCATGGAATAAAAAAACAAAAACAATCAAAAAACCCAAACAAATTAAAAAAAAAAACCCACCCCAAAAATAACAACAAAAACCCCCACTTGCTAAAATTATTCATGTGAGAATACTTCTTCCAGTGAGCTTGTAACATGCCTCAGCCTCCCTATAAAAACCACTCCACACCAATTGGGCCATCTACAGTTGCAGTTTTTGCAATTTCAGTGACAGTGCCATGTAAGGCAAAAGCCAAGTGGCTTTTCTAGCAGCTCCATTGCTGTTCCCTTCTGTCAGCTAAATACAGCTGGTAAATTTTGTCAAAGAAGTCTTCTCCACTAGCTTCAGTTCAGGAGACTTGTCAACATGAAACAGATGATGTGCTGTAGGAAATGGTGTTCCTGAGTTTTGTTGATTTCCACGTGAGAATGGGAAGGTTGTACCAGCCTCGCAAAATGCTTTACGCTCTTGGAAATTCGCTTGTGTCTCTAGTGCATGGAAAAGCTGAACGATCACCAAGCATGTATATTGACTTGAAAGCAGCTCGACTGTCAGGATGTTAAAAGTCAAGGCTTTTTCAATCTCAGTTTATCAAAATGGAAGTCACCTCTTGTCTGGCTTTCAACTGCAATAGCAAACACATGAATGTCGATGTCTGTGCACTGTTTGAGACCATTAAGGTTTTTAAATCATTTGAGAAATCATGCAAACTGTGAGAAAAATCTCTTACCTAGAGGCCTAGCTTCAGGGGCCTGTCATCTAGCTGAAGAAGAATACAGGAAACTTGAAATTTCATTTTAGTGTTGTGCTTGGGGCAGAGGGGGTTATTCCTTTTATCTTGACAATTTTACCTCAGCAAACCCAAACTGCCTAAGAACTAGACTGAAGTACAAAGTGCTGCTAGGAAGCTCACTCAGAGGTTCATGCCAGTACAGGAATATGACCTGTGGATGTTAACATAGCAACAGAACTTACAGGCATAAAGAACATGTGGGAAATCACCTGCTTGAAGAGGACATTCCAGAATACATTCTCAGTGATTCACTTTTTATAGTGGAAAATAAGAAAGTGAAGGTTCTTTAAAGTTTTGATGGCCAGGTTTAAAAGATCCTGCACAATTATCTGTTTAGGAAGGCCATACTGTGTGATTCTCAGATTTAGCTCTGGGAATAGCTGCAGTAAAGGTCTTTGAGCTGTTTTCTTTATTGAAAGGGCTGAAGAAGTCTGCTTTTGCCCACTGTGTTTACTGTCCAAAGGCTCCTTGAGGCTATATCTATCCCAGTATATCAGTGGCACCAGGGAGTGTCCTTGGGCACAAGAATTTACCTAACTGCTAAATTTCAACAAATGCCCCTTATATTTTGGCCTGTAATTAATAGCCAAAACAATTTCTGAGCCCAACTGGATGCCAGGAAGGGGAGAGCCCACTCCATATAATCATCTTGAATGCAGCCATGCTGCGTTAGAGGTTAAATGACTTTCATGGTAGTGACACATAGTGATACCCTGTGCCAGCTGGCCTGAGGGCCAAGACCTACTCCAGGCATATTTAATATACTTTCACAGGAGTTACATAAAAGGAAATTGTTCTTTTTGTTAACTTCTAAAAGTTTTCTGCTTAAGATTTCTACAGGGAGTCTGTGAAGAGCAGCATCCTTGCAACTTGCTTTAGTCTTCAGCAGATTATTTACACAGCATCAGGTTCCCTGGCCTATTCCACACAGAGAAAGAAGAAACATCAGTCAGGCAGAGGCTTCCATGCAACACTCTTCTATAAGAGGGTGTTTCATCTTCCTTGATAGATACCCAAATCATAAATACAAGTACTCTTGAGTAACTGGCAGAGCTTTAAGCAAGGCTTTTTATATGCAGCCAAGACTGGGACAGAATTTACAACTGAGCTAGCAAGTTAACAAGGTGATCTGTTTGGGAAACGTTTTACAGCTTCTAATTCCCAACCACATTAAGGGATTAACAGGCATTTTTATGGTGATCAGTGAGATTGGATCTTGTCTGTGCTATAGAAAGGTTCCCTTCCTCTCCTGCTCTTTACTTCAGTGGTTGGTGGCACTAGTGCCCTTTAGCCCTATCTGTGTGGCTGAGCATGAGGACATGTGCCAGTTTTATCCCACTGGTACCCAAATGGTTCAGATACTTCACAGAGCAACTTGACTGCTACTTAATCCCTGCAGCTGAATTTTCCATCATGTCTCAGGAGAAACAGGGCTGTAGGGTCATTCATCCCTGATCTATCCAAATGCCTGTGGTAGTCCCTGAGTGACTCTGTAGACCTTAATGTCTGGCTCGTAGGAGAAATGCTGGCACATGTAACAGTTGTTCCCAAGTGCACTGACAGTCAGCTCCAGTTAAATATTCATTCACCTGACACAGAATGCTATTCTTTTACTGCTTCACATGAAAGGTCACAACTCATTTCTGTTTAAAATCTCGGAAGCCATGAGCTTCTGAAGTCAAAATCACTTCCTGCATGATTTTTTTTGAGATAGATTTACCACTTTTATACAACTTGTAGCAAGCATAGATTTTTTTTTCCATAGGGCTACAATATACTCTGGAGTTGTCTTACCTCAATCTTTTTCCTTTGTATTATATTGGAAGGGTCCAGAATTCATCTGCATTGGATAATGGTGCTGACTTGATTGAAGTGCTGTTACAGATGCAGTTGATTAAAGTGAGAAGTATCATTAGTCTGTCAAAACAGATTTCACTGGTAACAAAATCATTAATTGCTTGCACCATTGTTATGTTGTTATTCATTTAAATTCCTAATTATATGGTGTACACTAACTGGGCAAAGCACAAGTGCTGATGATTGTCATGCACAGCTATTGTGATTATTTAGCTTTCAACAACATAAAGTTTGTGTAGGCCTTAAATCTGACACAGACTAGTCTGACAAAAATAAGTAAAAATATGATCAGATTGGAGAGGCTGCACTTTTTCCAGTTATTAGATGTCTAATTGTAACCTCTGTACTGTCCCTTTACATTTGTTGGCATGAAATGGGTTTATCTGTGTTATGAATCATCTGAGGTTTCCTCTTTCTCCTCTCTAAACTCCTGTAGACTGTTAATTCTGATGCAGTTTGAGTTCTACACCTACTCTTTTAAATTTGGTAAGATGAATCTTACCTAGTGTTTCACATACAATGCGCGGTATAGAATCATAGAATCAGCCAGGTTGGAAGAGACCTCCAAGATCATCCAGTCCAATCTATCACCTAACCCTATCCAATCAAACAGACCGTGGCTCTAAGTGTCTTTTTCTAACACCTCCAGGGACGGCTACTCCACCACCTCACTTACTAGCTAGGAAGCTACTTAAGTCTTTAACATTTCCCCAGTTCACCCTAAAATGAGGCTGCTACTTTTTCACATCATACTGTAAAAGCTATCAGTCCTCAAAGATTCCTGTTTAAATTCCTGTACTAATCTATAAACACAAAAAGCAAAGCATTATCCAGCACTTCTGAAGACCACTGACCAGGTCTATCATTTATACTGTGCCACTATGAGACAAATACAGAAATCAGCAGTAATAATTCATAGTTTTCCTGATTCACATCAGGTACTCATACCAGCTTAAATATGAAACATATTCACTGTAAGGAAGGAAACCATTCTTCCGTAAAAAAGGTAATTTATGAGTGAGATGAAATACAATATCATGCAGCAATGCCAGTATTTCAGACCATCCTGCCATCCTGAGACTACAGGAATAAAACTTCACAATTTTCAGGATATTTGAAAATACATTTCAGGCATAAGTTTTCTTCATACAATGCCTCCCTATCTTCATAAATTACCTCTTTCAGTTGGACTTACATAATCACAAGATTTCAAGCTGCCACATTTTTTCTAAACACATTTATTATAGAATTTCCATGAGCATTGAGAGAATGTAGAGAACATATTATCATACATAATGTTTACCTGAGATGTTAGCACCAGAGATGGTGTCTGGTGTGCTTGCAGAAATACAGGTTTAGATGTGTTGCATGAACACCTTTGCCTAAAATTGTGATGATGTGCTTGCATCACACCTATTTCAGAACGACAGATCTAATCTCATGATTAATATACAGCAACTTTAATACAAATATGCATTTTGGGTCGTTGCACTGGAATGAGTCAGGTTTCCTGAATTATTCAAAATTTTACAGCCACCAAGAGATTTAAATTTTAACTACATGAAATAGGTTTTAAATTAAATTCCATAAGCTACATAGAGCTTAGTATAATATAGTGCATAAACCAACAAAAACATGTTATTATAAATGCATTTATCTGTTACAAAGTTGTAGGATAACAAAAATGCCAACATTTAAAGTTCTTTTTTTATTTATCACACAGGTTATATATGTAGCACTTGGGTTAAACTATTTAAGTGTATCCTTCATTTTCTGCATGTTTTAATCTCATTGAAATGGATAGGTTTAGATACAGTCATGTATATTTTACTGAGTATGAATGTCCATAAAAGCATTCTAAAAAGCCAACACACTTAAATGCTTTGCTAACCTATGGGCTATGTACTGTATCTGAAGATATATGATAAATGAGTTTGGGACAACTCAGTATTTAGAAAACTACAACAGTTCTATTATGAATATTTAT
The DNA here is from genome assembly GCF_015220805.1 of Pogoniulus pusillus. Lineage (NCBI taxonomy): Eukaryota > Metazoa > Chordata > Aves > Piciformes > Lybiidae > Pogoniulus > Pogoniulus pusillus. The sequence continues at coordinate 16,617,086 of NC_087266.1, forward strand.
TAATAACTCCTAATTGTGCCTGTGAAGATGACTGGGCCTTGGGCAGAGTAAATACGGACACATTATCTCATGTATTTTGAGGCCTGAAGCAAAGTCAAGCAACTGCAGAAGGCAGGGTGTGAGTCTACCTTATTTGCAACCAATATAAACTGCCCTCAAAGTTACTTTTCTTAGCTTGTAAAATGTACTGAAGTCCATACTGGTCACAGAGGGCTCTGTTACAGCACCATGGTCATAGAATCAGTCAGGATTGGAAGGGACCACAAGGATCACCTAGTTCCAACCCCCCTGCCATGCCCAGGGACACCCTAGCCTAGATCAGGCTGGCCAGAGCCTCATCCAGCCTGGCCTTAAACACCTCCCTGGGCAACCCATTCCAGGCTCTCACCACTCTCGTGCTGATCAACTTCCTCCTCATGTCCAGTCTGAATCTCCCCACCTCCAGCTTTGCTCTATTCCCTCTAGTCCTGTCACTACCTGATAACCTAAAAAATCCCTCCCCAGCTTTTTTGTAGGCCCCCTTCAGATACTGGAAGGCCACAATAAGATCACCTTGGAGCCTCTTCTCCAGGCTGAAAAGCCCCAACCCTTTAAGTCCATCCTCATAGGAGAGGTGCTCCAGCTCTCTGATGGTTGACAAGAGAAAGGTTTCCGCAGCTTCTGCATCTGTTCCCCCCTCACCAGTTCATCTTTTGTCCCAGTTCCTCTTGCAATTCCCATCTTAAGTACTGCTGTAAGGGCAGCTTTAGTGTATAGGGCAAGGCAAGAGAAGAAGCAAACCTTAATGTAGTGGTTGAGTCCCTAATGACAGACATGATCCGTGAGAACGGCTGTAATACCTGCTCACAGCATGCAGACATGATTGTTAGCAGCTGTAAATCACTGTCACCTTCAATAACTATTCATTCGAGGTTGGCACATAAGTTTTAAGAACATATTTAAAAGCATATTAAAAATTATTCCTGCCTCTAATGGCAGCACATTTTTTTATCCTTTTATTGCATTTTTCTGCACAGCTCTTTGCTTGCCTTCTTTCACTGATTCATTGCTGTGGAACTATTTTCCCCCAAGAGAGCTGTGGCAATAGTTAATCACCTTTGCTGCTTCTTGCTATTCAGAACTTCCTTGTGTCAGTGAACTGATTTCCCTCAAAGAATGATTATGTCCTACAAAAGTATTACAATACATGACTGTTAGTGGGATCTTATTAAACATTTTCTATACATTTGGTATATGACAATAGGATCGTTTTCAGTTTTCATTCTTCCTTGAATTCCTTCACTTTAAGACTAAATTGATAACTAAAATTATCTACTTATGCTACTGCTAACATGTATAAGACTTCAGAATTTCTTTTTTCCTTAGCAGGAAAATTAAGTATTTCTATAATTCTGAAGAATAAAAACCTGTAAATGCAGATTGTGGTAGAATGAACATTTAAGCCACAGTGTCTTGATGTTAATGACAAACCTTTGGAATTAGCTGCTTAACTGGGTATGTAAGCCAAGTGCAATTAATTTATACATCTATATCTCTTTTTTCTTTATAGAAAGCAGAGATTGCTGTTGCGCCTCTGACCATCACTTTGGTACGAGAAGAGGTCATTGATTTTTCTAAGCCTTTTATGAGTTTGGGGATATCCATTATGATCAAAAAGCCCCAGAAATCTAAACCAGGAGTGTTTTCCTTCTTGGACCCTTTGGCGTATGAAATCTGGATGTGCATAGTCTTTGCCTACATTGGTGTCAGTGTGGTCCTGTTCCTAGTTAGCAGGTTTAGCCCATATGAGTGGCACACAGAAGAACCAGAGGACGGGAAAGAAGGACCTAGTGACCAGCCTCCCAATGAATTTGGCATATTCAACAGCCTCTGGTTTTCCCTGGGTGCCTTTATGCAACAAGGATGTGATATTTCCCCAAGGTTTGTGTCAAATCTTTTTACATTTGCATTTTCTCTTCAACAGTGAATCATAAAATCTTCATTCATTTATTTTCCTGGCAGTATTTCAAAAGTCATTCCTTAGGAAGCCATTTCCTTTTTTTTTTCCCCCTTTTTTAGTAGCTACAATAAGGGCAACAGAGAATCTGCTTTGAATTTCAGTCATCGCTGTTAGTTTACATATGTCAATGTGCGTAAACCACAAACAGCTTCCAGAAACAGCAGGTACACACAGGGGCAATTCCACCGAGATGAATTCAGAGAACCTGTGTTATTACTATAAATTAGTTTCACTGTATTACAAAATGCACACTGTTGTGCTGAATATTTGCTTTGCATGAATGAGTGTCCCATTTCTGTTCCCTATCAAGTTCTACAGGACTGCTTCCAGAATATCACTGTGAGGGAAGCCATGCTGTATCACTACATGCCTTACAGAGTGGGTGCTTCAGATGTAATATATCATCTCAGTCCTGAATTTCTCAGCCATTTATGATGTTCTGGAACTTGTGTGCAGCAGCTACAAGTTCTTAATTAAACATTATGCCCAAATCTTTCAAACTTGAATGCTTCATTTTAGCCATTTATAGTGAAATTTTGAGTGTTCAGCATTGGCCTAATTCTGCTATTATTGAAGTTAGCAATGAAATTGATACTGATTAGGACTGGATGTACATTATGCCTCAACAACCTTCTCATCAAATTACAGGTATTAAAATGGAAAATATGGGGTTTTACTTAGCATAAATATCTCTGTTACCATAAAATGCTTGCTTCTTAAGTAAGAAAAATGAGGAAAATGTGAAAGTTGAAATGATTTCAGCAGCTTGTAGAATGTTTGATAAGTTTGGGTGACAGGAACATTTTAATCCTGGAGCCAACATAATCCATGTGCAAAGTCTTTTCTGTCTGTTGTTTTTTTATTTTTTTTTAACAGAAAGCTACAGATTTTCAGCTACCACACTTCACTTTTGTCTCCAAAAACAGACTACCTATCCAGTATTTTTGATAAGATTTTTGCTGTGTTAGGCTTTTCCTGAAATAATAAGAACACTGGGATTACTGTTCAAGAGAACTCAAGCCTCTGTATGCTCATGATACATATTAATACGGTGGAGTTTGTACTATAGGCATTAAAATTCAGGAGAAGAAGTATTTCTTATCATTTAAAATGCAAATAATCTCCCTTACATTAGCTGTTACTTAATGATACATGTTCAGCAGTAATGATGCCTTCTGTCTTTCTCTTTTCGTGGCTTAAGAGACAGGAAAATGTGCATTACCTTATTCATGTTTAGATCCCTCTCAGGTCGCATTGTTGGAGGTGTCTGGTGGTTCTTCACACTCATCATTATTTCATCCTACACTGCTAACCTCGCTGCTTTCTTGACTGTTGAGCGAATGGTCTCGCCCATAGAAAGTGCAGAAGACCTTGCCAAACAAACTGAAATTGCTTACGGGACACTGGACTCAGGGTCAACCAAAGAGTTCTTCAGAGTAAGTTTGGCATGTCCATTAGAGCACCTCTCCCTGCTGACTGCTCTTTTAAAATGCTTGGAAGTGTGAAATAACATTAGTTTGCAATTGTATGCTTTATAGTTTGCAACTCCTGCAATACCTGAGCGACTTTTTTACAACACCATTTGTTAGAATTTTCAGTCATTTTAATTTGTGGAAAGCTTATTGATCCTGTCAGAAGAGGTGCCCTGAGCGATTCCAAAGCCGGTGATAATTAAAGCAGCATTACGCTATAGATTCATCTGAAGCTATAGTACTGAAATAATGTGCAGCATTGAAAGCTTGATAATAACATGAATTCTTCCAGGTTTTGTTTCTTTTAAGGATTTAGCTGTGTGCATTTTGCTTTAGGGTCTTCAGTGGTGGGTCAGAAATACATTTTTTAATTTGCTGACTTTTCAATGAATAATAAAGAGAAAATATATCTCGGGGGGATGTGTTTGGAGCAGTAGGAAATAGCCTAAATAGCCACTCATATCTCTGTGCTGGCCATATTGATTACTTCATTTGCTTTCCTGTGTTAGTGTGGTTGGCATGTAATCCTCATCATTAGCCATCTGGAAAACAGTAAGCTTGGACATTCACAAGGAGTACATAATAAACAGACCCTCATGCTTTATTTCTTGTCTGTAGCAGATGAAAGTTAAGTCTAGCTGACTGAAGGTGTGTGAGTTTAGTGTTTAAACGTGGCTCTGAGTAAATGCTGTGAGCCAGCAATTCTTCCTTGGAGGAGAAAATGCAACAAAAGGTTTATGAGTTGAAACAAAGGACAGAGAGGAGTCACTTAGCAGTTATGGTCACGGGCAAAACAGAGACTCAGCTTCGGAAAATCAATTTATTTAAACAAAACCATGGCTAACTCACCAGTTGAACAGAGCAGGACAACGATAAATACAACCATATCTTAAATACGTTTTCTCCCCGTCCCTCTTTTCTTGGGCCCAGCTCTGCTATCTCCTCCCATCATATCAGAGGACTGTGGAAAACCAATATATCAGAAACTCAGAATAGCTCTTCAGTCTGCTTTGATTCTGGGTTGAAAACAGAAAAGGGAAAATTTTGAAGCCAACATAAAGTAAAAGAAGACTTTGATACTATTAGCTAATTATTCTTATTTTCTGTTTTGGATATAGTGATAGTTGCATTTTATGAGCAGCTTGATCAAGAGGGAAAGAATTTGCTTTTTATCAGTCCTACTGAAATAGCCCTAAATGAACACTATCCTAGCGTGCAAGGGAAAAGCTGAAATGTTTCCTCACGTGATAATAAAGAATATCTATTGATTTGCTTTCAACTTTCACTCTCAGCTGACATGTAGAAATTGAATGTCAAGAAATGAAAGTTTGGGAGAAGAAAATATTCTTACAGAGAGAGATGCCATGTTAGGCTTTTCCATAGTTTTTTTTGTCTCTCTATAGTCAATGTAAACTAGATCCTAAAAATACAAATTTAAATGCAACCTTTTTCAATTGATTTAGGACATTGTTGCCTCTCAGTAATAAAGCTAATGTATGTGTTGCATGGTTTTAGTTCTGAAGTGATCTATTATATGTTTATTTCATAAAGAATCTGATGATATGGATGTTGAGATGTAAGAAACGATTGGAAGTGAAGGCAGACAAAGGCAAGCAAATATTCTAGAAATGATAATTGTTTCATTACTGCTCCTCTCCATTTTTTTTCTTTCAGTATATTTATATCCATGAAATTACATCAGAATAAAGCAAAAAAAAAATGGGTGGCTCAGTTTACTCTGCTCTCAGCCACTATTGTGTAAATGAAAAGTAGCTGTTACTATAATGGAAAGAGAGAGTGGCAAGACAGGATGTGATTATGGACATTCACAGCTGTAGTTAATTTAAATTTTATTATATTTAATAGATAAAATGATTCATATAGACAAGCTAAAAAAGCAAGGATAATTTATGACATTCTGTTCTACTTTTATTGGACATTTCTGGTTAAATGACACTTTCAAGTCAGACCTACCTCCCTAATAAATTATTTTCCAAGTAATAGTAACTGGTAAAAAGAATTGCTTCAAGAACATTACTCTTACCTACACAAAGACTCAGTTGCAGGCTTTTGAAAGATATTGCCAAGTTAAATAATAGTTATATTATAGGATTTTATGTTTGTTTAAATATTCTAGTCCCTTTGTTTTACAGGTTTATAATAAAAAATATTTTCCTGGAGTGCTCAAGGCAGGAATGAGCTCATAGACTAAATCTTGCTTAGCTAGAATCTTCTGTTGACTCAAATAAAAGCTGACCTGAGCCTTTGGTTAAGAAGTCCTTTTTGCAGGATGCATATGAGAAGACAAGCGCCATCTGATATTAAACAAAAACACCGTGTAGTGTTCAGCTGACACACTGCTGGTTTGCATGTATAGATCTCTGTTGCTGCAGGAAGCAACACAGTTCTTGAGTGAATCTAATGAGCATGGGAAGCTCCTTAGTGTCATACAATTTCCTTCCTTCCTTTCAATGAATTTTTTTTTTACTTTTATTTTTTATTAAGTCTCTACTTATGGCTGCACCATGCATTCCCAGACAGGAACATTTCCAACTCCTGCAGTCGAAGCCACCAATTCCTGCACATTCTTTGAGCAAACACATTTCTTACTCAAGTGCTTGCAGGATAAGAATCTAAAATACATCCATTGATACCAAACTTCTAAAAACAAACCTAATACTTTTTTAAGATAAATGCTTAGGGCATTTTGTTTCCTTTAGTAGCATATTTACTCCAGGTTGTTGTTCTCATCTTTTATTGTGAACTGTGTCTCGAAATGTTGTGCAGCCTGCCTGAATGTAAATTAAATGAATTCTGGGTTCCTAATTATGAAAGCAGAAATGTTAGTTAAGTTATTTTGGTTTTGATGGTGTAAGAAGTGGGTATTAGAGCTGAGAAATGCTTCAAGATTCACCTCGATATTTATGGAGATATTATTTTGTTATTTCTCCTTCCCATGTAGCTTTATTGTGGATGTCTATTTCATCTATAGTGCCCTGAAACACACTTTATAACACTTTGACTGTGTGAACTGCCTCTAACTACCTAGTAAATACAGGTTTTAGCTTGCAGTTATATTATTGTAACTATCAGATTCCATAGTATTGTTATTTCTTGCTTCTTTTAAAATAAACATGGGATTCAAAGAAAATCTTTATCTTAATCACGATGTTCCCAACCCCAGCTGTTTGAAAATTTAAGTAGGATTGATTTTATTTTGAACAGTGCCATTCTGAAATTTTGCAACATTCTTTTGTTCTAACTCCTTTTTAATTTTCTCCAGAGATCAAAAATAGCAGTGTATGAAAAGATGTGGACCTACATGAAATCAGCTGAGCCATCAGTGTTCACTAGGACTACTGCAGAGGGAGTAGCTCGTGTCCGCAAATCCAAGGGCAAGTTTGCCTTCCTGCTGGAGTCCACCATGAATGAATACATTGAGCAACGAAAGCCATGTGACACCATGAAAGTGGGAGGAAATCTGGATTCGAAAGGCTACGGCGTAGCCACACCGAAGGGTTCTCCATTAAGGTGGGTGGAATAGTATAACAATATAAAATGTGTTGTTATAGTATTCCACCTTCCCTGATGTCCCTGATATAGCTCTTTTTGTTTTGTGTGTGAACATGGTATGTTATTTTTCTTTCCTTCCATTTCATGTTTCTTTGATCAACAAAGGTAAACATTCCTAACTGCAATATGGATTTAGCAGCTATAGTTGGCATATATTTCAAGGCCATATAAAAACCAAACTGGTTGAACACTAGCTACTTGAAGTCAGCCTCAATGAAAGTAACATCAGCTGTTCTATTTCATCACCTTATTTCACCAAATTCAACCCTTTACAGCAGCATTTTGCCTACAATCAGTAGCATCAGTGTCTACATCAATATTATGGTTAAATCTTATGTTTTGTTTATTGATCCTCGCTGCTCATTTCTGAATAAGAAGGTACCTGTAACATCTTTTTTCAAATGTCATCATCTGGAGACAGTCCTTCAGCAAAACAATTTCTTCAATGTGTTTCTTGTTAAAGCACCTTCTTATTTAGAAGAAAAAAAATGTTTGTGTTTCTAGCATTATGCATTTCAGTACTGCCTTCAAACTCACCAATATTTTCTTTATCATGGTATCAGATGCAGGAGAGTTTTTGTTTTACAGGCAGAACATCACTCGCTTTTCATTCAGATTGTCAGGGAAACAACGTGAAGGTACTAGTTCAGTGTTAAAATTGCTATTATTTGCCATTGTGTTGTCTTTAATGTTTAGGGCAAACAAAAGCTACCTTTTTCTTCTGGTAGGCTTGTCAATTTTCTTCAAAGCGAAAGAGCAACTAGCACACTGAGGAGGTGTGGCCTGGGAAGTCATAAAAAGACAGGGCCCATGTGGGTGTAAGATGGGGAATGGCCCACAGAGCAACCAGCACCCTGCTTCACAAATTTGATAAAGGATTACAAGAGCCTCTGATGAAATAGATTCAGAAAGTATACAAAGCAAGTTGAAGAGAGGAGTTGCAAGTGTAGATGAAGCTGTAATTCTGTGCAGGAAATAAATAAGGAGGTACCTATCTACATCCATGACCACAGAGGCAACATCATCACCAGTTTGCAGATAACTTAACTCACTCTTAACTCAATCAGTGGTTTAACCTGCACATAATACCACAAACTTCAGTAGCCATAACTGTATTTTGAAGATGGGAATAAGAGTATCATTCAAATAGGAGAAGATTTGCATGTGCAGGAGAAAATCAGGCCACATATTTCAGTAACTGAATATGAATTTTTGATTTTTAATATTCAGTACTTCTCAGATTTAAAAACCATCACCTTCATCACTGAATAAAGTAGTAAGACAACATAAGGAGGTGAGAGACGGAGAATAATAACAGTAAAAATATTAATTATGAAGAAAAACACGTCCAAAGCTTATGGGGTTGTTAAAGGTAGAAGGCAGCAGGTAATAGGAGAGGCTGATCTGAGTAAATTTTCAAAGCACTTAATTTTTATATTTCTGTTAGGCTGCTAGCCTGTTACCAGTGTTTCAGACAACCTAGAAGTAATAAGCAGCACTGCAGTTTAATGGAACTGCTTTCCTGTGGTAAGGAAGTGCTGCACTGTGCCAAAGCTAGACAAACTTTTAGGAATCAGTGTATCAGCTTCCATATATATCCTAGCAGTGAACTGTTGACTCTAAGCATGTTTTATAGTGCTCTTTAGTCCCTCTCACTAATTTTTTCTGGAGAGTATCCAATACCAGTAGCAAGATGCAGCCTGTTATAATGAGCACTAGTGGAGATTGGTTTGTGTCAAATTTTGTCTTGTTTCAGGTTTGCTCAGTTGGTTACATAAAATTATCTAGGGGTAATGGGGCATGACGTAAAGCAATTAGAAGGAAGAGGGCATAGTAAAACAGTTTAAGGAAAACAGAGAGTAAGAGCACACCCATGATTGTAAGTATCAGGTATGAAATCTTAATTTCATCCCATCTAAGACCAAGCTGCCATGTTTCAATGAGGCCACAGTTTGGTCAAACTGGAGGTTGGCATCTATCATTAGAGTGACCTAAAGCATTTTGGTTTTTGACATCTTGCCTTCAAACATGTTTTTAAAAAGGCAATAGGATAAATTTACCCAACCTGAAAATTGGACCAAATCTTTTTTCAAGCTGTCTCGACTGGCTGTCCATGTCCATGACTTTCCCAAGCCTTTCTTTCACGTGTCCTAAGCTGCTTGTTCTCCTGCTGCACCTCATTCCCTCTCCCAGTGACAAATCTCAGGCAACATATCAGTGCTGCTTACCTATTAAAAACATTAAGCAACACACTTAATGTTCTGGGCAAAATTTAAGAACAAGTAATACCTCACATTTGTGCCACCTCTTCTATGTATGTCTATAGACAGTAGTATAGTGGAAGGGAAAAGCTTCCTACCTCTGTGCTTCTGAAGAGAAAAGATTCTTCTGTAAATTTTAACTGCATGCTTTAGTATTTTCTGAATTGTTTGGAATTGTAGAATATGCTGGGTTTGCTATTTTGACCATGGCCCACATGGTAGTGTTTTTGTTACTGATCAGATGACTTATGTAACAGCTGCCTGCACAGATAATTGCAGATATTGAGCATGCAGTTTGAAATCCATAAAGGGCAGACTAGCTAAGCCTGTTACATAAATTAGTCAAAAGACATAATTTGCTATGGGAGTTGTGAATTTTATATTTTATTTAATAATCATAATTTACTATTTGAGTTATGTTTCAACCACAAATTACTTGCTGTAGCTCACAAATAATTGCAAGTAACATAGAAATGTTAAGCATTCACCCTCTATTCTTGAGCTGTTCAGGACTAGGGAAAAATTACTAATTTTTTAAAAATAAATTATTCATATCAAATTTTTCACTAAGCTCTTTGAACACCTATTTCACTAGAGACATTTTAGTCTTAATCCTCCTACTAGTAATGATTATAAATCAGGAGTTCTTTCACTAAAAATGTAATAACAGCTGCATAAAATTGATGTGAGTGTGTGGAAAACCAGACCATATAGTCTCACACTGACAGAAAATGGAGTAATCTAAACCAGACTTCTTCATGTTGCACAGGACTAGCAATAGTTCCCTGCCATCAAATCACTGGACTCATGTTCATCACAGAGCACATACCCATCACGTGGCTCATGCAGATGAAATCCACTGGTCAGAGTGATCCAGGGACTGATCTCTCTGTTGCTCATGTCTCTATACATGAGCAGGGTAGTGGATTTTAATTTAAAACTCTTCCTTTTCAGGTTCCATGCCACACTCCTGCAGTGTTCAACCAGTACCTATTGGCTAATTGGAATGATTTATTCTCAGGGATGCTGCAGTATTAGGATACATGAATATCACTGGACAGAGGAGAATGAGAAATGCCTGATGTGTGTTTCTTTTATGCCCAACAGGCAGTACCACATCACACATCAAGTGTGTCTCCTTCCTTCCCTTTAAGTGATATTCATTTCCATATAATGTTGTAAAAATCCAACATTTGAGAAAGATGCAATACTGGGGGCAAAGGCTCTCTTCTCAACAAAGATTGAGTTTCTCTGATGACATTGTCCCACTATCCTTAGTGTTTCCTTCTCCTACTACGGTAGGTATCCTTCCAAAACTATGGTGTAGTAATTGCTGTAAATCAATACATTTTCTTCTCCAAAGATGGTGTTTTCAAAGGTGGTTAAGAGGGTGCTACTTGTCTGCCTTTGTAAATGTGGTGCTGCTAGAAAATATTTCCATGGCCAAATTTCTGGCCATTGCAGATCACCCTGGCTCATCTCCCCTGCCACTTCAGTTGTCTGTTTCTAGAGGGCAACACCTGGAGATCTTGTACTATTCAAATCCTATGTCTTGCATGCCCCTGCTTTTCTGTTTTAGATACATAGGCATCATAAACAAGTTTGAATAGTGATAAACATGAAAGAGTTCTTCACTCTAAGAAGTTATGGAAAAGGAAGTAGAGGCAGTGTTGTCTTAAAGGTACACTAAAAAATATTTCTACTTATTGTACCTTGAAGTTGTTTGATGCAATAGTGAATGACAGATTGTGCTAAAAAAAAAGTGAGGAACTGTTTTCATTGTTTTTGTTACTATTTTAACTAAGGATGTTTGACTGTCCTGTCCTGCCATATGCTGTCAGTATGCAGCATGTTTGAGTGAAACCTGCTCAAGTCATGAGAGTTCCTGGTGGTATACTTTAAGTCCAGGCAGATGAGACTTGCAGGATTAGACCTGTCCAAATAACAGGGGAAAAAAACTTTTGTGAATAGATGTCTTGCTGTATTTTACAGTTTGGTGATGGTTGTTCACCAATCTGATGAAATCCAGAGACACAGGAAGTTCCTGCTACTGCGGTTACAGACTGTTTATAGATACAAGTCTGGGATTCCATATTTCATCATTCAAGTCTCTATTATTTTATTAACTCAAATGTAACCTTAGGAGGAATTCTTTATGTTGTGGAGTGGAAGGGAGCAGTGTTCACATGGTGATATCTGCTGGTTCTTTGCAATGTGACAGCTGGTGACATGAACTTACTCTTTACACTGACTAGGATGCCAGTTCTTTAGCCGTTCTTTATTGTCTTCATATTAATGAGAGGCGGGCACAGGAAAAAGTGCATCAGTGAAGCTGTTGATGCAGATACAATTTTTTGATCATTCTAGCAGCTTGTGTGAAGTGCAAGTTACAAAACAAGTGGAGTTTTGGCATTTAGTTTCTGTCTCTTGCAAAGGATAAGTGTCCTGGAGAGTGCTTGGGGTGCAAAAGGCATCCCCACTGTTGCCCTGCCAGCATCGTACGGATTTTCCTGTCTTAGGTCAATGTGCAGTACCTGGATGAGATTTACTCTAGAAGTGAGAGATACAGGGCAGGTGGAACTTGTTGATGGAACTTGACTTTATGCATATAAGGTAGAGATCTGTTACGAAGGAAGGCTTTGTGTGTGTAGGCTTTACAAACTATCATTGTGCTCTCAGTGACTTCAGATTGACCTTGTTTTCCTGAGATAAATCTCTGAAGTGATTGTCCTTTCATTGCTTTGTTGCAGCTGACATTGTTTTGTTTGCTTTTCAAGGATATATCCAGTATGGTCCCTTAATCAGTGACTTGGTTTTTAGTGGCTAGAAAGCTGTTTTGCCCCTTCCCAAAGGAGTAAAAGCTCTCTACACTGAATTGGCAGTTTAAATGGAAATACTATTTACAGATGCATACAGAAATGCACAAATTCATATTCGGAGTTGGTCCAACCTGGACTTTTCCACGATCTCCTTAGGCCAAGACCTTCCAAAGCCTTCCCCTCACAACCAGGCCTAACAGAGGCCTAAATGCGCCCCCCCGCCCATGCCTCCCTGTTTCTCCCCTCCACACTATATAACCAGTGGAGCACCTGGGTACAATGACTCTTTGTTCACCAGTATGGTTAGATGGTCACAGTCCACTTTATTCCCGTGATGCAGAGACTTATATGCATTCTAGCAAGAGGCATGCTCCAACAAGATTGGTTACATATAGAGGGTACAGGGTTACTTGTAAGGCATGGATAGGTCAATATACCATAACAACCTGAGGGTCAGCCTCTGGGGCTGGCTAACTCTGCCCACCTGCAGCTGGCACTCCACCCCCTGCAGCTGCATGTGGGGGTTGCTACCCAGCGCCTGGTGTCTTAACTCCCAAGATGGACTCAAGGACACTCCCAGCATGGGTTGCTCATGTTTGTCATTTTGTGTCCTCTGCTAGCAAGAATCTCTCCAACAATACCAGGCCCAAACTGCGCAGCAAAATTTGGCTTTGCCAAGGCCGCAGAAGGCCACAAACCTCCCTTGGGCATTAGGAGGTATAAGAGTCTGCACTGGGAAACAGAGAGAGGGAGAAAAGGTCAGGACAGACAGAAATGCCTGTTTCTATGGGGATGCAGGCTGATGGGAATGAAATAACATAGATTACATTTTCCAGTGTCCACCCCTCATACTCTCTGGTACTTCTGGAGGATCCTCTGTGGTTCTTAAACCCATAGCAATTAGAAATAAAAAGTTGAAGGAAAACTTATTTTGGCAATTCACGTTCAGATGCATACCAAAAATTAGCAGAACTTACATAGGGAGGGATATTCCCAACTCTTCTTTATTTTTCTTTCCTTTTCTAATGTGTTTTTCATTGCCCTGAAGCAAACTTGGGAATATAAGGGTAAATCTGATACCATTTCTTCCAGTGGGACCATTACACTTTTTATCAAGTTCTGTTCTTGATGTTTTTGGAGATCAGAGTATAAGGAAGTTACTGCAGAAAGAATTCCCAGGTCATAATTTGCTGTCAAGCTTGTTTATTTGAAACCTAATCTATTATGCTGATCTATATCCCAGTTCTCCTTTTATCCTGGTTTTGTAGTTTGTTTGGGTTTTTTGTAGGTCAGTGAACTAAAAATTCACACCAACCTCTGTGGGAAAGAATGAAATTCACCACACACAGCAGTCACCTGTAAAATCAGACAGAACTGTTTCTGCCAAAACTTCTTGCATAGAATCATAGAATCATAGAATCAACCAGATGAGAAGAGACCTCCAAGATCATCCAGTCCAACCTATCACCCAGCCCTGTCCAGTCAACTAGACCATGGCACTAAGTGCCTCAGCCAGACTTTTCTTGAACTCCTCCAGGGACGGTGCCTCCACCACCTCCCTGGGCAGCCCATTCCAATGCCAATCACTCTCTCTGGCAAGAACTTCCTCCTAATATCCAGCCTATACTTCCCCCGGCACAACTTGAGACTGTGTCCCCTTGTTCTATTGCTGGTTGCCTGGCAGAAGAGGCCAACCCCCACCTGGCTACAGCCTCCCTTCAGGTAGTTGTAGACAGCAATGAGGTCACCCCTGAGCCTCCTCTTCTCCAGGCTAAACAGGCCCAGCTCCCTCAGCCTCTCCTCATAGGGTTTGTGTTCCAGGCCCCTCACCAGCTTTGTTGCCCTTCTCTGGACACGTTCCAGCACCTCAACATCTCTCTTGAATTGAGGGGCCCAGAACAGGACACAGCACTCAAGGTGTGGCCTGACCAGTGCTGTGTACAGGGGAAGAATAACCTCCCTTGTCCTACTGGCCACACTGTTCCTGATATTTCTTTTGATTTCTATAAAACTAGTTTTGTGCACACAAAAAATGGGATTGTTAGTCACAAATTCCCTCTGAGTGAGAGAATGACTAGGAAAAATGTTTGTGCTGACTACACAAATTGCTTACAGAATCAAGATTTATTTACTACAGAGGACATTTTCCCTGAGTGTTTTTCAAAGGTTATGTACTATGGAAATCCAGATATCTTTGCAAAAACCAGACTTTTCTCTTGAGCAAGGCTTCCTTGTGCAGTGTTGTATCGTGAAGTAAGCACTTCCCTGGACCACTCTTGGGTGTACCCTTTAGTGCTCAGTTTTCAGAGGACTTCGTGGAATCTATTTTTTTTAAAGTGATTTAATTGTTTCGGTTGTTCTAGCTTGTGGTGCTTCTATGCACCTGGCTTGCGTTGCATACTCAGTGCTGTGTTTCTGTCTCTAGGAAGGTGTAAAACCAGGCAAAGATAATGTACATGTGGATCGCCACAGTCAGGTCTGGGTCCTACGTGCTTTGGAGCATTGTTCTGGCAATTTAGAGAGAAGAATGGTTATTTCTTCTGCTGGCTAGCTGTCCTGCCATCAGCAGTGGCATTCAAATACCTACCCAGATCATTCTGAAGACAGGTGACCTTCATGGTGAGGAGAGATGCAGAGGAAGCAGGTTCAATTTTTTGTGTTTCTCTTCTGCCAGACTGGCTGCTCCTTCCCTTAATCAATGTTATCCACAGAGACAGTAATTCCAGCAAAGCACCATAGAAGCTAGAAACTAGTGTGATTTAAGTTTGATGTAGAGAAGATACAGGAAAAAATGGTGAATAACAGAGGTTTGAGGCTAAATATGAGTAATCTGATATCACTGAGTTTGGCCTTCTTTCTTTTAGAGCAAGGGGCAATGGAGAAAACAAAAATCTCTGCATAATTATGGGGCATTCTGTTGGTATTTACAGGAACAATATCTTATTCAGCAGTATCACTTACCAGGAGTTTACAAGGCCATTTCTTTCTGTAATACAAAACTATTTGAAAGCTGGAGTGTGATCTGTAGCATTTTATGCATATTATAAACTTTACCCTGAGTGATGGTGAAGACCACACTGTATGACTTTGCATAATATTCCCTTCACTCTAGGCATAAGAAGACTTGAATTACCACCCTATTGCCCATTCAGTGTCAGAGCTTATAGCCTAGATATTTCTCAAGCAGGTCAGATACTTCAGAGCTTGTTGAGTTTTCTGTCAACTAGAAATAACGTTTACTACGTAAAAAGGCAGGGAGTGGGTCACTGCCTAGCAAGGAATGTAAAAGTCAGAGGTAAAAAAAAAAATCAGTGAAGAGAGATGCTGGTAATGAATGTTAGCAAGTTGTTCTGTTAGCTGAGCCTGGGAGGCATACTTAGTTTCGGTTACCTGGATTATTTCTGTCTAAAAATAGAGTATGTTTTAAAAGCAAAAATAAAGCCTTAGAAAGAGTGATCAGAATGTCAACTTGCTCTATTCCCCAGTAATGCCTATTGAATTAATTTTATGATTTTTAATCGTGATCAGGGTCTTCCCCATACAAAAAGAGAGCAGTAAAAGAGCAATTTGGTGATGAAAAGAACATTTGGTGATGGCTAATGAGCTCCATTGCAAGATATACGAGCAGATATATTTAAGCAAAATCTTCTACTTGGAGGAGTTTTGCCCTTCATTCTGATTTTTACATATTGAGGCAGAAAATTGTACTAATCCTGACTTAACTCACCAAATGGCAGTGAATAGCATTGTTACTGAGAATGTTTCTGATATTTGTATCTTTAGAAGAAATTAACTCAGTGTCCATGATGCTGCACTTACTGAATTTTCTCTGTCCTAGCAGATAAAACCCCACAACAGTAGAACTTTCAGGTACTTTAGAAAGCCATCTTGGCTCTACTTTGGCCCATAGAGATTATTTTTTCATTGCCCCTTGGAGGAAGTTCTCACCTTCAGACTTCAGGAGAGGATTCACAACTGAACAAAACCTCCATCGTCTGGAGGAGAGAGCTTAAGTCACAGGCATTTGTTCTGTTGCCATTTCTGTTTTCCTACCCTATGAGTGACATCAGAAACAACTGATGGAAGGCAAAGCTCTTCCAAGAAGCCCAGCTCACATTTTGTTCATACAGTCACATTCTGGTACCTCTCTGCCAACATCATCCTTCTCCTTAATCCAGAAAGTCCAAGGATCTTAGCGAGAACAGTTGTGAAACGAGGTACTTCTGAGCAGGAGTGAAAGGACAGAGCACAGAAAGAGCAATAAAAGTATTGCCTAGAAAGGTAATTTTTAATCTAAACATTACAGTGGCAATAAGCATTTTTACATTATCAATATAATCAGCATAAAAAGTGAAGCTTCAGTTCTGCCGTTCTGACGCTTAACAGCACAATGAGGCCTTTCTTTATCTCTTAATTTTATTTTATTACCAAATATTTACAGAATAGCTTTGTCCTATTTATGATTACTAAAGGTAACATTTCTGTGCTGTCATATCAAAGTATTGCTTGGTACAGTCCATAGTAGTCAGCACCAGGACGCATTACATTACAAGATCATTTTCTATAATCAGAAGGGAAGAAAGACATCAAGGCATCAAAAAAAGATCATTGTTCTTTTCTTTTTCCTCTCCGTTTTGTAAATGTTTGAATGCAAACAGAATATGAGCTTCATGATATCAAATCTGTCCGAATTAAAATCATCAGGCTGGTCACTTCTGCCAGATAAGAAGGGGCACATACTTAAGTATAAAACAAAACAAAACAGTACCACTGCTGTGCACACATCCTGCTTACTTTCCAGTTGTTTGCCAAGGTTTGATAAGCACTAATCCCCGGAGTGTGTCAGTGGGGTACAAAAGGGTCATCATTGTTTCCAATCTGTAGATTCTCCAAGGAACTAACTCTCCTTCTTGATGCTTCAGAAATAAATTTCTCTTGCCCTTTTCCCTGCCATTTCCTCTGTCCCTCATAAAGCAGCTCAGCAGAGAGCAAGATGCAGCCTATTATATTTTAACAATGCAACTCATTATTTCTCTCTTTTATTTTCATGACAACTTTCTGGCTGTTTCAGTGTCAATTCCCAGGAAACTGCCTGGCTTCAGAATATGTATTCATTAAGGGCAGAAGCCAGCTGCCCTTTGAAGCTGATGGTACAATTCCTGCCAAGTAAAAAGCCTATCCCACTAAGATAATAATTGTCCAGGTAAACTGTAGGTAGACTAAAGCAGGGAAGCAGGCCACTGAAAGGCATCACAGCAGCACATTACAATACCTCTCTGTGGAACTGACATTTGGGGAACAAATAGCACCTGAAAAACAGCTTACGATTAATCTGTGTGGTAGCTGCAAAACTGCCCACTTCCAACTGACATTAAGTACTAGATGGACTCCTAAGAGACACAAAATGGCCATTTAGTCTTTATGCAGCTTTTGCTCTTGTGAGAAATCCCAAACCAAAAGTAGAAAAAAAAGTTTGTTTTCTTTCTCATGGTTTCTTTGAGCAGAGAGCAGTATCTTAGACTGTCACGCTGTGCAACAAAGTAGACATTATTTAGAGAACAACCATCCCAGAATGAAAGGTAAAAAGATGTTGCTAATAAAAGAGCACAAAACAAGATTCCTGAGTTTTAATATATAATTTCAGCTACTCTATGTCTGGGCATGATGTCTCTAAAATGCAGCCATTTCCAGCATCAGCAAAATGTTCCCAAGATGCCCAGGTTCCAAACAAAAATGTGTATCTCACTGAACAATACACACTTAAAAGGTTGTATCATGAAAGGGGGACTTGGGGTCGATCAGTAATGATTTCTCTGAACTCGTCTACCTTGTGTGTGGTAGCAAGTAGAATAGAAACTACTGCTCTTTTTCTCAGCTGTATCCAGATATCCTGTGCTCAAGTATCTATTTTTCTAGCTAAAAGCCTTACTTTCCTCTGCTTCCCATTCCAAGTAAGTTACTAAGAGCTTAAATCAAAGCTGTGAAAGGATTTCTCTCCTATTTAGATATATATTTAAGCAAATCATGTGATGATGAATAATGCCTTGTGCTCTTTTGTTAAGTGAGATTGTATTTTAACAGTTTTGGGCAGGATTGGCTGTTTTCTGTAGTCAGAATCTGACTACAATTTTCCCAGCGCTCTCTTAAAGCCAAAAGTCAACTAGATGAAAGTGGTCCAAGCCTGATCTCATACAGAGACCTTTTTTATTGTTACACTTCGATCTCTTTTATAAAAGAACACATAAAAAGAATAATCTGCTTCCAGGACCTGGAGAAGATAGAGCTTACCACCACCACTCCCAGTGGTCAGGAATAGCATTTGTGCGCATCTTCCTTTAGTAGCAGCAGGGATGAAGGAGGCCTGCAGGTGAGAGAAGTTCCAACATCTGGCAGTCCATCTGTTACCTCCAGAATAGGCTTCCTCTATACATAATTACACACTAGCCTCATTCCAGTCCTTGGCTTCTATGGTTCCGTTTTGTGCAGTCAGAATCTGCAACTGTGTCTTAAGGGAGACTTTTACACTTAGAGTGAGATCTTTGGCTTCCTTGCTATGTGTGTGGACCACCTGATTTTACACACAGAAATGTGGAAAGTCTTTATATAGCATTTTATACTGTGAATCGTGTGGTTTACATCTGTTTGGGATCTTAAAACTGAATCTACAGAAAAACTCCTCAAACCTGTGTGGAAATCTGCCATTTATTTCCTACAGAATACGTTGGCTTTATCTGGGCAAGTCAAATCACCCATACTTCAGGTGTCTGAACATAAACATGACCAGACAATTTTTCAGATTTTTGAACTTACAGCAAAAAAAAAAGAGAAAAAGAATAATTTCAGGGTTTCCAGAGAAGCTTTTCACTGATTGCAACACAAAACAGTATGAGCCAGGATACAGGCTGATGCTCATTTCTTTATTTGTTTTTATTACAAAAAACACGTCCTTCTGTGTGTGGGATCAGCCCACTTTCAGATGCTCGGCACTAAGATCCATCTTCTCAGGTTTTAATCCATGTATGATACTGTTTAAATTGTATTCTACATCTACTCATGATATTTTTCCTTTAAATCCACGTGAACATTTGACAATTAGTTCTCGTTGTGCAGCATTTCAATAATGCAAAATGTAGTTGAAAGTGAACATCAAGACCTCACAGTTTCTTGAGGATTTAGGATTTTTTCCTATCACAGTTAAATAAGCAGACTGCTATTTTTGGCATCTCTTTTAGATAGTGGGCAATTATCCAAGGCAGTTTCCAATTAGAGTGCTTTTAGTTCATCCAATTTGTAGGCCACCATAGAAGATACTGTGACATCAAAGAAGGTAATTGCAAACATCCAGACTGCATCCTTTTCTTTTTTTTCTTTTTTTTTTTGCTTCCTGCTTCAAGAAAAACATCAACAAATTGAAACGATTTCAGTGGAATGTGATCAAAATGGAGGTGGGTCTGGAGAGCCTGCCTTGTGAGGAGGAGCTGAGTTTGTTCAGTCAGGAACAGAGATAGTTGTGGGGGTGACACAACAGCAAGAGGTCTTCAAGGAGATGGAGCCGAGCTCTTCACAATAGTGTAGGGTTGGAAGGTAAGAGACAATAGGAATAAACTGAAACATGAGAGTTTCAGACTGGATGTAATGAGGAGCTTTTTCCCCTGACTGACAATAGTCTGTCAGTAACATTCGTTGTCCAGAGAGATTGGGCAGTCTCAGTCATTGGAGGTTTTCAAACTCTGACTGGATGAAGCCCTGAACAGCTTGGTCTGACCTCAGACTTGATGCTTGTGTGAGCAGAAAGTTGGACCAGACACCTCCTGAGGTATCTTCCAAGACTACATTGTGCTATGATCATAAAATTACAGATATGAAAAGGACATTTAGGAGGGACATCAAGATGCTTGAGCGTGTCCAGAGAAGGGCAACGAGGCTGGTGAGAGGCCTTGAGCACAGCCCTACGAGGAGAGGCTGAGGGAGCTGGGATTGTTCAGCCTGGAGAAGAGGAGGCTCAGGGGTGACCTTACTGCTGTCTACAACTACCTGAGGGGTGGTTGTGGCCAGGAGGAGGTTGCTCTCTTCTCTCAGGTGGCCAGGCCAGAACGAGAGGACACAGCCTCAGGCTGCACCAGGGGAGATTTAGGCTCGAGGTGAGGAGAAAGTTCTTCCCTGAGAGAGTCATTGGACACTGGAATGGGCTGCCCGGGGAGGTGGTGGAGTCGCCGTCCCTGGAGCTGTTCAAGGCAGGATTGGACGTGGCACTTGGTGCCATGGTCTAGCCTTGAGCTCTGTGGTAAAGGGTTGGACTTGATGATCTGTGAGGTCTCTTCCAACCCTGATAATACTGTGATACTGTGATCTTCAGCCATCACATTCAACCTCCTGGAAGTGTAGGGCTATTTGGAAAGTTGTAGGAGCTTATATAGAGTTTTCTGCATAGTAGGTCTTCTCCCTTACTTGTGCAGAAGCTGCTTTAGTTACAATTTGTGTGATTCTCATCTAAATCTCATTCTCATACTGGAAAAGCAGAAGACTGTGAGAGTATCTGAACTCAGTGAAATAAGTGGCAGCACTCTGTATTCCTGCTTTGCCTAAGCAGCTGAGTGACTGATAGCAAGAACCTTTGTGGCATCACTAAGAGTAGGATCAAAAGGTGAAATTTTTTTTTTGTTACAGGAGTCAGGTCACTCAGGCTGGCTGTCTCTCACTTCTGGCATGGTGTGGGGGACAATCTCATGGTTAAAGACTGAGTTGAGGGAAGGCTCAGAGAAGTTTAAAGTTAGTCTTTGTCTTGGAAGAGATTTCCACTGGGAGACCAGAAAGACAGATTCTCTTTGAACACTTGTCTGAAAAGGTCCAAAGACTTCTGAGCAGCAATGAGGTACAGTCAAGGTCAAGTGATGTCAAACTGATGGGCTTAATTGTGATTCTACCTTGATTTCCTAGAAGTCTTGGAGGAGGTCGGTTGACTTTTTCACTTCACTTTCACCTTTGCAGATTGAGGCTAATGACAATTGCCCATCAACCTCAAAAAGACAGGATTAATAGCATAGTGGTTATTATGCTGTGAATATTTAAAGTCCATTCCTACTTCAAATGTTTGTATAATAATTTCAAATCAGGTGTGTGCCTCAGAACAAATCTCACAGTAGATTTCTCAGTGTCTTTGATCAAAGAAAGTGTTTCAGGGACAGAACAGTACAGAAAATGTAGCTTCAACTAATGGTGTCTTAAACAGTCTATGGTCTGTGACAGCATATTTTTCTATGGTCCCTTTAGAAAGCAATTGCAGAAGTGGACTCTACTCCCTCCAGCTTTCATTATTAAAAATACTTTGTTGGTATGTGTTCAGGACAGCAGCAGTTTCATTAGTTTGACCTCCATATCCACTATGAGTGATTTCCATACCTTGCTTTCTCTATAGCCTGGCTGCTTGTATTTGGAACACTACAAGCATGAGTGTCACTGTATTGATGTGGCTATGTTTTGCCTGCCTGGTGTGAGTGCTGGAGTGTTTGCATTTGGTGCTGTGTTCATGACTGTACCGGTGGTGGCAACGTTATTTATCTGGTTGCCAGAGGGATTGGATTGCCCTTGTCTGATAATTTCACCTGATCACAGACTGATGTTCTGCTGGCTTCAGGGCATTTTAATTATCAGCACACTGGCTATTGGGCTGACCATCTCATCTGACTGCTGGCACCATTTATGTTTGTCTCAGCCTATAAGATCTTCCTCATTAACTTCTGCAATTATATTCAGACAGAAAGTCCTAGGAACTCTTCCAGCTAATCCCCATTTTGGCTGCTGACCAAATAAGGCTTTATATGACACAACTGTAATTGCTTCATTTGTATGGTATTGATCTGCCATTAAGCAAAACACAAGCCAGCATCTCACTAAGATTCTAGTTTTGCAGCACTATTTATTGCTTGCATTGCAGTTGCAGCTAGAGTTCCCACCTCGGGAATGGACCCCCTGGTTTTTCAGTCTCTGCTTCTAATTAAAATAATGAACTTCAAAGTGCTTGCAATATGATTAGACCAAATCTTAAGAAACTATCTCTTAGCAGGAATCTTTCCATTTATTGCCTTCCCTCTGATCCTTCTTTATGAGAAACATCACTATGGAGTCACAAAGAAGCAGGAGAGTGACAGAATCCTTTCATGCCTCTTCTCAGTCCAAGTTTAGATCTGAAAAGAGTCTATCAGCTGTGCAGATATTATGAGTTAGTGGTCTGTTTCTGGCAGCAGTGAAAAAGAAAGCATCCATCCTAATTTGGCAGGGTTGCAAATGGCTTTTGACATAGTGACCATGTCACAGTAATAACTTTATGGATATTGATGTCAGTTAATGAATTCCCTCAGAAGCAAACTGCAGTTTTGCCCTATAGCTTTCTCATGTAGAGTTGCATTCCTTACTAGGAAAAAAATTAATGAGCAGACTGCTTGTATAACAGCACTTTCAGAAATTGGCCACATCTTTTTTATAAGCCCCTTTTAAGTACTGAAAGACTGCAGAAACATCTCCCCAGAGCCTTCTCTTGTCCAGGCTGAACATCCTCAACTCCCCCAGCCTTTCTTCATAGGAGCTGTGTTCCCGCCCGCTGACCATTTCTGTGGTCCTCCTCTAGACATGCTTCAGAAGCAGGTCCTCTGGACATGCTTATTCAGAGGAGTCCAGAATTGGACACAGCACTCCAGGTGAGGAATCACTGGAGCAGAGTGAAAGGGCAGAATCACCTCTGTCTCTATTGGCCATGCTTCTTTGGATGAATTCAACTGAGTCTGGCTACGCTGTGAATTCCTGAGAAGAATAATAGCAGTGTTTGGAGGTTTTATTTGCCTTTTTTTTCCCAGTTGCAACTGCTAACAACATAGCAGGAGGATTTTTTTTCTTTTGCCACAGATACCTATATATCTGTCACTCTGAGACTCATTTTGTAACTCAGAAATATTAACTAGGATAGAGGGCTTTTGTCACTTTTTATGGAGCATCTTAATCTGACAGTGAGGTAGTTCATGAAAAATGCATGCAGAGATGTTCAGCTGAGCTTCTTTAATCGTCAAAGTCACTCCATTGTGACTCCTGATGCTTTTTACTGTTTCTTAAATTGCCTTCTTAAACTATTCAGTTGCTGTTACTTTGTCTTGCTGCTTGAAGGAGGAAATATGGCAGCATATGATAAGGAACAGAGTAACATGAGAAAATCATGTCAAGTATAGTTCATCTTACACACTTTATCATTAGATGTTCATAAAGACTGAGATTCATCCTGACATAAAAAATTGAAGCCTGATGGTGACATCTCTTCAAATGTTGCAAATTTGAACTAGTCTCCCAAAATGCCAGATAATGTTCAATACTGGATTAAGAAAGATCTTGGATTTATCATATTAGTTGCCCTGCTATCCACTGAATCAAACACACATTTCCATAGCACATTGAGACATGGGACTGGTTAGGAACAAGAAAACTTAATGTTTGCAGTGAGTCCAAGAGGGTATTTTATTTTCCATTATTTGTGGCAGGAGCCAGCAGTAAGTCCTGACTGGTTTTGGAGGTCACAGTAGCATTTCCTCTGTGGATGGGTTATTCAGCCTAGGGCTGGGTCTTCCTGTGGATGGAAGCTGTGAAGTGTTCAGCTGAGGGTACAGTATTCCTGCCACTGATGGGATATGTTGAATGGAGTGAAAAATTAGAAGCTGCTGAAACAGCTGCCACCTGCTTTGTGCTGGGAGATTTTGATGTAGTAAAATCTTCCTCTGTATAGGGTAGCCAGAGTCTGTGGTCTATCAGTGACATCAAACAAATTGAGATGGATACAAAGAAAGAACAAATTCTTAAGGCAGAAGGAACCAAACCCTGTTTTTTATTCAATAAGCACTGAATTGCATCCAAAAGACAGACATTTTTTCCTAGTCTCATTTTAAGTGAAAATAGTCACTCTGTAGCATTCAGAAGCATAAACTTAAACTAATATGGCTAAGATATTACGTAAAGGAAAATTAAAATCTGCTAGCCAACATCAGAATGTGATGAATAATGTTTGCAATCCTGTTGAAATCGAGCCATCCATTCAGAAAACAACTAGATCATTTGTGCAGAGAATAAACTGCAGTGTTTGGCTCTTCTTGTGGATGGGGTGACATAAGGAGTCTCAACAGTATGTGCCTGGATAACTGAACATAGTGTCATTTATAGAGACCTACACTAACACAGTCTAGGTAGGGGAGGATAGGGACAGCATGAAACATGGTTAGAGCTTCACTGCTGCAGACCCCACCACAAGCTGTTACTTCTTGTCTTTCAGTAGCGCTAATCCATACTGATTTAACCCCTGTCTAGCACTAAACCACATCCTGTGCACTGCTACAAAACCCCTACCTGTCTGCATCAATGCTACCATTTTCTCTCAGGTAGAGATCTCTAACCAGGCAGGTGAAACAACATCTTTGGATGTTTTGCTGCAGAAAAAAATGTGAGTTGAGTTCTGCTTCACCTAATGTATAAAAATGAAAAAGATATCTGACAGCCAAGCAGAGGTGAATGTTATCCTGTCTAAAAGCATTCAGTATTTTGGGAGTATATATTTGTAAATTACCATTTTGCACAACTTCAAATATTCAAACACTGTCGTGAATGTTTTCAGCAAATATATAAAGATGTTAAAATTGTAAAGAGCTCAGGATTCATGTTTCTGAAGTGAGGGAGAGTTTCAAGACAGTTGGCAGTGGACTAAGCTTAACCTCAGAGCAACTCCTGCAGTGTGGAGACTTTCACACTGCTGCTCAGACACTTGAAAAATCCCACTCAAGTCTTTAAAACATGCATTTTGAATTTGCAGGTGTTGGACTTCAGCAGCCTATTCACTTAATCCTGCTTATTCTGCGATCAGCAAGAAAAAATGTACTTTGGAAGGTAGTTCTGCTCAGTGAGAACAGGATTAGGTAGTCATTAGCAAAAAACTAAAAGAGCTCAGGAGTTGAGAGAAACCAGCGTTTCTGCTGCTACTAAAGACTACATGCTAAACTGATATGAACAGTTCCTCTAGGGACAGTTTTATGTGTCCTTTATTTACAGCGAAGCTTTGTATAAAGCATAGAAGCAAGCTGAGTTACCTTCCCAGGTCAGTTGCCGTTGTTTTTACGCAAGCAAAATACATATTTCATTGTTTGCACCAAAACTGTTTAACAGACTATAATTGGAGTATCTTGCTGCAAAACAGCTTTCTATTTATATAAATATTTTAAACTACAGTCACCAGACCACTAGCTGGTGTAAATTGTCAGAACTTCTTTGAATTCGAAGTAGCTATGGCAATTTTTAGCAGCAGTGGGTCTCCCATTAATTTGAACTCCTGCTGATCCTCAAGGTGTCAGCTTGGCTGGTATTTGTTTACAAAGCTCAGTTCAAGTAACTAAGCTGCATGCTTAGCATATACAAAGAAGCTGTAAATGCTCATTGCCCCTGGAAATTAACCATCTTGTTTGCATGGCTAAATGAATCACAGAGTCACAGAATTGCCTAGATTGGAAAAGACCTTTGAGATCATCCGATCCAGTCATTAGCCTAACACTGACAAGTCCTTGACTGAGCCATATCCCTGAGCACTACATCTATATGACTTAAATACCTCCAGGGATGGGGACTCAACCACCTTGCTGGGCAACCTCTTCCAATGCCTAATAGCCCTTCCAATGAAGAAATTCTTCCTAACACCCAGCCTAAACTTCCCTTGGCACAACTTGAGGCCATTTGCTCTCATTCTATCACTTGTTACTTGGTTGAACAGAAGACCATTACACTTATTTTAATTAGCCACGACTGAAAAATATTTCAGTGCTGCTTCAAATTTTCCACTTACAAAGAAATAACAATACATATGCTCTGTTGTAAAGATAATTTATTCTTAGTGTTTGCAAAATATTTTGAGAGGCTGTTCTGGAAGAGGTATTTTAAATACAACCAGACAGGATACTTTTAAATAGTGTTGATAAGTGCTATTAGAGTCTAGTGCAGCACTCATCCTGCCCATAGAATTTTTTTGCAAGACTTTTGGTTTTCTACAGGACAGTAAGTTCCTCAGTAGTATGTGGATTTTGCACAGTGGAATTCAAGGACTACCCACTGCCTTGGTGAATCCTCAGCAGGGCTTGGGTACTCAGCTATGTCTGGGTATGTCCTTTCTCTCATTAGCATAGAATCATAGAATCAACCAGGTTGGAAGAGACCTCCAAGATCATCCAGTCCAACCTAGCACCCAGCCCTAGCCAGTCAACTAGACCATGGCACTAAGTGCCTCAGCCAGTCTTTTCTTGAACACCTCCAGGGATGGTGACTCCACCACCTCCCTGGGCAGCCCATTCCAATGGGAAATCACTCTCTCTGGCAAGAACTTCCTCCTAACATCCAGCGTATACTTTCCCCAGCACAACTTGAGACTGTGTCCCCTTGTTCTGTTGCTGGTTACCTGGGAGAAGAAGCCAACCCCCACCTGGCTACAGCCTCCCTTCAGGTAGTTGTAGACAGCAATAGGTCACCCCTGAGCCTCCTCTTCTCCAGGCTAAACAACCCCAGCCAGCATGTATATACCAAAGGGAGAGTTTATGAGAAAAGCCTGAGTGACCCACTGCAGAAGATGTGAAGGCTCACCACTTGAATACTAGTAGTGCTTTATTTAATACAAATGCTGGGCAAGTGCCAAGGACCTTATTTCGTTTGAACTATTAGCTCCGTGTGAGACTGTTCTGGTTTGTAATGTGCTTCAGTATTTGAATGCAGTATTTTCATCTAAATAGCAGTAGAGCATGCAAGCCTTTATAAATCCCCATACAAAAAGTATTCCTATAAATTTATGATTTTTTTAAAAACCCATATGATTTCAAAGTTGGCCTTTTGTTGTTAAAATTTAGGTTGTTTCTCCTGTAAACATAGCTCTTTACTCTTTTTGAATATTTGCATTATTGATCCTCTGAGCCATCCGAGCATAGAATGACGTAAGCTTTGGACACATCTTCCTCATTAACAGAGTGCTTGTTTCATTCCTAATGCATTAAATATATTCAGCCAGTGCCATGCAGCTTTATACCTAATTTCTCTTAACGAATTGTCAAACGCCCTTAAACTCTCCTGCATTCGTGTCACGTTGCAATCTGCCATCAGCATTTTGCAAAACATGGTTAAAATAAACAGCTCAGAATATGAGCAGGCTTTAGATTTTTGCTTGGTAAGGTTGCATTTTAATTTTTCCCATTTAAAATCATTTGAACAGATGATAGAAACAAGCTGTAAAAATGCACCCACTTGTGATTGACTAAGTACATTTGAGACAAATCCTCAACTGCATCCAGGAAGTGTTAGGTTGTGCAGTGAGAGGAGATTTTCAAGCAGCTGTGGCCTCCTCTTCTCAAGCCACCTGCGCTGGGTACTGATTAGATCATGAGAGGACAACTGTGATTCACACCACTGAAATAAGGTCACTGAACTCAACTTCACCAGGCTCTATCTTTGCCTTGTCCTTGTCCCATGAGAGGACCCCTTCCAACCTGCTCCGAGAGTACTGAGAGGCTTGTCTGGGAGATGGCTACATCAGCAGATAGCTGCAGGGAAAGACTTTCAGAGTGCAAGGAACAAAATGAGCTTTTTGTTGCTTGAAATGCATCAATTGCCAGCACTTTGCTCTGACGTTGTTGTCTTGGGAAAGTTTCTTCCTTCAGTGAACTCCTGCAGATGCACCACTGCATCCATGGCTTTGCTTTCCACTGTGAACTAGTGTACTGCTCTCTGCTTCTTTCCAGGCACAACTTATATAGGATTATATATACACACCAAACTTATATGTCAATATAGTCATGGATTTTACTAGGATACAAAGCAAATCCCAGTATTTTGCTGTTTGGTCCATATCTCCTGCTGGGCCCATTTATGGTGCTTTGGCCATTCATCATTCAGGTACTCTTTAGAGTTTGCTGTATGTTCAGAGAACCTAACGTTGAACAGAGGTTGTATCCTTCCATGCCATGTGATGTCTGATGAATGAGCAATTTCTGAGGTTTTCAAATCCTTGTAGGAAAGATTAGCAGAAAAAACCTTTCAGAAGGTTGAGGTCTCTGCTTCTGCTTCAGGAATCGCTGTGGTGGCACCAGTGGTTCTAGGCTGTGCAATACAGCTGCAGTCTAAACAGAGCTGTCATTTCACATGTAGAGTTTTGCTTGTGAGTCATGTTGATTTTGTACATTCTGCTTGTTCATTATTTCAGGTGAACAACATCCCCAATACAAAGTAGTGAAACAGCAGTACTGCTGTTTGTAAAGACGTGGCAGAATTTCATGAAGAATTTGCCCAGGATTCAGGGAAGTGTTTTGCTATCTAACATGCCAGTTACACAGAATTTATGAGATAAAGTTCAGGAAGGGGATTCAGGAAAATGTCAAAGCTGTTTAAAGAGCTAAGACATTTAAGTTTTCTTGGCAAAACTCTACCGCTTGCCTAGAAAATTGTTATTAAATGCTCCCAGCAGAGATCCTGCCTTTGTTGTAATGAGCATTTAGGGACCTGTCTGTGCCTTTATGCCACTTAGCATTTAAACCCAGGTATTCTGAGACCTGACGTCATGGAGGAGGTCTCTTTTGCTGCATGTGTGCAGGCCAAGGCTGAGTCCTCTGAATTGTGTTTACAGATGGTGCTGAGCAGTCCTAACAGGTGGTGCTTTCCACTGTCCGGTGAACCACTGTGCATACAAAGATTTTTCGAGCTGATAAAGCAGCTGTGGCTGAGGCCACAGATGATTATTCAAGTCTAATCAGGCTGGAGAGAGCCTTTTCTACTTGTTGCCTGTATTTAAGCTTTGGGCATTAAGTTGTTGAAAATAGAGCAAATCTTCCCATGTTTTAGTTTCTGAGTTCTTAGAGGTACTGAGTTGTTGAGCTGATACAAGCATTTAAAGTGTCACATTAGGCAGAATTTGGTGCCCTTTCCCATGTCATCCCTCTATGGCTGTCTCAAATTCCCAGCAGTGCTTGTTATGTTGACTACTGTGGTCCCTAGTCTGGTCCTCCAGCTGACTTCTTTGTTGTGCAGAGACCTTTTTGTGTCCTTCAGCCTTAGAAATGCCCCTTTTGTAGTTGAGACTGTAATTGGTAGGTACTGGGTTTGTATGCTACAGCATTCAGGTCATCTGTTCAGTGCCTGCCTCTCTGCTTCATCAGGACCGAAGTCCAATGGATGGATCATCTGTTAACTGCTGCTGTGACCCATACTCTATGGAGGTCCCTGGGGCAGTTCAAGGCAAGATTGGACGTGGCACTTGGTGCCATGGTCTAGCCTTGAGCTCTGTGGTAAAGGGTTGGACTTGATGATCTGTGAGGTCTCTTCCAACCTTGGTGATACTGTGAGGTCAAAGCAGATCACTTTACCAGCTTGTGTGGCCTTTGGACAAGCACCCTAGGGTAATCATTTTGGCAGCAGAGAAAATATCCCACTCTGGCATGATAGGCACTATTTTGTAAGGGGCTGGGCGGTGGTGCTGTCATCTGCACAGTTTTATCTTTTGCTGACCGTGAAAGGCAGTTAGTACATGTAGACTCTTTAAGTGACACTGATTAACATTTTTAACTGCTTGTAACTATTTATGGGTAGAGTTATTTTAAATTAATATAATTTAAATGAATAAGAATTATTTATTTCTCATCAAGTTTTTCATACTGTAATCCTATAGGCAGCTTAAATAAAACCATGTTCCATACGCTGAAATCACTGTCCAAGCACAAGAGTAATTGTGGAGTGAGGTATCACCCTAACACAAATGCTGCAGTTTTGGCTGAACTAGCTTGGCTATTGCGTAGAAGGACTTTGTTTTATTCTGACCGATGGAAATGGCAGGACTGTGCAGTGACAGCGAGGATATTAAAGTGCTAGCTGGCTTGCTACTATTAAGCCCTTACTTTTGCAAAGATACCAGGTCCTTTATTGAGGAACACATCATTCTTCAATGGGAGTTTGGCTAAGTGTGGTATTGAGAATACAGCCCTATTTTTTAATGATGAAAGAATGGTTTGTGCCATGGATACTCAAGTTTTAAAATGCTTTCCTGTGTGGCAGAGTGAATCACTGTCTAGGATGAGTATAAGTGATCTATGATCTAGCTTGGCTCTGAGGTATACAATTGTAAATGTAGTCACCACTGCACTTATCAGGATCTCAGCTACAACATTTCTGTGGGAGATACAGCAGTGCTGAGCAAAGGTTCTCTGTGTTTTCCTGATCAGAAGAAAATTACTTATTTCCATATTTTGAGGTGGCCCTGGATCACAAAGCAGCAGAGAAAGCAGTGTGAAACTAACCTGGTTTTACATGGCCTACTAGACATGATGAGGAGAATAATGTGTTACGTTTATAAGCAATATGGTCTGATTTCAGAGCAATGATTGCAGCTTAAATCCACATTTACTTCTTCATCCTTTTTATTTCCATTTCTCTGTTGTGCTGTGAAACTGTCTATGGATATGGCTAATAACCCAGCTAAATAACCCTCTCATTAATGGGTTTTGTTTATTTATTTATTTATTACTCTAGGATTACTATCAACCAGCTGCAGCTTCTCTAAATGACTGTGGGAAAATTTTGCTTGATAAGCTTTAATGCTTCAAAAGATAAATTTAACCATTTGGCAAATGAGAAAGCTCTCTCCTATCAACATAGAAATCAAACATGAAACTTACATTATTTGTCCAAAAAAAATTACAGTGCTATTTTTCATTCATTTTAGATTATCCAGATAAATGATCTAACTTGCAAAGAGAAGGTTAAAAGAAAAACCAAAACACAACTTTCTAAGGTTTTGAGCATAAGGACTTAATTCAATGTGCTTTAGAGTTCATACTTGAGAGACATTACAGCTCATGGAAATAGTGTGAAGATGCTTTTACAGATAGACTGATTGATAGGGCTTCCCATCTGCTTTAAAGTAAGGCTGTGCCTAGGTGGCTCATTGACTTGAGAATGATATTCCTTGAGATACATTTCATTTTTCATGAGAGTGATGACTCCTTTCCACATCTTTAGCACTGTCAAAGCAGCTGTTTATGTTATTGCTACCCAGTGTAACAATTAGACACAGAGGCCTTAAATGAGACTTTAGTTGTTGAAGAAGAGTTTTGACACTGCTGTTGTAGACAGCGCTCTCAGGCTACATATTTAAGCCATTTTCAGAATAAATAATGTTGCTCAATGTCAATGAAATAGTGTTTCTAGGATCATCTTTCATCCCTGTCTCAGTCCCAACATCTTTACAAAGGTAAAAATTACATTCAGTGTCCTGGAAACTGGTCTGTAAAGTGTCAAGGCTACCTTTCTGAATGGGGCAAGCAGGCCAAAAGCACAGGATTTTTAACAAAAGAGATGAGCAGGAAAAAAAATCTGTAGTAAATATGACTGGTCCAAAAGCAATTGCTTCCAAGAACAAAAGGGACAAATGAACAATTTCATTCCAATTTTGCAATTGCTCCTCTCCCTCTGGAGTGTGAACCATAATTAGAGCACTTATACAAAATCACATTTGTCAGCCTGGCTGCTAAATTCCCCTTAAAGAGCAATCTGTTTTCACTCCCTCTACAGCCTACAGTTCTCATTTTCACTTCAGGGACAGACAAGCTATTACTTTATCTGTATGGGAAACCTTGTATATATGTAACCACAGTGAAGCTAGGTAAAGTCAGATCTACTCACAAGCAGTTTCCAGGCTTCCAGACCACCTGTCTCAGTTCCAGCAGGAGCTGTTTGGAAAAGTTAACAGGGGACAGTGAAGATACATCCCAAAGCTGACACTTGTCCTACAAATGGGCCAGTGTTGTAAGGAACAATCCATAAGCTGTGAAATACTGATGTTTGTACCTATTTGCCAGGAAAATATCTCTCCTAATGAGTGAGAGAAAAATTTCCATTCTAAGAGCAGAAGAGACCCCCAGGGACCAGGCATCACTGTCTTTAGAGAGGCTGAATCACAA
The DNA here is from genome assembly GCF_015220805.1 of Pogoniulus pusillus. Taxonomy (NCBI): domain Eukaryota; kingdom Metazoa; phylum Chordata; class Aves; order Piciformes; family Lybiidae; genus Pogoniulus; species Pogoniulus pusillus. The sequence continues at coordinate 16,649,207 of NC_087266.1, forward strand.
GCCTCAGTATCTTCTGGTACCGTAAGATGTGATGGAGCTTTGCCACCAGAGGATCTATCTTCCCCAACCTTTCCCTAAGCAGTTTCAAGGTGTTGCATCCTCCCATAAATGATGAGGGGAAGATGTCATTGACTGACATAGCTCTGGCTAAATCTCATTCAGCCCTAACAGACAGATCTTGACAAATTTGGAGAAAGAGACTCCATCGTTCTCAATCATGTATTGTCCCTGAAGAGTAGTATTTAAGCCACTGGCACATCACAGATACTTCTCTCTCTTTAGAGTTGAATCATGTTTCAAAGATATGATGCCACTGCTGTACATGTCTGCAGATCCACAAGCGAGCCTGGGCAGACACTTCTGGCAAGTGTCTACTCACCAGGAATGTACATGTCTGATAGACATGGATGCACTAGGGACCACTGAACAAGAAAAAAGAGAAAATTATATTATTAGGAATTATTAATAAATATTGATGCAGTTGTGTACCATTAGAATACGTGACTGTTGAAGCTCTTAGTAATAAAGATAGGAAGTCATACACTTAAAAAGGAGCAAAGGTTCCTCAGAGGTGATGAAGCCTGTATAAATGCCTTGGCACATTAGTTGTCAACTGATTTTAAAATGTCATATAATGACTGTAGTTCTTATCATAAATACAGATGCCTTGCATCTGTGTTTGTGTTGTAATCTATCCTGTCTACTCTCTGCCATCCAATCTTAATTCTCTCTGGATACCTGAAATAAAAAAAATCTGAGCACACACAGAAGCAATCCCATCCTAGGGCCATCTGTGTCCCTGTCATGGTTTTCACTCCTAGCAGCCTTGAGTGCACATAGAAGCAGTGATTTAGCTTAGCTATTGTACTGGCAACCCTCCCTCTCATTGCACAGATCCAAAATCTCTCAGGTATTTCTCCGAGCCAGAAAAAATAGCACTGAAACATGAGACACAGGACACCAGGTTGACAGAGCCTTTCTCAGTGTGTTGTGCATACACTGCTGTGCTGTTAGCAGTGCAGGATTTGTCTTTCATTCAGTGGTAGCATAACACATAAACTTTCAAAGAAAAGGTCCTCAGGACATCTTGCTTGTATCTCAGCATCCAACAAATTGGCTGGGTTTGGTCTTCCCAGTGCTCAAGCTTCTTCTTGACCACATCACCTGCACATTTCTCCAGCAAGGTTCCCCCTCACCACTGCCTTCCTCCCACACACTGTGGGTGCCATTCAGGCTGGGAGCCAGACAGGGTGGTCTCCCAGAATAGCAAGGAAGTGCCTGGAGTCACAGCATTAAGACCCCAGGTCTTGTATTTCAGCTAAAGGTCTACTGTGCAAATAGAGCAGGACTCTAGAGTCCGCATCCCGAATTACAGATGTGCCTGTAGCAGATGGTGAAGCTTCAGATGGGCAGGACTCCTAGCACCTCTTCATGCATTGTTTACCATTGAACGGATCTAGACAGCATCACAGTCAGCATGCAAGCTGTTAGCACTATTCTTCAGCTTTACCTTACACTCCCTGTTTCTGGAACTTTAGCCCATGACTTGTGTGGTATCACTCTGAAATGCTATATGTCAAAACTGTGTGTGACACAGGAACTGGCAGCATCTAGCACAGGCTGTCTGGATCTTGCCTCTTTAGTATATGGCAAGGCATTTTCCCATCTGCTTGAAAAATCAGTCTGGGCCCACACTAAACATATCCCAAATATAGAATCAAATAAATCTGTGCAGATTGTTTATAATTCCAGGCAGAGTTTTATCATCATTTTGCAAAAATAGTTTTGGTTGGTTGATAGAATTTTCTTCTTAAAATTCAAACCATTCTGAAAGTCATTTCCACACTGGAAACACATTTTTTTTTTCACATTTGAAATTAACCACATTTATTTGTGCTGCCAAAGGCTTTGAAATATGGAAATGAGAGGTTTATTTAGTGTGTGGATCAAGCTTATAAACAGCTTAAGTCCTCATTCCTTCTAACATCTTAACAGCTGTGCAGTTTCTTACAAAATATGTTTTATCGTTTCAAGAAATGCTGTTAACCTCGCAGTTTTAAAACTGAATGAACAAGGCCTCTTGGACAAATTGAAAAACAAATGGTGGTACGACAAAGGAGAATGTGGCAGCGGGGGAGGTGACTCCAAGGTTAGCCTCAATGTCACCAAAAGCGGGTAAACAGTATGTAAAGTAATTGGTGCATCTGCTGGGATTTTACCTGCAACAAAACAGCTTCACCAGTAGCACAGCACTGCTGGGACCTGCAGCTGAAATTTAGGTGTATGCAATTACTGTCAAAGCAAAAATATTTGCATTTGTTTAAGCACCCCAAGGGAGGCTCTTACACAGTCTCTGCTGTGAGATCTATCACTGGTTTCCAGAAACTTGCATCTTTCAAAATCATGATGAGCCTTTTCCAAGCTTGCTCTTGTGAACAAGCAGTTTGAAACATTCAGGAGCAAATATCAGCTCAGAATTTTTTTTCTGCTATCTGGTAGTATCCCAAATATTTTTCAGTGACCATAGAGGGAAAGGGTGAAAATCAATGTGATCAGCTCCTAACTGATGGTCCAGGCTCAGGGATCTGCTATTGGCACAAACAGTATTGGTACAAACTACATTTTTCATATGAGTATTCAACATAGGAGGACAAATGCCAGCTAAAATATCTTCATGCTGATATTTTCTGGTATCTTACCAGCAAAGCGAAATCCACGATGGTTCCCAAGGTAGAATCTATCAGATAGGAATTCTAGGCTGAATTTTAGGCTATATTTCTCCCATATGGCCACTACTTCCTTCCATCCTCACAGCTTCCTTTTGGGAAACTGCCTTGTGCTGAAAAGAAGCAAAGATTTAGTAGTGAAATATGGTGATGCAAGTGAGAAGGAAGATACTAAAAATACTCCTTCCATGCCAGGCAGCACGTAATAATGTTTATTTATGTGCTTGTGTGTGAACAATATATAAGAGAATGTTACTCAGGTAACTGTTTGGGCACAGAGATAGTCAGATATAGATGATTAAATTTGGCTGATTTGTCATTTCCAGTTTGTATAGCTTTCCTTACAGTTGCCTACATATTTTTTTCTACCTATTTTCTCTCCTTCTTCAGTCCTCCTTCTCTTTCATGCTGTGTCCTGGCCTCAGGGACCATCCCTTTGGCTGTTCTGCACTCACCCAGTATTGGTCCCTTAATCCTCTTCACTTTCCCTTTGATCCTGCTGTTCTACCTATTTTCCCCCCACCGTTCTGCTTGCCAGCAGTCACAGTTTCAGAAATGGTCTCTATTTTCTCTTTCAAAGTGCTGAGGTTTGTTAGACCTTATAATACTTACCTGCAAGTTGAGCAGGCCCCAACTTTTTGTAAGAAAGTTAACAACCATAAATCTCACATGTTGCTATTATTATATCCTACACCAAAGCCCTGAGCATTATTGGAGGAGGGTGTTTATTTTTTTTAATGTCACAGGCAGGGAGGCACATCATTAAACTACTTTTATTTTCTTAGAATACACACTTCACAAGCCTGCTGTGGTTGACAGGTGAGATAAAAGCCAGGCAGCAAACTAAGGATGCTTTTCACTTACTTTCCCTGATGACCAGCTACTGATGCTCTGAGACATGAAGCAGGAAAAGAGAATCAGCTCATGTTAGAGGGAAAGACAGGGTTTCACCAGGAAAATATCTGGAAGTGATGAAAGAGCAAGCTTGGTGTGATGGCAAGTGACAGAAAAAAGGAGAAAGAGAGAAAAAAGGAGAGGGAGAGAAAAAAGGAGAAGAGAAAGGCAAGCACAATCCATGGTGAATCAGAGCGGATCCATGAATGTAGGAGGCAGGAAAGAGCACATTGCCAATGGAAATGAACCACTAGTGACACAGGCAGTTCAGGATGCAGTCAGAAATATGGTGGGCAAGGCAGCAAAGGGTGAAGAACATGAAGGAGTTCAACCTGTGGTCTAGGACTGTATACAACCTGCCAGGAGCATTTATATGACCTCAGGCCTGTTTCCTGCCACACTTTTTTCCCAAGCACAGCTGAGTTAGTAGGCAGTACCAGTGGTCCTGAAAAGCTCCAGGTCTATCATGCACATGCCCTGCCCACATTCAATAAGACTATGCACAACACAGAGGTGAACAGACATTACCAGGCTTCTCAAATTCTACATTGCACCAGCATCTGGTCTTCTTTTTTTTTTTAACAAACAATAAACAGCAAACTACAGATTGTTAGCCAGTTATCAATTACAAAATCCATTTCCTTATTCAAGACCTGCCATACAGGTTTGGATCAGTTCAGGTCAGTAAGAGCCTTTCTACTGAATCAATGGAGCCCTAAGTATTTTAATTTTGCATGCTAGCAAATGGTCATTAGTGGAAGAACCAAGGTGGACACCATCCACAGTTGTAAAGCTGGCAGCTGGCAGCCACCACCAAGTTCTGAACTAAGCTCTTAAGTATCTCTAGCTAATAGTTCTTTTCAATATATGAATTTAAGAACAAATTCTAAGATTTGTTAGCAGCTCCAGTCCAAATTCCAGGGTCTCCTACTGTTTCAAACAAGAATAAGAAGATCCTCTTCTCCTGAAAGAAACACAGCACCTGGGACTTGACTGATAATTGTGCCGTTACTATTTGAGATTCAGTAGTCAGAATATCAGAATGTAGACCCAGAACAACCCTTTATGAACATACAGAGGGCTGTAGAAATTGAGGGTTTCATGAGATCTCCACAATTCTCCAAAGGTTTGCATTGTTCTGTAGAACAGTATTTCTCCTAGCTCTGTTCTGTGCTCTTATTGCTCCCTTTAGAGAAGAATCTCCTAGAATTCAGAAAGACAGTTCAGAGAGCTGCCCAGCTTGAACCACCACTGGCTTAATGACCTCAGTAATCAAAGTCATGTTTGAAGATAAAACTGAGATCTCAAATGCATTTGAGTGCTTTTGAAAGTGTTACCTCAGATCTTAACTGTATGCCCTCATCATTTCATGTGATGTATGGGAAAGTATTTAAGCACAGTTTCTGCCACTCTACCTCAGTGTCTTTATAAAAGCATGAGTGAAAGGAAGCTGTTCTGATGGAGCTCTGCTTCAGTCCCTGCTGGTAGCCCTCAGGAGAACACGGTGGCCCTTGTTTTTCCTTCAGCAGATGAGCCTCATGGCTTGGCCGTGAGTAAGCAATGAAAATTCTCCTAAACCATACTCGTGGTTGCATTTTTTAAACCCTTGTCTACCACAATTCTGTATTGGTTTCACAATCAATCAGTATTGTTATTTAAATGCTATAATTGCCCACTCGTCCTGAACACAACTAACTCCTGACTTCATTAACGCCATTTTAAAGCACTGTGATTTTGCTGATATTGCTGGCACAAGATCCAGCCCGAGGCTCTTAAAATGCAATCCTTCCAACAGCAACTGACTGATGATAGGACAGAAGAAAATGAGCAAGAAACTGAGAGAGGAATTGGAAGGGCTGAGAACAGGATGAAAAGGTAGAAAATCAGTGTGTCTCTGCCCAGGTCAGGATGCACTGCCACTGCCTTTAGCATGTGGGGCACAGAATATTTTTTAACTGCTATATGGCACAAGTTACCCTCCAGAGATAAAAGGTAATTTTAGGTATTATTTCTCATACATTATCCTTATAGGAATTCAAGGCAGATGGCTTCTGTACAATAACAGCTGTACACTGATTTTGACAAACTCTGTCAGTTTATCCAGTGATTTAATCCAATATTACAGATTCAAGAATCACTAAGCAACTGAGAAAAAAAAAAACAGACAAGTATACAGTAACTTTAACTCCAAACACTGAAATTGCCCTCTGTATATGACTTCAGTACATTACAGCAGATCATACTGATTTGTATTTTCTGCCACCTTTAATATCAGTGGGACTGATTATGTAAGCAGTGTAGTAACAAGCTGTATTCTCCAAATTCATGACTGACACAGCCAAAATTATGCTTATTTTCAAAGAAAGGAAAGCTGCCTACATAAGCAACTTGCCCTAAAAGCCAAGATGATCTGGGCATTCATCTCCAGTGGGAGATGTTGAAAATCTCCTACTATAATGGAGGGGGGGCGAGAAACACACAAAAAAACCCAAACAAGAAAACCCAACAATCTAAATTTGGTACACCTGCAATCAATTAGCTGTGCCTGCAAACAGTAACATATGTTGCTATTCTGAAATAGGTAAGCAAAAAATCTTCCTTTTCCACTCTGCAGCCCGTCAGTCTGGGCTTCTTGTATTGGTTCATGTATATTTCTCATGGCAGCTGGTTGATTTGCAGTGGGACAAAACTGTATTCTGAGAGTGTGGAATATTTTTAAATTGAAATATTGGGAATATTTTAGAATTTGGTTTTGTAGTTAGGAAGGACTGCTCCTGAGTCATCACAGCTAGCACTGGCTGAGGGCACATCTAAAGGACAAACTATGTCTCATTCACATATCCTGGCCTGGGCAGGCAACAAAATGAGAGGCAGAGGACAGCTTTCACCAAACTTTTGCAACCCCTTGATTCAGAAAGTGTTCCAGCAAAAACAGAACAAGGGCCTGGCTTCAAGCACACTCTTGGTCATATTCCAGTGAGAAGTGGGAACTGCCTCATCTCTACTGGCTGTTGCCATTGCGTTTAGTTACAAGTCGAGGACAGTGTGGCAATTTTAAGCATGACATTGATTTCTTTTTGCAAAGGAAAACCTAAGCATTTCCTTGCAGAGCCAGTGCAGAAGGGATCACATTAAAGGAACTAGAGCTGCAAACCAAAAAATATCTCTGCCCGTGTCAAACTTTGTATACATAAACTGTTAGACTGAGAAGAAAAAAAATCCCAAGGAAAGGGCTGGGACACATGTTTGCTGACTTGTCCCAGCTTGCTGCTGGTCATGATAGTTCATACTGAGCCCTAATTATCACTCTAATCAGTTTAATCTGCAACAACTCCACAGGCTTCTGATTACGCATGAGAGAACAGTACCTGGATAACCACTTTTCTTTGTCATAACCATCTCTGTTACACTGCTGGGATTTGGGAGCACTGGAATGTGACCCAGTGCAAATACATGACATGTTACAGATGATGGCTGTCATAGAACCATAGTCATAGAATCAATGAGGTTCAAGATCCAAATAATATTATTAATTATTAATTAATATTAATTATTTCACACTTTTACTAGAAGCAAGTAGAGGATCATATTGGCAGGCAACTTGCCAGCATCCTAAATTGCAACCCACTCATTTCACAATTGTGGGTCTCTCATGTTTCGCTATCAAACTGTACAACCTGATGCCTGGAAGCCTGAAGACAAAATTTATGTTTGAGTAATGAAAATAGTAAAGAAATAGGCTTTTTCTGTTCTAGAAGCAGAGCATTTCATATGAAACAAAGCATTTCCCTTACTTAAGGGGATCACTTTACAGTACTTGAAAATTCTCACACAACTGTAGCTGTCAAAAGTTGTCAATTCTCTGGTAAGGTGTCTTAAGTAGTAAATGAAAAGAGATGGGTATCTTGAAAGCATGCTTCTTTCTTTGCTAAGACTGGTATCTACATCCACCTTCTGGAGGTACCTGTGTTTTCCTTATAACTGCAGGGAGCCTTAGACAGGCAGTCAAAGCTTGGGGCATAAATTAGAGGCAAAGAAGCTGAGATAAAGTGAATCCCCTGCTTTATGTACGTATACAAAGAGTAGTCAGAATGTATGAAAGGACAGGATCCCTAAAGCTAAGAGCAGCATATGAGGTTCAGGTGCCTTTATTTGTGTATTAAATATTTCAAAGATGTAAAATTCCATTCACACATAAGCATTTGAGGATTTCCAGTTAAGCCAGTTACACAGTGTAACAAACTCCTCTTCTCTTTCATAGTTACTATTTTAGTAGCTTCAGTTGCACTGTATTAATGAATGTTTGCAGTGGGTTTGGTTTTTTTAAATAAGCCTGGAATTCCTGAGTGTACATTCTAGCAATTCACAGACAATGGTGTATTATGAGAGATTAATTTTCTTCTAAGAATCTGCTGGCACACACAAGATCAGGTCCTGTGTCATATACCATCACCAGAAGGCTATCTATCACAGCTATTCCTGTTTATCTACCTCCTTCATTTGATATATATTGTATTTTCATGCACACCTGCACATAAATATATATCCATATGCCTACTGCATTAAGAATTGGACAGTCTGATTCAAAGTGGAAATTACATAAAACAAATCTGCTATTAGTTCCACAGGTTTTTAGAAAATGAACTGGTACAACTGCATGAAGTGTTATTACCATAATAGTCTAAGATTATGCACTGAGTTTAAGTAACTTCAGTGTAAAACCACAGCAGTTCATGACTCTCAGACATCAGATTAAGTTTCATTTCAAGATTAAATTCAGTTATGTCACCTACAGTGAATACCTCAAGTAAGCGAAGATATTCCAAGTAGTAATTTATCATCAGCCTGGGACCCTTAAAAGACTTATGTGAAAAAGTAAGATTTAAGGAAAAACTCCTAGTTTGAAAATAATGTCAAAACAGAAAATTAAATTGAAAGATTGACTGTCAGGTTTTTCTTAGCTGAGGTTAAAGGCATCAAAGCTCTCCCCCTAAGTTCTCTGCATGGAAACCTCCTGATTACAGGTCTGTGCCAAGTGGTTGCAGGCAGCAAACTGCACAAAGTACCTCCTTTCTCTTGCCAGGCTAATTTTGAGGGCAGTAAATGAAATAGCTGTAGCCAAGCCACATTGTGATTTTGCAAATTACAAATAGATTGAAAGCAAGGAACACAAATGAATTATGGTTTTTTTTAAGTCATATCTCCAGTTGTATTGTCTATATCTCTGAAAGATATGTTGTTAATATGTCTAAGCCAATAGTTTTGGGTTCACAGTAATTGCATACTATTTATTTACAAATCTTCCCCAGCAGTATGTGCCTGTTACCTAAAGCGATGGAGCAGGTCCCGGTCATATGTCTGTCTCTAAACCTGGGCCAACAGTACATGACATAGCACCCACTGTGGCCTCTGCTCTGTCACTTTGCAATGCGATTCTATGTAGTTTTACTTGAATAACATAAAATAACATATATAATGTTATTTATGTTATTTTCCACGTGAAGAACTCCTGTAAACCTTGCCGTTTTGAAACTCAGTGAGGCAGGCGTCTTAGACAAGCTGAAAAACAAATGGTGGTACGATAAAGGTGAATGTGGACCCAAGGACTCTGGAAGTAAGGTCAGTCGCTGCAGTTCGGGACCTACTATCGTGTTCACAAAGCAGTAAAGGAAGTAATAAACCAAATGACTTAGAAGTAAAATAAGCAGCTGTAGACACAGAACGAATCGGCTTTGCCCCATCACGACGGGGCTCACGCTTTAATTTAAAGAAGCACTATTGCTTTTTGAAGTCTTCAAAACACCATCCTACATAACCAAGGCATCTGCTGAAGACTTACATTGCAGGGGTTTTGTTTAGGGGAGGCAGGCTGGGTTAGTCGTTTCCTTCCTTCCTAGGGGGCAGGAAGTTTTACTTAGGAAATGTCCGTTCATGCCTTCGCCTTTTGTGGCTGGCCTCCCTCAGCAGTCTTCTGAAAAGGAGAAATGCCAGTGGGCAGGGTTGCCTTTCATCACTACCCAGGATGGCTGTGCCTGGCTGCCTTTGAGAAAGTTTCTGCTTCCTTGGGGAGCCAAGGAAGACTTGAGCTTTGAAATTAAAGGCTTCCATAATCAATAAATTTCTACAGCTTTCAGTGTTTACCCTCGTCCATTCCCAAACAGTAATCTTGACAGCTGCAGTGAGTGGAGCTTTCTCAATTTCTCTCTGTTTGGTTACAAACACAGAGGCAGATATTTTCTGATGGCTGGGAAGCACCACAGTCAGTGCCAGCCCTGTATTCAGCAAGGCTGAAATTTCTTCAGAGTACCTGTCTCTGTGCCAGGCTGTGCTGTCCAGAACTAAAAATCATGATGGCCAGCAAACATGCACTGCTGGTATGCCCTGAGAGTTACTTTGATGGATGGAGAGCAGGTAAAATTAGCCTGAGAAACAAACTTCAGGCACATTTTGATTGTCCTGGCAAGTGCTTTGGAGAAAGGAGTGAACATCAGTTAATATGATGGCAGAACACCAGTACAGGGCAGCTGAGAAAGTCTCAAACCACCGCATATGTTAGGTCAGGTCCTTTTCTGTCCTGCTGCCTCCTCTTCTGCAGGCACCATGTTAGCAATTACCACCAGAGGAATACAGTCACCTCCAAGTTATTCAGTCCTTTTAACCAGCTAAAAAGAGACAGACAAAGCAGATCTCACCTCTGTACACCCATGGGAAGTGTTACCATGCTAATCTACTGATTACACAAGAAATAGTGCCTCTTTAAATTAAACATCCAAATATTTTGCATTCTTTGTAAGTTAAAAGTTCATAGATTACAATGGGAAGTTAAATGCTCACCTTACTTTAGGTAAAGCTTATATAGTCTGCGTAAGAATAAAGCTTTATAAGTACTTTAAGGCACATGATGTAGTATATGAAAGTCAAATCCTGAGAGAGTTCCTTGAGAACTGTGCTAAAAATGCACACGGATTTCAAATCAAAAAATATGACTCATAACTAAGCAGTGAAGTATAGAGAAATGCAGAGTGGTTACTTACTACAGTGTGTCCAAGAAGATGATTGTTTGTAAAATTACATGTATTCAATAATTTGCTAAAGAAAGTTCTCAGTGTTGTCTAAATTATGAGTAATGTGTAAGATTTCATAAACTGCTATTTAAAATTATACTGTTACTGAGCCTTAGTAGCCCATGGGCATGTTCCAGAACTGTATCTATAATAAAGTAGAAGCAAAATACAATAATTGGTAAGAGGCAAACACATCATGATGTGTATGGAACAGAGTGCACTTTCAAAGGAAGTGTTTGTTCAGAGAAATAACTTAAGCCTCATGTGTTATTTTCAGCTGTCATTTAAGTATCAGAAACTCAGTCTGGATCGTTTAAATTAACAGCAATGCCTACCACAAGTGCAGTCACTGGTTTTGTAAAGATCAAGCAGAGTTTGGTCTAATATAAATGGATTTCTCGATTCCTTGGCTTTTAAACAGCTTTACATAAATGCAGTTTCGTATCAGTGCTGAAATGTTCCCTAAAAGAAGTGCTAGACGTGTCATTGCTTAACGCTCCACTTAATGGAACAAATACTGTGCAGTAAGCAAGCAATGACATCCTGATATACCTAGAACAATTTTTATGCTGACTGAGAAAACTAAGGACTTACAATATATTCTATAGGTCCAGATAGGTCACATTTTGCAAGAAGTAGGTAATGTCAGCTAAACTTTGCTATTTATTTCTGTTTCCAATGTTTTAATGTGCAGTTTGTGTTCCCAAGTGTCTGTTTTCCAGAGTTAACTGTGTCACTTCTGTTTCCCCAGGACAAGACGAGTGCCTTGAGTCTCAGCAACGTTGCTGGAGTCTTCTACATTCTGGTTGGAGGCTTGGGCTTGGCAATGCTGGTGGCTTTGATAGAGTTCTGTTACAAGTCCAGGGCAGAGGCGAAACGAATGAAGGTGGCAAAGAGTGCACAGACTTTTAACCCAACTTCCTCGCAGAATACCCAGAATTTAGCAACTTATAGAGAAGGTTACAACGTATATGGAACCGAAAGTATTAAAATTTAGGGGTAGGACTTAGGGCCTACTACAGTGAGTGGGTGATGCATCTTGTAATGCAGTGTTGTGACATGTCTGTCTAGTGGTGCTTGCTTCTGAACAGAGCTTTATATTTTGGAAAACTTCAGTGCAAAGTGGTTCAGTTCTTTTGGCTGCAGATGTACAGTATACTATTCTATGTTGCTAATAGACATCTGCATTGCAAGGAATTTTTAACATGCAAAATACATTTTTAACAACTTAATGTTGTTGAATCAGTTGGGAGATTACAACTATTTGAAACTGTAAAATCTATATTCAGAGGGCCATGCATAATTACTTGATTGGCCAGTCTGTTTTCCTGAAGATTTGCACTGTACTGGTGACAAAGTACAAGTCTTTCTTATTTGATGTTGGCCCTAACTGGACTGTTTTACAACCAAGATTTAGCATAGGCGACATCACTGAACCATAGTTAACCCAATGGAAGACAAGGCACTGTTACAAGAAGTCTAAATGTTGTTTTACCTTCTCTCCCTCCTCCCTACCCTGTTCGTTCACCCTCCATTTGTTTTATGCTAACTGTGTGGCATTTTCTTTTCACAATATTCTACTTCAGGTCAACCTTTGCCCACTATAATAACCACAAAAAGTCACTAACCGGTGAACACACACCTCGAGTTTCAATCTCAGCTTTTAGTAATGTACCTCCTTATCCAGTTCAGGACTATTGTATCTTAGATGCTCATGCGGTGATTTCAGAGACTGAATCACTGATGTTGCTGAGCTGCACCCTGCATAGTTACCCTGATCAGGCATGCAGGGATGTTTTGCTAATGTACTTGTTATCATCCATGCAGTGAGTATCTTGCCAACTAATTATTAGACAAATCATCTCTCTGACCTTTGCAAATGGCACGTAGCAGCAAATTTTGCTTCAAAATATAACGTTTACATAGCTCCCAAGGTATAGTGGCTGCTTTATAAATGAAGGTGCAGTTAGGATCCTGTCCCTTTGTGTTACCTAGAGCTTTCTTGCCCACGTGAACACTAATCCATGTCTCCTTTGTTAACAAAAAGCCTAAGCTACACTTTCCTGAAATCACTGAGCCATCCCTAAAGTGTAAGCAAGGAAAAAAAAATCATTTAGGGAGATAAGTATTATAAATGATATGTTGCCACCTAGAAAACGTTCTATAGGAAACAACTGGAGGTACAATTATTATTCTTTATTTATTATTTATATAGCGCTGGAGTAGACGGCGCTGTACAATAGGTGAAGTGTGCCAAACACATAACAGGTCCCTGTCCCGAGGAGCTTACAGTCTAAAGGCACAGCCGGTACAATACCGAACCATACAGTACAGAGCAGACACAGAGTGAGCAGAGAATGGTGTTTGAGCATGATAGCTGGAGCGCTGCAAGGAATAGGTGGGTTCTCGGGGGGGCGAGGGAGGGGGCTTGGTGTACGCTGGCTGGGAAACTGTCCCAAACATACTGTCACTGTGTAGTTTTCATTTGTTCCCTGTTGCACAAGAAGTCATGACCCTGGCTATATTTGAATTGTAATAGAGCTGCCTAATTTCTAAGTGTTAAAAAGTCTTAGCTGTGAATTTTGTTCACAAGTGACAGTGTAGGTGTCAGGCAGATTCCCAAGAGTATAGGCCAGAGTTCATTACTGTGAACTGGGATACAGGAATTCCAGCTGCTAATATTAATCTCCCAAGTTAATGATCTACTGTCAGTAATAAGGGTCTTAAAAAGGAAATAATCCTGTGCAAGTAATTGTGCAAAATGCAAAAGAAGAGTCTTTTTTCCCTTTAAGTTCTTTAGTGATGTGTCCACAACGAATAGTATCCCCAGATTTATATTTAAAGGAAAAGTTTCAGAAAACATATTTCATGTCAAGATTACAGGATACAATGCATCCAAAACACATTCTTAAAGAAAGCAGGAAAAAGAAACCCCAAAGCTTCCATTCAGATGACCCAAACTGGCTTAGCATGCTAAACTTGGCATGATTTGACAATCTCTTAAGTTCCCATGTAGCTCTGTGTCTCCAGTGCAACAAACACTATGAGGATACTTGCAGAATTTCATTTAGACAGAACTGTTTTCTTGAAATAAAAACTAAGGCTGAGTTTTATTTTTTAAGGAAAGATCATAAGCACTTTTCTCTGAAGTTTGGGTTTTTGTGGGACTTTTTGCAACACAGAGGTGAATACTTAAAGGACAAAAAATATGGTTTTTTTTATATATATATATATATATATATATATATATATATATATATATAATGCCCATGCTGATTTTTTATTTCATTGAGAATATTTGGATCAGTCAAAAAAAAAAAAAAAAAACAAAGGAAAAAGAAATGGTTAGAAGTCCAAGCAACTATTTGTAGACTTCTGAAAGTCTTCATTCTGTTTATTTATCTGAGAAATGTCAGAATGTGAACTTCTTATAAAAACACTTATGTTTATCTGGAAGACTGCCAAGGTAGTCATCTTTTTCCTGGCAGGGGTTACCTGTGTGCCACGCTCTGTACAGGGTGACTATGCCATCTGTTCGTACATGTGCTAGTCATAAACCCCTGTTAGCTGGCAGCAGTACAGAGCCCACAACACTGGTTACAAGTATTTCTGCAGCAATATGTCTGTCTTATACCTTTCAAAACGTTTGATATGTTTATTCATCCAAGGAATAAAGGGATTGTACTGCAACTAAAACTCACTAATATGGAAAGATGTTTGGTGGTTCTAACCTGCATGAGTAACCAACAGGCTGACTTTTTATGCTAACATCAAATAGTTTGAATAGCATACGCTGTAAACTAATGTAAATAGCTTAAATAACCCACTTGACAGTTAATATTCATTACCATGGTTTTCATTTCAGCATAATCCAGTCAAAAATTAGTTGTCTCAAATAAATTCTCCCTGTGAGACAGTAGGACTAGTCTGCATATGTGGAGTAGTCTATATGATAAAGGACTAGTCTGTATGATAAAGAACCAGTTCAGTATGTGTGGGATAATGACATTCAGAAGTCACGACAGCCTCTTGCATCTGCTGAAGGCAGGAAAGGACATTTGTTTCAAGGTGGGAACAATCCCTTATTTTTCCCCTGGGCAGCAGGTTTCCATTTGGTTTTGTGTCAGTAGTAAGCTTTTAGTACACTAGTTAAGCTGATGCCCTGACAACAGTGTGGATCCTAACAGCCTTCTCTTCAGCTGCTCTTGGGAAAAGTCCTAATGAGTTCCTCATCCCAAACCTGCATACTTTCAAAGGGATTAACCCAGTATCCAGCCAGCCACCACCCCTTCCTCTCCACAGACTTCTCAGTGGGTCATGAAGCTCATGAACCAGCTTCTAGTTCAGTTTCCTTCTCTTGCTCTCCCATCCCATGCTGTTGTTTATAATTAACTACATTAGTTACAAAACTACAAAAAGCAACAAAAAATAGTAAATTATTTACAAAACAGAACAAAAGTTCTACCAGATGGCTCAGTAAAAACATGTAATACACTTATTCTGACTTGTATACTTCCAGGTTCATATTCAAGATAGAAAAGTTGTTAGCAATTTAGTTGACTTTAAATATTTGTGCCAAAGACACCCCCGTGTGACCCAGGTATTAGCAAAACCTGAACAATGAAAGAATCCACAAAGATTAGAGTATTTATATTGTATAGACTGAGGATATTGGTGTCCTCTCTCCCCGTTTACTGATAGGACCAGGGCAGTCAATGTTTTCATCTGATTAATTCTGAACTAGTTTAATCAAAACTAATGACAAATATGAAAATACATTATCACTATTAACTGTATTCACTTACTGCACAGAGACTTTTGCAATCTGTGTAATACTCACAGTAAATGACAAGACTTTTCCCTCTCATCCCAGCCACTCCTGAAACTCTTTCTGCAGCCAGGCCATACATCTGAATTTGTAACAGCATAGTTAAGCAGGGTATTAGCCTCGCTTATTACCTCTAGCATAGTTTAAAATGTAACACAGACATTTACCTGGTTACTTGGCTTTATGGCACCTTCTTGAGTGCAAGTTTGACCTGCTCCACTTGTCTTTTTTAGCTGTCTGGGTTGCTTTCATGGTGTGCTGCTGAGCTGTTATTAATCTCTGAATCTGTCACGAGAAGACAGGAGTTGTTTTGTTGCAGCTTTTTTTCTGTTACTCTGTGGAAAGCTGCTGAGACTTTGTTTAGGTTTGCCCTTTTTTTTTTTTCTTCTTTTGTGGGTTTATTTTTACTCCCTGTGCTGAATGTGTTGTCAATGGCAAGAGAGCTACAAAGCCACAGTTAAACATAACTTGGATATACCATATAAATCTGAGCTCACTCTCAAATTTCCCAGTGGCAAACCCTGAATGGCCTTGAACAGAAAGCTAATCAAAGTGATGGAGAGATGCTGGTATATAATGACCACTGTCTGGGAAATTTAGCACATCTGGAGCAAGATGCTCCTTTTCCACCCTGGTCTGAGTTCTAACCTGTTTTGGACTTTCATCCCTCCCCAAAACAAAAGCACCTTTGTTTTTTTCTTGCCATTGACCAAAACATGTTTTGTGCATTTCTGCAGGCAGTTACCAGCCCTCAGTATCCATTTGCAATGAGATTCTGGGCATGCACTATGTGGAGCTACACCGCATGGCACTGTGTCTCTGCTTTGCAAATGTGTGGATTTTTTTATTTGCTGATGGGGAGTAGTTGAGAGTTTTTGTACTGTATGGGCCCAAGTCCCCACTCCCTCATTACCTCCACCTCTCTTTTTATATCTAACTCTTGAATTAGGCCAAGATATGTGTGTAACAGTCCCTGTCACAATGTACTGTGAGATCAGGGAAACTTAAAACTTTGGACGCTGCAGTTGATGATTATCAGGGCCAAGGCTTTTCAGCACAAGAGGAATGCCATAATGCCCTCTGTAAGGCAAGGCATTTTCCTGAATTTGGCCCCTTGTGAGGGCTGAGGTTGTTAGCATCATTGTTTTAGAAAGCTGTTTTACATCCGCACTCCAGCTATGCCACAGCAGCAGCTCTACTTTTCCAGAAATCCTTTTTGAAGGAGCTAATGACAGTAATGCAATATTAAACCAAGGCATTTTCATAGAAGTGTATCCAGAAGCAGTGGAAATGTTTGGGAGTTTTAAGGAATCTCCCTAATCACCATGCACACACTCAAAATCGGCATATCCAATTCAGCACATCAAGTGCTATCTCAGGATTTCACTGCTATCTTGGAAGGGGAAACCGGGCTCAGAGGGACAAAGTTCTAAATGCAGAGATCAGTATTAAAGCAAATAAAGTGATTTTCTGACGTTTGTTATCCCTTTGCTCCTGTGTGAATGCACCTTCCTGTCTCTCTTTTTCCAATTGGTGTTTCAGATTGCATCCCTGCAAGATGCATACACTATAGCTTCTGCTCACTAGAAATCAAATTTCCCCACTAATCAGTATCTTCACATGGTATCTTTGAAATTTGTTTCATCATAGCATGGTTTAGATGCCTGTTGTTCCAGGTGCCCTTGCTGTGTTGGTTGATCTTAAACACTGCCTGAAATTTGAGTCATCTGGAAATCATTCAGTCTAAACTAGTCACCTTTGCTTTTTCTGTCATCACATGAGAGTTCTTTTAGATCGGTTACTGATGTGGAGGTGGCTAAAGTTACACAGCTTCTTTCATTTTTATTTTTTTTTTTTTTAGCAAATCCAAATTTTTTGCTTGAGTCAATCAGTCCCTAAAGAAAGTTTTGTTCTGATTTCCCTGAAAGTATAGATTTTGATGTGATAAAACTGTAAACCTTCTTATGGAAAGTGTAGACCTAATGTGGAAAAGTATAGAAAATAATTTTCTTTCAATATATTACATTTCAGTTGAAAGTTTCCACCTTCTCTAATAGTAAGGAAATATAGATAGGAAAAGAGATGTGAGGACAGTTCTCAGATTTACTGATACTAAATACATGAATTATTGAAAAAAAAAAAAGAAATTAATAATTTCTTTAGATTTAATCCATGGAATTATCACAAAGACACAGCTATTGCAATTTAGAAACAGTTTTCAGTAGATGTATTTTGTCTTGACATTCACAGTTGAAGATCTAAGCCAATAAAGGCGTGTACATGATTATATTCATAGATGCTAATGCTTTCAGGGTCATAAAAGGTCTCGATTCTCATTTCATGGTATATAAATGTAGCTCGAAGCAGTTTAGATGAAAATATTGCCTCTTCTATTAATTTCTCAATCAAATTCAGATTTTATATTCAAATCAATAATGATTTATTGTAATGAAATTTACCCTGGGAATCGCTAGTCTTTGTTTCCCCAGTAGACTTTAAATGCTATGTATTATATTTACGATGGTTACAATTATTCTATTTAATGGTAACATGAAAAAATGCAGATGTCTAAAATCTAATTTTTCGGTGTTTGCTGTGTCCCGGTTTGCTGAAGGACAGAGACATTTTAACACTTTCCTCTTTTCTCTTTTTTTTTTTCCCCTTTCTTTCCTTTTTAAACCTAGCTTACCTTTTCTGAAGCCATAAGAAACAAAGCCAGATTATCCATCACAGGGAGTGTGGGAGAAAACGGCCGCGTATTGACTCCCGACTGCCCGAAGGCCGTGCATACTGGAACTGCAATTAGACAAAGTTCAGG
Source organism: Pogoniulus pusillus (assembly GCF_015220805.1). NCBI lineage: Eukaryota > Metazoa > Chordata > Aves > Piciformes > Lybiidae > Pogoniulus > Pogoniulus pusillus. The sequence continues at coordinate 16,667,537 of NC_087266.1, forward strand.
ATTGGCTGTAATTGCATCGGACCTACCATAAAAACCAAAAAAATAATTGAGTGCCTTAATCAAACTGTGTTGGTGACTGATGGGAACACAGCACAGACTGTAACGACATGGGAGTGTCATTGATGAACTAATAATTTGGCTGAGAGAGGGAAGTACGTCCAAATGCGCCAGACATCATCAGCAACAATGTGTGCATGAGCTCAGCTCGGAAACCCAAACTCAGATTTTATATCAGGAAAATTCATAATTTAGTTTTGTTGGGGGGAGGGGGCTGGGAAGGGTGTATTAACAGCAACAGAATTCACTTGAGTGGACTTAAAACTAATAAGACTTGCCAATTTAGCGCATTAAACTGTGAAGACCATGCTCAGAAAGGACAACATTTTGGTCTTTGTCTTGACAAAGGGAGAAAAATAGCTATAGAAGTCAATGAACATGCTAACCTGTGTCTCCAGAACATCAATATATACAATGGAAGAATACTCAGCTGTTCGGCTGTAGAAGCGAATCACTAAACTGTGATAAGAAAATAATAAATATGTAAATCCTGTGAAAAAATAAAGAAATTATTTACATTTTCTTTGAAAAAAAAAAAGAGGAATATTGAAACATGCTTGCTTTTTAACTGATGTAAATTCGGTAGAGGACAACACAATTCTTTTTTCTAACCATCTTAGGGAACAATTCATTGCAATAATTGATATAAAATGGCATCACTGTAATAAAATTCAGAGACTTTTTTTTTTTTTATATAAAAGTTGTTGGTCATCCTCTTGTTTGCCGTTACCTTCATTCTGTTCCATCATTCTGTGTTCCACAGATTTGCATCTGTCTAATACAAGAAACAAAATGATAAAAATGTTTAGAGTATGTCATCAGTCTGCAGTGTAGAATCAAAAGAGACTATGGGTCACTCATGTTACAGATATTATTTATAATCTTGTCCTGTGTGAGAAACTGTGGTTTTTGTACCCACCAAAAAGAATAAACCAACAAACGTTCTTATAATATTGACAGAGCTTGAGTTGTTTTCTGATCGTTAGGAATGTCACCTGGAAAATAGAATCAGGTAGTCCATTTCTTATTGCAGAATGTAGGACCTTATAAGAAACAGTCTGAGTCACTTTGTACTTGTGAAGTGCTTTTCATTCCTTAAAGAGAAGGCACTTGAAGCTGTCAAAGCATTGTCATGATTATTCACAAAATATTTTAGTGCTAGTTACTAAAACCCTTTCTGAGAGGTTAGGGAACCATTTCTTGATAGGATCTATTCTCTGGGTAGGTCAAGGATGAGATACCAGAAAGCAGGAAAGTCCAGATGACAGACTTTCAGACTGATGTGATAGATACAGCGTGCCCAGTAACCTTGCTATTCATCAGCACAGTGGCACACCAGGGAATGGCTATCAGGCAGTGTTTGGATAAAAGCCAAATGTTGACAGGAGCAGGCGTGTCTATAGGGGCAAAGCTGTAGCAGCTTTGTTCTGTGTTGGTAATTCTCCAACCTGGTTGATTCTATGATTCTATGATTCTATGATTCTCCTTGCCCACACTAGATACAGCAGAGGTCTCCAAATCTAGGACATTGCCACCAGTGTAACAACTCCTCAACAGATCCCAGATAACAGATCACACTTGGATTAATCATTGCTTCTCATACCCTTATGATTTTGCCAGGCCTATGAGGGGTCATGTTCAGATGGCTTACATTTCTCCAAAGCCTCCATGGCTGATGTTTCCCTCAGCCCACATAGTTCCATGCCCTCACATACCGAAGTGTGGGCACAGAGTGGAGCTTAACATTGCCAAATAATGGCCAACCCTCAGTGACTGCAGCAGAGGACAACCAAACAAAAGCCCTACTACGGTGATATTCATCCTGTGTGATAAAAGCAGCTGTGAGCTGTAGTCAAAATATCGACAATATAGATACTTATTTCTTACCTCACTCTAGATACCAGTTACTAGAGAGAAATAACCAATAAGTGAATTAATTCATTTAAAGTAAATATTAGGCATCAAACTGCTGAATAAAAGCAACAAAAGCCTGTATCTTTCCACTGAATATAATCTAGACTGAGAGAAACCAATTCCTGTACAGAGCTTTGAAGTGCAGGCAAAGGTGAAAATAAAGTGATGCTTACTCCTAAGGCATAATGGCTACAAAGTGTGCAGGGGTTTCAGAGAAAAAGACACATAACACTACAATGAATCACTGTGACTGAACTTACTTTATATTCTTGGTTTACTGCCGTGTTTAACTCATCCATGACTTACTGTGAACTGTTTGTGTTTCTGTGGCCAGTGGTGAGTCGTGCGGGAATATTCCTGTTTCTGTAAAGATGGGACCTCCCTCTCAGACATATCTTTACAGGTGAACTTAAAAAGCTTTCGGGTTGTTTGGTGTTGATTCGGATTTTTTGTTTGTTTGTTTGTTTGTTTTTTTAAGGAGAAGGAGAAAAAAAGAGGAAAAGAAAAAGTGTTTAAAAGTGTTTGTCTTGTTTCTTTGGAAAATAAGAGGCTGAACAGACTGGGAGACTTGAGTGTGAAGGAGGCTGTCTGTTTTGTTCTACTGTATATGTTTATTTTTTCTAGGAGTTTGTCTCCATCCTTTCCTTGTTCAGGACTGTGGGCAGTGCCAATGCTGTCCCAAGATGTTTTATTGTCTTCTAGTGTTACTCCCCTTACAGACACCCCTGTCTCTTTAGTGTGTTACGTTTATTCTTCACCTTCGGGAAACAGCCCATCACTGCAGTTAGGAATGTCACACCACAGAGCCCATTCTTAATCACCTAAGTCATATCTCCACTTGGCAACAAGACCACGAGTCCTTTGAGATGTGTTGTCCAGTATCAGTAACTACCAAGGATCCCCACTGATTACCAATCATGCAGCATTAGCAATGAAATGACAGCCTTGGTGGGGAATCACAATATCCTCTCACCACTTTCAAGCCTTGTCCATGACAGAGGAACACTTTGTTCAAAGAAAACTTGCTCAAAGAATGATGAGGCAAAGAGGAAGACGAGGCCTTGAGTGACCTGTTCTAGTGGGAGGTGTCCCTGCCTATGGTGGGGAGTTTGGAACTAGATAATCTTTGAAGTCACTTTTAACCTAAACCATTCTATGATTCTATGAGACTGTGAATTCAGCAGTGCCTATAAGAAAATGTAACAGATAAATAGAAAAAAAAACCAAAGAAGACAGGAAAATGGTACAGCAGAGAGAGCTGACTAGAATGCAGGTGGCTGAGAAAGTAATCTCAGGGTATCAGTCTTCTCCCTCCACAGTAGCTTACGCTATTGTATTATTTCAGGGGGTTAAACCATTTAATGACTGCTATGACCATCTCCACACATCTCTTAGCTGCCTCTCAGACAATGTTTTCAAAACTTTTGCTTTTCCCCTTTCTCTTGAAACATTGATTTCTCACTCCTCTCTATATCTTCCCCATATCCTTTGGAATATCAGTGTCATAAGTTACTCTTCTCCCATGTCTGGGAAATATGAACTAGAGGAGAACTCTTCTCAGCATAGGTTGAAGAGTGCCATGGTCTCCACTCACAGGTATGAGGGTTTACCACAGCAATCTCCTGGAGATGGGTGAACACACTGCTGGATAAAATCTGACTGGACAGTCAGACCCAAATAGTGGTGGTAAATGGAGTTAAATCCATCTGGCAGCTGGTCACTAGTGGTGCCCCCCAGGTCTGTTTTGGGGTCAGTCTTGTTTAACATTGTTATCAATGATCTGAACGAGGGGATCAAGATCACCCTTAGTAAGTTTGCAGATGATGTGAAGCTGGATGGGAGTGCTGATTGGATGAGGGTAAAGAGGCTCTGCAGAGAGCTCTATAGACTAGGGCTATGGGCCAAGACTATTCATATGAGTTTAAATAAAGCCAAATGGCAAGTCCTGCACTTGGGTCACAACAACAGCTGGCAGCACCACAGGCTTGGGGGGAGGAGTGGCTGAAAAGTTGCTCAACAGAGAGAAGCCTTGGAGTGCTGGTTGACAGATGTCTGAATATGAGACAGCAGTGTGCTCAGGTGTCCAAGAAGGCCAACAGCATCCTGGCCCGTATCAGGAATCTCACAACCAGCAGGAGTTGGAAAGAGATTGTGGCCCTGTACTCAGAACTGCTGAGGCCACACCTTGAATACTATGTTCTAGTTTTATGCCTTTCACTACAAGAAGGACATTTTGGTGCTGGAGCATGTCCAAAGAAGGACATCAAAGCTGGTGAATGGCCTACAGCGGCAGCACTATGAGGAGCAGCTAAGGGGTTGTTTAGCCTAAAAGAGGCTGAGAGAAGGACAAAGAGCCCTATGCAGATGTCTCATGGTTTAAGGCATCTCAAATGGTAGTAGGCATCCTTGGGAGAGTAACTGAATTGTACCCTATAACCTGCTCTGCTGAATTATTTTCAAGCCTCCAATGACTAGCGTCCTGGTTTTGCTGGCATCAGAACACCAGGCAAGCCACGGGCCATTTGCAGATCTGAGTCAGCCAGGACAGCTGGCTTGAGTTGGCTCACAGGTGTACCCCATACAGTAAACATCACACTCAGTGGATTCAAACGTATCAAGACATTCAGAGTTCCTTAAATGCAAATAGTTATTATTTGTGTAACTGAGCTCAGAATCTGGACGAGTATGTGACTAAGGCACACTGCCATCACATTTCAGAGGAGCACACACTGCTGCCAGCCTTTCCTTACGGCTGAAACAAGGACTTGTGCTCCTAGCCCACTAATCCATCTTTTATTAGCACCAGGCATTAAAAAATTATAAAGGCCATACTCTGAACATCATTTTAATATTACATATAGCCAATAGGTCTAAAGACATCTAAGAATGTTAAACTGTTGAAGTGGACTTCAAAGTGCTTAAGATGACTGATACATTCTTCCTAAGATCTTTTTTTTTAAGTTATCTGACTTTTCAGGTCATTGTAAATTTTAGCTATTTCTGTAAGGATTCCAGTGCTAAGGCCCTGATTCTACCCAGCTTTAGGCCTGATGCTAATTGTTTAAATCAGGGGTCCTCAAACCTTTTAAACAGGGAGCCAGTTCACTGTCCCTCAGACACTGTCGGGGGCCAGACTATAGTTTGGTTCCAGCCCAGCAGTGTCGGGGGCCTGACTATAGTTTGGTTCCAGCCCAGTCCCGGTGGGTGCTTGGGGGCTACTGAGGCCAGTGAGTGGATTAAGTGGCAGGAAGTGGCTGCTTGGTTTCCCCCTCAACCCCAGGCAGGGGGGTTCTGTAAAAACCAGCAGGCTGGATGGAGGACCCTGGGGGGCTGTATTGAGGACCCCCGGTATAAATCAAGGCAAAGTTCATGTGAAAATTCAGCCCCTAGCATGGATGGGAAGAGTTTTTCTGGTGAGATTTTTAAACCTATTTTGGTCTAATTCTGTGTGGAAGCTTCATAGAATCTGGAAGGCATGAAAGTATGGCAGCTTCATTTGGCAACTCCATTAAAATAGAGGGTTTGCATACTGCAGCAGTCATCAAGTCTGTAACAATGTAATAGAGGCTGGATGGGTGGGCAGAGGCCAATGCAATGAGATTTAACAAGGTCAAGTGCAGGGTTCTGCACTTTGGCCACAACAACCCCAAGCAGCACTACAGGCTAGGGACAGAGTAGCTGGAGAGCAGCCAGGAAGAAAGGGACCCGGGGGTGCTGATAGATAGTAGGCTGAAGATGAGCCAGCAGTGTGCCCAGGTGGCCAAGAGGGCTAATAGCATCCTGGCCTGTATCAGGAACAGTGTGGCCAGTAGGACAAGGGAGGTTATTCTTCCCCTGTACTCGGCACTGGTCAGGCCACACCTTGAGTGCTGTGTCCAGTTCTGAGCCCCTCAATTCAAGAGAGATGTTGAGGTGCTGGAACGTGTCCAGAGAAGGGCAACAAGGCTGGTGAAGGGCCTGGAGCACAAACCCTGTGAGGAGAGGCTGAGGGAGCTGGGGTTGTTTAGCCTGGAGAAGAGGAGGCTCAGGGGTGACCTATTGCTGTCTACAACTACCTGAAGGGAGGCTGTAGCCAGGTGGGGGTTGGCCTCTTCTCCCAGGCAACCAACAATAGAACAAGGGGACACAGTCTCAAGTTGTGCCAGGGAAAGTATAGGCTGGATGTTAGGAGGAAGTTCTTCACAGAGAGAGTGACTTGCCATTGGAATGGGCTGCCCAGGGAGATGGTGGAGGCACTGTCCCTGGAGATGTTCAAGAAAAGCCTGGATGAGGCACTCGGTGCCATGGTCTAGTTGACTGGCTAGGGCTGGGTGCTAGGTTGGACTGGATGATCTTGGAGGTCTCTTCCAACCTGGTTGATTCTATGATTCTATGATTCTATGCCATCTCTTCTTCCATCGCACTAAGGTACGTGAGAAGCTTTCCATGCTTTGGTGAGCAGTATGCAAGACTGCAAAATCATTTTTCTTTCCTATGTTGTGAAAGGAACACTTATTTCATGGTTACCTGCAGTCTGCCAATTGCTAGATTTTCCTGGGCGCCTGATTCTACAACAGCTGTAAGGAAAAAAAATACTTTTTTGATTAAAGGATAGAATCAGTATTTTTTTAAAAATCTGTTAAAAGCCCCATCCCAAACACTAAGAAAGCTGTCTACAGAAAATTCAATGGCATTCTGAGAACATCTGACGATATTTGGGGTGACCCTCACAGATTTTTAACACCCTCAATGTAACTATGTAGGAACTTGTAGGATTCAGCATACGTGACTGACTTTTTAGATGGCTATTTGTGGAACTGTGTGTAGTAGTACAACATTAGCAATTTGTGATCAACCTAGGAAAATATTTTTGAAGATTAATATTGCCACAAGGTAGCAGAGGCTTTTGACTTTCCATCAGTGTACTGAATCAGCAGAAAGTCCTTTTCTCAGGTGCTTTGCTCCAGTTCATGCTTCAGGACCGATTTTTTTTACCTGTGCAAACTACCCTATGTAATCCTGCCTTGGCAGGTTGGACCAAATGATCTCTGGAGGTCCTTTCCAAACGTTCAATTTCTGTAATTCTGTGATTCTCCTCCACCCCCCTTCTGGGCCACCTTGGGCATTTCCTCTGACTAGTGTTCTGCCCTGTCAGGCATCAGTAAGCCATAGTGAGTGAAGAGGGAAAGCACAGATGAAAACGGTGATTTGAATAGGTACGTTGTGGATCTCCCCTACTGGCTGCTCTCTGGCTGTGTTTTCTCCTTGCATCCCCCCTGCTGCCTCGCATGCCCTTTCAGCTTTCTCTTTTTCTTATTTTTTATTTTGGTCCCCACAATGTCTCTGGTCTCTGGTGTTTTGGTGTTAGAATTTCCTCTATCACAGCCTGGCTAACTCCTCGGTTATGAGTTTCCCTCCCTGCCCCACCTTCTCCACCTTTGCTCATGTACATCAAACCTCAAGGCTTTCTCCCGCCTACTAGGGCTCCTGTCAATGTTGCAGCTCTTCTTTTTGCCGAGGTGCCTTGATTCATTCCTAAGGAAGGTTGTGATCTTGTCACCACCCAGTCCACTCCTTCAAAGTCAGACAGTGTTCTCTTCATAACAGCTAACCTCAGACTAAATTCTAAACCCCAGATGGGTTGCATTGGTTTCTCCAGTACTTCTCCCAATTAAACCACATCCATCATGAAGTCCCATATCAAAACCTGTCTCCAGCTCATGTCTGATGAGTGGTTACAATTAAAGCACAAGAATTCTTCCTTGTGCATTGCTTACAGTGTTCTTAGATTTGGTATTTATTTTGCCTGTATGAAAAAGAGGATTTGGGTGCATTTTCTTCCTGATTTTTTTGCAGTAAAGCTGCAGAGTCACTTATTCCTTATTCTGCATTTCTGGGGTAGATTATTCCTGTTTAAGTATGCATTTTTACATTTGCCCATCTTAAATTGCATTGTGTTTTCTCTATTATTTATCCAGTGTATTAGCTCCATATAAAACTTTTCAACAGTTCATACTATACAGAAAAGAATAAGGGAAAAAGGAAGGAAAGCATGTTTTAATAGTGAGAGGTATTTTCATATTACTAATTCCAAGCTGAAGTATGATTAATATTTAATACAGCTGATTAATTTTCAAAAGTTTTCTCGCTAAGATGCTGATTTCCTGTAAAAGGTATTGCAGAAAGGCTGTGTTTAAAGTCATCGCTCCAGAATTATTTCCAAAGTGAGAGTAATGTAATGGTTCTGTGACATTAGCAGCAGACAGTGTTAGGTTGTTATAGCAACAGGAGTGATGTGATGACTCCATGAAAGTGAGTGACATTACAGTGACAGTTTGGGAACAGTTGCTTCATGAGCTTGGCTCTGCAGAATAAAGACAGATGAAGATTTGTAAATCTAAATCTCCTCTGTGTACAAAATGCCAAATATCCTCTGACTAGGTCTACAGCTGAAAGAACATAAATATTTCAACACTACTTCCTCAGGCCCATTTGCTTTAATATCCATTAGGAAAATAAGATTTATACCCATGCATTAAGTTTGTAATATGGGGTAAACACCACAGTTAAGTAAAGGTGATGTATTTGAAAGGGTTTTGCAGTAGGTGAAAAGCAAAAGTAATTTGTAGGCAGGAGAACAGGTTTGTCTTTTCTGGTTAGCTGTGAAGTCATCGATCACAACATTTTCCAGGTTTGAATCAACTCTTTTGGATAAATGCTAAAATTAACTTTTAAAAAAAAATCTACTCAGTAAAATGATACAACACAAAAGATGTCCCCTTCTAGAATATCCCTTCTGATGTTCTTTTTGTCAGAGGAAAGAAGAGGAAAGAAAAGAATTTGTACGCTTTCCAACTGCGGCATTGAAAATTTGCACTGGACATCAGCACATGAATAAACACCACCAAGCAACGTTTCAGTCAGTTGGAAGAGTGGTGTCAGCTCACAATAAAAATAATGAAAAAATGCCAAACCCCACAGTTGCAAACAGAAAAACACACAGATTAAATGGAAACAAAGAAACCACTCCAGCAGTATTCACGAAAGCGGGCAGCACTTGGACAAAGTCTTTGAAATGAGATAGAAAGGCCCCAAGATTTTTTTGTCCCAAGCTGTTACTTATGGTTAAGCAGAAATCCAAACAGCTTGTTAGAACAAATCCAATATAAGACAATTCCAGGGAAATAGAGAGTGTCTTCAGAAACACCAAGGCAAGAGTTTCGTACAAAGCCTTGGAGGGGACATAGAGGCAGTGAAAGCACAAGATGCAGTGGATAGAAGTTGCAACAGCAGAAATTAGAGTTTGACATCTGTAAACAACATTTTCACAGAGATCTTAGTCAGACATGGAGACAGGTTGCTCAGAGGGACTGTGGAGTCTCCATTCTCAGAGGCATTTGAAAGTCACTGGACACTGTCCTGAGCAACCTGACCTAACACTGAGGCGAGATGTCCCAGCTTTGAGTGGGGGCTGGTACAGAAACTTGCAGTGGCTTTCAGCTTCTTGCAAATTAAATGCTGTTCTGAAAATGTTAGTCATCTAAGGACGATTTCCTTCATGACACTTACTCTGTACATGAAACAGCATTGTTCCTAGATTAGACAACCTAGAGAGAGAGACAGGAATAGTTGTATGGCTGCCAAGCAGCTCCTACATAGTGAACTAAAGAGATAAAGGAAACATGACTGATCCATATGAGACTTTCAAACCTCTATAAGCACATTCAGTGAGTGCAATTTTCTGATTTTCAAACCTTTTGGCATCAATGAGTCAGAAAGCAACAAGTTTCCTGGGACAGATGGAACAGGTTGCTGAGCAGGAGGTTCATGCTAAGCATATAGTTCAATGGTGTGTGCTGGGAGATGTTGTGCCCGAGGCAATTTAACATGCTGACCATGCACAGAATTTAACACTCACCTACACACCCATTGGCTTCTTTTATGACCAGGTACTACATATATCCCAAATCTTTTCCACTGGGAAACTCCCCACTTTGCAATGTCTACATGTAGTTGAACTCCTGAACTCCTACTGTCCATAAGCACAGAGATCCCTATAGACATGAAACAGGGATGCTTTAATCTCTTAAACAGGTTTTAGGAAAAAAAATATAGAGCCAAAAAAAATGTGGGAGGTAGTGGTAGCAAAGTCCTGGTGGAGAGAAGTAAATGTGGATCAAGGCAGTGCTGAGGTGGTTATCCTTGCTGGTGAGAGTGAACATTGGTAGCAGAACAAACACAATCTGTTCCCAGTTAGACATGTCATAAATAACAGGCATAAACTTAGGTTCATGCAAAAATAAGTCTTTTAATGGAGTTGCAGGAATCAAGCAATGTACAGGCCTGGGTGCGCAGGGAGGCTCTGCTCTACCCTAACGCACACCCTTTGCCTTCAGTTGTCTCTTTTTATACCCTGTTCTATTACATATTCATTACTAATTCTAAGAAAAGGTTGGGTTTTCCCTATCAGTTTTAGGAATGGGAGGTGTCTCTTCCACACAGGTCTCTTTTTATCCGGTGGTCCCTCTGGTAGTCTTCAGTGATGAAGTAAGGGGTCTTCCTCAAGTGTCCTTCCCATGAACTTCAAACTCCTTTGTTTGCTCATGCAAAAAAAGGTGGTGCAAGGAGGAATGCATTTCCATTCAAATCCCCCTTTTCTTCCTTTGCTTATGTCTCTTCCACATGCCTCCCTCCTTCACCAACCTTTGCTTATTACTCTTGCATACCTTTGCAATGGTGGTGCAAGCAGGAATGCAGTTCTATTCAAAATCCCCCTTCCTCCCTGTCTGTGACCTCTTGCCATGAATTGATCGGATCAAACATATATTTCTCACAGACAGGATTGCTGATTTGCTTGAGGGTAGAGAGGCTCTACAGTGGGACCTGGACATGCTGGATCAATAGGCCAAAGCCAGTGGTATGAGGTTCAACAAGACCAAGTGCTGAGTCCTGCACTTGGGTCACAGCAACCCCATGCAACACTACAGGCTTGGGGAAATGTGGCTTAAAAGCTGCTTGTCAGAAAAGGACACAGGGGTGCTGGTTGACAGCTGGCTAAAAATGAGCCAACAGTGTGCCCAGGTGGCCAAGAAGGCCAACAGCATCCCGGCCTCTAGCAGAAATAGTGTGTCCAGCAGAACCAGGGGGATTGTACCTCTGTACTAATCACTGCTGAGGCCACGTTTTGAATACTGTGTTCAGTTTTGGGCTCCTCACTACAAGAAGGAAAATGATGTGTTGGAGCACAGCCAAAGAAGAGTACTGAAGCTGGCGAGAGGCCTAGACCACAATTCTTATGATGTGTCTGAAAGAACTGGCTTTTTTATCCTGGGGGAGAGTACATTGAGAGGAGAGGTTATTGCTCTCTACAACCACCTGAATGGAGACTGTAGAGAGGTGTGTGTCAGTCGCTTCTCCCAGGTAACAGTGATAGCACAAGAGGAAATGGCTTCAAGTTACATCAGGGAAAGTTTACACTGGCTATTAGGAAAACTTTCTTCACCAAAATGGCTGTGAAAAATTGGAACAAGCTGCCCAGGAAAGTGATGGAGTCATCATCCCCAGATGTATTCAAAAGCTGTGTAGATGTGGTGCTAAGGGTCGAGGTTTAGTGATGACATGACAATTCTGATTTAAGAATCATAGAATCGTATATGCTGGAAATGACCTTTAAAATCATCAAGTCCAAGGGTAAACTTAACACTGCCAAGTTTACCACTAAAACATGAAGCCCACGGGGTTGTTGTCTTCATTTTGGAAAAAGACAAAAAAATAGCAAGATCACAAGGAAAGAAGGACCATCTGTCAGCATAAGATACCATCTGTACCATAGAAAGATGAATGAGAAAACCTTGATGGTAATGAGTACACCTGCACTGGCATGTGAGCTGGTCGTTTTGCTTTACAAGCTAATCTTTGTGTGGTGCTCTCTGATTCCCATCTCACAGCACCCACTGTCCTGGAGTCCTGTATACCCCTAAATTCCTCTCCCTCTGTGGCTTGAATGGGAGAGGAAAAGCTGCCTGGTTCCCCCCACCCTGCCTTGCCCTGCAGGCATGAATGGGGAGAGCAAAGGGTCCTTCCTGCACGAGGGGTGCCTGTGCAGTGCCCGCGCTGGAATCGGGCTGGGATTGGCTGTGGTCTTCGCGCCTAGGCAGTGGTAACTCTGCTCTTTGTCTAGGGAGGGTATAAATATTGGGGGACTTCCCGCTCTTGGGGTTCCCGCCTTGGAGTTCGTTCCTGCCTTAGAGATCCTGCCTGCCTGAGCATTCGCGCCTGCCTGAGGCTTCTCCCCACCCTTGCCTGGCCTGGATACAGAAAGAGCCCAGCTCCAAAGGACTGCTTCACCCATCAACACCTTAACGACCCTTAACGACTCTTCTGCAGCTTCTGAAAGAGAACCCGAGAAGAGGAGCTGCAGTCCACCCTCTTCAGCCAGCCTGACCTTGAGTTTATTTTATTATTATTAAGAAAACGCTACTCATTTCATAGCTAAAGCCTTTTCCAACTTCTGACTTTCGAAATAGTCAAATTATCTATGGTATCCTGCAGATACGAGCTGAATCTGTTAATTAAAACTAAATTAATTTCTGTATATAGTTTTGGGGGAGGGCTTTCGGGGAAATAAAATAACTCTATTTTTGTATAAAATTCCTGCCTTGGCCACATTAATTCCCTGCCTCCACAACACCCACCTACCACCTTTGGTATTTATCTTCTGAGGAACAGGCTCGAACTGATCATTGATTAGCACAGGTGGTTTGGACAGTCTCTTGCTTTTTTTTTTTGAAGTCTCAGGCCTCTGAAAGTCCAGAAGGAAAAATTACAAGCATTTCATCAGAGGGCACAAATGTCATGAACTACAGTACTTCCCGTGCTGGTTACAGGCTTTCAAATACTCCATGACTTAAAGAAGCTGAGTGAAAGAAAATCTAGATCCCTAGGTGTTTTGTTACAAACTCTCAGGGGTAAAAAGTGTCTTTTTTTCAAGGTTAAGCACAGCTGCTTTCTGCATCCAGGAACCTGATTGTGTTGTTTTACCCTTATCTGTTCTAACATTGTAAATCAATCCTTGTGAATCTCCCATATAGATATTTCTAGACCTTAATGAAGTTATGTCATTATGACCTGTTCTCACAGATAAATTAAATTGGTTTATTATTTATTATTATTATGTTATTTATTATATATAATATCACATTGTACAGAAGAATTTTCCAACCTGGAGTCATTTTTGGTCCAAGTATCCTTGCACTGTGTCAGCACAATGCTTTAGTTGTATTTCATATCCCTGAAAATTTTATCAAGCTAAGACCACTCTCTCACAGAGGTGGGAAACCCATCACAGCCCTGAAAGATCCATTCAGATGTGTGTGGATGAAGGCAGAAAACTATTCTGCCTTGCCTTTATTCAGCTGTAGATCTGCCTGTTCCTCTCTTTGAGTGATGTGGCAGGTTTGCTGTCCCAGCTGTAGGCCAAGGGAAGGGATATTCCCATCTGCTGCTACCTTTCCCTCAGGAAGCAGTCAGTGAAGGCACCTCCCAAACTCTACCATAGCCTTAAATGAAGCTCAGGGAAGAGAACCCATGGCCTCTGGGACAGATTTTCTCCCTACAGCTGATCCTGGAGCAACACTATCATCCAAACCCAAGGCAGCCATAGACTGTTGGAAGGAGGACAAAGTGGGATGGGAACCCAGCCACACTCATCAAGTGAGTTGTTATCACATGCTGCAGTGAACATGTGGTGGCTTTTCCCCTGCCTACTCCTTGCAAGCCTACAACCTTATTCTGTTAATTTCAGAGAAGAACGTGATGAGTAGGTGAATATGTCCTCTGAATTGGCATTTCAGACAGAAAAGATTAATTTATGTATATCTGATAATCAGTGATGCATTTTGACTTATTTTGGATGATTTCCTATATACTTGAAAAACCAAACCAATTTTTAAAAGGACAGAAAGGTTTTGTCTGTTGTACTTTATAGAATCATAGAATTGTTTTGGCTGAGAAAGACCTCTAAGATCATCAAGTTCAACCATTTACCCAACAACACCATGTCCATTAAAATGCATCACTAAATGCCATGTCCAGGGACAGTAACTTCAGCACTTCCCTGGGTAACCTATTCCAATGCCTGATCACTTTTTCCATAAATATTTTTTCCTAATATTATAGAATATCAGGGACTGGAAGAGACCTCAGAAGATCATCTGATCCAGCCCCCCTGCCAGAGCAGGATCACCTAGAGCAGATCGCGCTGGCATGCATCCAGATAGTTCTTGAATATCTCCAGAGAGAGAGACTCCCCAGCCTACCTGGGCAGCTGGTTCCAGTGTTTTCACCCTTGCAGTGAAAAAAACTCTTCCTCAGGTTCACATGGAATCTCCTATGCCTCAACTTCCACCCACTGCCCCTTGTCCTGTCACTGGGCATCACCAAGGAGAGGCTGGCTCCATCCTCCTGGCACTCACCCCTTACATGTTTATAAACATGAATGAGGTCACCCCTTTGTCTCCTCCTCTCCAAGCTCCAAGCTCCATCTGCCTCAGGCTTTCCTCATAAGGAAGATGTTCAACTTCCTTCATTATTTTTGTGGCTCTGTGCTGGACACTCTTAAGCAGCTCCCTGTCCTTCTTGAGCTGAGAGGCCTTGAACTGGACACAATACTCCAGATGAGGCCTCACCAAGGCAGAGTAGAGGGGAAGGAGAACTTCCCTCAGCCTACTAACCACAGGCCTTCTAATACACCCCAGAATGGCATTGGCCTTCCTTGCCACAAGAGCACACTGCTGGTCCATGGCCATACTTCCATCCACCAGGACTCCTAAGTCCTTCCCTTCACTGCTCTCCAATAGCAATATCCAATGTCAACCTCTGCTGGCACAATTTCAGGCCATTTCCTCTTGTCCTGTCACCTGATACTAGAAAGACAAGACCAATACCTACCTCACTACAACATTCTTTCAGGTTGTTGTAAAGAGCAATGAGGTGTCCCCTTAGCCTCCTCCAGACTAAACAATCCCAGTTACCTCAGCTGTTCCTCATATGACTTGTTCTCCAGGCCCTTCATCAGCTTTGTTGCCCTCCTCTGGACATGCTCCAGAGAAGAACCTGCCCTTCATGAACCCATGCTGACTGGGCCTGCACGTGCAGCATAATGCCACTCAAGATGATCTGCGCCACAGCCTTCTCTGAGGTCAGACTGGCAGGTCTGTAGCTCTGGGGTCCTCCTTCTGACCCTTCTTGTAGATGGGCATCATGTTTGCCAATCTCCAGTCAGATGGTAAATGACAGAAAGTTAGCAACCATCTCCTCTTGGACTGTGGGGACTTCATTATGCTTCTCATTCCTGTCTTTCAGCTCAGGGGACTGCATATCCAGCAAACAACTGTTCTTACTACTAAAGGCTGAGGCAAAAAAGGTATTAAGTACATCAGCCTTTTCCTCATCCTTGACCATTATGTTCCCCACTGCATCCAACAAAGGATGGAGATTCTCCTTAGTCTTTGTTTTGTTGCTAATGTATTTGTAGAAGGATTTACTGCTCTCTTTAACAGATGAAGACACACTAATTTCCAGTTGGGCTTTTGCCCTTCTAATTTTCTCCCTGCATAGTTTCATTACAGTCTTGTAGTTCTCCCAAGCTTCCTGTGCCTGTTTCCAATGACCACCCTCTTTTCTCCCTAAGCAGCAACCAAACCTCTCTGTTGATCCAGGTTGGCCCTCTTCCTTGACAACTCCTTGTTCAGTACATGGGAATGGCCTGTTTCTGTGCTTTTAAGAGTTCACTCTTGAACAGTGTCCAGTCCTTCTGAAATGTTCAGCCCCTCAGGACTGCCTCACATGGGATTCTGCCCACCAGTCTCTGAAACAGTCCAGAGTCTGCCTGCCAGAATTCCCAGACGGCAGTTCTGCTGTCCCATTGCTTTACTTCTCCAGTGATTGAGAACTCTATCATTCCCTGATTGCTGTACCAAAGATGGCCCCAAATTTTTAAATGCAGCCCTCTGTTCCCAAATGGCAGGTCCAGCAAGGCACCTTCCCTAGCTGTCTCCATTACCAGCTCTGTCAGGAAGTTACCCTCTGCACACTCTAGAAGCCTGCAGGACCCTCTCCTCTATGCTGTGTCTATCTTTGCATATATCAGTAGCATAGAACATAGAGCTTGCCATGGATGTTTTTCCAGATCATGTGGGAGCTGCTAAAACTTACCAGACAGACTCCCTCTGAACCCAAAATTTCTTGCATAGCCCTGGGAAAAGTACTACATAGGCAACAGCAGAGCTGGCTAGACCCCTGTCACACCAGTTTACAGAGAAAACCACATCTCACTTGCCATTCTCTTTCCTGGGGTCCATGGCATCCACATCCATCAGAATCTCTATTCCCTGAAACCCACTTGGGCTTATATGCACACAGACACATGTGTATGCTTTCCTGTTCATATCTCCATCAACTGAAGACCAGTAGAGACACCTGTAGAGAGCTTCCCTTGGTGCAAGCAATGGTTGGAACAGTAGCAAAGTGCTCATCAGAAGAACCAGTGTCCCTGCCACCATGCGTGCCATGTAGAGGGTCCTGCTGGCCCCAAGGGATGGTGGCAGATCAAGTCTGTCTGGAGGTTGCTTCCTTCCCTTTGGCAGTAGCAGAGGGGATTCAGAAGAAGATTTTTCAAAGTTTGTTCTGTTTGCACTGGTTTTGTGTCTCTTCTGACCTCTTTCTGAACTCTTGAATAAAGAGCTGTGAACAGAGCCTGATTTCTGTCTTCTCCACAAAGAGAAATAACAGGAAATAACACTTTTCTACAAAAAGAACAAACATACAAACTACTCAGATTTAACAATGCTCATATATCAAAAGGGACACTGTGAAGAGGGCACAAGGGACTTCTTTTATGAATGGGTTTGCTCATCCTGACTAAAAGCTGGCATCTTCCAATAGACTGAATTTTCTTTGCTAGCAAACAGTCCAGCTAAACTGACAAGCTTCTGAGTACATCCTGCTAAATAAACAGCCTTGTCTTCTTCTTGCAGAAACATTGCAATTATTATAAACACTGCAGATGGGAAAACAATTTGAAGGAAGGGAAGTTGGTAGGCTCCAGGAAGGGTCCTTTTATAATTAAAAAAAAGAATAGAAATTAAGTAGGGCAAGTATCTATGCTTGTTTCTGTCTCTGAAAGGATTGCTTCCAGTAAATTTTTTATCCACTGAGATGGCCTACAGCTAAAAATTTAGATTCTCTAGATCTTATATATAAGGTCAAAAACAAATCACCTCTTGGAAAAGTGTGTGACAATGTGTATTTAACTTGACAGAAGTGCTGTTTTTTCAGACTCAATCAGTTCATACATCAGTGATAACTCTTAGCTTGTCCATTAAGAGCAAGAGCTTTCCTGAATGCCATTCTGGATTGGCCCACAGTTTCTCCTCCATATTTCTCAGCCAAAAGACCTCTCTGGCCCTGACTTGTAAAAGAAATGATGCTAGTTCATGTAGCTGTAGTCTGCTCTGAGTGGTTTAGAAAGCCACCAGTGCACTAGCCATCAGCCCTAGAGCTGCTGATATGCCAGTGCTGAGACATATCTTCAGGGAGATCTGCACGTGTCTAAAAGCAACTGTACTGCTGTGCACACCCTGTGTAGGTCTTAAAAAGTATCAGAACCATCAATACCACTGTCATGGAAGGTTAATAAACCTAAAACGTGTCCTGGCTTGCCCCACCCTTCTGCTGACAGGGGAAGCAAGGGCAGGAGGAAAACAAAGTCTTGGGCCATGATGTCCCTTCTCAAAGTGATAAGCAAGTACCCAGAGGCGTTTAGGTACTTGTTAGTGTCTTGATGCTGTAGAGGTTCTTTTTGTGGAAAAGAAGGAGGTAATGGGGCTAGGTAACTAGCCTCTGTCCACCCAGGACTCTGTTATTTGCTGCTCAGTTTCCTCATTCCCACCTCTTTCTACTTAAGTTTAAGTATCATAGTTAACTGCTTTCAGTTTTTTTTTTTTTAACTTCCATTGTCACAACAGTGTGTACTACCTGCCTTACTGGTCTAGTCCTCCTTTGGCACCCTCTCCCTTGAACTTCTCTCTACCTGTATGACTGAATGCCAACTCAGGCCTTTTCCAATGTATTGGTACAAAATGACCTTGACACATTTTACAAACACAGCTGCCTCACCTCACCCTGCTTCGGTGAAATGACCAAACCTCCTTCAGGGTACCTGAGCTTGGGATTTCTGAAGCATTTTTAACTCTGTTATTTCTGACTGGTGAGATCTCCCTGATAGTCTTTGAAAGATGGATGATACGCTAAAAGCACGGCAGATAGAAAGTAAGATGTAAAAGTCCAACTTTGGGGCTGTGCAAAAGTCAGGGAAAGGAAGCCAGAAGAATTTCATTGAACTCAAAATATTTCACTTATAGTTTTTTTTTCCCCTCATATCAAGAACATAAATATTGCTTTAAGAATCAAAGCAATAGTGTATCTGGCCTAAATTCTGTTCCTTGAAGCTGGGTCCTAGCAGGCATCTCTCAGAAAATTGTAAAAATACCCCACTAGGATCAAACTTTCCTCTGCTGTAAGCCCTTGGCACTAGGATGTCTTTTGTCCATAAAGGCTACAGCCTTCTCCAGTCTTGCTCACATGGCCTGCCTTTTCTGACTGTCCTTGTGATCCATGTTGCACACCTAGCCCTCATGCCTGCTAGGAAAAGGCACTTCCTACATCCTATGACTGCCGCTTCAGAAAATTGACTCATGAATACTCTTGTGACTGAACAGAAAACTTTTGGAAAGAATTTTTCCACAGGCTTAGTATTAAGCAGTAGTAAGATCATCAGCTCATTTTTGCATAATCCTTGGAATGGTTATGAGAAGTAGGTAATGGTTTTCTCCAGAACATTAAATAGGTGACTAAATGATTTGGACTCCATTAATAGACTAAAACACAATAGCTTTCTGTGGAGGAACTTCTCATTTGTATCCTTCCTGTTTCGCAACCCAAAACTTCAGAAAATGCTTTTCAAACTTCAGTTCTCTGTTTTAAGTTCTCATTTCTGTAATCTCTTCCTATCACAGTGAGATAAATATTGGGCTGAAGAGCAGTGTTCAAGCAGCTAAATTGACAGGGAAGCAAAATTAAAAATTTGCTTCTTACTTTAACTCTTATGCACTCTGTGATGGGGCTATCCATCAAGAGTGAGCTATCTCAGGGCTGATCACAAGTCTGGAGCAATGTAATTACTGAACCAGAAGCATTGTATTATATAGCATGAAATGAAATAGCAACTTTGCCTTCCACATTATGAACCAGTTGACTAATGATGAAGTGTTGCAATTAGAAAATATGGAAGAAACAAGGCAAGGTATTCCACGGTCTGCTAACATGTAGAATAAAACCACTGATAGTGTGAAGTAGGGAAATTAAAACCACTAAAACTGTAACAGAAAATAACAGTGGTATTCTTAATAAACTGCAAAATGAGAGTGTGGCAGTGCCTTCCAAAATAGGTGAAGTTTAAAAGGATTATCTGCACCACATGAAAATGACTTCTTCTGCTTTTGTGTCAGTGGACCTATTTTTTTTTCTAATATGTTTTCTGATGACTGAGAACTGCTGCATTCATTAGCATAGTGACTGTGACAAAGCATCAGGAGATTGTGCTTTAAAAGACCAGAAAGGAAAAATGATTGTGGGCAAGAACTGCCAAAAGACTATCCAGTGACAGAAAGACAAAAACACTGGTGACATAACTAGTAGTTTGAAAAAGTCACCATTTTGATATAAATTAGCTGGAAACAAGAGGAGAGGAAATTTTGAAGCAGTACAAAGTTTCCCCAAATCAGTACTGAAGGCATATTTCCCTGTCTCCATTTATTTGCCTGGAGCATGTGTCTTCAAATAAGTTGATTAGCTTGAAACAAAAACAGTTGAGCAACCTTCTTTTCTCTCTCTTTTTCTTACTTTTTTTTTTTCCTTTTCCTTTTCCTTTTCCTTTTCCTTTTCCTTTTCCTTTTCCTTTTCCTTTTCCTTTTCCTTTTCCTGTCTCTTCTTTCTTTTTTCTTTATCCCTGGATTAAAATCTTTCTGTGGTTTTAATATCAGCTACAAACATTCTGAGTCATGCCAGTCTGGCCCACTTCCATTTTACCTTAATGTTAGCTGCAAACTTCAACAGTGCCTAAGTGATACAAGGATTTAGGCTTCCAGTCCATACAGGTTTGTCAGAAGCCTCTTGCTGCCCTCACTCTGCTAGATTTTAAAAGCAGGTTTATTTGCCTTATGCTGGAGCAGCAGCTTGTGCAGCTCTCACTTCAGTGGGTGAGATAGCTGTGGCAGTAGTACATGCTGGAAACCCCTCTTGGCATAGTCCTGACACTGCTGGGTCTTCTCGACCATCACTTTTAGTCTCTGGGAAGAAATATTGTAAGAAAGAGCCCCACGTTTAGACCATGCACTGACAAAAGTAATGAAAAATATGAGTGAAGATTGCCAGACAACAGCTTGTAGCATGTTGTTTGAACACTGTAGAAAAAAAACTTACAGCATGCTGTGTTGTTGACAACCAATCCCAGGCCTAAGCATCTTTTTGCCTGTTCTGGGCTGTATGACTGCCTGTGACCTTGAAGAGGCTGTTTTTCCAGCCTAGAAGTTCACAGGTGCACAGAGAAGGCACAAACCTGGTAGAGAAATGCTAAGTTATGAAAGAGCTACTGCATGTTTACAGAGGCAAGAAGCTGTCTGGGACAGAGCGGAACAGCCATGCTGTGCCACACACATGGTGCTGACCAGGAGCAGGACTTCTGGCATGAAATGGCAGAGCCCTGACCCAAATGGCCATGCTGCCTTTTCCACAGCCTCCAGAGAACAGCCTTTCCTGTCCACGATTAATGCACTGGAGCTGGTTGAGCCTAGGAAATAAATGTAGTTCAGAAAAGAAAGGCAACATCTCACACCCACACCACATAGCCAACCTGTCTTCTGACAAGATGAAACTTCAGGGGAAGCCAGCCTGCAACCTGATGGCACAGGGAAATATGAAAGACAGACAGGAAAAGAAGGGAATAGTTTTTGTGCTCCTATGCATGGCATTGTGGAAAATACCAGTGGAAGACAGTATCTGCATCTGGGAGCTGGGGCTTTTTAGCCTGGAGAGGAGACAACTAAGGGGTGATCTCATTCATGCTTATAAATACGTAAGGAGTGAGTGCCAAGAGGATGGAGCCAGCCTCTTCTCGGTGATGCCCAGTGACAGGACAAGGGGAAATGGGTGAAACTTGAGGCATAGGAGGTTCCATGTGAATCTGAGGAGGAATTTTTTCACTGTGAGGGTGATGGAGCGCTGGAGTGGGCTTCCCAGGGAGGTTGTGGATTCTTCCTCTCTGGAGATATTCAGGATACGTCTGGATGCATGCCAGTGTGATCTGCTCTAGGCGATCCTGCTCTGGCAGGGGGGCTGGACCAAATGATGTTTCGAAGTCCCTTCCAGACATGTTAGCAAAACATGTTTTTAAAACTGCCTAATGATGGAGACAATATAGCCTCTATAGCCTCCTCAGTCTTCTAGACTTGTCCTTCTTGTCTGCATTAGCCTTCTTCCTCAGGGCCAGTCCAGGCAGTCATGGCTGCAGTTTAGGCTTATTCTTCTATTTCTTATTGCAGCACAAAGACCAGAATGTTTGCAGCAGGTTTTCACATATTTGAGGACTGTTACATCTCCACTCAGTCCCTCTTTTCTTGACCAGGCAAACCCAGTTCTTTAACCCATTCTTTGTGAGTGATGCTTTAATAATTGTCATTTTTCTTGCTCTGCCTGAGTGGAAAGAGAGCACACCTTATCTTCTCCTCAGATGGGAAAAAGGGAGACTGTATCACTACCAGGTCTATTTGGAAAGCCAGTGTGAATCAGGTAATGGCCAGGGACTGTTGCCTTCTCATGTTGTGTTTTAATAGACAGCCAATTCAGTGTCACATGAATAGCTAGATATCAAAACTGAATAGAGAGCAAATCAGCACCATATGGATGTATGAGCTTCAGAGTGACAAACACCCCAGAAACGTCTGAGATAATGAAGGCAGAGAAGTGCAAGACACAAGGAGAAGCAGGTACTGGAAACATGCAGGGAATCAAGATGACAGCCTGGGGGAGGGTTGAGCAGGGAAAAACAGTCCTGACCTCTGAAGAATGAGGTAAGGGGCCAAATTGTCTTGTGCTCCTGAATGGGACACTGGAAGTTTGAGCTGGGCTGGGTCTTGTTTCAAAATGCTTTGAGCATGGGAAGAACACGGTGCATGGCTCGGGTTACTAATGCTTGCAAGAAGACAGGGGACCAATGTCCTAATCCAGACAGGGAAGAATGATGGTCTGTGCAATTGGAACTTGCACAGGGCCTTAAGCAGTCTTCTGTATTATATTTAGCTGTTGCCACTCATCAGATTGCAAAGTTATTATGTTTATAACTTGAAAGAAAAAGAAAGGAAAAGTAAAAAGAAGGGAAAATGAAAACAGAAAGAAGGGAAAAAGAGAAAAAAAGCTACCATTGCATTTGGTGGCATTTTCTGACACCCTCTGGCTTACATTCAGTAATTGATTTCATCAACAATAAATAAAAAAGTCTTTTTCTACTCCCCCTTCTCCCACCTACCACTTTTGTCAAGGCTCCTGATTGACAGAGAGTAGGATTTTTGAGGGTATTTTTGTGTTTGTAAAATATCAGCCTGGAATCTGACTCTGTCTCCTTGGAACACTCTGTGCCTTTCTGAGGGGAGCTTCTGGGGGTGTGTGAGCTGAAGAGACAGGTAATGCTGCTGAAGCTCTTTTGCTGCAAAGTGAAAATGTGAAGAAATATGAGTTACCATCTTCTTTTCCCACTTGCACAGGGGATTTTAGAAACTTATTTTGGGTACAGGGGAAACAAAACATGAACATAATTCAGCTACATTTTGAACAGATTATTGCCCATTTCCAGATGATGCATATACACAACAACCAGTCCTGGATTATCTGGTAGCCTGGCAGAACAGCAGTGGCAACTTTTACCACCAGGCAATTGGTGGATTTCCTAATGAAACTGAAAACCCCATGCTCTGATTTGGAAAAGCCACAGGAACCTGAGACTCACTTATCTCTCCCTCTTGGACCCTTCATGATATTTTTTAAGATCTCACCAAGGAGTTTTTCTCAATACCTGAAACATCATGAGGATCATGATACTGGTTTTGCCTCTTTTTGCCCACTCTTGCTGTTACCCTGAAGAGAGCAACAGAAAAAACCATTCAGGACATCACCTTTTGGTCACACAGTTCCTAACTGCACAAGTGGGTGCTGAACTGTTTCACACACTGCTGGTTGGTCTGACTAGCACCACTGCCAGTTAAGATCTTCTGGACTATTATCAGGGAGACTGTGTGGGTCAAATCAACTGCAGGTAAGCCTGTAGCTTCTCTTCCACGTCTCTAATCCAGGGTGCAGCTCAGCTGCCTAATTTTGGCTAGTGCTAATGAGAAAATCATGATGTTTGCACTGGAGAGTCAAGAAAGAGGTGGGATTGCTGAGATTGGCAAGTACGTCAGAGATTTAAGGGAGGGCAAGGGGAGAAATATACCACCATGGAAAGATTAAGAAACACCAAAGTGAAAAAAAAAAAAGAAAAAGAGTGAAAAACCTCTCAGAAGATGGCAACTCAGCACCACCAAACAGCTATTCTGGCAAGCCTTGGAGGATGGTAGAACTTTCCTCTCCTGTCTGAAAGTCCAGTAAAGACGCCTTGAGGTGATGAGAATGCTAATGCTTAGTCTGAAAGCTTGTTAAATCTTAACCATCTCTTGTTTGTCTTAATAGAATATTTTATAATTTATTTATATATTGCTGGCAGCATCTCTTTATGCACAGTGAAATTTACTCAAAATGGCTTGGAAATATCACAAGATTCCTTACTCAAGAAATGAATTTGCCTTTGAATCCTACCATGTTTTCTCAGTTGTGTCCTGCTGGGAGTGTGGCTGCTTTTCACCCTGGGTTGGTCTCAGGGACTGCATCTACAACTCTACCCTGTGATGCTTTCTAGATGTTGTTAGGACATTTACATGTTAGCCAATCTATCTCCAAACTGCATTCTTCTCCAGCTGCATTCTTCTCCAAACACCTGGACACATTCTTCTTAACTAGGCACAAACTGGTGGGACTTATCACAAATGACAGTGAGAAACTCCCTGAAGTAGTCTATATTTCACCTATTCTATCTAACCTTCCAGTCCTAAAATTACTGGCTAGAAACCCCTTCATGGCATAGTGAATTTAATAGCATCTATCAAAGTCCTGGTGCATGTTCCTGCTGCAGCACAGCAAACTACATGGCATGCATGTAAGACAGAAGTCTGAAGTGTCTGTGAAGCTGCTTGCTGCACCTCAGGTTGTGCTTTATCCCTCACTTTTCCCATTCATGCATTCCCATGGGGGTCTACAGAGCCATGAGATCTGACATCAGTGCATCAGACAAACTCAATAAAACAGTTCACAATGACCACCAGGAATATTTCCAGTACTTTGTTTTATCTGTCACCAGGTTCACCTGCCTTCCCTCTTTACTAAATGTTCGATCTTCAAACCTCTCATTTTTTTCCCCCAAATACTTGCATCGTCTTCCATATATACGTAGTTTCCCTCATATATTAAAACACTTCCCACTTTGGCAGTGTTGCTTACTACTCGCAATCAAGGCTCTTCTTTAAGCAGGAGGAAAAAGACCCTCCCTCTCTGACAGAGGAACTGATTTCATACATACATCCAGATTTTGGTGACATTTACATGGTCAAAATCTTGCCTCAGGCTTTTTTTTTCTGTCAGGATTGCATGTTGGCAAACCAAGCAATTAAAGTTCAAGAGATTGCAGATCAGTATTGACATTTAAATTCAAATTGCCATCAAATGACTGCAATTTTGGTATTAAAAGGAAAAAAAAAAAAGAAAAGAAAAGTGAGCTATAAAGTTGATGTATTAAACTCTGTAATTTTCTCTAAATTTTGTGTTGAAACTTTTTTCAATGACTTACGATGATACTAAATTTCATCATTCAGTGTTTTCCAAAAGGTTTTGTATAACCAAAGGATATATCATTTCCCTGAGAGGCTGAATAGTTGTTAGAAGAAATAATTGCTTACATACAGCTTTAGTGGCACTGGGAGAAGTGTTCACATTGCTGAAAAAATTCAGAATTCAGGAATGATTTGGATTTCTCTATTTATTTTCCACCCAAACCCTTTACTGCTCTTGGGGCATAATTTCCAAGATATCCAATGTAAAATACAAACCATTACCCTAATGGTTAAGTCAAAAAATGGGATATTCAAAAAAGGAATACAGAGGTGCTGGTATCAAGCTGCAGAGTTGAAACAGGAGCCAGATTCCATATTTGCTCCTTTCCAGCCAAGTATCTCTTGCAGGCAAAACCACAGAATCACAGAATCAACCAGGTTGGAAGAGACCTCCAAGATCATCCAATCCAACCTAGCACCCAGCCCTAGCCAGTCAACTAGACCATGGCACTAAGTGCCTCATCCAGTCTTTTCTTGAAGACCTCCAGGGACGGTGCCTCCACCACCTCCCTCGGCAGCCCGTTCCAATGCCAATCACTCTCTCTGTGAAGAGCTTCCTCCTAACATCCAGCCTATACTTCCCCTGGCACAACTTGAGACTATGTCTCCTTGTTCTATTGCTGGTTGCCTGGAAGAGGAGACCAACCCCCAGCTGGATACAACCTCCCTTCAGGTACTTGTAGACAGCAATGAGGTCACCCCTGACAGCTTCTCTGTCTTGGCTTGGGCCTTCTAATCTGGCTATGTGGCCCTTTTTTCCTACTCACCCCACTTGGCAGTTAGTAGTTTTCTGGAAAGTTGGTCCCCTCAGTGTCACAGTGTTTATAGAGCGGACAGAATTTAGAAATGATTTTACTCTCAAAGGTGGTAAAACAACAATGCACCTACTGAATGGGAGAGGCTTACAGAAAAGTGCATTTAAAGATGTACAGGAAGAAATATACAGAATACATGAACCCTTAACACCTAATACAGATACAGGATACGTGAGAATCCCTCCCACACCTTCACCCCCCAACCAGACTAAACCAGCAAACCCCCCAGTGCTCATTTTCTCCCTCCCACTGTCTCCCAAACAGGCCTTGATTGCACAGCAGGAAATTCATGGCAGCCTTGGAGGCCACAGGCAGGTTACTCTCTGTGTTAGTTTGAGCCAAGCTGGGATATTTTGGTGAGAGGAATTAGATTATGGGCTGTGAAAAGGAAACAATGGTGATGTCTACTTCACTCATAGGCTTGCTGAGATGTATAAAAACAAGAACATAAATATAGATAACAGAGTTTTGCTCTCTGGCTTTTGGGCTGCACTTCTCTCTCTAACCTAACTCGTTGTCTCATTAATCCATCTGCTTCCCAACACACCTGGCCAACTCTCCAAACTCACCTTGAATGTAAGGCAAATCTGGGGTAAGGTAGAAGGGTGATTGGGAGCCCCTCTTGGGGACTCTGATTTCTGGGAGGGGTGTCAACCTCCCCTTCACTTTCCTACTACCCTTCTCAACCTTACCCCAGTCCCAAGGAAGAGTGGAGGTTTGGGGGTTAGGAAGCAAAGTGGATTAGTCCAAAGTGGAGGGTGAGGTTAGGGAGACGCAAGATGCAGCTCAGCCAGCTGGCCAAGCGAGAGTGGTGCGAGTGTGTTATCTGTGTTTGGACTTATGTTTTTACACATCTCAATAAGCCTGTGAGGGAAGTAGACATCACCATTGTTTTCCTTTCACAGCCTGTAATCTAGTTCTTCTCACCAAAACATTCTACCCTGCTTCAAACTAGCATAACTGTAATCATGAAACCCAAGTTATCCCACTGAGTAAATGCTCTGCACATCAGGCAGTCCTGATAAACTTCCTAAATTCCACTTCTCTGATGTTTTAAAAAGGTAAAGTCAGTAATTTCTCCAAATCTCAGGAAGTTATTTTTAATATATATTCATTTGATATGTATCAAGGAGATGAAAAATTGTCACTTTACTTCAGTGGATTTGATTTGCATGGCAAGGCTTTGTTAGCAAAGGGGAAATACAGAGTTGCTATCTGTGACAAGATAGTTGACATTCCTCCTGTGCTTGACAGAGCCAATACCAGACTGCTCCAATATAGACTCACTTTTGCTCAAGGCCAAGCCTATCAGTGCCAGTATCAACCTCTGGGATAGCATATTTAAGAGAGGAAAAAGAAAACCTGCAGAAAAATAACTGTAGCCAGAAAGGAGAATATGAGAGAAACAACTCTGTCAACACTCTGTCAATGCAGGAGGTGTTCCAGGCACTGAAGCAGAGATTCCTCTGCAGCCCTTGGCGAACAGACCCTATTGAGACAGGCTGTGCCCCTGCAACTCATCGAAGTCCACAGTGGAAGAGACATTCACCTTCAGCCCTTGTAGGGCCCTGTGCCAGAACAGGTAAACACTCAAAGGGAATTATTACCCCATGGGAAGTCCACAGAGCAGGCTCCTGGCAGGAGCTGTAGGACTATGGAAAGCATAACCCACACTGGAGCAGGTTTGCTAACAAGACTTGTGACCCCATGGGGGCCCACAGTGGAGCAGTCTGTTCCTGAAGAACAACACTGGGTAGAAGAGTCCTACACAGGAGCAGCTTCCGAAACTTAGCTCATGGGAAGGCCTCACTATGCAAAAATTTGCGAAGAACTGTTCCCATGGGAAGGACCCCACACAGACGCAGAAGAGCTTCAAGAGCCCTGCTGAGGAAGGAATGGTAGAGATGTGTGATCAACTGATCACAGCCTCTATTCACTGTCCCTGCTGTAGGTGGAGAAATTGGACAAAATCAGGAGTAAAATTGAGCTTGGGAAGAAGAGAAGGGTAGAAGGAAGCTGACTTCAAGATTTGGCTTTATTTCTCATTATCCTACTTGATTTTGATTGACATTAATTTTCCCTGACCTAAGCCTGGTTTGCCTGTACAGTAATTGCTGAGTGATCTCTCCCTGCCTTTACATCAAGCCATGAGCCTTCCATTTCATTTTCTCTCCCGTGTCAACCTGAAGAGGATAGTGACAGAACAGCAGGCATCTGACATCCAGCCAGGGTCGATCCACCAGTCAGGAAGAAGGATTTCAGAAAACCTTCCCTCTGGGGCATTTCCATCCAGCTGGTTTGCCTCCTTTCTTTTTTCCTTTCTGAAGTGTATGCTGGTTGGTTTAAATTCTACTCTGACATGCCTCATGTCTCCAATTAACTATACAGGCAACACAGGCACCAGTAACCTTAGGGCACTGTGGTGCTGAGTATCCAGATGTCACATATAGCCCTGTTTATTACTGTGAAGACAGAGTCTCAAAAGCATTTGGATTGTAGTAGACAAATTTATTTCCACTGTAGAAGCACACTTGTTTCAGTAATAAAAAAATAACATTTTCTTTGCAGAATAAAAGTAATCCTGTAGTGGTATAAATATATTTACTTGCACAAGAATCCATGTAAGTCACTCAACACATATTCGGATTTCATATTCTCACAGTCCTATGTATGAAATGGAGTGAACAGAAGATAGTTACTTGCAGAAACAGGAGAAATGTGAAGTCTGGCTCAGTTGGGGTTTAAACATATATGAGATAATAGAAAGCTTTCTTGATCATTTGGTTTTAAAAACTTATTTTAAATGAAGACGTTGCTTATGAAAAATACTGACAGTCTTCAGCACTGATGATTTCTGGGTTTCTCTTTAAAACATACTATACAGTGTCAGCCACAGAAGCCTCTTCCAGCTGCTTCATGGACATGACCTCAGTGCTGGCCAGGCAGAACTAACATCAGGAGTGTTAATGTTCAAGATCAGTGCTTCTTTGTGCTCAGCTTCTTGGCCTCCATACCAGAGACCTCCATCACCAGCTACTCTTTTCCAAGGAACAAACCAGGTCTAGCACTTTACTTCAGAGGGTCATCACAGCCTCAGACAGCACATCTGACCAAACAGGAAATCCCTATGCTACACTAAGACAGGTGCTATATTCCAGACAGAGCGATGATTGACCTGGTGCAACCAGCAGTTCAGCTTATAACGAGTATAGTTCATGTGTAACTTTAGTACGAATACTTCGCGCAAAAGGAAATGTACTATTTTCTGCACTCCCCATTCAGTTCAAGCAATGGAACAACAGTAAACAAAACAGGAGTGAATTTAACTTAAAGTACATACTTCAACTTTTAGATAATTCTTGAACTCTTTTTCCCATTGTGGGAGTGGAAAAAAAAATAGAGAGAAATGAAATGTAGTGAATCAATCACATCATGACTCTGTGTTACTGGGTTCTGTCTAATTTATACTTCTTCACTGTGTGGGCTAACATTAGCACCATGCCCTCACAACATATGTTGACTTATTCTAATTATTCTTTACTGTTAATATAGTGAAAAAAAAGTACAAGCTTCAGCCTTGATTCTTCTCACTGCGGCTACGAAAGGAGGACACCAAACTAATACAACACAATACTGAAGACAAGAGAACATAACACTTAGCTCTGCTACACTGAAAAGGAATTTCACACAAGATCATTTAAGTAGGCACACTGACATACTGAGCACCATTCTTTTTTTCTGATTTTTTCCTCTTTTAGTTTAACATCAACATTCAACTCTGAACAGAAGAATGTTAAGCCTCTAGGACAGTTTCAGTATTAAGAAAAGAACTACTTCTATTTTACAAACATCAAAACATTAACATTGACACTTTAGTGAAGAAGTTCACTGCAAGTGACCCTCTCTCTGAATTCGAAGGCGCTCCTTCTCCACTTGCAAGCGTTCCTTCTCAATCTGCAGCTTCTCCGACTCAAACTTTAAGAACTGCAGCCTCTCTTTCTCTAACTGCAAACGTTCCTTTTCAAGTTTTAACTTCTCAGTTTCTAGATCCAGAGGCTGCATGATGGGCTTTTCTGTTTGGGTGAGGTCATTTTCCACAGCAGGTTTCTCAGCATGCAGAGTCTCTAGCCTGAGTTTCTCCCATTCAATCTGAAGCCGCTCCTTCTCAATCTGCAGTCTCTCACGCTCCAGGTCAACATGCCGCAAGCGCTCTTTTTCAATCTGCAGGCGCTCCTTCTCTACTTGCAACCTTTCAGCTTCAATATCTAGTCGCTGCTTCTCCAACTCCACCTTTTGTTTCTCCAGATTTATAAGCAAGTGAGAATCTTCATAGGCTAGCCTAGCTTGAGCAGAGCTCAGATTTCCAAACTCTTCAATGTGGGGGAAGTCCGGTAGGTCATTTTCCTTTTTTGAATCTGGCAAGACTGATGACAAAATTTCTTCTTCTTCCTCAATAGGAAACTGCAGAGAGGAATGTGACAGACATGAATTACGTTCCAGTCTCTATGCCAGAATAACATCTTTTTTTCATCTTAAAAGATACTCAGAACTATCTTATGCTGTGAAATAACCATGTCTGATCAAAAGACTGTTTTCTACCTTTACACAGGCAGAGAAACACTTTATTCACAAGCTATCTGATCTGAAAAATGGAAAAAAAAAACAAACCAGTTTGTCAGTGGTCATGCAAGAACAGAAAACACTGCATGGCAGTTACTACACAGCATTCAAAACCACTGATGGAAAATTTGATCTAAACCAGTATATATTGTTCTTACTTTTCATATAGGTGAGTGACATTTATGTTAGTCACTAGAAATTTGCTGTAATTATCACAGCAGCTGGATCTACATATTACATGCTATGTTGGTTAATACAGCTTTCACTAGCTGGAGGATTCAATTTCTCAGAAACATGTAACACTGACATTTTTCACATGCTCCTAACCCTTAAAACTGTACTGTGGGTCAATAAACGTGAATTGTTTAACTAATTTTGTATTATCATCACATTTATTGTAAAGCTACTTATGATGCCGATGACTAGGTAGTTAAGACCACTGCTCTTGGCAGACAGTAACAAGTTGTGTAGAATTATACCTACATGTACCACAAATTCATAGTACACAAGGGATAATTGTTTCCCCTGAAGTATGCTGCAAAATTAAGGCAAACTGAGGAAGATACAGGTTCAACAAATCTTAAGGCAATAAGAGGACAGTCAGCCCTCTAGCATTAGAACAGACACACTGTTCTTCAGCACTTGTCAGACAGCACTCTTACTACCATTTAACAGCTTATGTTGATTTTTTCCCAGCACACATGTCAATTGAGCTGAGACAGGAGTTTATTCTCTCCTCATCCAAAGAAGAAACCCTCAAACCGAAACCAGTTAAATACTCCTGTTTGAAATGAGAACTATATTTTTGTACAGGCACAACACAACTATCCAAACATTTAACTTCACTCTTGCTAGCTGCCTACCCCAGGACAGACACAATACTACTAGGACTACCAAAGGGTCTACAGGATCCACAGCAGCTTGTCAAACACATTAAAATTCTGACAGAGATAAATGGATGTTTGACTTAGTGTAATACTTCATCCTGTGAGTTCATTTTAGGAAACACAAATAGTGTTCTATTTCTGTATTTTGGTATTCTATTTCTTTCTGTAACTGCAGGTAACATACTTTCATTTGTTAAGGAAGTGGATTTTTCTTCCTTGTTCATCCACCCATCTGTTCTAAGTATTAAAATAACCCATTTCCTCCAACTGCATATTTTTCATTCTACTGGACTAATTCTTATTTATAGCACATACAAATGGAAAACGTGCAAAAATATATTCAAAGTTGATAACGAACATCCAAGACCTTACACACAATTCCAAGTTGTGAGATTTGAATATCATCTCTTTGAAACATATTTGTTTCTACAGTTTCTTCAATTCACACATTCCAAAAAATCAGAAACAGATGCTGTAAAGAAACACAGAAAAAAATCCTTATGCTGAAAGACACACTGCATGTAGCTAATATATGCCAATCACTCACTTCAAAATTCTGTGCATCTTCCTCTTCTTCTTCTACTTTGATTTCTGTTAAAGATCCACCAGCTTCTCTGAAGTCAGTGATATTTTGCCATTCAAAACTAGATTCAATTGCAAACCCCATTTTCTCATCCATGTCTTCGTTGAGAGAGTCATCTAAATTGGATGAAGGAAGGTGAAACCCAGCACCTACAACTTTGATGTTTGCATTCAGACGTTTTCTCTTCATGAGTGCTCTCCAGTCAAGGTATCGCCTTTTCACTTCTGTCCCTGTTCTTTGCTCTCCTTCACCTACAGCATTTACACACTCTGCTATTTCCTCCCAAGCTTTCCGTTTCATCTCATTAATTGTTGTATTAAGTTGCTTTGAAAAGAGTACTTCTCTCCTTTTTCTGATTTCCTTAAGAAGAGTTTGAGTTTCCTGAACACTAAAATTGCTTTTTCTTTTTCTTTTTAACTGTTTCATTTTTTCCAGCTTTAACCTAATAATTTCACCACAACAGACACAAAGATGATCTGACACTAATCAGTTATTAACACAAATAAAATTTGAAAGCAAATGAAAGCAGAACTCAATTCTTGTGAATTTTCTCTTCACTTTGCAGTATTTTCTTATTGGTCAGGCTTCCTAAGAGAAAAAGAGCAAACAACATAAGTCTCCAAGGTATACATTGTATACTTCCATTTTAAACGAAAGCAACTCCAAAGTCATCATTTAAGGAACACATAGTTTGAACTGATCACTCTTTTGATAAAAGGTAACCATTTTGTTAAAATCTGAATATAAAGTAACTAAAGATACTTTCTCTAATCTTGTATGAATGATAAATCCATTAATATATCTAAGTCACAAACTGTTAAGTCGATAGTTCCATTTAAAAATACAACCACTTTCATTCATAAGAGTTTCACCTACCAACAATTGATTAAGGCTGAAATTTGACATATACATTTCAATTTGAATGCTAAATTACTTCCAAAAGAAGCTAAATTTGTTGTATTGTTACTTCAAAACCAAGAATTGCTCAAGCAACTGAAATTCCTGAGAAACATTTAAATTGAGGTATTAATTCCACCCAACCCCCAACTACATTAGTAAGAAAAGCCGAAGTTTTAAGGGCTTTTCTGACTCAATGACAAAAAACAATTGGAACAATTCTGCCAAACGTCAGAAACAAACTTTTAGTTCAAACAAATGTGTTGCCTTAGAGATGTTTTAAGAGGAAATAGACTTAGAAATAAGTCACTGCATGCCCATGGTAAAGACTTCCTCTAGCCTTCTCACACTGCAAAATTCATGCCAGCTGTTATAGCTAGTTTCAAGTTCATCCCACCCTCTACTCTTAACTCCTTTATCTGGTGCTGAAGACAACAATAAAGCTGACAGATTCCGTGTAAGTCTGCACAGAAAATTGGAAAGTTTGAGTAGGAGAAACAGTGGACAAATAATGCAGCGAGATGAACGTATCCTGGATCATATAACCAAAAAAACCTCAAACTGGAAGCAGAAACTGTGAATAAAAAATGGTTCTTGGTCACAGACTGCTTAGCAATGGTCCAATTCATGTTGAACTTTGAAACACATTACCTACCACTTCAGATTTGGTTTAAGAGGCTTTAAAAATCTAGTAAGCAAACAATTCATGTTACTGTACTGACAGTTTCAAGCTGTTTGCTTACTATTTACCCAGTAAACAATTTTTGTCCACTTGAAGCAAATGGTTTGCACATTATATATTCCATTGCTACTGACTAATGGACTTAAATATCTCCCAGCATGCTATGCAGAGTTCTTAAATTACTAATTATTTGTTTCTTCTGTTATTCTTCTAAATGTGGTTAAAACATATAGGTCAGCACATTACACAAAAACTTCTCTATTTGGGGATAATGCACCTAATAGTTTAGACATCATTCTTGATCTTGATGCTCTACTGACTGCAAATACGTGGCTCACTTGCACCAAAGTCTTCTGTATCAGGCAACACTGTTTCATACTCAAACATGTGAGTATGCTGGCAATGGATTAAAAAAAACAAACCTGTAAGACTTAACAAAATATCTTTTAAACTACCTCAGAATTAATATCTTTTGAACACAATTAATATCTTCTAAACAACCTAAGAATTTTGTACTATGAGTACATTTACTACAGGAGCACCAGGTTCACCACTGGGCAGTCCTCTTTCCAAGAAACTTGCAGGTTGAACATGAGAAAAGACAAGCACTTTAGGGAACCACCCATACTTAGAAGGGTCATTTAAAATGCAGACAGGAGATGCCGAAGATGGGTAGCGGCTGCGGATTCAGGTAGTATACGGATTAATAGATGAAAGGTTTCCCATCCTTTCAGATAGCAATGGCCATGAACGGAAGAACACCTCCCTTCCGAGCAGGCAGTGTTTTGCAGGGATGAAGGCGGGCATAGCCCCTAGGGTTGAAAAGGCTCAGCTAGCGCCCTCGGAGCCGGCCCCGCGGCCGGCAGGGTCCCGCCAGAAGGCGCACGAAGCCCTGCAGGAACGCCACGAAAGGCAACAAAGAAAGGCGGGGGTACGGCTGGATGCCCCGGCCGGCATGGGCCTGAGCCCCACCAGGCCTGCCTCCCAAGACTGGCTGCACCTCGTCCGCGGTCGCAGGCCCAATCTCTCGGTGACCCACGGGGAACAGGTGGGTACGCGGGCCCCATCCGCGACGCAGCGCAAGGTCTCCCCCAGCAAGTGACCCATAGGCGGGCCCCGCTGCCTCTAGCGGGATGAGGAAGAAGACCTCGCAACGAGGCCGCCGAGAACGACGGCGGACAACCGCCTCACTGATCTCGGGGGCCGAGGGCAGCGGTACCCCACCGCTCCCCCCCTACAAAGAGGCTGAAGGCTGCCTAGACCCCGCATAGGCAGCAGCCTCATAGGGGGTAACAGTTGCCTAAGCTCTGCAACAGCCAGCACTGCTCCACTCCATACCCCGCCCGTTCCCCGGGGAGCCGCACGAACTACTCACCTACGCCCAACTCGCCTCTCCGGGTCGCCGGCCCTTTAACAACCACCACGCTCCCATTGGACAAATTGCGTGCCTGTCAGTCCCTCCCGCACGCCTATTGGAAGTCCACGGCCGCCACTTCCTCTGGCCCCACCTCCTCACCACCCCGACGCTCCAGACGGGCCGGAACCCCCTACACTGGTTTCGAGCGCGGCAGCTCCTCTCCCAGCGGGACTGCCGCCGTGCGCCAGCCCCCAGACAGCACTGGCTACAGAGGCTGTTTGTCTTCCTGATGCCTGCCGGTGATTGGCCACTGGCTGCCAAGGCCCGCCTCACCTCTCAATGAGCTTCCGGTGGCGAGGCTCTTGCAGGGTCATGAAGAAGCCAGACGGGGCGGTTCTGGTGTCTGTGCCCTGCCTGGCTTGCGTAAGGGGGTGGCAGGCTGCCTAGGGATGGTGAGAGAGGGCTGGCGCCAGCCTGGGACTGACGGAGGGACGGAGGCAGGGAGGGAGGGGCTCTGCTGCTCAGAGTGCCCCCACCGCAGGCCCATGCAGAGTGTGCGCGTTTGCTCGGTGAGCCTGTCTACGGTCGAATAGAAGCAACCAGAAAACAGCAGCCGGAGTCAGCGTGGCCACTACACCTATGGTGGCAGAGCTAATATTGCATAGCAGAGTATGTTTCCTCCTCGACTGCGTTGTTTGAGTGTACTGTTGGTTTTGTGATTAAAATAGTTAAATTACACTTGCAGAGATAATAAATGTTTTTAAAATAGTATTTTTTGGAAAGTGGTGCCTGTGGTAAGTCGTGTTGCCATTAATGTAATGGGGCATACAAGCAAAAGCACAGCTGTAGGGTTCTCTGCTCTTGGGCCCTTCATTTTTTGTTTTCTCTCAGTCATAGGTGAAGTGTCTGGCATTTGCTCTTTGCATTACATCCTGTTGCCTTGGTAACATAACCTTTGAGCAGGCTTAAAAGCACTACTTGCAGGTAGATAATTAAAAGTCTTTTTTTGCTGAAGCTTGCTACTTGCTTGTTCTGCCTAAACTGTATTGTTTGGCGTATTTACTTATTAGTAGCTCAATCAAATCCAAGTTCTCAGCTATATTCAGCATTTGAACTTGAGCATTTTCACTGGACAGATCACTGCTAGTGATCAGAATTACGATGATGAGACAACAGATTTCCTTTAAAATGGTATTTTCCAGTTTTGGTTGACAACTTTGTCAGTGAACTTCCCTGAAAGTATTTACAGAAACTCAACATGAAAAGGCTGTGAATTTATCAGCTTTCTTAGAGGTGATGATCACTTAGCTGCCATGATAATAAACATTTTGAAAGGAAAACGGGAATATAGCAAGGTTATGCCACGTTGTTGGCAATATGCAAGGATACTTTTTACTAAGGCCTAAATATGAACTAGGCTTAGATTTATATTATTACCAGTGTTTTTGACAGTGCTGTGAAATGTGATGCAATGAAATGTGATGCAAGTGTGCCCTGAAGGTCTTGCAAGCTAGTTCCAAGTAGATTCAGGTGCAAGTAGGTGGAAAATTGATAGAGAATGAAAGTCATTAACAGTTTGAACCTCTGCCAGTCCACAAAAATAATTAGTGCTAATCACACTTCATTGAGTATCCTCCTTTTATTGGGAAGCACAAAACCACTAAATATGATTAGTGTCCATTAGACTAATTTTAACTAGGAAGCATATGATTTCCTAGGGTAGCTGCATAACTCTAAATAGCTTTATTTTCTCCCCCTACTGTTTTTCCACTTTTACAGAGGCTTTTGATCACAGGTGAAAAATCCTTGGACCTCCTTCATTCATGTGAAATGTCTTGTATTTATTTTGAGTTTGTGCAGTTAATATGTATTTTATTCATTAAATCCAGGCTCCACTTCCTTGCTTTTTATGACAATGGGAAAAGCCCCATCATACCGTCTGCCACAGGTATGAACTGTGCCAGTCCGTGGTGAATTTCTGGGTATTGTAGAACATGTAGAGGCAATGTTATTGTGATTACAAATAGATGCAACTACAGCTCTCAAATTTGGTTTGTTGCTCAATATAAGCTTTTAACATTGTGAACACTTAGAAAGCTTTGTACATGTCTCCAACTGGCTTCTGGTAGGTGTGTGGCAAATGCTGGAAAGTTAATTTTTATTGCTGTAACACTACAGAGGTTTGAGAAGGTTTGAAGGTCACCTAAGAAAACAGGGCTTCTGCACTTTCTATTAATGCCATTTCTGCATCCTTTCAGACCTTTTAGACTGATTAGTTTATATCTTGATTTAAAACCATTTCTAAGTAGTATGGAAGCACATTTCATAATACCTAATGATTTGCAATACACAAACTGTTAAAAAACCCTGTATTTCAATCTGAGCTAGACAGATCCAATAAAAATGATACCAATTTAAACGAGCACCTTAAATGGTAAACTTAAAACTTTTCAGCAGGATAAATTAAATACTACAAGGTCCAAGGACAGTTTAACGCCCCCCTCCCCGTGCAGTTTTCTTGATTACAGTTTTAGTATTCAAAATGCTCCCCACTTGAACAAAGAAAAAAATCAGTTACCCTCATTAAAACCACTGCCGTTTCTCTGTATTTTGCAAGTCACTGGAACAACAGGGAAAAAAAGACCTGACAATTACTCGGTTGCAATGGTGCTTTTATTTCACAAAAGAATTAACATCTCTGCAAACAAGTAGCATCACACTTCCCACATATCGGCAGAACCCAGGCAGCAGCAAAATGTTTGTTACTGATTGCTTATGTTTTATTGGATGTTATAAGAGAAAAGAAAAAAAAGTAAATTGAGCATAACGTTCGGCTATAACTATTGTCGAATATACCCCTGCTTTCAGTCAGCTTTAATTAAAATAGATCTCATGCTGCCTCCTATTGGTCATCTACAAACAAAAGCACTTAAAATGAGACTCCACATTACGAATTGCAGATAGCACATTCTATATCCTATACCTTATCTACTGCTAATCAAAGGAGGTATACAGCTTTTTTCATGGAGTAGTAGCAGAAATAAATCTCACCCGTTAAATCTACTCCATTTTGTGGATATAATGAATTTTTAACAACAGCAATAAACTTGCTTTTAGTGTATTCAGAATATAGAAAATAAATTCATTAGTACATAAATAATAATAATCAGGTCTGTGCAAACATAATCAATATAAACACCTGAATAATTGATATTCATTAGAGCAAACAAACCAGTATGATAACATTACCAAAGTGCCATAATGTTTTGATAGCATTCTTTTAAAATTAAGATTATCCAATATAATAATTACTGGATATTAAAATCTCACATACAATATTTATTATTTTCATGTATATTATACTGGGCATGCTTATGTTGTGTTCTGTGACATCGACTAGAATTCTATTATAAATGTTTTGGTTACATCATCTAAGTGCAAATAGTAGATTATAGCTTTACATGCAATCTGTTTTAAGCAACTTACTATACTTGAGTGAGAATACAGGTAATTGTTAATCTAGTACCTGACCATTTTTAGAGGAAGGTATTCTTTCATAAAGTACTGTGAGTTTTGAAAAGTCAGAAAAGATGTAAAAAAAATACTGTGGAATAATTTTGTGACTACTTTAAAACTGCATAACAGTCTGAAAAATCAATTTGATCCAGACCTACAGTAGTTGTGCTAGTAATCCATGTTCTTCTGA
Source organism: Pogoniulus pusillus (assembly GCF_015220805.1). Classification (NCBI taxonomy): domain Eukaryota; kingdom Metazoa; phylum Chordata; class Aves; order Piciformes; family Lybiidae; genus Pogoniulus; species Pogoniulus pusillus. The sequence continues at coordinate 16,706,124 of NC_087266.1, forward strand.
GTAGTGTAGTTGACTTTGCTGGGATTTCTTACCTTAGTGATTAATCATGAGACTGGGAGCACAGGCCTTTAATTCTAACATAAAGTCTCGGTTTTAATCATGATTTTCTAACACAGTTTCTTCTGCACTCAGTTTTTCTATAAGATTTAAGACTCTGTATGTGGAATTGTGGCAAATCTTTTCCTCTATGAGAATTGTAGTACAGGCCTACCTATATAACTGAAGAAAGTAATACTATTTCACAGAAACTTTTCTGTAAGCAGTGGTACAAAGTGTAACTGACACTACTACGTTATTTCCTGGTCACCGAGTAAGAGGGCTCACCTCCATCTGAAATCTATGATTTGTCAGACTTGGAGCTGACATTAACTCCCATGCAAATGCAGCATACAATACTAAAGAACCACCTCTGTGTTCCAAATTATACTTCATTCAGTTTTCACTATATATACTACTAAGAAGTAATTTACCACATACATCATTGCTCTGTCTGATGTCATATGCCAGAGTCTTATACATAGAGCAAGTAGCTGGATGGAAGACTGCTAAAAAAATGTTAAAGGTGCTGTAAGGAAACAATTGTAGGAAAGAGCATCACCTGAATTACTGACTGACTCACTTGCTGTTCACGTGACCCAGCAATTTGGACATGACAGTGGCAATTAATAAAAAACCTTGCAATTCTCTACTCTCTTCAATTTGCATAGCAATTTATACCCATGTACTATTGGCATGTGACTTTTCTCATTGACTAAATGTCATGCTACTATTACTCAGGTATAAAACCAAAACAGTAACACAAGCAAAGGAGAATGAAGTATTCTGATAAAGTGACAAGTAGCAACAATTAATGAACTTTCTATGCTACCCTAAGTAGCTTTATTAATGCTATAACTACCATTCATTTGTATGTCTGTTTTCCTCCTACTGTTTCACTAAGCAAGAAAAGTATTCTCCATCTTTCCTAAACTATTTAATACTTTTCATTAACAAAAAGTAGTTGCATTCTAATATAAAAATTCTTGTGTTTCAGTATAGTGATTGTAAAGGTTACCTAGCTAAGTGTAGTTATGGAGACCCATTATAGAAGAGCAAAATAAATGTAGAAGTTGCTCGAAATGCTGTAACAACAAGCTATTTACTTCTACAGAACCAACACAAATTTAATACAAATAAATTACTAAGTGGAAAAGTTCCACTTTATTATTTTCTCCAAATGTACATAATTTTCATTTGCATCCTTATGAAAATATTTATGATTACTACTATCTAAATTTATAAAGGTATCTGATAATAAATAATAGAGTTGGTCATAGAATCGGAACTTTCTATTGTTTACTGTTTAAAAAGAAGAACATTGCTAAGCAATACTGAGCTTTAAGCCTTAATACTAAGCTTGAGTTTTGCAGAAAATACATGCATTAGTGATGTGACAATGAACCTACCATGGTCACCTCAAGCCTTAGGAAAGATGCCTCACTAAATTTTGTTCATTTTCAAACTGCTTGGAAAAGATGTGATTTGATATTCAGAACCATTCTGTTTGGCATTAAGACAAGCTTACTGCTTGAATGATACTTATATGAAATTTAAGCCTCTCACTATCTTATTTAAAAATTTGGTTAAGAAAGGAAATTTTTAGCCTGTGCAAGATTGCAAATGAATTTATGAAACCTAAATGGTTTCACTGTCCTTCTGTCACACACAGGTCCTACTTTGTATGCATGAAGATCAGATTTATGCCTAGTCTAATATTAATACTGCAAATCCATTACAATTTTAACATTATAATAGATGACTACTGAAAGTTTGCCAAGCAGTATATTGTGTAGCATTCACCATGTAATATCTTATCACTTAAAATTACCATAAAGTACAAGTTAATGTCTTTTAACTCATTTAAACTACTACAGAAGTTATAAAAAGGAATTATTTCACCTCAGAAAATAGTATTTACTTTGACTTTAAACGTGGGGATTTATTTTTGCAACTTTGTATTTGAGGTATGATGAGATGTGAACATTTCCTGTAGTTAACAAAAGAAATTACTAATGATTATTTTACAACTTGCTGCTGTAAGCAACCTAGTGGCTGCGTAGTAGGTAGCACTGGAGACTTCAGAGATGGAAGACTTCTGTTAGAAAACATCCTGAAGTGCTTTTTTCTTTAGTTAACATAACTGAATCAAAGATACCACATGAATACCACATGAAAGATACCACCCTGTAGAAATTTTGCCCACTGCAAAACATTATCAAAGTTGCCACACTTAATGGGATGAAAACAGAAAGTACAGCTACTACTAAGGCACAAGGATGGAGAAAATCTGGTAAAACTGAAGAGCTGAAGTAAGATGATAGGAATTACCAGTCTCTTCAAGTTAGATACCTGGGTTTAATGCTGCAAAGGTCACTTTGGCTGTTATCCTTGCTAAGGTTGAATAAGATAAAGCTGACAATGAATTCCTCTTACAGGTTTATGAATATAAAAAGCCTAAATAAAACAACACTAACATAGATTTCTTTTAAACTTCAGTTACGTACAGAAAACAGTATCACAGTCAGTTTTCTCACTCAGAAACTTACCTACTGGGACAACTGTGACTGTTAGAGAAACAATGGCACATATTACACAATGAATTCCTCACTGCTAACTGTTTTTTGAAAAGTGATATAATTTTGCAGACTAGTCAGAGAATTACAGGTAAGACTTGCATATAAAATTAAGTGATACTTTCTATAGTGGCTAGCATGAATGACAATGTAATGGACTCTTCCAAAAGCAGTTCTTTAGCATACAATTTAAACTGAAGACTTAAAGAAAACAGTACATACTTTTCCATCTATAAATTAATACCCACAAATCTGTTCTAAAAGTTGTGCATTTGAATAGATTCTTTCAATTCAGGAGTTTCAGAATTCTCCAGAGCAAATTGTCAGTACAGATGACCAGGGGTCCCTGTATTTATTAAACTGAATGACCTGACAGTAAAACTCAGTTAAGGCTTTTGGCATTGGTGAAACTTCTTCCCACTCGGACCTACTGCTGTGGTAGACTTGAACTTCATCTGTGATTTCTTCTGGAGCATAATCACCACCCAATATATAAATTTTGTCTTCTGTGCCAACTGCCCCTGCATTAAAGCCAGCACATTCAAAAGATCCTTCTCCTTTCCAAACACAGGTTTCTGGGCAGAAACTGTAGACCTTGTAGGTGGAGAGATCACATATGTACAATGTACAGTTTACTGGAACAGCTTTGATTAGAGTTGCATGGAAAAATTGCCCAAATTCTGCTACAAGCTCAGACCACTGATCAGTCATAGCATTATACTTAAAGAAACAGTCAAGAGATGGATTAAAGGCATCAGTAATCTCTACTTCTGAGCCAAGGACATAAATTATATTCTGACATGCACTTGCTTCTGGATAGTAGATACCTCTTGGTAATTGACTTACAGATTTCCAGTCTTTGGAAAGAGGATTGTAGGATTCTACGTCCAGAAGACTTCGGGTTTCTTGAGCTCCTCTGGTCTTTCCACCTATTACAAACAGCTGGTTTAAGGTTACAACAGACGTGTGCATTGTCCTTGGTTTCTTCATAGCTGATACTATGGAAAATTCATTGCTCACTGGACAGTAGCACCAGGTTTGGTCAGTGGCATCATGAAATGGTTCGGCAATATGAAGCCTGACAGTTCTATAGCAATTCCCTTTACATCCTCCAGTTATAAATATTTTTTCTCCATAGCTTGATAAACTTGATCCTGGAAGATCAATCATGTGTGTATGTGGTAGTTCTTTCCACGTATCTGTTTTGATGTTGTAGCAGAATGTATGTCTGTTTTCTCCATCTTCATCAGTTTTATGGACAAATATATATTTTTCTGTTGTTGAAGGACGTGCATCTGGAAACAGTCCACTAAAGTTCTGCACGCTCTTGACTGCATCATTGATTATTATGGAGCAATTAGCACTCTTAAGCAAGTGTTCTTCAGAATGCAGGAAGTCCTGCAAAGTCTTCTCAGGTAACTGGTGCAGTCTCACTTTTTTCATCAAATTGGGCAGGTATTTCTGTCGCGTTTCTAAACTGTGTTTCGTCCAATTAAGGACAGCTTTCAACACTGCTTCTTCCTCAGGGACATTTAGTTCATCAGACTCAAGACATTTTTGTAGTATCTCAAAATTCATCTCCAAAAAATCGCTTGATCTGAGCAGCAGGGAAAAGTGATGCTGTACAAAATCTAGCGCATGATCAAATAAGCGGACAGACCCGTAGCTTTCTGACAGAGAAAGCAACTGTAAGCAATTCACAAGATCAATACTTTTTATTAGAAAGTCACTGCAAGCTTTGGAAAGGAGTGAAACTTGAAGAAAAGATGACAGTTGGAAGAGCATTTCCACATTATCGTTTGTTATCTCTGTTTTTCCTGTGTAGGCATAATCGAGGAAAGCTTTCACTGCTTTGGGTGACAGATTACTAATAGTAACATTGCCATCATCTCGTTCTTTCATATTAACTTCAAACATGGCTCTGTGAATAAAATATAGAAGATATACACACAATTTAAAGATCTAGCAAACAGCAGAGAACACTGATGTGAGAGGAAGGTGGTAATTTGGGCATACAATACTGTGGGCAGGCTGTATAAGTCTGAAATGTGGAGGGTTCTCACAAGTAAGAACAATGCGTTTGCTTCATGTGGTTGAAGAAAAAGGGAGTGGTGATAAGAACACATTCAAAGTCACGGCTCACAAAAATGATAACAGCACCTGTGCTATGTATGCATTTTCACAGAGAGTGATGAATTCTATAGCTCTCAATATGAGACAATACGTGAAATTGTTCAAAACAGCATCAGTTTCAACAGCTTGAGAAAGGAAAGCTGTTAAAAAAAAATATTTAGTAAAAAACCTGCAGAATTTAGGTCATGTACCATGGATGAATAGATTTAAACAAAAAAGCCCTTCTAGATTGCAGGCTGAGCAAATGGCAGGATGGATGATAGGTACATTCTCCACTAATAAAAGTAAGCTAGAAATGGGAGAAAAAACATGAGGAAGCGTAATTTTTGCCTTAGAATTGACAGAAAGATGTGTAGTTGCAGGCAGATGTCAGTGGGGGAAAAGGAAGTTTTGATGTAGGATTATATGTCACAAAGAAACTTGTGCAGAAGGTACATCGTGACAATACAAAGATGATGGTTGGAATTATGGAACAAACTTGATCACTAGAGTTGTGTAAATTCGACTGCAACTTTGACTATTACTAAATGCCTTTGCACAGTCTAATATGGCAAGACAAAATAATTAAAGCTTTTCAAACTGGGAAATGCTGGCAACAGAACAGTGCTGTAACATCACCTGCCCTACCCTTAAAGAGCCCAAACATCAGGCTGTGATAGCAACAGCTTCTAAATTTGACAAAAGGTGACAGTGGCAAAAGATTTAGATAAATCATCAAATATATATCCTGGATTATTAATGTATCACAGATAATTCCTATTTAAAGAATAGTATAATATGATAGTTCAGCTACCCAGTTACTATCTGTATAGTGTGTGAAAATTCCATACTTTCATGAAGCCAAAGAGAAAAAGAAAAAACACTGTGTACAGCACGCTCTTTGGGAAGTGAACATCAGGTAAAGCAGGAACTTGTCTGACCTCCTGAACAAGAACATAAAATTACAGTACAACATTCATGTCTCAAAGCAATTTTTGCATACTAAATGAAGATTTTTTTTTTCCTTTCCTGTCGTGGTAGGCCTAAATAGGCCAAAATAGGTCTGAATGTGTGTTTATTTGGAAACAGACTTCCAGCATGAAACTGCAAGTTTGAGCCTTACTAATTAAAAGACTGACAAGATTCTCCATAAATATCCTACAAGAATGGTCTATCTGTCCTGTAAGAATGCATAGCACTGAGGCCCAGAAGGAAGATCACAGATCCACTTCATACTGAAAGGCTGAAATTTGTAGCTCAGAAAAAAATATGTCTGAATATCTCTGAAGACTGTACTGACAAAGATTTTAGACAAAATCCAGCACCATTCCAAAAGCATGCAATTCATCCACAGCTGGTCAGTGCTTGTTATGTTTCCCAACATGAATGTGTCAAAGCTCACAGACTTCCATATAAAGTCAAATAATCCCCTATGGACCTTCAAGTATGGTGACAAGCAACAAGTAAGTCTTAAAGATACCAAACTTCTCTCAATTCTACCTAACTGCAGAACCATGCACTTACAGTTTGACATTTGTATTTCAGAGTACAGTATACTGTCTGAATCTCTAATTCATAAAGTCCTCATATCAGTTTGGAAGAACAAACATAGATCTGGGGTATGGTTAGACATCTAACAGCGTAGTTTTGGTTTGGTTCTTTTTTCAATCTTTAACATGACATTTGCTTTGCTCAAAACTCTGCAGACATAAGTTGTTTGTTATCTTTTATTTTTTGTAATTATATTCCCTCCCTCCATCCCAGAGAGAACTTAAAATTAATTTCCTGGAAACTCATGCCAAAATTAGGTTTACCTGAAAAAATCACTGCACGCTGCCAGCACACAACGATGACACGGAAATATTTCATCTTTCACAAGAATTTTAAAGTCAAAAAATATATTTTGTTCTCTGAACTTTTGTAGTACTTTTAGAATTTGTTGTCCATGACCTTCAGCCACTAATGAATTAATTTTATTTTCAGGAACAGAAATTCCATTGCAAATAGGCCTGCTAATGTAATCCCGTTGATTTGCCATAGTTTCTTCAAACTATTCCTGAAACTGAAAAGGAAAAATAAGTCATTGATTCTAGTTTTACTATTTAAAAACAACACCAACCCCCCAAACCAGAATATACCACAAAACAAACAAAAAATCCCAGCCAGTTTAAAGTCTATGCAGTTACAAATTTGTGTGTTTGTGTTGTACACTGAATTTGATAATAACACTTGTACTTTGCAAAACATATACGCATAGTGTATTCTGAAAAGTCAAATATTTGCTATACATGACAGAACAACTCTACAAATAGAACCACCTGTAGGATTTTTTTCAATAAAGTCCACAGAAAGCACACCAAAGAGGGTGTTAAAATGTTAGTGGCCATTTAAGAGAAAAAATAGTCCTAGGCTTACCCTCAACCCCCCCCCCAAATTCTGTAACTGCATGCAAGATAAAGATGGAGAAGAAAAACTTTGTTACGTATTTTTAGATTCCAAAAGGCTCATCTGTATACTATCAAGCTCCAAACCCAAAGCAGACAAACAGTCTTTCTAGAGCTTACAGCAGAAGAGAGATCCAGGCTACCAGACTATGTTCTAAGTCAACCACCATTAGGCACTCTGGAGTAAAATAACAGACTACAAACACCAACAGCCTTTCCTAATCACAGGATTTCTATGGCTTACCAAATTGGGTCATTTAGACAGAGATTGGTAACAGTGCAGCTTCAAGTGTTTAGACAGTTGATACTGATTTCACCTTGTACATCTAATCTTGCTAGGAAGCTTTCAACCTGTGATGCACACTATGAGATCCATTTACAGTGGCAAAAATTAACTGGCTTCAGAACCTATTTAAATTTAAGACAGTGCAATATCCCTTCCAGCAGTCAAGTTTTTCTGGTGAAAGTCCCTGTACTGAAGTGCATCATTTGTACAGTAACTTGGCTTCTGCAATTTTTCTATGATAAATATATTTTACTCCATTTTGCCAGCATAAAGAAACTTTAAATATGAGTGCATTTTGTTTACACCTATGTAAAGAGCTATTTATACTGCTACAGATGCATAAACTGCCCTTACTGCAAATTTGGGTCAAGCTTGCCTATTTTAAAGGTTAAGAAAACATTCTAGGTATTTTCTATTGCAGGCTTTTGCTTCCACAATTGCAATTAAAATTAGCAATAGATAGTGGCCCACCTGAATTGACAAAGAAGGGAGTGACAAATTCCAAGGCAAATACAGAAACCAGAAAAACACTGGGGTTGGGTTTTAATTTCATGAAAAGGCTTATTGCATGATACATTCAGAGCAAACTAAGCCATCAGGCAGTCTTCTTCATGAGACGTATTTTCACAGTAGACTGATCTATACTTTATCTAGTCAGGTAGCTCCAACCACAAATAGACCTCCATGTCTCCTGGAATAGAAGAGATCCACTGATCTTGTTGCTATCACTGGCACCCTTGGAGCAGGCATCTTCTCCTTCCCGTGGCCAGACAATTTCACGTATTCACTCTTTTCACTCTAAGCCTGAGGAACTAAGAAAATACAGAAGAACAAGACCACCATTTGTTCTGATAATGTATGGCCTCATAATCCCTGACTTCCATAAATCATAAAATCCTGGGGCTGTTCAAGGCAAGGTTGGACATGGCACTTGGTGCCATGGTCTAGCCTTGAGCTCTGTGGTAAAGGGTTGGACTTGATGATCTGTGAGGTCTTTTCCAACCCTGACGATACTGTGATACTGTGATAAAAGTTCTTTTATATGCTTGAATTCTCTAGAATACCCTTTTCTTGTGAATTTAAAAGCCTATTCCTTCAAACACTGAATCTTCAAAAGCAGAGTTGTTTCAGTAGAATCAGTTTCCCACATTTGAATGAAACTTTTTCAAAACTAAGTGAATTTCAAGGTTTATTTGGCATCATGTAAAGTTACACTTCTTTTAAAGGAAATGTAAACCTTTTCACAAAATTCTGGACCCAATGATAAATAGCAGACGGCTTTTTACATGTAGTTTCTATAGCAAGCTCTGACCTACAACTTGCTTTCTGCAGGTGAAACTACTAATTTCACTAATATTAATTTTTGTATAATTAACACAGAAACATCAAACATCATCAAGCCAGTCTCTGCTATTTTAGGGAGACATCATATAATCATGTTCTGAAAACCACTCTGCATTTCAGAGTTTTACCACCACTATTTCCACAGAAAGACTATCCCAGTATATTGGTACTGAGACTGCAAATCCTTTTGTAATTACAAGTCAATGTATTAATGGATACATATATTTATTCTTCTGTCAGAACTGTCATTTGATATAATTTGTATTTATTCACTCTTACAGTTATCAAGAGTGTTGGTATTTGGATATCTTTCAATTTATTAGAATGAACAACTTGCAAACTATCCAAGGTCCATTTCTAAGACTGATTTTCTGTTTCCTTTACTATTTCTTGCAGTTTTCTCTTCATCCACTCCTATCTGATCTCTTACTTCTTTCACTGATATAAGACTTGTTGTACAGCATTACAGTTAAGATCTCATCAGTGTCTCACTGCTGCAATTTGCAGGTCATCCAGTGCATCCTGATCTGTGTCTCCTTATTTTTCATTAAAAGCACATTTCAGCAGTGTACCTCTAATGTTTTTGTTCATCATTAAAGAAAATACTAATGAATACTGTATTATGGCTTACTCTACTTCACCCTGCATTCCATTAGAAAAGTAAATATTGTAAAATTCTAATTCTTATCTCCCTTGGAGCCAATTTCTGCTTTATTTGGTAATTTTGGTACTAATTTACCACTTCGCTGGATTTGTTGATGATTTTAGAGCCCTCCAAATTAACAAGTCAGCTAAAACTCTGTATGTTAAACAAGGCCAGTTAGCATTTACAATTATTTCATGCATTATTCTACACAGCCATATGAATTAATAAATAGTTACATTTATAAATATTTGATCAAGTAACTGATAAAATGATAGGAAATATAGGTGGTGAGGACATGTTATGTGGGTCTAGAGTTCAAGAACGCTAGACATCAAGCCTCCATGTATTTGCTCCATTTACCTCCACAGGATTCCAACTATGAAGTCTGTCTTTATGCTGATTACCAAAGAGCCAAACCCCATCTGATGGTTCATTAGAGTTCTCCTACCTCTGTTTTTAAAATATGGCTGTGTGCCATTAAACTTATCATGGCAGGCAAAGGCTATCCACTCAAGCCCTCTTCCATCATCTGACTCACCAGGTACTTGTCACACAACCAGTTTTCCAGCATCTTCTGTAACACAACTCATCAGACCCCAGGTATTGGCATACATGACTGGGTATTGCCTGTGGTAAGATCAAATGTGTTCTCCACTGCAACCAAATTCAAACTACCTACCACTTGACAAAACTTCTCTGCTCACATATCGAACCTTTACATTTATACTGACAAATGCCTGGTTAGCTATTAGCCTTGTTTTATAAACAAAACAAAACCCCACCAAAACCAAAGCAAAACCCTCCAAACCCAAACACCCTTTAACAGTTGCTCTGTTTTTCTGCATTAAGTCACATTGCACAAGTGGCTCATTGGCCATTCCTGTTTAATTTGATACAGACTTATTAAGGTTAACTCCACATAATACATGCTTAGGAAGATGTAAGTACCTCTCAAAGCCATCTGTACAGATGTTCAGTTGAGGGGCAAGGCATTCTGCACATCTGACAGTTAAGGACTGGCTTGCCTATGACTAGACACAAAGCAGCTAGCAGGTGAACTGGAATGGGCTGCCTGCGGAAGTAGTGGAGTTGCTGTCCCTGGAGCTGTTCAAGGCAAGATTGGACGTGGCACTTGGTGCCATGGTCTAGCCTTGAGCTCTGTGGTAAAGGGTTGGACTTGATGATCTATGAGGTCTCTTCCAACCTTGGTGATACTGTGGTACTGTGAATCCAGAGGAGGGCCATGAAGGTGAACAAGGGGTTGGAACACCTCTGTTCCAAAGAGGCTGAGGGCACTGGGGTTGTTCAGCCTGGAGAAGGGACACCTTAATAGCAGCCTTTCAGCACCTGAAGGGGGCCTACAAGAAGAATGGAGAGGGACTGTTTATAAAGGCCTGTAGTGATAAGATGAAGGGCAATGTCTTCAAACTAGAGAAAAGTAGATTTAGATTGGATGTTAGGAACAAGTTCTTTACTTTGAGGGTGCTGGAACACTGAAGGTTGCCCAGGGAAGTAGTTGAAGCCCCAACCCTGGAGATATTCAAGGTCGTCAGGCTTGACAAGGCTTTGAGCAACCTGATCCAATGAAGGATGCCTCTGATCCCTGCAGAGGGGGTTAGACTAGATGACTTTTGGAGGTCACTTCCAACCCAAACCATTCTATGATTCTATAAAGCCCACTGATAGGAGTCTAGTGCTCATTAGTTCTATGGCTCACAAGATTCCTCTGTCTTAACACTGTCCCTTTTGTCCCTTTTCCCAAAATGATAAGGAATGGAGCAGCCTAGAACAGAGCGAGCTCATTGACTCAGATTCCAGGTAACTACACTGAGAAGTTTGATAAGCCCATAGTCAAAATATGACATATACACACATTAGCCCTATTAGAAGCACCTATATTCATAAACATACTGAAAAGATTTTGCTAAACCAGACAAAATTGCCTTAGATGCTGTGACTGAATGCTAAAATTATTACAGAAATTTAAATGTGCCAATGAAGTTAAGAATGGTGTAAGATGTGTCATAAAAAGTGAGTAACAGAGGAAAGTTCATTAAACAAGGCAAGTAAAGGGCCTGTGTAACAAGAATGGAGCTGCAACACCTAGATGAGGACACAGGGTACTGAATGATATTGGGGAAGGTTTACACCAAACTGCTTTGATCTATTTATAATAGGAAGAAAAATTTATATATACAAATATCTGGCTGTAATAACCACGGGGATGTTGTTTTATGAAAATATTGAGCATACATGTATTGTGCATAAACATGCCTGACCCTTTGTAATGCACCTGAAGCCCAAGACTGTTCCCAGCACAAGGGACACCAACCATATGTAAGGCATGAACACACTCAGACAGCACAAATAATATTGTGTCTTCTACAGATACAGCTGGCAAAACCAGTCTAAACTCAAACTTTATTTGTATGTATTATTGTACATACAGTTGTAAAACTATCTGGTATATCTCAAAGCACAATACAGCTGTGCTACAGCACTCTCATCAATTAAAAAACTCCAAACCGATCAATTCTTTATGCTTCTCCACAGATATCTTCTAAGAAACATCTTTTTCTTGGAGAGAATGTTAGCTTTGTCATTTAAACTTTTCTCAACTTGGATAGTGTGTCTTACTATACAGCAATTAGTACTTTGCTAACAATTTTTAAAGACATCACTCCCCACTAGACAGCTAATTTAACAGCACCCAAGTTAATACTAAATCAAGATAAGTATTAGTGGAACAGGTATCTGAAGGATTTGGTGACACTGCTGACTAAAAATGACAAGAGCAGATTGAAATTCAATTTATAAATGATAAGTACATAAGTTCTGTACTTGTACATTGTATTATTTTTTTTACTGTCATTTACTGTCTGTTTTCAATATTTGACAGTCTCAGAATTCCATGTTCCTGTCTGGATACTTCAGTGCAACTGAGTCTCGCAGCTTTTTAATAAATAACTGAACTTTAAAGAAAATTAATATTCAGCCTATCATTTTTAGACAATAAAAATATATATCTGACATTCTGAGACATTTAATCCAGAAAAGTGGCATTTATTAATAAGTCACGTTGAGGCAATATTCTAAGAAGGAAAGGTGACACAGGCTTTAGAGCTTTGAGTTGGACTGGGTGATCTTGGAGGTCTCTTCAACCTGTTGATTCTATGATTCTATAACTGAAAAAAAAAAAAGACAACAACAATAATAAAAAAACTCAAACAAGAACAACCAAAAAAAAAGTGCAGAAAAAAAACAACAGCATAGTCCCAGTAAGAAGCAGTGAAATTGCACTGATTCCTAGAGACAATTCAAAAGTGGAAGATTACCTCTCTTCTAAGCAGTGATCTTTAATAGCATATCCTCTCACAAACACGTGAATCCACCAAAGAAAATAACCACTCGGAAGAACTCAAACTGACTGGATTTTATCATAAATTTCCCAAGTTCACCAAGCACCTTTGGAAGTGATTTTCTTAGCTACAAATTTAAAAAAAATGCAATTTCCCTTTTCAGAAAAAAAAAAGAAGAAAATTAGAGTAAAATGCCACACTGTACTTCCAATTGTGTCAAAACCAGTACCAACTGCAAAACAGGATTTCCTGCTTTTACCAAGTTCTGCAGTCTGTCCTTTCTGTTTGTGATTAAAATACCTTTTTCCTTTTCTTTTCAAAATATACATGCAATATTAAGTATATTTATATAATTATTTAGCATAGATTATTGTCATAGCATGTTTTACTAATCTAAAAAAAATCACAGAACTTTAGAGGTTGGAAGGGATCTCCAGAGACTATCAAGTCCAACCTCCCTGCCAAGGCAGGATCCTCTCTAGGGTAGTTCACTCAGGAATGCATCCAGGCAGATTTTGAAAGTCTCCAGAGGAGACTTCACAACCTCTCTGAGCAGCCTGTTCCAGTGCTCTGTCACCCTCACTGTAAATAACTTTCTCCTCATGTTGAGGTGAAACCTTCTATATTCCATTTTGTAGCCATTGCTCTTTTTCTTATGGCTGCTGACTACTGAAAATTGATTGGCCCCATCCACTTGACATCCATCCCTCAGATATTTGTATACATTGATAAAAATCCTCTCTACGTCTTCTCCAGACTGAACAGCCTCAGGTTTCTCAGTCTGTCTTCGTAGGGGAGATGCTCAAGTCCTCCAGTCATCCTCGGGGCTCTCTGCTGGGCTCTTTCCAGCAGGTTCCTGTCTCTCTTGAACTGGGGAGCCTAAAACTGGACACAGTATTCCAGGTGTAGTCTCCTCAGAGCAAAGATTTACATTGACTATATTAATATATATTAATATATGCATCTTGAATCAGTTTGTGCTTACCCATGATTAAAAAAAATAAATCAATAAATCTACTAGTGAAAGAAAGTGCTACATGTTTACACCTATGTAGAAAGCACAGACAAGTCAAACCTATTAATCAAAGCTGAGGTTTGTTGGAATTAGTTGAAATCCAAATTCCATTATAAAGTATTCTCACATATCAGTAACTAAGTATTGATATGGCCACAATTTCCTCTTCAAAGTGTGCAGAATACAATGCATGTGATATTGGTGAATGGCATTTTCCTGGTTGTTTTTTTTTGTGTTGGTGAGTTTTTTTATTTGTTTGTGGTTTCATTTGTTTGGTTGGGTTTTTTGTTTTACAACATGAAACCCTATGCTGCTGTCAGTTAACTTTGTCTCTTTTTTCACAATGTTACTTCTGCATTTTAACACATTTTTCAAAGACCTGTGTTCAGCTATAACTGAGACTTAGGAAGGACACCAGCAGTTCATCCAGTCCGTGTAGAAACAGTACTTTTTCACGTTAGCAGGGTGCTGGGAATGCAAACCAACAACCAACCAAACCCCAAACCAAAACAACTCCCCCCCCCATCCAAAAAAAAAAAAAGAAAAGAAAAAAAGAAAGGTTTTAAGAAATACTGGAAGTATTTTTTCACTATTTTTGCATTATTTGTACATGGCAAATATACAAAAGCCAAAGCAAACATTTCTAAAGATAAGCAATAGAAAAGTACTGTATTTTTCAAACAGACCCTGTATTTTTAGCCACGGCCCAACTCTGAAACCGGAGGGTGAACAGATGGCCTGTAACTGAGGGTAGACGGGAACCCAGCCCTGACATCCTTCACAGTCCTTATGAAAAGTGAGCACAGGCCGTAAAAAGCTTATGTTTGGACATAGTCTTTACAGGCTAGGGTGAGGCGGTATTTGCATCTGATGTGTGAACAACTGTCTCCGCTTTTCTAGTCAGTAGATCTCCGCTTTTCTAGTCAGTAGATCTCCGCTTTTCTAGTCAGTAGACAGCAGCAAGCCCAGAGAAGGCACAGGGGACGCCCTCGCTGCTGCTGCAGCTAACGGCGTGTGTAAGCTCCACCGGAGAGCGCGACGGCTCTTCTGGAGCATGGATGTACTAATGGCAACGACGGTGCCGGGGGGACTGAAGTTATCACCTGCTGCTAACTGATAACGAAAATACCCAACGGACACTGTTCCAAACCGGCTAAACGCGGTCCTGTCTCACACAAAGCTGAAAGCAGACCGAAGTTACAGGGAAATTCCTTTTGCCATTGCTATAACTATTATCCACCTCTCATCTCACCAAAGCACTAAAATCCCAGGGCTAGCCGCCACCGCTGCCTGCACCAGCCTCAAAACCGCCGGCGCCCACCCTTTGCCCCGCCCGCCAGAGGGAGGGCAGCGCCAGCAGCACCGCTACTGAGCATGCCCAGGTTGCCCGCGCATGCGCCGTGTGGCGGCTCCGTTCATTCTAAGGGAGGACTAATTCCGAGAGGACCAGTAGGACAGGGTTAAGGGCCTTCCCCTTTTCTCACAGTGCGACCGCGGGGCTCGGCCGCGGGATGTGGCAGTCTCCAGCGCTGCTGCCTCTCCGCAACCAACGAAAAGCTACTCCCCACCTTAGCGCTCCCTCCGAACAGCGCGCACCCACCTGCAACCAACACCAGCAGCTCACCGACCAGTCTGGCCCACCCTCTGCAGCAAGAGCGCCAGTACATTGGCTGCTTCCGGTGTCATTCTCCCACTTTTTGCACTCTCAGTGGTTTCCGTGGCCGTCAATCCAGACGAAAGCCCGCCCATACTCCCGAGCGGGTGCTTCTTGCAAGCAATCTGACGGCACCTCGGGTGTAACTCAGCCGCAGGCACCGCCTTTCCCCTGATAAGTCACTGCCTGGCTCATTCCTGTGTCACTCAAAGGGCATTCTGATACCGGATTGGTTGTCGTGCCTCGGCGGCGCATCTTTCCCTCCCGCTCACCAATAGGCGCACGCACGGGTTGGGCTGCTCGGTTGCGGTAGGGCGGAGGTCGCGGACGCGTGGGAGCTCTGCAGCGTGTCGTGGCATTTATGGGGAGCGTACGCTGGGCCTTTCCGTACGCTGCGTGGCGCCCCTGCCGCCAAGAGTGGCTGCTGGCGGCGCGGCTGGTGCAGCCCGAGGAGAAGGAACGCATCGGCCGTTTTGTTTTTGCCCGCGATGCCAAAGCTGCCCTGGTACATGCTGACGGGGGGCGGGCACGGCAGCGGAGGCTTGCCCTCCTCAGAGCCTAGAGGGACTCAAATGACCGGCTTGCCTGGAGCGCTCCGTCCCCTTCCCCGTTGCTGCGGACGAGTGTAGGCGTTGCCGGAGAGGCTTGGCCTCTCCACGGGGTGGAGGCCTCTGGCGCCACTTGCGGACCCGGGACACGTTGTTTCCCCTGGGGCCGCGGTCGTCTCTCTAATTTTGTATTGCCCCCAAGTTTCTGACTGTAGGAAAATCCGCTCCGCACGGACACGAGAAGGGAAGCACGCATTGCAGAGCGCTCGCTGCCAGCTCTACTTACATTTTCGCTTAGGAAGAAAAAGGGACTTAGGCAGTCTGCTGCCAGTGTTGGCCCTGAAAGATGTCGCAAGTGTTATGTTGTGATGTCAGTTTTGGAGACAAAATCAGTTTACATTAGGGGACTGTACATGAAGACAGTAAGGTGCAAGAAAACAAAGCTTTTTTATGTCACTCTGGTTTTAAATGTCGCATAATACTGTGGCAGTAATAACAGACTTGGTAAGAAATTACTCATCTTTTTGGCTGTGAAGTATTTCATTCAATAAGTGACTGAATGAAGTACAGCTCTTCAGAAAACTTTACTGCTCAGTATGATGTAAAAAATATTTCCACAATAAAGTGTGTTAAGTGAGTAAGGTAGAGAAAGAACTATTTTATGTGGTTCTAGGCTGGAACTGCTTTTTATTTGGTGGTGGTTACATGCTGATAGTGATAACAAACATGACATAGGCTTCTGTAAAAGAGGTTTGACTAGTACATGCTTTTGTTTTATATTGGCAACAATAAAGCCACCTTTTTTAGGCAAGTGCTAGCAACCACGGGTATCTTAGACATCTCATAATAACAATGTGTGCATCACTTCCGTTTCATTTCATAGGCTGGCCGCCTGCTGATGCGGAAATTAATTGCAGAAAAGTTGTGCATACCTTGGAACGAGATACACTTACAAAGGACACCCAAAGGAAAACCTTTTCTGGCAAATGACATAGTCAATATCTGTCCTAATTACAACTTCAATGTCTCTCATCAAGGAGATTATGCAGTTCTTGCAGCTGAACCTGAGCTTCAAGTTGGCATTGATATTATGAAGACTAATTTACCAGGTAATGCATTATGATGACCAAAGCAGATTGTGTGGTGTCTAAGTGCTGAATGTTTTAATGTTTTCCAAACAACCAATCTATGCCCTAGAACTTTAGTGTAATTAGGAGATAGTATGTGAATGTATCGTGTATTTGCTTTTTTTATCATTAACTGCATTTCTCATTGTTTATTTTGAGTTTGCTCTTTTGCCATGAATGAATATTTTTCCAGCTTAGAAAGGCAGAACCCTGGAAAAAATGAGGTCATGTATTCTACTATGATATTGGCAGGACTAGCGTCTGCAGCTATGTGTTTTGAGGGTTTGCTGCCTGCTAGGTAGAGTCAGAGGCACCTTTTCAGCTAGGGATCCATCCTTGTGAGAACTTTGTAGACTATAAGCATTACTCCCTCATCCTTTAAACGTGGATGCTGTATGTGTCAGCATCTGGCAAGTACTGTATCAAGGTGACATCAGAGATTCGCTATGAGTGTGCAATAATCCTTAGTGAGAAGGTATGATAAGGAGGGAACACCTGAGGTGTCCCTGGTAAAACCCTAAGCTATAAAAACTTTAGTTGTTGGGCTCTTTATTTGTATGAAATGTTGCACGAACATGACCGTGTTGGTGACCTTCAGGACCGAAGTTACAAATAAGAATTGCAGCAAACTGTAGTTCACAAATGTTCATCAGTGTGTGGCTGGATTAAAGAAGAAACATACTGGAATGTATGAATTGCTGGAATTGTAGTGAATGTTCCTCAGCATTTTAACCAGATATAACAGTAATAGCCAAGATCTTAGAAAATGCATCTTCACAATCTTCAATTTATCCACATTTCTGATATAAAATAATGTGTAAAGACTCAAACACTGCTTGGCTAACTTTCTTCCTGGTTACTTTACACCTTTGTAATGATTATTACAAATGCACATTTTTAGACTGGCATGTTTAGCTAAGATGATCATAAACTGTTGTAGTCTAAAGTGACCCACTTGCATCTGTTGTAGACCATAACTCTAATGATGGTGGTCAGCACATGAAGCTGAACTCTAGTCTATGGAGTACCCCACACCAGACCAGTTATATGTTTCATGAAAGGACCTGTGGCCCATGGGTAGAGCTCATAGAGGTCATAGGTCCAAAGGTCATCTTGTCCCACGTCCCTCTGCAGGAAGCAGCAGCATGTTAGTCTAGATAGGCTGCTCAGAGCCCTGTCAAGCCTCACCTTGAATTCATCTCCGTGGATGGGGCCTCACCTTCCTTCCTCAGCAACCTGTTCCAGTGTTCCACTATCCTCATGGTAGTCCCTGAACCGACTTCTGTAAGCTTGAGGCTGATGCTTTTATCATACCTTTCCCTGCCTGCAGGCCGTCCTGAAGTCTTGCACACCCTTGTTCTATTTCTTGGAGAGGTGAGAGACAGAGAAGACCTTGATGTGGTGCAGACGCTGCTGATATTGGTGTAGCATCAACACCATTTAGCCATCCATCTAAAACACAGTGCTCTACAGGCTGGTGTAAAAAAAACCCCAGTATTAACACCCAGGCCCAGTACTGTTAGAAACTCTTTAGTATTCCCATGGGGCTGTGATCATCTCTGTAATTCTGTATTGCCCCCCCCAGTTTCTGACTCAGTGTAGGAAAATCCGCCCTGCACAGACACTAAGCTTTTAGTGTTACTCCACAGTTGGTCATTTTAAGAAGCATTCCTATTTCAGCAATTAAATACATGAATATTTTTATTTTCACTGTTTAAATTTTATTTTTTTTTTGTGAAATGAAAAATTGTAAGTTGCTGATAGATGCTGTATGTGGAGATAGGGATGTCTTGCATGCTTTGCTTGCATTTTGCACAGCTGGAAATACAGCTGATGTTTTAAAGCTGACAAGTCTTATAAAATGTGTTAAACTCTCCTTCTGAAAGTAGGAAACAGTCATGAAATTAAACATCTACTTTTCACATTTAGGTTTAGAAACCTCTATTTTTGTTATTTCTACATTCTGGAATAGAATATATTCATATTTGTAAGGGAATATATTGTTAGTTAATTTCCAGTTAATGGGAAAGGATAGGTTGGACTGGATGATCTTGGAGGTCTCTTCCAACCTGTTTGATTCTATGATCTGCCTTCATTAAAAACATTTCATCACTTGCTTTCTCTTCAAGTTTTTTGCTTATTTATTCACTTTCTTATTCCCCTCACTTTCTTATTTCTCTGAAATAGTGGATTAATCAATGTTGGTCTGGTGCTCATTCTACAAGCACCATCAAAACAATTCAAGGTTTTCTTGTGTATTCTTCAATTAGTGTCCCTAGTCACTGCTGTGATAAGAGATGATCAATCAAAGGCTGTCAGTATATATTGTCACTTACTTGCAGTTACAATTATTCTTTAGCAGTCTAAATTTAGGAAGAAATTAACTCGAGTTCTTCCTATTGGTTGTATTTTGGTTTCTATTCTGCTTCTGTTGTGTAGCTTTTTGATTGCTTATCCTAGCATTTCCAAATAACACCATGAAACTGACATTCAGAATGATTTGGTATCAGGAGTTTAATCCCAGAAGAAATGCAGGAACAGTGATGAAAGCAAATTCCTTGATTTTGTTAGTTGAAAATAGAATTTAGATACAGCATTCAGTTAACTGCTTCAGTAGTGAGAGGCTCCTCCTGCCAATGTGCACTAGAATTGTTGATAGCACCTGTCATGACCTCTCACCAGAAAGCATTTTGCCACTTTCCCCTGGACTGCAGCACTCAGCATATGTGTGGCTTTAATTTGTGAATATGGATGAGACTAAATAACACCTTGAGGTCTAACAGAAACAGGCTTCAAAGGGGTTGCCCATAGAGACACAAATGGTGGTTATTTTGGAGATGTTCATGATTCCAAAGACCAAGTAATGGAATTCCGTTGGTGCTTTTGTAATAAAGTGGTGCTGAAGAATTATGCATCTGGGTAACCAAGGTGAAACAATCCTGCTAGGATTTTTGGGCGTGAGTCTTGTATTCATCCCTCTTCCTTGTCAGAGATGTAGGCATATATTAATGAAAAAGGGTCTGTTAAGACACATCACTCTACCTACAATCTAAATTCGTGGTGTCAAGCTTCACAGTGTATATAGAGCAGTACAAAATCCATTACAAAATTTCTGGCTTTCCTTTCTGATACCTGAATTTCCATAGCTAGCTAGCATAGCTTATGCTGAAGTAATTTAGCTGTCAACAACTTGTGTGCATCTTTTCTGTCTTGATAAAAAGAAAAAGGAATTTCAGTTCTTGTCACTGTGCATAAAGAAATACCTGTTATGTGTCAGCACCTGATCATGCAGTTGTTTTCAAAGTTAGGTAACTGCAGAAATGTTAGTGAAGTAAATTGAAAACATCTCTGGTTCCAAATTCAAAGGAGGGGGTGTTTTATGGCCATATGTCTTCCTCTTCTTTTTCTAATTATTATTTGTATTTTTTGAAAAATAAATAAGGTAGTAATGAAAATTCAGTAGTCATGTAGGAAAAGTAAGCCAGCAAATAAGCAATATTGAGGATAGGCTTTTAAATTATAGTATCTGTAATACTGTAATGTAAGGACTACTACCAAAGGTAGTAGTCTTTACACCTAATTTTGTTTTCTTGAGAAATTATCTGGAACTGGTTTTACTACTGTGCCATGGATATTTTGGCTTCTACCAATATTGTTTTATGTAATAGTTCCACTGAGTGGTGCTCTTGCACTGCATTTGCTGAGTACTTAATATTTCTGAGAGTGAATCCACTATAAATTTCTTTCCCTGAAATAGCGACAAGGACAAAGAGTTCCCTGTGTACAAACTATATTACAGTAGGTGTGTTTGGTTTTCAAATAGTTGTTTAAATACAAAGTACTTTATCTTGTGATGTTACCCAACAGAATCTTAATTGAGGTCTCCAGCATTCTAGTTCTTGTATTCCTTTATTGTTTGGCCAGTGAACTAGATACGCCATGCAAATATACAAGAGTGTTATGTTGCTGCAACTTTTGAGAGATACACTAATAAACTGTGTGGTAGAACATAGCAAGGAGACCTGGTGCACATAAGCATTTTGTGTCGCCTATTTATTTGTGCTATCTGATTTTATTTCTCTTCTGAGCAATAGGAGGCTGTCTTCTTCCATAGTACTTTCGCTGCATTATCAAAATCTGAATAATCAAACCACTTCAAGGTACAGCCTTCTTTGAAGGTGAGGCAGGCCACACAAGAAGCAGTTCTTACCAGTGGAAATAGAGGCAGTTCTAGAACAGTTCCACTGGTATGCAGCAGTTCACCTTTTTTCTAGTAGTCACATACAGAACTAAGTAACATAAAGCTGGTAGAAAAGTAAAGTGTCCTATTTAGCTATTGTGTGTTGTTGCTGCCTTTTAATTATCTGGCAGGTTATCATTGTAGGTTTAAATCAAGCTTTCAAGTCTCTTAACTGATTTTTGACAAGTTACCAAGATAAATTATTTTGCTTTAGTTCTCTTATGATTGGTTTAAGGTGAGCATTTGAGTTACTTACATTTATAGCACAATGTGTGTTTTCCTATTAATGGAATTAATTGAGGGCATTATTTGTCAAGAGAGGTAATGCATATGAAATTAACCCTTTCACAAAAGAAATGGGGAAGGATTCTCACAATACTGTTAACTCCTGTGGAAAACTCCTACTTGTTGTAATGTATTAGATTTTTTTTTTTAACATAAGATCAAGAAATTTTGTAACAAGTGTCAGCTTGTTTTAAGTGGTGTGTTTGATGTTGATTTACCAGTCTCCTAAACTGAGCAGCAGAATGTTTTCAGAGACTTAGGAAATTATTGTGGCTTAGTAAAGATTACTTTGAGCAATTGAAAAATGTTTATGTCTTGGGTTCAAGAGTTTTCCTGCTGTGCAAGTGAATTTCTTTGCAGTAATGCATTTTTTTAGCTTCAGTGGAATTACAAAGGTAAATTAAAAATTTATTCTTCATCTTTCATAATCAACCTGCAATCTTTCTTAACCTATTGCATTAAAGTTACTCTGGATGTCATAGAAGCAGTCAGGCTTGGAATGGACCACGAGGATCATCTAGTTCCAACTCCCCTGCCATGGGCATAGACACCCTACCCTAGATCAGGCTGGCCAGAGCCCCATGCATCCTGGCCTTAAACACCTGCAGGGATGGGGCCTCAACCACCTTCCTTGGAAACCCATTCCAGCCTCTCACCACTCTCATGCTCAACAACTTCCTCCTCGTGTTCAGCCTGTACCTACTCATTTCCAGCTTTGCTTCATTCCCCCCAGTCCTGTCACTCCCTGATATCCTGAAAAGTCCTTCCCCAGCTTTTCTATAGGCTCCTTTCAGATACTGAGAGGCCACAATAAGGTCACCTTGGAGCCTCCTCTTCTCCAGACTGAACAGCCCCAGCTCTTTCAGTCTGTCCTCATAGCAGAGCTGCTCCAGCCCTCTGATCAACCCAGTGGCCCTTCTCTGAACACGCTCTGTTCTCCAGCACATACACATCCTCGTAATGGAGGCTCCAGAACTGGATGCAGTACTCCAGGTAGGGTCTCACCAGAGCGGAGTAGAGGGGGAGAATCATGTCCCTTGCCCTGCTGGCCACACTTCTGATGCAGCCCAGGATCTGGTTGGCCCTCTGGGCTGCAAGTGCTCACTGCTGGCTCATGTTGAGCTTCTCGCCCACCAGCACCCCCAGGTCCCTCTCCTCAGGGCTGCTCTCCAGCCGCTCACTGCCCAGCCTATATTTGTGTTTTTTGTGCTTGGGATTGTCTACAATGTCAATGTAATTCCAGAAATAAATATTTAACATGCAATATTTTTTTGTCATTATTCTTTCAGGTTTATGCTAGATTTGGTGATGAAAAGGCAGAAGGATATTTTTTTTTCATGTGAATTTTACATATAATTAATTGGATCTAAAAATACTTCCTGAAATGCTTTTTTAAGAAAGTGGGCTGTTAGGTTCAAACACCCAGTCATTGGAACTGCTTCTTTAAAGTAAAGAAAACAAAGCTAAACTAATTTTTCTGTTCTTACTCTCACTATTTCATCAAGATGATAGGGATCTGTAAAGCAGAGCTATGTCATACATGAATCAGGCTAGGTCCCATGTGAAGAAACTAAATACTGGACTTCAGGCTAGCCAGTAGGAAGAAGACTCTTTCACCAATGGGTTGTAAGCTTTTTGCCATTTATTTTGCTAGTTGTTTTAGAGCTAGACACACACATTATAGTTTGAAGTATTTGGCATATCTTTTGTCTGCAGCCATGTTCAGGTTTTTGAACTTGTAATGCTCTTTTAATTGCTGCTTTTCAGATTTTACAATAAGAGTTTCTTGATGGAGATTGAAATGCTGAAACAGATTATTCCTTGAAATGCTGTCCTTACTGTGCAAAGTTTTGTTACTGCTTTTCATTGTATTTCAATAAATCTCATAGCAGCAGTGGGCATCCAATCTTTAATAACAAGAGATAATTGCAAAAATACTAGTTTATGGCACAGCTATAGATATGTAAATTACTATTTCTGATGAAGTAATTAATAAAGTGATTTAGGTTAAATGTTATTTCTAATTAAGGAAGTCAGAATTTCTAAATACAAAACCAAAAAGCTAACTAATATATTTGTTGAACTAACAAATCTTAGTGGTTGTATGCCCTTACATTGAGAATGAGTTCCTATTTCTCTAATTGAAAATGCAAAAAACCCAGCCATATTAAGTATACTCCTCAAGAATACATATTATATAGCAGCTTTCACTACCATGTTTTAGTCACATTTGAAACACTGATTTAACCTGGAATCAGCTGTTTGTAAAAAAACTTGAACATTCTGGTAATCAATAAAGCACCAATTCTAGATATACTGTGTAAGGGAAAACCAGCAACAGAACGAGGGGACACAGTCTCAAGCCAGGGGAGGTACAGGCTGGATGTTAGGAGGAAGTTGTTGCCAGAGAGAGTGATTTGCCACTGGAATGGGCTGCCCAGGGAGGCAGTGGAGTCACCATTCCTGGAGATGTTCAAAAAAGACTGGATGAGGCACTTAGTGCCATGTTCTAGCTGATTGGATAGGGTATTGAAGAGTAAGCTCTTCAATAGCAAGTAAGCTCTTCAGTAGCAAGTATGTATTGCAGCTGAATGTTTGGTGTAGAAAGAACATGTAAAGGTATTCTAGAGTCTGAACAAAATCTGAGAGTATCTGAGGCTTTTTTTGTAGTTTGGTTTTGGGTTTTTTTGTATTTTCAGAGCAAATGACAAAGCATACATCTCTTGTAGACCTTATATAGCACCTGTTTGTAAATTGGTCAGATATAAGCTATCCAGTTAATAACTTCTGACCATTTTTTACCTGTATCAGAATTTTATTTCTCCAGTGCAGTTTTGGAAGTAGAACTGTCTCGTCCATTATGACTCTTTACATTCTTTTATTTAACATTGACTGTCAGGGTTGCTTGCTTTAATATTCTTCATCTCTGCTGTTGGACCTAATTGCAGTGATGCAGTTGAAACCTTAGCCACTACTCTAATATTGTGAAGATCTAACAGTGCAAACTGCAAAGAAAATATCAAACATTATCAAATGATGTCAGCCTCTTTGTGACTTTCATTTTTACAATGTGGCAAATGTTAAGTAATTCAAAGGAGGCAACCTCAGCCTTTCTGATATTTTAAAGTTAATGCTGCCTCTCTGAGGTATGACAAGATAAAATATACCATCATTAGTTGCGTTGTGAGAATGTTTAACGTATCTATCACAGGGAGAATTACAGGATACTGGCAGGAAGTGGAGAGGTCACAGAATACCAATCCAGTTTCCAATTCACACTAATGCTGCATGAGCTAATAGATTTAAAAAACATGCTGTGCTAATTTTCTATCTGGTTCTTCTAAGTTAATAATTTATCTACCTAACGATTTGTCTTGTGTTGTCAGTTTCTAAACATTTGTACAAGGGTTAATTGGTATTAATTAGCAATTAGGACTTGGACATCTGTTGCAGAAGAAATGTTTTTCTCTGTATCAGTTTAGTTTCTTTAAAGATAGTGAAATGTGATTAAATACAGCAAACGTGACCAAAAGGATTGTCATCCTGAGTCCAGGACACCAAATGTATTCATATACAATTTGTTAGTTTGCAGGCTTTCTATCTAGCCTGTGTTTCACATGAAGTAAGATCTGTTCATACTTGAGTTGCTCGTTTTGCTAGGTAGTACGTTTTACATTGACCACTCACCAGCTGAAAGTAAATTTATTTGTATTGATTAGTGTGCTAGCTTGAAGCTAGCTAGAATGTTTTGGTGAGAAGAATTAGATTACAGGCTGTGGAAGGAAAAGAATGGTGATGGCTACTTCACTCATAGGCTTGCTGAGAGGTATAACAACAAGAATCCAAATAAGGCACTTCTTCTTGGGGCATTACCTGAGCTGCATTTCTCTCTCTCTAGCCTCTCTGCCGTCTCTCTGATTAATCCACTTTGCTTCCTAACCCTCTGGCCAAACCTCCATTCTTCCTTGGGACTGGGGTAAGGTTGAGAGGGGTGGGAGAAGGTGGAAGGGTGGTTGAGAGCCCTTCCTGGGGACTCAGGTTTCTGGGAGGGGAGTTGTGTTTCTGTATTACCTTTTACCTTGTATATTTCTGTATATACTGTAAATATCTGCTTGTATATTGATCTAAGGTGTAGATACAAGCTTCATTCAAATTTCCAGAGCCAGATGAGTCTAGTCTGGATTTCCAAAGGGGGGGGGGGGGGGAGGAGGAGGGGGGGCAGGTAACACCCAAACCAACCACAATTATGGTGCAGTAGGGCTGTGAGGCTTAAGTTCTTGTAAAGAAAAATTAATGAAAACGTGTTGGTCTCGGGGACAGACCATCTTGTCTTCTCCTGTGAATATCAAACTAATATAGACACCTGCTAGGGAAACTGGTCAGAGATTTGCTGTATGCCTTTTGTCTGTTGGTTCCTAAGAATCAAGGTTATGAGTATTATGGAAAGGAGACAGAGCTCTGCATAATTCTAGGGGAAAAGGACTTGTAAAGATAGGCCTTGAACAGCTGAACAATCCAGTCAGTTTTGTTCTAATGCAAATGAGTATGCAGATTTGTATTTGTTAGGCAGTCAGACACTGGGACAAATTCTTGTGAGTTAATTGGGTGTTGTGGAAAGAAGAGGTATATTTTAAATTTGGTAGAGTTTTGTAGCTGACTCTTGCCTTTGACCAAGATGATGCAATGTAAGAAACAGCTTCAGATATTTAGAGATTGTCATGCTCTGTACCCAAACGTGGAGTTTACAGTAGACTAGAGAAATACCTTTAGAATATTAGCAAAAAGAAAGAATGCACCACACTTTGTATAGAAGTGAGAAAAGGAATGGACTATAAAAGCATATGCAAATGAAAATATATTTTCAAATGAGAAAGGGAAATAAAGTTTTGCTCAGTATTGAAAAGAATTAAAGTTTGTTTCCCAGTTCTTGAATAGAAGCTATGTAAATTTTAGACACCATATTAACTGCAAGTTAGGAAATTACATGGCATAATTGAATTAGCAGTATCTGTATAAAACACTGTAAATAGTTTAAAAGTTTGTGAAGAATTACCACATTCACAATTTTTAACTTTTTTTCATCATAAGGTTTATAATGAAGTTACTTGGTTGAGCACTGAACAGATACGCATTTCTGGAAAAAACACCTTTATTAATAACATTTTTATGGTCATACTTCTATGATGGAGTATTATTTTTAAGGTACTATTATAGAAAGTAATTGATACATTGGGTTTTTTTAATGGAATACTTAAAAGTAGTTAAGATAATTTCAAAGCAAGAAAACTCTGAGTCACAGTGAAGCTTGTTTTCATTTATTCCCTCTACACAGGCAAGTTTGGTTTCATGTTTAATGTAAAAAATCTCATTCCTGCCCTTCCATCCCCTTGTCATGCTAGTAATTTTCATGCCATTGGTTCAGTTTTCCTTTGTGCTGAAATACATTTCTCAATTCCCTGTGGAATTTAAACTAGCATTTTACATTTATTTTTTGTGAAACCTTTTATCCAGTATAGATAGATCAGCTGCTATCATAATTTTTTCTCCCCTTGAAGTAAATTGGCAAAAGGTGAGGGATTAGTCTTTCAAAGAGTTTTAATAGTTGATGGGGATATGTATCTTTTACTGTTAATGAGTTATATGTAGAATAATTGTCCTGGCTTTGTCTGCTTATTTTTGAATCTCACATGAGAGCGTATCTTCTCTCCCATCTATCCCTAAAAATCACAAAATTGAGCTTATTCCACATCAGTGCTGAACCCCACCTAGTATGCTAGTTTGAAGCAGGCTAGAATGTTTTGGTGAGAAGAACTAGATTACAGGCTGTGGAAAGAAAACAGTGGTGACGTCTACTTCCCTCATAGGCTTGCTGAGAAGTGTAGGAACAAGAAATAAAAACATCTGATAGCTCACACTCGGCATTCACTCTCGCTGGGGCTGCTGACTGAACTGCATCTCTCTAACCTCACCCTCCATTTTGGGCTAACCCACTTTGCTTCTTAACCCCTCTGGCCAAACCTCCATTCTTCCTTGGGACTGGGATAAGGTTGAGAGGGGCAGGGAGAAGGTGAAGAAGTGGTTGAGAGCCCCTCCTAGGGACTCAGGTTTCTGGGAGGGGAGTTGTGTTTCTGTACTACATTTTACCTTGTGTATTTCTGTCTATAACTGTATATACTGTAAATATCTGCTTGTATATTGTGCTAGCTGTGAATATAAGCTTCGTTCATATATCCAGAGCTGGCTGAGTCTAGTCTGGGTGATTTCTAAAGTGTGTGTGTGGGGGGGGGGGGGGGGCAGGGAACACCCAAACCATCACACCTAGTCAGATGCTTGAACCTCACCACTTTAAGTAATTTACATAACTAAGTATTTTCATTTGAAGTGCATGCATTGTGTGTTACTGCAGTCTCACTTTGCCACTGAAATGGGCAGAATTACTGTGAGTATATTTGATTTATTGGAATCAGAATCTAAATTCCAGTTCTTCAGAATAGGAATAAGCATGACATACAAGAAGGAAAATGTGAAATGAGGTTTAGAGCATTTCAATTAAAATTTTATCATTGTAGTACCCCAAGTAACTTTTGGCTTGAGATTTGTAGGTGGTGTTTTTTAATAACTCAGAGCACAGGGAAATGAGCGTTGATTTGTGTGAGCAAAGGCTCAACACTCTGCAAACCCAGCTGTGTAGCATCTGCTCTTGAGATTCTCAGCATATGGATGTTTAGAAGCACAGACAGTGTGTGCAGTTTTCTACAACCTGAGTGGCCAGATCTTAAAGGAATCTTTTGCTTCATTTCCAGCAGTAAAGAAAAAGATTGTCCAGTTGCATAAGTTTTAGTGAGCTCTGATCTTGCCATTAATCATTGGTAATATTAAGACAAAGTATTTCTGGAAATATTTGTATGATAGGAGTTCATTGCAGTGAAAGTATTTGTTCCTTCAGATAATGTTGGGTTTTTTTTTCCTCATTTTTTTCCTTGGTGGTTCATTTTTACCACACTTCTCCAGTTCATAGATCTCTTTTAGAACATTTTACGATGTCTTATAATTTGTTCTTGAGTCCATGCAAACTTTAGTATTTTTTCAAGATTTTATGTCATTTATGTACTTGAATTTCATTTGCGTAAATGCATACATGTACACTGAAGCCAGATTTGTCTTAGAAAATTGGTGTCATCTTCTAGAGAGGAAGCAGACAAAGCACAGTGGAGATACTGAGTTCACCTGTGAAGTTAGGAAGTCTGAAGATAAAGCCTAAATGAGCCCATAGTTATGAGAATGTTTATAATGTCATTTTTGTGATGAGTACTTTGCAAGTCTTAGGGAGTATCCTGTGAAACTTTTAAATATACTTTAAAGGATAATATTTTTTGTTGATAATCCTTATAAATACTTTCATCTTTCCTTTATTTCCTATTACAATCCCACCTTGTATTCCAGTTTTTGTTTGTATTGTTACATTATCTTCATGTTTTCCTTGCAGGGAATATTGTGCCTTCATGAAGATGATTAAAATACTGAAGCAATTTGTTTCTTTCTTTGCTTCTGTTTTACTGAGTAAGCTTTGAGATGACTAGAAATATTTATCACTTCTAAAATTCTGTCAGAGGAAATGTGCCAGGCAGCCAGCAACAGAACAAGGGGACACAGTCTCAAGTAGTGCCAGGGGAGGTATAGGCTGGATGTTTGGAGGAAGTTCTTCACAGAGAGAGTGATTTGCCATTGGAATGGGCTGCCCAGGGAGGTGGTGGAGTCACTGTCCCTGGAGGTGTTGAAGACTGGATGAGGCACTTAGTGCCATGGTCTAATTGATTGGACAGGGTTGGGTGCTAGGTTGGACCGGATGATCTCTTCCAGCCTGGTTGATTCTATGATCAATAGGCAATAAACACCGAAGGAAAAATACTTATAAAATTATTATCAGAACAGAAAGCTCAGCTGTTCAGTGCAGGACTCTGGTACCCTGTCTTGCCCAGTGGTTGAAATTATCATCTGTAGGACTACACTGTACATATTCCAAAATTGTAAGCATTAGAGCTAACAGCTGTTTTGGAACCATAGTGGAATAGTTGTCATGAAAGCTTTTTGTTGTATTTTAAAATTAAATTTAATTATTTTGTAAACTAGAACTTGGATTGCTAATGATTGGAAATGACCACAGAAATAAGTCCAAGTGTTTGTATAATTGTTAAGTAAATTTATTGCTGAAACAAGTTAGCAAATGGGAGGTAATTTACAACCACGTAATTGCTATATGGGATTTGTTCCCATTCTTTCAAAGGCAGGCAAATATGTTTCAGGCTTTTTTCTTTCTTTTTCCCCTCTCTTTTTTTACCTTCTGAGAAGAAAAAAAAATTTAAATAAAACTTTCCCCTGCTTCCAGTTTTTTTCCCTTGTAAGCCAGGGGATGAGAGATGGGAACATTGTAGAGGGTCTAGTAAAGAGCCAACAAGGCGATTAGTGGGTTAAGGGACTTACCTATGTAGAATTGTTGATGGAACTGGGTTCATTTAACCTGAAGATAGAAATCAGAGTCATAGAAGGATAGGGTTGGAAGGCACTTGTGAAGATTGAATCCAACTTCCCTGCCAAAGCAGGATCACCTAAGGTAGGTCACACAGAAACATGTCCAGAGAGGTCTTGAAAGTCTCTACAGAAGAAAGGATACTCTACAGCCTCTCTGGGCAGCCTGTTCCAATGATCCATCACCCTTAAAGAAACTTTCATTGTGTCAAGGTGGAACTTCCTGTATCCTAGTTTGCATCCACTACTCCTTCCCATTGCCCCTTGTCCTGTCACAGGACACCACTGAAAAAAGTTTAGTACCTTCTTCTTGACACCCACTCTTCAGACATTTATAAACACTAATAAAATCCCTTCTCAGTCTTCTCTTTTCCAGTCCAAATAGCCATCTGTCATAAGACGGATGTCACAGTCCCTTAATCATCCTTGTAGGTTGCTGTAGAGAAGATGTAGGTAGCTGTCTTCATGAGGGTGCACAGGAACAGGACAAAATGCAACAGGATTGGTTGCTTCAGGGGAATTCTGTGTCAAAAGAACAGTTGAACACGGGGCAACAGTAAAACATTGCAGTAAGTTACCCAGAGCAGGGGTGAAAAGCTCTGCTTAATAAGGTCCTGTTTCAGGCAAGTTAGATTTTCTAAGTAGATGGGTATTTCATTTGCCTTGGTAAATCATCAAAACATACTTGATGTTGTGGTTCCTTCTGTTTTTTCTTTTCTTCCAGTACCAACATTTTCTCCACAGAGGAAAGTTAATTCTGTCCTTAGATTGTTCTGGATCATTCCATTAGCTGACTACTGCGTCTGTCAACAAAAATTGTCTTAATGATGTTTTCTTCACTTTGGTCTATAAATTAATTGAGGCTGTGTCTGAAAAGTCACTGCTGTGTCTTGTGTAACATGAATGTCATATTACAGTTGCAATGTGGAAATGATCAGAAAACCTGAATTTGTGCTGTAGTGTGGTTAATAGTTTGTTCAGATCAATTCTTACTACTTCCAGTTCCTGTTTTTATATAGCGCTTAGTGCTTCTGTAGAAGGCAACCACTTTATAGAAATGGCTTAATACTCTGATTTAAGATGGGGAACATTAGTTTAGAGAAGGAAAGTTCCTTGCCTGTCGCTCACGGAATCAGTGGCAAAGCCGTGGTTAGAATCTGTGTCTTTGTTAAGCAGTTATTAAAGATGGGTTCTTACAAGTAGTGTGATATTGGAAGGGGATTTGGATTAAATACAACTAATATTTTCTTGCCAATAAGACCATTGAATAACTATGAAAAATTCTCAATATGTGAAGTTGTCTCTATGCAGATTTTTATTGTCCCTGCTAAAGAAAACAGATTGCTGTCTGCCATTGTCTGTTCAGCCAGCTGTGAGCCCTATTGGACAGATTGCATGGTATGCTGATTAATGATACAAACTGTGAGTGACTAGCCAAGCGTGTAATGAGCTCCATAGTTTACAGTGCATTATAGAAATGCTGTTGATCAATCTAACAACCCAGTCTTTAGTCTTCTGCAGAGTAAATCTAGACTAGCAAGGGAAAATGGTGTAGCCCCTGAAGAACTGCTGCAGTGCTGAGCTGCTGTACTTATTTTCAGAGGAGGCTTAAATGTAATCTAAGGATTTGAAGACTTATTTGTTGTAGGTATTTTGTCTCCTCAATGCTTTTCTTATTGTGACTATGGGCCTCTCCCCTCATTTTTCTTACAGAATAAATCAAAAAGATTTAAAATATATGTGGTAAATTTGGGAGGTTGTATTTTTACATGGGCTTAAAGTGTTACTTTTGTATCCCTGCATCCAAGAATAAGAGGCAGAATAACTTGATGAATTCAGACAAACAGCATGCTGTTTTATAAATATTCCTAGGTCAAGCTGTCAAATGTCCCAAACTATATATGCTGCTGTCTACACTTAGCATGTATCTGAGGCTAAACTTTAGCAGTTGCCCTGTCACCCACTGACCCTAATCCAGCTGAGAACAGAGATTTAGGAGAAGGAGAGGAAAACATGGGTTGAAAGGGAAACTAATTTAATGAAACAGCAAAACCAATACCAATATGAAGTATAAAAGTTGCACTCAGCACAGTGAATATATAGTAGCCTTAATAAACAGTGAGGGATTCAACAGGAGCAGAATGATAGGCAAGTGCTGTCAGGGATAGAGAAGAGCAGGAAGAGCTCCTGTCCCTCTAGAAACTGCCTTCTTTAGAACAAGCAGAGCCCTGGCAGACTTGAAACTGCTAATTGCCAGCAGCCCATGACTGGCCTACAGTTCTGTCCTAGCTGTGATGGTTTGGGTGTTCCCCGCCCCCTACAATTTAGAAATCACCCAGGGTAGTCTCAGTCGGCTCTGGGAATATAAATGAAGCTATTTATTTACAGCTGGCACAATATACAAGCAGCTATTTACAGTATATACAGTTATATACAGAAATATACAAGGTAAAAGGTAATACAGAAACACAACTCCCCTCCAAGAAACCTGAGTCCCCAGGAGGGGCTCTCAACCACCCCTGCACCTTCCCCCTGCCCCTCTCAACCTTATCCCAGTCCCAAGGAAGAATGGAGGTTCAGCCAAGAGGTTAAGAAGCAAAGGTGAGTGGAAGGTGAGGTTAGGGAGCTAGATGTTGCTCAGCCAGCAGCCAGAGAAAGTGTTATCTCATGTTTTCCTTTCTTCTTCAATGAGACTCTGAGGGGAGTAGACATCACCATTGTTTTCCTTTCACAGCCTATGATCTAGTTCTTCTCACCAAAACATTCTACCCTGCTTCAAACTAGCACACTAGCAAAAACAGGGCAGCTACTTTTGTAGCAGAGCTGTGGTTGTGTGTGTGTATATGCATATATATGTGTGTGCATATATGTTTTAACTGTGAAATCAACATTGGTTAAATATTTCCCTTCTTAGAGAATGCTGAAAATACATGTTTATAGCTTGCACAATTTTAATGCAGTAATTCTGCTGTGAGAATTGAGAGTATTTCATACTGTGTTCTGAGCAATCACCAGCGTCACTGCTTCAAGGCTATATATATTCAGGTCATAGAGTTGGTTCCTGTGAGTTTTTTTGCTAAACCAATGCCATGAGGAAATTAATTTTCTTATTACTACTTTATTATTAAAATTTCTGTAAATCTGTCTTTCTAATTTATAGGCAGTAGCTCAATTCCAAATTTCTTTCGCATTATGAAGCGGCAGTTCACTGAAACAGAGTGGGATGTAATCAAGTCTGTGGGTAATGAATGGATGCAGCTGGACATGTTTCATCGCCACTGGGTAATACTGTGTTTTTCAAGACTGCAATGTCAGCAGGAGCAGGGAGGTCATTCTGCCCCTGTACTCTGCACTGGTTAGACCACACCTTGAGTACTGTGTTCAGTTCTGGGCCCCCCCAGTTTAGGAGGGACATTGAGATGCTTGAATGTGTCCAGAGAAGGGTGACGAGGCTGGTGAGAGACATTGAGCACAAGCCCTACGAGGAGAGGCTGAGGGAGCTGAGATTGTTTAGCCTGGAGAAGAGGAGGCTCAGGGGTGACCTTATTGCTGTCTACAACTACCTGAAGGGTGGTTGTGGCCAGGAGGAGGTTGCTCTCTTCTCTCAGGTGGCCAGCGCCAGAACGAGAGGACACAGCCTCAGGCTGTGCCAGGGGAGATTTAGGCTGGAGGTGTGGAGAAAGTTCTTCCCTGAGAGAGTCATTGGACACTGGAATGGGCTGCCCGGGGAGGTGGTGGAGTCGCCATCCTTGGAGCTGTTCAAGGCAGGATTGGATGTGGCACTTGATGCCATGGTGTAGCCTTGAGCTCTGTGGTAAAGGGTTGGACTTGATGATCTATGAGGTCTCTTCCAGCCTTGGTGATACTGTGATGTCCTCTTTCTACTTATTTTGTTGTTATTTTCATTACTGTAAAATTAGACACTTTTTATAGTTAAATGAGGATGTACAGATAATAATGAGATTCATAGTTTTGTTTGTGTTTAGTTGAGTTTTTTAATGTCAGCTCACATTGCTAGAAAGAGTTATGAATGGTTTAAACATAACCAGGACAAAATAAAGGATTCATATCTGCATGTGCCACTCGGTAATTCCTGTTGTATTCATTATACTGCAGCAAGATAGACATTAACAACATTCATAACTTTTACTCTTGATAATGTCATCAATCTACTCTCACATTTACAATAGTACAAGTCTTAAATTTATTTCATCTACAGTGTCTGCTCAGAAGTAATACTTATAGAACAATTTGAAAACAGTTAATATGAATAAAATGTATTTGTTCTGTGTTTTAGGCCTTGAAAGAAAGCTTCTTAAAGGCCATTGGGGTTGGAATTGGCTTTAATTTGCAAAGAATTGAATTTCATGTGTCCCCGTTGCAACTGGAAATAGGGAAGGTGTACAAGGAGACCAAAATGCTTCTGGATGGAGATAAAGAAGAAGAGTGGACGTTTGAGGTAAGAAATACTCAAATGTATTTTTTCCATAGTGCTAAACAGTCTCAAGATCCCAAAGGCTACATTGTACACTTTTTTTTTGTTGTTATTGCAGTTTCACCCCTTTATGATGTATAACCACGTGGAAAATTTATGTCAATCAAAATTTAGGAAACAAATCTGCACCATTGTAAAGTATTTTTGATGTTTGGAAAAACGCCCCAGAAAGATTCATTATAATTACTTTTAGTTTTTTTCTTATCCTGGAGTATACTGCTTGCACTACATGAAATTCATCCAAGGTCATCATGCAAGAAGTTTATTGAAGTTCATAAGTCAGACTTCTGAACAGTGTCTATGATTTTTAAGTTCTTCATCAGTTGGTCTAGAATGGGACTAGTAAATAACTATCTCCTTTAGTTACTGTTTATGATAAATATTTGTAATGGAAGAAATGCCTTCATCTTCTTTGAGTTGTTTCTTCTTGACATACAAATGGTGAAAACATGTTTTTTGTCAGTTTGGAGTCACAGTGTGCTGACTGGCTGCTGTCTGTGGGCATGGAGAAATGCAAGAAACTTGCCTTTACTTCAGTGGGACATTAGTTTAGACTCAATCTTTATCCTTCTCGAATCACTAAAACATCTATACTGCTACAGTGGGTAGGAGATATATAGTAGCATCTCATGTAGCTTAATGGGTGTATATGTATAGGGAACTGATAGCAGTATGGTTTAGTTGTGGACTGGGCAGAGTTAGGTTAATAGACTTGATTCGAAAACTCTTTTCAAGTCTAAATGATTCTCTGGTGGTATACAATGATCTGAGATTGTTTCATTACTTTGAGAACCAAGCTATTAAAAAAGAAGAAAATTAGGATGCTATGTCTCTACACTCCAGAGGCACTTTCACTCAACCAGTTAAAACAAAGGAAGAAATACAGAAGAAGAAACTGACCTTAAAATAGTCTGTTAAGGGCACCTGGTTCCCCCCTGCTTAAGTTTGTACCTAGCTGGTATGTAGCAATTCAAAGAATACAGACCATGCAATTTCACATAATAGATAAGCACACTTTTCAGTAAGAGTATTCAGTTTCCAATGCCCATTTACATATTTAAAACATTGGTATTGTTGGAGACAACTCTTCCAGCAGAGCTTGTCTAAATGACAAATTTCTGCTGTGTGCTTGTCGTGTAATATGCATGTAGTAAAAGAATAAATGTACCAGTAACAGTTATCTTGTGACATAAGTTGACCTCTTCACAGTTCATTCCTTTCAACATTTCTAGCCATATCTGAGCTTGTGTTATTCTAAAGGTGTACCCACTCTAAATCAGCCTTTATCCTAACACTGCCAAACTCTCTAAGAATTATGTCATGAAATTCACTTGTTGGACTGGTAAAATAAAATGTCAGTAAAGACTGTGCCATGTGTTGTAATACAGTGCTTTCTGTATTGATTGTCAAGGAAGCATCTGCCCCTTTCAATTGACTTCTGGAACTCCTAATTTTGGTCTTTGATGACATGCCTGTGCTTGATTGTCTAAAATAACCTGAAGATGATGATGTAGATAGCTCCCTGTATTACTTAAATGCTTTATAATTATTTGATTTTCCCTTATTACTCAGTAATTACTGCTGGAAGCTTAATTTAATTTTTGTCTGAGGAATATCTCCTTTTTCATGCTTGCCCTCCTGCTTCCCAAGAGCACAGCCTTATGATGAGACAGACTGTAGTATTTCAAAGACAGGATTTATTACCAAGTTTCATTTAAATATAAGCTCAAATAGGATATGATGTCACTTGAATATCAACATTTATTAAAATTATTTTTTAAAATAGTTTTTCAGAAACTACTGTTCCCCAGCCTAAGATTAACATCAGTTTATTTTTTGTCTTCTCCCATTTTTTTCTTTTTCACAGTATCACAGTATCAAGTTTATGCCCATTTTCTTAGTTACAAAAGGTTTTTTTGTTTGTTTTTTTCATTGTGTGCCCTTGAGCCTAATTCTTGAAACGACTTGTTAACTGAAAATAGAATCATAGAATCAACCAGGTTGGAAGAGACCTCCAAGATCATCCAGGCCAACCTATCACCCAGCCCTATCCAGTCAACTAGACCATGGCACTAAGTGCCTCAGCCAGGCTTTTCTTGAACACCTCCAGGGATGGTGCCTCCACCTCCCTGGGCAGCAGATTTTGTGAAATCTGGACCAGTCATCAAGACAGGTTATTAAGAATCATCTGTAAGACTGAATATTAGTGGTATAGTATTTTCCTTGTGTTCCCAAATGTCCTGAGTGTGAGTGAACAAAAAAAAAATAATTAATGATCTGACTTTTACTTTTCAGATCTGCCTGTATCTTTATGATAGATGACAGAAGAGAGCAAGGCTGTTCAAAATCCAGTTACCACATACTTTGGATTGTCTTATTTCAGTTTCATAGGGAATCTAATTTACTGAAAACAGAAGGGAGAAATGAATGGGCTTTCACTCATTTAAGCTGCAGATGATATTCTGAAATTGCCTCCAGAAAGCACTATATAATGTGGAAAAAAAAGGCATAAAGACTAGATAAAAAGATCCACCACCTTACATTAGTCATGTTAAAGTCAAGAGAATTACTTGGGAATCAGGGCAAATCAAAGCTGACACTGTTCAGACACCTTGTAACTGTTCATAACACAGCAAAGCCTGTTCACATTGAAGGTAGAATTTTCCATGTATATTAAAAAAAAATGTTTTTTTGTTGTTGCTAAGTGCACTACTTTATATAGTTGACTATTTGCTGCTGTCCCTTCAGGAAAGGTTTACTTTCATTCAAAGTATCTTTCCCCACTTTTGCTTCTCATCTTTTTAGCTTGGATTGAAGGCAGTAACTCAGGAACATCCTCTTGTTTGATTTTGATGGATTGGTTTAGCTTCAGGTGCTTGGTTTCATGCAGTACTCTATAGATTGCTACTCAGACTCTCTGCAACTGTTTTGAAAGAAATAGGGGAAGAAAATACAGAAAATCTTCATTTAAAAACAAAATTTCCTTTAAGATATATCTGGTATGTGTATTAAATATGCTTTATTCACATAGGGAGTGGTGCACACTGTAAAAAGGTGAATTTCTTCAGTAATAGTATTTTGTTTACAAACCTCCTGATTATTTGTGTCAGAGTACTAATTTAGTCGTGATGATGTTTGTTATAAGTAATGCTATATGTGCCACTTACTTCCCTTGAAGAAAATAGACTTACAGAATTAAGTACTAGTTAATTTTATTAAAAGTGAATGACCTGTTACAATTATTGCAAGTTTTATAATTTAAAGATATAAGCTTAAGTTTTTAATATACATTTCTGTAGCAGATCTGACATGGGGAAAAAAATCTTAATTACTGATTTGCAAAATAATTGCTTTGCAAATAAGTGCAGGCAAAGAAGTGTTTGTCTCTTCTTGCAAAAAAAAATTGCTTGGTTTCTCTCTTTGCAGACACATTACTTTCAGAATATGAATTTCAAATTGCAATTACCTGGATCAATTTGAAACATGTTTATTAATTGGTGTGGATGTGGGGTCTTTCAACCTTATTAAAAGAAGTGCATCCTATCATACTGTCAGGAGTAATAGGAATGAAAACTTCTAAAACTAGGTAATCAAGCTGGATTCACACAGCAATCAGTTCTGCTTCCTCAAATCTGTCTGGTTTTGAGGGAATCCAATGTGATTTGAATCTTGGACACATCCTTCTGCTGAGCTTTTGAAAGGAGGTAACAAGCCTCAATGTACCTGTAGC
This sequence comes from Pogoniulus pusillus, assembly GCF_015220805.1. NCBI lineage: Eukaryota > Metazoa > Chordata > Aves > Piciformes > Lybiidae > Pogoniulus > Pogoniulus pusillus. The sequence continues at coordinate 16,744,547 of NC_087266.1, forward strand.
TTGAACATCTCTAGTAACGCTTTGGTTCTGTGCAGAGGAAAACAAGCTTTGATCCATTATGTGTTTTCAGGTTTATAGAGAGGAATCTTAGCAAAAGAAAGATACAGGAGTTTTTAATTTGTCTCAGAGGAATTCCTGTACAGTTGTTTTCTTTCTCTTTTTGTTTAATCATCTATTTCTGTTTAAGAAGCTGGTGTATTTTATAAGCTGGTATAGCAGTATTCCCACATGAATAGAGAAGCAAGCTCATTCCCTGTTTTTCATGATTTGGGTATGTTTCAATAACTCTGTATCTAAAGGCTTTTGCTGGCCTCTACTAGGGGCCAGGAGAGATCTATTTCCCTTCTGTATTTGTTTTGACTTACATTTCTTTGAAAGAGCAACGGTAAGATGAAGGGCGGAGTTTGTTATATTTTATTGTAAGATGCTGAAAACACTTTTGTGGTTGCCGAGAATACATGAAGTAAATGAGTTGGAACATCCTGAATTCATTATCTACTGGGGTGGGTCTCTGCAGGGAAATGGTTCCTATTATAGGAGTCACTGCCTGTTCAATGCAGATTTTAGCTGACAAAAACTATTAACAATATGTGAAAGAGTGTAATATGTTTCTAGTTGCACAAATGAAAAGTTAACAGTAAGAAATTTTTGTGTGCTGAACTGAAAGCCAGGATTTGAGAGTTCAGACTACAGATGTAGTACACTGCTGATGTGCTGTGTCCTCCCCCTGTGCTTTCCTGAGACACCCACCTGGAGTACTGTGTCCAGTTCTGGAGCTCCTAACATAGGAATAATGTGGACCTGTTCGAATGGGTTCAGAGGATGGCCATAAAGATGATGAGAAGGATGGAGCACCTCTCAGATAAAGACAGAGTTAGAGTCATTCGGCCTGCAAAAGAGAAGGGCCCAGGGAGAATTTATAGCAGCCTTCCAGTATTTGAAGGGGACCTGCAGGATAGCTGGAGAGGGACTTTTTGCAAAGGCAAGTAGCAGTAGGAGAGTTTAGGGCTTCAAACTGGAAAAAGCTAAATTTAGATTAGATTCAGGAGAAATTATTCCTTGCAAGGCACTGGAACAGGTTGCCCAGTTAAGTTGTGGAGGCTCCAACTCTGGGAGTGTTCAGAGCCAGATGAGATGGGGCCTTGAGCAGCCTTATCTAGTAGGTGTTCCTGCCCATCTTTAAGTCTTCAGAGAAGGAGACTCCACAACCTCTTTGGGGAGCCTGTGCCAGTGCTCTGTGACCCTTACAGTACAGAATTTCCCCCTTGTGTTGAGGCAGAACCTCTTTTGCTGCAACTTACACCCATTGCTCCATGTCCTATCACAGGAAGCAAGTGAGCACAGCCTGTCCCCCACTCCTGGCCAGCCCTCTGATACTTATAAACATTTATCAAATCCCCTCTCAGTCTTCTTTTGTCCAGACTAAAAAGCCCCAAGTCTCTCAGCCTCTCCTCATAAGCCATGCCCTCCTGTCCCCTAATCACCCTCATAGCCCTCCGCTGGACCCTCTCCAGCAGATCCCTGTCCCTCTTAAACTGGGGGACATCTAGTCCAACACCCTCTGCAGTAAGCAGGGGCATCCGCAACTACATCAGGTTGCCCAGAGCCCTGTTGAGCCTCACCTTGAGTATCTCCAGGGATGGGACCTCAGCTACCACACCAGGCAACCTGTTCCAGTTTCACACTACTCTCTTGATAAATAACTTGTTCCTTATTCTTCATTTTCATTTTTGAAAGTTTGTGCAGAAATTATGTGAACACTTTTGGATAAAGAAATGAGGAATATATTATTTTTCTCTCTTTTTTTGGTGAGTCAACAGGATTATAATTTGACTACAGAATAGATGTTAATATATAAAAGTGATTTTTCTCTGACATTAGTTGATCAGGGTTACTTCTTAGCCTTTTAAACATTTTGAAACAAAATTGTTAAACTATGTTACTAAATAGATGTACATGTAAAACATTCTTGAGGAAAATTGATTTATTTTTTATTTACATGAAGCAGTGTACAGACTACTGTCAGAAATTTGAGTTGTGATCTTACATTCTGTCTGAAGCCAAGAGAGAGTCATTAGTATAGGTTTATGTTTACATGGTTATATTTCAGAATAACCTCCCTGAACTTCACAGTTCATCCCATTGGAGAACAATTAGCCAAGTTGGGTTATATAGCTTGTGACTCAAAAGGGATGGGTAAAGGAATGCTAAGGTCACAAGCTTGAATATAAATACCTACAAATGAATGAGATGATGGTAGCCTATAGTAATCAGTTTATCCCTGATCATTTTTTAATGTGTCTGTGTTGTTGAACTCTCCATCAAGACTGGTATTGCTTCCTGAATGCCATTATTTTAAATCATTGTGAATTCTATTCTGCTGTTTTTCTGAACCGTATTCTAAATATTTATGTAGTCATTGCTGAAAGCCCTAAAGAAAATGCATTTACGTTGCCATTTCTCATCTTTACTAGGAAACCCGATTAGATGACCATCATCATGTTGCAGTGGCTCTTGGGAAGCAGGAAGGATTTGGACAGAAGCATTCTTATGTAAGAAATTGTGAAACATTTTCACATCTTGATACTAATCACTTTAACATAAACTTAGTCTGAGACTGTAGCTGCAAGTATGTTACCTCAGATGTAGGGCCAAGGAGAAAGCTTATTTTAAGCATGCTGTTAACCAGCTTCTTACTCAGCTGCTGCCTGTAGTTGTGCCTACTTCAGGAAAGGTTTGGAAAGGATAAATAATTTAAAGTATGGCAACAGATCCTCTCAAATCTGGAATGTGTTAACAGCATTCAGTGTGTTCATTTGAGAGAAGATGAATTGATTATTGTCACAACTGGGAAAGATGTTTTTGTAAAGGAAAGTGCAGACAGTGAACCAGTCTGGACTGCTCAGATGAGGTATGACACCTCAGCGAGTTAATTTTAATGGGGAGCTGTCAGTGCATGTGTTCCAGAGCAGATGCAAACACCATTGTGACAAGATCACCCTTGAGACAAGCAACAACAATTAATAGATGGGAAGAAGAGGAGTTTTAGCCTTCATTCTGTGTGTCACCTGTATTGAAAGAAGAAACAAAGCTATTTAAAAGCTTTTGGGGGTGTCCTGTGTAATTTAACAAAGACCTGGTTCATGAAAATAAATAGTGTTTACAAATGGTAAATTGACTTTTACGTCAAATCTGAAGCAGACTGACAAATTGTAGCCAAAATAGTATTAATCAGCAAAGGTAAGTGCAGCAAACTGCCAGGTTTGTCTGTGGTGTTTTAGTTGCTCAGAAGATGATGTATTAGTTGTTTTCAGTTACGCAGGTACAAAGATTCTGCTAGGAAGTAGAAAAATAATTAGTATATGAATGGATAAAATGTTGAAAGTAGTCATGCACACATCCATCATGGTTATGAAGTCTGAGTGAATGGATTACACAGACAAAGCAGACCTATTAACTAGTATTAGATTGCAAAAATAGATATTCTTGAAGATTTACTGTGGTAAATCAGTGCTCAAATACACATAAGAAAATATGTGCATTCTGTTTGATAGGACATAGTTAAGTTCCCAGCGAGGCTGCATATCATTCTTCCTACAGTAACACTGATAAACGTCAGTCTGAGGTAAAAGAAGGCTGCCACTAGTTGTAAAGACAATTACCTGGTTATTCTAGAAAACTACAGGGTGTTTTTAAATATTGACCTTCTCTATCATAGTCACTCACCTTAGAATTATCTGAAGAATAGGCATTGTCTTCAAGAGTTAAGATGAAAGCCTTTGAATCAAAAGTCTCAAAGGGATACTTGTCCACTGACTAAATTTGTGATGACCTAAATTTCATTAGCTCAGCTCACTAAAAAAAGGTAATTTTAAGTAGGACAAGTGAGCAATCTGTGACTCCACAGTATGGAAACGAAGTGAAAATTGTAGTACTATTGTGTTGTGGTTTTTTGGGATTCTTTTTAGACTGTAGTGTGAAGGAAATGAAAGAGGCCTCTTTCAAACAGAGCTGTAAAACAGGATTTGATGTATTGCTAGAAGTATTGAGAGAAAAAGATACTCTTCATCTTGGTTTGGAAAAATGGGATATGTAGGCATTTATACAGTTGGTTCAAGATACCAGTGCTTGCTTCTCTTCCCTCTCTATCACAGGAATAATTTGGTTTATGTCCTGTTTGCAGAAAATGTACTTTCAGTGAGCTCTCATCATGGCCTGATAGCAGGTGCCTGTAATTCACAGGAGAAAATAATTATTGCTTTAATGTTCTATAATGTAAATTTGCTAGTGTCAAGAGTCTTAAAATGCCTGCTAGTGGTAGCTGTAGGCTTGAAGGGATAGAACATTATCTGCACTCTTAATTAGATCTGGGCGGTTCTCTGAGGCAGTTGTCAACAGAAGGTGGCTGAGTTTATAATTCTTTATAATTCCTATATAACTCTGTGAAATCAAATATTTTCATCTGTCACTTGCTGCATTTCTCAGAACTTGTGGTGAATTCAGTCAGAGCAGACTTGTCTTCAGGTAAGCATGTGCTGAAGTTCAGACTAGGTCTGTTAACAATCCGCTCAGCTCCGAGGCTTAGTTCACATTTGGCATGCTCCTGTGATGTTGCTTGTGTGGCTCCAGGTGCAGTTCCTGGGGCTTTACCTCATCTCCACAAGGCCAGACGAGCCGGACTGTCTCAACACCATGTTGCTTGAGTGAGAACATAAGTAACGGGCAGTTCAATTAACTGCTGCTTTCAGTTTGCACTGGATATCTTTGCTGTGCTTTTACAAACTTTTGTTACCTCTCCGTTTATTCCAAACAGTAGCTTGCTGCTCAAACACTGAAGCAGAGAATAGGCATTTTTGCTCTTTTACTGATCTGCCTTCATTAAGGTTACCAAAACGGAGAACAGAATCAATACAGTGAACATTAGGTAGTGTCACCTCCTGTACTTGCATTTTAAGTAAGCAAATGCTCACAAGGCATCATTATGGATAAAGCTGCCAAATGGTCTCAAGGATCTCAGCATGCTGGGACACATTTCTGAAGTGCCTGTTAAACTACTGCATACAGTATGAGCAGTAAACACAAGGAGTTGGAGGTCTGTGTCCAGCTACAGGACACAGGGCTGTGTCCAGCTACAGGGCTACAGTCTTCTTGGGAACATGGCGACATGATGGGTTGGCTCGCCTAGCTGGAGTGTTGTGATCAAGAGGTACAGGCTCTTTAGCAAAGCTATCTTGGGATGGTACAGAAGGGGAGATGCCATTTGAATGAGAGCAGCTGGATTGCATGGAGTTTGCTTTGGTATAGAGGAGGAACCAGCTGAGAGTTTCTGAGTTAGGATTAAAGCGAGGACAAGTCAAGGTAACCTGATGCTGGACAGCTAGCTCTGGGTAGCCTTGCTAGAAGAGACAGATGAAACTGGATGATCTCCAGGGCTCCCTTCTGATCTCAGACATTCTGTGGTGACCAGACGTCAGTATTTGCTCCCAATAAGTTAATAGTACCTTAACCTACATCAGAAACAGTGCCGGTTTGTCTGATGTACAGAGTAACCCAGAACAACATGCTGAATTCTATCAAATACTAAACATAAAGAATGTGTTGCTTGTGTAAATGCTGTGTTTAGAAGGAATCAGAAATATTCCTGTTCATGCATTTTTATCTTGCTCTTTGGAAAATATTACACTTGCAGATGGCATACAGCAGGTTGCACAACAGCGTGCTGAAAAACCCAAACTTCTACTTAGAAGTGTGATTTATTTTCTTGAAGTAGCGAAACTAATGCAGAGGCCAGGGCACTCTAATTTCCAATATCTCAGGCAGCACTTAATCTGGATTTAACACAGGGAATTGTAGGTTGATTGTGATCACCTTTTTGTCCTTAAATAGCATGAGCTTGAGAGAAGCATAACTTCAGTGATTACTGGTATTAACAAGAGTACGACTACGAACCCTTCTAGTGGAGTAGATCCTCACACTATCATTTCAAATAATCATATCTACTGGAGAATGAATTACAGTTCAGTGATGGAGTTTTGTTTTTCTTTCTAATTTTTTTTTCTGTAATTAACCACTCATTCTGTGGGACTTGCAGCATTCTTTATCACTCATTCTTCCAGTTTTCTTAACTGAGTTTCAAAGATAAACTTGTTTTGGTTTTGTTAGTGGAATTTTGGAGGTTTTTTTGTTTTGGCTTTTTGTTGTTTGGGTGTTTTGGGTTTTTTTTGTGGGGTGGGGTTTTTTTGTTACTTGTTTATTTCTGTTTTGGTTTTCTGTATCGCCTGTTACATGCTTGTGTTGGTTATTGTATAGCTGAAATTAGGGACAGTGTCTCAACTGGAATATTTACTTTGTTCTTCAGTAAGCAATATGTAGCTCAAAGTGGACAGGCTGTACTACATGAACAAAACTGATTTATTGAATCATGTAACTGTGTAATACTAATATGTGTTTTCCTTAGGTATGTTCCATGCAGCCTAACCATCCACAGTTTACACTATTGACTTTTGAAGACTTGGTTGCATCTGGTATTCCAATTGCACCTGAGGATTCTACAGATTGGGATATTTTTTGTTTTAAGCAGGAGTGTCCATTGCAACAGAATTCACATTCGAGATCAAAGTGCTTATAAGAAAATTATCACTGTTACTCTGTGTAATTCAGAGTATGGGAATAAGTACATGTGTAAGTTGAACATTTTTTTCCTTATTTAATAATCTGATTTTCACCTTTTTAAAATTGACTTTTTTATCAGTGTCTTAAGGAAGATGCATATTTCTTCACTGCAGGAATTCTCAGTGAAAAGTCTAATCTGGACTCATGCTTTTTTCTTCTTCATGCCTGTGGTTCTTACAGTTTAATAATTGCCCATAGTAGGAACAGGGAGCACTGCTACAATAATACTGTTGATTAGTCAACAAGCGTTTAATGTAAAAAAATCTGTTTCCATACTTCATTTATGCTGAAACTTAAATTATGAAACTGCCTTTTCTCTTACAAAAATAATAGTTCAATTTTCAGATGGATGAAGGAAGCCAGGATAATTAGTATAAATCCTTTTGCTGTTACTATATGATGCAAGTGTTTGTAAAATACTTTGTGTAATAGCAAGCTGAAGACATCTGAATCTTAGTAGTCTTGGAACTATGTCTTTGTAAAACTAGTTGAGGCAGGGAATTAACTTATGACTATTCCAAATCACAGAATTATTTGGTGGAAAAGACCTCTAAGATCACTGTGTCAAACTGTCAACCTAACACTACCATGGCCATGAAACTGTGTCCTGAAGTGCCATGTCTGCACGTTCTTTCAACGCTTCTAGGAGCAGTGACTCCACCACCTCCTCTTTGGCAGCCTATTCCAATGGCTGACCACTATTTCCATAAAGAAATGTTTCCTAATATTCAGTCTAAAGCTCACCTGGATTGATTGCACACCACTTTTTCTTCTTCTGTCTGGTATTAGGGAGAAAAGGCCAACGCACCCCTTGGTACTACCTCTTTTTAGGTAGCTTTAGAGAGCAATGAAGTCTCCTTGTCTTTTCCAGACTAAACATTCCCAGTTCCCTCATAAGACTTGTTCTCTAGACCCTTCATCATCTTTATTGCTCTTGTCTGGACCTGGGCATGCTCCAGTGCCTCACTGTCCTTCTTGTAGCGAGGGGCCAAAAAGAACACAGTATTTGAGTGCAGCCTCTTCAGAGCCAAGTGCAGGGGCATGGTCCCTACTACTACTGGCCATGTGTCAGGATGCTGTTGCCCTTCTTGGCCACCTGAGTACGCTGCTGGCTCATTCACATGGCTGTCATTTCCCATTTTCATAGGAGGAGCTTCCCAGCTGCTCTGCCCCAAGCCTGCAACATTGCCTTTTTACTTACAGTTTGTGTTAAAGCTTCCTCTGTGTAACTTAGGATTTGATTTTTGCAGTTCTGTCGCTGAGGGGAAAAGTACAAAAATACAAGAGTCAAGCAGCAGTTCAGATTTCCTAGTCTTGCATTTACATCTGTACTCTCCTAGACCAAGGCATGGTGGGGACAGGGAGGGGAAACAAACCAAAGCAAAAAGAGCCCCTATTTATGTATTTTCAAGTACATAATATCTGCATATTCTGTATTATTGTCTTGCAGATCTCCAGATATTTTAATTCACTTTAGATCTTGAGTGCACTTTCAGAATGTTTCATATTCCTTTTTAAAACAAATCCTATTTCATACCATCAATCTTTTGCTTTTCTTTCAAGAAGTCATAGGTACATTATGGTCTGTTTATATGTAAGGAAACATAGTGAAAAGAGTGAATCATGCTTAACAGGATAATTTTCACACCTGCATATAAACAGATCTTCAATGAAATTGCATCTGTGTGTACAGCTTGCCTGCACCCTATATTCTTACTAAAAGAGAATTTGTGTGTAGTGTAACCATTGAAGCCAGGAGTTACTGCAGAGATAAAGAAAGGCGGCTATGGGATTTACAATATTATACAAGCTTTTGGAGTTTTGCTGTAGATAATGCTGAATTCAAATATGCTGCTGAACTTGCCTGCTTCTGCCTATTTCTGTTTCTATTTCAGTGCCTCTCTCATCTTGCATACTAATTGTAGAAGTTAGTAATTTGCATTTTTCTTGCAAAACTGGAAATTAGTAAAGCAGTGACCCTTCTTGCCAGATTCCACAGGAGTTAAATTAGATGCTCAGTAAATTCAAACTTCAAAGTTAACAGAGATATCAAGTAATTAATATACTAATTGTAAGCCAAATATTCCAGACTTACTGTGGATTTGGGGTTTATCTGTTTGGGTTTTTTCAGTGAAATGCAACTTGAGATAAATTGTACTTCATGGAGGCCATTCAGTGGGCATGTAATGGTATCACTTGCTGAGGGTATTTTTAACTGATTGGGTTCTCCCTGAAGTTGGCTATAATACCAGATGAGCAAGCACATGAAGGTGCTTAAAAGCCAAAAGAAAGGACTTGTTCTGCCACAGGCATAGGAAGTCTGCAGGATAAGAAGGCCTGTTGAGAGTATTCTGGGCTGGAGAGTATTGAGCTGAATGGCTGACTGGCTGCTAAATGGTTCAGTTCATACAAGTCTTCACCAGTCACTGAGGACCCCATCAACTGCAGCTGTACCATCTGGTTTAAATTGCCAGCTTCTTTGCTGGGGCAGTGAAATGAACTACAAAGTTACCAGCATGTTTTTCTGGGCATCTGCATACAGCAGAGGCATGTTCTGCCAGTGTGGATATTTTTTAAGTAGTATTGGTTTTAATTTCACCATTATACTCTCCCATGTATAAAAAAAAATGAGCCTCGTATCTTCCCCTTGCCATAACATTGTCTCCCTTATATTTCCTCAGAATACAGTCTCAATGCCTCTGCCACTTTTAGAAATGCTGATCCCACACAGCACTGATTATCCTCACTAGTTTGAGTTGTTGATCTAGTCCAGTGAAGATGAGCTGACCTTGGCTTCTGTCCCATCACTATTCTATCTGCAAGAAATTTCTCAGTTAGGACTAGAAGCCCTCTGTCCTTCAAGCTCTTTCTCTGGAGCTCTCTTCCTTTTATCTCTTTCTATTTTCTGTATACTGCCCTAGGCACGACCATGCCATTGACCTGACTGCTAAAGGGTAAGGACCTGGAAAAACAGCCCAGCTCTACAGGAGCTTTTCCCAGCAGGGGCTGTGACTAGCCTTTTTGCCTATGGAATAGCATTAACCAGCCTTCCTGTTGCTTGAAGTGCAGATTTATGTCTTCCATCAGATCCACTGCCTTAGACTGGGGATCAACCCAGTGTTTCTAAGGAGTAGCTATTATCAGTCTGACTGCAAAAAAAATTAAAGGTATTTTTTCTTCAGTGAATAAATGCTTTAATTTGGGCATATTGTCACATTTAAACTTTTGTCTATCTCAATTAAAATTGTTTAAAATGGATTGGGAACTTTGGGGGCTAAACTTGAGTTCAAGACTGTGTGCAGCTGCGTGAAAAGAGATTGCTGCCACTCATGGTGAAAATCTGTAACTTTGAAAAGTGAATTGTAGGAATTCACTCTTAGCCTGTCACAAATGTGTGAACCTGTACTACACAAATGTGTGAACCTGTACTATGTTGTTACTATCTTTACACTGACGTTAATCAAGTGTAATCTTAGACAAGAAATATAGGTGTAGCGGCGGAAGTAGTATAACTGTGATTGTAATTTGCATGTTCTTGAAAGCATTCAGGCAACAGCTGCCTCTAAACATTCATCTTTACCATAAACGTTATTGTGAAGCTATGCTCTTCAAAGAAAATTAAAACAGAAAGGAAAAGATAGTTTGCATTTACTTGAATAGCTATCTCTGGAACTTTACAGGAGGATTGTGCTAACTATCAGTACAGACTAGGGCATGAGGTGATAGAAAGCAGCTCTGTGGAAGAGGCCTTTGAGTGGCTGGATATGAGCAGACTGTGTGTGATTACATCCCAGAAAGCCAGTCGCATCTTGGGATGCCTCAAGAGATGTGTTGCCAGCAGATCCAGAGAGCTGATTCTGCCAATTTACTGTGCTCTGGTGAGACTGTACCTGGAGAACTGCATCTGGGTCTGGAGCCCTCAATATAGGAAAGACATGGACCTGGTGCAGCAGGTCCAGGGGAGGGCCATGAAAATGATGAGAAGTTGGAGCACCTCTGCTATGAGGACAGGCTGAGGGAGCTGGAGTTGTTCAGCCTGGAGAAGAGAAGGCTCTGGGGAGACCTAATAGCAGCCTGCCAGCACCTGAAGAGGACCTACAAGAAGGACAGAGAGAGACTGTTTACAGAGGCCTGTGGTGGTAGGACAAGGGGCAATGGCTTCAAAGTAGAGACTAGCAGATTTAGATTGGATGTTAGGGACAGGCTCTTTACTATGAGGGCAGTGGAACACTGGAGCAGGTTTCCCAGGGAGGTGGTTGAAGCCTGGTTCCTGGAGATATTCAGAGTGAGGCTCAAGAGGACTTTGGTCAGCCTGGTCTAGTTGAGGATGCCCCTGCTTACTGCAGAGGGGTTGAACCAGATGACCTTCCAATCCAGACCATTCTGATTCCATGATTTTGTGATAATACAACCAAGTCTAAAACAGTGCTTCAGACTTCCTTTCATTCCTGCTGCCTACTTCTGCAGGTGACTGGGCATGCTAAGTCATTCATTTTCTTCCAGAATATTGATATTTTGGATTGCTCAAGACTGTATAGCAAATGTATAAAAATAAAATCTGTTTTGGTTTTTTTTTCTCAAGAGAGCCAACATCTAAAATATTGTGGGGTTTGGTTGGTGATTGTTGGTTTTTTTTTCCACAAAGTCACTTTTTGTAATACATTATTTTTCTTGCGCTGTACATACTGGTGTTTCTGATGAGATACAATGTATGATTCCAGTTTCTGAGTTTAAGTTCTTTATTGAAATAAAGTTAGTTATTTTGAGTTTGTGTTCTGATTTTGTGTTGTCTATCTATGGTGGGGTTTTTTTTTGCATTATTTTTTGGATCAAGACATGGGTGGGATTATGGAAACACTTGCCTAAAGCTCTGTTATTATTTTGGAAACAATTTGTGGAGACAAAAAAATCTGTATACTCTTAGTGACATCCTTTGGGTGAATCATGACACGCAGGTCTGGACCAGCTATCTGCTCTGGCACTCTTGTAAGACAAGATGTGTTCAATTCTTTCTTTCAGCACAAAGACAATGCCAGGTTTCTTCCTGCAAGTTTAATAATGTGCAAGCTAGTTTTGTGACATAATTATGACATCATGTTGGTATATTGTGTGTCATTGTATGGTCCAAATTGCAGTAGCCTGAGGTGTAACACTTGCAGGAGGTGTTGCTAAACTTGAGGCTTGTTGCATGGTGTTACATCTGTAAAGAAATTAATGGAGTTGTTTTGGGTTGTTGGTTTGTTTTGGTGGTGGCTTAGTTTTGTGTTGTTTGTTGTTGTTTTGTTTGGTTTTTTTTTCTTGGGTTTTTTGTTTGGTTTGGTTTTTAGAACTGTGTTGTAGAGTACAAAGGTTCATTCCACAGAAAACATACTTGTGCTTCACAGGGATCTTCTTTAAAACCCTTGGAAAATTGTTTTGGATTTAGAGGTGATGTGAACAGTAGGAAGATGATATTTCAGTTGATGCGCATCTTTCATCTTCCAACATCTAAAGGTACTTAGACACCTTTATTTCTACTTCACAAACCAGTGAAGAAGCACTGTCATATAGCAAAGGGTTAAGGAAGCTGCCCAGTAACTGCCTTACAAAGATAGAATCTTCATACTGCCAATAAAAATGTATCTGCAATAAATGACTGTAATTTGTTAGGAAATAGGTTGCATCACTACTCACAGATGAATAATTTAATATGTTTTATGTATTTTTATGTTTTTAATGGCTATCAGCCCAATAAGAGACAGAATGGTTTGGGACACAGCTGATCTAGATGTCATAGCCAACTCACTCCACATGCAACTAAGGAGGTCTGATTATTAAAACTGAACTAGGTTGGAGCTTCTAATGATTAAGGTTTTATCCAGCTGTTGCACAGCACATGAGCAGCCATGGCAACAAGGCACAAACCACCAAACTTGTAATTTTCTTGCAAAGGTCTTACTCAAGTGCTAATTTCAGGCTTTCATTTCCTGTTTCTTGACTACTAAGAATCTTACCAAGTAGTAAACCTGCATCTGTCAGCCTATATAACCTGCCGTCTTATTTCTGAAAAGGGGATCTGTCTGCCTTGTGCTAAAGAAAGTTCTGAAGGAATTTCTACCTTTTAATTGAAGTTGTAATCCTCTGAATAAATCATTGATCTGCAGATCTTTTCAAGGCAAGTGCACTATCTACCAATCTGCCACCAAAAAAAGGTATAGGTCCTACTGGAGACAAGGATTATTTTAAGTTTCAAGCTTTAAAATGCTCTGTGTTGTGTACTTAAAAGGTTTGCCAGACTGCTTGTCTAGTACATCTTATGGATTTAGAGGTGCCTATTGAGTATTCTGTGCAGGCTTAGGGCAGAAAGCTAACACCAAAGTTCCCAGCATAAGCAAGGTGCCATGACAGACCCAACATATAATTCCAGAACTTGAAAGGAGTGATGAAGGTTTCGTAAATGGTAATGTTCCTATGAATAGCAAAGCACTAAAGGAGTTGGGGGGAAGGAATAATTCAGGTTTTGTACTTTCAGAGTTAGATAGTTGTGTTGCAGATGTATAAACGTCTTGCTTAGGACTTGTATTATAACCCCATTAATTCATTTAGACATTCAAGTCCTGTCACCTGAATAAGCTGTTGCATTAATTCCATCATGTTTCTGCATGTGCCTGTATGCCTGGTGTTGTGTCCTCAATAGCACAGCACCCCTAACACATTTGCCTGACCTACTTTCTGTTGCAACAGTTTTAGTGGGTTAGTCTCAGTGTGCTGAATATTTCTGCTGGCATATTGTTGTCCCTGAGACAACAAAACCCATGTTTGCTATTGTTACCAAAAAGTGGTGCAGTTTTTTTCCTAGTAAAGTCATTACATGTTAAGACCTCAGCACTGCACTACAAATAACAAAGGGAAATCAATGTAAAAGATAAGCTGGCTTTTAACTCCAAAACAGAAATTCTTGATACTGCTTTACTATAAGGTCTCAAAGCAGCTGAAATTATTTCAGTCCTTTAATTTGTGTTTCTTCTTTTTTTTTTCTCCCCTCAAGGTGAAATATTAGTATTCATGTACACCTTCCAAGTTCCTCTTAAGGTTTTCCAACTATCTTGTGAGTTTTTCTTGTCAGAGTAGTTCAGTGTTTACAGCCTTGGTTCAGTGTCCTAAAAAACCTGCTTTCTATTAATCTTGAAATAGCCTGACGTGCAATCAAGTAGCCATTCACATCCATTTTATCAGAATCTCTGGCCAGAGGCAGAAAGCAGGAGCTTGCACTAGCCCTGAATTCACATACTGCTTAGCCACTCACCCATTCCCTTGTGCCTACAGGAGCCTCTGTGCCTGCAGAAGCTCTTAGCTGCCCAAGGCACAATGTGTTTGTAGCTGTTTCCATCGATGCAGCAGTGCTAAGGGGTGGCAAAGGCTGGAGTTGGATGATGTGTCTCAGGTGTTTTCATAAAAATACATGAAGGGAAGTAAGAGCTTGACAGGGTGCAGCGCTTCATCCAACTTGCGCTGCTTGAATAGCCATCATCTCTGTTCAATGTGGCCCTGATTCCATCAGAGGAAGAGAGTACATGCTCCTGTTGTGATGGCTTCTAAGCTGCCTCATTTTGTCTTGAATTAGTTCATTCCTCTGATTGAGGTCACTACTTAACATCATTGAATATTAAACTCTCAATTTCATGACTTAGAACTTTTTTTTCAGCTTGAAAGCTACTGCTGCTGCCCCATGAATTTACTGGAGACTGTTCTGACTAATGGTTGCAATATTTGCCATGATGGCAAAGCACTGCTAGTTCTGGCTTTAACACATAATAGGTGGCAATCCAAATAACCAGTACAGAAAGGCTAACAAAAAAAAATTGTTTTTACAAATGCGATGGCAGGTTTCATGTCGTATTGCACAATAAGTGTTCTATGTAGTGTATGAAAATGTAATCATAGAATCAACCAGGTTGGAAGAGACCTCCAAGATCATCCAGGCCAACCTAGCACCCAGCCCTAACCAGTCAACTAGACCATGGCACTAAGTGCCTCAGACAGGCATTTCTTTAACACCTCTGAGGATGGGCGACTCCACCACCTCCCTGGGCAGCCCATGCCAATCACTCTCTATCAGGAACTTCCTCCTAACATCCAGCCTATACTTCCCCCAGCACAACTTGAGACTGTGTCCCCTTGTTCTGGTGCTGGTTGCCTGGGAGAAGAGACCAACCCCCACCTGGCTACAACCTCCCTTCAGGTAGTTGTAGACAGCAATGAGGTCACCCCTGAGCCTCCTCTTCTCTAGGCTAAACAACCCCAGCTCCCTCAGCCTCTCCTCATAGGGTTTGTGTTCCAGGCCCCTCACCAGCTTTGTCACCCTTCTCTGGATACATTCCAGCACCTCAACATCTCTCTTGAATTGAGGGGCCCAGAACTGGACACAGTATTCAAGGTGTGACAACTTTATAAATGTATTCATGCACTTAGATATATCTATGCACATGCTGTTATTATTCATTGTAGAGTGGTGTTTGAAATATGTAAATGTGTATTAAAATGACTCTGAATTTGCACTTGAAACGGCACACAGGTTAAAATCTGAGAATAGTGGCTAGGAAATATTTTCCTTTGAAGTCAGCGTCCTGTATTATCTCAGTTTTAGCAGCATAGTTTTCTCTGATTTATCACTGAGTGTCTTTTCAACCCATGTCTCAGCTGGTTGTAGAGTGTGCTCCTTGTCCTCATGAAGGGCTTTTCTGAAACTGTAGTGGGTTGAGAACTCCCTCTCCCTCCGGCAGTTGAAATTTACCAGACCAGCTCAGACGGCTTGGAAGTAAGATAAGGCTGTATTTACAGCAAAGCTAAATTTGTAAGCATATATACACAATATATTTACATGTATTTACAATTATATACAAATTGTCAATCATACAGAAATCCAAATTTCCCCCTCAGACAAAGAAAAGGAGTCCAGAAGGGGCGCAGCACCCTCTCTCTCCCAGACAGAAAACAACCAGTAAAGCTTAGTGTTACCTGGCCAGCTAAGGTTAGTGGAAGAGTATGATGGTTTGGGTGTTACCTGCCCCCACACACTTTAGAAATTCCCTCAGACTAGATTCAGCTGGCTCTGAAAATATGAATGAAGCTTATATTTACAGCTAGCACAATATACAAGCAGATATTTACAGTATATACAGTTATAGACAGAAATATACAAGGTAAAAGGTAATACAGAAACACAACTCCCCTCCCAGAAACCTGAGTCCCCAGGAGGGGCTCTCAACCACCTCTTCACCTTCCCCCTGCCCCTCTCAACCTTACCCCAGTCCCAAGGAAGAATGGAGGTTTGGCCAGGGGGTTAGGAAGCAAAGTGGATTAATTAAAGAAACACAGGGTGAGGTTAGAAAGAGATGCAGCTCAGCCAGTTCACCAGCTGAAGCAAGATTCCCTTATCTGTGTTTTGATTCTTGTTTTCATACATCTCAGCAAGCCAATGAGCGAGGTTGACATCAGCCTTGTTTTCTTTCCACAGTCTATAATCTAGTCCTTGTTATCAAAACATTCTAGCTAGGCTCAAACTAGCACAAAGAGACTAGAGCAGAGTGAAGAAGCAAAGAGAGCAAGCACTCAAGAGCAAAGAAGAAAGACTTGATTATACTTTACCTTTTTATGCCTTTTAGCAAACCGGTGAATGATACAGACTTTATTTTCTTTTTACAGCCAATGATCTAATTTCTCTTGCTAGAATATTCTAATGACCCTTAAACCACTACAGAAGGGTACAATGAACTACTTACACAGTGAGATCACTGGTCTCTTTTTAAGTGAAATGAAGTTTTCCTGCATGTATTAAGTTCAAGTATTGCCTACTGAATAGAGTAATACTCCCAGGAAGTGATGTTTACTATCTGCATAAAAACATTGTGTTAATCTTGTGACAGTTAACATGATCTACAGCTAATTAGCTATCTGCACAACATTAGGGAAATGTATTGAGTTAGTTTTGTGTGGTAGATTTGTGTGGGTAAATGTGCTTTAGTTGTGTACTTACACCATAATTAAAATTCTCGTGTGAGTGAAAACAGCCTATTACAAAAAGGCTGATCTTTCTGATACCATTGTTTCTGCCTAATTGCTTGTTAGGAACTTTAGATGCTTGGCCTTACTAGTTTAGAATGTTTCTCCTAAAGTACAGTACAGTCTTTGAATCTAAACTGAGGCAGTCTGGAAGCTCCTACTTGCAGAAATCATTGTTACCTCTGGGTCATCTTTCAGTGTGCTAGTTTGAAGTAGGCTAGAATGTTTTGGTGAGAAAAAAGTAGATAATTGGCTGTGAAAGGAAAACAATGGTTATGGCTCCTTCCCTCACAGTCTCGCTGAGAGATATGGGAACAAGAAAGTAAACATTAGATAACACTTTTGACGTATTTTTCTTCACTCTGCTTCTGGCTTCGGACTGAGCTACATCTCCCTAACTTCACTGTCACTAACCTTGCTGCTTAACCGCTTGGCTGAACCTCTTTTCTTCCTTAAGACTGGGGTAAGGTTGAGAGGGGCAGGGGGAAGGTGCAGGGGTGGTTGAGAGCCCCTCCTGGGGACTCAGGTTTCTGGGAGGGGAGTTGTGTTTCTGTATTATTTTTACCTTGTATATTTTTTTATATTTCTGTATATATTGTAAATAACTGCTTGTATATTGTGCTAGCTGTAAATAAATAGCTTCATTTATATTCCCAGAGTCCTGCTGAGTTAGCTGGGATACCTTCTAAAGTGTGGGGGGGCGGGTAACAGCCAAACCACCATATTCAGGATCAAAAGATTGAACAGCGTACTGCTCATTGCAATAGAAGCATACTATTTTCAGTTGGCTTAGGGATGCTGGCCATAAAGCTTATGTAGCATTGGGCATGTAAATGCATTTCAGTAATCAGAAAATAACTTTTATCTTCTGAGATCAGAAGATAATAGAGAGAAGAAAGTAATGGTAGATGAAGGCAATAATTTATCTGAGAATAAAGGGCTTCTGAAACACTGAAGAACCCGTGGGTATGCCAGGAATTTTTAAATACATCTGATTTATTTACAGAAGTCAAATTGGAACAATGTGATAATACTGAATTTTTGAGGTTTTTTGGGTTTGTTTTTTTGGCATGACAGAAGTTTGAGTGCAGCATTGAGTTGTTGAGTTTGTATAAGCAAGCTTTTAAAAAGGAAATGAAAATGCAGTTGCATTAAATTTTACATGTGTTAATGCAAATGTTTCAGCCACACCATGTTTTGTAACCCATTTTTTCTCAGACTACAGTCTGGTCATCACTGGTGGATGTATAAGAGAGTTGCTACAGATGTGGAGTATAAACACACACACACACACACGTACACATCTTATATATATATATATATATATATATATATATATACATGATATACCCATAATGACCTTTGAAACTAATAGAAACTAGCCCTATCTTTATTAACTCAGTAGCCAGAAATTGTAAGAAAGAGCTTCAAGAGCAAGTGACACAAATGGTACTAATATATTTGCCTGATGAAAGAGACAATTAAGACCTGCAGTGGGGAAATTTAAATACAGTGCCTTGAACAAATAGGAGATGGAGGAGATTAAGACCTTTTTTTTTAACTGTTTTAACTGTTTTAACTGTTTTAACTGTTCCTTTTGTTAGGAATACATTAATTAAAAGTATGAAAAAATAATAGTACTGTTAAATACCTATTTTTTTCTTGTCATTTAATGATTAGTAGTTTGTATGGAGGAAATTGACAACAGAAACCAAGAGACAAGACTGCTTTGAATTTATTTTAGTTGAGACTTGAGGTCTCAAGGGCTTTCCTAGTTCAATAGCCAGTGTGTCAGAAGAAAATCTGTGATATCTTTGCTGTACATGCTTGAAATATGTTTTGAGTTTCTGAGAGGTCTTCAGAAGAAGATTCATGAACTGTTTCAGAAAGCAGATGAAAAAGACATTGTGGATAGGCAATTAGTAAATATCCTGTTAAATAGAAAATCTAGTGGGTATGTCACAGCTAAACAACTATGGTGCTCTACTTTGCAGATGTGATTTCATGGGCTTGGTATAGGCACAATATTAGAAATGCTGCCTTGTCAGTACAAGTGATGTGGGACTTAAGCAAACTTAACTCTTGGTGTCCATAAATGAGCATTATTGGTGAAAGAATAATCAAGAGCATAAGTGCTGACAAAAATCTAAATCTGTACTTCTGTGAACTCTTCCATCACAAGATGCTGAGGATGGAAAGCTGTTAGCTTTTGTACATCTGCTTTAGATGATTCCCAGGATCCAAGGAGGCTGATTTCAAACAGATGACACCGAGTCAGATGTTTGTCTGTTTAATACACAGGGCTTCCATCCTGGGTTTCGTGAGGGTCTCTGAGAGCTCTTATTAGCCAGGGAAAATGGCTAAGAAAATCGAGGCAGACCAAGAGCTACAAACCAGTGTAGCACTTGAGCTGGCATCAAACTAGACTTGGAAGAAGCAGCTACACTCCCTAAGGTAAGTACTAGGGCAGCTAAAACCCAATTCTATGTAAAGCAGCTTCTAGTGTGATTTCTATGATTAAGATCATTTTTATAAGGTTTATAGATTCTAAAGTAAGACTCCAGTCTTTTTTTTTTTTTTTCTTAATGGAAACCAAGCATGAACTTTCAGTTGAAAACAGTACAGGATAATGCCACAGATGTGAGATAAAATGAAGGAATCTTCCAATTCTTATGGCTGCCCAAGGAGGTGGTGGAGTCACTGCCCCTGGGAGTGTTCAAGAAAAGACTGGATGAGTCACTCGGTGCCATGGTCTAGTTGACTGGATAGGGCTGGGTGATGGGTGGGACCAGATGATCTTGAAGGTCTCTTCCAACCTGGTTGATTCTATGATTCTGTCTTTCAACATTTCTGTCTCTCTAACATGGTTTCTTGTAATTTTATATATGACATTGGTCTAAAATGGCCTTGCTTCTATTTTAATCAAGAAAGGCCATGGGGTTAGGTTGACACTAATTTGAAAGTGTCATTTAGAATTAATCTCTGCTTTTTTACTGTATTTCTGTGCAATTGTAATAAAATCACTTCTTAATGCCTCTTTCCCCTTGATCTGCATAACATCACTACAATCTTCAAAAAGGGTGAGAAGGAGGACCCAGGTAACTATAGACTGGTCAGCCTTGCCTCCATCCCCAGTAAGTGCTCTACTTAGCCACATCAAGGACAAGAAGGTCATTGGGAGCAGTCAGCATGGTTTTACAAATAGGAAGTCATGTTTGACCAACTTGATAACCTTCTATGAGGATGTAACTAGGTGGATAGATGATGAAGAGCAGTGGATGTGCTTTACCTTGATTTCAGTAAAGCATTTGACACTGTTTCTCACAGCATGCTCATAGCTAAACTGAGAAGGTGTGGTCTGGGTGGTGGAGTAGTGAGGTGGATTGGGAACTGGTTAAAATGAAAGAAGTCAAAGAGTTGTGGTCAATGAGACAGAGTCTATCTGGAGGCCTATAAATAGTAGAGCTCCTCAGGGATCAGTGCTGGGACCAGTATTATTCAATATATTCATTAATGACCTGGACTAGGGCATAGAGTGCACTGTCAGCAAGTTTGCTGATGACACCATGCTGGATGGAGTGGTTGACACACAGGAGAGTTATGCTGCCATTCAGAGAGACTTAGGCTGGAGAGTTGGGCAGGGAGAAATTTAATGAAGTTCCAACAGGGGAAAGTATAGAGTTGTGCACCTGGGAAAAAACAATCCCATGTATCAGTGTAGACTGGGGACTGACCTGCTGGAGAGCAGTGAAGGGGAGAAGGACTTAGGAGTCCTGGTGGATGGAAGGATGGCCATGAGCCAGCAGTGTGCTCTTGTGGCAAGGAAGGCCAATGCCATTCTGAGGTGTATTAGAAGGGCTGTGGTTAGTAGGACAGAGGGAGGTTCTCCTTCCCCTCTACTCTGCCCTGGTGAGGGCTCATCAGGAGTACTGTGTCCAGCTCTGGGCCCCTCAGCTCAAGAAGGACAGGAGCTGCTTGAGAGAGTCCAGTGCAGAGCCACAAAAATGATGAAGGAATCTGAACATCTTCCTTATGAGTAGAGCCTGAGGAAGCTGGGGCTTTTCAGCTTGTAGAGGAGACAACTAAAGAATGACCTCATTCATACATAAATATGTAAGGGGTGAGTGCCAGGAGGATGGAGCCAGCCTCTTCTCAGTAATGCCCAGTGACAGAACAAGAGGCAGTGGGTGGAAGTTGAAGCATAGGAGTTTCCATGTGAACCTGAGGAAGAATTTTTTCACTGTAATGGTGATGGAGCACTGGAACCAGCTGCCCAGGGAGATTGTGGAGTCTCCTTCTCTGGATATATTCAAGAACCAACTGTTGTGGAGGCAGGGAATTAATGTGGCCAAGTCAGGAATATATATAAATACAGAATTACTTTATTTTTCTGAAACCCACCCCCAAAACTGTATACAGAAACTGATTTAGTTTTAGTTAGCAGAGTCAGTTTGATTGAGAAGATCTTACAAGGATACTATAGATAAATTTGACTATTTTAGAAGTCAGGAGATGGAAAAGGCTAAGCTACTAAACATAGCATTCCCCACTATTAATCAGGCTGAGCTGAAGTTTACTGACAGGTGAGTCAGGCTGGCTGAGAGAAAGGGCGGTCCAGATGCGTGTCCCCTCGCTCTCTTTCAAAAGACATCCAAGGCTCATTAGGCCTATCAAGCTGCATAAAGGGGGTGCTTATGGTGGAAGCTGTCCAAAGCAGGGACAGCTCTGTCCCTCAGGAGCTTGTCCCTCAGAGTGCATGGGGACTCTTTCTGCAGGAACTATCCAGGCGAGGGAGAACTCTAAGGCAGGGACCCCAAGGTGGGAAGTACCTCAATATTTATACCTTTGCTAGACAAAGAGCAGAGTTACCACTGCCTAGGTGTGAAGACCACAGCCAATCCCAGCCCGATTCCAGCACGGGCACTGCACGGGCACCCCTCGTGCTGGAAGGGCCTTTTGCTCCCCCCCTTCACGTCTGCAGGGCAGGGAGGGAAAACAGGTTTTTTGCACCTTTTCCTCTCCCATTCAGACCACAGAGGGAGAGGAATTTTGGGCTATCCAGACTCCAGGACACCATCTGGATGCATTCCAGTATGATCTGCTCTAGGTGATCCTGCTCTGCCAGGGAGGCTGGACCAGATGATCTTTCAAGGTCCCTTCCAGCCCCTGACATTCTATGATTCCACATTCTATCATCTGAAACTGCAAGCTCCTTTGGAGAAAGAAACTCTGTCCCAGTACTTTGTGAAATGGAGGCCTGGTCTCAGCTGGAGTCTCTTTGCATTACTCTTACACAAATGATGCAGGAATAATTGAATCTCACCAATGACAAACCTAATAATCCAACAGCAGCTCTTTCAGATTCAGACAATGCTCTTCTTCTGCATGGGGCATGATCATGAGTTACTGTGCTAAGAGAAGACAGACTTGGCTGTTTGCTAATGCACTGAAGAAATGGGCATAAGCCTTGAGTGCCTCCTGTGAGTGGAGATGTTGCTGTTAGACTCTTCTACATTGGCATGCTGCCTTTGTCCAAGTGATTGGTGGGTTTCAGTTGAAATCTTTGGCTGTCTTCTGCCTGCTACTCCATTTGAATTCATAAGTCTGTAATAGAATTACAGAATATCTCTGCCAGTAGTGTTTATACAGCAGGCAGTGTGCCAAAGGCTAGACAATATCATAACTTCATTAAACGTGAGTGTATGTATGATTCAGTTGTGCTTAGTGTACGTGGCCTCTGCTTACCATGCTCTCCTGCTTATCCTACAGTGTCTTGGCTGGGTATTTTTATCTTCTGCAGACCAGGGTCTCTTGTGATGCTGATTACATCCAAAGCCAGTTCACAAATACTGTATAATCACAGAACACTTCCAGCACTCTCTACCTTCTCTTAATGTTTTTACCCCTTTCAGTTTAATTTCTCTGTGTGGGGACTGAATCCCAGTCCCTCTTTCAGTGTCTGCAAAGCCTCAAAGCCTCTCAGTGCAATGGATTCCCATTTTTCAGAAGCGTAATTGAATATCTGCAGTCTGAGTCTCTGTATTTTAAATGTTTTTTTCCCACTTAGATCATTCCCCTTTTCTCCTAATCTATTTTTCCTCTCCTGATACATTTTCCTCTTCTCCAGTCTAAAGTCCCTTCTGTTTTTTCTGGATAGAAGAATCCACATTTTACTTCCGGATTATTCTGTCCTCCTACATAGCTTTCAGATCTCACGCTGCCATGTGCAAGCTACAGGCCTGGGGAAGGTGCCTCCAGTTACTCTTTAACTCTTTTCAAGCAGGAGTACACTCATCCACATTCTTCCAGAGATCATGTTCACTATTTTTTGAACAGGAGAGTCATAGTAGGGTTATTAGACTGCTTTGGTTCATTAAAACTCTTTACTGCATCATTGTGAGGCAGGACCTGCTATTATAAGACGAGAAGAGTGTGTAGGTTTGTACCATGTGGATCATGCTGGCGTTTTTTTCCCCTTTACCTGGGACCTTCAGCAAGCCATCAGTGCATTTACATTCTAACTTATGAAATGGGATGACATTTCTATCATCCAGTGGTTTGTTTTGTTTGGTGCCTTAAAGGCCTTGGATTCAAGCTTTTAAAGGGATGAAAAACACTGAAAATTGTTATTCCAGTGAATCTGTGTGTTGGAAAGACATCAGTAGATTTCAGAGCCTAATGTTAAACAGAAATCAGCATAATCCACTGTGAAAGTTCTGAGTGCATCCACATATCTATACTGCCAGCCAAATAGCTTTTAGCTATACGCTGTTCCCAAATGGATTTAGATGCCAGCTTGCTGCTTTCTTTACCTCTGGTAACCCAGGTAGAGGCAGAAAGTCAACTACACAACCACTGTGAGCCCTCTATTGTGCATTGTGGTTCTGCTTCCTCTTCAGGGAAGTCTACCTGTGCCCAGCTCTTAGGGTTAGCTGTATGTACACTAATGCACGCAGTATGGGTAATAAACGAGGAGCTGGAAGCCTTGGTACAAGAGGAAAACTACAATGTTGCCATTGCAGAAACGTGGTGGGATGACTCGCACAATTAGAATGCTGTAATCAATGGCTACAGACTCTTCAGGAGAGACAGGCAAGGGAGAAGGGGTGGAGGAGTGGCCCTATATGTTAGGGGTGCTTTGGATGTCATGGAAGTAGAGATTAAGGATGACTAGGTTGAGTCCCTATGAGTAAGAATTAGAGGGAAGGCCAACAAGGCTGACATCCTTTGTTGGAGTCTGTTATAGACCACCCAGCCAGGAAGAAGAGGTTGACTTATTATTCTTTAAGCAGCTGGAGGCTACCTGAAGATTACCTGCCCTTGTTCTTCTGGGCGACTTTAACCTGCCAGACATCTGCTGGGACTTCAACACTGCAGAGAAGAGGCAGTCTAGAAGGTTCCTGCTTGACCTGCTGTTCACAAATAGAGAGGGGCTGGTGGGAGATGTGGTGGTTGGAGGCTGCCTGGGGTCCAGTAACCATGAAATTACAGAGTTTTTAGTATATGGTGAAACCAGGAGGGGCATCAACAAAACCTCCACACTGGACTTCTGAAGGGCAGACTTTGGCTTATTTAAGGAACTAACTCAGAAAGATCCTTGGGAAATAGCCCTTAAAAGCAGAGGGGTCCAGGGAGGCTGGACCTGCTTCAAGATAGAACTCCTGAAGGGGCAGAAACAGCCTGTCCCAATGTGCCAGAAGACGAGCTGATGAGGGAGAGAGCCAGACTGGGTGGGCAAGGAGCTTCTAAAGGAATTGAGGGGAAAAAAGAGGGTGTATCACATTTGGAAAAAAGGAGAGGTATCCCAGGAGGAGTACAAGGATATTGTTAGGTCTTGTAGGAAAAAAAATAGAGAGGCAAAAGCCCATTTAGAACTTAGGCTGGCCACAGCTGTTAAGGAGAATGGAAAATACTTCTTTAACCTCACTGCTGTCTACAACTACCTGAAGGGAGGCTGTGGCCAGATGGGGGTCAGTCTCTTCTCCCAGGCAACCAGCAACAGAACAAGGGGACACAGTCTCAAGTTATGCCAGGGGAGGTATAGGCTGGGTGGTAGGAAGCAGTTCTTGCCAGAGAGAGTGATTGGCATTGGAATGGGCTGCCCAGGGAGGTGGTGGAGTTGCTGTCCCTGGAGGTGTTCAAGAAGAGACTGGATGAGGCACTTAGTGCCATGGTCTAGTTGACTGGATAGGGCTGGGTTGGACTGGGTGATATTGGACATCTCTTCTAACCTGGCTGATTCTATGATTCTATGATAAGGCAGTTGCTGAGTTTGATCAAGTTTTAAAACTGTAACTTGTATTGCAGGTAACATCAAAGTCAGTCTTGCATTAAATCAGTTGAAACAAAAATGGTCAAATTATCAGTTTGATGGGGATAGTGAAATCACATAAAAGAGTTATACCTCCTCATTGAGACAGTTGATAGTGGCCAAAAGACCATAAAAAACAGCTACCCTGCCAAAAGAATTAAAAAAATAGAAAGCCATTATTATGGCTAGTCAAAACAGAGAGCTGTTTCCCCAAGTTATGTGTGAACAGTCTGATTGCAAATGGAGCTTTTAGATGAGATCATTTCTCATAAGTCATGCAAAATAATGAAATTTTTATTCTTAAACTATTTTGAAGTTTACCAGGATAGAATAATCTCTCAGAGGCATCAAAACGTTGTAGATAGCTAGAGGCCACAGTACTGTGCTGTAGTATTTGGCTAAATATTCACTTAATGTGACAAATGAACAGTTTTACGTTAGCTTAATAATTTCACAAAGTTGGTTTACATTGTAATTGCTTATCAGTGATTTATGTGAGACACTATGAGAACAACAACAGTGACTAGCCTAATTATGCATAAAAAGTAAAATGATTTTATTGTTTTATGAAGTAAATAGTATTTTTTGCTATTATTTCCCCAAGAGAGTGTTCTCTTCAATAAACATAAACTGAGTCTTTGCTTCTCTTCCATCTTTGTCCAACAGAATGATTAGATCCAAATTGTTCACTATGTCACCTGTGATAGAGGATTATGTATCTGGATATGGACTTTCTGGCAACTGACTTGCATTGGACAACAGTCTGTAATCAATTTAAAAGCTTATTTTTAACTTCAAAAGCCACAGTCTCTTGACATATATAATCAATTTGCTGCTTCTCTTCTGCTGGATCTGTAAGACCTGCATATAAATCATAGGCAATGAAAAGGTTTGTGGTTGTGGGAGTGGGCATAAAGCAATGTAGGTATGAGGGATCTAAGGAATGAGGTGTTTCATTATCAGCCATTTCAATAGGTCTTCAACATCTTGGAACAACTTCAAAGAGATATCAGGAGCTGTGCCTCTCAGATTTGTGGTGCTCGAAAGCTGGATGTATGAGCCCACAAAAGGAAATCTACAGTCCAGTAGAACATGTATGAATTACCTCAATATTGAGCAGTGAGGCTTATGTACCTTAAATAATGTTCTGAACAGCAGGTATTTTGGGCCCAGATGGACATGAACTGTGAGAGGAGCAGCACTATATTCTCATCCCTGTAGGATGGACAAGGCAATGTACCAGCTGGAATTCCATTACTGTAGGTGACAAAGCTCAACAGATGGAGACCCTGGATCTCTTGTGCCTTCAACTATTTGACAAATAGAAGCAGTAGGGGCAAGACAGAACATCCCAGAGCATACTAGACACCTGCTGAATCTCACTACCTTTCAGTTAACAGGATGATGATTTAAAAATTCTGTATTACATCATCATGTTTTTTATTATTATTATTATTATTATTATTATTATTATTATTATTATTATTATTATTTCTAGCAGATCCAGTGCATTCCACTTGTTTTGTTTGCATCCTCTTTGCAGCAAAATTATGGGTCTGCAGCACATGGTTTATGAAGAGCATCTGAGGGAGCTGGGATTGTTCAGTCTAAAGAAGAGGAGCCTGAGGGGAGATCTTATTGCTCTCTACAGCTGCATGAAGGGAGGCTAGGGCAAGGAGAGGCTCAGCCTCTTCTCCTTGATAACAAGTGACAGGACTAGAAGAAAGGTTTACAAGCTGCACCAGGGGAGGTTTAGGCTGAATGTTAGGAAATAGTTCCTCACATTGGAATGATGTGCCCAGGACAGTGGTGGAGTCACCATCTCTAGGGGTGTTCAAGCAGTGTGTGGACCTGGCTTTTAGGGACATGGTTTAGTGTTGGCCCTTCAGTGCTAGGTTGAAGGCTGTACTGTATGATCTTTGAAGTCTCTTCCAAACAGATATAGTCTGTGATTCTGTGATCTAATAAGCTTTGTCCTTACTGAGCTCTGGGAAAGCTGGCCAGTATGTTATGCAGAGACCATTTATGTGGTGGTAGCGAGCAAGCAGCAGACCTCAGACTCCTGCAGTGTGACTCAAGATCTCTCCCGTGATAGAAGCAAAACTTAACTGCCATGAAGAAGATGAAAATAAAATAACTAGAATGCCTGGATCTGTTGGAAAGTGTATCATTGACATCTGGGGAAGGTGAGATGAAGAGAATATGATTACTCTCTGCTTCTCTCCCTTTACTCTGCTATGTGTCTGTAATAGACATACTTCTACGTTCAGAGGTGGGACACAGGTGGTGGCTGGATGAAGGCTGAGCTAGACATCAAGCAGCATGCTCACCCCCAACTCTCACTGGGACTGGGGAGGTCATTCAGACAATGACATAAAAGTGATGCCTACTCTGGCTTTCCTGTTATCAGTGATAGCTGATTCACCTACCTGTGCCTAAAGGCAGCTAGGTTTTGGATGATCATTGAGAAGTGCTACTGCCAGGCAGGCAGAAGCATCTGAAAAACTTGATATGCACATGGGGTCAAGAGCTGGCTTTGGCAATTAATGCTGGACCATTTCTGCAGATGCTTTACTCTCCTGTATGTCAAGGATCAGCATATCAGCCTGTGGTTAGTTTTGTACACCTACCTGAATTCAGGAAATTAGAGAATCAGACAGAGACAGCAAAGCAAAATGGAATAAGCAGAAGAGGCTTTGTATTTAGTGGCTAAAGGTGTCTTGTAGCCTTGCACAGCAATGTCTGATTGACAGATGGGCCAGAAGAAAGTCAGACCCAAGTGCGTGAGCTGCAGCGTAATATGGGAGCAAATGAGACTCTCCTGTTTGATTCCAGGCACAGAAAAGCTCCAGCAAAGAATCAGAAAGCAGAGATCACTCATAAGTTCTTTTTTCACAGCCTCTGTGACTTGTCTCAGCTGCAAAAAGGAGAAACAATTTCAAAACTGAACCCAGGCTTCTGCTCTAATTTTTCATTTGGACTCACACAGGCTTATCCTCTCCCTCATGTCAAATGTGATCATAAAAATGTCAGAGAAGTTCAAATAGCATTTGAGAATGCTTCCCTGAGAAAAACCTTTCCCAATTCCCCTTCTTTATTTCATATACCAAGCTTCAGATTACTTCTAAATTTATTTTTTATACTTTTTGTTTGTTTGTTTGTTCCAAAATTTGTCTCCTTTAAGTTTGAACAAACCTTATCTTCTCTAAATTTTAGTGCTGTGATATTGCATATTTTACTCTTGGTTTTGAAACAACTTACAGGATGATAATAGAACAGGAAGAACTGTTCATACAGCTCAGCCTGGGCTGGACAACCTTTAAAGTGATCCTAAATGTTAATATGAATTTACATTTAGATTATTTCTGTTGTGTATTTGCTATTGAAATTCCTGTGAGTGAAGACATTTTTGGTGCTATTGCCAGACAGCTCACAAATTGTGACATTCGTGAGTGAGGGCTGATTTGCCATGGATCAGCTAAGACAGCTGGATGGACAGACCTCTCTCTGCTGCTAAGACCTGTCAAGAGTCAAAGGCTGCCAGTGGGAGTGCTGAGATCTCTGCCCTGGAGTTTAAGTTCCAAAGGATCTGAAGCTAAGCCTAGGAAGATCAGGGGCTGTATCCATTCATTCTGGACAAGAATGCTGTATGCTGCGTGTAACGCTGTTGTTTGAGTTTATGTTCGAGTCAGATCTTATGTACAAGTATCATTGTGTCAAAATCTTCTAGCCTATTTCCATCAGCTGAGAGAGAAGAATGCTCACGAGCTGGTCTGTTAACCTTGAGCTTGCTAAACCATTGAGTTTGTGGTTGTAGATTTCTGTGCTTTGCCTATAAGCTGCCCAATTTCTGACAGTACTTATTTAGCTCCTTTAAAAAAATCTGGATATTTTTAGTTAAGTAATACCAGCTAAAACACTGTCAAGCATCAGATCAAATGCATTCTGCTTTTATTGTTTCCTTGACATCAGGTACCATTTAATAGTCATGGTTGTGTAGTGGAATCATTCTCTTTTGTGCTCTACGGCTGCTTTCCTGATCTGGGGACTTGTAAACCAGGTTGGTTTTATTTTTCTTTTAAAAACAATGCCATGGGACAAATTGCTAGCAGGAGCAAATCACCTTTCATTCTGCTAAAGCAAAAACAACTTTGAAGGCTAAAACCAGCTTATAGTTTGATCCAATATCCTGGAAACAATGATGCCACTGAAAATCCACACCCTGTCTGGTGTTTTCAAGGCTGGCCTTGATCTGAGTGTGGAAGTACAGGATGTCTATAACAAAACTGATGGCCACACCCAAGAGTGGCTATCAACGGGTCCATGTCCAAGGGGAGGCCAGTGACAAGTGGAGTCCCTCAGGGATCAGTCTTGGGACCAGTCTTGTTCAACATCTTTGTTGGTGACATGGACAGAGGCACTGAGTGCACCCTCAGCAAGTTTGCTGATGACACCAAGCTGTGTGGTGCAAGCAGACAGGCTGGAGGGCAGGGATGCCATCCAGAGGGACCTGGGCACACTGGAGAGGTGGGCACAAGCCAACCTCATGAGGTTCAACAAGACCAAATGCAGTGCCCTGCATCTGGGTCAGGGCAATCCCAAGCACAACTACAGGCTGGGCAGTGAGTGGCTGGAGAGCAGCCCTCAAGAGAGGGACTTGGAGCTGCTGGTGGACGAGAAGCTCAGCATGAGCCAGCAGTGTGCATTTGCAGGCCAGAGGGCCAACCAGATCCTGGGCTGCATCAGGAGAAGTGTGGCCAGCAGGGCGAGGGAGGTGATGATCTCCCCCTCTGCTCCACTCTGCTGGGACTCTCCCTGGAGTACTGCATCCAGTTCTGCAGCCCCCATTACAAGAAGGATGTGGACGTGCTGGAGAGTGTCCAGAGAAGGGTTACTGGGTTGGTCAGAGGGCTGGAGCAGCTCTCCTATGAGGACAGACTGAAAAAGTTGGGGAGAAGAGGAGGCTCTGAGATGGCCTTACTGTGGCCTTTCAGTATCTGAAGGGGGCCTACAAAAAAGCTGGGGAGGGACTTCTCAGTATATCAGGGAGTGACAGGACTAGGGGGAATGGAGCAAAGCTGGAGATGGGTTGGTTCAGACTGGACATGAGGAGGAAGTTGTTCAGCATGAGAGTGGCAAGAGCCTGGAATGAGTTGCCCAGGGAGGTGGTTGAGGCCCCATGGCTGGATGTGTTTAAGGCCAGGCTGGATGAGGCTCTGGCCAGCCTGATCTAGGTTAGAGTGTCCCTGCCTATGGCATGGGGATTGGAACCAGATGATCCTTGTGGTCTCTTCCAACCCTGACTGATTCTATGATTCTAAAACTAATGATGCATAGAAAATAACTGTTTAAGCCAAGTGGAGCATTGCTTCTACCACTAGAAACCATTTAAAAATTCTACTACTACTCCAGCTGTTTTTATACTGTTTATCTAAACTCAAATGAGAACGTTGCTGTTTGTCTATATGCTTGTCGTTTTCTTTCACGCCGTTGGTCATGGGAAAAGCTTTGTTAAATTTTCAGATAAAACATAATTTTCTAACATAAAACTTCAATGAGTGTAAGAAACAGATAAGATTAGGTTTGTTTTGTTTTTGTTTTTTTAATGAAAGGTGCTTGTTTAAAAAAAAAAATGAAGTTTTCAGTAAATGTCATCTCTGTTAGATGTTTAGAACAGACCCAGTACTTCCTTATAGTGTGAAATAATGAATGAAGCTGAGTAAGTAAATGTTCATCCACTTTGCTGCTTTTTGCTTTCAAAGAAAGACCTTCTTCAGCATATGCTTATGCTGCTGACCCCTTTTCCACAATGCAGTTCAGCAAACAAAGCTTATTCATATGCTTATGCTACTGACCTCTTTTCCACAGTGCAGTTCAGCAATCAAAGCTTTCTGTTCGTAATAATTTGTAATAATTAAAAAATAACAGAAGCACAGTGAGATGCTGCCTCTAAAAGATACTGCTTGACAGCATAAGATGAAGTTAAATGGAAAGCGTTTGTTGAGCAGATGTCCTTCAGCTAAGAAGTCTGTGGACTTCTGAGGAGTCAATTTTCACCTAGCTCAATTCACTGGACTGGTCTAACCCCCATGAATCCAGTGCTGGGAGAAGGTTGTGTGGCAGTGAGTTGAACATATTGACTAAGGGCAGACCAAGATGTTCTCACTCTACAGTGAAACCAGATCTCAGAGTGGCACAGTAATACCTTCCCTGAGCTTCAGAAGTCTACACCAAGCCTCCTGGGTTAAAAAAAAATTAAAAAATTAGTAGTGACTAACCTAAGAAGAGTAGTGGCTTCTCTTTGAGCAGAAATGAATAAGAGTGTGCTAGTTTGAAGCAGGCTAGAATGTTTTGGTGAGAAGAACTAGATTACAGGCTGTGAAAGGAAAACAGTGGTGGTGTCTACTTTGCTCATAGGCTTGCTGAGATGTATAGGAACAAGAAATAAAAACACTCTCGCTTCTGCTGCTGGCTCAGCTGCATCTCTAACCTCACCCTCCATTTCTTTTCTAACCCACTTTGCTTCCTAACTCCCTGGCCGAACCTCCATTCTTCCCTGGGACTGGGGTAAGGTTGAGAGGGGTAGGGGGAAGGTGAAGGGGCAGTTGAGAGCCCCTCCTGGGGACTCAGGTTTCTGGGAGGGCAGTTGTGTTTCTGTATTACCTTTTACCTTGTATATGTCTGTCTATAACTGTATATACTGTAAATATCTGCTTGTATATTGTGCCAGCTGTAAATAAATAGCTTCATTCATGTTTCCAGAGCCGGCTGAGCCTATTCTGGGTGATTTCTAAAGTGTGGGGGGACGGGGAACACCCAAACCATCACAAAGAGCTTGCACAGCATTTTGAGCATGTAAAAGCTTTAACATCAGCAACAAATTGGGAAAATTGCTATTTGAAAAAGAATTTTAACTGAAAATGTTCAGGTGGCCTATGACACATTAAAATCTGGCCTATCATATAGTACCTTAATCAAAAAAAGCCTCAGAGACAATTTGAGCAATGGATGGAAGGTTACTGTGTTGTCACTGGTATTTTAAGATGCAGTGTGTCATTTTGGCTTTGCACAATGCTGCACTGATGACAGCTAAGACAATTACTTCAAGAATGAGAGTAATTTCATCAATGTCAGTAGCAATTGCTTTGGAGAGCATGCACTAACTTCAGTGGGAATGCCAACTTATATCCAGCTAAACACGGGTGCAGCACTGGTGCTAGCATAGAGAGCAGTGTTTATTCTGCAGCCTATTCCCAGAGCAGATACTGTACAGGAGGCAGGAATAGCTCCTGCCCTGCTGCTTTGAGGAATCTGCAACTGAGCAGTCTTCCATCTTCTACAGAGAAATTATAGTATTTTTCTTCTTTATTTCAGAAGCCTATCTAAAAATGAGAGGAAAGCAGAACAGTAACTTGATTTGTTTTAGACGAGCCCTTGTGAGGAGCAGGAAGGTAGGAAGACTAATAATTACTAACATTGCTTGGAAAACTGCTGTCTAAATTGCTAAAACTGTGGTAAGTCACTATTAAACCAAATGACCAAGTGTTGCTATGGAGACACTATTCCATAAAAATCTTACTTAGCTGCTTTCTATTCCGTTTTAAGCCATCATATGTAATTACTTTCATTTCCCAGACCCAGGCTACAATGGGAACCTGGAAACTCATCGCCGTTTGCAGTTCGATCCTTACAGAGCTAAGCCTGTTGGGTGAAAAAGCTCCTATGAATGTCTAAAATAGATAAGAGGAGATTATTTTATTCTGATAAAACTGGAGGAATTTTTTAGTAAATCACTCTAATCCAGAATTTTTAGATGAAATTGCAGAGGTTAATAAGGGCTGTTAAGGTAGAGGTTGTAGTAAAATTGTTTCTCGGCAGTTATTTGGGAGCTGTTAGCTGCAACCTGTGCCATCAAAATCCAGCAGTTACTTTATGCTGCTTGAATTTTCCATTTCTTGAACATTATTGACAACTTCTAGCAAGTGGTAAAAAAATTACTACCATTTGAGAGTGCCAGAAATAGAAGCCAAAAAAGAAGAATCAGGAAAATTTCCCTTTTTGCTCAGAAGTAATTGCGCTTTGCCTGCTGAAGAAGCAAAGGTCACTGCAAAACATATAATAGTGGAAGAAAATAAAAACCCAAACAACAATTAAAATCAGGTGCAAAAAATTATGGGAAATACTATCTAAGATAGAAGTTAGCTGACTTTGCTGAGTTATAAACAACTCCTCCAACTTGTAGTATGACAAATGGATGGCTGTGCCACTTAGAATCATAGAATCATAGAATCAACCAGGTTGGAAGAGACCTCCAAGATCATCCAGTCCAACCTAGCACCCAGCCCTATCCAATCAACTAGACCATGGCACTAAGTGCCTCATCCAGTCTTCTCTTGAAGACCCCCAGGGACGGTGCCTCCACCACCTCCCTGGGCAGCCCATTCCAATGGGAAATCACTCTCTCTGGCAAGAACTTCCTCCTAACATCCAGCCTATACCTACCCTGGCACAACTTGAGACTGTGTCCCCTTGTTCTATTGCTGATTACCTGGGAGAAGAGGCCACCCCCCACCTGGCTACAATGTCCCTTCAGGTAGTTGTAGACAGTAATAAGATCACCCCTGAGCCTCCTCTTCTCCAGGCTAAACAGGCCCAGCTCCCTCAACCTCTCCTCATAGGATTTGTGCTCCAGGCCCCTCACCAGCTTCGTTGCCCTTCTCGGGACATGTTCCAGCACCTCAACATCTCTCTTGAATTGAGGGGCCCAGAACTGGACACAGTACTCAAGGTGTGGCCTGACCAGTGCTGAGTACAGGGCAAGAATAACCTCCCTTGTCCTACTGGCCACACTGTTCCTGATGCAGGCCAGGATGCCATTGGCTCTCTTGGCCACCTGGGCACACTGCTGCCTCATCTTCAGCCTACTATCTATCAGTACCCCCAGGTCCCTTTCCACCTGACTGCTCTACAGCCACTCAGTCCCCAGCCTATAGCACTGCTTGGGGTTGTTGTGGCCACAGTGCAGAACCCTGCACTTGGCCTTGTTAAATCTCATCCCATTGGCCTCTGCCCACCCATCCAGCCTGTCCAGGTCCCTCTGCAGGGCTAATCAGCACAGAAGTTCTGCAGCACTTGCTGCCAGATCTGAAATCAGAAGAGCTTCTGGGTAGCTCTCTCTAGCATTTCAAAATTGTAGGAAAAAATTTGCAATGACATACCCAAAATAAATCGCCAGTATGAAAAACTGTGCACTTGGGCATGAATTTTGCCATCTGGAAAAGAATGGTTGTCAGCAGGGACACAGTGCCTAAAAGACAAGCCAGGAAATGCCATCCTGTGGCTGCAGGAGTTCAGTGACAACCTGAAAATGAGCAAGTGACCCAAGTACAGCAGCCAAATTGCAAAGTTTTTGCAACTTTTCATGAAAAAGCTGTTGCACTGATTAATATCAGCTAATTACATTCCATATGCATGTAGAAAAAGCAGACCACCTCTCTGCAGAAACACAGTCTAAGCGTTGAGCCGGAGACACAAAGTGGAAAAAAACAAGTGGGAAGGAAATGATGCTTTTTTCTCTTGTGCATTTGCAGTGATTGATAGCAACACCAGCACAGCAAATTCGTGGGCTCACCATGAAGTTTCCAAGGGGAAAAATTATGAAAGATGATCCGTTTGTGTGTTGATGGTTCTGTGTGCAGGCTCCTGCTCTGTAGTACTGAGCAACTCGTGCCTTGGGTGTTGAGAGGACCCTCTGTCACTGTTGGGGAAAGGAGCAGCAGAAGTTAAATGCTAGGGATAAGAAAATGAATCATTTTGGAAGAAAGCAGGGACAAGGGATTTTCCCTGTGGAGATGCCTACTTAGCAGTATAGTGTTGCAGTCAAGCATCACTGATATGCTTTTCTCATTTGAATCAACACCACAAGCAGATTATTATGATGCCAGCATCATGCTCACAGACCCCAACTATCATTATTTTCTTTTCACTTCATTAAGCTCCCTTTCATTTTTTCTGTGAATCCTGAGGAAAATCTTTTTTTGCCCCTTCCTTTCTGCAGAGTACCCCAATATGTTTACAGAGAGGTGATTAGGGGGAGAGGGTTTCTTTCTAATATTCACTTTCTTTAACTGCAACTTTCCCCTCTTCATTGTTCTGCCTGCTCCTTGGCCTGCCCTCTCTGGGTGT
The DNA here is from genome assembly GCF_015220805.1 of Pogoniulus pusillus. Taxonomy (NCBI): domain Eukaryota; kingdom Metazoa; phylum Chordata; class Aves; order Piciformes; family Lybiidae; genus Pogoniulus; species Pogoniulus pusillus. Next base: position 16,779,756 of record NC_087266.1, read on the forward strand.
TCACAGATGTAAGATGACCACTGTCAGTGTGTGCCTTCTGCACATGCTGAGTGTCAGGCTCCAGCATCCTCTGTGGTGCTGCTGGCACCACCAGCAGCTGAATCGCACGGCTTTGTGGCCCCTGGGCTTTGGCTGTCCCAACGTCCTGCACTGTTAACATTATGTGGACACACACAACCTTTTCCAGGCTGAGACAGGAAAACTCCCTTTTGCTGTCACAATTGGCCAGATGCCTGTGTCCCTAGGATGTCAAAGAGCTGTTCTAGAAGCAACCCTGCAAATTCCTGCTTATCATCAGTAAATTGTGCTTGATTGCATACTTTACCTTTTCAGAAACATGAATGGTTTTGTGAAAGACAGAGTAAAATCAGGCTAAAAGGAGGCTAACAGGGCTCTGCTGGTAAAATAAGTGAATACAACATCATTCTCTTAGTAGTATTTATTCTTTGTAGCATTTTCTGCTAAGCAGTAGTGTGGTACAGAAAAATATTATCTTTGGTATTAAGGAAAGAAATTCTGTTTATCCAAAGAAAATAGTGGCATACAGATTTTTTTCTCTCATGTAATCACCTATAGTATGACATAATAGTTAAATACTCCTTTTGCCAATTTGAAGAAATGCTGTAGTACATAGGCATTACTGCCTATTCATTAATGAGTGTGTCCAGTTCTGGGCCCCTCAATTCAAGAAAGATGCTGAGGTGCTGGAACATGTCCAGAGAAGGGCAACAAAGCTGGTGAGGGGCCTGGAGCACAAATCCTATGAGGAGAGGTTGAGGGAGCTGGGCCTGTTTAGCCTGGAGAAGAGGAGGCTCAGGGGTGATCTTATTACTGTCTACAACTACCTGAAGGGGCATTGTAGCCAGGTGGGGGGTGGCCTCTTCTCCCAGGCAACCAGCAACAGAACAAGGGGACACAGTCTCAAGTTGTGCCAGGGTAGGTATAGGCTGGATGTTAGGAAGAAGTTCTTCACAGAGAGAGTGATTGGCATTGGAATGGGCTGCCCAGGGAGGTGGTGGAGGCACCATCCCTGGGGGTGTTCAAGAAAAGACTGGATGAGGCACTTAGTGCCATGGTCTAGTTGACTGGTTAGGGCTGGGTGATAGTTTGGACTTGATGATCTTGGAGGTCTCTTCCAACCTGGTTGATTCTATGATTCTATGATTCTATGATTCTATGATTCTATGAAATATGAGGGAATTTTGTGTATAAAGCAGATTTCTGTGAAATGCAACAGATCAGCAGCAGCAATCCTGGATCTATACTGCTCAGCCATCTGATTTAGCCACAGATATGCATGCATCAGGTTCTACCAGAGGTGAAAATGCACAAAGAGATTTAAGTCAGATAATTCAGTCTTCTCATTAGACATTTCCCATTTCTGAACTTCATGAGGTTCCTGTTGGCCAGTTTCTCCACTCTGTCTAGGTCTGTCTGAATAGCAGCACATCTGGTTTTGTCACTCTTCCTGGGTTTGTGTGATATGTACAGTGTCCCATCACCCACCTCATTAATGAAGATGTTTAACAATATTTGCCCCACTATCTATCCTGTGGCACACTGCTGGTGTCTGGTCTCCAGCTGGAATTTGTTCTCCTGACTAGATCTCTTGTCAACCAGATTTCACACTCCACCTCACAGTCAATTTATCTAGAACAACTTCATCTGTTTATCTGTGAGGAAGTTCTAGGAAAGAGTGCTGAAAGCCTTGCTAAGGTAAACAAGATCCACTGCTCTCTTCATGCACTAAGCCTGTCTTTTCATTGCAGAAGGCTATCAGATGGGTCCAACAGGACATGCTCTCTATCACCATTTTGTCCTTCATGTGTCTGGAAATGTTTCACAGGAGGATATGCTCCATCATCTTTCCAGAGATGATGCTTTCCTTTAAGCTTCAGAAACTTCTCCCAATCTCCACAACCTGTCTGAAATAATCAAAAGTGGTCTTGAATGACACTTGACTGCTCAACCTTTGTGCATGCATCCCATGAGGTGTCTGAATTTGTACATGCCTAATTTGTTTGTACAATCTCTAACTGGATTCTCCTCTGCCGAGGGTTAATTATCCTTGCTCTAGACTTTCCCATGGCTCTCAGGGGTCTGAGATTCTTGACGGCATATTGTACCTGTAAAGACTGACGTGAAGAAGTGAGTCTGTGCCAGCTGTTTCCAGTCAGCTTGTTCTCTACAAGAGGTCTAGCTCTACAATGTGCCCAGAGGGGAAGTTTTTAAGTGATGCTAAGTGAATACTTTAGAACAACAATAAATATTCATAGACGTTGTAGAGGTTATGAACCATAATCTGTGTGTGCTGCTGTGGTTCTGTTGTAAATTGCCTATAGTTCAGCTGTAGATAAATTCCCTTATGGCTTCCTCTCACGACTAATGTTTCCAAGGAAATCAATTTGATTAAAGTAAGAGTTAAACCTTCCAGAAAGTCTAGACAAATGAAAAATTTCATCTATCAACAATTTGCTGATCAAAATTTTTAAACTAGTTGTAGATGTGGGGACTTTGTATGGAGCATCTCTTTTTTGGAATGTCTCAGATTTGCACAGAGGTTACACTGGTAACAGTCACCCACCTGCATTGTCAATCTTCCATCTATATGTCATAGAATCATAAAAGAGATCTTTGAGACCAAATACAACCACTGGTCTTGAGCTCACAATCCCACCACTACTGTTATGCTACTAGCACTAAACCTGGTCCTTAAGCATCACATGCATGTGCCTTTTAAACACCTCCTGGGATAGTGATTCCACCACTTCCCTGGGCAGCCTGTTCCAATGCCCAGTAACACTTCTGTAAAGAAAGTTTTCCTTATAGCCAACCTGAACCTCCTGTGGCACAACTTGAGGCTGTTTACTCTTGTCCTGTCACTTGTCACATGTGAGAGGAGACCAATCCCCACTTTGCTACAACCTCATTTCAGGTAGTTGTAGAGGGAAATGAAGTCTCCCCTCAGCTGCCTTTCCTTCAGGCTGAATAATCCTAGTTTCCTCAGGCTCTCCTTGTAAGACTTGTTCTCTAGACACTTCACCACTTTCATTGCCCCTCTCTGGACACAATCCAGCAACTTAACGTCCTTCTTATAGTGAAGGGCCCAAAACTGAACACAGTACACCAGGTTTGGCCTCACCAGTGCTGAGTAGAGGGGGGCAATAACTTCCCTAGACCTGCTGGACACACTATTCCTGTTACAAGCCAGAGTGCCACTTGCCTTCTTGACCACCTGAACATGCTACTGGTTCACGTTCAGCTGGCTTTGTGAAAGACAGCAGTAATCGTCTTCTTGAGTCCTGAGGAGGTCTGTATCTGTAGAGTTGACTTTTCAGTCCGCTTTACTAGTTAGCCTGTGATGAGCTGTCCCATCACCTTACCCTTAATTAGTACTTCTTTAAGATTAGTAGCTGAACCAACATTTTCCCTGAAACTCTTTTTGTCTTAAACTGTGACAAAGGCCATTCTGCAGTGGAGGCAAAACAATAAATAATGTGCCTTCTGTCTGAATTCTCACCCTCAGGTCCAACTGCAGCAGCAGAGCCCTGTAAGGAAGCACTATGGCAGCACTGCAAAAATCATGTTTTGTTACTTCAGTAATGGTACAATTTGGGTGAAATATTCAGGTGCTTAGAGGAGTTCTCCTTCTGCTTCTCATCCTCCCCCAGCTGCCTCCCTTTTAGGACTCATCCTCATACTGAGGATGTTAGAGGATGCAGGCACAGCTCCCTCCTTTGTCCTTAGCATCTCAGTGCTGTTCTTACATGAAGAGAGAATGGCGAAGAAAGAAAATCTCAGTCTCAAATTTTATCTGTCTTTCTGTGAGTAGAAATAGCTTTAAAAGCTCTGAAAATTTCTTACTTGATGAAAATACATCCACAGGTCATTTTGAGTGAGATTAAATATAAAAAGTGAAGTTTGGAATGGAACTGCCAACCTGAATTTGCTTTTGTCAGAGTTTTGCAAAGCCTTCTGGATGACAGATTTCTTTTAAGATCATATTTTAGCTGAAACTTTGTTTTTCAAGTTCCTCATAAAAAGCATGCTGTTTGGATTTATTAGTAAAGTTTTTCCTTGCTTACTAATCTTGATGGCAGTGTATCATCGTGCCTTTTCTTGGTGAAGGAGCACTGCAATGTGGAGTGTTTACCTGTTCTAGGTTATCCAAAATGTATCACAGTATCACAGTATCACCAAGGTTGGAAGAGACCTCACAGATCATCAAGTCCAACCCTTTACCACAGAGCTCAAGGCTACACCATGGCACCAAGTGCCACATCCAATCCTGCCTTGAACTGCCCCAGGGACGGCGACTCCACCACCTCCCCAGGCAGCCCATTCCAGTGTCCAATGACTCTCTCAGTGAAGAACTTTCTCCTCACCTCGAGCCTAAATCTCCCCTGGCGCAGCCTGAGGCTGTGTCCTCTTGTTCTGGCGCTGGCCACCTGAGAGAAGAGAGCAACCTCCTCCTGGCCACAACCACCCCTCAGGTAGTTGTAGACAGCAATAAGGTCACCCCTGAGTCTCCTCTTCTCCAGGCTAAACAATCCCAGCTCCCTCAGCCTCTCCTCGTAGGGCTGTGCTCAAGGCCTCTCACCAGCCTCGTCACCCTTCTCTGGACACGCTCAAGCATCTCAATGTCCCTCCTAAACTGGGGGTTCAGTTTGAGCTGAAAACAAGAAAAAGGATAATAAATGACAGTTCTCATGAGATACAAAAACTTCACTCAGTTCAGTTCCATATAAGGAGGGTGAATTAGAACTGCAGTTCCAACTGCTCTTCCTAGTTCTTGGATGCTCTGTTCAAATGCCTTATTCTCCTGAGTTGGTTCCTTCAAGACAGCTTTTATTGTGGGTAGCATATGTAAGTATTAACATACAGTCTGCTTCTTTACCTACAAACAGCAGCTAGTACTTTGAAATTTTAAAGCAGTAGGAGGAGAAAAAACTTTCTAGAGCCTGATAAAAAAGTGATGCAGTGCAGGAGAATGATAAATAAAATTAAAAAGTAGCAATATAAGGATATCAACATTTAAAGCCTGTAATGCATAACCTGTGGGCCAGCGGTTTCAAGTGCACAGCTAGTCTGGCATTAGCATTGCCTTGAGGGAGGCCTCTTGTTTGTTTGACCTTGAGATTTTCATTCTTTGAATAAGCAGAAAATGGGATAACACTTTCCCCAGTGAGGGAGATATCATTTATTAGAAGTTTTCACATGTTGTTTTTCATGGAAAATAGCCTTGGAAAGAGCCTCAGTTCCCTAAACACAATTATATGTTAAGGGACCTTGAGAGTAGCAAGTTAGGAGAAGCAGACCATGAAAGTATGCAAGAGGGTGTTTCATTAAAGGCACAGCTGATACTGAGCTCCACAGAGTCCCTGCAAACATGCTGCAGCAAGAAGTGAAAAGTAGATTCGCTGATGCACCCACCAGGGAGCACTCTGATGTCCCACTCAGGCAGGGCCAGCATCATGGTGCAGGTCTCTCCAGCACTGCCTCAAGGCCAGAGGATGTCAGGGGGTTTTCTGGTTCTATGTTGGAAAGTGCCACATCAGTGAGACCGAAAGGTTTAGTCAAGTTTGACATAATGCAGCTTTGGAACAAATTTTGGGGTTGCTTTAAAAGAAACAGTTTTTGTCTGAAAGTTGCAAATAAAACACTTCAGCAATGACACTTTGCTTTAATGCTTTTAAAAAGATGATTATGTTCTTTAAGAGTGCAATTTGGTGTCTCAGGGTTGCATAAGCACATACTAATGAATAAATGTATTAGGAAATCAGACACAATCAGTATAATATGAAAATAATATTTAACAGGGATTTTCACAAATCATCCCATAATTTTAAAGAGGAACAACTGTAATCATCTGGAGCCTAACTCCAGCATGACAGATTTCAGATTTCTTCTGTGTCTATTTCTGCTATAAATCCAGTGCTTGAAACAGGAAACTTCTCGTAGTGAAACACTTTGACATATCAGCACTGTCAACCCTGAGTACTTTGGGAAGCGGTGCTTGGATGTGCAGAAGAATATTTTTCATTGCAGATGTCAGGTGCTCATGGGACCAATGCAAGACTGTTCTGCTTGGCTAATGCAAACCGCACTTGTAGAATATCAACTACAAATTTATCAGAACACCACCAACTCCAGAAAAACACATATGAAATGTAAAGAGGTAGCCTCTGCAGTATACTAAGTAGACATAAGGCAGGCAGATATTCTAAAACTACAGCAGTCTAGTCAATGAGTTTATGCAGAAACAAAAAATCAGTAATACAGTGCAGCTAACCAGGTTGTGCCTGCATTAAGTGATTTTCTGTGCATATTAGTACCATAACTTTTCATAAAGAAACAAGCAGTCTGGTTTCCTTGCAGGAAAAAAAACATCTAATATGACAACACCAGCAAGGCATATTTAGCTAGGGCTTTTTCAAAGGAGTCTGTCACATAACCATCCTTCTTTTCAAATAAAATGTGGTTGATGTGTCTGATTTTCTTGGGTTTGTAAAATCCCAGCCAAAAAACAGACATATTTTCATCATGTAACTAATCACAAGCATGTTTGTACTGTTCAAATTAAGTCAGTGGATCACGAAGGTTATTCAAAAGAGCAATCTGGGTCAATTATCCTTGGAGAACATAGGGCTGGAGTTGTAATCATCCTTTGATGAGAAGCAGTGTCACAGTCCCTGTTCAGCTGCAGGATAAACAGGGGCTGTCACCAGGTTCAACCCTGCCTCAAATGGAAATCCTCCTGGCCGTGTGTTTTATACCACTGTGAGTTTCATGGTGTGTATCAGTACGGAAGAGATAAGCCAGGAAAGTGATGTTTTAAAGTGAATCTGAAATAAACCTTGACTTGAGTATAGCAAAATTCTCATGTGCTTCTGAACTGAAAAGCCATGGGTGAAAGAATTCCTGAGCAGAAGTCATTGCACTTGGGCAGAAGTATCTGGATGACAGTGGCACAGCATTTACAAGATTATGTGACAATGCACACAGTATGGATTCCTAATCCTCTTTTGACTATCACTATATGCAAATTATCAGGTTTTAAACTATCATTTATTTATGATCCAATCAAATCACTATACACAAATTAGGGAGTTCATCTTCCCAAGGGTCTAAATCATGGTAAGTTATCTTCAGCCCTTCACTGATATGGAAAAAAACATCTCACATTCCTCCTCCAGCTCTGCACTTTCCAGTTCAAGGGAAAGGAAGGCAATGCAAGCAGTTCATGAAGATATTAAGAAATGGATTTATTTATTTAAATAGCAGACATAGGGCAAAGATGAAGGCAATGTTATTCACATGTTCCAGCACTGATCCACTGATCTCTGCTAATGTGCAGTTCGGATTATGATCTTTCAAGTTAATCAATGAAAGTCCTTTGATGTGGCAAAGTGCAAGGCAATTTCCAGCACAGACTTGAGGTAGGTGAGCTATGTTCCCCGGACACATAGAACATAGAATAAAACAACAAATCCTGTTCTAAGACAAACTGCCAGAGAGAATAGTGATACCAGTGGAAGAGCGTGTTGTTTCATTTTTACTCAGTAAAAGGGTAAGCATTGGACTCAGTTATGTACACAGTGAAGTAAGTGCAGATTGTACATTGTCATCTGCAGTCACTCTTCAGAGTTATGTACCAGTAAGGACTGTGGTACACGAAATACTGATTCTCTGGTTGCCTAGAGTGGGGGTCTCTGAAGCGCACTCTCTCACACATTGCTCAGCACACAGAGGTTTATTTTCTGCAAAACCAAGAAGTTTGGAGAAACATAGATCACATCATGGTGGAACCATCCTGTGCACCTCAGTTCAGGGACTCAAAAGACCATCTTCCCCCTTCTATCTAGATTTTGCTGTTAAATGTATGAACTGCTGAAGTAGCCAAATGCTGCTTGAAAATCTGACTTAGAAGGTGCTGGGCTTGATGCTTTAGGCTACTTGTATCTGCAAAAAATTTGCAAGTATCACAAGAACATTACATTCCAACTCATCCTACAGTTTTCAATTGAGTGCAGAAGATAATTAACCTCTAAATCTCAGGGTGCTTCCTTTAATTTTATCCACTTACCGTCAACTTGAGCAGGTTAACTTACACTTGAGTAAATCATGAATTTTTTAGCTGTAGTATATTTCTCCAAAAGACATCAAAGTCTTCATTTGAAGATAAATGAAATCTTCAGCTGGACATCAAATGATGTAAAAGTCACCATTGTGATGATTTCTTCAGATGCCTTCCAAGCCCTAATAATCTATCAGTCTGTGATTCCATTGGGCTGTATGATTTCATTACTTACATCAAGCTTCACCATTCCTTATATGCATGTTGTCACCAGTATTTGATACCTCACAGGATCACAGGATGTCAGGGGTTGGAAGGCACCCAAACAAATCATCGAGTCTAACCCCTCTGCCAGAGCAGGACCATGCAATCTAGCTCAGGTCACAGAGCAATGCATCCAGACAGGCCTTGAAAGTCTCCAGAGAAGGAGACTCCACAGCCTCTCTGGGGAGCCTGTTCCAGTGCTCTGTGACCCTTACAGTAAAGAAGTTGCCCCTTGTGTTGAGGCAGAACCTCCTGTGCTGCAGTTTGTATCCACTGTTCCTTGTCCTGTCACAGGGAGCAAGTGAGCAGAGCCTGTCCCCCAACTCCTGACCAGCCTTCAGATATCCATAGACATTTATTAAATCCCCTCTCAGTCTTCTCTTCTCCAGACTAAAAAGCCCCACTTCCCTCAGCCTCTCCTCATATGGCACCTCTCCTTTGAGATTATGGATTTGAAACAAGCACTGAATAGTGATGGGCTTTCTTGTGATCACTGTGAGCCTCTAATAGGGATGCCTATATGCCACAAGAAGTTTAGGTGACCTTGCTGTTTAGCATATTCTGTCACTCAAGTATAATTTATTTTTCTTCTGCCTTCAAAAGTATTTTTTCTGTTGGCTTAGAAAAGTAATCTGTATTCATTTTCCTCTACAAATTCAGGTTTTAAAAAAAAAACCCAAACCTTTATATGAGGACATGCATTCTGTGATTTGACATTGGTGCTTATTGTTCTTTTTTACTCATTAAGTATTTAAACTGTACTTCTGAAATGACACTACTCAGAAATAACAAATTTAAGGCAGTAGCTATGTCCTGCCTCTGAATGAAAACAAATTGTTACCAATGCTTGTGTTAGTTACCACCTTGCTGTGTGCATGTAAAATCAGTAGCAACAGAAAAAAGATTGTGTTTACCTTCTAAAATATGGATTAAGCATATCCACAAACTGTCGCTAGACATTTACAGCAGCTCCAGTTCAGAACAGTACACAAAAAATAATACCTGTTGAAATGGTGAACATTGCAAACAGTAAGTTTTGAAAATGCTAAATCATTTTGACTTCCCAGTGATGAATTGTTCTCTTCAACAGCTGGCTTTCAATGATTTGTCAAAACTACTCAGAATTGTCATTCCTCAGAGGAACACCCACACACTAGCAGCCTTGAGTGCCATGATGTCACTTGGGTGCCAGGTAACTTTTGGACAGTATGATTTGGTCATGTCTTAAATTGTCAGGTCCCCAGAATAACAAGATTAAATTCCAACAGAGAGGTGTCAGCTTTAAAAGGACTTTGTGTGCAGCCATCAGGTAGAAAAGTTAGGAGACAAGTTGCTAGCTGTATTTCCACAACTGCAATATCGTAGAATCAGACAGGTTGGAAGAGACCTCCAAGATCATCCAGTCACACCTATCACCCAGCCCTATCCAATCAACTAGACCATGGCACTGAGTGCACAATCCAGTCTTTTCTTGAACACCTCCAGGGACAGCGACTCCACCACGTCCCTGGGCAGCCCATTCCAATGGCAAATCACTCCCTCTGGGAAGAATAAATGCATATAATGCAATATTGACTTTAAACTTCAGCAGTGTGGTATATAGAACTGATTAAATGCAAATCATCAAACCCATAAACAGCTTTGGAAGCCAAACGTGCTACCTGCACTCCACTGGAATGCTCATTTTTTCACTTTTAGACCAGAGAAGATGAGGACAACAGAAATGCTGATTTTTGAATGAGTTACATATTGTTTAGCCTGGAGAAGAGGAGGCTCAGGGGTGACCTTATTGCTGTCTACAACTACCTGAGGGGTGGTTGTGGCCAGGAGGAGGTTGCTCTCTTCTCTCAGGTGGACAGCGCCAGAACAAGAGGACACAGCCTCAGGCTGTGCCAGGGGAGATTTAGGCTTGAGGTGAGGAGAAAGTTCTTCACTGAGAGAGTCATTGGACACTGGAATGGGCTGCCCAGGGAGGTGGTGGAGTCGCCGTCCCTGGGGCACTTCAAGGCAAGGTTGGACGTGGCACTTGGTGCCATGGTGTAGCCTTGAGCTCTGTGGTAAAGGGTTGGACTTGATGATCTGTGAGGTCTCTTCCAACCCTGATGATACTGTGTGATACTGTGATACTGTGAAATCAAAAATCTTCTGCAGAATTTGAAATTGTTTGGCCCATGTGCTTGTCAGAGAGAAACACAAGTGGGCAGCTCCATGGAAGACACTGAGTTGGGAGCTTAAGGTCACAGCCAGGGCAGCAAGGCAGCCATCTCATTTGCAAGGCACAGTGTGTTCCATGGAACACAAATAGAGAGAGAAGGGCAGGTCCTCTTTCCATAACCCATGTCAGGCACACCCCAGTGACTGCCAGACAAATCTACATTGACAAATCTACATGACCAGGAAGTCAAGTCACCAAGCTGGGGTGAGAAGTGCTGAGTACAGGCGTCCCTGTCACACAGCTCAGAGAAAGAGTGAATTACATTAATACGGGCCCTGAGTGAAGGGGCATCTTACAGCTCTTCTGGAAGCCTAATCAGAGGTTATGCAGCCATGGTGTACCAGGATAGGATTTGAACACAGGCACCAAACCCACAGGAGTGGGGAAGGAGTGACAGAGTGTAGTCAGTCAGGCCTCTGACATTGCCTACCTTTGGAACATGCAATTGAAAACCTGTTAGTAGCAATTGCATCTTTTCAGAGACTGGAAACTTTCAAAGATCTTTGACAGCCTGTGCTCATTATGCTATCCAGCAATATGCAATGAGTCAATTTCCTGATATCCCCTCTTGGTAAGCTTTAAATACTGGAGCAAGTCATCCTCTAGCAGATATGACAGAGGTGGAGATAATTTAAATCAGTCCAGATAGGTTTCCGTAGAGATACAGCAAATATGAACAAATTCTGTTGATTGCTTGTATTGTTTAGCAAAGATTACACATCTCAACTTTGCAGACCCACAGATCTGATTTGTCTCGTTGGTGTAGTGGTTCAAGTGTCCAGGATTTTCCAAAAACAATTCTACAGAGCTGTCTATTCATAACAAGCTATTTTGGAAAATCAAAACAAACAGATGTAAAAAGATGGTAAGTCAACAACATATTAATGCATTCTCTGTTGCCATTCACATTGACCTTCTGCATTTTGATTAGCCACAGCCTTTTTACTCATAGAAAATCACCAATACAGACAACAGATGCCTTAGTCTGCCGGAATGGCCCACGTCAAATTGTGGCATGACAAGAATGGCTGAAAACTGCAGAAAATGCTTTCTTCTAATGAATCCAGCAAAATTCCTATCTGTAACTTTCTACTTGCAGTCAGTGCAAACATTTAAATATCATTCCAAAGTGTGAACTGCAGGCAGTCTTCTTTGGTGCTAAGCTAGTTTGAGTATTGACCTTTTAGGGAGACATCCCAAAACTAAAGTATGCAATGCACTGTGTGGCTTAGCCTGGCTTTCACATGCTGACATACTTCTCCAATTTGCAACTCACCTGCAGAACTCTGTCTATCTCATGTCATTTGTCACAGAGAGATGACTGGTGCATGGTTACATTTCACTATGTTTGATGAAAGAAATTATTCCTCTCTTACCAGTTGCTGGTGCTAAGCATATGTACTTATCACAGGGATGCAACTCATTACCTGTTAGGGGATATCCAGGCCATTGTTTGTCTGCCATTACATAAAAATCTTTCCAATACACTTGTAGTTTCACAGTCACCGTGGTGTAAAAAACTGTATACAGACAGCCTAGATTGCTTAGTTTGCCAAAAGGGATGGTAGATGCTCTATCCTTGGTCACATTCCAGGTCAGACTGGACAGGGCTCTGAGTAATCTGTTTTAACTGAAGATGTCCCTGTTTGCTGCAGGAGTATCACAGTATCACAGTATCATCACAGATCATCGAGTCCAACCCTTTACCACAGAGCTCAAGGCTAGACCATGTCACCAAGTGCCACGTCCAATCCTGCCTTGAACAGCTCCAGGGGCATCGACTCCACCACCTCCCCAGGCAGCCCATTCCAGTGTCCAATGACTCTCTCAGTGAAGAGGTTGGACTATATGATCTCTAAAGGTCCCTTCAAACCCAAACCATTTTGTGATTCTATCATAAGAAAAGTATCCAGCAGCCCTATAATCCATTATGAAAATGCTTCAGCAGGACCAGTTGAAGGTATTGTAAACTGGCCAGTTTGCAATCAGATTGCAAACAGTTTTTGCAGGTGTGGTCACAGTGTCTTGCAGAAATAGATAAAGAGGTAAGAATAAAGAAGACAGAAAGCAGTTAGGAGTGATGCAAATTGCTCAGCAGAAATGAACACATAGGGAGCTGCTGAGAGCCTTGACAAGAGGAATACATTTGGTGAACAGCTGGGCTCCCTAGAAAACAGAATGTTGCTGTTATTTATCTTCCCTTCCCTTCTGTCTCCTTGAGTCTCCTCAAGTCTCCTCTCCTTGAGTCTGGATAGATCCTCTGGCTCCAGATATGTAGTTTACTTCATACCTCGAAGGGACACCTTGGATAAATGACAGAAAAGGGTAGATGTGGTGAACTCTTCTGACAATGGCAGCTTCACTTTAGAGAACTCTCAGCAGCAGGGAAATGTTTGAACAAATGAGCTGAGTAGAACATGGACAATAGGTTCATTGCTTTCTAGCAGTGACATCTCCTGCTTTCTTAAGTGCCAACTGACCTGATGCATTTAAAACTTTTTTTTTTTTTTTAATGTGATCTCTGCAGAGGGAAGGCTATCAAGGATATCAAGTGTACCCTCAGAAAGATTGCAGATGACACCAAGCTGTGTGGCACAGTCAACTTGCTAGAGGGCAGGGATGCCATCCAGATGGACCTGGACAGGCTGGAGAGGTGGGCCAACCTCATGACATTCAACAGGACAAAGTGTAAGGTCCTTGTACCTGGGTTGACACAATCCCAAGCACAAATACAGGCTGGGAGAGCAGCCCTGAGGAAAAGGACTGGGTGATAGGTTGGACCAGATGATCCTGAAGACCTCTTCCAACGTGGTTGATTCTATGATTCTATGATTCTGTGACTTGAGGGTCTTGGTTGATGTAAAGTGTGCATGTGAAGCCCAGACAGCAACCATGTCTTGGGCTTCAACAAGAGAAGCATGGTCAGCAGGGCAAGGCAGGGGATTCTCCCCCTTTGCTCTGCCCTTGTCAGAACCCACCTGGAATACTGTGTGCAGTTCTGGAGCCCCCAACACAAGAAGGACATCAAACTGTTGGAGCGAGTCCAGAGAAGGGCCATGAAGATGATCAGAGGGCTGGAGCAGCTCTGCTATGAGGACAGGCTACAAGGGTTGGGGCTCTTCAGCCTGCAGAAGAGAAGGCTTCAAGGAGACCTTGTAGTGGCCTTCCAGTATCTGAAGGGGGCCTACAGACAGGCTGGGGAGGGACTATTGACAAGGTCTTGTAATGACAGGACAAGGAGTAATGGGTTTAAACTGGAAGAGGGGAGATTTAGATTAGATGTTAAGAAGTTCTTTCCAGTGAGGGTGGTGAGACACTGGCAGAGGTTGCCCAGGGAGGTTGTGGCTGCTCCCTCCTGGAGATGTTCAAGGCCAGGTTGGATAAGGCCTTGAGCGACCTGTTCTAGGGGGAGGTGTCCCTGCCTATGGCAGGGGGTTGGAACTGGATGATCCTTGAGGTCCCTTCCAAGCATTCTGTGATTCTATGACTCTGTCATTTTAAAAATGCAATTGAAATGTTTTCTCTATATAGTTAAACATTTGCTATAGTTTATGAGAGATAATCTGATCAAAATATTGATCAGATTAAAAAGGTTCACTGTATTTCAGTTTGAACTTTATTTACCTCAACTTTCCACCATTTTACATCGTTATAGTCTTAACTGCCAGATTAGAGAGTCCAGTACTGTATTTCAGTGCTGTGTTAGAAATGAAGCAAGAGAATCAGTTTGAAAATCAAAGAGGATTAGATAGATACAGCTGCTTTATTCAATCATTTGAGTTATTGCATCCTTAAAACATGTATTGCTTTGGCCTACACACTGCAGCTTTAACTGTTGTTGGCTTTCACCTGTTAAGATTAAATTTGATCAGGGTTTTCCATGGGAGGGAATGATTTCTTATTTAGAATAAACTCACAATCAGAAATGCTATGACTGTCCTTTGGAGAGTTAGCTTGTTTCCTTACAGAGAGCATAACACCCTGGAGGCTGTAAGGCTGTTTCTTACACAGAAAAGGTAATTGCTTACAAATTGTGCTTCAGGGAGAGCCTGTAAAGACTTGTAGCACTAATCTGTATATACTAAAAAATCTCTTTTCACTCCTGTGGTAGCTTAATAGCAGCATGTCACTTAACACTGTGACCTTTTTACTCTACTGGGCTTGCCAAAAAAGTGATCCACGATCATGACAATCAAACAATGGGGGAAAATGCCAGCACTATCAAGTCAGTCTCTGGCTAGTTTCATAAGTTTGGTCAGGTCATGGAATAAGTACTACTCCTGAGTGTGTTAGAATGCATTGTCTTCTATTACTTGCTAGCAGATACTTCCCCCATTTCTGATGACCCTAATGAAGATAGCTGACACAATCAGAGAAAACCTGAGAGGTCTCTGACTCACTCTGCCCCACCCCAGCAGAGTTTGGAGTACAAACCCACACAGCAGCCCTTGGCACCGATGGGCAAAGGGAACGCCATGGCACTTGTACCAGTCTAAGAGTGGATATGATCAGACAAAGGAATGTGGAATAATCTTGGTGCCACATTTGTGCAATGTTAAGAACATAAAATATTGTGCAATTAATACAGAACACAGAGAACCACAGTCCTGAATTACAATTTTGGAAGTCTGAATGCTAAAACTGCGATTTTAGCAAGTAGTTAAGTCTAAGCAGTCATCAAAGCCAGAGCTCAGCACAGAATGCTGGGCTGTAACATGGCCTCCTGAGGTAATTTGGATGATGTCTGCTTTAATCTGCTGGCACAGCATCAGAGGCTGCTTTGGCCTGTCATGACCAGCTGCAGTGCATACGCTTATCCAGCATGAGCATAGGGTAATCACTTTGTTGTGCTTCAACAGTCCCCTTGATTTTCCCCTGGAATCTGTAAGGACATGGTGCAAACAATGCTGCCAACTGCACTCTATCAGATGTACCTTTTAGAACGTTGTTGTTGAGGCTTACAGGCATCTGCAAGGCTATAAAGAATTGGATTGAGAGGATCCAACTCCAGTTGCTGTTATTTGGACTTCTTATTTGATATACATTCTAGGAGCATCCTCTCTGGGAACCGTACGAGTAAAGTGTTCTGCACTGCAGAGCCTGAAGATAGTGAGATTTAAAGCAATAGCATAAAGTTGTCTTCCTCTGTGTATTGAACACCAGTCAGTATTTTCCTAGTGACCAAGGGAAATCTGAGGATAACTTGCCATAGATCCTAATTTCTAAAGCAAACATGATGCTGTCTCCACCTCTGCATTGCACCGTTTTCTTCACTAGGACATATATGTGTGGCAGAAAATCAGACTGCTCTGTGCTGTACCTTTGTTGACAGCTGATCACAAGTAGTGTTCCTCAGAGCGCAGTGCTTTAGTATCTTGATCACTGATCTGGATGAGGGGATCAAATACACTCTTAACACAGGAGTGTTGCTCTGCTTGAGGGTAGGAGGACTGGAGGGATCTGGACAGGCTGGATTAATGGGCCAAGACTAGCTGTTGTGAAGTTCAACAAGGTGAAGTGCCAGATGCTGCACTTGGGTCACAACAACCCCATGTAATGCTGCAGGCTTAGGGAAGAGTGACTGGGAAATTGCCCACCAGGTGGCCAGCGCCAGAATGAGAGGACACAGCCTCAGGCTGTGCCAGGGGAGATTTAGGCTTGAGGTGAGGAGAAAGTTCTTCACTGAGAGAGTCATTGGACACTGGAATGGGCTGCCCGGGGAGGTGGTGGAGTCGCCGTCCCTGGAGCTGTTCAAGGCAGGATTGGACGTGGCACTTGGTGCCATGGTGTAGCCTTGAGCTCTGTGGTAAAGGGTTGGACTTGATGATCTGTGAGGTCTCTTCCAACCCTGATGATACTGTGATACTGTGAAAAAGGATTTGGAGGTGTTCAGTTTTGGGCCACTCATTACAAGGGGGATGTTTCGGTCCTGGAACAGGTCCAAAGAAGGGCATGGATGCTGGTAAAGGGTCCAGAAAGCAAGTCTTATGAGAAGTAGCTCAAGGAACTGGGATTATTTAGTCTAGAGGAGACCTTCTTGGTCTCTACAACTACCTGAAAGGAAGCTGTAGCAAGGTGGGTGTCAAACTGCTCTCCAAAGTAGCAAGTGCCAGGGCAGGACAAAATAGCCTGCAGTTGTGCGAGGGGAGGTATAAGTTTGTATATTTGGGAAAAAAATTGTAACTGAAAAGAGTTGTCAATCACTGGAAGGATGGCCAGAGAAGTGATTGATGGGATGTCACCCCCAGAAGTGGGCCCAGAGGAACATCATGAAGGCAAAGTGAAAGGTCCTGCACCTGAGTCAGGACAATCCTCGGTATTAGTACAGGCTGGGGGATGATGCAGTGGAGAGCAGCCTTGCAGAGAAGAACTTGGGGGTACTGGTGGATGAAAAGCTGGACATGAGCCAGTGATGTACGCTTGCAGCCCAGAAGACAAATCACATTCTGGATTGCATTAAAAGAATCATGCCCAGGAGATCAAAACAGGTAATTTTGCCCCTCTGCTCTGGTCAGACCTCACCAGAAATGCTGTGTTCTGCTCTGGAGTCCTCAATGCAAGAACTACATGGACCTGAAACCTAGGGAGGGACTGTTTTCAAGGAAGGCATGAGGGTGGTGGAATACTGGAACAGGTTGCCCAGAATGAGGGTGGAGGCTCCATCCCTGGATATGTTTATTCAAGATCAGGCTTGATGGAGCTCTGAGCAACCTGATCTAGTTGGGGATGTCCCTGCTTTCTGCAGGGCGTTGGACTGGATGACATCTAAAGGTCTGGTCTCATCTCTTTTCCTATTTCTATTCCATTTCACTCCATTCCACACATCAATCTAACACCTTGCTCAAGGGAGCCCCTGGCGAGCCTTGCAGGCTGTATGGTTGCTGCAAGTTCCCACCTGAACTAGTTGAACTAAAACCCAGCTCTCTGGCCATCTTTGCACAGAGAAGCTTCCTATTCTTTCTCCTGCCTGTTTTTTCTGGAACTGCCTGGAATTCTTATGCAAACGGAGAGACAGTGAACATGCAAAGGCTGCCACAGAGGCTTTGTTTGCAAAGGTTGTAAAAACAAAAGACAAATTATCTGGAAACCTATGGCACAGCTGGAGCTAAACCTATGGCACAGCTGGAGCAAGGAAAATGAAGAATAATAACTTCTGTTTCAGGTACACTAGTCAGAAAAGGAAAAGAAAAAAAGTAGTACCAATCTTGATAAATAAGACAGGGGATCTGGTAATGATTGACATGGAGAAGGCTGAAGTCCTCAACTTTTTTTCTGGCAATTGTTCTCCTCACATCTCTTGAGTCCCTGAATCTCCAAAAAGGAAGAAAAAAAGAGTGCATATCCAGGTAAGAAAATAGCCCAAGCAGTAGACATGCTGTCTTCATCAGGATAATGCCTCCAAGAGGATCAGAGATGGTTAAAGTTGGAAAGCAGAAGAACATATTACAATGATTTTAGCAGTAACTTCAGTAACCCCCTGCAAGAGATTTTCCTCCAAGCATCTGAATTGCAACAGGAGTTCACAGAAGAGAGATCTTATCCATGTGTAGAAATATCTGAGGGGTGGGTGTCAAGTAGATGGGACCAATCTCTTTTTGCTGGTCAGCAGCAAAAAGATGAGAAGTGGCTACAAATTGGAACATACAGAAGGTTTCACCTCAACACGAGGAGAAACTTCTTCACAATGAGGGTGACAGAGCACTGGAGCAGGCTGCCCAGAGAGGTTGTGGAATCTCCTTCTCCGGAGACTTTCAAAACCTGCCTGGATGCATTCCTGTGTGAATTACCCTAGGGGATCCTGCCTTGGCAGGGGGATTTGAATTGATGATCTCTGGAGGTCCCTTCCAGCCTCTAAAGTTCTGTGATTCAGTGAATGCACACACAAGTGCTGAGAGACCTGGATAAGGTTCTTTTTAAGCTATTCTCTGTCATTTTTTAGAAGTTGAGAGCAGGGGGATGTACCTGAGGATTGAAGGAAAGTCAATGTCACTTAAATCTTCAAATAGCTTAATAAGGAAGACTCAGGAAACTACAAACCAGTCAGTCTCATCTCCATCCTGGAAAGGTAATGGAATAGCTCATTCTGGAGATCATCTCTCAGCATGCAGAGGAACAGATTATCAGGAATAGTCAGCATGGATTCACAAAAGAGAAGTCATGCTTGACTAATGTGATGGCCTCCTGGGTAGATGAGGAGAGAACAGTGCATGTTGTCTAGCTCAACTTCAGCAAGGCTTTTGACACTGCCTTCCATAGCATCCTCATAGGTAAGGCCAGGAAGTGTTGGATAGTGAGGTGAATAAAGAACCGAATGACAGAGCACAGAGAGTTGTGATCAGTAATGCAGGGTCTTGCTAGAGGTCTGTGGCTAGTGGGGTTTCTCAGGGTTCGCTACAGGGTCCAGTCTTGTTTAGCATGCTCATCAACAGCCTGGATGAAGAAACAGAGTGCATTCTCATCAGGTTTGCTGATAGTGCAAAACTGGGAGGAGTGGCTGGAGACTCCAGAAGACTGTGCTACGTTACAGAGGCAAGTACAGAGTCCTGCAGCTAAGGAGGAATAACACATGCACTAGTACAGGTTAGGAGTTGGCCTGCTGGAATGTAGCTCTGTAGAGAAAGACCTGGGAATGCTTCAGCTCTGTAGAGAAAGACCTGGGACAAGTTCACCTTGAGTTGGCAATGTGCTCTTGTGGCCAAAAGGACCAACAGTATTCTGGGATACATTGAGAAGAATTTGGCCAGTAGACTGAGGAAGGTTCTCTTCCTGCTCTGCTCTGTCCTGCCCTGGTGGGGGCACATCTGGAGTAATGTATCCAGTTCTGGGTTCCCCATTTCAAGAGGCACAGGAAACAAGTGGAAAGAATCCAATGAAGGGCTACAAAGATGATTAGGGGACTGGAGCATCTCTTTTACTATGAGAGGCTGAAAGACTTTGAGCTCTTTAGCCTGGAGAAGAGAAGGCTGAGAGGAGATCATTATAAGTACATGGAAATATCTAAAAGGTGGAGGCTTTGAGGATAGACCTCACTTGAACTTGTTTACTTTGAGAGTTACAAAGCAGGCTGCCCAAAAAGTTTGTGGAGTCTCCTTCTCTGGAGCCTTTCAAAGTCTGTGCAACCTGATCTAGGCAAATCTGTGTTAGCAGTGGGTTTGGACTAGGTAATCTCCAGAGGTGCCTTCCAGCCTACCATTCTGTGATTGTGTAAAACAATCTTAAATTGGTTGTAAAACACTCAGAGCCTTCCACAGGGTGCACTTATCAGCTGAGTATCAGGTCTGCCCACATGGTGGGGCTGAGACTGGTGTCAGTTGGAGCAAATGGGCACTCCTACCTGTGTCTGAGACCAGGTGGGACATTCTGTTTCTGGAAGAGCTTGGATCGCTTTTTAGAGTTGTCACCTCTCAGTTGTGCTCACACTCCTTCTGAGCCAGTGCAGGACTGGGGACCAGCTAGGGCAGAATAATCCTTAGCAGTTGCTGCCCCTGCCCATCCTCTTCTCCATACTGAAGACCCCCAAGGGAGGGAAGAGCACAGTAGCTGGGAAGTATTCTTCAGACAGAGTCGTTGCTACTGAGGCAGTATTCCTCAGACAATCTCTATGAAGAGCTGCAAACCTCAGTGGTCTCAGCCATCCTCTTTTTTGAAGCTTTCTTGTCTCTGCTATAGAAAATTATGTCAAGTGAAAACAGCAGCTTGCCAATGCTGATTGCTTCACACCAAGGCCAAGTAATTTGTTTCATAGTCTCATTCAGCTGAGAGACCAGTTAATCCTTGTCACAGGAGAAGGATGTTCCCTCAGGACACATAATGTCCTTTATAAGAATTAAGGTGTAGACACGTAGTACTGCTGGGAAAGAACTGGGCAGACACAGAGGGGCGACTCAAGCACACATTGGGAGTTCTCAGGTGTTTGATCCTTCCTTGAAGGAGTGGGATCGTTATGAGTGTTCAGTGCTAAGCTTCTCTGTCTGCAGATGTGCATAGAAAAGTTTTTTGTCTGGCTTTTAACTGAGTATGGTCAGTTTGGATTTGCAAGGAGGGAAAGCGCAAGGAACAGGGAGTCACCTTGGCACCTGTTGTAATGAGACAACTGATTCAGGGTGTCATGGGTTATAGTTTCACTCACTTTGTAATTCCACTGGGAATATTGCAGAATGAAATCAGCATCTGAATGGGAATACTCCTGATTTACACCAGAGGATGTCAGAGCAAGCTCACTAACTGCTTACTGTGATGATTTGTCTTTCATTCTATTTTTTTCCAATAAGACAATGTTCTGAAGTCTTTGTGGTGACTGGCACTGGCCAGGTATTAAGTACCTTCCGTAAATGAAATCCTTAATGAACTTCTGAATCATAGAATCACAGAATGTCAGGGGCTGGAAGGGACCTCAAAAGATCATCTAGTCCAACCCCCATGCCAGAGCAGGATCACCTATACCAGATCACACAGGAACACATGCAGAAAGGGAGACTCCACTACTCTCCTGGGCAGCCTGTTCCAGCGTTCTGTCACCCTCACAGGGTAAAAAAATCTCCTCATATTTAAATGAAACTTCCTATGCCTCAGCTTCCACCCATTGGCCCTTGTCCTGCCATTGGATATTACCAAGCAGAGCCTGGCTCCATCTTCCTGGCACTAACCCTTTACATATTTATAAACATCGATGAGGTCACCTCTCAGTCTCCTCTTCTCCAAGCAGCACAGCCCCAGCTCCCTCAGTCTCTCCTTGTAAGAGAAATCTTCCATTTCCTTAATCATCTTTGTGGCTCTTTACTGGACACTCTCAAGCAGTTCCATGTCCCTCCTGAACTGGGGGGCCCAGAACTGGACACAGTACTCCAGATGTGGTCTCACAAGGGTAGAGTAGAGGGGCAGGAGAACTTCTCTCGACCTGCTAGCCAAAGCCCTTCTAATACACCCCAGAATGGAATTGCCCCTCCTGGCCACGAGAGCACATTGCTGGTTCATGATCAACCTCCCATCAACTGGGACCCCAAATCCTTTTCCCATTTGCTGCCTTCCAACTGATCAGTCCCCAACCTATACTGATACCTGGGGTCGTTCTGTCTCTCTACACTTGTTGTTGTTGAATTTCATTCAGTTTCTCTCTGCCCAACCTTCCAGCCTGTCCGCAACTCACTGAATGGCAGTGCAGCCTTCTGGTGTGGCAGCCACTCCACCCAGTTTGGTGTCATCAGCAAACTTGCTGACAGTACATTCTGTGCCCTCCTCCAGGTTATTGAATAGAACTGGTCCCAGTATTGACCCCTGTGGGACCCCACTAGCTACAGGCCTCCAACTAGACTCCATCCCACTGACCACAACTCTCTGTCTTCTTTACTTCAACCACTTCCCAATCCACGTCACTACCTGATCATCCAGACCACACTACCTCAGTTTAGCCAGAAGGATGCTGTGGGAGGCAGTGTCAAATGCTTTGCTGAAATCAAGATAAACCATATCCACTGCTCTACCATCATCAATCCACCTGGTTATGTCCTCATAAAAGGCTATCAGTTTGGTCAAACATGACTTCCCTTTGGTAAAAGCATGTTGACTGCTCCTAATGACCCCACTGTCCTTGGTAGGCTTAAGGACAGCACCAAGGATAAATTTCTCCATTACCTTTCTGGATGGAGGATGGAAACCCAGTTTGCTTCTCCAGGGTGCTCAGCTTGTTTGGAGAAGAATCCTTGCTTTATATATACATTGGTTTTATTTTTGGTTGGTTCCTTTAGTAGTTTCAAATCTTTTGTTACAGCATTGATTTTTTGTTGTTTTGTTTTCTTTTCTTTTCTTTTGAGCCATGATGTCTGGGTTTCATCTGCTGCGGAGAAGTAGTCTGTGGTATGGAGCAAAGTTCTGTCCAGCATCAATGCTTTCAGGTGAGAAAAAACCAATGTAGTGGCACCTGTTTGTCAACACCTGGCATGTGTTAAATTCCTTTCTGAGGCTAATGTCCTGGAGTCCTGTACCCCTAAATTCCTCTCCTGCCCAGACTTCGGGGGGAAAGGGGAAAAGCCGCCTGGTTTCCCCCCCCTCGCCTGCCCTGCAGCCGTGAAGGGGGCGGGGACTGCCCCGTGAGTTCCCGCGCTGGAGCCAGGCTGGGATTGGCCGTGCGCTTTCGCGCCTAAAGTGTGGTAACTCTGCCCTTTGTCTAGCCAAGGTTATAAATATTGGGGGTCTTCCCGCCTTTGGGGTTCCCGCTTTGGATTTTGCGTGTGCCTGGACGAGTTCGCTCACTCTCCTGTGCCTGGACTGCAGAGAGACTAAGGACTTGCTTTGGTGTTAGGCACACACCTTTGTCTGCTTAACGACCCTTAACGACCCTTAACGACTCCTGCAGCCGCTGGAGGAGGAAGACCGACCGCACGAGCCAGCCTGAGTGAGTTATTTGGCTTAGCTTAATTTAGTAAGAAACCGCTATTAATTAATAGCTGAGTCCTTTTCCAAAAACTGACTTCCAAATATATATAGTCAGATTATTAATGGTATCCTCGTAGAATTCTCATGCAACTGAACCTGTTTATCAAACGAAATTAATCTTTGTATATATAGTTGTGGAGGCGGGTTTTGTAAAAATAAAAAATATCTATTTTTGATAAATTTTCTTCTCGGCCACGAATTAATCCTGCCCTCCGCAACAGCTAAATGCCCAGCAACTGGCAAATACTCATTGGTACTAAGCTTCTTATGGGGTCACTAACAGAACAATTTTGTGGGGCAAGGCAGTGTTCTGCCGAGTACCTGTACCGACTCCAACTGCACTCCAACGCAGTGCTCCTCCAGACTCTATCCCTTTGAAGAACACAGATTAAGACAACTTCCAGTAGCATATTAGCATTCTGATTATACTAAACTTGATCTGAAAACGATGAAGTGTTTCTTTTGGTTTGTTTTGCTTTTTCTTGTTACAGAAGGATTTCACTGACACTGTGTCAATATAATGATCACTCATTCTTAGACTGAGGTGACATTGAGCACAATGAGACGAAATGGAAGGGCTGGGTCATAGGAAGTCCTGAGAAGGGTTTGATAACTGCATTTCAAAGGGGGAACACTTCTCTCCTCAGAAAGGGAAAGCTTTAAAATTTATGTCTGACCTTTAAGTGTCTTTGAACAATATTATTATGCATAATCTTTCATTCTTTACCCTTTATGCTTCAGATAGAGCTTTTTTTCTTTTCTTTGACAGAATACATCCCTTTTACAGTGTATTCTCTACATTTTCAAAGTTCAGAGGCACATTAAGATTTACAGAAATTTTTATCACTATTATAAGAAAGGTTTGAATTTCAGAATCACTGTGGGATTAACTAATTAATATTTTGAAAGCACTCTGAAGGAGAAAAGTGAAAAATGAAAACGCCATTTTCTATTTTTGATGAAAATTAGAGCTGCATTGTGCAGATTTTCAAATTAACTTGATGCCAAAATGGTCCTGATACAGAGCTCAGTTTAGTCATGCTTTCAAACCTGTTCAATAAAAGTGTTCAAACACAATTGGCTGCTGTCTTGAATTAGGACTATCTTAGACAAGAGAACAACATAGGATCACAGGATGTTAGGGGTTGGAAGGGACCCAAAGAGATCATTGAGCCTAACCCTCCTGCTGGAGCACACAGATCACAGAGGAACACATCCAGACAGGCCTTGAAAGTCTCCAGAGGAGGAGACTCCACAACGTCCCAGGGGAACCTGTTCCAGTGCTGTGTGACCCTTACAGTAAAGAAGTTCCCCCTTGTGTTGAGTGGAAATCCTCCTCCTGGACCAGTAGGCCAATGGCCATGGAAAAAGAGGCACTGAACTTCACAATGAGGCTTTCATAAATGCACAATACTGTCCCTTTAGTGCTCTGCTACTGATTGCAGAATGGAACTGAGTCATCTGTAAATTTCTGTCCTCAACAGTTCTCCAGAACAGGACAGGGCAACTAGGAAAGCACAGATTGAGTTTACAGGGCAGCAGCATGATCTCCCTGCTGGAAGCATGTCTCCAAAAGTTAATGTTGGTATTTACACCAATAAAGAAATAGAAAAGGTTTTCAGCTTTGTTGCAGGAAGAATCACATTGAGACTAAATCAGAAGCATGGAGCTAAGGACTGCAATGGCCAAGTGTGAAAGCTTGAAGAAAGGTTGAATGTCCCACCAGACATCTCAGCAGACATCTCAGAAAGCCTTTAGAAAACAATCTAGATGAATTAAGTAAACAGCTACCTGCAGGAAATTCAACTGCTGTTGCAAAGCTGCAAGGATGCCATCTAAAGCAAGGTCAGTGGCAAATGTCATTTCCAAATTATGGTACTCAGCCAAGACACAGATAATGCAAGACATGAGAACTTGTTTTCCAGGAAAGGTTCATGCATTGCTAACAGAAAAAGTCACAGTCCTTCAATTTTAACCCTCCTAGTTAGCTGAGCTTGTTATGGATGAGTCAATCTGCCTCCTGTTACCCTACTGCAGTAAAAGAGGAGCCAAGGCCTTAAGCATTAGGTTATTATAGAAAAGGTAGGTAGAATGGCAATGTTCTGGGTTTAAATCAGTGCAGTGCTGTGAAGTCAGCGTGTCTAAATTCACTGTTCTCTCTGGAGTCACGTGGAATTTATATAGGGCAGGATTTTGTCACCCTCGTTTTGGACACTATTATGCAAACATACACATTAATTTACTGCTTAACTCAGACACCAGAGGTAAGTCAGTGAGGTCCTCGTGGTCCTGAAGATCTATCTGGTGCTATAAAGCATGATTGCCTTTGAGGGCTGGGTATGTTTTAACCCCTTTACATGGCAATGTTTTTTGGACTTTTCTAGAGAAGTACAAACTCACATTCTGAATCTAGTTTTTGCCCAGAGCATCCCATTTCAGTATGTCTGTATTACCATCCAGGCCAGTTACTGTTTCTTTCACCTCAACCCGGCTGTGATTCATCTATGCCTTCCTTTTGGGATAATGGTAGTTCTTATTGTCCTGTTAAGCTACATGAAATAATCTTCCCCATGGTGAAGTACATCTTTTTTCTGTTTCATTTCATGCTAATGAGAAGGAAACAAAGAGAATGAGATTTGAAACACATGGGTAAAAGCTTTGGTTAGAGGCATTCCAAATGGTAGAAACCCACTGAATAATAGGTTCCATAGTATTAAGTAGATTAATATTGAATGTAACTCAGAAGCTATTCTACAGGACAAATAGAAATTACATGTGCCTCTGCAGACTGGATCCTGTCCCCGTGGAGGAATTCAAGTTTTCTACATGAAATATTCTAACTTAGAGGTAACACAAATTGATATTCAGGGGTCAAAAAAACCCAGGAAGGATCCACAGTACTGTCTTTGCCTTGGTTCATTTGGATGGATTGATGAAAATTTTCGTTTAAAGCCCTGGTGATGGCAGTGAAGGATCAGACTGCATTAAGGGAGGGGAAGTAGTCCTGAAACAGAATGGAAATGGATCTCTTTGTGTTTAAAGCTTTTAGCCTAAACAGCAGTTCTTTGCCTGCTTAGTTAGCTAGCTCTGTGACAGCAGAGGAGCAGCATCTACACCGAATCCACTATAAGTGCCACTTTAATGGACAAGAGGAACTATAAATACCTGGGGCAAGAAGGATGTCAGGATGGGCAAAGGCATAGAAGCAGCATTTGTGCTGCATGGCTTCAGAAAGATTTGGAAGGAGGAGGTCACTGTTTCCATTTGAAATCTAGTGAATGAAGCACAAAAAGGTCTAAAAAATGAAAAGTGAAAGAGAAATTCAGACTATAAATAAGATGCTGTTTTCCACCTCTGTGGTGGAGGTTTTCATGATCCCCTTAATAGACAACCCAGTAATTTTTTAGAAAATCGATTGCCCAAAATCCTTAGGCACTTTAAATTTCTCAGCATTCATTTTTAAGTACCATGCAGTTCCTAAATGTTCACATTAGGAAGTGCTTTGCTCTCCAATACAGCTATCTGGTAATAAAAGTGAAGTCCTGGAGAAACTTTCGTTTCCTTTGGTCACTACCTTTAAGCAACTATTCCAGAAAATGTATTACTTACTACAATAATAAGGGAAGTGAGATGCCTGCAATTTCATAGTGGCCGCTAAGGAATGAGCTGTTTCAATATGTTGTTAACACACTAGTATTGTTCTTAACCTTTAGAAAGGTCCAGTTGTCTGCAATTATGCAGAGCAAATCATGGAAGCCTGCAGGACTAGAATAATGATTTGACTACCAAAGATCCCCAAAGTATCTCTAGTCGTGCTGTCAGTCCCTGATGCAGTACATTAAAACTGAATTCCTTACATTTGTTTGCATATCATTAGCTTTTCACTCACGTTGGTCATCTCCCTGCAGCAGAAAATGGGAAGTCTGAAAGAAAAGAAAGAGAAACCAGTTTCTTACATTAAGGAAACATAACTACCAGAGTTTTTACCAGTGCCTTATGTATTGCAGTGCACTGAAATTGCTAAAACCTGAGTTTGTCAGAAAGCACTGCACAAAATTCATATAGAAGAAGAGACTCAAGAGTTTGGGCAGATGTTTTTTTAAGCAGGTGTTTGGAGAACAGAGTTTGAGAAATGCTGTTACATTTCTCTGGCATGGGCAGATTGTCAAAGCCTGATACCTAGCACTTCTGCTTTTTTTGTCCATCAAAGCTATATTTAAGCATTAAATCTTTCATTCTGCTTGTTGGAACAAGTTACCATCTTACATGTAATGCAAGATGGCATGACTGGAGTATGGGGAACAGTTGGACCTGAAGGTCTTTTCCAAGCAGAATGTTTCTGTGAGTGATTCTGTGAAACTAGTTTGAGAAGGAAACATAGGAGACACAGAATAGGCTTTTGTGTGGTTAAAGGTATAGACCATTAGGACATCTAACTTCTTGGTCTCTGTGCCTTTGTCAAGATTTGTAACATTTTATTCTACATCTTTTTGTGCTAGACCATCACTGCAGCCTCCATTTGCCCACTTATTAAGCTCAGCTTCTTGTTCAGTTATGGATAAAGTTGATACCTGATTCAGTTCAAACAGCACAAGTAAAAGAAGTCAAGGGTCTCAGACCTAGGGCTGTCATTCATAGGCAGCTCTGATAGTCTTTTTTCTTTTTTTTTTTTTTTTTTTTTGTCTGGACCCTATGCAACCTGCAGAGGCATGGAGAAAGATCATGCTATTGTTCAGCTCTTCCAGTCCAGCTCCCAAAAACTGACCTTGACAGGGAGAGAAAAGGAAAACTAAAAATTATGCCAGTCACCAAACAGGGATAACATGAATTGAAAGATAAGAGAGAATCCCATGCATATGAACCTGTCAGTAGAGCTTGAATCTGAAGAAAGACAGGGCTCAAAACTTGACAAAGACTATTAAACCTGCAATTCTGAAACAGGTGCCTCTGCTGTGTATGCAGCAGATGTTAAAAATGTATATAAAAATCTCATGAACTGTCTTCAAATGTCTGAAGAAAAAAAAATCTTCACAAGTTAAGAAAAAAAAACTTAAAAATAGATTTAATAGAAAATAATGAAATGTTTGGAAATTCAATTAATGAGGCAGTTTCTGAAGTACAGCACAAAACAAAGATTATATAATGGGTGTCAAGATAATAAATCACACTTAAAGTCTTCTCACGCTTCTGAGTCATGTAGCCTGCTGTCCTTTTGAGCTGTCACTTGAACAAAAGCATCCGAAATGAACTAATTTGGTAACTTACCTCATTTATCTTTCTTTGGGAAGCATTTCTTTTCTCTAACAACAGGCTAAAAGGAGATACAAATATAAGTGAAATGCCAATGAGAAAGATAATTAGGTTTTTCCATGAGCTGAAACTTTGAGATGTCTATTCCAGGCGCAGTTGCTGCCTACACCACATTCTTCTGGTATTCAACTCAGAAAAATCATGGAAATGATCACTCTTATTGGAGCATCTTTGAAACGCCAACAGAACAACTACAGCACATCACCACTACAACATTATGAACTGGCTTGGCTATCAGCAACTGTACCTTAGTATGCATCATACTCTGCTTGCAGCATTTGTCCTTCCTCTGATACACAGAATTAACTCTCCAAGGACATATACATATATCCCTGTGTAGCACTGAATGACTTGAAGAAAAGAAGAAAAATGGGTTCATGATGTAACTTGAAGGGGGATGCTCCTCCTGGAAGATGAGGACATCCTAAGCAGCGACTCTAAGCTAAGCTCCACTGCAGACACTTGAAAAAAATGCAGAGCAAGTTGTTTCATGTTTGGGTGCCTCCACGTCCTGCCCCACCAGGATAAATACAGTTATTTTCTTTCCTCTGACCACTGAGGCTAGAAATGTGTTGGTGCCAGCATTACTCTTTGCTATGTGCTCATAGCTATGCCAGTGGTACTGAAGTCTCAGCAGGAGTCCCCTAGTGCTCTGTGGCACAAATAGATAATAATAACAACAACTAACATCTCTAATGAAAGACCTCTTCAAAAGCATAGGGAGGCTGCCAGGCTGATCCATCCCTGTGGGCCTGTCTGAATAGATGTGTGCCTATTAACTTATCTGTCAGGCTACTTCTTTTCTTGCATCCGTAGAGCACCTATGATTGTATATAATTTCTCAAACAATTCTTTTTTTTTTAATTATTATTCTTGAGGTTTGTTTTCCTTAAGAAGATTCTTAAAGGGAATTTAGTAAGATTTCCTTCATTACTCAGCCTGACTACATTCATGCTTCCAGCATTGTGAAAAGGTGTAACAGATTGAGGCGTATATGAAAATTGCATGAAGCCCTGAGCCTCAATGTGATTTCAGAGGAGGTGTCAAT
The DNA here is from genome assembly GCF_015220805.1 of Pogoniulus pusillus. Lineage (NCBI taxonomy): Eukaryota > Metazoa > Chordata > Aves > Piciformes > Lybiidae > Pogoniulus > Pogoniulus pusillus. The sequence goes on from NC_087266.1 coordinate 16,809,102, forward strand.
GTGTCAAGCTCACTAGGAGATAAGTAGACTTCAAGCTTAACAGAACTGATTTGCTTTAGAATAGAACTGTGGGGGAAAATCTAGCAGCTGGACAAAGGTGCTCTGAAACGTAGCGTGCCATAAACCAATCAAAAGTACATTAGTGGAGATTTAAAGAGCTCTTAGAACTACATTAAGGACTATTTGAAAACACTGTTATCCAGAAAAGGAGTTAGGGTAAACTGAAAAATAGCAATGTTCTCAAGTATTGTTGCCATCACGCAGTGTTCTAACACAAAATGAGATTCAAAGCTTTAGTTTTGGAATTCATGCTATTCTGTAGCATCTCCACTGATTTTGTCTCTCTTTTTGGCATTTATGAACATTTCCCTTTTTCTGTATGGAGAAAAGTCATTGGATTGCAATTTTCAAAGACATAAAAAACACGAGGAAAATCTATTTTAAAACATATAGTTATTAATCACTTCAATTTAAATAGAAACTGACCAATTTTCTAAGCCTTGATCAAGAATTTGAATACTTTCAATACTTCCCTGCTGATCTCATCATTTTTTAAATTCTGGCAGAAGCCATAGCCACAGCCATGGAGAGTAGCCCAGGCAACCAGCAACAGAACAAGGAGACACAGTCTCAACTTGTGTTGGGGGAGGTATAGGCTGGAATCTAGGATGAAGTTCTTCACAGAGAGAGAATGATTTGCCATTGGAATGGGCTGCCCAGAGAGGTGGTGGAGTCACCATCCCTGGAGGTGTTCAAGAAAAGCCTGGATGAGGCACTTAGTGCCATGGTCTAGTTGGCTGGGCTAGGGCTGGGTGCTAGGTTGGACTGGATGATCTTGGAGGTCTCTTCCAACCTGGTTGATTCTGTGATTCTATGAAATGTACTAAGCCACTCAAATCTCCTTGAATATAAGTAATACAAATTGCTCACAAAGAAAACTGAAAGTTGGTCAAAGAAAATAAGATGGAAAGGGCCTGTATAATCGAGGTAGATTAATACAAGTGTTAATATTAGAGTTGCTCCTATTTTATTACTATCTGTAGTAATCTAAAAGCATGGGTAAATAACACCTGCCTGAATATGAATAAATAGGTGTGCTAATTTGAAGCAGGGTAGATTTTTTTGGTGAGAGGAACTAGATCATAGGCTGTGAAAGGAAAGCAGTGGTGATGTCTACTCCCCTCAGAGTCTTGCTGAAGAAGAAACGGAAACATTAGATAACACTCTGGCCATTTTGTCACTCTGCCTTGAGCCTCTGACTGAGCTGCATCTCCCTAACCTCACCTTCCACTCATCTTTGCTTCTTAACCTCCTGGCTGAGCTTCTATTCTTCTTTAGGACTGGGGTAAGGTTGAGAGGGGCAGGGGGAAGGTGCAGGGGTGGTTGAGAGCCCCTCCTGGGGACTCAGGTTTCTGGGAGGGGAGTTATGTTTTTTTCTGTATTGCCTTTTACCTTGTATATTTCTGTATATTTCTGTATATACTGTAAATATCTGCTTGTATATCGTGCCAGCTGTAAATAAATAGCTTCATTTATATTCCCAGAGCCAGCTGAGACTAGTCTGGGTGATTTTCTAAAGTGTGGGGGGATGGGTAACACCCAAACCATCACAATAGGATAATGATATGACAGCAGGAAGGACAGAGAAGTAATATAAAAGAACTTGGGAAGCATCTGTGGGAGCATTAAAAAAAAACAAAACAAAAACAAAAACAAAAACAAAAAAAGGCTGATTTGCTAAAACATTAGGTAATATTAAAAGAATTGAGCTTTTAGGGTGGAATTCATCTTGTCTAATTTCAATCATTTAAGCAGTTTAAAACTTCAACCATTTAAGCATCTCATTTCGAGATAATTGTCTAGTTTCCTGTGTAGCCAGTGGATAGAAATGTATTATACCCCAAATCTAATTCATCCTACCTATTTTGAACAATTAGCCTAGGCTAGTTTTGAGAAGCACTAGTCACTCTTTGTGTAATTGAGATCACTGCCTCACACTAGACACATGTGTTTTGGACAATTCAGATTAATTGAGATGAATTTCACTCTCATACAGGGCAAACTTATTAAAAGAAAATAAAGCAAATCCATATTTAAGAGTGATGAAAAGTAGAAAAACAAGTTAATGATATAAAATGGCACAAAAGGTTCTCTTACAGTTTTAAATGGTGTTTTAAGACTTTTTAGAGGGCCTGTGGTTTAATACCATAATAAAGCAGACAGGCTTTTACTCTGAAGAGTTTCTTAAATAGCTTTTCTCTCTTGTGTGTAGTGATTTTAGGCAGTTTTAGGAGAACTGATTCATTGGACACTTAAAATTTTGAAGTCCAATCAGGTGTTTAAGTCTGAAGGATGGATTAGACTTTATGGCTTTGAAACAGATTTTGAAGGAAAAAAGTGACAAACAACACAGAAGTAAACAGAAAAATGTAACATTTTTGTCACAGTTTAGTTCTGTCAAGCAATGATGACTTTTCTTTTAAAAAGAAAATTATTTCTGGAATTAAATATAGTAGGCACTTTAGAGTCAGAAAATTGTAGTGAGGCTGAAGAACAAGAGAACTACATGTAATGTGGGTAAATGTAAATGCAGCTAAGGTAAGGTGGGTAGGGAACGTCTAGAAAAGAAACTGAAAATGATGTTCAGGTGAAAATGAGGGTCCTTAAAAATGGTTTCTAAGACTCACTTATTAATTCACATTAATATTTTCATTAATTCTCTTAGAGTATGTGGTGACAAAACTTTCTGATAGCATGGATACTGGTGAGGAAGAACAGCAGCGTGTTGAAGAGTGCACTGATAGAAGTGGGGTTAAATTTAACGGTGTAAGAAAATGAAAGGCCATGTGCTAAAGCCTACCAAGGCTTTCCTGACTAATAAGGAATTAACCAGATGAAGATGAACGAGACAGAGAAATGGTGCTATGTGAGCACAGCTATCTTCTGAGCTACCATGGAGAAGTAGGCACGAAAAGAAATAGAGTTGTTCCAAATGTATGTTAGGAGAGGTGTTTCCAGCAGAGGCTACTAGTCTGTTTTCCCTGCATAGCAGCCTGAAGCTCAGTGGAGGTAGAGAAATATTTATGACTTTTATAAGAAGCATTAATGCTTTTTGTGGCATTTGTGATACTTCCTCTGTGTTCTTCCCCTGTGATTGTCTCCTGATGGTGCCAGAGGAATATGTGACACCTTGCAGGGTGTCTTCTTGGGGAAGAGAGCTCCACTGAGAGGAACTGAGAGGCCCATCTATAAATATACTAAAGGATAAGCACAATTTAAACAGAGATATTGAAATCAAAGCACTGTAGTACAGAGGAAAAAAAAACATCAAAACAAAAACAGCAATCCAAAACCACAGTATCACAGTATCACAGTATCATTAGGGGTTGGAAGAGACCTCACAGATCATCAAGTCCAACCCTTTACCACAGAGCTCAAGGCTAGACCATGGCACCAAGTGCCACGTCCAACCTTGCCTTGAAGTACCCCAGAGATGGTGACTCCACCACCTCCTCGGGCAACCCATTCCAGTGTCCAAACTAACCTCAAACCAAACCCACAAGTAGAATAATTGGGTATATAGTGAGCAGGTAGGTATTTAGGATAGAAATTACAAAAAATAAGAAGTAGAATAAATCATAGAATGATAGAATCAATCAGGTTGGAAGAGACCTCCAAGATCATCCAGTCCAACCTAGCACCCAGCCCTAGCCAGTCAACTAGACCATGGCACTAAGTGCCTCATCCAGGCTTTTCTTGAAGACTTCCAGGGACAGTGCCTCCACCACCTCCCTGGGCAGCCCATTCCAATGGGAAATCACTCTCTCTGGCAACAACTTCCTCCTAGCATCCAGCCTAGACTTCCCCGGCACCACTTGAGACTGTGTCCCCTTGTTCTGTTGCTGGTTGCCTGGCAGAAGAGGCCACCCCCCACCTGGCTACAATGCCCCTTCAGGTAGTTGTAGACAGTAATAAGATCACCCCTGAACCTCCTCTTCTCCAGGCTAAACAGGTCCAGCTCCCTCAACCTCTCCTCATAGGATTTGTGCTCCAGGCCCCTCACCAGCTTTGTTGCCCTTCTCTGGACATGTTCCAGCACCTCAACATCTGTCTTGAATTGAGGGGCCCAGAACTGGACACAGCACTCAAGGTGTGGCCTGATCAGTGCTGAGTACAGGGGCAGAATAACCTCACTTGTCCTACTGGCCACACTGTTCCTGATGCAGGCCAGGATGCCATTGGCTCTCTTGGCCACCTGGGCACACTGCTGCCTCATCTTCAGCTTACTATCTATCAGTACCCCCAGGTCCCTTTCCACCTGACTGCTCTACAGCCACTCAGTCCCCAGCCTATAGCGCTGCTTGGGGTTGTTGTGGCCAAAGTGCAGAACCCTGCACTTGGCCTTGTTAAATCTCATCCCATTGGCCTCTGCCCACCCATCCAGCCTGTCCAGGTCCCTCTGCAGGGCTCTCCTACCCTCCAAACTGACACCTGCTCCTAGCTTGGTGTCATCTGCAAACTTACTGATGCTGGACTCAATCCCCTTGTCCAGGTCATCAATAAAGATATTGAACAGGACTAGACCCAGCACTGATCCTTGGGGAACACCACTAGTGACAGCTGCCAACTGGATGTGGCACCATTCACCACCACTCTCTGGGCTCTACCATCCAGCCAGTTCTTGATCCAGCACAGAGTGAATCTGTCCAAACCATGAGCTGCCAGCTTGGCTAGATAGTGAGCAGGTATGTGTTTAGGATCAAAATAACAAAAATTGAGAAGTCTCTTTATCATTATTACATGTGATTGATGAGATTTGCAATGGAAAATATCTCACTAATTTCAAGATGGAGCTCAACTGTCTTCTGGAAAGGATGATACAATGATGATACAACACAAGCAGGGGACTGGACTCACCAGTTTAGGAATTTTCTTCCAGTTCCATGGTGCAAACACATACACTGCTGATAGAAAAATGTGCAGAACAGCCAGTCTGGGAGTTTTGTATTATTTTTAATTAGAAGTATTTAAAGACTTTAAAAAGGAAAGGAAGACTGGTTTTATTTCCAATGGAAGACTGGTTTTATGTCCATCTGTAAACAAATTGCCTGAGACACTTACAGGTAAAACTACTTTCCCTAGTCGCCCATTAGGTCTGTTGAAAATAGGATAAATTTCTTTTGTTCTTGTGCAGTGGGCTGGTGGCTGCACTGTAGTGACTCCCGACAGCTGGAAATGAAGATGAAGAAAGTTGTGCTTGGATTTTGTTTTGGTTTGGTTTTCCATTAAAAATATTTGTAAGCAGCAAGCTTATAATTAGAAACAGACACATAGGATGGCAAATTTCCTTTTAGAGATTGCTGGGGTATTTTCCTAGGGTATTATGCATTTTTGCATCTAGTGTATGCCCACAGGTCTGAAGTGGAGTGTGATTTGGAGAGTAGTGAATTAATAAAGTCCTAAGTTCATCAATTCACATGACAAAGAATAATCTTGCAACTACTTTGCTTTCAAACTTGTGATGGTTTGGGTGTTCCCTGCTCTTCTCACTTTAGAAAATCACCCAGACTAGACTCAGACGGCTGTGGAAATATAAATGAAGCTTATATTTACAGCTGGCACAATATACAAGCAGATATTTACAGTATATACAGTTACAGACAGAAATATATAAGGTAAAAGGTAATACAGAAACACAACTCCTCTCCCAGAAACCTGAGTCCCCAGGAGGGGCTCTCAACTGCCCTTCCACCTTCCCCCTACCACTCTCAACCTTATCCCAGTCCCAAGGAGGTTCAGAATGGAGGTTCAGCCAAGGAGGTTAGGAAGCAAAATGGATTAGTCAAAGAATCAGCAGAGAGGGGTGAGGTTAGAGGTGCAGCTCAGCCAGATGCCCAGCAGAAGTGCTGAGAAGACTCCCTTATCTATGTTTGGATTTTTATACATCTCAGCAAGCCTATGAGGGAAGTAAACATCACCATTGTTTTCCTTCCACGGCCTGTAATCTAGTTCTTCTCATCAAAACATTCTAGCTAGGCTCAAACTAGCACAAAACTTAAGTTAATGTTTAGTGTAGTCCTTCCCATGAGCAAAGCAATAGTTCTGCATCTTGCCCTGACCTGATTCATATCTGGTAGCTGGGTATCTGCCCTGGATAGCTCCAAATGTCTAGAGACAGTAGGGATTTGGGTTATGTGTAAATATCCAAGATGATAATGACACTTGTTTTGTCAACCTGATTTTGGGTTTTTTATTCCCTTTTTTTTTTTTAATTTGGATTAATCAAAAGTTCCTTCTAATACTATTTTTTCAGAAGTTTGCCTTGGTGTAGTAGATTGACAGTGAAAAAGGAACCATCAGTCCAAGCCAAGTTATTTACTCTGCTTTTTTTGTGTAGATGTGCTGTCTGATCAGGTTAGCTGTATTGCAATAGCTTCTAATTCAGTGTTTCGTTTCTATTTGCAACACTCTGTTCCTTCAACCAGTTTCAGTGACAGATCTACATGGAAATATTTCTGATCTCCCATACAAATGGAACTTCACAATAAATTAACTGGTTAACAAGAAGATGCAAGTATAAAGGTGCTTATCCAGTAGGACGTACAATGGGCTGCCCAGGGAGGTGGAGAAGTTGCTGTCCCTGGAGGCGTGCAAGAAAAGACTGGATGAGGCACTTAGTGCCATGGCATAGTTGATTGGATAGGGCTGGGTGCTAGGTTGGACTGGATGATCTTGGAGGTCTCTTCCAACTTGGTTGATTCTATGATTCTATGGTAGATACTGTTGGATGGCTTTTATCCTTGAATAATTTGCAGATTGGGAAATTAATGCATTTTGATGAATATTAGCAAAATGTTTACAAACAAAGCATCAATCTGTAGTGTAAAATATCGAAATTAGCTTCACAGCTCTGACACATAAGATATAAAGCATGTATATTGCTGACTAAGTTTGGATCAGCTCATTAAAACCCTTCTATTTATATATTAATAAAGAAACCAAGCTAATAATAAAGTCGTTTCATTAATGGTGTTTCTTTATCTTCTAGCAGTCTTGTCTGAACAATTGCTGGACTTTCCTCTATGCTAATTATCTATTTCTTTGCATTTAACCCCTGCTGAGTGTCTGAGGAATAGTGCATAGCTTGAAAAGCAATAAAACCAAAACTTTCCAAAATTACATCTAATGCAGATGGAGTGTATCAAGTATCCCAGAATCCAGGTGGTTACCTGGATTACTCACACTAACCTCAGACTATAGCAAATTTCTGGAATCAGGAGAGTGCAGCCCTAAAATAAAAGGCTCTGGAAAACCTAGTAAATAAATAAATTTATTTCCCCTTTGTAACACTAGATGAAAATTTCTGTCCTGGTTTCAAGCTTTGCCTCATATGAGGGTTAGGGTTGAAGAATGTATCAACCTACAGATAGTATCTTACTGGAAATTAATTGTCTCCTGTAGATAGAAAGTTGGGGTTTTTTTCATACAGCAGGAAACGATTATCTAAGTTTCTGGATACATCATGTTAGGACTAGCACTATAGCTGTGGCTGAACAGTCTCATGCTTTGGGAAGCCAGGGACTAAGGATGTTAGATGGCTTTTATAGACAAGAAGGGCTTGGTACTACTGGTGTTTATGTGACTCTCCATGGTCTTTCACCACACTACAGTATCCATATCAGGAATGTGATGATTCTTGGTTAGGGTTCTGGAAGGTCCAGGAAGGTATCAATCTGTGGGACACAAACTAACCCACTTACAGGAGATGGTCTGAGTCCTTCTCACTCTTCAAAAAGCAATTTTGCTTTGACACTGTCAATGGTCTTCTAGACTTCAGAGCCTAGAGGAGTAGTGTCAGACCATTATTGAGAAGTTTCCTCTAGGAAGCTGGTGCATTGCCTATCCCATTCCTGCCTTACTGGAGAGAAAAGGAGTGAGGCTGTTGTAAAGGCTATGGAATATCAGTTAAAAAGAACAATTCCCACCCTGAAAAGCTAAGTAATACCTTCACACAACTTTCTTATCCCATTAAGCTCCCCATGGACATACTATCCAGATATTGTATCAGAAGGGTTTTTTGCTTCTTTTCCTTTTAATTTTAGCTTAACTGCTCAGTTGAATATAAATTGCATGATATTCACTATTAATACACAGCACAAAGTCAACAATTTTGTTTTCAAATTCTGATCAGAGATAGCAAATTGCTTAGGGAATAATTTGTGGCAGAAATTGTCAGCCAAGATAAAAATGCATTTAAATGCAGAATAGAGACACTTAACCAATTGTGTGCTTATGGAAAACTCAGATATGTTGGATTTTTGTATGCAAATGCTGTCACTATGCTGAGCCTTACTTAAGAATATACAATGGTAATTTTGACTGTGAACATTTTGCGTTTCACTCATATTCCCAAATGGAAAATCTCAACACTCAGGGATACTATTATGAATTTATAACTCTGTCTATAAAAACTTAAAAATAATAAGTGAACAAACACCCCCTCCACCCCTCCAAAAAAATCAAACCAAACCAAACAAAAAAACCCAAACAAAATAAACCACAGAACAACAACAACAAAACCCACAAAACAAACAACGAAGCCAGCAAAAAAAAACCACCAACCCCCCCCAAAAAAAAAACAACCAAAAACCCAGAACAAAAAAAAGGAGCTTCTGTTAAGAATTTCATAATTTTGCCAGAGGACTTTTCTTGGGATGCAAAGCTTTGTAGTTTTTCACCAGGTACACTGAAGCAGAGTATGAGCCTTCTTACTTCTTTTACTGAAACATCATAGCCTTTCACTTGGTTTCACAGCCCCACCAAAAAGAACAGCTAATCTTTATGTAGCTACTTATTGTTAAAGTAATGGATATCCTAGGTAGTCGTTTATGTTCGAGGGAAGGCAACTAGCCTAAGATAAACACGAATGTCCTGGGGGCAGGGGTGTTACAATAAGCAATTGGAAAAGACTATCTCCTATCCTCAGGAGGTGGCTTGCACCCACAGTGCTTAGCCCTCTCCCCTTTCCTGCCAGGATGCAGTGGCTCCATTCCACAGTCATCAGTGAGAACTTTCCAAGCAGTGTATCTGTCCCAAGACATAGACTAGAAAGGACCTAGTGCCAAGGGTCATCCTAAAATTAACTGATACCAATGATCATTCATCAGTCTGAGCTAGTGCCTGGCAGAATTTAATTTACTAGCTAGATTACTGGTTCATCTTTTTAGGGATAGCTACTAGTCCAAACCAAAACACATCAAAACCAAAAAAGAAGAGAATCTTTTCACTCTTAAGTGTTATATTTAGTCACAAATGTATTGGGAAGACCTTTGACTGGCATACTGGATTTCTATGTCTCATATTTTGACTACTTCATTTGAAATCCAGATTACAGCTAAATAATCTTCCTCTCTCTCTGTGAGACAGCTCTTGAACTTGTTTTACATGAGGATAAAGGGTGTTTTAGGCTGCCTACTTGCCTGGATGCTGCTAGGCTTTATCACACTGTCTTGGAGAAGGCGACTCCTCTGTAAGCGGTAAGACAAGTCTGCTTTCCCAAGTACAGCAGTCTGGTGTTCACTGATGAATACAGAACGTTTTCTGTGCTGCACTGGCCTCACACAGAAGTGCTTGTTCCATCTCCCCACCTCTGGCTACCCAGTAGAGAGGCCTCTTTAGCCACTGCGATGTGGGTCTGCCCTCAGTTACTCAAGAAACTGCATTTCAGTCTGCATTTGCTGTTGTGTCAAGTTATTCACGTGTTACCAAGGGCTTGTACAGGTTTGGTTTGTTCCTTCTTTGATGAAAAAAAAAATAAACCAAACCAAAACCAAACAGAACTGACTCATATCTCCACAAAAAATAGCATAATGGAGTAGCTAAGCAGGCCAGCCAACTCCTGAAGGTATTTTCTAATAATTTTTCCAGCCAAAATAACTTAATGGAACAGCAACAACAGCAGACGAAGGCAGCTTAAAGAAGCAGTGGTACCAAGTGTTGCTTGCTCCAAAAGGATGAAATAAGCTGCATGACTTCCATCGGGAACCACTTCCAAGCAGATGTGAGCAGCACCCAGGCGGGGTGTGATCCACAAAACCACTGCTCATATGGAGTAACTGTCTCAGCAAAGTGTGCCTGGCAATCAAGGTCACATCCCAAAGGCATAGAATCAGGTATTTGAAATGAGCTATTCCAGTATTAGCATTGGTTGGTTTAAGTGAACCTGGTGTGAAAACCTTCAAGTGAGCAGAGGAAAGAGGTAATAAATGAGAGCTTCTAGGTGGAGCAGTCATGCCTGTTCTGAGGGCAGAAACCACCGCACAGCACCTCTGGCTGGTGACTGGGGCAAAACACTAAGAGGACTCTCTGACAGGGCTGATACTAGTGAGGAGGTACAAGAGTAGGTGAGAATGAGGTACAGTGCATTCTGCCAGTGCTGGTGCTGAAATACTGTTTTTGTAGTCTATAAAAGACACTAGTGTCACTACTCACAAAGTGATGTAGAAAAGAGCAATATGAGCTATTGATTCTCCTGTCTCTGATGATTGCCTCCAGTAGTGCTTTTCCTAGATGTCTAAGATTATCTGACTGAAAGTAGTTGAAATACTCTTTGGTAACTGGATAAATAAGAATTGCAAAGTCACAGAATATTAGAGATTGGAAAGGGCCTCCAGACATCATCAAGTCCAATCTCCCTGCCAAGGCAGGATCCCCTAGGGTAGTTCACATAAGAAAAAATCCAGGTGGGTTTTGAAAGTCTCCAGAGAAGGAGACTCCACAGCCTCTCTGGGCAGCCTGTTCCGGACTTTAATTTGACCCATTCTATCTATTACTTTTGGGTACATTTCAACCTACCCTTCTAAGCAATTATATCAGAGTCTTCCAAAATTATAATTTCATTTCATAAGGTCACAGGATCATAGGATGTTAGGGGTTGGAAGGGACTCAAAGAGATCATCAAGTCCAACCCCCCCTGCTGAAGCAGGACAATACTATCTAACACAGATCACAGAGGAACACATCCATACAGGCCTTCAAAGTCTCCAGAGGAGACTCCACAACCTCTCTGGGGAGCCTGTGCCAGTGCTCTGTGACCCTTACAGTAAAGAAGCTCTCAACAGTGTTGGAGCGGAACCTCTTTCACTGCAACTTACACCCATTGCTCCTTGTCCTAGCACAGGGAGCAAGTGAGCAGAGCCTGTCCCCCACTCCTGGCCAGCCTTCAGATACTTATAAACATTTATCAAATCCCCTCTCAGTCTTCTTTTCTCCAGGCTAAAAAGCCCCAGGTCCCTCAGCCTCTCCTCATTTCTATTTAGACTTTGATTTCTCAACAGCTTTCTTCAAATTTGTTTTATTCTTCCGAAGTCTTTAAATTATTTTTTTTCTTCTGCTGCAATTATTTTCCTCAATGCAATCTATTAACTCTTATTTTTTGTTTGGTTTTAATTCCCCCTACCCAATTCCTTCTCTATAGACATTGTTATTGGCTCTGAAGAGATAAGATAGGGTGGGCAGAAAACTTATGGACTGAAGTTTGCTCCAAATGTACTGTCTTAGAACACTGACAGAGTCATTCACCTACATATATCAGGAACAAATAAATCTTCCTTCAGCTATGCTCTCTTGCTTGCACTTTAACTGCAGCTGCTTCATACTGCATCAATTAAAAAAATATTAATTGGGTAGAAGCTGACTATGGTCTTAGTTCTTACAACACAATTTTGGCAGAGCAATCACTATGCGACCCCACATTCATAAATAATTTGTTGCAGTGTATTTAGGTTGTTAGGGATTACCTTAGATGACCTTTGAAAGTCCCTTCCAATCCCAACTCTTCATGATTCTGTGATAATTTTGATTCATCTGAAATATCACATGATGACAGGATGCTAGGGGTTAGAAGGGACCTGCCAGACCAGGACCATAGAATCTAGCTCAGGTCACACAGGAATGCATCCAGATGGGCCTTGAAAGTCTCCAGAGGAGACTCAGAGAAGGAGCTATCTGCTCTTCTGTTCAAAAGAGTCAGATAAAACCACACACTACATACTGGGGTTTGAACAGGGCTAACTGAACAGGCTGAGAACTGATAAGAGGTGCAGCTGCAGGGAAGTGGCCTTGGACAGAAGCTGGGAAAGCTTAGCTGCTGTCTGTAAATTGAGCTGGATGAGGGGGCCTCGAAGAAGGACAGGCTGGTTAGCCCTGGGAACAAGCAAATGTTGTGACTAGCTGAGCAAAGGGGGATTAAGGGAGGTAGTTGGTCAGGTCTGCCCCTATGCGTGTGGACAGCCCATATTCTGCTATGAAAGCCTATCAAAATACACACCCCTGTACCGAACTCCACAATGCGACGAGGCTGGTGAGAGGCCACGAGCACAAACCCTACAAGGAGAGGCTGAGGGAGCTGGGATTGTTTAGCCTGGAGAAGAGGAGGCTCAGGGGGGACCTTATTGCTGTCTACAATTACCTGAGGGGTGGTTGTGGCCAGAAGGAGGTTGCTCTCTTCTCTCAGGTGGCCAGCGCCAGAACAAGAGGACACAGCCTCAATCTACACCAGGGGAAATTTAGGCTTGAGGTGAGGAGAAAGTTCTTCACTGAGAGAGTCATTGGACACTGGAATGGGCTGCCCAGGGAGGTGGTGGAGTTGCCATCCCTGGAGCTGTTCAAGGCAAGGTTGGACGTGGCACTTGGTGCCATGGTCTAGCCTTGAGCTCTGTGGTAAAGGGTTGGACTTGATGATCTATGAGGTCTCTTCCAACCTTGGTGATACTGTGATACTGTGATACTGTGATATAAGCATCATGCTTAGCTTCAATAAATGGATTGACCTCCTATGTATCATATTGGTATAAACTCATGTCTTTCCTACTCCTGCATGATCTAAGTGAGGCCAATTCAACAACTACACCATTACAAAATCAAGATTTAATCAAAGACACAAAATGACTTCCTAGGGGCAAGATAATTATGGCCTTAGTTCTGGGTTTGGTGTTGGTTGGGATTTTTTTTTTTTTTTTTTTTTTTTTTTTCCAGAACAGTACAGCTTCAGGTGTTATTCTCCAGAAATGGTTTCTGAATATGCTCACTAAGGAAAAGAACCCCAGATAGTTCTTAGGACAGTATCTGAGAGGGAAATGTGACTCTGCCAGACTGCCTGGTCTCAGTAACAGAAACAGAAGTGCAGGCAGAGGCAGGTGGTGTATGTCCAAAGTACTAAGGTCAATACACCTGAGCAAGTCAGTTGCAGACATGCTCAGCTACAGAACATTTTAACACAACTGACATGCCCAGACATATTTTAGCTTGGCCTTGAAGGTCCTTTATTTTTTCTGCACTCCTGGACAACTAGAATGTTTTAAGAGCCATGAAGCTCAGCAAATAATGAGATCATCCTGAAGTTTTTTGACTTATGTCTCTCCAGATATGTCAAGTATGTGCCCACATATGAAGTTACCAGTGATCCTTTGTGCATGAGGGTATCAGGGCTGAGGTGAGTGGCACAGGCTCTGGCTGACACTGTCTGTTGTGCAACACCACTGTCCTCTCAAATGTAAGGTGAATTGAATGACAGGTACCATTTGTGCCAGTTTGAGCCTAGCTGGAGTATTTTGGTGAGAATAAGTAGATTACAGGCTGTGAAAAAGAAACAATGGTGATGTCTACTTCACTCATAGGCTTGCTGAGATGTATAAAACCAAGAACACAAACATAGATAACAGAGTTGCTCTTGGGCTCTGGCTGCTTGCACTTCTCTCCCTAACTTGCTGTCTAACTTATACGTCTGCTTCCTAACACCCCTGGCTGACTCTCTAAACTCACCTTCATTGTAAGGCAAAGTCTGGGACAAGGTAGAGGGGTGGCGAGGAGGTGGAAGGGTGGTTGGGAGCCCCTCTGGGGACTCAGGTTTCTGGGAGGGCTGTTGTGTTTCTGTATTACTTTTTAAACTTGTATATTACTGTATATAGCTGTATATATTGTAAATATCTACTTGCATATTGCCCTAAGCTGTAAATATAAAGCTTCATTCCAATTTCCATCTTGGCTGAGTCTAGTCTAGGTGATTTTCTTAAGTGTGGGGGAGTGGGTAACACCCAAACAATCACAGATTTCTTTAAGAATAAAAGTCAAGAACACTCTTATGAACTTCACTGAACACCTCACAAGCTATGAAAGGCAAGCAGCTTTTCCAAGGAAATCACTAACTTTTAGAACACTCATGTCTGAAGGAGATCAATGTAGAGAAAAACTGATCTTTTGTTTTTATGTTTTGAAATTATGGATTTGACTAAGAAGAATCTAAGTTCTTTTGGGCCCTTAGCCATATTTTTGTTAGAAAAAACTCCATTAAAAAACCCACAACAACTAAAATCAGTCAATGACTCATAATAAAACTTACATTACTTTTAAAGGTTATTATTTATACTACCCTCTTTTCAGTTAACTTCAGGCTGATGTTTTTTACTTTTAAAAAATAAAGGCTATTTTCATTATTAATGTTAGATCACCTTTATAGGCAAAGGTTTGTGGTAGCCTGGTTCTTAACAGCGTGCAAACAGTATGGTATGTCACAATAGTGTAAAATACTTTTACTTCATACTGAATTAAGAAATGAAAATTTGGAAGATAAACAAGAACTCTGGGGAAAGAATGGCACCAAAAACATTATGTTTAATCACCACTGGAACCTGAATTATTTTCCATCAATTTGAGTTATATGAACTCAAGGCAACGAAATGGGGCTTGTCATTCTTCAGAAGCATGATAGTTCCCCTCTAAGGAGGTATTATCAGCACCGTACTAAAGAGAGGATCACATCCTAAGGAATTCCCCAATGGGAAGAAAAAGTGATAAAGCATGCTGAAAGACTCAAATGTGAAGCCATTCTCTCACAGATCATTACTTCAGAAACACTAAAAAGGGTTTTCCTGTACAGATTTACAGTGGTTTAGATAACAGCATGCAAGAGTACTCTGATGGCAAAAGACTCACTCCTGTAACTCCTGAAATAGCCATTAATAGTGATTATTGGGAGGTGACACTCTTGGGATCCTGTAACCTGGGATAAAGCAGCTTTGAAAGCAACTTTGACATTTGGCCTAATGATCATGGTTGATCAAAGTTAATGGCTTGTGAAAGTCATTGCTGAATATAAACTTAAATGTGCTGTTCAGCAGTGTCATCATAACACAGTCTTAAAATCTGTCTTATTTTAAGATGTACAACCACAACGACATTTATGATTTTATGTGGATACAAGGCTGTTCAGCTATTTCAAAAAACCTCCACTCCTAAACTGTGAACCGTATTTCACCTTTTGTCTTTTATAGCTTCATCTTTATCTAAGTTTCAATCCTTGCAAAACTCCCTACTTCTTAGTAAAAAAGAGTGAGTTAATTCTCCTTAGTCACAAGAGTAAAACTTCACGTTTGAAGGAAAAAAAACAAACAACCCAAACTAAAAGAACTGGCACAACAGAAGAGGAAACAGGGGATGTCACAGTCTAATCTTTCACTGGACTAGGATTTCTGCTGCGCAGCACTTGTGATGTACAAAGATAGGAGGGGGGGATATAATAAAAGAGAAGGTCTTAGTCCAGCAGTATGTAGAAATAACAAAACATCAAGAAACATCACAAATGATTAGGTGATAGGATAAGAACCTGGAGCAACATGGGCCAGCAGGACTCCTCCATCATCTTCCTGGGCTCAGGAAAGCTGAAAGTCATGTGGGAAAGAAATTCAGAAATACCTTTACCTTCTGTACCTGAGGATCTCAGTCCCACAGTGTTGGGGAGGGGAAATTAATTGATGTGAGATGACATTTTCCAAAATTAATATTATTATTTTTTATATTCAGAACCACTCATTTTAATAATATTTGAGTTCTTACATGGTCATGGAAACATTCTATGGATAATATCTGCAGCTAATATAACCAGCAAAATAGATAAACATTAATTGAACTGGAAGAGACTATTCCTGTGGTCAAATGCTGCTTGCTCACTAGATAGGCTCAAGCTCTTTCTGCTCTATGGCAGAAGGCAGTAGAGAATTACAAAGAGGCATTTAAGCATTTACTCACAAATTATTATTACTCATTCGTGGGGCTAGCCACAGTCCAGACAGTGCCCAAATGCTTTCAGGGGACTCTGTCTTGTTGGACATTAAGGCTTGAATCTTCCAGCTTCTGGGGAAAGGACACAGACAATCTCTGACCTTGTTCTCCTGGCTTTTTCTGGATGATCTGTGTATATGTCCAGGAATTCTAAGCAGGACCTTCAGGTGCAGAAGGCAGATGTTGTGCAGTCTCAGCACAATGTCACGCTGGCCACACAGGCCGATCGCATGCAGGCATCCAGGGTCCGCTCCTGGTAACTCACGGCAGTGGAGTTTAGCAGGCAAGCAATAAGGCAGTGTGCAACAGCAGCAGGGCTGGGCACAGCAGAGAGAGCAGGGCAAAGAGCAGGGAAGCAAAGAAGGGAAGCCAAAGCAGGTTGCTCACCTGCATATCTCCTTTTATCAATGTGGGCTGAGGTTAATTGCCCTTTGGACACAGAATAGCCAATCAGGATGGCAGTTAGCCAAACTTTACCATATTAGGCAAAGCCACAGGCTCAATTTTCCCTAATTTGGGAAAAGCACAGGCCTTGCACTAGGCAGGCACAAGCTAAGTGTGTGTACCTTACACCACAGGACCCTGGGCTGGCCAGACTCAGTGGCTACAGGGTTTTTTTGTCACGTTTCTCATGCTTGCCTCTCTGGTGGAGCAGAAAAGCATGCCTAGGGAAGGCAGGACATGTATAAGCCTATTTTGGGCCTATCAGGCCTACCTCAACACACAGACATAGAGGAAACTCTGCAGGGAGTTCCATACTTGCCATCTGCATGATCCACAAATAGTTTTTAAACCTTTGTAATGTCCTCCTCAAGTATGCAGTAGGTTTGCTATACCTAACCGTGTGTAAAAAATATACTTCTATTCATCTTTCAGATGATCTCATTAGTTAGACAAGAATCATCTCATTATTACTTGCTCTTTGTTTTGATAAATTGAAATGCTATTTTAGCTGGCTTTTATTCATACTGAAACCAAGTTTATGCCATTTTAAAAGGAAAAATAAATCAGCTCTAACCACCTACTGAGCTGCCATATTTCATGCCTAGAGGGTTCATCAAGCACTTGGTTTTTGAGAAGGGAAGTGAAACCTACTTGTATTTGCATTGATTTTGATGTAAGAAATCCCAACCCTAAAACAACTGAGAGACTGCTGAGTTTCAAGAAAAGGGGGAAAAAAAATAAGAAAAATACTCCAACAAAACTATCCCCTCTACAAAAAACCAAACAAACAAACCCAAAGAAAACCACAAATCTTCATGTACAAAAAATCCCAATGAACTAAAAAACCCCAAAGAAACTAGCACCTTCCCCACCCCCTTCCCAGAACAACAACAAAGAAACAGCCCAAAAGCATGAGATAGTTTTGAAATTCCATTTATTTTTTAAAAAATCTGAGTTTAGACTCCTAAGTTAATTGTTGATAGAGATTCCAAATACTGCTCCTCAGTCTAATGGCAAGAAATCCTAAACCCACTACAGGTCCATAGTAATTCACACCTTCTTTTGTTTGTGTTGTTAAGACTTTACAATATTAGTGCATGGTGGGTTGAAGTTAGCCCCCAAAATAAAATCACCAGACTAGCTCAGAAGGTTTGGAAGCAAAACAAAGCTGTATTTTATAAGCAAGCTAAAATCTAAAGGCCTTAAAGTGCTAAATAGTGTCAACTTCCTGGAAGCAAGTTTGCACTTCTTTACTCAGCAAGTGGAAAGAAACTGAATAAATCCCATTTTGCTCTAACTCATTCATCCAGGTTTGCAGCTAGGATGTTATGCAGCTTTGTGATCTCCAAATTGTAGTGAAATTCAGGGCTAGAAACCACCAAAAGAGACTTCCGGGAGCAGCTTCAACTCTTGTGGGAGCTGCCCTGTGCCATTAAGCAAGATGCTTCAGCAGAACTTCTCTTCGTGCCCAAAAACCGTTCAAGCCTTTGTGCTTCCCTAGCTGCGTGTTTCTAAAGCTGCCAGCCACCGTTTGCAGTGGATTCATTGCCAGCTGCACAGGGCAGTTTATGTGGATAAAGCCACTTGATGCTTCTAGGACTGTAGAGTCCATTTTCATTTGATGTCTCATGATGAAGCAGCTAGACATGCAACCCCTTCATCGTGACAGAAATTTCTCAGTTCCACATCTTTCCAGCACAGTTTCTAAATGTGAATTTAGGCTGCCTGCCTGCCACAGTCTATGCTGATTGTTTATGTAAAGATACTTCATAAGTAGCATTTTCATGTATATTATTAGTTCACTTTTACTTTATGACTTCCTACATTTTGAGCCACCTTTTTAATTGTTAAGTCATTAGTAAGTTGATCTTTATCTAATATTGGGCAGGTCTTATCAGCCATCTTTTCTCTGATTTATGGTTTTGAAGGTCAGAAAAGAATATTGTGAATCTGGGGCCTTTCTGTAGGGCAACACCTAACATTTTACCTATTAATTTGGGTGAATAATTATTGAGAAAGACAAAGTAATTAATATCTACTAAGGAATTCACAGCATCTCTAGACCATGGTACTGGAGGTTAGTAATACTCTCTGTTAAAGATTTATATCCCATTTCTATTCTAAATTCATGAGCTACAACACCTTGCTGGTTAATCTCATTATGGGTATATGGACTGGACTGAAACCCTCACAATGTTTTGACTCCTTCTGCCTATTAGGGTATTTTGAAATAGGGCTTAGTCAGTATTTCTTTTTCCAGCTTGCTAATTAAGGTTATTCAGTTGCTCTCTGTAGTGCAAATCAATGCCACAAAGTCAAGACAGCTCTAGACTGCAGGGAGTCATTTTCCCCTCAGGTTAAGAAGTTCAGTCTCACAATGTCTAATGGCTACGCAGAATGTTCATTGTACAGCAAAGGCCATTACTGTTCTGCTACACTCAGTTCTGGCTTCCCCTATTCAAAAGGATGGGATAGATCACAAAGTAAAGGAGTGCTTAAGACTCTTAAATTGCAGCTGCAATATGAAGGTTTCCACATTTTATGCTAATTAAGGATGTGAATGGTAATAAATTATTTTGTTGTAGTTTCAAAATACCAACATTAAGAAAAAGGCAGCTGCCAATGTTAGGTTTTTTTTTCCCCTTTCCTTTATGTGCTAAGAGCCAGCTTCTTAAAGCTGAAGTCATATCCAGTCAATCTTCTAATCAGATGCAATTTTCTAGCAATAAAGTTAATTTCCTATTGGAGAGACTACATAGTGAA
Source organism: Pogoniulus pusillus (assembly GCF_015220805.1). Taxonomy (NCBI): domain Eukaryota; kingdom Metazoa; phylum Chordata; class Aves; order Piciformes; family Lybiidae; genus Pogoniulus; species Pogoniulus pusillus. Next base: position 16,828,425 of record NC_087266.1, read on the forward strand.
GAGATGCTATTCCCATTGTGTTGGAGTCTTTAAAATGAGATTACATGTCTTGAAAATAACTCACAATTCTTTAATTTGTCTTCTGGGAAAAACATACATACATGGGTTACATAGGAAAACCCTCAGATAAGGTATTTAGAAGAACAAATTTTGATTTCAGAGTTGAGATATGCAAATAAAGCAGTCATTTCATTTACAATATCATAGGTCCAGTTGGACAATTCTTTAAAGACGAGAGCAGGAGCATTCCAAGAGGGCCCCTCAAATCAAGAGAGATGTTGAGGTTCTGGAGCATGTCCAGAGAAGGGCAACAAAGCTGGTGAAGGGCCTGGAACACAAACCCTATGAGGAGAGGCTGAGGGAGCTGGGGGTGTTTAGCCTGGAGAAGAGGAGGCTCAGGGGTGACCTCATTGTTGTCTACAACTACCTGAAGGGACATTGTAGCCAGGTGGGGGTTGGCCTCTTCTCCCAGGCAACCAGCAATAGAACAAGGGGACACAGTCTCAAGTTGTGCCAGGGGAAGTATAGGCTGGATGTTAGGAGGAAGTTCTTGACAGAGAGAGTGATTGGCATTGGAATGGGCTGCCCAGGGAGGTGGTGGAGTCACCGTCCCTGGAGATGTTCAAGAAAAGCCTGGCTGAGGCACTTAGTGCCATGGTCTAGTTGACTGGCTAGGGCTGGGTGCTAGGTTGGACTGGATGATCTTGGAGGTCTCTTCCAACATGGTTGATTCTATGATTCTATGATTCTATGTGACATTGGAAGCAGCATCCAAAAGACTGCCAAGCAGTATGGAAGACATAGTGCTTGTGCTCTCAATTCTGTAAGGTCTTTTTTTTGTCTGGATTGGTTTCTTTTTCTCAATTACATCCTTTTGTAGGGATACACGAAGGCTAAGTTGTGGAAATGTCTGTAACGGTTTCAGTAGTTTTAAACAAATTCTATTCTACAGAGAATAAAATATGCAGTAGTGTAATTCTCTGTGATTGGAACTGGCCAAGGACAACAGTGCAGTCATATTTTAATTGCTACTTACGTTGCCCTGTTTCAGGATTCTAATTCTAGATCTTTCTTTGTAGCTGGTTTGCTTACTCATGTGTTGCTGAAGTGCACTTTCTTTTCCACAACTCCATTTTTCTTTTCAAGTAGTTTTAGAGGCATAGAAGTCTCCAGTGCTTCTTGTTTCCCAGTCACTCTTAAATAGCAATATACTGTGTAAAAAAAAAAAAAAAGCAGTTTTATATCTCAGTTCTCTAAATTTCCTGGCAACGTGTCTGAAAGCTTTTTAATTTCCTCCTTTTTCACTCCTCACTCGAAAGTGTACTTGTGGTAATAGTCTCTCTCTCTCTGCTCTGCCAGTTAATGTTTCCCCAAACTCAAAGCTTCCTTTGCCCCTTGAAAACCCACACACACTGTGTTTGTCAGAATCTGCAGAGTGCACCATTTATGACAAGCCCCCAGTTTTGAAAATGCTGTGCAGCCTTTTAGCCACATCATATCCATTAAAATAAATTCCTGAATCAAAAAAAAAACACCCTCTTATTGTCAGAAAATCTCTCTTATTGAGTGATTGACCTGGATACACCAACTTGCTACACTAACTCTGCTTTTTGACGCATTAGAATCACCTGCAAATGACAAAACACCCACAGAGTGTGTTATTTCCCCCTTTCCTTCCTGCTTATTATCATAGAATCATAGAATCAACCAGGTTGGAAGAGACCTCCAAGGTCATCCAGTCCAACCTATCCCCCAGCCCTAGCCAGTCAACTAGACCATGGCACTGAGTGCCTCATATTTATGACTTAAGACTGATGTTATTTGATATTTTATTATTTTATGCATTATAAAGTTGTATATTATATAATATATACAGTAAAAAACCTGCTGATAAAAGTTGCACCCTTACATATGTAAAAATATGACCTGACTTGAAAAACAAAGAGTATTTTTACTTTCCCATGACTGCTTAAGTGCTCAGTGTGATAGATGTTTGGAGTAACCTTGGTGTTTAGTGTCTTCCTGTATTAGCACTGAAATTTAACAACTTGAAATGTTGTATCCTGCATCTAGGATGCAGAAATGCTAGGCAGAAGTATAAATTAGAGAAGGAGTGGTTGGAGAGAAGCCCTGCAGAAAGGGATGGGGGAGATGGTCATCAACAGTAAGCTCAGCGGAGTGCCCTGGCAGCCAAGAGAGCAAACCACATCATGAGGTCCACCAAATACAGCACAACCAACCAGTCAAAAGAGGTGGTTATCCCACTGTGTGCAGCACTGGTGCAGCCTCACCTTGTCAACTGAGAGCAGTTTTGGGTCTCACCATCTAACAAGGATGTGAAGCTGCTTCAATACATCCAGATGAAGGCAACAAAGAGAGTGAGAGGACTGGGAATTGCACCACCCTTGTTTTCCATCAAGAGTTTAATAATTTTCTTGTGCTTCCCAGGCTTTTGCGTCTCTGAAATTTGTGTCCCTAAGGTTGTTACTTAACTAGGATGTGAGCTCTAAATTCCCTGCTTTCCCCACAGCTTGTTGACTCACTTCCTGACTCTCCTGTGGGCCATTATCTCACTCATTCACTCACTCAAGACAAACCTGCCATGCAGGTTTAGAGGGCAGGCTTTTTCCAGAAGGAAAAATGTCTATTTTTAAGAACAGAAGGGTCTTAAAACTGACTTCTGAGGTACTGTTGATAGTCACACAGACATCTCATCAGAAAAAAAGGGTGCTAGAGACTGACTTAATGTAGCAAACAAAACAATCCTCTAGCTTGGAGTTTTATTATCAAGGTCAGCCTTTTATTACTGTTCATCACAGGATCACAGGATGTTAGGGGCTGGAAGAGACCCAAGGAGATCATCGAGTCATAGAATCATAGAATCAACCAGGTTGGAAGAGACCTCCAAGATCATCCAGGCCAACCTAGCGCCCAGCCCTAGCCAAACAACTACACCGAGGCACCAAGTGCCTCATCCAGTCTCCTCTTGAACACCTCCAGGGATGGTGCCTCCACCACCTCCCTGAGCAGCCCATTCCAATGCCAATCACTCTCTCTGGGAAGAACTTCCTCCTAACATCCAGCCTATACTTCCCCCGGCACAACTTGAGACTGTGTCCCCTTGTTCTATTGGTGGTTGCCTGGGAGAAGAGGCCACCCCCCACCTGGCTACAGCCTCCCTTCAGGTAGGTGTAGACAGCAATGAGGTCAGCCCTGACAGCCTCCTCTTCTCCAGGCTAAACAACCCCAGCTCCCTCAGCCTCTCCTCATAGGGTTTGTGTTCCAGGCCCCTCACCAGCTTTGTCGCCCTTCTCTGGACACATTCCAGCACCTCAACACCTTTCTAGAATTGAGGAGCCCAGAACTGGACACAGTACTCAAGGTGTGGTCTGACCAGTGCTGAGTACAGAGGAAGAATGACTTTCCTCATCCTACTGGCCACACTGTTCCTAATACAGCCAGAATGCCATTGTCCAACTCCCCTGCCAGAGCAGGACAATACTATCTAACACAGATCACAGAGGAGCACATCCAGACAGGCCTTCAAAGTCTTCAGAGAAGGAGACTCCACAACCTCTCTGGGGAGCCTGTGCCAGTGCTCTGTGATGCTTATAGTAAAGAAGTTCCCCATTGTGTCAATGCAGGATCTCTTTTGCTGCAACTTACACCCATTGCTCCTTGTCCTATCACTGGGAGCAAGTGAGCAGAGCCTGTCCCCCCCTCCTGGCCAGCCTTCAGATACTTATAAACATTTATCAAACCCCCTCTAAGTCTCCTCTTCTCCAGACTAAGCAGCCCCAGGTCCCTCAGCCTCTCCTCATAAGCCATGCCCGCCAGTCCGCTAATCATCCTCCTAGCCCTCTGCTGGACCCTCTCCAGCAGATCCCTGTGCCTCTTAAACTGGGGAGCCCAAAACTGAACACAATATTCAAGATGAGGTCTCATCAGGTCAGAGTAGAGGGGAAGGAGAACCTCCCTTGATCTGCTGGACACACTCTTCTTAATACACCCCAGGATCCCCATTGGCCTTCTTGGCCACAAGGGCACATTGCTGCGCCATGGCTAACTGGACCCCCAGGTCCTTCTCCACAGGGCTGCTTTCCAGCAGATCACCTCCCAGCCTGTACTGATGCAGTTTATTATTCCTCCCCAGATGCAGGACTCTGCACTTGTCCTTGTTGAACTTCATCTGGTTCCTCTGTGCCCAGCTCTCCAGCCTGCCCAGGTCTCTCTGGATGGCCGTTGATTCAAAAAACTGAAGCACTTAAAGGCAGTCCTCCCTACCTGCCAAACCATGACATTATTTGAAAAGAAGCTCTGTTACATGAGACCTGCTGCCATAGTGCATACTACCTGTATCGCCTCCTCCCCCTGCCCTGCAATGTGTTGTGCATGCTCTGACGCAATTTCTCCACACCCACCCTGCATCTGTTTCTTACTGTTCTTTCAAAGACAACATGCAGGTGCCTGTAAAACATTTAATCTTCATCCCTCTCCTCTTCCCCATAAGTCTTCCTTTACAGCCACACCAGTACAGAGGTAGTGTGCAGCCATTCTTTGCAAGATGGGAACTTACAAACTGCCTGTTTTCACTCACATCCACACAGATATTCATCAGCCAAATCCTGGAACTGAGAAAACATTGGATGTGCAAATGCTAGAAAGAATAAATATGCTTTGTGTGGTTTGCCAGGCACAGGTACAAAATGAGATGAGTGTACACATCTCAAAAAAAAATAATCACTAAAACAAACAGTAAGACTCCAACTGACTTCCCTAAGCCCTCAAAAATGCCCTTTCTGTTTGAAGTTCTTTTATAAAAATAAGATCTCCAGAAATGCATACTAATAAGGTAGTTGAACTGTACTGACTTAAAGTACTCAGAAATATTTCCTTCTGAATCTCAGTGCTAGTTATAATTACGCTGTATTTTCACACTGCTTTTATTTTTGGTGTAGCAGTATTTCCATGGCAACCACAAATTATGCCAATATATATGCATGTTTGGTCTAATTCTTTATTAAAGAATAAAGGAAAAATGGGGTCAAGAATAAGGCTAGAGAAGATTGCCTGTGTTATACTACATGCAATAAGGCATTTGTACAAAGCTCAGAGCATTTCTCCTACAGTTGCGATAAAACCCACAACATTTTAGTTAATTTGTTTTTACTCCATTTAGCTGTGGTCCTAGAAGGAAGCTTGTCTGAAGTCAGCTATATTGCAGCAAGGTTGAGTTTGACTTATAGGGAACATACCTTTTCCCTTACACTGAACAATTAGATTTTTCCAAGCTTGTGGCCAAACAGAAGGTTGTGGTGCCCTTAGTCAAGAGAGGCAGGGAGTAAAGGTCTGAACTCAGCATTGAGAACTGTGCAGGTGGTGCAAAACACCTATTTTAGCTCAGGTGTTGCAGAATCCCTGATTAGCTTGCTGCAGGAACGTGGTCAAGGCCCTCACAGATCAGTTTCATCTACGGCAGTTCCACACAGACTCCAGATGATTCAATGTGAATTATGCCAGAGATGTTTATTGATCATTCGGCTCTCAATAAATACCCTCAGGGCCACAAGGCACATGCTTACATATTAGCATAATTAGTTAAGGACAACCCACGCCATCAGCATAAACCATGCCTTGTTTTTCTCATTAACGAGGTGTCCATTATCTATCCTTTCTAAGTTAACCAGCAGTTGGTGGAAACCAAGGTAAGTATCCTTTTGTTATTATCTTTCTTCATTCCGTTCCCACATCCTTCCTCACTTTGCATTCCCACATGCAGGGATCCAGGAACTGTCACAAGGGGGTGAGGAGAATTCTCCTTTCACCATTTTGTTCATACATCCTTCTCCACCATCAAACAGCTGCTTCTGTTCTCAGAGATATCCTTACTTCTCCACTGCAACCATGAAGACACCTACTGATGTCTTTGGGCTGCCTAGATGTGATGCTGTGGACCATCACTGCTAATAAGAGTCCTCTGGAAACGGAGTAGGATCACCAATAAATGCAGTGCAGGATCAACCATTAGGCCTTTCTGCAAAGCTGGTTGAAGCACAGCACTGGTTTAGATTGTTGGGGTCTATGCAACAGCCTTGCTAACATTCCATGCTCCTCACAAAACAGAGGAAATAATCTAGACTTCAATGTTATTATTATCACTATTATTGTTAATAATAATAAATAATAATGTTACAGTCTAAATATTAGAGAGGTTTCTCTTATTATTCTATAGGAAATGAAAACATTGACTTTTTCTTCAGTCTCATGTTGTAAAAGCCAACTTCACCTGACTCAATTAAAACAGCTGAACAGCAGACTCTAGCTGTACACTAAAGTGGGAGGAAAAAATCGAATCTCAGACAAGAATTGCCTCAGAAAAAGAATGAAGGACCATCTTTGTAGTCATGGAAAGTGTCAGTTAAGGTTGGCATGGAAACCTTAATTCTGCTTTTCCTGGGGGTTTGCTTTTTTTTTTTTTTTTTAATTATGGATTTAGCCTCCTCACTGTGTCAAAAATCAATAGGAATTTTGAGTCCTATCAATTAGTCTGTGGAGTTTGTCTTTTTCTCTGTTCATTTGACATATAATAGAATCTGAGACACCTTCAAGAACATCATCTATGCTATGTACAGACAAAATTATAAGGTTAAAGTAAAAAAAAAACCAACAACTATAAAGTGTCACTTAAGGAAAGAGAAGCTGGTAAGAAATGGAAGCATGGTGGCCTTTCTGGCTTTGAATAACAACCTTGACAAGACAAAACTACATTAGCTGCACTCATAGAAGCATATGATTCTATGATTCTTAAGAGATGACTTTGGAACATTCCAAAGCTGAGCACAGGGTCAGTGGGACAGTAGAGGAGATCGAAATATGATCAGAGCCTGTCTCTATGCAGAATGCCTGTTCCCCAACAGTCTGTGTGTGCTGTCATTGTCAAGCTGCTCTTTTGAGCAAGACAAGACCTTGAAAAGACTTGAATAAGTTCCCAGGTGCCATTTAAGAAGACAAATTTGCTTTGGGTAACTCTGATAATTGCATGTATCTATGTGTAGGAGAATGCATGGTTTTTAGTGTGACTGCAGCTTTTGCAGATGCAAGATCAAGAGTAAACACAATGGAAAATCCAGTTGGAAGTAACCTACAATAATTAGCTAGTCCAACTTGCCTGGCTATTTCAGAGCTGACCAAAAGTTAAAGCATACTATTAAGGGCATTGTTCAAAATCCTCTTAAACACTGGTAGGCATGAGGTCTCAAGAGCATTAACAGCACCTCCCAGTTTAGTACTGGCAGCAAACTCACTAACAGTAAATTCAACTCCTGCATCTAGATTATGAGTAAGGATACTATGCAGAGCTGGCCCTAGAATTGAGACCTGAGGAACATTGATGGCAGCTGGCTGCCAGCCACATGTAGTCCCATTCCCTTTGAGAACTGTATACCTGCTCATCTCCCAGCTGGACAACTTGTCCAGAAGGCTACTGTGAGGGATAGTCACATGCCCCAACAGTTTGATGTCCCTCTTATGCTGGGGGCACCAGAACTGGACACAGTACTCCAGATAGTTTGTCACGAGAGCAGAGTAGGAGGGGGAGAATCACCATTCCTGTCCTGATGGTCACACTTCTTTTGATGCAGCCCAGGACACAGTTTGCCTTCTGGGCTACCAGCAACCATTGCTGGCTCATGTTGATTTTTTTGTCAGCTAACATCCCCAGGTCCTTCTCCTTGAGACTGCTCTCAAACCACTCCTCACCCAGCCTATATTTGTGCTTGGGTTTGGCACAACTCTTGTGTAGGACCTTACACATGGTCTTATTGAACTTCATGAGGTTGCCTTGGACCCAACACCTCTCATGCCTTTCTCTGTCCTATCATGTCATAGAAGTGAATGAATGAAAGTGCAGCAGTGCAGGGACATCAGTACTCCAAAGTCCCACTTGTGCCACAAACACTTAGATTATACTCAAATTCATATCATATCTAGAACTGTAACAACTAGAACTGTAACTGTAGGCATGACTACAACTCTAACTCTGACAGGTATAAGAATAACAATGACTGTAGCAACTATAACATAAAGTGTACAAAATATAACTAAGTTTAACAATTATAAATCTCTTCCAGCTGCCTTAGCAAAGATGGGCAGAACAAAACAACAGAAATTAGGAACAAGGCAGAGAGGAGGACAAACAACTTGTGCTTTGATGTGAAATCCAGTAGCCATTCCTAGTGCTCCCCTGCAGAATTCCTTCCAGCTGGATACTACAGAATCACAAAATCAATCAGGTCAGAAAAGACCTTTAAAATCATCAAGTCCAACCCATTACACAACATTATGTTATCGACTGAATCATGGCCCCAAGTGCCACATCCAGTCTTTTTAAACACTTCCAGTGATGGGGACTCCACCATTAGGGGTTAGTATTGTCAGAACAGTTGTTCAGACAGTGGAGGTTCAAGGAATGTTTTGACTCACAAGAGCTTTTGGCTCAACTGCTGTCCAAATCTACATCCAGGCCTGGATCCAGCTGCAGTAAGAATGGAGGGTAAAACTGAACAAGAGTATAAGAAAATGAAACAACAACACCACAAATCAGCAAGTCTGTTCAAGTCACAGAAACAATTTCTTACTGAAAATGGAGAAGTTCAAATAAGATGCCAAGAGACACTCCAGAACCAAAAATTGTCCACAAACACAATTTCTGCTTTCAGAATCCTTCTTTCTACTTCAATGGTGGCTACAGAGAGGCAGAGGAAGTGCAAGAGTGCATTAACATAAATGAACAGCTAGGTTTAGATTCTTGGGGAAGAACTTCTGCCAAGCCAAAATTCACAGTCACACTTTGCTCCCATTAAATTAGTGGTAGCTAGGAAGATGAGGAGGGACTCAAATCATCACTCCTCACTGTTCACTGTGGATGTACAGCTCTTTATGGGTGCTTCTAAGCATGCTCATGAAACCCTTATTTTCATTTTTTATTTTATACCTTCTGAAATAGGTATATTACACCAAAACAAGTACTAGGAGCCAGTTTCAGTGTTTGAACACCCTCTCAGCAAAGAACTGTTTCCTAAGATCTAGTCTGAATGTTCCGTAAGGCAGCTTAGAACTGTTCCCATACACACTGGCTCTGGATACCAGGGAGAAGAGATCAGCAGTTCCTTCTCTACTTTGTCAAGTGCCAAATGAAAACTGTGAGTGTTGGAGTGCTGTTTTTCTCCTGAAATACACCTTCTCCCAAGGGCACCTCAGAAATATCACTTATACTCAGAATACTGTTGAAAGCTTTGAAGGATGGACATCAGAGTCTATTGCACACTGAGGCTCTTTGCTGTCCTTGGCCACCTGGATTTCCTAGGTTGTACATCCCTGAGAGGTCTCTTTCCAGCTTTCTCCTCTTCCTCACTGGCTCCCCGTCTCTCCCCTCTTCACAGGCTGCCTTTAGCTTTCTCTGTGCTTGTGAAGAGTCTGGCAATATTTCCATCCAATAGCACTGTTAAAGCAGTGAAGGCATGATCAACACGAACCAATTCTGCTCTTTATCAAAGCTAGCTCCTTTAAACTTCTCTCTTCAGAGAAGCAAATAGAGGCACCTGCAATAGAAATGTGTCAGTGAACACATGGCAAGGACCTACCTGCCCAGTTGCTGCCTCAGCTCTGAAAGACAGATTCCTTTGGATGGTTTTGCTCAGCTTAGCGAGGCTCAGCTCAGTCAGTTCTGTTAGGATCACCACACAAAGTGTGACAGCCAACTTGCATCATCTTTACCCTGCACTTCTGCAGAACTGCAGGCTGGTGGATGACCATCTGCATACTTTGGCTGTCTGTGATGCTAATTAGCTGGGATTGCTATTCAGGCTGACAAATTTTATGAAGGATTCTGCTTTCCATCAAGTCATTCTTTGTTCAGCACTGAGAGCATGATAATTAAGTAGCAGTAACTGGCTCTGAATGAGTATAATTCATAGGAATTATTTCTAATAAACAAGCAACCTAGAATGTACTTTGAAAAAAGCCCCAAAAAACAGTTCTTTAAAACAGATTCTCTTACTCTTGTGCTGCATCCACTCTCTCTGACACACCCTAATCAGAAAAAAGCAGAGAAGGTCGATGATCTATGAGGTCTCTTCCAACTTTGGTGATACTGTGATACTGTATTAGGATATTTCAACATTCCTGTTCTGTTAGCTTTATTAGGGGGTGTCAAACATACTAAGATTATATACCTGCTTCTTCTTAAATAAATTACATGCTCTAGGAACACATGGACTGAAGAAACAAGAACGGTGGGAGGTCTTACATGACGTCGGTGGAGGTCTTACACTAACAGTACATATTCAGTAATCAATTTATCACAAACTGCATCATACGCTGAAAACTAGCATTTGTTTTGTGTGATTGAAGTACTTACCAGAAGATGTAGTAGAATTGCTCAGTAGCAGATACAAAGGGGACTTTTAGCTCCAGCCAGTTTCCAATAAATACACAATAAATAACCGGGAAGCGCAGAACTGACTGACTGCTGATTGAAGGTGGTCGGCATAGGCACAGAGTTTAACAAGACAAAATACCTTCTGCATGTGTTGTGCCGTGACAATTTCAGTGTCACACAAATTTCAGTGGCCATGTAATGATCATCCATTATATGATAAATGCTGGTGTTCTGTGCAAACTTCAACAGACCGACACTATGAGATGGTGGGAAAGAATCCTTCATGGTCTATGGCATCTATGAACTCTAGAAGTGGATTTTAGGTTTTTTTCTGGAAGGCACTTGTTTAAATAGAATTGCAATTTAAGGACATTATGTCAAAGATTGTGCTTTTATGAGCTTTAGAGGGATAGTAGATCTACTGACTTCTTCAATCCTCTTCCCAGCTCCTGGGGGAGATGGAAGAGAGAGGAAAAGGTAGAGGAAAAAAAAGTGTTTAATTTCTTTATACTTTTCCTCTATGCAAGTATTTTGGGACTTTAAATCAGAGAATGCATCATCAGTTATCCTTCACCTCATTAGATGGGTTCTCAAAGGATTGCTTTGTTCTGCAGAACACATTGTGTTTTCCACCTTCCTTAGTGAACTGCCAAATATTTTTGTTTATCACAAGACTGGAATATACAAATACAAATGTTGCATTTAGGGAAAAAAAAAAAGAGGGGAAAAACCCTCCAACCACCTGATAGTTCCCAATGGCTATTGTGTTTCTCTGAAACACCATGCCCCATGAGCTGTTGAACAGACTGTCTGGAGATCACCCAGCCCAGTCCTCTCAACATGGTCATCTACTGCAGGCTGCTCAGTGTCATGCTGTCAGATTTCAAATATATCCAAGGACTAAGTCTATGTTTTCAAACTAGAGAAGAGTAGATCTAGATTGGATGTTAGGAACAATTTCTTTACCATGACAGCAGTGGAACACTGGAACAGGTTGCCTAGAGTGGCGATTGAAGCCCCATCGCTGGAGATAAACAAGTTGAGGGTCGACAGGGCTCTGGGCAACCTGATTTAGTTGAGAATGTCCTGATGACCTTTAGAGCTCCCTTCCAACCCAAGCCATTCTTAATTCTATGATCTTGCCCTGTGCCACCTTTTCTTGCAGTACCTCACATCTTCCCTAAGTTTCAATAGTCCAAGTAAACAGAAGAGTTCCTAGCCTTATTTTACACATGTAATGAAGTGAAGAACTAAAAGCTCAGTCCATCTTCAATTCTAAAGATAAGGGAAGCACTTCCATTTATTTTGATGGAATATAGACAAGGCACTTCTTTAAATTAAAAGAGCTTTCCTCTCAATGAACGACAAAAATTACCATAGATAGCATGATTGATGTCCGTCTGAGTCTGCTGGAAGGGATTAAATGTCTGGCAAAGCACAGTACTTGATCAAGAGGTAGTCCTTCACTGGTGGGCCTGAGTTGATGGCCTGTTCCAACTTCATTTTACTGTCAGGACCCACAAACCACTCCTGGTCAGGTAGAAAAAAACACAACAAAACAGCACAGAAGGATATGATTTTAAACATGGTTAAGAATGGTTGAGTAGAGTAAAACAACTAGAAAAAGAGCTAGTTTACACTGTGCATAGCCCTCAAATTTTGATACCTGAGAGACAGCTAAAGTGCTTATGCTTTTGATACACTTTTATTACACCCTAGGTTTCACACAGCTGTATGTCCTTCAACTGCACATCATTCACACAATGTATGTCCAACTGCACATTAAGATGCATTTGAAATTAGTGTCCATCAGCCTCTGTAGGTGACACTTAGAATGGAAGCAAGACTCTACTTTCATGTTTAACTAGAAAATTCCTTAAGCTTCCTGTGGACGTCTGAGAATCTGAGATGGTTCCTGCCCTTGCAACCCAAGCAGCTGTAGTGTGTAAGCAGCTTGCTGCACCAACTAGTGGAAGACTGCACTGGATATTATTACTTAACAGGGACTGGAAGACACGACTGTGGGTTCCAAGCACAAACACAGTTGATCAAAGAAGATGGGGAGAACAAGCTGTGTGAAGAAAATGTTTCCTTTTATTCCTTTATTCAGCAAGCTCTTGGGGAATTCTTTTTGATTGCTTGGGGCTAGCACTTGATTCAAAAAAGCCCACAGAGTCTTTTGTTATCAGGTTTATTTTAACCAGCATTTTTCCTCCACATTACTCCAAATGCTTTATTATCTATTTTTATTAAGCATTACAATGAGAAGGTAACACTGATTATGCCTCTTCTATGCAGTGCAAATTAGAATGGCTTCATGCATTGTAATGTGCTCATTCTGCTGGTCCTCCTGCAGTGGCTGAGGCTCTGCAGATGAGGGTAGCTGAGGTTAGTAACTTTTTCTCCTATTTGCAGTTTGATCTGCATTGTTACAGAAAGCTGGAGTGATGGTTGCTATAAAAAGGAGTCAAGCACCAAGCAGACTGATACCTAAGTAGAAGTAAAGTTTACGAAGTCTTATATTACCATATTAATGACTGCTCAGGAGGGGATTCAAAATGTCACGGCCTGAGAATTAGAAGAGCAGCAGGGTAGACACTCCACTGATTTTTATAGCACCTGTGGCCCCCATGACAAAACATGCTTTTACTGCAGGAAGAACCTGACCTACAGTCCCCTTGAAATAAGTTTTCAGGAATGTGTTTGATGGTTTTGACAAGTTGTATCTTCCAGTGATGTATCTTCTTAGCTTCCCACTGCAATCTTCAAATCTTCAACAGATTTGGGGATTCCCTAGCTGCAGCTAGGCGGGGCTGGCCGCCTTAGATTGCAAAGAAAGGGATCACAGATCACTTTGAAAAGGTTTTACTCACGTGTCTGTGCACTAGAATCTCTAATCAGTTCAGAGGAGGGGAAATCTGGTGAAATCTTAGTGAACAGGAAAACATATAACCTGTGAACGTGAAAAGAACACATGCAAATACGACACAGGCTGCAGTGCTTGCTGTTGCGGAGGGGAAAATTAATGTGAGATGATATTTTTCAAAATTAATATTGTTTATTAATTTTGCTATTCAGAACTCTCACCACCCCTGACCACTAATTTTAATAATATTTTGATTCTTACACGGTCATGGAAAGATTCTATGGATAATATCTACAGCGAATATAACCAGCAAAATAGATAAACATTACTTGAACTGGAAGAGACTGTTCCTGTGGTCAAATGCTGCTTGCTCACTAGATGGGCTCAAGCTCTTTCTGCTCTATGGCAGAAGGCAGTAGAGAATTACAAAGAGGCATTTAAGCATTTACTCACAAATTATTATTACTCACTCGTGGGGCTAGCCACAGCCCAGACAGTGCCCAAATGCTTTCAGGGGACTCTGACTTGTTGGATGTTGAGATTTGAATCTTCCTGGCTTCTGGGGAAAGGACACAGACAATCTCTGACCTTTTTCTCCTGGCTTCTTCTGGAGGATGGGTATATATGTCCAGGGATTCTAGGCAGGACCTTCAGGTGCAGAAGGCAGATGCTGTGCAGTCTCAGCATGATGTCACGCTGGCCACACAGGCCGATCACATGCAGACATCCAGGGTCTGCTCCTGGTAACTGGCGGCAGTGGAGTTTAGCAGGCAAGCAATAAGGCAGTGTGCAACAGCAGCAGGGCTGGGCACAGCAGAGAGAACAGGGCAAAGAGCAGGGAAGCAAAGCAAGGAAGCCAAAGCAGGTTGTTCACCTGCATATCTCCTTTTATCAGTGTGGGCTGAGGTTAATTGCCCTTTGGACACAGAATAGCCAATCAGGACGGCAGTTAGCCAAACCTTACCATATTAGGCAAAGCCACAGGCTGGCTTTTCCCTCATTTGGCCATGCACTAGGCAGGCACAAGCTAAGTGTGTGTACCTTATACCACAGGACCCTGGGAAGGCCAGACTCAGTGGCTACAGGATTTTTTTGTCCCATTTCCCACACTTGCCTCTCTGGTGGAGTGGAAAATCACACCTAGGGAAGGCAGGACATGTATAAGCCTATTTTGGGCCTATCAGGCCTACCACAACACTTACCATATTATCTGTATGTGTCAAGCTTTCTGCATCTGATTTTTGTAGAAATAAAAATGCTGCTTTCGTGGCTACAAGACTATCATTTCTCAAGGCAGTCACAAGAGAGGTTTCTGCTTTTCCTTCTACATTTGCTTAGCTGTTGATAGAGCTCCCTTTTCTCAAGTAAATTGTCATATATGCTCAATAAAGTCAGAAAAACCTCTTAAAAACATTTTGCTCAGAAACAAGTGAATAAGGTGATGTCTTGCCACCATGTTGCTCAGTGTTCCTCAGTATATGTGGGTGGATCCAATTTCTGCAGCAAATCATAGTCTCAGTTTATCAAGGTCAGGCTTCATTTGCATGTATTTTCTGAAACTTTGCCTCTTGAAAGATTTAAATTCAAAACTCTTTTGGGAGTCTGAAGTAAATACACAGCTTCCAAGCCAAATGGTTTTGTTTTTCAACATGATCTTCATATTTTATAGATATTATATACCTGATAGGTCTTCATGATAAAACTGTGCCTTCACATCAGTAAGACTCTATTTCATAGAATCACAGAATGATATAGATGGGAAGTGACCTCTGGTGATCATCTAGTCCAATCTCCCCAGGGGTGGGACTTTACACTTGTCCTTGCTGAACTTCATGAGTCCTCTGCCCAACTCTCCAGCCTGACCAGGTCTCACTAAACAGCAACATATAGCCTTCTGGTGTGTCAGCCACTCCTCCCAGTTTTGTACCACTACTGAACTTGTTCAGGGTATGCTCCTTACCTTCATTGAGGTCACCAATGAAGATGTTCAACAAATCTGCTTCTTTGTCCTTTTCATTACACCACTCTCATCAGAGAATGATAGAAGGGTAGGAGTTGGAAGTGACCTCCAGAGATCGAGTCAAAGCCTCCCTGCCACAGCAGGATCACCTAGGGCAGGTCACACAGTAATGAACCCAGACAGCTCTTGGAAGTGTCTGGAGACAGAGACGCCACAACTTCCCTAGGCAGCCTGTCTCGGTTCTCCATCACCCGTACAGTAGAGAAGTTTCTCCTCAAGTTGAGATAGAACTTCCTGCATTCCAGTTTGTAGCCATTGCCCCTTGACCTATCATAGGACACAATTGAAAAGAGACTAGTACCTTCCTCTTGATACCCATGCTTCAGATATTTAAAAACATGAATAAGATCCTTTCTCATTCTTCTCTTTTCCAAACTAAACAGTTCCAAGTCTCTCAGTCTTTCACCATAAGACAGATATTCCAGTTCTGTAATCATCCTTGTAGTCTTCTGTTGGACATCCTCTAATATATGCCTGAATCCATTGAACTAGTATTTATCATCTCCAATTTGGCATGTCCTCTTTGATATAATACAATTGCTGCTGGTTTATCATGGCATCTCATTTAATTTTGTATATTCAATCTATCACATGCCACTTGCTTGTAATCACATTTTGTGCTCCATTTTAATATATTCTGGGTCTGTTTGGCTGCTCTCTGAAAGCTGATTTTGAATATATTTTTATTTCAAAGCCTTGTACACTACAATGTCTCACACATAGTATTTTCATATTTCTCTTTAAAAATCAGTATAAATAAATGTATTTTAAAAGCCAGGCTCTTAGCTTCCCTTTGGCTGTGTCACTGTCAGCCTGGTCTCACTTCTGGTGCCTACTCAATCTGAGTGAGCAACAAGATGTGAAAGGCTGAAAAAAGGTCTCATATTTTGACACTAGACATTTTCCTGCTCTGTTTTAGCAAGGAATAGAATAGGAGCCTGTGTGTCTGATTTTGAAAGGCTCCCATGTGTGTTGAGGAAGAACTATGATACTGGGAATGTAGCCAGACCTAATGGTCAAGGAGAATGGAGCAATTACTGCTCCCATTGGCTCCTGCTCATGCCACTGTTGACATTGTCTTCTTTTCTGTGGGAAGCGCAGGAAAGAAAGAAGAAAGCTTTCAGGTGCAATGTAGAGTTTGATGCTGGCACATTAATATGTGAGCCAAACTTATTGTTCCTTCTGTAATGAGAGTTGGAGTTCAGCTACCTACAGGAGATTTTCAGCTATTCCTGAATCTTTCTGGTCTTTCCTATCTGATTGTTAATACAGTTGCAATTGCTCAGGGCAACTTGGAGTCATTATCTGAAGTCACCCTCTGCTTCATCAAAGACCACTAGCAAGAAATTCTTGATGCCATGAGAGCCATGCCTTAAAAAATACCCAATGTATTGTAGTTTGTGCTGTTATTCAAGTAAGTTTAGTACTGGAAAGCTTCAGATGGGTAGATGCAAGCCATAAAAGGTATCAACTCATTGCTTCAGATGGGTAGATGCAAGCCATAAAAGTTATCAACTCATTTATTTACTCAGTAAAAGCACTCTGATGTTTACTAAAGTGCTTTCCCTAGAAACTTTCGACATCTGGTATTCTTGGTGGAAACACCTTGAGTAGGTCATCTGCCCTCCAGAATTTGTTGGCATTTGGACACAAAGTGAAACTGATTTGTTTACACCATTTTCCCCAAAATTTGGTTTATAGAGAAAAGTGCTGTAATAAAAATAAATTTCCATAATATTTTCAAGTAAAAAACTAGAAGAAAATGTTTTCTTGAATTGTGGTGAAGTCACATCTGACATGAAATGGAAAGCAGAAGAGAGAAGAGGAAATATCTGAACAGGAAAATATGATCTATAAAACTATGGAATAATCTGCCAGAAAATATTAGTCCTGGTACCTCCATGATGGAAATCAGATTTGACAAACAATCATTAGAGCTCTGCTGTGTAAATAAACCCTTCTCTGACCTTGGGGGATGTAGTAAGCCTCAGACTGAGGATACTATGAAGGCATTATGTGCAAGCTCCATTTTCAGGCACCTTTTTGAATTTCTAAATTTATATGATGGATTGTGGAAATAGCTGCATATGGTTGAGATTTGGTAGTTTTTTCAACCTCTTTCATTTTATGGACATTTCATAGTGAGGTGGAAAACAACAATGTTATTTTATATTAACACAGTGCTTTCTAAACTGGGGAGGGGACAGGCTCTTCTCAGTTGCATCCTGTGATACGGGAAGGTGCGGTGGATATAGATTACAGCACAGGAAGCTCCATGTCAACATGAGGAAGAACTTTCCTGCAAGGGTCATGGAGGACTGGAACAGGCTCCCCAGAGAGGCTGTGAAGTCTCCTTTTCCAGAGACTTTCAAGACATGTCTGGATGTGCTCCTGTGTGTTGCCTTAAGGGTGACGAGGCTGGTGAGAGACCTCAAGCACAAGCCCTATGAGGAGAGGCTGAGGGAGCTGGGATTGTTTAGCCTGGAGAAGAGGAGGCTCAGGGGTGACCTTATTGCTGTCTACAACTACCTGAGGGGTGGTTGTGGCCAGGAGGAGGTTGCTCTCTTCTCTCAGGTGGACAGTGCCAGAACAAGAGGACACAGCCTCAGGCTGCACCAGGGGAAATTTAGGCTCGAGGTGAGGAGAAAGTTCTTCACTGAGAGAGTCATTGGACACTGGAATGGGCTGCCCGGGGAGGTGGTGGAGTCGCCGTCCCTGGGGCTGTTCAAGGCAAGATTGGATGTGGCACTTGATGCCATGATCTGGCCTTGAGCTCTGTGTTAAAGGGTTGGACTTGATGATCTGTGAGGTCTTTTCCAACCCTGATGATACTGTGATACTGTGTGTGTGAAATTCTATCATCCTGCTCTGGCAGAGAGGTTGGACTCCAGAGGTCCCTTCCAACCCCTAACATCCTGTGATCCTAATCTGTTTCTCTGTTCTGTAACTTAATTCTGTACTTTGTCAGTGTATATATAATTTAGTTTTTTGGTTGGTTGGTTTTGTTTCTTTGTTTATTTTAACAACTGAATTTATGTAAAAACCAGGAGACAATACATGATAAAAAGAAACCCTCCAGGAAGCTCAGATCATTGTTCTGCAATGTTAGAGTTGTCAAAGGGGAAGGCAATCATTTGTATGAAGAATTACTTTTTCCACAGAGTTTAAAACCAGGTATGATAAACAATGTATAGGTATTGGATTATGTAAATACTTGCTCATAAAGAAATATGTAGTTAGAGTAACATTTTAGTGAAAGGGCTCCATTGGGACCTCACCCAGCTGTGGAGTAGGATAGTTGTTGGGGATGAAAAAAAAGGATCTAAAAAGCCAAAGGAAACCTGAAGAATTATCTGTATAGCATAAATCAGGTAGGACAGATGCCTTCTCTACTGGATTTAACATCTTACTTGAAGAGGAGAGGAAACCTGGTTTTAAGGGCATAGTGCAAAGAAAACAGGAATGCTTTGTACATTTTGAAGGGAAAAAGGTATCACTGGGAGAGAGATGCAGTTCTAGGACATACCTAAGTAATATAGATAGAAGATATTGTGGTTTAATTGTCTTCTCTTTGGTTACAGATGAAAAATAAACTCTCAAGTCTTGAGACTATGTCTCTTCTATAACTTGGCTATTGTGATGAAATGTTTAGTAGCACACAAATGAAATAATTTGAGAACTTCTTGGATAAACTTGGGCCATCACAAGCTTAAAAAGACTTTCAGAAACTCTGAATGGCACTTTTTTTGTTGTGCTGTTGAGGGAGCTATTAGTAACTCATCTTTCCAGCTGTTTCCCTTCCTTCAAACTGAAAGGATAACTTCATTAAATAGCCTAATAACTGCTTCATCTAGAAACCTTATATTAGCCAGATTGTCTGTGAGTAACCTTACATTCAACCAAAAAGATGAAAAGTAGGGACCATTCTGCATCTACCTCCTCTTACATGTTTGCTGAGGTGCAGGGGGACATAGGAGGATAGTCAATCACAGACAAAGGTTAAATTGGACACTGGACAGGTCAGTCCATGAACATCTAGCAGTCATAAAACTTTCCTTTAGCTTCCCCAAAATACAAGGAAGTAGCTGTCAGCAGCTGAAAACAAAATTCCTCAGTCTTTAATCCATCCGCAAGTACTTATCATCTAACCTCATGTTTGTCAGTCCCTATTTGGATATCATCTTTTCTTCCCTAGTATTTCTGGCTTTCAGTACCTTCATTCTAATTATTGTGGATCCTCTGCCCAGTCAGTTCCACCTTCCATTGGAACAGCTTCCCAGCACCTTTCTCCATCCACCTTTAATATCCTCTTGCTGGCTTTTAAGTTTCTAAACCAAAATCGAGTTACCAGCTTTTCTCTTCTTGCTAGTCTGTCTCATTTCCCCTTCTATTTTGCAGGTGTCCATTTTTCTGCTTAGACAACCTCCATTTAAATCTCCCCAACAACATGAAACTATGACCAGTTTTCTTCCCTCAACATCACCTCCCCTATAGGTATTGTGATGCTCTCTGCTGTACATACTCTGTTTCAGCAATCAACTCCAGGTAGCATCAGCCAAGCAGAACATACATTGCAAGTTTTGAAAGCTGCAAAGTGGCTGTGCTAGTTTGAAGCAAGCTAGAATGTTTTGGTAACAGAACTAGATAATGGGCAGTGAAATGAAAACAATTGATGTCAACTTCTCTCACAGTCTTGCTGAGAACTCTGGGAAGAAGAAGAAAACATTCTCCATTTTGTTTCTCACTCTTGCTTTTGCCTTAGACCTGGTCACATCTCATTAACCCTGCTCCTACTAACCTTGCCCCCTAACCTCTTGGCTGCACCTCTCTTCTTCCTGAGAACTGGGGTAAGGTTAAGAGGGCCGGGGGGAGGTGTTGGGGTGGTTTGAGAGCCCCTCCTGGGGACTCAGGTTTCTGGGAGGGGAGTTGTGTTTTTGTATTGTTTATCCTTTGTATATTTCTGTATATAACTGTATATAACTGTATATATTGTAAATAGCTGCTTGTAAATTCTGCTAGCTGTAAATAAATTGCTTCATCTATATTCCCAGGGTCTGTCTGAGTTAGCTGGGGCAAATACAAAAGTGTGGGGGGGCGGGGTAACCCCCAAACCATCACAGTGGCCAAATGTGGGTAGACACTGGCAACACAAAGCAAGTCATGAGATGGAGAGAAAATTTCAAATTAGAATTTACCTGAGTTGTTTTAGTAGAGGCTGACAACACACTTCTCCCCTAATTTTCTTCTCCAAAACCCAAATTTCTGGTAATTTCAGACCAAATGCAATGCCAAGCAGAAGCTTCCCTGAAATTTCAGTTCATGACTGAAGTTACAAACCTATGTGCACTGGAAAATATAGCAAGAAGGTGATGTGAAGAGTTACAGGCATTGAAGTAACATCTCTGAAGAGTAACTGTTGTTCCAGGCTGCTTAATCTCACAAGGTATTTATAAGTGTCTAAACTAAGTCATGAAATGTCACTTCTATTCCAGCCAGTCAGACAAATATTTAGTGCATTTGTTCCTAAAATCTGGATTGTGAGACTGTGAGGGGCTGGTCCATGGTTCTTGCATTTGGTAAATGTATTTTGGTATATAATATGTTTTTTTTTCTGATAGTTTTGATGTATTTAACATGTCACCTGCAATCCCCACTAATTGTAAACATTAGATACAAGTTAATGTTGAATGTAGATTTGATTGACCTCAACTCATTGATGGTTTGTGGACTGGTAAGTGTTCTTTCTTCTTTATTTAGGGATAAAAAACTGGTCAGAACAGACATAAAGAATAAATCTGAAATCTGTTTTAAAGGCAGCTATTTCCCATCCTCTCTGTCTCTCAGGAAGGGTGGCAAAAAATGCAGTTCAAGAGATCAGCACATTCCCACATATGCAGTTGGAGATGGCAGTGATGAAGCACTTTTGGCACCAGGCATCTTCTCAAAGCTCTCCTCAGACACCTCAGCTCAGTAAGGACCACTCTTCTGGCTCCAAATAAGTGATTTTGCCTGATCTCACTCCTCTTCTGCTTTTCTAATCACATGTGAACTTGCCAACTCATTATCAGCCGCACTAATAGATGACCATTTTCCAAGGGTGTTACACCAAAACTCACATTCTAAGATTTAAGGACTGCTATTTTTGAAAAACATGGATCAGAACTTTCAGAATGTTAACTATAAGATAAATTTTAAGCATTTATTTGTCTTTGAAGGACTCCACTACAGTCATCCACTGCCAAGGCTGAACACTATCAGCCCCAAGTACTTGGTCACCCTGTGCAGAGAATGGGAAGGATAAGGAACTGAAGACTGATGCTCCAGAAGCTGGCAGGCAGGAAGACTCTGTGAAGCATTGTGCAGAAATGTCAAGAGCAGCAGATCTGCAGTGATTATCTTAACAACAGGCTCTGTTATCCAATTATCCTTCAACTCAAAAGAGAATTAATTTCTCAAATTTCTAAGGCTTCCCTCACAGGCAGAACAAAACATGAATTATAGAAGTCTGGACTCCAGCACAATGAGCCATGTTGCCCCAGACTCCTGAGAAAACACCATTAAGTTGCCAATTAGATGAAACAAATGAAAATATTTTGATGTGGCTACTCTGACCCTCCTCAGACAGGATATCAGATGCATCTGGCTAAATCTGCAATAACAAAAATGGGTCCCAAAGAGCTAATCCAACACAGACATGTCCAAAGCCTTGGTTAGCTGCAATCTCCAGCCTGGCTTCACTTACGGGGCCAGACACAGGACTCTGCCTGCACTCCTGACTGCCTCCACTAGTGCCCTGCTAACCTGGATCCTGCTTTTGGCTTTTTTTATCTACATGATCAATGCAGGGCTCAACGAGACAGACCTGAGTGAATCCTGATCTTCCTGACTCTTTCCCAGCTCTATTATGTGTGTATTACAAGCTCTTCTGCTGTTGTCCTTCCACATCATCTAGAAGATATGTCAGCTCATATTCTACATCCCCTATTGCACTTCAGCAAACTGAGTTTCAGGTAAAGGTGGAAGAAGTAGGAGAAAGGGAGGTATATGGTTTTTGTCACATGTGATGAAGCTTCTGCAAGAGTAGAATGAGCAGGTTTTGAGGAAGAAAGAGGAAATGTACCTAGAGCCCACTTCACAGCCAAACCTTTCTTAACTAAAAAATGAGTTTTCTCTCTCCTGAGGGATGCTTTTTTCCAAATTAGATATTCAGTCAAGTTTTTGTGCTAACAATGGCTTCCAAATACACTTTCTGAGGCACCAGAATAAACTCTTTTTATGGATGTAGCAGAGTGGTTGTTTAATGGAGTCTCTTTCGAGACTCCAGAGAGCAGGCAATTGCTGCATACTAAAAGCATCTCAGAGATGCTGGGGATGAACAAAGAAGTACAAGTCCCAGGGAACAGACTCAAAGAGAAACTTGTCACATACTCAGGGGTTTTGTTGTCACTGTCTCACCATTTTCAGGTGGAAGATATTTCCTCCCTTGGCAATGCGAGGCCCAGAAACAGAAGTGGTCATACTGGACAGTATGTAGCTGTGGATTCTATTTATAGTTTTTATAGAAAATGAATCTGCATTGGCAAGTAAGAATTTCAGATGCTGGCAGGCAGAGTCTATAAACATCTTGTCTAGTGACTCACAGCAGAAAGGCTGCTCTCCAGAGGGGCAACCATAACCCTATTAAGGGATCTTGCCTCATGCAAACTGTTATAGCTTTTTCTTTCTCAAAATGTTTCTTATTAGGAGCTCAATTCTGAGTCAGAGGAAGGTTTCATTGCTCGTCCACATGGGATAAGGAAATATTTGCCATCTCTCACCAGCATAATATAAGTAGTTTTATCTCTGTTTATTCCCTGTTACTGTCTGTTGGCAGGGGGAAGGATGGGGAGGCAGAGAGGTGCACTAATTTCTTTAGAGTTCTTCAAATACTTCCCAAAACTCTACTGAACAGAAATGTCAGGCTGTTATTGCATTATATTGATTTAGTTGGGGCAATTAAGAAGGCAGGAATTACAAAATATGCATTTATTTTATTAAAAAAAAACACACCCACAAACTATATACAATTGAGTTAAATTTGGGTTCTAATTTGGTCAGGAAAAGCTTCATGAGGATGTTTATGAGCAATTAATTCATTTAGGAGAATCAGAAAGTTGGAAAAGTGTAGCCATGAAATGGCTTTGCCTCACTTACCAGTAGGCAGCCTGGAGCCCAAGTCTGTTCTACTCATGGTGGAGGAGTAGAAACTTCGAGGTAGCCCCTAGTTCCTTTGCGGCAGTGCTGGAACTGCTCAGCATCTTGATAGCCATTAAGAGGCTTCTAGGTCTTCTCAGGCTCTAACAGGATGCTGGAAAAGAGGCAGACAATTTCTGATCTGATCCTGAATCCCTCTTGGCACAGAGGTTTGCAGAGGTGCAGGCAGGATCTCTTGCAGATGTGCAGAGAGCACGATGTCAGTGGCACTTCTTGTCACATCGCGAGGCACCTAATGCCTTCTCCTGGGAAACTTGAGGCACTTAAGTTTCCAGGTAGTTCAAGCCCAAACCATCAGGGCTAAGCTGGTCTGAAGCATGAGGCAGAGCAGCACACACTGAGGCAGAGCAATGAGGCAGAGGCAGCACAACTCCTATGCAGCATAGCTTAATTTGTATTATTTGCCCATGTGTAATGGTTCCTTTGGCCACAGGTTCACCACTCAGAACGGCATGTGCAAAACTGACTGCATTAGGTGAAACCAGGGCTTATTTACCTTTATTTGGGCAAGATACTAACAAGTACCTGTTTATCACTTTGGGAGGTGACATAACGGCCCAAACCTTTGTTTTCTTCCTGTCCTTGCTTCCCTCATCAGCAGAAGGGTAGGGCAAGCCAGGACACAGTTTAGCAATGCATGAAGACATTTAGAGAGAGCTATGTAGATATGTAGAAAGGACATTTCGATTTCTGCTTGTAAATATATCCTTTTAACTCTGCTTACTTGATGATATTGAGTTTCTATTCAGGGCAGTTGGAGAAAGAATCTTGGAAAATGAAAAAAATATTTTTTTTTACAACACAAAATTCCACCAAAACTTAAGTTTCACAATATTATATGATTTCCCAATCTTTTTTTTTTCCTCTGTGATGGTTTGGGCTCTTACCCGCCCCCCCACACTTTTGGAATTGCCCCAGCTAACTCAGAAGGCCTCTGGGAATATAAATGAAGCTATTTATTTACAGCAGCATAATATACAAGCAGCTATTTACAATATATACAGTTATATACAGAAATATACTAAGGATAAACAATGGTAACCAGCAATAGAACAAGGGGACACAGTCTCAAGTTGTGCCAGGGGAGGTATAGGCTGGATGTTAGGAAGAAGTTCTTCACAGAGAGAGTGATTTCCCATTGGAATGGGCTGCCCAGGGAGGTGGTGGAGGCACCGTCCCTGGGGGTCTTCAAGAAAAGAGTGGATGAGGCACTTAGTGCCATGGTCTAGTTGATTGGACAGGGCTGGGTGATAGGTTGGACTGGATGATCTTGGAGATCTCTTCCAACCTGGTTGATTCTATGATTTTATGATTCTACAGAAGCACAGCTCCCCCCCTCAGAAACCTGAGTCCCCAGGAGGGGCTCTCAACCACCCCAGCACCTTCCTACCCCTCTCAACCTTACCCAAATCCTCAGAAAGAAGAGAGGTGCAGCCAAAAGGTTAAAAAGGAAGGTTAGTGGCAGTGAGGTTAAGGAGATGTGGCTAGGTCTGAAGACAAAGGCAGAGTGAGAGACAAAATGTTATCTAATTGTTTTCTTCTTCTTCCCAGAGTTCTCAGTGGGACTGTGAGAGAAGAGACACAACCATGCTTACTTTTTCACTGCCCATTATCTAGTTCTTTTCACCAAAACATTCTACCCTGCTTCAAACTAGCACATCCTCTTTCCTTACTTAGTCAGTAAGTATAAAAAGCTGAGCTGATGTCTCCCACTGTCTTTCTAGTTATCCAAGTTACTCTACAAGTGCTCTGGCAAGATGAAAATGGTCTCTGCAGCCGCATAGAATCACAGAATGGTTTAGGTTGGAAGAGACCTTAAAGATCATCTAGTTCCAACTCCCCATCATAGGCAGGGACATCTCTCACTAGGATAGCTTGCTTAAGGCCTCATCTAAGCATACTATGTCTAAGGAAGAACCACTGCACACAGAACTAGAAAGTACAAGACATAGTTATCTCTTTCCCCGTGGTCAGTTTTGGTCCTGTTTTCCTGGGGAAAAAGTCAAGTATTGAGATTTGGATAATTCAGCCATGGTCAATTTAAATAGCTCTGTCTCATGAGTTGTTGCCATTAACCAGTATGCTGAGTGAAGAGCATCTGTGCTAGTCTGAAGCTAGCTAGAATGTTTTGGTGAGAAGGATGAGATCGCAGGCTGTGAAAGGAAAACAATGGTGATGCCTACTTTACTCATAGGCTTGCTGAGAGGTGTAAGAACAAGAGTATAAACACAGATAAGGTTTTCACCCTTTGGGCACTGCTTGAGCTCTGGGCTGCATTTTTTTTTCCTTTCTCTAACCTCACCCTCTGTCTCTCTGATTAATCCACTTGCTTCCTAACCCCCCTGGCTGACCCTCCATTCTTCCTTGGGGCAAAAGGTAACATCTGAGGTAAGGTAGGGCAGTGGGAGAAGGTACAGGGGCAATTGGGAGCCCTCCCTGGGGACTCAGGTTTCTGGGAGGGAAGCTGTGTTTCTGTATTACCTTTCACCTTTTATATTTCTGTCTATAACTGTATATACTGTAAATATTTGCTTGTATATTGTGCTAGCTGTAAATATAAGCTTCAATTTCCAGAGCTGGCTGAGTCTAGTCTGGGTGATTTCCAAAGTGTGTGGGGGGTGGATAACACCCAAACCATCACAGCATCTAAAGCCAGCAGTGAGGAGTGTTTTTCCTAAGACACAGATGTCTAGAGCTCTCAACTCAGGTTTCAGCTCTCTGCAGAACCTGCCTTTAAGACATGTTGAATGCCTGTTAGTATGAGGTGGGGTGTCACTCTATGTCCATGGTCTACTCTGTGGAGAAACAAAGCTATACTTCCTTGAGTGATTTAGTAGGATTTCCTGTTATAGTAACGGCCCTTTCATATCTATTTGTGCCCTGGTATGAACACCACAAAGTGCCACTATACTTTTTTCACATTTTACTAAAGAGATAACAAGAAGTTAGTTCCTATCACATAAGTTTCTGTAAACTTAATGTGCAATTTAAACAAAACCTTTTCCTCTCAAAACTCTTTGTCTAAATCAGCAGCTGATGATAGTACAGTAACTTCTATAAGTTCACCTCCTGACTATCATATTATCGAGTGTCTACAAAGCAAAATAAGAATTCTGCAGAGACTTTCATAATAAACTCTTGAACTGGAATAATCAATGCCCAAGGGAGTGACCCAGGCACCAGATTTTAATCCAAGATGTTTTGGAAAAGAGAGGAGCTTTGCTACTGCTTTTTACAAAACATGGCACATAGTCACCTCTTTGTGACACTTTAGCTCTTCAGGCTGGTGTTGAGGAGAACCAAAATATTTTTCTCCAACAAAGTATAGGAAGAACTTTTCAACCTTTTGTCTATCCACACCATATATGTCAACATAATGCTAGTTTTCAGCTATGTTACAATACGGAGTGTTCAGCCCACAGGAGACTTCGTTATTGGCAAACAAAATCCAGTCTAGGGCAAGAACTGCAGCATAATTTCTCTTCTCTGTTTCTCTGCAGTTAGGAGTAAACTGGAGAGGGAGGAGAGGGAGGAGAGGGAGGAGAGAGAGGGAGGGAAAATGCGTATTAGAGTTGTTCTAAAGTGCTTAGCTAGTTTTGCTTTCTCCTTGTCTTCTGTGGTGTGTTGATTATTGCCTCTTCTCCACCGTATGCACAGAAGCCTGCAGCAGGCAGAGGTGGGAGCTGGAGCTGTGCCTGCCTCGGTTCAGCGCATGTACTTGTGGGAGAAGTAACCAAAGGTTCTTGGTGGTACAGAAAAGCTAGTAAATTTTGGAGTTCGTGGAGGCTTCACAGATATGGTCTGACAGGACACCAAAAATGGCATGATTTGTGGAAGCTGGCAACATTCAAGGATTCCCTGAATACATGGACTGTTTTTATGTCAGGCCTTATAAACACTGTCCAAGAAGACGACAACGCCTTCGGCCCCAAGTTCTTATCTGAAAGCCAGCTGTAAAACGATGTGCAAAGTTTTTTGTGGAGGTTATTTTAGTTTCAAAACCGATGGCATTTTCATGCAAGTAGCAGCTGCTGCTATCCTGATCCTATGTGACCATTTCATTTTTCTCCTGCTTTTTTCTCTGGTTTAAAACAAGCTTTAGCCTTTCAAGGTAACAGGCATAAATTCAGAATTAATGCAACCAGAAGGTGAATCAAAAGTTGGATTATTTATTTACTCCTTGGGCTTGTCAGAATGGAAAATTGCATCATTGACCTCCATCTTTTCCTCAAGATTTTCATTCAGTCTCTGAGCAATTTTGTGCTAGCTTCTCTGAGCTGATGCTATCAATGTTGTATCAAAATTTACACAGTCTTTGAAAATAATTTTATGGGAATATTTCATCCTTGTACAGGTTCCTTTGTGTACATCTAGTCACATATTTTCAGATACTATCTCTTCATATGAAAGCCTGAGCATGAACTAAATATGGGACTGTTCTTTCATGGTTACTGTCCAAAAGCTCAGTCAAGAGATAACATATAGAACTTCTGGACGAAACATTGATTCTTACAGATCTACTGTCCTACAAAAAGTCATAGCAGTCATTTATGTGGTTTGCAGTATAAAGTTGCAAGAGCTAAGCTTAAAATAGACCAAAATGCATCCACTTTAGTTTCTTTCTCTTATATCTGCTATTAATTTTTTGAAAAGCACTGCTAAATAGTGACCATTTAAAATCAGGTATGCAGCAAGCATTGCACCAGACAATCAATAAGATTTGCTGCAAAACCCAAATGGCATCTAATTTTGAATGAAAAAAACAACAACAACAATGGATTAAGACAGTTTCCATCTATGATTGTGCTTGTAAATAAAAGTGTAGGTAAGCATTTAAGGAATTGCAATAGTAATAGAAACTGCAACAGTAAATGCTCTCACAGTTTGGTACTGTAAGACCTAGTCACCAAACTGCACTGCTGCTGACAAGTCAAAACTTCAATGTAGTTCCAGAAGTTCCCTCATCTCCTCATGAGTGCAATATCACTAACATGTCTAATTGTTACATCACTTCTATATTGATTTCTTTCCCTTCAACTCTCTTTCAGTTCTGTAGGAGGTCAATGTGTGTTTTGTCACTCTCCCTTATCATTTTTTTGTTCAGCATTTCCTGGTGAGAAGGATCCTAGTGCTTGTGTGGTCTGATAATAGCACCATATGGTGCAGCAAATGCTTCCACTCAACAGCCCCTGCTTACTACCTGGAAGCCTTCAGTGACCTATGTTTTCATGGCACTGCATTGCAGAATGGTGCTGTGTGACCACCTGAATGCAGGCTGTGCACTACAGCCTTCCATACCCTACTGCACACAGACAACATTCAGGCCAGAATCTCGTCAGTTTTAAGCCTGTTAAAAAATGTGTTGAACTACAGATTGTATTATTTACTTTTTTTTTTAGCATGAGAACTTATAGCCAAACATCCTGCAAATTTCTTGCTCTTCTTTCTAAAAGAGACATAATATCACCTATCTTTAAAGAAAGCTCTGCAACCTGGGGAGATAACTACACTATATGTCATTGACCATTGCTGCCTACAGTACTGCCTTCAGGCCAGATGTGCCCAGATCTTCAAGGTCTCTTCCAACCTGGTTGATTCTATGATTCTATGATTATCATTATGCATGCCAGATCAGCTGCCTTCCTAGAGGGAGAAGTGGGCTTCCAGTTCTTCCCTTCAGCAGTTTTAGAAACTGGGGAAAAAAGAAGGCATTAGAAAGAAAATTACTATTTTCAAGTGCTCTTGCTTGATTTTCCTCTGAGTCCTTAGCAGACTGAAGTGCAGCTCAACTCCTTGTGGTAGGTGATCAGCTTAGAGCTTTTCTTCATAAGGCCATATTCATAGAATGGTCCAGGCTGGAAGTGACCTCCAAAGGAAATCTAGTCCTTTCCCATCCCCCCCTGCAGTAAGCATGGGTATCCCCAACTAGACCATGTTGCCCAGAGTCCTGTCAAGCCTCTCCTTGAATATCTCCAGGGATGGGGTCCAAACCACCTCTGTGGGCAACCTGTTTCAGTGTTCCACCACCCTCATAGATCCCCTCTGTTGCTGAGTCCAGTCTGGGACTTCTCCAGTGCCTGCCCACAGTGTCAGTGGTCACAGTACCATGATCAGGAGAGTTTTGGTTCAATGCTATTGTTGTCAATTTCATTTTATTGTTATTACTTTCTTTAGAGATGTTTTAGTTTTCTTTTTCAATCCGTAACTCTCTCTCCCTTACTCCCTTTCTTTTCCACTTTGTGAAGGACAAGAGGTTGATAGGGAGCACCTGCCACTGGTCTAGAGGTCAACTCAACCCTAATCCTTGACATTTGTTTTTTTAATTCTGTTTGGAGGTGCCTGTGAAATCTGTCTAGAACTGAGACTAATTCTAGCACTTAAGACATTCCTGCCTCTGAAGTCAAATTAGGTAATCATAGAATCATAGAATCAACCAGGTTGGAAGAGACCTCCAAGATCATCCAGGCCAACCTAGCACCCAGCCCTAACCAATCAACTAGACCATGGCACTAAGTGCCTCATCCAGGCTTTTCTTGAAGACCCCCAGGGACGGTGCCTCCACCACCTCCCTGGGCAGCCCATTCCAATGGCAAATCACTCTCTCTGTGAAGAACTTCTTCCTAATATCCAGCCTATACCTACCCTGGCACAACTTGAGACTGTGTCCCCTTGTTCTATTGCTGCCTGCCTGGGAGAAGAGGCCACCCCCCACCTGGCTACAATGCCCCTTCAGGTAGTTGTAGACAGTAATAAGATCACCCCTGAGCCTCCTCTTCTCCAGGCTAAACAGGCCCAGATGTTTATAATCTGTCACTATCTTCCTGAAGATGGACTCTCATATATATTTGCTGGTAGTCTTGGGAGTCATGAGGTATGTACAATTAGAATAAAAGGAGAGGAGAAATCAGGCTTGTGCCACCTAACATTGTTGTCTTAATCTAAAATAAACATAAACTATTAAGAAGGGATGGACCAAAATCCAAGTAGTGAGCAAGAAATGTGCTCTTTGATCATCACTATGAGACTGAATCAGCAGCATAAAAGATGCCTATTGTGGTAAGCAGACAGGATCTAATGGGAGATCAAGAACTGTCTGTGCCTGATGCTGTACAAGTGCTTACCAAAAATGATCCACAAAGACCAGGTTTTCTTCCACTTCACATTTGTCAGGTGTAATTGTGTTGAACCAAAAGAGAGCATCGTAGCACTTGAACTATGATTCGTTTAATGGGGTGCTTCATGACATTTGTGGGGTATGTTCAGAAAGTTATTATCCTCACTTTGGTTAGACGACCAGCCAGTCTTGCTGCACCTGAATGCTATTTCTTAGTGTGACCTTTGAAAAACTGCCATCAGTGCTGTACTTGGGGGTGAACAGCTGGTGGGGAACAGGAGCTGAAATGCTAGATGGTTTCTAGTCAAACAGGGTAACTTCAAAATGTTAAAAGAAAGGAAGCATAAGAATCTGAAGGCCAATTAGTGAAGGAATTCATTGATAGATACAGCGAGAAAAGAGCCTGAGTATTTGTTGTTAGCCATTAAGCAGTATCTTACAAAAATGTTATCATTATTGTTCAGCTAACATCTCTATTTGGTGATGGGAACATAATGACCATTTCCATGACATCTGAAAGGTCAATAATTGGCACCAACAGCCAAATTCCACAGGGCTTTGTAACTATATTTGCCATTACCCTTTTTGTTTCTGTAATATGGGTAAATGTTGTATAAATTTCTTTCATTATTCTAGACCTCATTAAGATGAAACACAGTTATGGTAAGAATATGTCTTGGTTCTAGTTTAAATTTCCAGAGACTGAAATAAATTTGATAGAACTAATAACAATTTTTATAGAGTGCCCTTCCCTCTTCCCCCCTTCTTTCCCAAAAGAAAGGGATTAGATGGAGAGAGAGAAAAGGTAAGCACACTCAAATAAATCAATCTCACTCTGATTTGGAGGTTAAAAACAAAAGTTTAACAATAACTTAAAAAGGTATCTGAGGTAGGGAAGTTACAAAAGGTATAGGGAAGGGAAAGCAAATACAAAAGGTATAAATACAACCTGATTTTGATGGTGATGGTTTTGTCCACCTTGTGGGTGGTGGCCACGTGGTAAAACAAAGAGAAACCAGGAGCAGGATGGTGATGCTGGTGTGCAGGGAGCGAAGAGAGAGAGAAACAGGGAGTCCCCCTGCTTTTATGGATCTCTAGACAGGAAGGGGGAGTTGGCTAACCGTCACCTGGTAGTGTTCAGACCAACCCCTGGGGAGGGGTCAAGACCACCTAGGGTCAGGTTCAGGGTTACTCCCCCTGTAGTGTTAACCCTATATAGAATAATACACTGGGACATTTAGGAATAATGGTGACTTTTTAGAGTTACTGCTTTAACAAACTGTTCATTTGAAGCTGATGGAGTAAAGGCCATTTAGCTACTCAGTCCTGCAGGGTGGGTTATAAACAAAGCTTTTATGTTGGGGTTGGTAGAAACATGTTCCCCAGGAGACAATCTCACATAGAACAGTGTTTACAGCTGTCTGAAACAACCAAGGGGGAAAAAAAAAAAGAACAAAAGCAAAAAAACCCAAAACTCAAACCAAACAAAAAAACACAAAGAAAAAAAAAAAACAAAAAACAAATCAACCACCAAAAAAAAAAAACCAAACAAAAAACAAAACTAACAAAAAAAAAAAAGAAAAAATGAAGAAAAAAAAAAGTGTTCATTGATCATAACACTCAAAGAAATGGAAAATCTTTTGAGAGAGTTTAATTTAAGGGATCAAACACACCAGAAAAGAGGGACATTGCCTCGACTTCTCCAGGAATCTAACAGGCTGGGGCCAATACTGAAGATTAATGTACTGAAATTATCCCTTTTCCAGTTGTCGATTTGCTGCCCTATAACTGCAGCCAAAAGACCCAATTTAATGAACTCATGGGAGAAAAATAACCCTTATCTTAATTTTTGATTTACACACTCTCCCACCTCCCCCCATTCGTCTGGATGTAATTCAAGTTTCTGACTCACTTTGTTATCTGTGGCAGTGACTATCATGAGAATGTCTCTTTGCGGCTTGATATCATCAGGAATGTTGATGTGACCTTTCTCCTTTTTTCAGAGTACCCTATCTGCTGTGATGAACAGCTTTGCAACTGCCTTTATTGCTTTAGACTTTGTTTTTCACTTTTCTTGTTCTTTCTTATAAATGCAAAATGTTCCTTCAGCCGATATATTAAAAGCTTCAGATAAATAAGTACAGAAGCCTGCCCTGGTACCTGGTGTTATTCTTCCCCAGATATATATCTTGACGTTTTCCTTTTGTTGAATTTTGTGAGGACAGACCTCTTCAGGAACATGCTTGTCTAGCTAGCAGATGGAGCACTTTTGTTGTGGTTTGGGTTTTACCCATGCTCCCACCACCACCACTTTGAAAATCACCCAGACTAGACTCAGCTGGCTCTGGAAATTTGAATGAAGCTATTTATTTACAGCTTAGCTCAATATACAAGCAGATATTTACAGTACATACAGTTATATACACAAATATACAAGGTAAAAGGTAATACAGAAACACAACTCCCCTCTCAGAAACCTGAGTCCCCAGGACGGGCTCCCAACTGCCCTTCCACCTTCTCCCACTCCCCTACCTTACCTCAAATGATGTTTTGTGCCCCAAGGAAGAATGGAGGGTTGACCAAGGGGGTTAGGAAGCAGGTGGCTTAATCAGAGAGATGGAGGGTGAGATTAGAGAGAAAAATGCATCCCAGAGCTCAGGCAGAGACTCCCTTATCTATGTTTGGATTCTTGTTCTTATACATCTCAGCAAGCCTATGAGTGAACTAGACATCACCATTTGTTTCTCTTTCACAGCCTGTGGTCTAATCCTTCTCACCAAAACATTCTAGCTAGCTTCAGACTAGCACAACCTCGTACAGAACATAATGTAGAAGTGTCCCAAAAATCGCTTAGTAGAGCAAGTTGCTTCTCAACAACACAGGCCATGCCAAAGGGCGTGGTCCACATCACAAAGTAGATAGAACATCAGGGGCATCAATTGAGTTGGGAGTCTAGAAGGAGGATATGGCCACCTAAGATGGAGATTATAGGGAGTGTCTGGTGCTCCCAAAGTTGAGACTAATGGTGTCTTTCCTACTGGAAAGGTGTTCTGATTGAAGAGCTGCCTTGCCAGTTTAAGGACTTGCCAGAGGAGGTGAGCAGAGTTAGCTACATCCAGAAAGACTGATGGATTTTGTGCAGAGACCTTTTGGAGGCAAGTAACTGAACATGCATTGCACCAAAGGAAGGACAGCCAGAGGCTGTACTTGACTGAGTGATGGATGATAGAGATAGAGGAGGCTGGAGTCATGAGGCTTGGCAACAGAAGACGTCTCCTCCTCCACCTGCACACTGGTGGAAACAGATTCATAACCTGAGAAGTAACAAGGGAAACAAGCTTCACCACAAGAGGCTTCCAGTATGATGAAATTTGAACCAAGCATCTTCACTGAGAGGTGAGAGTGGCTGAAGATTCCCCCTTGTGAGGAACAAAAATGTTCACCTACCATCTAGCTATTATATCATAGAACACTTGGTTTATCTTGGGTGTCCACACCTGGGATGTTGTGAAGAGACTGACTGTTTATCCTCAATCTGTGGCTCCTTGTTGGTCATCCACTTGGACATCAGTGGTACTTCCAGGGGAGACCATGAGCACATCAATAATGACTAGAGGTTGCAGCACCAAGGGTAGAGATGAAAGGCAGAGGGACCAAGATTTTGTTCCCTTAATCACACTGGTGAAGTTAAAGGCTGGCTAGGAGCCAGCACTTCTAGCAAGATATCAGCCAGCTCTTTGGCTGGTGTCACAGGAATCACTATGGCTCTTATGTCCACAAGACCTTATTTGAAAAACACAGAATGCTGAGAAGTGGGATCTACCTGACAAAGTGAGGCAAAGTGTCCTCATTAAGAGTCTGGCCAAACTGATGAGAAGAGCTTTCAACTGTGACTGCTGAGGGATGATGATAATAGCCTGCAATTAAGGGTGGGGAAGGGAGAGCAGAACTAGTCAGTACATAAGGAGGGGTGGTGGGCACAAGAAAGTACTGAAGAGGCTAAAGCAGAGCCTTTCTGGAACACTTAGACATGAACACACTCAGCCAGAAAAACACAGAGGAGGAACAAGAGTTGGACACGAGGGCACAAAATTATCACAGCACTGCAACGATTGAGCTGTGCCAGGGTAGGAGGATGCCATGTCTAGATACTTAGATATTTCTAGATATCCAGAAAGTCACAGTGTTGAGAAATCCAAAGAGGCCAGCACTTCTTCTTCCTAATGGCATGGCATTATAGTTTCTTCAGTGGACTCTGTAATTCTTTAATTTGTGGGCACATAGGGTGAGGCTTGCTAGAATTCAGTACTGGCTAAGGAGAAAAAGGATCTGTTTTTTCAGATCAACCCAACACAGCAAAGTCTCTGAGCAGGCAGGGGAAAAGGACTTTCAGTGGAAACATTTCATGGAAAGCAAGCAGCAGTGTTGCCTTACACCTCTAAGTAGGCTAGTGACTGTGTATAGGCCGCCCTGTTAAAATAAATGATCTGTATTTCACTAAGTTTTGTGCAGCTGATTGTTTAAGACTCAGTTTTAAGGGCACACTGTCAGTCAGGCATCTATTTCCCATGTGCAGTGCAAGAAAGCTGGTCATGTCCAATGTAGTAAAACTTTCCTCAAACCTCTGCCTTGTTTCTCTGCTGATTGAGAATTTTTGTTAAAAAGACCCTCCCTGAAGGTGTCTACAATACGCAGAGATATGGTGCTGAGGGACATGGTTTAGCACTAGACTTGGTAGAATTGATAATAGTTGGACTTGATCTCAAAGGTCTTTTCCAACTGAAACAGTTCTATGTTGGTTGTGTAAGAGACACTTGCTGAAAGGAACAGTGTGTTTCTCAAATGCACAAAAGAAGGCTGTGTGCTAAAGGTTGTGCCACATCCTTTTCCTTGGCTTTTCAATGCAAAGCCAGGCAAATCTCATGAAACAGCACAACATATTTCTCAGAGTTGAGGAACGTGACTTTGCTATCAGAGCAGTCACAAGTAGAATGTACACAAGCCCTGGGAACATCTCAGAGAACAGAATTTATCAAGGGAACACAGGAGTCATAATAACTCCCACAGGAGCACCAATCAACATTTAAGTGTCCGTGTTGTGACTGACTAGTGCCGATGATGGAGTTTAAGCTTTTACTTTTCCATCCAAAATGCACAGCCCTTTGAAACTGAATTGGTCTCCTTATATGCAATAGGAATATTTCCTTTAATTTGCTTTTTCAACTTACCACTCTTTCCTGGAATGCTATTAATTGTGATCTCATGGTTTGTCTGTAACCATGTAAACTCTGTTTACATGAAATGGATATGGAAAAATTACTCAGATGATTTATCCTTTCCTGGCACATACTGTTCACAGGATAATGCTATGCAGAAAAAAAAATTGATAAGGTTGTCTTCTGCCTTATTTGCTACACATCCAACTTTCTGCAAAGTGACTAGAAAGAGACTATCCTTCTGGGCATCTGGACTGTTGCAAGAGCTGTGAGGGAGGTGGGCCACTCTTAGATTTGTTTTGCTGTTCTCATAGCAAATGCAAAGACAGATTTCTGTGAATGCTGTACATACCATGCAGAGTCTATGAGTCTCTCTGAATTCCTTGCTATTTATAATAGCTGATGATTATACTTAATTTTTCCCCCTGATGGTCCCAAAGGACATTGCAGACATCTGGTTGAACAGCAATCCCCAGATCAGCAACTGTTGCAATCCAGCTGCAGCCAAACTTAGGCTTGACAACTTAGCACTCAGAGGCAGTCAAAAATATGGCATCTTTAATCCTCAGACCAATGTTGTTGCTGCTGTCTACAATATGTTTTGCAGAACTTCTAGTATGTTTTCTAGGTTTTCTGACATTAGATACCACAATTGGAAGAGTAGCTCTGAAAATGAAAATGTCCAAAATTCAGAGAAGTGTGTCTGGAAGGCTGCCTTGCACCAAGAACCTGAAATGAGGCAGGCAGTTC
Organism: Pogoniulus pusillus; assembly: GCF_015220805.1. Taxonomy (NCBI): domain Eukaryota; kingdom Metazoa; phylum Chordata; class Aves; order Piciformes; family Lybiidae; genus Pogoniulus; species Pogoniulus pusillus. The sequence continues at coordinate 16,865,082 of NC_087266.1, forward strand.
ATCACTGGTCATTTGATAACCTGGGATGTGCTTCTAAAGAGAAAGAAGGCATCCTGAAGCATGCACCTGGTAGACAATGTTGGGTGGCCTTGTGTCCACTTATGAATTCTGTGATCTTTTATGTGACTCAGAATCTTACCTAGCAAAGGCTGTATTCAGCCTTGACTGAGTCTGTACTCTTAGAAAGTTGCCCTGTATTGCTTTCAAGTCTTCCAGTGACAACACTCACCCCACAGTGGCTGATGCGTTGTCCTAATTCATTAGACTGCTTTTTAAAAGGCACAGCACTTAATTTGGTTAATGTCTTCTTTCAGCCATGAGCAGACAATATACATCTTTCAGACAGTAAGTTTATGTGCATAAATCTGCTCCAATACTAAACTTTTAATATAAACTATTGATTTGCTTTATCTAGGGAGGAGAGCGAAGCAGGAGTCTGCCTCTTCTCCCCAGTAACAAGTGATACAAGAGGAAATGGTCTGAAATTGTGCCAGGACAGGTTTAGATTGGATATTAGAAAAAAAATTCTTTACCAAAATGGTGGTCAGGCCCAGGGAAAAGGTGTCCTTGGAGGTGTCAAAAAATGTGCAGATGTGGCACTTTGGGACACGATTTGATGGCCACAGTCGCATTAGCTTCATAGTTGGACTCGATGATCAGAAAGGTCTTATCTAACAGGGACAGTTCATGATTCTAGGGTTACAAATCTGGAAAGCTTTTTTGTTGTTAGAGACCTGATGCTAAATTAATTTAGCACTGTTGTGCTAGTTTGAAGCTAGCTAGAATGTTTTGGTGAGAAGAATTAGATTACAGGCTGTGAAAAGGAAACAGTGGTGATGTCTACTTCACTCACAGGCTTCCTGAGATGTATAAGAACAAGAACATAAATATAGATAACAGAGTCGCTCTTTGGGCTTTGTGGGCTGCACTTCTCTAACCTAACCAGCCATCTGTGTGACTAATCCATCTGCTTCATTACCCCCCTGGCCTACCCTCCAAACTTACCTTGAATACAAGGCAAGATCTTGGGTTAGTTAGAGGGGTCAGAGGAGGTGGAAGGGCATTTGGGGGCCCCTCCTGGGGACTCAGGTTTCTGGGAGGGCTGCTGTGTTTCTGTCTTACATTTTACCTTGAATATTTCTGTAAATATCTGCTTGTATATTGTGCTAAGCTGTAAATATAAGCTTCATTCCATTTCCAGAGCCACTGAGTCTAGTCTGGGTGATTTTCCAAAGTGTGGTGGGCAAGTAATGCCCAAAAACCATCACACTGTGAAAACCAATGTTTAACTTGTTTCCATGGCTAAAGCTCCTTCCTTTCCTGACATATTTGAACATTTTTTTTGGCATCTTTGACTGTATCTATATCAGCAAACTGAGGAGAGTCTGGCATTGGGCTCAAGCACATTGTCTGGCCATGTGCACTGTTAAGTTTTTAGCACTCTCTCTTGCATGGGTTTGACCGGAGCAAACTGATTTCCCCCCCAGTAGTCTGGTGGATACTGATATTTCAGAAGTCTGAAGGGGAATTCCACAGTGCATAGTTGTTTTGAAAGTCACTGGGATGCACTCAATGAGGGCACACTTCATCCAACCTACTACTCAGGGTGAGTTATAACGTAAACTTCTTCTACTTCTCTGTAGTTAAGAATTTACAATTTCTACACCAATGGCCTTGTGATACTGGTTTTTTTTTTCAAGTTCTATTTAAGCATAGCATCCCTGTTATGAACATTTTTACAGTCTCCTGTAGGTAAAAGAAATTGTGAAATTCACAGGGAAAAGTAGCTCTTAAGTGCAAAAGTATTTTGAAGGGTACCAAGTCACAGGCAATGACTTTTTTCAGGTGTCACTCATTTGTTATATCAACCACCAGGTTCATTTATTTTTTCTTGTCAGCTGAATGATTTTCTCAAACATGTACAACTGGTTTACATTCATGCAGTTTCCCACAGTATATGATGTTTGATATTCTTATATTGCATTCATATATTGCATATATGATGTTTGCTATTCATATATTGCATTGTTACACAGTAATTGGAATTTCTAGTTGCTGCCTCTAAAGTGTCTACTTAACCTGCAATATTTTACTTATACCTTATCCTTGCTACCTACATCATATAATTAGAATTGAAAACCTTGTATTTGCAAGTGCCCCCTGCCCAAGTATCTCAGAAAAGATTGGGTGCTGACTTTTCTAATGAAAGAGCAGCAAGATTTTTTTCTCTTAAAATGGTTTTTAAGATACTTATTCATAGGCACATAGCCTCTTTCTATATAAAGAAGCATTATCTTTAAAAAGAGTGCAGTACTCCTTCAACTACCCGTATATGTATGAAATCCAGGCTTATTAGACATACACACATACCTACCTGATGTTACCATTAAATACCTGCCAAGAATTCTATTTTGCCACCAATATATCATATTTTTAAAATGAAGTAGGTGTCTTATGCCTTCAGACACATCTTTTGGGTGATCTCACTTAGAAGAGGGTATGCTTAATGGTGTCCCTCAGGGATCTGTGCTGGGCCCCATCCTCTTTAACATCTTCATAGATGATCTGGATGAGGGCATCGAGTCAGTCATCAGCAAGTTTGCAGATGACACCAAGCTGGGGGCAGATGTGACTGAGTTGGAAGGCAGAAGGGCTCTGCAGCAGGACCTTGACTGCCTGGACAGATGGGCAGAGTCCAATGGGATGGGGTTCAATAGCTCCAAGTGCAGGGTGCTGCACTTTGGCCACAACAACCCCATGCAGAGATACAGGCTGGGGTCGGAGTGGCTGGAGAGCAGCCAGACAGAGAGGGATTTGGGGGTGCTGATTGATACCCGCCTGAACATGAGCCAGCAGTGTGCCCAGGTGGCCAAGAGAGCCAGTGGCATCCTGGCCTGCATCCGGAATGGTGTGGTCAGCAGGAGCAGGGAGGTCATTCTGCCCCTGGACTCTGCACTGGTTAGACCACACCTTGAGTACTGTGTTCAGTTCTGGGCCCCCCAATTTAGGAGGGACATTGAGATGCTTGAGCGTGTTCAGAGAAGGGCGATGAGGCTGGTGAGAGGCCTTGAGCACAGCCCTACGAGGAGAGGCTGAGGGAGCTGGGATTGGTTAGCCTGGAGAAGAGGAGGCTCAGGGATGACCTTATTGCTGTCTACAACTACCTGAGGGGTGGTTGTGGCCAGGAGGAGGTTGCTCTCTTCTCTCAGGTGGCCAGCACCAGAACGAGAGGACACAGCCTCAGGCTGCGCCAGGGGAAATTTAGGCTGGAGGTGAGGAGAAAGTTCTTCACTGAGAGAGTCATTGGACACTGGAATGGGCTGCCCGGGGAGGTGGTGGAGTCGCCGTCCCTGGGGCACTTCAAGGCAAGGTTGGATGTGGCACTTGGTGCCATGGTGTAGCCTTGAGCTCTGTGGTAAAGGGTTGGACTTGATGATCTGTGAGGTCTCTTCCAGCCCTGATGATACTGTGATACAACGACTCAGCCATTAATTTTGGACAGCTGCAGGATCTTGACTCTTCCCAGAAATATTGATCAGGCTCAACAGTGAAGCAGCAATACTGTCAACTTGCAGAAGGGAACCGGGAAAGCAAGGAGATGACTCAATGTGAGTTAGCTTCTGAGCGATCCAACTCTTTATTGAGAGCATCAGACTCCAAGTTACAAAGCACATACTGTTCAGTTAGGGTGAGAAATGTGATCATACACAGTATGCGACGTGGTGCTTTTCCTTATCATTTGGCTCATCTAAATATTTGAATATGCATAATCTTCCCTACTTACGGTTACTGCAAAAGCATTTTTAGTGCACCTAAGTATTGGAATTTGCATTTTCCTCCTGTTTCCCTTCTACTTTGCACACAGCCCCACAGAAGCTGCTTATCAGAAGGCTCAAGGACGAATTCCTCTGAGGTTCTTCACATACGGCGCTGTGGCTTACTGTGCTTCAATACTCAGACCTCACATCCAAGGCTTGATTGTACATGCTTCCAGGGACTCATGCCCCCCATTTTCCAGCCGGTTCCCAACATTAACTCCCATGCAAATTTCAAAGCACTGGTCCTAGGAGAAATCAAAGCCAAGTATAGAAAACAAACATATTAAAACACTCTGCCCCTTATGATATTAAAAATTACTCAGTCTCCTGTGTGTCACACCTTCCTGCAGTAGGAAAAGTGAAGCTGACAGCTGTGAATAAATTAATGGTTATTCAAGTGAGTATTGTGATGTACACACATAAATTGGCTGTGGTATATGCTCTGAAACCCAGTCTAAGGGTATGCAGCTAAAATTGCTGTTGTCTCAAGTGAAATTCTTCCTCTAGATTATACTAACTGTGTTTTAAGTGGTTATGAACAAAATAAGGAGCTCATGTTGAATGTCAGGAGCTGAACACAGCAGTTGGCATCTAGTATTTTTAAAGTCCCTGCAAAGAATGTATCCTAGAACAAAGGTGGTGCATCTGAGTTGCCATAAGAATAGACCTGTGTTATATAACATTATGAGCTGGGGAAATCATGGAACACGCTCAGAAACTGCATTTATTGCATTTTTTCCTGGGGTATATTAGGTAGAGTGTGTCCAGCAGATCAAGGGAAGTTCTTCTCCCCCTCTACTCTGCCCTGGTGAGACCTCATCTTGAGTACTGCATTCAGTTTTGGGCTCCCCAGTTTAAGAAGGACAGGGATCTGCTGGAGAGGGTCCTGTGGAGGGCTACAAGGATGATTAGGGGACTGGAGGGCATGGCTTATGAGGAGAGGCTGAGGAACCTGGGGCTTTTCAGTCTGGAGAAAAGAAGACTGAGAGGAGATCTAATAAATGTTTATAAATATCTGAGGCCTGGGTGTCAGGATGGGGGGGACAGGCTCTTCTCACTTGCTCCCTGTGATAGGACAAGGAGCAAAGGGTGTAAGTTGCAGTACAAGAGGTTCCACCTCAACACAAGGGGGGACATCTTTACTGTAAGGGTCACAGAGCACCGGAACAGGCTCCCCAGAGAGGTTGTGGAGTCTCCTACTCATGAGACTTTCAAGGCCTGTCTGAATGCATTCCTCTGTGACCTGAGCTAGATTGTATGGCAGGGAGGGTTGGACTTGATAACTCCTTGGGTCTCTTCCAACCCCTGACGTCCTGTGATCCTGTGATTGTACTTAGCCAGACATTCTCTCTGTACTTCCAACTCCCTGGCCTCTCCTTGAGCAAAGTGTATATACAAGTGAAATAATCATTAAAAAATATTTCTACTCTGAAGAAAAACTAAATGGAAATAAGAATTATTATGATTCCTGAGTATGTTGATAAATCCAGACAAGGGTCGCTGGGCAGCAGAGGAAGGAACTGCTTTTTCGTTCTACACAAATCCTTGATCCCATGTTCTCTTCATATCAAAATATAAGATTTTTGTTTGCTTTTAAAAACAGGCAGTTTAAAATAAATGAGTCTGTTGAGAAAAAAAACCTGCTTGTTCCTCCTGCTTGGGAACCTTCATCTCTCCACTGAGTATAAAGAGAGGACTGATGAATAGGATAAATCTGTCAACAGCAAAGATGAGGCACCTACATCTTCACAGAGCATGAAATGAAAATGTGACAGTCACTGTCATCTGTTGTTGTAAAGGCTGGCTGCTCAGTTAGGTTGGAAGAAGTTACTAGAGGCATTATTGGGAGAAAACATACTTTCAAGTTCATTAATACAATGCTACACATTTTGATTCAGTGAAGCCTGTAAACTGCAGTTCTTTGGAAACTGGGATTCATACAAGGGTAGGTAAAACTTCCTGCAATCCTCACCTCTGCGTTTTCCTCCGAGTACAAGTTTTTGTCCTCCTTGCAGCATATTTCTGAGAACAGGGAGGAGAGGAAAGTGACTGGGAAGAGCCAGGATAAACCATATCTGACCAACTTGATTTTCTTCTACAATAACACAGCTGTTTTTGTGAACAAGACAAGTAAGGGATGGTATTTCCCTCAGTTTGCTAAGATTCACAGTACTATCCCTCACAATGCTCTAGTATCCTTGTTCAGACACCACAGTCAGGCTGAGCAGGTAACCAGATGCATAAGAAACTGGAGAGAAAAGCTGAGCGATGAAAAATACACACTTCTACAAAAGCTAAAGGGGGAAAAAGTAGGGTTTGTTATTCTTTCTGTTTTCCTACTGAGTTATCAAGATGTTGGAGGCTGTAGCAGTAGCCTTCAGAAGAGAGACTGGAAAAGGAGGGCTCGCATAGCTTGGAGCAGAAATGGATTTGGGGGGAGTCTAACAGTGCCTCTGAGGATCATGGATATGTAACTTGTCTCATCAGTGCTCTTCAGCGTGGGAGGACCAAGGACAAAGAGCATTAGGGAAAGCAGTAGAGGCTCACCCTCAGTATAAGGGAAAACATTTTTTTCAAGAGGACAATCAGAGGCACGAGTTTTGCACTCCTTGTCCTTGGAGATTTTAAAACCTGGAGTAGTTGAAGCACTGAGTAGCCTGGCTGGCCTCAGAGCTGACTCTACAGTGAGTAGGAGGGTGGACAAGAGGTTTCCTGGAATCATTTCTGGCCTGAATTTTGCTGTGATCCTGTGGTTCTGCTGTCCTGTAACTCCACTGTTTGAGATAAAAAGCAAGGCCAAAAGGACTTTTGGTCTGACCCAGCACGACCATCCCACTATTCTCCACAAATAGATGGTGAAGTGATGAACAATTAAAAGTGAAAGCAGTGTTCTGAAAGTGTCAAGGTCCAGAGAACAGAGATTAACAACATCTCTGTCCAGAGGAGCAAGATCTGTTCTTATGGATTTCTGTGTTGTGAAATTAAGGTGCAAATGAGACCATATATCACCACAAAGCTATTTATTAAAGGATAAAGTTGGACAAAACAGAGGGAGAGAGAGAGAAGGGGGAGAGAGAGAGAAAAAGAGAATGATGGAGAAGAAGAGAAGAAGCAGGGAAGGAAAAGAGCTGGGATCATATTACCCTCAGTGGCAGATGAGGGGAGAGAGAGAGAGACAGGTGCGCGGCCCAGGGATGATCTTCTGTGGAGCTTGCCAGGGGTTCTTTGGGTGGTGTGCAGCTTTGGTGGTCTGGTGAAGGTCCACTTGGTGGTCCGGTGGGAGTGCACACACTTTGGCAGGCATTCCTCCTGCCTTTTGTAGTTTTCTGCTCGGTGTCCAGCTGCAGCTCCCCAGGGAATCTTCCTGTGCATTCTCATGTATTCGCAGGGGTCTGGCACCACCGGGGGAAGGGCCTTGCCCCCTCCCTGGCTGTACCTGTCCATACCCTGAACACACAGAAGCCTTTTCTCTTCGGGGTAGCTGAGATATGATGTAGGCATCCTGGGCATTCCAGCCGGGCTGAGGTCCAGGAGTTTTGAGGACCTTCTCTGCTGATTTGCATCCCTGAGCTTTAGGCCACGCAAATAGTCTGAGTCCCGGAGGCTACCAAAGGCAATCTTTGTCTTTGTTCATTAAGGAGAGGCAGTGCAATCTGTATCTTTGTTGATGAACAAGAGAGAGGATTTAGACTCTTGCAGAAAGTAATTTCTTCTCCTTGCCAATTGCCCAGTCCATGTACTTTATTCCACAGTATTCTACCACAGCGCAGGAAGATACAATGAGGAAATGTATTTAGTGTCAGCCACTTAGCCAGGAAGTCTCAAAAGTGAATTCTTATAGCACAGTTTTCTTGCAGGTCCTCAGGAAGTGCTTACTATTTACCCTAAGAAACACTCTGGATAAGAGTACTTTTAATATTGGATAAGAATATTCCTAATTTCTTTCATGAAAATAGTTATATAAATATCTTTCAATTTCACAGTATCACAGTATCACAGTATCACCAAGGTTGGAAGAGACCTCACAGATCATCAAGTCCAACCCTTTACCACAGTGCCCAAGGCTAGACCATGGCACCAAGTGCCACATCCAACCTTGCCTTGAACTGCCCCAGGGACGACGACTCCACCACCTCCCCAGGCAGCCCATTCCAGTGTCCAATGACTCTCTCAGTGAAGAACTTTCTCCTCACCTTGAGCCGAAATTTCCCCTGGCGCAGCCTGAGGCTGTGTCCTCTTGTTCTGGAGCTGGCCACCTGAGAGAAGAGAGCAACCTCCTCCTGGCCACAACCACCCTTCAGGTAGTTGTAGACAGCAATAAGGTCACCCCTGAGCCTCCTCTTCTCCAGGCTAACCAATCCCAGCTCCCTCAGCCTCTCCTCGTAGGGCTTGTGCTCGAGGTCTCTCACCAGCCTCGTCACCCTTCTCTGGACACGCTCAAGCATTTCGATGTCCCTCCTAAACTGGGGGGCCCAGAACTGAACGCAGTACTCGAGGTGTGGTCTGACCAGTGCAGAGTACAGGGGCAGAATGACCTCCCTGCTCCTGCTGACCACCCCATTCCTGATGCAGGCCAGGATGCCACTGGCTTTCTTGGCCACCTGGCCACACTGCTGGCTCATGTTCAGGCGGGTATCAATCAGTACCCCCAGATCCCTCTCTGTCTGGCTGCTCTCCAGCCACTCCGACCCCAGCCTGTATCTCTGCATGGGGTTGTTGTGGCCAAAGTGCAGCACCCTGCACTTTGAGCTATTGAACCCCATCCCATTGGCCTCTGCCCATCTGTCCAGGCGGTCAAGGTCCCGCTGCAGAGCCCTTCTGCCCTCCAGCTCAGTCACTTCTGCCCCCAGCTTAGTGTCATCTGCAAACTTGCTGATGACTGACTCGATGCCCTCATCCAGATCATCTATGAAGATGTTAAAGAGGATGGGGCCCAGCACTGATCCCTGAGGGACACCACTAGTGACTGGCCACCAGCTGGATGTGGCACCATTCACCACCACTCTCTGGGTCTTTTCTATGTACTTCTAAGTACTTTTCTATGTACTTAACAACAAGTACATAGAAAAGTACTACACAAATAAAATATCTGATGGTTGTGATAATAGCCTGAGATGCAGATTTAAGCAACACACTCTTCTCCTGATATCTTTAATTGGAAATTTTAAGCTTCTTTGAGTTGTCATTACTTCTTGCTTGAAAATTCAGGCTTAATAGAGTCACAGGCCTGCTACTTGAACAAAAAAAAGTAATTAGGATTTAGCAGTTATGAATGAAGGAGAGAAAGAATTGAACCCTCAAATTGCTATTCCAAATGTCAGGGAAGCCTGAGTGAATCTGAACTTTGGACACAGTAGGTATGAGACCTGAGGGTTGTTTAATCTTGACAGTGAGAGCTATAATGAGTTCTAATCTAAGTGGACACAACTTCATTTCCATAAATGAAGCCAGAGCTGTACTGACCTCTGTGTCCCATTCACCCTTTGTATTATAGCCTACATTAGATTAATGTGATGCTTTTTATTTCCTATTTTCTCTATGGGCTTTGGCAAGTACTTCACCTTTATAGGTGGCATTCATTGCATCTCATTGTGGCTTTTAAAAATTAGACACCTATCATAAAACACACTCATTGTACAGACAGCAGTGATTACAAGATGAGCAATTGCTATTTTCCCTCCTGCTATAGCACATAATTCACCCACTGGAGTTGTTAATCCTTTGGGAACAGCAAAGACTTAGGCAAACCACCTTGGCCCATCTGGTCCCACTTCCTTCCACCAATGAGTCTCCTCAGAACTGTTCTCCACACTGACAGTCCAGTTTTCAGCAACAATGCTGTTAGCACTGACAGTTAAATCACTTCACGGTTTATTTTACCTCTCAGCTCACAGGACATCTTTTAACAGCTTTCTCACTGACTTGCCAGATGAATTCTCCTGCCCTTAGTGCCCAGGCTCCAGCTTTTGCTTTCCAAAAGTGTTAACTTACTCCAAATATTTTAGGAATACTTAGGCTTAGACTTCAAAACGCCACTAGAGTCAGATTTTTTCTCCACCTTAGCAGAGGCTCATAGAATCACATAATTATATGAACAGTTGGGATATCTTCAGCTAGACCACGTTGCTCAGAGCCCTGTCCAACCTGACCTTGAATGTTTCCAGGGATGGGGCTTCTACTGCTTCTCTGAGCAACTTGTTCCTGCATTTCACTATCCTCATTGTAAAAAAAGATTCTTCTTTCTATCTAGATAAACAGCAGAGGTAGGACTCTGACTTCTGTAAAAGAAACTTTAGTTTAAGTCTTTGCTAGGCTCAATCTCTTGGGGAACTGCCATCAGAGAAATGGTGTCTAGAAAGGCTGGATGATTTTAAAACAAAAATATAAATAATTCCTTACTGAGAGAGCAGGAGCAACCCAGAAAAAATGACTGAAGACTTTCTTTGTGAAATAAAATAAAGATAAAATAACAACAACAAAAAATATAAATTATATGAATATTGGGAAAAAGGACAGGTTACAAAAATGACTTCATAAAGAATGATGTGAAGATGGCTGAGATCTTTTTTGTAAGACTGCACATCCAAAAATTATTCCCAGACCCTGTGTGCATGATCTCTTTTTGAGGACAGTCAACAGTAAGGCAGCAAGAGGTTAGGGTTAGTACCATACAATTATTCCCTAAATTTGTTTACTATGAGACCACATCTAAGGCAATGTGCACAAGCAAGACACAGATACACTGAAGTGATTCCAGCATAGGCCATCAAGTTGATCAAAGTACTGAAGATGAGGTTAAAACTGGATTTGTTCAGCCTTACAAAGAGAAGGTGTTAGAGAGATCTTATTATTGTCTTCAGCTACCTGATGGTAAAGTACAGAGAAGAATCCTCTTCAACACGAAGAAGAGGCAACATAAACAGACTAGGACAAGAAGAATTCTGGTTAAGTACAAAGGGAAAAAAATCTTTGCAAAAGAATTGGTCAAACAGTCACAGGTTTCTCAGGGAGACTGTGGAGTTTCTGTCCTTGGACACAGAACTTGATATAATAAAACGTAACACACTTTGAATGTAGTCTAAGATCTAAATAAGTTTGCAACTGACAAACAAACTCTTGGGGAGGTTGAAAATCATCTGGACTACTGGGATAGATAGTAATAAGACTGAAAGTAATTAATAGCATAATATTGATGTGGTAAATAGTATCCTAGAGAAACGTAGTCAAATCTGGGTTAGAAGAGTTGGTTCCCACCAAGCACTTTGAAGCAGAAGTCAGGGTGGAGGAGACTGAAATGTGACTTCATCAATGTTTATAAACATGTAAAGGATGAGTGCCAGGAGGATGGAGCCAGGCTCTGCTCAGTGATGCTCAATGACAGGACAAGGGGCAAGGAGTGGAATCTGAGGCACAGGAATTTAATTTAAGCATGAGGAGGATTTTTTTCCCTGTGAGGGTGACAGGACACTGGAACAGGCTGCCCAGGGGAGTTGTGGAGTCTCTCTCTCTGGAGATATTCAAAACCTGCCTGGACACATTCCTGTGTGATCTGGTATAGGAGATCCTGCTCTGGCAGGGAGCTCGGACTAGATGATCTTTTGAGGTCCCTTCCTGCCCCTGACATTCTGTGATTCTGTGAGATACTCCAAGGCAGTCATTTCACTAAAAGTCCCTGTGTTTTTGCATGAGTGAGGCATTTAGCTAGGCTAAGAGACATAAGCCTTTCTCTGAGGGAAGTATAGCATTTTTCTCTTTGCATTGGGATGCAATCACACGGAGATGCAGTTATTACTGTCACAAACCTTTCTCTGAGTCAAAGACCACCTTTTCTTCACGTTTGTATCAAAACTGGCAATGTCAGATACCAGCCTGCTGGCATCTGTGGAACAGCATATGATGTGTGCTATGTATATGTACCATACCATGGTTGTGAAGTGAAGCCAAACAGTTCTCCCTCCACAGCTTTCTTTGCAAGCTTTTTTTTTTTTGGGGGGGGGCTTTAGTGATTTTTTTTTGTTGTTGTTGTTTTAGTGATTTTTTTTGTTTGTTTTAGTGATTCACAATGTGTGTAAAATCAGATATGTATGACATTTTTAATAAATATTTTACAGTAAAAGAGATTTTAAAATATAAAAATATGCAGTGTAGTAGTCTTCAGACTACTACCCTTTGTGCATTATAATTTACTCTTTTTAAGTGTATTTTCCCACTGATTGAAGTTAATGATTGAATCTTCTGCTTTAATTACACGTGTCAGAAGTAATTTATCAACAGAGAAGCAATTAATCTGTGCTTTAATAAGCAATATCTCATATGATCTGTAAATGAATTTTTAATCTGCTTTTCTAGCCCTTGGAAATCCCAAAGATATTTTAAAAGAGATTGAGAACCATTATTTTCTCAAGTTATTCACTACAAACTGGTGGTTTTGTTTTTTTTTTAATAAAAGGAATGTCATAGGAAATCAAGAAATTTTGATAGAACTCAGATACAGATTTCCTTCCTCAAAACACTACAAAACGTTTTTCAAACCTCTGGATACTGAGCTATTCACAGAATTTTCAGCATAACAACTTGAGAGGCAAACCCACAACCAGCACTGGTGCTGTTGTCATCTTTGTTCATAGATGTGAAATCCAAGAAAAACATCCCTTAAAATGTGAAAAGACTTTTCCAAGCTGTAGGTTGGTCTGACTCATTAATGAGGTTAATGATAACACTGCATTGAAGATGTCACTCATGAGGCATTTAATGAAAGCCAGTAAAATGACAACGTTTAGCATAATTACATCTTTGATAACCAACCACAAATAGAGCTTTTGTATTGTAAAAGATCGATAAATTAAGGGTTGCTTTAACACACATATGCCTTTAAAATAGAATGGTATCCCACTAGGAGATTCAATTGAGCTGTCTAATAACTAACTGCAATGGATAAATCAAGAGTAATGACTAATACTCATTCTGCTGCACAGCTCTGCAAACAAGAAAATGGGTTTCTTAGAACAACAGCCTATGTGTTTGATTAAATATTACAGTATAACTTTAAACCAAAGTCTGCAATTTGACTGAAGCAGGATTTTGACAATGCACCTCTGATGCAAAGTTGTATAACATTGTTTTATATTATTTACTTGCAAAGCACTTGCAAAACAATACTTTTCTTGCATTTTTGGTCAAAATGTGACATTGAAATCTAAAGGGCACTCACTGATTGGACAGCTATGAAAGAAAGAGGCCAATGGGCAAGTGATCACCAATTTGTTTGTAAATGCTTAGATAACTACTGAGCATTTCATGAATCACAGCCATTGAGAGAGGGATGGAAGTAATTAAATATTTTTCATGTTCTAACCTTGTATTTAAAATTCGTTGAGTACTGTGTCCAGTTCTAGGCCCCTCAATTCAAGAGAGATGTTGAGGTGCTGGAGCATGTCCAGAGAAGGGCAGTGAAGCTGGTGAAAGGCCTAGAACAAAAACCCTATAAAGAGAAGCTGAGGGAGCTGGGGTTGTTTAGCCTGGAGAAGAGGAGGCTCAGGGGGGACCTCACTGCTGTCTACAACCACCTGAAGGGAAGTTGTAGCCAGATGGGGATTGGTCTCTTCTCCCAGGCAACCAGCAACAGAACAAGGGGACACAGTCTCAAGTTGCACCGGAGGAAGTATAGGCTGGATGTTAGGAGGAACTTCGTGCCAGAGAGAGTGATTGGCTTTGGAATGGGCTGCCCAGGGAGGTGGTGGAGTCACCGTCCCTGGAGGTGTTGAAGAAAAGACTGGCTGAGGCACTTAGTGCCTTGGTGTAGTTGATTGGCTAGGGCTGAGTGACAGGTTGGACTGGAGGTCTCTTCCAGCCTGGTTGATTCTATGATTCTATGATATGATTCTATGATAAGCAGCAATTCTATGCAGCTCTAAGAGCAGATCATAATGAGCAGGTAGCAAGTAATCACGATGATGCCTTTGAGAAAAAATGAAGAAAGTCTTCCACAGACTGAATTTTGTGAATAATATGCCACCAAAAATTAAAAAAAAATCCAAACAAATCAGTTTATTTGCCCTTTTTAGTGAATTCTTGTCAGCAGGACCACTCTAGCCTTGGCATTAAAATAAATCCAATCTTTGTGATTTTTCTAGACTTCAGAATATCTAAATTCATAGACAGGGATGAGGATATGGATAGTCTCCCTACCAGGAGTATTGAAAGTGGCCACAAGAATTCACTTTATAGCAAATACTTGAGAGTAGATGGAAGGAAAAAGTTAATGTTGTTGGTTCATCAGATGTAATTAGATAATAGTTGTTTTATTTCATCTTTTTTGAGCCAACCTGAATTCTTTCCTTGGAGACTGTAGATTCACTGACACAGCATCACTCAATTATGGCTTTCATAGAATCATAGAATGGGCTGGGCTGGAAGGGACCTCCAAATGTCATCTACTCCAATCCTCCTGCCCCGCAGTTAGCAGGGATATCCTCAACTAGATCAGGTTCCTAGAGCTCTATCAAGCCTTGCCTTGAATATCTCCAGAGATGGAGCCTCAACCATGTCCCTGGGCAACCTGTTTCAGTGTTCCACCACCCTCATAGTAAAGAATTCGTTCCTAACATACTATCTAAATCTCCTCTTCTCTAGTTTGAAGCCATTGCCCCTTATCCTATCACCACAGGCCTCTGCAAACAGTCTCTCTCCATCCTTCTTGTAGGCCCCCTTCAGGTACTGGAAGGCTGCTATTAGGTCTCCCGGGAGCCTCCTCTTCTCCAGGCTGAGCAAGCCCAGCTCCCTCTGCCTGTCTTTGTAGCAGAGCTGCTCCAATGCCCTGATCATTTTCATGGCCCTCCTGTGGACCCTCTCTATCAGGGCCACGTCCTTCCCATATTGAGGGCTCTAGATCTGGCTGCAGTACTCCAGTTGAGGTCTCACCAGAGCAGGGCAAAGTGGCAGAATCACCTCTCTGGATCCGCTGGCAACGCATCTTTTGATGCAACCCAGGATGTGATTTGCCTTCTGAGCTGAAAGCTCATACTGTCTACTTATGTCCACCTTCTCATCCATGAGCACCCCCAAGTCCTTCAAAGGACTGCTTTCTGTCACCTCATCCCCTAATCTGTATTGATAATGAGGATTCTTCCAGCCCAGGTGCAGAACCCTGCACTTACTCTTGTTCAACCTCATGAGGTTCACCTGTGCCCACCTTTCCAGTTTATCCAATCCCTCTGGTGTGTTGACAACACCACTCAGCTTGGTGTCATCTGCAGACTTGCTGGTGGTGCACTCAATCTCACCATTTATAGCATTGACACAAATATTACACATCATAGGTCCATTTGTCACTGCTCTCCATCTGAATTTCAAGCCATTGAGCATTGCCTTCTGAATGAGACCTTTCCTTTTCTGCAACTCCTGTTCTGCTCAAAAAGGGACCTCTCCCTGCTGCGTCTTTTCACTTCTGGAAAATCTCAGTGTGAGAATTAACCCTTGAATAGTTCTCACACTCTGTTTTAACTGCTCTGTTTTATGCATGTTAAGATTCAGACACCTGCTTTATTTTTTACTCCTCTGTACATGTCCAGTTCTTTCAATGTTGTTTATGTCTTGCCTTTAAAGTTGTGTCTACTGTATGTCAGCAAACTACTCTGGTATCACTCAGTATTATTACTATTCTATAATTCAATTAGATTGTTTAATTCAGTTAGTTTTGCAATTTATGCTTCTTGTCCTCAGTAATACAAACTGCTACAATGAAATAAACTCCAAACAGTCTAGAAAACTCTAACTTTTTCTTTCTTCCTACTATTGCATTTTACCTGATGAGATGTCACTCAGATGAATAAATAAGTCCCAGTATGAATAAATAAATACCCCAGGATTTTCCAACTGGCATAATTTAATTTATGTGGTTTAAGTTACTCTATGGAGGTTTTCATTTTCCTAGAACTCACTTGGTTTTGTTTAATGGTTGATGAGTGGGTGAATATACAATTCCTGTAGCATCTGAAATGGAGCCAGAAAAGATCAGCTTGAATAACTAACTGTGGGCATAATTAAGCTTAATTAGACCCTGAAGACAAGAACTATAGAGGAGGAACACCCAAGAAATTAAAGGACATATATATGTGGATAAGCAAATCACATGTAAGAGACCAACTAGATGCTCCCTCAGAGGAAAAACTCTCAAATGAGAAGGGGGTAAAATCAGATTCCAGTTGAGAAAGTGCTAGGGTACAAACCCATTCTCAGCCTCCATGCAATTGGTCTGCATAGCCAGCATGACATCATGCTAAGACTACACATTGCAAGACATCCTGCCTACACCTGCCAGGATAAGGAGTCCTGGAGACACATGGATTGTCCAGAGAAGCCAGGATAAGGCCAGAGATTGTCTGCCTCCTTTCCCCAGCATCCTGGTTAAAATCAGAAGTCTCAGCAGCTGATAAGAGAGTAACAGAATTCCCTGGAAATGTCTGGGGTACTGTATGAAGCTGTAGCTAGCCCCATGAGTCGGAAGACTAATATTTTGTGAGTAATTACTTACAGCCTCTTGTAATTCATTAATTGACTTCTACCATAAGCAGAAAGGGGCTTCCTGAGTTCGTCTAGTGGATAAGTGGTATAATTAACTGCAAGTGGTATAGTGATGACAAGAACCTCCTCTTCCAGTATAATGTTTGCATTTGCTACTTTTCTTTTAAAGTGTTCTAGCTTTGCCTGTTCCCTCTGTGTGTAAGTATCCATACCATGAATTTCAAAACTTGTAAATAAGTTTTCTGGTAAGATTTAATGTTAATAAACAGTTTTCATAGTTATTAACAATCTTCACCTGGATATCAAAATTAATAGATTATTAATTTTGCATAATTTGTAACAGTTTGGGTGTAGCAGAACAAATTGACAGAGAAATCTCTTGAGATAGCTTATCTTCTACAAGGCATCCTGATTTGTCTCCAACCCAAAAAAATCTAAGAGTTCTCCATTCTTGTTTTTAATGTAAATTAAGACTGGGTATCAAAACACCTAAAGAACCTTTATTTAGGTATTGAATTTTTAAAAAGTCTATGTATAGGATCTGATTTTGTATTTTTATTGCATTCTTAAAGAGAAAGTCACAAACATTCTACTTTTCCTGTGGAAGTAGCCTATAGACATTTAGTGATAACATTGATATAAACATATTTTTTAGCATTCAAGATCTAGATGCAACTCCTAGCACTTACAATGAGTAGGAACTTTCCCTGCACTCAGTGGAATATGTCAATAGTAGATGAAGCTCAAAGTAAGTAATGATGACCGAATCTGAGCATGAATGGTACAATTTGCCAGTCTGGGAACTGAATTCATATGATGTTGGAGAAAGTCAGAGACCACATACCTTGTCAGGTATCGGCTGTCTGATGCACTGTTCCAGTCCTTTAAAATGTCATGTTTAAGACTTATTTTAATGCTGCATAAAAGCATCTGTTCTTCTTTCCATTTGGTGACCAGCTTCTACAGGAAATTCCTTCTGTCTCTGTACAGAAAATCCAATTCATCTGTCAGGTAAGATGCAGAAAAATATCTCTCTCAAACTGGAAGCCATGTTCCACATGAACATGTAGAGTTTCAGCCCTTTCAGCTTCTCCTCATATGATTGATTGTCAAAATCCCCACTCATGTTAGCAGCCCATCACAGTAGCTGCTCTATGTCTAAGTAATGTACTGGAGGGAGTTCAGTACTTGATCCAACACTCTAGACATGCATCACTAGAGTTAAACTGAAGGGAAGGATCATCTCCCTTGACCTGGTGACAATGTTCTGGCTAATGCAGCTCTGGAGGCCATTGGCCATTTTGCCACTAAGGCTCATTTCTGACACATGGTCAACATGTTTTCCACCCACATCCTCAGGTCCTTCTTTACAAAGCTGCTTTTGAGACAGTCACTTTCAGGCCGTCCTCAAGTTTGAGGTTATTCATCCATAGAAACAGAACTTGGCATTTTCCTTTGTTAAACTTCATGAGGTTTCTATTAGACCATTTCTCCAGCCTGTCCATGTCCATCTGAACGGCAGCACAAACATCTGGTGTGTTAGCCACTTGTCTTAGTTTTATATGACCTATGCTGAAGGTATACTCTGTCTTACAATCCAAGTTAATATTCCTCCAAGTATTGTCCCTTGTGCTGACCTGGGCAACCCACTACAGACTGGCCTCCTGCTGTGCTTTGTGCTGCTGATCACAGGTCTGTCAGTTCAACCAGTTTTTCAGTCCACCAGTGTAGTATGTACTTCATTAGTTTGTCTATCTATGAAGATATTAAAAGCCTCACTAAAATCTAGATAAATGGCATGTACAGCCCTCCCTTCTTCAATGAGTCAATTGCCTCACCTCAAAAGACTGTCATGTTGGTTAGACATGATTTTCCTCTTATAAATCTAGGCTAATTGTTCTCAATAAATGTCTTATCCATGTTTGGAAACAGAGACCAGTTGCCATCAGTTCACACTAGAAATCTCTTGGATTGCTTATGTACTGCTATGTTTTCCTTCCTGCAAATCTAGATAACAATAGAAAGCTCTCTTGGTAACAAGATCTCCACACAGAGCTTCCCTCCACCTTTGCCATACTGTTGTACCAGGAATGCACTTCCAAATTGTTTCCTTTTAGGGTATATTTGCCCTTTTAGATCCACTGCTTTCTGTAGTCCACTCCTTGACTGGAATTTTCTCATCACTTTTTGTCATCATCTGATATGACAAATATCAGACACGTATAGCCCGTATTTACTTCCTAATGACTGATAAAGAGGCTGAATATCACAAGACTATCTTTAGTCTTGCACATCTTGACTAGTCAAAAATCTCAAGCTGACTTAAGAAAAAACACATTTTTCATAAACTTCCATCTTTTGGCATCTTTTTATTAACATTTCTGAACATTTAATACCTGATTCCTGACACTGAGCATTCTAAAACACTTGCATTATGTCAACTCAAACTTCAGTAAGTTTACCATATTTTTTACTGACTAAATCTGAAACTACACACACACGCACACAAAAAGGTCCACAGTTTGCTCAATAAGACTTATTTTTCTCTAACCCCATGTCGTGGAGGGGTTTTCTCTGTTCCTCCTCTGTTAGGGGGAGGTGAGAAATTAATTTGAGGTGGTTTTGATTTTTTATAAAATTATTTATTAAAATGAATATTTACAAATTTGTACCACCCCCAACCACTATGAAATCCAGGTTCATATGCAAAGTTATGAAAATAGCTTTGGGATAAATTTACAGGGATTGATTATTAAGTGGAAATATCAAATTATGAACAACTACAGACAGAGAGAAATTCCCTTAGGCTTAATGCCTCTTAACAACTCTATTGTCTGTCCAGCAAGGGCTGAAACTGTGTGTGCTCTTCAGATGGAGATAACTAATATTACAAAGGAATTAAAGCTTGTTTAGGTGTGTTTCTATTAGGTATTAATTATTAATCACCCTCCCGGGATTCAGTCACAGCTGGTGCCCAGTAACTGGGGTCTTGATGTAGCTGGAGATCTGTCCTGGCTTGCAAGGGGAATTGATAAGGTGTTCCCAGTCTCTGGGTTAAACAGAATTTTCTCTAACCTTCTCTCCTAGGGTGATCTCTGCCTCGATGCTGCTTTTTCTTCTTCTGGATGCTGTGTGTCCAGGGATGATCAGCTGGCAGGTTTCCAGGTGCAGGAGAAGGATTTGCCCATGTAGCTTCTGACATGGTCTCACACCTAGCAGGCTGTGTTTGCAGGTTTGCAGACTGTCTGAGGGTCTGCTGAGCCTGGATTTTTCCAGACTTACAAAATAACTGGCAAGTATTATTTATGCCGGGCTAGCAGGGTCTATGCCATGCTGCAGGGAGATTAATGCTCCGTAGATAAATCAAGATAGCTCTAGGCTTAGGCAGGGGGTTCTCGGCTCCCCATATATGTATGGTGCAGTCATGAATGTGCTCTGCTTCTCAGAGGACTCGCAAATAGCTTGACTGCGCCTTGAGATCAATGCATGAGGTCTGAGCCTCTGTAATGCTTGCAAGTGAGTGAGGCCTGATCCTGTGTCTAGGCCATACAAGCAGGTCAGGGCAGCAGGGTGCTGCTGTGGATCAGAGCTGAGTCTAAATGCTCTAAGCTTCTGAACAGTTTGAAGCTCTGGACCGTCTGACCATGTGGTGCTGCCTTGCACCCCTCTTTATGGACTCTGGGCCGAGATTCGTGGCTCGTTGGACATATAAAATGACCAATCAGGCTGGCAGTAAGCCAAACCTTGCCCCAATAGGCAGTAGAGACATGCCTGGACCCTCCCAATAGGGGATTACCTGCCCGGACCTCAGGGGCACACGGGCTGGACGTGTGTGTGTTGCACAATTTGTCTTCTGCCTCGTGGGTCCTGGCAGAAGAACATGTCCGGGCATGTAGAGGCATGGTGAAGCCTCAGTTTGGGGCTGCTGCCCATTCACCACACCCCATGCTTGCCAAAATGCCTTATATTCCTCATAAATAAGAGGTAGTTTATTGAGGACCTTGTCATATTTTTTCGATTGCTTCCATTGCTTTGGCAGTAACTCCAGCTGGCAGAAGATTGTGAGTGTATTTCAGGCATGTAAAAAAAAATTCATTGCCTAAATCAGATGACTGCAATGGATTAAATATGATAGACTTGCTTTTTTTCCCACAGCTGATGGCTCAGCTTCAACAGAAGAAGTGTCAGGACCTCTTTTATGAAAATGGAGTACACAGGAAGGATTGTGTCCAGTCAACTGAATTAATTAAACTCTTATGATTATATAAGACCATAGAGAACACAAGTCCATCTGAAATGGTAATTTTACATGAACAGCAGGTGAAACTCGAGTGTGAATGACAGGCTGGGGCAGAGGGGAAAGAAAGTATAACATAGATGTTAATCTTAGGAAAAAACTAGACACTGCACAGTCTTGCTGTACCTATACATAAAGTTGTATTGTGTCTGGATGAAATGGAGCTCGTTTTCTCTGCTGCAATCTATCATAGTCCTGCTTTGTAGTAGTGGCTGGAAAAGTGTTGCTAACACACCACTGTTTTGGCTACTGCTGAGCAGTGCTCACACAGCAGTAAGGTTCTCTCTCCAACATTCACCCCTCACCAGCAGGCTAGGAGTGGGCAAGATCTTGGGTGGGTACATTGTCAGAACAGCTAACCTAAAATGCCCAAAGGGCAGTTCTTCACAGAAAGAGTGATCGCCCATTGGAATGGGCTGCCTGGGGAGATGGTGGAGTCACCATCCCTGGAGGCTGGATGAGGCACTTATTGCCGTGGTTTAGAAAGGTTAAGTGATAGGTTGGACTCAATGATGCTAGAAGTCTTTTCCAACGTGGTTAATTCTGTGATTCTGATATTCCATATCATGTGATGTCTGTTTATCAGCAAAATCTAAGCAAAAAGAAGTACATTTTTGTTATGACATTTGTCTTTCTGACGAAACTGCTATGTGTAATTAAGTCCTACTTCCCAGGAACTGATCATCACCTACTGATGCAAAATAGAGAACGTACCTCTGCTTTGTCTTGTTCTTGAGCTCAGCCTTTGCTTTTACTATCTTAAACTGTTTTTTTCTTGACCCATGAGGTATTTTTCCACCTTATTTTTGTCTTCTTCCTGTCCCATTGAGGAAGGAAGTGACAGAGGAGCTCGGTGGGCACCTGACGTCCACCAGGGTCAAACCATCACAATAGAAAAAGTATCAAAATAAGGAAAATCTGTCTTAGTATGTTCCCCCTGTCTGTCTGTGATTGCCTTTCTTCTTTATCACCAAACCATGATGTCTTCTGAACCAAGCATTCCAAAGTACAACAGATCTATTCCCAGAAGTGACAGCAGTTACAGCACCTCAGT
The DNA here is from genome assembly GCF_015220805.1 of Pogoniulus pusillus. NCBI lineage: Eukaryota > Metazoa > Chordata > Aves > Piciformes > Lybiidae > Pogoniulus > Pogoniulus pusillus. Next base: position 16,886,773 of record NC_087266.1, read on the forward strand.
AATCATAAGAATAAAAATGATGCTTCTCATAAGAATTTCCAATGGCCCTCAAATCAGGGGCAGCCTACCAACCAGGTGAAATGTGCAATTTCTTTTTTGAACCTAGCAAATGCTTCCTTGTGGGGAGTGACCATTCTATTAATTTTTACTTCCTACCAGCAACTGCACTTTTTTCATAGTATCACATTATCACAGTATCATCAGGGTTGGAAGAGACAGCATATTAAGATCCATCTTTCTTACACCTGATTTATTACAGCTTCTGAGTTTATTCTTAATAATTCTTTGTGTCTGCAATGGAGGGGTCATTAATTAATGTGAGATGATATTTTCAAAATTAATATTGTTTATTAATGTTGGTATTTAGGAGTCTCATCCCCCTCAGTAGAACATGTTGTGTTACCTGCTCATCTCTTTTCATCAATACAGCCAGAGACTAATGGGACTTTGGACACAGAATAGCCAATCAGAATGGCACTTTGTCAAGCCAACCATATTAGGTTAAGTCATAGGCTTGCTTTACCCAAATTCGGGAAAAACATAGGCCTTGCATGAGGCAGGCACAAGTCAAGTGTATGTACCTTGTTTAGCACAGGATGTAAACAGGAGCCAGAGTCCTTAGATTCAGTGGCTCCAGGTCCTTTGTCCTCTTTCCTGTGATTGCTTCTCTCCAGTGGGAGGGAGAGCAGAAAAACATGTCTGGGCAAGCCAGGACATGTTTAAGCCTATTTTGGCCTATTCAGGCCTGCCACAACAATGTCTCAAGTTTGCATTGTTTGACATAATTGATAATACACTCTTTGTTGTCTTAAAGAATATCACTTTCACTAAAAAGTTGCACAGACTATTGCTGGTAAGCAATATTTCCCTAGAAAAGAAGAAAGAGTAAAAGAGGAATGACTCTTACCTATATCTATGTTTCTCTTAGTTTGCAGTCATGGTCATCATATGTGACTGATGATTTTAGATACAATCCACATTTAGCTGTCTCACTAGAAATGATTTAAACAGGTCTGATCATCTCAGGATGTGACATCCAGTGTTCATGTCATTGAGAGGCTTAGTTACGCCCTACCAGGCAGAAGAGTACTGGTGGTGCAGTCGTAATGCCCTGTTCACTTGACTGGGAACAACAGCACTGTAGGACACACATGGCCTTCAGCCATACTGTCTAAAAAGACACAAGCCTTTGAGAACATGCATACGTTCCCCACTGACATCAGCATACTAACATTTCAGTACCCAAGTGTGAATGTGCTGTCAGCAGCATTTAACCACATTTTGCATATAGGATTTTGGCATGTTGTTAAATACCAGCAGCAGCTCCATGTCAGGCTGCTGAAGGGATTCAAAAGCTGCTAATGTTACTGGTGCTGCTCTAATATCAATGGGGACAGGGAATTCCCTCTTAAATAAATAATACCCCCAAGTAGTCCTCAGGCTTTTTTCATAATGCAATGCAATGTTTTAGCCCAGTGCAAGCTAACCAGCACTGTGGGGTATGTGACTGTTCTGCAGACAGGATTGACCTGATGCAGACATATGCCAGGAAATTATCCTTTCCTCTGCAGAGGCTTGTGGTCTTCTCTGGACATTCCTGTTTCAGTCTTTGATGGCAACAAAAATAATAATTGTTATACTGTCAACTGTGAGGTCAACAGTCAGAAGTACTATAAATTGTACTGCTATAAATCTGTCTAAGTGAGTGTCAGATGTGAAATTGCATGTTAGAGTAGCAAAATGGCAGGACCAAAGAAAAGGAACTGAACAAAGTAAGATAAGGGGGCTTTTATCCCAGAGAAGAGGACTACTGCACTTAGCCAGAGAATTATGTCTTCTGTGTAATCCCTTGATTATGAATAAATAATCAACTGTTTATTATGAAAGCTGAACCTGTTGACATCCAACTTTTCTTCATATTCTCTTTCAAGATACAACTTTCAACTATCTAGTGAATTCATTATTTCTTTCTCTGCCTCCAGTGCTGACCCTGTTGTATTCCACAGTAGTTTAAATATCCTTAAAAAAAAACACCATGGGTCTTTTGTCTGTATTCTGGCATAGTATTTTCCTATTAAAAAAAATAAATCTCCAAAATATATCTAAACAGGAGTAGCTGTGATCAGTATATAGCAGCCTGGAGAAATGAAGGCTCTGGGCAGACTTAATAGCAACTTCCCAGGACCATTCAGAAGAATGGAGAGAGGCTGTTTACAAAGGCCTGTAGTGATAGGATGAGGGGCAAAAGTTTCAAATTAGAGAAGAGTAGGTTTATGTTGAATGTTATGAGCAAGTTCTTTACTATGAGGGTTGTAGAACACTGGAATGGGTTGCCCAAGGAGGTGGTTAAAGCCCCATTGCTGGAGATATTCAAGGTGAACCTCGACAGGGCTCTGGGCAACCTGATCTAGTTGAGGATATCCCTGCATATTGCAGAAGGGGTTGGACTAGATGAGCTTTAGAGGTCACTTCCAAGACAAACCATTCTATGATTCTGTGACAGGTGGGTTTCCTTTGAAGAGTTCGGACCAGAGCTATTTTTTTTAATCCCACTTCCACAGCAGCACCAGGCTAATCAAGGCTGTGAAAGATATTTGTACACACTTTTCTCACTGTGCAGAATACTCAAAAAGTGCAGGTAAGAAAAGCAGAGGGAACTCTGGCTGTCAGGTTAGGCTGAATAGTCAAATTCAAATCTGCACCACAGCTTTGCTTTTTCTTTACTGAATCTTCTGTGTTCTCTGGTGTAGATCAATAAAAAATACAGAGTCACATGTGCAGCATGGTTGGATATGTCACTTAGATACTCCTCCGTTGGCACATGGCAGCCAGGGTTTCTTTCCAGTGATGTTTGTTTGTGCTTTGAAAGGGAAAAAGACAATCCTACCTGCAGCATTTAACAACACAGATCTCTCTTAGCTCAGTACCCCAGCCAGGGTAGTTCTCCATGTTTGTCTTCTCCAATGCAATTTTGTCAAATTCTGAATAGCACAGAGCAAAATACTGAGGAAAAGAACCAAAAATTCTGAATGGATACTTTACAGAATTTTCTTTTTCTTTTTTTCTTTTTTTCTTTTTTTTTTCTTTCCTCATCAGTGAGAGCTCATTATAAGGTTACTTTATACACATGGCAGAGTTCTATCTATGGGCTTCATTTCCCATGCCAGATCACATGGACCATTTCTCTTTTAAACACAAAGAGGAGAGCTTGACACTACACAGGTTTACACTTTTTAATCAAGTAAATCAGGAAGGGATAAATCTTGCTTGAATATTATTGTATTTGTTGCATAAATTATATTATGCCTCCTTAATTATTTTTAATTAAAGACTTAACTAAGATGGATGCCCATAATCATATTTAGCTGTACACTTTCAAGAAAGAAAGTTGTTAGAGCTTTACAAGTGTCTTTCCTAAGGATTTTCTGGCTTCAAAAGTCATTTGATCAATATTAAATCTAACATTGTGCAGGGAATTTTAGTAGGAAGATGTCCTTGTTGATCTCATTTATATTGATAAGCATAATGCAAGCCTTTTATGTATACAGCATTTAGTGACCTTACAAAGCATCATGAGAAGAAAAATTTTCTGCTGTTGTAATAATTCATGACTGAGAAGGTCTCATGTAATGGCTATGCTTCCCATTTTTTTCTACAAACAAACAAAAAAAAAGACATAACATATTTTATATCCAGACTGTACTGGCAATTTTGCAATCCCAGGCTTCATTAAAAGCTCACAAAAGTCCAAATGATTCTTTCATTTCACCTGTAAAAGCTGCAGATAAATGTTTTATTGTCTCACTTCACATCTTTACTGAAATACAGGTAGATAAGCTTACTTCAGTATTTTAACCATGGTGATGAAACTTCTACTGCCTTTCAACTCCTTTTGACTTCCAGCAAGTAGATGAGTAAATATTAAATTCTGGGCAGAAACCTCTTCCACTGAATATGTACATGCACAGAATCACACAGAGAAACATTCTTGGAAAGACCCCCAGGATCATCAAGTCCAACTGTTGTCCCTACTCTATAAAGTTTACCCTTAAAACATATGCTCAACTACCACATCCAAATGACGTTTAAACACATCTAGGGTTGGTGACTCAATCACCTCCCTGGGCAGCCCATTCCAATGCCTGACCAATCTTGCTGGGAAAAAATGTTTCCTAATGTCCAGATTAAACCCACTCAGTCGCAGCTTGAGGCCATTCCCTCTTGTTCTATCACTATTTACCTGTGAGAAGTGACTAGCAGCAGTCTTTCCATGTCCTTTCAAGTAGCTGTAAACAGCAATGCCATCTCCCCTCAGTTTCCTGTTCTTCCAACTAAACAGTCCCAGGTCCTTTAGTTGCTCCTCATGAGATTTATTTTTGAGCTTCTTCAGCAGCTTTGTTGCCCTCCTCTGCACTCGCTGATCAAGGACATGACAAGATGGTTTGTCTTGCTTTTGTCTTGTATCTCCTTCATTCCAGAGTATCAGAGAACTGGAGATTATGGAAGTTTCAAGGTTTTTCGTGGGGTACCTCCATGCATGAGCTTGACTGCAGGTTGAATCACCCTTATTTTTCATTCTGATCATGTCTAACCAGTTCAAGTGACCATAAATACAGAGTTTTATGGTCAGTAAGTGCTGAATGTTATGCTGAAATGCACCGGAGTGGGGAGAAATTGCTCTAATATTGGTGTGGAAGTTGCTAGGGAAACCACCTGCCTCCTATCATATTGGTTCAGTGTAGCTCAATAGTACAGCTTCAGCTGACATTTGCCTATACAAGAGACTTTCCACTGTCAAGGGAAGAACTGAAGAAATTAAGAAAAGGTTTACCTATTTCCAGTATATAAATGATAATTGTTTTTGGGTGAGTTAAAAGTCGAACTCGTGATGTGAATCATGGGGTTCTAGCCTGGGACTAGACACCCATGGGTGGACCTATGCTTTTAGCTTGAGCTCCTCCAAATTAATTTCAAGCAGGAAGCCTTGAAGATGTTTGTTTGTTTGTTTTCTTAGATTTAGGGTTTTCTTCTGTTGTTTTGGTTTTGGTTTTGGTTTGTTGTTTTTATTTTGCTGGGGTTTTAGGTTGGGGTTTATTGTTGTTGTTGTTTTGTTTTGTTTCATTTTCCCCCCCTGTTCTCTCCTGGCCAGCCTTCTATTTCAAAATGCAGTAAATGTTCCATCTCTTAAAATATCTGCCTTGATTTTGGTAATTGGAATTGATGGGTTAGCTTCCAGAGTCCCTTCATTTTGTCTCCAAGGGAAGTGAAGGGAAAAGGAAAAGGAGTATTTAAGAGTTACCTCAAGCTCTTTTAATAAATTGCAAGCTTACTGTAGCTGAAGAACTGGATCCTTTTGGAAGCACTTACACCCGGCAGATAAAACCAGGCTTCTAAGAAATCACTAGAAAAAGTGAGGACTGAAAAAGTCAAATTGATTTTCAGATGGGAGTAAAAGAGTGTGCAAAAACAAGAGCTTGCAGGAACTCTCACCCTGATAACAATGAATGTGTGAAATAATAACATGATCTACAAATGACAGGAATAAATTTGATCTGGAATAACACAGGCACAGTTAGAAGAGTGGCTAAGAGCTGCACCCTCACAGAAGTGTAGGTCCTACAATATCTAGTTCCTAGATATTGCCCATCTCCTATATATCTCCTAGGTTGCATGCATTGATCTCTCAGCTTTGGTGGTACTGCTCATCATAAAGAAATAATTATTTATTTCTTGCAGCAGATCTGCCTGACACATTCGTTAAAGTGTGATCCAAGAGGCAAAAATTACTTATATGATCTATTTATCCTACGTAAAATCTCCTTTTGTCCTATGTAAAGTATCTCTCAGCCAGTGTTCAACAGCAATGACAAAAATCAGCCTTAGCCTTTGTTGTTGTTTCTAAATCGATGCAAGAGATGTTCATAACCTCTGTACATTCTTTTTGTCCCACTTGAATTTCTGTACTACTACTTCATAACTTGTCAGGCCATAAAGTGTTTAGTTTAGTGAGTAGCTAAAATTAAATATTAGCACTATTTAAGATTCCTAACTCCTATTGTAAGTAACAGGTGACTATTTCTGTTGCTAGTAGCCATGACTGTTAAACAAAGACTACTGCACCTGATAAACAAGAGCTAGCGTACTAGACAACAGACTAAAGTCCTAGAGTGCTGGCAGGTGATAATATCAGCCAGATGAATAAACAGATAAATGTTGGCGAGAAGGTGGGAAGATTTGCATAAATATGCTGCATAAAATTGCAACAGATAGTACAGATGTCATGTTCTGCAGTAGTTCATTTCCACAAGGAAATCATGTTTCTTCACATTGCTGAATGCCATCTTTCAGTGGCACAGATTATATCTGCAGGCTTAATGGAGTGTTTGATGCAACTTCTGTGTTATTTCACAGGGATTTTAATTCTGATGTGTTTTCAGTCACTAGAAACATGCTGGCATCCTCCTTCTATTCCCCTCTCATACACAAAATTATTCCCATTTCTGGAGCTTAAAAGTATGAAGTTGACTCCATCCAAATGATGGTGCAACGATTACCCAAGGTTTTACTTCAAAACAAGGGAGTACAAGTACATACAGAAGTATCCCCCAAGACTTCTGATCTTTGCTGGCTGTGCTGCAATTGCTGTGCTGCAATTCAGTAGGAGCTGGACGGACAGGAGATTGGGGCAGGAAACTGATTGAAAGAGTCCAGTGCAGAGCCACAAAGATGGTGAAGAGAGTAGAACCTTCTGAAGAAAGTCTGAAGGAGCTGGGTCACTTTAGCTTGGAGGAGTGAGGGGTGACCACATCAATGTTTATGCATATGTGAAGGGGGAGTGCCAGGAAGACAGAGACAGGCTCTTCTCAATGGTGTCCAGTAACAGGTGTAAGCAGGAGCGTAGGAGGTTCCACATGATAGGAAGAGAAATAGAGATTCTGGGTTTAGATTATGGCAGTTCTCTTCTCATCTGTTATTCCTAGTGCTGACTGATAATCACCTCAGAGTTTGGTACTTTCTATTACCTGCAATGAGGATGGTTGTATCCAAGTTGTATCAGCATACTTAGAATTAAGTACAAAAGAAGACACTGGGTTGTTATTTTGAAAAACAACAAACTGTCTCTGGCCATAGCTACGTGAAAATATTGATTCCATAATGAAATACGAATGTTCTCCTGAAAATCTCTCTTAATAGATGACAAGTTCTTCGGCAGCCTCATTTTTATTTGAGTTAACATTTGTCCAAATAAATACTTGGAAACTCGATTTTATTACTGCTAGCAGAGTGGGTCTTGTGCTTTCATAATGTTCCACTGATCACAGAATCATTTTATTGTAAAAGACTATCAGATTGATTAGGTGTGGTTTATCCTTTGCACATCCATTTTGATCTTTCCAGTTATGTTCTTATCCCCCATGTACCCACCCAGCAATGTCCTCTAGGAGGGCTCACTCTGTGTTTCCTGTGGACCAAAGTGAGTGCCATGGATTGAGTTGAACCTGCTGCTGTTATTCATACCATGCTGCAGTCATGCCAGCTTCAAAAAATGGAAGTGCTAACTGGAGCAAAATATTACAGGGCTTGAAGTTCAGATTACAACACAGGAGGATTCCTATTCAGGTTTATGTTTCTGGTTTCTTTGTTCTTGGGTGTTGGGTCTTTTCTGCAGGCATTGCAGCAGAACAGGTGGGAGTCAGGTAGCTGCTGAGTTCAGTTTTCTGTTTTGTGATCTTTTTCTTTCTCTTTCTCTTTTTCCTTTTTCTTTTTTCCCCCTTCCCTCCCCTTCCCTCCCCTCCCCTGTCCTCCCCTTTCCCTTCCTTCCCCCTTCCTTTCCCTTTCCTTCCCTTCCCTTGTAATTTTTTTTGTTTGCTTGCTTTTTTGGATTAATGAAGTAGGGCTTCTCACTCTTCCTGCAGCTTTTTATTGTGTAGACTTCCATTCATGAGGCAAGTAGGTAACATCAGCTCCCTGCTCAGCATGAAAGGGATTTTGCATCCACATGTGCCCTGCATGAAGGGCAGTAGCTCTCCAAAGGCTGGAGTGCAGCTGCTAAAAGTGATGCTGCAATGCATGGGATCAGCATGAGAAGAAGCAAGAGGCTGTGAAGGCTTCGCAGCTGTTGTAGCTTTTTTAAAGAGAGCTGACAGAGATTAAACTCTCAAATCAAATTGGAGAGAAAATACAGACTTATATTTAGAGAGAGAGAACACAGTGATAGACATTACAAAGCAATTATCATGGCAAACCCCCTTGAAGTTTCCCCCATCCCCAAAAAACTATATCTACATTCCCCAGTGCTCCACTCCTCCCCCTCCCCCCAATGCCTTCACCATCCAAGAGACCTACTGCTTACATGTTCCCAATTATTTGGCTCCTGCCACACACTCAGGGCAGGAGGAGGAGGAGGAAAGGAGAATGAACTGACCTTCTTGTGAGTCTATAAAGAAAGAGCAGAATTATGGGGCTGAATAACAATCTTCTAGTCCCTGGAAAAATTTTTAACCCGATAGCCTCAGCCTGGGACAACAGCTGAGCTGAGGTGGTCACCTATTAGGGATGGAAAGGATGAACTCAACCCTTTAGCAATGACTGCTTGTATCTTCTTGATTCATAATGCAGAAGATCCACAGTCTGTTGAAAGTGAGGGAATATACATCTGTCAGCACCCCGGTGTTAGTTTCAGGTGTAAGGGAAAAGGTGGACAAGAGCTTTGAAGTGTCTCAGACTGTATTGTCTTGTCTCTGACAAAATCCTGTCTTTTGGACATCTTGGTCAACAATGGTACCAGAAAGCTTTTGAGTGTGTTTAATGCCTGGAGATAGATAGCACAAACACATGTGTTGAGCATAACAGCTCAATGCTTGCATTCATCATGTTGGCATATTCATGGAAATGGGGGGAACCCAAGAAAACTTGTAAGGATTCTGTACCAAAAAGTTTAACGTGAGAATAACTGAGAAGAATTGAAGTAGCGCAAGTCTGGGACTTTCTTGAATGTTAGTGATGGCCCACGGCAGTGACCCGCTTGAATCCCGTACTTCCAAGGGGTTGCCTATCCTTAGAATATAGCAATGTTATGGTGCTTTATCAGGGCGACAGTTACTGCAATCTAGAGGGGACATAGCAGTGATTTCCTGGTTTTCCTCTCACAGAGACCATGACACTGTAGGGCCATTGGGAAACTGCCACTTTATTTCCTTGAAAAATAGTTATAATTTACTAGTGCTACCTTGCTGCTGAAAAGATCCTTTCCCGAGACAGTCGGATTCCAGGTTTGTCAGAGTCGGGATTGGAGCAAAGAAACTTGCTAAATGCATTGACTTGCTGTAGCAGGTGAATTAGAGGGAATGCCAGAGAGACATAGGCGGCAGTGGGAAAGCAATGAATCCCCAAAGCTTTGGACACTTTGAGATGAGAAGAGCAAAGGGGACAGCAACGTCTTGGCAACACTTCTTTAGAAAGCAGTCTAGGCTTTGGGATAACGACACACAGGATTTCCAGGGCCCAGGGCAAAGTCTTCCATTGCACGCGGTGTAAGGAGGAGTAGAATGAGTAGAAGGGCAGCATAAGGAGGAAGTTTGTTGTGTGCATGCCACCAGGCAGCTCTGGGGAGAGCTGGTGGCAGCAGGGTGGGAGAGCAGCATCTGCTGATGAGTAGTTGTTGTGGTTGAAGACTCAGGCACCGAGTGGGTTCTAGCAGTCCACTCACACAGCTATTCCATGAAGAAGAGAGATAAAATCCCCTAAGCCCTGTGGATTGACACAAGGAGAGTTGAAGGAAGGAAGCCAAGATGCAAAGAGTGCGTACTGTAGTGTGCATTTCACTCTGCTGCTTCTGCAAGTAGCTTAAGATAAGCCAATCATGCGTTGTTTCATTAGATGAGCTGGATTATTGGCTGAGGTAATGATGCATTGTGATTGTGATGTTTCATGTTGTACCAAACTCTTGTCTCTTTATCTCAGTGCCGAGTTTTGTATGTTACCTTTCCTCTCACTTTTTTGTTGGGGGGGCAGGGAGTTTAGCCCCCGCTCTCAAAGCATTAGAGTGAGGCAGGCAAACCTGCAATTCCCGAGGTTAATCTGTTGGCCTTTTCTGAATAGGACTGCAACGTCTGCCTTCCTCCGGTTATTGGGAAGCCTTCTCCCACCTGCACCATCTGTCAGAGTTTATAAAGTGCAGCCTTGCAAGAACTTAGCAAGCTTGGAGACAGCCTGGGTGCATTTTCAGTCCAATGAGAACCCACGCAGGTTCGGCTGCTAATCACTCTCTTCCTTGCTGAACTGCTTTACGGGAGGCCTTGGAGAAGCTGAGGCAAAGGTGGCAGTGGCTGTTTCAGCTTGAAAAGTGCTTTCAAATTCTGCTGCAAGGTTGTTGTGTGCTGCGCATTCCAGCTAGATGTGGCAACAGTTAGGAGCATACTAATGATGTGTGTCCCATTGTAAGTTGCTTCTTGCCTGCCCATACTGACCCTGAAGCACAGCAACATCCGCAGCACAAGTTGTGGTTAGTACCTGCAGGCCAAATGCTGATGTGCAGGTCTCCACTAGCCACAGAGGCAGGTGAACGAGTGGCAGAGAAATGGGAAGAAAGAGCCCGGTCAGCTCCCGAGACCTGGCGTTTCTGCCTTTGGAGCTCACAGGGATTTTGGATGTCATAAAAGGATTTAGTTTTGAGGTTGTTTTCTTTCTTTAAGACCCCTCGGTTTTCCCATGGTGCAGGAAATTGGCATTGTCATTACTTCAGGAAACAATTGCTGAGGGTACCAAGTGAGGCCCTGGCCACGAAGGGAAGCTGACATTGCCTCTGAAACACTCCGCATGCCAGCTAGGGGAGTTACGCCTGAGTTTTCATGCTCTGCTGGCTCCTCCACAGGCCTTGCAAGACCCACTAGGCTGTCAACAGGGAGGTGATACTGACCAACCCTTACCTTGAACTAACCAGAGCTCCAACCACAACAGTAACAGCTCTAACTAAGAACTAACTACAACTGTAAGAACAAGTGTAACAAGACTGTAAGAACAAGTGTAACAGGACTGTAAGAACAAGTGTAACAGGATTATAACAACAAATATAACAAGTGTGACAACAAGTGTAACAATGCCTAACTACAGCTCTAACAACCTTAACACTAACGGTAAGACCTCTAATCATAACTCTAACAACTCTAACTCGAGATTAATTCAAACGTGAGGGTGCAGTGAGTTTTTGCATGGCCCTCAAGAGTCTGGTGAGGCAGGTAGATGTGCATTGAGGCACCCAGTCCAACAGGAGATGTTTCTTCCGTCATCCCTTCAGGATGCCTTGAGAAAGAGGGGAAGAAAAGTGACAGGAATTAGGGACAAGGCTGAGGGGAGGACGAGCACCTCTGCTTCAGTGGGAAAGCCACTAGCCATCCAGAACTCACAGGCAAGCCTCACCCCCATGTAGATCAATGGTAGGCAGGGCAGGCTAAGGAGGAGGACCCAAATCACCATTTGCCCTTGTTCCCCAGGGATGTGCAGCTCCTCCTGGATGTTTCTGGGTGTGCTCGGGAAGGCTTCATTTGCATTTTTTATGTTCCACTTTCCAAAAGAGGAGTATCAAGCCAAAATAATGCCTGTCTCTCTAGGAAGCTTGTTGCAGCGTTTGAGCACCCTCTCAGCAAAGAAATGCTTTCTAATGACCTCTCTCAAGTGGTCTAATGCATCTGAGCAGTGTTCCCACATGAGCTGGCACTGGGTACAGGCAGAAGAGATCAGCACTTCCCTCTCTGCTTTGCCCCAGGTGCAGAATCTGGCATTTGTAACAGTTGATTTGTGTGGGCACTGCCTCTCAATATTAGCATGACCTCACCACCACTTTCCTAGGTGCTGAGGTCAGAGGCTAATGTGCTTGCACTTTCCTGGGTCTTCCCCCACACCCTCCTTGCACAGCTCTCGGATTCCCAAGAACTGTGGAGGGGGTCCTGCTGTAACGTCCACTCCACTAGCAAGTGCCAAAGAAAACGTGCCAGTGCCAGAGTGGTATTTTTCTTCTAGCAGAGATGTTCTCCCATGGGCGCCTCAGAAACGTTTTTTAGGCTCAGAACAGCAGTCCCAGCTTTGGCGCATGGACAGCAGAGTCTGCAAGACACCTGGGGGCTCCTTGTTCTTACCTCTCGGGTTTGCTGAGGTCACTTTCCAGCCTCATCACCTTCTTCTGTGGCTCCCCATCAGCGAACTCTTCACAGGGCAGTTTTCGCTTTCGCGATGAAGAGCCTGGGAAGCTTTCCATTGGATAGCATCGTTAGACAGGTGAAGCTGTGATCAGCTTGGGCCAGTTCTGCTCTTTAGCAAAGCTAGCTCGTCTTACCTTCTCCCCTCAGGGCAGCTCTTCGGCTGGTCACTTCCCACAGCACCCGGATGCTCCTGCAATAGAAACGTGTCTAATGAACAGCTGGCAAGGACCTAGCAGCCCAAGTGCTGCCTCAGCTCTGAAAGGAGGAGCTTGGCGGGGATCTTCCAGAGAAAGTCCTGCAACGGCAAAGGCTCTGAGTGAGCCTCTGGCCTCTCCTGCTGCCGAGAGTGCAGGCAGTGTGCCCAGCACGGCAGCTCCGCAGCAGGCTGCAGCTTGCAGGTCCTGCTCTTGCAGGTGCCCCTCAGCACTGGCAGAGATGAGAGCCGCTGGGCTCCAGGTCACAGTATCACAGTATCACCAAGGTTGGAAGAGTCCTCGGCAGGGCTCACTTGGAGAAGGGCAGCCAGCAGGTGTACGGGCTGGCTTTCGAGCTGCACCTTCTCGCCCCTGTCTAGGGCCTCCCTGATGTCCCGCAGGGCACGCTCTCCAGCAGCCAGCCGGAAGATGCCCTCTGTGGATGGCCCCTGCTGCTGCAGCAGAGCCAGCAGCTCCTGCAGGGGACAGAGGAAGGCAGTTGCTTAGCTGAAGAGTGTGCCTGGGGCACTGAAGCTTCTTCCGAGGCCAAGAGGGAGTGCAATCGGCTGCAGAGGTCTCGCTGGGGCACGGTGGAGGGGTGTGTGCCAGGTGATGGTGAGATTGGGAGGAGCTGGCTTTGTCTCCGGACCCCTCTCAGGGGGCCCCTCTGCTGGGGCCACGAGCTCAGCAGAAGAGGCAGTTGGATGGGGACCCCTGGGCAGGCTCTCTTACCCGCATGGGCTGGGGCAGAGTGCCATCCTGGCCGCACAACTCCACCAGGGGCTGGCCGAAGAGAAGCCCTCTGCAGCCAGAGCCCAATGGCCGGGGACCTTGGAGAGTGGCAGCAGAGGTCCCTCGACGCGCAAAGGGCCAGGGCAGCCTCCTCCTCTGGCTCCCACCTGCTGCCAAGGAGGAAGGAGAGAAAAGACATGTGGAGCAGAAGCACCAAACAGGTGGTCCTGGGCCTTTGCAGCACTGTTCTCTGCCCACCCTGGAAGGACTTGGGAGAGCCATCAGCCTGGAATGAGGGGCCGTGGGGGCTCAGGTGTGCCACTGGACAGCAGTGGGGACAGACAGGCCCAGCAAGAAGGGCAGGAGCAGCAGCAGCCCCAGTGCAGTGCAAGTGCCTGCCTTCGAGAGGATGAGAGAAGGAGCATCGTGCCCCTGCCTCCTTCTCCAAACTCACCGTCCACATGGCCAAGTCCTCCTTCCCTGCTGTTGGGGACAGGACGCAGGCACTGCATGGGCTCAGGGCAAGGGTCATCCCTGCAGGGCAGACAGCAGCAGGCATGAGAAAGGTGGCTGCTGTGGGGGCTGCCTGTCTCTCTAGGAAGCTTGTTGCAGCTTTTGAGCACCCTCTCAGCAAAGAAATGCTTTCTAATGACCTCTCTCAAGTGGTGTAATGCATCTGAGCACTGTTCCCATGTGAGCTGGCACTGGGTACAGGCAGAAGAGACCAGCACCTCCCTCTCTGCTTTGCCCCAGGTGCAGAATCTGGCATTTGTAACAGTTGATTTGTGTGGGCACTGCCTCTCAATATTAGCATGACCTCACCACCACTCTCCCAGGTGCTGAGGTCAGAGGCTAACGTGCTTGCACTTTCCTGGGTCTTCCCCCACACCCTCCTTGTAAAGCTCTCGGATTCCCAAGAACTGTGGAGGGGGTCCTGCTGTAACGTCCACTCCACTAGCAAGTGCCAAAGAAAACGTGCCAGTGCCAGAGTGGTATTTTTCTTCTAGCAGAGATGTTCTCCCATGGGCGCCTCAGAAACATTGTTTAGGCTCAGAACAGCAGTCCCAGCTTTGGCGCATGGACAGTAGAGTCTGCAAGACACCTGGGGACTCCTTGTTCTTACCTCTCGGGTTTGCTGAGGTCACTTTCCAGCCTCATCACCTTCTTCTGTGGCTCCCCATCAGCGAACTCTTCACAGGGTAGTTTTCGCTTTCGCGATGAAGAGCCTGGGAAGCTTTCCATTGGATAGCATCGTTAGACAGGTGAAGCTGTGATCAGCTTGGGCCAGTTCTGCTCTTTAGCAAAGCTAGCTCATCTTACCTTCTCCCCTCAGGGCAGCTCTTCGGCTGGTCACTTCCCACAGCACCCAGATGCTCCTGCAATAGAAACGTGTCTAATGAACAGCTGGCAAGGACCTAGCAGCCCAAGTGCTGCCTCAGCTCTGAAAGGAGGAGCTTGGCGGGGATCTTCCAGAGAAAGTCCTGCAACGGCAAAGGCTCTGAGTGAGCCTCTGGCCTCTCCTGCTGCCGAGAGCGCAGGCAGTGTGCTCGGCACGGCGGCTCCGCAGCAGGTTGCAACTTGCAGGTCCTGCTCTTGCAGGTGCCCCTCAGCACTGGCAGAGCTGAGAGCCGCTGGGCTCCAGGTCACAGTATCACAGTATCACAGTATCACCAAGGTTGAAAGAGTCCTCGGCAGGGCTCACTTGGAGAAGGGCAGCCAGCAGGTGTACGGGCTGGCTTTCGAGCTGCACCTTCTCGCCCCTGTCTAGGGCCTCCCTGATGTCCCGCAGGGCACGCTCTCCAGCAGCCAGCCGGAAGATGCCCTCTGTGGATGGCCCCTGCTGCTGCAGCAGAGCCAGCAGCTCCTGCAGGGGACAGAGGAAGGCAGTTGCTTAGCTGAAGAGTGTGCCTGGGGCACTGAAGCTTCTTCCGAGGCCAAGAGGGAGTGCAATCGGCTGCAGAGGTCTCGCTGGGGCACGGTGGAGGGGTGTGTGCCAGGTGATGGTGAGATTGGGAGGAGCTGGCTTTGTCTCCGGACCCCTCTCAGGGGGCCCCTCTGCTGGGGCCACGAGCTCAGCAGAAGAGGCAGTTGGATGGGGACCCCTGGGCAGGCTCTCTTACCCGCATGGGCTGGGGCAGAGTGCCATCCTGGCCGCACAACTCCACCAGGGGCTGGCCGAAGAGAAGCCCTCTGCAGCCAGAGCCCAATGGCCGGGGACCTTGGAGAGTGGCAGCAGAGGTCCCTCGACGCGCAAAGGGCCAGGGCAGCCTCCTCCTCTGGCTCCCACCTGCTGCCAAGGAGGAAGGAGAGAAAAGACATGTGGAGCAGAAGCACCAAACAGGTGGTCCTGGGCCTTTGCAGCACTGTTCTCTGCCCACCCTGGAAGGACTTGGGAGAGCCATCAGCCTGGAATGAGGGGCCGTGGGGGCTCAGGTGTGCCACTGGACAGCAGTGGGGACAGACAGGCCCAGCAAGAAGGGCAGGAGCAGCAGCAGCCCCAGTGCAGTGCAAGTGCCTGCCTTCGAGAGGATGAGAGAAGGAGCATCGTGCCCCTGCCTCCTTCTCCAAACTCACCGTCCACATGGCCAAGTCCTCCTTCCCTGCTGTTGGGGACAGGACGCAGGCACTGCATGGGCTCAGGGCAAGGGTCATCCCTGCAGGGCAGACAGCAGCAGGCATGAGAAAGGTGGCTGCTGTGGGGGCTGCCTGTCTCTCTAGGAAGCTTGTTGCAGCTTTTGAGCACCCTCTCAGCAAAGAAATGCTTTCTAATGACCTCTCTCAAGTGGTGTAATGCATCTGAGCACTGTTCCCATGTGAGCTGGCACTGGGTACAGGCAGAAGAGACCAGCACCTCCCTCTCTGCTTTGCCCCAGGTGCAGAATCTGGCATTTGTAACAGTTGATTTGTGTGGGCACTGCCTCTCAATATTAGCATGACCTCACCACCACTCTCCCAGGTGCTGAGGTCAGAGGCTAACGTGCTTGCACTTTCCTGGGTCTTCCCCCACACCCTCCTTGTAAAGCTCTCGGATTCCCAAGAACTGTGGAGGGGGTCCTGCTGTAACGTCCACTCCACTAGCAAGTGCCAAAGAAAACGTGCCAGTGCCAGAGTGGTATTTTTCTTCTAGCAGAGATGTTCTCCCATGGGCGCCTCAGAAACATTGTTTAGGCTCAGAACAGCAGTCCCAGCTTTGGCGCATGGACAGTAGAGTCTGCAAGACACCTGGGGACTCCTTGTTCTTACCTCTCGGGTTTGCTGAGGTCACTTTCCAGCCTCATCACCTTCTTCTGTGGCTCCCCATCAGCGAACTCTTCACAGGGTAGTTTTCGCTTTCGCGATGAAGAGCCTGGGAAGCTTTCCATTGGATAGCATCGTTAGACAGGTGAAGCTGTGATCAGCTTGGGCCAGTTCTGCTCTTTAGCAAAGCTAGCTCATCTTACCTTCTCCCCTCAGGGCAGCTCTTCGGCTGGTCACTTCCCACAGCACCCAGATGCTCCTGCAATAGAAACGTGTCTAATGAACAGCTGGCAAGGACCTAGCAGCCCAAGTGCTGCCTCAGCTCTGAAAGGAGGAGCTTGGCGGGGATCTTCCAGAGAAAGTCCTGCAACGGCAAAGGCTCTGAGTGAGCCTCTGGCCTCTCCTGCTGCCGAGAGCGCAGGCAGTGTGCTCGGCACGGCGGCTCCGCAGCAGGTTGCAACTTGCAGGTCCTGCTCTTGCAGGTGCCCCTCAGCACTGGCAGAGCTGAGAGCCGCTGGGCTCCAGGTCACAGTATCACAGTATCACAGTATCACCAAGGTTGAAAGAGTCCTCGGCAGGGCTCACTTGGAGAAGGGCAGCCAGTAGGTGTACGGGCTGGCTTTCGAGCTGCACCTTCTCGCCCCTGTCTAGGGCCTCCCTGATGTCCCGCAGGGCACGCTCTCCAGCAGCCAGCCGGAAGATGCCCTCTGTGGATGGCCCCTGCTGCTGCAGCAGAGCCAGCAGCTCCTGCAGGGGACAGAGGAAGGCAGTTGCTTAGCTGAAGAGTGTGCCTGGGGCACTGAAGCTTCTTCCGAGGCCAAGAGGGAGTGCAATCGGCTGCAGAGGTCTCGCTGGGGCACGGTGGAGGGGTGTGTGCCAGGTGATGGTGAGATTGGGAGGAGCTGGCTTTGTCTCCGGACCCCTCTCAGGGGGCCCCTCTGCTGGGGCCACGAGCTCAGCAGAAGAGGCAGTTGGATGGGGACCCCTGGGCAGGCTCTCTTACCCGCATGGGCTGGGGCAGAGTGCCATCCTGGCCGCACAACTCCACCAGGGGCTGGCCGAAGAGAAGCCCTCTGCAGCCAGAGCCCAATGGCCGGGGACCTTGGAGAGTGGCAGCAGAGGTCCCTCGACGCGCAAAGGGCCAGGGCAGCCTCCTCCTCTGGCTCCCACCTGCTGCCAAGGAGGAAGGAGAGAAAAGACATGTGGAGCAGAAGCACCAAACAGGTGGTCCTGGGCCTTTGCAGCACTGTTCTCTGGCCACCCTGGAAGGACTTGGGAGAGCCATCAGCCTGGAATGAGGGGCCGTGGGGGCTCAGGTGTGCCACTGGACAGCAGTGGGGACAGACAGGCCCAGCAAGAAGGGCAGGAGCAGCAGCAGCCCCAGTGCAGTGCAAGTGCCTGCCTTCGAGAGGATGAGAGAAGGAGCATCGTGCCCCTGCCTCCTTCTCCAAACTCACCGTCCACATGGCCAAGTCCTCCTTCCCTGCTGTTGGGGACAGGACGCAGGCACTGCATGGGCTCAGGGCAAGGGTCATCCCTGCAGGGCAGACAGCAGCAGGCATGAGAAAGGTGGCTGCTGTGGGGGCTGCCTGTCTCTCTAGGAAGCTTGTTGCAGCTTTTGAGCACCCTCTCAGCAAAGAAATGCTTTCTAATGACCTCTCTCAAGTGGTGTAATGCATCTGAGCACTGTTCCCATGTGAGCTGGCACTGGGTACAGGCAGAAGAGACCAGCACCTCCCTCTCTGCTTTGCCCCAGGTGCAGAATCTGGCATTTGTAACAGTTGATTTGTGTGGGCACTGCCTCTCAATATTAGCATGACCTCACCACCACTCTCCCAGGTGCTGAGGTCAGAGGCTAACGTGCTTGCACTTTCCTGGGTCTTCCCCCACACCCTCCTTGTAAAGCTCTCGGATTCCCAAGAACTGTGGAGGGGGTCCTGCTGTAACGTCCACTCCACTAGCAAGTGCCAAAGAAAACGTGCCAGTGCCAGAGTGGTATTTTTCTTCTAGCAGAGATGTTCTCCCATGGGCGCCTCAGAAACATTGTTTAGGCTCAGAACAGCAGTCCCAGCTTTGGCGCATGGACAGTAGAGTCTGCAAGACACCTGGGGACTCCTTGTTCTTACCTCTCGGGTTTGCTGAGGTCACTTTCCAGCCTCATCACCTTCTTCTGTGGCTCCCCATCAGCGAACTCTTCACAGGGTAGTTTTCGCTTTCGCGATGAAGAGCCTGGGAAGCTTTCCATTGGATAGCATCGTTAGACAGGTGAAGCTGTGATCAGCTTGGGCCAGTTCTGCTCTTTAGCAAAGCTAGCTCATCTTACCTTCTCCCCTCAGGGCAGCTCTTCGGCTGGTCACTTCCCACAGCACCCAGATGCTCCTGCAATAGAAACGTGTCTAATGAACAGCTGGCAAGGACCTAGCAGCCCAAGTGCTGCCTCAGCTCTGAAAGGAGGAGCTTGGCGGGGATCTTCCAGAGAAAGTCCTGCAACGGCAAAGGCTCTGAGTGAGCCTCTGGCCTCTCCTGCTGCCGAGAGCGCAGGCAGTGTGCTCGGCACGGCGGCTCCGCAGCAGGTTGCAACTTGCAGGTCCTGCTCTTGCAGGTGCCCCTCAGCACTGGCAGAGCTGAGAGCCGCTGGGCTCCAGGTCACAGTATCACAGTATCACAGTATCACCAAGGTTGAAAGAGTCCTCGGCAGGGCTCACTTGGAGAAGGGCAGCCAGCAGGTGTACGGGCTGGCTTTCGAGCTGCACCTTCTCGCCCCTGTCTAGGGCCTCCCTGATGTCCCGCAGGGCACGCTCTCCAGCAGCCAGCCGGAAGATGCCCTCTGTGGATGGCCCCTGCTGCTGCAGCAGAGCCAGCAGCTCCTGCAGGGGACAGAGGAAGGCAGTTGCTTAGCTGAAGAGTGTGCCTGGGGCACTGAAGCTTCTTCCGAGGCCAAGAGGGAGTGCAAACGGCTGCAGAGGTCTCGCTGGGGCACGGTGGAGGGGTGTGTGCCGGGTGATGGTGAGATTGGGAGGAGCTGGCTTTGTCTCCGGACCCCTCTCAGGGGGCCCCTCTGCTGGGGCCACGAGCTCAGCAGAAGAGGCAGTTGGATGGGGACCCCTGGGCAGGCTCTCTTACCCGCATGGGCTGGGGCAGAGTGCCATCCTGGCCGCACAACTCCACCAGGGGCTGGCCGAAGAGAAGCCCTCTGCAGCCAGAGCCCAATGGCCGGGGACCTTGGAGAGTGGCAGCAGAGGTCCCTCGACGCACAAAGGGCCAGGGCAGCCTCCTCCTCTGGCTCCCACCTGCTGCCAAGGAGGAAGGAGAGAAAAGACATGTGGAGCAGAAGCACCAAACAGGTGGTCCTGGGCCTTTGCAGCACTGTTCTCTGGCCACCCTGGAAGGACTTGGGAGAGCCATCAGCCTGGAATGAGGGGCCGTGGGGGCTCAGGTGTGCCACCGGACAGCAGTGGGGACAGACAGGCCCAGCAAGAAGGGCAGGAGCAGCAGCAGCCCCAGTGCAGTGCAAGTGCCTGCCTTCGAGAGGATGAGAGAAGGAGCATCGTGCCCCTGCCTCCTTCTCCAAACTCACCATCCACGTGGGCAAGTTCTCCTTCCCTGCTGTTGGGGACAGGACGCAGGCACTGCATGGGCTCAGGGTCAGGGTCGTCCCTGCAGGGCAGACAGCAGCAGGCATGAGAAAGGTGGTTGCTGTGGGGGCTGCCTGTCTCTCTAGGAAGCTTGTTGCAGCTTTTGAGCACCCTCTCAGCAAAGAAATGCTTTCTAATGACCTCTCTCAAGTGGTCTAATGCATCTGAGCACTGTTCCCACGTGAGCTGGCACTGGGTACAGGCAGAAGAGATCAGCACCTCCCTCTCTGCTTTGCCCCAGGTGCAGAATCTGGCATTTGTAACAGTTGATTTGTGTGGGCACTGCCTCTCAATATTAGCATGACCTCACCACCACTTTCCCAGGTGCTGAGGTCAGAGGCTAATGTGCTTGCACTTTCCTGGGTCTTCTCCCACACCCTCCTTGTAAAGCTCTCGGATTCCCAAGAACTTTGGAGGGGGTCCTGCTGTAACGTCCTCTCCACTAGCAAGTGCCAAAGAAAACGTGCCAGTGCCAGAGTGGTATTTTTCTTCTAGCAGAGATGTTCTCCCATGGGCGCCTCAGAAACATTGTTTAGGCTCAGAACAGCAGTCCCAGCTTTGGCGCATGGACAGCATAGTCTGCAAGATACCTGGGGACTCCTTGTTCTTACCTCTCGGGTTTGCTGAGGTCACTTTCCAGCCTCATCACCTTCTTCTGTGGCTCCCCATCAGCGAACTCTTCACAGGGTAGTTTTCGCTTCCGCGATGAAGAGCCTGGGAAGCTTTCCATTGGATAGCATCGTTAGACAGGTGAAGCTGTGATCAGCTTGGGCCAGTTCTGCTCTTTAGCAAAGCTAGCTCGTCTTACCTTCTCCCCTCAGGGCAGCTCTTCGGCTGGTCACTTCCCACAGCACCCAGATGCTCCTGCAATAGAAACGTGTCAAGTGAACAGCTGGCAAGGACCTAGCAGCCCAAGTGCTGCCTCTGTTCTGAAAGGCAGATCCCTGGGATGCATTTGCTTAGCTGATGTCAGCTCAGTCACTTCTGTTGGGATCACCACACGGAGTGTGATGGCTGACTTGCATCAGCCTTGCTCTGCCCTTCTGTGGGCTGCTGGGTGACCCTGCCTGTCTGTGTGGCAGCAGAGATCCCCTTGTGAGAGGGGAGGCTTTTGTTGTCACACTGTTTGGGGGCTCACCTCTGCAGCCTCTTCCTCTTCGGCCAGTGGCCCTGCTGCTGGCAGCTCTTCACCCTGTGCTCCCTGCCTGAGCCCACCTTCCCACGTTGCCTCTTCAAAGAGGTCCCCCTGAAGGTCGATGAGAACCTCCACCAGCTGCACCACCTGCACACAGCAAACCATTCTTTTCCACCTAGGTGTCCAAGAGCAGCTCAAAGAGTCTCTGCCACACCTGCCCCTCGCTTCTGCACGGACAGCTGCAGCTGTGGGGCTGCTCCTCCTGGCAGCTCCCCAAGAAGAGTTTGCTGGAGAGAGGTGGCAACCAGGTGCCTCTGAACAGCAAAGCTCAGGAGGCCCAGAAGCCTAGAGCTGGCTGCCCAACACAGCCTACCTTGTCCATCTCCTCCAGCAAGACGTCCAGGGGCAGGGTGTGCTCCTGGGCGGGGCTCAGCAGATTCGGCCCCATGCAAATGGCCAGATTGAGAGCAGTCATTTTGCTGGAGGCTGCGTTGCTGCTGATGGTCTGCAGCAAGGACAAGAGGTGCCTGAGCAGCAGGCGGTTGGCCTCAGGCAATTTGCTGGTGACCCTGAGGCAAGAGGAGCACAAGGAGAGGAAGATGAGTCTTGTCGACACGGGTGTGCCGTGCTGATCTCACCCAAGCCCACCTGCAGGAAGGCTGTCCGGCCACCTCCCTCTCTCCCTCCCTCCTCTCCTGGCCTTGTGGCAAGAGTGCCTTGGTGGAACAACCCCCAGTGCCTGCAGCAAGTGCTTCACGGAGAGAAACGCTGCTCTGTGCCTCTTGCCCCGACCCGCAAGCTCACAGCAGCACAGGGGGCTGGCAGCAAACGTGGCTTTCTCGAGGCAGCCGCTGCCTCTCACGCAGGTCCCAACCGCTGGCAGTGCCTGAGGAGCAGGCAGGCTGCTCGCCACACTCACTCTTTCAGCCCTGCCAGCCTCTCCTGCCTGCTGCTCCTGCGCAGGGCACTCATCCACTCCTCATAGAGATCTGACCGGAGGAGCTTGCCGGGGATCTTCTGGAGAAAGTCCTGCAACGGCAAAGGCTCTGAGTGAGCCTCTGACCGCTCCTGCTGCCGAGAGCGCAGGCAGTGTGCCCGGCACGGCGGCTCCGCAGCAGGCTGCAGCTTGCAGGTCCTGCTCTTGCAGGTGCCCCTCAGCACTGGCAGAGCTGAGAGCCGCTGGGCTCCAGGTCGGCAGGGCTCACCTGGAGAAGGGCAGCCAGCAGGTGTACGGGCTGGCTTTCGAGCTGCACCTTCTCGCCCCTGTCTAGGGCCTCCCTGATGTCCCGCAGGGCACGCTCTCCAGCAGCCAGCCGGAAGATGCCCTCTGTGGATGGCCCCTGCTGCTGCAGCAGAGCCAGCAGCTCCTGCAGGGGACAGAGGAAGGCAGTTGCTTAGCTGAAGAGTGTGCCTGGGGCACTGAAGCTTCTTCCGAGGCCAAGAGGGAGTGCAAACGGCTGCAGAGGTCTCGCTGGGGCACGGTGGAGGATGTGTGCCAGGTGATGGTGAGACTGGGAGGAGCTGGCTTTGTCTCCGGCCCCCTCTCAGGGGGTCCCTCTGCTGGGGCCACGAGCTCAGCAGAAGAGGCAGTTGGATGGGGACCCCTGGGCAGGCTCTCTTACCCGCATGGGCTGGGGCAGAGTGCCATCCTGGCCGCACAACTCCACCAGGGGCTGGTCGAAGAGAAGCCCTCTGCAGCCAGAGCCCAATGGCCGGGGACCTTGGAGAGTGGCAGCAGAGGTCCCTCGACGCGCAAAGGGCCAGGGCAGCCTCCTCCTCTGGCTCCCACCTGCTGCCAAGGAGGAAGGAGAGAAAAGACATGTGGAGCAGAAGCACCAAACAGGTGGTCCTGGGCCTTTGCAGCACTGTTCTCTGGCCACCCTGGAAGGACTTGGGAGAGCCATCAGCCTGGAATGAGGGGCCGTGGGGGCTCAGGTGTGCCACTGGACAGCAGTGGGGACAGACAGGCCCAGCAAGAAGGGCAGGAGCAGCAGCCCCAGTGCAGTGCAAGTGCCTGCCTTCGAGAGGACGAGAGAAGGAGCATCGTGCCCCTGCCTCCTTCTCCAAACTCACCGTCCACGTGGGCAATTTCTCCTTCCCTGCTGTTGGGCACAGGACGCAGGCACTGCATGGGCTCAGGGCCAGGGTCGTCCCTGCAGGGCAGACAGCAGCAGGCATGAGAAAGGTGGCTGCTGTGTGGGCTGGCTGTGCTAGCTTGTCCCCATTGGGAGCGTGGGTGAAGCGTACCTGGAGCCACGGCAGTTCAATTGACCCATGCCACTGACTCTGTGTGCCTTGTGTGGGAGACACTGGTGCAGCTCAGCTGTGCACTCAGATGACCTGACTGAGGCTGCCAAGATGATCCTTGTGCCGGGCAATGGTGCTGAGCAAGAGCTTGCCTCTCTCGGTGCCACCGAAGTGTTGTCTCTGCAGGCACTGGGGCTGTTGCTAGGCAGCGCCAGCTCAAGGCTGCCTAGTGACCCCAGCAGTCACTCTGGGTGTGGCTGGAGGTGGGGGAGGGGCGCTGGAGGGCTCTCCCCACTGTGCCCGTGTCCCTCTTTTGCTGCTCTCAGCAGCCCTGAGCGGAGCCTTCCCACAGCATCCTAGGCGGAATTGGAAACATGGAAGATCATATGGTCCAAGCTTTTAGCCCGCGCTCTTAGGTCAGACAGATCAGGGCTAGGTCTCAGAGGTGCTTTTGGTCACCAAAGAAAGAGGGACTCCACAAGCTCTCTGGGCAGCCTGTTCCAGGGCTCTGTCACTCTCACTGTAGTTTCTCCTCACGTTGAGGTGAAACCTTCTCCGTTCCAGTTTGTAGCTGTCGTCGTTCCTTGTCTTATTGCTGCCGTCCCGAAAAAGAGATTGGCTGCACCCACTTGGCACGCACCCCTCAGACATGTGTACACATGGATAAGATCTGTGCTCAGTCTTCTCTTCTCCAGACTAACCAGCCACAGGTTTCTCACTCTCTCTCCGAAGGGGAGATGCTCAGCTCCCCCAGTCATGCCCGTGGCTTTCTGCTGGACTCGCCAGCAGTTCCCAGTCTCTCCTGAACTGGGGAGCCCAAAACTGGACACAGTGTTCCAAGTCTCGCTAGGGCAGAGTAGGGGGAGGGAGGGGGAGCTCCCAGACCTGCTGGACACACTTTTCTGGATGCACCCCAGCATGCCATTGGTTCTCGTGGCCACAAGGGCCCGTTGCTGGCCCACGCAGAACTTCCCGTCCAGCAGCGCTCCAAGGTCTTTCTCAGTGGAGCTGCTTTCCAGCAGGGCAGCCTCCCAAGCTGTCCTGGTGCCTGTTGTTACTCCTCCCCAGATGCAGGCACCTAGACTTGTCCTTACTGAACTTTCAAGAGGAACAGGTCAGTGGAAAGACTGCTGTCATGTATCTGTACCAGAAAGCTTTGAGTGTGTTCAATGCCTGGAGATAGATAGCACAAACACATGTTGAGCATAACAGCTCAATGCTTGCATTCATCATGTTGGCATATTCATGGAAATGGGGGGGAACCCAAGAAAACTTGTAAGGATTCTGTACCAAAAAGTTTAACGTAAGAATAACTGAGAAGAATTGAAGTAGCGCAAGTCTGGGACTTTCTTGAATGTTAGTGATGGCCCACGGCAGTGACCCGCTTGAATCCCGTACTTCCAAGGGGTTGCCTATCCTTAGAATATAGCAATGTTATGGTGCTTTATCAGGGCGACAGTTACTGCAATCTAGAGGGGACATAGCAGTGATTTCCTGGTTTTCCTCTCACAGAGACCATGACACTGTAGGGCCATTGGGAAACTGCCACTTTATTTCCTTGAAAAATAGTTATAATTTACTAGTGCTGCCTTGCTGCTGAAAAGATCCTTTCCCGAGACAGTCGGATTCCAGGTTTGTCAGAGTCGGGATTGGAGCAAAGAAACTTGCTAAATGCATTGACTTGCTGTAGCAGGTGAATTAGAGGGAATGCCAGAGAGACATAGGCGGCAGTGGGAAAGCAATGAATCCCCAAAGCTTTGGACACTTTGAGATGAGAAGAGCAAAGGGGACAGCAACGTCTTGGCAACACTTCTTTAGAAAGCAGTCTAGGCTTTGGGATAACGACACACAGGATTTCCAGGGCCCAGGGCAAAGTCTTCCATTGCACGCGGTGTAAGGAGGAGTAGAATGAGTAGAAGGGCAGCATAAGGAGGAAGTTTGTTGTGTGCATGCCACCAGGCAGCTCTGGGGAGAGCTGGTGGCAGCAGGGTGGGAGAGCAGCATCTGCTGATGAGTAGTTGTTGTGGTTGAAGACTCAGGCACCGAGTGGGTTCTAGCAGTCCACTCACACAGCTATTCCATGAAGAAGAGAGATAAAATCCCCTAAGCCCTGTGGATTGACACAAGGAGAGTTGAAGGAAGGAAGCCAAGATGCAAAGAGTGCGTACTGTAGTGTGCATTTCACTCTGCTGCTTCTGCAAGTAGCTTAAGATAAGCCAATCATGCGTTGTTTCATTAGATGAGCTGGATTATTGGCTGAGGTAATGATGCATTGTGATTGTGATGTTTCATGTTGTACCAAACTCTTGTCTCTTTATCTCAGTGCCGAGTTTTGTATGTTACCTTTCCTCTCACTTTTTTGTTGGGGGGGCAGGGAGTTTAGCCCCCGCTCTCAAAGCATTAGAGTGAGGCAGGCAAACCTGCAATTCCCGAGGTTAATCTGTTGGCCTTTTCTGAATAGGACTGCAACGTCTGCCTTCCTCCGGTTATTGGGAAGCCTTCTCCCACCTGCACCATCTGTCAGAGTTTATAAAGTGCAGCCTTGCAAGAACTTAGCAAGCTTGGAGACAGCCTGGGTGCATTTTCAGTCCAATGAGAACCCACGCAGGTCAAGCACTTGCAAGCGCTCCCCGGTTCAGTCTTCATCGGCTGCTAATCACTCTCTTCCTTGCTGAACTGCTTTACGGGAGGCCTTGGAGAAGCTGAGGCAAAGGTGGCAGTGGCTGTTTCAGCTTGAAAAGTGCTTTCAAATTCTGCTGCAAGGTTGTTGTGTGCTGCGCATTCCTGCTAGATGTGGCAACAGTTAGGAGCATACTAATGATGTGTGTCCCGTTTTAAGTTCCTTCTTGCCTGCCCATACTGACCCTGAAGCACAGCAACATCCGCAGCACAAGTTGTGGTTAGTACCTGCAGGCCAAATGCTGATGTGCAGGTCTCCACTAGCCACAGAGGCAGGTGAACGAGTGGCAGAGAAATGGGAAGAAAGAGCCCGGTCGGCTCCCGAGACCTGGCGTTTCTGCCTTTGGAGCTCACAGGGATTTTGGATGTCATAAAAGGATTTAGTTTTGAGGTTGTTTTCTTTCTTTAAGACCCCTCGGTTTTCCCATGGTGCAGGAAATTGGCATTGTCATTACTTCAGGAAACAATTGCTGAGGGTACCAAGTGAGGCCCTGGCCACGAAGGGAAGCTGACATTGCCTCTGAAACACTCCGCATGCCAGCTAGGGGAGTTACGCCTGAGTTTTCATGCTCTGCTGGCTCCTCCACAGGCCTTGCAAGACCCACTAGGCTGTCAACAGGGAGGTGATACTGACCAACCCTTACCTTGAACTAACCAGAGCTCCAACCACAACAGTAACAGCTCTAACTAAGAACTAACTACAACTGTAAGAACAAGTGTAACAAGACTGTAAGAACAAGTGTAACAGGATTGTAAGAACAAGTGTAACAGGATTATAACAACAAATATAACAAGTGTGACAAGTGTAACAATGCCTAACTACAGCTCTAACAACCTTAACACTAATGGTAAGACCTCTAATCATAACACTAACAACTCTAACTCGAGATTAATTCAAACGTGAGGGTGCAAAATTATTCCCATTTCTGGAGCTTAAAAGTATGAAGTTGACTCCATCCAAATGATGGTGCAACGATTTCCCAAGGTTTTACTTCAAAACAAGGGAGTACAAGTACATACAGAAGTATCCCCCAAGACTTCTGATCTTTGCTGACATCAAAACAGAAAAACTTCACAGAACTGTTAGTGTACAGCTGCACAAAAACAGTTAGTGCTTCAGGTATATCTATATTCTCTGTATCAGCCTACACTGAAGTACAGAGATGCTGTTCTGCTGTGAGGAGAGAAACTTTACTCAGACACACAAATATTCTAGATATTTCTATGAGAAACAGTAAAGAGAATCAGTAAAGAGAAACCTCAAGCCTATATTATCTACTTGAATGTACACTTCACACTGTCTCTAGGCATTTCAAGGATAAGAAGGTCATTTGGCACAGCCAACATGGCTTTACTTAAGGGCAAGTCATGTTTGACCAACCCTATAGCCTTTTATGAGGACATAACCAGGTGGGTAGATGATGATAGTGCAGTGAATGTGTTTTATCTTGACCTCAGAAAAACATTTGACACCGTCTCCCACAGAACCCTTGCAGCTGAACAGACAATGTGTGATCTGACAACCAGGTAGTGAGGTGGATTGTGAACTAGTTGAAGGAAAAGAGTCAGAGAGTCGTGGTCAGTGGGACAGAGTCTAGTTGGAGGTCTGTATCTAGTGGAGACCCTCAGGGATTGGCATTGGGAACAGTGCTTTTCAGTATATTCATCAATGACCTGGACAAAGGAACAGAGTGCACTGCCAGCAAGTTTGCTGATGACACCAAGCTGGCTGTGCTGCAATTGCTGTGCTGCAATTCAGTAGGAGCTGGACGGACAGGAGATTGGGGCAGGAAACTGATTGAAAGAGTCCAGTGCAGAGCCACAAAGATGGTGAAGAGAGCAGAACCTTCTGAAGAAAGTCTGAAGGAGCTGGGTCACTTTAGCTTGGAGGAGTGAGGGGTGACCACATCAATGTTTATGCATATGTGAAGGGGGAGTGCCAGGAAGACAGAGACAGGCTCTTCTCAATGGTGTCCAGTAACAGGTGTAAGCAGGAGCGTAGGAGGTTCCACATGATAGGAAGAGAAACAGAGATTCTGGGTTTAGATTATGGCAGTTCTCTTCTCATCTGTTATTCCTAGTGCTGACTGATAATCACCTCAGAGTTTGGTACTTTCTATTACCTGCAATGAGGATGGTTGTATCCAAGTTGTATCAGCATACTTAGAATTAAGTACAAAAGAAGACACTGGGTTGTTATTTTGAAAAACAACAAACTGTCTCTGGCCATAGCTACGTGAAAATATTGATTCCATAATGAAATACGAATGTTCTCCTGAAAATCTCTCTTAATAGATGACAAGTTCTTCGGCAGCCTCATTTTTATTTGAGTTAACATTTGTCCAAATAAATACTTGGAAACCCGATTTTATTACTGCTAGCAGAGTGGGTCTTGTGCTTTCATAATGTTCCACTGATCACAGAATCATTTTATTGTAAAAGACTATCAGATTGATTAGGTGTGGTTTATCCTTTGCACATCCATTTTGATCTTTCCAGTTATGTTCTTATCCCCCATGTACCCACCCAGCAATGTCCTCTAGGAGGGCTCACTCTGTGTTTCCTGTGGACCAAAGTGAGTGCCATGGATTGAGTTGAACCTGCTGCTGTTATTCATACCATGCTGCAGTCATGCCAGCTTCAAAAAATGGAAGTGCTAACTGGAGCAAAATATTACAGGGCTTGAAGTTCAGATTACAACACAGGAGGATTCCTATTCAGGTTTATGTTTCTGGTTTCTTTGTTCTTGGGTGTTGGGTCTTTTCTGCAGGCATTGCAGCAGAACAGGTGGGAGTCAGGTAGCTGCTGAGTTCAGTTTTCTGTTTTGTGATCTTTTTCTTTCTCTTTCTCTTTTTCCTTTTTCTTTTTTCCCCCTTCCCTCCCCTTCCCTCCCCTCCCCTGTCCTCCCCTTTCCCTTCCTTCCCCCTTCCTTTCCCTTTCCTTCCCTTCCCTTGTAATTTTTTTTGTTTGCTTGCTTTTTTGGATTAATGAAGTAGGGCTTCTCACTCTTCCTGCAGCTTTTTATTGTGTAGACTTCCATTCATGAGGCAAGTAGGTAACATCAGCTCCCTGCTCAGCATGAAAGGGATTTTGCATCCACATGTGCCCTGCATGAAGGGCAGTAGCTCTCCAAAGGCTGGAGTGCAGCTGCTAAAAGTGATGCTGCAATGCATGGGATCAGCATGAGAGGAAGCAAGAGGCTGTGAAGGCTTCACAGCTGTTGTAGCTTTTTTAAAGAGAGGTGACAGAGATTAAACTCTCAAATCAAATTGGAGAGAAAATACAGACTTATATTTAGAGAGAGAGAAAACAGTGATCGACATTACAAAGCAATTATCATGGCAAACCCCCTTGAAGTTTCCCCCATCCCCAAAAAACTATATCTACATTCCCCAGTGCTCCACTCCTCCCCCTCCCCCCAATGCCTTCACCATCCAAGAGACCTACTGCTTACATGTTCCCAATTAATTAGCTCCTGCCACACACTCAGGGCAGGAGGAGGAGGAGGAAAGGAGAATGAACTGATGTTGTAAGTCTATAAAGAAAGAGCAGAATTATGGGGCTGAATAACAATCTTCTAGTCCCTGGAAAAAATTTTAACCCGATAGCCTCAGCCTGGGACAACAGCTGAGCTGAGGTGGTCACCTATTAGGGATGGAAAGGATGAACTCAACCCTCTAGCAATGACTGCTTGTATCTTCTTGATTCATAATGCAGAAGATCCACAGTCTGTTGAAAGTGAGGGAATATACATCTGTCAGCACCCCGGTGTTAGTTTCAGGTGTAAGGGAAAAGGTGGACAAGAGCTTTGAAGTGTCTCAGACTGTATTGTCTTGTCTCTGACAAAATCCTGTCTTTTGGACATCTTGGTCAACAATGGTAATGCAGTGAGTCATAGTGACCCTTCTCACTTAAAAGTCTTCAGATAGGAACTTATGCATTTGATTCACTGTGGAGGCAAGACTAGAAAGGAAGTGAATATTGTTGTTTGCAAAGATGTCAGTTTATTTACAAGAATGAAAAACCCTGAGGATACAAATACTCTTCCAACAAAAGAGCTAATCTCAATTTATGCCAGATTTCAGTGTCTTCCGTGGTTTCTTGGCTAAACTGCTTGAATGAGTTGTCATTCTACAAGGAATTAGAGCTAAAATAAATTTAAAATAATTTTAAAAACTAATATCTTTCAGAACCTGGTTTCTGGAAAGGGAATTCACTAAGGATGACACCAGAAGATACATAACAAATCCAGATGCCTTTCTCCTTCATATCAGGAAAGCCTCTTCAGGCAGCCGAATCTTCACAATCTCTGCTAAACTATTTCTAACACTGTGGGGATCTTACTAGATTTCCCCATTCACCCCCTGGTGTAGTTTCTCCCCTTTCAAGGCTAAAATCATGGTAAATTACTACCAGATACAATGGGCAACATTCTGTCTTCTGTGCTTATGATGCCCCTGGTATATGTATGTGCTAAAGGGAAAGGCAGGATAATTTCACAGAACATTATGGAAGATAATCTTGCAGTGAGTTCAGATGGGCACCAAGTTTTAAGGCACAGGTGCAGTAGGAGAACGTGAAGAAAGGAATGTCCAGTAAGGTCTTGCTGCCCAGCAGCCCTCTCAGAGGGAAAACTAAGTAGACTCATTTTTCTAAGAGAGAGCTGTGTGTAACCTCCTTTGTCACCAAATTAATGTTTCACGACACCAGAACACTTATCAGGTACAAATAAAATGTAAAGTAAACTTCACAAGCAATCTTGCTTGGAAGCTAGTAACAGGGTTGCTGTTAATAAAACAGCATTTTAAAAATGACTGAAAATCCTTAAGGTTCATGGCATAGAAGAGGAAATAGAAAGCTCGAAAGATCATCAAGAAGCATAATAAGGATCTGTTTTCCATTCTAAGTGGCTTTTTGCCTGCCCATACTGACCCTGAAGAGCAGAAACATCCGCAGCACAAGTTGTGGTTAGTACCTGCAGGCCAAATGCTGATGTGCAGGTCTCCACGAGCCACAGAGGCAGGTGAACAAGTGGCAGAGAAATGGGAAGAAAGAGCCCGGTCGGGTTCCCGAGACCTGGCATTTCTGCCTTTGGAGCACATAGGGATTTTGGATGTCATAAAAGGATTTAGTTTTGAGGTTGTTTTCTTTCTTTAAGACCCCTCGGTTTTCCCATGGTGCAGGAAATTGGCATTGTCATTACTTCAGGAAACAATTGCTGAGGGTACCAAGCGAGGCCCTGGCCACGAAGGGAAGCTGACATTGCCTCTGAAACACTCCGCATGCCAGCTAGGAGAGTTACGCCTGAGTTTTCATGCTCTGCTGGCTCCTCCACAGGCCTTGCAATACCCACTAGGCTGTCAACAGGGAGGTGATACTGACCAACCCTTACCTTGAACTAACCAGAGCTCCAACCACAACAGTAACAGCTCTAACTAAGAACTAACTACAACTGTAAGAACAAGTGTAACAAGACTGTAAGAACAAGTGTAACAGGATTGTAAGAACAAGTGTAACAGGATTATAACAACAAATATAACAAGTGTGACAACAAGTGTAACAATGCCTAACTACAGCTC
This sequence comes from Pogoniulus pusillus, assembly GCF_015220805.1. Taxonomy (NCBI): domain Eukaryota; kingdom Metazoa; phylum Chordata; class Aves; order Piciformes; family Lybiidae; genus Pogoniulus; species Pogoniulus pusillus. The sequence goes on from NC_087266.1 coordinate 16,918,408, forward strand.
TAACAACCTTAACACTAACGGTAAGACCTCTAATCATAACACTAACAACTCTAACTCGAGATTAATTCAAACGTGAGGGTGCAGTGAGTTTTTGCATGGCCCTCAAGAGTCTGGTGAGGCAGGTAGATGTGCATTGAGGCACCCAGTCCAACAGGAGATGTTTCTTCCGTCATCCCTTCAGGATGCCTTGAGAAAGAGGGGAAGAAAAGTGACAGGAATTAGGGACAAGGCTGAGGGGAGGACGAGCACCTCTGCTTCAGTGGGAAAGCCACTAGCCATCCAGAACTCACAGGCAAGCCTCACCCCCATGTAGATCAATGGTAGGCAGGGCAGGCTAAGGAGGAGGACCCAAATCACCATTTGCCCTTGTTCCCCAGGGATGTGCAGCTCCTCCTGGATGTTTCTGGGTGTGCTCGGGAAGGCTTCATTTGCATTTTTTATGTTCCACTTTCCAAAAGAGGAGTATCAAGCCAAAATAATGCCTGTCTCTCTAGGAAGCTTGTTGCAGCGTTTGAGCACCCTCTCAGCAAAGAAATGCTTTCTAATGACCTCTCTCAAGTGGTCTAATGCATCTGAGCAGTGTTCCCACGTGAGCTGGCACTGGGTACAGGCAGAAGAGATCAGCACTTCCCTCTCTGCTTTGCCCCAGGTGCAGAATCTGGCATTTGTAACAGTTGATTTGTGTGGGCACTGCCTCTCAATATTAGCATGACCTCACCACCACTTTCCTAGGTGCTGAGGTCAGAGGCTAATGTGCTTGCACTTTCCTGGGTCTTCCCCCACACCCTCCTTGCACAGCTCTCGGATTCCCAAGAACTGTGGAGGGGGTCCTGCTGTAACGTCCACTCCACTAGCAAGTGCCAAAGAAAACGTGCCAGTGCCAGAGTGGTATTTTTCTTGTAGCAGAGATGTTCTCCCATGGGCGCCTCAGAAACGTTTTTTAGGCTCAGAACAGCAGTCCCAGCTTTGGCGCAAGGACAGCAGAGTCTGCAAGACACCTGGGGGCTCCTTGTTCTTACCTCTCGGGTTTGCTGAGGTCACTTTCCAGCCTCATCACCTTCTTCTGTGGCTCCCCATCAGCGAACTCTTCACAGGGCAGTTTTCGCTTTCGCGATGAAGAGCCTGGGAAGCTTTCCATTGGATAGCATCGTTAGACAGGTGAAGCTGTGATCAGCTTGGGCCAGTTCTGCTCTTTAGCAAAGCTAGCTCGTCTTACCTTCTCCCCTCAGGGCAGCTCTTCGGCTGGTCACTTCCCACAGCACCCGGATGCTCCTGCAATAGAAACGTGTCTAATGAACAGCTGGCAAGGACCTAGCAGCCCAAGTGCTGCCTCAGCTCTGAAAGGAGGAGCTTGGCGGGGATCTTCCAGAGAAAGTCCTGCAACGGCAAAGGCTCTGAGTGAGCCTCTGGCCTCTCCTGCTGCCGAGAGTGCAGGCAGTGTGCCCGGCACGGCAGCTCCGCAGCAGGCTGCAGCTTGCAGGTCCTGCTCTTGCAGGTGCCCCTCAGCACTGGCAGAGATGAGAGCCACTGGGCTCCAGGTCACAGTATCACAGTATCACCAAGGTTGGAAGAGTCCTCGGCAGGGCTCACTTGGAGAAGGGCAGCCAGCAGGTGTACGGGCTGGCTTTCGAGCTGCACCTTCTCGCCCCTGTCTAGGGCCTCCCTGATGTCCCGCAGGGCACGCTCTCCAGCAGCCAGCCGGAAGATGCCCTCTGTGGATGGCCCCTGCTGCTGCAGCAGAGCCAGCAGCTCCTGCAGGGGACAGAGGAAGGCAGTTGCTTAGCTGAAGAGTGTGCCTGGGGCACTGAAGCTTCTTCCGAGGCCAAGAGGGAGTGCAATCGGCTGCAGAGGTCTCGCTGGGGCACGGTGGAGGATGTGTGCCAGGTGATGGTGAGATTGGGAGGAGCTGGCTTTGTCTCCGGACCCCTCTCAGGGGGCCCCTCTGCTGGGGCCACGAGCTCAGCAGAAGAGGCAGTTGGATGGGGACCCCTGGGCAGGCTCGCTTACCCGCATGGGCTGGGGCAGAGTGCCATCCTGGCCGCACAACTCCACCAGGGGCTGGCCGAAGAGGAGCCCTCTGCAGCCAGAGCCCAATGGCCGGGGACCTTGGAGAGTGGCAGCAGAGGTCCCTCGACGCGCAAAGGGCCAGGGCAGCCTCCTCCTCTGGCTCCCACCTGCTGCCAAGGAGGAAGGAGAGAAAAGACATGTGGAGCAGAAGCACCAAACAGGTGGTCCTGGGCCTTTGCAGCACTGTTCTCTGCCCACCCTGGAAGGACTTGGGAGAGCCATCAGCCTGGAATGAGGGGCCGTGGGGGCTCAGGTGTGCCACTGGACAGCAGTGGGGACAGACAGGCCCAGCAAGAAGGGCAGGAGCAGCAGCAGCCCCAGTGCAGTGCAAGTGCCTGCCTTCGAGAGGATGAGAGAAGGAGCATCGTGCCCCTGCCTCCTTCTCCAAACTCACCGTCCACATGGCCAAGTCCTCCTTCCCTGCTGTTGGGGACAGGACGCAGGCACTGCATGGGCTCAGGGCAAGGGTCATCCCTGCAGGGCAGACAGCAGCAGGCATGAGAAAGGTGGCTGCTGTGGGGGCTGCCTGTCTCTCTAGGAAGCTTGTTGCAGCTTTTGAGCACCCTCTCAGCAAAGAAATGCTTTCTAATGACCTCTCTCAAGTGGTGTAATGCATCTGAGCACTGTTCCCATGTGAGCTGGCACTGGGTACAGGCAGAAGAGACCAGCACCTCCCTCTCTGCTTTGCCCCAGGTGCAGAATCTGGCATTTGTAACAGTTGATTTGTGTGGGCACTGCCTCTCAATATTAGCATGACCTCACCACCACTCTCCCAGGTGCTGAGGTCAGAGGCTAACGTGCTTGCACTTTCCTGGGTCTTCCCCCACACCCTCCTTGTAAAGCTCTCGGATTCCCAAGAACTGTGGAGGGGGTCCTGCTGTAACGTCCACTCCACTAGCAAGTGCCAAAGAAAACGTGCCAGTGCCAGAGTGGTATTTTTCTTCTAGCAGAGATGTTCTCCCATGGGCGCCTCAGAAACATTGTTTAGGCTCAGAACAGCAGTCCCAGCTTTGGCGCATGGACAGTAGAGTCTGCAAGACACCTGGGGGCTCCTTGTTCTTACCTCTCGGGTTTGCTGAGGTCACTTTCCAGCCTCATCACCTTCTTCTGTGGCTCCCCATCAGCGAACTCTTCACAGGGCAGTTTTCGCTTTCGCGATGAAGAGCCTGGGAAGCTTTCCATTGGATAGCATCGTTAGACAGGTGAAGCTGTGATCAGCTTGGGCCAGTTCTGCTCTTTAGCAAAGCTAGCTCGTCTTACCTTCTCCCCTCAGGGCAGCTCTTCGGCTGGTCACTTCCCACAGCACCCAGATGCTCCTGCAATAGAAACGTGTCTAATGAACAGCTGGCAAGGACCTAGCAGCCCAAGTGCTGCCTCAGCTCTGAAAGGAGGAGCTTGGCGGGGATCTTCCAGAGAAAGTCCTGCAACGGCAAAGGCTCTGAGTGAGCCTCTGGCCTCTCCTGCTGCCGAGAGTGCAGGCAGTGTGCCCGGCACGGCAGCTCCGCAGCAGGTTGCAACTTGCAGTTCCTGCTCTTGCAGGTGCCCCTCAGCACTGGCAGAGCTGAGAGCCGCTGGGCTCCAGGTCACAGTATCACAGTATCACAGTATCACAGTATCACCAAGGTTGAAAGAGTCCTCGGCAGGGCTCACCTGGAGAAGGGCAGCCAGCAGGTGTACGGGCTGGCTTTCGAGCTGCACCTTCTCGCCCCTGTCTAGGGCCTCCCTGATGTCCCGCAGGGCACGCTCTCCAGCAGCCAGCCGGAAGATGCCCTCTGTGGATGGCCCCTGCTGCTGCAGCAGAGCCAGCAGCTCCTGCAGGGGACAGAGGAAGGCAGTTGCTTAGCTGAAGAGTGTGCCTGGGGCACTGAAGCTTCTTCCGAGGCCAAGAGGGAGTGCAAACGGCTGCAGAGGTCTCGCTGGGGCACGGTGGAGGGGTGTGTGCCGGGTGATGGTGAGATTGGGAGGAGCTGGCTTTGTCTCCGGACCCCTCTCAGGGGGCCCCTCTGCTGGGGCCACGAGCTCAGCAGAAGAGGCAGTTGGATGGGGACCCCTGGGCAGGCTCTCTTACCCGCATGGGCTGGGGCAGAGTGCCATCCTGGCCGCACAACTCCACCAGGGGCTGGCCGAAGAGAAGCCCTCTGCAGCCAGAGCCCAATGGCCGGGGACCTTGGAGAGTGGCAGCAGAGGTCCCTCGACGCACAAAGGGCCAGGGCAGCCTCCTCCTCTGGCTCCCACCTGCTGCCAAGGAGGAAGGAGAGAAAAGACATGTGGAGCAGAAGCACCAAACAGGTGGTCCTGGGCCTTTGCAGCACTGTTCTCTGGCCACCCTGGAAGGACTTGGGAGAGCCATCAGCCTGGAATGAGGGGCCGTGGGGGCTCAGGTGTGCCACCGGACAGCAGTGGGGACAGACAGGCCCAGCAAGAAGGGCAGGAGCAGCAGCAGCCCCAGTGCAGTGCAAGTGCCTGCCTTCGAGAGGATGAGAGAAGGAGCATCGTGCCCCTGCCTCCTTCTCCAAACTCACCATCCACGTGGGCAAGTTCTCCTTCCCTGCTGTTGGGGACAGGACGCAGGCACTGCATGGGCTCAGGGTCAGGGTCGTCCCTGCAGGGCAGACAGCAGCAGGCATGAGAAAGGTGGTTGCTGTGGGGGCTGCCTGTCTCTCTAGGAAGCTTGTTGCAGCTTTTGAGCACCCTCTCAGCAAAGAAATGCTTTCTAATGACCTGTCTCAAGTGGTGTAATGCATCTGAGCACTGTTCCCACGTGAGCTGGCACTGGGTACAGGCAGAAGAGATCAGCACCTCCCTCTCTGCTTTGCCCCAGGTGCAGAATCTGGCATTTGTAACAGTTGATTTGTGTGGGCACTGCCTCTCAATATTAGCATGACCTCACCACCACTCTCCCAGGTGCTGAGGTCAGAGGCTAACGTGCTTGCACTTTCCTGGGTCTTCCCCCACACCCTCCTTGTAAAGCTCTCGGATTCCCAAGAACTTTGGAGGGGGTCCTGCTGTAACGTCCTCTCCACTAGCAAGTGCCAAAGAAAACGTGCCAGTGCCAGAGTGGTATTTTTCTTCTAGCAGAGATGTTCTCCCATGGGCGCCTCAGAAACATTGTTTAGGCTCAGAACAGCAGTCCCAGCTTTGGCGCATGGACAGCAGAGTCTGCAAGACACCTGGGGGCTCCTTGTTCTTACCTCTCGGGTTTGCTGAGGTCACTTTCCAGCCTCATCACCTTCTTCTGTGGCTCCCCATCAGCGAACTCTTCACAGGGTAGTTTTCGCTTTCGCGATGAAGAGCCTGGGAAGCTTTCCATTGGATAGCATCGTTAGACAGGTGAAGCTGTGATCAGCTTGGGCCAGTTCTGCTCTTTAGCAAAGCTAGCTCGTCTTACCTTCTCCCCTCAGGGCAGCTCTTCGGCTGGTCACTTCCCACAGCACCCAGATGCTCCTGCAATAGAAACGTGTCAAGTGAACAGCTGGCAAGGACCTAGCAGCCCAAGTGCTGCCTCTGTTCTGAAAGGCAGATCCCTGGGATGCATTTGCTTAGCTGATGTCAGCTCAGTCACTTCTGTTGGGATCACCACACGGAGTGTGATGGCTGACTTGCATCAGCCTTGCTCTGCCCTTCTGCGGGCTGCTGGGTGACCCTGCCTGTCTGTGTGGCAGCAGAGATCCCCTTGTGAGAGGGGAGGCTTTTGTTGTCACACTGTTTGGGGGCTCACCTCTGCAGCCTCTTCCTCTTCGGCCAGTGGCCCTGCTGCTGGCAGCTCTTCACCCTGTGCTCCCTGCCTGAGCCCACCTTCCCACGTTGCCTCTTCAAAGAGGTCCCCCTGAAGGTCGATGAGAACCTCCACCAGCTGCACCACCTGCACACAGCAAACCATTCTTTTCCACCTAGGTGTCCAAGAGCAGCTCAAAGAGTCTCTGCCACACCTGCCCCTCGCTTCTGCACGGACAGCTGCAGCTGTGGGGCTGCTCCTCCTGGCAGCTCCCCAAGAAGAGTTTGCTGGAGAGAGGTGGCAACCAGGTGCCTCTGAACAGCAAAGCTCAGGAGGCCCAGAAGCCTAGAGCTGGCTGCCCAACACAGCCTACCTTGTCCATCTCCTCCAGCAAGACGTCCAGGGGCAGGGTGTGCTCCTGGGCGGGGCTCAGCAGATTCGGCCCCACGCAAATGGCCAGATTGAGAGCAGTCATTTTGCTGGAGGCTGCGTTGCTGCTGATGGTCTGCAGCAAGGACAAGAGGTGCCTGAGCAGCAGGCGGTTGGCCTCAGGCAATTTGCTGGTGACCCTGAGGCAAGAGGAGCACAAGGAGAGGAAGATGAGTCTTGTCGACACGGGTGTGCCGTGCTGATCTCACCCAAGCCCACCTGCAGGAAGGCTGTCCGGCCACCTCCCTCTCTCCCTCCCTCCTCTCCTGGCCTTGTGGCAAGAGTGCCTTGGTGGAACAACCCCCAGTGCCTGCAGCAAGTGCTTCACGGAGAGAAACGCTGCTCTGTGCCTCTTGCCCCGACCCGCAAGCTCACAGCAGCACAGGGGGCTGGCAGCAAACGTGGCTTTCTCGAGGCAGCCGCTGCCTCTCACGCAGGTCCCAACCGCTGGCAGTGCCTGAGGAGCAGGCAGGCTGCTCGCCACACTCACTCTTTCAGCCCTGCCAGCCTCTCCTGCCTGCTGCTCCTGCGCAGGGCACTCATCCACTCCTCATAGAGATCTGACCGGAGGAGCTTGCCGGGGATCTTCTGGAGAAAGTCCTGCAACGGCAAAGGCTCTGAGTGAGCCTCTGGCCGCTCCTGCTGCCGAGAGCGCAGGCAGTGTGCCCGGCACGGCGGCTCCGCAGCAGGCTGCAGCTTGCAGGTCCTGCTCTTGCAGGTGCCCCTCAGCACTGGCAGAGCTGAGAGCCGCTGGGCTCCAGGTCGGCAGGGCTCACCTGGAGAAGGGCAGCCAGCAGGTGTACGGGCTGGCTTTCGAGCTGCACCTTCTCGCCCCTGTCTAGGGCCTCCCTGATGTCCCGCAGGGCACGCTCTCCAGCAGCCAGCCGGAAGATGCCCTCTGTGGATGGCCCCTGCTGCTGCAGCAGAGCCAGCAGCTCCTGCAGGGGACAGAGGAAGGCAGTTGCTTAGCTGAAGAGTGTGCCTGGGGCACTGAAGCTTCTTCCGAGGCCAAGAGGGAGTGCAAACGGCTGCAGAGGTCTCGCTGGGGCACGGTGGAGGGGTGTGTGCCAGGTGATGGTGAGATTGGGAGGAGCTGGCTTTGTCTCCGGACCCCTCTCAGGGGTCCCCTCTGCTGGGGCCACGAGCTCAGCAGAAGAGGCAGTTGGATGGGGACCCCTGGGCAGGCTCTCTTACCCGCATGGGCTGGGGCAGAGTGCCATCCTGGCCGCACAACTCCACCAGGGGCTGGCCGAAGAGGAGCCCTCTGCAGCCAGAGCCCAATGGCCGGGGACCTTGGAGAGTGGCAGCAGAGGTCCCTCGACGCGCAAAGGGCCAGGGCAGCCTCCTCCTCTGGCTCCCACCTGCTGCCAAGGAGGAAGGAGAGAAAAGACATGTGGAGCAGAAGCACCAAACAGGTGGTCCTGGGCCTTTGCAGCACTGTTCTCTGGCCACCCTGGAAGGACTTGGGAGAGCCATCAGCCTGGAATGAGGGGCCGTGGGGGCTCAGGTGTGCCACCGGACAGCAGTGGGGACAGACAGGCCCAGCAAGAAGAGCAGGAGCAACAGCAGCCCCAGTGCAGTGCAAGTGCCTGCCTTCGAGAGGACGAGAGAAGGAGCATCGTGCCCCTGCCTCCTTCTCCAAACTCACCGTCCATGTGGCCAAGTTCTCCTTCCCTGCTGTTGGGGACAGGACGCGGGCACTGCATGGGCTCAGGGTCAGGGTCGTCCCTGCAGGGCAGACAGCAGCAGGCATGAGAAAGGTGGCTGCTGTGGGGGCTGGCTGTGCTAGCTTGTCCCCGTTGGGAGCGTGGGTGAAGCGTACCTGGAGCCACGGCAGTTCAATTGACCCATGCCACTGACTCTGTGTGCCTTGTGTGGGAGACACTGGTGCAGCTCAGCTGAGCACTCAGGTGGCCTGACTGAGGCTGCCAAGATGATCCTTGTGCCGGGCAATGGTGCTGAGCAAGAGCTTGCCTCTCTCGGTGCCACCGAAGTGTTGTCTCTGCAGGCACTGGGGCTGTTGCTAGGCAGCGCCAGCTCAAGGCTGCCTAGTGACCCCAGCAGTCACTCTGGGTGTGGCTGGAGGTGGGGGAGGGGCGCTGGAGGGCTCTCCCCACTGTGCCCGTGTCCCTCTTTTGCTGCTCTCAGCAGCCCTGAGCAGAGGGAATAAGGCACCTTCCTTTAGCTGCCAGTGAAGCTTTGCTCAGTGCAGCCCAGGGTGACTGTTGCTATGTCCCCAAAGATGGAGACAAATCTTTTATGCTGTTTCATAACTGTTAGTGTAAAAAAGCTTCTTCTTTGTCTTTTCTTCCCCCCCCCCCCCCCCCCCCCCCCATTTAAATGCAGAAGTCAGGTTGAACTATCTTTAGTCTTACTTGATGGAATTCTTGTTTGCTAATTTTACTCTATGAGTGCTGAATATCAATGCAACATTCTACCACAGAATAGTTACTCTTCTTTCAAATATTCTTCTTTCCACTATTTGTAGCAGTCAGGAAGAAAGGGTCCTGGGGGTAATGGCAGAGAGTAGGCTGAACATGAGCCAGCAGTGTGCCCAGGTGGCCTAGAGAGCCAATGGCATCCTGGCCTGGATCAGGAACAGTGTGGCCAGTAGGGCGAGGAAGGTTATTCTTCCCTTGTACTCAGCATTGGTCAGGCCACACCTTGAGTCTTGTGTCCAGTTCTGGGTCCCTCAATTGAAGAGAGATGTTGAGGTGCTGGAACGTATCCAGAGAAGGGCAACAAAGCTGGTGAGAGGCCTGGTACACAAACCCTATGAGGAGAGGCTGAGGGATCTGGGATTGTTTAGCCTGGAGAAGAGGATGCTCAGGGGTGACCTCATTGCTGTCTACAACTACCTGAAGGGAGGCTGTAGCCAGGTGGGGGTTGGTCTCTTCTCCCAGGCAACCAGCAATAGAACAAGTGGACACAGTCTCAAGTTGTGCTGGGGGAGGTATAGGCTGGATGCTAGGAGGAAGTTCTTCACAGAGAGTGTTATTGCCATTGGAATGGGCTGCCCAGGGAGGTGGTGGAGCCACCATCCCTGGAGGTGTTCAAGAGAAAACTGGATGAGGCACTTAGTGCCTTGTAGTTTATTGGAGAAGACTGGGTGCTAGGTTGGATTGGATGATCTTGGAGGTCTCTTCCAACCTGGTTGATTCTATGATTCTATAGTAGATTCACATAGATAGGTTTAAACATCTAATTCAAATTACATGAATCCTATCCATGGTCATTTTTCTTCCATAGCATACAATATCAAAATGAAAATGAATGAAGACCAAAATGCTAAGATACTACTTTTTCTCTAGCAAAATATTCAGCCTTTTTCTTTGCTTTGCTATGCTTTAGTTGTCTTGTCTCTTCATGGAAACTACTTTCGTGGGATCCTTTGTGCCATGGGAACACAATATTTTATCTCAATCTACCTGTAGTCTCTGAACCTGCTGGCTAATTTCAACTAAAATGGGAGAGACACCACATGAGAATCCAGTACCAACAAGCTGCTAATGAGGAATTTAGCGTTTATCCATTTTGAGAAGTAACAGACCACTGACCAACCTGTCATAAGTAGCAGATGGTCAGACTGACAATTCCAGTCTAGCTACAGGGCATGATGTTTCTTGCTTTGAAAACAGAAAAAAGACAGGGAGCACAGCAGAAAGAAAATTATATGAGGGAAGGGGAGGAAGAGGGAGATTAAGCTTGTGATAGGAATTCAGGGAACACAGAGAACTTGGGGATACTGCAGAGGGAGCAGGTGAGAGTGGGTATAAGACATAATCTATAAGAAGTGACTTTCAGCAGCTTTACGTGTTGAACCAGACAGTACGTCACACAGTCAGGACATGGAATGCATTTGGCCCAGCTTCAGCATGACAGAAAATGCTCTAATACTCAGTTTCTGTGCTCACTTACAGCTCTGTGAGAGTAGAATAACTCCATCACTTGCTTCATGCCTAGTTATCACAAGGTGACCCATCTGTTTATATTTTCTTATGCAAAGTGTGATCATGGCAAATTGAAATTCTCATCAAATCACAGTACTTTGCATTTACTTAGCATCATTTAAGAAACCAAGAGCTTCACGATATATTCCTACTTTCAAACAGAATACTACCATCTGATTAACATTTTAAGTGTCAGAGTTGCTTGGATGACACATTTAGCAAGACACAGAATATCTTCAGCTATATGCTTTAAAATACTATAAGAAAAGGAGAATTAAGTACAAGTAGAAGCCTAATCTGTGGCCAAGACTTTAAAAAGACAAATACTTACATTAGGTTCTGAAATCTGTAGCATCATTTTTTGAAATGAATCAGTTTTCAAAACCTGTCAAAACCTCACATTCACACATTTAAAGCAAGGAAAGCAATTTGATTTGAGATCTGAACTCTTTCACAGAATCACAGAATTAACCAGGTTGGAAAAAAACTTCAAGATCATCGAGTCCAACCTATCACCTAACACCTTCTAATTAATTAAACCATGACACTAAGTACCACATTCAGTCTCCTTTTAAACATCTCCAGAGACAGTGACTCCACCACCTCCCCAGGCAGCCCATTCCAATGGCAAATCACTCTTTCTGTGAGAACTTCTTCCTAACATCCAGCCTGAACCTCTCCTGGTGCAGCTTGAAGTTGTGTTCTCTTGTTCCTGGGAGAAGAGACCAATCCCCACCTGGCTACAACCTCATTTCAGGTAGTTTGGGAAGTGTTCCCTTTGCTCTTCATCATATAAGACAGAAAAGTGTTACTTCTTTTCCTAGCCTGAGAACCTTTAAGTGGGAACATATCCTAGTAAGAAGAACATAAACCAAATTCCACTCACTAAAAGTCAAAGACTGTCTTTTCCATACATATCACAAAATCACTTGGTCTGAGAGGATGGTACAGGGAAGAGTCAGGAGCCTTGCTGCTGTGAAGACAACAAATACGCACTACTTTACCCTCAATTCACCAGGCTATTTATTTCACCATAGGAAGAGATTGTGTTGCTTTCTGCTAGATCTCCATGATCTCCCAGTCACATTCCTGCCTTATATATGTTTGGGAATAGTTTCCATGATTACTCCATTACTAAAGTGAGGCCCAACTGTCACTAGTTCACTGGGTTCGCATTATCCTTCTCGAAGGCAGGAGTTGCATTTGCTTTCTGCCCATCCCCCAAAATCCCTGATGACCACGACCTTTCAAAGATAATGGAGAACAGTGACATCCAACTCCCACATCACTTTGGGAATATGCTGCCAGGTCCCAGTGGCTTGCATACGTCCAGTTTTGTTTTAATGTTCTCCAATATGATCTCTTGCTTCAGACTTCACCATTGGCTTCAGGGCTCTGGGATTCCAGACGGCAAATCTTACCAATAAAGACCAAAGCAAACAAGGCATTGAGTGCCTTGGCATTGTCCATGTCCTTTGGACTCAGACCTCATGCCCTATTTGGCAGCAGGCTCACATTTTTCCTCATCCTCCTTTTGCTCCTGAAGTACCTGTAGAAAATTTCCTTGTTGAGGTTCATATCCTTTAGTTTCAATTCCAGGTGGGCTTTTCTAACCTTGTCAATTGCACTTCTGTACAGTGTCTCTATGGCCCTTCTGAGTCATCTCTTCCTATTTCAGCACCTTATATCCTTTCCTTTCTGTGTTTGGGTTTTGTCAAGATATCCCTTTTCATTCATGCAGCCACTCTGCTGCCTTTAACTGACTTTTCTTTCTTTTAGATTCAAACATTTGTTTCTTTTGGATCTAAAGCTTATTTTTAGCTTAAACAAGGTAAAAGCCACCATTCAAGCTGACTAAAGAAGAGCTGGACTTGTCTAGCTTGATGGCCAGCATAACATCATCCCCATCAACCTTGATTCTTCCTGCTAGAGAAAGAGACAGGGCTGCAACCTTTCTTCCCCATATTTGTATGTGACTAAGAAAAAAATGGATTCAAGGAGTCATAATTTCCTAGGTACTTAACAATCCAGATATGTCTGTCCTGGTTTACTCAGCTCTTTGGAAAATAAATACATAAATCTGACCATGGACTCATGTAATACCTAGGAAAATGTTCCAGTGTCTCAGTGCAAGTCCAATAGCATATTTGACAATGTTATTTCTGCAGATGTGTAAATACAATCTGCTTTTTCAGGTATTTGAGCAACGATATCCATTACAGTGTTCTTCAGCATTTTATAAGGTTGCACTTACTCTTCATTTTGTTGCCATGTATTTAAGTGTCCTTAACAGTAACAGACATGTTGCATCATATAGCAAGCATTTCACGTTATTTAATAAACAGTCCAAAAAAAAAATGCCAGCAGGGTGGTTATACTTTCACATCTCACTGTACCAGTAAGGAATAACTATGCTCCAACCCAATAAAAAATAACTGCTACAATAAAGAGTTGAAAATACAAAGTGGCAGCCTGTTAAAACAAACAAACAAACAAACAAACTAAAACAATCTGTATTGCTTTTCTACAGATAATCCATATATTGTTTATTAAAAAAAAACAACAATTAAAAAGTTTCTAGTTTTCTGGGGGAAAATACATTGATGAATCACAGATATGAGAGGTGTGGTGGTTTAGGTGTTACCCATCCCACACACACTTTGGAAATCACCCAGACTAGACTCAGCTGGCTCTGGAAATTGAATGAAGCTTATTTTTTACAGCTTAGCACAATATACAAGCAGATATTTACAGTATATACAGTTATACAGAAATGTACAAGGTAAAAGGTAATCCAGAAACACAACTCCCCTCCCAGAAACCTGAGTCCCCAGAAGGGGCTCCCAACTGCCCTCCCACCTTCTCCCACTCCCCTACCTTACCCGAGACGTTGCCTTGTGCCCAAAGGAAGAATGGAGGGTCAGCCGGGGGGGTTAGGAAGCAAGTGGATTAATGAGGTTAGCAAGAAATACAGCTCAGAGCCCAGGCAGTGCCCAAATGCCTTATCTATGTTTATACTCTTGTTCTTATACATCTCAGCAAGCCTATGAGTGAAGTAGACATCACCATTGTTTCCCTTTCACAGCCTGTAATCTAGTTCTTCTCACCAAAACATTCTAGCTAGCTTCAAACTAGCACAATAGGGGATGTTTAATCTGTAAACAAAACTCATCTTTAGGAAGAAGGTGTTGGTGTTCAAGCTGATATCCTTCTGCTTGGGGGAGGAGCAGAGTGATCCCTGTGGGTAGGTCAGGGGGGTGGGGAAAAATGAAGGAACAAACTTGTAAGAATCAGGTTAAAGTGAAAAACAGAAAATGAAGTGACTTGAATGCTCTACAACTGGAAGAAAGAAAAGATGAAAATAAGAAATGGGCAAGCAAGGACATAATTCATTCACTGCTGGAAGAAGAATAATTCTGGGGGAAGACCTCACAAATGTGGTGGAGGGTTGCCAAGCCCTCATTGGACAGAATTGTGGCCCAAGGACCATCAATCACGGGGTCAAAACCTTGCTCCGCCACTGCATGACTACAGCCCACGGCACCAGCCCAGGGAACTGACTAAGGCACTCCTGGCCAGTCGCCGTCCCAGTCGCCGTTCCTAGCTGTGGGAGAATTTCTCCTGCAGCGGGGCATGAGCTGTAAACATGAGGCCTTGTTATGGGAAAGGGTCCTTGAGTTGGAAGGCACTGTGAGCACCCCACGCACATCTGCTGGGGGCTGACCCTGCCAGCCCCCTGGGGTGGAACCACAGGTTGTTTTGACAAGAAATAACCTATCTGTGCCTTACGCATAACTTTGAGCCAGTCTGTATTGTTCACTTATGCCAGCCCCAGTCTGGCTGAGCACACCTCTTCTGAGCACTATATAAGACACTGCATTACCCTAATAAAATCACACACACACGCATTCGCACTGCACTGATCACACTGATCACACTGACGCACAGAAGCTATAGAATTGACTCGTCAGTGCCCCGATCCACGTCTCGCCTCTGGACGCCAACGCCCAGCCTGGCCCGTACCCGCAGAAGCTCAGACAGCGCGCCCCAATAACCCCTGAATTGTTCCAATCCACGATATTTGGGACCTTCAAAACTGACTCCGGCCAGTGAGTAGCTGATAAACTCGATCTAAGCCAGAATAATCTCTCAATAAGCCTACCAGTGGCACTTTCCTGCCACAGACTCTCTTCCTAAATCTTTTCAAACCTTTGCTAAATTCCTAATTTGTTATACATAGACATTCTGTAATATAATCTCGCAACCGCATACAAAGAACTTGCGTGGGGTAGTTGCAAATAAGTTTGGGGAAGGGGGATTCCTACTGTATATAATATTAAATCTTTTAAACTCGTTTAAATTCGGCCTCATATTTCATTTCTCCAAAACCCAGACAAACTCCTCTGCAACACAAAGCAGGATATGTTCAGAAACATACATCCTGCTACCTTTAAAAAGTCACAATAGAGCAAGCTGAATAAATATAAGTGTAAAGAATCAATAAAATTTTGCAAATATGAAGAAAACATTGAAGATTTGCTGACTCTTCAGCTTTGCATGTATACAGGCTTAGGGCTGGTTTATGTAGGTGACAGCTATTTGAAACTGCAACTCTTTTGTAATATCTGTAAACATTACTGAGCAGAGCAGCTTTTATTCTCTGCCTGGGACTTTTGGATGTGGCTGAAAAATACATTTACTGCTGTTTAGAAAAAATGGCTTACACTTCAGGGAAAAGTGTTTTTTAGTATATTTTACGTCACCCTGTCTATTGCATAAATAAATGTCTAACACATCAAAGATTACCAAATTCAGACTATTTTAAAATGTAGCCATCTAAATTTAGGTACATGCATGAGCCAGAAATTTAACCTTTGTAACCAGTAGAGACCTGGACAGTACAGATATGGACTCCAGAGAGCTATTTGTCTCCTCTAAAACCAAACAGCTATATTTGCTCAGGTAAACAGAATCATAGGATGGCTTGAGTGGGAAGGGACCTTAAAGAACTAGGTCCTTTCTCACTCAACCCATCCTATGATTGTATGATTCTAAATAGCTCTCTGTACTCCATTGTCTGACTTCGTTAAGTCTCCCTTGATAATGGTGCGAACTTAGATGCCCAGCTCAGAGATTCACAGTTAGCAGCAGTCCTCATATAATAGTTAGAGAGAAAAAGCAGTCCTTGTATATAGCAGAACTAGAACATACTATATTGCTTTAATGGGCCCCAGCAAGATTTGCGTTGTATCACACATTTGTAGGTGCCTGAAGCTTCATCTGGATCCCACTTTTATATCCACATGTGAATGAGAACATCAGTTGATTCCTCATTAAAAAAAAACAAAACACAGAATTTCAAAATCAAATGAAAAAATGCAGTTCCAATTCATTGCAATCATGACTAATAGCAAAAATGAACTCTGAAATGAAACACATTTCTAGATCCAAGGCTATTCTCAGACTTGGTAAAGCAAAATCATCCTTCTATGTGAATTTTGCCCTTCTATTTTTTTTTTAATCCAGATTCGTCCATTTTTCTATGTGTCTTCTAGCCTAGACCTGATATGAACTGCTAAATACCACAAGATCCTAACAAGTGGCATAATTTTGCTGATTAGTCACAGGTTTGACTGACAGCATAGTTTATTAGAACTCAGCAAAAGCATACATGTAAATGAGACACAAAAACCATTCACAATGTCAGTCCAGCTGCAGGCCACTTCAGAAAAGCTACTAAAGCAACAAAGAACAGTCCATTTTTGCCATGCTATAAAGTGCCTCCTTCCTTAATCATAAAGCAAAGACTGCTGTGAATTTCTTTCAAGCTAATTTGAGTCAACTGGAAAACTTCTTAATGCAATCTCTGCTTTAAAGTAATATACAATAAATTACTATAGTTATTTTTTCTAGATGAAACAATCAGTAAATAATTGAAAATGCCCTTATGATGCCTTTCATCATTTCAATTATAAATTCACAAGTGCATTGTTAGTTCTGGCAGCTTATGATTTTTTTTCAGTGCTTCAGTAGGCACTGCACGTTAATCAAGATTGAGCAATCACAAATATTAATATGTAAAAAAAGTAGAATATATGAGTGTGGTGGGCTTGAATTGCTTATGACTGGTGTGAAAACATGAGGCTCCAAATGTCAGTCTTTTCCCTGATCTATCATAATCTGGGTGCTATTTGAGTTCGGCTCAGCTTAATCAAAAGGCATGTTGGTCATCAGAATTTGTCACTAACCAGCCTGGAATACAAACCCTATGAGGAGAGGCTGAGGGAGCTGGGGTTGTTTAGCCTGGAGAAGAGGAGGCTCAGGGGGGACCTCATTGCTGTCTACAACTACCTGAAGGGAGATTGTAGCCAGGTGGGAGTTGGCCTCTTCTTCCAGGCAACCAGCAATAGAACAAGGGGACACAGTCTCAAGTTGTGCCAGGGGAAGAATAGGCTGGATGTTAGGAGGAAGCTCTTCCCAGAGAGAGTGATTTGCCATTGGAATGGGCTGCCCAGGTGTCATGGAGGGGTTTTCTCTATTCCTCCTCTGTTAGGGGGAGGTGAGAAATTTATTAGGGGGTTTTGATTTTTTATAAAATTATTTTTTAAAATTAATATTTACAAATTTATACCACCCCCAACCACTATGAAATTCAGGTTCTTATGCAAGTTTATGAAAATAGCTTTGGGATATATTTACAGGGATTGATTATTAAATGGAATTATCAAATTATTAACAATTATTGACAGAGAGAAAGATTTCTTAGGCTTAATGCCTCTTAACAACTCTAGTGTTTGCCCAGCAAGGGCTGAAACTGCGTGTGCTCTTCAGACAGAGATGACTTATATTACAAAGGTATTAAAGCTTACTTAGGTGTGATGCTCTTGAGTATTAATCATTAATCACCCTCCCAGGATTCTATCACAGTGTGTGCCCAGTATTGGAGTCTTTGTAGCTGGAGTCTGTCCAGGATTGCAAGGGATGATAAAGTTTCCCAGTCTCTGGGGTAACAGTATTTCTCTAACCTTCTCTCCTGGGGTGAAGTAGTCTCTGCCTCGGTGCTGCAGCTTCTGGATGCTGTGCATGTCCAGGGATGGTCAGCTGGCAGGAATTTCCTGATGCAGGAGAAGGATATGTCCATGTAACTTCTGACATGGTCTCACAGATAGCAGGCTGCATTTGCAGGTTTACAGACCATCTGGAAAGGAGTCTGCTGGGCTCTGGGTCTTTCCAGAGTTACAGAATATAGCTGGCAAGCAGTATCAATGCTGGGCAAGCAGGGTCTATGCCGTGCTGCAGGGAGACGAGCTCTGTAGATGAATCAAGATAGCTCTAGGCTTATGTATGGTGTGCAGGTATGAATGTGCTCTGCTTTTCAAAGGATTCACAGGTAGCTTGACTGTGCCTTGAGATCAATGTATGAGGTCTGAGCCTCTGTAATGCTTGCAAGTGAGTGAGGCCTGATCCTGTGTCTAGGCCATGCAAGCAGGGTCAGGGCAGCAAGGTGATGCTGTGGATCAGAGCTGAGTCTAAATGCTCTAAGCTTCTGAACAGTTTGAAGCTCTGGACCCTCTGAACACATGGTGCTGCTATGCACCCCTCTTTATGGACTCTGGGCTGAGATTCGTGGCTCATTGGACATCTGAAATGACCAATCAGGTTGGCCGTAAGCCAAACCTTGCCCCAATAGGCAGTAGAGACATGCCTGGACCTCCCAATAGATCACCTGGGCGGAACCCAGGGGCACACGGGCTGGATGTGTGTGTGTTGCACAATTTTTTTGCTGCCTCGTGTGTCCTGGCAGAAGAACATGTCTGGGCATGTAGAGGCATGGTGAAGCCTCAGTTTTGGGGCTGCTGCCCCTCCACCACACCAGGGAGGTGGTGGAGTCACTGTCCCTGGAGGTGTTGAAGAAAAGACTGGATGAGGCACTTAGTGCCATGGTCTAGTTGCCTGGATAGGGCTGGATGTTAGATTGGACTGGATGATCTTGGAGGTCTCTTCCAACCTGGTTGATTCTATGATTCTATGATCCAATAGTATAGATAAGATACCTCACAGCACACAGTTCATCCCATGAACACAGTTTATCAGAGCTGTGATGTAACTGTAGGTGCATCAAACTGAATAGAAAAAGAGGAATTTGAAGGAAAGAACCTCAAGGCATATCAAATTAATTTTTGTCAAGTTGTTCTCACTACTCAAAATATTATTTTCTTTCTTAATCAAACAGATATCTTAAGAAGTTTCAAAATATTATTTCTAGTAATTTTTTTTAGATAGTGTAGATGGAGAGAGGGAGAAAGAGAGAGGGAGAAGACAGGAAGGTAGAGGGACAGATATGAGAGAACCACTCATCTGAAAAGCAAAATTTCATTGACAGTAAAAAAAACAAACAATGAGTTTTTTATACTTTGAATATATATATATATTTAATTCACTCTTACAAAATCTCTGAAGTGAATCAGGGAATTATTTAGGAGTTTTGTTTCTAACATGAGGACAGTGAGATCAAAACTCTGTATACCAAAGGTTTAAAAGCCAGTATGATGGCAGAAGTCCCTCTGCTCGGTAATAATAGAGTTCATAGTTTGCCATATGAGAGTCAAGAAATTACTCCCTGAAAGTAGTTTCTTTCCTGGGTTCATGCAATGAATCAGAATCAAAGAGAATCCTATAAATATTTGGACCTTCTGACTTAACACTTCTAGATCTAAAGAAATTCAAAGGAAATACTTCAGAAAAAAATATTCACTGAGCAAAATTGCATTGAAAACATAAATGTTATAATGAAAATTCAATCCACAGGATATTTTATTGTATCTTATTTTCTATGTCTGTCTTCTACATTCCTCCCAATAATGGAAGCTCCAAGCCACTGGGATAAGCATCCAGAAGACATCAGTATCCAAACGCAAATGGATAAAGAGCTTTTTGTTGCTGAGCTACTGGCAGACTTTCTTTGTCATGTTGTCAGAAAGCTAGACTTCTAATTTTATGACTTCCAACTTTTTTACTGGATTCATGGGCTCCTTGTCATAAAAAATCCTGTGCAACCATTAAAAAGTTTACTGTTGCTACCACACGAATTTTAGTATTTATTTCCCTACAATTTTTCAAGTCTAGGTGAGGTCAATATCATCACCAGATTTAAGGGAAAAGTGACTTTTTCAGAGCAAACATTAAGTAAATAAACCATTAATGCTTCATTATTAATGAAAAGCTGATTTCTCACTCAACATAGCTCTACCTATGTCTTCTAATGGTCTTTCCATGACGAGGAGCTTGCATTTTCAAAACAATCCACGTAGGTTACTCTGGAATAACCTCAAAATCCAGCCACCTGGCAATTCTTTCCCAGCAAACCCTTAGCCAGGCAGCCTCCCAAAGTGTGCAGCTCATGTCTCCTGTATGCGAAGTATGTAGGAGGCAGCTCTGTTGCTGGTAGCCAGTTTAAACGATTCCTAAAGCATGACTCATTAGTTCTTATTCCCAAGTCTTAGGAAATCAGGTTGCTTTCCTTATGAATCAAACAGTACCTTCTTATCTATGATGCAAACATTTCCATAGGTTGGTTGTTTGGGAGGCAGTCTGATGAAGAACTCAGCAGTAGCTGAAGAGCAAAGGGTTACAAAACGAGCTGCAACTTTCTTGTGTCCAGCAAAGCAGTTTTTTTACCAATTTCCCTGGTGTTTACAAGATACTCAAGGTAATATGGAGCATAGAGGGACACCAGAGAAACTTCTGGCCTGTGGCAAAGAGTCTTGATTGATCACTGAGGTATGATTTTGCAACGGTGTATAGTGTTAAGCGACATAGCTTGTTTTAAGGGCTGTCTTCTGAAATGAAGGCTGTGTCATCTCCACTTTGGTCGGTGCCTGTTCCTCCTTGAAATTTGTATTACGTGTCTGAAAATGGGCACAGTGCCACCCAACAGATGGTCATAAGTGTAGGCATGCTGCAAACCTAGTGTGTACAGCTCTAAAGCCAGATTTCTCCTCCAAATAAGAAAATTGTGTAGAGTTTCTACATTTGTCATTAGCTAAAGTCATCTCTACTTTAAATATCCCAAACTACTTTCCAGAACAGTTAGAGTGACTTTAGGGCTCTAGTATAGTATAATTATTCCTGAAGGTGAGGAAAGAGACTGGGAGTGATGTCTCTATGTAGGAAAATTCAGTCTTTATATATCATGTGGCGTTAAGTGGAAAACAAACTTTCCTGTGGTTTTAAAGTTTCTCCAGAGGATAAGTACACATGGAGTGGATGAAGAGGGAAATTCAGCCACATGTGGAAAACTCAGCTATCTCGAGATTTCATCCCTGTTAGTTTTATGTTCAACTTGTTATAAAACATGGCAAGAGGCTTGTTCCTCCCAGAGCAAGTGTGGTGTTAAATAGGTTTTTGCTTTTTATGACTCAGAGGATGGAATCTAATTTAGGCAGTGCAATGCATGCAAAATGAAAAAATAGTTATTTTCCAGTGACAACCCAGTAAAATCTACAGACCAATATTTTCAGTACAAGCAGTCATTGCAGGGCAGTTCATATACCTACTCGTTATGGAAGGCCAAAATAGGCCTAAACATGTACTGGCTTGCCCAGACATGTTTTCTGCTCTCTCGCATTCTGCTGATGGGAGCAGAAACTGTGGGAAAGGAAGACAAAGGGCCTGGTGTCTCCATGTCTGCCCAAACTTGTTTGTAGGGTACCTGCACATGTTTATACACTTGCTTGTGTTTTACCCTAAAAAGGTCAAAGTAGGCCCTGGCTTCACCTAATATGGTTAAGTTTGGAAAACTGCCATTCTGGTTGGCTAGTCTGTGGCCAAAGAGCCATCAGTCTTGGGCTACATTGACAAAAAGAGATAAGCAGGTAAATACAACATGCCCTCGACTTCTGGAGGTGCTTCTGCCCCATTGCTCTCTGATGTTGCATCCTGCCATGCTCTGCAACAGTCTGCATGCTGCATAACAACAAGCCCAGATACTTCAGGTTTGTCTACCCGGAATCTGCCTCGGTCAAGTTTGCCAGGGAATAGGCATTAAGCCTTCATGCTGTAGGCTCGCTTAGCTAGTATGACATTGTGCCAAAACTGCACATCTGCAAGACATCCTGCCTGCAAGTCTTCAGCCAAGACTGGAAAGCCTGGAAGGGACACAGATCATCCAAGAGGAACCAGGATCTGGTCAGAGATCATCTGCCTCTCTTCTCAACACCCTGGAGAGCCTGAGAACTAGCAGCTAAAAAGGCGCCAACAGAAGTCTCTGCAAGTGTTTGGGTACTGTCTGGAAATTGTAGTTAGCCCCAGGAATCTGCAGATTGATATTTGTGAGTAAATACTCAAAAGCCTCTTTTGTAAAACTCTCTATCTAATTCCAAGTGCCTTCTGCCTTAAGCAGAAAAGAGCTTCTCGAGTCCCTCTAGTGGGCAAGCAGTACAATTGACTGCAAGAACTTCTTTCCAGTTTCAATGTTTGTTTAATGTTTAATGTTTGTTGCAATATTGCTAGTTATTTCTTAAGTGTTCTAGATCCTCTGTTCTCATCTATGTAATGCTTTCATGACCATTTCAAAGAACCAATTATTATTAAAATAGTGGTATGTCGGAGAACACATTCGGTGGAGCGCTATGGGAAGATGACTCTTTGTTCACCAATATGGTTAGATGATCAAATCCACTTTATTTCCCTGATACAGTGACTTATATGCACTTCTAGCAATAGATGTGCTCCACCAAGATTGGTTACAGTCAGAGGGTCCAGAGTTACACGTAAGGTGTGCATAGGTTAACTTATCACAACATTCTAAGGGTCAGCCTCCATCACCACCCACTCCAGCCCCTTGGTTATCTAGTCTCTGCCCACTGCAGCTGTGTGTGGGGTGCTTAGTTGTTTACAGCTTGATTTCCTGAACTATCTGGGAACCAAAGATGTTCCCAGCATGGGTTGCTCATGTTTATAATTCTTGTGTGCTGTGCTAACAAGAATTTCTCCAACAATGGTCAGTAGGGAGACTCCTGAATATGAAAATATAAAAAACTGTATTAATTTGGAAAAAAATACCATCTCACACCATAATACTACCACCACACCAAGCCACTGTTAACTATTCACTTAGAAATACATCTTTTCTAGGAAACTAATCTAATCTCTTCCTTTTTTTTTTTTTCTCTCCTCTGCCCTTTCTTTCCATTTTTCCTCAGCAGCTTATAGCACAGAAAGTGATTTTCCTGTCCACTGCATGATGCCATCAGCCTTGGCTGGATTATTGCTTTTTCTTTTTCTTCTTTTTTCCCTCTGCTTATTTCAGTACCAGTATAACATAGCTGCTTCAGCAGCACTCACGGGTTCTACATGCCTTGCAGGTTTTGTTTTCAGTCAAAATGCCCTCCTTGTTCTGCTAGCTGTCTACACTTCACACCACAAATTGCCTCTTTCTCAGACAGATCTCTCTGATTTGATTTCTTCTGCTTTTCCACTCTTCTTTGTAGCTAGTCTAATCTAATGTCAGGTTCTCTTGGTGGAAAATTGATTCTGCCAGGCTGCTTTGTGACTTTCAAGGAGTGTTGAAGAAACAAGTATGAGCAAAAAGGGTAATAGTGGCAGTCAGGAGTTCCAAGTATCTGGATTACAAATTGGTGGTTCATATCATTATAAGGCAGAAGAGATGGAGCTTCTGCTCTTTATAGCAGAGTCATAGAATCAGGCAGAATTACAGAATGTTAGGAGTTGGAAGGGACTTCAAAAGATCATCCAGTCCAAACCCACTGCCAAGGCAGGATCCCCTAGAGCAGATCACACAGAAATACATCCAGGCAGTTTTTTAATGTTTCCAGAGAAGGAGACTCCACAATGTACCTGGGCAGCCCATTCCAGTGTTTTGTCACCCTCACAGTGAAGATGTTTTTCCTTATGCTCACGTGGAACCTCCTATGCTTCAGCCTGCAGCCATTACCCTTTATTTTGTCACTGCACATCCCTGAGAAGAGTCTGTCTCCTCCTGACAGTCACCCTTCACGTATGTATAAACATGAATGAGGTCACCCCTCATTCTCCTCCTCTCCACATTAAAGACCCCCAACTCCTTCAGTCTCTGCTTGTAAGAGAGATTTCCACTCCCTTGATCATTTTTGTGGCTCTGTGTTGGACTCTGTTTCAAGCTGTTCCCTGTCCTTTTTGAGCTGAAGAGTCCAGAACTGGACACAATATTCCAGATGTGGCCTCACCAGGCTGGAGTAGAAGGGGAGGAGAACCTCTCTTGACCTACTAATCACAGCCCTTCTAATCCGCCCCAGGATACCAATGGCCTTCTTGGCCACAAGGTCACATTGCTAGCTCACAGTCATCCTTCTACCCACCAGGACCTGAGAGCTCTCTCCTCTGCATTGCTCTCCAACAGGTCAGTCCCCAGACTGTACTGGTACATGAGGTTGTTCTTTCCCAGATGTAAGACTCCACACTTGCCCTTGTTGTATTTCATTAAGTGTCTCCCTGCCCAGTTCTCCAGCCTGTGTATGCCTGCTGAATGGCAGCACAGCCTTCGGGTGTGCCAGCCATTGTGCCCAGTTTTGTCTCATCACAATTTTTCTTTTCAAGGTACTTCTATGTGTTAAAAATCCAAGACTAAGTATCATGAACTAGCAGCCAATTTCAGCAGGAATTTTTCTTCCTGAACAACTGAACAAAAGTCTTTCATTGAGTTCTGCATTAAGAGAGTCACATCCAGGAGCTGTGAAAGTTAAGCTTAGTTTCAGACTGATTAAGGAGACCAGTCAACCAGTTCTTCTGCTTCTGCAATTTTTATGAGTTGGCAACTTGTGGGACAGACACATCTCCAAAATAGAAAGGACTGCATAGCTGCATATACCCACGACTGGGAACTTTTTCATAATGCCTCTACACAAAGGCCTTTAATACCTAAGACCAGGCACTGGGCACTCAGATATTAAGTAGAATATACGGAAAATTAAACCTTTATTTGTGGAAGAGGTTATGCACGGTGGTTTTTCACTTGAATATAATCACTGAGTGGGCTGGAGACAGTTTGTAATGTGAAAAAATCTTCTAATTGCAAGTATGTATTTGGTATGTGTCAAGTTTGCTGAGGTTGTGGAGGGATATGACCTTGGCTGCTTGCCTGACACACACGCAGCTGCTGTACCACCAGCCTTCTCCACTAGCACAGGAGAAAACTGATGAAAAAAGCTTGTGGCTCAGTACAAAGACAGGGAAATCCCTTACTGTCACAGGCAAAATAGACTCAGTTTGGGGAAAATAATTTAACTTATTGCCAGTTAATCATACAGTAGGATACTGATAAATAAATAAACCCACCTTCCCTCCAGCCCCATCTTCTGCCCCAGCTCAGCTTCACTCCTGACTCATCTCCTCCCTCCGAGTGGCATGCAAGGATGGGCAACATGGGTTGAGGTCAGTTCACAGCACTTCATCTCTGCTGCTCCTTCCTTCTCATGCTTCAGTCTGGGCTCTCCATGGACTGCAGCTGCTTTCAGAGTACATTTGCCTGATCCAACAGGAGATATTCCAGGTCAGCCTTGACAGGGCTCTGAGACTGCTTGCTGCAGAGGGGTTGGACTAGATGAGCTTTGGAGGTCCTTTCAAACCCAAATCATTCTATGATTACAAACAACAACAACAACAACAAACCAAAAACCCACTGTCACATCGCCATACATTTCTACTTCATGGATATTTTGAGCTAGAGCATGGGAGAAGGAAGAAAGGATGGTTCTCTCTAGAACACCTCCTATGTTATTAAGCAGACAGGACAGGAATCCTCCACAACCAGCAGGTGAGCTCTTGCTCCTTCACCTAGTGAACTATAGCTATCAGTCAAAACCAGAAACAAAATTTCACTTTGTAGGTTGTACCTCGAAATTATTAATGACTCAGTGTGCAAGCAATGCCCTTGAGTGGGGACTGATCAGAATCTGAACATTGTTCAGAATTTCTCTTTATACCACAGATAAAGTTGCAAACTTTGAGAAGCTTTACAAATTGCAAACTTTGAGAAGCATTACAAACTTAAATTTGTTTTTTCTTGGTTTTCTTTGAAGTAGGATGGGGGACAGAATGGAGAACAGATGCTTTTATGGACAAATCCTGAATGATTGTCTTATATAAGATAATCTGGAAATGCAGAGTACCAAGCTTGAAATCCATTTAACTAATTTTCTTTGCTCCTTTCTCCACCTATAAGTTGTGGTATTGGTAGGTGAATCTATGGAAAATGGGAGGTGGAGGAAATTAGTAGGTCTGTATGCTTGAGGAGGAATATAACATACTCAGCACCAAATTAAATAAAAGGCTCACTACACATAAGAAAAAGTCTTTATCATGGAACAAGAATGATACAAAAGAGACATCATATTTCTATCTACACAGAATCACAGAATGTCAGGGGCTGGAAGGGACCTTGAAGATCATCCACTCCGCCTCCCCTGCCAGAGCAGGACCACCTATACCAGATCACACAAGAATGCATCCAGGTGGGTTTTGAATGTCTGCAGAGAGGGAGACTCCACAACTGCCCTGGGCAGCCTGTTCCAGTGTTCTGTCACCCTCACAGGCAAAAAAAATTCCTCCTCATGTTTAAATGAAACTTCCTATGCCTCAGCTTCCCTGTAATCAGGCATCACCCATCACCGAGCAGAGCCTAGCTCCATCCTTCTGGCATTCACTTTTTACATATTTACAAACACTGATGAGGTCACATCTCAGTCTCCTCCACGCTGAAGAGCCCCAGCTCCCTCAATCTCTCCTCATAAGAGAGATGTTCCATTCCCTGAATCATTTTTGAGGCTCTGTGCTGGACACTCTCAAGTAGTTCTACATCCTTGAACTGGGGGTGCAAGAACTGGACACAGTACTCCAGATGTGGCCTCACCAAGGCAGAGTTGAGAAGTAGGGGAACCTCTCTCAACCTACAGAACCTGCTCACAAAATATAAAAGCTGGTAATGTTATTTAGCCTATCCAGATCATGAATATAAGAACCTTCAGAACATACAGTATATGACCAAGTGAAATCTAATTTGGAAAGTACAACATTCCCCATTAACTGATTTTTCTCCAACAATTGAATTAGAAGTCTGTTGGCTTTACCACCTAAGGAATAGAAGCTACATATCATTATACATGGATCACTGGAACCTCTACTTAAGGCATCACGGTGATGGAAAAAGGCAAATGAGATATCAGCTTACATTAAAAACAATGTGCTGGGAGAAAATACTGTGGAAGTAATGCAATTATGTTGATAGTTCTACAGTACCAGACACCATTGTTTGAGGAAAAAATTGCACAAAATTATAGAGGGCTCAAGAGGAGGGCATAATTATTAAGAACGTGGAAAAGCATTTAAAGGGAGGTTGAAAAGAGTAGAAGTGTTTCGTTTAGAAAGAAGATTAATGAGAAGAGATGTGAAGTTACTACTAAATAACTGAATGTGATAGAAAAGATAGATGGAGAACTTTCGGTTCCTCTCTCTTGTAATGCAAGAACAAGGAGATATGCTAACAAAACCAAAAGCTGGCAGAATGAAAACTGTAAAAACCCATTTCTCACAGCAGATAATTAGACTGTGGAGTGCATACACTTGTAGAGGTTCAATTCAGGTCAAGGATTCTGCAAGGTTGAATTAAATTTGAATAGTTACATTAATTAATGCTAGGAAAAAAATGTATAAAAGAAGGCAAACCTTCAGTTTTTAGGGCTAAATCCAGCCTCTAACTTCTAGGAACAGGAAGGGTCTCAGTACCAGACTCCTTTATTCATATAAACCACATTTCTCACTGCTATTAGTAAGATTCCTGCAGTATGGCAAATTGAATTTCTCACATAAGTCTATTTTACAGTGTTGTTCTGACTGCAGTTTGGGTCTGTTCACAGTAACATGACAGCAATGCAGATGGTGTAGAAGCCTGTCTCCAAAAAACAATCCAGTCATCACTTCCATTTTCAAAATCTAGAGATGAGTCATTCCCCTCCCACAGGTAAATGTATTTGTATGAACATCAAGCTCTACAAACTGCCATGTATATCCTCACAGTAAAAACAAAACTACATCAGAGACTTTCTCTGTATTGATAAACTCAAGTTTCAGCCCACCCTTAAGCACACTCCAATTTAGGAAGTGCTCTGTCAGGCAGATGTAACTCAGAGTACTCAAACAGGTACAGCAGTGCAACACTGGATTATGGTAAAGGTGATAAAAGAAAAAGTTGGTAAATAAAGGAATGAGGAAAGAGTTCCTCACAGACAGATAGTAGTCATGCAGAGGTTAAACACAGTTCTTAAAGGACCAAAGGATTACAAGATGATTAAAGCTGGAAGGAATCTCAGTGGTCTCTGATCCAACCCCCTGCTCAAAGCAGAGTTATCTCTGAAGTCAGACCAGGCAGCTCAGGGCTTCATCCAGCTGGGGCTTGAAAACCTCTGAAGATGGAGACTGAACAGCCTCTCTGGGCATCCCATGCCACCTCCTGATTGTCCTTTTTTGTTTCACTTTATGTTCATTGTCTGTCAGACTCCCACTGTAGACTACTATGAAGAGCCTGGCTGCAGCTCCTCAGTGACCTTCCCATATACATGGCATCTTAAAAGTGTGTTTCTGGGTCACCCATCTTGGCAATGTTGTCCATGGTCATCTGGACATGGTCATGTGTAACCTCAAAGGAGATTAGACCAGATGGCCTCAAGAGGTCACTTCCAACCTCAGCCATTCTTTGGTTCTCCTCCCATTTGCTGCCAGCCCATGTCCAGCTGGCTGCCCATTGGGACTCCTGAGGCCTTTCCTGCAGAGCTGCTTCCCAAGCAGTCAGTCCCAGCTGGTATTATTTCAGGGGTATCTTCCTTCTCTGGAGCAGTGGCTGGGCTTGCATTTTTCTTTGGTGAAGCTCATGAGGCTCCCTTTAGCCCATTCCTCCAGCCTGCCCATGTCCTTCTGCATAGGATCCTTGACCTGATGTGTATTGAATAGTCCCCTCCAGTCTGATGACACTATCAAACTTGATGAGACTTCACTCTGGAATCCTCCAGGTGATTGATAAAATAAATCAGACAAGTCCTAGGACAGACACTATGACACTCCACACACTAGCAGTCCTCCAAGCAGAGATGTGCCATTAATCACCATCTTCATCTGAGCCTCACCATCCAGCCAGACATTTATCCATCAGTTTGCCCAGACATGTGGTGGAAACATCCCTGAAACCGTTCAAGGTCAAATTTGCTGTGGACCTGAGCAGCCTGATCTAGTTAGAGATGGCCCTGATCACTGAAGGGGATTGGAAAAGATGACGTTCGAGCATCCTTTCCAACCCTTCTATGAGTCTACGAATACACAGACTGCCTTCCCCCCTCAGACTGTACCACCAAGCTGTATCTAGTATCGTCAGCTGCCAGTTGGCTGAAGGGGCTGTATCTGCTACTTGTATCTGGAATTTGTTTTTAATAAACAGATTATATATGGAAGTACAGGGCACAGCACTAGGGGACAGGGAAGCCAGGCTGCATCATGCTACTTTGCAGGAAATAGAGTGGTGAACTTCACATACCACATGAACAGCAAAAGGGGATAGGTGAAAGGCACTGTGAAGTGCTCCTGGCATCACTCCCGTGTGTTTCAGTGCTGTGGCATCTGGGACACATACAAATTCTCTCTGGGAACTGCAAGCATTGGAGGATTTGGCCACAGGTGTGACACCAGGAGTGCAGTACCAAAACATCTGTGGACATTGCAATGACCTGAAAGCTTGTGTGCATGCACAAGAAAGGCAAGACACCTTGGAAATTCAGGTCCCAAATCCTAACAATGTGTCCCGGGTTAGGGTGGATCCCTCCCACGGTAGAATAAACCCACCACAACATAGGTTTTTTTGGAAAGTCAGGGAAGGATGAAATGGTATTTCTTGTAGTTTAAGTATAACACAATAAAGAGAAATAAACTACTAGAGAAAAAATGTATAATAACAGTAAGGAAGATGGTGAAGAGGTCAAGCGGTGGTGAAGCAGCAAAAGCAGCAACAGCCAAAACAGCAGTGGGGGAAGATAGCAGCAGGCGCAGCTCGAGCAGCAGAAGCCAGCAAGGTGAAAGAACAAGCTGTGCTTCTAGACATAAAGCTCTTGAGGCTCCAATGAAATTATATTCACTTATCCATTGTTGCCATTATATGGCCTATCCCTGGAACATTCACCTCTCCCCTAAGTCTGAGCTAGAAAATCAGCTCAAACAGCCACACAATGCAGATTTTCTTCATCTCCTGAAAAATCACTGTAGGTCACCACAGCATGTCAGAAGAAACAAATCCAGTGCCCACTACTTCAAGTTTTCAGATGATTGTAATGCCAAGGACTGGGCACCAGTAATTCAGACTCACTCACAGGTCTCTTCCAACCTGGTTGATTCTATGATTCTATGATTTTATGATTCTATTTGAGAACAACCACGTATTTGGCGCCCTGCATTTCTGCAACTGTTTTATTCAAGTTCCAGATATCTGCTGTGTAGTTAAAAGTTGTACTTAGTGGATGCTGATCACCCAAAAGTGTTTAAGCTCATCAGCTTGTCAGGAGAGGAGCTGGGGGGAAGCAGTGTGAGCTGTTGGTATAAATATCAACATTTTGTCTTAATGTGATATTATAGGAACTGACTTTTTTGGTTGAGAAGAACCTCTCATAGAGCTGAAATGCAATAGAGATTCTGTAAAGGGTCTGAGGCTGAATTGGTAACAGAATTTCTATTTCTCACCAAGCCACAGGAAGCTCTGGGAGAAGTAGCAGAAAGCTGAGAGCAAACTCATTACTTAAAAACTTTTAAAAATGATGCCTGACTTCTTCCCTGAAGGAAAAAAGTTCACTGAAATTCCCCACAGACTCTTCACAGCAGCTGTGGATAACCTGGACTAACAGAGATATGTCTCACGTTCTGCTTGTTAAGGAAAATAGAAGCACAGCACTACAGGCTTTTATGAGCTTGTAAAGCTTCTTCACATTTGTTAAGACTGGCTGCACATTAAAATTGTGCAAACATAAAGCACAGGAAAATCTGGGTGCTGATTTCATGCCAGTTCTCTTTTTTCCCCTTTTTTCTTTCTTTTCCCCTTTTTTCTTTCTTTTCCCCAAATTAAAACCTGTATGATCCTGTATTTTAAAATGCTTATATCTTCCCTTAGCATTGTTCCAGATGGTGAGATTCTGAGGCATCAGTGCAGTATGCCAATGTTCATTGCTACTTATGCAGAAATAATCTAAATCAATGTGTATCTGTGACACAACTGTCAATCTCGTAGAACCATAGCATCATAGAATCAACCACGTTAGAAGAGACCTCCAAGATCATCCAGTCCAACCTAGCACCCAGCCCTGTCCAATCAACTACACCAAGGCACTAAGTGCCTCCTCCAGGCTTTGCTTCAACACCTCCAGGGACAGTGACTCTACCACCTCCCTGGGCAGCCCATTCCAATGCCAATCACTCTCTCTGGGAAGAACTTCCTCCTAACATCCAGCCTATACTTCCCCAGGCACAACTTGAGACTGTGTCCCCTTGTTCTATTGCTGGTTGCCTGGGAGAAGAGACCAACCCCCACCTGGCTACAACCTCTCTTCAGGTAGTTGTAGACAGCAATGAGGTCACCCCTGAGTCTCCTCTTCTCCAGGCTAAACAAGCCCAGCTCCCTCAGACTCTCCTCATATGGCTTCTTTTCCAAGCCTCTCACCAATATCTACTGTACAATTTTCATACAAACTCATTTTATCCATTATCACAGAATCACAGAAACATCCAGGTTGGAAAAGATCCTTAGGATCACCAAGTTCAACCAATAACTCTACTCAGCAAGGTGCACCCCAAACCACATCCCTAAGCACCACATCCAAACAACGTTTAAACACATCCAGGTCCAATGACTCCACCACCTCCCTGGGCAGCCCATTCCAATGCCTGACCACTCTTTCTGTGAAAATATTTTTCCTAATATCTAGTCTAAACTCATTCAGGCACATCTTAAGACCATTCCCTCTTATTCTATCACTATTTACCTGCAAGAAGAGACCAGCCTCTCCACAACATCCTCTCAGATACCTGTAGGCAGTGATGAGGTCTCCCCTCAGCCTCCTCTTTTACAAACTAACCAGCCCCAGCTCCTTCTGTTGCTCCTCATGAGTTTTATTCTCCAGGCCTTTCACCAGTGTTGCTGCTCTCCTCTGCACTTGCTCCAGCATGTCGACATCCCTCTTGTAATGAGGTGCCCAAAACTCAACACAATATGGTCAGGCTTCTAGCCTGTGTTCAGCTGGAGGTGTGATAAACTTCAAAGCAGTAGAAGTTTCTTGAGAGCTAAAAGAATGGTAACATATTAATTTCATCCCAACTGTATTGGAAGGTACTGTGAAGCTTTATATGTGGAGAAAGTATAGTGAAAATATCATAAGGAGTTAGACTTAATGGGGAAATATGCCTGTGTTGTAAAACTTGACAGGCTTGCTTAACAACCTGTGAGGAAGGAAAGCATCCACTATTGTTTACTAAGGCTTGCAAAATGTATTATTTTAAGATGATTATTGCATCTCTGAAAAAATCAGTTATTTTCATGGCTCCACCATAAAGATTTCATTCTTTTTCTACACATTAGGATAAGGCTTCTGCCATCGTGGTGCAGACACTCACAGAGAATGGTAGATTTATTGAGATCTCTGCATAGGATAATGCTCACAAGGGAAGTTGAATCTCTCAGAGAAGATGATCAGCTACTGTCTGATTGATGATGGTGCTCTGCAAAGATCATTGCAGCAGCATCTTCAGCTAGGTCAGGTGAAACAACCAAACTGTAGTCATGGGGACAGTTTTATACCCAGCTGGGCTATGGCCCCAGATGATCACATCCACACAAGGAAGGTCAATTGTGTCTTACTTTCTTCAACTATTTAAAAGCTCTTTCTATATTAAATATATTAAAGGGATTTTCCTACATGAACATTACTACATCTGCAGAGTTTCTTTTGACCATACAGCTGTCCAATTTATGTACAGTCTGGTCAATTCTATGGTGGGAATGGTCTCAGGGAGTCTCTGTGAAGGCCAAAGTCACCCTCCCAGCTGTTGCTTGGCACAGCAAAGTGAAGCAGCTACGTTTATTGGTTGGTCTATATGCAACAGAGGCTGCCCAAGGGGAATTGGCAGGACTCTTCAAAATTCCCCCTAGGAGAGCTGCTGTCAAAACTGGTCAAATGCTTCCTAGTGAAGCTCTTGGGAGTTCAGCTCTGTATTTCGCCACACATCAGTGCACTGGACCAAACCAATCCCATGACTCATCCATGCAGACTGTCTGGGGAGTTCCTGGACCTCCCCAGGGAATAAGTGACTAAGTACACAGAGGAAAATGCTTGATACCACAGTTCTAACTACAGGTCAAATTCCAATTTCACTTAAAGTCAGGTTTACAGGTTAAATCCTGTAACTCTTGCCACAGTAGATATATTTAGTAATCAGAACTTCAAAGGAAGGACTGAGATCATCATTGGAGTCTTTTGCCAGACAAAGTCTACTGTAGTTCAAGCACACATTCCACGTTTCTGTATTTACAGCGGTTGTTGGGTCCCCCTCAGGATGCTTTGATGTCTGAGGTTCTCATTCAGGTTTATTTGTTAATTCTCCTATCATGATGAAATGCAGGAAAGGTGTGAACCCACCACAAGCCCACTGCTACTAGTCACAGAATATTTATTTGCTTTTGCTGGTGGGAAGGAAAAGCAAACAAATATTTCACAGTTTTCCCAACAATGTAAAATGTCATTTCTTTCCCTCCATAGTGAACTGCTTCTTCTTCTCCCTCCACTCTTACTTGCATTGTTTCTTTTGTTCTGTAGCTCATGAATAATTTCATACCTGCATAACTTCTGAAGAACTAGGATTTTGCTTATCAATTTAAACAATAAAGACAGACCACTCAAAAAAAACCCAATACACAGAAAACCATTTCACAGGCTGAACTGAAGGGGCCTGGACTGTTGATATCAGCAGGCATTTCCTTTTTGTAGGCTGCTGAGAGCCCTCATGCTTTTAAAAATAATGTTAAAAGAATAATAATGTTAAAAGACTTGGAAAGCAAAAAACAAATATATAAAAACCTCACAAGAGATAAGAATACAAATAATTTAATCCACTAGAGAATCACATACTGTGAGTGTATCCTGTGATGAACACCAGTCAGTTTCTATCAAAAGGCTATTCTTAGAAGTCCTTCAAGGGTAAGCATGAAGCCTGTTTTCGCTAGTCAAATCTGTGTACTGTACTTACTTGGCTCCCAGCCAGGCACAGCAGGATTGAATCCTGCCAAGATGCCTGGTAGTAGTTCTTCAGGAAGGCATTCAACATCCAGACAGGGAAGACAAGTTTTCCCCATATCTCACACCATTTGCAAATAAGCCCTTGTGTATACCTGGTGATGCTGATGACAAACAGATTTTTGTCAGACTGGAGATTCAGAGGAGATGGATCAGTCACAGAAAATTGACAAGATTTAATATTACATAAAGTTAGGCAGAAATATAATAAAGATTATGCTGCTAGAAACAGCTCTGTTAGGCAGAAATATCATAAATAAAGATTATGCTGCTAGAAACAGGTCTGAATACAGACATCATCTGCCCATCTCACCTTTGCAAAATTGTACTACCATTGCTACTAGGGAAGGAAGGGTCTGAAACAGGAAAGTAATAATATCAGGAAACTGGGAGGAAAGGACAGGCATCAGATAACCTGGCATTTACCTAACAACTTGCTGATACTATGCATTGTGTTCCAAGACCATGCTCTTCAGTTTCCAACTGAGTTGTGTTTGATGCAGTGCTGTTTCTCCAAGCACTCATGTCATCTCAAAGAACTGAGTTTACTCCTCCGGATTCAAGGTTGTTGCGAAAGGTTGTTAAAGATCTGAGCAGCTTTGAACAGCAAAGGGTAGCCTTTGAGATATTCTCCTGTCTATCAATCTGGTAAAGCTGTCTAGACTGTCCCAGGAGAGGAGGTGGAAGTGTAAATCAGATATATGTATAAATCTAGAAGTGTAAATCAGATTCTATAAGCATGCATATGCAACGTGGCATAAGGAAAAAGCTACACACCAAGACAAAATCCCAAGGACTCTCTTGAAGCTCCAGCAAGAAATGGGTTTTGCCTTGTCTTTTTTTTTTTTTTAACTCAATATATGGCTGAAATCAGTGCTGTTTGACATCTTTGTCAGCGACAGGGACAGGGGGATAGAGTGTACCCTCAGCAAGGCTGCAGATGACACCAAGCTGTGTGGCAGTAGACTTGCTAGAGGTCAGGGATGCCATCCAGAGGGACCTGGGCAGGCTGGAGAGGTGGTCCCAGGTCAACCTCATGACATTCAACAAGGCCAAGTGTAAGGTCTTGCACCTGGGTGAGTGCAATCCCAAGCACAAATCCAGGCTGGGTGGTGAATGGCTGCAGAGCAGCCCTGAGGAAAAGGGCCTGTGGGTCTGGGTTGATGAAAAGCTCAAGGTAAGCTGGCAATGTGCACATGAAGCCCAAACAGCCAACTGTGTCCTGGGCAGCATCAAAAGAAGTGTGGCCAGCAGGGTGAGGGAGGTGTTTCTATCCCTTTACTCTGCCCTCATCAGACAGCACCTGGAGTACTGTGTGCAGTTCTGGAGCCCCCAACACAAGAAGAACATTGAGCTGTTGGAGGAAGTCCAGAGAAGGGCCATGAAGATGATCAAAGGGCTGGAGAACCTCTGTTATGAGGACAGGCTGCAAGAGTTGGGGCTCTTCAGCCTGGAGAAGAGAAGGCTTCAAGGAGACCTTGTAGTGGCCTTTCAGTATCTGAAGGAAGCCTACAGGAAGGCCGGGCAAGGACTGTTTACAAGGTCTTGTAATGACAGGATGAGGGGTAATGGATTTAAACTGGAAGAGGGGAGAATCAAACTACATGTTAGGAAGACGTTCTTTACAGTGAGGGTGGTGAGACACTGGAACAGGTTGCCCAGAAAGGCTGTGGATGCTCCCTCCCTGGAGGTGTTCAAGGCCAGGTTGGATGAGGCCTTGAGTGACCTGTTCTAGCAGGAGGTGTCCCTGCCTATGGAGGGGGAGGATTGGAACTGGATGATCTTTGAAATCCCTTCCAACCTAAACCATTCTATGATTCTGTTCTGCATTTCTGTCTTTTCTAAGAGTTCTGTTCACCAGCTCCACGGCTTTGATACAGTGCAGCTAATATCATGCTGAAATAGGATCATGACATACAATAGCAGCACAGCCCAACACATGAGGATAGGTCACATCCTTGCGAAGTAATTTATGCTAGGAGAAGCGCTGGCTGGTACCATGGAGGCAATTATGTTTATTATCTGTGAGCCCTCAGTGACAGCAAATGTGTGCTGCAATAGCTATATCTCACCAACACAGTAGTCACCCACACTGCTGATGCAGCCACGGTCATTTCATGAATTACAAAGTAATATCTGAGGGAAGTTATGAAACCTGCTAATATAGCAGTGCCTGGTACATGGTTTTAATATTTCATTATTTATTATTTTTGTTTCTTTTTTTTTTCCTTTCAATAAAAAGCCTGAAACATCATTTCACTACCAGGGCTTCAGGCTGTGCCTGGGTTTAATCTGGTCTTGCAGTGAAGGACAATCAAACGTTCCAGTTTAACAGCTGACATCTGAGTCAGACTAGCTGCATATGTTTATTTGTTTGGAAGTTTTTTTTCAGACATCCTGTGTCACTTCACAAGTAAGAGAATGCATAAATTATCCAGCTGGACTACAGGTTTTGGATTATCATCTTTATGGGGGTCCTTTCTACAAAAACTAAATGGAACCCGCAGAGCTCCATGCCAATGCCTCTAAAGCAAGCCTGCTTTTCTTTCCATAAAGCATTTTCTATGCTATAAGAGAAATATAGTCTTGATGAAAAACTATTAGATAGGGAATTTTGCACAATTATACAGCTCAAACTAAGTGATATGGATTCTCCTGGGGAAAGAATCAATAAGGATGTCAAAGCATGTGCTGTCTCTGGGCTATGTTCACATCAGCAGATTCTGTAGCCAGCCAGTCAGGGCTGCTTCTCTGCCATGAGAAGGCAAGGTGAGGGATTACAAAGAGCTTAGATACAGTTCCCATAGCAGGAAACTTCATTGCTGGGCTGCTGGCAAAGCTAGAGGAATGCATGAGTGTGTTCCCAAGGCACCAACATTTCTGCCACCTCTTGCTATGCACTAACAAGTGAGCTGGTATTCTGGACCTTATTTTGCTTAAGATCTTTGTGTTTATGCAAGTCAGCTCTTTGGATAAGGTTCCATGAAGTGTCACACCAAACCCTCCAGACCACATACAAAGCTTTTAAACCAACTGCCTCCTCGTCACCTTCTGACTTTCCATACTGTTTGGAAAGTAGACAGTTGTCATCAGAATGCTGTTGTCCTTGTTTTCTCTTGACATACTGATGAGGTTTGCTCCCCATTGCTCTGTTATCTGCAGGGGCTCATAGTAGAGTACGCTTACCTTTTTTCACTGGCTGAAGCCACATCTATTTGGATCTTACTCTTTCATTCTTCTCCCAAGTACTTGCCCTGCATCTCTCTTTTTTTTTTTTTTCAGTTCCTGCATATCTCAAGAAACAAATCATTATATTTTCCATACTGTGAAAAGTAATTATCTATGGCAATTTTTTTTTCTTTAGCAGAAAATATGTCACCAAATATGACAAACTGGAAAAAAATCTGTGCACTCATTTGTCTGTTCAAAAAGTATCTTTAAAAATTAAATATTGTCTTGGTCTTATTCTGCAGTAGCCAATCCAGAATTCAATATTTAAGTGAAAACATAAATAACATCTAGATATGGTGTAAGTTCCATCAGAGAAATATGAAGAAAAATCAGCTCAAACCAATCAGGACCACAGATAGAAAAAGGGGGTGGGAAAAAAGTTACATCACAAACAACAATTTTTTTGTGTCAAATGGCAGATGAAGCTGCATTAAAACCAGTGAATGTACACAAAAGATAAAAGCACCCATTTCCTTTGACCAGGGGGGCAGCCTTCCCTGTGTTTATGCCATCCTTCCCATTACTGTTCCTCAGTCTGCTGTGACTAAGGAGTAGTCTTCCTGTGGAACAGGCTTTTCCTTGCTCACTGCCTATAATCATAGTCATAGAATGCATTATGTTGGAAGCAACCCTCAAAGGTCACCTTGTCCAAACCCTCTACAGCAAACAGGGACATCTTTAACTAGATCACGTTGCTCAGGGCCCCATCAAGTTTGAGCTTGTATGTCTCTAGGGATGGGACCTCCACTGTATGTCTTGAGCAACCTGTTTTAGTATTTCACTACCCTCACTGTGAAGAACTTTCTCCTTGTGTCTAACCTAAATCTGCTGCTATAAGGTCTTCCCAGAGCCTCCATGCCATGTGTTTTCTCTCCTAACCTCTGCGGCAGACGCAATTAAAATACTTCTGCATAGTTCTGTATACTTTAACTGTGGTTCACTGGACCACTTCTCTCCTCTGTTTTCACAACTACTCTGTTTTCCAAGCCTTTATATGAACATGTAACTCTTACTGTATTTCTCCACAGTTTTGCTTCTAAGATCACGTTCTTCTAGGTCCGTTTCTCCATTCACACCACACCATTCACTGAGGTGTGGGGAGGGAGCAGGAATTAGCTAGCACACCTAAAGTGCAGTCAATGAGTCATTTCACTCATCTATTCATTACTAAGATCCCACGTTTTTCAAGACTAAATATGTTCGAGTCTAATTAAGGAAATATGTTCCTGACTGTATGTAGTGACATTGAAAGTTGCAGCACACAGAGTAAAGAAGGAATGCATTGTCATAGCATTAATTATTTCCACAAGGGAGGAAGCTGAGCAAGGGTACTGCTTGGATTAAGGCAGAGAAGTTCTCACTGGGCAGTGAGCTGAGCTGCCTGCACTCATTAACAAGGAGGTTGTATAGAACATCCATGCATGAATAGTAGTGTATTTTGCAGTGATCTCTAACTAGTAGCTCCGTGAATCCCCTTTAATCCAACAAAGTCTGTAACGTTAACCATTTATTAGAAAGGAGGAATGGCAGAGTGAAAAGTGTCATAAAAGGGGGAACTGCTTGAGAGTGTCCAGTGCAGAGCCACAAAGATGATTAAGGGAATGGAACATCTCCCTTACAAGGAGAGACGGAGGGAGCTGGGACTTGGAGCTTGGAAAAGAGCAGACTGAGAGGTGACCTCATCAATGTTTATAAATATGTAAAGGGTGAGTGTCAGGAGGATGGAGCCAGGCTCTGCTTGGTGATGTCTGATGACAGGGCAAGGGGCAAGGGTGGAAGCTGAGGCATAAGAAGTTTCATTTGAACATGAGGAGGAATTTTTTCCCTGTGAGGGTGACAGAACACTGGAACAGGCTGCCCAGGGGAGTTGTGGAGTCTCTCTCTGTGGAGACAATTCAAAACCCACTTGGGCACGTTCCTGTGTGAGCTGGTATAGGTGACCCTACTCTGGCAGGGGGGATGGACTAGATGATCTTTTGAGGTCCTTTCCAGTCCCTGACATTCTATGATTCTATGATTCATTCCCTCATACTACTGACCACCATCTCTTTCCCAATGCTGCACAGAGCAGCCTGCCCTCACATGAATGTGTGGCAACATGCAGTGAAGCCACCCACCATCAGGTGAATGTGGTGTGTGGCCATTAACAAACACTCATATTGGCAATTAACTGGTCATTTTAAAGATCCAATGAGCATTTTCTCTTCAGGCTTTGTTCAGCAAGGAAATTACTATGATGTCTGGGATGGGGGCAATGCTGCACGTGGTGTTGCCACGTGCTACAAAGCTGGAAGAGTCTTGGCATCACCTGTCTCAGAAGAAGCAACATGATATGGTTCACATTGCAAATAACCCAAAGGCTTGTC
Organism: Pogoniulus pusillus; assembly: GCF_015220805.1. Taxonomy (NCBI): domain Eukaryota; kingdom Metazoa; phylum Chordata; class Aves; order Piciformes; family Lybiidae; genus Pogoniulus; species Pogoniulus pusillus. The sequence continues at coordinate 16,957,532 of NC_087266.1, forward strand.
TTAAAGTCATCTGTTCATATTGCTTTGCAACCGTCTGCCCTCATGTCAGCCCTTGGCACAAGTGGCAATGCTAAAACCTTCCTGTAACCACGATACATCTGCTTACATTCTTCATCCACTCTTGTCCCAAGGCCCCAGCCAGGAGGCAACAAGCTCACTCGTCCTTTCCATGGTGGCTGGCTCCCAGGCACTATAGTCACTAGAGTACCACTGTCTGCCCTGCACCGAACGACGACTCGTGGTCATTTAAAAATGCTTCAAGTGATGCAAAAAGAGTTGCTTTTTCTGCTTCCAAAACACATTGTGAAATCACTGCAATTCGTTCAGTAGTTTGATGTGATGTGTAATGAACAACAGCTGCTGTCACAGAGGTACAGTCCAGAGGCTATGAGCAAGAGAGGTACAGCTTTGCAAACCAGCGACACTCATCCCTGCACCCTCTGCCTGGTTGTGGTTACTGGACGCTGTACAGGGATGGTGAACTCTAATGCCATGATCTCTCTGGGTCTCTGTCATATTACCAAGCATGGTAACCCATGACTCTAACCAAAGTCAATAATTCCAACCCATGATTCTAACTCCATCAGGAATACCCTAGTTAGATTAGTAGAATGGGAAATTCCTGAGTGGGCTTTTTAAACGATGTGCAGACAAACGCTCTCTTAATGAACTAGTTAAGCTCTTCTGAATTATGCAATAGCTAAACATGCCATCTTTCTCTGACTACTACATAATTGCCTCAAGAAACTGCAATTGTGACAATATTGATTTGTCATACACTTCCAGTGTCCCAGATCAATTATGCCACTGACATTTACACAAGCTCCTTTTGACATGGAGCATGCAGCAAATAGCCAAGTTTCACAGCTAATCTATATTACACTTCCTGGAGGTAGTGACTTGTTACAGACGTTTAAAATTGATTAGGTCTTGATTTTCCAGAGCATCTGAGAAATTCATACTTTTTCTGAGATAGAGATGAATTTTGCTCATTTCCAATATAAAATAAATCCAATATAAAATAAACCTAAAGCAGAGAATAATCCTTCCTTTTTGTGGCCAATAATCTTCTCTTTACTGGTAGGAAAAAATAGATTCCTCCCTGGAATGCCAACACAGACATCAAGAGATTATTCTTTTCTACAGTCTCCAATACACAAGTTAACTTTAAAACCCCACTTATCCTGGAATTCAAGATTACTGTTTATTACTTTTGATGGATTTTCAGCAGCAGATTTATATAAAGGTCTGGAATGTTATTCTTTCATGATTTAAACAGAAGGTAGTTCTATCTAGCCCACTTCTACTCCAGCTTTTTCTTCTACCTTCCATTTTTCCCCCCTAGAGTGCTGTTTAAGATGAATTTGTGCTTATTCCAATTTAAGCTCAGTTCTAGATTCTAGCTTAAATCTGTTTTCATGTATCATTTTGGAAGACATCACTACCCAGTGGTGTGCTGCTTTGTACACAGCCATACTCAGCAATCAAGCAAGTCCTGTATGTAACACAATACACACACAAATTTGACACATTTGTATGTTTGCATTGCATAGCAAATATTTACCATATAGCCTTCTCAAAGAGTTCAGACATCCCACTGCTTTCTAAAGTCATTTGAAAATGAGATATTTAGTATTTGTACTGCCTACAGGTTCAGTATATCAAAGGCTTCATAAATGAAGACCTAACATTCTTCTGTAGAGAACTTACTGCTTGTTCTTACTTGTAGTAATATCTGATTTGGGAAGAATGCTGTTGAAATAGTACACAATAAGAGCAAAATATAGCTCAGTTTGACAATATGCTTATAAAAACAAAGGCTTAACATCACCTGTAAAAATACAAATGTTCATATCATCCAAAACATGACAGTTGCACTTGTGAACATATAGTCAAAGATTTCCATGGGAAGTCTCTTGCTCATCACAATAGCCAGGTGCAACACAGCTCTTATGAAGCACCCTTTTATACAAATACTGCTAGCTGACCACGAGTTTGTAATCAAGGAGGCAACTGAAGAGTATGGAAGCAGGGAATCAGCCTGCCTTCTGTAAAGGTTCTAACACAAGAAGAAGACATGGCTCTGAGTTCAAACTGGGCTCTCTAACCTCAGAATGCTGGAGAAGAAATAAGAGTGACATTTCAGAACATTTTCCCAATGCACTGAGCATTTTTGAATGTTTCTGTGTGTTTTTAAGAGAGCTGGAGAAGCTCTGAGTTCATTTATGGGAAGAATTTAATTATTAGAGAGTATTTTTATAATGCACTGTCTATCGATGTAAAAGGAAAACTAAGTCAACTTTTCTACCACTTTAGTGTCTTCAGACATGAAAGAGCTGGATGGGTCAGAAGCTGTAAATGCATCTGGCACTCATGAAAGAAAAGTGAGAAATGAAGCAAACCACTTTGTCATAACCCAGTACAGCCCTTCCCAATAAAAATAGCTGACAGGAAGGAAAAAAGAAAAGAGAAAGCAATAAGTAACACTCAGTCCTAAAACTGGGAAGAAGAATCTGTGGGTGCATGAAATACTATCAGTAACAGCCTGTATGACACACCTTGTAGCAATTCAGGTGCGTGACAAGAAGACACCCTAACTGACACATTGCTAGGCTGCTGTCACTGAAGAGGACCCCAGAACCTAAGCTATATGAAACTCAGAGATGAGTAGCTACATGCTGCCAATCACAGGACTTTGTGACAGGGAATTGTCAATACATAATCAAGAGTCCTTTCAGCTGAAGACTGTGGCACTCAGCTTCCTGCATCAGTAAGAGAATTTCTGAATACCATTGTTTTCATGTGCAGTGTAATAAACTCTGACAGCTCCAGACAGACAACTGAAATAAAAGTAGTATTTGCTCTTTCACTGCCACCACTGGACAAGCAGTCTATCTGGACTCCGTAAGATTATACTGATTTTCTGAAGGTGATTACAATAGAGAATGTCACACAAAAAAACCAGCAGCCAGAGCAAAGGATTCCTGTTGGCAGAAATAACTGAGGTGGGAGGCAGAAACACATACTGCATAATATGACGTATAATTCCATGGACTTGAAGAGACATTTTCAGGTTAAGTTGAAATAAATTGAACCGCAGTTCTGTTTTGCTTGCTCCTATAATTACCCAGATCAATATACCACCATGTTAGATGTGTCACTCAAACCTCTTTGAATATTTCTCTGGATCATATGCAAATCTTTATTTTATCATCTCTGAGTGTACTCTGGTAAAAGTAATCTTGTAGGTTGATTTAAAAAAAACACCACAAACCAAAACCAAACAAAAATACCTCTGATCTTAGTCCAATTGGTAGCTTTCCCTTCAAACAGCTTGATGATTTTGTCTGAGATTGTCATTGATAACCTCAGCATGATGTCATTAATTTAGCTGCCTGTCATTTTATGGCATCTCGGAGACTGACATGGCATTGGTAAATACAGCCCAGGACCTACAGAAGTCCTTTGGCTGTTTAGGAGATCGACACCAAGCAAGACGAACGTAGACATTTCAAATGCTGAGTAGGTCTGTGTTTAGGAAGCTGAACCAAGCTGCCTTGCACACATATTGATTTTTTGTCACACTTCTAAGAACAATTAGGAACACAGGCGATGGCGGAATGTCCTTCGCCTGTTGTTTCTAGCACCGGATAAAACCTGGATCTGCTTAGAGATACAATGGTTGGCAACTCGGCATTTTCTGTCTCTTGGCTATGCTCTTAAACTGCATCGTGTCGTGGAGGGCCCATAGGCCCAAATTGCCTTATTCATGCCTTGGCTTGCCCTGACCTGTTTTTCTGCCCACAACACATAAACGAATACAAAGGGGCATAACAAATCTGGTGCCATGAAATCTGGCTCTGCCCAGGCCCCCTGGTTGTGTAACATGGTTGTACTAAGCCCCACACACCCAGCTCATGCTTACCAGGTGCTAGGCCCATGCTGTCCCCATACTTGGGAGGTCCAGGCTTGTGGATTTTGCCTATTATGGTATGTTTTGGCTATCTGCCATCCTGATCGGTCATTTTGATGGCCAAGGGGCCATTAATCTCAACCCATATTTGGTAAATAGGGGTACACAGGTAAACAAAGTGTTTGTGCTTCTGTTTCTGCTTTTGCGTGCCTGCCTGCCTGCCTGTTCACCTGCAGAATCTCCCATGGGCTCTCAGCCAGCTGCGCACACCTGCACACCACTGTGGTGAGTTACCAGGAATAGATCCTGTACTGCTGCTCTCTACGTAGCTCAGCCTCCCATGCAGCCGTGCATCCTATTGCACGCCTGCTGCCTTATCACTGCCTGGTAAACTCCACTGCCGCGGAGTTACCAGGAGCAGACCTTTGACTGTCTGCACGTGATCAGCTTGTGTGGTCAGCATGACACCATGCTGAGACTGTACAGCATTGTACTCCTTCTGCATCTGAGGTCCTGCCTAAGAAATCCTGGACATATATACAGATCATCCAGAAGAAGCCAAGAGAACAAGGTCAGAGACTGCCTAATTTCCCCTGAAGCTGGAGGACTCCAGCCTCGACGTCCATGGGCAGAGTTTCCCTGAAGATGGGACACTTGTATAGGCTGTGACATAGCCCCGAAGGGTGATTGATAATTAATAAGAATTTGTGAGTAAATGTTTTAACGCCTCTGCAATCCTTTACTGCCTTCTGCCACAAGCAGAAAGAGCTTGGGCCCATCTACTGGGCAAGCAGCATATTGACCCCAAGCGGCACTTGGCCGCAGGGAAATTTCTCTCTCTGTTTATAGTTTGAATGTTTGCTAAATAATAATAGTTCTGTTTGGTATTATTCCTAGAATGCCTTCCATAACCATGTAAGAACAAATATTAATGTTAAAATTCAGTGGTTGGGGGTGGCAAGAGTTCAGAATATTGAAGTTAATCAATTATATATTTTTATAGAATACCATCTCACACCAATTAATTTCTCCCCTCTGCCACACTTGGCATAGGTGGCAGAATACCCCTCCGCAACAATCTCTTTCAGCTTCCATAGCCGAACAGAGCAGCTGCAATGTCAGCACTCTGAACATTTTGATGCTGATATATTCCCTACTCAAAGGCATACTGTTGCTTCCAGAGCAAATAAAATGTTTCACACATGTTCTTTAAAACATGCTTGTCCACTTGAAAAGAAGCAGGTGAATTAAGTATTTTTCTGTTAGGCTTTACCTTGCTGTCAGTCACAAGAATACATTTATTTTGTGAATGCAAATTATCAGGAATAAAGAATGTCCCAGATGTGGTCTCACAAGTACCTTGTGCAATGATACTGATATTTCCCTGTATCCATGAAAAACATCTCTTGTCTTTCATGTGATACTAGTAGCCATAACTCTGCATGTCTCAGTCAGAACCTTTCTCTTTTCCTTCTTCTGTCATTTCTAAATTATGAGCTTCCAGTTATTACAAGAAAACCTGCAATTAACCCTGGCACACATTACTTATCCTTTCATCCTGTAACTATTTTATGTGGTCTGAAGGCCACTCCATTCTGCCCTTATTTCGTTTGGCTCTTGCTGTGTTGATAACTTACAGTTTTGTGCTATCAACAGATATAATTTCTTCTCTATACAAAGATCTCTAAAGAAAATACTGAATTGAAGAGGCCCTCAACTTCAGCTTCTGTTCCACTTACCCTGTGCTTCTCATATGTGCCTACATCTTAAAAGGCTAGCAAAACAGAATTAAAGTATGCAATAAGCTTAAATATACAGAGTGGTGAAAATTACTTGTCTGTGTAGACCTATGGGAATAGCTTCTTTATTCAGTATTACCTAATTTTCTCTGCCTCCATATTGAATCTGTTTTGCTTTAAGCTATTATTAACAATGTTTCAGATGGAATCCTGCAACATGTTCCAGGTACTCACACAGAGTCAACACACAATGGAGTATTTCCCCATTAGGACGATGAAAGACCCTCAAGCCTTTACTGCAATATTAATCTTGGCCCGTCACCAGCTATTCATGTACTTGGTCTACATGTTCTACTTGGCCTAGGAATAGGGAAAGTTCTGCAAAAGATCACATGAAACTTGTTTGTTCTATTTCGGTAGAAATCTATCTCTTTTGATTTGTCCCCTAGTGAAGAATTATGAGATGGCATTTCCTAGTTTAGTCAATATCCTTTTCAATCTAAACCCCTTAACTTATATGCTTGCTCCCAGCAGACAGCCCTTCTCTTCCCCAGATGATCTCTGATGTTCCTGTCCACGTATTAGCAATAAGCTTCCAGCACATTAGTCTATTTCCTGCTGATGGTGGTCATTCAAATGCTCTTCCTCCCATTCATAGAATCATAGAATCAACCAGGTTGGAAGAGACCTCCAAGATCATCCAGTCCAGCCTATCACCCAGCCCTAGCCAATCAACTAGACCATGGCACTAAGTGCCTCATCCAGTCTTTTCTTGAACACCTCCAGGGGCGGTTACTCCACCACCTCCCTGGGCAGCCCATTCCAATGCCAACCACTCTCTCTGTGAAGAACTTCCTCCTAACATCCAGCCTACACCTCCCCCAGCACAACTTGAGACTGTGTCCACTTGTTCTATTGCTGGTTGCCTGGGAGAAGAGACCATCCCCCTCCTGGCTGAAGATCATCCCGGACTCTTTTTTTCCAGTGTCTCCCATATATAAACACAGACTTGTTACTGAAAGGTCTATCTATCCAACAATTTATCTGCAACAATATCCTTAAGAAATATCACATAAAGAAGAGTACAAAAAAGTATTACAAGACCTCTGGCTGGTACGCTGACTCTTGCAACAAAGGATTACTGGCTTGCTGAGCTGAGAGTAGCATGCAGTTCAACATATATAAAATCAGCTGATGAAGTCACTCTCCATTCCTTACATTGTAGTCTCTGAAATGCTCTGTTGGCACTGAGAGCCACAATTCGATTGCACACTCTATGAAAGAAAAAAGGTACTTTCCCCTGCATTACTTGTTTCTAATCTGCTACTTGTAACATCATTAAACGCCCTCTAGTTCCACCATTGTACAGAACACAGAGTATTTTTTTTCCCCCTTTTGCCATATTATACAGAAATCTTCATTATACCAATGTCTTTTCAAATCTGGGCAATTCTTACTTATTTAATTTTGGAAGATACATAACAGTTTTCATACATAGAATCATAGAATCAACCAGGTTGGAAGAGACCTCCAAGATCATCCAGTCCAACCTATCACCCAGCCCTAACCAATCAACTAGACCATGGCACTAAGTGCCTCATCCAGGCTTTTCTTGAAGACCCCCAGGGACGGTGCCTCCACCACCTCCCTGGGCAGCCCATTCCAATGGCAAATCACTCTCTCTGTGAAGAACTTCTTCCTAATATCCAGCCTATACCTACCCTGCCACAACTTGAGACTGTGTCCCCTTGTTCTATTGCTGGTTGCCTGGGAGAAGAGGCCACCCCTCACCTGGCTACAATGCCCCTTCAGGTAGTTGTGTACCTGTTGTTGTTGTTGTCTATACCTTTTTAAGTTCATATTTCATCCCTTTGTAGTGGAATGACCTGGACTGCATATGAGTGCTAAGCTAACGGCTTTCCTTACATTTATACACTCATATAAATGAGCTTTACTGGACAAAGTGAGATCTCAAACTGCAGTGTTATATTAACAGAGGTACAACTCTCCCAGCTAAAAAGACTGAAAAGTGTCTTCATCATAATTTCCTGATTGACACACAGTATTCCAGAATCTGTTGTGGACCAGAATTGACTCCCATATACCACAAACATTGAAATTCCCTCCTAAATATTCCAGAATAATTTGAAGTCAGGAATAGGCAAATCAGGCTTGGAAAATGTTCACAAGGCTTTAAGACAGCTGTGGCAAGGTCAAAAACTCCCTGAAATTTTAGGATAGGTTAGACCTTCCTTAGCTTTAGCCACACAAAAGAAAGACAAATATGCTTATATTTGGTACTGAACTATCAGAATCAAACTTCCCTTTCAACATTTTTAATTAATTGAAATTCCCTTTTCTCCCAGTAACACATTTCACAGGAAAATATTACACCCAACTCTAGTTAATGGTCTTCTTTAAAAATAGCAGAGTAGAATGAGTCATGTTCTCAGCTGGGGATACAGAAAAGATGAAAAGAAAAGGGCAATACAGGCAGCATTTGTAAGGCTAATAACGTTGCAGTGTGGCAGCCTCCTTGGTTCCTGTGTTGGCAGCAGTGAGCTAGTGTTGATATTTCATTGTAATGTCACCCATTTTCTAATCCTGTTTTTCAGGACTGAAATCTGGTTCTGCTCTGCTGCTCTACAGAACCAAGAACTGAACAATCACTGGAAGAAATTATCCATTACAGTATCACTGAAACCTAACATTTTCTTTCCATCAGTCTCTTACATATCTTAAGTGGCACTGCATCAAAACTCCAAAAGCTCAATTCAGAACAAAGGTTTTAGTAAGGTTTTTGGAGTGCAATGCCCATTGAGACCAAAGCTTACATACCTAGGGACACAGACAACGTGCATTTAAGGACCTAGCGCTTTGTTGAAACATATTTGACTGATTTAATGTTTAAAAACACATTTAGATTTGTGGTGCAAGATGAGGTTCAAGAGCTAGGAGTGAAAAGAGTTTTTTTTCCCACAAATATCTTCATTGACTTTTTGGGCTCTTACCACTGGATTAGGTTTCAGTATATTTTAATTCTGCTCCCCAAAGGTAAGCTGTCAACAGAAATAGGGAAAAAAATCAATGATTCATCATCACTTTTAATAGACTTTTGCATGATTTATTGATGTAAATATACTGTAAATAACTTGTTGGACATTAAAGGGCAAATGAAATGTTCCTTGGAAATGAACAGTATAAATAGAACATAGTCATCACCACTTTATTTTATGTCATTCCAATCTACTGTCAACTTCTTTTCATATACAAATTCAACTTTTTTTGTATCCTTGAATACCTAGAAATGACACACATTATTTACACTGTGTATGACTCACAAATAATTACAAATTAAAAGTATACAAAAAAGATTAAAATTAATTGTTACATGAAAAATAAGGAAGATACAGTAAATGTTCTGGTTAACTATAAAAGCTTACATATTTCTACATATAATTCTAATCCAAAATTGCTATATGATGTATCTGATGATTTTGATCAGGAATACTGGTTCTTATGCCTGCACTACTGAGAGGAAGCAATATTTCCAGATGGAATGAGCCACTTAAGAAACATTTATGAAACTGCATAGGATGAAATGTAGTCATTTTAGAAAACAAAACTAAAGTATTTGACATTGTAAAAGATAAGCAATTTAATTCATGCCATAGAGATACATTGTCTATTGAACCAATACTGTTATGTGGCATTGTAAATAAACTGTAACAGAACTGTGTCATTTTAAAAATAAGCAATTCACATGGCATTTGTATCATAAAAGAGCAGATGTACAATGCTATTTACATTGCAAACCAAAGAGATAGCAACTCTATGGAACCACAGCAAGTTGTTAAAAATATTGATCACAGACCTGATTCATAAAAGATGTAGGAATGCATGTAGAATGTATGGGGAAAAATAAGTCCTTAAATATCTGGAATGCTGCATTAGATACTGGGTGTGCAACTCCCATCCATAACCACCCAATGAGGTATGGCTGCAGTCCCACCACCCTTGCTCACAATCTTTGCAGAAGACCTGGTCATAGTGCTCTTTTCATGAGGCCCCTGTGTCCTTTGAGTCACCTCTTCACCTGAGCACACAGGACTGCAGCCTAAATGGCCCATGTACCTAAGCTTAAAATCCAAAGGCAAGCCAGGGGAAAGTGCTCTCTTATTCCTACATGGAATGAGTTACAGTTCAATGGTTCAATGTGCTGGACTATGGTTCTATTTAGAAACTGAGCATTACCCAGCAAACATAACACTTGCAAAATCAGACCACTGATGGTTTTGTACAGCAAGGAGTGTAGGATAGGGTTTCAATGCTCTCTGCATACTCTTAGCCTGAACAAAGACTCCTGTTGAGCATAATAGGTTTGAAGCATTATCAGGAGGTAGGAAGCCTGCAATTGTTCACAATGCTAGGTTTCTGGCACAGCAGCACTGACCAAAGCTTTGACTGTGATGCAATAATCTGCATTTGTGAAGTCTTAGGACTACCACAGATCAGAACTGATTCACAATAACATTCAAAGCACCTACCATAAAATCTTGCTGGAAAGTGAACCCTACTTGACGAGTGAAAAACAGAATCACAGCACATCTGATGGGAAGAGACCTCAAAAATCACTGAGTCCAGCCCTCAGTCCAGTGCTGAAGGGTCAACAATAAACCATGTCCCCAAGAGCCAGGTCCACATGCTGCTTAAACACCTTCAGGAACAGTGATTCTACCACTGTCCTGGGCAGACAATTCTGGTATTTGATGACCCTTTCAGTGAAGAAATATTTCCTAATATCCTGACTAAACCTCCCCTGGAGCAGTCTGAAATGATTTTCTCTGGTCTTGCCACTTGCCACCAAGCATAAGAGGCGAATCCCAACAGGTTATTTGGACATTTGATATTTAAAGATTCAGCTATGAATCTTTAAACAATCATTATTAGAAAGGTTATTAATCAGTCACCTCCTGCCTCATGACAATATTATAGCTACTCACTTATGGAAACTCAGACATAAATCCTATGAGATGGATGATTGGCACTGACCACTCTATCTGAATGGTGATGGCAAAGAAGCAGGATTAAAGAACATGATGTTTGATAAATAAGGTCTAACTCCTGAGCTATCTTTTTTTTTTTTCCTTGCCCCCCAACCTCTCCTTCTTATAATTCCAGATAGTTTTCACAACACAAGAGAGAGTAGATGGTACAAATCACATATTCCTGCTAACATCTGAAATTCCAATTTCTGCAACTTCCATGTTCCTCTTCAGGTTTTACCAGACTGACACAGATTATGTGTCTGTACTAGCTGAGCAATGTGCCAATGTGTTGTGCTTATTCACAACTCTACAGCATGAGGTGTGTTCAGAGCACTTGGAAAGTTGCTCTGTCCCTAGGAGTAAACCCAGCATATCTATACAAAACTCTTCTCACCTGAGATACTGAATTACTCTGCATGTTTAGTGTAGCTTTTTAAACCAGAATTTCCAGACATTGGGCAGCTGAATTTGAAACTACTGACTTGGTTGAAAATGTCCAAAAAATTGCAGACAAACAGATAAAAAAGCAGGTATCATAAAAGGGCTAAACCAGCTACTCCTTCATGGGAAAGCAAGTCTGAAATGTAATCCCTAGCGCAGTCTTCGTGTACGAGAACTTGGATAACGCAAAGACACAGACTTCAAGTAATGTTTTGCCTTTTGAAAACAATGGGTGAAGAACAATAAATACAGGCTGAATAGTATATTGAGTACCTGAAAGTGTAACCAAACTGGTACATTTCACATCATGTTATTGTAGTGCTTCAAAGCCCAAGCTCTGTCAATGACTTCCAGTGAATCGGCTACGTTGTGACAATGAACATCAGCCTAGATACACTTGGCAGCTGGACTGCATTTACTAAGTTATTCAGATTAAGTAACCAAGTAACTTTTATTTTGCTTTGAAGTTCTATTGGCTTCAAATGAGAGGATGCAAGGAAAGAAATAAACATTTTATGAGCAACTGTTATGTATATCAGCAACATTTAATGAGGCTAACAAAATATTAATAACTTCCATGTTATAACACTTCTTTCTTTCTTTTCTTTCTTTCTTTCTTTCTTTCTTTCTTTCTTTCTTTCTTTCTTTCTTTCTTTCTTTCTTTCTTTCTTTCTTTCTTTCTTTCTTTCTTTCTTTCTTTCTTTCTTTCTTTTTCTTTCTTTCTTTCCCCCTTTTCCCCTTTTCCCCTTTTCCCCTTTCCCCCTTTCCCCCTTTCTTTCTTCCTCCCTCCCTTCCTTTCTTTCTTCCTCCCTCCCTCCCTTCCTTCCTTCCTCCCTCCCTTCCTTTCTTCCTTCCTTTCTTCCTTTCTTTCTTTCTTTCTTTCTTTCTTTCTTTCTTTCTTTCTTTCTTTCTTTCTTTCTTTCTTTCTTTCTTTCTTTCTTTCTTTCTTTCTTTCTTTCTTTCTTTCTTTCTTTCTTTCTTTCTTTTTCTTTCTTTCTTTCATCTTTGTCTTCTTTCTCTCTGTCCTTTCTCTCTTTCTTAGTAACAACACACATTTACTGTGTGCAAAATTTCAGGATTTAATTTCCTATCAGTTCTTCTTTGACCACCCATTCAGTAACCTAGCTCTGAAAAAAGAGGTGTCCTGGTCACGATCGGCAACAAGATGTTCTTTAGTGAAGTTTCTCTGGAGAAACATCTTTTCTGGATATTGTGTTTACTAATGTGACAAAAAAAAACAATTCATGTGACCTTCTTACCAGAGGACTAAGTAAAACAAAGTAAGAACTGTTTTATATCATAGTATCATAGTATCATCAGGGTTGGAAGAGACCTCACAGATCATCAAGTCCAACCCTTTTCCACAGAGCTCAAGGCTAGACCATAGCACCAAGTGCCACGTCCAACCCATCTGATACTTTATTATCTTTTTAAAATTCAGGGCATTTCTCCATTACAACAGACTTCCAAATAAAATGGGAAGCAGGGGTTAGAGTAATTTTGGTGAAAGCTAATGCCAGTGTCATGGCAAAGGCTTCATCAACTGATGTATGTTACAATGGCTCAAAGAAATTTTGCAAAACTGAATAAGCAATGCAAGATCTTCAGAAATTACTCAGCTGAATCTCGATGGGGTTTTGTTGTCTATTTGTCTTTATGAATCAGGTACTGTGCAATGGTTATGCACTGAAACAGTTCATTATGTTTTCATTTCAAATGCATCGATGGGGAATCAGAGTAGGATGGAGGTCACCACAAGTTAACTAGAAGCATGAGAAAAGAGTATTTGTTGAAGAGAAATGTTGCTGTTAGTATCTAGACAACTGTTAGTATTTAGACAAGGAAAACTTGTTTGCTTGGTCCCATGAGGGACAGTAAAACCTGTATTTTGATTATAAACATTTATATGAATACTAGCCTAAAACTAGAGGCATTGGAATAGAAGATGTATAATATATTGTATATTGCTTTTCTTACAGAGTGTACCTTATGTTTCTAATATGGTAACAAACAAGTAATTTGTCTCAGTACAAACTAAAAAGACTTCATTACAACAATGACCATTACAGCAGGTCACACTATGAAAAGCAGGATGTCAAGTCACAATGCAGTGCAGGCATGCCATTAAAAGATAATTTGGAGTACTGTTCTATGCTTCTGCTATCTGTTAACAACTTGCCTGCACAAGTTTTGTAAAGTTTTTTCTTCTTGTTTGAGGCCTTCTTTTGCTTCAGAAAAAGGAAAAGTAGAAAAGGCAAACTGTTTTCCCTTGGTCACACTTTGCAAGTGTAACTGCTCAAAAGGAGGCAGAAAAAGAAAATTAAGAAGTAGCAATAGAAGCTAAACTGAGTAAGGCTGTTTAACAATTGTTTTTCTTCTGAAGAAGAAAAACAGTTGGCACTGTTTGCATTTGCTAGATAAAAAGAAGAAGCTTACCAGGAGAAGATTCAGAAAAGGCATTTGCTGATCTCTAGCCTGCAAGATTTACAGCTAGCATCTGCTTTTGCATTTCCCAGCAACGCACAAAGAAAGACCCCTTTCTGCATGGAGGCCTGTGTAAACAGTAACTCACAAACCAGTGATTGTAAAACAAGAAGAATAAACTTTACTTGGGTTTTGTTTGTTTGCTTGTTTGTTTTCAGAAGCTCATAGGGTCACAGCTATCAAGATATATATTGTTACAGGAACAGCAGTACAAATGTTAAAGCTTTATAAGACTGCATGTAATTCACTGCACACACAATTTTCCCATGGGCTACACGTATGTCACATCGATTTATTTTACATAGACTCATGTTCCCACAGAAGGATTAATACTGGTTTCTGCAGTGTGATACCGGTGCTGCGACCTTGAATAACATGCTCAATGACACAGCGCAGGTCTGCTTTGCACATAGATTATGCGCTTTGACTGCTCGCAGTCAAAGATATAAAAGACAGAACCAAACTTTACTGGTTTGTTTTCAAGTAAATAAGTCTTTGGTAATAAATTCAGTTGGTTTGGGGAAGCAGTTGTGACTGGAATAGTAGTTTTCAGCCAGAGGTACTAACTGTAACTTCCAGACCACTAAGACAGCCAAATGAATTAAAATACAAAAACCTGGAATCATAGACTCATTGAGGTTGGAAAAGACCTTTAAGATCACTGACTCCAACCATTAACCTAACACTGCAGCATGTGGTAGTTTGTACGGAGTCTGCTTCTGTTTGTGGATGAATTCCATTGCTGAACAGCTTAGAACAAGTAACCAGACTCAGTTTTGCAGTGGTTTTAGTCTGGGAAGATCTTGGCTTATATGCTTTGTTGAGCATTTTGGTCCCATTCTAGCTCACAGTAAAACTCTAACCTGCCACATCCTTTCCCAGTAAATTACAGATTGATGTTTTGAAATAATGTTCAGACTTACATGGCACTAAAATGAATTTAGATAGAAATGTCCAGGGACACCACCTTACCACCTCTGCGTATTACTAACATGGAAACACTGCCATTAATTAGACTATCCTTCTATCTGCAAGAAATTTCATACAGACTCTTTCATTCACAAACATCACAGTGCTCTAAACCTTTGTAGAGATCTAGTATTATTTAGTGGTATCAAACAATATTTTCACATAAAGCATCCTTTGTTGACAGTGCAAGGTTACTGTAATCTTGTTACTTGGTGCAGAATGCTTGTACCAGTCTCTTCAGAGAAGCTTTATAGGACACAGAAAAACAGTATTACAGAATTGCACTAAAAGCATTTGCACCCAAGGGGCATCAGTTCTTTTCCACAGGAGTGCAGAATTTTTGGTGACCAATCTTCAAATTTAAGGACTACCAAATATTTGTATCCACATTGCAAAACAGAGGAGTTTGAAACAAGACAAGCAGCAATGATCAGCATACATAAAACTGAGATTAAACCTGCACTGCTCTGAACTGCTCTTTCCCTTTGTTCTGCTATCAGTAAAGGACAGACTGTGGCTCACAAACCTTACTGAACTTCCCCACTCCTAAAACTGAGCATCATGAACTCAGGAAGACACCCATTTTCCTACAATAATCCAAGCTTTTTGACTCATGCCTACAGTTTACCTTTATATAAGCATCCAGCCCTGTTATTGGAGCTGTTTGCAACTATATTAAACAGCAATTAGCCCTCAGATTTTACTTTGGCAACAGAGAGATCAAAGGGAAAAGTCAAAAGATACAACTCTAAGGCATTCTAGATTAATAATCATCTAGGGCTACCTGCAGAGGACATGAAAATGAGCCTGAAAGAACTGACAGCCAAATCAGCAATTTCATAAATGCATCGTGCTCCTGGAAGGGAGATTTAAACAAGTATCAGAACATTTTCCATTCATGATTTCAGGGGGTTTGCATTAGATGGAAGAGCCAGGATCGCAGGGATGGACAACTGGAAAACTGCTATCAGTTCTTCTAGGCGAGATACTGCATGCAAAGCTCAAGCTGTTCTCAAAGGCTTTGGGAAGAGCCTGAACTATGACTTGATGGGCTCAGGCTGTGAAGATCATGCCAATAACACTAGCTTTTTTTGTGAAAATTTCTCCCAACCATGAACTCATCCCACTGAAGCAAATGTAAATCACCAGAAGACTTTTTGTAGCATTCAGCTCCTTCTCTTAAATTGGCCATCAAGGCAGAGCAAAATGGCAAACAGAATAAGGCAATTATCTGTGGCTGTAAAACAAACATTGGTTGGACTTGGTGGCTTGAAACAACTCAACATTTGTGTGTTGTACCAGTGGAGTGCACAAGCAGACCACACACAAACTGTTCAAAACAAGATGTAATTCTGCAAAAAGGAATTGCAGAATTTTAGTAAGCTGAGAAAGGTTAAAATCAATTCCAGAAGCAATGTAAATTCAGGTCTAGCAATGTAGGCCACTGTATTCATTAAAAAAACAATTATTGGTTCCCATATAATACTTGGCTGAAAGATTTCTGTGTTATTAACCTTTGGGCTCTGATGTAACTGAGTTTTCACAACTGAAGGGATCATAATGACCATGCTTCTCACAAAGCATGGATGAATGCCAAAGATGCACGCCTTGGTTCAGAGCAATTCTGAAAGTAGGTGATGATATATCCACAGTCTCTCAAGATAGCTATCAGACACAGCAGTGTCCACATACTCTGTATATTTTATCCCTATTTTCCTATATATTTAACTAGTCATATGACATGCTGTAAAATACAAAGCATGATATGAAATGTGTCCATACTGTGCAGGATGCACAATGAAGATAACCACTGGTGCAACTCGTCCTGACATTTCTGTCTCACAGCAGAACCTTAACACTGCAGTAATAATGATACACAGTAGCCACCTGATATTGATGCTAACCAAATCTCAAGATTAATGTGCTAGTTTGAAGCAAGCTAGAATGTTTTGGTGAGAAGAAGTAGATCATAGGCTGTGAAAGGAAAATAATTCCCAGAGCTGGCTGAGTCTAGTTGGGGATTTCTAAAAGTGTGTGTGTGCGGGGGGTAACACCCAAACCATCACAATTAAGAATATTCTTGACTTCCATAGGAATGGTGAGTAAAATCTTCTTCAAGAACAGAATTTCCAAAAGCTTTCCAGCTTACAAGATACCCAGAAGACAATATATACTTTACAAGGACTTCTCATGGTGATTTAATTTGCTGACAGAATTATTTATACTCTATACTTGCCTATGCCTCAGATCTGAAATGCAGAGATTTTACAAAAGGTGTGCAGACAAGACACATATTACAGAAAGAATTTCTAAAGAAAGCAGTGAAAATGTATCCTGAGCTACGCACAGATCTGTTTCTGACTATAAAAGTAAAAACTTCTGCCTAAGTCATAGTACAAACTTCATGCAGCTACTGCCAGCCCTGTCTTCAGCTGAGACACAACTCATAGTTTGCAGAACTTTGCAGGCTGAGTCTCCCTATCTGCAGTGGATTCCTGCTCTTCCAGGGCCACACACAGTACAGTGGAATTGCTCTGCTATGGAAAACAGATATCTGAAGAAGAATGAAGAAGTTTTTTGTTGATTTTACTTTTTGTAATCCAAGCAAGTAGTAAGTAACACATGATTTGTAAAATCATGACATAAGGAAACTATTAAAAATGCAGATGTTTGATGTAGTGAACAATAATTACCCACTTTTTGGTAAAGATGTGCTGAAGTCTGGAAAGTTGCTTTCACTGTAGCATTCTTAATATAATCGGGTTTTGGGAGTTCAGTTCTTATGTTTCAGATGAGTATGTTTAACAATAAATTATCTGCCTCCCTCCCCTAAAGTAGATAAGAATGCTAAGCTAAAGACTCTTAAATGGCTTTCATGCAATGGATTTCACTGCCTAACCTCAAATACCTGACTTCAGGACTGTGGCCAAACTGATTCAGCTGATAAAGCAGCAACTGTAAGGTAAATCTGGAAGGTGAATAAAACTAATTGAGACTAAATCCTATCATTCTTTTAGGTGGTGATTCAGATTATTTCCAATGCAATTTTCTGGGTGACTTGCTTTAAGTTGAGCATCTTTTTATTTCTTTTGTTCCCAGATATTATGGTATTTTGATATACCTTTTCCTGTCTCTGAATTCATCCTTCTCCAGTAAGTGCATAATGTCTGTTTTTAGCCCCATGAGATACTAATCCGGTTTCTTTGACAACTCAAATTTGCTGGAAGAAGTGACCAGTGTTATGCTGTCTCACAACTATGAGTCCATTTGAAGAATTAGCTTCTGAACTGACCTTTAAAGCAAGTAAGAATAATGTGCATGCCATTCCTCAGGGTTTGGATTTCATTATCACAGCAGTGTGTATGAGACGAGACATCCCTGCTGCACAACTTTGCCTCTTTGTTTTGTTTTCCAGGTAATAATAGAAACTGTTTGCTGTACATGGAAAATCTGCAAGTTTTCTCAGCTCTTGAGTACAATACTAATTCTAATTGCTTTTCTCTGGAGAGAGTGACAGTTCACTCTGTGGAGTTCTGCATACTATTGCTTCTTCCCAAGAACTTTCCCACGGCCTCCCTAACCATGACTGCAGTAAAAACCACCACAGATGTTGAAGGATCAGAATGGCAATTGCAAACAGAAGAAAGAAGTATGGGAGCAGTATAGCAGAGTGGCAACCCTTGTCCTTCCTGATTGTATCTGGTTCAGAGCTCAGCCCAAGAACCTGACTGAGACTTTGGGTGCTTCAAGTGTGGAACAACACAAATACAATTTAGAACAGGTCAGACAGAAGCAGTAGTAACTATGATCATAGCAACAGAACGTTTTGCCATGCCCCTTCATTCTTTCACAAGTGATTGCAGAGGTCAATCTATATACTGCTTCAGAAAAAAGAAAGTGAGGAAGAATTACCTTTTCAGTGTTAAGAAAGCCAGATATCCATTCACAGGATGGATGGACTCCTTAAGTAGCTTGCTAACAGTTACTCTTCTAGGATGGAATCAAGCAGCAAATAAAGTGATGATATGAAGAGATGACTCTTGGTGGAGTCTATAGGAGCAGCATACCAGTATTATAGCAGAGCAGAAGTGCAGAGCTGGAAACAATCCTAGATGATTAGTTTTCAGTTGAAAGGAATGTTCCTTTAATTAGGATAAAGTTTCTGGCCAGACTTCCCAAATCTTAAATATTACTAATTTTACCAACGCAATCCTCTGAATCTCTGGTTGGAGCCTGAGCCATTCCTCTGATGTGTTTCTCTCCACATCTATTTGCTGTTTGATCCTGTGACATCCTCTCATTTTTATCAGCAGTGGAACTCATCTCACCTACAGTATGGTAGCTAATCTGAACTAGTCCTCCACCTCCACACTGTAGTCACCAGGGAGAGAGAAAAGAGCACATCTAAGGGAGAATTTTTTGTCTCATCTTTACCGCCCTCTCCAGCAATAATCATTCTTTGAGATGCCAGGATGCCTGCACTGACAGCAGAGAGAGCCAACCTGACCAGCTCAGACCAGATGCAACTTTCAAATACCTAAATTTAGGTTAGCTGAATTTCACTCAGTCTTACAGTGATTCCCCAAACTCTTGGTGCTCCAGAACATAACGGGCCCTAGTGCAACATGCAAAGGAAGACATAAGAACAATAAGCAAGATTCCATCATTAAAGACAACAATGGCTGAAACTGAATGAAATGAGGTTATACATGTATTAGGATGGAGATTTTCTCTAGACTGGGCTTTGCTTAAACTTCAGTAAAGCATGCAGGGGTGACACATGTTAGCAAGTGTATTTAAAACCTTGATTTAGGATGCAGAGTGTCTTTCACTACAGTCTAAACCAACTGAGTTAAATCTAGGCCTTATCTACCCTGATCTGCTTGGCATTTTTGCAGAAGATACATGTGAAATATCACTTTTCCTGAAATTAATTATTTGATTGAATTTCCTTTTGAAAACTCCACACACAGGACTGTTTCTGAAGGAATGCTGTAAAGTGTAGATTATGTCAGACTTTGCAGTTTTTTTATTATAATACAACAGTCTTCCAGGCTTTCTTTTTAACTTTAGGCATTTCTAAACAGTATTTAGTTACAAAGCAGAAGAATTTCCATTTTATAAAAGTGTTAATATTTAAGTATCATATCCCAACATATTTTTTCAAAAGGCATTCTTACTATCCTCCAAATTTCTACCAGTACCTCACCTGCACTGTTTCACATCTAGTTTTGCATTCAGTAGCAAGCATCATAGAGGAATTCTGAGTCCACCCTGCAGAAAAGTCAAATGATATTCTACTTTGCATTTTGCATTTAGAGTTTTCAGACTTTTTTTCTCCCCTGCAATTGTTTCTTTGCAACTAGAGATTCAACTCATTTAAAATACAAAGCAACCCTCCCTCCCCTGAGAACAGCACATTTTTCAGGCCATACTACTAACACTGTAGGAATGGCAAACTATAAAGCTCTTCCCAATAAACTACAAAACTCTTCCCAATGCCTTCAGCATTCAGGACACTACATACAGTACTTCCTTGCATTTTGCATTATATCCAGAATACTCTTTGAGTCACTCCCAAATACACAAAAGCTGAGAGTCAGCAGCACATCTATGCACAGTATCTCTCTCCTACACACACACACTTCACTTTCTTCAGATCCTATCTCTCTATCGGCTTCTTAACTACACACTTGCAGGACCTGTACGTTTCTGAAGGGCAGAGCTTACACACTTAAACACTGGCAGGCATGTGGGACTTGACTTAGAGATGTAATGAGAAAGTATATCTTAGACTTAGCTTCACACTTCTTCAGTAGATGAACTAAGCTGCGTGGAAGTTGGCTGGGCAGTGCTTTCTTCCTTAGCATACCTCAGAACATGACAAAGGTGGATAACAAGTCCCATCTTCACTGAAGGACAGTACATTCTGATGCTCACAGCAATATATCTGGGAGCATTACCTTGGAAAAAAAAAAGTGGAAAAAAACTGCACAGAATAGAAACAATTCACATATCATCGTCCAGCACAGGTTAGCCCTAGGAAAAATAACCTTTGATACTAGTTGTATGTTTAGAATTTGTTTTCACACATGATTATGAAAAGTATTTCAAAGGAACAGAGATTATATGGATTTATAACCTGCACATCCAAAAATTACTTAGGCATTCAGAACCTCAGGATCAGTTAGAATCTTAGAACCAACCAGGTTGGAAGAGACCTCCAAGATCATCCAGTCCAACCTAGCACCCAGCCCTATTCAGCCAACTAGACCATGGCACTAAGTGCCTCATCCAGTCTTTTCTTCAGCACCTCCAGGGATGGTGACTCCACCACCTCCCTGGGCAGCCCATTCCAATGCCAATCACTCTCTCTGTGAAGAACTTCCTCCTAACATCCAGCCTATACTTCCCCTGGCACAACTTGAGATTGTGTCCCCTTGTTCTACTGCTGGTTGCCTGGGAGAAGAGGCCACCCCCACCTGGCTACAACATCCCTTAAGGTAATTGTAGACAGCAATGAGGTCACCCCTACACCTTCAGTACTGTGTCCAGTTCTGGGCTCCTCAATTCAAGAGTTAGTTACAACTTTCACAAAACAGTTGTGTTTAAGCACAGACAATGGGATTGAGAAGTATGCACCTCATGTGACTTTGAAAATGTTACCTCCTCCTTCTCAGCAAATGCAAATAATCTGAACCAGGCAGCTGTGCTTTAAGTGTAGAGTTTCAGATTATTTCAACCAAACAAAAATTCCATAGAAACTTCTAAAATAAATATATGTCTGTACATATTTTCTCTTTTTTTTTGTATGATCTGTACTCTCAAGCAACGATTCAGTTTAAAACCAGCCTCACCTACAGTTATTTGTTCCTAGCCATGTTCTTCTGCAGTAAATTCAGAAACTGATATTGATCTAACAGTACATCCCAGCCTCATTAAAGAAGGAAAAATAATACTTTAGAGGTACACTAGAAATAAACAAATGCCAAAATGGATTAAAATAAAACATTCCTCCTCCCTGTGTATTCATCAGTTTTAGCATCTGATCACTGTTGTGTATAAAGCTAAAGCTATCATTATATATACACCTGATGCTTTATTGCTCATATTTATCATTGTTGGGTGCATCTCACATATAGTACTGGCAGAGCTGTTTCTAGGATGAGAGACCAGTCTTGACTCAGTAAGCAGCCTTTAAAATGCTTCCTACAACTAAAACTCTTTCCTAATCCTGGTTTGTAGTTTGATTTTGCTCCTCTTTACTTAAGTAGTAATAAATATTTTCAGGAAACAAAAAAAGATAACACCTCAGGAAATCAAATGATTCCACAGTACATGAACAGGGTATTATTCTGCTATTTAGTGATCAGCTAAGAGGTGGCTTGTTAAGGTGACATGTGTTACACAACAATCTACACTGAACAGACTAAGATGGCTTTACTTATTGCTGCAAGAGGAGTCAGTAGAGAGCATTGCTAGGCAATAATTATTAAAAACAAAAAAAACAGTGTGAGAGAGTTTGTGTTAATGGGAAGTTTTGGGCTTACAAACTCATGACAGGAAAAAGTACATGACGATAACTGGCAACTATCTCTCTGCTCTTTAGAACTTATTACTCTCTCTACTACAGGATAAAAAAGTTTCTGTAGGCATTCTGATGTATAGTTCAGGTGAAGGTTGCACAGAGGTTTTTCATAATTAGGCTTTGAGTTCCTACTCAAAGCTCAAACTTTTTTTCAAAATCAGTCTTAGTAGCATCCAGAGTTGTGATTGCAGTGCTGATATCATAAGTAACAAGTTCAGACATCAGAAGGAAGAGACTTCCAGCACTGCAGTAGCCCTTGTTCTTGACTCTCACAAAGGCAAACTTTTTCTTTGTTTTTATCCTGGAATATACTTATCTATCCCTATGCCAGTTAATTGCCTTGGCCAATGCAAAACACTGAAAAGCAGCAAGTGTAAAAGATTTCAGACACAGCACTTGGATTAGAAAGAGCTTAATTCAGTGGTATCAACCTCGCTTATCTTGACTATATTAAAAACAGATGTCTAGCCTAAGTTTGCTATCTGTAGTCACTGAAAAAATTAAGTACACTCAGGGATTGAGGGAGTCTCACATTATGTCTAGAGCAGAGGGTGTAAAGTGCCTGAAGCACTTACCTGTCCCCCAGTCTTCAGAAAAAAGCCTTGGTTTTTGGAATGCTAAAGCCAAAGTTGACCAGAGATTGGAATGCAGAAGCAAGCACTGCCATAACCGAGGCAGCCAACGTGTCACTCTTAATGTCACTCCACTTTGCTGCCTCGGTGCTAGCCATTAAGCAGGGAAGACACTTGTTTTCCTGAAACTCTCCTTCTATCCAAAACAAAACATGTTCAGCCTCACTGCCTTTAGAAACTGAAATCCCAGGAGCAAACATCTGGTTTAACATCTGCCTCTCCTGATCCTTTTGTTTTGACTGCCAGCAAAGTTCCACTTTGCACAGCTTTCTGGATTGGTCCCTCTAATGTGAGCCCCAGTCCATGGGGAAGCAGACTGAGATGCTTCACACTGTTCTTCAGTGGCCATTTTGTTGCTATAGTGACACAGTGAGGCTAACCTGGACCACAGACAACTGGAAGCCAACCTTTCTAAGCCACACGAACAAGCAAGGTGAATGATCTGTCACCTATGACTGAATTGTTACATTTCACTCTTTTCCTTGCTTTCGTGCATGATTAACAGGCAAGCCACAAAAGATCAATCACATATACGAGGTTAAGCAGTTTACAGCATTTTGTTGTAAGGCTGATCATGCATTGCAAATTAATAACATTGTTAAGGAGTAACTCCTAGATGGATGGATACATTTAGTGCTTGGGAAAGTTAAAACATAGCATGAATTGTTAATGTACTGACTTTGCCACCCAAATCCAGCAGTGGCAACTTGCCATGTGGTCTTCTCCCTCTCTAAGGATGAGTGCTTTCTGTGCCACTGCAGCAGCTTTGTCTTTGCAGCAAAGAAAATACTAGCCCTTTAATCCCAGTTATTCTTTAGGTATAGGCAGCCATGCCAACCACAGATGGTAATAGGAACACTAACAGGAAATAGTACTCATATCACATGCAAGGTGATGAAAGAAGGGAAGTGGAAGTCTTTTGAAGAGCAGAAGCCTGATCAAGAGCAGGAAAAAGCATTTAAGGTGATGGAACTAGGAACAGTAAAAGGAGCAAATCAACTTCTGCCTGTTGAGCCTCCTGCATACTCAGCACCTTCAGATAATCCACAGCCTCTACCATCACTGGCACCCTCAATCTCAGTAAAGTGCTATGAATATTGTATTACCTTGAAAGAAGGGAACCAACTCTTTCTGAGTCTGTAAAGACTTTTTTATGCTTCATGTTTTGTTGCTAATATAAGCAGGTTGCTACCTCAAATATTACAGGTATATTTTGAAAAATATTACCAGAACCCCAAAACCAGCCAGAACCTCTGCAACAGGGAATTAGTTTTCCTTAGTGAGTTTTTAGCACTCAGAAGAGGTGAGGTTGTGACCTGAGACTGAAAGAAACCCAGAAAATGCTGGGTGCTTGTGATGCTACTGTTCAGTTACAGACCTCTTGGCAGGCCAGTCTGCATGAAGCATGCAAGAGGGATATTAATGGAAAAGAGGGAAAAGGTGGTTATACACAATGCTACTGTTGGGCATGGTAGCAAACACTGTAAGCACAAGAGCATTGTGAAATGGCATATGCACACATGAAAACTGCAGTAGGACCTGCTGATGAGTCAGTTGCACTGATTTCTTCTTTGGAGTACGCAATTGCCATACAAGATTTCCATGGTTTTAAAAGCTTTGGTTTTCTGCTTGCAAAGGCATGTTTCCAGGCTTAAAAATGCCTCTGATTTGAAACTGGATGTGGGAATAAGCAGTGAAGCCAAAACCACAACCACAGTTAACGACTACTGGCTCTTTGGAATTAAAGAAAGAAAAATCCCATGGGATTTTGCAAGAAAACCACACTTCCAGTGTCCTGGCTTAGCAGCAATTCTCTCATGCAGAGCCTTGCCTTTTGTCTTTCCATGGCAGATTTTATCAGAGTGATGCAGAACAAAATTTATTCACTACTTTACCACTTCCACCACTATTTCATTCTTGAACTTTATGTACCACAATCACACAGGAAGAGTCTGTGTGATTGGAAGCCTCAAGCAGATAGAAAAATCTGACAGAAGATCTGTAAAAGGTGCTCTGAGGGAGTGAGTGTTACTTCTGCTTACTTAGACCTCACAACTTCCATAAAGAAGCCGACCACTGGGGCTGCCTCTGCGGGCTGTCTCTGGTCTTTGGTCCATCTGAGCCTGGTGCAAAGGGAAACTGCACAGAACATGTTTGTGGCAAAGAGACCGATGATCCCAGCTAGGATTTTCACACTGCCCTTCCTTCCTTTGCCTTGCATAGGCAATATGCAGTTGATCTCCTCCCTTCATCTTCAGAGAGGGTGAATTTGCTTTGTATAGGAATTCAAATCAACAGCTATGTGAAGAAACAGAGGCATGTAAATTATCACAGTATCACCAAGGTTGGAAGAGACCTCACAGATCATCAAGTCCAACCCTTTACCACAGAGCTCAAGGCTAGACAATGGCACCAAGTGCCAGGTCCAACCTTGCCTTGAACTGCCCCAGGGACGATGACTCCACCACCTCCCCAGGCAGTAGAAGATGTTCTGTTTTATAGAAACAAAAATATAAGAAAATCCCAACCATAGTATGTGACTTTCACATCCATTTCAGTACCTATAACCTCTCCATCTCATCATTCCAAAGTATAAAACTCTGAGAACGGGTTTTACTTATGAAGACAATGCCAAGCAAATGAGAAAGTTCTCCCTATCACTAAAAGTAAGTGGTGTTGAAGAAATGTTGAATCTACCATCTATGGACTTTACAGCATCAACCTTGATAATAGATTTCATTTCACTTCACAAAGTTGTCAAAATAAACTTGCAATCTCATATTAAAGGGACCAGATATGAATAAGTTAAAGGGTTCTGAGAATCTGTTTCACACTTTTCTCACACTGAGATGGAAAAATGTCCCTGGAGAGCCTCCACTTTTTTATTAACTTCCCCTATTGTAAGACAGAAACAAATAACACAACACTTAGCATCAGCGCTTAAGTCCTGGGCACCTTACATTTACACAAGCTTAGAAAAAGCAGAGATTAAAAATTCTTACACAGTAAATCCACTCTAATTTGGGGAGACAGATGATGTATTTTTAAACGCTGCCAATGTCCACACCAATTTTCAGTTTTTGCACTGATCTCTGTGATTATAAATTTATTTATAGAATAAACAGTCTCCAGGAGGATGAGGACGGTGATAGTTCTTTTTTAACTAGAATTAGCATTTGTCCATAATTTCTAATGAGAATGTTTCCATGGATCTACCAGGATCAGCCACAGAATTGGCCTAGATGTTTCCTATTGATAACTGGATAGACAGGTCATTGAGCTCACTGCAAGATTTTAGTGTGAACCTCTACATTTGTTCTCTTCACATAGGACTATGGGTGGTGAGAGGGAAAAATAGGTTGGCCAGAGACACTGCTACTCCAACATCAGCACCCATGGAACAATGAGGATATGCCAGCGAAGTCAGCAAGACTTCTCCATCTATCAATAGTAATTAGGTAATGACATCAAAACCATAGTTTTATTAGCTAGGAAGTGATGTTTCTCTTCCAGTGGTAAAATATGACCTTCGCTCTGTTTTGAGTCTTGCATGTCTCACTGGTGTTCTCAGGATAAAACCATGCATGCTACATCCTGTGTATGTGCAAATTAATGGCTACAGGTTAAAACTTGTCATCCTGTGCAGAAAATTCTCAGGGCTGAAATGTGAATGGAAATCCTGCAACCTCAAGCTCAAACAACTTTTGTTAAGTGCTTTTTTTTTTTTTTCTGATAGGTAGTAGAGCTGCAGGTACTGTTTATCAAGGTAGATAAAAACATAATTCCTCCAATCCCAAGGATGCTCTAATACCAGTGGACAAAACCCTTACAATTTGGGTTCCAGTAGAAAGGAAGGGAAATTACATTTAAATTAAGTTCTGGGCTAATTCCCATGCATCTACTCTCTTCAGACAAGAATAAAAACAACACCCCTGCATAACAAATTCAGAAATCCTCTGCATGCTTACATCTGTATAGATTCGAGATAGTCCTTTCTCAGCCAGAAAAGCTTCCTTAAAAAGGAGCCTGAAATGTGTTCAGCATAAGCACAGTGCCATACTGACTTGTTCCCACTCTAACATGGCCTATTGGTCAAGGGGAGAAATACAGCACTGTCATTCCCTCCACAGAAAGATCTACCTGGACAATCTGAACATATGGAGAAAGTTTACTAATTTTCTAAAGATGCCTCAAGTTGTAACTACTAAATCTGCCAGTAAACTTGATTTTCTGGTCTAGATTCTAGAAGTGCAAAGCTTCTCGTGCTTCCTAGTGCTGCTGAGAGTCTTATCTTTGGTGTCAGTGATCTTTGATCAGCATCATGTAAAGCTCAACCACTTCAGAGTCACTGCACAAGTGTTAACTAATAGTCTGCAAGAGCAGAACATCATCACACTACAGTATGACCCCCTAAAGGAAGTACACCTGCAAAGCAAAACTGACTACCATTATTTTTCAAAAGGAAAACCTGAGAAACAAACAATGCCTGCAAATGTGTTTAGCAAGGGACAGGTTCACATCTTATTTCAATTAGATTCATTGAAGTCAACAAAGCCATAGTAGCTAATAGCAAAGAACTAGCATTAAAAAAAAACAAAACAACCAAGAAACTGACATGGACTCATTCACATCTTGAACTAAATTTGCACTTATCATGGGAAAGTACTGCCTCTCCCCTCTCAGTGTTTTTATCCACATTAGATAAAGAAGGGGACTTGTCAGCTAATGCAGCAATAGAGGAATTTTCCAGATGAATATCATTATTAATAGATGGGATTTTCAATAATCAAACTGGAGTAGGAATACAAGAGTGCAAAAACAGTATCCAGAGATCTTCCAGTGTCTGCTGGAATGTCTCGGAATAAGTTTTCACAAGTTCATTTTTTTTCTTTTTAAAGTCTGTGATTTCTAACAAAAATCAGTTTGGTTGATAATTGAAGTGAGAAAAAGCCCCACTGAACAGAACTTATCTGTTTGTCTTCTACGCTTTGCTTTCAGTGTCCTGGAAAGATTGGACATACAGCACTGTTGGACAAATAATGAACATTATTTCATATAAGCAAGACAATGCTCATCTAAAGCATAAACATCTTTAGCATAGGCATCAGGTAAAGAGATTTACTGAAGTGTTTTGTTGTTTTGTTTTTTTTTTTCCTGCAAAATACTGACATTTTTCCTTGCCAATAAAGTAAAAAAAATTACTTCCTTCCACTTTTATAAGCTTTGCTAGGCAAAATATATGAAATATACATTAGTTTGTTGTTAAAAGCTATCTAAGCTCACTCAGCTTACAGTATGTGGAATGTAATTATCCAGAATGTGAAATATGTATAAAAATAGGTAAAATTCCTACAATTATTTATACTGAATTATAATTACTCCTGCCAGGAAGATTATAAGTCTACAGTATATGTATGAAATGTTTGTTCATAAAGTTAAAAAACATCATTACCTTACTGAAGAACACATTAAATGTAGGAATGCATAATCAGAACTGACTCTCAATTCTGCTTAGCTGGTGCAAATCTACAGAGAACCGTCATCCTTTCTGCACAAAACAAAACCAATCTCTAATTTGAGAGTTGGGATTTTTATTTGCTTGCTTGGTTTGGTTTTGTCATAGAGGGGCCAGACTGGAGTATATGAAATAAATTCCTCTAGAAGTGGAAGTGTGGTGTTTATTTTCTTTCCCTTATCTCCATATTGTTTGCTGACAGTCACCCATCTTTCAAAATGATTATTGCCTGACATTACATGGAGCTTTTACCGCTTGTTCAAGGCAGTGAAATAGAAGGAACCTCCAGCTCTCCTGCCGTGACCCAGTTCTGGGCTTGTGCTTTGTTGCCGAGTCTTTGATCTGCAGCACGCCTCATAGGCTAGTCTCCCGAAGGAACATGGTGCCAATGTTGTAAGAAATCTTTCTGACTCTGGCAGATGTGACAGAGGGTTTGGGTGGCTTTTGCCCACTTCTGACCTCGAGGAAGTAACAGATCCCAGGAATTTCCTTTGGAAAGTTTTCTGGAAGCTCTTCACGGGAACGAGGGACAAAAACAAAATTGTCTTCCTTTTTCAAAAGCCTAGGGGGGGGAAAAAAAGAAAAAGAACAGAAGGATCTGAAAATCTGTAGAACACAGTCCAGAAACATGTCTGTGGAAGAGATCAATCCCACATGGTCAAAATAAAAAAAATGAGTTCAAAGTATTACATTACATCTAAAAAAATCCTAAGCCAGGATCCTCAGCATATATTATTTTAGCATGATCAACTTCAAGGAGCTTTGTTGACTGAAATTAGCTGAGGACATGGCCCACACAAACACATTCTCTGAAAATTAGTATCAGCATTCACAGATTCATGTACCATAAAGGGAACCACATTAATAACAACCATTTTCCGTAACATATCATTTGGCTCACTTAAAACACTCCAGACTGGCCAGAGGTACAAAAATCAGCGTTTCAGAGTGATAATTACCAACAGGTCTCCTGCCGCAAAACAGGTATGAAAGTGGCAGTGCTTGGGAGCTCTCACAGGTAGAATCCAGGTGATCAGATTTTGCCCTTCTTCTACTCCATAGTATTGTATTTCAAAGATTAGGTTCAAATACAGCAAATCCTGCTTCAGCAAAAATCAGATTCAAATCCTAAACTATTCATCTAGGCCACCTGGTTAAGATCAAAAAAGGATGATGTGGGTTAGGATCTTCCCCACCACCACCACTATTGAAATTTACCAGACTAGCTCAGATGGTTTGGAAGCAGGATGAAGCTATATTCATAGCAAAGCAAAATTTATGAGCATATATATCACAGTATCACCAAGGTTGGAAGAGACCTCATAGATCATCAAGTCCAACTCTTTACCACAGAGCTCAAGGCTAGACCATGGCACCAAGTGCCACGTCCAATCCTGCCTTGAACAGCTCCAGGGATGGCAACTCCACCACCTCCCCGGGCAGCCCATTCCAGTGTCCAATGACTCTCTCAGTGAAGAACTTTCTCCTCACCTCCAGCCTAAATTTCCCCTGGCGCAGCCTGAGGCTGTGTCCTCTCATTCTGGTGCTGGCCGCCTGAGAGAAGAGAGCAACCTCCTCCTGGCCACAACCACCCTTCATGCAGTTGTAGACAGCAATAAGGTCACCCCTGAGCCTCCTCTTCTCCAGGCTAAACAATCCCAGCTCCCTCAGCCTCTCCTCGTAGGGCTTGTGCTCAATACATATATACACAATATATTTACATATATACATTTACACATATATACAATATATTTACAAGTATTTACAATTCTATACATATTACAAATAATACAGGAATCCAAACTCCCTCCTGGACAAAGGAAACTGTCCAGAAAGGGCTCAAAGCTACTCTCTCTCCCTCTTTATCTCCCTTCCCAGCCAGCAAACAAAAGAACCAGCAAAGCCTACATTGTTAGGTGCTAGCTGAGATTAGAGGAGAGGTAATAGGGTGGAGTTAAGAGGAAGTAATTTGATCCAGTGACGCAGAACGAGTGGCCAAAAATGCTTACATTTTAGGTTTTTATCCCTCTCAGCAAACTAATGAATAATATAGACTTCATCATTATTTTCTTTTCACAACCAGTGATCTAATTTCTCTCATTAAAACATTCTGATTAGCCTCAAACCAGCACAAAGGGGTACAGGTTCAGAGCAGCCATGAAGCCATCCTTCAGGCATGGGCACACAACTGGTACAAAAGTCATAGAACTTACTACAACGCCTTTTGCCATTAGTCATCTTCCTCCATTGTGGAGAAACTTCTCTCTGGCTAGACCTGTAAGTTTAGGACTTTTTGTGTCAAGTACCTTGCCTGAAACTAGTCAGACTTGTGAAATAAAGAAAACAACTCCATACATTTTCCTTTTGTTTCCAGTAAATTAAGTTAGGGATATTCAGTCCCCAGCAGTGTTGACAAGAAAAGTTTTGAAGTAATGGTAAAATCTGAGCACAGCTGAATCTATGAAAGCAGTCTTAATCTTCTTCCCTCCCAAGGTATTTATTCTCTCTCTCAACCAATTTGAAGCTCAAAACCATTACTGGGAAGCACTTTATTAGCTTCAGTGGATTTTATAATAGGTTGTTTATTTAATGCCTCTAAAGCTAATTTCCATCAAGAATTTTCCAGGATTTTCAGCACATGAAATGACGCTTCCTTCACTGAGCATTTTTTGTGGGTTTTGCTGAGACAGTCATGTGTGAACTTATTGAAATATAAAGGCATTTTCTTCCCAGCTTTTAAATAACCCGTTGGTTATAAATACCACAAAGTTTTTGCCTTTGAACTTCTGTGGCGGTCTTTGTTTAGCATGCACTTTGAAAGCCATAATCTATTTTCCAGACTGCTAATTTTATGATCAAAATATTCTGATCTTTTCTAAACTGAATATGAGTTTGCAGAATCATCTCTCTTTTCATTTGCCCAATGCTTGCAGCAAATATTTTGTATTTGAAAGCTACAGGCTTAAATCGTTGAAATAACTCTTTGCTCCTCCCCAAACTAGATTTCTGCAAGCAGCACTTGAACTCTGAGAACTTTCTGAGCCAAATTTGTAAGCTTTCACAGCAGTCATTCTTCCTCCAACTGACTACTCACTACAGAGCATATGGCCTTGCTAAAAAACAGTGGTTTCCTTCTCAGAGGCTAAAATGATCTAATTGTAATGACAGTTATACAAGCTGAAACTGTAATATATATATATATATATATACACAGAGAGAGACATATTCATTGATTCAGTTCAGGGCTGATACTGCATTTAGTTGATATTTCACACTATTTTCCCATGTGAAAAAAAAACCCAAGTCCAACATATTAATGAAAGGCCCTATTTCACTTCTTTTATGACTTGTAATTTGGTTGCAGTGGAACGTTCCAGGAGTGAATGGTGTCTAACCAACTAGTCCTTTGGAAATGGCTACATTCTGTGGCTTGTGACATCCTTAAAACCCCTACAATAGGTACACTCTTTGACTCCCTGACTGAGAGCTCTCAGAAATTGTTTAGCTGACCTTTATTGGGATAGTGTTTCAGCTCCCAGGCAAGCATGGCAGGAAATCTTTAAGGAAGCTAATGGAAGCGGGGGGGGGGGGGGGGGGGGGGGGGGGGGGGGGAAGTAATTTGCTGGTTTTTGTAACAGTAGGATTAGAAAGACTTTAATCAGGACAAAAAAGGCTTTGTCAGCATTCCTGTAAAGAACAGCTTCTTCAAATTCCTTAAATATTGCTCCTTTTTCCCAGGCTGAAAATGAGATTGTGTCCCATAGTCAAAAAGCTTAGGCTGAAGTTGCACAACCTCCACAGCTCAGGAATATGCATATAACAAGTCTGAATATATTCCACAACATTGATCTCAGCTCTGTTTCCTCGAGAACCTCTGAGTAATTGATCAATAGAGCTCACAAGGGATGAAGATTATCTTTATAATAGGTTATTCAATTGCCTGGAACTAGGTCTGTCCTCAGCTTGTCTTCTTTTCTGATGTTTCAGGGGAGGAAGAGCTTCTTAAACATTGATTTGGAGCTGATTAACTTTGACAGCTTCCCCTGCTAACATGAAAGCATCCAGAAGAGTTAAAATTCTTGTTCTGTCCCTTTGCTTGTGGAAATGTTGTTACTTTCAGACAAACCAGGTAACATCTGAGGATTATCTTTTTGTTGTTGTTTTTTTTTTCAGTTGCTTCATTTATTTAAAATAAAATAAAATTTTAAAAAAGGGAAAAATGTGTCAGTATGTAAATAGAAAATGTGATTATTTTCCAGTGGAAATAAGAAGCAACTCAAGGTCAGGAGGTCTCTATGTGAATAAATACTTTGTGGGAACCTTGAAGAAGCCTTTCAAAGCTGCAGCTTCCATTTCCATAGATGACAGGGTTTGTATTTCAAACCATTCTGGCAAGAAAGGGTGTCTGCATTTAGCCCATATCTGGGGTTAAACCATAGAAGTTCTTCTGTCACCCAATGACCCTCCCATCAGGGAAGGGAAATCAGGAAAAGCAGGGAAGACCCACAGGTTGAAATGAAAACAGATTTAATGAAATAGCCAAACTGGTACCAATGTCAAAACAGGTTATAAAAAATTATACTCAGCTCAGCAAATGTGCAGCAGCCACAATATCCAGGAAGACAGTCCTCAAGAGCAGGTAAAGGAAGAACAGCAGACGAAGAAATCCAAGCAGAAAACTCTTCTGTCCTCAGAAAACTTCCTTATACTGAGTGTGATGCTCACACTATGGGATACACCTTTGAGCCAACTAAGTCAGCTGTCCTGGCTGACTCAGAACTGCTAATGGCCTGCAGCCCATATCTGGCCTGGGATTCTCTCCTAGCAAAACCAGGACAACCAGTCACACTTTTCATCAGTGATTTCCTATATTCAGAAACTGAACTAACCAGCATTTGTTACCACAGAATCATTTGTTCCAAGGCCTCCTATGGTGAATGCATACTTTTCACAATGATTTTTATTCTCCCTGCAGACTCACAGAATCACAGAATTAATCAGGTTGGAAAAGACCTCTGAGATTATAAAGTCCAACCTATCTCTAAACACCGTCTAATCAACTAAACCACAGCACCAATGGCCAATCACTCTTTCTGTGAAGAACTTCCTAACATCCAGCCTAAGTCTCCCCTGGCACAGCTTGAGACTGTGTCCTCTTGTTCTGTCACTGGTTGCCTGGGAGAAAAGATGAACACCCATCTGGCCACAACCTCCTTTCAGGTAGTTGTAGACAGTGATAAGGTCCTCCTTCAGCCTCCTCTTCTCCAGGCTAAATAACCCCAGCTCTCTCAGCCACTCCTCATACCGCTTGTGCTCCAGACCCCTCAACAACCTTGCTGTCCTTCTCTGGACACATCTACTGGAAAGCAGTATCTTGTCTACTGCCACATTTCAGAGATGTCAGACCTTTACACTTATCACTGGATGCTGTGAAGTACTTCTGCTTGCCCTCAGGCTCATCAGGAAGTGCAGCTGCAAATATTTTACGATTTTTTTGGGGTGAAAAGTAGGCTAACTGCCTCCGCTCCTCCCCCAAAAGTGCAATTGCAAACTGAAGGATGCATCCAAAGGGATCAATAAAATAGTGAGAGGAGTAGCCACTCAGCAGCCTGGAAATAGGAGAAAGCAGCTCTATCAGAAACACAACAGACAGTCCTCTTTGAGAACTCTGTTTCCACAGCTAAAGGAATAAATGATTGCCAGATATGCGAACTCAGCTCTGGCTGCTTTGAGAAAGCACTCATCTAGCTTCAGCATGCTCTAATACTTTGAGTGCTACCATAGGAGTTTTAGAGGACACATTGCCCATACAGTGCCTGGAAGCCTTTGGAATCTCCTCCCCGAAGCTGTGACTGCTGCTTGCTGGACATGGCTAGCACAGGTTGTCACACCTCAGCAAACTTTAAAAATGCTGCTAAGTGGCAGCAGGTGCATTCTGCTGCAGGAACCCAACACACCTCAGAGTTTGTAGTGCTCAAGGGCCTGTCTTTTCTCTGGAACAGTTAGGGGAAAAGTAATTAATGGCTTCACAAACAGGTTACCAGAATCTCCTGCTGGACTGCTGAGCCCTTCCCCTGTGGCAACAAGTGTTGATCGTTTCACCAGAGGGGGATCTGGTGTGGTAACATAGGCCAGCAAATTTGCTTCGATATGAATTCAGATGATAAATTGTTGTGGCACTCATTAGAAATATTTGTAGGCTGCTCATAAAATACAATATATAAATAGTTTGTTATTTGTAATGCCAAAAACCAGTGCACTTGGTTCTAAATTTAAGAGGCTTTGAATTTCTCCCTCAGTTTCTATACATGCTAGAAAACCCAGGAGACTGAAAAATGTCTGACTATGCTCAATTCACTTTTGTACTTCATTATCTTTTAAACCATGGAACTGCATGTGGTGGTGGTTTTCCATCATACAGATCAATTGTAAGAAGATCATGAAAGCACAGCCATGATATTTTAATGCAATGTATTGTACATCACATGCAACACAATGTTTATCACTGCCCTTTAAAATTTTCATTTCTCACCCACCCAAGCAGAAGGAATACTGGGTTTCTGCTGTGTCTTGGATATTAGATATTAGCTCAGTGAATAAGCCACAAGGATGATTAGAGGGCTGGATCACCTCTCCTACAAGGATGGGCTGAGAGAGTTGGAGTTGTTCAGCATGGAGAAGAGAAGGCTCCTCCAATATCTAAATGGAGTCTAAGAGAAAGCTGATGAGGGACTTTCTAGGGTGTTGGGTAGTGACAAGACTAGGGGGAATGAATCCAAGCTAGAGGAAGGTATAATTAGGTTAGACATTAGGAAGAAGTTTTTCACCACAGGAGTGGTGAAACACTGGAACAAGTTGCCCAGAGTGGTGGTGGGAGCCCCATCACGGAATGTTTTTAAGGCTAGGGTGGATGTGGCTCTAGGCAACCTGATCTAGTGGATGGTGTCCCTGCCCATGGCAAGGAGGTTGGAACGAGATGACCCTTGAGGTCCCTTCCAACCATGACAATTTTGTGATTCTGTGAATAGGATTTTGTCGTGAATAGTAAAATGTCCTAAGCTTTGCACTGATTTTATAGTGCTGCATTCAAGGCTGTCTGGATTCATCCAGGCTTGAGCTTTTAGTAGTTTAGCAGTAGTATAGAAGTCAGATGACTACTGCTTTAGTTTAGCTGTATGGAACACTGTGGTGCAACAGATATGTTAACTAATGAAGACTGATCTGACACGGAGTTATTCTGTGCAGAATGAACTATCTATGAATATTGAATAAGAATGCAGGGTCATGAAGCAGAAGCATGGGCAGACAGAAGAGTAATCACAAATCACAGCAACTATGGGGGTGAAGGTAGCACTGGAAACAGAAAATCAAGAATACACCTGTGCATTTTGATAAGACTTAGAATCCTAGAATGATAGGAGTGTTGAGTTAGAAGAGGCCTTTGACATCATCAAGTCACAACTGCTTGCCTAAAGCTCACAATTACTGCTAAGCTACTACCACTAAGCAATTAAACTTCTAATACTAAATTTGTATTTAGTTAGTAATTAGACTAACAACATTATTTACGTTTAAGCCATGTTTCCACTCTATCCATGACTGAATTGCCTGTCCACCAATGTGTCTCATGGAAACACATATGGAGCATTGACTGATATAAAGAATGTCTTAAAGAAGCTCAGAAATAAAATGTAAAATAATTTGAAAAGTGTCTTGGAGAGAAATTAATTTGTTTGTATGATTCAGAAAAATGTAGATGTAAATATAACCTGTAGGAAACCATTTGTATTAAAATAACTACCAACAAGGAGTTTATAGCAATGTGTATTTTTAATTTAACATCAGCATAAAGAGAGCTGTAAATGAATCCTTCTTAACCTAAACCCAGCATTTCTTCCACACAACAGTTATGAAATGTTATGAAAACATTCAAATTCTCTAGTTTTTAACCAGTTTTAAAGGCTGAGGGGCAATTTAGGCAGATCAACCAGCAATGACCTTAGCTAGCTCAATAAAGAGGTATGCTTGATTGATCTCACTTTTAAATCAGGTAAGGATGTGGCATACTGTCTGTTCACCTTTGCCTAAGCTCAGGCCTCAGATGTACTGCCCAACATGTGAAAATGGGAAGTACCCATCACTTGAGCCAGAAACACTTTCTACACAAGGGAAATACATGCTGCAAAAGACCAGAGGTAGAAAACAGTGGAAAAAGATAATTCATTTTAAAATACAGTAAGTTGACAAATAGCAACAATTATGTTTACCTCCTTTTGATAACTGCTGAGAGATCCCAAGGCATTACATTCTAATGCTATTAGGGAAACAGGATGAATGTAGATATATTATATTAATATCTTATAAACATCATTATTCAAGGCTGAAACAAAGAATTAAAAAATATTTAATCTCTCTTCTGTGCTGAAGAAGTCTCATAAATCTCATTGTGCTTCCTTCCTCAGTATGGAAAATTGGGTAATTTTATTCAATTCAGTATAATGTAAATGAATTAAACTTGGAGCTGGATTTGCCATTTTACTAAAAAAAAGCACCACAGAACGTGTTACGCTTCTCCTATTCCTTCCTGGGTACATGGCTAAACAGTCACAGAGCTTCTACTCTCTGTCCAGTTTCCATGCTTCACTGGAAGTTTTACCAGTGCTGTTCCAGAGCCCTTATTTTACAACACTCAATGATTCATTCAAAGGTGATGGGACTCTGTAATCTTATAGTCAAAAGACCTGTGTGAGTCAAGAGAGCAAGATCTTTTGAACAGAAGTGAGCTCTTACTCCAACAGATTCAAAGGCCAACTTTGTAAAAGGTGCTGTTTCACACCATAGAATCATAGAATCAACCAGGTTGGAAGAGACCTCCAAGATCATCCAGTCCAACCTAGCACTGAGCCCTGTCCAGTCAACTAGACCATGGCACTAAGTGTCTCATCCAGGCTTTTCTTGAACACCTTCAGGGACAGAGACTCCACCACCTCCCTGGGCAGCCCATTCCAATGGCAAATCACTCTCTCTGCCAAGAACTTCCTCTTAACATCCAGCCTATACTTCCCCCAGCACAACTTGAGACTGTGTCCCCTTGTTCTGTTGCTGGTTGTCTGGGAGAAGAGACCAACAGAGCTTTGCCCAAGCAGGTGTAACTGGAACAAGGCTGCCCCAGGTTCATGGTTGCTGCTGCTGTTAGGTGACGTTAGATCTCATATTTGGAATTTTAGACTCCAACTCTCACATGGGCAGATTATAGGCTCACAGAGAAGTGTCTGAAACCAGTAACAGGCATTCTGAAGTGTAATTATAATTTGAATGCTGATGATGGTTTATAATGCATAATATGTACTGTAAAACAAAAGCTAATAAGTACTAGACACGTTCCCAGTATCTGTATGATTTGTAAGCAGAAAATTGAGATCAGAATTTTCACTGGGGGCGTGGCAGACACAAACATGTAATGATAAATGCCAATAGTTTTAATTAATTGAGAATTATGGTATTTCCATACTGATTGCAGAATTATCTACATTGGAAAACACTGCTTAATAGATAATAAAAATAGAACTGAGTACGTAGTGGCACAGCATGATCAGATGGAAGCATTTGATGAAATATAAGGTCAACCCTAATAGCATTTCAATATATGATTAATCACTTTATTTGTACAGAACAAATTACATACTCATGCAAATTACATTTAAGAAAAAATCATATACAGATGCATCAGATCACTACCTGTTTGTTTGGACAGGACCAGTATATCATACTCAAAAACTCCTAGACCACCTTCAGAAGCTCTAAGTAATTCTGCCCTGAAGAGTATTTTCTAATTGCAGCCTCTCCTGGCCACTGTGGCAGTGGTGTAATTTTGCATTTTTCCCCCCTGTTTTCATGCCTTGAACCATGCCAGAAGGTATGGTTTGAAATAGCCTTTCTATAGTCACCCCATGCACATTTGTTTTATTTTCTCACATAATTTCTGAAAGAGGTAAAATAAATACATTCCTATTCTTTCCATCATTAATTATAGCCCTTCATCTTGAATGATAATTGCCTCTTATTCAAACACATATTTTCTTGACAATTCTACCTTTTCTACCTGTAATCATGTGCCTAGCCTGTTAATTGCATTTAAAAGTGTCTGAATTGAGCACTGAGTTTGCACAGCAGATTTTTTTCATGTGGCACAGTGATGCAATGACAAATACCAACAATTCTGTATTTTATTGTGTTTTGTTTTGCAATTCTATGTTATGCCATTACTGCATCAATAGAAACATTTCTACTACCTTCCCTTTTTGAAACCAACTGCCTAAATCTGTAATTTTTTGGAAGATAAGCCCAGACATGATCGTCATACAGGTGAAAGTTTGTCCATCCTGAAACATACAATCTTGTTCCTGCTGGATTTCTCCAATTAAAGGGAAGTGACAAAAATTGCAGCTCCCTTTTGGGTACAACCTTGAGGACACACAGGGTGTGAAAATCTGACCACATTATGCTAGCTAAGTCTTAATAACCATACTCTCTGAACCCTGGTTATCTGCATTTGACTTGTTATGGTATGGTATAATCAACAGTAGCTGGGGAGAAGCGAGGCACAAGCAGAAGCCATCTTCTCTTTGCTACAATGTACTTGTAGTGACTTACCAAAGCATGGATTTTTAACAAACTCCACCTATAACCTCCCAAACCGACTTTCAGAACAGATTTTTTTTTACCAGCAATGTGATAAAAAGAGAACATACAATCATAGAGTCATAAAATTATTTGGATTGGAAGATACCTTTAAAGGTCACCTAGTCCAACCCACCTACACCAAGTAGGGGCATCTTCAGCTTGATGAGGTTGCTCACCAGTGACCACAAGTCTGTTGTCTCACAGAAGATGTGTCACATCACTCTCATAACCAAGCTCAACCCAACTGGTACTGGCACACTAAAAGTGATTCCGGCTTCAGCATGCCAAGAAAAGAGTTCTCTGAATCACTGCCCCAGAAAAACTCAGAACTTACATTTCCAAAATTATATTTCTTAAAATAATATGAAACTGCCTAGCTCACCAATTTCTGCTCTCAGGGACACAATCTTGAGCAACACCAGAGCCCTGAGTGGAATCACACTTCCAAACCACATTTGTGAAGTATTAAGATCTCTCATCCTAAAAAACCCACAGATTTTATTTTCAGAATACCTCAAAGACCTTTTCACATTGGAGAATATCTCTATGTAAGAACTGCTCTTGTACAAGAGAAGCTCAGGTCCCTGTTACAAAGTCTTTGTTGCTTTTTGCCAGTATCACTTATGCCCATTTGTATAAAATTAACACCACATGCCCTGCTACTGTCTAAGTTTTCAAAACTGGGGGAAATTTGCCAACAATTTTGTGATCACTTTTCAAACATCTTAGAGGGTTTCTCCTAGCCCACAGTGGACGATCAGGAACCAATGCCACTTGAACCCGGAAGGTCCTAAAGACAATATTTTATGGACTAGAAGTTCCAAGTTCCAAAGAATAATTTCCTGTATATTAATTGAATTTATCTGTATTTAAATGAACATATTTTCTGTACCAGATAGTAGGCTAGGTCTGTGTTTCTCTTGCATGTTTTCAGACAACTGTACAAATCTGCTTTTGTTCACTTTGCACTCAAAAGACTGTTCAGTTTTTCTTGTTTGATTAGCTACACTTGCTCCATTCTGCAAATCTGATCTTGAGTGAATAGGCTCTTCAGAAGAACGTAATATTATTATTCATTAGCTAGAATTACTTGTTACTTTAATTTCTGACCGATTTGTATTTTAGTATAGCAGATGCTTTAATTCTTGGATGAAGAAATTCCATTTAAAACTTTAAATTACATTGATAGATGGGGGGGAAATATAAATATTGGAATTCACAGTTCTGTATAAGAAAAAAAAAGCAGTGTTATTTGAGCAGTTGCATACAGATTTAACACAGAGAAACAGTCCCAGAATCGTACTTCAGAAAATTGCTTCAGATATAGAACATTGGAAAAAACAGTTAAGATTGAGAACTGCAACAATAGAAAAAAAAAAGTAAGTAGATCTGTAGTAATTCAGGCAGCAGAAATTTTAATAGCCAAGCTGTCAAATTTGAACAAAAAGGAACACCTTTTTTATTTAGCAGCTGTTCGTCATAAGCAGATTTAATCAAGCCTTCTCTCCATTTGCATAACTTCTACAAAGAGAGAGGGATAATGCTTTGCCATTTTCAATCTTTTTCCTACATTAAGAAAATGCGTCTGAGTGTCTCTTTACAGTGCTAAATAAGAAATTCTGTCTTCAAGAAAGCATAAAAACTCTTTTAAAGCTTGGTCTTACTGGCAAAATTAAAGATTTTCTTCTGAGCCAATGGGAATATCCTTCTCTCCATGAACTCTGTAGTGGGTAGAACCCAAATCTTTAGCCTAAAGCTGTAACAGTGGGTAAAATTATGGTGCTTTGGGAGGCATCTACAACTTCTTCTGTTACTTAATATTTAAGGCATCAATCGCTTGCCCTCCTGTTGTGCTTCCTTGCCTCCAATGACTTCTTCACATATTCTAATATAAACTTGCAAACAAAAGACTGACAGCTCCAGGCAACACCTCTTTCCAGTTGTCCTGGTGCCCTTTCTCTTGAAGTTCATGTGCTGAGGACCAAGCATTTTACAAGCTCAAACTCAAAAAAGGCTGAAATAAAAAGAGTATGAAACAGCTAAGAGGACTTACTGGTATGTGGTTGGACTGACGTTGATGCGGCGCGGGTGACTTCCTGACTCAAATTTGCTCGCAAGGGTGACGTTGTTCCCAAAGAGACAATAACGTGGCATTCTTACACCAACAACTCCAGCCAGCACTGATCCTGAGTGAATGCCTATCCTCATCTGGAAAAACATGAGATCCACATCAGTCTGTCTCTCTCTTCTGCATGGTAATGTCATTAGCCCTTATTTACAAGCCATTCATAGCAACTCTTTCAGAGAAGTAATCAACCAAAGAAAGGTGGAGAGGAAAAGAACATTCTCCCATTCCTCTAGCTTAAATCAGATGCCCTTAAAATAAAGAACAAAATCATGGTTATTTTTCCAGTAAAGCATCTGTTTGATGTAGACTATGACAGCCAAAACAGAATCATTGACAGAATAGGATGGGATCATCAGGAGTTACTGAAGTATCATCCATCTAATCACACAAGCTGATACGTTACAGCTGGTTATTTTTGCCAGCACTTGTAACACAGGCTTTAAAGTAAGACCCAAATTTTCCAAAACTGGCAGGAAAAGCAGTAATGTGAAGAGAACAAATATAAACTTTTTATCTTCTTCATACTTTTTCCCTCCAAACTCCTCAAGGTCTTAGGTCCTCCTCGCTTTGTGAGACTGAGAGATATTGCAATGGTGAAAATGCTGAACATTAAGGCATCAGTGACTTTAAAAATAATTGTATCTTCCTCAAAACAAGGAAAAACACATGCCAAGCAAATTAAAAAAGCACATGTGTCTATTTTAACAATCATATCCTGAAACTGAGAGATGTGGCGACTGCATTTACCTGTAAAGCTTGGAGGCATCACTCAGCTTTCAGTGAACAATAAAATGAGAGATTTATTCTGCATACATTTTACCAAACAATTGTGTTTGTCAAAAAAATAGTTTTTGCTAATAGGAAAGTATCTTGTTAACTTAGCAACATTACTAAATAGAAAGAAGGTATTTAGATCTCTTACAGTAAGTGGACTGCAGCAAAACATGAGAATGTGGAGGAAATACACAACAGCAACTAAAACAGGGAATAATGAAGACTGAATGAGTTACTTAACTAATGCCATTCTCAATATGGTTGTCTGACCTACTACACATTTTTTCCACTGTGCTTTTTTGTGTTAACCCTTATATTTTTAATAACACAATGTATACTTAACCAACCAAAAAATTGTTAACAATTAAGATCAATGCCAGTATTTTATAACCTTGGTGTTCATGAAGTTCTACAAGCATGTGGGATTCCACATGATTCTACTATCTCTTCTCGTGTGTCCAAGACTTGTACCACAAAGCTAAGCACCCTTTTAATTAAGTTTCTCTGCCATAAATGACTGCTAGACACCAAGCACATGTGTAACATAAGAAGATGTCGTTCTGCTTTCAGTGTGACACTAAAAACATTCTCTCAGGCAACACATAACCTTCAATCTTCACAATACTGCTGTTAATTACAGACTAAATTTTTTTATATATACTCTGTGAGAAAATAGCTCTCAAATTTAATTCAGATTTTAAACCTTTACTACAGTGTGGAGGGGACCTACTGAAACCCCTAAAATACTCTATTTTACCAGGCTGGGAAACATCTTCAAACTTGCTTTGACTGTGAAGATCTGTGCAAACCTATCATGCCTACATTGTTTTGCTTGTGTTCTGGGGCACGAACTTTTCCTGCTTTTGTCAAAAAATAGATTTAAATTCCATTGCTCATGTCCAGTGAAAAAAAGGTGTTCCAGCAGTCACAAAGTGACTAACATGCAGCCCTTCTGCATGTTAGTGAGGTCAGTACCTGCCCTCAGGAACAGATTACGAGCAGAAAGTCTTGCCCACACAATCAGAAGCATGCTCTCAGCTTTCAATAAATAATATAGATTTTATTTACAATGCCTTGGTCTTCTGAGATGGCAGAAAATTAACTGTTTCATACAAAACTCCAAGAAAAGAGCCAACGCTACCTATTTGTTTCACTACTACTCTGCACATTTAAAAACACATATGAACCACTTGCTGTGATCTCTTCTAGGATAAATTCAAACATGTGAGGACCATACTGAAACCATAAGAAGAATGACTAACTTTGTTATGCTGCTGGGATGTGAAAATCAGAGTAAACAGTAGAGTGGAAGGAAAATATAGTAGTAAAAAACATACTGGAAAGATCAAGAATCATAGAGGGGCTGGAAGGGACCTCAAAAGATCATCTGGTCCAACCCCCCTGCCAGAGCAGCATCACCTAGAGCAGCTCACACTGGAACGCATCCAGACAGTTCCTGAATATCTCCAGAAGGAAGAACTCCACAATGCCCCAGGCAGCCTGTTCCAGTGCTTTGTCACCCTCACAGTGAAAAACTTCTTCCTCAGGATCACACGGAACCTCTTATGCCTCAAGTTCCCCCCATTGTCCCTTGTCCTGTCACTGAGCACCACCGAAGAGGCTGGCTCCATCCTCCTGGCACTCATCTCTTACATATTTATAAACATTATTGAGGGCACTCCTTAGTCTCTTCCTCTCTGGAAAATAAAATTTACTGGAAAAATAAAATTTACTTTTGCAATATAAGCAGTAAAAGCTAAAGTTGGTAGTGATTGCATTTTGACTTTTACTCTTCATGTGCTTCCTTTTACATGTCCACATAGCCTTATTTCATTCAGTGCTTCAGTGACAGAGGTCTCCCAAAAGATTTCCAAAATCTCAGAAGGAAATTTTTGGGTTCTTTGGAAGAACCCAAACCTCACTCAAAGAATAAATGTTTTCGAGATCTTTTCTCACAATTCTTTCAAAAAGACACTGAGGAAATGACCTGTGTGGTTATGACTTTTCTGCATGAGCCAAGGAAACCAGATGTTACACTGTCAGTTTTGCTGAAAAAATACAAGTTGATATACCACCCTTAATACAAAAAAAAGTTCCTATGCATGGTTTGATGTATGAAGCTAAAGCCATGACGAATTCCATGGAGAAACTGAGGCTAGCAGCAATAACGTGTAGATTTACTAAGGAGTACATAAGTCCTGTGAAATTCTTGACTTTCAGAGAAGAGATGAGACAGAAAAAGAAAGGAAACAGCTTTTAAAAAATTATTATTATTATTATTTAGTATATAAAGAGATTTAACACCCCCTTGATTTGGCTGAAAGGAAGAAAATGTCTCATCCAGTGGGTAGGTACAAAATATTTGCTGGGGCACATTAACCTCTCACATTGACACAGCAGCAAAAGAAAATCTGCCTAGAGAAATTGACTTAGAACAACAACAGCAGTTATACAATGTATAGTTATAATTCCCAAACTATGCTGTATATCTGTCCCCATGGTAGTTTGAGGGGTCCAAGGTTCCCTTAAGAAGACCCCAAAGATGAAGTCCTGTCCCAGGGGACAGATGCGGTCACCCCTGGTGTGCTAGTTAGAAGCAAGCTGGAATGTTTTGGTAAAAG
The DNA here is from genome assembly GCF_015220805.1 of Pogoniulus pusillus. NCBI lineage: Eukaryota > Metazoa > Chordata > Aves > Piciformes > Lybiidae > Pogoniulus > Pogoniulus pusillus. The sequence goes on from NC_087266.1 coordinate 17,002,067, forward strand.
AACTTGATAACAGGCAGTGGAATGAAAAACATGATGTCTCCTTCTCTCACAGTTACGCTGAGAACTCTGGGAAGAAGAAAGACTTTTTCTCCATTTTGTCTTTCTTCTTCTGCCTTTGCCTTCAGACCTGGTCACATCTCATTAACCTTGCTCCTACTAACCTTGCTCCCTAACCTCTTGGCCGCACCTCTCTTCTTCCTGAGAACTGGGGTAAGGTTGAGAGGGCCGGGGGAGGTGTTGGGGTGGTTTGAGAGCCCCTCCTGGGGACTCAGGTTTCTGGGAGGGGAGTTGTGCTTCTGTATTGTTTATCCTTTGTATATTTCTGTATATAATTGTATATAACTGTATATATTGTAAATAGCTGCTTGTAAATTCTGCTAGCTGTAAATAAATTGCTTCATCTATATTCCCAGGGTCCGTCTGAGTTAGCTGGGGCAAATACAAAGTGTGAGGGGGGTGGGGTAACCCCCAAACCATCACACCTGGAAATCATAATACTGTTATTCAATCCCATATTCCTGCTGTCATTTATAAGTGGGCAGCAAAGTCAATTCTTTCTCTTTTCTCCCTTCCTTTCAGATCTCTTGAGGAGTTTTATCTGGGGTAACTATGTGGAAGTAAACCTGCCCTTGGCCCTTTAAGGCCTTAGCCACAGTGAATTTCGAGTTGCGCAATCTATGGCATGCTTAGGCCTAACGGGAGACAATGTAGGGGAGGAGAAAATGGGCGCTGGGCTTTTGGTGGATTAGCTTGGTTGGGGGGAAGATTTTGGGGGAATTCTCATGGATTCTGTATCTGTATTAGGTGTTAAGAATTCATGTATTTCTGTAATGGCTTAGGTGTTCCACTCCCCCCAGCCCCCCCACTTTGGAAATCACCCAGACTAGACTCAGCTGGCTCCGGAAATTGAATGAAGCTTCTATTTACAGCTTAGCTCATTATACAAGCAGATATTTACAGTATATACAGTTATAGACAGCAATATACAAGGTAAAAGGTAATACAGAAACACAACAGCCCTCCCAGAACCCTGAGTCCCCAGGAGGGGCTCTCAACCACCCCTTCACCTTCTTCCCCCTCCTCTCAACCTTACCCCAGTCCCAAGGAAGAATGGAGGTTCAGCCAGGGGGTTAGGAAGCAAAGTGGATAAATCAGAGAGACGGCAGAGAGGCTAGAGAGAAAAGCAGCTCAGCCAGTTCCCTCAGAAGAAGCAGAAACAACTCTCTTATCTATGTTTGGATTCTTCTTATACCTCTTAGCAAGCCTATGAGTGAGGTAGACATCAGCCTTGTTTTCCTTTCACAGCCTGTAATCTAGCTCCTCTCACCAAAACATTCTAGCTAGGCTCAAACTAGCACAATTTCTGTGGGCTTTTTTTCCTCCCTGCACATCTTTAAATGCAACTTTTCCATATTCCCCTCCAATTCAGTAAGAGTGTTATTATTTTACTGCTTTCTCTTTAGAAGTAAAATAATCCAGTCTGTCCTCTCTATAAATTACACATAGACAAGCCCTTATTAGTGCTCTCTCAGAACAATTAGCATTCAGTATCATTAATAACATATGAAATGCAAATTAGGTGGTAACACTAGGATGTGCAACACTTTTCTAACGTAACTGTATTTATTCATGTTCTTTAATACATATGTAACATACATTGTAAGTATGTTAATTATCTTACACTTAGATGGAACATTTTTAACAAAATGCATGCCCCCCACTTGTGCCAGCTGCTCCTATAGCTGTCCTAAATTATTTGGCTAATGATAAAAGGGAAATGTGTAACTGAGATGGAAAGTTCAGAAGTTCAGAGACATTATGCATAGAAATGGGAAGACCACAAAGAGAAGAATGACAAGAAAAATGAATTAAAAAAAAAACCAAACCCCAAACCAAACCAAAATCCAAACAAAACCCACAAACAACAAACCCCAAATCCCAAAACACATCACTAAACAAACAGAAAATACCAAACCCTGTATTTGCAGAATAGTGAAGAGATGGGGGGGGGGAGTTTTTCTGGAGAAGAATACTGGAAAGTACAACTGGGAATGAAATATGAACAGGTGTGGAAAAAGATCAAAAGACCTGTAAGAGGACTCAGACAAAGAACAACTTTAACTGCTGCAATGACAGGAAGAAGTACTAATTAATCTGATTCTCGTTGCAACTGTGCTAATAGCAAGGTGGAGAAAAGCTGGTAGTGATTGTCAGAAGTGCGTAAGAAAAGCAGCCTGCACTGATCAATGAAGGATGAAAGACGTAGCTATGTGGAAAGGAAAAGAAGCTTCAGAAAATGTTAAAGGAAATGCATCAGTATTTGGATACTGCCTACAGGGTAAGGCACAGGGAGCTGAAATGGCTAACAACCTGAGTGACAGGAAGGACAGTGAGTCAGTGTAATAGTGACAGATAAGGATGGCTCATAAGGAAAGATAAGGAGCACTGGAGCTACTGTCACCCTCTTATGGGGAAACATGTTCACAACGATACAGATGAGAACTGATAGTCCAAACTGGACTGAGAGAAAACAAGTCAATAATAAACATGAACAAGGATGATCAACATAAAGATATTCTGGTTTTCTTACGTACTGAATCTTGACAAGCCATAATGTTTCTTCCTTATAGGTAAAAGTGCTGGGCTTTGTTTTTATCTGTTTTGAGTTTATTTTGGTTTGATTTTATCTGCTGGGCATCGGTTTCCATCACTTCCAATGCCTTCTTAGGTACCATACTGAGATTAAAATAAACACAATGTTGAAAACTGACAATGTATTCATACTCACTTTACAATAAAGAGGCAAAAAAATATTTTATAAAGAGCAAAGGAACACAATGGTATGCCTGAAGTAAATTTCATCATTCTTAATGTATTCCTTAATATCTTTTTTCTGTTAATCAGTACATCCAAAAGAAGCAAACACAGTAGCTTGCTTTATGTTCAAAGCTCTTGACATTTTTCTCCTTTGAAGCCTTGTTGAAAACCTCATTCTTTTTTTCCTCCACTTCCCACATTGTTTCTATGGAAAAAACCTTTGGCATTATAATGCAAGTGGAAAGGTATCATTCTATATTCTGAGTAGCAGTACTTGTGAGAGTCTAAGTCGTCTCTCCCTTGTTCATCGACAAAGATGAAGACTGCTTTTGTTACTGTCCCAGACTCAGGCCAGGTTCCTGGCCCAAAGCTCAGGGATGAAATCAACAGAGATACAGTGCCTTTGTGGACTTCCCGGACCTCAGCCCGGATTGAATGCCCAGCATGTGCACGCCTCACATCAGCTACTCCGAAGAGAAAAGGCTTATGTGTATTTGGGGTAGGGACAGGTAAGCAGCCCTTCCCGGTGCTGCTGGCCAACAGACCCTTGCAAATGCATGGAAACACAGTAAGATTTCCTGGGGAGCTCCACCTGGACACCGATCTAAAAAGCTGTATAAAAAGACATGAGAACGCCTCCATTGGAGCACCTCCACCAGAAGAATTCAGGGAACAACTCCCACAGAACAATTCCAGAGAAAGAACTCCTGACAAACTCCACAGGAGAATATCCCTGGGCCACACACACATCTCTCTCTCCAACCCTGATCCACCCCCACTCCCATCTTCAGCTGATGGTAATATAATCCCTGCTCTTTTCTTTCCTTCCTTGCTTCTTCTCTTTTTCTCCATTGTTCCTTCTCTCTGTCTCCCCCCATCTCTCTCTCCCTCTGTTTTGTTCAACTTTATCCTTTAATAAATAGTTTTGTGGTGATATTTGGTCTTGCTTGCACCTTAATTTAACAGCACGGAAATCTATTGGAATAGATCTTGCTTCTCTGGACAGAGATATTGTTAATCTCTGTTCTCTGGACCTTGACACTTGTCTCCTTCAAGAACATTTTATAAAACTTCATCAAATCTGAGATTTTCTACCAACATATGTCTGGCATGTTGACAACCAATAGAACACAATAAAATCCATATTTCACTTCAGTCAAAACTCAGACATTGCATGATAAGATTTAAAAATACTTCCTTTGCTAATTAGATAACAAAATGATGGTTCAAGCTGTAATGACTCCTGAAAGGAAGATTAACTGATTCTATAAATATTCTTCAAGTGCTGTGCAAAAGTATCTGCAATCTTGCTTAAGGGCTTACAAACCTATTTTTTCAAGTAACCTATGCTTAATTCCAAAGAAGAGAAGGTGACATCAGAGACATCCTTCCTGATAGGTGACAGTATAAAGAATTGCATAAGGACAAGACAGCGAAGAATGATTTTTCAGTTGAAAAGGAAAAGCTCTTTTTTGGACAGTATTGAGAGACAGAATTAGAAAGAATTTGTGGGTACCTTTCCTCTTGTCTGTCACTAAAGAGTATTTGATATTACAACATGCTAGCAGACTTTCCAATTCAAACCATAGATACATGTAACCTGTCTTCTGATAACCAGAGGGCAAAAATACATGATCATTTCCAAGATTCTCTCTCTGTAACCAGTAATTTTTAGTTCAGGGATTTCCTGAGCCAGAAGAAATCCTTTTTTGTAGTGGAAAGGTGTTTGTTCTTCCTCATATATGAACTACAATAAATTTCAGGGGAGTGGTAGCTGTATACATTCTTCCCACCACATACAGAGAGAGAAGGACTTTAATAAACAGTTCTCACACTCTGAAAAATGTACTCTTGTGCCAGAAAGATAATTCTCAGAGTGCCTCACAGGTTAACTGCATCCAGAAAGACTCAAAATTAATTTTCACAGAAGTGTCTCCCTTGCAGAGACACTGAGCTGAAGTGAGGGCAGGCTGGGAAGTAGGTGACACAGTTTGGAAAGTAACCACAGGCAGAAATAATCCTCCACTCAGCCAGCCTGCAGCATTTCAAGTCTTAATAATGTGACTGACTGGCAGCTGCTCAAGTCTTTGTGTGAAGCTGGTGGCAGAATTCAGGGATGATAGCTCTACACAAATACTTCCAGGCACATGGATGTCCTCAGCCAGTAAAACATTAGAATACAGTAGGAAATACTCCACTGGATCAGGATGTTCAACACCAGTTTTGATGTACATGGATATCTGCACACTAAAACTTCTAAAGGAAATCAATCCTCACTTTCTGCCCTTACACATCGAGTGATACTCTGTGTTTCAGTAAGGACCCTCCTCCTTTTGTCCTTGTACTGTCTTTCAGAAAGCAGTCACCATTTGCAGTGTCTGTGATGAGCTGCCATATCCTTTCAGACCAAATATGCCAAACTCTGTAAGATTTTATCCACTCTAATATTTTGTAGCAGCTTCTACAACAGTGCTATCTCTCCATCTCAATGTATGTCTTACACAGGGACATATATTTGTAAAATACATTCACACTAAACAGACTCTACAGAGCTCAGAGGTCTAAATTCAGGGTCACACACTGATGAGTCAATGTGACTTTCTGCTCCTTCAAAAAACTGCAAGCTGACAGTACTGACAACTATGCCCTGACATATGCTTTAATGTGTGGGTTATCTGTATTCTTAGATAGATTTATAAATATCACAGAGTCTTTCTGGAAAGGGACATATGACAGTACAGCTCACAACAGAATTGTTGCCAAGGAACAGACCTGCTCAGAGGAAAATTTAGATCACTTTGAATTTCACAAGGTGTTCTACCAAACTAAACTACAGGATATACTTCCTCCATACTCAAACAGTATGCTTAGCTTTTATCTAATAAGAATTTCCTAGATTTCTTACACATAGTCTTGGAATTATTCAACCCATTTGAAGCAAAACTATACAGACAAGAAGAAATACAATAATAAACTAATGAGGATTTAATTCCTTGAAAATAGCAAATTAATTTTAAATCATGATAAAGTGATTGTGATTAGTGTAAAAGGCATACAATTATATTATAACCAATGTGATGCATATAATGTATACACATCTCTGAACTACAGTCCTTCCATACAGTCATATCATAGAATCAATCAACCAGGTTGGAAGAGATCTCTAAGATCATCCAGTCCAATCTATCAGTGAATGGAGACAAGTCTACTCTCAGTATGTCAGGACAAACCTCTCCTCACCCACTTGGCTTCCCAGGTTCCTCTGTACAACACGTATGAGGCTCTGGATGTGGAAGGTCAGTCAATGGATGATGTGGATGACACTAGAGGTGTTGCCAAGGTTAGAAAGGCTTACCCTCCACATCATGACCTCACAGAAGAAAAGAAGGGACATAGTTGACAGCAGCTTCCTTCTGAGGGCAAAAGAGGGTCCAAAATATTGGCAGACGCTCGTTTTAGGGATGTCTGCTGTCTCCTTGGGGCCTGGGTTAAGGACATTACTAAGAAACTCCTTCGATTGGTATGTTGTTCCAAGTGGGTGGAGAAGAAGCTGCAACTTGTACTACAAGAGCAATCAAAGGAGACTTCCGGGCTTTAGGATGGTTAGTGAGAGAATCTGGGGTAGTGGTGATTTTTTACTCTCCTTCCAGTTGCCGGCAGTAACATTGGAAGAAACAGACAGATCCAGTCTATTAATACACATTTCCATGGCTGGTGTCGCTGATGCAGTTCTGGGGGTTTTGATAATGAGGTGGCCTACACAGCACCAGGGTTGCTGGCATCAGATAGGATTCACCTTTCTCAAAGGGAGCAGAGAGTCTTTGTTACATAAAGAGCTGCTGAACTCCATAGGTGTAAGGCCTAAGTACTTCCCCTAAGACAGATTCCAAAGAAGACATGTTAATGTCTTCATTAGCTTGCTGATTCTACCTCACCAATAAAATATTGCATTTCATTACTGATATAACATTTAATCAAAATATTTTTTTATTGTTTTCTTTGAACAGTAATTTTCACAGCAGGAATTTAATTACTACGTGAATCTGCGTGTTCAAGCACTTTAAAAAGAGCTAATCATTCAAGCAAGCCCACATAGCAGTGGAGGATATTTCTCCACTGACATCCAAAAAAGAAAAAAATTCATCAGAAAGTTCTCTTTGATCCTGAGTGTAGGAGGACATCTTTGTCTCACTGTGCCATCATATGACATATACTGAATAGATTGGGTGAAATTTAACGAGGCTAAATGACACAATGCTCAAAATATTTAAGGGAACAAGAAAACTGCTAAAAAAAGAGTTGGGCATAAGGGTTTTAACCTTAAGAAACAGTCTTCAATACTTTAGCTAATTTAGTAATTTAAAGTTGATTTCATCTAATTGCAACCACATAAAACCCAGGCAACTCATTTAAGTTAGATTAGTAGGCTTTTTCTAAATCAAGGAGGTAAATAACCTCCAAGCTGCAATTTTCTATGTTCCAAACTAGCACCTAGGAAGGACTGGATCTATCACTACTGAAAGTGTATAACCCTCTGGGCAGAAATTTAATGGTAAATTTAGCCTAGACACTTCATGCATAGACAACTAAAGACAGGAGAGATGAATCTAATCCTCAGAATGGCAAAGTTGAAACACTTTCATCTTCTTTGCTTAAAATGAGTTATACTTCTATGCATAAATGATCAAAGAAACAGGTGTTGATGTTGGACCCCATCAGAAGACCATTCTATTTGTAGAACAGCAGAGATTTTTTCCAAATATTTTAACATAATGTTCTTTGAATCTGGCCTGCAATCTTTGAAAGTGTAAAATGAAATGGCCTTTCAATGGAAAAGTCATGCTTCATCCTTTGATCATAATACGTGCTCTTATGCTCAAATTAAATTGATATTGATTTGCTTTGGGAAAAGCCTGGAACTAATCAGCATGGATCTGCTGCATAACAGCTTTAAAATCTACAGAAACCATTCAGGCATGAGATTCTTGCACATTTACTATTGGAAGCAACCTTACCTAGCATATGTAAAATAATGATGTAACTGTATCAAGATTCTTCCCAAAGGCTTCCATTATTCTAAAGAAACCTTAATTATTCAGAGTCACAGAATCTTAGGGGCTGGAAAGGACCTTGAGAGATTAACCAGTCCAACCCCTCTGCAGAGCAGGATCACACAGGGACACATGCAGGTGGGTCCTGAATATCTCCACAGAGGGAGACTCCACAACTCCCTTGGGCAGCCTGTTCCAGTGTTCTGTGATAGTCACAGTGAAAACATTTTTCATGTTTACATACAGCTTCCTATGCCTCAACTTCTACCCCCTATTCATTGCCCCCTGTTCTGCTACTGGATATCACCAAGAAGAGCCTGGCTCCATCCTCTTGGTGCACACCCTTTACATATTTATAAACATTAATGAGGTCACCCTTCAGTTTCCTCTTCTCCAAGTTAAAGAGACCCAGCTCTCTCAGTCTCTCCTTGTTAGGAAGATGTTCCACTCCCTTAATCATTTTTTGTGGCTCTATGCTGGACTCTCTCAAGCAGTTCTCTGTCCTTAAACTAAGGGGCCCAGAACTTGACACTATTCATGATATGGTCTTACCAGGGCAGAATAAAGGGAGAGGAGAACCTCTCTTGACCTACTAACCACACTTCTTCTAATACACCCCAAAATGGTGCTGGCCTTCTTGGTCACAAAAGCAAATTTCCATCTCATGGTAAATTATTGACTATGTCACTTAATCTTTTACCACTGCAAAGTGTTTGAATACTTTTTGCACAAAGAGGAGACACATTTTAAGTGTGTAGCTTGTACTGGATGCCCTAGATTCTTGCAATCAGCACCATGGCAAACATAAGCATGATTAAAAACTGATTGAGCTCCCTTCTCCATATAAACACAGTAGACATGAGAAGAAAACCAATGGGCCAGGTTTTGCAAATACGCCTGTTCCTAAGTTGAGAAAAGTGGAGAAACAATTTCCTTTAGCACTTCTCCATCTAACAAACAATATATCCAATTGAATAAATACTAGAAACAAGTCAACATATGCTTTCTTTTGAAATACAGTAAGTCAGGGAAAGACTACATGGAAAGATAAAAGGCTAAGAACATCCCAATTAAATAAAATGGCACTGACACTATGTTTCTTTGCTTGTTCATCAGGTCATTCTTAAGAATTTCAATTTCCATAGACTTAATGCAGGACAATATAAAAGTTTGATGAACACAATGATTTTTGCATAATTGAGTCTCCTCTTAAGCTTGGAGGAAGTGCCCACAGCTGACAGACAATGACAATAGCATATAAAAAGTAATTATATAGATCCTATAAACTGGAGTCTAAAACTTTACCTTGGCTATAACAGGGAAGGGTCTTAACAATCCTTAGTGGCCTTTGCTCTTCACCATCACAGGGCTTCAGAATTACGCAAGGAAAGTGAATTTCCTCCTCAGTGAAATTGAAACACACATTTGCATATAATGATTTTATGGAAGTCTTTCAGACAGGCAAATCCACTGAGCTGAGAATAACTGCTTCACACAACAAAGGGAACGAGCATTAAGAGAAACAAGGTGCTGTTTTGTACAGAAGATTTTAGCAGAGCATTCGCAGACTCTCATGATTCACGAATAACCAGCACTTCAGGAAATCAATCACACTTTCTTGACACCACAAAACAAGTATGACAAAATCCGGTATCAAGAGTACTCTGTATAACTGTTACTTTCACTGTAAATCTAGGTTAAAAAATACACTTGCAAGTAAAATGGTTAATGAAATCAACGAAAAATCACTCTAACTCATGAAAATGTAATACTTTCTATTTCTATATTTAAGCTGCAAATCTACAGGCAGTATTTGATGATTATTGCATGTCAGATGTGCCAGGAATGGAAATGAGATACTATTTTACTATTTGTTTCAAAGACTTTGGATAAAATTGTTAACTGCACTGTAATTTTAAGGATATTTAGTATAAATGTGAATGTTGCAATGTTTTCATGACTATAAAGATTTCAATCTTATTTTCAAAGCAATTAGCAAATGAAGACCTGATTATGTCAAGAACATGACAAAATCCAAGGATATGTAGACAAATTGCTCTCAGATGAAGGTGAATCACTTATGGGAAGGAAATACTTCAGTGTTCAGTATAACCATTTTCCTTTACTTCATTCAGTAATCTTTTCCTCTCTGTCTCACACCCATCATAGACAACTGATAAAGAATAAAGCGTAGGAACATATGCATCTGTACTTAGGCTGTGCATTCTGAAAATGGAAATCACAATCATAACACAGGAATTGCTTTTATATATATTTGTATATTTTGCAAATATGCAAACTCAACAAGTTGATAAGCACAGTCAAGATTGTCTCTGGCCACCTTCACAAGCTTTTATCAAGTAATATTTTATTCTATAATGCATAAACATACACACACACGAATAAAAGCATATTTGTGCTCTTACTTGTGTGGAAAAGAAAGACCGGAAAAGAAAAAGAAATCTTAAGCTTCAATTATCCTCACATGCTTTCTTGAAAATCACCAAATTTAGCACTAATTTAGTTTTGGATGCAGAAGCAGGTGATAGCATGGAATATCTATAGCCTCATTGTTTATGACTGCTGCCCAGCCAACCTTTAAAGCTGCTAATTGGGGAAATTTGGCAGCTGAAGGACACAGACGTCTAGGCTTAGATTTTGCTCACTCAGCATTATCATTACTCACTCTTTCCCGATGTTGCTCTTGTTTGATTGTGTTTTATTTTGAACTTCAGTCAACCTTTTTCTTCCAAAGCCATCCCTCTTGGTCCAGTCTAAGCTGACAATAGCTGGTAATTCCATTACTTTTTAGTCTAATTCTTTACTCCTTTCCTCCACACAAGACATGTTTTCATGGAAAATATGTCTATTATATTTTTCATATCCTATATACATGTCATATATATAACTCTGTAATCAAAAAGCAGAAGTAAAATACACAAATTATTATTCTAAAAAGGAGAAGAACCATAAACTCAATAATCCATCTCCTTTAAATTGTTGACCCAAAATAAAACATCGTGAACAGGCTGCCCAGAGAGGTTGTGGAATCTCCATCTCTGGAGACTTTCAAAACACACCTGGGTGTGCTCCTGTGCAGCCTGCCCTAAGTGATCCTGCTTTGGCAGGGTGGTTGGACTGGATGATTTCTGTGGGCTCCTTCTAGCCCCTAACATTCTGTGATGAGATTACATAGAATCAAGTCAATGTGAGAAAAGCAGAAAGCAGCAGCAATCATTCAAATCACCTGAAATGTAGTGTTATCCCCAGACCAGAAAAACAGAGGAAAAAAGAATGAGTGCAAAGTGATCTTTACATTAATGGATTTATTAAAATGAACATTAAAATTTTAGTATGAACTTTCTTTTTTTTTTTTAATTATTTAGGTCATCAGTGGAGTGTAAGCATCAAGACAGGCAAATGAATTAGCTACCAACCTCGCTAACAAAAATAATAATTCTTTTGAAATTAAGAAATAACAGAATGAGACTGTAAAGCACAACACAACTATGATCACCTACAAGAGAAAAAAACCAAAAGGAACATTATTCTTGATATTACCGCTTCAAAGTCTTTTCAGCTTAATAAATTAAGAGAAAATAGCTGGAGAGAAAGACATTGTCAGATGTTTCAGAGGCTCTGGCTGTGGTTTTGTGAAGGTTAGAATGCATCAGTTTCATAATTTGTACTTGTATTTAACTTCAGTTGAAATTAGTGGACAAATTCAAAAAAGTAGATTAAATAAATGTGAACTTCATCTCGCTTGCACTTGTGCCTAGTCTGGAAAAATAAATTATGATGAATTTTATTTAATGTGTTCATTAATAATCTGCAATAAACAACACACATTCACAGGTAACCAAGCACATGGACTGAATGCACTTCAAAATACATTATAAACTATAAATACACAATTCACAAGAGAAAATGGTAGAACTCTGTGCAAGGTCTCCTGAGTGAAGACCAAAATGAACTTGAGTTAACACGCAATCTGGTCACATAAAAAAGTAATCTGGGGCTATGAACGTTATATGACACTCTAAGTAGTTCCTTCCTACAGAAATCTAGTTCAGATGTACAAAGAATATTAAGTTAAAACCTAGGTACTGTCAGCAGGAGTGAAAAGATGAAAAATCTGTTCAGATCCTTGAAAGGATTTGTTTTAGGGAGAAAACTAAAAACCCAAAACCCCATAAATATTCACAGCTCATCTAAGTATTACTCAGTAGGGAGAACATGATAATTATCTACAAATACCTACAAAGTGTTAATGTCAGAGAGGAAGATATGGCAGATGGGGACACAACTAGAAATAATTCAGTGGAAATGAAGACTCAGATGAGTATCCAACTTCCCTAGGCCTAAACAGACTTTATCAACAGCAACAGACTCCTGAATAAACTGTGCTAAGCAATATCATACACATTGAGTACTGTGTCAAGTTCTGGGCTCCTCAATTCAAGAGAGATGTTGAGGTGCTGGAAGGTGTGCAGAGAAGGGCAACAAAGCTGGTTAGGGGCCTGGAACATAAACCCTATGAGGAGAGACTGAGGGAGCTGGGGTTGTTTAGCCTGGAGAAGAGGAGGCTCAGGGGCGATCTCATTGCTGTCTACAACTACCTGAAGGGAGGCTGCAGCCAGGTGGGGGTTGGCCTTTTCTCCCAGGCAACCAGCAACAGAACAAGGGGACACAGTCTCAAGTTGTGCTGGGGGAAGTATAGGCTGGATGTTAGAAGGAAGTTCTTCCCAGAGAGAGTGATTTCCCATTGGAATGGGCTGCCCAGGGAGGCGGTGGATGCACTGTTCCTGGAGGTGTTCAAGAAAAGCCTGGATGAGGCACTTAGTGCCATGGTCTAGTTGACTGGATAGGGCTGAGGGATAGGTTGGACTGGATGATCTTGGAGATCTCTTCCAACCTGGTTGATTCTATGAAATGATGATCACAGTTAAGCTTCACTATCAAAACAAACCCTTTCACAGGCAAACTTTTGGCAGTTGTATATTCAGACTTCATGAGAGAAAGGATCACCTTACTAAAGAGCAGCGATCTCCAAAGTAAAACGAGGCTGCAGCTTACAGTGGTTTAGAATCAAAGAAACAGTGCAGTTTTGAAGGACATGCCCTAGTTGTCCCTGCTTCACTTTACAATGTGGTTTTGGTCTGCATGAAAAAGACACCGAAAATTAAAGCAGTAGCTGTTCTCAGGATGTACACTAATGTCAAGACAAACTCCTAGAGGCACTTTCAGTATCCAGATCACATACAACGGAAGCATTCGGTCTCAGGAACAAAATCAGTCCAAGTGAAAACCTCAAAATGCCTTGACTGCAGATGTGAGAGCCTCAGTATGAATTACATCAATCCACTGATCCTTTTCTGTCACACTGTTCAACTGGATGCGCAGGAATACCTATTGGGTCACCAGTGACAGGGGCAAGACAGAAAAACTATTACCTAATTAATTAATTAGAAAAACCAATTACCCTATCAAACCTATGATTGTGAAGTTAAAAATGTACTTTCTAAAATTCTAACCAGCAACTGACATTTTATAACAATAAATTTATTACTGAGTAAAATGTTACAGCTGTACTAGAAATGTTCCGGACTGAAATGTAAAATGAAAACAATGACATCTTTAATTAGAGTGGGAAGGCCCATAAAATTAAGAAATTCACTTATATAGCAACACTGCAGATGAACCTTGAGTTAAATTAGTCAGAACACATTTAAGATTTCTAATTACAAAACTCTTTAATCCCAGAAGCTTCCCACATTAAGATATTGGCTTCAAATGTTTCAAAACTGTAGCATGCTAAATTCCAATTACTTCATAAAAAGTAGGCAGTGTGCATACAAAAGATTCTTGCAACAATAGACTGCATTATGGGGTGTCTCAAAGCTCATTATAAAGCAGATACTAGAGTGGACTGTGTCTGATAACTCACCACAATTTTTCTTCATTTAATCTTACTTAGAAATTGATCTTGGTTTGTAAGCAAATTTAGAGAATCATAATGTACTTCTAATAATCCCCACGGGAAAGATGAATAATGTTCAGTCTACGTGTTCCACAGAAAGCATTCCCCATTGTACAAACGTGGAAGAGTAATGAAAACTCCTCTCCTCTTCTCAGAAGTCAATTAATTACTTTCTATAAAAACAAACAGGAGCTTTTTTTACACCACCAATAATCCAAACTCATGTAGCTGGAAATACGTGAATTTGAGCAAAGGGATGTAAGTCTCCTTTAAAGTCTACATTTCATTCATGTCTATCTAAATCATAGAACAGTGTACATCAAAAAAAATGCACATTAAAAGACCCAAGATATTCCTGTGTCCTGTTAACAATGAAGCACACTTTCTTATTAATCAAGAGGAAATGTTGCCAAGCAAACATGAGCCCTTTGTATCTCTAATTTTTGCCAAACCAGGAGAGGCTATTTTTCTGTTTGAAACATCTTTAAAGGTATTACCTGCACTGTTAAGTTTCAGTGAGGCATACAGACTCCAAGCTGCCTTAAGATAAGCTTGTTGAGATCTCACCTAATATAGCCACAGAAGCACAATACTGCTATTGGGTCAGCCCAAGGAGCCATGAGGACTACCGTTCTGACTCAAATCATAGCAGTTGTCAACACCTATGAAAAACTACCAGACCGCTACAAGTGCCATGATGGCCTTCCAACTTTCCTTGCTTGCAATTAGTTGTGACTCTAGGTCTTCTGAGGCTCTCTGCTGAGCCCCATGTCGTGTGATGCTCTCTCCAGTGTGTTATGGCTGCTTGAACTAATGGATGTATACGTGGAGTAGGTCACTATTTGCCTCTCCATTTCTTGCAAGCATACTTTCGATCTTCTTTCTTTGCTCTATTTTTTCAAAGCTATGCAGTGGGTGATGAGTTCCTCTAAAGTTCAGTGGACTGAAAAAAAGCTTTTGTTGCAGGCCTCAGGCAGTACTTAACAACAGCTTACTTAACTGTAGCTCCTTTTTCCATGGTCTGCCATCCTGGCTGTAAGAACAAGGCAATGATAAAACTCTCCTCTGACTCAGCACCAAGAGGCTCTTTTGCCCTTCTACATATCCTTGACTTTATTTAAACAAACTAATTCACTAGAAAATTGGTGTACAATGGATTTGAAAATATTTTTCATAAGAATGCAACTGGTTCTGCTTAGCCTGTAAACATCTGGAAACCTTCACCCCCAAAAAAGTAGCAGTTTGGATAATGGGCCATTTCTGTGAAGGTCACAAGTGGTACTTCTGATGTCACCTTAGCCCAATCTGACGGAATTTAAAACAGAAGGTACCACCAAAACCTAGGATTTGGCTGACTGCATTTCTGCCCTGTTAGCCCTGTGCTGACACCAACAGCTGACAGCTTGCTGCAGCAGATATGGATTATACACGGAACACTGTTTGAACCTTTTTAATGAACTCTCACTGGCTCAAAGGCCTGAAAAAGGATTTGGGTCAAAGGTGAGATGGGACAGCAGAAGGCAGCGCAAGCTGGTGAGCAGGCAGTATGCTGTGGGATGGGTAGGATGCCTGGGTTTAAGGAGTACAGATAGTGGGAAGGTAAGAAAGGGCTGCAGCAGTTAAGGGTGTGATAAAAGACAGGCCTCTTTCAGGGCATTTAGGGAAAAGGCAGCAATGGCTGTTTATCCAGACTAATCTGTGGGGATTTCAAATGCAACAACCACCAGATCCTAAAGACTACAACCAATATGCCTGGGCATAATCCCATGGAGTAAATGAGAGTCTTACTTATAGGAAAAGTCTTAAAAGCAAAACGTCCATACAAGACAAAACAAAGGAATGGGATAGGAGGTGTGGCAAGGGCAGATCAGTGTAAGTGAAGTTTTGACAGGCTAAGCCCACAGTGAAACATGCGAGCAACAGACAAAGATGGATATCTGGATTTCCCACACCAGATGTGTCACAGCAAACACAAGAAAACCATAATTCCTGTAACAGCACTGGCCTATAAGGGTATCATTTTCTATTGGCCTAAAATAATGAGAGAAAATGTAAGTTACATTCTTATTTTGGAAGGTCATCCCAAGAAATTGGCAATATGCTTAGGAAATGCTTGTATCAGGATATAAGAGCATTATCCATAACATTGTTATTACTGCTGAAGACACATTAGGAGACAGACTTGGAACATTTGAAAAAGAATTAATTAAAACTAATGTAGATGGGAAAATAAACTCCATTTGCATGCTGCTGAGGAAACCACCAGTGCAGTTAAAGATCTGCTTTTTGCTGGTGTTCTTGGAAAGGAAGAGGCAAAAAATAGGTGTCACAGACGGCTCTCACAGAAATTTTTACAAATTACAGCACTTCCTACTGTTTGGTTTGGTCCACTGTTTGGTTTTTAATCACACAGATTTGCTGTTTGAAAGTGCAGAATCACCTCTATCTAGTTTTCCTGTTGTTTTTGGTTTTTTTCTCCTTTGACTTCTGTTGAGGAGGAAGAAATAAGAGTTTTTAGGAAGCAGTTGAGGTTCCATACTACTTTCTGGTTTTCAGAAGCACAAATTAAAAATAGTCATCTATGGCAATTTGGTCACAGCTCCAAACAAATGCATGTATAAAGTAATTCTGGGACCTTTAAATAGACACTAAATATAGATGGGATTCTTAAACATGTATTTATTTCTCACTTACCACTTTCTTGAAAAAAATCTTTTACTACTTTTTGCAAAGCACTGTTTGGAGTTTACACTTCATTATAATACTGGTGTTACGTGGCCTGTTCAATGATGATGTCTGTTGTTAGGGAAAGCAATTAAAACCATGCAATTTTGTGTTAATTGCAACAATTGAATTTTTTCTCTGAAACAAACCCGAGGTCCTTGGAAATATGAAATGAGAAAACAGTGACAAGCCATTATGCTATTTTGGGCTTAATAGTGCTCACTCACCTGGACTGCAGAACATTCACTTTCATTTAATGTAACACAGGGAAGCTAAGCCTGTTTTTCTACACTTCCACTAGCTGCTCTTAATGCCTTTTTATCTTTCCATATATGTCATCCTAAACCACAGAACTTTTTATTCTATGAAAAGGTCATTAAAGCTAATGCATTTCACAAGAAGACTTCATTCAAAAGAATTTGTGTTTCCATATGCACAAAACATTTCACCATAAACAGAGAAAAAAAAAAGAAAAGAAACCTCTGATGGTTGTACTTAGAGAACTGTCAAAAAAAAGGAAAAAGCATGACATACCTGACTCATATGTTGACGTCAAGGGAACTTGAGTCCTATACTACCACTATCAGGATGCAATTTTTAACTCACTGAAAAACGGAATGGAAACTCTGCACTGTCTTACAGATTGCAGCTTGCGGAGTGCTGCTCTGTAAGTCTGTGTAGATATAAGTGGAGAGACCTTTATACTCTCAGAACAGTCTTTGTCCCTTCTGCAAAAGATACATTTGCAAACAATCATTTTGATTCCGAATGGATGTTCCTTTCTAGGCACGAACAATCAGACCAGAGAAACTTACTCACTGTGTTCACTGGGGAACATATCTTTGCAAAATTAACCTCATCTCCTGTAAACAATAGTCTTCGTGTGTGTACAAAGGCAGGCTTTATTATTCAGCTATTTGCCATTCATTCCCATGCATTAAAAGTTTTTCTTCTGTCCCAGGGGCAAGAATGTAACATCATTCAGGTAGCCAATGGACACAATGCAACAAATGGCAAAAATCAAGGAAGAACTCATGAAAAACAAAAGGCTAAAAATTCGTTGGCAAATGCTCGAAAATAATGAAAGCTCTGAGAACAGAAGAAAGATGTTACAGTCTCCTCAATATGTTTACAACTAGCAATTTCACAAGCTCCCCATGAGTCTGCTGGGGAGGAAATGGCAGTGTATGAGCAACCATAAAATGTTATAGGGTAGCCAGACTGAAATAGATACCATGACCTCAGTGATAGCAGACAGAATTTCTGCACTCTGTTGTTTTTGTTATCTGAGCTATCCCAGCTATTAAATGTGCCATTCCTTCAGAAAAAGCAGTTGACATTTAGCTGCAGAGGTCTGTGACTAGGAACAAGCTATAAACTAGATAAGAATGTAAGAACAACTGTACTGTTTCAGACCAAAAGACCACCTAGCTCAGTACTGTGGCCTTGAAAGCAGATGTAATGCTTCAACACAGAGCCCAGTATGCGAGGGATGGTACTCTGGAGACAAATGGGATTAAATGAAGGACTCACTGAAGTCTGTGAAAATTCTATGCTAATTATGGTAGAGAAACGTTTCAGAGAATGCCAAACAGAACATATTGGTAATCATGCTTTGTTCTCACTGAAAGTTTAATGAAAGAGGGACCATAAAATTGCATATCAAATAGCTTCCTAAGAGATGTGAGGTTTTGTGGTAAACACATACAGAAATAAAACTCCTGAGTTTAAACTCCACAAATAAAGTCCCTGAGTTTTTAGCATCACCTTTTATATACTGGTATGTGGTAATAAGGTCTCCCTTAACCTCCTTTTAATTTCCACCTTTGAGAAAGTTTGCATTCAGAGATAGCCCAGTGAAATGGAGATTTCTGAGTTACAAATAATGGAACTGTTTTCATCTCACTACAAAATTTCTGGGTTTACAATACTTGGTCCATATTAAAATTAGTGTTTGAGAGTTTAGACAGAAAAAGGAAAAGACTCAGTCACTAATTTGAAAGGCATTTTCATATTGTTTTGTTGCATAAAAGACAAGAATAGAGTCACCTCCTTAGAAAAAAAATCACCAATGTATTTACAGAATTATTAATTTCTCAGGCTTTTGCAGTCTTGAAAGTTGGAATTGTGACCATCAGAAAGGCCAAGTTAAAAAATAAAACTACCTAAACTCATTTTCTTTAATACTTATGTTCATAGAATCATGGAATAACAGGTTGGAAGCACCCCCAAAGATTATCTGGTCCAACCTTTCTAGGTGCTAAGGTAGTTTAAATAATATAGCCCAGCATCCTGTCGAGCAGTCTTGAAACTGACCAGTGTAGTGGAATCCACTACTTCTTAGGAGATTATTACAATGTCTTACTGTTCTCATGGTGATTTTTTTTCTTCTGAAAGTAACTTGTATCCATTACTCCATGTCCTTTCTGTGTTACTCCTCATAAATAGGAAGCCTCCATTGTCCTGGTAGCCACCTGTTATGTACTGGTATGTGGTAAGAAGGTCTCTCCCAAGCCTTTTTTTCTCAAGGTCGAAATTACCCAATTCTCTCAGCCTTTGACAGAAATATTCTGGTTGGAAAGGACCCCCAGGATCATCAAGCCCAACCATTATCCCTACTCTACAGAGTTCACCCCTAAACCAAATCCTCAAACACCACATCCAAATGACCTTTAAACACATCCAGGTTTGGTGACTCAAACTGGGCAGCCCATTCCAATGCCTGACCACTTTTTCCATGAATAAATGCTTCCTAATGTCCAGTCTAAACTTTCTCATTTACAGCTTGAGTCCATCCCCTCTTGTTCTATCACTATTTACCTGTGAGAAGAGACCAGCAGCAACCTCTCCTCAATATCCTTTCAGATAGCTGTAGGCACCTATGAGGTCTCCTCTCAGCCTCCTCATCTTCAAACTAACCATCCCCAGCTCCCTCAATCACTCTTCCTAAGATTTATTTCCCAGACTCTTCACCAGCTTTGTTGTCCTCCTCTGCACTTGCTCCAGCACCTCCACACCGTTCTTGTAATGAGGCGCTCAAAATCTCATATGACAGGGTCCTCATATGACAGGTCTTCTAGTCCTCTGATCACTGCTGTGGCCCTTCTCTGGACACTTTCCAGCCTGTCCATATAATTTTTGTACTGCAGAAATCAAAACTCAGTTCTTCTTTAAAAAAAAAAAAAAAAAAGGAGCTCCACTAACATATTTTGAACTTAGCTTTTTAAATAAAGACCTTTTAATCACAAAGCACATGAATTATTGAAACAAAAAAGAGGCAAAATTACACGTTCAGTGACTACTCTTACCTCTAGTCATAGCAGTAGTCTATAAAGCTATAAACTCATGTATCTGTGTGGTGGAGGGCGGCCCGTACAGAGGCCTCCCTATGCCTCTACATGCCTGGACATGTTTTCCTGCCAGGACCCCGGTAGTGAATAGGATTGTGTAACACACACACACAGCCCCTGTATCCCTGGGGTCTGCCCATGCGATCCCCATATTTGGGAGAGTCCAGGCAAACAGCTCCTGCCTATTAAAGTTTGGCTTACTGCCAACCTGATTGGTCACTTTGGATGGCCAAAGGGCCATGAATCCCGGCCCACAGTCTATAAAGTGGGGTGCAGAGGTGCACCACTTGTTCAGATTCAGCTCTTTGACCCACCTGCTCGGATCACCTATAGTTCTGACCTGCACCCGAAGCACTCAGCCGCTCATACCCACATGCTCAGAAGCCAAAGCACTGCTCCGATGCTCACTGAGGCTTAGACCTCTTCCTTTGATTCAATTCGCAGTTAACCTGTCTGTGTACCTTAGAAGCAGAGCACATTCAAGTCTGCACCTGATACATATATGGGGAGCCGATAGCCCCCTAAGCCTAGAGCCAGCTGTGCATACTGGCCAGCTACCTTGCATTTATCTATGGAGCTCAGACTCCCAGCTTTGCCTGGCAAGAAAGCCAGGACACAGACCTTCTAGACTGTCTGCACCCACAAACACAGCCTGCTAGCTGTGAAAGACCGTGCCAGAAACTGCACGGACATCCTTCTCCTGTTCCTGGAATCCTGCCAGATTATATCTCTAATTGTTTTCATAAACTTGCACAAAAGAACAGTGGTTGGGGGTGGCAAGAATGTGTCAATATTAATTTTAATAAATTATATTTTTATATAAAATTAATACCGCCTCAAATTAATTTCTCACCTCCGCCAAACAGGGAGGCATAGGGAAACCCCCTCTGTAACAATATGCAGATTGGTGACACACGAGTTTGCTGCATCTAGCCCTTCACAAAAAGAAATGTGTGTGCATACACACATACATGGAAAATCTAAGGGGTGATTTCAGTTTGTTCTGATGATTCAGAGTTTTTTGATACTATTGCTTGAACCTAACTATAATTGTGTGTGGGATGTGAACCTGACTATTAACTCATTTTCTAAGGTTAATAGGTGCTAATACTCATTTCAGTAACTCCAGGAAAAAACAGTTTTCTAGAGAATCAAAGTCATGCCAATTTAGGGCTTGCAAGCATCAGCTAAATGTATAGAAATTTGAACATCTGAAGCAGTTTGGTAGGTGCAAATCCTTCGATTTGTAATTCAATATAACTAAGGCAGATCCAGTTACTAAAGAATACATTGCTTACGTGCCTTAATAGTTGAAGAAACAGCTGCTACATGAATGTAATTTATTTTTTAAAACATATTTAATACTTCAGGGACTCAGGTGTCTTATAAACAAAAGCTGGATTAGACCTTCAGTATCGTCCATCCTTTAGGAAATCCATTCCATGAAAATAAAATATATAAAAAGAGAAATCCAGAGAGCTACTGAGCAATTACAGGTTGTGTTGATTTTAATGCCTCAGAGACATTCTATGTGCTTTTGGTTTTACAAGATAGTACAGTTGTATTACTTTGAGGAAATTCATGAAGACAGAGAGCTTTGCAACACAAAGAAGGAACTGTTCAGTTTTTCTATATATATATTTTCCAGTCTCTAAAAACTGATAGTCAGAAATGACAGTTTCACTTCAGAAAAATCAAAGGCTGAGCAAAGGTAGCTGAATGCAGGACTCTCTGCTCAAGTCAAAGGACCTGAGCTCAGCTTCCAAACTACTTAGATGTACAAACACATAGGTAGCTGATCATGTCTGAAATGTTTCCATTATCTATAAATCTTGGACTATTTTTGATTCAATTAATAGGAATTTTGCTCAAAAAGACACCTGAATAATGAAGCTGTTTTCTAAGTTCAAGCAATCAGTGTGTTGTGAGGTTATGACCCCTCCCCAGTATTGGAAAGGAAGTGCAACAACCAGTTACTGAAGATAGTCTGCACGACCAGCTCTATGAACCATTAAAGATAAAATGATAAACAAGAGATGTAAACAGACATCAGAAATAAATAAAACTATTTAACTCCCCTTCTGAACAAACTATCTACTTTAAAGTTTGAAGTGAGCAGTGATTTTAGTTGTCTTGCATGAAGTGCCCCACACATGGCTGAGTTTCAGACCACAAAGCTCAATTATTTTCTAATGAGCAGGCCACCTTCAGATCACAGAATTGTTTCAAAGCAATGGAGGAACACTTACTGGAGTAACAGGGAAATTTCTGTGTCATTTCACGTTATGTATTTGTCACTAAGATGATGATGAAGGCTTTAACCAGTATTACAGTAATTAGCTAAATGTCAAGAACTAAGTTGCTTACTCTAGGAAAATTATATCCCACTAAGAAATTATGCAGAGCCTTGTGTTCCTTGGTGTGGAGATTTTGCTGAAAAGACAAAAGGGACTTCAGAAATACATCACTTCCCATCTTCCTCCTCAGGGTTAATACTTTTGTCTGTAACAAAACTTCACATTTAGACAACAATCAGGTCTTCCTTCAGGATAATTATCATAGAATCAACGAGGTTGGAAGAGACCTCCAAGATCATCCAGTCCAACCTAGCACCCAGCCCTATCCAATCAACTAGACCATGGCACTAAGAGCCTCATCCAGGCTTTTCCTGAACATCTAATCTTAATCACTTGGATCTCTCCAAGTTTTCCCAGGTGGGAGTAATCCCAGTACATCCCAATTCAGTTTTGCTTATAGCACTTTTCCCTATTTTTGTTTTAGCCTAATCAAATAGATTACATGCTAGGGAAATGACAAAGACTCCTCTAACTTCATCCTTATATTATTTATGCCAAGCTTTCCCTTCTCCATTCAAAATAACTGTCCTCTCTCCTCCCCTCCCCTCTTTCCTCTTTTTAAAATATTAAAGCATAACCAAAATCAAATATGAGATATACCAAAACATGGAGTTTGCTTCACTAGAAAAAAACAGCCCTTTTCAATATGAAGTCTCTGAAGATGATTACTTACATAGAATGACTTTTACCCTAGTTTAAGCAATATATTTGAACAGAAGAGGCTGCTGTAAGTTTCTTTGAAGTATTGGCATTTTTTCCAAAATACTTTATGTCTCATATGAAAGGAAGTTTAAGTGCTGTTAAACATTTCATTTATGGACTTATTTATTACAGGAAATGCATTCTTCCTCAGGGAGCTAAACTATTCTGGAGCAGTTGAACAATGTTGCTGAACTTGTCAGCTTCAAACAGAAGGCCAAGTGCAATCCTCCAGCTTCCACCACCCATCTAACTGTTCACTCAAATATAGCACAGTGTAATGACTCACTGTTTAACACAGGATAATGACAACAGTTATGTGACAGAGCTTTTCAGATGCTGTTTAAAACCGCAGACTGACTTTTCTTCTTAGAAGTGTGTCTGTTGGAGGGAGTGCAGGAAGAATACAAGTAAAGAACTGCCATTAACACATATATTTTCTTCTTAAGTCTTGCAGAATTGATGCTGGCAGCTGTTTCTAAAAATCCCCTGACAGTGCATGCCAGAACACATAGCCAGATCTGCATAAAGGTTAGCATATCTACAGGATTACCCAGTGAGGCTGAGAAAGACACTCTTCTCCATAAGACTTTCTGTGGAAGCCTCTGATTGCAATCTAGGAACACCAAAGAACTACCAAGATGCTCTCCCTTGCAACATGAAAAAGCTTTGTGTCAAGGAGGCCTTTCCCTGCACTAAACATAATCCTCCCAGAACAATTATATTAAAGGAACACAGTAACTAATAGTTGAGGGAGAGGAAAGATATGTCCTTTAAGTGTATAACAGAAAGTATGCAGTATAAAATGGTGCATGCAGCTCTGCTACTTTTTTTTTTTTTAAATTCCTGTGCACCTTATCCAAAACTATTCATATCATAAGAGATAAGGGAGAGAGAAGGAAGAAATGGAAAGAAGCTTTTTCTTCAATCTTTTTCTCCAGCCTGCATCACAGTGGAATAAAGAAGGAGCTACACTAGCACTGTCACTTGGCGCATGAGTGTCAGAGTGCATTATCCAGGAGAATACATTACTTCTGCACACCAGAGGGTTCTTGGAAACATATCACCACTTTCTTCCAGAGGAGGGCAAGATCAAAAGAGAATGAAGACCTGCCCCATCAGCTGCCAAAACTGCAATTCATGACACATTGTGGCCCCAGACAAACACTCGGATTAGGATATTTCACCATTTGGACATTTGGAAGAGTGACATAAAAAAAAAGAAAAAAGACATTAGCAATGTAACAGAGATTGTAAAACAAAAATATTGACAAGTTGACAGAAGACGTTGCCCATAACTGAGATGACAATAAAATGTAAATATTTATTTTAAAGTAGTCAGACCAAAAAGCAGCTTGGTCACAGAAAGACATGCATATGCTGTACCATTGCAGTATAGTGCAGCAGCTGCCTGATGGCATTTCAGCAGCTGGAAAAACAGATGCTCAGGTAGCAACCACCTCTATAGATGAGAAGGGCAAGGCATTTTCCCCCCTTAATCCCACTCAGAGGCCTCTAGGATCACCTGTGCATATTAACTCAGCGAGGTGGCAATTCAAGCCTAGCAAGCATTTTCTGCTCATGCTTATGTGGTTGGACTGCATGAAAGCAAGTGAAGCCCTATGTTTATGTCCTTGGTGTATTATTGCTTATCTTCTGTGTGTCCCTATAGGTTTGTGTATTATATAACTAATTCAATTTAGTTTTTGTGTAATGTTTTCCATCTCCATCAAGAGTGACAAGAAAAACAGTCTGGTAGTTGATAGTGGAAACTTAACTTTTAATGTTTGTATGTCAGGAAGCCTCATTGAACAAAAGAAGAGAACAGAAGTTTAGGACTTCATTAAAAAAAAATTCTATGGAGGATCTCCATCCTCTACAGGATGCAGGAGAAACACAGTGATCAAGGATGAAGAAAAGGCTGAATGCCTTCTTTGCGCAGTCCTTAATAGTGAGACCAGTTGCTACCTGGGGCTTCCTAGACTAGGGAAAATTTTTAATTATATGCTTTTATATGCTTTTTTGAAATATAAATTAAATAGCATCACTATACACTATCAGTTTCTAAACAGCACTACTGTATCACTATTTGTTTCTAAGGACTTTTACCCATTTTCTTCCTTTGTAAAGAAACAACACTGTCAACCTCCCAAAACTCCTGTGTATACCATAGGCTTAATCACTTATTCACTTGTTGGACTGTGTTACTGTTGTTGTTATTATTTCTTTATTTTTGTTTGAATAAAGACTCCATGACAGTAATAAAACCAGAAAATCTCAGATCCAGCATGCAAGTTCTCCACTGACTGGTACAGTAAAAACAAAATACGAAGTGTTGGCAGCTACTCCAACTGCCCCAACCTATGGGCAAAATAGCATCATAGGATATCTTCTACCCTAGATAATCAAGGATGCAGGTTTTTTTCCATAAAGGACACAACTTCAATATTTTATTCTACTTTTACTCTAAAATTGTTGTTTTGTTTTGTTTTTCCCCAGGGGATTATTTCAGCAATAAATCTACTTACTGTTCTAAAGCAGGCTTTTTTTTGTGATCATAAATTCACCAAAATCTGGTAAACTTGCCTAATGAGAATGTGGGAAGAGTTCATGGAAGTTTTTTGTTTTGATCATTCAGTGTTCTCAGCCAAAAAGTGTCTTCCCCGGGAAATTCCCAACCAGCTCTACTACTAGCCAAACATCTGGAGTATTACTTGGAGGCATTTCTGTCTGGAACAACTCCTGAACCGTGAGAATCAGACCAGTGAGAGATGTCACATCCTGACTTTAAATCTAACCCCACAATCCAGCTGCATATCCTGTGGCCACAAATACCATGCAGAAATCAAAATCTTGAAACCCTTGCTGGTTTTTCCTGTGCATGTACTTATACCACCTGGAGAAGAAAATGAAAGTATCTAACTGTGAGACACTTGGACAAAGTAATGAGCTTCGCCATGGCTTCACTAAGGGCAAATCGTGCAAACCTGGTAACCTTCTATGACAAGGTCACAACATCAATAGACAAGGGCAGAGCAGCTGATGACATTTATCCAAACCTGAGCAAAGCCTTTGACACTGTCCCACATGACATCCTGATCTCCAAGTTAGTAAAATATGGGGTTTGACCACTCAGAAGAAGTGGCTTCACAGCCACACCTAAAGAGTGGCTGTCAATGCATCCATGTCCAAAGGGGAGGCCAGTGACAAGTGGAGTCCCTCAAGTATCAGTACTGGGACCTGTCTTGTCTAGCATCTTCATCAGTGACATGCACAGTGGCATTGAGTGCACCCTCACCAAGCTGTGTGGTGCAGCCATCCAAAGAGATCTTGACAGACTGGAAAGGTGGGCCCAAGTCAACCTCATGAGTTTCAACAAGACCAAGTGCAGGGTCTGACATCTGGCTTGGGGCAATCCCACACAACAATATAGGCTGGGCATTGACTGCTTTTAGAGCAGCTCTGAAGAGAAGAACTTGGGGGTGTTAGTGGATGAGAATCTCAATATGAGCTCTTACAGCAATCAAAGAAATAGTATCTTCATAATCTTCTAATTATCTCAAGTTGGGCTTAGACTGGGTGAGCAACCTTCATACCATGTGTCTGCCCTGTAACTTTATGCACAGAAGGCTGACCCTTACATTGTGCAGGATCAAGCACCCATAGCTTTGAAAACCTTTATCATCTACTGCAGGCTTTACTCAAGTACCTGATTCAAATGAGAACAATCAAGCCCTTGGAAAGCTTCCTTCTTCAGCAGAATATACATCAATCTAATTTTTTAGACCAACCTTTTCCACAAAGCTCCTTCAATGCACCCTTCAGTCATATTAAACACCAGTAACCCTTGTAATTGCAACACATAAGCAGTAACACTGTCATACAGTGGGAGTAACATATGACTGCATGTGATAAAGTGTCTTCAAAACAATTAAAATTACAAATAATGGATGTGAGTTGTTGTTTTTTTTTTAAAGCAATTGATAATTACTAAAATCAGACAAAAGGAAGCACTTGAGTGAAAAATACTCAAGGGTGGAGGAAAGTGAATATTCCTTCACAGTAGCCTTACAGAACTTGCAATTTCTCAGCTGCCTGGGGACATGTGTTTCAGTACAGACCAGCCTTTCTCATTTCACATTTCCAAAGGCATTGAGCCAAACTGAGGTATGGCATCGTGAACTTTCCAGGGAATAGTCACCAGAGGTGACTTTGGCTCTCTAGCTCACAAGCATGCTCTCCAGAAAAAGTGCAAAGGTTCCTCCTGAGACATGCAGCTCTGAGTGCACCCCAAAGGAGCTGTGCTGCCATAATGTTGGTAAGCCTGTGAAACCAAAAACTCTTGCACTGGCTCTTTAGCCATTTTTAGGGAAAAAAAAAGTCTCTTAATGCAAGTCTTTCTCTTCTGGGACCGTTTCTGATTTTTTTGTTTTAAGAGAAGGAAATGTCTAATTTTAAGTTACACAGCCTGAAATAGGATATGATATGATATTATATACCTTCCAGTGTCTGATGTAGACATTAGGTACGAGGCAAAGTTGCTAGGAGACAGATGGAGCACGGAGCATTGCTGTAACACAGCAGCTTTTCACACAGGGCTGATGAGAATGCCTGCATCAGCAGTCAGCCCTTCACAATTTAAACCAAACCAGACAACATTCTGCTGCTTACGTAAAGATGAACCACCAAATTGCTATAAAACTAGCATGTCACAATTTGAACTAAAAGCAAGCCAAGAAAGACTGAAAAGGATTACAGGGACAATACTTCTTAAACCACTCTCCCTTATTCTACATTTGGGAATGGCTCTTTCATTTACACACTAAAAAAACCATATGCTCAAGCAAATGTTGGCGCTTTCACGCTACTTGTGTTCTGGGCCCAAGTGCCACACTACTGCAATGCAAAGGGGAATACTCAGTCAGCTGGCAGAGGATCCTACACACACTGAAATTCATTACCCATTTCCAAGTAATTCAGAAAAGTGTGTCACTCTCACTGTGGACATGAGCCATTACAATCCACAGAGCCCTTTTGTCTCTTCTGTATCCTTAGGCATGAGGCAGAGTTCATGCTTATTAAAATTTACTACTTGGCAAGCAGAGAACAGGGGTTTATCAAACTCAAGGTTTCACGGTTCCAGTCATCACGATCACACGTATTTAAAGAGCACAAAAGAAACTAATGCAGCTTCATGGCTACAAAACCACACAGCTTAGACATGCTACAGAAATGTTTCTACTTGTAAAACATTATTTGTCACCTAATTACGGGAAGCTGAAATACAGAAAGCCTAGATAACATCTGAAATTCAAATGGAAAAGCTGTGACTGAACAAAGATTTGAACATGTGCTTCAGTCCATCTCCTTTCAGTGTTTTGGGCCATCCTTCTGAGACCTCATTAGCTAGTTCTCCCTTGAGGTAGGATTTTTCTGACAAATATTCATTCAAATATTTCATTATAAAGTAGGCACTGAAGGCATATCAGATGAACCTAGACTAAAATAGCTTTACTCTCTTTAAAGAGGGACTAACAAGTTTAAATGAAGCTGCTCACATTGTTAGTGCTTGAAATTAAATGAAGCTAATCCCACCCTTCACATGAAATAGTCCCTCTGCCATGCTGTTCTTTCTCTAGCTGATGAAGGGCAGCTTTTGTGTTGATAGTGCTAATATCAGACTCCACTGTCTGCATGCAGCTTATTATATACATACTATAGCTTATACTAAAAAACAGGTTTGGCAATACACATCTGAAAGTCAGAAACCTTATGTTCATCAAGCACTGTGTCTTGACAATAAAGAAACAACTGTGCCAAGGACGAGACCACATGCTTTGCAAACACAGGTACTATCTACTTCACAAACTTAATCAAAGTCAAAATCAGCTAGAAATATTCTGCACTACTTGAAGTTATTTCATGAACTAGTCATTAGCAGGTGAGCAAACAGAAAAGCGAGGGCAGGTATTTGACTCGGTTTGCAAACACAGCATTGGCAGGCCTAATTCTCATCTCATTTTAAACTACAACTTGAAAGATACCTGGTATTTCTCTGCTGTAGAGGAACGTATTTTAAATATGCTTTGAATTACTGTGCTGTGGCCCAGTCTTTGTTTTAGACAGTAACACCTGCACACATTAAATCTGTATAATTGTAGTTACTTTCAGCAGCCTCATGTAAATTCTTTACCTTTCCCTCTGTGTGCTCCCAGTTCTGCATCCCTTTGCAATTCTACTTGCCCCACCCTCAAACACAGTAACGATAAGCAGATCACCTTTGAGAATAGCTTCTTGGGACACCTTGTTAGTCAAAATGAGATATGTTCTGCTAGAACAAACATACTACACAATAAACTCAAAATGAAGTCTTTCTGTTTTTTGGGATATACACTGCACATTAATTAATTAGATAAGATTTGAAGCATGATAAAAATTGTTGCCACCAATAATTTCCTGTGGATTTTAACACACCAAATGAGATCTGCATTGCAACCTTTATCTCTAAATGTCAGTGCTCTCTAGAATTCTCCTTGTAACATTATCTCTAGCTATTAAAATTAATGTACTTCTACTTTATCTAAAAAATGTAATGAAATATGAAGCATATCTCAAATTGAAATAGCACCCACTTAAATCTAGGAGACAATTTTAAATCAACATTTTCAGACTTCAGTCACAAGGTACTACATATAATTAGTTGTACAGAACAGAAATTAAACAAGTGTTTCTGGAGTGAAAAGTGTGTCGCTGAAAGGATAGAAATGTATATGGAATCCTGCATGCAGTGTCTGAGCCAAAAGCCCTTCTTTTGCACTAAGGCCTTAACTCAGGTTAAGGTGATGGGATTTTGACTCTAATAGAACTGAGTTTAAAAAAATATCATACAGGGACCTGAAATCTTCTCCATCACTCATAGAAGAATGATCAGCTCGCTTTCTACTACAAACATTGCTTTTGAAAAGAGCAGACTACATTACAACACTGATGATAGGACTTGTGGAGGCTGCTATAATACCTCTTTTTCTGCAAAACATTTTTTCATTAGCCTGCAAACCACAAGCTATTCACGCAGAGATAAGGAGTGCAGGCTCAAGGTCTCCATTCTGCTTATGCATTTCTGATGCTTTTGGCTCTGTTGGAAGTGTCAAACACCTGAGTAGCTGCCAGCTGCACACCATGGTGCTCTCATCAGCATGCTGTGAGATCTGATCAGGGGGTGGGAGCATGAACTGGATATAAACCAGACCTGCTTCATACACCTTTGTCACCATCCTAATGTTCATCATTGCTTACTGGACACATGAGCATTGCTCTAAGAGGCACACATTCTTCCTAATATGTACATGGTTGCACAAAAAAGGTGGGTTTGTGATCTACAATGAAGACTTTCAACCATAACTGTGTGCTTAGATAACAAACTTCAACTGATTGTCTGCTAAAACTCTTTATAAGTGAAAATCTTACCCTATTTTTATCTTGTCCTATTTTTTATCATATCCTTACTTTTTAATTCTTTCATGTACCTTTTCTTCCTGAATTTCTGAGACTCCTAATTTAATTTATCCACTGCTATCACAGGGATAGATTTTTCCAAGCAGTATGAAAAGCGAATATTTGCATTCTGTTGAATTCAGTTCTGACATGACAACAGAATTACTTTAGAAAGCACAGATATTCCATAAACTATAATCATAAAGTTAGACATATCTAACCGAGTAATCATCAAATAAAAAGCACCAAATTTCCTAACTATGGTTAGATTTCCCCAGAACTGGAATATCTGTAACCAGGACAACTCAGATTCATGACTCTGTCTAAAAAACCACGTTGTCCTCTAAGTAATTAGCCTCTTAAATATGCATTGTATCAGTCATGCCTCACAAACCTGGGGAATAATTTTGAACTCAGTTTCCAGTGCTGACATAGGAAACCTTGAACAAGAGATATGCCCCTGGAAAAGAAATCCCCTTAAAACACCAAGGAGACTTCAGTTATATTTGCTTCTTACTAGAAAACACAATCAGAACAGAATAACTATGCTGTAATTGTTAGACAACAGAAACTGACTTTCAAGTGACTGTGGTGTCATGTATAATATGAAATGGATGAGAATTATTTCTTCCTATTTAATTCAAGTTTCTCAGCCAGGTTCTTTAGGGCTTTTTAGGGCTTTTTTTGGCAGGAGGAGGTGAAGAAAACAGAACATTTGTTTACTCCTGAAGATCAGAAGATATCTTATTTTTAGGGATTAAGTTTTGAGAAATTGTTTTGGATTTAATGAAGTAGCTGCCTTACTTTTGTAAAATACTAGATGATCCTGAAAAATGAAGTCAGAATTCAATCACAGCAATTCATGAAAGTTGCCAAAGATGTCAAAAGATGCCAAAGATGTCATAGGGCAGGAAAACTGCCCTATGATTTCAAGTTAGAATCATAGAATCAACCAGGTTGGAAGAGACCTCCAGGATCATCCACTCCAACCTAGCACCCAGTTCTATCCAGTCAACTAGATCATGGCACTAAGTGCCTCATCCAGTCATTTCTTGAACACCTCCAGGAATGGCAAATTCACCACCTCCCTGGGCAGCCCATTCCAATGGCAAATCACTCTCTCTGGGAAGAACTTCCTCCTAACATCCAGCCTATACTTCTCCCGGCACAACTTGAGACTGTGTCTCCTTGTTCTATTGCTGGTTGCCTGGGAGAAGAGACTAACCCCCACCTGGCTACAGCCTTCCTTCAGGTAGTTGTAGACAGCAATGAGGTCACCCCTGAGCCTCCTGACAACCCCAGCTCCCTGAGCCTCTCCCCATAGGGTTTGTGTCCCAGGCCTCTCAGCAGCTTCGTCGCCCTTCTCTGGACAAGTTCCAGCATCTCAACATCGCTCCTGAATGTTCTTTCCAAACATATTCAAATATCCAAATACTCAATACAAACTACATTATGTCAGCATTCTATATTCAGCACACTTGGCAAGGACTAAAGAAATGTGACATGTGCTTGTTAGCATGAATCACGGATAAGAGCTGAGGTCAAAGTACTGCACTTGTTTTGCTAAGCCTATCAACAGGACCAGTTCCAAGTAACCACATTACAGTACAATTTAATTCACTGTTTAGAGGTCAGGCCACTTACAAATGTCTTATAGCCTACGCTGTGTACTTTGGATCTAATGTTAATGAATATTTAAATATTTTAATAGCGAGGCTTAACTGTAAAATGTCTCTCTAAAATGCAGTAAGTGTAACTGTAAAATGCAGGTAAGTCTTACTAACAGTTCTAAGTTGAAGTCATACCAACTGTTACACATACCTAGGGGTTCCTTGAACTTTAGGAAGATAATAGAGTCCCTTATCTGGTAACATGGAGGAGTAGGCCTGTTCATGGCCTGCTCAGATCTGACTAATTCAGCCTGAGTAACTTTGGCCTGTCTAGGCCTAAGGGTGGGAGAGGAACACTGAGCCTTGTGGTTTAGTCAGGTCGAGAGAAGGCTTATGCAGGCTTTCATCTGTCTTCACAGGATCACAGGATATTAGGGGTTGGAAGGGACTCATGGAGATCATTGAGTCCAACCCCCCTGCCAGAGCAGGACCACACAATCTAGCACAGATCACAGATGAACACATCCAGACAGGCCTTGAAAGGCTCCAGAGAAGGAGACTGCACAACCTCTCTGGGGAACCTGTTCCAGTGCTTACGGTAAAGAAGTTGCCCCTTGTGTTGAGATGGAACCTCCTGTGCTGCAACTTACATCCACTGCTCTTGTCCTATCACAGGGAGTGAGTGAGAAGAGCCTGTCCCCCAACTCCTGACCGGCCCTCAGATGTTAATAAATATTTATTAAATCCCCTCTCAGTCTTCTGTTCTCCAGACAAAAAGGTCCCAGGTCCCTCAGCCTCTCCTCATAAGGCATGCCCTCCATCCCCCTAACCATCCTTGTAGCCCTCTGCTGGATCCTTTCCAGCAGATGCTCGCATACAGATACATAGATATACAGATCTTGCATACGTATTAGGTGTTAAGGGTCCATGTGCTCTCTGCTTTTCTGTATCTTTGTGAGTATAATTCTGTATTTCTGTCCAGTTTATTATACCCTTGTGAGGGAGTAGAACTGTATCTGTCCACTCTTTAAACCAGGACAGAGTTATTCTTTAGGATATATGAACATTTTTTGAACAACCAATGTTTTTAAAAGCCCAAATCACTCAGAATTCAATATATTTCCATTTTGATACTGTGTTGCTTTATTTCACAGAATTCCTACTTTGGTTGCTTTGTATCCACACTCTTCTTTCTGAGTGGAACAATTATTTTGGATTAAATCTCTCTTGATTCATGATAGATAAAGAGTTTAAGGAATGTAGTTCAATATATGTAGTTCAGATAGAGAAGAGATGGAACTCATAAGTATGCAATTTTATTGCTTAAGGAGCATCACAACAACATCTCAGAATGCATTAAAAAAATACTTCCATTCTGTCAAGATTTAAATTTTCAAAAGCCTTTCAATTCTGAGGGAAAAAAAATCACTTTGGCTTCAAACCCTATTTTTTAACAATCATAAAGAAGTGCAGTTTACAGAGCGTATTTCAACCATGATGTAAATCACCCCATGAGAAGTCTGTCCAGCCTTCTCATCCAGCTACATATGGCTTTTGTTAGGTTTTAGACAGTGTCAAATAATTGTTCTACATAATGCCCCCATTTTCTTTGAAAACAAAAGGTCTCTATTATGGGAAGAACAATTTAACCAGAAACAGGAGCGAGTACATAATAAAAACAATGTGCAATTTGACCCTTGAAAAAGAAAGTCACATATGTATCTCCATGGTGGTTTTTTTTCCCCCACTGAATCTTCATCTCCTACCTAAACAACACCAGTTTCAAATGCCAGCAGCTCCTACAAGGTTGGTAGGGGATCAAGAGAAGCAGAACAGCAATGGAACTTTAAATTGGTACAAAAGGGTATGTGGTTCTCCACCTCCTGTTACCTCATGTACCAATCTAGTTGAAGGAAGTACAGTGGGAAGGAAGCCCATTAATACTGAGAAAAGAGTAGACAGCCTACACATTCTTTCACACAGGTCAATGACTGTTTAGAAGCACATGGTGCATTATTGTCACAGAACTCTATGAGAGCCTCTACAGCAATGCTGAAGGTCAGATCAGGAGTCTATTTCTGAAGTGAATTTCCTTATTGCAATCACATACTCTGTTTTATAGCATGGGACAGTCTTGGATCAAGTGAATCATTTTCTTCTCACACTAAACTGAACTGGAAAAAGGGCTCAAAGACTGCATCTAATGGCCTCCAGGCACAAATAGGCATCAGTGCATAAAATAAGGAGATGGCTAGTCTGTGTGGCCTACTGTGCTTACTAAAGTAAGGCATAGCTTACATGACTGTTGATGGGCACCAGTGACATGCATAAAAAAGACTGTGATATGTAACACCATGGAAATTAATCAGGTCCATGTATGACTGACTAGCTGAGAATAAAGAGCAAAGGAGTTACCTTAATAGGGCTCCCATCTGGAGTAAGGACCTCTTCTGAAAGCTCCATCATCTTCAGTGCCATGAGGGCAATGGCTTTAGCATGACTAAGGCTTTTCTTATGGAGCCCTGCTGCAACACAGTACGCATCACCTATTGTTTCCACCTGCAGCAATCAGACAATCAAATGTTAAAGTATGATAATAAGAAGTTAACCTCATCATTACTTCTCTGCAATCAAATAGCATTGCTTAAAACATGTGAGCAAAACATCCATACAATAAGCAATTAAACAACGGGGCATAATTACCTGAGTTTGCAAACAGGTGCAATCAAAACCTGATATGCAATTGCATAGCACTAGTTCATCACCACTGTAGCCAAAGAAGATCACTACATCTAGACCAGTGTATGCCATCAGATGAGAGATGACAACATTTTCCCACAGCACTAATAGAGAAAGCTCAATTTTCCTAAATCAAAAGTTGCTTGATGCTTTGACACTATCCCACCTGAGTCTACTGTTCAGTTATGAACAGTGCTACATGATTGCAATTCATAGTAATTATTTGCTCTGCTAGAAAAAGTGTATCAAGAATTAAAAAAAGAAAAACATCAACATAAACCACAATGAAGAGTCCACAACTTCTCATTAGCAGGTAGCTCTTCCTGGTGTGGGGATAATTTACAATCTGTTGCTACAGACTTTTGATTGCAGCTGTCTCAGTTATTTTCAGGTAAGGATTGTTGCCTCTCTCTACTATGCAGGATTTCTGACTGTGAATTCCCTACCTTCAGGCATCAAGTCCACCAGACTGATCCCTCTGGTCTCTTCAAACAGTTCTTACCTCTTATCCTTGATTTTTTTTTAAAGAAAGTTGTCCTTCAGGAGCAAGCAGGTCTAAAAGAAGCCCTCTGGCTCTAAATAAAGGCAGCCTGAGAAACAAAACCCTCGAGTTCTGTATCTTTATTGACAGCATTGTGTTTGCAGTCTGCTTGCCCACACATCTGCAACATGCTCTGCACACAATCCTCCACAAACGTGTGCCCAAGCAGACTCAGTCCTCAAAGACTAGTTAGTTTTTTGCTACATAACTAATCTGTCTTTGACCCTGCCCACAACACTACAGGAATGCCAGAAAGGCTTCAGCAAAGGCTAGTGAGAGAAGAAAGCACAGAACTGTAGAATCATTTAGGTTGGAAAAGATCTTCAAAATCATTGAGTCCAAACATTAACTGTAGTCTACCAAGTTCACCACTAAACCATATCCCCAAGCACCACATTTTCATGGCTTTTAGGCACACCCAGGGATGATCATTCAGTCACCTCCCTGGGCAGTCTAATCCTATGGTTGACAACCCTTTTAGTGAAAACTGTTTTCCTAACGTCCAGCCTAAACCTCCTCTGGTGCCTCTCTAGAGCATTTCCCCTTGTTCCAACACTAGTTACCTGGGAGAAGAGATTAACACCCTCCTCCTGATGACCTCCCTACAGGTAGTTGTATAAAGTAATAAGGTCTCCCCTCAGCCTCCTTTTCTTCAGGATAAACAGCCCTCGTTCCCTCAGTTGCTCCCCATAAGACTTGCTCTCTAGGCCCTTCACCAGCTTAATTGCTCTTTTCTGGACCTGCCCCAGTGCCTTATTGTCTTATCTGTATTGAGGTGCCCAAAACTGAATAAAATACTTGTGGTATAGCCTCATCAATGTGGAGCACAAAGGGACAATCACCTCCTTGGCCCTACTTGCCACACTACACACAAACCAGAATGCCACTGGCCTTCTTGGCCACCTGGGCACACTACTGGCTTGTATTCAGCTGCTTGTTGATCAGGACCCCCAGGCATTAAGCATAGAGCTATTCAGGGAATATGCAGTTTATTCTTCTATGTGTGGGGATTTTACTAATATTACAAGACCTGAACCTTTTCAGATTGATCTCCATTCCTGACAAATAGAATTGGAAACTGTACCTCAAAAAGTAAGCATTCTATGTAAATGTTCCTAGAGCAGGAATCTAGAACAGCAGTATGAGCAAATACTTCTTACCATCAAAATTGTAGTAGCTGATGAAAATTCATTGCCAAGTTTGGCACCTCAGCCTTTCCTGCTGACAGTGCAGGAGGATATATATAAGAAATTGAGGGTTTCTCATGAGCTGAGACAGTCATTTGAGCTCCCCTGTCACTTTCAGAAGCTCCTAATAGCACCAGTCAATACTGCTGTCTGCCTGACTATTTTACCCAAGCCATATCTCAGGATCTCCATCCACAAGAAGCAGAGAGTCCTTTCAGTTTAGAAGATCATCTTTTCAAAGGCAAATGTATGGACAAGCATATTGCAAAGGCTGGTGAAAAATGTAGGAACTGGGAAAGAAAATAGACAAGTATGGTGAGAAAAAGTCTCGTGTGTCAAAAATACACTCTGGATGGCTAACGAAGTACTAGTGGAAATCCACACTGCCGTGCTTGAAAACTGAGGGTGAACATTATTGGTGTGAATAGAAGAACTGAGTTACTACAGAAAAGAGCTGAGTCTGTGATGTCAAATAAAAAATTATTTTTCAGATTGATCTCCACTCCTGACAAATAGAATTGGAAACTGTATCTCAAAAAGTAAGCATTCTATGTAAATGTTCCTAGAGCATGAACATTATTGGTGTGAGTAGAAGAACTGAGTTACTACAGAAAAGAGCTGAGTCTGTGATGTCAAATAAAAAATTAAATACAAACCCTGCACTTAAGATAGTTGCATCACACAGGTGTGGGCAAGTATAGATATGGGACCATACACTGTTCCTGCAATGTTCAGGCAAAGCCACATATTTTATCAACTTCTTCCTCTCTGTAAATTTCCACAGCTGTGGAAAGCTAAATTGCACCCACTGAATGAGTAGCATCATCACTGTACATATTTGTATACTACAAGAAAAAAAATGGTCCTGAGGCTGCCTTATGTTAATATAACTCTGAAAATGACAGTAATAACCTTGGAGGTGCTTGTCCCTTTGAAATTCCTCTAATAGTAACATTGGAAAATGAGAGGAATGATTAGGACTGTTAACACCAACTTGGTAGTTGAAAGTGCATGTTGTGAGTACGGGTAAGCTTGTCTAATGAATTACCATTTTGTGACCCAACTAAGCATTTAAGCTGAAATTTCCATGTTGTGTATCTCCATCGAGATTTAACATTGGTTCATTCCTCCTTCATAATCATATTTGGCACATTTTCCACCTATCTGTGGTATTTTTTTTCCCAACATTTTTTTTTCTAAAACCTCCAAAGTTCTTATTCAACAGATTGTAGCATTTTGATTTGGTCCTCTCGTGTGCAGCCACAGAGTGATGAAATTATTTGGGTTGGAAGGGGACTTTAAAGATCACCCTGCCATGGGAAGAGACACCTTTCACTCTGTCAGGCTACTCAAAGCCTCATCCAGCCTAACCTTGAATACTTCCAGGAATGAGGCATCCACAACTTCTCTGGGCATCATCATAAAGAACGCGTTTTACATCCAGTCTAAATCTGCTCTCACTTTATAAGCACTAACCCTTGCTAAAATGTTTTTCTCCATCATTTTTTGTTAAGTCCCTTTATATATTGAAAGGCCATAATAAGGTTTTGCTGAGGGCTTCTATTCTCCAGGCTTAACAATCAAAACTTGCAGCCTTTCATCATAGGTAACATGTTCCATCCTGATATTTGTGGCCTTCCTTTGGACTCTCTCCAACAGCTCCCCATCTTCCTTGTGCTGGGGGCTCCTAAACAGACAGAGCAATTCACATGGAGTCTCACCAGAGCATAGAGGGAGAATCATCATAGTTTTGGGGGTGGGCTTTTGGGAAAATAAAATAACTCTATTTTTGTATAAAATTCCTGACTTGGCCACATTCATTCCCTGCCTCCACAACAGGAGCAAGAATTGGACCAGAAAAACAGAACATTGCTTATATCCTACTCTATCTGCCTAATAGATCCTGAAATTACTGTGGGAACCAGAGAGAAACTTACTCTCAACAGGATTAAAAGAAAAGATAGATACTAGTCAAGATGACTAAAAATAGCAGCACTCTGATCATTTTCATGGTCTTCAAGATAATGATACAGAGTAAGTAAATCTCTATCATTTGACATACTAACTTCTGGGAGTTTGACTTTGTAATGTGACTATTACAGTCCATTATTAGTAGTATAGTTGATTTTTATATCTTTCCTAGACACGTATGCAGAAAAAATTATTTTGCTGTAAAAGTGGAATACATTATCCTTTCAAAAAACAAAATATATTCTGTTTTGCACATTTCTGCCATTTTTGCACGTGATTGACAAATTTATCTTCAGATTTAGCACATTTTAATTCTAGTTAGAAAAATCACTTCTTAGTGTTCTTAATAGTCCTAGCTGCTCAGTGACAGCCTGACCTACCCTTAATCACTCTTCTACTGTGTACAGTTCTGGAACTCGCAACACAGGAAGGACATTAAGCAAGCCTAGAGAAGGGACACAAAGATAATCAGAGGGCTGGAGCACCTCTCCTACGAGGACAGGCTATGAGAATTGGGGTCTTGAGAGAAGGCTTTGAGAAGACCTTGCAGTATCCTTCCAGTATCTGAAGGGGTCAGAGAGGAAGGCTGGGGAGGGACTATTTATTAAGATCTTGTAATGACAGGATGAGGAGTAATGGGTTTAAACTGGAAGAGGGGAGTTTTAAACTAGATGTTAGGAAGTTCTTTACAGTGAGAGTGGTGAAACACTGCAATAGGCTGCCCAGGGAGATTGTGGATGCTCCCTCCCTGGAGGTATTCAAGGCTGGGTTGGATAAGGCCTTGAGCGACCTGTTCTAGTGGGAGGTGTTCCTGCCTATGGCAGGGAGTTGGAACTAAATGATCTTTGAGGTCCCTTCCAACCTAAACCATTCTATGATTCATCCCTTTTTTCACTGATTTACACTGACTACAGCCAGCTTTCATTAACTGGGAATCTAAAACTTACAGCAGAAAAATGAGTTTGAACTTAGATCTCAAAATCAGGCCCATCCATTAAAAAATGTAGGAAGCATTTTTTTTTATTCTTAGCAAACAAAGAAGCCAGGAAACATTGTAGTTACTTTCACTTCTATACAAAGAATTTTCTACAGCTTTCTATAACTCCGTATCAAGTCACTGTCTGTAAGACTTTCAGTCAGACTCTCACCAAACCAAAGATTAAGACTCATAATTAATTGAAGTACTTGTGTATAACCTACAGTTCAGAAGAAACTTGTTGGCAGGTACCCTGAGACCACTGAATACTGTAGAGCAACGATGCATAAGATTTGCAGGAGGAAACACACAAAAACATCTTCTACTTCTGGCAATTCATTTTACATGTACCATCTTCTGTTCTTGGTAGATACTGCACGTCTGTTATATAAGCTGGGCTCTATTGCAATTGTCTCACTCATTCTTAATTCATAATGATCTTAGGTGGAATATTCTTTGCACATTAATCTGCTAGCCCAGCAGACAGAATACATATTTTCCTACTCTAATGCATCCAGAGAACAGAGATTAATAACTGTTCCTAGGCAGCTCCAGCAGGTCTCTTCTAATTATCATTACCTAAACCTTGTGCTATGCTGTGTTACTTAACTATGATACTGAAGTTTGTAGCTGAATGATGTTCCCTGGGTATAAAGACGGGGTGTTGATTCAGTGCTAGTTTAGAAGGGCAAAGATGGTGTAACATTCCAGCTTCTGTACTCTTCCTCATGAATTCATGAATATGCACTAGTCATTATGTATATAAACTTATAGAAATACTGGAGGAACTGAGGTGTCATACTTCATTTCACAGGGTTACACTCCTGTAATGGGGAGAAACAGAATTTTCTAAATGAAATTTCCAGTAGCAAGTTTAAAGATTTTAGTCTAAACTATTCTGGAATCTCAACGGTCTAAAGAATCTTACTAGAAGCTTTTTCAAAACACATATTGGAAATAAACATTAAAAATATAATAATGGGGATCACTGGTGGTAATTCAGTAATGAGGAAGATTAAATCCACTGAAAGAAGTAGCTGGAGGGAGAAGTGGTTGTAGTTTTAGCCCTGTTTCTCCCTCTCAACAGGCTTCCTGGAAAAGCCTAAGAGATAATTTGTATTATCACTCTTACAGTGGAGTAGTGATTACTAGGTTTTTTCATGCAAGAGTGGTAAGTTTGTGTGCAGTTCGCTCTTTTATTAATGAGTTAAATTATATTCTAATCAAGAAGGCTTTTTTGCTTACAATCAAAATGAATTATGTGGTAAAAACCTGAGTTTGAAAAATCACAAATTCCTGTAATCTTTTAGGAAAAATTCTATCCTGAACAGCATGCCCCTTGTAGATCCTTCACCCTTCTCTGAAGGGTACTTGTGCACTAATGTTCCCATTTCCAAAATATTCACAGAGTTGCATAGATATTTATTATCTCATTCCAAAGAGTTATTATATTTAGTACCCATCCACTCTGAAATAATCTATGCCAGTGTCTCTACCTACTCTTCAACACTCTTGCAAGATAAATGCATAAATTGGAAAACAAAAAGGCTGGATGGCCTTCACTAGTGAGATAAACACAGTTAAAGGATTGTCTCTACCTCAAACTGTCATCCATAAATAAAAGCCCTTAAGGCAGGTTGCACTAGTGATTTTAGTCTGAGTTACCTGCAGTGCTGGGATAAATTTAACTGCCAATGGAGCCCTTCTTGAGCCAAACCTATTCAAGACACATTCATCCTTCAGCATCTTCTTTAGATAGATATAATATAAGAATTAAAATAATCTATCTATGAGTCACAGGAAAAAAAAATGTTGCAATTCAGGGTAAAGAACTACAGAACACTCTTGAACGCCCTGATGGTAGGCACAGGTAATCAAGGTGGATACAGGATTACTTTGGAAAGTAAATGCATGATTTCGCATAACCATCCTTTGCTCAAGGATTCTCTTCCTTGAGAAAGAAAGACCTTCCAGAGGTACATACATAATGAAAAATGTATTATGCTGTTCAATGTTCATTTGGTTTATTTTGTTAACATATATAGATTATGTATAGAACTGTATCATTGAATATAGATATCTTTAGATGAACTAAACATCGATGTTCTTTGTCCCTTTCCACACCTTGATTTCTTATTACAGAGTAACAGATATTTCTTCAAATTCAGTTGACGTTCCACATGCATTGAATCCTGATTGTGATCTCACATGTTCCTGCTATTTTAATCACCAGAAATATTTATTTCTGCTTAAGAAAGTATGTGTTCATAACCGTTGTAACTCTAAGTTGGCAGGAAAGCTTGGAGTATAAAACTGTTTCCCTACACTCCACACTATATAAAGTGTGTATGTTATATTTAGCTGAAGAGAAGCTTATTACTAAACTGTTTCTTATCACTTATGAGTAATCTGCCACTAGCCTGAAACTCTCCTACTGCTGGGGGATATTCTATAAAATTTCATTTTATAACATTGAAATAATAACAAACAGCAGCTGTACAGATTTCACTTTCTTCCTAAAGAGATTGAGAATGAAAAAAGGAGAAATAAACAGCAGGGAAAGAGGTAATGGTCTAGCTAGTCAGAGTTTAATGTTCTTCACCCTCCCCACTTAACTTTTCTCAGTGAGAAAATCTACTTTCTTGGTTTGGGTGTGGTTTTTTTTCCTTCACAAAAGAGCATTATTCTCCATCTTAAAATACCTGCTTCTCCTTTCACCTACTGCCTCTGTGTTCCCCTCTCTTAACCTAATACAGGCACATTGTTTCAGGTCCATGCAATGTGTACTGATCTATTCACAACTTTTAAAAATGTGATATGTAAAAAAAACTACCTGGCTTTTCTGACAAAATCTGTGCTTATTTTCCTCACAGTACTATTTATGCTTTCAAGCGTGCAGCTGATACAAAACTGGGGGTCACCAATCAGTTTGCTGTAGGGAAGGACTTCCATCCTAATGGAAAATGTTCTTGATCACTGCACAGGGGATGAACTAGATGACACTTGGAGGTCCCTTCCATTCCATGATTCTATGAACAGGTGGCATGAACTGGCCAGCAGGAAACTCATAGAATTCAAGAAGGATATGTGTAAAGCCCTATCCCTTGAAAGGAATTTCCCTGATAGACTGAGGCAAACTTCCTGAGGAGCTGCCTTACAGGAAAGACCCTGAGGGTTCTGATGGGCAGCAAACAGCACTTGGGCCAGCAGTAACTGGGAGAAAAGATGGCAAAGGATAGCTCAGACTGTATGAACAGAGACAGGAAGCAGCTATAACTCTCTATACTGGACTACATCCAGTATAGAGATCCATCCACTTTTGTGCCCATCAGTACAAGACAAAAGATCAGTAAACTGGATTCAGATCCACAGAGAACCACTGAGATGGTGGGAACTTAAGCATCTGCCCTCTGAGGAGAGGCTGAGGTAGATGAGCTTGCTCATCCTGCATGGCTTTGGAGAGATCTACATTCAGCCTCCAGTGTTTCAAGGACACACAGGTAAGTTATTCACAGCAGTGCACTGTAAGAAGGGAAGAAAAAATGACATCAGATTCCACATGGATTAAGAAAGAAAGACACCTGTGAAACTTACTGACCACAAGAACTTAAAACAGATAAAAATAATTTCATAATTATTTTTAAGAACAACAAAACAGTTCTGCAGACAGTGAGGATTTTAATAGATGTTTCAGCAAATGCAGTGTAAAGAACATAATCCTTGTGTTTTAGGGCATAAAGCTGAAAATGAAAATGCTAGAAATAAGTTTGCCATGTGCACCTGACATTTCATAAATAGCTCATGGGACTTCTTGTACTTCTTCAAGTAGCCATGTCAAACATGGACCATTATAATGCACTAGTTATGACAGTTTCTACTGCAATCCAAACTACATGGTACTTCATGTTCTCCATTATATCTATTAGCTATATTGATAATTACCTGAAATTCCAATTATCCAAATGTTTTCTGTCTCCCCTGACATTCAGATAATTGAGGTTATACGGCAGCCACTGATTTTTCATTTTAATACTCTTTTAATTCCAAGAAAAATCTGCTACACAAATTACACTGGAAAAATTAAAGCTGAAAATTATCCACACTTTCTGAACTTGTCATGTTGCAGTATTTAAACCATCCAAGGAAATATTAAAGTAATGGCAATTTTTTTTTTTACTATCATTCCTCTGTTTTCTTTTCTTTCTGATTTGTGACCTGTATTCCTGAGGAGGGGAGAGGAACAATCTTTTTTTTTGTGGGGAGGGAAAAAAAGTGTCCTTTTGTTTTCTGTGTATTTTATTATAGATAACTTCATAGCTCAATTGAGTGACACTAGAGTTGCATTGTTTGGAGCTGCAGCACTACAGTTTCCCTGGTGATCGCCTATCAGATTAGCATCTGCCAGAATGTCAGCCTTTATTTATCCTTCTCTAATGATCATCAGCAAATTTACCACCTCAGTTTCTTTGCTTGATGAAATGCTGTTAATATTTGTCCTCTTAGCTAACAGTGAACAGAATCAGCACTCATGTTAAGGACCCTTGAATACCCTATTGCCTCTTACAGTCTCTCTTACATGTTACTGACTGTATCAATAGGGCTGAACAATAAATAGGTTTTTTGGATGACAATTATTCTATCTATTTGCAAAAATCATGGAAAGTCAAGCTTTTAATTAGTATTTTAAAGGGTCCTTTTGAGAGACAGCACAATATTCATGCTCAGTAGTGATCACTACCAACAAAAAGCACTGAAAATAGGAAAGAAATATCTTGGGCTGGTGCTGATTGTATTAGTGAAATTAAAATGCAGTGAAACTCCATTTTACACAACCAAAATACCCTCTACACATTAAATCACATAACATGGCATTAAACTATGACATCTGATTAAATAACTGTAAAACTAAAAAGCCTGAAAAGTAGGTGGTGCAAGCATGGAAGAAAAGCTAGATATGAGTCAGTAATGTACACTCACAGCCCAGAAAGCAAATCACATTCTGGGCTGCATCAGGAGAAACACAGCCAGTAGGCTGAGGGAGGTGATTTTGCCATTCTACCTTGCCCTGGTGAGACCCTGCCTGAAGTACCGTGACCAGCTCTGGAGTCCTAAATACAAGAAGGACATGAACCTGTTGGA
The DNA here is from genome assembly GCF_015220805.1 of Pogoniulus pusillus. NCBI lineage: Eukaryota > Metazoa > Chordata > Aves > Piciformes > Lybiidae > Pogoniulus > Pogoniulus pusillus. The sequence continues at coordinate 17,046,702 of NC_087266.1, forward strand.
GGAGGTCCAAAGAACATATACAAAAAACCTGGGGGCTGGAGCACCTCTCCTACAAGAACAGGCTGAAGGAGTTGGAGGTGTTCGTTCTGCAGAAGAGAAGGCTCCAGGAAAGCCTCATATGGCTTTTCTGTACTTAAAGAAGGCCTTAAGAAAGATGGTGACAATTTTTTTAGACAGGATAAGGGATACTGCTTTTCATATAGAAGAGGGGAGATTCAGAGTAGATACAAGGAAGACTTTTTTTACAGTGAGGGTGGTGAAACACTAGAACAGGTTGCCTAGAGAGGTGACTGAAGCCCCATCCCTGGAAACATTCAAAGTCAGGTTGGAAGAGGCTCTGAGCAACTTGATCTAGTTAAAAATTTCCTTGCTCACTGTAGGCGGTTGAACTGCAGGAGGTTGAAAGGTCATCTATGACCTTTAAAGTTCCCTTCCAATTTAAAGCATTCTATGATTCAATTCTCTTTATAATTAATGAACTGAAATGGAAACTCTAGCAGTCATCTGACCTGTGCTAAATATCTTCCTCAGGAAAAGACAAATCTCACACTAAAAAAGGTTCACATTTACCCTATAAAATCATGTTTTTCTCTGTATAGGGTTAACACTCCTGGGGGAGTGACCCTGAACCTGACCCTAGGGGTCTTGGCCCCTCCTCAGGGGTGGGCCACACTCCAGGTGATGGTTAGCCCACTCCCCCCACTTCCTGTGGTATAAAAGACAGGAGTTCTCCTGTCTCTTCCTCTTTTCGCCCTCTTGCTCACTACCTGCGTTCATGACCGCACACACACACTGATACTGTATACCAGCCACGAGGCAGAGACACCATCACACTACTCGGGTTGTATCCATCCCTGTTTTGTATTTTGCTGTTTTTCCCTTCCTTATCCTTTGTAAACTCCCCTACCTCCAATCCCTTTTTTTCTAAGTTATTGTTAAACTTTTCCTTTTTAACTTCCAAATCGAGTGAGATTGATTTATTGGGGTGTCCCTACCTTTTATCTCTCTCCCTGTCTTTTGGGGAAAGGAGGGGGAGGAGGGGAGGGCACTCTATAAACTCTATAAATTCTATAAATTGTCATTGGGTCTACCAAATTTATAAGAGTCTCTGGGAACTTGCATTTGAACCCTAGACAATTTATTTGGCGTCTCAACGTGGGGCTAGGTAGAAAGAATTCTTTCAGAGAAGATTTGGAAGTTAAAAAATGGATATTCTGACAGTCTTAATCATTAACGCTTTTGGATGTCTGTTTTGGGGCTGGCTGTTAAAGTTTATAAGTTCCCATGTCTTCTGGATTGTCATTGATATGCTCTGGGAATATTCTAAGCTTTTGCCTGCCCGAGTCTATGCCTATTTCCTGAATTCTGTTAGTAATATCACTGTGTTTAGAAATGTTTCTGGAACATGGAATCAATCTGAGTATATGCATTGGAGCACAGAAGCTCCAGATATTTTGGGGGAGAAATGGTACTGGATAGCTGTTATTTCACTGTGTGTAAATTTGGGTTTGGGAATTAATAAGATAGCGGTGAACTGGGACACGTGGAAATATCGAGTGGGCGCCGCCATTAGGGTGCTTAGGGGGAGGGGTAGTCCTCACTGCCCGAGCTGCAGCTGCGGGGGTTGGGCGACAGGTCAGGCCGTTCCGGCCGCCCCCAGCGCAGGCACCGCCCCTAGCGCGGCTCCGCCCCGAACTCCGCCTCCGGTCCCGCCCAGGGCAGCCCCCCGGACCCTGCCCCCTCAGCCCAGCCCCCTTCACCTAGCGCCAATTACGACGCGGCCAGCAAGATCAAACGCAAATCCTCCCGCAGATACCGATCCAGGGCAAGGGACCTCTTCGGGAACCAGCACCCCCCAGCAACAGCAACCAGCTGGAAATGGACCTGATAATGGAGTGATCCTTATCAGCTCCACGCCCAGAAAGGAAATCAGGCACATAAGGCAGGAGTATGCAAGGGCAAACGGACAGTCCCTTTTAGCCTGGCTTTTGAAATGCTGGGATGCAGGAGCAGAAACAGTGGACCTAGATCACAGGGAGGCGAAGCAGCTGGGATCCTTGTCGAGGGATGGAGGTGTGGATAAGGAGCTGGGAAGGCTCGATGGTACCCACTCACTTTGGGCCAGGCTTCTGATAGCTGTGAGGTACAGGTACCCGACTAAGGATGACATGATTTTCCATCCCCTTAGATGGACAGATATGGAACAGGGGATCTCATACCTGAGGCAAATGGCGGTTCAGGAGATAATTTATGGAGCCGACCAGAGGCCCTCGGACCCTGATGATGTCCGCATGAAGCCAGCCCTCTTAAAGAAACTGACTCAGTGTGCCCCTTCCACATATGCCCCCACATTGGGAGCACTGCTGCTGGGCAGAGACCCCAACAACCTTCCCACAATCAGGGAGTTTGTGAATGACCTGAGACAGTTTGAAGACAGTTTGTCGAGGAAAACCTTAATTGCCACTGTAGAGACCCTCACCCAAGAAATGAACGAGCTGAAAGCCTCTTTCTCTGAAATGCAGAAGGCAGAGGATGACTGCTCTTCACCTTCAGAATGGGTGCAAGTCTCAGCTATAAGGAACACACGCCGCCGTGCTCCTCCTCCTCCCCGCAGGAGACCAGCCCAGAGCAGACAGGGTACACACAGGGGGTCACTCTGGAGAACACTGTGTGACCATGGGGAAAACATGGATAGATGGCATGGCCAGCCCACCTCAGCTCTATCGGCCAGGGTAAGGGAACTGCAGGGGACAAACACAGGGAATAACTCCTCCAGAAGAGGGGTTGCCCCAGTGTCCCGCAGGCAGCGCTCTCGCTCAAGGGGTGGTGAAGCCAGTAACTCAGGTCCATGTGCCTCATGCAGTCACACTGCTCAGAATTAGAGGTGCCCTGTCTCCAGCCAGGCGGAGGCCAGGGATAACAGAGTATATTGGGACGTGTTTGTGAAATGGCCTGGCACTTCTGAAGCCGAGAAGTACAGAGCGTTGGTAGACACCGGTGCCCAATGCACTCTGATCCCCTCCAGCCACAGGGGGACAGAAACTGTTACAATTGCAGGAGTCACAGGGGGGTCTCAGGAGCTGACTGTGCTGCAGGCTGAGATAAGCCTCACCGGGAATGTGTGGGAGAAGCACTCCATAGTAACTGGCCCTGATGCACCTTGCATCCTGGGGATCGACTTTCTCCGGGAAGGGTACTTTAAAGATCCGAAGGGGAACAAGTGGGCATTTGGCATAGCAGCTGTAGAGACTGCAGACAAAGAGCAGCTGTCTATCATGCCTGGCTTGTCAGATGACCCTTCCGTGGTTGGTACCCACAAGGTGGAAGATGTCAAGTTACCTATTGCTTCTCGTGTAGTTCATCGCAGGCAATACCGCACCAACAGAGACTCCCTGCTACCCATACAGCAGCTGATTCGCCGCCTGGAGCAGCAGCTTGTCATCAGCAAGAGCCACTCGCCCTTCAACAGCCCGATATGGCCAGTGCGAAAGGAGACGGGGGAGTGGAGACTCACGGTGGATTTCCGAGGCCTGAACGAAGTGACTCCTCCAATCAGCGCAGCCGTGCCTGATATGTTGGAGCTGCAGTATGAACTGGAAACAAAGGAGGCCAAATGGTATGCCACAATTGACATTGCTAATGCTTTCTTCTCCATCCCCATTGCAGAAGAATGTAGGCCGCAGTTTGCCTTCACCTGGAGAGGAGTCCAGTACCACTGGAACAGACTGCCTCAAGGGTGGAAGCACAGCCCTACAATCTGCCATGGCATCATCCAGACTGCACTGGAGAAGGGTGGCGCTCCGGAACATTTGCAGTACATCGATGACATCATTGTATGGGGTGAGACAGCAGAGGAGGTCTTCCAGAAGGGTGAGAAGATCATTAATATCCTGTTGGATGCAGGTTTTGCCATTAAGAGAAGCAAAGTGAAAGGGCCTGCCAGAGAGATCCAGTTCCTGGGAGTTCGATGGCAGGATGGCCGACGCCACATCCCTATGGATGTGGTGAATAAAGTGGCCACTATGGTGGAACCCACTAACCGGAAGGAGACACAATCCTTCCTGGGGTTTGTGGGCTTTTGGAAGATGCACATTCCCGGGTACAGTCAAATTGTGAAACCCCTTTTTGACATTACAAGAAAGAGGAATAACTTTGGGTGGGGACCTGAGCAGCAGGTGGCATTTGACCAGATCAAACGAGAGGTGGTCCATGCCATGGCCTTGGGACCAGTTCGAACCGGCCCAGAGATTAAGAACATTCTCTACACAGCAGCCGGTGAGAATGGCCCTAGCTGGAGCCTATGGCAGAAAGCTCCTGATGAGACAAGAGGCCGCCCACTCGGGTTCTGGAGCAAGGCGTACAAAGGCTCAGAGGCCAATTATACCCCCACAGAGAAAGAAATCCTAGCTGCCTATGAGGGAGTCAGAGCTGCCTCTGAGGTGATTGGGACGGAGTCACCACTCCTTTTAGCTCCAAGGCTTCCAGTCCTGACTTGGATGTTTAAAGGGAAGGGTTCGACTCCGCACCATGCCACAGATGCCACTTGGAGTAAGTGGATGGCTCTGATAACTCAGAGGGCTAGGATGGGGACTCTCGAACGTCCAGGCATTGTGGAGGTCATCACCAACTGGCCAGAGGGCACTGACTTTGGAAAGCCAGCAGAAGAGAAGACAGTGACCCATGCCGAGGAAGCCCCCCCATACAGTGACCTTCCTGAGGAGGAAAAGGCATATGCTCTCTTCACAGATGGATCCTGCCGCCTGGTAGGCAGCAAGCGAAGATGGAAGGCTGCCGTCTGGAACCCTACACGCAGGGTTGCAGAGGCAAGAGATGGAGAAGGCGAATCCAGCCAGTATGCTGAGGTGAAAGCCATCCAGCTGGCCCTGGACATTGCAGAACGAGAGCAGTGGCCAATGCTATACATCTACACCGACTCATGGATGGTAGCAAATGCCTTATGGGGGTGGCTGAAGGAGTGGAAGAGAAATGATTGGCAGAGAAAAGGGAAGCCTATTTGGGCTGCTGATCTCTGGCAAGACATTTCTGCACGCCTGGACAAACTACCAGTTAAAATCCGACACATCAGTGCTCACATCCCAAAGAGCAGAGCCACTGAAGAGCAGCAGCATAACCACCAAGCTGACCAGGCTGCCCACATCTGCCAGATTGACCTGGACTGGAAGCACAAAGGTGAAGTGTTCTTAGCTCGGTGGGCACATGACTCTTCTGGTCACCAAGGAAGAGATGCCACATACCAATGGGCCCGAGACAGATCCGTGGACATATCCATGGAGGCCATAACTCAGGTTATCCATGAATGTGACATCTGTGCCACCATAAAGCAAGCCAAGCGCATGAAGCCTTTGTGGTATGGGGGAAGGTGGTCAAAGTACAGGTATGGGGAGGCCTGGCAGATTGATTACATCACTCTGCCTCGGTCTCGTAGTGGCAAGCAGTATGTGTTAACCATGGTGGAGGGAAGCACGGGGTGGCTGGAAACCTACCCAGTACCTCATGCTACTGCCCGTAACACCATTCTGGGCCTGCAGAGCCACATCCTGTGGAGACACGGTACCCCAGAGAGAATTGAGTCAGACAATGGGACCCATTTCAAGAACCACCTTGTAAGCAACTGGGCAAAAGAGCATGGGATAGAATGGGTTTATCACATCCCATACTACCCACAAGCTGCAGGAAAGATTGAGCGACACAATGGCCTGCTGAAAACCACCCTGAAGGCTATGGGAGGTGGAACTCTCAGAAACTGGGAGAAGCACCTTGCAGAAGCCACTTGGCTGGTGAACAGCAGGGGATCAGTTAACAGAGCTGGTCCTGCTCAGTCTGCCCTACTGCCCACAGTTGAGGGAGATGGAGTTCCTGTAGTCTGTGAAAGGAATCTACTGGGAAAGACTGTGTGGGTTGCTCCTGCCTCTGGTGGGGGAAAACCTATCAAAGGGGTGGTATCTGCAGAGGGTCCTGGTCACACATACTGGGTGATGATGGAAACTGGTGTTATCGAGTGTGTCCCTCAGAGAAACCTCTCTTTAGCTGAAAAGGTTTTGAAATCTCAGAGTTGATTCCATGTGTTCCAGATACTTTCAGGTTATCTTGTATTATAGTTGTATAATAGTTGTATCATAGTTGTGCAATACTTGTATCATAGTTGTGCAATACTTGTATTATAGTTCATAAGGGGTTACAAGTTGTTTTTGTAGTTATACCCTCACCACTACACGGCGTCCAACAGAACCTACATGACAGCAGCAGCTATCCAGAGTCCTACAACATCGCATCACACCACGGCGTCCAACCAGAACCCTGCATCTGATTCGTCACTGATGCCCTGCAGTGAGAGACTGTTCCTGATTTCCCTCCAGAGGATGTCTACAGCCATCTCATCCACACCTGTTCCCCTGATGCCAGACATGAAGAGACTGTTCCTGATGTTTTCTTCGCAGAGGGAAAAGACTTTTTCCTGAGTACCAACAAGAACTGTTCCTGATTCACTGACTTTTCTTCCGTTCCTGCCCTGCTCACATCTCAGCAACCTGCACCGGACCAGAGGAACACATCGCCTTGGGATACAGCCGGGGACCAAGAAGGACTTCACGAACTCTTAACCCATGGACACTTTTCCCATCTTTGGAGAAGAAGACTGTTCTTAGGAAGGTGGAAGTGGTCTAACCAAGGGGTGGAATGTATAGGGTTAACACTCCTGGGGGAGTGACCCTGAACCTGACCCTAGGGGTCTTGGCCCCTCCTCAGGGGTGGGCCACACTCCAGGTGATGGTTAGCCCACTCCCCCCACTTCCTGTGGTATAAAAGACAGGAGTTCTCCTGTCTCTTCCTCTTTTCGCCCTCTTGCTCACTACCTGCGTTCATGACCGCACACACACACTGATACTGTATACCAGCCACGAGGCAGAGACACCATCACACTACTCGGGTTGTATCCATCCCTGTTTTGTATTTTGCTGTTTTTCCCTTCCTTATCCTTTGTAAACTCCCCTACCTCCAATCCCTTTTTTTCTAAGTTATTGTTAAACTTTTCCTTTTTAACTTCCAAATCGAGTGAGATTGATTTATTGGGGTGTCCCTACCTTTTATCTCTCTCCCTGTCTTTTGGGGAAAGGAGGGGGAGGAGGGGAGGGCACTCTATAAACTCTATAAATTCTATAAATTGTCATTGGGTCTACCAAATTTATAAGAGTCTCTGGGAACTTGCATTTGAACCCTAGACATTCTCTACTGACTAAAACAATCCAGATTAGTGTATTATAAAAAAGTACAGTTTATGATTCAGAACTATACAAGACAAAGAATCAAAAACACCATATGAAGAGGCAGAAGAATAGACTGAAGATGGAAAGTCACAGAGGCAGGTCAATTTTAGAAGTGGGACAGGGCAAGTTCTGGAAAATTGAACAGCCCTTCAGAAAAGCAGAGCTCTAGATGGACAGACAAACCAGCTAAAAACCTTTCTATGTTCTGTATGTCAGTTTCCCATTTCACAGATTAATCTCAGATCAGAACAGCACTTGTTGGAGAATACAACATTTGAGTGATTCTTATGATGACATTAACAACAAAATCAATGACTTCCAGTATATTAATGTTGTTTCTAAAATCTGAAAGTAGTTTCTTGAGGAACAAAGTCAGAGTACAACAGCTCTTGGGATTATGTTCCACTCCTCTACTCCTCAGACTGAATTCATCAGAGCACATTGCAGCCTCCTGCAGTCCTAGGTTCCATTTCCATAGAAGCATATAAAGAGATAGATTCTTAAGTCTCCTCCCAACAGCATTCCGGATGGAACTCCAACTAGAAGCTGGGAAGTGTTCTCAGGTACTACAGTAAAAACCTATGCCTTCCCAAAGTTTTCATTCTCTTGTTCATTCCAGCTTCAAGGCTGAACTATATCAACACTATATAATTCTTTGGTCAAAGCTGAAAATCTTCTTTCTACAAGAATATAGGAGAAATCAGCCTTAAGATTAAATTCTTGCAAGTATAACTCTGCAAAAAACCTTTGAAGATGTTAGTGTCTCCCAAATGGTTTTCCTTTCATCTGTTTTTTTGACTTAAGCTGTACAGGAAGAAAAGCACAAAAAGGCCACAGTATACGCCAAACTGCTGTTTCAGACCTATCATATGGGTGTACCATTTCTTTCTGTGACTCCTAGTTCATCAGCAAACAGGATACCTTTTTAACTGGGATGGAGCAAAGACTGATGAATAGAGAAATCCTCTCCACTCTAGGTTTAAGTCAGAGCACCCATCACACTGAATAAATTATTTGATATCCATATTCTACCTCAAGATGTCATTTACACTTTCTATATTTCTTTCTACCCAAATCATTCTCTAAATATACATCTCTGCAAATCAGTCAGCCTTACAACGCTGTCATTGAGGATGGAACTTGCACTACACAGCATCAGTCACACAAAAATTAAGCCTTTCATTTAAGATATTCATCAATAGTCCTTCTATAGTCACTTAAAATAAAAATGATATTTCATGGCATGATGTACTCCATCCTGTCATTCTGTTCTGGAAATCTCCCTGTTTTTGTTTTTACTGTGGAAGGACCCAAGTGTCCATATCTTTTCTCGATTGCCTGTTTCCATGCCCAGACTGTTATTTGGTATTCATGACCCCTCCCATGTTGTCATCAGCATGCTTTTTCTCAGAAACGGCTGAAGGTAAGGTTTATGTGAGCCACGATGGGCACAGATTAGGAAGGCTTAGTTTAACTCTCTGAAGACTCCAACTGAGCTGTTATCCTCTCATACATGACTCATTCTGTGCCTTTGAAAGCACATCACAGAGTGCATGTTTCTGCTCCCATGAAGTATCCCAACACAGAAAAAAGATTACACAAATGTACTGACTGCTAGTGCTAAGATACTGTTTGCCAGCACAACAGCAAGATACCGCTTAACTCAAAAAATCCTGTATCTTGGCAAGCATATTTTGGCATACAGATCGGGGATGTTACTAATCACTAAGCAGAGGGAGGGCAGATATGAAGTATTTTGGGCAGCTTGTGCTAAGACTTGAGCAAATCACTTTATTTAAAATACAGATACTAAGGAAAGACACGTCAAAGAAGCCTGCTGGAGAGAAATCAGACATATAATCCCACTAACAGGTGAAATGTGTGTGTTCTTTCTATGAAGGTGGTGTAACTGCAGTCCACAAAAGCCTTCTTTAAGTATGGCCTATGTCTAGACAATCCTGAGATTGCTTCATAGATCTACATATCTGTCTACATAACAAAGACTGAATACTGACCTTTTTTAAATTAATCAAAATCTTCTTGTTTTCTTGATGTGTGAATTCAAACTAAAGCCTGTTTCTGTCTGCAATTTTATGTATTCTATACATTTTTCCACTGCACAGGTTTGGCAAAAATGCTTTGAAAAACAGGTGAACTGGGCAACACTGTGAAGCTTAGTAACATATGTCAGCTTAAAATACTTGGGCCTGAGATTTTTTTGCTGAAATTAATTTCACATGTTGGATATAATGCTATTTATCATAGAATCACAGATTCATAGGATCAACCATGTTGGAAAAGACCTCTGAGATCATCCAGTCCAACCTATAGATACTCAAAATCTCTTAGATACTATTACAAACCTCATGTTGCTTGAAGATTTTAAGTTTTCAAGATGGGGTCTCAGAATAAGACCAAGATCCAAGAATCTCCTTCAGTTTCTACCTTTTCAAACTTAACTCCTAAGCAGTGGAATCTTGTACCCAATTTTCAAGGCAAGTCAGCAACACCTTTATGACATTGAATTCTGCTCTTGGCAATTCTTCAGTGTATGGAAAACTCCTCCCTTCTGAGCAGGAACAGATTCCAAGTGTTCAGCTATGAAGTTCAGAAATCTGCTCACTTAGTAAAATTTGTTTCTTAAAGAAATGCTTTACTGTAAAAAGCCAGTTCCTTTCCTAAGTGCCTAATTATGAAGGATTTGCTTTTACTGGGCCTTAAGGCATATTTTTTTGCGAGTTTAATAATGCTACATGCTAGTAAGTTCAGGAGCATTTTGCAAGAAGAGCTGTATTTGTACTTTTTCTACAGCACTTATTTATCAGTCTCAAGAATAAATCTATCAGTATCCAAAATATGGAGAAATAATCTACCTTTTAATTCAGATTGCTGTTTTCTTTGACAGTACTACACAGTACTTACTGTGTAGAATTATTATCCGGCATTTTAAAAGTGGTTCTCTTGCAAGTTACAATACAAACATATGAGATGACTTAGAGTTTACATGATAGCAATTCAGAGTTTGTAGTCATGGAATGTAAGTCACAGTGCATAAACTACTTCTTTGTAGGTAAGAGTGAAATAAACTTTCTGTAGTCCCTCAGCGCGACTAGAAGGAAGAAAAACTTGACACGAGAAAATAAAGGATTTAAGTATTAATGGTGGGTTTAACAAAACACAGTATCAGGAAGATCTGCATGCTGCAACAGGACCAAGGTCCCCGTCCAGCCAATATGTCTGGGCTTCCCCCTCAGTATGGAGGACATTCCCTCAAAGAAGAACCCGTCTCTTTCGAGACAGCAAGGGTGAGACCACACCTGGAATAGTGTGTCCAGTTTTGGTATCCCCAGTTTAGGGGAGACAGAGACCTGCTGGAGAGAGTCCAGCAGAGAGTCACAAGGATGACTGGGGTACTTGAGTATCTCACCTATGAAGAGATACTGAGAAACCTGAGGCTGTTTAGTCTGGAGAAAACTGGGAGGAGATCTCATCAATGTGTACAAATGTCTGAGGAGTGGGTGTCAAGTGGATGGGGGCAATCTCTTTTCACTGGTCAGCAGCAATAAGGCAAGAAGCAATGGCTACAAACTATAACATGGAAGGTTTCACCTCAACATAAAGAGAAACTTCTTTATAGTTAGTTCCAGAGCCCTGGAACAGGCTGCCCAAAGAGGCTGTGGAGTCTCTGTCTCTGGAAACTTTCAAAACCCCTCTGGATGCATTCCTGAGCAGACTACCCTAGGGGATCCTGCTTTTGCAGGGGTTGAACTTGATGATTTCTGGAGATCCCTTCCAGCCTCTAATATTCTGCAATTCTGTGATTTTCAGTCCTCTCCAGAAGATTGGAAAGAACAAGAAAAAAAGAGGAAAAGAGAAGGAAATACATACAGACATAGTATTCCTGAAGAAGAAACTACGTACAGGAGAGGCCTTAGCCTCTAGAGGGTTCTTGAGTGATGAATTGCCTAAAGCAGGAGAATGTGCACAGATGGTTTAGTGCTTTGTGAGGGTCTCTATCCTTATAAAGTAAAGAACAATTATTCTGGAGCCTGCATGTCTGTTTGCTTAATTGTCACATCTCCCTAAAGACAAAAAGTGTAAATCCTCCATGAGGCTGCAGAAAAAAAATACATACTTAAAGTAATGGGAAGTCTTAAAATACTCTGGAGCACTTGGGTGATGATACACCAGATCTACAGGGAAAATACAAGGAATCACAGAATTGCCAAGATTGGAAGGGACCTCAAAGATCATCTAGTTACAACCCCTCTGCCATGGGCAGGGACACCTTCCACTAGCTCAAGTTGCCCAGAGCCACATCTAGCCTGGCTTTAAAAACATCCAGGGATGGAATTCCACCACCTCTCTGGGCAATCTGTTCCAGTGTCTCACATCCCTTACGGTGAAGAATTTCTTTCTAACATCTAAGCTAAATCTACCCTTCTCTGCTTGGATCCCTTTCCCTTAGTCCTATCACTACCCAACACCCTAGAAAGTCTCTCATTTCTGTGTTGGTTTTTACTTGGTTGGTTTGCTTTGTTTTTTTTTGTTTGGTTTTTTTTTTGTTTGTTTGTTTGTGTTTTTTTTTAAACTTAGCCCAAGAACACTTCTGAGTTCCCCAAACCAGATAGGTACCTCAGCTTTGACCTGATTTCATACATGAGTGAGACACCTGTATGCAAGAAAGTCCATCCACAGCTAGAGAGTGAGACCTGAACAAATCAGCATGCTGAAGGTTAGCTCTACTAGGTTTAGTGGCACCATGGACAGAATGAGCTTCTGGGCAATAGAATTTTTATTAACCTGGTTGATTCTATGATTTTTTACTTCTATTATACATTCAAAACCCACTGACTTCAACAGGAAAAAGCAACACCTACTACACCACTAATACCCAAAGCTGCACGTATTCATCTTAAAAAAAGGTACGCTATGGTATTTTATGCATATTATATTGCTCTCATAAGAGTACCAGTATAATTTACATATTTTAATTGCACTTTATAATAATCTTCATTCTGCAGATACCTAAGCTGAATCAAAAAGTCTTGAAACCTTCTCAAAATGGTCATGAAGCCACACAAAACATATAAGGCTAGAACTACGGAAGCAATGAAAGACAAAATTAGTCTGGTGGAGGGCCACATACAAGCCTATTCTTGCCCGGACATGTTGTCCTCCCGAAAGGTGTTTTCCTGCCCAAACCAGAGGAAAATAAATTAAGAGGGACAAAGGAGCACAATAAGCCTGGTGCCTTTGAGTCTGGCCTCCCTGCTTGCAAGGTTGAGGTAAACACACTGTGTAAGCTCACACGCTTAGGGTGCAGGTACCGGACCCGTGGATTTCACCTTATTTGGTATGTTTTGGCCTGCTGCCAGACCCTTATTGGACAGTATTTGTGGCCAAGGACCATCAATCTCGGGCACACATCTCATAAAAAGGGCAATTCAGTGTTCCTGCCACCCTCCTCCACCCACCGCTCCTAGCCTCTTTGCCACTTCTGGGGCCATCACCGCCGCTGTACGATTCCAGCGCACAGTACTTCGCACTGGCCCAGGGAACAACCGACCAAGGCGCTCCCGGCCAGCCGCTGCTCCAGCCTGTCATTCCCAGCTCGATCGTGCCCGTGAAGCCTTCAGACAGTGTGCCCCAATAATACCTGAACTGATCTATTCAGTTCCATCAGGGACAACAACGTGGCTTTGCTACACATATTTGGGATCACCGAGACTGTGACTCCAGCCAGTGAGTAGCTGAGCAATCTCTACTTGAGCAGCATAGACTTTCAGTGACTTTACCAGTGGCACTTCCATGCCACAAGACTCTATCCAAAACCTTTCCAAACCTCTGCCAAATTCCTGATGTAAATAGACATTCTGTAAAGCAATTTCACAACCGCATACAAAGGACTTGTGTAGGTTAATTGTATATAAGTTTTGGGGGGGGGAATTCTCTTTGTATAGAATATTAAATTAATTAAACCCTTTTAAATTCGGCCTCATATTTAATCGCCTAAAACCCAAACGAAACCCCTTCACAACAACTAGTGGCCATGAACTTGGAGATTATGGGTTTTACTATGTGAACATAAAGCCTGGAAAACCTCAGAATAGACTAAATCTCATTACTTCTGTCACTGCAGTGTTCTTTAGTCATCATGGCACTGATAGTAAGCTAAAGAACATTCATATGAATATGTGCACATATCAGTTTGCAAGGAGGGATCAGGTTGCCCAGGGAGGTTGTGGATGCTTCCTCCTGGAGGTGTTCAAGGCCAGGCTGGATAAGGCCTTGAGTCACCTGTTCTAGTGGGAGGCATCCCTGCCTATGGCAGGGGGTTGGAACTGGACGATCTTTGAGGTCACTTCCAACCTAAACCATTCTATGATTCTATAGCCATGGCACTGAGAAAGCATTGGTATTTTCTGTAAAAAGAATACGGTTTTCTGCAATTTGAACTACCAGCATAAAAATGTGAAGTGATATTTTCAGAAAATATGAGTTCAAAATGAAGTTCCTAGAAGTATTATATCACAATCTCAATATAAGCACCATTTTTCAGAACTGAAGTGTTTCAGTCTTGAATGACTGCAGAGCACTCTAAAGCATCCACTCTTCTTCAGTCTCAGGTCTTGGCAACAAGCAAAAATTAAGACTGTAGCCAGAGTTATGTATAATATAAAATTAGAAGATTAAGATCTGAAATATTAACTATGCAATTGAGAGAAAAAAATAATTATCACTCAGTGTAAAGTAAATGAAATAATGTTGCTAGGAATAATAGCCAAAGAGAATCCGAAGAAAGAAGGTAAGGCAGTTTGGGACGTGTGTGGCATCACTCAGAGAAGGAGACAATTTAGTCAAACAATAATCATTTTTTAAAAAATGCAGAAACTCACAGAATGAAGTTGTGAATTCTAACTATGAAATTAACCTGTGGAATTATAGTGTCACATTCAATGACTACTCGATACACTTCACTTAGAATTTTCTACAACTAATATGTATAGCAATGGTTGTGGGTTAGATTTGGACCCCAATAAATTGGAATTTGACACCAGAGTAAATTATCAAGCAAACTCTGAAGCAAAATGAAAGTTATACTTACAAATGTAAGCTAAAATCTAGAAATGTAAAATGCAATGAATATGTACAAAATATAATTACATACGTTTACAATTCAGAAACAATACAAGGACCCTCCCGTGCTGATTTGCACACCACTGGACAAGAAAATGGTGAATAGCTCTCCCCTCACCCCCCTGATACAAGGGAGAAAGAGAGAAAACAGAGAGAAATCTCTGCTGCTACTTAGCTATAACAAGAACCTCAGCCAAGGTCCGCAAACCCATGCAAAAGCACCAGCTAGCAGCAGTCAGAGTGAAGAAAAGGAGCCAGAATAGTTTGTTCAGCAAAATATATCCTAATCAGCAATCCAATGCAATGATATAAACCTATTATTGTTCTGTATCCAATCCCTTACTTTATTTACCTTTTACTCAAAGTTATCTCCAGAAAGTTGCTATTCTTGTTTATAATTGAGAGCTAGGCTAGAGTACCAGCCGCAAACTATCACAGCAAATGAAATAATAACACCTGACAGTAGATCGTTGTTGAAAACACTTAGGACTTCCTGCTTAGACATGGAAAATGGGATGCAGCACTTCACAGAAAGTGAAGTTTAGTGCTAGGAGAAAATCTGCAAGTGTCTTCAAAGATAAATGCTACACTGTCCAGAGCAAGAACAAAGAAAATCACATCTAGAGGAGCAGGCTTGGCTCTGCTTTCCTTAGTTTGGTGTTGCCCAGACAGCATATATAGCCACTCAGTCAGTGCATGCATAGCCAAAGAACCAGCCACAAGATGTGCTGCTTCTACTCCATGCAGTAGTTAAAATGAAGGCAAACAGAACTGTTTCAGAAAGGAAACCGAGGGAAAAATAGCTGAGACAGCAGGCCTAAACAGGCAAAAGAACTTAACATGAAAAAAATGTTTACAGTGATTCTATGACAAAGATATATTACTTGGAAGGAGAAACAGAAGCTACAGGAATCTTAAGCAGGGAAGATTTCATGAGTCTGCAGGTTTAAGTTTTTAATGGCAGCAGCTATGGCTGCAGCACATGTGAATAGCTGATAGACTATTTAGCTGAAGCATTGTTTTCCAGCACTTGGCTCATCAACAACAGGAACTGAGTTATAAAGAAACACAGGTCAAAACAAAGACATAGACAGGCCAACTAGTGTATTTTTTTACCCAAAACAATTGCTTGAAACATTTATTGAGATCTCTCTCCCACTAATTCTGCTGCTGCAGCAGATGTTTCTGCTTGCATGTCCACAGACACTAGCTCGCCAAGCATCTGCATCTACATTGCTTTGATTCGCACTTCCTGCTTCACTGCATCTTTTTCTCATGTTCCTCCATTCCAGTCAAATACAATTAATTCAGACAGTCAGCAGAGTCACTTTCCAAATGAATTGCCAGGTCTCGTCTCTCTCACATCTTCTCACTTCTGTGATTACCCCAAGCATCCCTCCTAATCCTTTCATCAAGTCTGTATGTAGGCAGATTCTTTCTTAAATTTCCCTCTAAACCACTGATTCTTCTAGACTGCTAAAACTGTCACCCAGGCTCCTATCACCACGTATTTCAATTACTAGAATGTTCTCTCTCAGCTTGGACAAATGTAATCTGTCATCTTTGGTGTCTACTTAAAATGCTCATAAATTCATTTTCTGAGTTCATCTGCCTGTGTCATTCTTTCCTGTGCATCCATCTATTTGCTATCCTTCCCCAACCTCATCAGTTACAGGCACTTACTCTCATTTCCATGAAATTTTGAAGTCTAATTAATCTCTCTTCAGCTTTCTTCAAGTATTTCTTACTCTGTATTGAACAGCTCATTATGCTTGTCCTCTCTGACTTCTTAAATGAAGCAACTTTCTTATTTCTGTGCCATATCTGTCTATAAGCATCCCTGAATGATCAATATGAGACAACTGAAAATAGGGCATTCATGGTCTGAGATCGAGATTAGAAGAACCAAAGAGCTGAATTCAAACTGCTGTAACAGTAAAGCTGGAAGTTTAGAGCATGGAAATTATTTAATGAATTTTGCTTAATTTTCTGCTTACAAGACAGTGAAATTGGTGTTCAGAAGTACTCTCCAAATAATCTCTGCAAGTTATTCTTGATACATTGCTTAAAAGCAACCAAATTTGAAAACTGTATCTGTTCTGATGTATGCACAGGCCAGATAGTAAACTTCTGTGGCCCAGTCACAGGAGTGCATCTTAGGGGTAGGCTGTGGGTACAAATACAAGTGATTACATATCTAAAATTCACTGCCTGACATTAACCTCATTGTTGTCTACAACTACCTGAAAGAAGGTTGTAGCTAGACAGGGGTTGGTCTCTTCTCCCAGGCACTCAGTGATAGAACAAGAGGACACAGCCTCGAGCTGCACCAGGGAAGGCTTGGGCTGGATGTTGGGAGGAAGTTCTTCACAGAGAGAGAGACTGGCAGTGGAATGGGCTGCCCAGGGAGGTGGTGGAGTCACCATTCCTGGAGATGATTAAGAGGAGACTGGATGAGGTACTTAATGCCATGGCTTAGTTAACTGGAAGGTATTAGGTGATAGGTTGGACTTGAAGATCGATCACAAAGGTCTTTTTCAACCTGGTTAATACTGTGATTCTGTGTGAAAATACAACACAGAAGAGCTCAGCTCCAGTAAGAACACCAAGCCAGCACCTGTAGATGATGTTGCAGTGGTCACTAACCCCATTCCTAGCTAGCCAGGGGGCCAGCAGGCCCCCCGGCCTTTGTGTCACCCCCACCCCAGTGTGCATCATGGGTACTCACCAGTGATGACAGGAGGAGGAGGATCCCTCTGCCCAGATGGGCACAGCTTAGGGTTTCTGCCTTGGTGGGGGGAATTAAAAAGGGGAGTGGGTGGGGAGGTCAAAGTGGCCACACCTGGGCTGGAAGAAAACTCCAACAAAGCCCAGCCCAGGAGCTCTGGGATTTGGAGTGAAAAAGGGGGAAAACGAGGTGGGTGGGGTGGAAAAAGGGAAGATGTAGCTTTCCTTTGTGATCTGGTATAGGTGATCCTGCTCTAACAGGGGGGCTGGACTCGGTGATCTTTCTAGGTCTCTTCCAGGCCCTAACATTCTGTGATTCTGTGATTAACTTCTTAAATTATAGTTGCTGTGGTGGCTGTCATTCCTAGCAATAGACTTAGCTTCTAGAGTATCATCTGAAACAAATGAAAACAAGGATCTAAACACAAGAGCTAATTATATTTTAAGATACAAATGCCTTTTCTTAAAATAATTTTATTTGAGGACTGATTCTCTAAGGAAAATAAAAAGCATTCATTGCCTGAGTCTTGTCTTTCTGTAATGCTCAACTAAGTTATTTTCACTTAACCCCACAGTAACTTTTTTAAACATCTGTTTAAAAAAAAAACATAAACAAAAAGATAAAAATGAAAAAAGAATTTGGGAGAGAATAAGAAAAGTACATATGGCTTCACAACAGCCACAACGTACACTGCCTTGCTTATGGGTGGGCTGTGAAGGGAATCAGGGGATGTGCAAGGAGTCTCAGTGAACATAAGGGAGAAGGGTGATGGAGAAAAACCAACGATGAAAGAATATGAGAAAGAACTGGCTCTATTAAAGCAGTAACAGTGAAGGAAAGGTGTTAGAGGTGTAAGACATCCTTCCTTAGGAAAAAAAAAGGTTATATTTATTCTGCTTGTAGGATTACATGGAGGTCTTAATGTCTTAGAATATTTATTCTTTTTCTGAAAGCATAAATCTTACCTCGCCTATTTCATCCATCATCTTATGCCACTGGTCACTGTCATGACAAGCCTGAATAGGCCAAAAATAGGCCTGGCTTGCCCAGACATGTTTTTTTCTGCTCTACCTCTCTCTGTTGGGGAGAAGCAACTATGGGAAAGAGGACAAAAACCTGGAGCCACTGAGGCTAAGGATTCTGGCTTGCTGGACTTGTTTTGCTCCTGTTTACATCCTGTGGTAAACAAGGTACATACACTTAGCTTGTGCCTGCCTCATGCAAGGCCTATGATTTCCCCAAATTTGGGCAAAGTAAGCCTATGACTTCACCCAATATGGTCAAGCTTGGATAACTGCCATTCTGCTTGACTATTCTGTGTCCAAAGTTGCATTAGTGTTGGGATGTATTGATAAAAAGAGATGAGCAGGTAACACAGTGTGCTCTGCCGTTGCATTTGTGCTTGCTTGCTGCTGCCTGCTGCCATTGCTCTCTTTGCTTCTGGCAGTATTCTGTCTCACTGCTGTTGCATTCTGACATGCTTTATAGCATTATAATGCCTGCTTGGAGTTTACTAGGAACAGTCTCCAAATGCCTCCATGCAATAGGCCTGCATAGCCAGCATGACATCATGCTAAGACTGCACATTGCAAGATATCCTGCCTACACCTGCCAAGACGAGGAGCCCTGGAAGGGACACACAGATCATCTAGAGAAACCAGGATCAGCTCAGAGATAGTCTGCCTCTTTCCCCAGCAGCCTGTGAAGCCTGGGAACAATCAGAAGCCTCAGCAGCTGGTAAGACATCGTCAGAATTCCCTGAAAGCATTTGGGGTACTGTTTAAAGCTGTAGCTAGACCCTTGAGTCAGGAGATTAATAATAATTCCATCTTGCCTCAATTAATTATCCCTCCATTACAGTCACAACAGCATTTCTGCACGGTAACGGCTTTCGACCTGAAGTGGGCCAAGGTTAGGTAAATGGCAGAAAGCCATGGTCTAAGTGGTATAATATTTGTAACGTATGTATAAATATTTCTTTCTTAGTGTTTTCACAGGACTCAACCAACCTTCCTTCCAAACGGGACACAGAGTTTTACATCCTTTATTTTGTATTCCCATGTAACCATAGTTTTCAAGAAAGAATGTCCTGAATGCTTCAAAACAGCTAACTGAAATTAATCATCTGGGAGAACACTAACTACACCCATGTACCAGATACAGCATGTGAAACAGGGTCACTGGTCACCCACTCTGGACTGTGGGTCAGAGGTTCAAGTCCTGTTCTCTGAGCTATCTTAATATTGAGCGCAGCAATACCAGATTAACGCAATCAGAGAACAAACTCCCAGTCTTTTCTGACTACATCACAGTAGCAATTTTCAAAATGTATCTTCCATTGTAGTCCTTTCCCATCATAGTCTTTGGCTTCTGAGCATTAGTAATACAAACCAGTAGCCCAAGAGCACAAAACCTACTTGCAGCATGATCTTTTACTTTGGTATACTGTCCATCATCTGTCCATACCACATTCAGTTCTATCTGTGGTAGGTACTGTAATTTTTCAGCCACTATTACTATTTAGTTGGGTAATTAATGTTTGTGAATGCCTTTTGAAGTGTATTAGGAGCTAAAAATTAAAGAAAACACTTTGCCTGTGAAGAGCTTTTCTCTATAGCCTATCAACAAATACTATTTGAAACAGCTTGAAAACTGGTGAGTTAGTCTGCAAGCCTTTGACAGAAAATTATGTTAATATATAATTTTACAACTACATTTTTTTTTTGCTTTGGTCCATTCAGTTATAACAAGAATTTTTTTTTCTTTTCCTATTAAAAATTCAAAGTTATCCTACATACAAAACATATTCCCAGTAGATTTCAAAGGATAATTACACAAACAATATCTTAATTGCATTTATTAAACTCTGCCTCATCTCTTTTTTTCTCTTAAATACACACTGGACACCAACTCTAGTATTAAAGGAGCATGGCATTCTGGTGCCATGTCCCCACTCATGGCCTGAAGCTGCACCAGAGGAGGTTAGCTTGGATATTAGGAAGCCTTTCCTCATGGAATGGGTGGTTAGGCACTGGAATGGACTGCTGAGAGAGGTGGTAGAGTCACCATCCCTGGATGTCTTTAAGATTGGATGTGGCACTTGGTGGCATGTTTTAGCTGATGTCATGATGTTAGGTTATAGGCTGGACTTGATCTCACAGGTCCTTTTCAGGTTCAATGATTCTGTGATTCTAGTTACTATGAATGGACATCTGATGTCCTCTTCCTGTTTTTCAGTAGAAGTTTAAATCTCTTACAACAGCCTTTTAAATGAATGTTCTGCTCTCTATGGAAAATTAGAATTCTATCAGATAAAAGGTTAAGTGCCTAAACTCTAAATTGTTTGAATTTGGTTGAAACAGGAAGTATCTATGGGCCTTCCAGAAGCTGCAGCTTGGGCTAGGGTCATCACTGTACATGTCTCATCATCCTTAGGATACAGTGGCTCATGTGTCACCTAAAAGAAACCAAGCTATAACAGAGGAGTCATGCACTCTCACAGAGGAACCACCATGACAACTTGGAATCAAAGTATTTGACTTTCAGTGGGCATATTTCAGATTTTTTTTTTCCCACATGAAATAAAAATACTGCCTTTATGTTTTTATAGGGAAGGTCTGCAACTTAGGAACATGGCTACAGGGACTTTATCTTAGTTTCAGTTCAATTTCTCCAACTTAGGACTTGAACTATTACCTTGTAGATGTCCAGGAATCCACACTGATGGTCAAATCGTGTGTAGAGTTCATTCAGCATGCTGATGACCTGCATGGGCGTACACTGTGCACAGATGGCAGTGAAGCCAACAATGTCTGAGAAAAGCATGGTGACATCATCAAACTTCCTGGCTTGAACCTGCTGCCCCTGCCACAACTGTTGAGCCACTTCTTCAGGGAAAATAGAAATAAGGAGATCTACTGTTTTCTTTTTCTCCTCTTCCAGGGCTTGGTGTGTGCATTCTAGCGTTGCCTTCAGCTTATCCATTCGTTTTTTTAAGCCATCCTGGGCCTTTGCTTGCTCCCCAACCAATATCACATCACGAGTAGCATCATGGATAGGTATGTCTGAAAGATGGAGGCCTCGGCCCATCAGTTCATCCAGCTTGTCCACACAGGGGGAACCCAGAAACAAAATTGAATTTGATTCTGGTACATGAATCATTTGTCCTTTAATTTCCATCACCTACAAAATAGAAACAAAGTTTAAAAAAGGGAAAATTAGCTGATAGACGTAGAACCCCATTTTACCCTCCTCATTCTTCCTCTTCAGCTGAAATTATAAACATGAACTGTAACCTTTTATACCACTCACTTATTTGAGTAATGAGACTCATATAGTCTACTCATCAAGGTGAGTCAGAAAATAGCCAATATTGTCACAGATGTACTCCTAAATCAGATGTTGGATTCTATTTCAATCCAACTAAGAAAGCACCCACAATAACATGTATTTCTCATAACAGTGTGTTAATAACACTTCTAAATTTCGCTCCTGGAATGTACTTGGCCTTAAAAACAAATTCCAAAGCAGCTCCTTCTGTGTTACTTAGCTATAAATTATAATAAGCACAAAATTAAACAGAAATTACAACTACCTGAAGGAGACTGGGGAAATGGTGAAATAGCTTCTGTTCTTTTTCAGCAAAAAAAAAGGTCAAATGTGGCCATGTTATAGAAGAATCAAATAAGAACAGAAGTGAGAAAGAACTCCATAAAATAATCAATGGTATGGAAAACTGTGCCAGTGCTCCTGTTGCCTTTTGCCTTCTCATATATGCAGAGTTGTCTGTCAGAGTCTGCAGATTTCTTGGTGATACAGATTCACATAATTTGCATTTGCAGAACATAAGAAGAAACAACAGGAAAGGAGTAGCACATGCTTTGTCACACTGGTTTATACAAGTTTGCATTTGTCTGTGAAATGGCTAGACATTTTGAGTGCTGGTCCAGTGGCTGATACCAGTGAGGCCCTGGCTTGTGACCTCTTGCTCCACGGTGGCAGTTGAACACAAAATTGGCAGACTGAAATGGACACTGAAAGGCAGCTGTAATGATGTATGTCACATATGGGGCTATGTATATTCTGATTTTTTGTAAGTCTTTATTAACTGTCAAATACTGTAAAGGGGCATTTTCCACCTGAATGTAGAATTTAAAAACAAAACAAATAAAACACCCCAACCAAACCAGTCTTCAAAAATTAAGATGGGCATGTTTTGTTTGAGCAGGAAGTGATCAAACTGGATAAACAGGATCTATTTGTAAATACAGCTTCCATAGTCACTGCCATGAAAAACAACTATTGCTAGCGTTTTCATTCCAGAAGTGCACAAAGATGAGGGCAATACAGTGCTAGGTGATCTGAAGAAAATCACAGGTCTTAACCCAAGGATCTCACTGTAAAGCAGGCACAACACATATATACTTTGTGCAACTAAGCACAGTGTTAGGCACCACAATGCCTTACATCTATATGTTTCTCCCAGTCTCTGGTTCTTTCATTGTTTAAGCGTTCCATCACTCTCACATGATTCACGCTATCATTTGCCTTGCCTTCTTTCCATAATCCTTCAAAGTAAAACAGGAAAGCCTCGACCAGAGAATCCAGCACTGTCTGCAGTAGTGATGTGAAGTGTCCAGAGGTCTGGAAGCCCTTGTTCAACTGACTGCTATCCCTATGTGGTACTTTTCATCTTTGTGGAAGATGCTGGAAAGCTCCTGTTTCTCTTAGGAATTGTTATGTCAGATAGTATGCTGTCATTGCAGATCCTACTGTGAACATAGGGAATGAACGTATCCCATCCCCATGCCCCTCTGCAACCCAACACATGCAACTTCTGACATCATCCTGGGAACTCAGTAATCCAAAGTAATTAAAATTGTCATTTTTCATAATTTCTGTTCCCATACACCTACTAATATTTACATTTCTAGGTCTTGTTTCTTCGGCTTTGTTCTGGGACAAACATCTGTGGGAATGCAATGTGAGAAGGAATGATATCAGGCAGTGTGAACATTTGACCTTCACCTCCCAAAGCTTCAAGATGCCTCCCACAGGGGAGAAAAGATAGTGGAACACCTGGTTAATGACAAAAACAGGGTGTGATATGTATAAAAGACTGGGTTGTTCTTGCCTAGATTATGCTTATGTGTAGGCATGCACTGTATGCTCTGGACTATATACATAGAGTCAGAAGGAACAATAAAGGTCTCCAGTGGATTCACATTGAATCGTGTGGAGTCCGTGTGCTGAGCCTTGCTAACACACGTCTCTCTGAGATAACTAATCAGCTACCTAGATGGGCAGATTCAGTGCTCCAGACTAATTGCTCTTTTTAATTTTTAAAACATACAGCTCCCTGCTCAAAACATAAGGGAAATCAGGGCTTTCTCATGCCTTCGGCCTCGCATTTTCATAGGGCACACAAAACTGTTTGAATTCTCAGGTGCAAATTGCCAGATGTGAAATACATGGTATGACGTTTTTGTACTTCATCCCACTTTACCAGACAGTTTCTCTGTTTTCTGTTCTGGTGTGCAAAATAAATGTATTTCATATTGTCACTTCTTTCTTCCATCTTCAGGTGAAAACAGAGTGTCAGCTCAGGAGGAGACAGTGTGACCATAGACCCTGGCTGAGCCATCCTGGCCTGGGGGTGGGCTGCTTGTCAGCAAGACAAGGCACTTGGCTTGGAGCCATCTTTCTTCTGTTAACCTGCTGAGACTCAAAGAAAATTAATGCATCCCTCTGGGCTCCTGCCTCCACTTTGTCAATTTGAGGTGTTAAATTCTTTGATATGATCTCTGTCCCTGTGAATGTATTGTGCCAATCCTCACTGGGTGGATTCTTCTCAGGAAGGACTGATCAGATGAATAATATACTAAAACCCAGCACTCTGGAGTCCTCTTGCACTGCTTCTGGGTAACCCGAGGCAAATTATAAACTCCAAGTGCTTATTTGGCCTCTCAGCACAGTAGGAACAACGGTATTGATCATCCTACAACATACTTTGAGACTTAGGTGTGGAAAGCAACAGAAGACACCAGACAATCCCATAAAAACTAAAAGCAACCTCTTCCTCTGTATGAGTTGAGCTTCTGCTTTAGTAAGATTGAGGATTTCTAGAGGATTTTTAGAAACTTTTGCAAAGATTGTGGCCCTACACAGCTGCTTAGTTTCCTAAAGGTGTCAAAGGTTCAGTGCTGTTACAGCTTTATCCTTTGAATATTGTTGACATCCGTTCTGCTCAACAGGAATTGTTGATGTTTACTATCACTCCTTTCATGTTATACTGGCAATTCTGATGTCCTGCTGTCTCTTGATAACAGAGGGTTTCTTTTTTAGCAAATGGCCTACTACTCTCTTCAGATTGCCAAATCAGGCAACTGGACAGCAGAAGCAAATCTGCCTCAGACAAGACTGCTCCACCTAAGACTGCATCACTATTCTCAGTTGTAATTCATCATTGCTACATTTCATTGCTTTCTTGCCTTTTTACAGTGTTCTCTCTGAGTGAGTCCACTGTTTTCAGAGGATGTTCTTCTGATCTATAGCGGTGTAAGAGAACATTTTGAAATGAGGAATTACACATTATATTTTTCAGGATTACACTGCTGTGAAATGGTGGCATGGCCTAAGGAGCTCTATGATGGAAAAGAAAAAACACTACAGCTGAATCTTACTTCCACTGCGAACACAAAGAAAAGCAAAGAAAGAGGAGCAAACAAAAGAGGCCCTACTTCTCAGGAACTCTTTCAGCCTCTCCCCAAAGACCCACCCAAGGAACACCGACAGACTCTAAATCTGCTGTTTGAGAATGTGAGACAGCCTCCTGCTGCACTGCACACCAATGGCTACTTCATTAGGTACACAATATCCAACACTCTGCATGCTCTGGATGCATGCCACCTGAGGATTAAGTCTGGATCAAAAGCTTATGAGTCAAATGCTAGTTCCACTGCCTACTCTTTAAGGAAAAGCATAGAGAAAAGCTTCATCTGTTGCACTGATAGAAGATGACATTTCTCTGTACAAAGACAGGTGTTTTGGAACAGTGGCTGGGAGAAGGTGTACACACCTTCAACAAAATATTAATGGAAATATGAGATGGCATTTTTGAGAAAGAATTGAGAGGTTAAAATATCATTTTCTTCATCAGGTTGGAAAACTTAGAGTGCTAGGCCACACTTTTGTAAGCAGATACACATGCACGCTGGACTTCATACAATGAACAAATGAGAGTAAACAAAGCTACTTCTTTAACTGGCCCATAACTATTTACAAGACTGGTAAGACTGGAGAAAACTCGGCTTTTGACAAATCAACTTGGACACTATTAAGAAAATAACATAAACTCAGGAAGGAAAAAAAATCACTGCACACTGAGGATAAGAGTATAGGGTGAACTTCAGAAAGGAGAGACAGCTGATAGGCTGATTTTTAAAACAGATGAATGCACTTCTCTGAATGTCCTATAGGATACATGACAGTGTCTCAGGGACAGCAAGATATTCCAAAGTATTTGATCACTTAGGGTGTAAGAGGACTTTGTGAGCACTGCACAAGACAAAAGGACACTTCCAGAAAGAAATGTAATGATTCTGCTTGTTACATTTCCAGATCACACATTTAGAAGAAGCATTGTAAACACGATGGACAACAATGGAACTATGCAAACAGAACTCTGTAAACAAGAATATAGCTTGAGAAACATAGGAAGTAATTCTTATTCTCTGACCACCAGTACTCAGGACTCAAATAGGCAAATCTGTCACCTATTTGGCAGGGTCAAATGAATCTCATCCACTGTGTAGAAATACCTACATTTCTCTGTTGTAACAGGAGCACAAAGCTTGGGCATAGATGTCAGATGAGCCTACCCTCTATTAGAATAAATTCAATTAATAGCACTAAAGATATTCCTGTATAAAGTCACATAAATGCAATCATATAATCATACCAAGGCAAGTGCAAGTAAAAGTCCTCTATTAGTCTAACAGACTTCTATGTCAAATGCTCCAAACCTCAATTAAATTAGTCCAAAAAAAATTGATATGCCCATAAATTTATCTCTGCTCTGTGGTTGGCTCACCATCAACTCAGGCACAACATGACTCTAACCTTAAACAAAGGTTATTACAACCTCTCTAATCCTCCAACTCCGATTGCAGAGTAAGGCAAATCAGAGCCACAGTAGCAAAACCAACCTTGGAGAAAGATTCATGCAATAAGAAAAAATTATATTCAAATGAATCTATCTTATCTGTAGACTCCCATTAAACAAAAAAAAAAAAGGAAAAAAAGTCTCTAAATTCAATATAAAAATCATAAGAAAACATCAACTTCAGTTACACCTATGTTTTATGTGCTAGTTTGAAGCTAGCAAGAATGTTTTGGTGAGAAGGACTAGGTTACAGGCTGTGGAAAGAAAACAATGGTGATGTTCACTTTGCTCACAGGCTTGCTGAGAGGTGTAAGAATAAAAGAAAAACACAGATAAGGGAGTCTTCTCTCACTGCTGCTGGGGAACTGGCTGAGCTGCATTTCTAACCTCACCCTCTGTTTCTTTTTCTAATCCACTTTGCTTCCTAACCCCATGGCCGAACCTCCATTCTTCCTTGGGACTGGGGTAAGGTTGAGAAGGGTAGGGGGAAGGTGTAGGGGTGGTTGAGAGCCCCTCCTGGGGACTCAGGTTTCTGGGAGGGGAGTTGTGTTTCTGTATTACCTTTTTACCTTGTATATTTCTGTATATAACTGTATGTACTGTAAATATCTGCTTGTATATTGTGCAAGCTATAATTATAAGCTTCATTCATATTTCTAGAGCTGGCTGAGTCTAGTCTGGGTGATTTTTTTCATTTTATGAAAAAAGCTAATAGAAATATATATCACCTCCACAGAAATGAAAAACTATTATTGTTCCAATAAATGCCCAATGCAACTGAATAAACTAGTCAGTTTGCTCAGCACAACTCAGGATGTGCTCAGGTTCTTACAAAAGTATAAAATTCAAACTCTCAGCATTTGCTTAGAAGATTCAATTTCCAGCTCAATGCACTGTCAAAAGAACATTATTCCACACAGCAGCATAGGGACTGCTGCAAATTTCTCGTTATTTATAGAAATCTCTAGGGAGTTACATAATGTGCAACAGTCTCGAGACCAAAGTGACCAAATTTAACATTTTCTGTACATTGTAGATAGCTTGTGAACATAAAATAGAAGCATACCAGTTCCTATTGCACCTATAGGAAAGTATTAACAATTAAATAATAATTATTACTAATTAAATTAGTAATAATAATTAAATAATTATAATTGAGTAAAAATTAAATAATTGTTTATAATGAAATATTAATTAATAATGTTGCACCTATAGGACCCACCTATAGAAAATTCAAAAGTTTGTTTGAAATACATTCATATTCTATAATGTAAAATAAACAATGATAACTAGATAATCACTGAAAAGAACTTCAGTTGTAAGCTTGAACCTCCAAAGTTATTTATTGCTATCAAAAAGTAAACAAAGTAGAGGTAAGATAGGTCTTTCTCCACCTGAAGCATAGGTATGCATGACAAATCAAAGCATGGAGCCAACTGTAAGTAAATGTGAAAGGGTAAAGGGGATGGCTCTATGCTTTGCACCTTAGTTTGTCAAAGCAACTAACTAAACAGAGGAAACTCTGGATTACACTTGAAAAGGTTTACAATTTCTCCTTTGCTGCTGCTGATGGCGCTCCAGACAGCTCCTTAGATAATGGGATAATGCTTCCTCCAAAGGAACTGCTTCACAATGTAGCCAGGAGTCATAACTGGCAAGGTTTAGGGCTGAGCTGACCACTAGAGAGCTAACCACACGCTCTCTATTCACTCTTCTCCCTTCTCCAAAGGAGAAAGGAAATAAAGGAGAGAATTACAGATCAAAAAAAGAAAACTAAAACACTTCTAATAAATCATGAAAGTAATTATATATATACAAATATATATAATATATATATATAATGATATATATGCAAGTATATATAAAAGCAATGTCCAACCCAACTCCCCAAGGGCAATCACACTGCCATTGGCACTGATGCTGTGGGTAGACACTACTGAATTAGTCCCAGGCTGGACTCAGCAGCAGAAGGGAAATGGATTCAGGAACAGGAATCAAGAACACACAAATTGGAATCAAAGGCAAAAGAACAGAAAGAGACCTTGAACACTAGCCACTGAAGAAGACAGCCTGTCCCTTGCGATCCTTCTGCTATATACTGAATATGACATATACGGAATGGAATCCCTTGTTGTTCAGTTTTAGGTCACCTGTCCTGTCTGCTCCTCTCTTTTATTTTACAGCACCTCAACATGGGGCACAAGATGTAGCAGAGACTTTGGTTTCTGTAGAAGCAAGTATAAGTAAGAGCTTTTCTGTGTGCCAATCCTTGGTAGCAACTACTGAGTGCTGTCACCTCCAGAAGCAGTCACTGTCTGTAAAAATGTGCTATTAACTTAGTGACTTAGCTGAAAAGTAAAATCACCAAACAGGGTTGGTTTTGCCAAACCAGGACACATAACTCAACCTTGTATGCGTCTGAGTAAGTTCCCTTCATGGATTCTCCCAGGCAAAGCAGACGCGAACCCAACGTGGCAGACAGGCAGAGCAGGCTGACAAGGCGCTGGTGCCAGGCTGCATGGCACCCAGGAAGAAAAGACAGTTGTTAAAACAAAACAAAGAAACTCACCAGTATTTCCATGATCATTTCAAAATCCTTTTTAAATTCATCACAGTGAGATGAGATTGGGTATTCTTTCATTAGTATACTTAAACCAGTCTGTCAGAATCCCGAAGTCACCGCTGGCCTCACTGTCCCTGCCCAGTACCCTGGAGGGCTCCCCTGCCCTGCCCAGGGCCCAGGACTCCATGGCACCCCCCTGAGGCTGTCAGTCCCTGCCTCTGCCATGCTGCAGTAAGTACCTCCAGTTCTCACAGCCCCGCCCTGGTGGGTCACAGACCCTTCAGGGCTGGGCCCGTCCATGGGCCCAAGGCCAAGTCCAATGTTGGGCTTTTGCCACTCCCAGGAAGGTGCCAATGCTCAGAGCTGGGACGGCCTGCAGGCTGCTCCGCTCCTGGCTTGGGTGGCTGGGATGGGCCCTGGCTGCCATGCTTTGCCTGTACATCCTCAGTGATCCTTACGGGTCCCTTCCAACTCAAGATGTTCTCTGTTTTTCTGTTCATTGCAAAATCTATTTAATCCCTTGCAACTGTTTTCAGGCCACAAACACTTTGATAATTGTGGCAGACTTTCAGGTATGGCTGATAACACCTCTTGCTGCTGCTTTATCAAGTCAGGATACTCTATGCAGATACACAGCTATCCACCTTACTCCAGCAACACAGAATGAAAAATTTACAGCACCAGGGTTAAAAACATTGTTTGTGTTGGTCAGGAGCAGAGCATGAGTATTTTTGGGAAATACTCATCTGTTTAGCCTCATATCTTTCTTTCCAGTGGCGATTAGATTGCTTCTGGCAGTCAGGTGGAGCTAACCTGGTTCTTTATGGATGGTGGGGACCAGAAACTGTAGGATTTCTGCTGCTGGATCGGTACACAGAGCCTGAAGTTAAGGACTGCAGGAGCCTCGTGCAACTTCTCAGTAAGATTTACCTTCCCAACATAAAGTTTGAAACAGACAGGAGGATTAACTGGTCTGAGAAGCTGCAGATTCCGCTGACATTCCAGTTTATGGGATACTTCACTGCTTTGTGCCAGCCCAGAGACTTTCTGAAAACACTCCTGAAAACCAGAAGCCTTGCTGCTTGACAGGAACTGTGGGAATGGTGGCAGCAACCAACATGCTACAAACGAGGTCCACAAGCAACACTTTTTAAATTCTGCATTTCAATCAAAGCAAAATGCACTTTTTGTACTTCCAACCCCACCACAGTTTGACTACAATAAATCAAACTGTAATGGAAGTTTCACACGTTTACTATTCTCGCTGTGTTCACGAAAGGCGAGTGGCAAACAATTACACTACATTTCTAGTGAATGGGTTATCACTAATTCTTACATAGGTCTTTCCCAAGAAAAACATTATTTTTGTTGCCTTTTTCTTTCCATGAAAAACAAAAAAAGAGAAAACAAGTATGAGTATGTAACATCTGAGAAAGTCATTAAAGCTTGTCAGAAAGTTGGGTCTTCAGTTCAAACAACCCTCCAATAGCCTGAGAAGGCAGTGAGCTGCAGGGAAACAACAACAAGCATTAATTTTGGCAGCTTCACAGTGGTAAAAGCCATAATTCTTACAATTAAATTACCTGAAATAATTATGCCATATTAATAGATATAGTCCCTAAACCAATGCTTTTCATGTCTTCTCTGCACCTGTTTAAATTTTAAAGAGTATTCATATGCATTATCATTTGCAATATCATTTATAATAGTTATTTCTTGACTTTAAAAAAATTCTTCCATGCATCACTCTTAAAATGCCTTTAATCAAATGCAAATTTTATAAATCCTGTAACAAAGTTATGAGTGATTTGCCATTGGAATGGGCTGCCTAGGGAGGTGGCACTTAGTGCCACAGTCTAGTTGATTGGATGGGGCTGGTTGATAGGTTGGACTGGATGATCTTGGAGGTCTCTTTCAACCTGGTTGATTCTATGATTCTATGCTTTTGGTGAGGTAGGAATAATGGATATTAGGAAAATTTAAAAAAAAACAACAACCAGACAAACAAAACCATGGTTTCAATTTCTGATTCCTGGAAAGAATATGAAGATCAGATCTGAAAGCATGTACATAGCCTGGCCCACACGGAGATGGGTGCTCATGAGGGTAAGCTGTAAGCTCAGCATACATAACACCAAGTCCCTAGCTTGCTATTTGTTTTAATGGCATCTAAGCTGATCCTTACTATGTTAGCCTTCACACAGACAGCTGCAAACGTGCTGCATAACAAGTAGTGAATTCCAAGTCTGAATAGAAGTCAATGTACTGTCGCTACATACCTTTTCCTGCTCAAATGCTTCTTCAAAACCTTCTCTTTTTCTCTGTTTTTTTTTTTAAATTATCTTGCAAAACAGTATAATGCCCAGCAGCCCCAGCACAGTAGTGCTTGGCACATTTTGCTAGGCTCATTTTTTACAAAGAGCCAGTGTATCTGCAGAGAAATCTTTGTTTTAAAGCAAACATGTCATTCTACTTTTACCTTTTATTTACATTGCTCAAACCCAGCATCAAAGATCTTTCATTTGTTCAGAATAAATTAATAAACAAATAAAAAAAGAACAGTCAAATTATAGCAGTAATAGGTGATTGAAAGACACAAAAGGATGGGCTCAGACCTTCTTGAAAGATGAAAATTAATGCTGTTCCATACAACTATACCTTCTTTTTTTGTTACTGTTTAAGTTTTGCTCCTTTGGTGAAATTGCCATATAGCAGTGTGTAGTCACACCACAGCTAAAAAAAGCCAGCAGGGGCTGAAATGCCCCTGGAGAGGCTACTCTGAACAAGGCTATTTTTGTCCTCTGTTGTACAAACACACCAGATCACATCTCTATTGAGATTATGCTGGAACATTCTCTACTTAAGATTCAGGTTAATTACACAAATTCACAAAGACTCTATCTTCTATTAAAAAAAACTAATTATCTAATGCATGTAAACACCCTTTATAATTGATGAATATCAATTGTTAATTTGTTAAATACAGATATTTTTATTTATTTCTATCAACGCCAACCAAGCAAGATTGCAGAGGAATGTGCCAGTACACTGAAGGCAGTGGAAAGGCTCCAATTTCCTATAGTGTTGTTACCTTCTGGATTAGCTCCTTCCATTTTCACAGCAAGATTTGTGCAGGTGCACAAATCAATCTTGTATCTAATCCCTCCACTAAGCAGCATTCAGCTCCTAGCAAAAGCTTCTCATTTGAACGTGATCCGTCCCAGCTGCTTGAGATGACCTGCCAGCAGAAAGCACTCTTACTAAATTGTGATATTTCTTGCTAAATACTTTTCTTCCTTACATTCAGTTTAGTTTGTTTCTTTGTGGAAGCTGTTTTTATGAAAATGCAATCAAATGGTTAAATGAGAATATATGTTTATCCATGAAAACAGCAGGTAAAGAGCAGCAGAAGCATATTCCCCCTTTGATCCGTGCAGAACGGCTATATATATAGCAACCACTAAGAGATGTGACATTTCATTACCAATCTAGGTATCTCAAAATTCCTGTGATTAAAAGATCTCTTAGTCCATACACTAACTAGCCTGTAGACATTTTTCTCCTTTATGACTTAAAGGCCCCAACTCTTTCCCTATCTCATCTTACACGTATAATCATATCAAATTCCTGCCAGCACCACACCATGGAAACTGATTAGATGTGAAGTCTTCTGTTGGCATTTTTACTTTTTTTATTATTATTACTCCATATATCAAGTACTTTGGTAGCTTTGTTGAAAGACTACCATTAGAATTTGATATTGAAATTAATCAATTCTGATCTCTTGGTACAGTATAAATTTTCCTAACACCGGGAGAAGAAATTTCATCTTTTCCCAATCCAATCATTCTTAAGTTAGATATAATTAGAAAGAACCATTCCACTTCTCACTGAAGTAATTGTAAATACATCCAGCTGGCCTTTACAATTAAATTTTCTGGGTTTCTTAAAAAGATTTAATTTCCTTCAGTATGTTCAACATAATACATTAGAGCATTAGGAAACTTTTCATCCACAACCCTCTATTAGCTACCATATTTGATGTGTACCAGTAAACAACAGCCTTCATGCGGAGTGTCTTTCAGGCCATGTTAAAGACTTGAATTTGGGAACAATGCATTGGACTGGATTAGTAGTCCCAGGTTAAGGGTGTAGTTTTTAACAAATTCTACAATGCATTTGTTTTGCATCCCATCAAGAAAAGAGAGGCGAACAAAACCACTAAAGTGTCCTTAACTTAACTCAAAATAGAAAATATATAATGTGTGAGAGGTAACAGCCAGATGTAGTATTCACGTTTCTGTATGCACTAAAACACCTGTTTAGCTTCCATTTTCCTCACTGCAATTAATCTGTTGACTGCAATTAATTCACCCTTGAAATTACAACATAACAAATTAGAAGAAATAGATTGAAAGTACTATTTTAAAATTGAGACATGGGCTCTCTTGCCCTAATTATTCTAGCATGAATCGAAGAAAGCAGTTAAAGCAAGTTGTTTCAGTGACAGAAGCTGATAAGAGAACAATACGAGTTGTGCCCACCATCTTAGCAGCTCAGGATTGCTGCATAGGTTTTATGGAAGGGGTAACTAATTAATGCAAGATGATATTTTCTAAAATAAATATTGTTTATTAATTTTATATTCAGAACTCTCAACACTCTGGACCATTAATTTTAATAATAATCAGTTCTTCACACAGTTATGGAAACATTATACAGATAATAACTACATCTAGAAATAACCAGCAAAAATATAAACATTAACTGAACTGGAAGAGAAGGTTCCTGCAATCAATATATATCACTTGACCACTAGATGGACTCAAGGAGCTTCTTTCTGCTTATGGCAGAAGGCTATGGTGAATTACAAGAGGCTTTAAGTATTTACTCACAAAATACTACTACCCAACTCACAGGGCTAGCTACAGCTTCAGACAGTACCCAAACGCTTTCAGAGAATTCTGTTACTGTCCTGTCAACTGCTGAGATTTCTGATTCTTTCCAGGCTTCATATAGAGCGCTGGGAAAGGAGGCAGACAATCTCTAACTTTATCTCCTGGCTCCTCTGGACGATTTGTGTATCCAGGACTTCCCATTTTGGTAGGAGACTTTCAGGTGTAGACAAGATGTCTTGTGATGTGCAGTCTTAGCACAATATCACGCTGGCTGTGCAGGCCGATCGCGTGGGGGCATTTAGAGCCTGTTCCTGGTAAACTCGAGGCAGTCAGTTTCCAGGCAATTCAGCATAGATAGTTTATAGCTCTAGCATAATGCTGCAGAGGGTAACGGCAGACTCGCTGCCAGAAACAGAGAGCAATAGCAGCAAGCAACAGCAGGCACGAATACAATGGCAGAGCACGTTGTTACCTGTGTATCTCTTTTTATCAATGGGCATTTGGACACAGATATGCCAATTAGAATGGCAATTAGCCAAGCTTGACCATATTAGTTTAAGCCATAGTATTGCTTTACCCAAATTTGGGAAAAGCACAGGCAAAAACTAAGCATGTGTACTGTGTTTACCGCAGGATGTAAACAAGTCTGGGCAGGCCAGAGTCCTTAGACTCAGTGGCTCCAGATTCTTTGTCCTCTTTCTCACAGTTGCTTCCCCCCAAGACAGAAGAAAGGAGAACACAAAAACACACCTGGGCAAGGCAGGATATGTATAAGCCTATTTTAGGCTATCAGGCCTACCACAACAATAGAGGCCACCCAAAGCCTGGAGAGAGGTTGGTGGGATGGTCCTAGTAAGTGTGGGTGTGAATACAAATAGAAGGCTCAGCTGCTACAAGGGAAGTAATCAGTCTAAAAATGCTGAGAAACTCTGCCTTAGGAAACTCTTCATTCCTCTTGCCAATTTCTGCCCTTGGATACTTCAGAGGAGGTTAGCACAACTACTCAGTACTCCTCGTGGGTAGGCAGACCACAAACGAGCCCAGTCCCAGAAATCACAAGTCTGCCCCAGCACAGTGCTCTGCTCAGCTAAAGCATCCTGCTGGGAAGCAGAACATACTTGCTCAGGCACAGCATGATGCTAAAACAGCTACCTTGCTTTTGGATCAGGGCCAGCTTTCCCATGACAGGCTGAGAGAGTGAGCCAAGCTAATGAAAAGCTGTCTGTACACATCAATTGGACTAGCTTGAATTTATGCAAATACTGACCTGCAGCTAATTTCAGTTGTGGATTTTCTAAAGGGCAGAGAACTTGATGAGCTCCCCAATTTTCAGCATTTTCACTGCTATGATTCTTTGAGTATTAAAAGTCTTTAAGCCTAAAATGCTGCTTCCAAGAGTCAATTTTATCAACAAGATCTAGCTGCCTTTCAGTATTTCTTATTTTGTATCTCTGTTTGCTCCCTTCAGAAGAGTCAGAAGCACTCACCCTTTCATTCAGGACTATTGAGTGCCACAGAAGGCCAATAGGCCTAAAACATGTCCTGGCTTGCCCCACTTTTTTGCTGATATGGGAAGCAAGTGTGGAGGGAAAACAAAGGCTCAGGCTATTATGTTCCCTCCCAAAGTGATAAACAGGTACCCATATGTGTTTATGCACTTGTGAGTGTCTTGCCCACATAAGGGAAAGCAAGCCCTGGTTTCACCTAATATGGTCAGTTTGGCAAAGTGCCATTCTGATGGCACACAATCTCTTGTGGCCCAAGGAGCCATCACACTCAGGCAAATAATATAAATGGAGCTAAGTTGCAAGCAGTCTGCTCTTCTCTGACAATATGCTCTCTGCTCTGCTTCATGCTTCAGATCAGCTAAGCCCTGATGTTTTGGGCTTGAACCACCTGGAAACTTAAGCACCTCAATTTTACCAGGAGAAGTCATTAAGTGCCTCACAACATGGTGGGAAGTGCCACTGACATAGTGCTCTCTGCACATCTTGCCTGCACCTCTGCAAAGCTCCGTGCCAAGTTTGGAGTACAAGAGGAACCAAGATCAGGTCAGAGAACGTCTGGCTCTTTCCCAGCACCCTGTTAGAGCCTGGGAAGATCTAGAAACTTCTCAACAGCTATCAAGACACTGACAGAACTCTCTTCAAGTGTTTGGGTACTATCTGGAAACTGTACTTAGCCCCAGGAATCTGGAGATAATATTTTATGAGTAACTATTCAAAAGCCTCTCTGTAACTGAATTCTATTTCTGCTTTCTGCCTTAGCAGAAAGAGGTCTCTCAGGTCTTCCTTAATGGCAAGCAGCGTATTGACCGCATGATTCTCTTTACAAAATAGTTCAATGTTTGTTATGTTATTGCTAGTTATTTCTTAAGTGTTCTAGATTCCCTGTTTTCTCCTCTGCGTAATACTTTACATGACCATGCAAAGAACCTATTATTATTAAAAAATATGGTCTGTGATGAGGTTGCTAAACATCAAAAATAATAAGCTACATTAATGTTGGAATACATCCCACCTATACCATTACACTGAGTGTCTCACATTACTGACTTGGAAGTTTTAAAATAGTTTCTGTAGTATTTTTCTGTAAGCATACAAACCAAATAACAGTGAGAAAAATACAAATAAAACTAAGTAAGGATCCTTCTAAGTATGTGAAAAATTGGAAAGGAATTCCTTCAGAAGCTAAAGTGGTCCTATCACTGATGAGAGCAAGGCACTGATTATTTACTGCTTCACATTCAGAAGCCTCATTTCCAAAGTGATTCAACTAATCTAACAGTCATCTGTGTTGTCTGATAGAAATAAGAGGCAACATGCTATATTTACAAAGAGTGGATAGTTACATGGCATGGACTAGCCAGGAAAGGGCCTTGACAAAAGTTTTCCAGCCATACCCAGGCTAGGCGCAGTGCTCTTGCGGCAAATGAGCCTCCTGCTCATCACACTGCTTGAAACAAACACTCCACATCCAAGTGTATTATTGTAGACATATAGGCCACTAACACTGTTCTTAGCTGTCATTCAACAGTGTGTGTTTTGCAGTGCTGCTGGAAAGGTTCCCCCAGGGGCTCCTCTTTTCTCACTCTCTGTTAAGTTTACTAAGGACCCTGTCTGACCCATTTTTGTAGAAGCAAGGGGCTCCTTAATGTTCATCCTTCAATAGCTCTTGAAAGAAAAAGGAGCCTGGCTACAATCAGTGAAGTAAAAGACCTCATGAGAAGAGCCCCAAACCCTGAGTCTCTTCCTCAAAATTAGTTTACCTTAATTCTGCCTTTTTTTTTTTTTTAACTTATAAATGTTCAGCCTTCTGTGGTCATGATTCACCATAAGGTTATATGTGACTCGTTCTGTGTAGTCATTTAAGAGCTAACACCCACATTTTGGTTCTGAATTACAAACAAGAGCGAGGAACTTTCTGGACATTCTTTTGAATATAGAGCGAATGAGTAGGGCATTGGCTGTAAAAGGAAAATAATTATAAAGTCTATATCATTCATTGGTTTGCTAATTGGTTTAAAAAGCCAATATATAAATAATTTCTCACTCTTTGTTCCCCTTTCCCTTCTACCTCTTCCACTGCTCCTCTGGACAAGGTCTTGCTGGTTTATTATTTGAGGGATAATTTTCTCAATCTGCCACACCCTGTCACATATATTTTCACTAGTTGCACTGCATATTGAGTATTTATTAGGGGGCGCTTCACATGGTTTGTCATTGACTTATGTAAGTGTATATGATATAAGCTTGTTCACATGCATAAATAAAATCATAAACACCTCCTTCAGCATAAGTTCTTATTCATAGAATCATAGAATCATAGAATCAACCAGGTTGGAAGAGACCTCCAAGATCATCCAGTCCAACCTAGCACCCAGCCCTAGCCAGTCAACTAGACCATGGCACTAAGTGCCTCAGCCAGGCTTTGCTTGAACACCTCCAGGGACGGTGCCTCCACCACCTCCCTGGGCAGCCCATTCCAATGGGAAATCACTCCCTCTGTGAAGAACTTCCTCCTAGCATCCAGCCTATACTTTCCCTGGCACAACTTGAGACTGTGTCCCCTTGTTCTATTGCTGGCTGCCTGGGAGAAGAGACCAACCCCCACCTGGCTACAACCTCCCTTCAGGTAGTTGTAGACAGCAATGAGGTCACCCCTGAGCCTCCTCTTCTCCAGGCTGCACACTCCCAGCTCCCTCAGCCTCTCCTCATAGGGTTTGTGTTCCAGGCCCCTCACCAGCTTTGTTGCCCTTCTCTGGACACGTTCCAGCACCTCAACATCTCTCTTGAATTGAGGGGCCCAGAACTGGACACAGTACTCAAGGTGTGGCCTGACCAGTGCAGAGTACAGGGGAAGAATAACCTCCCTTGTCCTGCTGGCCACACTCTTCCTGATGCAGGCCAGGATGCCACTGGCTCTCTTGGCCACCTGGGCACACTGCTGCCTCATCTTCAGCCTACTATCTATCAGTACTCCCAGGTCCCTTTCCTCCTGGCTGCTCTCCAGCCACTCAGTACCCAGCCTGTAGTGCTGCTTGGGGTTGTTGTGGCCACAGTGCAGAACCCTGCACTTGGCCTTGTTAAATCTCATCTCATTGGCCTCTGCCCACCCATCCAGCCTGTCCAGGTCCCTCTGCAGGGCTCTCCTATTTTCCAACAGATCAACACCTGCTCTTAGCTTGGTGTCATCTGCAAATTTACTGATGCTGGACTCAATCCCTTCGTCCAGATCATCAATAAAGATATTGAACAGGACTGGGCCCAGCACTGATCCTTGGGGAACACCACTAGTGACTGGCTGCCAACTGGATGTGGCACCATTCACCACCACTCTCTGGGCTCTGCCATCCAGCCAGTTCTTGAAACAGCAGAGAGTGAATCTGTCCAAACCATGAGCTGCCAGCTTGGCTAGGAACTTCTTGTGTCAGACAGTGTCAAAGGCTTTGCTGAAGTCCAGGTAGACTACATCCACAGCCTTCCCCACATTCACCAGGCAGGTAACCTGATCATAAAAGGATCAGGTTGGTGAGACAGGACCTGCCCTTCCTAAACCCATGCTGTCTGGGCCTGATCCCTTGGCCATCTATGTATTATCTACATTAATTCAATAAGCAAGGAGGACAGTGTTTGGCCTAATAATACACAGTTTTATCTTAAACAATTCTGCACCAATATCAGATATTGCTAGAGTGCTGTAGTACACTCTAATATGTAGATCCTCCCTACGCATTTACATTGGAAATCCCATCTTCTGTTCTGAGCATTACGCATTTATGTTTCATGGTACTCAAACTAACACAAACACACAAAAAATAGAAAACTATCCCTGTGACCTCATTGCCCTCTACAACTACCTGAAGGGAGGTTGTAGCCAGGTGGGGGTTGGTCTCTTCTCCCAGGCAATCAGTAACAGAACAAGGGGACACAGTCTCAAGTTGTGCTGGGGGAGGTATAGGCTGGATGTTAGGAGGAAGTTCTTCACAGAGAGAGTGATTTGCCATTGGAATGGGCTGCCCAGGGAGGTGGTGAAGTTGCCATACCTGAAAGTGTTCAAGAAAAGACTGGACGAGGCGCTTAGTGCCATGGTCTAGTTGATTGGATAGGGCTGGGTGCTAAGTTGGACAGGATGATCTTGGAGGTCTCTCCCAGCCTGGTTGATTCTATGTCTATGATTCTAGTTTTCAAAATGTAACTTGCAATATTTGGCTAGACATGGTATTCTCCAGAATAGATTGGGGGGGGGGGGGGCTCATGTTATGCATTTTAATGCATATTAAATGTTATTGAATCATCAGTGTGATGATTCTATGAAATAAAATTCTAGCCTTCAAAATTACACCAATTGATGTGCTGGGAATACAAAACATTGGACCTCAGCTTGTCAAAATAACAAAAAAAAAATTATCCCAAATTATCTATCCTTGCACAGTATTTCATCAGAAGAATAATCACCCAAAACAAAGGGACAGTAAAATGTGGTGGTTCTTAATCATACTTCAATAGTCTTTTGACCTGAATCAATGAGATTATTCACAGATCAGTTGATTTCTTCAAAAGGAAAAACTACTCTTCTACTCACCAAGGAAATGAAAGAAAATTAAGATGATTTCTGAGCTTCAGGTAAGAGGAAATGGCACAGAAAAGCAGACTGATGACTGTCTATTTCTGTGTTAAAACACAAATTGTCTCACTAGGCAGTATACTACCTTTTGTTTAAAGCATTTTTCCAACTGCTTTAAAAATGCATGGCTCTCTGGGTGGGAAGCTCATGAGCTGTAGCAATGAAAAGACCTAATGTGAAGTCATATGAAGTTAATGGGGAGACTGTTTCTGACAGCAGTACGCTGAAGGACAGAGAGCTGCAAATGAGTGGAAAATCCCTCCTTCCTCAAATTATAAAAATACATTCCTCTTTTATTGTGGAAAAAAAAGGATTTGAGGTTGTATCTAGCAACATATACTGAAAGTATACACTGACTCAGCCTATTATAATAAATAGTAATAATCAGAAATAAACAACTTTCTGGTAACATTTGTGACTTGTCAGGAAAAGCTAAATAGTGTGGCTAGCCATTTTCCCCAGCTTCTTCCCACATTTGTGAAAGGAAGAAAAGCTCTCTCCTGAAGAGGCAAATAAAGTGATAAAACAGAAAATTAATGTTTTTACCTTTATTAGAACAAACACTTTCAATCTTAATGAAACAAAACTACTATTCTGTATTTTTTTTCTCAGAATATTAAAAAAAAAAAGACATAGTTTTAATTTTTGAAGAAAAAAATGTGAAATGTTGAAATTCTTTCAGGTTAAGGAATTTCTCTGTACAGAACACTGTACCCTGAGCTGTAATTAACAGAAGCAGTTTCCTCTTCAGCAGTTATAATTTAAAAAGATGGTGAGGTTGTATTATGTGAAGGCATATCTCTTACTACATGCATCATAATTAAACTGTATTTTCAAATACAGCAATATGATGAGACCAAAAGTAGGTTTGCGTTGTAAATTTCAGTGTTGCTTTGTGACACTTGGCCCAAAAAGAACAGAAACATTAATTTCCTCATGTGGCACAGCAGACTTCTAAAAATTCAGACAAATTCTGGGTATATCTTTCCACTGCATATTCTTTAACAAATCTAATTGATATCCTGATAACAGAAAGCAATTAATTTGCTTTGGCTATATCACAGCATCATGCAGAACCACAGAAACATTCTGGTTGGAAAAGACCCTCAAGATCACCAAGTCCAAGCCTACTCCACAAGGTTCACCCTAATCCATATCCTCAAGCATTGCACACAAAAAACTTTTAAACACCTACAGGGTTGGTGACTCAACCACCTCCCTGGGCAGCCCATTCCAATGCCTGACCACTCTTGCTGTGAAATTTTTTTCCTATTAAACCTACCCAGTCACAGCTTGAGGCCATTCTCTTTTGTTCTATTAATATTTATCTGTGAAAAGAGACCATCACCAAGCTCTCCACAACATCCTTTCTGGTCAGTTTAGGAGGTCTCTCCTCAGCCTCCTCTTTTTCAAAGTAAACATCCCCAGCTCCCTCAGTTGCTCCTCATCAGATTTATTCTCCTCATAATATATATGCAAGATATATTACACACATATATATATACACATACATACATATACATATACATATATATGTGTGTATATATACACACACACACATATATATACACACACATGCACACACACACACAGATATATATATGGTGCAATGTCAAAGTGATTTCCATCTCTTGGTCTTAATTTTGCCTGTTGTACACTGACACATCTAGTATCAGATCAGATCTTTCTTAGGCCAGCAAATAGCACATGCCAAGCTGTCTTATGCTGATACTGCTGTGGTATTACTCTTATTAAACAGCCAATTCCAGGCACAGCCTGTCTTCAGCAAGCTGTATCAGCTTTACATGCCTTCTGATGAGCCATGCTGAATTCCTAACACAAATGTAATGATTTCCTAGGCTTATTCATACATCAACCTTGGAATACAGTGCGTTCTTTTTAAAAGGAGGTTGATAATGCACTTTCGTAATGGCACTGTGATAACACTATAATTACAGTACTAAATTTGCTGCATTAGACTATCCATTGTCCTTTTACTCCCCTGCCCTCTGTCTTCTCTTGACTAATACCAGACATCCCAGACAAAGTCGCTAGTTGCTAATGCACTGGATGCAGATGTATGTTTGTGAGTGCTTTGTTTGAGGGGCTTTTTTGGAGTGTTTGTTTGGCTTTTTTTTCATTTTTTGGTTGGTTGGGTTTTATGGTGGTTTTTTTTTTCCCTGGTCATTTTTGTTGTTGTTGCTGTTGTTTTCTTTTTTAGTGTGTTTGATTTTCCAGTTCTTGAAGGATTTTTCTGAGAGCTATCTTAAAGAAGGCTAAAAACCGCTGCATAAATTGAGGAGGAAGAGATCAGGACTTCAAATGACCTATAACTAACCAAATTCCCTGCTATGGGATGCTAATAAAGTTACACTGGGTGTTCTGATACAGCAAACCCAGAACTTTTTTCCCAATCAAGCAGTTTTGCTCTTCAAGGTTCTATGCTATGCTTAAATGTAGCTAACTTTGGTGTTCTGTAAACTGCTTCTGATTTAGCCACATTTAGTTTTCTTTTTCTTAGCAAATCGAAAGGAGAACTCTTAAATGGAATTACTGTTGCTACTCTTTGTTCAACAGTGGGTGTAGAGATTTTACTCTGGCCCATAGCATTAAGGGATTTCCTAATGCCTTCACAGAATCTAGTTTCACCTCCAATCACTGAATTCTTCAAGTGATCTGAGGCCAATTTCCAAATATTTTCTACCTGATTATACTGGTAATCAGTAACAATTTGCTATCTGCATCATCTAGCAAAAACACCTTTAAACTGGAAAGGAAGTTTGCTTTTTTTCCCCTTCTTTATTGTCATACATAATAAATGGCAGCACTTAAACGTAACAAAATAAAACTAAAGACTAAGTAAGAGTAGCAATCCTAGCCTATTTACTGTAATACCATGAAATTTGATTTTAACAAGACTTTTCTTTCCCTCTTCCTTTTTATCTTCTCTCACTGAACTCTGGCTTTCCTCTTAAACATTTGCTACTGATTTCAGGAAAATATCATGTTCTCACTTTCAGCAGCACAAATGTAAAATAATGCCCACTGCAGCAACTTATTCCAAACTTGCAGAAGTGTAATAAAGCAGAATACACACACAGAACCACAGAATACCAGGTTGAAAGGGACTCCAGGGATCACCCGGTTCAACCTTTCTAGGTAACAGTATAATTGAAATTAACTGGTCCAATTCCCTGTCAAGCTGAGTCTTAAAACCGCCCAATATACGGGAATGCCTTGAGAGATGATTCCAATGTAAAACTGTTCTTATGGTGAAAAAATTTCTTCCAGAGAGGTACAGAGATGAAAGACTCAAACCCTCCACCATAAACTCATCCAGTCTGATGGCAGGAACTTTGCAGAGGGTAAAACATGGAATTCATGTCCCTGCAGACTCTTAAGAAACATCAGCATCAGCATCAGCATCAGCATCAGCATCAGCATCAGCATCAGATTTACTAGCACTGAAATCAGATTTCATTACAGAAATTGTGAGAAGCAAAGCAGAGCAGAAACCTGGTGCAAACACCAGCCTCCAGCCCACCAGGGCACAAACACCCCTGCTAATTCCAGTCCCTACAACTCATTGGCTTTTAATTATGATGAGGTACCTTCATAGCCATTCAGGAGGAATAAAAACAAAGCCCTGTTTCCACGAAACAGCTGCATCTGAAGTGCTGTTTGAAAGCTGGAAGAAATCAGAGCAGGTGGTAGAAGGAGGTGTAATAGCAGCTCAGAGAAGTGGGCTGGCACTCAGGTCCAAGTTAGATGTTCCCAGCTCCACCATGTCATGGGCAGGGTTTGGTGCTCATACTCCACTCTTGCACAGGACTCATCTCCAGCTGCTGCTTCCTGGAGGCAGGTGTGCAGGCAGGGAGGAAGGACTGGAGGCTGCTGCAGGGCTACCGTTCCTGAGGTTGCTCAGGAGAAAAGAACAGTAGGAGAACTGAGATTGAGTTCTTGGGAAGGACTCAGTGG
The DNA here is from genome assembly GCF_015220805.1 of Pogoniulus pusillus. NCBI lineage: Eukaryota > Metazoa > Chordata > Aves > Piciformes > Lybiidae > Pogoniulus > Pogoniulus pusillus. The sequence goes on from NC_087266.1 coordinate 17,090,581, forward strand.
GAACAGTTGTAGTCATTCATGCTCAAGAAAAACATGGGGGAAACTGGAATGGATGGATCAGAAATAAAATACACAAGATCTAGTGCTTCTTGGGCCAGAGATTGTGTTTTCATTTACTGTAAAAAAAGTCTTATCTGCCTCCAAAAGAATACAAGCTTCTAAAAGAAAGGTGGCCACAAGTAATAGAATGAGAATAAATAAACAAGCAAACAAATTAATTAAAGCATACAAAAATTGCCAAGATTATCAAAACTAAATTCTTCTGATCACCAGGGTTAGAATTTTTAATAAGAAATAAAATTTCACAAGATGAAAATTAGGGCCTTTTAAGCACTCTACTTTCAGCATCTACCTATCACCACATCTGCACATCTTGGTTCTCATAACCATATTTTTTAAATCTTCCTAAAAACAAGAGCAAGACAATATTACACACAATGCTGTGTCCCATTAGTGAATTCAGGCTGCCTCAATGCTATATTGTTTTTAATGCTGGGTAAATTGTAATGAAACGTTACATTATTACAGAAGCTATTGTGGATGTGTGGTTTGGATTTACATATTTGTAGAATCTCATTTCATTAGTGAAATGTTCGCAATAATGTGTTATGACTAGAAACTCACTCCCTCCTTCCTCTTGAGAGTGGAAAGGCCACACAATCATTTACAAAGAGAAGACAAAACTAATAAAATAAATTACTATTTAGAAAGAGTAATTTTTTAATGTGTTCTATATTCTAATACCTAACTTGGAGTCAGTAACATTTATCAGTTTTCAGTATTTGGTGCATTCCATTTTGCATGGCAGAGGAGAAGGCTGATGAAAAGACGAAACTATACAATGTCTTTAAGAGAAATTGAAGTGAAAAAAAGGATTAAATACAATAGATGCTTCATCCTCATGTGGCTTGGAGTCCTTTCCTTTCAATCTTGGATGATTCAATTTGTTTTCCTAATCTTCTAGTGTAATTCCTCCTTTTCTGGAACCTACGCAACATCAAGTGTAAACAGATACAGTACTAAAATGTAGTTTCTGACGCACATGTACAACCACATAACAAATCTAAACTTGGCTTGATCATCTTTTCTTGACATATCTTTGTGTATCTTCCCAAAGCAGCCTCAGTAATTACTGACATCATGTGGCATAATTATGGACTCTGAATCAAAACAAAAGGCAGCAGATTGCAATAATTTTAGATGGTAATGAATCTAACATTAGATTATCAGAACTCTAAGGAGAACTAAGGTGGTTTGAAACAGCATGGTCAAATCAGAATTAAATTCTGTATCCCTTTTGTAAAGATGAATAATGTAGACTTCCTGAAAGTGTTACAATCTCTAAATGACAACGTGTAATGGCTCTTTCCTCACAAATAACATATCAGATAGGACATGCGTGCTTAATATACCTTGCATGAGTTCTTGAAACAAGTATATTAGAGGTGTAAACCAGCTAAAGATATATATATAGATAGATAGATAGATAGATAGATAGATAGATAGATAGATAGATAGATAGATATACACACAGAAGTCTTCCAAAGTAGAGGATCCAAGTACATAAATCTGTGCTACCTTTTGCATACCAGAATTTATGAGAATAAAATTATCTTTGCCCCTCTTCTATTGTTTGAATATATTCCAGATTTCTAAGCACAGTCTAAGCATGGGCTACTTCTTGTTTGGAAATACTGCAGCAAAAATAAATATGCCAAGGGTCATACAAAAAAATCCATGCCAAGTAAGTTCTTGGCTCTAAAATGTAACTCAGATTGCCTGGGAGCTCCGTGATTACCACAACACTCACTCAAAATTGTTTTTCTACAAAGTTAAATAATATGAAGGCTCCTTCCACTATTTTATCTCTCAAAAAGACCCTCTCCTTTCCTGTTTTCTTTTAAGCACAGTAGTGACTATTATCTCAAACGCAGCTTTTTTCAAGCTAAAATTATACCTACAACACAACTATAAACATATGAATTCTGTCAGATTTTGCCTTTCTTCTGTTATCTTCACATCCATCACTTTCATTAACTGTGAGATGTCTAAGATTCCAATTAGTTGTATCTAGATCTTTCATCTGTAGCATCTTATGGATGCAATAAATAATAAACCACACTTTATGCGCTTCTTACTTTATCATCCAGCCCTTCAAACAGTTACAATTCTGCCAGCAGTCACAGCATCGAGGACAGTTAAGCAACATAAAATAAGCAATGGAGAGCAATACATGCCAGTCCATTGTCATTGTTAAATTTCAGGATAGAAGTTGAAAAGCCCCAGTCATCACAGTATCACCAAGGTTGGAAGAGACCTCATAGATCATCAAGTCCAACCCTTTACCACAGAGCTCAAGGCTACACCATGGCACCAAGTGCCACATCCAATCCTGTCTTGAACAGCTCCAGGGACAGCGACTCCACCACCTCCCTGGGCAGCCCATTCCAGTGTCCAATGACTCTCTCAGTGAAGAACTTTCTCCTCACCTCAAGCCTAAATTTCCACCGGTGTTTTGTCTAGGATTACTGTGCCTTTTGCACCTATTAGATTCTATCATATATTCCATCTGTTTCCATACACAGACTGAAAAAGAAGTTAATACTGGCAAAGTTTTATTGAAAGAATAAATTATATAGAACATTGCCTCACTAACAAGAAGGATGAATCCAACTGAGATAAATCCTTCTCTCATTTATACTGATCTCTACAAAAATAAGCCCATTGAGTCAATGCAGTTAGACCAGATTTACAGCACTGTGACTGAAAGCAGAACTCTTCAGTGTCTTGGATGAGTGAAAGAGGATTTGGCAGGAAAAAAGAATCAATCATGAAGCATATTCCATCTCTCTCCTTACTGAAAAAGTCTCCACTTCAGTGGAAATAGGATCGAGCCAGCATTCAAGCTCAATCAAACTGCTCTTTTTTTCATAATCTAGCAATTATCATCACATTGTCTAGGAAAAAACAGCCATTAAAAGATTATAAATGTTCAAAGGAAAATTATAAAATACAATCTCTGCTGTCACAGAAAATGGACTATTACTTTTCTTTAAACTAAGGTCTGTTTTAAAAAACAACTAATGAAGAAAAAGAATTGCTAAAAGAACAAATATCCTTTTTGTCGGATGCTAATACTGCTATTTTCCCTCTTGGATGAACTCTGAAGGTAAATTTGTACTTAGCATACAGAATAAAGCAAAAATTAGAAATTTTAACATTACTTTTAGTCAACCATGCCCAATTTCATACTTATTTTTGTCCAGCAGCAAGCTTGTCTTCCTTAAATTAAAGAAATGAAGTTAATTTGGCACAGACTGTAGCCTGTCTGTTTCTCATAGGACAATGCTGAAGCCATTTATCCCATTTGCCAAGAGGTTTAAAAACTCAGAGGCTGCTGCATTTGTAGTTCAAATTGAATAGCCAAATTAGGGATTTAAAATGCATGATAACATGGAGAATGTCTTTTAGTAGCCTGCTATTTATAGTACAGACTGCATGAAGGGAGCCATACTAAAACGTACATTTTTATTTTGTTGTAACATCCTGTCATGGTTTAGTGCAAGGGCTAAGATCCCTGCTCCCCCAGCACAAAAAGTCAGGGGGAAAAGTAACACAGAAAACGCAGGGCTGAGATACAGAAAGAAGAGTATAGTATAACATCAGATACCACAATGCATAATTACCTTATCTAATAATCTATATAATCTAATAATACAATGCATGATTACCTTAGCTTAGTCTATTTTCAGTGAAATACAAGGAACAAACAAGCATCAAACAGAAAAGCAAACCCAGCAGCCAAATGACTCCTACCCATTCTGCTGCCATGAAGCAGAAATGAGCCAGCACCCAAAACTCAGAATCCAAAAGCAGCAACTAGAACAGGATGCCTCCCATGTTACAATCTGAACTTCAACCCCCATAATACTTTGCTCCAGTTAATGCTTTCAGTTTTGAAGCTGGCATGACTGCACCATGGTATGAATAGCAGCCACAGATTCAACTCAATCTGTGACACAACACTTAGATGTTCTATTGCTTCCGACTCATAGACATAGGATAATAGAACCAACCAGGTTGGAAGAGACCTCCAAGATGATCCAGTCCAACCTAGCACCCAGCCCTAGCCAATCAACTAGACCATGGCACTAAGTGCCTCAGCCAGGCTTTGCTTGAACACCTCTAGGGATGATGCCTCCACCACCTCCCTGGGCAGCCCATTCCAATGGCAAATCACTCTCTCTGTGAAGAACTTCCTCCTAACATCCAGCCTATACTTCCCCCGGCACAACTTGAGACTGTGTCCCCTTGTTCTCTTGCTGGTTGCCTGGGAGAAGAGACCAACCCCCATTTGGCTACAACTTCCCTTCAGGTAGCTGTAGGCAGCAATGAGGTCACCCCTGAGCCTCTTCTTCTAGCACAGAAAATTAGTTTTTCATCAGCATATGTTTTCTCTTCACTCTACAAAAAAAGTGCAGCTTGGTAAATAATCTATACAAAATAGCTATCTGTTATCTCTATTATTATTGCTAATTAGCCAGAGAGAACCAAGACCCAGCTCCAAAGACATGATTTAGACACCTAAAACAGGGCTTCAGCAGACTTCCAGCAGAAGACCTAAATGCAACCTGAAAGGCCTCACACAGCGGTCAGGGACATGTAAACTCCCTGAGCACTTCCCTGCTGGCCCTAAACACACTGTAGGTAGCTGCACACAGGTGCCAGAGGTGCCCCAGCTGGGCCTGCAGCAGCCAGCCTTCCGCCTGAGACGTAACAGAAGGCAGTGAAGCAGCAATGCCCAGCTTCTGCCCCTAGGAGTCTCATAGGGCGAGACTCTTCAAGGACAGCACTGATTTCTCACTCGCAGATGTTCCTGTGTAAAAAGGTAGCAAAGGAGGCTGCTAAGCAGAGCACTGCATAGCAGTCTAGCTGTAAACACACTTGCCAGAAGAACAGATGTGGGTTGAAGTTCTCAGCAGTCCCTAGGTATTATATTGACGTCGCCTCTGGGAGAGGATTCTGTTTTCTAAATCCTGTTTAGGCCTTGCCCTTATTTATGCCTTCCTTTCAAGAAAGGTGGCATTTCCAACAATTCCATTGCAGTCTGCATTTCTTATTCTGCCACCTCCTTCCAACCACCTCTCCCAGGTCTCTTCTCAGTCCCCTTCAAGAGGAGGACAGAGAACTGCTTGAGAGCATCTAGCACACAGGCACAGAAACGATTAAGGCATTGGCACATCTCTCTTTTGAGGAGAGACTGAGGTTACTGGGGCCCTTCAGCTTGGCAAAGACTGAGGGGAGGCCTTATTAATGTTTATAAATATGTAAAGGGCAAGTGCCTAGAGGATGGAGCCAGGCTCTTCTTGGTGACCACCAATGACAGGACAAGGGGCAACAGGTGGAAGATGAGGTACAGGAATTTTCATGTAAACATGAGGAGGAATTTCTTCACTGTGAGGGTGACAGAACCCTGCCCAGGGGACTTGTGGAGTCTCCCCTTTCTGGAGATATTCAAGACCTGCCTGGATGCATTCCTGCGTGACCTGGTATAGCTTATCCTGCTCTGCAAGAGGCTTGGACTAGAGGATCTTTCAAAGCCTCTTCCAGCCCCTGACATTCTGTGATTCTGTGATTACCTAAAAGTTAGATGGTTTAAGGCCTGTTTCTCCTTTCAGATCAGGCCTGGGTTTTTACTTCTCTCCAGCAGCTCAGAACATTCAGGGCTGGCAGATGCCACTTTGCTACCTTCCTGTGTGCAGCCAGCCCACTCCCAGAGCAGGCAATGCAGGATGCAAGGGAATTCGCTGGCTTTGCTCTCACCCGAGAATACAGCCGAGGAAACACACCATCAGCATGGACACACCACACAACAGAGGGAGATTTGGGTCACTGTATATTTTTAACAGTACGTTACCATGATAACTCGCTCCTAGATGACAGATCTCCTAACTCTTCTCGTTCTTCACTGAGAGAGTGATTGGACATTGGAATGGGCTGCCCAGGGAGGTGGTGGAGTCGCCGTCCCTGGAGCTGTTCAAGGCAGGACTGGACGTGGCACTTGGTGCCATGGTCTAGCCTTGAGCTCTGTGGTAAAGGGTTGGACTTGATGATCTATGAGGTCTCTTTCAACCTTGGTGATACTGTGATACTGTGATACTGTGAATTAATCTGCAGTGGCTCTCAAGAATGTCACTTTTTTTTTTTTTTTTGTTCCATTTGAGCTGTGCTTTACTTTAATATTAATTTCTCCAGAGCTAATCAGAATAATTCATCAAACTAGCCTGTTAAAATGGAAAATTAGAAACCTTGGGTAACAGTGCTGTTATGGTACATTTAACAAATATATCTGATCTTATCTCCTCTGAAAGAAATCTCATTTCCCACAAATAATAATAAGTATTCATTATGACCTCTGCTACTCATCCCAAGCCCAGATAGCTTTCTAATAGTATTATCACAAGAATATATTTCTTTAAATATCACCATATCAGCATTATTAGGATTTGCTGTGAAACTGAAGTACGCTGCAAATAAGTGCCTCATCCTATTTGCTTTGACAGAAAATAAAACAATGTCAAGTCAATGCTCTCCAAACATGCTGCAGGATTTGATTCTGTCATTAATAACAAAGACTGAGTAGTGATTTCAGCCTGTAATTCTCATAAAATAACTCAGAAAAAAATTAAATTGTATTATTTTTTCTGTAGGAAACAATTTAAACCTGTTCTAATCTACCCAGATGATGAAAGAGCCAACAGGCATCCTTTCTGTAACAAATATATCTTTGGAGAGGAAATAGTATTATCTGTAGTCAAATCCTTGTGTTTTGGTGCATCATTCATGACAAATGAACTATTTAAACATATGCCAAGCTTCAAGAATGCACTTAAATCTAACTGCTCAACTGATGGATAATTGTCTAAAATCAATACCGATTTTAGACTGAGGAAAAGCAAACTGAAGAAAATTAATGGATGTTCTATTGTTTTTTAAAGAATTAAAGCTTAAAAACACTTTGTACAGTTGTCTTCTATCGCTAAATTAAAAAACAAAGAGCATCAAGAGAGTCTTCAGTTTTCATTATGTTCATACTTGAATTTTAGATGTTCACAAATGTTGAAAAGTCATGAAAGAATTGTCATAGAAAAGGAATATATGTACTCTAATTTGAACAGAATACTGATATTATGTTAAAAAGTAGATTTATGATGAAGTAAATAATTTTCTTAATACAGCAAGCTGCTGCCCACCAGAAAAAATATGTAGATGAGACTCAGAACTTTGTAAACTCTTCATGAAAGGAAATCAAGTTGAGGGAGAACTCTTTAAAAAATAAATCCGATAAAAGCCATGAAAAGAGGCTGAAAAAGAAGTAAAATGGACACTTCAGAGAGCATGAATATGACAAACCTCTGATAACATCTCATTCCTATGCATGATGAACTATCATCATCGCGAGATGTTATTTTATGTTACAGCACACTGTATTATTGCACAGTAGAGCACCATTGTTTTCAGCATTGCTAACTGTATGAAGTTTGGAGTTACAAATAAATAGGGATTTGTACATCTAAAAGCAGCGTGCCAGAGGACACAAAATGTAGGTATTCATTTTTCTGACACATGGGCATTAATAGCATCTGAAGTGCTGTGTGGTGTCATTCTTAACTTCCTACTGATGCCCTAGAAGAGTACAGGTCTCCCACATTGCCTGGCAGCCCTATGAGGGCTTCTCATGTGCTTTAGGGCATCTTGGTCATAGCAGATGACCCAGTGCAGACAACTGATTTAATAACTAATGGTGCCTGTTTTCCTGCATAGTACCTGGGGTACGTGTCTCAAGAAAGTAATCGAAAAGCCTCTATGTTCAGAATGTAGCATGACTGCTACAGCAGTGATATAACTGAGATTTAAGATCTCTCCTATTTGCAGATCCTCCAGAAAGGATGTTCCTAGGATTCAAAACTTCTCAGAGATCCTCTTTACAGATCAGAGTTCATTGGAACTAACTTGTTGCAACTTTATATTGACATTGGAGCCCACGCAGAAAAGAATAAAAGATTCATACAGCTCATTGCACAGTGATTAAGAGAATCATAGACTCATAGAATCAACCAGGCTGGAAGAGACCTCCAAGGTCATCCAGTCCAACCTAGCACCCAGCCCTAGCCAGTCAACTAGATCATGGCACTAAGTGCGTCAGCCAGTCTTCTCTTGAACACTTCCAGGGATGGCAACCCCACCACCTCCCTGGGCAGCCCATTCCAATGGCAAATCACTCTCTCTGTGAAGAACTTCCTCCTAACATCCAGCCTATACTTCCCCCGGCACAACTTGAGACTGTGTCCCCTTGTTCTATTGCTGGCTGCCTGGGAGAAGAGACCAACCCCCACCTGGCTACAACCTCCCTTCAGATAGTTGTAGACAGAAATGAGGTCCCCCCTGAGAATCCTCTTCTCCAGGCTAAACAACCCCAGCTCCCTCAGCCTCTCCTCAGAGGATTTGTGCTCCAGGCCCCTCACCAGCTTTGTTGCCCTTCTCTGGACATGTTCCAGCACCTCAACATCTCTCTTGAATTGAGGGGCCCAGAACTGGACACAGTACTCAAGGTGTGGCCTGACCAGTGCTGAGTACAGGGGAAGAATAACCTCCCTTGTCCTGCTGGCCAAGCAACAGAATTGAACCATTTAGTCGTTTAAATAAAATAGTAGTATCAGATGAGACATCTATTTTGGTGTTTTAATTTCACGCACTTCAGAAGCAAAACTTGGCAAAGAAGCCTTAGGGAGTAGACTGCCCTCCAAGAGTTTCCCTGTTGAACTTCACACTCCAAAGAGCAGCCACTCTTTTGCCTCCCAGGTCTACATTGTCCTCTACAATGCTCACTAGCATAGATTCTTCTCCTGTGCCTTGGTCTGTTTCTAATCCAATGTTCATAGTAAAATTCATTCATAATCTTGGACCTAACTTCATGTACACCCATCTGCCTGACAGGCCTTTTCTGGTGTGCAATTTAAGGTTTTTTAGTTATGCCACCTTAAATTTATGCCAGCCTGCTAGCATATGAACTTAAGTTAAACTTGGAAACCAGATATGAAATTGTCATGACCCAAATTCTGCCTTGACTAGAAGAAACTCAAGCAGTCATAGCACTCAAGTGCTAAATGAACGTAGCACATGCCTGACAAACTGAATGTCATTTTACTCAGGTTTAAACGTCCATGAGTGACCTGAAGCAGTGGAGAACCAGGTCCTGCACCATTTTCACTTGTCAAATAATCATGTCATTAGTTGCCACTAACAAGTGCTGCTTATCTATTACAAATATTTAGCTGCCACGGAAAATGGGTCATTTCCCTGACTGTGGATTTGAATTTGTTTTACAGAATAGATTACAGATAGGATTTTCAAAGCCATCTCAACTGTTTAGCAGTATGAGCCCTATTAAATACCAGTTTGGTCTTAAAAGCTTCTGAAAATACTGTTGCATTGAGATATAGTATGTAGATTTGGGTTGTTACCTCAAGCATCAATTTGTCACACCATTTTCTGTGGTTACAATTATCTATTTGCTATTATCTCTTCAAATCCAGATAGCTCTGCAATTCCTGAATTTTAATTAGGGTCATTATAAAACTGGTGTTCAGTGTTCAGTATTTCAGCCCTTTGGCAAGGCATTAAGATGAGACCTAGCAGAGTATTTTTTCCAGATCACATAAAGGTTTTAGTTTTAAGTCATCATAGTCTACCTTAAGTTATTAAAAACATATTTATAGAACAGAATTTATAAATTGTCATCAGCCTCATATCCTTTTTTTTTCATGGTTATGAAGACTCAGACTTAAACCAAGTCCAGTTCTCACTGTGCATTTCACTAAGGCTGAGTGCATATAAAATACTGAAGGCATTCCATGCACCCTTTAAAGTCCTTTTCATTAGTTTGCTTCACAGGTCATTAAGGATGTGTCACTTAATTTTGCCCCATTCCCTGCCGCTGGAGACAATCACATCACATAGCTCATTTTCCTAAACATAAGAATTCCCATTTTTGAAGCAGTGTTTTGAACACATGCACATGTCAGCTCCACCTGCTGCAGCCCCGCAGACGACTAAGGGGATTTTAGACATGATAAGGTTTCTTGCCATCATCATACCAACAGTCATGTATGCCCACACCAGATGGTAGGCAGCTTTCCAAATCACCCAGGTGAGTTTCTTCATCCTCTCATACTTCTATTTGTGGAAGAAGCAATGAATTCATGTGTCTGCCACAGCAGCATGTGGTGTAAAAGATGTAAGACTCTTCACTATGCAGAGTAAGAATATTTTCTGAGAGGTAAAATGATGTCTTTGTTGCAATTTTCTTCACAAAAGGTGATAAGAAGCTCTGATTAAAGAAGCACAGTCTGAGAAACATACATCAGAAGAGCTTGTACTGGCAAAAAAACAAATGGTAATTAAGCAGCCCCAGCTAGCAAGCCCTGTATGTAGGTCCTCAGTATGGGGCAGTCTTGTAAACTGTTAAGGTACCAACTTGCAGCCGAGCTCAAGAAGATACTGCTTTTTTTTTCCCCCTCCTTTTTCTTAGCAGCCTAGCCATCTAAAAACTCTATATGAATTGTAGGTGAGTAGAACTTTTACTCAATCCTAACTAGTTTGTTCATAATGGAGTCACTGAAACAGAACTACTGGACACCTCACCTGGAGAGGCATCATAGAAGGTAAATAGGATGACTTTTCCAATGGAAAAATGGAATCCCTTTGGAAGTAACACTCAGCACAAGGTAAGAGCCTCCATAAATTTTGGAAAGTCCCTGGCACAGTTATTCATGAGACAACAATAAGGAAATACATCCACTTGATAGGATAATATTCTGTCTTTCAGAATTAGGAAAAGGGAAGGAACAGAAAACAGATAGCGATCAGTTTTTCAAAGGAGGGTTGTTAATATAAGGATATTTAAAGAAATCACATTTGGTTTTTCCTTAATGATCTTTAAAAACAAACAAACAAACAAACTAAAAACCCCAGACATTAAAAACCCAAAGTGATATTAAAATGGCAAAACTGACAATTAACAGCTATAAGGGAATCAGCCAGAAAGGCTAGAGGGGATCTGTAATTTAGACATTAAAGGTACTGAGCTTGTAAGTTTAATGACCCTCTCTCATAATGAAGCAGGAAGGTAACATTTAATGCAAGAAGAAAGAGAAGCAAAAGCAGGAGAGGGAATATTCTTTTTATTTAACACTGTAAAATACCTCTGTTCAACTACTGAGAAGACCTATCCAGGCAAAGTGTTTAGTAAGAGATAGAAAACAGCTAGTCCTTTATATGAATAATGAAAACATCTGAAGTTAATCCATACAAGACAGACTTCAAATCTCACATGAAACTGCAAGTCCCATATCAAACATGTTAACGTGCATTCCACCTTTTAACTGCCTCCAGTTATACTCTGCCCATGACAGAGAGAAACAAGATCCTGGATTAATCAGTTACATGGTGCAGACAAATTAATATGAAATATACCTCTTCAGACTATTATATACCACAGAAAAAAATAGATAGTGCAGCCTGAATGCCTGGTAACCCTTATGTTCCAGTAATTCTGACATCTTCAGGCATCTTCTTGGTAGTTATAAGGCAGATTTAAGGCAACTTTGCCCTTACCCTCATTAGAAGAGGAGGAATGCCAGCAACCATAGATTCAAAAGGACTGTTGGGAATCTAGACTGACAATCACAAAGATAGCTGTGTAATGCAGAGAGGCCTGGAAAAGGCACCTCACAACATCATTTAGCCTTAGACAACATACTTACCATCTCTGGGTCCTGGGACTTTCTAAGCCATCTTTACTATCCCAGCAAGACATTTTAAGATAGGGTCAGAAGCAGTGGCAAAGCCACCAAAGGTATGAGGCTCAGAAAATGAAGGCATTCCACGTGCATGCATATGTTGTTGGGTTTTTTTCTTTTTTCTTTGTAGTACAAATGTTCATAGGTAATTGATCTATAGACACAGAATTACCTGCATCCTTGAACCATGGAGAAAACATTTTGCTCATAAACAAAACTTAAGCAGAAGGCAAAGGCCATAATCTGCTTTATTAATTACATCTGTAAAGATTTTTTTCTGTCATAAACCAGTACCATCTAAGCATTTCAGCTGCATTACCCTTCATGTCCTGAGGAAGTTAAAAAACATTGACTAAAATCTGTTCTACTTGCATCATAAGCAATATTACAAGCCTCTTTTACTACTAAAGGTGACATACCTTTCACCCAATCACAAGAATCTCTGAATTAATCAAACTGGAAAAGACCTTCGTGATCATCAAGTACAACCTACCATCCAACACCATCTAATCAACTAAACTATGGCACCAAATTCCACATTCAATCTCTTTTTAAACACTTCCAGAGACAGAGACTCCACCACCTCCCCAGGCAGCCCATTCCAATGGCCAATCACTCTTTCTGTTAAGAAATTCTTCCTAACATCCAACCTAAACCTGCCCTAATGCAGCTTGAGACTGTGTCCCCTCTTTCTGTCACTGGCTGCCTGTGAGAAGAGACCAAGCCCCACCTGGCTATAACCTCCTTTCAAGATAACTGTAGACAGTGAAAAAGTCTCCCCTGAGTCTCTCTCTTCTCCAGGCTAAACAAGCCCAGCTCACTCAGCCACTTCTCATAGGGCTTGTGCTCCAGCCCCCTCACCAGCCATCTTTCCCATTAACAGATCTCATTTTCCATTGCTCATACCTTTGTCATATTTGAACCACTGAGGCTGAAATTTTCCATTTCCAGTGTCTCACTGTCTGTCATAGTATTTCACAATTTGCACCAAAATGGTTTAAGACTCTTTTACAAATAAAAAACCAACCAAATAAAAAGTCCTTGTGGTTTAAAGCAAGTACATCTAATAAAGAAATAAAAGCCCTTATATTGGTTCGTTTTAGTACTTTTGGTTGTAAGAGAACAAATTCTAAATTCATCATCTCCAGTTATATAACAAAGCCTTAAAAGAGCTTTAAAAATCACGAGCATAGCTATCTTCTAGAGTGCCCCTTGCAATCCAGGTGTTAGGTGTTGCAGGAAGAAAGTATTTATGAAAGCAAGTTCTATGAAAGTGAAGAAATAGGGGCAGAGAGACAGAAAGTGAACAAGAACTGAAAAGTCCTGCACACTGCTACTTAATTAAGACCCCATAACAGTAAAAAATGTGCTGAAATGCTCAATAAAACAAATTCATACCAAAAGAGGTTGCTTTTGTCTTATTATAAAAGTAGTGTGGATGAGATGTCATAACAGCATCTCTTCTTCTGAAGGGAAAGATCTCAAAGGGCAGAGCAAGGCATGCAGAAAGACATGTAATGTCACCGTAGGAACCATTTTGCAGAAGTGTATAGGAGCTAAAGAGACAGAGTGATGGAAGCATTCAGTTAAAAAAAACCAAACCAAAACAAAACCCCAAAACAATCACAAAAAATAAACCAACGAAAGAACAAATAAGCAAAAAACCAACAGAACAACAACAATCTTAAACCAAACAAGCAGAAACAAACAAACAAACAAAAAGAAATGACAAACATGCATCTTGAAATGTAAAAGCTACAATCTACTACGACTGGAAGACAGTTGAATCTATGTGGTGCCAGAGACACAGGCAACTCAAGACTGGAATGAAAGCATGGTTCAATTCAACGTGAAGACACTGCAGATGCAGAGTGGAACGCGCAGTTATCGAAGAAGGAAATTGTAAAGCAATCCAGAGGAATACACAACAAGGAAAAAATGTATGGCTTCCACACATGGTGAAACCAACTGGGAGTGGAAGCAAGCTCTGTTTCCTTGGAAACATCAAAACAAAAATTATGTGCCATTCAGTCAGCAATAGCGTCTGAGGCAGTAGTAGGGCCTGTATTACAGACCTAGTCTTAATATTATGGACATTTTATGTGAAGCAAGGCAACTGCTCTGAAATGAGCAGTTATTCTGGTATAACATCACTGTAAGAGCAAAAACTTGTTATTCAGAGTGTAAATATGGAATTAGTGTTATTCACAGAGATTTATTTTCATTATTATTTGTTTTGAAAATCGGTCTTCATCCAAGCCATACATTTTGTGCCAGCAGTGTGCTCTTGTAGCCAGGAGGGTGAATTAGAAGGGGTGCAGCTAGAAAGTCCAGAGAGGTTCTCCTATCCCTCTACTCTGCCCAGATGAGGCCACATCTAGAGTACTGTGTCCAGTTCTGGGCCCCCCCAGTTCAAGAAGGACATAGAACCGCTTGAGAGAGTCCAGCACAGAGCCACAAAGATGATTAAGAAAACTGAACATCTCTCTTATGAGGAGAGACTGAGGGAGCTGAGGCTCTTTAAGCTAGAAGAAGAGGAGTCTAAGAGGTGACCTCATTAATAGTCTTCTTGGTGACCACCAAAGACAGGACAAGGGGCAACGGGTGGAAGCTGAGGCATAGGAAGTTTCATGTAAACATGAGGAGGAATTTCTTCACTGTGAGGGTGACAGAACACTGGAACAGGCTGCCCAGGGGACTTGTGGAGTCTCCTCTATCTGGAGATATTCAAGACCTGCCTGGATGCATTCCTGTGTGATCTGGTATAGTTTATCCTGCTCTGCAAGAGGGTTGGACTAGAGGATCTTTCGAGGTCTCTTCCAGCCCCTGACATTCTGTGATTCTGTGAAATACAAACTGAGATTTTCAGCACATATATACAGCAAGTCAAGTCAAATCTTTCTGGTTGAGCTACCCCAAATCCCACAGACTTGATATGTTTAAGCTCATTTCTATTAATAAAAAAACATTATGCATAGATAAGGCTTTCAAAGAACACAGTGGCAGCAGCCAAAAAAAAACCATAATCAGTTACATACTTAGAGCAAAGCAAACTCACACAGTGAACCTCAGCTTTTTTATACATCATCTCAAAGCTCTGAGCTTTCAACAGGCTTAATGAATTTTGATATAAAAACAGTATACAATAAACTGATTAAATAGAAGAGGGGGGAAAAGTAACACCATTTCCATTGGCCTCATCATGTCCTCTGACACATCTTTTTACTTTAATGGAATCTTATGCCTAGGGCACAGTCATTCATATTTCATGTCCTATAAGAGAGTTTATTAATCATCAGGACCTTTATTGCTATGGATTTAAAGTACTCTCAAGACTCTCTGAACAAAAAATAAATGCACACAAGCTAACAACAATTACATTTGAACAGGAGATAAGAGAATATCACCAACCACCAGGAGAATAAAACAGTGGGAAAGTCTTGCAAACAGGAAAACTGATGGCAAAACAAAATCTAACTAATTTAAAATGGAACTCGACCATTTTATGTAAAAGTTGTCTGCGATCACATGAAATTGAACTCTTCAGGGTCCTAAAAATATGCACTGTACTGAGATCATGTCAACATAAAATGAAAAATTCAGTTTAGCAAAGTCAGAAGCACTGAAGAAAAATTGTTAGAGGGAATTAAATGGGAAACACCTAGAACACTGGATAAGGATAAATCACAGATTGTTGTAATAAGACCACATAAAGGTACTAAAATAATTGAATATAGCCAAAAGGGTGAGGAAATTAATTGAAGATAGTGCTACAATCCTTTATATATGTTACTTACTCACCTCGTAGCTGCAAGCAACTAATTTACTCTTTCCAAATTACTTCTTTGTTAAGTACAAATGGGTCTCATGCTATTTTACTCAACAGAGCTGATCTGAAAAGCAGCAAAGGTCTCTAATGTGGCCTATCAGTCTCTAATGTGCTACAGATCGACTCTAAAAAAAACCTCCATATTTGAAAAAGAAGTATGAAGTTTTTAAAAAGTTGTCCTTTCTCCATAAAAAAAGAGACATTACTTAAATGAAATACAACTTAAATCATAAAGGAAAGGGTGCTGAATATTTTCCCTCCTGGAAAGAAGAGAGGGAAAACTCTTATGATAACTTACACTACTAAATGCAAGATAGTAGTCTGAAAATTTGAAAGGATGTGAAGGAAAGCTAAGACACTTTAAAAATGTTTCCTGGGTATATGGCTCCTGAGATGAGGGCATGAGGAATCATAAATACACTTGTGAAAATAGATTCAAATACAGGTACCTGTGTGGTAAAATAAAACCAGAGTGTCTTCAGCAGAGTTGCACCACCTCCATCAGCATCCCCAATGACAGCTTGTTCGCTCAGCACCCAGGAATGCTGCTTCCAGATAGCAGCAGTTGAGGAACAGATTGTGTTGCTAGTTTTTATCTGCTTTGCTATGAGAATGGAAATTCTGAAGAACAAAGTCAACACATGATACCTTCCTTGATTCTGGTAGAGGTTGTCATGGTAGGCAATCCTAAGAACCTGGAGCCACTGAGTCTAAGGACTCTGGCTTGCCCAGACTTGTTTTGCTCCTGTGTACAAACTGTGGTAAACAAAGTACATACACTTGACTTGTGCCTGCCTCATGCAAGGCCTGTTTTTCTCAAATTTGGGTAAAGCAAGCCTATGACTTAACCTAATATGGTCAAGCTTGGCAAACTGGCATTCTGCTTGGCTATTCTGTGTCTAAAGGCCCATTAGTCTTGGGCTGTACTGATAAAAAGAGTTGAGCAGGTAACATAATGTGCTCTGCTGCTGTATTTGTGCTTGCCTGCTGCTGCCTGCTGCCATTGCTCTCTGATCCTGGCAGTATTCTGCCTTACTGACTTATTGCATCTTGCTATGCCATGCTAAGCTATAAACTATCTCTGCCACACAGTAACAAACTGATACTTCGGGGTATTTTGCCTGGAGACTGATTTGAGTTTACCAGGAATGGGCATAATTGCCTCCACGTGATAAGCCTGCATAGCCAGCATAACATCGTGCCAAGACTGCATAATGCAAGACATCCTGCCTACACCTGCCCAGATCAAGATGAGAAGCCCTGGAAGGGACACACAGAATGTCTCAAGAAACCAGGATCAGGTCAGAGATAGTCTGCCTCTTTCCCCAGCAGCCTGTGAAGTCTGGGAAGAATCAGAAACCTCAGTGGCTGAGTTCCCTGAAAGCATTTGGGCTACTGTCTGTAGCTGTAGCTAACCCTGAGAATCAGGAGATTAATATTTGTGAATAAATACTTAAAGCCACTTGTAATTCACCAATTGCCTTCTGCAATAAGCAGAAAGGTGTTTCCTGAGTCCATCTGGTGGGCAAAGCAGTATATTGACCACAAGACCCTTCTCTTCCAGTTGAATTGGGTTTAAATGCTTATATTTTTGCTAGTTACTTCTTAAACATTCTAGATCCTATATTATTCCTCTGTAAAATGTTTCCATGACTGTTGCAAGAGAACCTGATTATTATTAAAATTAGTGGTCAGGATGGTGAGAGTTCTGAATACCAAAATCAACAAACAGTATTAATTTGGAAAAAAAAAATACACCATCTTGCATTAATTATTACCCCTCCATTACAGAGATGTGGTTTTATCTGTTAAGTTTGTTATTTGAATGCTTTACTGTGCCTTGGAAGCTAATTAGTTAGAGTGGTACTTTGTTGTACTGTGTCACCAAAAAACATAAATAAATATGCTGGCTCAAACAATATAAAATCTGGATTAAGGTGGGGTATTTGTCAAATATGGTCAGACTTCTGTGTTAAATTGCATTTGTTCCTTTGTTCTCTGTCTGAAAGGGATCACATAGTCATCAAGTTCCAAATTTGCTTTTAAATATGCAGTGCCTCGCCCTAGAGAAAGAACACAGCACAGCAGGGCACTGTGACTTCACGTGTCACATGTGGTTTTAAAGGCTTGCTCCTGCAGACAAACCTGCAAATGCAGAATGCAGAGGCTGCTTCTGCTTTGGATTTCAGAAAGGTATAATTTTATGATACATTTTATTTAGTTTTCTATTGCCTTTCTAAAGAATGACTATGGAAAGCTGTCACTGCCATACTTACTGTTCAAAATGTATTCTGCCTTGCCTGTCTGGCTGAAGCTCTTCTTCTATGTTACCACTTTACACCTGTGCTTCCTCATTTTAACACTGCCTTACAACAGCAGTTATTTTCTCATAACTCCTTTGTCATTAAGTTTGACACATGTAAAATAAATAAATAAATCCTACTAGGTTTAATATGATAATATTTTTCTTAGCTATTCCTAAGGACATTTTATTGGAAGGGCTTTTTACTGTCCCAGCAAATGGACAGTTGACTGGATCTGAGAACAAACTATAAATGGCTTGGACTGTGAAAATTGTATCAGGACTGCTGGCTTGGCCTTATGTCAACACATAGCATGTCTTATCATGTGATGTTGTATTCAGCAAACAACCTCATACCAAAACAGAGAAAACATTTTGCCCTTATTGGATATCTGAAATGGCCAACACATCAACTTGCTGAAACCTCAGTAACGCACTTATTGCTGTAGCTTCACCCCCGTGAAAGAAGAAGATCGTTGTGAAATAATATATTGTTAACATTATTAATAAATGTAAAAGTAGGAAAATTCTGAATTTCTGAATTACAGTTTGATTTTAGTTTTACAGTACGATGCTTCTCCAATTCACAGGACCACAGGATGTCAGGGGTTAGAAGGGACCTCCACAGGTCATTGAGTCCAGTCTCCTGCCAGAGCAGAACCATAGAATCTAGCTCAGGTCACACAGGAATGCATTCAGACGAGTCTTGAGATTCTCCAGAGAAGGAGACTCCATAGCCTCTCTGGGGAGTCTGTTCCAGTGCTCTAATGACCCTTACAGTAAAGAAGTTCTTCCTCACCTTGAGGTGGAACTTCTTGTGTTGTAGTCTACATCCATTGCCCGTTGTCCTATCACAGGGCACAACTGAGAAGAGCCTGTCCCCTCCCTCTTGACCCCCAGCCCTCATACATGTAGAAACTCACACATTTATAAAATCCAGCAATAGACTACTTGAAGTAATATATTTATGTCTCTTTTCACCTTAGCTAAGATCCTGCTTCTTCATAGTAATTCATACAAATCTTGATGAATTTAGTGGAGACAGGACAACTCATGAAGATCAGCATAAGTTAAACACTACTGCACTGAGTGCTTGTGCAAGTGCAGTGCAAAATGTATGATTCTGCCTGGGTATCTCAGCATCTTGTTTGTCTATGTAAGAACTAATTTGTTTCCTATTGCATTTTAGCTTTTCCCAAATCCCAATGTTTTACATGTGTTACAAACATATTAACAGTAAATGTGCCCCAGTAATTGGGGCTCTCAGGTAAGCTTTTCATAATTTTTTTGGTCCCAGTTTAAAACAATTCTTCCCCTCCTGCTCCCTTAGGAGAGGTTATTTTAAATCTAGATCACTTTCTTGAATGAGAGCAGAGAGTTATATTATTAGGTTCTTCTCAGAGATCTACAGCAGCAGATTGACAAATACCTTTACTGATACATTTCTTCAAAGGGAATAAACCTACAAATTAAACTAATTTCTCAGTCTTACTTCTGCAAGAGATGACAGGTTTACTCGAGTCCTTTATAATCTGCTGTGGGCTATCAGTCCTGCTCAGCAGAATGCCTTACTTCTTTTCATTTTCTCTAACTGAAGTGGAAAAGCATCAGTCTTTAGGTAGATTACTACCTACGAATACAAATGCTTAAAGAATTCCACAGGGAAAGATCTGTTAAGCTTAAACTTCCAAAGCCTTTTTTTTTTATGCACTTCTTTCAAAGAAGTAAGCCTCATGCTTTTTAATCTATGCAGGAATCAAAAACTGTCTCTTCTTTTAATTCCATAACATGCTATCAAATACTGATCATCTGTACAGTTTTCACTTCAGCAGACACAATTCACAGACACATACCCCAAAAATGTTAATAACTCTTCAGCTTGTTAGAAAATGGAATCTGGTTTTCCTCTGCTTGTAATCCTTCTGCTTCCCCAGTCATGTGAGAAAGCTCTGTTTGAACAGCAACCACTTATACTTACTGTATAACACACCGTAGAATGCAATTAACAGAGGGAAGCATAAGACCACCTTAGGCAACTACCTATTTCTGACATAAGTCTGAACATTGCATAGGCAGGAAAAGTATTACAATATAGTCTCTTTTCAGGAAAGTACTCATGTGTCTGCTTAAAGAAGCCTCCCAAGTAGCCACTGCTGTGAAGACTATTTACATGGGTAAAGATTTGCAGTGGTGTGTGCCCATTTAGTTGGATGACTCACTGCCACAATTGTTTTCAAATACCAGGCTAACACAGCTGAAATGTTAGGACTTCTGTATGGACTGTCTGGCTCATAATTTAAGAACAAGTTTCATGGCATGCAGGCAACCCAAGGGGACTGTAAAAGTGACCCAGACTTGGATTGCCTTGAGGCCCTACGTATGCAGAGACGAGCTATGAGGAGCCGTGTAAGTAGATCGGCCCTGAGTTGTCCATAAGCCCTAGACCAAATACAGCAGTGCTGCATCATCCAGAGAACTGAAATCCTTCAACAAATAATATGCTCTGAGTCTCATTCAAAACACTACTCAGTTGCCCGAGAAAGTGAGATAAAGAGAAGCTAGGAGGTTTCAGCATCGGTTTCAGCCAACAACCCTTTGTATCTAGACAATCACAGGATCAGTAAAAGAGAAGCAAAAAGAAAAGCACATAAGTGAACCTCCTCTATGGATAAAGAAAGATAAGGAGAAACTCCATTATACTGCCAGAGATAAATATTCCAGACAGTATAATCCGCTCAGGGATAGTATTGCCCACAGTCATGCAAATCGGGGCATAAAGCCCTAAGGTTTGGGACAGGGACTGGGAGTTGCCTCTCCAGCACTGCATCTTGCCCATATGAAGACCCTTCCTCCTCAGTCAGGACAGCAGACAAGGCTTCTTTCCTGGGTCTGAGAACCGTCACCTGGAAGGGTACAGCGTATTTAGCATGTTTTAAGTTTGTAGCCTTCAATGATTACCTAACACATGTATAATGTTCAGCACACTTTTTAGGTCATGGCATTGTAGTCTTGCTTTAAATTCTAATAGTGCATTCTTCCATTCTGTGAAAGTGGTGTGTTAGATCTGTTCAGATTAGTTCAGAGTAATCACTTGCTTGAGGCTTGCAGTTAAACCTGCAAGCAAAGCACAAATTAATTGTTTTCCTGAACCCTGCAATCCAGCCCCTTTTTGTCACAGCTTCCCAGTGAGTTCACTAGGCAAGGACTTGAAGACCCTGACTCTGAAGAACCACATCTGAATCCAACTTCTCTGGCTCCAAACTGCTCATGAAACACAGATGAACTGAAGGTGATTATAGACAAAGGGAATAGAAGGTGGCTGAAAGAAGAGAGAAGAATGTGTTCAAAAACATATCATAGGGGTTACCAAAATGAAGTCCTCCTCTTGAGAAATTATTGTGCTTATGGGTCCTTGTATTTCTGTGACATCTTTGCTAAGGGTATTAAACAAGCCCAAATGACCTAGCATTCAACCCCTGGCATTTTGTGATTCTATGATTCTACATTTCATGGGCTTTTCAGCATACAGCAAACCACCACAAGGAACAAGGTGGCTCAAGCATAAGTTCTGGGGGCTTCTCTCATGGCAAAAGCAGGTAGAAATTTTTAGGACACAAGATGACAGTAATTATTAGGAAACAAGATAACAGTAATTTAATCATAAATGGATAAGAGAAGCATGGCCAGCAGGGCAAGGGAGGGAATTCTGTCCCTTTGCTCTGCTCTCATCAGACTTCACCTGGAGTACTGTGTACAGTTCTGGAGCCCCCAGCACATGAAGGACATGGAACTGTTGGAGCCAATCCAGAAGAGGCTACGAAGATGATCAGAGGGCTGAAGCAGCTCTGCTACGAGGGCAGGATATGAGAGTTGGGGCACTTCAGCCTGGAGAAGAGAAAGCTTTGAGGAGACCTTGCAGTGGCCTCCTGAAGGGGGCCTACAGGAGGGCTGGGGAGGGACTATTTACAAGGTTTTGTAATGACAGGACAAGGAGTAATGGATTTAAACTCGAAGAGGGGAGATTTAAAATGGATGTCAGAAAGAAGTTCTTTCCAGTGAGAGTGGTGAGACACTGGCACAGGTTGCCCAGGGAGGTTGTGTCTGCTCCCACCCTGGAGGTGTTCAAGGCCAGATTGGATGAGGCCTTGAGGTGTCCCTGCCTATGGCAGGGGGTTGGAACTGGATGACGTTTGAGGTCCCTTCCAACCAAAGCCATTCTATGATTCCATGATTGCAGCAAAATGAGCTTAAACTGCAAACTGAACATAGCTCTGTGCTCATGCATGATACATGAGGATGTTCTTCATAGTATAATTTTATAAACTAACACCTGCATTGATTTAGCATTAGTTTTAACATCTCTATTTTGATTAAAATATCATAAGAAAAAAACTTGTATCTGTCCTCTGTTATTCATTAAGTGATTTCTTGGTTAAATTCTCCTTGGCTTTACAAAGGATTTATATCCATACCCAGTAGTTACTCAGAGCAGCGTTTGACAGCTTTAACGGAAGGTCTGCTAGCGAAAAGAGCCTAGAGTTTGGCTAACAAACAGCCATTTGTGGCTGAAAACAAATCCAGAAAGAGAAATTTTGGGAGGTATCCAATCAGTTCTTTCACCTTTTCATTTTGTAGAGGTATAATCAATCTGGCATTAGCAGAAAACAATGTGTTAATCACTTGTTGCCACTAATCCACTTGTACTCTTAGTGTTAGAATCTCCACTTCTTCAGCGATTCTGTTTTGTCAAACAAATTAACACATGCAAAAATACAAAGCTTATACAACTTTTGAATCTAAATTTTTGAATGATAAATCAATGCTATGGATTTTTTTTTCTTAAAAGAAAAAAAAAGGTAATTGTGATTGTATCCCAATTAAATTTAACAAATGCAGCAACACAGTACTGACAAAGTTAATGACTCCTATTCAGAAGTAAAACTCTAATTCCCTGAACACCCCATATGGACAGTTTCTGTTACCAAGAGTTTCATGCTCAAGACATTTGCAGGAGCAGTCACTAAATGTATTTTCTGCATTTAATGTCAAATTAGACCTTATTTTGCTCTCCTTACTCAAAATAAGTACCTATCCCCAAAGTAATCCTGTTGAAACTGGGCTGATGTTAACTCCTAATTAAAAGCAAGAAATATTTTCTTTATCCTGAGAAAAGGTATCAGGTTTTAGTCCCACAGTATCTGAATCTACTTAGTTTAGAATTGTAACTTGATTTATATCATCAGTTAGGGGTCAGAAGATCCTGACCACATCCGCTGACACTTCTCTTCATCTTTATACTCCCAGGCACACCTCACTAGGCTAACATGCACAGATTCAATGTTTTGTCATTGTTACAGTTGTTTCACAGAATATTGTACTAACAAAATTTGGAATTTCTGGACAGTGCAACCAACTGAGACAGTCCTTCAAGTCCCACTAGTCCAGTACGGTACCTCAGTTGTGTTCACGTTCAGCGAGCCCATACATGATTGTATGACATCATGGGAACAAACAGAATCAGAGAAAGTAAGTCAGTTATTTTTAAATGCTGTTTATGGATTTGTCAGTGTTATTCCCATGTCCCCAGAACTCTCTATGGAGTTCCCCATTACCCAGAATGGTTCCAAAACCCTTTCCAGACCCTCTGATGCTGCTGAACATAGCTAGGAAACCTCTCAAATGTTTCTGCATTTTTGGCTGACATAAAATATTCTCAGCTATTTTATCCCCATATTCCCAGGAACAAACACCAGAAACTGAATGTTCAAGAGACAGAACAGAAGTTATCCAGTAACAGAATCTGAAGCCTTCCTGAGCAAAAAAGAAACAGACTGAATCAGCAGGCCACTGAGATGAGTGAGAAAATTTGATGCCATTTTAAGTATATGTTCCATTTTTCCTTCACACAAAACTTAGACAATGAATGTCTGCACATCATCAATGCCAGAAACAGTATTTTTGTTTTTACTTTTTATTATAAATTAAAAATAAAATACTATTTAATGAAAAAAATCAAAGTTCTTTCAATATGAAATATCTCTTTTAATATTTGCTGGCAATTTTCCCCACAGGTTTCAAGTGGATCTGAAATAAATATAGCCTCTTTTGTTCATTTCTTGGTAGCTTTTCTTTAATGACATACCAGAACTCTGGGAACAGGGGATCTCTTCATTCCTGTTGCCTGGTGCAGTGTCCATGGAACCACAAAGTACTCCAACAGAGGAGTTATCCAAAAGCCTGCACTGCAAAGGACTCTGAGCCATAGCAAGCACGGTCAAGAATAATGCTCAGGCTGTCTTAATCCATTCAAACATTCCCCCTGCTGGTTACCCTTCAGGTAACAAAACAGAAAGCACCAAAGGCTTTACAAAATACTGCAACAATTCTTTCTATTTAAGGTAAACCATTATAATTAATTTAGAATTCGCTGAGCATTCCCCATAAAAGTTTTACACTAATACAAGAAGTCTCTGTTGTATAAGATCAATTTTAATATCATCCCTTTCTGAGCAAAGTGATGCAGAAGAGGAGATGCTACTTGACAACTGAAATATTTGTAAGAGCAGAGACTAAATTTAAGCTGCAGAGGCCCTCGGCATCAGGGGAAGGAAAGGACATAACTGAGTCCCCTGATTCACACATTCACACCACATGCCTGTCTTGGGGCATATGTCCCAATGTCTCTGATCTTCTGTTCTCAAAGAGAACCAAAACAATAGAATGTGCCACAATGTTGCAGAGGAGCCTGTCCCCATCATAAGCAGAACAAAAGAAAAGTTAGTCTGGCCAGTTTTTTCTTTCTTCCTCAAGACATAGGGCATGGCTGGTTTTGTTTTGTGACAGATTTGTTAACCCTTCAACAGCTGCAACTGAAAGACTCCAAAGTTATCCTAGTTTGAGTATCTTTACCCATCTAAATATCTGCTTAAAAATGGATTCATTAATAAATTGCTTGCTAATGTTTTTACTTCAACCATCCCAAGGAAAATGGCTTTTACTGACATCATACCTATTCAGATTAGAGCAATGTGATGCCATGAACAGCACAGTCCCTCAAAAACTCATATAAATAAATGAGGAAAAGGATAAAATGTACTGTGAAAAACCAATACTTAATTTCAGTTACTAAAAAAGAGGTAAAAAAAAAAGATGACTGAAAATCAAAACGAAATCATGCCTGAATACTTTCATTATGCAATGTAAAAATTAATGAAATGTGCTTTCTTTCCCCTAGTCATAGCATACTGTAATTCAGAAACTCATTCAAAACTTTTCAATGAAATAAAGACGGACATTTTCATGTGCAAGCAGCTCCCTTATCATAAAAAAATTACACAAATCATAAGAGAGAAGAGTTCATCATGAAGTCAAATTGTTTTAGTAGCCACTTGACTCAACAGTCAAGGGAGCTTTTTGTCTCTTGAGTGTTATTCTTCAGTCCTATCATTGAGAACGTTTTTTAAATTACATTTTCATTAGCCTACCTTAAAGAAGAAACATTAAAAATTCTGGGCTACCTTCACATTGTTGTTGATCTCTGATGCACAACCATGAGATAAGAAAGCCATGTCCCCCCTTATTGTTTCTTACAACCCATCACAGCCTCTAGAAGCAGTCAAGACAGCTAATTCAATTCATCTTAAAGACCATCAAAGTCCAAACACATTTTGACAAGCAAACTGTGCCTGGGGCAGTTCAAGGCAAGGTTGGACGTGGCACTTGGTGCCATGGTCTAGCCTTGAGCTCTGTGGTAAAGGGTTGGACTTGATGATCTGTGAGGTCTTTTCTAACCCTGATGATACTGTGATACTGTGATATTAGCATTAGCAGAGAGCTCCAGGAGCCTGCAAAGCAATGGGAGCTTAAAGTCAAAGAGTAACTGTGAATAAATCAGCTCTGGGAAAAATCACAATGCCTAGATTGTAAGTGACAGATGTCCCTCATGATAGAATGACTTTCAGGCCACCCCATTTTAATTTTATTAGGAGAGAGGTAAACCGCAGTTACAGAGCAAAAGCAAAACACTTCAAAACAGTGTGGTTGGTTATCAACTAGCCTGCCAGTGTCAGGATTGCTCTTTTCATTCAGTTGATCCAGAACAAAAAGTAGAAGTAGAAGACACAGAATAGACTCTCAGTATTAAAAACCATATTTTCTGGATTTTACAAAGCTTTATTTTTATATTGTTTCTGATGGTCAACAAACACAACATAAAAGCGCTTTGCTGAAGCAATGGGCAAGCAGGCTTCCTCATCACCTGCTCCAGTCCACACACAACACCACCACAGACCTGGCTGAAAGTGGCCACCAACCAGAGGGGTCTCATCTTCACAGCTTCTAGTAGACAGTGGACTTGTGTCCACAAGATGTCACAGAAGCTGATAGTAGGAACTTCCCCCACTTCCAAAGGCACTACATGAAACTAAAGGAGTGGTCCTGTAGGGGCTGTCAGGGCCACATACTGGATGCCACTGTAAGATGATGCACTTTCATTCTGGGAGACCTAAAAGCTGGGAAGGTTTACTACAGAAAAAAGCACTGCAGGCTGAAAACATTTTCTTACGTTTTTGATTGTCTATTGGTCACTGTGAGAGTCAGCTGCTGAACAGGAGAGTCTCCTGCTCTGATTATAATGAGCAAACACGTAGCTGAGTGACTGAAAGGAAGTACAAGAGATGGCACTTCCTCATACTGAGGAAGAAAGACTTAGATGAGTAACTCCACAGTTAAAGAAAACAAAAAGAACTGAACTGGGGAGATTCTCACTGGCTTCCACTGAATCAACCCACATTTTAAAATGAACAGTTATTACTCAGAACTCCTAAAATCTGTCTAATTTACTACATATCTAGCTATACATTTTTGAATCTAACTTTCCAGATATAGCTGTTTGGGTTTTTTTTTTAGTCTAGGCTTTGGGATGGTTTGTTTTTATTTTGCATAGCTGTTTTTTTAATCTAGACTTTGGGCTGGTTTGTTTTTATTTTGCATAGCTGTTTTTTTAATCTAGACTTTGAGCTGGTTTGGTTTTATTTTGCATAGCTGTTTTTTTAATCTGGACTTTGGGCTGGTTTGGTTTTTATTTTGCATAGCTGTTTTTTTAATCTAGACTTTGGGCTGGTTTGGTTTTATTTTGCATAGCTGTTTTTTTTAATCTAGAGTTTGGGCTGGTTTGGTTTTGTTCATTTTGCATTTAGCAAAACACACTGGGACACTGGGACAAATTCCTGCTGGTGCAATCTAGCTCACATACCACAAACTTCTCCTCTCCACAACACGTGAGGTGCTGGCTCAGGCAGCCTGCACAATTAGTAGAGTTATAAAAAGCTGACACTACCATTCTGCTGGAAAGTTATGGCCACCTTCAGTGATGCAGTTTTAGGTGCCAACTTTATACTTTGACAAGTTCTCTAAATTAAAGAGTTCACAAGCCCAACAGGAGGTCAATGGCCAGTGAGTACCGTTACAAACACTGATCTAGTTCAAAGGGTTGTAAATTTGAGCAGGAGGGCAGCAGAACAAGGAAAAATACAGCTGCACAGTATCTGACCAGGAAGCAAATAATGTATTTCATGATTCACTTTCAACTTGCTTGCCAGCTTCACGTCGAGTCAGTTTCAGAACGGTATCTACAGGGTTGGCAAGACTCATCTTGTCAATTCATGCACCAAGAGAGATGGGTCTGGATTGAGGCCCCAGGAGGGGGTACCTGCAAGGTCAATCTCATCTCCTCTTGATCTGCCCAGTACTGATGTCATAGGAGTGGCAGGTGAGGAGAATCTTAGCCAGAAGAGATGTGGTCATTCAAGGCTTAATGAAAAATGTCAATAAGAAAAATCAGGACTTTACTAAAAGCTCAGTGCAGAACCTAAATAAATGAGATAATTGGATGTGAAAGGAAAATAATGACAAAATCTGTATCATTCATTGGTTTCCTAATTGGTATAAAAAGACAATATATATACAATTTTGCTCTCTTGGATTTTGGGCATTGGCTCTGTTTGCTGTTCCTTCACTCCCCTCTAACTCCTCCATACTGTGCACTAACTTTGACCAGATAACATGTAAGGCCTTGTTTGTTTTTTCTCTGGGGGAGAGAGAGGGTCCAGGTGGGAAAGAAAGGATTTCTGTATTATTTCTAAAGGGGTGACCTCATTGCTGTCTACAACTACCTGAAGGGAGGTTGTAGCCAGGTGGGGGTTGGTCTCCTCTCCCAGGCAACCAGCAAAAGAACAAAGGGACACAGTCTCAAGTTGTGCTGGGGGAAGTATAGGCTGGATGTTAGAAGGAATTTGTTGCCAGAGAGAGTGATTTCCCATTGGAATGAGCTGCCCAGGGAGGTGGTGGAGGCACCGTCCCTGGAGGTGTTGAAGAAAAGCCTGGCTGAGGCACTTAGTGCCATGGTCTAGTTGATTGGCTAGGGCTGGGTGCTAGGTTGGGCTGGATGACCTTGGAGGTCTCTTCAATCCTGGTTGATTCTATATACTTGTACATTTAGCTTGCTGTAAAATATAGTTATATCTTACTTCCAAGCCACCTGAGCTGATCTGGTAAATTTTCATTTGGGGGTTGATTTCCTAAACCACAAGAGGAAAACCAGGAAAATCAAACCTTGTCTTCCCACTAAACCAAAAAGTGAACTATCTCCAGTCATCACATTGTACTGCCAAGGAGGCAAGTATATATACCACGTCACAGGTGGTAAGTTATCAGACTGCTTGAGAAAGGCAAAATCATTAAGGCAGAAAAATCAATATCCATGAGGCAGCTCTATGAAAACAAACAGCACATACAGAGACATAGCAAAAGGTCTGTCCTAAAAGGACTGCCTTAAAAACAACAGGGGCTCACAGAGATGAGGAACTGACTTCTATAAGAAAAGCATTAACATGGAAGTCCTGCAGAACTTCAGGTGGGACAACTATGGTAATGTCACATATGTCTAAATACTGCAGTGCTCACAAGTAAAACATAGGAAGAGTCATGTCAACATGTGCTACACACATGAGTCAGGGACAGAGTTTTATGCAAAACCCCCATCTGCTTTGGGCTAACATCTGGAGATGATGCCAGGGAGGGAGCAGTGGTGCCAGGAGGCCCCACCACTGAAGACATGAGGGGTGCCTAGAAGAAGACAGCTTCTGCTCCCCCAGGCTGCACCGTGCATAAATCAGGTCTCCTGAAACGACAGCAACTTCATGGAAAGAGACCTTGGTGGGCAGGCTTGACAGGAGCTTCAGAACACTCCAACAGGCAGACCCAGACCTCTCAAATGAAATCATACCTCATTCCATATACTACTGTACTAAATTCCATTAAACTCTTGTAGAGTACAGTTGTATTAACCATGTTTGAAGCTACAAATGACCAATCCCAAATGATTAATTGCCATGATAAATGCATTTTTGGTTGTCAAAATAAATAATTTATCCCAGAAAGAGAGGTGTAGAATGAGTTTCCTTTGAGAGGCAAAACAGTAGTATTTGTCCTCTTATTATTTAAGGTTAATACCCAAAATCTGGGAAACCAGATTACATACAAGTACAGATTTTTTATTAAACACAAGAGGGGGAAGAAGCAGTGTGAAATGTGAAAAACAACATAAATGTTTGTATAACAAGTAAAGGAACCAAGCCCCAATATCCCCTTCAGCATCTGGGTACTACCTTGCTATAGAAAAAAAAAAAACAAACAACCAAATAATAACATGTTTAGCTGCATGGGAATACTGGAAACCTTAGAGGCCAAGCACATTCAGTTTATGTACACTAAAGAGCAGTACACATACAAGGAAACTTGACTGAAAGACACTCATAATCATTTGTGCAGACAATTTAAAATGTGCAGAATAATCAACAACAAAAAAAAAAAAAAACCAATTAATCACTGCAGAAAATTAAATTGAAGGACAGAAGGAGGGAGGAAAAAAAGAGTGAATGTAAACTATCACATCCTGTTCTATTCTGGTTCAGTTCCTACAAGTTGGTTCTTACCCTTCACAGACTTACAAGGGGTTTTAGTTGCAAACTTACCATAAGTTCAGGTAAATCAGTGAGACTGCTAGCCTAATAAAATTACAAAATTGCCTCCTGCTTTGTGGAATAAGTCAAATGTGTCCACTGAATAATGCAGAGTAAAATATCTACCAAGTAAATAGTAAAGTATCAGAATTATGATCCAAGAGTATGGATGGTGTTGAAAACTGAGATTAAAGCCATGTAGTCCACATGTTTGGTCTGTACAACAATGGGATCATGTAAATAACCAGAGGTCCAAGGACCAGCTGGAGACACATTGTTGGAGAAATTCTTGTTAGCACAGCACACAAGAATTGATAAACATGAGCAACCCGTGTTGGGAATGTCCTTGAATCCATCTTGGGAGTTTAGATAGCAGGCACAGGGTAGCTTCCCCCCACATGCAGCTGCAGGTGGGCAGAGTTTAGCCAGCCCCAGAGGCTGACCCTCAGATTGTTATGGTATGCTGACCTATTGACGCCTTACAAGTAACTCTGGACCCTCTGACTGTAACCAATCTTGGTGGAGCACGCCTCTTGCTAGAAGTGCATATAAGTTACTGTATCACGGAAATAAAGTGGATTTGACCATCTAACCATATTGGTGAACAAAGAGTCATCTTCCCATAGTACTCCACCGAACGGCTTTCTCTACAACACATCAAATTAACAAGACTTTGATGACATATCAATGCATGAGGGTGTGCTTTTGTAAAGGTCTATATACATCTCTGCTGGAAGTGCTACCTGTCACCCAAACCTCAAAGGCCCTACATTAGAAATTTAGGATAGTCTCGTAAACTCAAGTCATTTGTTCCAGCAATTTTAAATCCCAGTAGATCGAAGCACACAAATGAGCCTTTGCATAAATGGGACAAGCTCTATCCAGCCTGAAAGTCAGGATAGGTAGGTTGCTTTTTTTCATTTGCTTCTCAGTGCTGACTTAGGGAAAGATCATGGTTTGTGACTCACTTTCACCTAAACATGGAGGTGATGTGAAGACTAGATGGAAATAGTTTTAATGTTTTGCTTTTCTCCTTGCAAGCCTGAAAATAAAATCTGATGTGAAGACAAAAGTGCTTTGAAACAAGGCTGAAAGGTCCTCTGTTCATTGCAATTTAAAAATAAATATTTCTTGAGGAACCATTGAGACAATTAAACAGCTTCAAAATGCAGCAGAGTTGTCTAGGTCACATTCCTTCAGCTGCCATTTAAAGTAACCAAGTCTGAAAAGTGTTGAGGTTATTGCAGAGTAAGAATTTGCTAAAGAGAAAGAGCTAGTTCTAAGTGGGATGCAATTCCAGTGTGAACTGAATAATGATGTCTGACAGAGAAACAGTGAAACACCTAAGTCAGTTACTGCCAATATTTAAGCTTACAGCCACTGATCTACCTGCTCAATATTCAGACAAGTGCTGGTAAACTGAACAGAATTCCCAAACGAGGTACGCGAGCAACGCAAGCTCTGGGGAAAGAATTCAGCACAGAGTTCCCAAAGCTCAGTCTATTTTTTTCAATCCAGGAGATACGAAGGACTTGAGCATGACATAATAGGATTGCCATGTTGTCTCAAAATCTATGTCAGCAAGATAACTACAACCTCTGAATCTGTGCAACTTCCCATTTTGGAAAACCAGGAATATCTAGCAAAATGCATCATGTACTGACCTGCACTTAACTATTCGCAAAGCCTCATTTGACTACTCAGATATAGGAACTTTTGGAAAGTGCTTATGAAAAAGGATGAGAAGAAAATAAAACTCTTTGGCTAAACTGACATTGCTAAACTAATTCATGTCTGCAGCACAACATTCCACTCAGGTCCCCTGCACTCCACCATCACCCTTTCCCTCTTACTGTTCAAGACAGTTTTGCTTGTAACTGCTGGCAGCCAAAGGATTACCTATACTGCCATTCCCTTCTACCTGCTTCTCAAGAAAATCTCAGTTGCTACTACAGGGCTACTGCTGACAACGGGATGACATTTAATAAGGCCAAGTGCAGGGTTCTGCACTGTGGCCACAACAACCCCAAGCAGCGCTCCAGGCTGGGGACAGAGTGGCTGGAGAGCAGACAGGAGGAAAGGGACCTGGGGGTACTGGTAGATAGTGGGCTGAGGATGAGGCAGCAGTGTGCCCAGGTAGCCAAGAGAGCCAATGGCATCCTGGCCTGCATCAGGAACAGTGTGGCCAGTAGGACAAGGGAGGTTATTCTGCCCCTGTACTCAGCACTGGTCAGGCCACACCTTGAGTACTGTGTCCAGTTCTGGGCCCCTCAATTCAAGAGAGATGTTGAGGTGCTGGAATGTGTCCAGAGAAGGGCAATAAAGCTGGTGAGGGGCCTGGAACACAAACCCTATGAGGAGAGGCTGAGGGAGATGGGGTTGTCTAGCCTGGAGAAGAGGAGGCTCAGGGGGGACCTCATTGCTGTCTACAACTACCTGAAGGGAGGTTGTAGCCAGGTGGGGGGTGGCCTCTTCTCCCAGGCAACCAGCAATAGAACAAGGGGACACAGTCTCAAGTTGTGCCAGGGAAAGTATAAGCTGGATGTTAGGAGGAAGTTCTTCACAGAGAGAGTGACTTGCCATTGGAATGGGCTGCCCAGGGAGGTGGTGGAGGCACCGTCCCTGGAGGTGTTCAAGAAAAGACTGGATGAGGCACTTAGTGCCATGGTCTAGTTGAGTGGATAGGGCTGGGGGATAGGTTGGACTGGATGATCTTGGAGGTCTCTTCCAACCTGGTTGAGTCTATGAGTCTATGATTCTATGACACTTGTTCAGTCTGACTCTGCAGAAGACTTTAAGACACAGAGGGTTCCCCTCCTGAGCGGACAACTGGCTCAACTCACTAGGCACCTGTAATGACACTTGGCACAAAACACAGCAACGATGCAAGGGTGCATGCAGAGCTGCACAGCTTGGTAGTACAGAACAAGTTTTTGAAAGTAAGAGTTGTTTTCCAATATGGCTGCTCAAACCTGCCTCCAGCAAGCTCCACTCCCTGCTACCTCTCCTATGATCAAACCGCAAGCTGTGAGATCTGCCCAGGTAAGAGACTCTTTCATTTGTGAAACTGGTAATTATATGGGGGGGGGGGGGGGGGGGTGTTAAAAGCCTTTCTGCCCCAAGGAAACTTTCTTCCTCTTCAGAATGATTTACAGTAGATTCATGAAGAGTAGAAGATGGCTGTGACTCTGTTCCAGGGTACAGGAAGGTGCCTTAGAGGGATGGGCAGGCTCTGAGGAATGAAGGAACATGGAACAAGCCTCTGTTAGAGGAACAATTGTGCTTGAAAAGTATCTCAGAGCCAACACCTCCACGCTTTTCACACAACGTTTCCATAATTAAAAGCTAGAGTGACTCTGAGGACAGATTCTGAAAAATAGGTTTTAAATAGGTTGAATTACATTGAGAAGCACTAGTTTGCTTCTTTTGCTGGAACGTATTGTTTTTAGGGGAAAAACAGCAGAAACATGTTTAGTGGTGACAAAGGGCAGTGCTGAAGAGGAGCTGGAAACATTGCTGCTGTCAGAAGTAGCTCTATTTTGAAAAGAACCCATAATTCAGTATGCAGTTAGTGCAGGAGTCTTTCTCAAACTGAGTCCCTGTGTAGTTTCTCAAGTTATATCCAAACCACCTAAAACATAAATGGGACACCTATAGGTAGAAGTTGGGTGTATACATATCCAGTGTCACTGGGACTGGCTATTCTTGGATGTTTTTTCTTTAAAACCCTGAAAATCAGTAATTCCATCATTTATAAAGCAGCAGTATGTTCAAGCTACCTATACAAAGTAGTTCAGTGCAAGCATTAAGTACAAACATGCATAACAAGCTAGAGGTCAACTTCACACCAAAAAGCTTTCCCATAACTTAAGGTTATGCAATGAGAAACTTCAACTGATTTTTGGAGCTATCCAGTCTGCAAGACATGTTCTCAACTAACCCATACTGAACACAACATGAGGCTAACTAGTTAAGGGAGCCCTCTTCTAAAACACTGAGAAAAGAGGCAGCGTAGGGTGACAAGTGCCAGTTTAAATGACTGGAAACCACTGAAACTGGCATAAGTGATACCTGGTGCCATTTGAGGCTCTGACTCCCTGGAATGCAGGATGAGAGGTAAGAAGAGACACAGAGGAAAGCAGTGTACTGAAACAGAAACGTAGGCTATAACAACGTGGCAATGTGAACTCTGCAGTAAGAGCCTTTCAGAAAGTGTACTGAAAGCTATTGCCTGGTAAATGGCTTAGTAACTGTTAGTGTTATTGCAGTACTGCTGGAGTGAAATTAAGGATTAGATCTGGGCATTGTGTAAAATTCCTCACCCTGTTGATTTCAGACGCACTGCTCAACTCCACAGCAGAGAATGTTCTGACTGGCAATGTCACCATTTGCTCCAACATCACAAGAAAAACTTATAAATAATTAAAGAAAACATTCAGTTGGCTGGGGAATATCACTTAGCCCCTGTTTGCAAGGCATAAATGAGCTTTCCAGAGTGCACGGGACTTGAGCTCCTTCTCTCTGAATAAATAATCCTCTCCCACAGCACACATATACACACATCTCCTTCCAAATTAACATTCTTACCTTATCTTTATTTTCAGAGTCAGAATCTTCAAGTTTGGTCCGAATGACAAAGGGAGTGGATAACCTCAGGAGAACTCGTTCAAATGTGGCACTGATTTTAGGAGAAACTATGTCGAAGCAGTCTTGGAATTTCAGAGTTTTATGAGTGTCACATCTGAGCTGCTTCCTAAGACCTTCCCCAAGCTGGAGAACTAGCATGTTTGGATCAAACATCAGGTGAAAGGGGAAAGCTCTGCAGAAGGTGTTGATGCTAATCCTCAGGTCTAATGGAGACTGAGAAGTTCCTGGTGGAAGTGCTTTTGTGATATTTGCATTTTCATGCTGTTTGATAAGGAAAGTCAGACAACTGCAGTTCCCTGGGTTCATCCCCTCTGAACATAACTTATCATTAGTGACTTGTTCTACTTCCACTTCCAAGTGGTAAATCTTCTTTGCTGCTTCCTTTATCATTCCTGTCATTGCAAATCCCACAATCTGATGTGGGTTAAAGTAATGAAGCATGAGATTGCCTTCAGGGAGTTCTTTGCATAGGAAAGAAGGGGATTCCAGAGTGGCCTGTCTTCCAAATGAAGTTCTAATGTGCTCCAGCAAAGCATCAAAGCCATTGAAGAAGTCTTGAAGAGT
This sequence comes from Pogoniulus pusillus, assembly GCF_015220805.1. Lineage (NCBI taxonomy): Eukaryota > Metazoa > Chordata > Aves > Piciformes > Lybiidae > Pogoniulus > Pogoniulus pusillus. The sequence continues at coordinate 17,125,804 of NC_087266.1, forward strand.
CCCACCTACAGCTCGAAGAACTCTTTCATTCTCATCAAAGCAGATATTGAAGAATTCCTCCCCAAACTTTTCTTGCATTTCCTCAAACTTCAAACCTACAGGAGGAAATACTGATATCAACAACATAGTATTTCTACTGTGTCACATTTTCCCTTTGTTCTTTACTTGCCAGGTATTTTTCCAAGTCATCGAGAGTGGATTTTTTTTTTCACTAGATACCTACCCATAAGACTTCTGTTTTCTCTGGTAGTTAGGAATAAACCTAGAAGCCATATTTGCCTGTAATTTTATGTCCCCCTGGTTTCAGCTCACTGTTCCAGACAGCTGCTTGTGTGATTTGCAGTTGCCTGTTCCCTTTCGCCCGCTGGAAGCCAGGACGCTTCATAATTTCCCTAAGTTCTGAATGTCATATACAGTGAGCTGTGTGAATACACCCAGCCATGGGTGCACCCTCTCCATTGGTGACCTAACCATAAACAAGATTTCTCTTTTTATAGCTCCTTTCTTTACTGCCTCTTAAGGGGATCCAGTTTTTACCAGCTTGAAGAATAAGTTATTGGAAATCAAATCTGGCCTTTGGCTTTCAATAAGCTGTGGAAAGCCCTGCAGTCAGATGACATATTAGCTGCTGGACAAGAGGGGTTGTGGGTTTCAGGGAGAGGGGGTTTGGACAAAGTACTTCTCTCATTACAGCTATTGGGCAGTGCCAGGAAATACAGAGGAATTATTACTTCATTTTTACTGTCTGCAAAAGTGAGAAAAGCCTTTTTTTTTTTAGGTTTCTACACTCACCCATCTTTAAAAAATCCCCTGCCTTTTAGAGCAATCTAAAGTGATAGTACATGGGACAGCTCTGCAGTTTCTCACAACATCACTTCACGTCTCCATCACAGAAATGCAAAAGGTTTTGATTTACAGGGGTGGTAAAGTTGGTATCACTGAAGGGATGAAAAAATGTCAGTGATGGAAGCCCCTGGATACAAATATTTATCAAAGCCTACTCCAGTTTGTTATTTACCAGTTTAGGGATAACCTAGAAAAAAAGTCATTATGAGATGGTTATTAAACATCTTCCTCTGTCTTATTTTAGTGAAGACGTGGTCTGTTAATTTCCATCTGTATCTAATCCCTCTAACACATAACAGAGCTACAAAATTAATTGGATATTGTTTGTATTGTTCCAAGCCATAACGGAAGAAAAAGGAATACGAACCAGCTGTAGGTGAATTACAAACATCCAGCAGGTTTTCAAATTAAGTTAATACAGGAATTAACAACATAGCTCCTTCAGTGTACTGAGAGGAAATCAAATCACATTTCAGTTGACTAATCAAACATCTGAAAATTTATCTTGAATTCTAGCAGGAATAATAAAGGGCAGTTGTTTATTTCTGAAGGGCACAGCAGTCTTTCATTTTACTATGTAGGCAACATGCTTTACAACACTGGTAAGATCCCAGTGGATCAATGAACTTCTCATTGTTTGTTTAGATGGCTAATAGGCTTCTAAATTTAGAAGAACAGTGTGATTGGTGACTTTTACACCCAAGAGGCATAATAATGGCCAGAAGAAGTCTTGGATCTGCTGTTTTCAGACAATCACCTTTGATCTTCTCAAGACAGCATCTGAACTGCCTACGCACACAGGCACAGTTATAACCATCACAAGAGACGTAAGCATTCCACAGCTTTACAAACTATCTGCAATGATAATTTGAGCCCTCATTATGATTAATAGCAGATGAAAAATGCAGAAAAAAAATACATATATAAACAGGACAATATTACAAAGCATATTTTATAAAAGAAGTAATAGTAGTAATTTGGGAAAGTTCATTCAAATGCCATTACTCATAATCAAATGTGGTCACTAAAATGGGTTATTATAAAAATATTCCCAGGATCTTTTATGACCACAGATGGCCAGATCCACAGTTAAGCCAAAAGAAAGTACCTCTGGTACACAATGCCCCCTACTATCCTGACTCAGAGGCCAGTGTGCCAACTCCTGACTCATTACTACTATGTCTGCATAACACAGTATTACAATATTGTCCACTAACCCCAAAATAATTAAATCCTCACCCATACCAGCAACATTGTCATAAGTGGACATTAATAGCAAGAGGCTAAGAAATGACCACATTCATAGGTATACACAAACACGAATGAATACTTTTCAATCTCATTGTTCTGCAGAGTGAACTGTGAGTAGCCTTATAAGAATTGTGTTGAAGTGCACAGTCTAAGCAGGGGCACTCAAAGCTGTAAGACTGCAGATACCCTGAAAGTGCAAGAACAGGACACTATCCGAAACCTCTGGGCTACTCATACAAAGGACCAAACGCTGTTACAGAATGATGTAACATCCCACAAAGCTGCCCAAAATGCTAGCATAGGTGAGCTGTCTCTGAAGCTGTTACAGTTTTAAGACTAATGTCTTAATTGTAAATAGAAGTTTTCCAGAGAATTCAAGGGGGGAGGCAGCCTCCAAGGGGCTGAACAGAAACGTAAGAGATATCTTTATCCCATTCCATTGGTCTGTAAAATGTCTGTACAATCTGGAGTCACAGCATGTTCTTCTCTCTTCTCACTTTCCTGTTTTCCTTCTTTACTCCACCTTTATTCCTCTCACACCAACCATTGTTTGGGTTATTGCAGTGGGGAGGTGAGGCAAGGTAGCCTTCAAGATGAGATGCCCAGAAGAGTGTGTCCAGGGGGTAGCTGGCCTACTGTCTAGTTGTTGAACTGTGTATTGTAGCAGTTTAAGAGCTAGTGCTCTATTTTGGTTCCAAATTATAAATAAAAGAGAGGAACTTTTTGGATGTTCTCTTGAATATAGAGTGAATGAGCAGGGCATTGGTTGTAAAAGGAAAATACAGTTGCTATCATGAATTGGTTTGCTAAGAGGGATAAAATGGCAATGTATAAACAATTTTGCTCTCTTAGCTCTTGGGCACTGGCTCTGTCACTGTTCCATTGCCTTTCTGACTCCTCTGCACCAAGTACTAATATGTGAGCCTTGCTGGTTTTCTATCTGAGGGGAGAGAGGAAGGTAGTGTTGGCCCCTTCTGGGCTTTCTTTGTCCAGGTTGGGGAGCACTGGATTCCTGTATGATTTTGGAATTGTAAATAACTGTATGTAATTGTAAACACATGCAAATGCATTGTGTATATACACTTGTAAATTCAGCTTGCTGCAAAATACAGCTTTATCTTACTTTCAAGCCATCTGAGGTGGTCTGTTAAATTTTATTTGGGGATAATTTCTCAATCCACCACCTATATATAAAAACATAGAATCACAGAATCAAGCAGGTTGGAAGAGACCTTCAAGATCATCCAGTCCAATCCATCACCCAGCCCTATCCAATCAACTAGACCATGGCACTAAGTGCCTCATCCAGGCTTTTCTTGAACACCTCCAGGGACGGTGCCTCCACCACCTCCCTGGGCAGCCCATTCCAATGGCAAATCACTCTCTCTGGGAAGAACTTCCTCCTAACATCCAGTTTATACGTCCCCCGGCACAACTTGAGACTGTGTCCCCTTGTTCTATTGGTGGTTGCCTGGGAGAAGAGGCCAACCCCCACCTGGTTACATCCTCCCTTCAGATAGTTGTAGACAGCAATGAGGTCACCCCTAAGTTGTATATGTTTACTACCTTTTTATGTTTGGCCTACTTTTGTAAATAGTAATTTTATTGAACTTCCAAGTTCCGAGTAAGCATGGTTATTTACTCCTTGTGGGGAGGTGTATTTCAAATTTGCTGTGTGGTGCAAAGCCACCAAAGTGTATAATAAAATGACAGTAAAGGTCAGTTGCCCTGGCACCACTGATAGGGTATGGAGAACTGACCGCTCATGTACTTTATCTCTGCATATATAAGCCATATGTATCTAAGGATGTAATATGTTGCTGATCAGCCTAAGGTTTTGCCTATTGTCTTAGCCTGGTCTCATCATGTGCTCTGGAGATAGGGCATACAATTGCATACAATTTACTGACTCCAAGTAACATGAATTATGCTATGAAATCCAGGCCAATGACCAGGCTCAAGGACGTGCACCTACTAAAAAAAAAAATATTTTCTCTTTGAATTGAGTTACACACAGTACCAGTAGAAAATTAGATTCACTCAGGAGACAAAAATGGGTATGGCCAGCTTGATCAAATTGCTGGTCTGTCTTTGCTGGTAATTTACTCTCTCTAATAATAGATACAGTGAGACACTGAGAAAATTAAACTAAGTCGAACCATTTCTTACAACAAACAACTATAACATACCTACCAGGAAAGTTTCTTCCTAAGCCTCACCAATTAGAGGCCAATTATTGCTTGAAGTATGATGGGTTTTAAATCTAAAAAACATTAATTTCTATTATACAAACATATGCAAACTTTTTTTTTGCTGTATTTCTACAAAGCTTCAGTGATGTGCCTGTATATTGTCATTGATTTATTCTTGCTTTTCCTACTGAAACAAATGATAAATGGATTCAATACATATTTCATCATATAAGCTTTTAATTTACAGCCACATAAATGATCCCTATCTTTTGAATATCTTCTGTGGAGTTTCTCCCTACCCCCTTCTCTACACATGTATTTGGTTAGCTTTCTAGAGACAATAGAAACCATCATCATCACAGTGAAAGGATAAGTCAGACTGCATCACACTGCTATTCTGCTGCTCTGAAATCATCTCAGGAGTGTTTGGTATCAGATTCTAGAGAAAGACTGTAAAATATGATGGAAAATCATTACAAAGACATGGTTTTGAGGAAGCTCCTTCTTAAATGCTACAATAAGCATTTGATTTATTCACTGAAATCAATGGAAGTACCAAACCAGGAGATAATTTTGGTACATAGAGAAAAACCTGTGTGTTATAAAAAAACATACTACATTTGAAGAATTCTACAGGCTAAATATCAGCTTCTAAAATTACATCCAGTTCAATTTCCAATTCCAATGTATTCAGCATATCCTTTGCTTTTTTCTTTTAGTTTGAGAAAACAAATAAAATCTTTAAAATATTCTTCTTTATAATCTTCAGGCTACACACCTGCATAAACAGTCTCATCTTTTCAAACTTGTCTCACATTGACTTCTTTCTCTACATCTTAATTTGGTTTCATTTTTATTTCGCAGTGGAATAATTCAGATTGGAGATGGCACTGAATATGAGACTGAACTGTTCATCAAAATCCCTAGTGAAAGAATGGAAATGCCATTTTTTCATAATCAACCTCTAATCCAAAGCTTCATTCAGAATGAAAAAATGTAGAATCTGAGATCTGTGTATCTGCTCAGCAGTTATAAATGCAGAGGCCACTGCACTCTCATATTGCCTCATGTGTGACCCCAACAAACACAGAGCTTCCTAATGGTCATTAGCTTGCAGTTGGTAAGTAGGAAAAAGTTTTCATTTTGCCAAAGACTTCATTAAAAATTATCCCAATGCTCTCTGCTGTTGCCCAAGTGAAGTAATTTGTTATTTTGAGCTTCTGCTATTTACCAACCTTTTACTAATACTGAATGGAATTCTTGAAATTCATCAGTCTCAATTTGCTCTCCCTTTGGAAAGTGATCTTGATCTGCTATGCTCCTACCACTCAGTCTGCTTCTCTGAGAAAGGAAACCACAAGTCTCGACATCAAATGTTGCTTTCATTAATAGTTTCTTTTTGGTTTGTTTTTTTTTTCTTGTAACAATGCCAGTTTTATTCTAGCACATACTGGAGAGAAATCAAATATGCACATTGTGGAAAGAAACTGAGGCAAACAACAATAAAAAAAAAAAAAACAACAACATTGCCATGGGTCATCATTGCAGAGTTTTTTTAGGATCCATGACAAAAGTACCATGTAAGGTCTGTTATTGTCCTTTGAAAATGTGTCTTTGATCAAAGTTATTTAGAGAAGGGAATCTACACTTGTGATCCAGATCCAAAATTACCAAAGTCTTTAAGCACAGCCTCAAAGTACAAATTAAGTATTTCACTGAACTTGAGCAGAAATAGATGACTTTGTCCTACAATAACATGCTAGTAAAATATCTTTATTACTCTGCTTCTCAGCAGTTCCTGTAAAATGCAAACACCAGAAAACATCAAGGAACTAATACAGTATTTCTAAGTATTTTGTACACTGCTAAGTGAGAATTTAGATTGGAATCTGTTCTCATAAAGAAAATCACAACTCATAGACTCTTCAGAAACAAATATAATATGAATTATGTGATAAAAACATCCAAGTAATCCATTAACTTGTGGGGCATTCAGAAGCAGTTAGAAGTCATTGAGTTCTTCCTTGTAGTAAATCATGGAGACAATGGTTGCAGAGTAGCCAACATGTGAGTCCCTTGGCATAGAAAAATACCATTTTCTATTTTTTTTCTGGGATACTCATTAAGAATCTATAAATGTCAAACATTGAAGGAATGAGACAATTCAATATGCAATTCCAGAACTCATACTGTGGACAGAAGCAGAATTTGACACCTTCAATTACAGAAAGTATCTCTTAAATGGCTTTGGATTATCAGATTTTTGGCATGAATAACATCTTTTCCTTAAACAGCCTTTTGGAACGAAAGCCAGGTGGCAGTTCAGAATTCCAAAGCATCATTTAAGATGGTGAGAAAGCAACATTCATTCTCTCAGGAAGAAAGGTTTCTATGTGTACAAACCAAAGCTGAAGGAACACTAGACAAAGCATTTGCCTTGCAAGTGAATCTAATACCAGAATCTAATTACTGCATAAAGGGCTTTGATCTTACTTCTTTATGATAGTGATTTTATATCATCCTGGGAATTCAGATAGTATTTTTGTCTTGTCTTTAAAATCATTACAATAACATCATTTCATGCATTTGTGTATGGTTTTGAGAGAACTGTAAAATCTGCACTGTGCTTTTCTTACAGTGACATAGAGGACCTGCACAGCTTCCAAAATGTCACAAGATAAAAATGAAACATACTGTCTAAAATAATTCCTCATGCTTGTTCACCTACAGTATTTGTTTCATCTGGTTTTAATGAAGTGTTCTCTTTCCTTGTTAAAGTGAGGGTCTTGTCTGCCTAATGTTGCTGAGAAATAGCATTGTAATTACTGCCTCTTGGTGAGGACCTGATCACCTATGCTCAGCATACACATAAGAGACACTGCTTCAGTACTGACATAGGGAGCTCAACTAAGAGATAAGAACAGGCAATGCTCTTTTTTTCTTTTTCCACATATAGTGCCTCCAGTAGCAGCTGATTTTGTAGGCAAAGCCAAGCTATCTAAAGCAAGACTACCATCATTTTATGTCCACATCATATCCTGGAAAACTCACTTCTTAGATTTGCACAGAGTTTGTTAAATGAAAACTGCAGTCTCTAAGTAAGTGATTCCTGAGAATAAGGCAGATCCAGTTTGTTTCATGTTAACTCTAGAGATCAAACAGTAATAAAAACAGAGTGTTTTCATTTACTTTTGCATTTAAAACAAGAATATATGTCTTAGAATTGGCATAAGATGATGTGCTAGTTTGAAGCAGGGTAGAATGTTTTGGTAAGAAGAACTAGATCATAGGCTGTGAAAGGAAAACAGTGGTGATGTCTACTCCCCTCAGAAGCCTCGCTGAGGAGTTTGGGAAGAAGAAAAAAAACCACTAGATAACACTCTCACCATTTTTCTCTCTCGCTTGGGCTGCTGGCTGAGCAACATCTTACTCCCTAACCTCACCTTCCATTTGGCCTAACCCACTTTGCTTCTTAACTTCTTGGCTGAACCTCCATTCTTCCTTGGGACTGGGGTAAGGTTGAGAGGGGCAGGGGGAAGGTGAAGGGGTGGTTGAGAGCCCCTCCTGGGGACTCAGGTTTCTGGGAGGGGAGTTGTGTTTCTGTATTACCTTTTATCTTGTGTATTTCTGTCTATAACTGTATCTACTGTAAATATCTGCTTGTATATTGTGCTAGCTGTAAATAAATAGCTTCATTTATATTTCCAGAGCTGGCTGAGTCTGGTCTGGGTGATTTCTAAAGTGTGGGGGGTTGGGGAACACTCAAACCATCACAGAAGAACAACTTCATTTGCCAGAAAGAATAAATTTGTAATGAAATCTAAAAAGTTGTGTCATGAAATGCAAAATCATCCTTCTTAATTCCTCACAAAGGGTTCAATTCAGATAACTAAATATAGAAATCAAATACTACTTGAGTCGTTACAAGGCATTGCAGACATCTACACAGGAGTAAAAGATAATTACATCTACAAGGATATGGAGCTTAAGGGAGAGCTACACATTCCTGATGTTTTGACAGAGGCCACACAAGATACAGCACAGCACCTAAAATAATGGCAAACACCTACACTGAGTCAGACTATCTTCTACTTTAGAAACAGACTTCCACAAGGTGTAATTGTACTCACGATGTAAGAGTAGTTCATCTGCTTTCTAACAATAGCTGTAACTTGAGAAGGGTGGGACATCAAAGTCCATTTGGTACAAATATTTGTCTTTTACTAGTTTAGATGTATTCATCTCAGTTTTGAAATCACATTAATTATGTGATGTTTGCTTAGATTACTTTCGTATTGGCAGTGTGCTGTATGCAACATCTACTAAGTAACAGGAGTCTTGTGTGTGTAGCTTAGGCCCTTTGGAGAGAGTTCACAGTATTATTAGAATCCATTAGCTGTGACCAGCCCTCTGAGCCATCTAATGTTTCCTTTTATGCCATTTGTAAACCAACAAATTTAATTACAAATCAGATTGTGTATCCTAAATTAGTTGCATCCTAATGGCTGTGTGCAGTTCTTAGTTCAAAGCTAAGTGATAGTAATTTATGTACCTTTGATATGTAAGCATTTACAGTTCTCAGACACCTGCTGAGCAGTCTATGCTAAACCACTGTCCATCTTTTCCAGTTACATCATCTGGTCTAATCTCACAGTAAGCTGTCCCTGAACCTCCTTTTCAACTTGTTTCCTGTCTCTTCAAACATAGCCTTTCTTAGCAGTGATGTGCTGGTGTTATTTAATAGTTTGAAGAAAGATCCTAAATTTACTCTTTTTTTAAAGGATAAAGGATGTGGATGTGCTGGAGTGTGTCCAGAGAAGGGTCACTGGGATGACCAGAGGGCTGGAGCACCTCTCCTATGAGGACAGACTGAAGGAGTTGGAGCTGTTCACTCTGGAGAAGAGGAAGCTCCCAGGTGACTTTATTGTGACCTTTCAGTATCTGAGAAGGGCCTACAAAAAAGCTGGGGAGGGACTTCTCAGTATATCAGGGAGTGACAGGACTAGGAGGAATGGAGCAAAGATGGAGATTCAGGCTGGACGTGAGGAGGAAGTTGTTCAGCATGAGAGTGGTGAGAGCCTGGAATGGGTTGCCCAGGGAGGTGGTTGAGGTCCCATCCCTGGAGGTGTTTAAGGCCAGGCTGGATGGGGCTCTGGCCAGCCTGATCAAGGGTAGAGTGTCCCTGCCCATGGCAGGGGTGTAGGAACTAGATGATCCTTGTGGTCCCTTCCAACCCTGGCTGATTCTATGATTCTAAATACAGAATATGGGTAAGAGATTATATTTTCTTAATTTCAGAAAGGAAATGCAGGTCTTCAGCTTGGACAAACACACAGAGAAAAAATTACTTCTAGAGAATTGTGTCCCCTGCATTAAATGAAGGAACAGCCCTGCAAGATTACTTTTAGGCACAAAGAAATTTGCTCTATATAAAGCAGCCTGCAGTACATATCTTCTTCAGTGGTGACAAGCAAACATCACCCAGAGCAAAAGCTCTCTAAACCCCCAAAGCAATAATGGATTCCTTCTCCTCCCCAGTGTCTTGGGGAGGCTGAATCCAGAAAGATGTTTTATCTCCCTGACAGGACAGGGCTCTGTGCTGGGATTCCACGTAACTTATCACCAGGGAATCTGGGAATCCTTGCCACTGTTTCCTATCATACTCCAAATAGAAGACATCCAGAAAGATACGTAGAAATGACAGAGAAAGAAAGTCCTCATGCCACTCTCAGAAGCAAAATCAAGAGGATGAGTATAATTATTAGTTAACATTAAGAAAATCTAACAGAAAAAAATTCTCTCAATACACTTGAGTCTACATACAGAGCTGATTTAGCAGCCACTGACTTATGCTGTGCAATTACTGTAGTAAGACTTTAGGAGAATATTTATAAGAGACGAAAAACAATTCTCTTGTATTCATTAATTTACTGAATCAAAAATTTTAAATTCTTCTATCTCAAGAAATGGAAAGTCAGACAGGTTGTGCTGGTTTGAAGCAGAGTAGAATGTTTTGGTGAGAAGAACTAGATCATAGGCTGTGAAAGGAAAACAGTGGTGATGTCTACTCCCCTCAGAGTCTTGCTGAAGAAGAAACGGAAACATTAGGTAACACTCTCACCATTTTTGACTCACTCTGCCTTGAGCTGCTGGCTGAGCAACATCTTACTCCCTAACCTCATCTTCCATTTGGACTAACCTTTGTTTCTTAACCTCTTGGCTGAACCTCTATTCTTCTTTAGGACTGGGGTAAGGTTGAGAGAGGTAGGGGGAAGGTGAAGGGGTGGTTGAGAGCCCCTCCTGGGGACTCAGGTTTCTGGGAGGGGAGTTGTGTTTCTGTATTACTTTTACCTTGTATATTTCTGTCTATAACTGTATATACTGTAAATATCTGCTTATATATTGTGCTAGCTGTAAATAAATAGCTTCATTTCTATTCCCAGAGCCAGCTGAGACTAGTCTGGGTATTTCTAAAGTGTGGGGGGGCAGGGAACACCCAAACCATCACACAGGTACAATTATTTGCTCAGGCCTCCTTGTTGAAACAATCACCAGACACAACTGCGTTTGTAATTTCAGGCTGTGTACCTAAGGTGGTGCAAGGGTTATTTATGCAGCATAGACAGCACAGTGCTGCAGTGCACACAGTTTAGATGTCATAGACTAACACACCAACAGGCTTTCAAAGACAAGGTTTCTTCCATCTCAGTAAAGACTGGGCATGAACCTCTACTTCCACTTGTCCAGTTTTGCACAATGGATTTTTAATGTGTTTATGAATTTAAGTTACCCTTTTTTTTTAATAGCAAAGTTATAACAAATTACAGACTTCCTCATCAAGACACAAAGAGGTTTCAAAGGAAATACTGGGGTCATTTAAAGGAATACAGGTAAGTCCCTTAATGAAACTCTGATGGTCTTTTTATTTTTTGTGGAGGATTGAAATATGAGTGAAAAATAGCTCATGGCCACAAAGATGATGTTAACTGTGTGCAGTATTTAAAAATGTGCAATTTTTATCCAGTTTGTGCATCTAGGATCTGAGAAACATCATGTGATATAAGTACACATGTAAAGGGTTAACCCTCCTGGGGGAGTGGTCTTGACCCTGACCCCAGGTCCTCCTGACCCCTCCCTGAGGGTGGGTCTGACCCTTTCTCCTGGTGTGGTGGTTAGCCCACTCCCACTTCCTGTCTAGACTCCTATGAAAGAATCTGTTTCTCTTGCTCTTGTCCTGCCTCCCTGCTTCCCAGCATCACCATCCTCTTCCTGCTACTCTTTGTTTTACCACGTGGCCACAATCCACGAGGTGGACAAAATCATTGCCATTCAATATATATTTTGTTTTCCCTTCCCTATACCTTTTTGTAACTTCTCTACCTCAAACACCTCTTATTTATTGATAAAGTTTTCTCTTTTAACTTCTAAATCAAAGTGAGACTTTATTTGGGTATCCTTTACCTTCTCTTAGAATCATAGAATCAACCAGGTTGGAAGAGACCTCTAAGATCATCCAGTCCAGCCTAGCACCCAGCCCTAGCCAGTCAACCAGACCACGGCACTAAGTGCCTCATCCAGGCTTTTCTTGAACACCTCCAGGGATGGCAACTCCACCACCTCCCTGGGCAGCCCATTCCAATGCCAATCTCTCTCTGTCAACAACTTCCTCCTAACATCCAGCTTATACTTCCACTGGCACAACTTGAGACTGTGTCCCCTTGTTCTATTGCTGGTTGCCTGGGAGAAGAGACCAACCCCCACCTGGCTACAATGTCCCTTCAGGTAGCTGTAGACAGAAATGAGGTCCCCCCTGAGCCTCCTCCTCTTCTCTAGGCTAAACAACCCCCAGCTCCCTCAGCCTCTCCTCATAGGGTTTGTGTTCAAGGCCTTTCACCAGCTTTGTCGCCCTTCTCTGGACACATTCCAGCACCTCAATATCTCTCTTAATTGAGGGGCCCAGAACTGGACACAGTACTCAAGGTGTGGCCTGACCAGTGCAGAGTACAGGGCAAGAAGAACCTCCCTTGTCCTACTGGCCACACTCTTCCTGATGCAGGCCAGGATGCCATTGGCTCTCTTGGCCACCTGGGCACACTGCTGCCTCATCTTCAGACTACTATCTACCAGTACCCCCAGGTCCCTTTCCTCCTGTCTGCTTTCCAGCCACTCAGTCTAAGTCCTTTTTCTTTGAGAAAAAAAAAAAAAAAAGGAGGGGGGAAGAGGGAAAGGCATCCTATAAATTGTTATTTGGTCTATTAACTATATTTGAGTCTCTGGGAAATTTAAACCAGAACCAAGACAACACAGTGGGGTTGAAAACAAAAACTGTCCATTTCTCTGCTGCACAAAGTTCAGTAGCACAGAACTACTTGGAATATCTACCCAAAAGAAAGGCAGGTCATGAAGGCTTTATGTCCCAGAATAAATTCCTTAGAGTAGGAATTACAGCCTAACAGAAGTAGTTTCCATTCTTATTTGCTTGTTGACAAATGTAATTTGCAACTGCCTGCGAGTCTTCTGCTTTATTGTGACTAGCTACAATTAAGCCAGAATGCACACTCTAATCTTGCTTACAATCAAATTATTTTAAATTATGGGGACAAAAACAGTCCCAAATAAGATGTGGTTGTCATTGCTAAAATGCTGAATGTATGAATGGTATGAAAAGGTCTTTGCTTTGAGAAGGTTAAAATCTGAATAGCACTGACATGTGGTTTAAAGGATTAAAAGAACAACCCTGTTATCTCCATTATACAGATGGGAAATTGAGGTACAAAAAGAATACAGACTTGCCCAAAGCCAAATTAGAAATCTCTTCAGATACAATCTTTCTAACATACCTCAGTATGAACTTACGGCTGCCTAATAAAGAAATGTGGTAGTCATCCACATAACATACTCTATGCCACAGGAATCTTTTTCTTATCATTATTTCTAAAATAAATTTGACCTAATACCACCAGTTTGCACTCAACACAGCTTATCTAGCCAGCTAAAAGCATAATCTGTGTCAAAAAGATAGAGAGTAAGTGCTATTCTGAAATACTTTACTTCCAACTGGAACTTTGTAAAAGCTCCCCTTAGAAGACAGGATTTCTCTTCTCTTTTCCCCAACTTCCAATACATTATTTCCTGTTTTTCCTTTGGATGATAGGATTAACAAAGTGGTCATCATCTACTTGGCACTGGTGAGGCCAGACCTTGAATACTGTGTTCAGTTTTGGGCCCTCACAATAAGAATGTGTTAGAGGTGCCCAAAGAAGTGCAGCAAAGCTAGTGAAGCATCTGGAGGACAAGTCTTACAAGGAGTGGATGAGGGATTAGGGGGTGTTTAGTCTGGAGAAAAAGAAGCTGAGGCAAGAGCTTCTTGCTCTCTACAGCTACCTGAAAGGAGGGTATAGTGAGGTGCATGTTGGTCCCTTCTCCCTAGTGACAACTGATAGGACAGGAAGAAATGGCCTCAAGTTGCATCATGTAAAGTTTAAGTCAGAAAATTTCTTCACTGAAAGGCTTGTCAAGCACTGGAACAGGCTGCCAACAAAGTTGTTGAGTCACCATCCTTGGTGATACTTAAAAGATATGCAGATGTGGCACTCAGGAACACGGTTTAGTGGTGGACTTTGCAGTGCTAGGTTAAAGGTTGAACCTGATCTTCCCAACCTCAACGATTTCATGATTCTATATAAAAAATGGCATTGTACAAATGTACATGCACAAATTAAAGAAAGTAGTGTCCACCATAAAACTGTCTGGGCTATTTTAGAAAGGCTATAAAATTAAATCAAGTATTTCAGCTTCATAAAAGCTGTCAGCATAAAGGAAAGCTGTGCCATTGATCTGGTATCAGGCATAGTTTACAGCATGTGAAAACGATGGACATGGCTCCCTTAGTTACAGTGGATTAAAGCAGGATTTGTTCTATTGATATCTAGATTTGTTTCAGGAGAGACTCAGCAAGGAGACAACAAGAATCAGGTCCTTCCTGATGGTGTCACAATTCCTCCTGTCACAACAGGAGGAAAATTTCTGTATTCATACGTGATAAATCCCATGCATCAAAGTGAATATACAGCTTGCAGCTGGCACTTTCCTGTGAGTAATATGAGCACAAGGGCCACAGTGTGAAGCATCTGCTCACAATCTTCCGAGCTTACTAATGATGTCAGCATTTGCAGTCTTCTGATGAACAAGGAATGCCAAATGACTATTTTAGAGGCAGTTAGAGGGTCGGGAGAAGCAAATAGTGTTGGAATTATCTAAGGTAAGAGAGCAGGAAGCATCTTTTAGAAAACACTTTCTTCCAGCCCTAGATGACAAGTCCCTGTTACCGCTCATATAAATAAACTGAGAACCAGATTTGGTTCAACGGTTTGTCTAGCCTCCACCACAGTCAGATCTATTCTTGTCTCCTGCCTCAGCAATGCCAATTGCTCTAGATACACACCCCAGTACTCATATCCTTCTTGCATAGAAGTGGCTATCAACAATTTTAATTCAGCCAGAAAGATAACTATGTATGTGAGAATTCATTACATAGCCTCTACTAGTTATTTGCCTGTTGTGATAGGAGCTACAATTAAAATGAAGAAGCTGGTTTTACTGTTCTTTCCCTTATGCTCTTGTCCCAGATAAGGAAAGAAGTAAAGCTCTTAAACTATCTCAGTGCTTTGCCACATTGATTTTTTTTTTTTTTGCTATGAATTCATTCCTTCAAAAGTGAGCTTTGCAAACTTATTTTCAACAAAGCCCACTTTAATAATTTCCCAAGACAGAAATGTCTAAATGTTATCCCTATCCTGTGATCCCAACAGTCTGACCCACCCTTGACACACTTCCACTGTGAGGATACCACTGAATAAACAGCCTGCACACTACTCAGTCATGCTAAGGGGCCAGAACTAACACTGATTTAAAAGCACTCCAAAAATTAAAAATCATTGCTAGTTATTTCTTAGAACGCAAATTTTGTGTCACAAGTTAAGAACCGAAAGTCTATTTTGGGTTTTTTTTTTCCTCTAAAAAAATACAATATGCACATGATAACATGAAAAGTCTTTGGTTTTGAGGCCTGCCTCATCCCTCACAGCATTTTTTTCTTGTGGCTAGCATTAAATGCAAACAAAAAGTCACTAACACCAAACAGTTTTATTTTTTTCTAAATTCTCTTTCTGAACAAACATACAGAACACCAAGTATAGTCTCTTCCCAGTAACAGCTAAAGTCATTCAGAACCAACCTAACAATGCCCAGTATCTCACAAAGTATGTGACAGCACAAAAGGAATCATTTTCAATGTTAATGAAACAGTCATCCCTCAACTAGAACATGTGAGCTGTTTCACTGAGCATGCTAAGTCTGTTCAACAGTTTGAGACAGAAAAGACAGACATGGAGTGTATATATAGAATCACAGAATCAACCAGGTTGGAAGAGACCTCCAAGATCATCCAGTCCAACCTAGCACCCAGTCCCATCCAATAACCTAGATCATGGCACTAAGTGCCTCATCCAGCCTTTTCTTGATCACCTCCAGGGATGGTGACTCCACCACCTCCCTGCGCAGCCCATTCCAATGGCAAATCCCTCTCTCTGGCAAGAACTTCCTCCTAATATCCAGCCTATACCTCCCCTGGAACAACTTGAGACTGTGTCCCCTCATTCTGTTATCTCCAAAAGGATTTTAGGTCATCAGGATACATTGGTCCAAACAACAACGTCCCCTCATAGGGAAGGTAAATCATATCATACAAGGTCAGATTTCACTGTTGTGCCTGTCAAATAATCTCTCTAACTGCATAATCCCATAAAAATGTCACAGGTTTATATTGTCTATTACCAGTTCCAAGTACATTTATTCTGAACCAGAATGCCATCTTTCATGCCTTCCACTCCACCTTCAGCAACCTACCGAGACCTCAAACAGAAGAGCAAAGAGGGTTTCAATATTACAAAACAGTACAGCCTCAAGTGTTGTGAGTGCTTATAAAAGTTTAGGAAAAAAGGCTCAGTACTCAACTACCAAAAGTGTCATTATGGTATCAACTGATGCTTCATGTTAGCTGGGCCAGAATCAGAGAAGCTTTCAAGAGACCTCATGATTTGCCTTGTCATTCAAGCCACATTGTTCATGGCTTAACCCAGTTGTGGTTAGAAACCTCCAGGGGCAGAGACTCCACACATACTGTCTTTCTGGGCAGCCTCTGTCTCTGTCTAACCATCCTTACAGAGAAAAATACTCAACATGAATGTCTGCTGTGTCAACTTAAGACACTGTCTTTTGCCCTCCCCATGCTGCCCCACTGTAAAGAGCCCAGATTCCTCTGCTCAAGGACCTTCCTACAGACACTGGCAGCTACTGTAGCCTGGGGTACTCCAAATTCCTTTCTTCTCCCTCCCCTTCCGTGGCTTTGAATGGGAGAAGAATGTGCAAAAACTGCTTCCCGCCCACCTGCCCTGCAGGCTTAAAGAAGGAACAGCAAAAGGCACCTTTTCTGCACGTAGGCTGACCTGTGTGGAAGCCTGCACTGGAATCAGGCTGGTGGTTGGCTGCGTTTTCGCACCCAGTATAAACGGTAAATGGACACTTTGTCTAGAAAAGCATAAATAGAGCAAGGGAAAAGGGGAAAAGGTTCCCACCTTATGAGTTCCTCATCTTGAAAAGAGCTCCTGACAGAGTGCCCGACAGGACAGGATCCTGCCATGACTGGACCGTCCCCACTTTTGGACAGCTCCTACCTTTTGTACAGCTTTCGGTTTTACCCCATCCCTGCTTTTGGACAGTTCTCCCCACTTCTGCACCCTTCTGTGCAAACTTGCAGGCTTGGCAAGCTCTTGGGTCTTTTGAGAGAGAGCCACCATCGGCATCCGGATCAGCACCCCTGGGACCATTTCAGCAGCCAACTGCCTCACTGCCTCCTGGACTGGGGGATGCTAGCAGTCTTGGCTCTGCCCTGCTGCTGTGAAGGCAGCATCATTCCATGATCATCCCATTCGTGGAAGAAGGGCTCGAGATATTTCTAAGTTTGGCAGCTCTGCCACTCACCTTGGGATTCCGCTGCGTGGACATACACTACTGGATATTGCTTGCAGCATCAGCAGGCTGCTTCCGCAGAGGAATCCAGTAAGGTATCACTGCCCAATACCTGTCTCACCTCCGTGAGTAAGACCTGATGTTCCCTTAATCTTCTGCTCAGCCTGACTGATAGTGGGTAAAGCTGTGTTTATAGCTTAGCCTTGTCCATTTCCTGACTTCCTACATCTCTGCATTTGTCCATAACACCCTTTTGAAGAATTCCCGATTCAATTAGAATCTGTACATAAACCTAACCCAGTTTTGTATACAGTTTGGGGGTGGGGTTGTCAGGAAAATACAATGATTTTATTTTTATAATTCCTGACTCAGCCACATTAATTCCCTGCCTCCACAACAGCTCCTCTTAAAGCCATCCCTCCTCCAAACTGAACAAGTACTGCTCTCTCAGCCTCTCCTCACAGGTCAGGTGTGCCAGCCCCCACCATCTCAGTGGCCTCCCTGAACTCCCAGCTGAACTCCCTCTGATTTATCAACTTCTCTATGGTTTTGGGCTCCCAACACTGGATTCACTAATATAGATGTGGTCTAACAAGTACTGAGTAGAGAGGGATAATGAGCCCCTTCAACCTGCAAAGGCTCCTGTTCACACAGCAGAGACTGCCAAATGTAGTAACAGTGCACTGACATGTAGCTGCCTACCTCCTCAATTTCCATTATTTGGGCTAAAGCTTCCTTGGTTCATTGTTGGTATTAGGATGTCCAGTAAACTTTCCTTCCAACTAAAAGAAAAAAAGTCCCTTGGAAAAATACATACCAAGTACATTAGCTGTACACTGCAGAATTCCAGAGACATCTTCAGTTTCATCATTGCCAGAGCAGTCTGTATAGGAGCCTCTGTTCGTTATATTGTGAAAGTTCTTCTCTGCATCCCTGTAACTACAGTTCAATAAATAAATAAATAAATAAAGTTTTAACATCACCTTACGAGTGCAAGGTCAATAAATGTCTTTCAGAAGTGGTGGTAAAGGATGCCGTTAGCATTCCTTGTCTCGTCCCTCTTCTCCCCTCCATCACACACAGATGACACAGCATTGTTAGCCAAGTATCTCAAGTATTTTACTAGAATCTGGAATATTATCTCTGTTGAGAATGAAGACATAAGGAAAACCAGTACAAAAGAGCTGAGGCATGATGGAAGGCTATCATACATATCTGTCATGTATCATTCCAACTGGGGTGTTGTCTATAACAAAATTGTGCTGCAAACTCCAAGCAGTATGTTTGTGAGGCAGTGGTGAGTACTTAATAAGAATAATAAATCTTCTACACCACCTTATGTTAGCACTGCAAGTATAAAACCTAACTTTCTCTACAGATTATCTTCTGAAAAGATCTCAGCAGTAAGAAAGATATCAGGCTGCAATTCAGTATGCTATCGAGAATAAAGTTTGTATTATAGCATGTTAAAGAAAAAAAAAAGAATCTCACCAGTGATGAAAGGCACAGAGCTACTGGCTGAGCAGCAAGAAAGAAGCAACCATCTAAATCAGTTTGATTTAGTTCTGTCTTATTTTTTCCTTAATTCAACCAAAACAGAACATGAAACTGTTTAAAACAAAGCTTTACAAGAGTGATAATGAGCACAGAAGAGAGAAAAAAGCAGAGAAAATATTGCAGCAGAGTGATAATGCACTTGGCAAACAACACAATTAATTTAGCTCAGGCACAGAGAAAAGCTTTTCTAATGAGCATTTCATTAATGGTTTTGCTATGCTTCCATACTTTGTACTTCATAAATCATGAATAGCAGTTTTAAGGATTGGGCTTTTCATCTGGTCAGTGTCTGCAAATTCTCACACCTAGGTGGCAATCACCCGTGAAAAAGGACTAGACAGGATTCACAGCTGCACACCAGGTTACCCCCCAACAGGGAACCGGGTTCTCTGTGTGAAGTATATTGGGAAGAGTGAGTTCATGTTGTGGCTGGAAAGCCACCTGGTGAAAAAGGACCTGTCAGTGGTGGTTGAAAACCAAGGGAACATGATCCAGCAGTGTGCCCAGGTGGCCAAGAAGGCCAACAGCATCCATGCCTGTATCACAAATAGTGTGACCAGCAGAAGCAGGGAAGTGATTGTGCTCCTGTACTTAGCACTCGTATGGCCACACTTTGAATACTGCATTAATTTGTTGTCAAGCACTGAAACGGGCTGCCTAGGAAAGCAGCTGAGTCACCACCCCTGAAGAAATTTATAGAGGCATAGATACGGCACTGAAGGACATGGTTTAGTGGTGGACTTGGCAGTGTTAGGTTCACAGCTGGATTTGATTATCTTAAAGCTTTTTTGATTATCTTAATGCTTTTTTCCAACCTGTTTTGCCTAAGATGGGAGATTTGATGAACATTCATGTTATATGGGTGTCAGCACCCAGCTGCTCACAGGGCTGCTGAGGCCATTGTGAGAAGAGGCCAGGGCTGCCCCATGCCAGATGCAACCAGTTACAGCTCACTCCAAGAGCTCCATTGCAGGGCATAGCTGTGCCCAGTAGCCAGGTGGGTGGTGTCACTGGGAAATTAAAGAAAGGGTAAAACACCTCATGGAGATGTAAGGAGCGATGAAAAGAACCAAGAGAAACACCCCTGCAAACAGCGGGTCAGAGATTCCCCTGCAGCCCTTGGAGAAGACCATAGTGAAGCAGGCTGTCTCCCTGCAACCCATGGAGGATCATGGTTGAGCAGACATACACCTGCTGTCTGTGACAAGCTCCCACAGTGAAGACGGTAGATGTGCCCTGATAGAAGCTGCAGCCTGTGGAAAGCCTGTGCCAGAGCAGGGGAACAGTGTGAAGTTAGAGCAGCAGAGAGGATTTGTTATGCACTAGCCACAACCTTCATCTCCACCTTACTGTGCCATTCAGGTTACAGAAGGACATAGAGCAGTCAGGAATGCCTCAACCCACAAGCTTCCATCACCTCATTTTCTCTCCCTATCCTGTTGAGGAGGAGAGAGAGAGCAGAGCAGCTGTGTAGGGATCTGGCAGCTGGCCAAGGTCAATCCACCACTGTGTGTATCAACAGTAAAGACCATGGGCTAGGACAAATATTGGACACCTAATAGCCACAGATGCTACTTTAACCAGCTCAGGCTGACGTTCAATAAACTGAGTCAGTATACCATTAAGTCACAGGAATTACACATTTTGAACTTTGTCCCTTAAAAAAGTACACCTAAGCCACATGTGGCCATGCATAAACAGCTGCATTGTTACTGCACACATCCTCCTCGAGGCACTGTCATCTTCAAATTTCCTAATGTGAGACTTCAAGCAATCTTTTCAGTAACTGAAAATATTAGCAGCCAGAAGGCATCTCCCATGGCCTGCCTCACAGCAGACATCACAACTACCTACTGAGACAGGCTCCCAAGCTGGCCTCAGGTGCAAGCCAGACTGTTAATGTTGCAGGTATCACCCACTAAGCTAAGGCTCCCTGTGAATTTTCACCAAACACTGAGAAATAAGAAAGGACAATTCCTTCCAGTGCAGCACTGAGGTTTGAAACTATGCCATGAGTTCTAAAAATGCTTATATCTGGGTAATTAAACTCAGAGGACAGCATTGTTCATTTCTCATAGCACACAGACGTTTAATGGCTGTAGTCACGCAGCCACTGTATCCTGCGTGAGGATAAGTAAGTTATCTGTGACAGTAAAATACTTGCACAATTAAGGAAAATACTTGTGCAGATAAGGAAAAGGTTGAAAAGAGATTAATTTAATCAACAGGAGAATGCCTTAGGTTTTCATTATGACAGCTGCTATTATTTGCTTTTCATTCATCAGTCATCTATTCATTTTCCTAATGAACTCTTAGGAGATGGCTTTCAGCCCTGCTTGTGCAAAATCCTGGAAGTATGTAATCATTTATGTATATAATAAGCACTGATACAGGATTTTGCAAGATCTCAACTTTTCCAGCATTCTCAGATGGCTCTGTGAAAAACAAACTGGAATAGGCCTTACACTACTATAAAAAGACTCCCTACTCTCCCGCTAAAGGACGCACTACTGTTTATGGGAGCAGCCATGCTCTGATGGGATCACATGGAAGCAGGACTGGACAGCAGTTTATCATTAATGTCCACAATATGCATAGTTACTCCAGAGCAATTCCAAGCATTTGAGCAAAAAAATAAAAGCTTGTCATGCAAGGCTAGGACTTGAGTAAAATGTTAACATGCACCTCTCACTACCTCACTTTAACACTTACCCAATAACTTGATGCTCAAAATACTGCAGTGTCCTTTGAAGAGTCTGCTGAATGGTCTGAGGCTGTGGAAGAATAATTTTAAAAATACATAAGATTAGGGACAGCTCAATTAACAGATCTTTTAACACATCATTCTTCTCCAGTTTTCTCCTCCCCATCTTCTCCCTGGCTGATAGCCACCGCAATGACGGATAGGAAGTATTATTTGTTCCTTGCACGTGTACAGGGTTAACCCTCTGGGGGGGTGATCCTGAACCTGACTCTAGGGTCTTGACCCCTCCCCAGGGGTGGGCCTGAACACCACCAGGTGATTCATGGTTAGCCCACTCCCCTTCCTGTCTAAAGATCCATAAAAGCAGGGGGACTTCCTGTGCTCTCTCTCTATGCTCCCTGCCTCCCTCCTCTTTGATGATCTGTGAGGTCTCTTCCAACCCTGATGACACTGTGATACTGTGATACCATGTGGCCATCATCCACGAGGTGGACAAACCCATTACCATCAAAAACCTGACTGTATTTACACATTTTGTATCTTGTTTTCCCTTCCCTATACCTTTGTAACTTCCCTACCTCAGATACCTTTTTAATTTACTGTTAAACTTTTCTTCTTTTAACTTCCAAATCAGAGTGAGATTATTTATTTGGGTGTGCTTACCTTTCCTCTCTCTACATCTAATTCCTTTCTTTTGGGAAAGAAGGGGAATAGGGAAGAGCCACTATAAATTGTTATTGGTTCTAGCAAATATATATTTAACTCTCTGGGAATTTAAATTAGAACCGAGGCAGTATGTTACTTCACCATTCAAATAGGAAGGCATTTTACAACGTGACACAATGCTGCTTACAAGACTAGATGTGCACAACAAGAGACCCACTTTGCTATTAGCTCTCAAAAACTACCACCCAACAATTTTCTGATTAATTTGAAATAATTGACTTTAAATAGTCTGCAAGAATATGCTATTATTTTGTGATCAAATTATCACCAGGAAAGACACTGTGGTTTTAAACCTCCTGTGCTCCCTTGGGCATTTTGTATTAAAGAATATTATAAAAATGCAATTTATTTTGGCTTACTTTCCTGACAAGCTATGACTCTCCAGTCATCTTTCACATTATCAGGAAACTCAAGATCATCCAAAGAAAATCATGACACACTTCAAGTATTTCTATGTTACTTAAAAAGTGTTCACCAACTACATATGTGGCTATATGACTTTGTTTGCATTATCACAGTATCACAGTATCATCAGGGTTGGAAGAGACCTCACAGATCATCAAGTCCAACCCTTTACCACAGAGCTCAAGGCTAGACCATGGCACCAAGTGCCACGTCCAATCCTGCCTTGAACAGCCCCAGGGACGGCGACTCCACCACCTCCCCGGGCAGCCCATTCCAGTGTCCAATGACTCTCTCAGTGAAGAACTTTCTCCTCACCTCCAGCCTAAATTTCCCCTGGCGCAGCCTGAGGCTGTGTCCTCTTGTTCTGGTGCTGGCCACCTGAGAGAAGAGAGCAACCTCCTCCTGGCCACAACCACCCCTCAGGTAGTTGTAGACAGCAATAAGGTCACCCCTGAGCCTCCTCTTCTCCAGACTAAACAATCCCAGCTCCCTCAGCCTCTCCTCGTAGGGCTGTGCTCAAGGCCTCTCCCCAGCCTCATCGCCCTTCTCTGGACACGCTCAAGCATCTCAGTGTCCTTCCTAAACTGTGGGGCCCAGAACTGAACACAGCACTCAAGGTGTGGTCTAACCAGTGCAGAGTACAGGGGCAGAATGACCTCCCTGCTCCTGCTGACCACCCCATTCCTGATGCAAGCCAGGATGCCACTGGCTCTCTTGGCCACCTGGGCACACTGCTGGCTCATGTTCAGGCAGGTATCAATCAGCACCCCCAGATCCTAGCCTGTATCTCTGCATGGGGTTGTTGTGGCCAAAGTGCAGCACCCTGCACTTCGAGCTATTGAACCCCGTCCCATTGGACTCTGCCCATCTGTCCAGGCGGTCAAGGTCCCGCTGCAGAGCCCTTCTGCCTTCCAACTCAGTCACATCTGCCCCCAGCTTGGTGTCATCTGCAAACTTGCTGATGACTGACTCGATGTCCTCATCCAGATCATCTATGAAGATGTTAAAGAGGATGGGGCCCAGCACAGATCCCTGAGGGACACCACTAGTGACTGGTCGCCAGCTGGATGTGGCACCATTCACCACCACATTATTACTACACTGTTCACCAAAATACCTATCTGTGTATATATGCTCACTGTCTTTACTAGTACTGATACTGAGGCTTTTCTTATTTTTTTAATTAATTTGTGATGAGATCTGTGAGTAAATAAAGCAAACATGAAATCCATGTGATTCACTTTCAAACTTTCCAAGTCACTTATGGAAAACATCATCCTTACCAAATTACTAGTTTGGACTAAATCTATAGTTTTTCACCTGTCCATTTTGGGTTAGTGTCAGAGGTCAAACGTACACAATTGGGATTTATAAATTTGTCTCCTGGAGGCTGGAGAGCTGGATGAAGGCAAACCTTATGAAGTTCAACAAGGACAAGTACAGGGCCCTGCATCTGGGGAGGAATAACAACAGGCACCGGTACAGATTGGGGGCTGCCCTGCTGGAAAGCAGCTCCACGGAGGAAAGACCTTGGAGTCCTGCTGAACAAGTTCTGCATGGGCCAGCAATGTGAACTTGTAGCCAAGAGAGCCAATGGCGTCCTGGGGTGCATCAGGAAAAGTGTGCCTAGAAGATCCAGGGATGTCCTTCTCCCCCTCTACTCTGCCCTACTGAGACCACACCTGGATTGCTGTGTCAAAATTTTGAGCTCCCCAGTTCGGGAGAGACAGAGACCTGCTGGAGAAAGTCCAGCAGAGAGCCATGATGATGACTGGGGGACTTGAGCATCTCCCCTACAAAGAGAGGCTGAGAAACCTGGGGCTGGTTAGTCTGGAGAAGACTGAGAGGAGATCTGATCAAAGTCTATAAATATCTGGAGGGTGAATGTCAAGTGGATGGGGCCAATCTCTTTTTGCTGGTC
The DNA here is from genome assembly GCF_015220805.1 of Pogoniulus pusillus. NCBI lineage: Eukaryota > Metazoa > Chordata > Aves > Piciformes > Lybiidae > Pogoniulus > Pogoniulus pusillus. The sequence goes on from NC_087266.1 coordinate 17,150,435, forward strand.
AGCAGCAACTACAGGAGCAACAGCTACAAATTGGACCACAGAAAGTTTCAACTCAACACGAGGAGAAACTTCTTCATAGTGAGGTTGACAGAGCATGGGAACAGGCTGCCCAAAGAGGGTGTGGAGTCTCCTTCTCTCGAGTCTTTCAAAACCCACCTGGATGTGTTCCTGAGTGAACTACCCTAGGGGATCCTGCCATGGCAGGGAGGTTGGACTTGATGATCTCTGGAGGTCCCTTCCAACCTCTAAGGTTCTGTGACTCTGTAGCACAAGAAAACTGGGATATGTTGATGAGACTCATACCAGCAAACACTCAAACTTCAGAGACACTCAGTACTTCCCTGCCTTTTGGAAAAGACATCTAATTGTTTTGCAAAGTAGTACTTGAAATGACCCTTAATTAGAGAAATTTCATTCTAAAACCATCACAACCTTTGCAAGTCTCCAATTTTTCTTATTGCTGTACAGAATCGGGTGTTCAAGAGGTGAGCTTTCTATCTATGCTTGCTCCTGACTTTGCAGAAGGTGGTATCAGTTTTGATGATGGCAGGAATCACAAAGCATTAACCAAGCTGCAGTAGCTTTGCACAATTGTATGAACTTATTTTTAAGCATCAAACTGTAAGAACATGTCCACCCTTTTCAATTCACACAGGTAAAAATGCATGCACTCAACAAGTGCATAAGAGGACTTCGAAGTAAGATGGGGACAAATGTATTAGCAAAGCCTGTTGCAATAGGACAGGAGCTAATGGCTTAGGCTAAAAGACAGTAGATTCAGATATAAGGAAGAATATCTTTACAGTGAAATGCTGGAAGAGGTTGCCCAGAGAAGTGGCAGAAGCCTCATTTCTGGAAATAGTCAGCATCAGGTTGGATGGGGCTCTGAGCAACCTGATCTAGTTAAAGATGTCCCTGCTCATTGCAAGGTAATTGGACATGACCTTTAAAGGTCACCCAACCCAAACTATGCTATTCAATGCACAAAAATAATATCAAAATAGATCTAAGAGGGTTTTTTTGTTGTTGTTAATTCTACATCAGAAAATTACATGTCTTTGTGGGAGTTAAATCTCCTGTGCTAAAAGGCAGGAGTCTCTCCTCTAATCTGCCCTGGTGAGACCACACATTAAGTATTGTGTCCAGTTTTTGGGCTCCTCAATTCAGGAGAGACAGGGATCTGCTGGAGAGAGTTCAACAGAGAGCTATGAGGACGTGAACATGCCTCCTAAGAAAAAAAAATTGAGAGAACTTGGGCTGTTTAATTTTGTGAAGAGGAAGCTGAGAGGGGATGTGATCAACATTTATAAATATCTGAGGGATGGGTGTCAAGATGAAGACGCCAGTCTCTTTTTGGTGATGCCTAGTGATAAGATAAGGAACAACAGGTACAAGCTAGAACACAGGAGGTTCCACCTCAACACGAGGAGACACTGCTTTACTGGAACAGGCTGCCCAGAGAGGCTGAGAAGTCTCCTTCTCTGAAGGCTTTCAAAACCCATCAGGATGCATTCCTGTGCAGCCTGTCCTAGGGGATCCCACTTTGGCAGGGGGGGTGGACTTGATGATCTGTAGAGGTCCCTTCCAACCCCTAACATTCTGTGATTCTGTGAAAAAGTTACATGTTCTCCTGCAAAGCACAATGGCAGTACTGCATGACCAAAACCATCACACATCCTCTTCCCAGCGCTGAAGTCCTGATGTACAAGTACATTTCATGGCACACTCTCGGAGATTCAGAAGCCTTCCTGTGCTCAGCAGGCAGAAAAATTCATTCTCTGCCTAGAGAAAAGGTGCATTTTCCCACACTAGGAATGGAGCAAAGCAAAATGGCTTTTTAAGCAAAGTGGTCCAGAAAGCTGCTGTCTCCCATCTCCGTACAGCATCTTCCTCCAGCCCCTCTCCCTCCACACAGAAGATTAGTAGTCCACCAGCTCCTCTGATGTGAAACAGGGAAAGGTAGAAATGCTTCATTGTTAAATTCAATCTCTCTTCTGTTTCTCCCAAAGTGCTTTAATGGCAAGCCTATAGGAGACAGAAATGCCTGGCACCACAGCAGAGAGGAAGGAAAAGAACTTTTTGTCTTGTCTGGAAGTGTTGCAGCTTACAACACCTAAACAATCCTCCACAGACTGTCTTTGTCTTTCTCTTATCTGATGCATAGATGTTGTACTCCTTATCCAGGGAAATATCCTCCTGAATACCTCACAATTTTACCATACGAGGAGCCTTCAAGTCCTGAGCCAATGTTTATCCACTCTCCTGCAGTGCTTAATGAAAACCTAAACAGCCCATGTTAACTCTCTCTTCTAAAAGCTTCCCTGAATTAATCCTGAATCCAGACACCAGGCCATGGCTAACTCTAAGGTATCAGAATAAACAGTAAAAAGTCATCAAATCAATGAATCATACAGGTTTGAAGGAATCTCTGGAAGTCTTCCAATCCAACCTCCTGCACTAAGTAATGCAAGTTACAACTGGTTTCACAGGCCCTTCTCCAGGCAAGTTTTTAGTGTCTCCAAGAATGGTGGTCCCACAGCTTCCTTGCGCAATTTATGTGAATGCTCTTGTGATAACATTCTTCTTTCTTAATACTGACTTGCAACTTCCCATCTTCCATGCTTGCTGCCTCTCATCCTTCCACTGAGTACCCCTGTGAAAAGTCTGGCTTGTGAGCAGACCTATTGCCCTTCTACTGGATTTTCAGGTTGACTGAAGTCCTTGTTGAGTACCAAAGCCTGCTATTTAGAGGCTTTGCCCTGATGTCTAAAGGCCCTTCCTTCTTCAGCATCCAGTGTGTAGCAGATCTGCCACCACACTGCTTCTGCTCATTTGTCCTCTGTTCCTGACCCTCATGCTCTAGGCTACCTTGCCCTGCCACAAGCACATGCAGTGCTGCCAGCTCTTTGCACAGAGCGTCGCCCCTGCTCCTCACCTTCCCAGCCTGTCCTTCCTGAAAAGTGTGTATCCTTTTCCTGCAGCGCTCCCACGCTGCGCCACTCCACACAAAGAGGTGTGCAACCTCACACGAAGTCCAAGCTCAGGAGCAGAATGGGGAAGTCTAATGCTACCTGCTTGCTCCCCATGCTGCCCACATTTGGGCACAGGCACTTGAGATGAGTTCCCAGGCATCCTGTTGTCATGAGGTGAGCATAAGTTTCTTCCATCTTGCTGCTGCCCCGATACTTCATTCCTCCCTTCTCAGGTTAATACTTGTTCCCCAGCAAGCATAAAGATCTCACAAAGTTGTGAAGCCTGCTAGCAAAAACACCTTCACCTCACCTTGTCAGAGTGCCCCAAGCTCATAGAGCCAAACACCCTGCCAGCCACAGCAGCCACACAGCCAGGGACTGCCTTACTAAACGTGTCTGCTCCAACCAGAGCCTCTCCCCCTAACCAGAAGCAGCAGCTAGGTACCCATACCCATTGCTCTTGTACTCAAAGCCATTCCTGGTATACTCAGTGTCCCCTCTGACTGTATCATTGGTGCCCACATGGATGAGCAGCAGTGGTGAAAGTCTAAGCATGCAGCAAACCTTTGCAGCCAGCAAGACAGGGTGGCAGATGAGTTTCTGTCTCCTCAGGAGAGTTTCTCATAACACTCTCCTTTTCTTGAAGCCTTATCCCAAAGGAAGTCATCTCTCCCACCTGCCCTTGAGGCACTGTACCTGACCTATAACTGCTGAACCACAAGTGGCCTTAGCAGTGTTGTCAGAATTAACAAATCTACACCCTCCTCTACCTCAGGAGTTTCCACTCTTTACCCTCTAGTATTGACCCTATTTTTCCCTCTTTATTTCCTACATGGAGCTCAGGTTCCTGGCCCTGCAAGGCCTTCAGAAAAACCTGTCAATCCTCCCTGATGTACACAGTCTGTTCACTATCCACTACAGCTCTTCCATCCAGCAACTCAGTGCCAGAAGCCAGATCACACTGCTGCTGCACACCAGCAGGCAGCAATCCAGAGCATGGCATCACTGTCATGACAGTCACTGTGACTCCATAAATTACTGCTTTTGCAGGATGCACTTGCAGAGAAATATGACGTTCTTGATAGATCTCATCCTGCTCTCCAGTAGCATGAAAATGGTCCAAAACCTGACATTAAAGTAATAGTGCTTCAAAAGCACCTTTATGACTAACTGGAGAAAATCTTTATGAAGATATTCATCTAAATGAACTTGAAGTGTTCCAGATTTTTTTAACTCAACTCCCTTTGAAAAAACTCTTTCAGTTTAAACATTGTGTACAATTTTTTTCAAGTTTAATTTTCCCTTCTTTTAACCTCATTGCCTCTAGTTCTGGAGACAAAGGAAAGAGGACTTCCACTTTAATTGCATCCCTTGTTATAAGTGTCTTTCCTTGAGCAATCAAATGTAAGCTTTCCAAATCTTCTCAGAGGACAGAGACTTTAGCCTATTTCAGACCTCTAAGAGGTCTTTCATTTGCAGCACCTTCAGAAATATGCCATATAGCTCATCCACCCAACTGCAGAAACCCAAGATGATTCATTCCATTCTACAGTTGGTATCTAATATATGCCTGTGGATTCAGTCTTTAGATATACTCATTTTCTTCTTTTGTCTAGAAAAGGTGTTGAGCAATTGCTTTAGACACAGGCATCTTGTAAATGTTTAAGTAAGTACAGGCAAACCCCACCCTGAGGTGACAAAACTGCACATACAGTACCTCGAATAACTCAATCTAAATTAACATAAATGCAGTTTCAATTTCTCCATCCCATTCCTTTGACATAACTAGGTAGAATTAGTGAAGACAGAGACTGGGTGGAACAGGGATGAAACAGGGAAGGCCTGTCCAAAAGAGGAGCCAGATACATAGTTTTTCCTTAACCATAACAAGGCATCAAAGATTTTTCCTAGTAAAAGCTAAATGACTCCTAGCTGAGCCTCTGAACTGCTTCAGCAGTCATGCTTTTAAAATCTTGAGTGCTTAAAAACTTAAGACCTGAAAGTTGAAGCACTGAAAAGTGTGATAGCCTCAGCTAGAAACCACTTTGCTTCTCTCAGAATTCCCTTCAAGGAAGGCCAGCAAGTTGGGGATTCCCCCAGACTCTTGTGCCCAAGGGAGCTGTTAGTCCTTGCTAGGCGAATCCACACTTCTGCATCCTGGAGAGACAAAGTACCACAGACCTCAGCAAAATCTGCACTTTGAAGTTCAAAGTTTTACATGCTTCAAATTTGTAGCGTTCAATCACTAACTCAGCAGATGTGTAAGATTTTAATTGCTGTTTTCACTGCTGGTGACCATTCATTGAAGAAAAACATTTTATTTTTTCATATTTCTAAAGGGATTTTAGTCAAGTCTCTGAGCATAGGTGATTACAAACCTCTAAACACACATGAGTAGGTGGTGCACCTGGCCCATCTATAAGGAAATAAATGGCAAAATAGTAATTTTCATGTCCCATCTGTTGGGGTTTTTTTTACATTTACCCCATGCTCATGAAAGCAGTCGAAAACTATTCTTTTCCTGTCCTTCCAGTCACCAAAATATTGACGTTGAAGAGGCTGTAAACAAAGAATCAAGGCCACAGCTGAAGACAAACATTTATCAACGTACCCAAATGCCAAGAGTGGCAATTAAGCAATTTGAAGTTACAGCAGTTCTGTAACGTAAGTAATTGCTACTGAAGAAAAACAGAACTGAAAAAAGAGAGGAAGGCTCCTTTGGCATCCAAGAATTCTCTGATGATGCAAGAAGGAGCAAAGCTCCCTAGCAGGTTCTTTCAGGTCCTGCATAGCCAGGATCTCTCTCTCTGTCTCCTTCACAATAGATGAAGAATGGAATGAAAAGGAACAAACAGAAATCAGAAACAAAGAAGGAGAGCCTCAATATAAGCAATCAGTTGAATTATTTTTTTAACTGTCTCTGGTGGTTCAATAGTGCCTTTGATCAGGAAAAACATATTTTTACTCTCTAGATTCTAAACTTTTAGTGTGCACATTTTTCTCTATAACTGTATGAGCAAAAAATGTTATTTTTTCCATCATTGAAATAAGCCTCCTGATTCCAAAAGCCTGTGATATGGATAAGCACTAACTGCTTGCAAACCTCTGTGACTAGCACCAGATTTTGTATCAAGGGAGAAAGACGCAGAATGCCCAGGATAGGAGCAGATTTGGGATCCACAGTAGGATGACTGACAGCAGGAGGCAAAACAAGCTGTCCTGTAACAGCTCACAATAATCCAGACAAGACTGAGCAAGAGTGCAACACCTGAGCTCAGTACCACCCATCTAAACTTGAGACTATTCTGATCCTCGGTTCATACAAACTGAAGCACTCTTCACAGAGAAATACTTCCACACATTAGAGAAAATACCTGAATTTAGTAAGTAGCATTGAGACACAGAATTTTAGCCCATACTATTTCATGGCAATAACAATGGTAACACTGAAGAAATAAAGCAAAGCTAAATAATAATTAGGAATTATAACTCTTGCATCCCCAGCCACCCTTCAACTAGAAGAATCACAGACATTACAGATGGAAATTGCCTATTAGATCATCTAGTCTAATTCCTTGACAGTGAGGGATAAGTATCTGAGAGTGCTATCCATTATAATACTGGCTGCAATCACTTTGTTCATATTTGAATTTCAGCCATGTCTGGAATGGATAGACCTGTTCTGTGCTGCAGAAAGAATGTATCCAATAGGTGAGAGCAGACAATCTACTGCTAATGCTACCTGTTCATCTTTAATGCAACTCACATCTACTACACAAAATTATAAGTGCTACTCTAGCAGACAGATAGGAAATGAACAGCTTTATGTATCAGTCCTTCACAAAGAATTTCTTCTGCTGGGATATAACAAACCCATTTTCCTCAGTATAACCAGATGCAATTTCATGTGCAGAGCGACAAAGATGCTTATCCCTCTGAGACCTGGAGACAATCCATAGGTATTCTATTTTGTCTTGATTTCAAAACTTTGAGAGCTATCAAGCAGACATATCTAAGAAGAATCTGTGTATGAGATGAGATTTCTTTTACCTGAAGTATTTAATAACAGCCCTTAGCACTAGCACAAGAAGTAGAAAGGGAGGGTTCTTTCCCAGGTTAACACTTGGATTGTTGTGAAGTGGCAATTGTCTCCCCTCGAGCAGTTGCAAATAAAGGACATTCACTTCCATTTTGATGACTGCACACTGCTATTTAGGGGCATATACTGACGACCATAATGTTCCCCTTCACTATACAAAGTCTTCCTCTAACATTTACACCTGGACACTTGGGCCAGGAGGGAGGCAGGCAAGTGTAAAACAACTGAGATCCATTTTGTTGGATTAACACCCGTGCTGCCACACTGGTTTGTCAGACAGCAGCTGAGGTCCGCCTGTGGACAGAACTGATCCCCAGAGGGAATACACTCTCTGCATCCAGGCACCAAAGATGCCTGCAACATATGAATGTTTCCAGGGCACATTTTTTTCCATACACTGTAGAGAAGTCAAGATTTCATCCTGGAACTATGCAAACAAAGCAAGCGACTATTACTATGATCAGTTTAAGCACTAGAAGTTAAAAATTCAAATTCACCCTAAAACAAATTTCATCAAGGTCAATACAAGGCTCTCCAGTGAACCTAAACTGGTCTTTTAAAATATTTTATTTGCTGAGGGTGAAGTTCTCTTGCATGAGATGTTAAACTACCAAGCAAGACAAACAAACAAAACCCACCACGATGCACATACTGATAATGCTTTCCAGAATGTTTGTATTTAAGACACCACAGCTCTGCTCCATGCTATGAAATAGCAGATTGACTGGCTATAGACTGCTCCTTTGACTTTGTGTACTAATGGATTTTCTCTGTTAAGTTGAAAGGTACTTTAGAAACATTCATCCTGTTTCCCTGCTGGAATTAGAAATTAAAGATTTTTATCACGAGATGTGCCTTTCTTCACCATTTCTGTGCTTTTTTTCCTTCACACTCTCATTCCTGAGAAGAATGTCACTCACGCAAACCTCAGCCAGCCTCAGCTATTAAATGAATGAACTCAGACTGCTGATACTGTTAACATTTGACACTGCCTTACTTCATTCGGAAAGGCAGAAGTTATTCCTGCAGCAGCAGAGCTCAGATATACCTGATGGGTTAATATGAGTCATAAGGAGCTCAGAATACTTGTGCAAATTTTTTTCAAATCTCAGGTAAAGATCTGTTTGTTAACTCTCCTGATAGTGACGACAACTAGTTATTGCTACTGAAAGGAGTAGTGATTCCTTGAGTGTAAATTGTAGAGTTTTATGATGGAGCCAGGTTCAATCCGAGCTGCTCTACTGCAACCTCTCCATCAAAACCCCACCTCTGCTCATTGGAGGATTCACTTGCAATTAAGCAATTTGAAGTTACAGCAGTTCTGTGACATAAGTCATAGCCTACACACTAACCTAAACAACTGCCTTTAGGTTCACTTTTCTACCTGTCATACAGACAATTCTTAAATTCAGACTATTTGGCAGCAGCCAGTAGCAGCTTCTAAACTTAAACAGGAAAAAGATGTGCTTACTTTAAACTGTCTCCAACTAGGCCTTTGAAGAATAGCAGGAATAATTCTGAATGAATTATTCCTGCTATTCTTCAAAGGTAGTAGAGCAGAAGTGGTTTTCACTTAGTAACGTTTCTATTTCAAGAGATACATTATACAGGCCATTCAGAAAATAAAACCAAATGGAAATGTAAGTCAGTTTAATGCTGCATCACGCTGCAAACCCAGAAAGATCAGTACAGCACTCTGAATGCATGCTCAGCCAGTCACAGATGTCCATGCCCCTTAAATGGGAGCAAAGTATTTGACTTTTCAAATCAGTGTCTTTTTTTTTCCTGATTTTGATTCTGTTTGCAGCCTGGTATTGGATACAAGTCAAGATAGTACTGGAACAAATGTGAAAATTGCTGCAAGGAACTGAAATTCAGTAAGATACTAAATTGCATTTCTACAGAATAAAACTGTGTCCACTGGTGCAAGAATACCATTCTCATATAGCAGAGCTCTTGAAGGCAGAAAAATATTTATGTTAATAATGAACAACAAATAGTACCATCACCTCTAGTCATAATTAATCAAAATTTGTGTCATTGTGGATGTAAAAGTAATCTTTAAAAAAGGAAAAATACAACAAAGCTGGAATCGCAAGAAAAATACATCACTGTATTTGCTTGTGATGTACATATAGTTATTGCCTTTTATTTCTTAGAAGTCATAAATCAATGTCCCTAGTGGGTTCCCAGCTTTTTATTATTTATCTCCAAAACCCTGAAGTCAGATGATTGAGAAAGGCGTCTATTAATTTTGACAACAACTGGATCCTGCTCCAAATTTCTCTGAGACAGTAGGTAACTAAAGAACCTTTGATGTAGTAGTTCAGCAGAAGGAGAACAAAAGGGACATCTCTGCCCAGTCAGGAAAATTACTCAGGAATATGTTAGAGTGAACAGGAGCTGCCTATACAATTATGGGTTCAGCTTTGTAGGGACAGCACAAGGACGAAGGTTGTGAGAAGGCAGAACCAGGCCATGATCTTGTGAGCTAAATGAATCACAACAGCTGAGTGTGTGAAATGCCTGAAGTTTACTGCCCTGATCAGCCAAGTTTGGTCCCATAAACCATTGTCTGCACACACTGCTGCTGTGTGCAGTCCCTGTTTGGGCACAGTTCCCCCACCTCTTTGGGCTACAGTGCCCAGCTGCTGGAAGAGCCTCAATCTTCATGCTGTCAGTACCCCTGCTTCTCAGAAAAACTTCAGGGGCAACAGAGCGCCAATTTGATGTGACATTCAGTGTATGCACGGTTAGCCTGTTGGAGTGCAACCACGACAAAAAGATGCCTCTCTTGTATTGCTGCTGCTCTGCCTCCCTAACTGATGCACCTTGTATTCCTGACCTTCCTCAGCACATCCTACTCAGGAATGCCAACAGTAGGGTACATACAGGGGTCTGCTTTTCTTCCTCATTATCATACACTTTTCTCCTAAATATGCAGTCATTTTGGTGGGAGGTGAGCTCCTTCATCCTTCTAGTTCTGGCTGTCAGAGAAGAGAGGGTTTGCAATAAGCAGATTCCAGATGAACAGTGTCCATCCTTCAACCATCCAGCTATGTCAGGGAACAAACCCACAGGAAGACAAAATAATCCTGCGGTGATCAATGATCAGACTCCTGCATCCTCTAGTGTAACAACCACAGGAAAAATCACTATAAATGTATTTAAGAAAAAAGTTGAGAAATCATGTGTGCTGGAAAATGCTAGAAGCTGTTCTCTAGGAGCAAACAGAAGAGGGTGGATTAAACTCTGCAATACAGCAAGGTTTGCTTCTTAACTTTTTCCTACAGTTCCACAAAAAGTAGTATTTGTGCAAGATCACACTCAGCTAAGCTTAAGCTGAAACCTGATTAAATGCAGTACAAAATGCAGGAAATTCTTTTCACTACATTTTAGATAAAATACATCAAACACTGCATTACCACATTCCACTCTACAGAAACTCCATTGATGGTTTGTACAGAGGTAGTAACACTGCACAGCACGTTATCATTTCCATGTACATTTTCACACCTAGCCTGCTTGTACAGTGTTCTTACTATTCTGCCCCACAGACAGAGCTCTTGATCAGCTCCTTCCACTTTTGGATTCTTCTTCCTGCTCAGTCTGAGGCTCTCCACATCCCCAGAACAGCTCTTGGTAGCCCCTGCCACTGCCACACCAAAACATCATCCCAAAGATCTCTCTGCATGCCACAACAGTATTAAACACACTGAGATTTTTTTTCCTCAGTGAAAACACACACACAAAAGAAGAAGTCATATTTCAATCCCAGCCCTCACTAAAGGGAAGCACAAAATTAAGTCTAAATATAAACATAACAAACCTGTGGCACCCTCCAACACTGAGGTGGGGACAAATTGCTGCAGCATTCATGTTCGGAAGGAAAACATTAAGCCATACATATAGCATACACACTCACAAACATTTGGACACACATAAATGTGTGTTTATAAACTTAACAGAGACTCACGTCTGTAGTATCATGGAATGAAGACCTATCTACATCTGTAGCAAAATTATTAAAGCTGTTTATTCAGCAAGAACATATGTCAACGTACTCTTCAGACTTGCTGCTTAATTTTACAAATAATAGAAATTAATCCCATTTGACACTGCTTTTAAAAGGCTAATTTTTTTTTTTTTACTTATAAAATCAGTTTTACTTATAAATCAGTTATTCCTGATTTATATTAGCAAATGTGCAAAATTAAGCAAAGTGTTAGATAAATGGTAACTGGACTCGTTGGAAGAAGACACATATTCAATACCAACAAACAAGATTTTCAGTAAGAAAAGAATGCACCAAAGTAACAATCCACCTGAATAGTGTTTTCCTGCAGTGAAAAGTGAAGGTGAGGACTCAATTCTCCTCTTACACTATGATTATGACAGCCTTACTTTTGGCACTTAATTACATCAATTTATGCCAAAATGCATAAGATGAGAGTGAAGCACCTGTTATGATGCCAAGATAAAAAGGCAAATTTTAAACAGTATGCACCACACACTGAACTGTTTTTAAACCACAGCTTTTCACTAATAAGGGTTGCTATAATTAACTCCAAAAAAAGCCATGGAAGATGTAGTTTACAACATCAAATTCAGGCTGGATGAAATTTTTGCTTCTTAAATTCCTCTGAGAGCACAAAAGAAAGGTGACTGCAAGACCTGCCAATGTTTCCCTTGACTCTTAATTCAAAGAGCGTGTGTATTTTGAAAACAAATTCAACAATTCATCCAAGCTACAAAACTGTAATCGTCTTTTAGAGCAACTCGATACAAGAGGGAACAGTTAAAGCCAGGAAAATACAAATACTCAGGTTATCTAAAAATACTGCACTGAGCTACTTCAGCATACTTCAAATATTTTGAGTAACACATGCTCTAATTATACCGTTGTGTTATTATCAAATTAAATAGCTTTTTACTTTTTTACTAAAACAAGACAGGTCATCAGAGATACTATCTATTAATATCAGTATTACAAGACCAGATTCCCAGAGGAGAGGGAAAAAAAAAAAACAATGAGACAGAAAATTCTTAACTGGCTGACCATTAGCTATGTGATGCACTGCTAACTTCTCCCACTAAACAGGTTGTCTACTTCCACCCAGGCAGTTCAATAAACAGGATGAAGAGGATGCTGAAAACAAAGCAGTGTATAGCTGATGGTCGTGAGACTCATAAGGATATTTCCAAAGCTAAGTAACAATATGCAAAAACATGATCCAATGCCACAACACCAAATAAGCATTATCTTACGGATTAAGACTACTTGTTGCAATTAATGTTTTATACTTTAAGAGATTAAAATATCTGAGACCAAACAAGCATTCAGCTGCAGCTGAAACTTTACAAGGAAAAATCAGTCATGGTCACAGAACAATCATCCAGAAAAGCTGGAGAAAAACCTTCTATTTTCCAAGAAGCAACTATTTCCTGAGCAGCCTATTTCAGCCTTACAAAGCGGTATCAGCATACATTATGGGCTGTACACAAATTCACTCCATGTATTAACATAAGCAATGCTTCATTGCTTCTCAACTACGGGTGTAGCTATCCAGATAATCACAAGTCATGGATTTCACTGCACACTTTTGAAGAAACGTATCTCCCAGGAATGCCGGTGCATCTGGGAGAGACAGTGAAATCTGTTGCTGAAAGATTTCTGAACACAAAGTCGAAACTTTTTTTTTTTTTTTAACCTTGTTCACAACGGAAAAAGACTTAAAAAGTTCACATCTTCTCCGTGGTGAAGGAAGAAATGTGAATGCCATGCTTTTTATTTAAAAGCGTAGCTAATGCCGGGTAGCGATCAGCACTTCATTAATTTACGGGTTTAATTCGGAGAGGAAGTCGATGAAAACGATCAACCCAGCCAAATCGGGAGGCAGATGCGCGTCGTTGTGCCTCCCGACTCGATTTCCAACACTGGGCTGCCGAGATTTTTACTTCCGCAGGTCTACGGGGCTGAAACCCCACAGCTCGTGCGGGCACGAAAGGGCAGGGGGCTCGGGCTACCCGCGGGGATGCCCGGGATGAGGGCGTGGGCACCGCCGCTTCCTATCTAACACCGATCCGAGCCTGCGAAGCAGCCGCCGGTAGCTGCCCGGGGTCTGCGCGGCGCAGTGGGGGCCGGGGCCGGGCGCGGCACACTCACCGCGGGGGCCGTCAGGCGGCGGATGCTCTCGCCCAGCGAGTCCAGGTTGACCCGCCGGCGGCGCGGAGCGCGGCGAGCCCCAGCGCTTGCCGCGGCGGCAGCTGCGGCGGCGAAGGGGGTGTCGGCAGGGCCGGGGGGGCTGCGGCTGCCATTCCAGCAGAGACGGGACAGGGGACACTCGCCCTCCTCCTCAGGGCTGGTCTCCGGGCAGTCCGAGCCCAGCGAGCTGAAGGACTCCGAGGAGATCTTGCGGCGGGACATGGTGCCGCGGGGCGGCGGCGGCTCGGCTCAGCGCGGGGCGGCGGGCAGCCGCGGCAGGCAGCGCCGAGCCGGCCGGCCGCGGGGGCGGCCGCCTCGCATGGCCGCGGGTACCCCTAGGCGGGAGGCGGCGGCGGCACCGCGCAGAGGCCGGCGCAACTCGCGCCCCTCGGCGCTGCTGTCTGGTTGAACGCTTCACCACGTATAGCCGAGAGAGTGCAACTGCTGCGCGGCGCCGAGCCGAGAGGCTTTAAAGCGGCGGCGGTGGCTGCCCTCCTCTGCCTCGGCCGCCCGCCCTCGCTCTCCCCTCCCCCGGCTCCCTGGCTGCTCCGCCGGAGTCACGTGTTGTTTGGAGCCCTTTCCCCCTCCTTCTCTCGCCTCCCCCCGCCCCGCTCGCCGCCTGTCGCGCTCAGCCCCGCTAGCCGCGGCCCGCGGCCGCCGCCTGGCCGCGGTGCTCCTCGCCGGCGGGGTGATGCTGCCGGGCACCAGCACCGGCGGGGGTTGCCGACTGCTCCCCACCGCTGTCGACTGCTGGGAGGACGGACAGGGCGCTCCGCTTTCCTCCCTGCGTTTTGGACCTGGCTAGAAGGGAGCGGGAAAACGGTCTGGTATCCGCTCACAGACCCGCAGGGAGCGGCGGTGCCCGAGCAGGGCGCTGGGAGAGCACCTGGGGCTCCCGCTGCGGCCGCCCCGATCCGCGCCGCCGTCCGACCTTCGGTGTGCTGGACAGCTCCCTGCGGCCGCCGCAGCCCAGGAGAACGGCTGGCGGCGGCGGTCCTCAGTCCCTTTCCAGCCGTGTACAGCCAGCGAACTTTTGCGAATGGCGTTCGGAAAGCTGAAGCTTAGAAAAGAAATCCTAGCAAAAGCTGGGAGGTTTCGATGCTGCCGGTAGTTTGGGGAGACAGAAATTCTTCTCATCTTCCTGCGAGCTCTGCTCTTGCTCTCGTTGCAGGTCACGTACATAAAAAGAAGAAAGTAAACTCATTCTTCTGTAGCAGTCCTGTGCCACAGCGCTGCAAAAGGAGAAGGGAAGGGACGTGAAGGGCACAAAACAGGGAGTTGTATGCAGGATGATACCTGTGAAGACAATGCAAAGTGTTTCTTTATCAACTTTACCTAGCCATGCTGTCAGCTTAATGGCACCTTGGGAGTTTAGCGGCAATAGAGATAGCCCACATGTAGTCCTTCTCGGCAAAAGGGCTCCAAGGAAGTGTCATCCGAGCTGTTCATCCTATCGTCATGGAAGACAGCTTGCCATTGTATCTACACTTAAGCAAAACTTATTTTTAAAAGCAACAATTTTAAGCATAGATGCTACTCTACCTTTCCCCTATATTATGGCATACATTTCACACCCTTATCCTGTTAAATACTTGAGTGCAGCCTAAACAAGAACCCACTGGGGTGACTGGATAGGTTCCCACAGATGTGAAGGAGGTTTTGAACATGACCCCAGGCAGCACATAAGAGTCTGCTTTCAGAAAGAGCACAGGTTGGTGGCTGAGCTTGCTGCTTTTAACTAGGGCACAGTAGTCCTTGCCAGAGCATTGCTCTCAGTGTGATCACCCTTGGTTTGTTTTGTCTCACACAGTTTCTTTTTTGGTTGGTTTTCCTTGTTTGGTTTGCTTTGTTTTCTAGAGAAATGTATATGGAGTAAGAGGAGCAATGAATCTCCTTTATTTAGTCTTGCTATATTTTTTAATTTCATGGAGGGTTGAAGCCTATGGCTTGAAACAATGTGTCATAAAGCTGGAGTGGTCCATACTGCCTTCTGTTACCTTATTAATTATTGCATTTGAGATGCAAAGGCTTTGCTTTTTCAGTCCTAGTGATGTCCTCAACAGCCCTAGGACAGGAGTCAGACATGACTTCACCTTCATTCTCAGATGAACCTCCAGATTCATTGTCCTCCTCTGTCTGCCCTTCTCTAGGGAATAATAATATTCCCTGCAACAGTACCTGAGTGCAGAGGGATGATACAGTTACCCTGCCTTTTCCTGCTTCCCTTTAAGGGAATCCTCACGCAGACTGAGTCCTGCCTGCCCTCCTGGCTGTGAGGAGACTGAGGAATTAAGGGGTCCAGAACGTGCTAAATACTATCACTAACACAGAATACTCTGTGTTAAGATGTTAACTCTGTTCTCATGCTTCAGTTTCTGTTTAGCTTCCTTCTGGTAGACCATATCATACAGTCCTTTAGGGAAGAAAACTTCCACTGGTTTCCTGGCTGATTCAGTGACTGCCAACTGGGTAAGAGCCGCACAGTTTAGTGTTGAAAACGCAAATACATATTTATAAGTCTCAAATGCTAAAATACCAAAGTGTCAACTGGTTCCATGTGCAGTATTTCAGCTTTAGGGTAAGCAACTTGCTTGTAGGCATATTTGCATTTTATTCAGCACAAGGGAAAATGGTTTCAAGATGACAAAACTGACACTTTTTTAAGTCTTCAGCTTCCTCTTAAACTAGCATTTCCCAATGCAACTTATCATTAGTATTTGACAGTGTTCTTGAGTTACCTTTGCAGCATTAAAAACTACTCTTTTTGTGCCCCTCATGGCCATATTACTTTTTTTCTCTGTAATATGATGACCCTGAAATGCAAAAATAAATTCTTTGCTTCAGTTGCCGTTTTTGAGGCCAGGATTTTTATAACTGAATGCACACATATCCCAAAACAACTCTTTTCAAGAATGCAAAACACATTTTCTTTCATCATCGAGGTGATGAAGTTCACCACTTGGTAAAAAATACAGTTAGCTCTTCAAGTCCGCTATTGCTCTAGCTGGAGCAGCACTTTGAGTTAACCTAGACTCAGATTTGCTATTCAATGGTTATTTTGCTCAGCACCAATCTATAAAATTTGTGGAAGCAAGCCTGATACCTACCTAGCCCAGTTACAAAGATGTCAGCAGTCTGCATACTGCAAGTATGTTTGGGATTTATATTGGAAAATACATGGAATTTGATAGAGGCACTACCTGGAAAAGAACCAAATACTATAACAAGATATCTTGAGCTAAACAGAAATGGACAGCAGAAAGATCTAAGAT
This sequence comes from Pogoniulus pusillus, assembly GCF_015220805.1. Taxonomy (NCBI): domain Eukaryota; kingdom Metazoa; phylum Chordata; class Aves; order Piciformes; family Lybiidae; genus Pogoniulus; species Pogoniulus pusillus. The sequence continues at coordinate 17,166,983 of NC_087266.1, forward strand.
GACGTGGGTCCTGGAGGTGAGTCTGATGAGCCAATAAGTCGTTCAATCCCTGGTTAATTATTCTGGTTTTATTTCTCCTGATCCAGATAGAGCCTTGGCAAAAGCTAAATACCACAGAGGCTTTCTACATCTGACAGTCAAATGCCTTTTATAACACGTAGACATAGGGAGATACAACACATGAGAGAACAAATGTTCTTCTTTTAGACACATCATGAGCCCAGCTTTACAGTTGCCACATTACTGGATGAACAGCAGAAGTCTCTATGTCTCTATAAAATGTATAAGGTTCCCCAAAATGTGTAGATTTTGTATCATACACGACAGAGTATAATGCAGATCCTACACATGTTGCAGACAGATCAGAGAAATATTTTATTTCTTTGTCAATCTCTGGTGTATACTTGCTCTTCTAAGAATGTTACTTTGAAATGCACGAAGGCTTTATAAAATGTACCTGTTTTCAACTTTTTATCTTGTGCTAATCAGCAAAACTGGCAACACTGAGCTCAACCCTGGCATAAAATGCATGATCTTTCATTTCCATTAATTACCATGTGTTACTTTTTTGTTCTGCATTCAGAATTTTTGTCTGTTTGTTATTAGCTAAGCATTTCTCATCAGACATTATATGCAAGAGTTTTGATGTCATTATTTTTATTTACAAATGCTGTTTTCCTGCAGTTCACAGAGCCTTGGAAGATTAAAATAACAAAAACAACTTCATCATTGTGCGTTGCATTGTCCTATCTGCATTTGTTGAGAAAACATCAGTCGCAAAGCTGCTGGAAGAGACAACTTGAATTAATCCTGCTTGGGGATTAGTTGCATATATCACATACATCACATACATTTCATATCATTTCACCTACTGCATTATATGACTTTTTATAACGATCTTTGAATAGTACTGCTGGACCTATAAGTACTTAATTCTTCTTTAATAGAAAATATTGTTGTCCTGGGATCAATGCCGCCCACAGAGAAAGTAAACATCTGTTTTGCAAAGCATTTCTGAAGCAGCAGGAAACCATTATCCTGTGACAACATTCTATTACAATTACTTTATTGCAGTCAGGCAAAATGAGTGATGTGTGGCAAATTTATTCTTTTTTCACATTCTGCCAAACCTTCCTGTTCTTTATCAAATAACTTCCATCTGGAATATTGCCTGGAAGGATGGCTGAGGCATTCTGCCATTTGTCATTAATGATCTGTTGAATTACGATTGGCTTAGAGAAATTACCAGTTTTACGTTTCAGCTGCTTGAAAATAAAGCTTGTGTGCAAGATAGAACAGATTCGCATGGGCCAAAGTTGATGTTCCAGTAATCAGGTTATGTTTGAGTCCATCACACTGCATGCTTTATCTCTAAAGGAGTAATGAATCTATTCTGCACTGTGGGATGAATTACTATGTAACAGAGGCAGCATAATCTAGGTCTTAATGCTCATGAAATGTCTGTGACCCTCAGCACTCTTTGCAGAGTTTTGTTCTTCTCATGGATGAGAAAAACAAAGCACAGGTGACTGATACCATGAGTTTCCCACTGCATAGCAAATCAATACCAGAATCAGAAATCCCTTGTTGCCTAATCTAACTTCAAGACAGCTTTATTCAGAATCAATTGATTTGAAACATGAACAGGCCTGTGTCAAATCCATTTGCAATTTCAGGGTTTTCACTATACTAGCTTACCAAAGGTGAAGGTTTGGGTGTTACCCCACACACACACACACTTTGGAAATCACCCAGACTAGACTCAGCAGCTCTGGAAATTGAATGAAGCTTTATATTTGCAGCTTAGCACAATGTGCAAGCATGTATTTGCAATATATACAGTTATATACAGAAATACACAAGTCTAAAAGGTAATACAGAAACACAACTCCCCCTCCCAGAAACCTGAGTCCTTAGAAGGGGCTCTCAACTACCCCTCCACCTACCTCCCACTCCTCTACCTTACCCCAGACCTTGCCTCATATTCAAGGAAATTTTGGAGGATTAGCCAGGGAGATGAGGAAGCAGGTGGATTACTCACACAGACTGCAGGTTAGGTTAGAGAGAGAGAGAAGTTCAGCCCAAAGCCCAGACAGTGACTATGTTATCTGTGTTTGTGTTCTTGTTCTTATACATCTCAGCAAGCCTATGAGTGAAGTAGACATCACCGTTGTTTCCCTTTCACAGCCTGTAATCTAATTCTTCTCACCAAAGCATTCTAGCTAGGCTCAAACTAGCACAGATGTCAAGGGTGTGGAAGGAGATGTGTTAGACTGTCATCATTGCTATTTCAGAAAAAAAAAATGGCAGAGGGATGAGAGAGCAAAGAAAAATAAGACCACCCAAATAGCAATACTTTGACTCAGACAGTTAGTTCAGACTGCGATTGCAGATCTCAGGGAGAACTTCTGATGGCATGGAGCTTCAGCTAATTGTATAGAAGGAACACACAGCTGGCTAAACATTCAGTCATAAAAATTTATGGATTGTAAAAGAAAATGCACAGCACAGCACTCAAAACCTCTTATTTCTATTTGTCTTGCACAGAGAGACAGGTTTACTGAATTCAGCACCAGGTGAGGTAAATTGAACCTTTTCTTGATCAGCAACACTTCCATGTCCTGAGTAACAGAGGCTCCATGAGTTCAGCCTCACAGTTACTTATAACCCCCATCCAAATTTATTTCCATTGCTAAAACAAGATGCTGATGAGCATCTAGATACTACTATAGAGCTACCTCACCTCAACGCTCTCTGCAGCTTAGTCAAGACACTCTAGAAAAATGACTGTCTATAGAAACCACTCTGTTTTCACCCTTGCAACCATGTTTATTACATATAGACTTCCTGCATTAAACAGATTTTCTAAGGACATCTACGTCATCAGTCAGACTAATCTAAAGAAAATATAATGTTAGCTATATATGAGAGCAAAGACAATTCACTTTCAAGCATCATCTGTATCAGAGTGGTTGTTTAAACAGACCTTTTTATAGACTTCTGGGGCAGAACACTGCACTCTTCATACAGCATAAGACTCCAAGACAGCAAAGATTTTAATTGCTTCTTGTGTCCTAGACAGAGTTTGAATTAAACCAAGACTCCCATGTTTTCTCAAATGGCTGCTAGAACTGCTTTATGTCCTGGGAAAAGGCAAAGCCAGTGTCCACAAGGCAAGGTGCCCTTCATGTCTCATTACTCTGGCTTGCATATAGAAACCTCCCTTGGTGGTCTCATGCAGCACATTATCTCCAGGCAACACTACAGTGTTGGAGATGGACAGGGACAGCACTGAATCAGCTCTGGAAGCAAAGGCAAGTAGTTAGGAGATAGGTCCTGTGAAGATTAGGGTGATGACAAAGTACTGTCGAAGTTTTTTACCAGGTTTTACCAAGTTGAGCCCGACCTGATGGAGGAGTAGTTTGCCAAGGCAAGAAGTGGTGCAAAGCATATCCAAGATGACTAGTCTGCAGTAGAGTTTGTGAGAGGATAGGTTCCTTGACTAACTCATCCAGGACCTGGCAAGGATTCTGACAGTGGGTTCTACCAAAGAAGGCCAAGCCAGTGTATGTAGTACACAGTGTTTTACTGCATCTTTTTGCAGAGTCATCAGAGCAAGACAGTTCTTTCCACAAACAGTGTATTTTATTACAATTCATCTCTTCCCAAATTGTCACCTTGTACCAGATGTTTTCCAATTTTAAAATTCCAAAATGTAAATCATAGTCATTAATGTAGTCTTACCAACAGGCCTAAAATTAACTCACACTGACACCTTGTCTGATTACATTACTTTCTTTCTTTTCTATCTCAGTGTCAGGAAACCACACATTATTTTACCCAAACTTGTTTAAAAATGAGTCTTCATATTGTATAATGAGTAGGAGTACTATCTCTTGAAAGCCCCTTTGCATCCTGTAGTGGATGAACTGATTAACAAATTGTCTGTAATGACTTGCTCCCATGAAGCAAAACAGGAAACTACATGTATGTATGTAAGGTTTTACTAATATGTAGTTTCAGCCACACAAGAGAGAGAGCAAGAATGTGCTTGTACCTAAAAATGTACATAATAGAATCATATCATAGAATCACAGAATCAACCAGGTTGGAAGAGACCTCCAAGATCATGCAGTCCAACCTAGCACCCAGCCCTAGCCAGTCAACTAGACCATGGTAGTATCTGAGCAAATAAAAAACATCTATGATATCTACATACAGAGTACTACTGACTGAGCACAAAGTCAGCCAAAATGTCCAAATGAAACCTATTTAACTTCTACATAAAATCTTGTGTAATAAAATCTATTCTATTCCACTCAGAGATGGCAAATGATCCTGTTGCAAAAGCAATTTCTGCAAGCAGGAGAGTGTAATGTGCATAGCTCCTTATAATGCTGATACAGCTGCCTATGCCTCTTTTGCTAGATGTGTCTTCAAAGTAAACTTTGCTCTGTCTCTGCTTAGTAGCTCATAGCAGTTGTAAGTACTTAGTAGTGTTCAGAAACCTTTTGAGATGTTTAGCTATCTAACCTCCTGATGCTGTAGCTACTTGTGTAAAAGGATTCTAATATTCTAGATAAGTGTTTACAAGAGTTGCAAAATAGGATGGCCTAAGTTTTATCACCAGTTTAGAATCCACTTTTCTGTTCCTTCTATTCTTTTGTGTCTTTAGTCCTTGAAAACTTAATTGCTTTTTACCTCATTCTTCACTTTCACTTGACTCCTTGGAACAAGACTACAGATAAATATCAAAGTAAATTATTTTCCTGCCATTTAGTTTCTGTCACTTCGTTTTGGTGAAGGAAAACAACTTACAAATATAAGCACTTGTGCTACTCAGAGCACTGTCACTCTTGATGATGCTACTTAGCATCAGGATACCACAATTTCATATTCCAAGGTTTCTTGTGTTCTTTGCAAAATAGATCAACGATTCCTGAAGGAATATTTTTGTGCAGAGAGTAGTGTGAATACTAATGGAAAAGCTGTGCTCTGAGACCATTTAAATAAATATACTTTATAATGGTAACAGAACTAGGAAAAAAAATATATGCCATTTAATCTTTAGAATTTGAGTTAGACCATGTCTAAAATGTTGTGTTGGCAGGAGGGGGAAGGAGACAAACAAACAGAAAAGGAAAATACAGGGGAGGAAAGCCCAATCCGTTTCTTTATGAAAAAATGCTTACTTATTCCCAAGTCCTCTTTCATGTCAACATCTATTATGCAAAAATGTTTGACAAAGGTAGGTTACTGTAAGGGAATCACCCATCCAGGAGGGGGGTTGTTGCAACGTGTTTGCCACACCATCACTATTTCACTTCTGTAGAGAACTTCTCAAGGTGATTTGCAAATGATTACAGAGCAAACATCTGCAATATGAATAAGCTTGAACAAACGACCACCATTTCCTGGTGGATTTAGAAGGACTGTGCACCAAATCTAGTAGTTTTCGTTCCTACTGATGCTAGCTGGGATGTTCAGCACCATGCAGAAAATCCTCACAACTTCTCTGAATCAAGCCTTAGGTGAATCAATCTCAAAATCTTTTACAGGAAAAAAAATACCTGCACACAAGGTACATACTTCTTTAACAGGAATTTAACTGCTTATAGTAATGCAAAAAATATTCTAGCTACCAAAAATATTTGCTGCTAAAGGAATAGTGTTTTTAAACCATGGTCTGTCTAGATAAGTAAAACAGATATACAAAGTATTTTTACATTAAAGTACCATTGCAAGCCTTAAACACACTCTTATGACAGTGGTATTTAACACTTTGCAATTAAAGCAAATAATTAAACTAGATTTATGGAATGTTTCTCTTAAAAATACAGGGTAGATCTAAGTTCTCAGTTCAGTGCTGCAGTCAAGGGCTGGTTTGCTAAGTGACCAAACACTGCAGTTCAGATTACCCATTAGTAAAGCTTTCTACAGCATCAGTTTTCCACTTTGTTCTTCAATAACAAGATTCAGCTAAAACTAAACCACAGAAGTTAAAAATATCTTCTGTAAAGCAATGAGAATTTGATTCCCAAAAGGTGAAAGTGATTCTCCCCCTCTGCTCAGCTCTGGTGAGACCCCACCTGGAGAACTGTATTCAGTTCTGGAGCCCCCATTACAAGAAGGATGTGGACATGCTGGAGCATGTCCAGAGAAGGGCCACAAGGATGAGCAGAGGGCTGGAGCACCTCTCCTATGAGGACAGACTGAAAAGGTTGGGGCTGTTCAGGCTGCAGAAGAGGAGGCTCCGAGATGACCTTATTGTGGCCTTCCAGTATCTGAAGGGAGCCTACAAAAGAGCTGGGGAGGAACTTTTCAGGATATCAGGGAGTGACAGGACTAGGAGGAATGGAGCAGAGCTGGAGATGGGTAGGTTCAGGCTGGACGTGAGGAGGAAGTTGTTCAGCATGAGCGTGGTGAGAGCCTGGAATGGGTTGCCCAGGGAGGTGTTTGAGGCCCCATCCCTGGAGGTATCACAGTATCACAGTATCACCAAGGTTGGAAGAGACCTCACAGATCATCAAGTCCAACCCTTTACCACAGTGCCCAAGGCTAGACCATGGCACCAAGTGCCACATCCAACCTTGCCTTGAACTGTCCCAGGGATGACAACTCCACCACCTCCCCAGGCAGCCCATTCCAGTGTCCAATGACTCTCTCAGTGAAGAACTTTCTCCTCACCTCGAGCCGAAATTTCCCCTGGCGCAGCCTGAGGCTGTGTCCTCTCATTCTGGAGCTGGCCACCTGAGAGAAGAGAGCAATTTCCCCCTGGCCACAACCACCCTTCAGGTAGTTGTAGACAGCAATAAGGTCACCCCTGAGCCTCCTCTTCTCCAGGCTAAACAATCCCAGCTCCCTCAGCCTCTCCTCATAGGGCTGTGCTCAAGGCCTCTCACCAGCCTCATCGCCCTTCTCTGGACACGCTCAAGCATCTCAGTGTCCTTCCTAAACTGGGGGGCCCAGAACTGAACACAGTACTCGAGGTGTGGTCTAACCAGTGCAGAGTACAGGGGCAGAATGACCTCCCTGCTCCTGCTGACCACACCATTCCTGATGCAAGCCAGGATGCCACTGGCCCTCTTGGCCACCTGGGCACACTGCTGGCTCATGTTCAGGCGGGTATCAATCAGCACCCCCAGATCCCTCTCTGTCTGGCTGCTCTCCAGCCACTCCGACCCCAGCCTGTATCTCTGCATGGGGTTGTTGTGGCCAAAGTGCAGCACCCTGCACTTCGAGCTATTGAATGCCATCCCATTGGCCTCTGCCCATCTGGCCAGCCTGCTCTAGGGTAGGGTGTCCCTGCCCATGGCAGGGGTGTAGGAACTAGATGATCCTTGTGGTCCCTTCCAACCCTGACTGATTCTATGAGTCTAATATAATTGATTTATACTATTTTTTTTAGTACTAACCTGTGCACAATACAAAACTCCTGTAAAATACCATGCCCTGTTATTACCATGAAATGAAATGTAAGTGCACTGTGTCATCTTGGATTGATCACTTTTTTCTTGCTCCTTTTTTGTTTCTCTTCATGCATGTGGGTTTGTCTTCAAATTGTGTCATGTTTTCCACTCACTGACAAAAGTTTAATGCTTTACAGGACTCAAAATTAAGAAGGTGTCAAAATGCTAAAAAGCAATTTCTTTGTTGGTTGGATAGAAATGCAAATGCATTGCTGTAGAGAGAAGCAGGTTAATGTTGAAAATGTCTGTGCTGCCTCAACGCTGAATGCTTCCCCAGATTATGAGAAGCACTTTGAACTCATTCACAGATTCACAGAATCACAGAATATTCGGGGTTGGAAGGGACCTCTGGAGATCATCTAGTCTGACCCCCTTGCTACAGCAGGTTCATGTAGAACAGGTTGCACAAGAACATGTCCAGGTGAGTTCTGAGTATCTCCAGAGAAGGAGTCTCCTCAGGCTCTCTGGGCAGCCCGGTCTGTTGTCCTCAGAGTAAAGAAGTTTTTCCTTATGTAACTTCCTGCATTTCAGTTTGTGCCTGTTGCTTCCTGTCCTGATGCTGGGCACCGCTGAAAAGTCTGGTCTCATCTGCTTGATCACTGCTCTTTAGGTATTTCTAAGCATTAGTAAGGTACTCTCTCAGCCTTCCTCAAGCTAAAGAGCCCAGCTCTCTCAGCATCTCTTCATAAGACAGATGCTCCTGTCCCCTAACCATCTTCATAGTCATCTTCATAGCTCTCCTTTGGCCTTTCTCTAGTAGTTCCCTCTCTTTTCTGAACTGAGGAGCCCAGAACTGGGCACAGTATTCCAGATGTGGCCTCACAAATGTAGAGTAGAGGGGAAGAAGATTGTCCCTCAGTGTGCTGACCCCACTCTTCTTAATGCACCCCAGAATACCACTGACCTTCTTGTCCACAAGAGGAGACTGCTGGCTTAGGGCTAACTTGCTGTCTGGAAGGACACTCGGATCCTTCTCCACCTAGCTGCTTTCCAGAACTTGAGCCCCTAATCTATGCTAGTGTATGAGGTTATTACTCCTTAGGTGCAGGATCCTACGCTTGCCCTTGTTGCCCTTGAATTGCAGGTGAAAAGCAGGACAAAAATTATGGCACTGGAGTGTGTCTGGAGTTAATCACGTGGCAGAAATTACTTTTGCTTACCAGAAAAGCAGTAAAATGGTTTAATGCAGACAGTATTTGGAAATTGCAGGAAAAAATGTCAGATTACAGTAAGGCAAATTATAGAGGTGTGAATAGAAACCACTGATCTTATTTCCAAACAAGTTCCTAAATAAATAACTTTCTTTTTAAGAAATAAGGGAAATAAGTAACAAAAGCAAAAGTTCTATGCTACTGTTTAGAGTATATTCCTCCCTAAGCACTGCTACCAGTAATTCTTAAACATTTCACAATTCTTTTTTTTTTCTTTAATTCTTCTTTCCCATTCCTTCCTGTCCTGTTCTGCTCACCCTTATTTATGTCATTGTATGGCTTATTGAATATTAAAACCAGTAAAATGTCAATTTGAGCAGACACACGTAAGCATACATAAACATCAATGTATAGCTCATTAAATACTGAAAACAGTAAAACTTCAATTTGAGCAGACTCATATAAGTGTACTGATACATAAAACAGAGGCAAAAGCTCTTATTCTCCTATTAGTAAAATGAGTGTACTTGCTATTATCAAGCAAACCAATTTCATCACAATCTGAACATTTGAGATGTGGGAAGAAAAGAATTTTCAGAGTAATTGAGTTTTCCATAGTGTGAAAGGTCTTGTGACGGATCTCTGTACTGAGTAAATTCTCATCTTGGGTAGAACAAAAATACGAGTGTTAGAGACAGGCTGAAAGACAGATTTGATGTGACAAGGGGCAGATCAGGGACTGATAGGTAAATTATTAAATTAGAGATAGATGACCTTTCAAAGGACTAAGTACTGCCAATTCAAACTTGTCAATGTCAACTTGACTTCTCGCATCTTCTTTGGATTTCATGGAAAGATGTCAGATTCTGAGTTTACATTTGAAGAGAGTCCACTCCAAGAAATCTCTACTTCCTGTGAACAACCCATCATCATTTGTGGGCCCAAGCAGAAGCTGAGTAGATGTTTATAATTCCACCTTAAAAAACTAGCAGTATAAAACTTTGTTAGCAAATTCTGGGAAAGACTTGGGTCACAGTAAACTTTGATCAAGACTGCAATTCTTACACTATTCCTTAGTTTTCTTTGACTTAAAAAGGAAATTTTACTTAGAAAAGCCCACAAGATTTGTGTTCTTCATTTCTTTTTCTGGAGTCATTTGGGTTTTTTTACTGTCGATGAGAGAGCAATGCACATAATGCATGCATAAGTTCTACACTGAAGACAGTGCTAATAATAGAACTTCATTATTTTAGAGGCCTGGAATTTATAAGGTTTGAGTGCTTTTTTTTATTTTTTTCTTGGTATGAAAATGATGAGTAACAGGAGGAAAATCAAGCTCTGCTGGGAACAGCTGAACCATAAACATGGAAGCAACAACATTTTTAAAGGTGGGGTGATAAACATCTTAATGCTATGGAGGTTTTACATAATCTTGGTGAAAATGAGAAGAGCAACAAGCCATTGTGCTTACAAGAAAAAAGTCAGAGGCAAAAATATTAATCTTCAATCCTGAGAAATAAGTAGAATCCTTGGAGAACGGAGATCCCACTCCCAAATGTCAGGGAGCACTACTACTCACCTCGACATCATAGTCCAGGGCAGGAGATACAGTTTAGAGCTAGCTCTCAGGTGTGTTCTTGCTTTCATGGGGGTGCAAACCCACTCCTGCCTGCCCCAGCACCTTCCAGCCACCCATCCAGCACCCTTACAGGTCCTGCTGGCTGGTTCATACTGCCAACCTCAGTGCAGCAGAGAGAAGAGACTATTGCTCTGGCTCTAGAGGGGGGAGTAGAGAAAACATCAGGATTTCTACCCATCGCTGCTCAGCAGCTTTTCTGCATCTTTGTATCTATCAGACTGTATCGACCCTGCATATAGTACACATAGAAAAGGACATCTTCTTTTCAGACCTCACCTTTCATTCTGAGAAAAGAAGGAGATTGAAAGTTAACAGTAGTAAAATGGCTCTGCACTGGCTGGGGAAGCTGCAGCTGTCACAAACTCTGCTTATCCTATGAAATACAATGCCACTAAATCCTCTTCCTTTGCTGTGTGCCATCCTGAGTGCCATCACACAGAAGAGACTAAGGGGTGATCTCATTAATGTTTATAAATGTGTATAGGATGAGTGCCAAGAGGATGGAGCCAGGCTCTTCTTAGTGATGCCCAATGTCTCATGGAGGCAGAGAATTAATGTGGCCAAGTCAGGAATTATAAAAACAAAATCATTGTATTTTCCTGACAACCCCACCCCCAAACTGCATACAAAACTGGGTTAAGTTTATGTACAGATTCTAATTGAATCAGCAATTCTTCAAAAGGGTGTTATGGACAAATGCAGAGATGTAGGAAGTCAGGAAATGGACAAGGCTAAGCTATAAACACAGCTTTACCCACTATCAGTCAGGCTGAGCAGAGGATTAAGGGAACAGCAGGTCTTACTCACGGAGGTGAGACAGGTATTCAAAAGTGATCCCATGCCAGATTTCTCTGTGTCTCGACTGATTCTGATGCTGCAAGCAATATCCAGTAGTCTGGATCCACACAGCAGAAGCCCAAGGTGAGTGACAAAGCCACCAAACTCAGAAACGTCTTGAGACACAGCTGACACAAAACAGAGATTCATGGATGTGATGCTGCCTCATCAGTGGCAGAGGAGAGCCAAACTGGGTCCAAGATTAGCCAGGTCCGGTTGTCGCTGGCAGCTCTCTCAAAGGACCCCAGAACTTGCCAAGCTTGCAAGTTTGCACAGAATGGTGCAGAAGTGGGGAGAACAGCCCAAAGACTGGGATGGTGTAAAACTGAGAGCTGGAACACAATGACAGGACAAGGGGCAATGGGTGGAAGTTGAGGCATAGGAAGTTTTGTGTAAACACGAGGAATAATTTTTTCACTATGAGGGTGATGGAATACTGGCACAGGCTGCCCAGGGGAGTTGTAGAGTCTCCCTCTCTGGAGATATTCAAGAATTGCCTGGATGTGTTCCTGTGTGATCTGGTATAGGTGATCCTGCTCTGGCACAGGGGTTGACCTAGATGATCTTTCAATCAGGGTGATCCTTTCCCTTTTATCAGCACAAGTAGATTCCATCAGCCGAGCCGAGGTGCTGCGTCAGGGATCAGCCCTTAACACTGGCTCATATTAACCTTACTGCCATTTATTTCCCCTCACTAAAAGGAGTCCTTTTGGAGCCACAGAAAAAGAAGGAGCTGAAGAAGCAAGACCTGTTTTTTTCAGTGGTCTTCATGTCAGTGAGAACAAGGGAAAGTTACAAATGAGCAAAAGCAGGGTTTGTGAGCAAGAGGACAAAATCTGACTATAGGAGTATTTGACTGCATGACAAAATGGGTGAGATTAAATCAATGTTGATGAGTGACAGGAGAAGGAGAAAAAGGGATAAGAAGCCCCAGGAAACAGAAGTGCTGTTTCACAGGAGGAAAGAAAAGTCTTACTTTCCAAACTAAGAAAAGGGAAGAATTAAAACAAAACCATGGTTACTGGTTGACAGCAATAGTTATATTTCTACAGAGCTTCAAGGGAACTGCAAGGGGGAAATAATGTTTTCTGGCTGCTTTTTGTTTTGTTTTGGTTTTGTTTTCCTTTTATAATTTCCTCTCAGTGTATCATTTGCTACACCTGTCACTGTGCCAGGTAAGGTTTCCAACCAAGGCTTCATTGCCTTGGTACTTTATTGCATTTAGAATGATGTAAGCACTTGCTACAAAGTCCTTTATTCTCTAAACTCCTTATACTTTGGGTTACTTCAGATATAAGCTTGATCAGAAATTAATCCAAAACAACAACTCCCATGAATTTGAAAGGCCTTCTGGATCAGACTCCATGTATATAAACTGAATCAGGAAAGACAATGTCAGACATAAGCATGTTTGTGAAAGTTACTCATCACAGGAGCGTAGTGAGCGTCAGGGCTAAGCAATAGGGTGATTTTGTAGTGTAACTGAAGAGCCATGAGGAAGCAAAGGGATTTCTTTTCTCCTCCCATGGTTGAGGAATAGGTTTTAAATCTGAGATTTTGCAGTATGTATGAAAAAGGAATTAGAATAAATAAATATTTTGCACCTGTGTATTCTGTCTTTCCATTTTAGTTTATGAGATGAATCTCAGACAGAGTAGTGAGTATTGTAGACTTAATTAAAAGCAAACTAACAAGCCTGATCTTCAAACCTTAGTAATATACTAATAAATTTTAACGACAGTGTCCAAAGTGACTGCTCCCATGAAAGAAAGCAGAGTTTGGTCAGACTCATTCAAGGCTCAAAAGACACACTGCAAGTACCCTCATTGACAACCATGACAATTGCCACAATATTCATGTTAACAGATCTGAAAGTGTTTCCTACTTGATGAAAACTCCAGCTATAACTCACATATAACTCAAATGTGTTAGAGACAGACTTACTTCCATAGTTGTGTTGGAGCCACCATATGTTCCTGTTATCTTCCTGGGCTGAAGAGCTACTGAGTAAGTCCCAGTGAAGGCACAGAAGGTTGTGATCATGCAGTCATAATAATCAAAGAACTTAAGAGCTGGTCCCGACCAGGGAGGTGAAATAGTGCTGGGACATACCAAAGGGATCCGTCTTTTCCAGAATTCATAAGATGGCAGACCCTCGACTCCAACTCCTTGGGCATTGATTTTTTACCTTCCCATAAGTCAGTTGTGGAGCAATCTGCCTGTTAACAATGGGCTTGCTCTTGCACATCAATAGCGTGAAAAGCAAATCAAGCCCATTATATCGATGTCAGAAGGAAGACAGATTGGCTTTTACACTGTAAGGGTATGGTGTGAAAAGGTATTATTATTATTATTATTATTATTATTATTATTATTATTATTATTATTATTTTGCCAGAGTTCACAGGATCACAGAATTAACCAGGTTGGAAAAGACCTTTGAGATCCCTGAGTCCAACCTATTACCTAATACCTTCTAATTAACTAAATCATGGCTCATAGGTATTTTAAAGACAAAAGATATTTTTTAATTTAATAAATACCTGCAACAAAGGTGTTTAATTTGTTCCACTTAGCTGTGGTTTCCTGGAGAAAAAAGGAGATACTCTTCTCATGTCAAAATTCTGCTGAGTTTTCTGCCATGCTTCCGTAACACAGATAAAAAATGTGCTGGTCACCAGGAAATGCTCAGAAGTAAAATGATACTTGTTTGGGTAAAGAAGTGCTCCAAAATGCAAATGTCATGCTTGTGGATATTTGTGGTTGGCAGAGATCTGACAGACCGTGATCATATGGAAAATGTTGATACTGTGTTGTTCTATGGCCTTTCTAGTTAGCAGTTCCACTCAGTATTGAATCACATACCCCCCATCTGGCACACCATAAATTGCCATCATCTGTTTTTCTCTGGGTGGGTGTCCCCTGCTTTTGTGACTGACAGCACAGAATACTGACAATGAAACAAACACCTAAAGCAGATTGATCTGGCTTTTGCCTGCAGCAGTTAAAAAAACAACAGAGAGCTGTGAGCCCAGCAGCCGCACAATGAATCACAGTGCAACTCCCTGCCACGAGGAAGAGATGCGATTTCTTTCCCCTTTGTGCTTGGCTGGTTTTTGCACAGCAGCTTTCACCTGTGTCTGTTTTTGTCACAGAACGACTAAAAAAAGCCAAGCAGTCACTAGCAGCAGTCAGCACACTACAACAGCTGTGAGATAAGAAGGACAAAAGTACTGGTGTCGGTGGAGATATTAATACCGAGGGAGACGTTCTGCGACTCACAACTGTGCAATAGGCTGATGCCATGTTTTTGAGAAAGAGTATGCCAGGTGAAAACAGAGCTCTTCATCATGCAGTACATACAGATGAGTGTGAAAAGTCCCCAGGTAACCTTTAACAATTCAGTGACTTGCTCCAAACATTGCAAATGCCATTTGACAGAGTACCAGAATATATCAGGGCCAGCTGGCAGGTGGTCACTGCCCTGCCACAGGCTGGGTCAGCCCTGCTGGCCACCATGAGTGAGCTGCTCCTCATTACGCTTGTTCCAGTTTTGCTCTGTGCTGGGGGAATTCGTCTTCCCTGAGGAAAAATAAAAAGCAACCTATGAAATGTTCTTTCCACCGTGGTTTTCCCTTCCAGCTGTTCACTTTTCCCTCATCTTGTGCATTTCCTCTTCACAGTCACATCTCCCCAGGCTCCTCTGTGCTCATTTTCTGTCCCTCTCATGCAGACTCTCCTTGTAACAAGACTCTTGTCCGCTGCCTGCCCCAAATCCTGCTGCCACTCCCCACTCACCATCCCAGGCTTTTCCCCTCTGCTTTTAAGGTAGAGAGGCTGGCAAGGAAGAGAAAGGAGGGCTTTGACTGCCAAGGGCTGTAGAGAGGTTAGAAAGCCTCCATGCAACCAAAAGTATTGACAATCTCAGTGAAACAAAGCAGTGCCAGTGCCCTTCTGCTGCTAATAGCTTTGGCAAAGATCCCTCCAGGAGTCCTTCAGACGGAAAATGTGTTTTTTAAGTGTCAGGCATCTGAGCCCCAGCATTCACCTCTCAGTCTAATTTTGTTTTGTGGAACCCACAGTCATGGGCTAATACCCAAAATGGCACTTTTTTGTGGTCTCTGGGTGTTTCAAATGCCCAAATATCTGCTGTTATCTGGGTCTTTTGCTGACACATCAGCAAAACATGGATGACAACAAGGGGAACACAGTTCCACAGTTGAGGGCAGAAGTGTCAAATGGTGTCACAGTGCTGTGACTGGTATGAGCACTGATACCAGTGAGGAGACTGCTCTGCAGCTAATCCAGCTTGTAACAACACTGTGTAAAGCAGGTCTTGGGGCATGAGGTGCTTACAAACAGGAGCAAGGAGAGTGTACACCACAGTGTTGATGCAACAGAAGGTTCCCTACCCACAGGCAAACACTGGCTCTTTGAGAGAATTAATCAAACCAGACTAGAAGACGGATCCTGCAGATTTTAAAGTGGAGATATCTGCCAACTGTTATCCACATATGACTGAAAAATGTCTTACACCCTGATGCGCTGTTTACTAGTTCTGCAAAAACAGGAACCTTGTTTCCAAGCACATTACACGGCCGCAGAGAATTTCTCCTGGGTTTCTCAAAACACAAAAGCCACAACACCTCAAGAATTCATGCCCTGAGATGTGTTTGGAATAGACAGATGAGTGAACAGAGATGATAGGAGGGCTGGTGTCTCCTTCTGAGTAAATCTTAATATCAGGAAGGAAGTAGTCCGTGGAAAACACATTTAGAGCAATGAGCTGCTCAGATTTCTCACACCCTGGGAACCAGACCATGCTGCTGAAATTATTTGTTTCAGCGCTAAGGAAGAAGACCTCTTAAATTAAAATCTCCCCTCTTGAAACCTGTCTAAGAGCGGTGCTTGCTATAGTAAGAGCACTTTGTTAACATGATCTTCAAGAAAGCTGTGGCATATGCTATTGCACTGTCTGCTTGAGAGTGTGAACCTCCCTAGATCTGCCTGATGACCTCTTTATCCAGTGGCCAATTATGAACAAATAGGAAATGGAAAGGGCACAAATGTTTAATGAAAAACTCATTTTAGTAGAGCAGAGAGACTTTGCTGATGCCCTAGCCAAAGTGAGAGACACACTGGGGCTCATACATAACCAGTAATCACAGATTTGTGGGAAGCCAGCCTTCCACTGTCCTTCTTCTCACACTATTACTTGCTGTGATTCTGAGGCTAAATGTAATATACAGTCTATGTCAAAATGCTTCCTGCTCAGATTACCTCAAATCTCCAGTCTTTTGTCTACCTTCCACTCAGATCGTACTGCTATTTCAGATGCATTATATCTGATCAGGAGTTTTAGATGGTATCTCTTACAGGTGGTGCTGGTGTAGCAGCCAGGAGTGACCACAAGCTAGGAATACATGGAGACTTCTAAGCACTGCATGTGAAGGTAGCAGGGCAGAGCAAGCTTTGCAAGTGACGCATGAGCTCAGAGTCTACAGGGGAACGAGCAGTATGCACAAATGAAGGACTCCATAATGTCTCTAGAGCCTGAGGCCTCTAGAGTTCCTGCTCTGTGACAGGACAACTAAACTCTCTGAGGGTTAAAGGAGATTTCTAGAGCACGTGGAGGACAGCTTCATGACCCAGCTGTTAAGTGAGCCTACTAGGGGTCAAGCTCAGCTTGACCTGCTGTTCTCCAACAGAGAAGGGCTGGTAGGAGATGTGGCAGTGGGAGGCTGCCTGGGGTGTAGTGATCACGAGTTAGTGGAGTTTTCAATATGCAGGGAGATAGGGAGGCACTACAACAAAACCCACACCTTGGACTTTCGGAGGGCAAACTTCAAATTGTTCAAGAAACTTATTTCCAAAGTCCCCTGGGCGGCAGTCCTTGGGAACAAAGGGGTCCAGGATGGTTGGACCTACTTTAAACAGGAGCTCTTGAAGGCACAGGAGCTGGCAGTTCCCATGTGCCGAAAGATGAGCCGCAGGGGGAGGCGACCAGCCTGGATGAGTAAACAGCTCCTGAAGGAATTGGGGGGAAAAAAGAGGGTATATCGCCTTTGGAAGGAGGGGAAGGCTTCTCCTGACGTGTTTAAGGATGTAGCCAGATTATGCAGGCTAAGGCCCAGCTAGAACTTAGGCTGCCACCTCTGTGAAGGATAATAAAAAGCACTTTTATAAATTTATCAACGCTAAAAGGAAGGGCAAGAAGAGCCTCCACTGCTTACTGGATCAGGAGGGGAATACTATAACTGATGACAAGGAAAAGGCTGAGGTCCTGAATGCCTTCTTCGCCTCAGTTTTCAACAGTAAGGAGGGAGAAGGAGGCAAGTGGCCTCTTGAACTGGGGGATGGGGTCGGGGAGCAGTGTGTTGCCCTGGAAATTCATGAGGAATTAGTTCAGGACCTGCTGAGCCACCTGGACACCCAGAAGTCCATGGGACCAGATGGGATCCATCCCAGGGTGCTAAGAGAGCTGGCAGCTGAGCTGGCCAAGCTGCTCTCCATCATTTTCCAGCAGTCCTGGCTCACCGGAGAGGTCCCAGGAGACTGGAAAATGGCCAACGTGGTCCCCATCCACAAGAAGGGTCAGATGGAGGAACCTGGGAACTACAGACCTGTCAGCCTGACCTCAGTGCCAGGGAAACTGATGGAGCAGGTTATCCTGGGGGTGATAAGAGCACACCTGAGGGATGGCAAAGAGCTCAGGTCCAGCCTGATCTCCTTCTATGATCAGGTGACCCGCTTGGTGGATGTGGGGAGGCCTGTGGATGTGGTCTATATGGACTTCAGCAAGGCCTTTGACACTGTCCCCCACAGCAAACTGCTGGCTAAGCTGTCAGCCCGTGGCTTGGATGGCAACACTCTGTGCTGGGTTAGGAACTGGCTGGAGGGCCGGACCCAGAGAGTGGTGGTGAATGGTGCCACATCCAGCTGGCGGCCAGTCACTAGTGGTGTCCCTCAGGGATCTGTGCTGGGCCCCATCCTCTTTAGCATCTTCATTGATGATCTGGATGAGGGCATCGAGTCAGTCATCAGCAAGTTTGCAGATGACACCAAGCTGGGGGCAGATGTGGCTGGGTTGGAGGGCAGAAGGGCTCTGCAGCGGGACCTTGACCGCCTGGACAGATGGGCAGAGTCCAATGGGATGGGGTTCAATAGCTCCAAGTGCAGGGTGCTGCACTTTGGCCACAACAACCCCATGCAGAGATACAGGCTGGGGTCGGAGTGGCTGGAGAGCAGCCAGACAGAGAGGGATCTGGGGGTGCTGATTGATACCCACCTGAACATGAGCCAGCAGTGTGCCCAGGTGGCCAAGAGAGCCAGTGGCATCCTGGCCTGCATCAGGAATGGTGTGGTCAGCAGGAGCAGGGAGGTCATTCTGCCCCTGTACTCTGCACTGGTTAGACCACACCTTGAGTACTGTGTTCAGTTCTGGGCCCCCCAGTTTAGGAGGGACATTGAGATGCTTGAGCGTGTCCAGAGAAGGGCAACGAGGCTGGTGAGAGGCCTTGAGCACAGCCCTACGAGGAGAGGCTGAGGGAGCTGGGATTGTTTAGCCTGGAGAAGAGGAGGCTCAGGGGTGACCTTATTGCTGTCTACAACTACCTGAGGGGTGGTTGTGGCCAGGAGGAGGTTGCTCTCTTCTCTCAGGTGGCCAGCAGCAGAACGAGAGGACACAGCCTCAGGCTGCGCCAGGGGAAATTTAGGCTGGAGGTGAGGAGAAAGTTCTTCACTGAGAGAGTCATTGGACACTGGAATGGGCTGCCCGGGGAGGTGGTGGAGTCGCCGTCCCTGGAGCTGTTCAAGGCAGGATTGGACGTGGCACTTGGTGCCATGGTCTAGCCTTGAGCTCTGTGGTAAAGGGTTGGACTTGATGATCTGTGAGGTCTCTTCCAACCTTGGTGATACTGTGATACTGTGACAACACTAATTCTTAGACAGGCTGGCATGTCCTATGTGTGTATGTTGAGTTGGCCTCTCTTTTGGGCCATGTGGGAGAGGGAGAGACACCAGGTTTACACCAATGTGATGCATAAAGGTCAATCAATTTATTGAAGCCAAGCATGATACCTGTATAGTAGAGTTTGGTACAGGAGCCTGTACTTTTGATAAGCTTACATAGGCAGAGATGGGCTGTCCACACACAAAGAAGCAGACCTGACCATCTACTCCACTTAATCCCCCTTTGCAGCATCTTAGCCACAACATTGCTTCTTCCCAGGGCTGCCCAGCCTGCTCTCCTCACACAGCTCAGCTACAGATAGCAGCTTCTCTTCCAGCCTCCCAAGGCCACCCCTCTGCAGCTGTGCCTCCTTATCAGTTCAGTTACTCAATCCTGCTTACTCTCCCTATTTTCTCAGACTATTCAGTTCTGCCCAATTCTGCTCAATCCTGTTCAAACCCCAGCATCTATAGGTGCAGAAACAGAAGGGACAGACCTGCTCACTTAAAGTGAAAGTATCAGTTCATGGCCACGAATCTCCTACAGGCAGTCCTGATTCCTTCATCTGGCAAAACCAGCCCAGAAAAAATATATATGTGTGGCTACCACATAACTGCAACTCCAGCTTACCCAACCAGCTGGCTCAGGACCTTCCAGACAGTTCCTCGTCTCATCAAATTGTAAGCCCTGCAGTGAAACAGGGGCAGGCATCAGCCTGGAGGATAGAAAATTTGCAGGAAACCACAGGCATACAAGAACCAAGACTAAATTACTGAGTTAAGTTACAGAATCATAGAATTGTCAGAATTGAAAGGAACCTCAAAGATCCTCCAGTTCCGAACCCCTGCCATGGGCAGGGACACCTCACACTAGATCAGGTTACTCAGAATCACATCCAGCCTGGCCTTAAAAACTTCCAGGGATGAGGCTTTCACTACCTCCCTGACCAACCTGTTCCATCATTTTCATGGTGAGGATCTTATTCCTGACATCCAATCTGAATCTATCCACTTCTAGTTTTGCTCCATTTCCCCTAGTCCTATCACTATCCAACATCCTAAAAAGTCCCTCACCAGTTTCTTGTAGAACCCCTTCAGATACTGGAAGGTCACAAGAGGGTCTCCTCAGAACCTTCTCCAGGCTGAACAACTCCAATTCTCCTAGTCTGTCTTCATAGGAGAGGTGCTCCAGCCCTCTGATCATCCTTGTGGCCCTTCTCTGGACACAGTCCAGCATGTCCATAACCTTCTTGTAATAGGGGCTCCAGAACTGGACGCAATAGTCAAGATGGGGTCTTACCAGAGTGGAGTAGAGGAGGAGAATCACCTCCCATGACCTGCTGGCCACACTTCTCTTGATGCAGCCCAAGATACAATTGGCTTTCTGGGCTGCAAGTGGACACTTGCAGATACTTTTAGATTTGTCTTTTCTCCTATCCCACAAAGGGTTATTTCCAAGACATAGTCTGAACTGCACTCTCTGGGCCATTAATGAAAAGCAGACTAGGCAACTGCTGTGCTGTAGGCTCCACTTCTCCCCTTGCTTACTTAGATCTTTCTAAACTCTCCCCCTTTTGTTTGCAAAACAGGGCTCCATTTCTGAAAGAACCCAAATATTACTGTTCATTGACATAATCTCACTTGTTTTGCTCATCACTTATAAAGACTCAGCTGCTTAAGGTTATATTCTTAAAACAATATCAGGTGTTGAACAGTTATTTTGTTCCTTTAACTCTAATCAGCTCTTCTCTCCAGGTCTTCCCCTGTCTCCTGATGTGCAGAAAGGCCAGCAGAGTTTGGCTGGTTTCTTCATTAGAAGTTGATAGAGTCGGTTTGTGAAGGGGAACTCCATCCCACAATTTTGCTAAGTGAAGACTGAAACTGTGGAAGATCTTCTGTGAGTGAAACTAGGCTTGACCTGAATGCACAAACTCTCAACTAAATCCCACCAGGCTTAAGTACACCCTATGGGAGCCTCATTCTGAAAGCATAATGCTTAGAATATGAAGAGTTGTCTTCCCCAAGCCACTGGTTTTGCTATTGACTGGCCTCTGTTTATTCACAGCTTGACCCATAAAGGTAGGTAGAAGTAGAATACATAGACCATTTGCAAATTAATCTCCAGGCTCAAGTTAGCCTTTAGCTTCAAATGAAAAAAATTCAGCAACACTATCCAAAACATGTTGTTAAAGTATTCCTCACCTCTAATGCATGTCATTGCATCTTTACAAAAGCATGGTGATGCTCTCAACAAGAGCCCTAATATTGGTGTCTAAGTGTGAATAGAAAAATGGCCTTTCTAGAAGAATCATAGAATGGTTTAGATTGGAAGGGACTTCAAAGATCATCTAGTTCCAAACCATGCCACAAGCAGGGACAGCTCCCACTAAAACAGGTTGCTCAAGGCTTCATCCAACCTGGCCTTGAACACCTCCAGGGAGGGAGCATCCACAACCTCCCTGGGCAACCTGTTCCAGTGACTCACCACCCTTACTTTAAAGAACTTCTTCCTAACACCTAGTTTAACTCTCCTCTCTTCCAAGTTTAAACCCATTACTCCTTGTCCTGTCCCCACAAGTCCTTGTAAATAGCCCCTCCCCAACCCTCTTGTAGCCCCCCTTCAGAAACTGGAAGGCTGTTACAAGGTGTTTTCATTGAAATAGTCTTTTCTGAAAATTGGTGGTATTCCACACCTCAGAATTAATTTTATCTTCTTCAGTAAATTAAACATTTTTGCTCTAACAAATATCAGGAATGATGGAAGCCGTTGAGTAGTATCACTTAGGATATATCAGACTCAATTGTCACCTCAGCTGAATCAAAGTAACCTTGGAACACCCCTGTTGGAATGAGCTAGGTTATGGCTCAGCTGTTTCTGCAGCCCCCAGACCTCACATGTCCATGGTTGCACACATTTTGCAAGCAAGGAACAGTGACCAGTATCAAACTTAGTTCTGCCAGCCTCATTCTTATTCATTTCCTGTGACCAAGAGCAACACTGAATAATCTCTCAGGAGAGACATTCATTGTTCACAGTTCATGAGTACAGAGGGCTGCAAGCCAAGCCAACGTCCTGACAGTACTATGGTGTTCAATATATTTATCTGACTTTGGGTTTGCAGTCGATAATTCTCTTGCTCACTCTTGGTGGATGACTTCAGTGGATGTCCTGCAAGCTGAAGGTTAAGGAGCCATGCTTCATTTGAGTGAGGTCCTTCTCAAGTTGATCTCTGTTGAATTGCTTATGGATACAAGGTGAAATTTGTGCTGCAGTAGCTACAGTTAAGTGGTTGAAGGATTTGGGACTATGTCAAATCAGAACCTGGTTTAATATTTTTACAACTTTTCCCATTTTTCTGCATACACAGACATACATTTGCAACCACTATCAACTTCAGATCATTTAATGGTGGTTTTTTTTTTTCATGGGTATTGGCAAGATAATAACTATAATAATACCAAAATACCAATATAATTATAGCAGAAAAAGTGCAGATCTCTGTGGGCTTTTTCATTTTTTAAATGTTCTTATAACCTTCCATGTTTTGTTTGTGTTAAATGTGAACTTAATTAGTAATCAGAATTCTAGGTCTCTCTTTTCAATTCTAAAGCTTCAGTACAAAATATTTTAATAGGTTCCTTTTCCTTCCTTGCAGCATGCTAAATGAGGCATTGAAAATTCAACTTTATACTTGATAGATCTTTCTTAAAAATATTCTGAGAAGGCTATAATTATTTAAACTTTAGTTCATAAGTATTCAAATTGCTCAGAAATAAAATGACTCAAACCTAATTAATCATATTTTGTCTAATAAAATACAGTAAAAGGTGATTTATGACATCAGCTTATAAATCGATTTGCTGGCAATTTAGAACATGTGAATGATTTGCTGTAAGAATCGACGTTAAAGACAACAAGCAGCTGAGAGAAGGCAGAAGGTAATGCTTTGCGGTCACCAACAGATCTCGTGTTAGTTCTGCAACAAGGTGAGCTCAGCCCATGGGAGAGGGTGGGTCTGTTCTTAAACCTGCAAATTGTTCCCATGCAGGTGCAGAAATGACAGTGCCACAGTTAATAACAGTGGTAGTGAGCCTTCACTCAGCAAGAGAGGCTGGAAATCACAGTGAGCTCATTCCTACCCTAGGGTACAAATATAAACATATATTTTTTTTGCTTTGCTTCCTTAGTCATCCATGCTGAAATGAGGTGACAGAGCTCATGGCACCTGAGCAAATTAATGGACTACTCATTCATTCAGAGAAAAAGATTTGGACTCTTCCAAGCATCATTTAAAAAGACTTACCCAAGAGGTTTCTGTAAGAAGCAATATAAAAGACTATGGGAAGCAATATAAAAGACTGAGCAGTCTGTCCAGGTGAAGTTTGTACTTTTGTGCTCTTGTTTTCATATGGTTAAATGACTGGGGAACAAAAATAAATTCTATTGCTGCTGACAGATGATTAATAGTCATTTCCCCCAGCGCTCATCACTGTGGTATTTTGAGAGAGAGATAATAAAAATACTCCATTAGCTTAAGTGCTGGGGCTGCTCTTATGGGATACGAGGAGACATTGGTCAACTCATTCCCAACAAAGAAAAGTTCTTCATAAAGAAACTCACTAAAGAAAACCTGAAGGCAAATAACAGGAACCTGTTAAGCACTAATTGCAAGCCATGGTATTATTTTTAGGTCTAGTTTGGCATTCCTGATTATAGTCTAACATTAACTGTATGTTTGTGCAAGACTTGAGCTCTGAGGAGAAAGGAAGGGAAGGAAATAGTTTACTACCAAAACAGCAATTTTGTGGTTTCATCAATACAGGAATTATATGCACAGTGAGAGCTGGGGTGTGGTGTGTTTCTCTTCAAAGTTACCTCCCTCTGCACGCCCTCTTTTCCTCCAAAAGAAGGAAAAAAAAATTGGAAATGCCCAAATTCTGGAAATGGCATTTTAAAAAATAAACATCTGAGGTTTGCAGGAGTGTGTAAGCAACTGAGCACCAGTTCAAACTGAACAACGACAAAACCAAAAACCAACCAACCAACCAAACAAAACCAAACCAAAAAAACCCCAAACATTTATAATTCCTCCCCCCACAAACCTTCTCACATTTCAGGACCTTTGAAATCTAGAATACTCAGTAAGATTGTGGTATAATTATCCAAGTTCCACATAATTGAGCCAACTCTTTTTTGTTGGTTAACGCCAGACTCCTTCCTTAATGAATTGTGAGAAACAGATGCACTGAGAATCAGCTTTCTCAAGACAGATGTTCTGGGATGTTCAACTACAGATGTTATAGGGTGTGCTTCTATCTTATATATATAGACAGACTCCTTGGAATACAGGGTGAATACAAGTTATTCCCTTACCTCCAGTCTGAGTGACTTATCTATGAAGTTTAGTGAGTTGATTATTCTTGTTAGTTATTTGGGATAAAAACTAACATAGTTTCACCAGAATAGATGAAAAAAAAAAAAACACCCCAAGTTCTGACACTGAGAACACGTCTTGAGGATGTAGTTGACCTTCACTGCAACTAATTTCTGGCTCAAACATAAAGGAGTCTTGAACTCAGGCTTCCTAACTCAAAGCCATGCCCCTGTGTTTGAATTTAATTTTATGTCCTTAATTCCAAATCTTCATGGGATTTAAGCTAGGACTGAAGGGGTTTGAGTGCCAAACTCTTTATACCAAGAAGGTCTTAGTTTATATTTATATTTGTAAACATGTAAAAGCTGAGTGCCAGGAGAAAGGAGCCAGGCTCTTCTTGATGATACCCAATGACAGGACAAAGGGCAAGGGGTGGAAGTTGAGGCATGGGAATTTTCATTTAAACATGAGGAATAATTGTTACCCTGTGAGGGTGACAGAACTCTAGAGCAGGCTGCCCATGAGGGTTGTGGAGTCTCCTTCTTTGGAGGTATTCAAAACCCACCTAGATGCATTCCTGTGTGATCTAGTATAGGAGATCCTGCTCTGGCAGGGGGGTGGACTGGGTGATCTTTCAAGCCCCTGACATTGTGTGGTTCTGTGATATTGTGTTATTATGCATTTACTCAGTTGCTGGGTAAACTGTGTAACATGCTTTAGTGCAAAAAACCTCAAGACTTCTCTCCATGTTAATGATCTGACTATTTAGCAGCAAAAAGCACTCTTCCTTTCACACTCCGAGGTTTTGATTCAATTAAGCTGCAGTACATTCCTATAGAGATGTACACATCTGCAGGGAGCAATGGAAAGTAATTGTCACAACAGAGCTTATAGTCTGGTAGTTAGAGCAGTCTCTTGCAAAAGGTAAAAAGTGGATCCCTCTCAGGGAAATGCCTTCTGCCTCCTCCACTATGAGCAAAGGATCTGTGCAGAAAGCAATCAGGTCAGTGAAAGTTGTTCTGAGATCCAAAAAGAAAGAATGTTTGCTGATGAATTCCCATGATGTTGATAGGCACGATTGTGAAAAGGTAGTCTGAAAATCTCAATAAACTGAGCCTTTCAGCGAAATCAAACACAAGATCTCCTACACCACTACTATGCCCATACTGCTGCTGCTGCATCCATGTCCATGTTCAGATTCAAGTTTATTCAAGTCACTTGTCTGGCCCATGGCAGCTGGGTCACAACCACTTTTTGATAGGAATAAATTTGGCTTCTCCAACTCTCCCAGGAACCTTTCCACATCTCTTTCACAAACTGTTCCACCTTACTGGCTGTCCACAACCCAACACATCTCATACCTTCCTCTCAGCACAGTTTTTAGAAGAGGCTCCATCTCAGCAAGGGCAATTAGATTTTCATTCCAGTGTCAAGACCAGTAGATGTGACCATTTCTAGCAAATGAAGATAATCAGGAGAAAGCATCAGTGTTTTAAGCAATCACTGAAATGACAAGAAACTCATCAAAGGCTATCACACTAAAGACTGTCCTCAATAAAGACATCTGTTTCTGCTTAGCCATTGCACACTCTCCCTATGATCAGATGAGATAAAGGTCTAAACATAGATACCTACTATCATTGCAAATATCCCATGTACACATACGTTGCAGGGCCTGTGAGACATACAACCTGCTGAACTGGCACATGGAGGCAAAGGACGTTTGTTTAGAGTACCTCCAATCATGCTGGACATTTATTGTGCTCAGTTACACTCAGTCTACACTCTTCTCCCTTGACAGGAAAGACAAGCTATACTTCAGACTTAAGTGTAGATTCCTGTTGTGTAAAAGTGAACATCTGATCAGATATTTCCACCCAATGGATAGGTGACCAAGAAAAATATCACAGTTAAATCTCTCCTCCTCTCTCTCTACAGTTGTTAGATTATGTGCTTAGAAGCAGGGAAAAGGCTACTATCCAAAATCAAAACAGAACAGTCTAACAACTATTAGATCTACCTCTATACCACCAGGAAGAAAATACACTGCTTATATGTGCTAGTGTTTGTTTGCCTGTAGTGCTGGGAACAAGACAACTGGTAGATTTCAAACATGAAACGTTTGGGTGACATTTCCCACAGGATAAAGATACATATTTGGCCAAGACTAAATGGAGTTCCTCTATGTACTTTAGGTACATGGACATTTTTAATATGAAAAGGCTCTTTTAAACTCTTTTTGCACTTCCATTAAGGAAGTTGGGTTAAAAGACAAGTGTCACTCTGCTTGATGAAAGGTCAATCAGCAGGTTTTCATGTGGGTCAAATGCAAACTCAGCAGATCTTATTAGCAGGTAGTTGGGTATTTTCCTTCAACAGAGATGGATATAAATATACATCAAGTATCTCACTGTAAGATAACATCTCAGAAAAAGGCATGAAAGAAAGGGTGTTGGGGTAGAAGCAGCAGAAAGTACACTTTAAGTACATTTAAACCTGGAATCAATTCCACTGACTGAGTGGAATTGTTCACATTATGCAAGCTGACAAACAACATTTCCATTGCCTGGTATCTATATCCCATTTATCATTTTCAGTCAGCACTCCATCATAAATCTAAAGAGCATCAGAAACCAAAGGGCACACATGAGAAGAGCTATACAACTTAACTCTGGTTTATAGCAATAAAGAGTATTTTTAATCGACCTTTCCTTCTGTGTTTTGACTTTAGGCTTTGTCACATATTAAGCCAATTAGTTAACTCCAAAGAACTGACCTGGGCCTTTATTATTAGAAAGGTCACACATAAAAGGTGCAAGAACTGATAATCCAGTAGAAATATAACTTGTAGCTGCTTACAGAGGAAGTGAAAAAGTTCTCTTGCCAATTCATTATTTGTCTCCTCTTTCAAACATTTTCAGCTGAGCTTGTAACTTTACTTCAGAAACTGGGCTGCTAATTAAGAGACCTCTTCTTTCTCCCTGCCATGTAACCAGTACAGTGCATCCCCAGTAATTGGAAGATGCCACCCCTTTCCAGCACAGTGTGAGTCAAAGAATGTGATTTCTCTTTCCTTAGGGACCAGATAAGATTCCCCAAACTGAACAGAATGACAGTCAGACTGATAACATCTACTCTGTTCTGCCTGTTTTGAATAATTTCCCACTCAAATACTACTCTCTATGGGGGAAGGAATCATATGCTGATTAATTCACCATTAGATCTTCCACAATCACTTTAAAATGTTCTGCAACTCTGACATTTAGTAGAACAGGGACACCCAAACTCTTATATGCTGTGACTGTGCAAGTAGTTACTTTCAATTAATTTTCTTTAGAGGTACTCAATTTACTTTCCCATGGTTTTGTAGACTCATAGTGTGATGGGTTAGGAACTTCCCCCCATCCTCAGCCCCCAGTTAAAATTTACCAGACCAGCTCAGATGGATTGTTCCAATGCCACTCTTTCAGTAAGGAATTTTTTCCTCATATCCAGTCTAAACCTCCTCTGGCACAATTTGAGGGCATTTCCTCTCATTCTATTACTTAACACTAGAGACAAGAGATCAACACCCACTTTGCTACAACCTCCTTTCAGGTAGTTGCAGAGAGCAGTGCAGTCTGCCCTCAGCCTCCTCTTCTCCAGACTAAACAATATAATTTCCCTCAGCCACTGTTCATAAGACCTGTTTTCCAGGCCCTTCACCAGCTTTGTTGCCCTTCTCTGGACATGCTCCAGCACCTGAATGTTTTCTTGTAGTGAGGGGCCCAAAACTGAACACAGTACTCAAGCTGCAACCTCACCAGTGATGAGTACAAGGCATTATCATTTCTCTAGTCCTGCTGACCACACTATTCCTGATACAAGCTAGGACGCTGCTTGCCTTCTTGGCCACCTGGGCACACTGCTGACTGTCCTTTTATTCCAGGCATTTTCCCAGCCACTCTGCCCCAAGCCTGTAGCATTGCATAGGTTGATGTGACCCAACTGCAGGACGTACTAGCATGGTGTGAGAACAGAGGTTGCCATTGAAGACTGAGACAAAAAGTTGCTGAGTACCTCAGCCTTCATCCATAGTTACTAACTTTCAATTCTTGCTCATCAGAGGAAGGTACACTTTAACCTTCCATTTCTCTTTGACACATCTGTAGTAGCCTTTGTTATTCTTTGCATCCATATGCCAGGTTCATCTCCATCTTTTCTGGTAGGGCTGTGTATTACCTGGTTTAAGAAGTTATCCTCAGTGCACTCCAGGAGTCTCTCAGATTGCCTACATCTCATCATGCTACTTTTCTAGCATATTTTGGTGTGCTTGAAATCTCCCAACAGGACAAGAGCCTGCAAGTTCAAAGTCTTATCTGGCTGGATTAAGAAGACTTCATCAGTAGGCTTCCCTTGATTGGGCAACCTGTAGTAGACACCAGCTGTAAAATCCTCTTTGTTACATTGGTCTCTAATTCTGATCCATAAACTTTCAACCTGCCTGGGCTATTTGTTAGCCCAGTTCCTCTTACTCCATCCATTCATTGACACAGAGGGCAACGATTGCCCCTTCTTCCTTGCCTGTCCCTTATAAACAACATGTAGCCTTTACTAACCATAGCCCAGTCACAGGATTAATCTCACCAAGATTCAGTAATGGCAAATGAAGTTACAGGTCCTAAAAGAGAAAGGAGTAAGAAGCAATGCATGTGTTGCCCTCTTAATTTGTTATCAAGTGGAAGTGTTTATTCTGTAGGTGGCACTATGGACCAATGCTTCCACTCAGCATTTGAAGGTACAGTGCCACATAAGAGACTGTCCCTCAGAAGAGGTGCACAGCTGAGTTCCTGACTGCTTTGTGGGCATCAATAGTCTCAAGGCACTTGTGTTGTTTGTACAAGAGCATTGTCCAGAGTGAATCAGCTGATATCCAATGACAGATACCTGAGGGAATCGAAGCCTCTTGTTCAGCCTTTATTTGGTGAGCTGTGAAGTCTCTCATGTTTTTCTCAGAGCTGAATTGGACAAGAACAAGATAAACCTAATATCCCTTTTATTCACTTTTTACATGATGCCAATACTAGCAAAAGAGAATTTATAAATGTAAGGATATAGAAACAAAATTAGGTTGTACAGAAAATAACCTACTTTCATCTGGTGCCTTCTAGTCACAATGGCTACTCTTTGCTATATCTGGAAGAGAAACCTGGCAGTTATACTCTATTCCCTTGGAGAAGACCAAGAAGTGAGCTTCTACAGAAGGCTTGATTTCTTTGAGAGTACTGCTTTTGGATTCTCTGTGACAAGGGAAGATCCCCAGGAAGTATGAAGGGTAATTGAGGCATCTGAAACAGTAGTGGCTATGACTTGGGGAGAAAAAAAATAACAAAGTCTCTATGGTATGAAAAAGCTGCAGCTGCTCAGGAGTGTCACCCATTCCTAAGATGCTCACTTTTACCTCATGTTTTTTCTAAATTACTTGTTTAGCAACTTGCCTACAAGTGAGGCTTGAAGCATAAGGGAATTATGCCCATTCAGAAAAAGAAACTGGGGTGTTGAAGCCAAGTCATGCATTTGTAAGTCATTAATTTATAGTAAATTAACCAGTGGGAAGGTGCAAGGGTGTCATTTGGCCAGCTCTTTCCTTTTACAGAGTGAATGCTGCAGTCATGCAAAACAAGGATGCTGGAGAAGTTGGTTCTATTACAGGTAAATGAAGAAAAACAAATGTATCAAACCCAGCCTGGTCTGCTCTTCGTGTGTGTTTACAAATGGAGGACTGAAAACATATTTAGGAAAAGTAAAAAACAAATACCACATTCACTTCAATTTAACTGAAAGGTGTCACAGAGGTTGAAAACTGAAAACTGATGCTGTTCATCCTCAGACCAAGCTTTCAAACAAATCGATCCTTCTACTAGTCTCAAAGGACTGAGTCTTAATCAGCTGCTTGAAGGCATATTGTTGCTCTATACACAGAACATTAAAGTTATCCAAACTGAAGAATTTTCTGATTTCTTGATGTTTTACACTGTAGCATTTTCAAGGGATGCTGTGTGTTCTCCATGGGGTGTTCCATTCAGAAGCAAATCCCCAGAAGATGGCTAAAGTGCTTGCACTTGGCTAGGACCAGCAGAGAAGGGCTAATGAACTTTGGAAACTGCTCGCTTCAGAGGCATTTCCCTAGGCAATACAGAGAGACTGTGGTGCAGGATATAACTTGCTAAGGGTTGACCTTTCACCAAGTAGCCACCAACTGACTCTTCCAGTAGGGAACTGGCCACTTGATGAAGCAAATTAAAGGAGTCCCCAACAAGTGGTAACTGAGATGGACTTCAAGTCATCAAGGAAGCATGAGCAAGAGAGAAAGGCTGAGGGATGAGGTAATTTTCACTATGGAAACAGCTAAGGAGGGAGGAGAAGTGTGACTTAAAGAAGAAGATACGTGCAGAAGTGCACTGTATCCCCCAAAGGACTCACAAAGGAAAAGGGAAATGAGGCACTGAATTGTGCATAGGTATTTTATAGCCGAATCTTGAGCTGTACAACTCATGAGTTAAAACCAGGACTGATTTTTTGGAAGGTCTTATGTTAACAAGGGTACACCACAGACTCCACATGATTCAATGTGAATCCACCAGAGACCTTTATTCTTCATTCTGACTCCCTTTATATAGTCTAGAGCATAAACTATAAACTTACAAACTTATCCTATTAAAATTACTTCAAACTTACTAACCACTTATCATATTCTATCACCATGTTGTGGAGGGCCCATAGACCCAAAATAGACTTATACATGTTTACCTATCAAACAGACACAAAGGGCCTGGCACCATAAAGTCTGGCCTGCCCAGGACCTAGACTGTGTAAGCCCACGCACCTACCTTATGGCCTACCAGGTGCAAGACCTGTCTGTGTTCTTCCCATATTTGGGGGAGCCAGGCCTGTGGATCCTGCCTACTATGGTATGGTTTGGCTAACTGCCATCCTGATTGGCTGTTCTGTGTCCAAAGGGCAGTTAATCTCAACCCACATTGATAAAAGGAGATACGCAGGTGAACAACCTGCTTTGGCTTCCCTGCTTTGCATCCCTGCTCTTTGCCTGTTCTCTCTGCTGTGCCCAGCCCTGCTGCTCTTGCACACTGCCTTATTGCTTGCCTGCTAAACTTCACTGCCGCGAGTTACCAGGAGCAGACCCTGGATGTCTGCAGGCGATCAGCCTGTGTGGCCAGCATGACATCGTGCTGAGACTGCACAACAGATGTTGTGCCTAGAATCCCTGGACATACACACAGATCGTCCAGAAGAAGCCAGGAGAACAAGGTCAGAGATTGTCTGCATCCTTTCCCCAGAAGCCAGGAAGATTCAAGCCTCAACGTCCAACAAGACAGAGTCCCCTGAAAGCATTTGGGCACTGTCTGGACTGTGGCTAGCCCCCGCGAGTGTGTAATAATAATAACCTGTAAGTAAATGCTTACATGCGAGGCTGGGGAGAGGCCTCGAGCACAAGCTCTACGAGGAGAGGCTGAGGGAGCTGGAATTGTTTAGCCTGGAGAAGAGGAGGCTCAGGGGTGGCCTTATTGCTGTCTACAACTACCTGAGGGGTGGTTGTGGCCAGGAGGAGGTTGCTCTCTTCTCTCAGGTGGCCAGCACCAGAACGAGAGGACACAGCCTCAGGCTGCACCAGGGGAAATTTAGGCTGGAGGTGAGGAGAAAGTTCTTCACTGAGAGAGTCATTGGACACTGGAATGGGCTGCCCGGGGAGGTGGTGGAGTCGCCGTCCCTGGGGCTGTTCAAGGCAGGATTGGACGTGGCACTTGGTGCCATGATCTAGCCTTGAGCTCTGTGGTGAAGGGTTGGACTTGATGATCTGTGAGGTCTCTTCCAACCCTGATGATACTGTGATACTGTAATAATTCTCTACTGCCTTCTGCCATAGAGAAGAAAGAGCTTGAGCCCATCTACTGGGCAAACAGCGTATTGACCACAAGCGGCATTGACCGTGGGAACAGTCTCTTCCAGTTCAATTAATGTTTATCTATTTTGCTGGTTATATTAGCTGTAGATATTATCCATAGAATGTTTCCATAACCATGTAAGAACCAAAATATTATTAAAATTAGTGGTTGGGGTTGACAAGAGTTCTGAATAGCAAAATTAATAAACAATATTAATTTGGGAATGTATTGTCTCGCATTAATTAATTTCCCCTCCACAACACACAATTACCAACTATTTAATATACTCCATCTTAATTACTTAAGCCTTGTTATAATGCTAGTTTATGTATTCACCTTTGCGTTCCCCATACTTTCCCTTGTGAATCTTACACATAGCAAAACCATCTTATCCATTAACTTTTAAACTCTAAGATCTATTACAATCAAAAGCTAAAGGCATTATCAGGATTTTTGTTTGCAAAATACTAGAACATTCTTTACCACTACCATTTTTAACCACTAGAATACAAATGCAACGCTGCCTCTTTACAACTCTTGGAGAAGGTAATCACTGCAAGAAGAGGAAGGAGGAGTCCCTGCTGCACTGGGCTGTGCCTGCAAAGAAACTAAGCAGAGAATCAGTTTCTGAAGAAACTGTCACCTAGTTTTTCAAAACTTTTCAGTCTTTAACAGTGAATTCCATGATGCAGTCTGAGATAGAGGGGGGCTATGGGTGGACGGTGCCATGATGGATATTTCTCCTATTGCTGAAGCGGGGCAATGCTTGCGGAGGGATCAGCTTCTCTAGCTTGGCCCTGGGTGATGCCAAACAATCTGGCATGTCCACTCCTTCCATTTTCCCATGTCCTCCATTCTCCATTGCAAGCAAAGAGATTTCATTAGGCAGGTGAGAGTGAGTTCGAGCTGCAGACACCTCAGGGGATGAAAATTGAGTATTTAGTACTTCTGCAACATCTAGCATCTCATCAGCGGCTTCTAACACACGCCTCCAGATTGTTAAACAGAAGGTCTCTATCAGATCACTTCCCATGGCTGCTTCAGAGCACATTTCCCATTTCTTTCTCAGTCTCTCCTGAAAGGCAGATAGTGCATTTGTCACAATACCATTACTTTCACACCAAATTAGCAAAGTCCTTAGAGTCGGAGGTTTGCATTTTACTGAGTCACACAAGACTCTCCCATTTTGTTCCCAGGTGTCGATTTCAAAAGCACTTGCTGAGTCAGCAGGGAGCCCATGGTCTCAGCACCATAACAGTAATCTTCTGAGGGTATAATCCTCATACTTTGACCCTCTCTTGGAGCTTCAATATTGCACCTTCTGCTTTAGTTATGCTCTGCCCCATGTTGCCTCCCAACTGCTCACCTTTCTTCCCGGGTGCCCATTGTAATAGTCAGCACATGCTGCAATCCGCTCCCAGTCCCACCATGCCAGCATTTATCCAGGGCTTCTCACCTACTGCAGTTGTCCACTTGCCACAAATTCTCCTTTTGGATCACATCAGGTGTCACCAGCTGTTACAAGACCAGCACAATTCAATGTGACTCCACCTTTATTGTTCATTCTGACTCCATTTGTATAGTCTAGAGCATAGATCACAGCGTAATCCAGGCGAATGCAGCCCAGTCTTTTACATACATCACACTTTGTTTTTCTCATTAACCAGGTATCCCACTATTTTTCCTCCTCCATGGGAGACATCCTGAAGCTGTAGGAACCAAAGGTCAAATGCTCATGTACTGCTTGTTATTATTCCTTCTCACTGCATTCTCACAATCTTATAGCCTGGGCATAGTTTTCCTTATATGGCTGGGCTCAGAGAGAAAATTGTAAATTCAGATGGCTTGTGGTGGAATGTCATGAAAAAATATTTATTTAAACTTCAGCCATTCTGGAAAGACAGCTTCAATACAGGTGGTCTGGGGCCACTGGGCTGCAAACCCTTATCTCATGAAAAGGAGAGAGGCAAAGAGCCTGTTGAGAGCAGAGAAGCCAAAAGGTGCAAATGAGCCACAGTCCAATAAAATGAGTAAAAACTAAAGAGAATATAGAACTTGTCTGCTGTGAGCCATTTGCAGCAGCTGAGGAAGCCTTCCCCAGGCACAATTAATTTAAAACACAAAAATCTCCAACTGAGTTTTTAACACCAATAAGTAAAAGTTCCTAATAAATCTGGCCCTTATCTCAGTTAGTAGTTTTGTGAAGTAATCCATATAATCCATTATCTCTGAGTCATTTTCATCCAGCTGATTGTCTGTGGTGTGTGCCAATGGATTTTTTGACTCTGTGATTGACCATGTTGGTCAGGTGATGCCACCCATGCTCTCTGCATGATGCAACAGGAGGAGAATGGAGAGTAGTGAGTAATGGACACAAAAAGCAGTTATTATTCCCCAAGAACAGATTTTCTTGCTTTCATAGAATATGCAAAAGGCATATACAGATATGTTCACTTAAAGTATGCTACATCAAATTCTTATTCATATTTCATGGAAGGCTGTAAAGGGTAACAGCTGGGACATATATTTCTTAGACTGCAGAACTGCAATAAAGCCTCTAAGAGTTCATGTTCTGTTCATCGCATCTTTAGTTTTAACAAAAGTACAACTCAGCTTCCACACTAGGTCAGATCAAAAAGTCTACCTGGTCCCACTAATGTGGCAAAAATAGCAATATGTATTCAGTGAGCCTTATATACTTTTCTGGTTTAGGAACAGGCTGAAGAATTTCTCTACTGGATTAATGATGAATAGAAGCATTGCCTCTAGCATTAATAAGGATTTTTTCACTAAATGTTTTCTTTGTTGAGAAGTAAAAGCAATGCTGGAGGAAAACATCTCTTTGTTTGAAATTAATTTGACTTTTATTTGGCTCTGTCCCTGAATGCTCTCAGGAAAATATCAGGAGTGAAAAGGCAGACAGACCATAAAAGTGAGATGGATAGCCTAGACATGCAAGACATGCAAAACAAAACCTGAAACTTTCTGTTCTGCTTTCCAGATAGATTCATTCTTATAAATTTTAGGTGACAGTGACTGTTTTCCTGGCATGGACCATATTCCACAAGTCACTAAATGTCCAGTTCTACTGCTTGGAAGGATTTTTTTTTTTTTTTTTTCATCCAAAGAGGAGAATAATGATGCTTGAGCGTGTCCAGAGAAGGGCGACGAGGCTGGTGAGAGGCCTTGAGCACAGCCCTACGAGGAGAGGCTGAGGGAGCTGGGATTGTTTAGCCTGGAGAAGAGGAGGCTCAGGGGTGACCTTATTGCTGTCTACAACTACCTGAGGGGTGGTTGTGGCCAGGAGGAGGTTGCTCTCTTCTCTCAGGTGGCCAGCACCAGAACGAGAGGACACAGCCTCAGGCTACGTCAGGGGAAATTTAGGCTGGAGGTGAGGAGAAAGTTCTTCACTGAGAGAGTCATTGGACACTGGAATGGGCTGCCCGGGGAGGTGGTGGAGTCGCCGTCCCTGGGGCTGTTCAAGGCAGGATTGGACGTGGCACTTGGTGCCATGGTCTGGCCTTGAGCTCTGTGGTGAAGGGTTGGACTTGATGATCTGTGAGGTCTCTTCCAACCCTGATGATACTGTGATACTGTGATAATCCAACAAGAGAAGCAATATACTTCATTTAACTATGTTGGAATGAATCAGAAAGTTTTCTTGTACAAAGCTTGCAGTGCCTGAAATAAAATAGCTTCTTAATTCATGATAGTCAAATCCCATCCACAACAGACACACATTCACCTGGTTTTGTTAACAAGCCCCAGCGTACATCACAGTTCCAGGGTACACATTACAGACTGCTTCTAACTAATTAATTCAATAGAAGCTCCCTTTTAGCTTTTCATTGGGGAGACCTTGACTGAGTTGGAAATGTAAACAGCACTAGAAGATGGTTTTAAAAGAGAGACAGGGATCCAATTTTTCATGTGTTAGTATTAACTGTTTAGATTAAAAAGTAATTTTCAGAGAACTAGAAGGTCAAGGAAATCATATGTTGGCTGGCATTCAAAGGAAAGATCTTTGCCTAATAGCTTGTCATTAGGAGGGAAAATTTGCGTCCACAGCTGAAAGTCTCTGTATTTGTGTCCTATGACCTCTAAATCTGCTCTGCATTCTCTTTGTTTTATCTTTCCTAAAACACATTTGCATGATGCAATCAAAATACACAATTTCAGCTTTTTTTAAGCAAAAAGCAGGCAACACAAACAGTTCAGCTGTCAGGATTTACTACAATCTGTCTTAGCAGTTCTATTCAGAAGTGTTTATGAGGCTTATCAGTGTGCACAACGGTTACCCAATGTACAAATGCTTTAATTCTGCATGCCATTGGCCACTGTTCGTTCATTCATGTGTCCAGTTTCACCTCTGGAGCAGCTGACTCAAAGAAATAATTAACAAAATATCAAAGGAAACATATTAAACCCAAGATTGTGTAACTATGGGACAAATGTTGTCATTTACAATTGTCTCAAACAAATTTCTGTTGCCACTTCAGCTCCTAAAGGAGCCTGAGATGCACCTTCCAAAACAGAATTTTGCTCCCAGGTTGTCACCTTTCTGCTGAGTACACGACAGTGCCTCACTTTTTTTTTTTTTTAAGCTTTAGGTGATAGAAAAGGCTGGTGGTCAGAGCAGTCAGCTGGAAAGAGATACACAGGATTTCAAGCCCTTCCCAGGTGGAGTTTGGACTGGCCACCCTCTAGCCAAGGGTGTACCCAAGCCCCTGAGATAACATCAAGGATGCTACACAATCACTCTTCTCTCCTCTCAATAACTCTCTCCTTCCAATTGCAAGGTCATATTTGAAGAATTGGAAAGCAAATTAACAGAGGAGCCTTTGTAGCACAGTAATGAGAGTAGAGGACACAGACAGAAACCTGGATTTCAAGGTCTTGTTATCAAGATGTATATCTGGTTTCACCCCAAACTATCAGCAAGTGAAATGCAAACTTTAATGTTGGAAACAGTCTCAAGCATCGATCTCTGTATCTAGGAGCAAGAGACGCACTCTTCACTGCTTCTGGAAACACAAGAGATGAGAGGTCAAAGTGAACAATCTGGAGAGCACTGAGGCTTCACCTGGGAAGACAGCAATGAAGACAAGCAGGCAGCAGCTAGAAACTCAGATCATTCCTGTTTGCAGAAATTGCTACTGCAATAATTTGCTCAACTCAAGAATCTTACCAAAAATCAGATATATTAAAAAATAATATACATATATATATACTTTAAAGGCAGCTAAAGACACTATCTCACAAGGCTTCAAGCACTTACTGTGGTCCCTGTATCAAAGAGTAGGTGGAAAGAACTTTGGAGAAGGTGTTCAGTACCACATGCTGTCTTTATCTTGCAGAGAAAAAAAACTAATACAGTTAGAAACTAAACTCAGATGCACTGAATTTGAAATAAATCATACAATTATAAGAACAAAGGTGATTAACCACAGAACAAATGACCAAGTTAAATGATATGTTCCATCCCACTTTGTAGTTTCACACGGATAATGGAGGGATTTGAGTATTGTTCTTTGTGGCAAAATATAAGCTCTATTGTGATCAAACAAACTACTGGGTCTAAAGCAAGATGTGTATGCAGCAGGCCTGACAAGGGAGCAGTAGTCTTAGTTGAACAGCAACTACTGCTAATCACATATGTTATTAAATGTATGCAAGGAGATAATCTCCAGGTGACTCCTGTGTGACCAGAAAGCACACAGCATCGTGCACCACTGTTGTAGTCAGACCGTCTCCATATGAAAATCAGTGCATGGTGATGATCAATGATCCCTTCTCCTGAGTGAGAAGTGGGGTGCAGTCTGAGTGGATGCAAACATCCACCATCGTGGAAGGTTAAACATAGCCTCTGAAACTATGAATGTCTATGCCACAGTGAATTTGCAGGGGAAGATCTCAGGAGGCCTAATCCTGATTATTTTGGGGTTTAAATAAACCTTTTAGAAAACAAGAAGAGAGGAAACCAAACAGACATCCTGACAGGGAGTGAGGGCTTCTTTGGAAAATTAAGTTCTACTTTGCTTGTTCAGCTTTCACATGGAAATGGCCTTTCTCTAGAAAGTCAGTCAGGATGGCCATTGGTGAATCAGAATAGATGGGCTGGTGACAGCACTAGTGGCCAATGATGTTGCCCAAAAAAGGCAAAGTGGCAGTGGTGGCTGTGGTTCTCTTTAAATCCAGTCCTCTTTCTTCATAAACACTGTAGTGCCACTAGCTCTTGGTATTGAGGAGGAGGAAGGGTTGTGCAGGACCACAACTCCAGAGTGCCACACAGCTAGATCCTGAAAGAAGTGTTTCAATTTTTTTTTTTCACAACACCAAAAATGGTGGGAGAGAGGGAAAAAATATCTATAAAAGAAAGCTCTCACATGGGGATCTTCACAAGAGGAGGGCAAAGATGGAGGAGATGATTAGCCATAGTTGCTGTGTATAAAATTCTTCTTCTTTGGTCCTTAGTAAGTAGGCACAAATAACTCACCACAGTAATATTTACACCCTATATTACAGCCTGTCTTAATGCTGCTTCCCAAAACTACAACAAATTCTCAGGCTTTCAAGACAAAATTTCATATTATTGCTCTAATTTGCCTTGTGGAGAAAGATAATGATGTGTCAACACACTAACACAAATGTAATGCCCGTACTGCATACAAGATAGCTACTTACTGTCATGCTCCACAGGGCTTTATGCGTAGTCTGAAGAGATAACACTGCATCCATGTTGGCAGCTGGTAGTTAAAGTTACGTACATGCTTGGTCTCAGGGGCACATTTTCATCCCACGCTGTACTAGATTAATGCAGGTAATACAGTCAGCAGTGTGATGGATATAATCTACTGCACATCTAGTCAGCTTGGAAAGAAAGGAAGAGATTTTTCCTTTGAGCTCAAGAAAGAAACCGATGCAGACATCTGATGTTAGCCTCACCTTGTGCAGGCTGTGCTTTGCCAGGGGAGTGTGCTGGCTACAGTGTCACCTCCTGTTGGGAGCACAGAGGGAGGATGGGAGAAATCATCAGCCAGCTGGAGAGTCTCTCAGGGAGCATGGACCATTGCACTTAAGTGCATGTGCAGGACTCCATCACAGGCAATGAAGCACAGAAGCACAAAGACCTTATCTGTTGCAGGTAGACAGAGCTAAAAGTGACTCACAATGATTTGAGGCTCTTCTATGCAAGAGTAAATGAGAAAGCCTTGCAAAAAGGCTCAAGTAACAGCTACTTGTCTCAGATCATGCCTGCAGCAAGAAGAGCACTATGGAAATGTAAGCAGTTTTTCAGTGGGAAAAGAGAAATAGCATCCACTATGGAAATGTAAGCAGTTTTTCAGTGGGAAAAGAGAAATAGCATCCACTATCTCTAAATCTTTACAGATCCTGAAAGTGAGTGGTTACTGTATTCTCCGAGTGCAAAGGGAGTTTAATATGTTCATATTTACCTGTTTACGAAAAAATAGGCCACCCAATGTGTAAAATCTAGTGAAGACAGACACTCTAGTGAGGTCTTGTACAGTCTCGGTTTCTGTGCTTTGCACTACATATTCCTTACAACTATTGACATGGTCACTCACATCAAACTGTACCCACTGCCTGGCACAGGTGACTTCCCACTGGAGGTGGGCAGCTGAAGAGAGATCTTTGTTCCTTCCCATTCCCACTGGTGCTGCAGGTCATAGGGGCTGACAGCCAGCCAGCCCTCCTGCAAGGGGCTTCCTCCCAAGAATATCACCAGCTGAATCACAACTGTAATTCTGCTGTTTCTGGCACTTCTGACTTGCCCAGGCAATAGCACAACTGACTTGCCAGTCTAAGGCTTTGCCCCATCCCACACTTTCCATCTGATCTTATGAGCAGAAGGTGTTACTGGGGGGTGTGGGGGGTGCGTGCTTAGATTAATCATGCTGCCAAAGGACAGAAAGGAGATTTTCTCCAGCAAATATAGGCAGACCTGCTCACCACTGATCAGGTCCAAATTAAAGTTAGATAAAATCCCACGGGGCCAGCATATGCTGAAACTGCTAGTGGCTGATAGATTACAATTGTTATCAAATCTACAGTCTGGGTATAGTGGTGGCATTTTTAATTTGGAGCATTCAACCACTTACTATGCTGCAGCAATGAGAGGGA
This sequence comes from Pogoniulus pusillus, assembly GCF_015220805.1. NCBI lineage: Eukaryota > Metazoa > Chordata > Aves > Piciformes > Lybiidae > Pogoniulus > Pogoniulus pusillus. Next base: position 17,207,489 of record NC_087266.1, read on the forward strand.
CTGTGGTAAGACCCTGCTCAGCAGCCCTTGGGCTTTTAATCAGGAACAATTTCATTTTCTTAAACCTTTTGGTTTGGTCAATATTATTCTCTTTCTATGCTGTAATCAGTCAAATCAATCACCTGCACGTGATGCTTATGCTGTACTTTGCTCAGGTAGCAGAGCTGAAGACCTTTCCTCTGCTCCCCACATCAAAATAGATTCAAATCAAAATAGGAAACCTCAATCCCAATTATGTTTTGTGACAGCTTTGACCCTCATACAAAACAGACTAAACTTTGCAGTCACTTAAGCTCATGTAAGTTTGACTGCACTTGACACTGTTCTCCATGATCCATGGCTGTGCAAAGTGATTCAGTGGCACAGAATCCTTTCAGAAGCCTGTGACCAGTGATGTTACCTAAGGATCAGTACTGGGTCCAGTTTTGTTCAGTATCTTCATCAGTGACCTGGATGAGGAGATTGAGTGTACCCTCAGCAAGTTTGCTGAGAATACATCTTTACTATGAGGGTAGTGGAACACTGGAACAGGTTTTCCAGGGAGGTGGTTGGGGCCTCATCCCTGGAGATACTGAATTTGAGGCTCAACAGGACTCTGGGCAACCTGAGGTAATTGAGGATGCCCCTGCTGACTGCAGAGAAGGTTGGACTAGATGATCTTTGGAGGTCTCTTCGAACCCAGACCATTCTATGATTCTATGAACAGGGGGGAGAAAGGCAGTGGCTGACACTTGGAAGACTGTGCTGCCACCCAATGAGATCTGGGCAGGCTGGAGAGCCAGGCAAAGGCAAACCTCATGAAACACAATAATGACAATTGCAGAGTCCTGCATCTGGGGAGGAATAACAACAGGCACCAGTGCAGACTAGGGGTCATCCTGCTGGAAAGCAAGTCCATGGAGAAAGACCTTGGAGTCCTAGTAGACAGCAAGTTCTCCATGGGACAGCAATGTGCTCTTGTGGCCAAAAGGGCCAACAGCATCATGGGGTGCATTAAGAAAAGTGTGTCCAGTAGATCTAAGGAGGTTTTCCTTCACCTCTGCTCTGCCTGGGTAGGACCACACCTGGAATACTGTGTCCAGTTTTGGGCTCCCCAATTCAGGAGAGACAGGGATCTGCTGGAAAGAGGAGTCCAATTTAGAGCTACAAGGAAGACTGTGGGACTTGGACATCTCTCCATTGAAGACTGGATGATCTTTAGAGGTCACTTCCAATGCCTGACATTGATTCTGTGGTTGCCCTGCCTTGGGGGAAATGTTTCTATTTATGTGGCTAATTATTTTTTTTTCCAGTCTAATTGCTAGGGCTGTTTTTTCCTTCAGTGACACCCTGTAAATAGGAAGTACAAGCATTTTTTCCTCTTGAGGAGAGGTTATATTAATTTGACAGGCTCTAACTAACGGTGTCAGATAGGCTGACTTGATGGCCAAGGTCAGTTGTATGAGTTTTAAAAAACCCATGTGCTTGGTCCTTCACTTGGGTCACAACAGCCTCATGCAATGCTAGAGACTGGGGTAGAATGGCTGGAGAACTGCCTACAACAGCCTCATGCAATGCTAGAGGCTGGGGTAGAATGGCTGGAGAACTGCCTGGTGGAAAAGGACCTGGGTGTGTTGGTGGACAGCCATATGAACATGAGTCAGCAATGTGCTCAGGTGGCCAAGAAGGCAAAAACCATCCTGGTTTGTATCAGGAACAGTGCAACCAGGCTGGGGTAGAGAAGCGATCATGCCCTTGTACTTGGCATTGTTGAGGCCACACTTCAAACAACAAATTCAGTTCTGGGCTCCTCACTACAAGAAGGACATTTAGGTGCTGGAGTGTGTCCAGAGAAGAGCAACTAAACTGGTGAAGGGTCTGGAGACCAACTCTTATGAGGGAGTGTCTGAGGTAACTGGGACTGTTTAGAAGGGGAGGCTGAGGGGAGACCTAATTGGTCTCTACAGCTACCTAAAAGAAGGTTGTAGTGAGGTGGACATCAGACTCTTCTCCCTAGTATCAGATGACTGGATGAGGAAATGTCCTGAAATTGTGCCAGAGAAGGTTTAGATTGGATATTGAGAATAATTTCTTTACAGAAAGAGCAGTCAACCTGGAAAAGGTTACCCAGGGAGGGGGTGAAGTCACTATCCCTGGAGGTGTTCAAGAAATGTGTGGACATGGCACTTTGAGACATGGTTCACTGGTCATGGTGGTGTTAGGTGTAGGTTGGACTCAAGTATCTTAAAGCTCTTTTACAACCAAAATGATTCTATGATTAGTTGGAAAGTAGTTTCTATTTCTGCTTACCTAAGTGAATTTCCAGGTGCTAAGCTCTTCCTAGCAGCTTCTGTATGCTCACCCATAGCTTGAGCCATATCAGAGTATTGATATTGCACCTTAAAATATTTCTGTTCTGCACAACCATGTTACCAAGCAACTGCTCAGTACAGTGAGTTTTTATTCTTTCTTACAAATACTCAATTTTATGAGAAGTTATGGAAACATTTAGATCAGAGGGATGATTGTAAGTGTGTCACTGTGTGCGTTTTCGTTGTTTTTCAGGTTTCTTCCTCAGCCTGACTTTCCTTAAGACAGGCATTTCACATCTGGGCCTCAGCAAGTTTGTGAGCTGTGCTAGTACAGAAAGAGGCATTTTTACTCCTTGAACGGTAGCAGGCAGGAAAGGAAAATGCCACCAATAGCTGTGGACCTCCTGAGGATGCTTAAATATTGTGGGCAATTTTGCCTGAAGAATTTTGTTGAGAAGGGCAATGCCTAAACATCATTTTATTTGTATGTTGTTCATTCGAATAACATCAGTGCAAACATCCCTTTTTCATGAGCTTCTGTTCCTACTCAGAGATCAATGGGAGGTCTGGGAGAGGTGGGAGGGAGCGCTGTGTTGCATACACTGTGCAACATTCAGGCACACCAAGGGACCTTTCTCTCTCAGCACAGTATGTAGCAAAAACATACCAAAAAACCAACCAAAAACCCCCAAAACCTCACTATAATCATCATCAGAGAGTGAATAAGATGGGGCTGCCTTAGCCAAATCTTGAAAATCTGCATCCCCCGCAAGTGGCTAGTGGGAATCTCATGGCACAAGCAGCTCAAATAGCACTTTTCAGCCCCAGCATGCTATGTGGAGTCTTTTCCTGAAGAGATTATTCATGCTGAGCATACAGCAGGAGAGCAGTTTCTAGGCACAAAGCTGGGCTGCTGCAGCATGCCTTGTGCTTATGTCCACCAAAGGCTTTCCAGGTTGACATAAGAAGCGAATGGATTTGGAATAGTTTTCTTCTGTCTCTGAATGCAGGACCTTCAGCTATGTCCCTGAAGTTTCACACTACCCCCTTTCCATTAAATCCCACGACACATAGCATCTCTTTGTTCCTAGAAAGGTTGTTACCATGCAGGGGGCAAAACGCAACACAGCTGCACTCTTTTCTTCACTGCTGTTAGCAGCAATCATCTCCTACTGCTATCTTTTCAAATTTTCCTTCCCCAGATGCAAAAAGAGCTCAATCCTGCAAGACAGCAAGAGTATTCTTAGAGGGCTCAAACGCTTCCATTACCCATCCAATTCATCTAAACAGATCTATTTTATATTTCAGTATGTCATTTGTCTATGAGGATTCTCTCTGTTACTGGTGCAAACAACACGTTCAGACAAGGACTTTCTCTCACAGCTCGATTCTTATGATCTCACCTTGCAAAGAAATCATAATCTTTTGTTAGAGTGACCAGTCTGCTGCCCTGGTAGCTCTAACAGTGTACATTTTGCACAGTAATATGAAAAGGCAACCTTCAGTAAAGCTCAGAGGAGTAAAAGGTGCTTACACCTGCAGCCAGGTGGGAGTTGGACTCTTCTCCCAGGCAACTAGCAACAGAATAAGGGGACAGAGTGTCAAGTTGTGCTGAGGGAGGTATAGGCTGTATGTTAGGAGGAAGTTCTGCCCAGAGAGAGTGATTTGCCATTGGAATGGGCTGCCCAGGGAGGTGGTGGCGTTGCCATCCCTGGAGGTGTTCAAAAAAAGCCTGGCTGAGGCATTTAGTGCCATGGTCCAGTTGACTGGACTGGGCGATAGGTTGGACTGGATGATCTTGGAGATCTCTTCCAACCTGGTTGATTCTATGAATGATTAGGTAAAGAGCATTGTATAGCACCTGTATAGTTATGATCTGCACTCTTCAAGAAGGAAATGGCATGGCACAGACTCCTGCTCAGGGTGGTCACGTTACTGCAGCATCCATCTGACTCTGGAAATAAAGGGCATAAACTAGACAAAGTTAGAGGGATTAGGAATTTGCAAAAGAAAAAAAAAAAAGAAACAGCTTTTGTACTGTATAAATCATCATTATCTCTCAACATAATGATTGTGAGATCAGTAGTGCCATAGAAACCAGCAATGGGTAGCATTCACACGTGAGCCCACTAAATGCTCATGTGTCCACACCAGTGCTTCCCTTAGGGAATGTACATTGCAGCCACCTCTTTTGTCGCACTTTGGTTTGCATTGTGAAGTAGGTCATAGTGGGTACAAACTGAATCCTTCCAAATAAAGGTTTTACTGCACCATGCCTGTCCTTCCCAACCATCTTCTGGGCCAAAACAGACCAACACTGTCTTCTGAAAGAGTCGCAAATGTTCCTAAATGTCTTAGCCTTCTGAGTGGAACAGGGAAGTGGGACTGCTGGCGTTGCATCTGGGATAAAATGGCTCTGGGTTCACCAATATGGTTAGATGGCTGTTCTCCGCTTTATTTCTGTGTTACAGTGAGTTATATACTTACTTGCAAGAGGCGTGCACAGCTTAGTCTAGGATTGGTACATGTGGATAGCTCACAGTTGGTCCAGGGTCACCAGCATGATACAGATAGGGTAATATACAAAAACAATCTATGGGGCCAGCCTCTGGGCTGGCTAACCCAGCCCTCTTGGGCTGGCTAACTCTGCCCACATGCAGCTGGCACTCCACCCCCTGCAGCTGCATGTGGAATGCTATTATTTACCACCCAGTATCTTAAGCCCAAGATGGACTCAAGGACACTTCCCAGCATGGGTGCTCATATTTATCATTTTATGTCCTGTTAGCAAAAATCTCTCCACATGGGACTACAGTGGTATTTCTGCTTCACAGTTATTGGGATCAAAGGTACCCTACACAGAAGGGAGAGACAGTTATTGGTCCTTGATGTGACCATACCAAAAAAAGGCTTCCAAAGCTACTAACCTGCCCAGCATATCATGTCTGTATCAGGAAGAGACAAGTCACACCTTCTTGGTCCATCCTTGGACTATAACAGAAACCTATAGAGAGGCTCACATATGGAAATCTAAAATTATGCCAGATAATTAATATATTTTATGGCCAGACATGTGTAAAGACCAAAGGACAACCTGATTTGCCTTAATAAGTAGCCATACCTACAAACAAAAAATGCCTCTCTGAGAAAAAAGTGCAGGATCTGAGAGACAGAGACAACTATGGCCACAGAGCCAATGCAGATGAGGATGTTCAGAGCCTCTGAAAATCTGAGACTCCTCTCATCACAGAGCAAGTAGTGCCTGTAGCAACCTCAGTCCTGACCTCAGGCGCTGTCTAGGAGGGGGTATGGGATACTGTGACTACAGGCTGACAATAACTATGTGAACAGGAGGAAAGAGACTTTAATGCATTGCAGATGAGTTCTGTCGAGTGGAAGGGGCAGATCTTGGAAAGTGTGTACTTCATGGTGAAGGTAACTTAGAACTAAAGCCATTAGCTGGGCTCTGTCTGCCTCAAGTCTTTAAGTAATACTTGGCTTGATTAAAACAAACAAACAAAGCAACCAACAAACAAAAAACCCAAACTCTGATCTACTGGGCAGAGTGGAAGTTTGTGCTAGGAAAGAGACTACCTTTCTACCCTCCCAGCCAGTGCATCCTGGGAACATTACCTTATTGGCATGTTGGCTAGGACAGCATGTTTAAGCAGCAGAAAATGAAGTGGGGTTTGTTAAAAGGAAGCTGTGAGCATCTGGCACAAATCTTCCCAGCAATGCAGCACCACTCAGAAATGGCAAACTTACCCCTGTATATACTGGAACAATTTTCCCCCTTTTTCCAAATATTCTCTTCTCAGACGTGTTGCTGCTGGTCTGGGTGCACCTGCCTCACTGCAGATTGCACCTATATGGATACCTCAGGCTCTCCTCCCAGCTGAAGGATTGTGCAGTGACAGGCTTGCATAGATGGAAGGGCTGCTGCCAGCAAAGCTGCCTGCATGGGGACAGGGAAGAGTATCTCTGCTGCCACGGAGAGCCTTGACATTGTCGAGTGTATCAGGCAGTCATTTATTTTTCACCTAATGCAACAGGCTGTCAAGTACATGTCTCAAGGTCACTGGTGTCCTATGCTACATGACTCTCTCATCTGAGAAGAAAGCCGAGGAGCTCTGCTGTGATTAATAACCATATCTATCTCCCTGGGCTAATTTTTTCCCTCTGTTTTAAATTTTATGTTCTGCTTACCAGATGCTCTTGTTTGTTAGAAAAACAAACCCTCTCTAGTTCTCATTAGCACCATATGTCTGCTGGTTATTTGAGAAATGAATGAGAAATATATTTAAAGAGTTAGTCAAATCATGATAGGCAAAAGACTGAGAAGCACAAAGCTAAGGGGATGCACAATAGTCTACATCTTCTCTTTGCCACATGTGCTCTCCACAGCTAAGCCCAAAACAACATCCTGCCACAGTCCTCTTTCCTGTTCCACTAATGCCTCCACAGCTGCAATCAAATCACAGCCATGTCTCTGGCCCTCACTGATTCCCCATCAGAGATTCTCCCTCGCCTCCACCCCCCTTCTTCAGGGACATTACCACTGACCTGAAACCAGCTTTCAAATGTAAGCCAGGAAGCACTGCTAATTGGAGACAGTAGTTTCTAAAACAGTTGCAAAGTTTCACAGGGTGGTTCTGAAGCATTCAGAAACCTGTGCAGCACAAAACACAGCCGGCTGCTGTTCTCTGCTTCCCTCTTTAAACCCTCAGCATGTGGTGCCTGACGTACATTTTCTGAAATCTTTCCATCCAAATATATTTCTCTAATTTAAACTGTGAACACAGATAATCAGTTCTCTTTGAGACATAACAAGGCAAAAAGCCTAACCTATTTCTTTTCTCCGAGAGCTTCTGTCATGCAACAAATTCTGTTCCAGCATTTATAAATCCAGTCCTTGTCTTGACATCCTGATTGGTAGAGGAGAATATAAACAACCCAGAATCTGGGCTTCTCCTAATGTCTCTGCACTTCGTCTGAGAATGTGACATCTCATCTGATGTGCATTACCTCCAGCAGCACACAATCACTTGGCAAAATGAACGTGTCCAGATTTCTTAGCCAATCTATTACCGACAGACCCAGAAGCAAGATTGGTGCTGACTGACACTTTTACAGCACTGACATTGAAATTCATTCTATAATGCAAACAGATATGCTGACAGGAATGAAAATCTATGTATTTATATATAGATTTATAGAGAAATCTGTATATTTCCTCTGGCAATTGGACTTGTAATGTGAACAGCATTGCCAGTGACAGTCCTTTGTTTGTTGGTTTGCTTATTGGTTTTCCATAGGGAAAAAAAATAGCAAACCATTAATAGTCTGAGAAGAGACTTCCTGTCTAGAGCATACAGGGGACAGCAACAGCTCTAAGTCTATCTTCCACAGCAGAAAATCCAGTTTAGAATAATAACAGAAACTTGCAGTTTCTCCTGAGAGTCTGAGCATATGCTGGAGGTGGGCTATTTTAATTTTCCCCTGAAGCACATCTGGAAAAAAATAAACTGAAGCCCATGAGTCACTATAGATAATGCACAGAAAGTTAAAAAGGCAGTTCTGTTCATCCATTCAGCATGCTGCACAGTGGACTTCTTACAATCCATTACAGGAAATTTAAGTAGTAGATGGATTGCAATAGTTTAAGGGATTGGACAAAACCACTAAGGTAAAAATAGCTTGCAGTGGGTGCAGTGTGATTAATAATCTGTGCATACTGGGCATGGGGGGAAATACATTATAATATTTGGATTAAATGGTTTATAGCATCAAATCTTCCTAAGGTTTGCATAGAAAATACTTAATAGCTGGCTTGCTTGATGTAAGAAAAAACTCCAAGCGTAAGTTAATAGTATTAAAAATATTTCAAACCATGTAGTTAATTTCTTAGGTGATTTTTTTTGTTTACTGATGCTATTACTCTCAGCAAGGTATTGCTATTCTGGTTTAGAGACATCTGAAAAGAAGAAGAGGCTTAGGGGAGACCTTGTTACAACTACCTGAAAGGAAATTCTAGCCTGGTGGGGATTGGTCTCTTCTCCCAGGCACCCAGAGACAGAACAAGAGATCATAGAATCACAGAATTGTCAGGGTTGGAAGGGATGTCAAGGATCATCTAGTTCCAACCCCCTTGCAATGGGCACAGACACCACACACTAGATGAGGTTGCTCAGAGTCACATCCAGCCTGGCCTTAAATACCTCCAGGGATGTGGCTTCTACCACCTCTCTGGGTAATCTGTTCCAGTGTCTCACCCTCACAGTGATGAACTTCTTCCTAATATCCAGTTTGGATCTACCCACTTCTAGTTTTGTTCCATTCCCCCTAGTCCTGTCACTACCTGACATCCTAAAAAGTCACTTATCAGCTTTCTTGTAGGCCCCCTTCAGATACGGGAAGGTCACAATAAGGTCTCCTTGGAGCCTTCTCTTCTCCAGACTGAACAACCCAAACTCTCTTAGTCCGTTTCCATAGGAGAGATGCTCCAGCCCTCTGATCAGCCTCATGGCCCTTCTCTAGACATACTCCAGCACATCTGTATCTTTCCTGTAATAGGGACTCCAGAACTAGATGCAGTACTCAATGTGGGGTCTCATCATAGTGGAGCAGAGGGGGGAGAATCATCTCCCTGGACCTGTTGGTCACACTTCTCTTGATGCAGACAAGAGGATGCAGCCTCAAGCTGCACCAGGGCAGGTTTAGGCTGGAAGTTAGGAAGAAATTTTTCACAGAAAGAGTGATTGCCCATTGGAATGAGCTGCCTGGGGAGGTGTCAGAGTCACCATCCCTGAAGGTGTTTAAAGAAGAAGGGGTGGGGCACTTAGTGCCATGGTTCAGTTAATTATAAGGGTTAGGTGATAGGTTGGACTCAATGACTCAAAGTTATTTTCCAACCTGGTTAATTCTGTGACTCTGTGATTCTTTTAGCTGGCAACGGTTGTCGGAGCCTTGCAGACATAAGCTGCACCCAGGCTCCCCTTGACACCATACCAGAGCCAGGATTGCCTATAGAGGATCTGAGGAAGCAGCAGGCACCCCAGAGTTGTGCTGCACATCCAACCACCAGCCCTTGCTCCTGCCTTCCTCAGGGTCCTGGAGGTTTGTGTGCACACTGGGGAGCCAAACTCACCTGCACATCAGACTCACCAGTTGGAGCCCCAGCAGAGCTCTGGCATGTATACTTTGCCTAATTACTCATCCTGCTAAAAGGATTGTTTATTGCAGGAGAGAGAGCAGCTGTTTGTGGTGATAGCAGGTTTCTCTGGTTTTGTTTTTCCAAAACCAAACATGTTGAGTTTTAGCAATTTTAATTTGATCTATTTTGAGGGAATAGATGAATAATCTGAAGATTGCGTTGAGTAACTACAGCATCAAAAACAGATGTGGCTGACTTATGGTGCTCACGTAGTACTGAGTTATCTGTCTGCACTCTGTTACTCTCAAAAGCGCATCTGCTGGTTCCCCCATGGGCAAACAGTGATGTGAAAGAAAGTCTGGATTGTTGGGGTTTTTTTTCTGTTGGTTGTTTTGGTTTTGTGTTTGTTTGTTTGTTTGTATGTTTGTTTCTCAAATCAGATTTCCAGGCCTAGGTTCTCAAGAGTATCTGAGAATGACTAACTCCCTCCTGGATCACTGGAGACAGGGAATCTGGTTTTGTATAACAGAGACTTGGCACTTTATGAGCAGTCTAATTTCCCAAGTAGTTGTCATGTCTTCTCTCCCATCTCCCCTCTCACTCTCCTCACCTGCATCATGGTGCATTTCACAGTATCACAGTATCACCAAGGTTGGAAGAGATCTCACAGATCATCAAGTCCAACCCTTTACCACAGTGCCCAAGGCTAGACCATGGCACCAAGTGCCACATCCAACCTTGCCTTGAACTGCCCCAGGGACGACGACTCCACCACCCCCCCAGGCAGCCCATTCCAGTGCCATTTCCAGGCACTCAATTCTCAGATAATTTTTTCCTTTGTACTTTGAAAAAAAGAAGTGTGCTTAGGATGAGATTAGTGGTGAAAGACACCAAATGTACCAAAGCAGTAGAAATCTGATATCAGAACTATGATTAAACACCACCATTACTGTATGACAAGGCTGGTGAGAGACCTTGAGCACGAGCCCTACGAGGAGAGGCTGAGGGAGCTGGGATTGTTTAGCCTGGAGAAGAGGAGGCTCAGGGGAGACCTTATTGCTAAGGGTGGTTGTGGCCAGGAGGAGGTTGCTCTCTTCTCTCAGGTGGCCAGCACCAGAACAAGAGGACATAGCCTCAGGCTGCACCAGGGGAGATTTAGGCTGGAGGTGAGGAGAAAGTTCTTCACTGAGAGAGTCATTGGACACTGGAATGGGCTGCCCGGGGAGGTGGTGGAGTCGCCGTCCCTGGGGCTGTTCAAGGCAGGATTGGACGTGGCACTTGGTGCCATGGTCTAGCCTTGAGCTCTGTGGTGAAGGGTTGGACTTGATGATCTGTGAGGTCTCTTCCAACCTTGGTGATACTGTGATACTGTGATGTCAACAGATTTACAGGAGTTTGTAAATTAAGCTGGTGTAGCTGCAGTTACTAAGGAACCATTCTGTCTTCTTAAAGTGTTATTTCATATTGACATGAACCCACTTGGAAATAATGATTCAGCACCAAGGTACTGCATCTTCCATGGGCTACTGTGCTCAGAGGTGATTTGGAGCCTTCTTCTAAAACCTAGCCTCTTCTTAGGTGTCAGGTGTGAGGATTTAGTGCAGATTTCTGCTGTGATTCTTGCACAATTGCAAGCATCCAAGCAAGACTGCAAGATGTTGTTATGATTCCATTTGCAGGACACTGATGGAGAGGACATTAGCATGCGAAATCATTCATTCTCTGTGTAACTGATGAGAAAGTGCCTCTTGGCACCCATACTAATGGACTAGTTCACATTAACACTGGTAGTTTATTTTCTAAACTTGTTCTTGGGTCACCCAAAACCCTCAGATGATTTTCTTTAAAAAATAAACTAAATTTCTTTAAAAATTAAACAGAAAAGGTACCTTTTCTTCAGAGAATGGCAGATTGTTATTGTGCTTTAAAAAATTACTGCCTAGTGGGTTTACTTAAATCATTGCTTACACCTTGATGGTGGGAAAACTAAGGCAAGCATCAAATGAGTGTCTGAATGCACAGATTTGTCTAATCACACACTCCTTACCTGGGTTTGGTGCTGCAAAGGAACTAGTGACATAAAGGTGAAACTAGTTTATTTGACTAGAGTACAGGTTCATGCTAGGGTGAGGCTGGGAATGCAAGTGTAAGGTCTCAGTTACCAAGAGTGCTGTTGTTTCCTCTCCATAAATCACTGCCTACCTCTCTCTCAAGGCATGAGCAAGGCAGTGCCCCTGCCTTTGCCTGGCACAAAACTCAGCACAGATAGTTGCAGTGTTGCAAACAGCAGGCAGGGATAGGGAAGGCATCACAAATGGGGTATGGATATTTGTGGTATGCCAACATCTTCTGTTTCACTTACATGCTAAAACCAGGTTGCATTTATGTCCCAGAGAATAGTGGGTTTATATCTTAACCTGGAATACAGTATGGTGACCTGGATTCCAGCTTACCTCTGGTTAGGCTGCTGTGCTAGTTTGAAGCAAGCTGGAATGTTTTGGTAAAAGAACTAGATAATGGGCTGTGAAATGAAAAACAATTGTGTCTCTTCGTTCACAGTCAAGCTGAGAACTCTGGGAAGAAGAAGTAAAACATTCTCCATTTTGTCTTTCATTCTGCCTTTGCCTTCAGACCTGGTCACATCTCATTAACCTTGCTCCCACTAACCTTGCTCCCTAACCTCTTGGCTGCACCTCTCTTCTTCCTGAGAACTGGGGTAAGGTTGAGAGGGCAAGGGGAGGTGTTGGGGTGGTTTGAGAGTCCCTCCTGGGGACTCAGGTTTCTGGGAGGGGAGTTGTGCTTCTGTATTGTTTATCCTTTGTATATTTCTGTATATAACTGTATATATTGTAAATAGCTGCCTGTATATTTGCTGCTGTAAAATAAATAGCTTCATTTATATTCCCAGAGGCTGTCTGAGTTAGCTGGGGCAATTCCAAAAGTGGGGGGGGGGGGGGGCGAATAAGAGCCCAAACCATCTCAGCTGCCTTATTTTATGCATCTCCCACTCATACAGTTTCTTGATATGAGCAGGTATTTGTTGGATGAGTGTTTGTAAACCATGTAACACTGGGGTTTTTTACCTGGAAAATGGAAGCTCCAACAGCAAGTCTTCCTTCCAAAAAGCTGTCGATTGACACCTCAGGGCAACTGATTCAGTAGCCTGACTTTGCATTTCCGTAACTCCCACAGTCAAGCTGAGTGCAGCAAGAGGCAGTGCACCTATCCAAGCCTTTTGCATGTTTCTCTGCTTCATGTGCAGGTCTAAATTGGAGACTTTCAAAAAACAATCAATGACTGCTGTTAGGACAAAATGAGATCCTAATCCTTTCACTCATTGATTCAGAGTTTAAGACCCTTGTAGAACAGCAGGTTCCTTCACCTCACCACAGGTGTCACAGCTACTATGTGATATTGGTACTTCCTCTCAAGCCTGACAATCTGTGTTTGAGTGCAGTATTACAGACAAACGTCCTCTTGTTGCTGAGTCTTTGGGAGGTGGTTTCATCAGTTGATGTCCTATTTGGTTTCATATTTTACCCTAGGCAGACAGCTCCATCCTGCATATTCCTCTTATGTCATAGAATCACAGAACTAACCAGGTTGGAAAAGATCTCCAAGATCATCAAGTCCAATCTATTGCCTAACACCTTCTAATTAATTAAATCAGGGCACCAAGTGCCTCACCCAGTCTCCCTTTAAACACCTCCAGGGATGGAGACTCCACCACCTCCCTGGGCAGCCCATTCCAATGGCAAATCACTCTTTCTGTGAAGAACTTCTCCCTAATGTCCAGCCTAATCCTCCCCTGACACAGCATGAAACTGTGTCCTCTTGTTCTGTCACTGGTTGTCTGAGAAAAGAGACCAACCCCCACATGGCTACAACCTCCTTTCAGGCAGTTGTAGACAGCAATGAGTTCTCCCCTGAACCTTCTAATCCCCAGGCTGAACAACCCCAGCTCCCTCAGGCTCTCCTTGCAGGGCTGTGCTCCTGCCCCCTCACCAGCCTTCTTGTCCTTCTCTGGACACATTCAAACACCTCAACATCTTCCTTAAATTGAGGGGCCCAGAATGGGACACAGCACTCAAGGTGTGGCCTAACTGGTGCTGAGTACTGGGGCAGAATCACAGAATCATAGAATGGTTTAGGTTGGAAGAGACCTCAAAGATCATCCAGTTCCAACCCCCTGCCATAGGCAGGGACACCTCCCCCTAGAACAGGTCGCTCAAGGCCTCATCCAACCTGGGCTTGAACACCTCCAGGGAGAGACAGTATCACACAGTATCACCAGGGTTGGAGGAGACCTCACAGATCATCAAGTCCAACCCTTTACCACAGAGCTCAAGGCTAGACCATGGCACCAAGACCATCCACAATGTCCCTGGGCAACCTGTTCCAGTGTCTCACCATCCTCACTGTAAAGAACCCTTTCCTACTATCTAGTTTGAATCTCCCCTCTGCCAGTTTAAACCCATTACTCCTTGTCCTGTCATCACAAGACCTTGTCAATAGTCCCTCCCCAGTCTTCCTGTAGGCCCCCTACCTAGACCTGTGAAGTGACCCTGCAGCTACCAGCAATATAAGGCATGTTTATGGCAGATATTCAGGAGAAATTGCTGCAATGATTCTCAAGATACCGATTAACTGGTGAGCCTGGCAGGTTCACCACTCACAGTACTACATGCCATGTAAATTGCCAGTGTCTGTCATGCACTTTATGCTATCAGGTAAAAGCAAGCAAACCATCTCAAGGTAGGTCAGGGATTTTGAATCATGCTTTGTTTGCTCACTCTGTAGATGCTCTTTCAGGATCCTCCAACCCCAGCTGGAAGCACAGCAGAGAGGACTCTCAGTCTGGGCTCAAAACTTTGATTCTTGCTGCTTATCTCCTGACAATTTAAACAGGCAGCATTTACACTTTGACAAGGTAGCTCATAGGTCACAACTGTGTTCCAGTAGTCAGAGTCACTGCTGAGCAATGAATCAGCATGCAATGAGACAGCTGTTGGCTTTGGGAATATAAACTCATCTCTTCAAAATGCCAGTGCATAAGTGGTAGAGACAGCAACGTGGCAAAATCACCACATCATAAAGATGCTTCTGCAGGTAAGGCTGATCTTCAGGAGATATCTTCTCCTTCCCAGCCACACACCTAAATGGCCTAGAATGGTTTAGAAAGCATATCAGAAGAGGAAGAAATAATCCAGACTGTGTACATCCACATTTAGGCAGATATGCAGAGTGAAAGGACCACAGTGTTCAGTGGATCTTTATATTTACCCCAGCTCTCTGGATGGTGTCTAATTCAAGTTAGCTAAATAATTGATGTTACTGATGACAGTAAGTTCTTTAAGACAAGAACCAGCTGTGTCTTTACCAGGCAATGTGTCATGGATCCTATTCTTGTTTCTGGACATTCGTAAGTAACAAGTGTCAAGTAATGCTACTTACCTAGGTAGTCCAGTTGACATGTTAAGAGTTATTTTTACATTAGCTCAAATAGTACTTAGAATTGAAAATACTCATGTGAATTTTTATAAGGACTGATGAAGGTGTCTATTAAAATCACAAACACACAAAAATACAGAAAAAACTCATCATCTTTCTTAGAGATCAGATGCTAAGCAAACAAACAGAGGAGGCTTGAAATGTAATGAAAGATTACTATCCCATCAGAAAAAGCAAGCCTAAGAGCAGGAAGTATCCAGAAACTTCTGAAGCCAGATCTTCTGCAGAAAAAAAAAGTTTGGCATAGACCAGGCAGCATGCAACTAGTCTGCACCAAATGGCATTTTGGATTGCATTATTTGGTCTCCCAGGCAACTAATCTTGAATTTAGTTGGGATCTTTCCAGAGCAAAATCTGCAAAGATTAATTTAGTCATCAAACAACTGCTGAGAGTCTACAAATAAAGGAGCATATAATGCATTTATTGAGGAATATATTATTCCACTTCTTATTCTGAATGTGAAGTAAATTACAGGTCATAATTACAATTGTTCTGGATTACTTGTAAGGTCAAAGAAGAAAGCATTTGATGTCACTGCAACCAGTCTGCTCTAGCAAACCGGTTGCTGCAGACTGCAATTGTGATGTGTGTCATCCTTACCTCAGCAGTCACCATCAAAAAAACCCACATCTCAGTCATGCAACAGCTCACTATTTTAACCCCTACTGTCCAACCCAGAATTCACACACATATCTAAAACAGACAGTGTTCCCTGTGAATATCCATTCACCTTGGTGAGGCAGGAGGAAGGGGATGGTTATGCACACAGACTGCAGGCTATTACCGGATCAATTTAATGTTTATTTGTCATACACAGCATCCAGCTTCAGCCAAACCATACATTTCTGTTAGAGAGAAAGAGAAAAATTTCTATTATGGTTGTAAATACATACAGGTGTTACCTGGCTCCCAGATTTCCTATCAAAATCATCTCTGAGGGCTATGACTGGCCCATCTCACTCATTTCTCATTCATCACACTGGTTTTAAAGGTCAGTGCTGAGTATTCGGTGCCATCTACTAGCTTTATGCCAGTCATGCTAATGGATGGGGGAAAAAAAGAACAAGATTGAAGAACAAATGATCAGATCTAGACATCAATACAAAATTTTGGCATTACAACTGCTTTTTGGTGGACAAGTAATAGGCATCTTTTACTATCAGTGCAGAGTTTAAAAACCACCGTCAACAGATTTAAGCAAATTAGCTTAGTGAGGTTAACCCTCTGCCAAAGCAGACTCCCCTGTCACCACCCCATGACTGCACAGATGTAGAAATGGCTCTCTGGCAAAAATAACCCTTAGTGCTGTCTTCCAAGACTGTGATAGATAGAACCACTGCACCCTGATGCAAGGATGTGCCTGGAGCACTCACATGTTCCCTCCATCACACTTCTGTCAGTGAAAGATAGGCACCTGAATGCTGTTAAGGGTCTGAGTCAAAGTAATTATTCCTGGACCAGTTCAAAGCAGAAACTGATAGACTCCATGGTCCACCCTGATATCATAAGCTATATGTTCATCAATATGACCCAGGGCAGCTTTCCAACGTATTACATGGCATAAAATTCCCATTCACATTTTGACAAAGGACAAATTTCTTCCTTTCCTTTATGCTCAACAGAGTCAAAAGCTAGGCTAAAAAGCAAACAAACAAAAAAACCAAGTAATGTATTAATTAATTGCAGGGGAAACACTGGAGAAAAAACAGCCTCAGAAATCTCCATAGCAAGAAGAAAGAAGTATTTTCCATATCTAATACAGCTGTAGATGAGCTGTCAACATAGCGATCACTCTCATTCTCGCATAATAAATATTAATATATAACCTGCCTCCAGTTGTCCCTGGAGGAATAACCACAGAATCAAAATAGGCAAACAGGAACAGACATCTTCCAGTATCTGGTCTGCAGCATGATATTCTCTTCCACCAAAATAAAATGCACTTGCAAAATAATTACTAAAATTGCCTCTGTCTCGCTAACAGAACAAATCAGTGCACAAGGGTGAAATACTCATAGAAAAACATTGTCCCATAATGTGTGTGATGAGTCAGCCTCCACTACACAATGGCAGCATCACACCTATTGGGATCATGTTCAGAGTAGTTAAATTCATGCGATTATTCAAAATGCTAATGACAATTAGACATCCTGACATTAGATCAGAGTTTGACAAATTGGCTCATCCAGAGAAAGCAGTATTTTGGCGTGGACACTGTGCTGGCATACATAGAGCAGAGTTATAGCTTTGTGCTAGAATTAGAGCCCCATGAAAGCCAGGAAAAATACCAACTATTGAACAAATCTCCACATAGGATTTCACTCTTCCCAGATGTCTGATGGCACTTGAAAGCCAGGTAAATAGCCTGAGCTCTATCTGTAGACAACAGGAGACCAAGTCTAAACTCTGTGCTGGGTTAGGAACTGGCTGGAGGGACGAGCCCAGAGAGTGGTGGTGAATGGTGCCACATCCAGCTGGCGGCCAGTCACTAGTGGTGTCCCTCAGGGATCTGTGCTGGGCCCCATCCTCTTTAACATCTTCATTGGTGATCTGGATGAGGGCATCAAGTCAGTCATCAGCAAGTTTGCAGATGACACCAAGCTGGGGGCAGATGTGGCTGGGTTGGAGGGCAGAAGGGCTCTGCAGTGGGACCTTGACTGCCTGGACAGATGGGCAGAGTCCAACAGGATGGCATTCAATAGCTCCAAGTGCAGGGTGCTGCACTTCGGCTACAACAATCCCATGCAGAGATACAGGCTGGGGTCGGAGTGGCTGGAGAGCAGCCAAACAGAGAGGGATCTGGGGGTGCTGATTGATACCCACCTGAACATGAGCCAGCAGTGTGCCCAGGTGGCCAAGAGAGCCAGTGGCATCCTGGCCTGCATCAGGAGTGGTGTGGTCAGCAGGAGCAGGGAGGTCATTCTGCCCCTGTACTCTGCACTGCTTAGACCGCACCTTGAGTACTGTGTTCAGTTCTGGGCCCCCCAGTTTAGGAGGGATGTTGAGATGCTTGAGCGTGTCCAGAGAAGGGCAACGAGGCTGGTGAGAGGCCTTGAGCACAGCCCTACGAGGAGAGGCTGAGGGAGCTGGGATTGTTTAGCCTGGAGAAGAGGAGGCTCAGGGGAGACCTTATTGCTGTCTACAACTACCTGAGGGGTGGTTGTGGCCAGGAGGAGGTTGCTGTCTCCTCTCAGGTGGCCAGCACCAGAAGAAGAGGACACAGCCCCAAGCTACGTCAGGGGAAATTTAGGCTTGAGGTGAGGAGAAAGTTCTTCACTGAGAGAGTCATTGGACACTGGAATGGACTGCCTGGGGAGGTGGTGGAGTCACCATCCCTGGAGCAGTTCAAGGCAAGGTTGGACGTGGCACTTGGTGCCATGGTCTAGCCTTGAGCTTTGTGGTAACAGGTTGGACTCAATGATCTATGAGGTCTCTTCCAACCTTGGTGATACTGTGATACTGTGATACTGTAATGGGACTAAACCATCACATAGAGACAACAGTGTCTTGATGAAGGAGAAAGGAACCTAAACACCTGGCTTTGACTAGGTATCATTTGCTGCTGGACTAGATGACCATTGTAGCCCCCTTCCCATTCTATGCTATGCTATGCTATTCTAAATGTGTATGTGGCTGTGATTAGGTGAAATCAATCTTTTGTCTTTCTATCTGTGAATCTGCTTTAGCCCAACCAGCTGTTGACAGGTCAAATTATTCTAATAGTCAATATTCCTGCCTGGCACAGGCTGGAGAACCAGGTGTTTGCCCATCTTTGGAGGTGAGCTGAAGGGGAAGCAGATGTGATGCTGTGGGTTTGCTCTGAGTGTCACCAGAGTTACCTAAACAGGCTATGTCTCTGTAACCTGCAGGTATCCCACAAGGCATCATTATATATTTCCACTATGAGAAACCACCCTGATCTCACATGGCTTAGTCAATAGAGGGAGGATATGAATAGGTGATAGGGGGAAGTGACGTAGTTCATTTTATAGTATCCAGCAAATCAGTGAAAGGAATTACGGCATAAATACCAAATCTTCCTGCAGACAAAGCAAGAACGAACAGGTAATTATAGTTTAACCTTCCTGGTTATCCATGCTTTTCCCAAGGAGAGCCTGAGTTCATTCTGCATAGGTATTTATATCACGCAGTCTGCATTATAATTGTCCTTCAATGGACTAAGCTTCACGGGGTGAATAAAGAACAATAATACAATGTAAAATTATGTACTTTAATTTTTTTGTATCCTTCATACAGAAATATGACAAGTGTCCTGTTTCCATTAGCTCTGGAAGCTATGTCCTTGATTTCAACATTGTCAATGATGCTGCAGCAGAAGCAGCAACCTAGCAATGATATGGAGAACCAGACTCTCTGCTCTACCCAAAGGGATAAACCACCTTGGCAAAACTGCACTGCCTCCCAGTATTCCCTCTGAACAGAGGTAAAAGCAGCTCACAGCCAGGAACACGGAAGGCTTCCTGAGATGTCTGAAGAAAAGTGTCTCAGAGATACGGTCTTGTGAAACTTGCCCCCATTTTCTGCTAGATGGTATTAAATAAGAGGAGCTACCCAAATTAAACAAGGAATGGAGAGTTCAGCAGAAACAAAGTGCTTCTCTAGTATCACTGCAAGGTCATGCTTCATCCTGGGATGTGAGAGATAGAAAAAGCATCCAAAAAAAAAATGAGTTGCAGCTAAATCACACACACAGTATCACACAGTATCATCAGGGTTGGAAGAGACCTCATAGATCATCAAGTCCAACCCTTTACCACAGAGCTCAAGGCTAGACCATGGCACCAAGTGCCACGTCCAACCTTGCCTTGAACAGCTCCAGGGACAGCGACTCCACCACCTCCCCGGGCAGCCCATTCCAGTGTCCAATGACTCTCTCAGTGAAGAACTTTCTCCTCACCTCAAGCCTAAATCTCCCCTGGCACAGCCTGAGGCTGTGTCCTCTTGTTCTGGTGCTGGCCACCTGAGAGAAGAGAGCAACCTCCTCCTGGCCACAACCACCCCTCAGGTAGTTGTAGACAGCAATAAATCCTTACTGAAGACCAGAGTCATATAGAGCAAGACACAAAAGCCACTGACTCTCCTATTAGAGCTACTTCCCAGGAAAAAGCTGTTTATCAAAGTCAGGTCAGGTCTCATCCTTTAGCTAAGCCAAACATCCAAAGGTGGATGACACTTCATCTCATCTGGAGATAAGGTGGTGCTACTAGCTCTCCCAAACTGTAGGACTGCAGGGATATTCAAGATCTGGTGAGGAGCCCCGGTCAGAATCTTGAGATGTGAAAAGAGTGGAGCAACTAAGAACATCCTTGATGCACTTTGAAAAGAAAGATCATTCTCTCTCTACTACTGAGATCAAGACTGAACTCTCACTGCCAGTAGCACTTTCCAGCTTCCTTAAAACTTCTAGACACTGAGGCACACACAACAACATAGCAAGTACTTCCAAAGCACCAAGAATGTGTATTTTGCTTCTTTGCAGCAACGATAACCACAAAAAAAGTCCAATGTCTGCTTATATGAAAGGAAAAAGGTTCCTAGAAGTCCAACACCTTGGAAAAGAGGTGTTCAGGGCTACATACCAGCAGTCTAGATGACTATTTTACCATGTCGTTGTGGCTTGAAGTGAATGTCACTTTTATCATCAACTTTTGATTTGATACTGTGCATCTGCTGCTTGTGAGCAAGGGCCAGCCTTGAATTAGAGCTTGTTTTGGGGATACTTTAGAACTTGAATGCTTTCTCTGGATATCTATTATTCAGAGTCCTTGAGATTTTGCTGTCAATCACCATGAGGGCATCAAATACTGTGTAACATTTAGCAGTGTTCCTATAGTACTTTCATCCTGTAGACCCTGAGACTCACCTCCAGGTGATGTGCAAAAGAAGCACTTCTTTATGTATTCCCAGTTCTTCTAAGCATCACAGAAAAGGAATCATTTACCCATCATTGGAGTTTGACATGTACCATCCATGTGCTCACTCACCGTGTGCCCTCTTTACTCTGTCCCTCAGAGCCCTGAGTCATCAAGATGATTGCCGTGTGCCAGCACCTGCAACAGCCCAGCTGTTAGTCACCCTGTAGAGCACAGGAGCTGTAAGATACATGTATAATCGCTCAGGTACTGCAAAGGTAAAACAATCTCCAAGCTTTCTGCAGGCTAGTGCATGTCTTTTGAAGTAAGACTGAAGGAGAAAGTATTTTGTGCATTACAAGGTAAGTCTACCTACTATTCCAAGCCCCTTCATTTCCCAGTATAACAAATGGAATTCAGCACAAGTGACTCTGGAAGAGTGACTGGGAACACAGCAGATTGTACTGCTGATAGCCCATGGGAAGAGTTATACTTGTTTATATCACCCTTGCAGCTTTGCACCCTGTGTTATCCCAAAAAGCTTCTTGTGTAAAAATTTGGCACACAGTCGTAGGTGAATAAAGGGAGATAAACACAAAGATTCTTCCACTTCTCTTTGGGCTTTGATCACCATCCTCTGATACCCCAATAAAGCCCTACTTACTGGGTTAGCAAATCTCCTGGTACAGTCCTTGTCCCACTTTATCAGGTGGATCCTGTCTTTCTCTCTGCTGTCCTCATTTCACAAACAAAGTAACCACAGCTTAAGCCCTGGCTTTAATACTGGCTGCAGATCCAAAGCTTGATCTACAGGATGCAACTACTATGACTTGAGCCTCTCCCATCCACCAGTAGGAATAGAGAGAACTTCCTCTCCTATGCTCCCATGGCCTTAGTCCTTACCACCACCAAGGTTCTGTAGCTACTCTTGATATACTGAAGGTCTTCTCAGAGGAACTGTTAGTGTCCATGCAAATAAGAAGCAAGGATTATTAGTCTGAGGGATGGATAAATCTTTCCAATATCTTTAGTACATCCCATATCGCATCCCTGGTCAAGCAGCAAACCACTTGAGACATCAGGCCTGAAAGGCCAAAGGTGCCTTTGTCACCCACAGAAGCTTTCTGAGTCCACAGTGTGGATCAGGCACAACCAACCCAAATGCCTCCCCCAACACAACCTTCTGAGTTTACCTGTTGAAGTCCTACACCTCTGCATGTGATGAAGGAACCTTTCTTCTGTTGCAAACACCCAGATGCTTCAGCCATAGCAGTCTCCATCTTCCATCTGCTCAAGGATTGTTATTTGCAATATAGGGCTTAGGATCTTACCTCAAGGGACAGTTTCCTGTTCATCATCCTGATGTTGTGTGATGAGATCAGCAGCTCCACCAGACCTTTGATCTGGAGCCTCAGCAGCTTGGCTGGAGCATGACCCCAACAAAGATGAGAAGATTGTCCCTATGGAGATCCCAACCAGCATCTGGGGGACCTTGGCCTTACCAGATCAAAACAGTACCATCTTCTAGCCTACTTGGAACTTTCTGACACTGAATTATCTTAAACTACAATTAAAATTAATTAATTAATAAAAAAAAGAAGTAACTCTTACACTTGGAGGCAAGCACAGAGATATAAAAATGTAGTTCATCTCCCAGCTCCTTCTCCAACTGGTTTAACTTCCAAACTGTGTCTGTGTTTCCTCTCACGCACAGCTAACTGCCCTGATGGTTTCTGCAGCAACTTAAAGTCCTCCTGATGGACTGGGTTTCACTCCCTGGTTGAAGGAGCTCTGAGAAGGACATATTACCCTTCTTCTCCCTTTGTCCCAAACCCACATAAGGGATATCCCTGCCTCTCTCCTCTGCCTCAAGGAAAGCATGCTGGACAGCCAGCAAACTGGGAAGAGATTCTCTCCACAGAAGCAGAAGGTCCTCAGAGCAGCTGTTGCTCCTCAGGTCTCCACCAGCCAGTGTGGCTTCAGCCCATCTGGGAGAGCATTGAGTTCACTCACAGGGATGTAATGGAAGGTGACAACTGCACCATGCTCCCACATGAAGCAGAGTTGTGTGTGGAGTCAGAGAGTTTTGTGTCCATCTCTGATAGCCACCTGGCTCCTTGCTCTGGACTAGACCATCTGTTTTTGCAGCAGGGACACACGCACAGTAAGCACCCAGTGTCTGGAGGACTGTGACCAAGCCATCAGTTCTTATCAACACTGTTGGCCATTCACAGCCAGCAGCTCCAGATCAGGTCCTTGGAGATTTCTCTCTTTCTGACTCAATATTTCACCTAACACCAAGCTGGAAGAGCTTCATTTTCCTCTTTAAACAGAGAAAGAACAGGGTCAGGTTATTGTCAAATCTCAAATACCCTTCCTGTAACATGAGCAGAAGACTCATGAGAAGAAGATTGCCACTCCTGAGAAAATTGCTCTATAGATGACAGGTGTCTATATTCACTCAGGTGTATTCCAGTCTGAAGGCACTGCAGTTCAGATATCAGTCATTCATAATAAATAATTCTAGCAAGAAAATTTCTCCCTATTCTAACAAAACACCTGCTCATGTTTAATTTTAATTGTTGAAAGTGACATCATTATTCATGCTCCCACATTAATCCTATGTTCAATAGCTTAACTGAATTGCAGCACCACTGTATATTTAAAATTCCAACAAAAAAAAACCCCAAACTTTATGCAGGGGCAATTAGATGAATCATAATAGTTTTGTCTGGATTTTGTAGAATTTCAGCTCATTCTGTTTATTTTCCTTGATAAAGACAGGATAAATACAAATCCTTGATAAGCCATGCCCTTCTCAGTCTGGTCCCTATCATAGAACCATAGAATCAACCAGGTTGGAAGAGACCTCCAAGATCATCCAGTCCAACCTAGCACCCAGCCCTAGCCAATCAACTAGACCATGGCACTAAGCAACTCATCCAGGCTGCTCAAAAGAGTGTTCTCCATCATTCCAGAAGGAAATTCTTTGTTTCAGGCTCAACTTCAATTTTCCCTTTTCAGAGAAAAGATTCTTAACCCACAGGATACAGTGAGGAGACACAGTCTCAAGTTGTGCTGGGGGAGGTGTAGGCTGGATGTTAGGAGGAAGTTCTTCACAGAGAGAGTGATTGGCATTGGAATGGGCTGCCCAGGGAGGTGGCGGAGTCACTGCCCCTGGAGGTGTTCAAACACTGGATGAGGCACTTAGTGCCATGGTCTAGTTGATTGGACAGGGCTGGGTGCTAGGTTGGACTGGATGATCTTAGAGGTCTCTTCCAACTTGGTTGATTCTATCATTCTGTGATCCTGCTCTGCAGGGGGGTTGGACTTGGTGATCTTTTGAGGTCCCTTCCAGCCTCTGACACTCTGTGATTCTGTGATCGTACTTCCAACTCCTCTAGATTAGTATTGGTGGATATTGGCTATTGATACATATCACACATTTTTTTAGGCATGCTCTGAACTGAGCTTATTTTGTGTCCTTCAGAGTTTCTTTAAATATCAGTTACAATATTGTAACTATTTTTAAAATTCCAAGCCAAGAGATATCAAGTCCACATAGCTCTTAAGGCTTTATACATAGAATAATAAATTGTATGCACATGGAAGGAGGTAAATTCCTATTGGCAATAACAGATTTCTATATACCTACAAGGTAGCAATATACATAGAAAACAATTTATATAGTCTCAGAAGCAAAAGTCATTCAGAGCTTCAAGAGAAGAACTAGTAGAAGAAAGCTAAACAAAGAAAACTAAAATACGAGGGGGTTTTCCCATATGTACAAATAAGCAGAAAAGCAAAATTGCATGGAAATAAGATATTTTTGATGGCAGATAGATTTCAGTGGTTATGATAAAGGGTTATGAGCCCTCTAAGTTTTTTGTGGCACCTGGAAGTCCTCTGTGAGGCCTCACTATGAATAGACAACTCATTCTTTCAGTGAATGAGGACAGCAGGCTTTATTTAGGTAAGTGCCATGCTCCCACTCTGTTTCTCATTGCAGTCCAAAGCTCCTGTTCCTTAAAACCCTCAGATCTTCCTTCCCTGGGCCACCCAGCTCTTAATGGATCCCTTGGTGCACAGCGACCTCTGTGAAACAGCAACTACATCATGTGGCACTTACTGAGCCTAACACACAGCTAATTGCACTTATGGTATCCAAAGTATCCACATGGCAAAAAAAATAGTGTTTCCCTGGCACTGCTGTAGGGAGGCAGAAGTGATGGGAGCAGTCCTGTAGCTAGTCTGCTTTATGGACATTTGGAAAAAGGACAGTCACAGCCTAATCCAGGCTCACTTAAATGCTTTTCTCACTTCAGTGAATAAAAGAAGCTTGATTTCAGGTAAAAAGATGCTCCTTTCTTCTCACCATGGACCCCTAGCACGTTTGAGCACCAGGCCAAAGAAGTGCTCCTGCTCAAAGATGAAAATATTTTAACTCTCCAGACTAACGATGATGCAATGACCCACTTCAGAATACAGAGAAAAACAGATTGCTTCCTCCAACAGATTGGTGTGGAGGTCTGGTGACTGAACAGGAGACTGAGCCAGGAGGCACCAACTGCAATTAGAGCACAAAGAGAAGAACCTAAAGTCAATGTGGCAGAAGGACCATGCTGCCACGCGACCAAGCAAACTCCTTGAGATATCCAGAATGAAAGTATTTAACTGAAGGACAAAAAATGTTTCTCTCCTCTTGAACAAGATTGGAGAACAATGGAGATGACAACTTACAGCACAGAAATGATTGGTGGGTCAAAGCACGGTCTGTGAAAACGGAGTTGTCCCAAGCACCTACCTGAATAGACACCAGAAGGCTTCTCAAGCTCCTACCCTGCATCTGTGCCTGTACTAGCAGTTTCAGGAGCCACAGCAAACAGCAACTTGCAGCCCCCCACTCCCAGCAGCCATGTCCTAGTTCAAGAGAGTTGGACAGAAAATACACTTACATGAATACTGCTTCTGCATTTATACTCCCATTTCCACTCCATTTTGCATTTCCCTTCTTGATCATCATACCCTGCTCAGACCTTGCTTCTGTCCTTGCAGGACAAGGCTCCACTCCTACCAGTCTTCTCTGCTCCTACAGTCTCAAGCTTTTCTGCTTCAGCCTCCATCACATCTCCCTGCTAGTATCTTCACTGGCTCTGAATGCTGACACAAATCTATTTATAGCCAAAGAAAAACTCAACAAATACAATCACGATCCAGCTCTTCAGTATACTGGAGATGGCTGGAAGGGGTCACTATACTTGAGCACTTGGGAAAATAGTGGCTGGCTACATCAAAGAGAGAACCTTCAATTTCTACTAGGCTCTGCTAGACCTGACAAAAGGTACCTGAGTATTGCTGAATTTCCCTCTCCTGACCGGAGTACCTGAGTGTCTCTCCTATGAGAAACAGAACCTGAGCATGCATGAGTGGACTTCTAAAACAGTGTACAGCCATCTCAGCTTTGCTTCTGTGAGTCATGGTGTGCTGGTTTGAAGCTAGTTGGAATAGTTTAACGAGAGAAACTAGATCATTGTTTGTGAAATGGAAATAATGATGATGTCTATATCATTCATTGCTTTGCTGAGAGGGATAAGAAGTCAACGTGTAAACAACGTTGGAACACTTTTCCCTGGGATGTTGCCCTGTTCACTTCTCTCTCTGGTCTCTGTCATCCACTCTGATTGCTTTCTTTTATCCCGACCTGCTCTGACTCCTCACCTCTGGTTTTGGCAATTTCCACGTTAAGCTTTGCCAGCTGCTACTGGCTTCCACTTTGTTTATGTGTGGGTTTCTGAGGTGAAGGGAGAAGGAAACAGAAAGGGAGGTAGCTTTGAGCCCTTCCAGGCAGTTTGTTTTGTCCATGAGGGAATTTGGATTTCTGTATTATTTCTAACTTGTATGTAATTGTAAACACCTGCAAATATTGTGTATATATGCTTGTAATTTTTGCCATGCTCTAAGTATAGCTTCATCAAACCATCTGAGTTACTCTGGGTAATTTCAAACGGTGAGGAGGGAAGGATCCTAACCCATTACACATGTCCTCTTCCAGGAGCCTCCCACAAGCCTCTGAAAGGGTGAGTGAAAGGATGATGCAGTCTCCGGTGAGCTCATTCCCTGAGCTGAGTGCACAAACTATATTCCCAGAGATCCTCCTGGTACAATATGGAAGGATACTCCACCATGAGTCAGTATCAACACACCACCTTGACCACTGCCAGGACCTGGAAGACAGATATGGGGTCCCACTGCACAGCCTGATCTTCCTTTCTAAAATCCATAATTCCTAAGTATAATACTTAGATACTTCACCCCCCTGTATTTTATGGTGTGGACTTTTTCAGCCCAGGTTTTATCCCTAGGATGAGCTTTGCCTGAACAAGGAAAATTGCTACATGCTTCTTGCCACAGACCCCATCAAACTCAGTATTTCTTGGCCTTACACATTTGCAGACAACTTGCAGAAACTTTGTATTTGAAGCCTTCTTGTAACAGATCTGTTACTGAATGTGCAAGGACGAAATAAAAATCATGCAGAAGTATAAGGAGAGTGAGAAGGTTTCATCGCAAATGGTTTGGGTTCTCAGAGTTCAGTCAAACTGCTTTACTAATTCAGCTTCAAAATACAAAAATTCTTGTTACTGTATCTAGCAGCAGTAATGTAGAAATCATACCCTAAACATGCATTCAAATCTATGTGGTTGAAACCATTGGTGCTAATGCTTTTGTGTTCAAATGGTGAGAGGGGAAAAAAGGTGTAAACTCTATACATTTACCCATCCAGAACTAGGCTTCTGGACACTGTATTAGAAAAACCAGGAAAAACTATATGGGAATTTTCTTCACTTTTGTAGGGACATAAAGCAGCAGACAAAAAAATTAACTGGGATGTTAAAGATGCTGGGAAAAGTTAATAAATTACTTCTTCCAATAGTTTAATATTACAGAGGGCTAGGGGACCACAAAGCTAATAAAGATCTTGAATGTTTTTGGTTTCCTTTCTTTTGGCTATTCAGCTGGCATGATAACAGCACACCTCAAAACTGAGAGAAGTTTGGAGACCACAAACCTCCAGGGAGACTCCAGGGAGGTTGTGGAGTCTCTGTCTCTGGAGATTTTCAAGGTCTGTCTGGATGTGTTCCTCTGTGATCTGTGTTAGATAGTATTGTCCTGCTCTGGCAGGGGGGTTGGACTCGATGATGTCTTTGGGTCCCTTCCAACCCCTAACAACCTATGATCCTATGAAACCATCCAAACACTCTAATGTATTACCCAAGTCTATAACACTAAAATAAATAAATAGATGAGGAAATAAAAAAGTTGTCTGGGAAAACCCACCAGAAGAGGATCTAATGATCTGGGCCCAGTGATCAAGCTTATTCCCTGCCTCAATTTTAGTTGAAAGCATCACTATGCCCTCAAACTACTAAAGAATTGATACATATTGGCTCTTTCTCTGTCATAGAACAGTACCAAGAAACATCTTCATCCACAACCTAGAAAAGCCAAGGGAGTTCTGAACCTCTGAGCGAAGTCTCAAGTTGTGCTGGGGGAAGTATAGGCTGGATGTTAGGAGGAAGTTCTTCACAGAGAGAGTGATTGGCATTGGAATGGGCTGCCCAGGGAGGTGGTGGAGGCACCGTCCCTGGAGGTGTTCAAGAAAAGACTGGATGAGGCACTTAGTGCCATGGTCTAGTTGGCTGGCTAGGGCTGGGTGCTAGGTTGGCCTGGATGATCTTGGAGGTCTCTTCCAACCTGGTTGAATTTGTCATTCTATGATAAGTGGGATGAGATGACACAAGAAGACCCTGTAGACTGACTCAGAGGAAATCTTGCAATCCCTATTAGACGATGGGAGGTCCAAGAAGTCAGGGGAACATTTAAAGGAGCATGAGGAACACTAAAAAAAAAGCACAAGAAACAACACAGATCAGCATAATGGCTATTTCTGCTCCCATGGGTTTTGCACCCATCAACATGCTTGGGGAAGAAAAAGTAGTATGATTTTCCCCATCGATAGCTTATACAGTTCTGTTAAGTTTTTTTTAGACCTTTATAAAACTAAGCTTGAAGAAAAATGGAATTCCAGAGAACATCTGAATGCTGCAAGGCAATCATGCAATTTGGGATTTAAACTTACTTTGCTTCATGTGAGAAATTTGACTGGGTGACAACTGTGGCATTCTTTTTGTCAGTGTAAAAAACTATTTGACTATTCACAGCCTATTTTCTAGGTCTGTGAAAGCCTTTGGGATTATGCTGAAGGAAAGATTTAGTTATGTTTCTGTGGAAACCATAACACTTATGTAAACTCCTGTTTAACTAGAAAGAGTGTGACACTATATCTAAATCAGCATGAGTCACCTCTGAGATAACTCATTGATAAACTTCCAACTGTGTTTTAAAGTCTAGGAGGACACCAGCAGATTTCTTACACCTCTAATAGGAATGAGACTCAGCAGGTTCTGCTGGATAACTGCTTAGCACTGTTGCCTGGGTGTTATAATCTCACATGGAAAGCTGCAGTCATTTGGCTAGACTTGAAAGGGAATTTTTCATCAGGTAGAACATACAATAATGATTTTCTAAGTTTATGTCTTTATCACTTACCTCCTATTTTTTATGTGTAACTTCCCCAACTACAGTGTGACCCGAAGAAAAAACACAGCTATGGTTGGTTTTTTTTCATAAAGCACTGAAGTGTTCCTAGCTATTTGCTTGCTAACACCTCGATATAGAAGTGGCATTTTCTCTACTTTGCTACTACTTTTCCTGAGATGAAAATCTCCTTTGAAATCATGAAGAGTTTTATCCCCTTGACACTGCTCTTCCTGATAAACACACAGAAGTTGTTGTTGCAGTGAAGCACAAACAACATAGCTGGCAGAAGTCAGAATTTATTTTTGTCTTTTCTCCTCGGGAAGAAGATATTCAAATCAGTTTTAGAATGTATTCCATGCTTTTCCATTGACATCACTCCCATTTGTGTTGTGATGCTATAGCAATGAAGTAGACATAATAGACTTAGTCTTACTTGATAACCACAATCATAGAATGATAGAATCAAGCAGGTTGGAAGAGACCTCCAAGATCATCCAGTCCAACCTAGCACCCAGCCCTACCCAGTCAACTAGACCATGGCACCAAGTGCCTCATCCAGTCTTTTCTTGAACACCTCCAGGGACGGTGACTCCACCACCTCCCATTCCAATGCCAATCACTCTCTCTGTCAAGAACTTCCTCCTAACATCCAGCCTATACTTCCCCTGGCACAACTTAAGACTGTGTCCCCTTGTTCTATTGCTGGTTGCCTGGGAGAAGAGATCAACCCCCACCTGGCTACAGCCTCCCTTCAGGTAGTTGTAGACAGCAATGAAGCCACCCCCGAGCCTCCTCTTCTCTAGGCTAAATAACTCCAGCTCCCTCAGCCTCTCCTCACAGGACTGCGTTGCAGGCCCTTCACCAGCTTCATTGCCCTTCTCTGGACACATTCCAGTATCTCAACATCTCTCTTGAACTGAGGAGCCCAGAACTGGACACAGTACTCAAGGTGCGGCCTGAGCAGTGTTGAGTACAGGGGCAGAATAACCTCCCTTGTCCTATTGGCCACACTTCTCCTGATACAATATTGGCCAAAGCTGAGAAGGAAAGTTGCTTTCTAAATCACCTCTGGTTATCTCACCATAAAAAGTTCACTAACACCAAAAAAAAAAAAAAAAAAAAAAAAAAAAAAAAAAAAAGAAAAAAACCACCCCAATAAATTTCTGGAGGAAGGACTGAAAGGCATGTGTGCTAGTTTGAAGCAGGCTAGAATGTTTTGGTGAGAAAAAGTAGATAATTAGCTGTGAAAAGGAAAACAATTGTGATGTCAACTTCCCTCGCAGTCTTGCTGAGATGTATGGGAACAAGAAGGGGAAACATTAGATAACACTTTTGCCATTTTGTCTTCTCTTTCTGGCTGGCTTCGGACTCAGCTGCAGCTCCCTAACCTCACTGCCACTCACCTTTGCTTCTTAACCTCTTGGCTGAACCTCCATTCTTCCTTAAGACTGGGGTAAGGTTGAGAGGGGCAGGGGGAAGGTGCAGGGGTGGTTGAGGTTTCTGGAAGGGGAGTTGTGTTTGTGTATTACTTTTACCTTGTATATTTCTCTATATAATTGTATATACTGTAAATATCTGCTTGTATATTGTGCTAGCTGTAAATAAATAGCTTCATTTATATTCCCAGAGTCCAACTGAGTTAGCTGGGTGTTTCTAAAAGTGGGGGGGGCAGGATAACAGCCAAACCACCACAGCATGCTAGACACAACGTCAGATTGGGAGTGTATTTTTTTATCTACTCCTGCTGCTTTAAAAAGTGCAATGTGTCAGAATAAATTTTGACATCATGGAAAGGCATTGTTTTCTAGAGTACCAGTGGCCCTGCCTGGATTTTAACAAAGCCAGTCACATACGTTTTGTCAAGGCATGTTTAATTCACTCATAGAACTGCACTGTCCTACCCTGTCCTTACCCTCCCCGTGCCCAAGAAAGAGATCAGCAGAAACACAAATGGGGCATGTCTGACTTGTTTAGGGTTGCATCCTGAAAAGACTCGTTCAGTAACCTCTCATACTGTCACGTTCCCTCTGAAAACATTCTTTTCCACAGACTAATAAGCTCATGCAAGTGTTCCTGCAGCACCTTCACTTGTTTCCTCTGCGACAGTGACCAAAGCGGCCATTGGTGTCTATGACAATGGTTTATACTATTAAGAAACAAACCAAATTGCTCCCTTGCTGGTTTTGAGGGTGTGGTGGAGGGGCAGCAGCCACAAAACTGAGGCTTCTCTATGCCTCTACATGCCTGGACATGTTTTTCTGCCAGGTCCCATGGCAGTAAACAGGTTGTGTAACACACACATGCCCAGTCTGTGTACCCCTGGGGTCCGCCCAGATAATCCCCTATTGGGAGGGTCCAGGCAAACATCTACTGCCTATTAAGGTAAGGTTTGGGCTTACTGCCAACCTGATTGGTCACTTTAGATGTCCAAATGAGCCACAAATCTTGGCTCAGAGTCTATAAAGAGGGGTGCAAAGATGCACCACATGTTCAGAAGTTCAGAGCATTCAGAGCGTTCAGAAGTTCAAGCTCAGCTCTCTGATCCACATAGCAGCACCCTGCTGCCCTAACCTGCTTGCATGGCCTAGACACAGGATCAGGCCTCACTCACTTGCAAACATTACTGAGACTCAGACCTCATGCATTGATCTCAAGGTGCAGTTAAGCTGTCTGTGAACCCTTTGAGAAGCAGAGCACATTCATGCCTGCACACCATACATATATGGGGAGCCGAGAGCCCCCTGCCTAAGCCTGGAGCTATCTTGATTTATCTACGGAGCTCAAGTCTCCCTGCAGCCCGGCAGACCCAGGTGGCCAAGAGAGCCAGTGGCATCCTGGCCTGCATCAGGAATGGTGTGGTCAGCAGGAGCAGGGAGGTCATTCTGCCCCTGTGCTCTGCACTGGTTAGACCACACCTTGAGTACTGTGTTCAGTTCTGAGCCCCCCAGTTTAGAAGGGACATTGAGATGCTTGAGTGTGTCCAGAGAAGGGCGACGAGGCTGGTGAGAGGCCTTGAGCACAGCCCTACGAGGAGAGGCTGAGGGAGCTGGGATTGGTTAGCCTGGAGAAGAGGAGGCTCAGGGGTGACCTTATTGCTGTCTACAACTACCTGAGGGGTGGTTGTGGCCAGGAGGAGGTTGCTGTCTCCTCTCAGGTGGCCAGCACCAGAACAAGAGGACACAGCCTCAGGCTGCGCCAGGGGAGATTTAGGCTGGAGGTGAGGAGAAAGTTCTTCACTGAGAGAGTCATTGGACACTGGAATGGGCTGCCCGGGGAGGTGGTGGAGTCGCCGTCCCTGGGGCAGTTCAAGGCAAGGTTGGACGTGGCACTTGGTGCCATGGTGTAGCCTTGAGCTCTGTGGTAAAGGGTTGGACTTGATGATCTGTGAGGTCTCTTCCAACCCTGATGATACTGTGATACTGTGATACCCTGCTTGCCTGGCATATACTGCTTATCAGCTGTTCTGTAAGTCTGGAAAGATCCAGGCCCAGCAGACCTTCAGACTGTCTAACCTACAAACACAGCCTGCTAGCTGTGAGACGACTGTCAGAAGCTAAAAGCTGCACGGACAAATCCTTCCCCTGCACCTGGAAATCCTGCCAGCTGATCATCCCTGGACATGGCATCCAGAAGCAACAGCACCGAGGCAGAGACCATTTCACACCAGGAGAGAAGGTTAGAGAAATCCTGTTTACCCCAAAGACTGGGAAAACTTATCATTCTCCTGCAAGCCGGGACAGATTCCAGCCTCACCAAGACCCAAATACTGGGCACACACTGTGACAGAATCCTGGGAGGGTGAGTAATAATTAATACTTAAGAGCAACAAATCTAAGCAAGTTTTAATTCCTTTGTAACATAAGTTACCTCTGTCTGAAGAGCAGACACAGTTTCAGCCCTTGCTGGGCAGACAGTATAGTTGTTAAGAGGCATTAAGCCTAAGGGAATCTTTCTCTCTGTCTATAGTTGTTGATAATTTGATATTTCCATTTAATAATCAATCTCTGTAAATATATCCCAAGCTGTTTTCATAACTTTGCAAACGAACCTGATTTCATAGTGGTTGGGGGTAGTACAAATTTGTAAATATTAATTTTAATTTTAAAAAAATATAAAAAATTAATACCAGCTCAGATTAATTTCTCACCTCCCCCTAACAGAGGAGGAACAAGAGAAACCCCTCCACCACAGAGGGATCAGAAATAAACAGTTGTTACTCTTTGCTGGCGAGACCCAGTTGTCAGTGCAGCCAGGTGCCATACAAGTTAGCTGAACTGCTGCAGAAGCCACCAAAGCTCAGCAGACTGTAGAGTCAGTCTATGTCATGAGGTGCTACCAGGTGATTGAGATCTACTAAGTTTTGCTCTGTTAGGGTATGGCAAGTGCAGGGAATATGTCCTAAAAGAGAAAGATTCTGTGAAAGGTTTCAGGTTGTCTGCTCAAGAGAAACATGGTTTCTACACATCTGGTGTTGCCACCTCGCTGTTAATTGCTTTTCTAAACTGTCAGACAGCTCCTTCATGCTCCTCAGCTTTCCTTCAGCCAGGGAGATACCTTCTACCCCCTCCTTCTGCCAGCACAACAGTTTTGCAGGTTGTTTGCTAGAGCCTGGACTACCTGAGACAGGTACAAATCCCAACAACAAATCAGACAAACGTTAAGATTCAAGCACAATACCACAGATATGTGAGACTGAAACTCTATGGACAGGGCCCCAGGACAAGGGCATCACCTTAGGGTCAGTGTTGCAGGAGAGAATGGAAGCTGGAACTTAATCATTCATGAATAACCTCTCCAAAGCCTGCCTGTTTTTCTTACCATGACCCACAGGTTATTTTTTGCTGCTGCTCATATTCTGCTAAAACGTTTGCAAATAATTGCACTCAGAAAATTCTGAAACAGATGTTTTCAGTTGTTTCCTCATTGGAATCATGCTACAGCTGACTTTAATGGACAGCAAGGGTAACTATTGTGTACTGAGCATGAGATGCATGTTGAACATCTCTGTTATATGTAGTATTAAAAATCAAGAGAGACAGGGACCTGCTGGAAAGAGCCCAGCAGAGAGCCACAAGGATGATTTGGGGACTTGAGCATCTCCCCTACAGAGAGAGACTGAAAAACCTGGGGCTGTTTAGTCTGGAGAAGAGAAGACTGAGAGGAGATCTGAACAATGCATGCAAATATCTAAGGGGTGGGTGTCAAGTGGATGGGGACAATCTCTTTTCATTGGTCAGCAGCAATAAGACAAGGAGAAATGGCTACAAATTGGAACATAGAAGGTTTAGGCTCAAAATGAAGAGAAACTTCTTTACAGTGAAGATGATGGAGTACTGGAACAGGCTGCCCAGAGAGGTTGTGAAGTCTCCTTCTCTGGAGACTTTCAAAACCCACCTGGATGATTCCTGTGCAAACTACCCTAGGGGATCCTGCTTTGGCAGGAGAGTTGGACTTGATGATCTCTGGAGGTCCCTTCCAACCTCTAAAGTTCTGTGATACATAGTTAGTATGTCACAGGCATGTCCCAGTGTAAAGCTAGAGCCAAGCTTTCCTGATGTTTCATTTCATATGGGGTGTGTAGGCAGTCATGAAGATGGAGCAAGTGCTCTTTTACAGCAGAAGAACTTCACATTATTGAGTGCTGTGTCATCCTGAAGCCCCTGTGGGGCCTCTACTTTGGTCTGAAGACCACATATGTTGCAGCTTTTGCTCCATGGGCCAAATTCACCCCAAGACAGTCCATCACCTACTAGCACAGTTTCATCTGAGCACGTAAACTGAATGTTGTTGGCTGCTGTGTCATCACCTCCTTCTTGGGACTTCTCTGTTCTCAGTGAGAAGGAGATCAAGTAGCCTCTGGGACAAACTTGGAAGCTGGTCCAGGTACCCCACCTGACAGGAAAAAAAAAAGAAAACCAGAGGAATGTCTGGGCTCTGCAAATTGCTGGGAAGTGCTCTTTCTCCTTGCTGTGCTGCCTCGAAGCTTGACGTTTCCGTGTTCACAGCAGTGACCAGCACAACAACCTGCTGCAGTCCAGGGGATGTCAGTTTCTTCTTTTTTTTTTCACTGCCTTTTGAAGGGTGTGCTTTTTATTGGCATCTCTACACAAAAACAACAGGCACTCCAAGACTGTGTAGTTAGGTTCTGGTGAAAACTCCAAGGACAGCCTGAACACGTGTTTTATGATGCATCCCTGACCTGCCTGACAAGTACATAACAGGCAGCAAGAAGAGTAGGCACTTCGGTGCTATCCACTGCAGCAGGACCAGGGCTTCACCCAAACAGATTCTAAATATATGGTTTAAAACCCCCTTTTCTCAAATATGGTCCATACATTGCAGATACCCAAAGCCAGGCTTTACATCTAGGACTAGATTTTAAGTGTTCACAGTGCTCTGCAGGAATTTCAAGAGCAAACAGGAAGGGGTAATGTGAAGTAAGCATGTTTAATCACCCTAAAATGAAAGAACAAAGGCCCAAATCACCTGTTTTCATTGATTTTGTATTTACAATATTGGGCAGACAAAGTAAGTTAGAGAAGACATCCCTGTCAATGGTGACACCTCTGGATATTTTGTGAGCTGGTGCATGACAAACAGGGAAGAAACCACACCGCTACTTACTTCCCCACCACGGATTCCACAACTGAGTCATCTTCACAGTGCAGGCGTATGCCATTCAAAGCTGTGTCATCTCCTAAAAACTGGGAGGGCTCCACCTGCAGTAGGAGTCACATAACCACAGAAGTAAAGGCAAGGGGGAAAAGACCCAGGAAAATTCTTTTAAGTGCCAATCATAAACAGCCTCAACTTCCCTCCGTAATGAGAAAAAGAATATGTCTTGGGAAGCACATGGGGAAAAGACATCTGTCACTGGAAACTGCCTACAGCACTGTAACACATTCTCCTTCATGTTTTCTGACTGTTTCTGCCCCAACATGTAAGGCAGAGACTCTGAGTCCCAGGAGAGACATTGGTGAAGGCTGCCTCTTTCCCTGACTCCAGCACTAAGTTCTGGCACTAATGTGGCTTCTCCCGGCAACATCAGCTACATGCAGACCACGTATCTTAAAGCACAACTTATCCAGATTGAGAATAAACAATTCTGTCAGCAGCTCTGGTTTGGATCTAATGGGAGACCTCTTGTCCCTGCACCATGTTTTTCCTTGCTGGTATAACTACAGTGGCAACATTTTTCTAAGCTAAATATTCCAGAAGAATCACACTTTTATGTACAGAGTACTGCACACAGGAAAAGGAAAATCTCTTATGCTCTGGAGTAGACAGTCCTGGGAGGAGGAGAGCTATAGACCAGAGTACAAGGATAGCAGATGGTGGGAAGTAGGGAGAATTTTACCTTCAGTGCAAATCCATTGGCATAGCCACAGCGGCAAAACCGCTGACTCCCCCAGCTGCCCCAGTGGCCTCCGTTGGGCACAGTGAGGACAGAGGTGTATTCACGGGCCCCTGTGCCCAAGGTGCAGAGGGAGAGGATCAGGATGAGAAGCTTCATCTCTTGCACTCTGTGCCTGCTCAAGGAGAGCTGGTATATGGACAGGGGCATTTATACCCTGCCAAGACAGCTTACTTTTCCCCACCAGTCCATTGACAAACACCATAGGAACAATAGTTTGCACCCAGGTAGTGACACAGCACTTACTGACCTGATCACAGTGCCAATGAGGAGCTCACTTGGGAGTTTCACAGCCAACATGCAGCAGATACTATGGCTGGAGGAGTATCTACCATCTCTGAAGAGCTGTAGTAAAGATCTGTGTACTCCTTGGTGTGCTTATGGCAGAGGCCCAATATTAATTCCTTCTTCTGGCTATACAGATAGTCAGCCCTGGGGGTGTTTGCCTTTTGAGGGAAACTGTGGCAACCGTTTTAATTATTGCTGGATGCCTGTCAAGACAGGTCAAACTATACAAAGGCACGCAAGGAACTTGGGCTCCTACAAGGTATAAGGAAACTCAAGCCTTGTGATTCCCAACACCCTCTTTTGAATGGGAATTCAGGTAAGCTTGACATAGGCATACATTATTTATCATTTCCATGTACTTTTCTTTTCACTGTCCTTTTTATCTCAATAAAAAAAAAGCAATATGCTTTGCTTTGTGACAAGTTTAATTATAGTCAAACAGACTGAGATGCCCACAGCGATTCTCAGTGACTGCTGAGATAAAGGTATTGGGAGGGAAGATGGAAGGCAGGATTTCCAGAAAGGTGATTGTGAACTTGTGTGACAGTCTTTGAGCATACAACAAGGCAGGGAGAGGTGAATTTGAAACCCTGGAATTGAAAGTCTCTTGACATACAGATAACCAATGCTTCCCAAGGTCCTTAGTCAGGCTTTCAGGGGCTGGCAGAAGCTGTTCCTCTCTTTAAGAGCCAAAGAGAAGAATACATTTTGGGAAAGCATTTTGAGCCTCAGGGTTTTATATATCAAGAGAAGATGCCAAACCTTGAATTATCAAAATACAAAGATATTTTCCTTCTTCTATCTTTCTCTTCCAATCTCTGCTCTGTTCCTTGTGTTCCTTTCCCATTATGAGATAACTGTGCCTTTCCCAACCTTGGCTATGTCCTTCCCTTCCACTTGTCAGTGCTCCGTACAGGTGGCAGAGATGATTGGAAGCTGGGCAAGCCTCTTGACAGAAGACACCTAAGATCACAGTACATGATAGAAGCAGAGCTTGTTTTATTTTTTAAACCTTGGCTTTCATCTTACTTCTGCAAGGGAGTGGTGAAGTCCAGAGGAAACATGCTTT
The DNA here is from genome assembly GCF_015220805.1 of Pogoniulus pusillus. Lineage (NCBI taxonomy): Eukaryota > Metazoa > Chordata > Aves > Piciformes > Lybiidae > Pogoniulus > Pogoniulus pusillus. Next base: position 17,245,690 of record NC_087266.1, read on the forward strand.
CCTCACAAGGACTGTGCAATCACAGCTGGTGAGCCAGGTGTGTTTGCTCAGGCAACTGGGGGCACAGACCTGCCCTTGGCTGTGCATGAATGGAAAGGAGTAGAATGAGCTGGAAAGAAATGTCTGAGGCCGGGTGTTAACACTGCAAAAGAACAAGCAGGATACCTTATTAATTTCTTCTTTGCTGTTGCCCTCAGCCATTTCACTTCTGGCAGCAGTGATACAGATCCACAGCCTAATAGCACACATCTCGCCTCAGATTGCTCTGATCAGATTTCCATCATGATTCTGTCTCTTCCCAGCCCTGAAGGGAGGATCTCAGGGCACAAGAACCCATGCTGTGACAGGGGAGCATTGTGAAGCAGGAAAACAGTGAGTTCACCTTCAGGGATTGGGCCATGAGAAATGACTCCTATGCACTCTTTGGAGGCTCCTAAGAAAACTCAAGCCCAGGACAAGCACTGGCACTCTGGGGCTTGGGAAGAATAATTTCTCCCATTCATAACCAAAGAAACTACCTGGTAACTTGGAGTGCCAGACATGAGATGCCTTGAACTTGATTTCAGACTACATGGCTTAGATAATGCTTAATGTGTGCAAAGCAGAGCTGCCATTGAGGTTTGCTACCAGCTGATGGTGCTAAATTTTTGATAACTTGAAAAGTTTTCCAAGATCTGTTTACCTAAATTATCAAACTAAAAAAAAACCCCACTCTACAATGGCGAGATCTGAACCTCTCATGTGTACCCTACTCTTTTGCACCCTCTCCTGTGTTTTAATATCCTTGAAATAATGTCAGAACAGTTTTAAAGAAACCTGGAAAACTTACAAATGTGATTAATAAAAGATGACTACAGTAGCATGACAAGGACACAGGGAGTTTCTGCCTTTCATTATCCATTCAGCTGAGTACAACTACTTTTGCAAGTAGAGAAGCATAAAAATTATGCCTCTGTTTTTCAGGGTTTATCAATATTCTACAACTTTTAAAATGAACAGATTAACAGTATATTCATTTTATACATTTGATGTGTTAATGTCATCAAATACTTAAAATCTACATGAATAAGGCAAAGTGCAGGGTCCTGCACATAGGTGGGGACAAGCTTTGATATCAACACAGACTGGGAGATGATGAAATTGAGAGCTGCCCCACAGAAAAGGATTTGGAGTACTGGTGTATGGGAAACCTGCACATGAACCAGCAAAGTGTGCCTACAGCCCAGAAGGCCAAATGCACCCTGGGCTGCATCAGAAGATGTGTGGACAGGAGATCCAGAGAGGTGATTCTGCCGCTTTGCTCTGTTACAGTCAAACCTCACTTGGAGTACTGTGTCCAGCCTTAGAGTCCTCAAAACAAGAGCGACAAGGACCTGCTAGTGCAGGTCCAAAGGAGGGTCACAAAGATAATCAGACAGATGGAGCACCTCTCTGGTGAAGACAGCCTGAAACAATTGGGGCTCTTCAGTCCGGAGAACAGAAGATTCCAGGGAGACTTTGTAACTACACTTCAATATCTGAATGAGACCTACAGAAAGGCCTAGGAAAGACTGTTTAGAAGGGCTTGTAGCACTAGGATTAAGGGCAATGGTTTTAAACTAGAGCAGTATAGATTTAGGTTGAGCATAAGGATGAAGTTCTTTACAATGAGAGTGGTAAAATGCTGGAACAGGTTGCCCAGGGATGTGATCGAGACCCCATCCCTTGAGACATTCAAGATCAGACTCAGTGTGGCTCTGGGTGGCCTGATCTAGTTAGAGGTATCCCTGATCACTGCTGTAGGTCTGGAAATTACCACCTTTGAGAGTCCTTTCCAATGCACTGCAATCTGTGAATCTGTATATGTGTGTGCAAAATCAGAAGATCCAATATCCAAAGTGGCCCTTACAATTAGGTGTAAATCAGATGTAAATCACACAGCCTGGCTCTGTCAAAGCTCCCATCTCCCTTCAGCTTGGGATGAAGATGAGACACTCCACAGGTAGCTGCATCCTGCAAAAGAGCACACTGTCTCATTGAAAAGGTACCTCAGCAACCCCAGGAATCCCATCCATTGCCAAAGAAACACAGGAGCACAACAGAGAAGCTATTCTATTCTGTGAAAGCACAAATAGGCAATGGGCTGTGTAGTAAACCAAGAGCAAATGAGATTCTGACTGAATGCAGACATTTACAGCGCAGATATCTCCATCTGAAACAACCTACTTGGACTCCCTTTATAGCCACTGAGAGAGACAGTATGGCAATAGAAAGACACAGACACCTTCACATGAACTTCTCCCTAAAAATATCTATTCATCGCAGACATCTACAGGGGGGCAGCTTCCCCATTTGGACTAGTTTTATAACCTCCATCTCCTTTTAGGCTTTAGTAGGCTAAAAACTGTAGTGCTGAATTAGAGCTAGTTTTCAGTAATATGGGTAAATGTTTAAGGGAATATGAGTCATGAAATTATGTGCTGTCTGGTCCTCATTCTCTCATTTGTTAGGCTGACTCAGATTAATAGGAAATAGAATGCCGGGAAAAATGCAAGTAAGAGGCATCAGAAGTGAGACAAGAGCCAGGATTTTCTAGGTGCATGAGCAGAGAATGACGCTTGACGGCAAACAGACTGAGTGCAGCTATTTCTCAGATGTAGGAGGAAACAGTCAGCATTAGTGATGGGGTGCGAAGAGCTTCACTCGGAGGTGCTACTCTTCTGAAATTGTTTCCAGTTAGTTTCCCACCTGTCCATGGCCCCCAGCTTACATGGAAAACTTCCCTCCAAAACTTTGACTATTTTATTTTCTTACCTACTAGGCTGAGCAGACATTCATGGGCTTTAATATCCAAATTGCAATCTTTACAATTTCTTGTATTTTGTTTTTCTGTATTATTGATAGAGCTCATTTCCCTCCTATACTAATTACCTATAGCCTTGGTTTTTATTTGTTCATTGTAAATGTTTAGGGTGGGTTTTTTTTTTTACTATGACTAATTATTTTAACACATTCCTGTGAAAGCCAAATTGCTGTGCAGTGGCAATTCTCGCTTTCTTTCAGTTCTCAATTCCTTTCTGGGATCCAGAATGCCAAAATTCCTGGGTTTTTTTTTTGCCAGAGTACCACAAAACAATCATCTCTATAAATCAGTCAAGATAGAGAACCTGAAGAAGTGTAGCAAGTCAGCTTGTCCATGCCTAGCCCATACCTGAGTGTTCTGAAGGATGAATGATGTTTATTCAACCTGTGCTTAAAACCTTTCAATAATAAATGCAGCCCAGATGCCTTAAGCGAGACAGCCTAGTGTTCAGCTGTCTTTACTACCAGACCATCTCTCCTAGTATCTGCTGAAATGTAAGACAGCTGTTTCCCTTTGTTCATAAGAGTAGTTTATCTGTTTCTTCCCTCCTCAACCATTCACACACATGAAGACTATTGTCACATCCCTCTTCAGTTTTGTCTTCCTGCTAAATAATCCAAAGTGTTTAAGTCCCACTGCTGAAATAATTTTCTAGATTTGGTGTTTTGTGAGGTTGCTAGGGGCTTTTTTTTCTACAGTAAGCTCCTTGAAATTCATTGTGCAGAACTGTGCCCAGTATCTCAACTAAGATGAGGCAAAATGCTGAGGAGAAAAGGGTTATCACAGTATCACAGCATCAGAATATCACCAAGGTTGGAAGAGACCTCATAGATCATCAAGTCCAACCCTTTACCACAGAGCTCAAGGCTAGACCATGGCACCAAGTGCCACGTCCAATCTTGCCTTGAACAGCTCCAGGGACGGCGACTCCACCACCTCCCCGGGCAGCCCATTCCAGTGCCCAATGACTCTCTCACTGAAGAACTTTCTCCTCACCTCAAGCCTAAATTTCCCCTGGTGTATCTTGAGGCTGTGTCCTCTTGTTCTGGTGCTGGCCACCTGAGAGAAGAGAGCAACCTCCTCCTGGCCACAACCACCCTTCAGGTAGTTGTAGACAGCAATAAGGTCTCCCCTGAGCCTCCTCTTCTCCAGGCTAAACAATCCCAGCTCCCTCAGCCTTACGCAGCAGGGCTGGATGTTTGCACTTCTGTTCAGGCTTCCCGGTACTATTTCTGTCCTTCTCACAACAGTACTGCCTGTCTCATGCTCAGGTTATAAACCTCTACACTCAGAATTGTTACAGAGTATCCCTGCCTTTTTTCTTCATACTAAGTTAATGTGCTAGTTTGAAGCAAGCTGGAATGTTTTGGTAAAAGAAGTAGATAATGGGCAGCGAAATGAAAAACAATTGTGTCTCTTCGCTCACAGTCACACTGAGAACTCTGGGAAGAAGAAGTAAAACATTCTCCATTTTGTCTTTCATTCTGCCTTTGCCTTCAGACCTAGTCACATCTCATTAACCTTGCTGCCACTAACCCTGCTCCCTAACCTCTTGGTTGCACCTCTCTTCTTTCTGAGAACTGGGGTAAGGTTGAGAGGGCAAGGGGAGGTGTTGGGGTGGTTTGAGAGCCCCTCCTGGGGACTCAGGTTTCTGGGAGGGGAGTTGTGCTTCTGTATTGTTTATCCTTTGTATATTTCTGTATATAAATATATATATATTGTAAATAGCTGCTTGTATATTTGGTGCTGTAAAATAAATAGCTTCATTTATATTCCCAGAGGCCATCTGAGTTAGCTGGGGCAAATTCAAAAGTGTGGGGGGGTGGGTAAGAGCCCAAACCATCACATTTAATTTCAATGTTACTTGTCCATCATGTCCGCAAAAGAACTGAAAACACATAAAGGGTTCATTTTTCACTGGATCTCATTGTGATTTCTACCTTCACAGGACAGACAGCAAGCAAATCAAACACCCTTGAAAAACTTGATGGACAGAAAGGAAATACAGACTATGTCCAGTATTGAAGAAATTGTGTTGCCCATTTACACCAAGACATTCACTTCTTTTGCCCAAGACTGTGTGAGGGGTAACAATCAGCACTGATGGAGATTCACAGATAAGAACTAGAGAGAGCATATCTGCTCAGGCAAGATTGTCCAAGTGCAGCCAGGGTGGAGAGAGGTGGTGTTGAGCTACACAGCCTAGGTCAGCTGGAGAAGTTGGAGGGAAACTGGGGGGAATTTGGGTAGGACCTGAGACAATGCAGTTTGTTTCTATCCAGGGTAGAAGAGAAACCAAAGTATATCTTGTTTTACTCTGACACTTGGCTCTTTCTGAAGGTGTCTCCAGCATCCTTTAGGTTGGTGCCATCTATAAATTTAATAAGCAAACTCTCTATTCTAGCATGGAAGTCATTAATAAAAACATCAAGTGACTCCAGACCCAGGACAGCCTCCCGTGGAACACGGATCAATATATGTTTCTGCAGTAGGACCAGGTCTGTGACTTCCTTACCATTGATTCAAATCACTAATTAACAAGAAAAGAGACAGACACTCCTGTAGTGCAGATTTACTGACAGCTAGAGACCAGATGTCAATTTACACCCACTGCAAATCTATGACTGTGTCTCCAGCTGAAGATCACTTCACGTGAAAACTCTAGCAACTTATTCTGAAAAGGCATTGGGCAAAGTTCTCAGCCTTAACCACAGCCTCAAAGTTGTTCAGTCCTCTCAACGTGAGTGCTATGGCATATCTAATACATGCAATGTGATCTGTCAGCATCCTACTCCCCTGGCTTTATATGCTTTATATACACTGGCTTTATATACTGGATATACACTAGTGCATACCTGGATTTTCTTCCCCAATAAATCAAGTGATTTTCTTGGTGTTGACAGGCTGTCACCAGCTGTGGTATATTCTGCAATGGGATACAGGTCAATTAGTACTGTGGAGACAAGCCAGTCACCATCACTTGGCTGTGGAAAGCTGTCTGGTGCTAACAGCAGTGTCATCAAGGGTACTTCAGTCCTAGAGTGTCTCCTGCAGAGAACTGGGACCTCACAACTGCTCTTGTCACAGATCTCACATTCCCCAGCTTCCAACTGGTGGATGCTGAGCATCCTCCTCAGTTCCTTTCCTTCCCCTTTAAATGCCTTATAGAAGAGGCAGCATGTTCTGTGGCTGGATTTTGTGGAATTGCAATCCTATCCATTCTGGAGCTGGGCAGAAATCCTCAATGGTCATTAAAAATTACCATTGCAGCTTACTGTTGACCACGGCGGTCTGAACATTTGTACTGATGAGAAAACCCAAGCAAAAGACTTTTCTCTCTCAAGAAGACTTTGCAGCCAATCATGTTATTCCAGAGAATTTACTGTGAAAGAGTCTGTCATCCACCTCTGGAACTGATACTGCAAAGTACATTGATCCACCAAAACCTTTAAGCACAGCATTAATCTTCTGGACTTTCTTTATATTCACTAAAATTCATTAAGTGCTGAAGGGGTTTGTCCTACTTGAGCCTGCAGCATCTTAAAAGCTCCAACCTTCAATCAGCAGCCTTTAAACCAAGGTCTCAAGCCTCTCCCCACTGACCAGTGGACCAGTGGCCTCAGAGGCAGTCCTTATCCTGACACTACATCAGATCTTCTTTGCCACAAAATGGTGCGAACAATGATCTGGACCAAATAGCTTTGCTTGGGCATCCCGAGTTACACCACGTGGGAGACTCAGGGCTAGCCAAAAGATAACTAATTAATGATCAGCAACTCTGGAGTCTCTGTCAGGAAGCAGAAATGGAGGAAAGGCACAGATTAACGGTAACTTACACTGGAGTGTAGCTTAGAGTGAGAACACGTAGGCTGTTCCTTCTGAGTTATGAATAGGTATTTCTTCTGTGGTTTGGGAGCTGCAATCGACTTGGCTTCAACTCCTTCAAACACATTGATACTGCAATTGCTTGTAGAAAACTGTTCTGCAGTTGAGACCCATGTCTTAATGCAAACAACTCAGAAAGCAAATCACTAGGAAATCATCTATGAGTGACTGAACTGATCTATCCTGAACCACCAAGTGAGGTATGAAAAGTGTCCTAGCCAGCACTCACACTCGGAAGGGATACATTCTTCAGTCCCCAGGATCTGTCTTGTTGCCTAAACATCTCAGACTGACGATATCCAGGACCTGGCTCCCTGCACGTGACCCTGGTGCCAAGATATAGTCATCCTTGCAACATTTTCTTCTTTGTCTCTTGCCCAAAGATTTGGAAGGGAAAGGGGAAGAGGAAAAAATTACACCTGCATCACTAAATGCATAGCATTCTTATGTGCCACATCTCACTTGTTACTGCTGTCATGGGTAATTCTGAGAGCTGCAGGGACCAGAAAAGCACTGAGGAGGTAGGAAGAGTACTGGAGAGGCAGAGGAAGTGGAGGTCTCTCTCCTTGTGCCTAGGTTCTTACCATTAACATGGACAGAAACAAGTGAAGACAGCACAGCCTCAGGTAGGCAGGGGAGCACTGCCAGCCCAGGAGAGGATACCATCTACCTTCTTGTAACTTTTTGGCAGGCATAGGACCCTCTCCCGTCTCCTTCCCCAGCCACATGCGTTCATGCAAACCCACCTGGAGAAGGTGGTGCCAGCTGTGACAGTGGGACCAACGTGCTTGCTGGTAAGATCAAGAGGCTTTTCTTCTGATGACTTACTTTAACTCCACATCTCCTAACCTGGGGTGCTCACTTGCAGTCAGGTGTTGGGAGGGGAGAATTGCTGTGGAAGAGATCTTTGATATGGAGGAATACTACATCTTAGAAAAGACAATAAATTCTCACCCCAGCTTCTGCTCCAGCAGATATAAATCCATTTAGTCCCCACCAAAGCCTGCCATTCTCTAAGTGAAGCATTAACAGAGAACTGGTGATCAAACAGGGTCTTGCCCACAGCATGTTTCATGCAGCAGCTCTGTGAAACCTTATTTAGCTCTTTCCATTTGATGCCACATGCAGGTTTTCAAACAGCCCCAAGGGTTTTTTCTCATGAAAGAGTCATCACGGAGGTACCAGGATTTACTTATTTATCTCACTGCTCTAACCTGAAGTGTCTGCTTATAAGCACTTGCCAGTCATAGAATCATAGAATCAACCAGGTTGGAAGAGACCTCCAAGATCAGCCAGGCCAACCTAGCACCCAGCCCTAGCCAGTCAACTAGACCATGGCACTAAGTGCCTCATCCAGTCTTTTCTTGAACACCTCCAGGGATAGTGCCTCCACCACCTCCCTGGGCAGCCCATTCCAATGGCAAATCACTCTCTCTGTGAAGAACTTCCTCCTAACATCCAGCCTAGACTTCCCCTGGCACAGCTTGAGACTGTGTCCCCTTGTTCTGTTGCTGGTTGCCTGGGAGAAGAGACCAACCCCCACCTGGCTACAGCCTCCCTTCAGCTAGTTGTAGACAGCAATGAGGTCACCCCTGAGCCTCCTCTTCTCCAGTCTAAACAACCCCAGCTCCCTCAGCCTCTCCTCATAGGGTTTGTGTTCCAGGCCCCTCACCAGCTTTGTTGCCCTTCTCTGGACACGTTCCAGCACCTCAACATCTTTCTTGAATTGAGGAGCCCAGAACTGGACACAGCACTCAAGGTGTGGCCTGAACAGTGCTGAGTACAGGGGAAGAATAACCTCCCTTGTCCTACTGGCCACACTGTTCCTGATGCAGGCCAGGATGCCATTGGCTCTCTTGGCCACCTGGGCACACTGCTGGCTCACCTTCAGCCTACTGTCTACCGGTACCCCCAGGTCCCTTTCCTCCTGGCTGCTCTCCAGCCAATCTGTCCCCAGCCTGGAGTGCTGCTTGGGGTTGTTGTGGACAAAGTGCAGAACCCTGCACTTGGCCTTGTTAAATCTCATCTCATTGGCCTCTGCCCACCCATCCAGCCTGTCCAGGTCCCTCTGCAGGGCTCTCCTACCCTCCAACAGAACAACACCTGCTCCTAGCTTGGTGCCATCTGCAAACTTACTGATGCTGGACTCAATCCCCTCGTCCAGATCATCAATAAAGGTGTTGAACAGGACTGGGCCCAGCACTGATCCCTGGGGAACACCACTAGTGACTGCCTGCCAACTGGATGTTCTCCCAGTATTCATCACACGTAACATGGGAAACAGTCAGATTTAGTACGGGTACAAAGGGCCTAGCAGGGAGAGTGCCTGCAGTGGCTTCTGCCATTGTACAGGAGCAGCCACCCAGTCATAAGGGGAAGGATCTCAGAAGCAGCAGAGGAAGAGAAGAAAGCTGACACCTTCCTTTTGCTTTTTATGGCATCAACTGCAGATCAAAGCCCTTTCTCAGTGACACTCTTCACTTCTTTAGCTTTGTGCAGACTATAACCAAAAGGGCAGGGCTGAGTGTCTCTGCCTGACACTGTGTCACCCTGCCTGAGCAAACACACCTGGCCCTTTAGCTACACTCTTGGGTTCTTGCATGGTTTTCAAGGAGAAAAAAAAAGTGAGTGCCTTGGTGAAAAATCTCTTTTTTTTTTTTTCCCCAGTTATGCACTGTGCTGTGGTCCCCTCCTTTTTTTGTACTTGGATAAAACTCCCACGTACCAGGTATTTTTAGAGTGGGATTTTGTGCTATAGGCTTGCCACCCTTGGTCTCTGAAAAAAAATTTTCTTTCTTCACTTCATTGAGTCTGTCTTGTCCCCATACTAAATTAATTACATGAAAATACTAAATCAAATGAGTGATTGGTTACTCATGCTACACGAGTTCATGAGTTTCCAATTCATTTCTTAGAGTGTTTGATTTTCTAAGTAATTTTTTAAGGAGATAAAATCCTGAAACAATGCATGCTGTGGCATCATCAGAATCCACCATCTGACTGGAGATCACTGCTGTAAGAGAAGCTGCCATTTTCACAGAATCACAGAACTTCAGAGGTTGGAAGGGACCTCCAGACATCAAGTTCAACCTCCCTGTGAAAGCAGGATGCTCTAGGGTAGTTCACACAGAAGTGCATCCAGGTGGGTTTTCAGAGTCTTCAGAGAAGGAGACTCCACAACCTCTCTGGGCAGCCTGTTGCAGTGCTCCATCACCTTCACTGTAAAGAAGTTTCTCCTCATGTTGAGATGAAACCTCCTATGTTCCAGTTTGTAGCTGTTGCTCATTGTCTTATTGCTGCTGACCAGCAACAAGAGATTGGCCTTATCCACTTGACACCCACCCCTCAGATATTTGTATACATTGATCAGATCTCCTCTCAGTCTTCTCTACTCCAGGCCAAACAGTCCCAAGTTTCTCAGTCTCTCAAGACTTACATTTTCAGAATGTAAGTTTTCTTGTCCATCTCCCTCAAATCATAGCCTTATCACCATCCCAGAAAACTTCCCAGAAAAGTTTTTGCAATGAGTTACAAACTGCAAGAACAAATGGACAATGTCAGCACAAATGGTTACAGACTGGAAAAGCTACAAGCAACTTAAATCAGTCTCAGGGAAGCAAACAGCAGGAATTCTCCAGAAGCATTGCTAGCAAGCCTGTATGCAACAACAGGTGTATTTCTTCCTAGAAGAAAATGTTAGCATCATGCTGAGTCCAAGTATCTTGAAGTTCCTTCTTGTGATGGTTTGGGTGTTCCCCTCTCCCCCCACACTTTAGAAATCACCCCGACTAGGCTCAGTCAGCTCTGGAAATATGAATGAAGCTTATATTTACAACTAGCACAATATACAAGCAGATATTTACAGTATATACAGTTATAGACAGAAATATACAAGGTAAAAGGTAATACAGAAACACAACTCCCCTCCCAGAAACCTGAGTCCCCAGGAGGGGCTCCCAACTGCCCCTTCACCTTCCCCTTACACCGCTCAACCTTACCCCACTCCAAAGGAAGAATGGAGGTTCAGGCAGGGGTTTAGGAAGCAAAGTGGATTAGTCAAAACAAAAATGGAGGGTAAGGTTAGAGAGTAAGATGCAGCTCAGAGCTCGCCAGCAGCAGAAGAGTGGTTATCTATATTTTTATTTCTTGTTCTTATACATCTCACTAAGCCTATGAGGGATGTAGACATCACCATTGTTTTCCTTTCACAGCCTGCAATCTAGCTGTTCTCACCAAAACATTCTAACCTGCTTCAAACTAGCACACTTCTAAAATCTGCCATTTATTTCAGGTGGGACCCCAGAAGAGAATTCTGTAAAAGAAACCAGAAGTCCAAAGTAAGGCACTCAAAGGAGCCTGTAACAGGCTTTCGTGTGCACACTGGGGTTATGCACGCAACAAGGGCACAACACACCCAGAAATCAAGTGAATACACTCTGTAAAGGAACAAGTGAAGCCCCTTACCCTTCATGCACTTTTGTGCAGCACCATTCTTCTGTCCCATGGCAGAGTTAGGGTGAGGCTAGGTTCAGGGCCAAGCTTCCAAGGCCCTCAAGGATAGAAACTGACCAGAATCTTGCTTGGTGGAGGAGTTCAAAAGAGATAAACCATTACAATCTAGATAACCAACGTTTAGAGAGCTGAAGGAATAAATATCTGCAAAGATCTAAACTTGGTAAGAGTGGTGTGCTAGTTTGAAGCAAGCTAGAATGTTCTGGTGAGAAAAAGTAGATCATAGGCTGTGGAAGGAAAACAGTGGTGAGGTCTGCTTCCCTCAGAGTCTTGCTGAACAAGAAGAAAGTAAACATGAGATAACTCTCTCTCCATTTTGTGGCACCCTGCTTCTGGCTTAGCTGCAGCTCCCTAACCTCACCTGCCACTCACCTTTGCTTCTTAACCTCTTGGCTGAACTTCCATTCTTCCTTGGGACTGGGGTAAGGTTGAGAGGGGCAGGGGGAAGGTGCAGGGGTGGTTGACAGCCCCTCCTGGGGACTCAGGTTTCTGGGAGGGGAGTTGTGCTTCTGTATCACCTTTTACCTTGTATATTTCTGTCTATAACTGTATATACTGTAAATATCTGCTTGTATATTGTGCTAGCTGTAAATAAATAGCTTCATCCATATTCCCAGAGTTGGCTGAGACTAGTTGGGTATTTCTAAAGTGTGGGGGGGCAGGGAACACCCAAACCATTACACGTGGTCAGTAGAAGCAATATTAGAAAGTAGAGTCTGAAGCTGACAAAAGATTTGTCTGAAACAATTCTTAAGTGTCAGGCAAGATAAGAAAATTTAGGTTAGAAATGAAGCTAGAAAAAGTATTTCTGTGCTCGTAAAAGGTAGATGCAATTTCAAGAGAGAAAAAAATGCTGTCACAAGGATTGCTTATTTCCTTAAAGGGAGGAAAGTGCAGCTGCACACTGCTTGCTGTCAAACTGTGCTTGCCTTGCTGTCAGGACCTGCCTGTGTGCACTCTTCTGGGGTTTGCAACCACATAGGCATTCCTTGGCAGAAGGTTTCATTCACCCAATACTTAATGCTCTGTTCATTTGAAGTCATTCCTGGCTTTCACCTCTCTCTTTAGAACCACAAGAGACCCTCCCCATCAGGGCTACAGGGAAGTGCAGCAGAGGGAGGCTGCCAATGGAAAGCTCTGGCACAAAATCAAGCTGGAAGACTGTAGCCAGTGGTGTTCCCCAGAGATCAGTTCTGGGTCCAGTCTGTTCAATATCTTTATCAATGGCCTGGATGAGGGCATTGAGTGTACCCTGAGCGGGTTCGCTGATGATACAAAACTGGGGGGTGGCGGCCGAGAGCCTGTCAGGCTGTGCTGCCATCCAACAACAGCTGGAGAGGCTGAGAGCTGGGTGAAGGCAAACCCTACGAAGTTCAAAAAGGACAAGTGCAGTGTCCTGCATCCAGGGAGGAATAACAACAGGCACCAGTGCAGGTTGGGGGCTGTGGGGGCTGCCCTCCTGGAAACCAGCTCTGTGGAGAAAGATCTTGGAGTCTTGGTGGACAGCAAGTTCTGCATGGGACAGCAATGTGCTCTTCTGGCCAAGAGAGCCAATGGCATCACAGGGTGCATCAGGAAAGTGTGGCCAGCAGGTCTAGGCAGGTTCTTCTCTTCTCTTCTGGCCTGCTGAGACTGCACCTGGAATACTGTGTCCAGTTTTGGGCTCCCCAGCTCAGGAGAGACAGGGACTTGATGGAGAGAGTATAGCAGAGAGCCACGAGGATGATTGGGAGACTTGAACATCTTCCCTATGAAGAGAGAGTGAGAGACCTGGGGCTGGTTAGTCTGGAAGTAGACTGAGATCTCATCAGTGTCTATGGATATCTGAGGGATGGGTGCCAAGTAGATGAGGCCAATCTCTTCTCTCTGGTCAGCAGCAATAAGACAATGACCAACAGCTACAAACTGGCACATAGAAAGTATCACCTCAACATGAGGAGAAACTTCTTCACAATGAGGGTGACAGAGCACTGGAACAAGCTGTCCAGAGAGGTTGTGGAGGCTCCTTCTGTGGAGACTTTCAAAACCCACCTGGATGCATTCCTGAGTGAACTACCCTAGGGGATCCTGCCTTGGCAGGGAGGTTGGACTCGATGATGTCTGGAGGTCCCTTCCAATCCCTAAAGTTCAATGATTCTGTGATATAGAAACCTGCCCACTCTTCAACAGCTTTCTGTCAGTGACAGCCAGAACAGCTGACTGAAGACACCTGATCAGGCCAAGTGTCAAAGAGCCATGTTATCACCAGGCCAGAGCTCAAACTCAAATACTCACCAGGGCCCTCACCCAAGAGCTTGGTCTCTTTTTCTCTTGGTGCTTCCAGGGGGAAGGTGCATGGAAATGCATTTGTCTTCACTGCTCCTAATAAGGTTATTGGGGCAACCAGGCAAGTATGACTTTACTAGATACATCTCTGGACTTGCACTGAAGGTAAAATTCTTCCCCACTTGCAGTAGCACCCTATGCTTGCTATCCTCATGCCATTAACTCCTGGAAAGCCTTCTTGGTTCCAGAAGGTCATTTGCCACAGATAGCAGCATCCGCAGTGACAACAGCAGTTCACACTTTCCCATGCTGCATGCCAAAAGCTACTTCATGTCTAGCTCTCCCCTGACATGCCCAGTTTCACAGTACCTTTACACAGCTGGAATATGTATTTCCTTCATTTCTTGGAAATTTGTGGAATTTCCCCCAGAAAATCTTTCACAAAAAAGGGGGAAATCCTATCCCCGTGGCATGGATCCAGTTAGCTTCCCATACAAATTACAGAATCACAGGATGATAGGAGTTTGAAAGGACTTTTGGAGACCATCTGCTCCAACCCCCCTGCCAGAGCATGTTCCAGGCCTCCCTGGGCAAATAAACGCCAGCATTGTCAGCTCTTCAAGTGATCTGTTCCCCTCATCTTTATCTGCTCCTCAAAGCAGAATTACCTTTGGTCTCTGAATGCTACAAACAGTATCTACACACTTCACTTCGGGGAATTTCCTCAGTGCTTTTCCCCCTTTCCCCAGGTATAGAAGGGCAAAGCCCCAGAGTTTCTTGAAATACAGGTCCAAACATCTGGGTCATAAAAGCTTCAGCTGAGAGGCTGAGGTACTAAGTTTAATTGTATGCCTACATGAGATGCAGTTACACAAGAGAAAAAGAAAAATGAAAATAAAGACAAGTTTATTTTTTCTCTCCAAACTGGGATAAGCCACGGTGGAAAAATATTCCATTAACAGCATATGTCTTTTCTATGGCCACATCTGCACAATTTTATCATGTAATTAGACCTTGGCTCCTGCCAATAGAGATCTATTAGCTCAAAGCTCCTCAGACAAAGAGAAGCCTTTAGAGCGTAAATTAATGCAAATCAAGCCTTGGCTCTACCCTTCCAAGTGGCTTGAAGCTGTTATGATCTCTGTGTTGCTACCAGAAATGAATGTACTGATGGATCCCGAGGACAAGACAACAGTGAGGCTAAGGCAGGCCCCTCACATTTTCCAGACAAAGTCCAGGACCTCAGCTTTACAGACTGAACGAGAGGAAATGCTCAGGAAATGGCTGGCTTTGTGTCTCAGTACTGAAGCCATGTGATGTGTCAGCCTTAATTGTAATTGTTATTTTTATAAAGAGAATCCTGTAAATCAGGGAGGCTACAGAATTGTCTTGAACCCCTGAATAAAACTGAGGTGGCTTTTTCTTAGTTTACAGCCTTTTTTCCTACCACTAGATCTTTGCTTTCTCCCAGGTAGAGCCTGCCAAAAGTAGAGGTCGTAACAGAGGTCTGAAGAGTCTTTGCTGCACAGATAGCAAAGTCATTGAGTCATTGCTATGAGCTGCAAACTGTTTTCTTCTCTGCTGCCATGCAGCAGCTCAAACACGGTCACAGTCTCTGTGAGTGGTGCACCTCCTTTGTGAAGATGGACAGCAGCAACCTCTCCAGAGGAGGAATGGAGGTCAAAGAAAAGCAAAAGGAGAGTTTGCATCAGTAATGGGCTGGCTTACCAGGAGGACAAGGAAAGGGCTTGGGGAAGGTACAAAATGAATTCAAGAAACAGCAACATGGGAAAACACACCTAGTGTAGTTCTGTGCCCCTGGGGTAAATGGCATTTGCAAGACAGCTCTGTCTCTCCAGTCTTCTTTTCACCTCCACTCCAAGGGACCTTGCTCTCACCTCAAGGATTTGTCTACAGAGGCTGTCTCAATACAGCAGAACACAGATGCTAATGCAGAGCTAATACACCCTGCATTGAATCTCAGGGGAAACGATGGATGAAGAGGCTCTGCAGAACACAGAATTAAAGTCTTGCTGAGACCTTCTCAGGATGGCTGCAGCACAGGTTCCATGGGACAGCTGAGGAGGAAGGGATAAGGACGGACACACTGAAGAAAGCCTAAGTCTTCAGCATCAGCGTATCCTGTGTGGGGTGTTTCAACATGGTCATTTTCACTTAGAGATAACACAGGACTCAAACATCAGTCCCTGAAAAAAGCCTTCTCCAGGTATGCCAGGAAAACAAACTAATGGATGAAAGAGGAAAGAAAGGATGAGCATGGCCACACCCCTCTTCAAATGTTAAGATGCTTGGTCTGCTACATTAAAGAACTTGGCTTTGGAAATCTTCCCCTAGGTCCTGGAAGCATCTTTCCTAAGCAGACTGTGATAATAAACCAGGAGTTTAATACTACTAATAATCATAATCCCCAGATTTTATCCTTTTTCAAGAAATGAAAATGCATTGGTAAAACAAATTAGAGATGGCTCATATCTCCTTGCAGCACAGCAGAGTTCAGCTCTGGGGCCCTGAAGAGGAGGTAGAGCATGCATTGATCTTCACCACGGGAAAAGAAGACTGTCAGGAGGGAGGCAGTGCTGGGAGAGAGAAAAGGATGAAGGCTTTTGATTCTTGCTGGGGATAGCACAGACACAAACTTGAAAGCATTGGCCAGGGCCATGCCTCTCACCACAGTAATTGTCAATTTCCCACACCCTGCTGCTGGCAAAGAGGTGACAGGAAGTGACAGGAATGGGGTGCACAGTTCTCCCGTTGCTGACAGAGGAGATGGGAAAGATGGAGACAGCGACAACAGAAATACTTTCCTTCAGCAACAGTCACCATCCAGCCATCCTGCTCTTTCCTCTGCAACAGCCATGATGCTCCCAGAGCCGTTTTGCTCATTGTGACTCCTGGTAATGATTTGGTTTAGTTTTGCCTGACATGTCCTGCAAACAGTTCCTGTGTGGGTAGAACTAAATGGTGAACTATCCTTTAGTATCTAAAGTACTAGCAGACCCTTGTTCTTCCCTATAAGGTCTGAAGATTTACTCTCCCCCTTTGCTCCACTCTGGTGATACCCCACCTGGAGCACTGCATCCAGTTCTGGAGTCCCTATTACAAGAGGGATGTGGACATGCTGGAGCGTGTCCAGAGAAGGGCCACCAGGATGATGAGAGGGCTGGAGCAGCTCTCCTATGAGGACAGACTGAAAGAGTTGAGGCTGCTCAGTCTGGAGAAGAGTAGGCTCCAAGGTGACCTTATTGTGGCCTTCCAATATCTGAAGGGGGCCTTTCCAGGATACCAGGGAGTGACAGGACTAAGGGGAATGGAGCAAAGCTGGAGGTGGGTAGGTTCAGGCTGGACGTGAGGAGGAAGTTTTTCACCATGAGAATGGTGAGAACCTGGAATGGGTTGCCCAGGGAGGTGGTTGAGGCCCCATCCCTGGAGGCCAAACTGGATGAGGCTCTGACCAGGCTGATCTAGGTTAGGGTGTCCCTGCCCATGGCAGGGGGTGTAGGAACTAGATCATCTTTGTGGTCCCTTCCAACCCTTACTGATTCTATGAAGCTTGCCCCCAGTTGGTCTCTGGGTTTAGAGCAGGCTCACAAACTGGCCAAGTCTTTGCAGGATCCTTCACAAACTGGCCACAGAAGGATTTTCCAGAAGGCTGGCTATTACTTGACACTTATCTTACACAGTCCTGAACAGAAAATACTCAACCTCTACAGAGGAGAGCAGCAGTGACGCATCAGCCAGATGCTGCCATAACACTGGGCTACCCTTGATGCACTGGAGATCTGCTGCCCCTGCTCCCACAACAGATTTTCATTACTGCTGCACCACCAGAGCCCTGGAGTGGGAAGGCTTTCCAGTTCCACAGAAGAGTTGCACAAATGTAAACATTATCCAGGAATAAGTCTTGCTCCTTCATCCAAATAATGACTCCAGATCAGGCAATGGCAGAGAAATTCAGCCCAAATAAACCACTGTCTACTCCCTTTCCCCCGTTTGATCCTAAAATGGTCTTTCACCTCCCATCCCTGCCTTAGAAGTGAGCTGACACCAGTTTGATAGGGTGTTTCCTAATCACAACCTAGGTCAGATCTGCTCCAAAGTTCAGGCAGGTGCACTTGGGCTCACCCAGCTCCGTTAACAATGCTGTAGATAAAGGGGAATGGCTGAGAGTCTCTAGAAAATTGTCTCTATGGTACTTCTTACATGTTAGTGCTAAGCAAGATTTATTTGCTTGCTGATTTTCTGCACGACTGCTTTGGGGATGTTTACCCTTTGCTAGGCTCCCCAGGCAGCAGGAATTTTATGTCCAACAGCTTCTTATCTGCAACTCTGATCCAGCTTGTATTAATAAAGGTTCAAGATGATTTAGTACTTCATTCTGTTGGCCAGTTGCAAAGGAGCTGGGAATATCAGTCCAGGCTTACAATCATAGTGAAACATAACACATGTAATAATATATGATGTAATAAATATTTTCATATAGTTAATCTCAGTAATTCTGCGTATGCTGAAATGTATATATGGCCCTGGCTGCTTACATTCTCCATCAGCAGTTTGTACAGTCAGACCCCAGCTGTCCGACTGCTTTTGCTCATACTCTCAGTTCTTTCCCAATTTTACCCTGTAAATCTAAAGAAAATAAACATTGTAGCAGTGCCTTCGGCAGCAGCCTTTACCCATTTGTTGGTGTGAAGCTTCTGGAAACAGCTGTCACTTGCCATTTCACACTCCCCTCTTCGTGGCACCAGCACAGGCTTTGCTGTTGGCAGCACAGCAGTGCAGAGGCCAAGGCAAGCAGCCAGGTGAGGCCCCAAGGAAAGTTGCCCCCAAGGAGTTTACAGACAAGTATGACATGGTCAGCACAGGGAAAGAAGTGGCGTCTCCACTCTTCCCATTCACTCTTACTTCCAGCAACAAGCTTCTCGCTGCAGAGCTCTTGTGGTAAGCACTGATAGCAGATAGTGTCCGTGAGCAGAGACATTCCCATGTCCCACTGGCCCCAGGTGCAGCTACATGAGACCAGACAGTTTCTTTTCCCTTTGCAGCAACCATTGCAGACTCTTATCCTGCCTCCATGCAGTGACTGTGAGCTGTTCATAAGGACAGGCGCTTGCTAATCTTCTCATTCCTTGCAGACTCCAGGTGACAGCACTCCTGCTGGGACATGGTTTCTCACGTTTTGAAGCAGTGCCTACCTCCACAATATAGTTCCTGCATCCCCTTCTTGAACAGGGTTCCCATGCAGACACCAAATTCTCCACCCCATGTTGACTTTCCTTGCACCCTACCTTGGTCCCTCCTATCTGCCACTCAGTCTGTCTGTACGTGCAAAGAGACAGCCCAGTGAGGAAAGAGAGGCCAAAAGGGTAGTTTTTTTTTAACCTGTGCTCCCTGTGTTGCCCTCCCCCCCCATCTTCCCACAGCAGCACCAGCTGCAGACCCCTAACCCAACCACTCTTCCCATGATTCTCTTTCCTTAGTCCTCCCTTTTCCTCAACAATACAGTCCTGGCTCTGGCACTCTTTCCTCACAGGTCATATTTGCCAGACCATTGACCACTTTTGTTGCTTTCCATTGAACTCTGTCCAACTGGGCCACATCCTTCACTGAGTTGAGTGCCTTCAGCCTAGCAAAGCACCCTTCCTGGGGGCTGAGAAGTAAAATCACTCCATTTGTCTCACAGGTTGTAATTTGTTTCATATATCTTGGCACAGAGACAATCTGATGCTTCTGACTCCTGCTTTGCCTTTGATCCATTATGACCCCTGATCCTTCTCTGCAGAGTGCTGTTAAAGCAAACATTTTTTTCCCATGCAGTTGCTTATTTCTGCATGAGGTAGGAGCTTGCACTTGGCCTTGCAGAGCTGCATCCTATTTTTCTCAAACTATTCCTTCAATTTTTGCAAGACTATTTGCCAAGCTCAAGTACTGCAAAGTACTTGCAGTTTATTCCAGCTTGCCATGGTTTGCACAGGTAGCCTGCTTATTTTACAGCAATCATTAATAATAACCTGGCCTGAAATTTCTCTGCTACTGACATTGTCTCCAGAAGCCATCTCTTTCATTCTTCATAAAACTTTTCTGTGGCAATTTGATTTGGACAGGGCAAGAACAGAATATAAAGGATCTACAAGAAACAAGACAATGCAAGAGATATGAGGAAACAAAGTTAAATTCAGGCTATTATCTGTT
Source organism: Pogoniulus pusillus (assembly GCF_015220805.1). NCBI lineage: Eukaryota > Metazoa > Chordata > Aves > Piciformes > Lybiidae > Pogoniulus > Pogoniulus pusillus. The sequence goes on from NC_087266.1 coordinate 17,265,404, forward strand.
TCCACCTAATAATGCATAACATCTGCCTCATCTTAGTTGTCCTAGCCAATAGCAACTCAGAAATTGTGTGTTTTGCCACAGGCATGTCACATAGCTATCAAATCAATATCTCCTCCCATATGCTGGCATGTCCCAGAGAGGACTTGAAAGATGGAAGAAGTTGGTGCATGCAGTTGCTGGGCAACAAACTATCAAGAATCCTGGAGGAGCCCACAAAAGGGGATACTGATGATGTCAGGGCTCAGTGAAAAACCTTTCTGGTTAGTCTTTTCTTGGCCATCTGAGGACCTACTTTACACTTAGTTCAGTGTCCACTTCTATGAATGAACTTCAAGGAGTTGCCAACTGTTCAAGCTCACTCTCAGCAAACTTGGCCAGTTTTCCTGTCTGGCTGTTGTAGGGTCTCTGCTCACCTTGACATCTGCTCTCAGAAGACACAGGAGCAGACAGCATCAGTGGTTATAGAGGCTGGATCACCCTATGTTGCTGAAATAGAAATTCCTCATTCTACAGAGCTGGGAGCACAGCAACTGCTATGCTCAGTAGACTCAAGATGAATGGTCATCATGCAACCTTGCTGCAGCTGCCCTCTACTTGCCTGCTCTTTTCCTGCTGTGCTTAGGGCAGAGGAGCTCAACAGCAAAGTTCTGTCCTTGCTGTGCCCATGGAAGCTCCTGGGGTAACAAAAGGTTTATGTATTTTTCCTCCTATGGCTGTACCAGGGGATTTCCATCAACAGTGAAAAACTTCTCCTTTTCCATGATCTCTTTTGCCCTTTTACTTTCAATATCCAATCTTACAAAGGGAATTCACAGAATCACTGAAACATTCTGGTTGGAAAAGGCCCTCAGGATCACCAAGTCCAAACTGGTAACCCTACTACATAAGGTTCACTCCTAAACCATATCCTCAGGCACCACATCCAAATGACCTTTAAACAGATTCAGGGCTGGTGACTCAGCCATCTCCCTGGGCAGCTCATTCCAATGCCTGACCACTCATGGTGTGATTTTTACTCCTAACATCCAGTCTAATTCCTTTGTGCTTGAGGTATTTTCATTTGCTGGTTGCTGCTCTTGGTGGGGTTTGGGTCTGGTTTTGTGGAGTTGGTTTTTGGGTTTGTATTCTTTCCCTTGGTTTGCATTTGGCAAACAGGCCTTTGGTGTATGTTAGCTGAAAAAATACCTGAAACCTAGAGGGATATTTCAAAGAAGAACCTAAAGACCTTGCACATAGCACTTATGGAAGTTTGGCTCTTCAAATATCACAAGTTTCCAGAAATATAGGAAATATCAGGAGGAAGTGCTAAGGAAGATCTGAGAAGGATAAATCTGTGTGGCTTAGGAAAAAGAAACTATGAGATAGCACCCGGAAATTGATGGAAGTAGAAAAGTTACTGTGTGAACTAGAAGGAAGAACATAAGGAAGGAAATGTGTCCTGAATTAACTCAGAGGACAAGTCTAGAGAAGAGTTTTGCTGTCACAGTTGGTAGCACTGAGATATATATCTAGTTTTACGCTGGTTTGGTCCCAAACATCTCAGCAGATGCAGCTTTTTTACAGAGCTCAGGCACCTTGCTCAGTCAACTTCAAAGAAAGATCAAGTTTTTCACTGTCTTATCCAGACAAGTTTTGAAGGTTTTCTCCCCAGGAAAAATTCTTTATCAAATTTGTTTGTTTTCACTCTTCAAAGTAAGCAAGAGCTGGCAGCAATGCATCATGCCAGGGTAGCTACAGCTTTGCTTGGTGTGAAATACCAGAAAAAATCTACTAGTGGTAAAATCTACAGGGCTCACTATCTGCAAGGAATTTCTTACAAGATTTCACACATGAAGACAAGTACTTAATTTTCAGCTCATTTTAGTTCACTTTGACACCTTCCCCTCTCAGGTCTTCAGCAAACCCTCCCAGTAAGATCTCCACAGGGACCGTGAGGTAGCATCAGCCCTTGACCTGCCCCAGCTGCAGCTGGGATTTCTGCTCACTGATCTGGAGGGAATGATTTGGGCAACAGGCAGGTCAGTCCCTCACAAAGGCTGCTGACCTGCCTTTCAGATTCCTCAGGCAACAGCCATAATTTGTGTCAAGATGTTCCTCAGCAACATTTTATTTCTTAGAAATATTCTCAGTAATCTAATGAAAAGTGGAGACTCTCATTGGCATGGGCATGTTCACAGCTGCAGGACATTCTCTCTCCCTTTGCCATCTCAGGGCTGAGACAACACTGCCAGGCTCTGTCACCAAGTCCTCAAGAGTGCTTAGAGTAGCTTCTGGCTCCTTCCCATGCTCACAGACAAGCCATGGGCACAGACCATGCAGGAGGACCTTCTCTATTCCTCCTGCCAAATGGAGATCTCTGAGCTTGCAGATGGACTGACAACTGGAGTAGTCAACCTTTGGTCGTGGTGCTGAAAGTACAGGTCCAGGGCATGCGACTTGTTAACAAGGACTTGAGAAAGGATTAGAAGAAAATTATAGTGTTAAACTGTAAGCTAAAGGAGGCTGCAGGAATCAGCAAAAGCTAAAGTTGTGGCCAAAAACCAAAAGGAAGAAGTAATATATCTGGTGGCAGGTTGTGCATAAAACCACCGAAGACAAAAGGCACCTTGAGGAACAAGCAGCAAAGATAATTAACACTAGAAATATTTCTTCACATCAAAGATTCAGGAGCCTGACTAACAGTCTGTAGGACCAGCTGACATCTAAGATATCTCTAAGTTGGAAGAGCTAGGGTCATAGCAGTAATAGATAATAGGTCATTTAAAATGGACTGGAAGTCTCAACAGAGGCAAACATTAAATCAGTTTAAAAAAGGGTGACCTGAATAGCTACAGACCTCTTATTCTAGTTCATATACCACAGTGGGGTTTGCCAAGGAGTGAGAAAATGTGAGAAAAACAGCCCTGCAGACACCAATATCAGTGGAGAAGGAGGCTGGAGGAGGTGAGAGCAGAGATCCCCCTGCAGCCCGTAGTGAAGACCATAATGAGGCACATTGTCCCCCTGCAGCCTGTGGAGTTTCACAGTGAAGATAGCCACAGTGCAGCTTGTGGAGGATATCACACTGGAGCAAGTCATTACCTTGAAGTAATCTGCAGCCTGAAGAGAGCCTACACTGAATCAGGGTCCTGGCAGGAGCTGCATCCCATGGAGAAGATCCTTCTATGAAGCAGGTCAGACCTGTCATCCTATGGAGGTCTCACACTGGAGGCCATTTCTGATGGACTGCACCACATGGAAACAGTCTATGCTAGAGCAGTTCATGAAGAACTGCAGCCCATGGGAAGGAGCCACACTGGAGAAGTTCAGGAAAGCTGTCTCCTGTGGGTGGGACCTCATGCTGAAGCAGACAAAGACCATGAGGAAGGAGGAGTGGCAGAGACAGTGTTATGAACTGATTGCAACTCCTATCTTCCATACTCCTTGGCATGCCACTTGTGCAGAGGAGGTAAGGAGTCAGGAGTGAAGTTGAACTCAGGAAGAAGAGAGGGGTTGGGGAAAGGTAGTTTAAGTTTTGTTCTTGTTCCTCAGTGTCTACTCTGTTACTAATTGGCAGTAAATTAAATTACCCTTTCCTAAGTCAAATCTGTTTTGCTCCTGACATTAAGTTGTGAGTGACCTCCCTGTCGTTATCCTGACCCACTAGTTTTTCATGTAGTTTTCTCTCCCTGTCCTACTGAGGAGGGAGAGAGAGAATGGTTGGGTGAGGGTCTGGCGATCAGCCAAGGTTAATTCACCACCCATTGTGATAAGCTTTCTGTCTATTGCACAGGCAGCTATTAATAACGACTGTAACCATTGCCACCATTTCCTTGTTACAGTTTCTCTCCAGAAAAAAAAAACACTTTTCCCTTCGTGAAGACTCTTCATAAAAACTGGATTCAGCTGAGACAAAAAGATTCATGAGAAATTAAAACTTAAAACATGAAAGACACAACCAAAGGAAAAACAAAAACAAAAAAACCCAAAGTAGATGGGAAACATAAGGTAGACCCCAGTTTATGATAACCAAGCCTAAAATACTCCCTGGATCTTCTGGCTTGGTAAGCAGAAGATTGGACACCCTGCGGAGTGTTCAGTGGCATTAGCCACCTGCCATCAGGCAGCTCAATCATAGAATCATAGAATGTCAGGGGCTGGAAGGCACCTCAAAACATCATCTGGTCCAGCCCCCCTGCCAGAGCAGGATGACCTAGACCAGATCACACTGGAATGCATCCAGACAGTTCTTGAATATCTCCAGAGAGGGAGACTCCACGACCTGCCTGGGCAGCTGATTCCAGTGCTGTCACCCTCATAGGGAAAAAGTTCTTCCTTAGGTTCACATGAAACCTCCTGTGCCTCAACTTCCACCCACTGCCCCTTGCCCTGTCACTGGGCATAACCAAGAAGAGGCTGGCTCCATTCATATAAATATGTAAGGGACTGCATCACCCCTTTCATATTTATAAACATTGATGAGGTCAACCCTTAGTCTCCTCCTCTCCAAGCTGAAAAGCCCCAGCTCCCTCAGACTCTCCTCATAAGGAAGATGTTCAACTTCCTTCATCATTTTCATGGCTCTGCACTGGACTCTCTCAAGCAGCTCCCTGTCCTTCTTGAGCTGGGGGACCTAGAACTTGACAATACTCCAGATGAGGCCTCATCAAGGCAGAGCAGAGGGCAAGGAGAACCTCCCTCAACCTGTTAACAGCCCTTCTAATACACCCCAGAATGGCATTGGACTTCCTTGCCACAAGAGCACACTGCTGGCCCATGGCCATCCTTCCATCCACCGGGACTCCCAAGTCCTTGCTTCCTTCTCTGCTCTCCAGCAGATCAGCTCCCAATCTACACTGATAAATGAGATTGGTCTTTCCCAGAAGCATGACTCTACACTTGCCCCTGTTGAACTTCATCAAATTTCTCTCTGCCCAACTCTCCAGCCTATTTAAGTCTCTCTGAATGGCAGCATAACTCTCCTGTGTGTCAACCACTCCACCCAGCTTGGTGTCATCAGCACAATTTATGGATTTCACCAAACCTGCATTCCCAGCAACTGTAGCAGCAGCTCAGACACAAAGGTCGCAGATGGGCTCTTGTATCGATAAATAAACGAGGCTGTCAGAACTCAGATGAACCTGAACCACAGCTCTGGTGGCCTCACCAAACAATAGAAAAGAACAAGAGGCAGAAATAAGAAAGAAAAGCTGAAAGAGAAAGCTGTCTTTGCCTCTACCTTTACCTCAGAGAGCTAATTCTCAGCACTAGCTGCTCTGCACTGACTCCGGTGAGAAGTCATGGACTTTGACTCAGCCTAAAGACTGCGTTACTAGAGGTGTTCTCTAGGAGAGAAAAACATCACTTCTCTCACCTAAGGAGTTACAGGACAGGGAAGCTGCTCCTCACACAGCTGGCAATGTGTCTGTATCTGGTCTAGGGGCACCAATGGTGGTGGGTGGGCACTGCCTGTCCCTTAGCTCTCAAAGAATACCATTAGTGGCACAGAAAGTTTTGAGCTTCTGCATCTGTTTTGAAAGAGACATGACAGAGTCAGGAGTGCTACAGGCTTCAAAGCTTGAGTGGTCCTTTGGCAGCACCAAAGCATGCTTAAAACTGGGTCTTTTATCCAAAACCTATCTTTACTTTTCAGATACAGGAACAATTTAACTGGCTTTATCTCCAACAACATTACAAGGCCATTGCAAGAATGTTTCCAGGCTGCATACTACTTTAACTTTCTCTCACCATCATCGAAGAAGGTTTATGTTGTTAAAGATGAAGACCAACTGAAAACACAGCTCCTGTTCCTTCCCTGGAAAGCTCCACCATCTTGAAAATGGGAAGCATATAACAAAATACCCTCTGGCCCACGGAAAGTGGGATTTGCAATCCACATAAAGCCCAGATTTGCAATCTAACATAATGAAGAATCCACTTGTCCTGGGCTTGCAAGCTGATATTTTCCCTGCCAGACTTGAAGGAGTGCAGGTTAGTAGAAGATAAAAAAGAATAAGGAGGAGAAGAGAAAGGACTAGATGAGAAAATGTTCATTAGCAGAGACATCGCTGGATACTCAGTGAAGTTCAGTATATGAGCAGATTAAGCCAAAAGTACTCCCTGGTCCTGTCCCACAGCAGCACAAATTCAACTGCTGGTACTGATCCTGGCATTTTCATACCAGCCCGTGCTATGCTTCTAGAGTTGGAAAGGTTTCTCTAGGGCAAAAACCCTCAAAGCTTCTTTGGCTCAAGAAAGAGGTTCATTGCCCTGCAAGGATTAAAAATTAATGAGAGACGAAAGAGGGAAACAAAAAGCTGAAATTAGTTCCTTGTTTGTTTTCTGCCTCCCCACTCTGAAGCTATAGAAAAGCACATAGTGTTCACTTTCTCCCACAGGGAGAGTTAATTACTCATGTGAATTGTTTTCACAGCTTCCTCCTGGAATATCACAGAACCACTGACCCAGTGCAACTGTCACCACCACCTCCTCCCCAGGCAGTCAAAAGGGAGCAACAAAATAAATCAGCAAAGATGATGAGCAGTCTATCCCCAGGCCTTCATCCCCTTCTCCTACCTGCAGTGTTTGGGGCTGGAGATCAGACTGACTGACAGAAAGTGAACAGGAAAAGTTGTGTGCAAGCAGAAGAGAAAACAAACCCTTTCAAATGGAGCAAGATTTGGGTCTGTGGATATATCTACAAGCTGTAAAACACCTCTACCTTTTTGCCATCAGCCAGTTTGGGATCTCCTCCTCTACCATCTCTTCGCTGTTTCTCCTTATGACCCTTTACAGTTCTAGCTGTCTCTTCCACTACTTCAAAACTTTCCATGTATCCTGAACATCATGCAGGCAGGGTGATAAATGAAGATGGTTGCTCATATCACTTATTCACAGCCCTTTACTTGATACATTACCCAGCAGTAGCCCTTTAATTACTCTTGCTGTGGTTGTTGCTCCTCCGAGGAAATCCAGTTGACACCCCAATCTTAGAAAGTCCTGTATTGCCAGAAGTGGCAAAATATCCATGAGCTATCCATTCACCAGACCAGGACCCTGACCACATAGCCCTTTGCTCTTCTTGCCTTCTGTCAGGTTCATGTTCCGGGTGGGGCTTGGTCTCTCCTCCCAGGAAAGCAGCAACAGAACAAGGAGACACAGTCTCAAGTTGTGCTGGGGAAAGTATAGGCTGGATGTTAGGAGGAAGTTCTGCCCAGAGAGAGTGATTGGCATTGGAATGGGCTGCCCAGGGAGGTGGTGGAGGCACCGTCCCTGGAAGTGTTCAAGAAAAGCCTGGCTGAGGCACTTAGTGCCATGGTCTAGTTGACTGGCTAGGGCTGGGTGCTAGGTTGGCCTGGATGATCTTGGAGGTCTCTTCCAACCTGGTTGATTCTATGATTCTATGTTGCCTATGAGACACAACAACACAATTAGACATCTTTGTTCTCACTGTCTCCCATGGGCTGCTGTTAGAAACTGAAGATGTCCACAATCATACCCAAGGGAAAACATTAGAGGATTTCAGCTGAAAGCAACTCTTTCTCCTTCATCTTCACAAAATGTCTATTATTGAGGCAAGCTATTTCAGTCTTCACTGAATGAAGCCTCAACTCTTTTTCCCTATGCTGGCTATGTTTATAATGTGGGATATACAGCTAGTAAAGACCCCATAGGACAACTACCCCAGGTGACATCATCACTGACTCTTCAATGGAATTGCAAGCAGCTTATCTTACTACTCTGCAAATAATCAGAGGTCACCCTTGAATGTTGCTGTCAACAGAGGCTTCTTCTCTGGCTATTGCCTTTGAAGGAATAGGACATACGACAGAAGCTCCCATCTGAACAGAACACAGCGGAAGGGTCTACTTCTGCTGGGAACCCTCACCCACTGTGCTCACATCTCCTAAGATACACATGAGCAGCTGGGAGCTGTGTGCACAAGTCCATGGGATGACAGGGCTGTGTGCAGTTTTGCTTCCATTCCCCTGCCCCCACTACAAGAAATACATGATTAAACTGCACTGAATTTGGCAGAGGCTACACAAGACAGCTGGCAGCTGGAGCTGTTGCTGTGAGAAGGAATTCCCACCTTTTGCATAGTCTCCACCACTGCACCTCCCAGCTCTGCACCCCTTCCCTTCACCTACATGCACATATTTTCACAGCCCTGCAGGCCCCCTGGCCAGTGTATACTAGTACCAACCCTTCTACCTGGCAAGGGTGGCCCCTTCAATGGATGGCAGGCAGTCATCAGGAGCAGTACATAGCAACAGCTAACACTCTCTGTGGGGTTTGTTGACACTCTCTAAGGACTCCTTCCCACTCTCTTGGCTCATAAATTCCCCCATGCCATCACCTCTATGCAATGAGGCACTGAGCAGGACATCGACAATGCAGCTGCTCATCTCTGCCATCCTCTACCTGCTGGGCTCCTGCTGCCTTTGTGGCATGGAGGCACACAAATATGAGTCCATCCTCACGGTGCCCAATGGAGGACCCTGGGGCTCTTGGGGGCACCAGCAGTTTTGCCCCAGTGGCTACGTTAAAGGATTTGCACTGAAGGTAAGTTTTCACTCCTTTGCTATTGGATAAAACACTGCTGTGAAATGCTCTTGCTTTGTTCTGGCCTCAGAAGGGCAGGTGGTAACACCCAGGCCCATCATAGCCCTTAACATTGTATCTCTGCCACTCATGCAACCTTATCAGCCAGAAATCTGTAGCATGGAGTGGCTTTCCCAGCACCCTGACAGTGAACAATTTCTTAGCAGAAGAGCCCACGGAGTCAGAAAACACCTGGGAGCAGAGCCTGCTCCCAAGGGGCTGGAACAGCTCCTACCTGCCAGTACTTCAGCTGTGGGTGTCACAGCACATGGCAAGAGGATGGGCATGACCCAGTGTGCTAGTTTGAAGCAAGCTGGAATGTTTTGGTAAAAGAACTAGATAACGGGCAGTGAAATGAAAACAATTGTGTCTCTTCTCTCACAGTCATGCTGAGAACTCTGGGAAGAAGAAGTAAAACATTCTCCGTTTTGTCTTTCACTTCTGCCTTTGCCTTCAGACCTGGTCACATCTCATTAACCCTGCTCCTACTAACCTTGCTCCCTAACCTCTTGGCCGCACCTCTCTTCTTCCTGAGAACTGGGGTAAGGTTGAGAGGGCAAGGGGAGGTGTTGGGGTGGTTTGAGAGCCCCTCCTGGGGACTCAGGTTTCTGGGAGGGGAGTTGTGCTTTTGTATTGTTTATCCTTTGTATATTTCTGTATATAACTGTATATATTGTAAATAGCTGCTTGTATGTCTGCTGCTGTAAAATAAAGAGCTTCATTTATATTCCCAGAGGCCGTCTGAGTTAGCTGGGGCAAATTCAAAAGTGTGGAGGGGTGGGTAAGAGCCCAAACCATCACACCCAGGACAGCAGCCATTACATATTCCTGTGTCCAGAGCCTCTGCTCTGCAGTCTGGAGAAAAAGCAGAGGGCTCGCTGAGAAATGTGGAGCTGCCTCAGAGCCCATCTCAGCAGCACTACCTATGCCTGGCTTTGGCCCTGGAGTCTCCCATTACAAATGCTCGCCTCAACTCTTCCTCTGAATGAGGGAGGCTACTGACCTTTCCCTTTTCTTCCCTTCTTCCAAGGTGGATGCCTACCAGGGATTTTGGCTGTTTTATGATGACACGGCTCTGAATGGCATCCGCCTGATCTGCGGTGATGGCACAGTCATTGAGTCCTCTGTGGGACGGTGAGTAGTCTCTGCTTTCCCACTATCTTCCAGGGGAGCAAGAAGGAAAACTAGCACAATGGCTTCCCCATGGGCTCCCAAACCCATCTGAAGGTAGCTCCTCACTCTGCTTGAGGACGTAAGTGAGGTCCCCCTGGCCACAAAGTGTGAAGGTCTTAGGGTAGAGATCTGGTCCCAGGGAAGGGATTAGTACTTCAAAAGATGAAGCAGAGTTCAAAAATACAGGTCTTGCACCTGTACTTTCTCCTTTTCCTCAAATGCTTGCTTTAAAAATTGCATTTGCATGGACAAAACAAGCAGCTGAAATTCCTGATGGGTTCTGCAGGGCAGCCCAGGGTGGCTGTAGATACCCACTGTCCCCGTTTAGGTCCCTTATCTCAGGACTACCATGGTCCCAGGTGAGTTTTGGTATTGGCTGATGTACAGCAGAGGCTAAACATGTCTTATCAAGTTGCTTTTCTTCTCTGGCAGTTGGGGAAACTGGACCAAAGCTCAGTTCTGCTCCAGCAGCAAGCTGGTTTCCTTCTCACTGCGAGTGGAAAAGAGGAGGTACCTGCTTGATGACACAATGGCCAACAACGTGAGGTTTGCCTGCTCAGATAAGACAAAGCTGGAGGGGCTGGGATCTTCAAGGGGTCATTTTGGTCCATGGAGCAACAACTGCACCTCCGGGGCCATCTGTGGGCTCCAGACAAAGGTGCAAGAACCTCAGGGAATATGGGATGACACAACTCTCAATGATGTGAGACTCTTCTGTTGTAAATAAAGCCCCCACCCCAAGCTAGCATCTGCAAAATGGTCCAACATTAAATCTTGAATGTACCCTTACACCAGGAGCAGCGTGTGTTTTTTTTCATCACATCTTGTCAACCATACCCAGAGCAGCACCCAGGGGGTTTCTGCCAGCCCTCAACCAGCTACTGCAAGGTTGCTGCAGCTTCTTGCTCCCAGGTCCAGACTGCGACCAACACACACGGCCAGCCACTGATGAACACCGAGCACAGTGATGTCAGACCTGTACAAAGACACACACACACATGACCAGCATGAACAGCAGCTGCTGCTTCTCTCTGGCAGATCTAGACAGATGTCTGCTAGTAAAAGATATATTCACATAGCCAACACAGGCCTTTCCAGCAGCTGGCAATACCTCATAAGTGAAAACTCTGACCATGGTAAATATGGGACAGGAGGAAGCCACAAGCTCACATCTCACAGGGTATTAAGCAGGAACAAGTCGGTTGGAGAGTCTTGCGATGCAGATGCACAGGAAGGACTCAAGAAAGAAAAGAACAAAGAGCAATGGTGAGGAGAGGTCCAGAGTGAATTTCAAAGGTTTCAACAATTTTTTTTTTCCCTTAGCACCAAGAGTGCAAAGAGGAGGTAGAAATCTGAGAGAGGCATAGGAAAGATGGAGAATTTCCTTAACTCTCAAATCTTCATAGATATTTCCCACACTCATACATTTGGAACTTGGTTGCTATGCTATTATCCCTGATAGACAATATTTGCTTAGGAAGATTGCAAGTGGTCTTCAGTAACACCTATAAGCTGAGAGTTTCTGTCACACATTGAAACCTAAATACTCCTGCTGGAAGCCCAGGCATTCCAGAGGTTTCTGAAGCATCAACTGTGCCATCGTTTGCTCTTAAGCATCCAAATGAACTGCTCACCACTTGGCATGCAGCCAGGAGATGACTCACAACAAGTATATCTTAAAGCATATTTAACCTTTTACACCACCTTTTTGAAAAACAGATTTTTGAAGTTCCAATTTCTGTTGCCTATTTGGTTGGTTACCAAAATGAGACTTACCTTATTCCATATCCACACTGTGTATTACTTCAGGAAGGCACTAGCTCTAAAGGAGAATCACTGACTACATGAGCTGGCAGCAAGGTCACACATCCTCGTGGGTGAGTATCTAAATTTAAGAGATAAAGGCACACCAGAGGCAACTTTTTTTTCCTTTTCTTGTTTGTTATGGGACTCTCTGTTTACAATTAGATACAGCAGGAAAATTCCACAAGTCAGCTTTTATGATGGAAAAAAGGTTCTCCTAGGGGACTCTGAAATACACTGATACAAAAAGATAGAATTCTTGTTATTAATGTCTCAGGAGGTTTTTATATTACCTTTATATTATTATATCACTTTCAGATTACTCATTCAGTTGAGTTGCTGTACACAGCACTTTGCATGGTATTAAACATGAAAGAGGTTTTTTCTGCCTACACAGGTGGTTCCTGCAACAGAACTAGTGTTACAAGTAGTTTCATGGTCTTTGTGCTCAGCTCTTAACCCTCCCCATTATTACAAAAACAGGGGAATGAGCTAAATCCAAATTGGTGGCATATCCTCTTGAATGATAAACATCCCCACTTCTGGGAAGAGAAGATATAATGGTGAAAGGCCAGAAGAGAAATCCACATCAATTACTTCTTCAAGGTCATTATTGCTTGCTGTCAGATTTTGTACTCTCTGTGTCACTACTCTACAACCGTGAGCCCCAGCACTTGCCATAGTCCACCACAAAGTGACAAGGCTCATGGCAGGTGCTCACTTTCTGTCCCTTCACAGTAGTGTGTGGCCTCTCTTACCTCAGAAAAATCTGAGTGAAGAACCAAATGGAAACCCAAAGCTTTTCAATAATGGTCCTGCTCCTCGTGCAGGTGTTTGCCGTGATGCATAGCAAGGGCTGATTGAGATGTTTATTCTGAAACTCTTCATCTCAGGTCTACTTCACCTTTAGGCACCCTTGGTGTAAAATAGCTAGGAGTATCTACTCTTCCTCCATGTCCTTTTCCCCCATTGACTGGTTAGAGCATGTGTGGTGGTCAAAATGTAATGTTGTGCTAGTTTGAAGCAGGCTAGAATGCTTTGGTGAAAAAGAACTAGATCATAGGCTGTGAAAGGAAAACAATGGCGATGTCTCCTTCCCTCAGAGTCTTGCTGAACAAGAAGAAAGTAAACATTAGATAACACTCTGGCCATCTTTGCTTCACTCTCAGGATGGGCTTTGACTGAGCTGCATCTCCCTAACCTCACCTGCCACTCAGCTTTGCTTCTTAACCTCTTGGCTGAACCTCCATTCTTCCTTGGGACTGGGGTAAGGTCGAGAGCGGCAGGGGGGAAGGTGCGGGGGTGGTTGAGAGCCCCTCCTGGGGACTCAGGTTTCTGGCAGGGGAGTTGTGTTTCTGTATTACTTTTACCTTGTATATTTCTGTATATAACTGTAGATACTGTAAATATCTGTTTGTATATTGTGCCAGCTGTAAATAAATAGCTTCATTCATATTCCCAGAGCCGGCTGAGTCTAGCTGGGTGACTTCTAAAGTGTGGGGGGTGGTGGGGAACACCCAAACCATCACAAATGTGAAGATATTCACAGCACAGCAACACTTCCTCAGAATATGTAGTTTGCATTCAAGAACAGCTGTTAATAAAGTAATACCAGTTTTCACATAGGTATGGCCTTCAGCATCTGGAGGATGAGAACAAGCTCTGAAGTAACACTTAGGGCTCAGCCTGCAAGCAGTTTATTTTATCTGCAGGGGACAGTGGCCTTGTTCTGCATGAGCAAGCAGCTTTCCTCCTCAGAAAGCTCTAGTTATTTGCCCAACACAAGCTGGTTCAGAAAGAGGCACACCAAGGGGCCTGCCTGACAGTAAAGAAGTCCAACAGGCTAAAAATCTTTATTAAGGTAGTTCAGTGATGTCATTTTGTGCTAGGTCGAAGCAGGCTAGAATGTTTTGGTGAGAAGAATTAGACTACAGGCTGTGAAAGGAAAACAATGGTGATGTCTGCTTCACTCATAGGCTTGCTGAGATGTGTAGGAACAAAAAATGAAAACATAAATAACCACTCTCACTTGGGCTGTTGGCTGAGCTGCATCCTACTCTCAAACCTCACCCTCCATTTTCTTTTCTGATCCACTTTGTTTCCTAACCCCCCTGGCTGAACCTCCATTCTTCCTTGGGACTGGGGTAAGGGAAAGGTGCAGGGGCAGTTGAGAGCCCCTCCTGGGGACTCAGGTTTCTGGGAGGGGAGTTGTGTTTCTGTATGTGATGGTTTGGGCACTTACCCACCCCCCCACACTTTTGGAATTGCCCCAGCTAACTCAGACAGCCTCTGGGAATATAAATGAAGCTCTTTATTTTACAGCAGCAAATATACAAGCAGCTATTTACAATATATACAGTTATATACAGAAATATACAAAGGATAAACAATACAGAAGCACAACTCCCCTCCCAGAAACCTGAGTCCCCAGGAGGGGCTCTCAAACCACCCCAACACCTCCCCTTGCCCTCTCAACCTTACCCCAGTTCTCAGAAAGAAAAGAGGTGCAGCCAAGAGGTTAGGGAGCAAGGTTAATGAGATGTGACTAGGTCTGAAGGCAAAGGCAGAATGAAAGACAAAATGGAGAATGTTTTACTACTTCTTCCCAGAGTTCTCAGTGTGACTGTGAGCGAAGGAGACACAATTGTTTTTCATTTCACTGCCCATTATCTAGTTCTTTTACCAAAACATTCTAGCTTGCTTCAAACTAGCACACTGTATTACCTTTTACCTTGTATATTTTTGTATGTAACTGTAGATACTGCAAATATCTGCTTGTATATTGTGCTAGCTGTAAATATAAGCTTCATTCATATTTCCAGAGCCATCTGAGTCTAGTCTGGGTGATTTCTAAAGTGGGGGGGGGAACACCCAAACCATCACATCTTTGTAGGTCAGTAAGTGCAGTACAAGCCATGAGGGTCTCTACACAGCTTGGACATGCACCCAGATAAAATATTTCCTGGAATGTACTGGCACGTTGTCCATAGACAAACAGCTGTGAGCCAGCTCTGCCACTGTGGGTAAGAGGGCATTCAGCCTGCAGCTTTATCAAGCCATCACCTCCCACCAGCCTCAGCAGTCTACCACCATGCTCATCACGGCTATCCAGTACTCAGTAAAGAGCAGAGGCAGCCCTATGTTAAGATCTGTTCAGAGCAGGACTGCAAAGATAGATCTACTTCACTCCTCAGCTCACCAGGGCACAGCTGCTTTTACACTGTTCCCACACTTCACTCCAGATTTTAGTGCAGTCGTTCCCACCTGATCTCTATGCTAGATGCTTTTTCCTAAACCTCTCTCCTCATTCACCAAATGCAGGACTGCAGGGAGAACAGGAGCATTGCTTATATCACCATTCATGTTTTATTAGGTGCATCTGACAGTCCATGTACTACCTGAGGAGCTCTGTCTCATATTCTAGTGACAAACCTGTTACATAAAAATTGCAGTAACGGAGCAGGATCCCTGTAGCACTTGGCAGTGCGCAACAGAAGAGCTGAAGGATGGTCGATTCTCTAACCTTTGCTGCAATTTGAGCACACACATCTGCAGGTATGCTTTTCATGTGCTAAGTGATGTGACAGTGCACTTTTGAGAAGTCACAGACTTGTCCCCCAGCTGTCACAACCCCCTTGAATGAGAGAAAAAAAAAATGTGAGTAGCAAAATAGAGCAGGATGGAAAATGCTTTGGAAGTTTTCCTAGTCCTTCTCCCAGAATTACTAAAGGAAGACATAGAACATTTTGATCTTCCTCATTTTCCTTCCAAGGTTTGGTTCCCCCAGTGCAACAGCAACCTTTGGTCATTGTGCCACATGACAGATGCAGTACAACCCATTTTTCAGACTCTGAAAACAGTGGATTTAAATGGGTCTACAAATCATATAAGTTGAAATAATGAATATTGAAGGTGGGAAACAGCTGTCTTCAAGGCTCTGAAAAACACTCACATGAGCATGAATCCACCTCTAGGCACCAGGCACTCCAAACTATCTCCAGTCAGGCTCAAAACTGCCCTGGAAGTTGTTTCCTCCTTAAAAGCAGTAAGCATCAGACTCCACTCTAAACTGGAAAATAAGCTGCACTGGGAGATGTTGCAGCCTAGAAGGTCTCTTCAGCTTATCAGCATTCCCATCCTCTGAGCCTATGCTTCCAGTATTGCAAAGTTTCAGTTTGGGTCCACATCTAAGTTCCTGAAGTTCAGAGTTCTCCCAGGTCAGATCATTTCCCCTGAAAACACCTTGAATGAAATACTTACTTACATTTTCTTTGAAGTAGAAATATTGTATCTGATGTTGTCTGCTTTATTACTATTATTATTTTAATAGAAGATTTGGGTTTGTTTCCACAACTGCATCTTTGACCTGGAATGAAGCCCGTGCTGAAGTCATGGCTAATTCTGAACAAGCAAGTAATTCCTCCAGTAAATCCAAGGAAGGCTGCAAAGAGCTACATTCCTCTGGCCTTTCTGATCCCCTTTTCAGAAATGAACATGTATTTTG
Source organism: Pogoniulus pusillus (assembly GCF_015220805.1). NCBI lineage: Eukaryota > Metazoa > Chordata > Aves > Piciformes > Lybiidae > Pogoniulus > Pogoniulus pusillus. The sequence continues at coordinate 17,281,467 of NC_087266.1, forward strand.
AGCAACCGAACATTCCTTGTGTTTCTGTAGGGTCATAGCAGAGTGCTGCCTGTATACACATAATTAGAAAGGTTGTTAATTAATTGCTAAAGCACATGTTTCCAGTGGACAAAGCAGAAATGAAGCATACTTAAGTGGTTGAACAGTTTATTAAATGAGATTACAATAGATACTTTGCCCCATGCCAAGTGTCACTCCAAGAGAATCTGATGTAATTCACCAGAAAAGGCATAGAATGGTCCAGGCTGGAAGGAACCTCCAAAGTTCATCTAGTCCAATCACCCCCACAGTCAGCAGGGGCATCCTCAAGTAGTCCAGGCTGCTCAGAGTCTGATAGTCAAAAAAGTTCTGTAATTTCTATTTCTGCAAGCCAGTGCTGTTCCTCATTTCTTTTAGCTTCAATATTTTCTCTTTCTCTTTTTTTTTTTTCTTTCCCTTTTCTATCCCTCAACATCTCATGCTTCCCCTTTGCTTTTTAAACTAAAAGAGATCAGCCTCAGCTGTAACTTCAGATCACAGGATATTAGGGGTTGGAAGGGACCAAGAAGGCTATCAAGTTCAACCTCCCCTGCCAGAACAGGACCACACAATCCAGTGCAGATCAGCCCTTGAAAGCCTCCAGAGAAGAAGACCCCACAACCTCTCTGGAGAGCCTGTTCCAGTGCTCTGTGACCTTACAGTAAAGAAGTTGTCTCTTACACTGCAACTTACACCCATTGCTCCTTGTCCTATCACAAGGAACAAGTGAGAAGAGCCTGTCCCCCTCTCATGACCAGCCCTCAGATGTCTATAAACATTTAGTAAATCCCTTCTCAGTCTTCTCTTCTCCAGACTAAAAAGCCTCAGGTTCCTTAGCCTCTCATCATAAGGTCCTGCCTCCCCTCTCCGTCTTCCCCCGGGCAGCCTCTGCTGCTTTCCTCCTCCTCTCCACTCTACACTACCAGTTCCATTACCAGCTCCAGTTCGTGCTCCTGGTCCACGTTCGCAGCCATCGCAGAACCTAGAGCAAAGCTCCGGAGGATCCTGGTCTGTTACCAGCTCCAGTTGGTGCTCCTGCTCCATCTTTGCATCCATCGCAGAACCTAGAGCAAAACCTTCGAGGATCCAACCTCCTAGAGAAAACTCAGTCTCAATAAACACAGAGACTTAGCACCCGTGAGCTAAGGTAGACGTTGCAATGGGTCAGTAGCTTAGCCCTAACATGGCCCTAGCTAGCCGGGGGGCCAGCCAGGCCCCCCGGCCTTTGAAATCCTCCACCACGCACCCGGTGCTCACCCGTGGGCACTCACCTGGGATGCCAGGCAGAGGATCCCTTGGCCCACAATGGGCCCAGCTTGGGGCTGGGCTCCTCCTGCACTGCTTATAAAGGGCAGTGAGCAGGGAGGGCAAAGTGGCCACAGCTGGGGTGGGAGGAGACTTCAATTGACCTCAGGTGCTGTGGGGGTGGGAGGAGGAGTGAAAAACAAAAAAACACCACCAAATCTGGCCAGGAAGAGCTTTGGCTAAAAGCCAGGTGGGAAATCAAACAAATCAAACCCCAAAGCCTCATGGAGAGAGCATCCAACCAGACTGGCACACGGGAGATGTTTTCCAGCTAGGGTGGGACATGGGAGATCTTCTTAGAATCATGGAATCAAGCAGGTTGGAAGCAAGCTCCAAGCTCATCCAGGCCAACCTAGCACCCAGCCCTGGCCAACCAACCAGACCATGGCACTAAGTGCCCCAGCCAGGCTTGGCTTCAACACCTCCAGGCACGGTGACTCCACCACCTCCCTGGGCAGCCCATTCCAATGGCAATCACTCTCTCTGCCAACAACTTCCTCCTAACATCCAGCCTAGACCTGCCCTGGCACAGCTTGAGGCTGTGCCCCCTTGTTCTAGTCCTGGAGAAGAAAAAGCTTCACTCTTCAAAGGGTGTTTTTCCAGGCAGCCAGTTGTAAAATCAGTCCCAGTTCTCCCCAGTGCCCTTTCCTCAGTGTCCCACGGAACCTCTGGAATGGGTTCTCCAGCCTGATCTTTCCTTTGGATCTGCAGACTGAACGCCTGAGTGCTGTGTTGGCATAGGTTAGGGAAAGACAAAAAGGGGGGGAGGGGAAAGCAGCCCCCTGTGAGTGCTTGTACAGTGGGCACTGCCCATGAGCAGTGATGGAGCACTGGTGTGAAATGCAGCTTCACATCTGGCAGATGTCATTGTGCCAGAGACATCCCCATCATCTTCCTCTCCACATCCTTCCTTTTCCACCCCACCTGCACCATGTTCCCCCCTTCCCCTCCCCTAATCCCACAGCACCTGGGCTCTGTTGCAGTCTCCTCCCACCCCAGCTGGGGCCACTTCACCAGCCCTGCCCACTCCCCTTTTTAAGCTGCCCCAGGAAAGGCAGAAGCCTTTGGCTGATCCCCTTTGTGGTGGTAGGTTGGCTGTCTCCTTTGCGGGGTGGTGTTTTGGCTGTCTCCTTTGTGGGCTGGTTTTGCTTTTCTCCGAGCCACTCTTCCCCTTTCCTCTGCTTGGGATTTCTCTCCCTCCTTCGTATGTTGTGCTTAAACCTGTGTTTGAAGTTTTGCTGTTTCCCTCATGAGATAGGTTTGCTCTTCTGCTTCCTGCCTTGCTCCTCTCTTGTTTTCGCCTGCTCGGGGCCAGCATCTCCCTTCCTCTTGTTGCAGCCTGGCAGCAACGCTCAGACTAACTACAGCATCTCGCTGCCTCCTTTGCCCTTTGCTGCGGCAGCACAGCTCTGGCCTCCAGTGTGGCTCTCGTTATTGCGGGGCGGGGGGGAGAGGAGGGGATGGGACACGGGGGGGGGGGGAGAGGAGGGGATGGGACACGGGGGGGGGGGGAGAGGAGGGGATGGGACACGGGGGGGGGGGGAGAGGAGGGGATGGGACACGAGGGGGGGGGGAGAGGAGGGGATGGGACACGGGGGGGGGGGGAGAGGAGGGGATGGGACACGGGGGGGGGGGGAGAGGAGGGGATGGGACACGGGGGGGGGGAGAGGAGGGGATGGGACACGGGGGGGGGGGGAGAGGAGGGGATGGGACACGGGGGGGGGGGGAGAGGAGGGGATGGGACACGGGGGGGGGGGGAGAGGAGGGGATGGGACACGGGGGGGGGGGGGAGAGGAGGGGATGGGACACGGGGGGGGAGAGGAGGGGATGGGACACGGGGGGGGAGAGGAGGGGATGGGACACGGGGGGGGGGGGAGAGGAGGGGATGGGACACGGGGGGGGGGGGAGAGGAGGGGATGGGACACGGGGGGGGGGGAGAGGAGGGGATGGGACACGGGGGGGGGGGAGAGGAGGGGATGGGACACGGGGGGGGGGGGAGAGGAGGGGATGGGACACGGGGGGGGGGGGAGAGGAGGGGATGGGACACGGGGGGGGGGGGAGAGGAGGGGATGGGACACGGGGGGGGGGAGAGGAGGGGATGGGACGGGGGGGGGGAGAGGAGGGGATGGGACGGGGGGGGGGAGAGGAGGGGATGGGACGGGGGGGGGGGGGAGAGGAGGGGATGGGACACGGGGGGGGGGGAGAGGAGGGGATGGGACACGGGGGGGGGGAGAGGAGGGGATGGGACACGGGGGGGGGGAGAGGAGGGGATGGGACACGGGGGGGGGGAGAGGAGGGGATGGGACACGGGGGGGGGGGGGGAGAGGAGGGGATGGGACACGGGGGGGGGGGGAGAGGAGGGGATGGGACACGGGGGGGGGGGGGAGAGGAGGGGATGGGACACGGGGGGGGGGGGGAGAGGAGGGGATGGGACACGGGGGGGGGGGGAGGAGGGGATGGGACACGGGGGGGGGGGGAGGAGGGGATGGGACACGGGGGGGGGAGAGGAGGGGATGGGACACGGGGGGGGGAGAGGAGGGGATGGGACACGGGGGGGGGGGGAGAGGAGGGGATGGGACACGGGGGGGGGGAGAGGAGGGGGCGGGACACGGGGGGGGCGGGGAGAGGAAGGGGCGGGGGGGGGAAGGAGGAGAGGAGGCGGTGGGACACGGGGGGGGGACGGGACACGCGGTGTTGGGCCGGGGGGGCAGGGGTAAGCGCCACTCGCCTGTTGCTGTAGCGGCGCTGTGGCAGACGCGGCTCAGAGCTGGGGGCTCCGCTGTGCCCGGGCAGGGATAGAGTGTTCCGAGGGCCCAGCTGCTGGTTCCAGCCACCCCTCTGACCTGCCCTCCCCTGCCCAGCTAGAGAGAAGTGTCTGCACAAAGCTGGCTCTCCTGGGCAGAGGCTTTCCTGTCATCTTTAAGCATAACAAAACAAAAGGAATGCATTAAGCTTGGCAAAGAGAAGTTTGTCACATAGAAGTTAAGTAACCATTGCCATCACAGGATGTCAGGGTTCGGGAGGGACCCAAGGAGATCATCCAGTCCAGGGATAGGACATAAAATCACAAAGGATAAGTTAATGTCATTTCACTGGAGCATCAAAAGCTTTGTGTCTGGAAGCACAGCTTGTATCTCCTTTGCTGCTGTGGTGGTTTAGGTGTTTCCCACCCCCCCACACACTTTAGAAGGTACCCAACTAGTCTCAGCTGGCTCTGGGAATATAGATGAAGCTATTTATTTACAGCTGGCACAATATACAAGCAGCTATTTACAGTATATACAGTTATAGACAGAAATATACAAGGTAAAAGTAATACAGAAACACAACTCCCCTGCCAGAAACCTGAGTCCCCAGGAGGGGCTCTCAACCATCCCTGCACCTTCCCCCTGCCCCTCTCAACCTTACCCCAGTCCTAAGGAAGAATAGAGGTTCAGCCAAGAGGTTAAGAAGCAAAGCTGAGTGGCAGGTGAGGTTAGGGAGATGCAGCTCAGTCAAAGCCCAGCCCCAGAGTGCAGACAAAAAAATGGTGAGAGAGTTATCTAATGTTTCCATTTCTCCTTCAGCAAGACTGTGAGGGGAGCAGACATCACCACTGTTTTCCTTTCACAGCCTATGATCTACTTTTTCTCACCAAAACATTCTAGCCTGCTTCAAACTAGCACAGCTGCTTCTGCTGCACACTGTCTTCCCCCACTGCTGTTTTGGCTGCTGCTTTGCTGCTACTTGACCCTGTCCCCACCTTCTTTAAGGTTATTATATTCTGTGGTAGTATATTCTCCTTATATTGATCTATTTAGGTTAAAATGTAAAATATATATATATATATATATATATATATATATATACAATAATACCATTTCTTTTTTTTAAAAAACACTTTCCAAGCTCTGGGTTGTAGTGAATTTACTCTACTGGGGGAGGGATCCACTCTAACCCATCACAGGATGTAGTATCTGGTTTTACATCAAGACACCAAGGAAATGTGACAATTTCATTGTCTTGCTAAAATCTGTGTCTTGATTGCAGTTGTAGTACATATTCCAAAGTCCTATTATGCAGCTTTTTTCCCCTCAGTTCATCACAAAGGCCTGTCACAAAACACACTGCTGTCTAAGAACCCAATTCCTCTTCTTCTCTAAATATTGCTTGTCTGCTCATACAGATTTGTCTAAATGCAACTCTGTCACCCATAATAAGGTAATAGGCCCAAAAAATTGCTTAGTGTCATTGTGCGTCTTCCACGTAGGTATAGAAGATGTTTTAAATCTAAATTGATGCCTTTATTACACCTCTTTCTTCCTGCCCCTTGTAGCACTTTCAGATATCATCTCTCAGTAAGTGAAACAAGAAGAACATCAAACTGCTCTGACGTCAGTGTTATTTTCTCCAGCTGAAAAATCCCTACACAAAGCTCACGTTCCCTATCTCCATGTAATTTATCATTTTATCTGCTGCATTAATTGAACACCCCATAGAATTTCCACACAAGGCACTCTGGTAGGACCTAGTGTCCAGGCTGGCGTGCCCAAATGATGAAGCTGCCCTGTTAGCATGACATGTTCATTAATAGCTTGTGGGTTGAAGCTAAGCAAAGAAAACAATAACACCATGGCTTGACAGGAATGAAAAACATGACAAATTACCGGTACCTGTGTTACTAATGCAACTCATTTTCCTCAGTAAGACAAGCAAGGTAGTTTGTGCTGCTCTGGTAAGGAGAGGCAGGGTTCTCTCATGGCTGCTCAGTGCTGGCACACCACTCCTGTGCCCTTAGAATCAGACAATTGTTTCCGCTGGAAAAGACCTCTGAGTGCCGTCACAAAGCACCCACAGGATGGCCAAGGGATCAGGCCCAGCCAGCACGGGTTTAGGAAGGGCAGGTCCTGTTTCACCAACCTCATCTCCTTTTATTTCACAGAATTTCACGGAATTTCTTAGATTGGAAAGGACCTTCAAGATCATTGAGTCCAATCATTAGTTTCACACTGACAAGTCCTTGACTAAACCAAATCCCTCAGCACAGCATCTAATCACTATGAATAGCTATGGCTGGAAAGGACCATCAGGATCATCCAGTCCAACCTTCATCCCAGCATCCTTAATCACCAGACCATAGCCTCAAGCACCACATCCACTCTTGTTTTAAACACCCCCAGGGATGGTGACTCCACCACCTCCCTGGGCAGCCTGTTGCAGTGCCTGACCACACACTCAGTAAAGAACTTCCTCCGAACATCCAACCTAAACCTCCCCTGAGGCAACTTGAGGCAATTTCCTCTTGTCCTATCATTAGTAATTTGGGAGAAGAGACCAGCTGCAGCCTCACTACAACCTCCTGGTTACCTGCCTGGTGAATGTGGGGAAGGCTGTGGATGTAGTCTACCTGGACTTCAGCAAAGCCTTTGACACTGTCTGCCACAACAAGCTCCTAGCCAAGCTGGCAGCTCGTGGCTTGGACAGATTCACTCTGGTATGGGTCAAGAACTGGCTGGAAGGCTGGGCTCAGAGAGTGGTGGTGAATGATGCCACATCCAGTTGGCAGCTGTCACTAGTGGTGTTCCCCAAGGATCAGTGCTGGGCCCAGTCCTGTTCAATATCTTTATTGATGATCAGGATGAGAGGATTGAGTCCAGCATCAGTAAGTTTGCAGATGACACCAAGCTAGGAGCAGGTGTTGATCTGTTGGAGGGTAGGAGAGCCCTGCAGAGGGACCTGGACAGGCTGGATAAGTGGGCAGAGGCCAACGAGTTAGCATTTAGCAAGGCCAAGTGCAGGGTTATCACAATATCATCACAGTATCATCAGGGTTGGAAGAGACCTCATAGATCATCAAGTCCAACCCTTTACCACAGAGCTCAAGGCTAGACCATGGCACCAAGTGCCACGTCCAATCTTGCCTTGAACAGCTCCAGGGACGGCGACTCCACCACCTCCCCAGGTTTTTGGGTTGTTTGGGTTTTTTTTTTTTTTTTTTTTGGGTTTTTTTATAAATTAAAATAAATTAACAGGCAGTCCCCCACTACCACAAATTATGCAGTCAAGTTTCCTGCATTTGGGGAAATCGCAGGGGTCAGCACACGCGGAGTGCAAAGGATGAGCCTCGCCCTGGGAAAACCACCTGTCTGGTTGTGGTGCCTCCCCTGCCAGGTAAGTGGTTCTGCACTTTGGCCACAACAACCCCAAGCAGCGCTACAGGCTGGGGACTGAGTGGCTGGAGAGCAGCCAGGAAAAAAGGGACCTGGAGGTACCGGTAGACAGTAGGCTGAAGATGAGCCAGCATTGTGCCCAGGTGGCCAAGAGAGCCAATGGCATCCTGGCCTGCATCAGGAACAGTGTGGCCAGTAGGACAAGGGAGGTTATTCTTGCCCTGTACTCAGCACTGGTCAGGCCACACCTTGAGTACTGTGTCCAGTTCTGGGCCCCTCAATTCAAGAGAGATGTTGAGGTGCTGGAACATGTCCAGAGAAAGGCAACAAGGCTGGTGAGGGGCCTGGAACACAAACCCTATGAGGAGAGGCTGAGGGAGCTGGGGTTGTTTAGCCTGGAGAAGAGGATGCTCAGGTGTGACCTCATTGCTGTCTACAACTACCTGAAGGGACATTGTTGCCAGGTGGGGGGTCATCTCTTCTCCCAGGCAACCAGCAACAGAACAAGGGGACACAGTCTCAAGTTGTGCCAGGGGAAAGTCTAGGCTGGATGTTAGGAGGAAGTTCTTGCCAGAGAGAGTGATTGGCATTGGAATAGGCTGCCAAGGGAGGTGGTGGAGTTGCCATCCTTGGAGTTGTTGGAGAAAAGACTGGCTGAGGCACTTGGTGCCATGGTCTAGTTGACTGGCTAGGGCAGGGTGCTAGGTTGGAGTGGATAATCTTGAAAGTCTCTTCCACCCTGGTTGATTCTATTCTATGAAATCTAAACCTTAGGCCACCATGGCCATTAAACCATGTCACAAAGTGCCATCTCCACAAGCTTCTTGAACACTTCCAGTGACGGTGATGCCACCACCTTCCTGGGCAAATTATTACAGCCCCTGAACACTCTTCACTGAACAAATTCTGCCTAATATCCAATCTGAGCCTCTCATGACAACATTCCAGGCCACTTTCTCTTGTCCTATCAACACGGTAATAAAGAGGAGAGACTGATCCCCACATCACTGCAATCTCCTTGTTGTAGAGAGCAATAAGGTCTCCCCTCAGCCTTCTTTTCTCCAGGCTAAATAGGCCCAGTGCCCTCAACCATTCCTCATGAGAGTTGTTTTCTAGACCCTTCATCATCTTTGGTACCCTTCTCTGGACATGCCCCAGAACCTTAATGTCTTTCTTGTAGTGAGGGGCCCAAAACTGAACACAGAATTCAAGGTGTGGCCTCACCAGTGCTAAGTACAGGAGCAGAATCACTTTCCTGTTCCTGCTGGCCACACTATTCTCAATACAAACCAGGATGGTTTTGGCCTTCTTGGTCACCTGAGCACAATGTTGGCTCATGTTCAGATGGCTGTCAACCAACATGCACAGATCCTTTTCTTCCAGGCAGCTTTCCAGCCACTCTGAAGATTGTAGTGTTGCATGTAGGGTTGGTGTGATCCAAGTACAGGACCCAGCACTTGGCTTTGTTAAACCTCATACAACTGACCTTGGGCCATCAATCTTCCTCCAGCACTTCTCTGCTGGTATGCATTTGAATATGATATCCTTGGAGACATTTCTTTTCCCTTATCTAGTGCAACTCCCTAGCAAATTGTGAGGGCCCTCATGTCAATGTGCTTACCATCTCTACTGCCAGGCTGCAGCATTTTTGTGTAAATGGACTTTGAATTATGTAAATAAGTTTTACACACACTCTAAAAGATCCAGATGCAAAATGATTTCACTGTCTAGCAAGCATGAAACACCAAGTCAGCTCACTGAGGGCAGCTCTTATGGATAAGCTCAGTTTTAAAGAAACAACACACCTGTTCATTATTCACTTGTCTCAAACTGTGCTTGCCCTGCTTAAATCTCTTAGGACCAGTTTTACCAAGCCTTTCTTGTAATGGGGACTAAGAACCATTAGTGCATTATTTGTACAGTGATAGAACAACAGCAAAAAGATATTAGCACTTCAAATTGCCCCAGGTTATCAAGGATTCTGCAGCTGAGCTGGGAGGGTTTCATCTGGTACCCATAAAATTCAGTTCTCCCCCACTTCTTCCATCAGTTTGTGCCTCTCTCTCTTTGGATTTCAAGCTGTTTGGGTCAGGCACAATCTTATTAGGTGCACAGAGTGTCCAGTGTAGGAGGTTACGTAGAACCTAGAAAGACAACAGAACAGCTATGGGGTTTCTGCTCTTGCCTCCCGACCCAGGGCTTTTCATGTGACCTCTAGTAGTCCTAAGAAGTGTTATTATCTTAGGAGGGCTTACCTTTGACCAAGGCATCTGCATATTTTTTAACTCTGAATAATTTTCTAACCACTGTCTTGAGTGATTTTCAACAAGTGAGTGGGAAACACCTAAATAACACAAAATTTATGATGGGAGTGAGCCAAAGACCATAAAATACCTGCAGAACAGTACAGCTTTAGGAAGCCATATGCCTCCAGCATTACTTTTCATATAAAGTGAGTAATAAATCTAGAGTCAGCCCTGACATCTACAAGAACCTGTTTCATTTGCACAGAAGGAATAAATTATGTTAAGTTCAATAGCTCCAAGTGCAGGGTGCTGCACTTTGGCCACAACAACCCCAAGCAGAGATACAGGCTAGGGTCGGAGTGGCTGGAGAGCAGCCAGACAGAGAGGGATCTGGGGGTACTGACTGATACCCACCTGAACATCAGTCAGCAGTGTGCCCAGGTGGCCAAGAGAGCCAGTGGCATCCTGGCCTGCATCAGGAATGGTGTGGTCAGCAGGAGCAGGGAGGTCATTCTGCCCCTGTACTCTGCACTGGTTAGACCTCACCTTGAGTACTGTGTTCAGTTCTGGGCCCCCCAGTTTAGGAGGGATGTTGAGAAGCTTGAGCGTGTCCAGAGAAGGGCGATGAGGCTGGTGAGAGGCCTTGAGCACAGCCCTACGAGGAGAGGCTGAGGGAGCTGGGATTGTTTAGCCTGGAGAAGAGGAGGCTCAGGGGTGACCTTATTGCTGTCTACAACTACCTGAGGGGTGGTTGTGGCCAGGAGGAGGTTGCTCTCTTCTCTCAGGTGGCCAGCACCAGAACGAGAGGACACAGCCTCAGGCTGCGCCAGGGGAGATTTAGGCTGGAGGTGAGGAGAAAGTTCTTCACTGAGAGAGTCATTGGGCACTGGAATGGGCTGCCCGCGGAGGTGGTGGAGTCGTCGTCCCTGGAGCTGTTCAAGGCAGGATTGGACATGGCACTTGGTGCCATGGTCTAGCCTTGAGCTCTGTGGTAAAAGGTTGGACTTGATGATCTGTGAGGTCTCTTCCAACCCTGATGATACTGTGATAAAATGTGCTGAGACTTCTTAATATAAAAAACATACTTGATAGATTAGCACGAGTCCTTGTTGGGTGATGTTATCCTGAAGAGCACAGAAAAGGCAAGTTAAGAGCTAGTACTGCCCAGAAATCTTTATTGCTAGGCCACAGCTTATATGTTGGGCAACCCAAGCTGGCTTGGTTGAATATATGTCAGTGATTTATTTGTGCAGTCTTCACTTAACTCCTCTTCGTACAGTTTCACAAAAAATGACTGCCCAAATTAAGATTACTTTCAAAAATAAAATGAGAATTGGTTTTCTTTTAGAAAATCACCTCAAAAGAAAGTAGAGCTCATGGCAGGGAAAGGCAGCTGTTGGGCTCCCTAACCACACTGCTAAATTCATTAATAGAGGAAAAAAGCATTTCAGATACACTGTGATCTGTAGAGTTGGAATAATTAGGATAACACTTTACTTACTCAGTGGTAACACCTGCCACATTTGAAACCAAACAGCTACCCCAAACACATTTCTTTCTGCTTGTATAAAGGCAGCAAGTGGAATTAATGCAATCACAATTGCCTCTGCAAGGGCTAAAGCCACCACAGTTAGGCAGACTCCCGAAACCATATGCTGAAAAGGAGAGAGGACACTTGCACAGGACTATTTCACCTACAAATTAGAAGAGATGACTCAGACCTGTTTAAAATTCTTTTGTCTTTCCTAATCTTCATACTGATCAAGGGCAAAAGTGAGAGGAAAAACATTCACTCTTGGCCTCTTCTCTATATTACTTTTCCAATTTTTCCTTTCCTTCTTATTTTTAAACTCCATTTTTGTACTTTCTCTGAGAAGCCTCAGCAAACTCACTTAGCATATTTGCAGGGCCATCAGAGGTGCTTCTTCCTGCTCCTCTGATCAACTTGCCCAGCACTCCTAGAACAGCTTCCCCTTCTGTGTCATGCCTCTCTTTTGGGATCAGCAGTTAGCAGAAGCTCCCATCACAGAAGAAACTATTAATCATGGCTGCACCACAGGTGGAAGCACATATTAGGCTGTAACTAGAGGCAGGCAGAAAAACAAGGTTATTTTATTAGCAAGTTTTGGTTCTAAAGGCTGAACATCACTCAAGTGGATAATGGCAATTCCTTCTGCCTTCCAAATGACACAGAGCAAAACAGCATTATTTTCAAGAGGCTGTGTCCATCAGCACTGTGCAAAGCATATGATGATGGAATACATACCTGGGAGTGGTCTTTTGCTTTACATGGTCCTGGCTGTACCACAATATGCATCACCTAGTTCTGCCTTAAACTTTGCAGTGTAATTGCTTCTCCTGCTTGACATGTTCAGTAGTTTCCCTAGAGTCTTCCACCCATCCTCTCCTCAGCTATGAATCAGTAGTTCCTGAAGCTGTGGATGATGGAGGTTTCCATCACTGGAAACCCCAAGGTGAATTTTGCCCTCAGCTAAATCCCAGGCTGCTACTTGGCTACTCTTTTAAGAATTATTCAGTTATGCCTTTACTTTTGAGACCATTCTTATAATGTTCAGGAAAGCCAGACAGCTTACAAAATCACCTTCAGATATCTCTGAAGTTTTTGGGGGTTGGCCAGTTGCAGAGAGGGTACCCAAGCATAGACACACACAGAGGACACGAGAAGCAGGCTGCAACAAATTGCCCCACATAGCATGGCCTTTGCCATCATCCCCACAGACACCAATTGTTCAGTCACAAAACTCCTCTCCAGCTGATCAAGTTGAAGCCCACTAATGAGAACACTCATGCCTTTGCTCTCCAGGTTCACAAGCATTTCCACATTCACAGATCCCTCAGATGTCAACATAGAAGGATTACATCACAGGCTGTGAAAGAGAAACAGTGCTGACATCTACTTCACTCATAGGCTTGCTGAGATGTATAAGAACAAGAATCCAAACATAGATAAGGGAGTTGCACTTCTGCCTCGGAGCTCAGAGCTGCAATTTTTTTTCTCTCTAGCCTCTCTGCCATCTCTTTGATTAATTCACTTTGCTTCCTAACCCCCTGGCTGAACCTCCTGGTCTTCCTTGGGACTGAGGTAAGGTTGAGAGAGGTGGGAGAAGGTGGAAGGGCAGTTGAGAGCTCCTCCTGGGGACTCAGGTATCTAGGAGTGGTGTTGTGTTTCTGTGTTTCCTTTTACCTTGTATATTTCTGTCTATAACTGTATGTACTGTAAATATCTGCTTGTATATTGTGCTAGCTGTAAATATAAGCTTCATTCATATTTCCAGAGCCAGCTGGGTCTAGTCTGGGTGATTTCCAAAGTGTGGGGGGGGCAGGAAACACCTAGACCATCACACAGGGCTATGTCCTGTTTGGGGAGCTTTGGAGGACAGAAGTCACCTCTTGGGATGTTCAGCCAGGAGCCAGGGGCTTTTCTTAGTCCTTTGAACAATGGCTGAATAGTCTCCCTTCTATTTTGCAGAAGCAGAAAATCCTAACTCCATAATGAAGCTCTCAGCCTCTACAGCTCTACATTATTTTTTAAAGACAAGGTGTTTTGTGAGATATTTTTATCTAGTATAAAACTGCTACAATTGGTATACTAAGAACAGCTTCTGGAAAAGCTTATTTTTATTTGGGTTCGTGCAGTGCACCCAGAAATATGAGCCACAAGGACCACTAGATCCTTCAAAGATAGATCTCTTACCTGAAACAACAGGCCCCCTGTTAGCTTAAATCCAGAGCTACACACCAGCAACTCTTCTTGGTTGGGCTCAGTATGAATACAGAGCCTGGAGCTACTCTGCTCCCGGGATTCCTGCCAGTATGTGACAACTTGACTGAAAGTGCTGTATTATCCACAGTGGGTATGAAGCAAGAGGGTTCACCTGTTCAGAGGCTTGTAGCAGGGAAAGCAGCAAAAGTCCACCTGAAGTAATTAAAACAATTAGTAAAAGTCAGCAGGAATCGAAGACAGGAGAGTTTAATCAGTCATACAAGAGGCTACTGATGTCTCCTAGCAGCCTTTGTGCAAGGAGCATGTGAGAACTAGAGCTCAAGAGACAACAGCTGTGGCCTAAGAGGTGGGTGAAAAAAGGCCACAAAATATATGCTGCTCTTTTGGCAACCAGCAACAGATCAAGGGGACACAGTCTCAAGTTGTGCTGGGGAAAGTGTAGGCTGGATGTTAGGAGGAAGTTCTGCCCAGAGAGAGTGATTGGCATTGGAATGGGCTGCCCAGGGAGGTGGTGGAGTCACCGTCCCTGGAGGTGTTCAAGAAAAGCCTGGATGAGGCACTTAGTGCCATGGTCTAGTTGACTGGCTAGGGCTGGGTGCTAGGTTGGACTGGATGATCTTGGAGGTCTCTTCCAACCTGGTTGATTCTATGATTCTATTATTCTCATGAAGGGTAGGGGGGGAAGAAGAAGAGGGATGTGACTGCTACTGCAGTCTACATCCTTCACTCTACCACCTCTCGTTTGCCATCCTCTTGTGAAAGATGTGATGGTTTGGGTGTTCCCCACCCCCCCACCCCCTCCACTTTGGAAATCACCCAGACTAGACTCAGCCAGCTCTGGAAATTGAATGAAGCTTATATTTACAGCTGGCACAATATACAAACAGATATTTACAGTATATACAGTTATAGACAGAAATATACAAGGTAAAAGGTGATACAGAAACACAACTCCCCTCCCAGAAACCTGAGTCCCCAGGAGGGGCTCTCAACCACCCCTTCACCTTCCCCCTGCCCCTTTCAACCGTACCCCAGTCCCAAGGAAGAATGGAGGTTCAGCCAGGGAGGGTAGGAAGTAAAGTGGATTAGAAAAGAATATGGAGGGTGAGGGTAGAGAGTGAGATCCATCTCAGAGCTCGCCAGCAGCAGAAGAGAAGTGGTTATCTATGTTTTTATTTCTTGTTCCTATACATCTCAGCAAGCCTATGAATGAAGCAGACATCACCATTGCTTTCCTTCCACAGCCTGTAATCTAGTTCTTCTCACCAAAACATTCTAGCCTGCTTCAAACTAGCACAGAAAGGTAGCAGAACTACACTCTAGTGTCACATGTTGCCATACGCAGTGCTTCATCCCATCTTGAGCAAAATGGTCTTCTAAGGTCCTTCATCTTGATTAGGAATCTGAACACAAATTCAAGATAATTTCTTTTCTGCCAAAATTATCTCTTTGCTGTTCTCCACATTTTCAGGGTTGTGCTAAGGCTTTACAAATCATGTACCCTAAACCTAATAATCATGTGACATTTAATAGCATTTTAGGAATTATCTGGATCCCAGTGCTATATGAGACCAAGGAGATGGATTGGACAGTGGAATAGAACCAACATTTTCAGAGTTTCATTATCCCCACAAATTGCAGATGGAAGTATCACGCACAAGTTACAGGACCACTGCAATTCTACCTCTATCTGTTGCTTTCCCTGTGGGCCATTCAAAGAACAGAAGTCTCAAGGAATTCTCCTTATCTTCTTTCTTTCTTTCTTTCTTTCTTTCTTTCTTTCTTTCTTTCTTTCTTTCTTTCTTTCTTTCTTTCTTTCTTTCTTTCTTTCTTTCTTTCTTTCTTTCTTTCTTTCTTTCTTTCTTTCTTTCTTTCTTTCTTTCTTTCTTTCTTTCTTTCTTTCTTTCTTTCTTTCTTTCTTTCTTTCTTTCTTTCTTTCTTTCTTTCTTTCTTTCTTTCTTTCTTTCTTTCTTTCTTTCTTTCTTTCTTTCTTTCTTTCTTTCTTTCTTTCTTTCTTTCTTTCTTTCTTTCTTTCTTTCTTTCTTTCTTTCTTTCTTTCTTTCTTTCTTTCTTTCTTCCAGTTCTAAGGTATAGAAGAGTGTAGGGCCCTGGGTTCTCTTTAGTCTGCTTTTTGAAATGTTTTTCTTCTGCAGGTCCTCTAGGATGTTGCTCCATGTCTGACTCCTGAAATACAAGCACTAGTTTATGAGAAAACATACCTTCAGTTAAAATCCTGTGCCTTTAGAAAGAGGAGCCTTCAGTTCTCCCAGCAGTTCCAAACTCTCATTAGGGTATTAAACTATATTAACAAACATTAAACATTCAATACCCATTAAACATTCAACACACATTAAACATTCAAGATGTGAAACACATTAAACTTTCCCATCCTTAACAAGACACAATTTGGCTAATCTCTTAGAACAAGAAAATTCAATACTATTGTGATGGCTGCTGCAAGTCTTGCAGTAGAAAAGTAATGTTCTGTAGGATATAACTCCCATATAGGAGAAAAATAAATCATGACAATAGTTGTCTGCATAGAAATGTAGGTCGCAATGCAGCCTTCCTGGATCAGAGTTACAACAATGCAGGTGTCTACGCGTGAGGCAGATGCCCAAGTTCTCGTTGCAACCCATGGAGAGCCAGTCAGGACATGACATGGAGTCCACTGAGTCATCCCAAAACCACCACCCACACTCAGCAGGCTGAATCACGCTCTCAACTCCGCTTGTTGCACTGACTGTAGCAGGAGTTTAGACACCTTCCCTATGCTAGTGCTAAACCACTCCCCTAAATTTAAGGTGATATAATCTACTTCTTGTATTTCACTGTTGGCTAGCAAAGTCCTTGTGATGGTTTAGGTGTTCCCCGCCCCCTCCACACACTTTAGAAATCACCCAGACTAGTCTCAGCTGGCTCTGGGAATATAAATGAAGCTATTTATTTCCAGCTAGCACAATGTACAAGCAGATATTTACAGTATATACAGAAATATACAAGGTAAAAGTAATACAGAAACACAACTCCCCTCCCAGAAACCTCAGTCCCCAGGAGGGGCTCTCAACCACCCCTGCACCTTCCCCCTGCCCCTCTCAACCTTACCCCAGATCCAAGGAAGAATGGAGGTTCGGCCAAGAGGTTAAGAAGCAAAGGTGAGTGGCAGGTGAGGTTAGAGAGATGCAGCTCAGTTAGAAGCTCAAGGCAAAGTGTGACAAAAATGGCCAGAGTGTTATCTAATGTTTTCATTTCTTCTTCAGCAAGACTCTGAGGGCAGTAGACATCACCATTGCTTTCCTTTCACAGCCTATGATCTAGTTCCTCTCACCAAAACATTCTAGCTAGCTTCAAATTAGCACAGTCCTACACTTTTTTCTACACTTGCTAGTGAAAATACAGAACTCATTTCCAAGCAAATTCTGAAGGTTATAGGAGAAAGGGAGGTTGCTGGTTACATGCCAGAATGGGTAACGTTGTTTTCAGTTGCTTCTCAGGAAGAAAGGTAAATTACACTATGTAAAAACTGAATTTGAGGCAGAAGGGCTGAAACTGATCCATAACTGCATGTCAGGACACTTGAAAGAAGTTTCTTTTCACATACGGGCAGCACACGCACAAAGAGTTTCAAGCAGTTCTGTGATTTAGCTGGGAACAAACCGAAAATCACTGAGGTATTTGTGCCTGCACTACCTCTCATTGGTGACTGCCTTGGAAAGAATACATAAATTGTTCCAGTACTGAAACAAATTCGCCTCTCAGAGGGCTTGCCTCAACAGAAGGAAGAAAGATCTTTGAAGATACAGAACTGTAGCTTGGGTTTTGGGTTTGTGTTTTTAATTCCCAAGACCCATTTTTCTGAGACACTACAAAGCTTCTCAGAGGTGACAAGAAAGTAGACTGACTGCCTACGGTGGCTATGAAGCATAAACTGTCACAGGTGAGAGTTTTGCCTTTTTTTTTCCTGCAGTCACAAAAAAACTGTAGAAGAAAGGAGAGGGAAAAAATCATTAAAACAAAGTTATTTGGATATATCCTTTTGGAAACAGATATGGATCACTTGACTATAGGGAGAGGGCACACAGATGATCTACTCAATCTGAATATACTGCTTTCTGCAGCAATGTGTTCTATCTACTTTAGGGAATTTGGGACTGAAAAAAAGGCTTTCTGGCCACAACAGGGTGCAAAACAGCCCTGCACAGAAAGCAGGTTTTGTGCACTTCAAAACAACCTTTCTTTGCTGCACAAATTACCAAGAGGGTAGTGAAAATTACGCTTGCTTTCTTGGCAGTGAACCTCCATCTGGAGGAACTTTCTCACAGATCAGTTTTATTTGGACTGCATAATGACAGAAAACTCAGAGTAGAAGTACTGCAAGCATTGCTCAGTGGGAAAGGTAACTTTTTAAGGAAGTGTGAAGATTCCCACAGAGAGAATGTAAAGAAAAAGTCAAGTATTGTTTTTCAATTTGCTTGAATTCTGATTCTTTTTGAAAAGGTCCTTGACAAAAGGGACAAAGCTACAGGCCATAGGTCTAGGCAGTTTCACACATTCTGTAACATACTACTCCTGGAAGGCTTTATGAATATTTATTAGTTGCAACAGAAGTACTTTCACATTTCTCCAAACTGTCCAGATAATTTCTTGCTGATTTTCAGAGACTGACATGCATGAAAGGGGAAACAGAACTCTCATTTTCAAAAAGGGGAGGAAGGATGAGGCAGGGAACTCCAGGCCAGGCAGTCTCACCTCTGTGCCCAGTAAGATCATGGAGCAGATCCTCCTGGAGGCACTACTGAGACAGAAGAATAGTGAAGAGGTGATTGGCTACAATCAGCATGGCTGCACCAAGGGCAAATCCTGCCTGACAAACCTGGTGGCCTTCTATGAACAGGTAACAACATTAATAGATGAGGGGCAAGCAACTGATTGCATTTAGCTGGACCTGAGCAAGGCCTTTGACACTGTCCCACACCACATCCTGGTCTCCAAGCTGGTGACACATGGGTTTGATGGGTGGACCACGAGATGGATAAAGAACTGGCTTGATGGCCGCACCCAAAGAGTGGCTGTCAGTGGGTCCATGTCCAAGTGGAGGCCAGTGATAAGTGGAGTCCCTCAGGGATCGGCCCTGGGACCAGTCTTGTTCAACATCTTTGTCGGTGCCACAGACAGAGGCACTGAGTGCAGCCTCAGCAAGTTTGCTGACGACACCAAGCTGTGTGGTGCAGCAGACAGGCTGCAGGGCAGGGATGCCATCCAGAGGGACCTGGGCACACTGGAGAGGTGGGCACAAGCCAACCTCATGACGCTCAACAAGACCAAGTGCAGGGTCCTGCATCTGGATCAAGGCAATTCCAAGAACAAAGAGAAGGGCCACGAGAATGATCAGAGGGCTGAAGCACCTCTTCTATGAGGACAGAGTGAAAGAGTTGGGGCTGTTCAGTCTGGAGGAGGCTCCAAGGTGACCTTCCAGTATCTGAAGGGAGCCTACAAAAAAAGCTGGGGGGAGACTTTTTAGGCTATCAGGGAGTGACAGGACTAGGGGGAATGGAGCAAAGCTGGAGGTGGGGAGATTCACACTGGATGTGAAGAGGAAGTTCTTCAGCATGAGAGTGGTGAGAGCCTGGAATGGGTGGTTGAGGCCCCATCCCTGGAGGTGTTTAAGGCCAGGCTGATCTAGGGTAGGGTATCCCTGCTCATGGCAGGGGGGTTGGAACTAGATGATCCTTGTGGTCTCTTCCAACCCTGACTGATTCTATGACTCTATGACTATCGGTAAGGGCTATGAACCAGTAGGGCAGTCAGAACTTGACACCTCCAAATAAAACAAAAATTTGAACTAGTTTCCTTAATCAAATAATGGAAAGGAATTGAAATTTTCAGCTGGGTGTGCTGTCAAACTGACCAAGTGACTCAGCAAACAAAATAATTGGCCTGTAATGTGATGATATTTGGGAATTCAGGTTGGTGTTTAGAGATGCTGTTAAAGGCTAAACTAAAATAACAAATTTCACACAAAGCTGTGAGGCCTGCAGTTTTAAAAGGTCCTGCTGTCTGTCATTAAACAAGTGGGTACTCAATCCAAAAAATAATTGCTTGCTGTGTCACCACACTAGCACTTTGTTAGTAAATATCCTTAATAAAATGACCCAGATGTGGAATACACCCCCTGAGAAGGTAAGAGTGATCATCTTTAGACTGTTTCCCAAGGTCTTGTATTACATTGTCTTTTCAGAAGGGGAGATGATCAATAATCACACACTCCCACCTTCAATAAACAGACCCTGGCCCCAAGACCTCCATCTATTAGGAAAGGGAACAACACAGGCGTCCAAGGATCAAGCAGTGCCAGTCTTTCTAAATAAGAGGAATTAATGTACAGAGATGCTAAGCATGATGCCACACAGGAGAAGCATTCTTGATGGCACCCTTAAATTAGCAGACATACTGCAGGCAACACATCACAAGGAAAAAGAAACCCCAACCACTGAAAAGTGCACAGCCAGAATTTTTTTGTGAGAGTATGGAGCACATTAAGCAGAAGCTGTACGAAGAAGGCTGTGTTGCTTAAGTGACGTGCACAGGCTAATTTAAGAAGATGAAACATTGTGATTTTATTGCCCTAACTAATGCAGCAGTATATGCAAAACAGCACGGGACTGGCAGTGACAAAACCGGGGAATCATCTGACTACAAAAGCAAAAGAGCTCCATGAGCAACCAAGAAATGAAGATTTCTGCTAACAGCATCAGTTTTAAAGAAAACTATTCTTATTGATAAAATACTTGCTAAAGGTAAGGCCTTTCATGCAAGGGATCTTAAGCAAGAGCTTCCCAGTTGAAAGAAATTCATTGCTGGATATTTAAGGGTTGCTGACAATTTTTTGCACCAATGTAATCATTCCAAAGTTGGCCTCCTATGATATAAAATGGAGGATTTCTTCACTTTTCTATGGAACACCAGAGCAAGGTGGTGAGATGAGCTGATCTGCAACTGTAAATGACACTGGAAGCCTTTACAGATGCTTTTTTGCCCCCTCCCCCTTCACAGCTAGCTGTTGCCTGACTTCTTGCCTCTATATGATGAGTCATACTCTATTCCCAAGAAGCATCAGTTCCTGCTACTATCCACTGTAAAACCACTTCTATTTTCTCTTGCTTGTTTCCTGCAAAACTGCAAGTGTTTGCAGCTCTTTTGGATCTCTGCTGATCACATTTTTACACAAATCTGTGTAAGTGGCATTGAAAACATACAGTTAAGACCAGTTTATCAGTACCTTAGCGGAGGTGACAAAAATATCCCTTTGGGTGACAAAAAAAAAATCCCTTTCCTATTCCTTTTAGCTTCTTTATTTTTTTTTTTTTTGCTTTGCATATTCCTGGGCTTTCCTGTTTGCCTTAGAACAGTTCCAGGCATTTAATGGTGCAAGACAATACCTGCTCTATCCTAGAAAGCTTTCTCAGGTGGG
The DNA here is from genome assembly GCF_015220805.1 of Pogoniulus pusillus. NCBI lineage: Eukaryota > Metazoa > Chordata > Aves > Piciformes > Lybiidae > Pogoniulus > Pogoniulus pusillus. The sequence goes on from NC_087266.1 coordinate 17,302,401, forward strand.
TCTGCTAACATTTCATGGGCAAGTGCTTCCTGCTGTAGGTTCAAGTCCTTGAGCTGGGTGTGATGGTTTGGGTGTTCCCCACCCCCCCACACTTTAGAAATCACCCAGACTAGACTCAGCCAGCTCTGGGAATATGAATGAAGCTTATATTTACAGCTGGCACAATATACAAGCAGATATTTACAGTATATACAGTTATAGACAGAAATATACAAGGTAAAAGGTAATACAGAAACACAACTCCCCTTCCAGAAACCTGAGTCCCCAGGAGGGGCTCTTAACTGCCCTTCCACCTTCCCCCTACCCCTCTCAACCTTACCCCAGTCCCAAGGAAGAATGGAGGTTTGGCCAGGGCGTTAGGAAGCAAAGAGGATTAGTCCAAAATGGAGGGTGAGGTTAGAGAGTAAGATGCAGCTCAGCCAGCAGCCCAAGTGAGAGTGGTTATCTGTGTTTGTTATTTCTTGTTCCTGTACATCTCAGGAAGCCTATGAGTGAAGCAGACATCACCACTGGTTTCCTTTCACAGCCTGCAATCTAGCTCTCACCAAAACATTCTAGCCTGCTTCAAACTAGCACAGCTAGGGAAAGTTATTAAGACCTGTCTGGAGTTGTTTGTGGTCGTGCCTGAATGAATTGGCTTGGTGGGCACCTGGTGGTCATAGGAAAGAACTTGTCCTTGTTCTCACTAAACTTCTCCATCAGATTCTCACAATTACTGAGTAGAAATGGAAATGTTGATGTAGCTTCATTGGTTCTTGCTGCTTTTGTTTTCTGACAGGTGTCAGGGACAGGCTTGAGACATCTGGACATGGCACTTTGGGTCATGGTTTAATGGCCACAGTGGTCTTGAGCTGATGGTTGGACTTGATGATATTAGAGGTTTCTTTCCAACCAAAACAATTCTGTGATCCTATGCTCCCGTGACAAAAGAACTGAACTGCCAAGCAAAGAAGGTGTACAAATTCCCCAGAAAACACAGGCCATGCACAGGAAGGGACTCTGAGGATGAATTAGTGAACTTCACTGCTCCAAGACAGAGTGACTCCATCTGTGCCATTTCCAGAAAACACTCTACAGTGTTTCAAAACCTCCAGATCCCAGAGCTGTGGAGCCTAGAGCGGGGTACTCTACCCCAGTCACTGGCTAGAGAAGACATGTCCCACACATTCTCATATGTACACATATATATAGCATACACCAAGTGTGAAGAGATTTTTCCTAACAGGACATGAAATGACAAACATGAGCAACTCGTGCTGGGAAGTGTCCTTGAGTCCATCTTTGGACTTAAGATACCAGGCGCTGGGTAGCACCCCCCACATGCAGCTGCAGGGGGTGGAGTGCCAGCTGCATGTGGGCAGAGTTAGCCAGCCCAAGGGGGCTGGGTCAGCCAGCCCAGGGGCTGACCCTCAGAATGTTATTGTAGTGTCACCTATCCATGCCATGCTGGTAATCCTGGACCAACCGTGAGCTATCCACATGTACCAATCCTGAACTAAGCTAGCTGTGCACACCTCTTCTAAAAAAGCATATAACTCACTGTAACATGGAAATAAAGCAGAGAATGACCATCTAACCGTGTTGGTGAACCCAGAGCCATTTTATCCCAGGTGCAACAAATGCTGGCAACTAAGCAAACAAAGCAAGCTGCAACCATCAGCCTTACCTATCTGGATTATAACAGGCCATGTATTTGCAACATGGATGTGTTTTGCTCATCTTTCAGCAACTTGCTTCAAACAAAAGGTAAAATCTTTTCCTCAGTCTTCAGTACTACTTAAAGACAGCTGCCAGGAGTCCAAGACCTTCAAGACTACAGACGAAGTCAGGAGAAAGGAAGATTTTTGCCTTAGTAGAAGAGGATTGGATTAAAGATAATTTAGACAAGACTGGACGAGGCACTTGGTGCCATGGTCTAGTTGAATGGATAGGGCTGGGTGACAGGACGGAGTGGATGATCTCGGAGGTCTCTTCCAATCTGGTTGATTCTGTGATCTAATATTTTTCAGAGTCCTGAGTCTCCTGAAGTCCCATACAGCTTCACTCCATTTCTGCATTTTGTGCTTTTCTCTTGCAGACTAAGGTTGCAGGTACCAGTGGAAAGGCAATGCTGCCACTTACCTATGGCAAATACAGGCAGGATTCTGCAACTAGCTGGCCAGACACCTCACAAAGTAGCCTCTTCTAGGAGAAATTTAGAAGAAACCCATATCATCATCTTGTATTTTCATGTTTCAATGCCATAAAAATAAGTATTAATGTTTAAATCACAGCAATTCACAGAAAACAGATAAGATAAAGAGCCTTGAAGTCAAAAGGGAGAAGTGAGCATTCTCGCTGCACAGCAAACTTGCTTCCTATGAATGCTGTGCAACTCTTCTGCAAATCAAGAGCAAGAAAATGGTGGAGTTCTCACAACTCACTTGCATGCTTTCTCTTTCCATCATTAAAAGACAATCCAGCCTTTCCAGTATGGCTGTTTTGTTAGACAGGGACTCATTGACCTTTTTAAAGTTAATTATTTAATATGCCATAATCATATTACCGTTCTCATTTACCTGTATTCCTGTTTGACTTGTACAAAAATGTACTAAGGAAGACAACCACACAGTTTAACTGCAAGACTGAACTTCTTTTTCATTAGTGGAGAGGAAGACAGCAGAATTATCACAGACAGCAGTTCCCTCCAAGATTTGATTTGGAAGATATGCACAGAAGCTAAAAATAAGACTGTGCAGTCATAAATGGTTTAAAACAGTACTCATGGACATGGAGCACTTCAAGGAGGTGAACAGCAACTGAATAGGATCTCAGGAGTGCACAATCAGCTGGGATCTGAAAGGACCTTCTGAGTGCTCTCAGCAACACAAAACCCTGGTGCTGGGTTGGGGCATGCAATGTACAGAGGCATGGGATCAAATTCCTTTGGTCCAAATGGACAGAAGTTCTGCAGCTGTTCGTCAGAGCCTTCAGACATGAAGCTGTTTGTAAAGAGTTGTGAAGGTGAAAGTCCTGAGGCCTACAAAAAAGCTGCTGAGGGACTTTTTAGGATGTTTGGTATTGATAGAACTAGGTGGAATGGATCCAAGGTAGAGGAGGGTTGATTTAGATTAGACTTAGGAAGAAGTTCTTCACCATGAGGTTGGTGAGACCTGGAACACATTACCCAAAGAGGTGACAGAAGCTCCATCCCTGGATGTTTTTAAGGCTAGGTTGGATGTGGCTCTGGGCAACCTGATCTGGTGGAATGTGTCCCTGCCCATGGCAGAGGGGTTGGAACTAGATGATCCTCAAGGTCTTTTCCAACCCTGACAATTCTGATTCTAAATTTAGACTCCTTTTACGTAAGTGAATTAGTAGTAGTGGGCATTGACTAACACAGTCACTAGAGCCCACTGAGTGAACCCATCCATTCACCTGCAGTAGTGTTAACAGGCTCCATCTCTACTCTCAGGGTTTGGAAATGGAAGAAACATTGCTTTGCAGCAAAGGGACACTCTCAGGCTCTGAGACAGAGAATCTAACAGGTCCTCAAACCGCTGAAATGTAGTGAAAGTCTATCAAGGGAGAAAAAGAGCTCAGTAATTAAGAGGTTTGGCACCTTCTCTTCTAACCCTATACAATTACCAGATAGTGGAATTATGTGCAAGCCCAAGTAGGACCTGAGGTTCGCTCTTCTCATGTATTTTGTACCTGTGGTTCTGGCTGGGATTGAGCTAACTATCCTCACAGCAGCTTGTATGGTGTTTCATTTTAGATCTGTGAGCACAAAAATATTGATAACATATTAGTTTCAGCTACTGCTGAGCAGTGTTTGCACAGCATCTTGGCTTTTTCTGTTTCTCCCTCTGCCCCCTCACCAAATAGAATGCTGAGGGTTGGTGCAAGAGGTTGGGAGAGGACATAGCCAGGCAAATTACCTGAATAGGAATGGTATTACAGGAAAGGTTATTTTCAGCCCATTTTGTCCCCACAAAACCAAAAATAATGCTGGACTTCACTTCCATGACACTTCAATGGTTTTGAACTAGAGCAGGGTAGATTTCAGTTATACATAATGAGGAAGTTCTTCACAAGGGTGGTGAAATATTGGAAGAGGTGGAGGCCCCACCCCTGAATACATCCAAGGTCAAACTTGATTGAGCCCTAAGCAATCTGATCTAGTTGGAGATGTCCCTGCTCGCTGCAGGGTGGTTGGACAGGGTGACTTTTGAGGGTCTCTTCCAACCCAATGCATTACGTGATTCACTTTTCCCAGATGGCTCTTCTTAAAGCCACCCTTACTTGCTTTTGCTACTTGTGATAGCACAGGACCCACATCCACGGCAACAAGAGAAGTATCAGAAGTTGCAGTAAATCCAGTAAAGATAAAAGTGACAGCAGGAAAACCATTTAGCTAGTGTATACTAACAGTGCAGGGCACACATAGATGTGGCGTAAATCTCTTGTTGCCACAACACAGTACTGCTGCTTAATTCTGCAGATGACTCTAGATTAAAAAAAAAAAACAAAACCCAAACACTTAAAAGCAGAAAGAAAATTCAAAATTATGTCAGCAAAATGGAAAAAAAAAATGGTCTATGAAAAGGAAACAAAGATAAGAGGAAGAACCTAGACTCTGACAAAAACTATTCCACTCTAACAGTTAAACTGTTGACTTGGGAGGCAAAAGAGGATCTGAAGATTACAAGGACACATGGGTTTCACTAAGTCATACACCTGTGAAGAAGAAGGGGATAGAGGGTGGGGATGGGAAGGAATACGATACTTCACTGAGAATGGCAGTAGTTGTCTTACAGAATCACAGAATATATCTGGCTGGAAGAGACCTCAAAGATCACCCAAGTCCAACTATCATCCCAGTAGTGAAGGGTCAACACCAAATCATGTCCTTAAGCACCAGGTTCACACATCACATGAATGCATCCAGGGATAATGACTGCACCACTGCCCTGGGCAGACCATTCTAATGTGTGATAAACCTTCCAATGATAAAATATTTCCTAATATCCAGCCTGAACCTCTGCTGGTGCAGCTTGTAACCATATCCTCTAGACCTGTCACCTGTCACCAGAAAGAAGAGGATGGCTCCCTCCTCACTCCAACCTCCATTCAGGTAGCTGTAGAGAGCAATAAGGTCTCTCCTCAGCCTCCTCTTCCCAAGACTGAACAACTCAAGTGCTTCTCCAAGCCACTTCCATGTAACATATGAGAATTAAGATTTTAAATCACAACAGAAAGACCTGGAAGAGACTTTGAAACACCATCTCATCCGGCCTCAATACCAAACTCTGTCTATTTGTTGTTCCAGATCAACCAGTGACTAGTAGTTGTGCATCAACGACCAGAAACCACAAACTAGAAAATCTTGACTAAAAACATTGCCCTCAAAGACACTGGGCTATGGAGAATGTCTAACAACAACCAAAAAAAAAAGGTTAAATACGCTCTGAAAAGTTAAATACACTTGCAGGGGTTTGCTATATTTGGTTGCTGCATATATATTTTAAGGGATTTGCTCTACAAAAGCTAAAAAAATTAACAGTCCAAAGGATGTATTTTTGATTTTAAGACAAAACCTAAAGCTGTTTTGTCAGAGCCATTTGCTGCTGCCAGCTGCCCTTAGACCACGTGTAGATAGGCTTATGCAGCCTGCGCACTGGGGCACAAACTTTTTACATCTACCCACACATGAAGAGCTCAGGCTGTGCTTTCACTAACATAACCAACACTCTCATTTTGTCTTGTGTTATGTGCCTTTGGGTTCTCTATGTACAGTGCTTAGGTCACATCTAAGAAGAAAGACATCAGGGAGGGTAAAGAAGCCTGTAGAAAAAGAGATCCTGCAATTCTGTAGAGAGTAACTAATTTTTCAGAGTCTGGAACAACCTGGGCAAAAACATCAACCCAAAGAGACCTGAGATTGAATGACCTTTTAGCAAAGCAACAAAATCCATCTTGTTCTCTTCCAAGTATTTTAAAATGTGAAACAAAAACAACAAAACCCAAAACAAGAGAAAGAGAGGGAGGGAGGGAGAGAGAGAGAGAGAGAAAGAGAGAGAGAGAGAAAGAGAGAGAGAAAGAGAGAGAGAGAGAGAGAAAGAAAGAGAGAAAGAAAGAGAGAGAGAAAGAGAGAGAGAAAGAGAGAGAGAAAGAGAGAAAGAGAGAAAGAGAGAAAGAGAGAAAGAGAGAAAGAGAGAAAGAGAGAAAGAGAGAAAGAGAGAAAGAGAGAAAGAGAGAAAGAGAGAAAGAGAGAAAGAGAGAAAGAGAGAAAGAGAGAAAGAAAGAGAGAGAGAAAGAGAGAGAGAAAGAGAGAGAGAAAGAGAGAGAGAAAGAGAGAGAGAAAGAAAGAGAGAGAGAAAGAAAGAGAGAGAGAAAGAAAGAGAGAGAGAAAGAAAGAAAGAGAGAAAGAAAGAAAGAGAGAAAGAAAGAAAGAGAGAAAGAAAGAAAGAGAGAAAGAAAGAAAGAGAGAAAGAAAGAGAGAAAGAGAGAAAGAGAGAAAGAGAGAAAGAAAGAGAGAAAGAGAGAAAGAGAGAAAGAGAGAAAGAGAGAAAGAGAGAAAGAGAGAAAGAGAGAAAGAGAGAAAGAGAGAAAGAGAGAAAGAAAGAAAGAAAGAAAGAAAGAAAGAAAGAAAGAAAGAAAGAAAGAAAGAAAGAAAGAAAGAAAGAAAGAAAGAAAGAAAGAAAGAAAGAAAGAAAGAAAGAAAGAAAGAAAGAAAGAAAGAAAGAAAAACCAAACCAACAAAAAAAATGACAAAAGGAGGAGAGAAAAGAAAAACAAGTGCAATATGGATATCAGTGAGAACTACCCATCTGGAAGAACACGAGTAACGGCAGAAAGCTGTGCTTTCCATTTTAGCTGGATTTACCTCAGCTTAAATCAATCTCATTTTACATTACCTCATATGACATCAGGAAACCACTTTGACATCAACCAACCACTGGTTATGCATAAGAATATTGATAACACAGCAGCTTTTGCACTTTGTTTTGTAGCTATGATGAGCCTGTTTAGCTCATTTTCTCCAAGACAGACCTAGCCTGGGAATCTTAAAGGTAGTAAGGGCAGACAGATGTCTATTTAACTACAGCATCCATCTCGTTTCTCTCTAGAGAACCTAGTGACAAATGTAATTGAATAAAGGGTTCTGGAAGTTGAGTTCCTGCTCAGACTTCAACCAGGGCTAGAGTAGCACTAATTGTGCTGTGCTAGTGCAGCACATCCTACTTGAAACCACTGAAAAGCCTGGAATGCAGGTAAGAGGATGCAATTCCTTCAGCACAATAAAGAAATACAAAGGAGGGGAGTACTTGGAGTAAGAAAAAGCTGACCTGATAGCAGAGAAATGTTGTGTTCTGTGCCAGCAGAAAAGGAGCAGCACACACTATGTGTAACAATCTTCCTGTCTGACAGGGGAGGACATGGATATGTTCTAACACCTACTAAATCACACACATTGATTCATGTGAAGAGAGGAAGCTCTTTTCCTCCCTGGTTACACCACAAAGGGCATATAAGCACATTTATAGCAATGTAAGAATCATAGAATCACAGAATCAACAAGGCTGGAAAAGACCTCCAAGATCATCCAGTCCAACCTAGCACCCAGCCCTATCCAATCAACTAGACCATGGCACTAAGTGCTTCAGCCAGGCTTTTCTTGAACACCTCCAGGGATGGTGACTCCACCACCTCCCTGGGCAGCCCATTCCAATGGCCAATCACTCTCTCTGTGAAGAACTTCCTCCTGACACCCAGCCTAGACCACCCCTGGCACAACTTGAGACTGTGTCCCCTTGGAATTTTGACGCGCAGTACTCGGTCAGTCAGTTTATGTAAGAAATCCAGCTCTCAATCTCTGCTCTCCCTAAAGGTATCCTAATTTATATTTTCCACCCCTTAGTGTCAAAGAATGTAGACACTGGGTGTTTGTGGTGGAGAGTCCTAAACGGCACAAAATGGGCTTGAGCATGTCCTGACTTGTCCAGACATATTTACCTGCCTGTCTGCATTGCAGCCAGAGGCAGGAAAACAGGACAAAAGAAACCCAGACAGCCTGGTCTGGTTTAGTCCGGTAGCATAAGAGGGGTTTCATAAGGCCCACACCCCTGTCACATGCAAGGTGTATGCGCCCCTCATTTTGGAGGAGAACAGCCTGTGGGTTCTTCCTTTTTTGGGTCTATTTGGGTGATTACCAAAGGTGATTGTGTGATTGTGAGGCCAATAAGACCATCAGCCTTGGCCACTGTCCTACAAAAGGGGGTAAACAGGTGAATAAGTTGCTTGCGTGCTTGCTCACCTGCCACCTCAGCCTGCCGTGCCAGCAGCCAAGCCTCATTGCAGCCCACGTGGAATTCACCACGGGACTCCTACTGAGTATTTTCCTGCGCACATTTTTGAGCCATAAAGACTGAGGACTAGTGAGTATTCTGAATTCTTTATTCCAGTTGCTAAAGGAATTTGGTTAACCTCACAAGCGGTGAATGAAGTCGCCAGAGTCTCTATCAAAATTCCATTGTATAGAGACACGCTGTAAAATAGTTCTGCTAACTGTATCCAAGAACTTGTATGGATAACTGTAAATAAGTTTGGGGGAATTATCTTTGCATATATTAATAAATTATTTAATAACTTTCAAATTGGCCTCATTGCATTTCACCCCAAACTCAGACTTCAACTAGCCCCTTCATAACAGTATTCTTCTGGATGAAGGAGGTATATTTAAAACATTTTAATACTTGTAAGAGTAAGGACTGACGTTTAGGCATAGCATGCCTTCCACATAAAATGCCTTTACAAGCTGTGTTCACTTTCATGGCCTCATGAATATTTAAAGATACTTCTGAAGAGGAAGCTGAAGATATGCACATCTGGTCTGTGACCAATTACAAGAAGATACTATTCTCAGTGTTGTGTGTCAAGCACAGTTTCCCGTTCTGATAATGTCCTAATAGGGTAGGACATTCTTTACTGTATCGCTAGCTTGAGATTGTTATCCTTACTGCACATTTCAGCATTCTTACTGATCCAAAGAGTATCAGTAGTTCTGCTGAAACTGGAATAATAAAGTACGCACAGAGCCTGAGGTAGAGAGGAGGACTTTTCACAGTATCATCAGGGTTGGAACAGACCTCACAGATCATCAAGTCCAACCCTTTACCACAGAGCTCAAGGCTAGACCATGGCACCAAGTGCCACGTCCAATCCTGCCTTGAACAGCTCCAGGGACGGCGACTCCACCACCTCCCCGGGCAGCCCATTCCAGTGTCCAATGACTCTCTCAGTGAAGAACTTTCTCCTCACCTCCAGCCTAAATTTCCCCTGGTGTATCTTGAGGCTGTGTCCTCTTGTTCTGGTGCTGGCCACCTGAGAGAAGAGAGCAACCTCCTCCTGGCCACAACCACCCCTCAGGTAGTTGCAGACAGCAATAAGGTCACCCCTGAGCCTCCTCTTCTCCAGGCTTGTTTCTACGCACAAGTCTGATAGCCTCTGTGAAACAGAGCACATCCCTTTAGGAACAAATTTTGTGAGAAGTGGCATCATTTATAAAAATCACCTCTTGAGCACAGCATTGGATAAAGCCTTTTCCCTGGCCTTAAAAGACTGTCACCTCTGCTACTTACCAGTTATCCTCCAGATCAGGTGCAACTGCAGGCAGCATAGGCTTTCACAAAAGACTATACTTTCCTTAAATTTGCTTCAGCATTACCACATTCTAAGCAGCAACTAGTATTTCATGTCCTATTTGCTCCATAATCTCCCCAGTAGCCTAAGGAAGGTCAAAACTTACCGGAGAACAGCAGAACTGGCCTTTTTATCCATGGCCCAGCAGTAAAAAAAAATGTGTAAATCACACATTAAGATCACCAAAATTATCATGAGAGCTCATTTTTAAGTTATTTCTCTTGCAGTGACAAATGTACAAGGATTCTACACAAAATAACTCACAGCACAGTAGACTCTACACTTATTCAACCTTGTAGTAGTGAACTATTTCTCAATCTGAGCAGCTCCCAGACTTAACAAAGCTGTACAGGGCAATGGTCCCACAGGAAAATAACAGCAAACATGTTGAGATACACAATGCCTCCACCTCTCCTATGCCAAGGGCCTTCCACTTCCTGTTTGGAGCCTTTCCCCACAGCAGCTCCATCTCCCGTTTGCAAGGCTACATCAGTTCCCTTACGCATGGCAGGACACAGACACAGTGTCCTCTGTCTTTGTGCCCTTCTTGCAATTCTGTAACTGTGAAGCCTGAGCCTACTATGTCAAGTTCCTCGTGGGAAATGATTGAAACTGATGAAAGAATCATCCCTTTCCCCATCTCACACCTTCCTACCCCCATTTTATAACTTTGACACAAAAGTAAAACGCCTGGATCTAATGAATAACACAGTAGGCAGCAGTCCTTTAAACAGTGGACATGAGTTTTCCAGTGACAACCATGCACAAAGCTTAAATCATTTAATGTACAACTCCTGTTTCTCATCAGAGCATGCTCCAATCAGTGCTAACAGCATCATAAGCAGGAGCAACCAGCAGGAAATCTGCACAGGTCTTGATGAAAAATATATAGTTATTATCAGAAAAGTATTATGGCAGACTACCTGCCACACTTGAGGGGATTCCTGGGGAGAAGAGTCACCTGGAGAAATCTCTGTGATGACTTTCCTCTTGGTTAGCTACTGGGAAGTGTTTGCCCTTAAAGTTCTTCCATTCTCTTCTCTTTGTTTTTTATTGTCATCAAAAATAATTGTTACCATTAAAGCTGTCATTTGGCACCACCTATGGACTCCCATTACCCTTCATGCAACAGGTCAGCTTGAAAAATACTACTTAGTATCAAAAGAAAGCACAAAACCACTGTGTTAATTCTTGTGCAGGGGACAGCAGCAGGTTCCTCAGTCATATCCTACATGAATGTTTGTGTTACTGCAATGACCTCAACTTAAGAGAACAGAAGAACTCAAACCCAGAAAATTATTTTTGTACAGCTTTCTTCTGCAACAATGTATTTGTATTAATCAAAATGTCCTTAAAATGTACACCATTTTCTACAAAAAGTCATGAAGATAATTAAGCACTGCCTAGATGTCAAATACACTGTTTTGAAAAACAAATAAAACCACCTGCCTCAAAGACAATAAAAACTGCAAAAGCAGGAGTTACATTTTGAAGAATTTCAGTGGCCACATGGATAGTGTTATTTAGGCCCAGCTCGAAAAGGAAAAATTAAAAGCACTGTCCACTTCTGGTTTGTGGGGTTTGGGTTCATGCAATCCATAGGCCCCAAACCAAAACCTGGTAATCAGCAATTAACCAATATTCTTGATTTTAAAAATTAATAGTGATACATAACAAACTGCTGTTATTCTTAACATACAAAATATCCCTTAAAATAATTTATGGCTTATACAGTCCTTGACTTCAGAGATGTACTCATTCTTTCTTCTTCGTGAAGTCATATGGTTTCCACCACTGTGAGAACTGCAACACCTTCTTCCTCTGATCCTCAAAGTTCTGTCTGACTCCCTTTCTCCACAGCCGTGGTTCCAAGTCCAGCATGCCACCTATGATTTCCTTTGCAAGAAGAAGAAAGACAGATCATGATAAACGTAAGAAGTCTATTACTTAACACTTTACCATAGGATAGAGAAACACGTATTTTCAAATGGTGTCATTATATGTCACTGTTTCCTTTGAGTGCTGGCTACTAAAAGCATAAATTCTGAAAAATATACCAATTCAAACACTGTAACTGTCGTTGCTGACAACTGCCTCAGCAACACTTTGAGGTGCAACACAGCAATGCACTGCATAAACATCCTAGCTGCACAAATACTCTGACATTTGTGACTAAGAAAAGTTGAGGAAAAAAGAAATCTGCTCACTTTGCTCTTAACTCCTCCTGTAGTTGTGTCTCTTCACAGTCACCTCTTTGCAATATTATGTCTTTCAATAAATGATTGATTTGACACAATTAAGGGAGAATTTGTTGCAGTTTTCCTGTACATATTATACTCTCTATAGCACACAGAGATTTAATCACAGAAGTGTTTTACTAGGAGTCACCTGTGAGTCTGTGTCAGCACCTTGAGTTATACAAGCAGAAGTCAGTGCACCTATATAAGAATACTATGGCCATGAAAACTCAAATAGATGTAAGTATTTTCTATCTATTGCATTCTATTCTCTTCTATTCCACTATATTGTATTACACTGTATTATATTACACTCCATGTCAAATACCTAGAGTTCCTATTAATTCAAAAGAAACAGAGATCTAAGATCTGAGTATCAGCCAATGAAGAAATCAACTATGTCTTTATTCAACAAGCCAAGTTGTGACAACTAACTAAGAAATGACAGCTAATAAACTGGGATAAGGCACATCAACACGGCTGGTCTGGCAGCATCTGGTTAAATTATCTAATTTTACACAATGGTAAATTGATCTTTTACATGACAATACCTTTCCAAAGTAATGAGGAAACTTGTGTTGATCTTCAATGACATGAGCAAATCCTCCTTGAAGGCCAAAATCCACAGAAAAGTATGGTAATCCTTTAGGAACCTATGTACACAAACCCACATTTTTAGATGTTTAGCATAATGTAGTAATTCAATTAACTTCTCCACAGCTTAATGAATTTCAAAGTAGTCGTACAGTAGGTAGTATCATATTTTATTTTAAGCCATCTCTCAAACCAAGCATATGCAGTGGAAAACTGCAACAGAAACAGTAAAACAAACACATAAGGTGAACAGCTAAATAAAAAGACAACGAAAACTGAAAAGATGATTATTGGGTGGTAGAACCTCCAGGAACTGCTGCAGCACCAGGTAAGAGACCAGGGGAGGCTAAGCAGCAACGTGTACGCTAAGCAATTGCCTTCCTGATAATATAATAGTTGAGTCAGCCTACAGAGGAGACATTAATTATCCTGCCACAAGAAAAGACTCTTCAGTCTGACAGAGGAGTCATTTATTGCTACAGTATTGCAACTAATTTCTGATGGTTCACTGCAACAACTTATTTTCCACTCACTTAATTGCTGAGAATGTTCCTGTACAGATAAGATTTACAAAACTTCAAATTCCTACGTATTTCCTCTGCTACAGCCCAAATAACTGTGCCATTTCCAGAAGGCATGTTCCATATATTGCTTGAAAATTCACTGTAGAAATAATTAAGATTTAATACAGAGGGGCAATGTAGCAGAGCAAGGACCATAAAACATTTTAAATTAACTGAATAAAAAGGAAATATCATTAAATAAGGTAAGAGAGGGTCAGTAACAGTTAAGGACAATGCATCAGGTCTGGCTGAGATGTAGTTAATTTTTGTCAGAGTAGCCCATAGGGTGCCAAACTGTGGACTGGTTCCTAAACCAGCATTGATAATATGTCAGTGTTTGGGCTTCTGCTCTCCTACCTGTGTCCTCTCAGCCCACTGTCCACACCCTGCTTCCTTGCTGTGGGAAGCAGAGGGAGAAACAAAATAAGTCTTGTTGCTATGCAAGAGCTGGATGCTTATGCTCTCCCTCTGGACACCCCAGTCTCAGCATCTGCACACAAACTACACATTCTGTGATACCTCTGCCATGTTTGACCTTCCTTCCAGGCACCACTATCTCCTAATATAATTCTCCAACTTCCCAAACCTCAGCTTTGTCTCCAAATCATACTCTCTTCCTGAAGACTATTACACATTTGTTTCACCCTAAAATAATGCTAAAATCATGCATCTCTGTAACAATTTACACTCAGGTGCATTGTACTGATTTAAAGAAGAGTTGTGACTTAATCTGAAAACAGGAGTACCTTCAAATGGCTAAATAAATAGTCCCAAACTGCATGGTTAAAAAGAAATTTAAAGAAATCAAGCGTTCTGATGCTCCACCATGTGTCAAGAAAATGTATTTGTGTCAGATTTGTGTCAACTTTCCCTGTTCTGAAACAGCAATGAGTAGAAGATATGCAAAACATGACTACTTTGTTTTCTGCCTACATCCACCTGAAGTTTAAAGTCTTCCCTCAGGTTCTTGCTTCAAATTAACTGAATTCTTGTCTGCACCCAATAATGCCAGCTAAATACTATATTCTTTATCTCTTACCTACAGAAAACTACTACTGAATCCCATTTCTCTCCTTTACTTCATAGACTGCACAAACTCTAAACTAGTTTCTTCAGTTAAGTTTACTAACCTACACTCTCCTCTTCTGCAACTGTCTCAAAACACTGCACCTAAAACCACACCCAAACTTTCCTCATCACTTTGAGTAAGGTGACCCCTTACTGACTCCCATTACACTTCTATGACATTTCAGCTTACATGGAGGAATAAACTTTGTCTTTTTCCTACATTTGCTACCACTGCTGGGTTAGCTCAAGAGTCATCACAATATACAAAACCTCTCCTACTGTACAGCCACCCAATCCCTTACTCACCTGCATTTAATCTCTCCCTTTGTCACATCAGTCTCTATGTTTTATTATTAAAACCCATCTCCTTTTTCTAGTGAAATAGGATCTCATTAGTACAAAGGTGACATCGATATACTACAAGACACTTTCAGAAATCCAGTGTTACTGTCACACAACCTACTTGTGGTAAAGTTAATAAAAGTAAAAGATACATGGTTTATAATTAAAAAGGTGGAACAACCTTTGAACCTAATAGTTTCAGCAATTTCCCTTAAGATTTGTACCATCAAAGACATTTCAGTTTGGTATCCAGGAGAGACAGTACTGCTGCTTCCTTTCAGGAAAAAAAGACTTAGAATGTTATTTATGTTTTTGCTTCATGAACTCAGCAACACAAAAGGCTGTTCTAGGTCAATGAAAAAGACACATCACACTACCTCCAGCAAAGTAATTTGCAAATCTTTGATCTACCTTAATTCTTACAGTTAATCAGGAAAATTATGCTGGTTGATGTTCTGTAAGTTCCAGCTTTGTTCTCAACCAATGCTTGCAGCTCAGTCTACCAACTGTCAGCTAGGGGTTCAGTCAGTCTTAATTCTCCTAATATCTTTGTCATCTCCTGATGTGCTAATCTAATTGTGTTCCCTTTCTTCCCTCTCTGAAACAGTTAATAAGAAAGAAAGATGAGAAGAGTTTGCTAGGAAATTCAGTCTTCAATACGTTTCATTACTTACAGATTTCCGAATATCTTTTGAAGAAAGATCAATTAACTTCTTGTTCACAGACCACTCTTCATCAGACTCCATTATAGCTTTCTGTAAAATCATTGTATATAGATGTGAAAACAGTTCCTCATACACCAAGGAAAGCAGTAACTTTTCAATGTAATGAAGTAAATTGCACTGCAAGTACCAATTATTTACTGACAAAGCAGCTTTATTTTCAGTAGCCTTTGTGATTGCCATGTTTCACTCGACAAAGGCACTGTACATCATCTTAAAAATAATTTAATTCTGTTCTTTCTTTTAAAAAATGACTTTTTCCTGACACAAATTAACAAACTTAAACTAAATGGTCACATTCTCTTTTTAATAAGCTCATACATATCTCTTACTAATTCGTTACTCTGTATTAGCCTTTTTTTCCCCTTTTTTAAACACAGAGGGAGAACCCAGCTTAGAAAACTGATTCTGCATTGAAACCTTTAAAACTGCCTCTGTATCCTCTATAGCATGGAAGAGGGGATAGTGTGTTGTGTTTTCCTTTTAAAATTCATTTCTTTGCATTTAAATCATGGAAACTTTAGAAAAAAATGGAAATGGTATTGCCTTAAACCTTGATCTTCACCTTTCCTTTAATATTTAGGCAAAACACAAGTTCTGCCAGCACTTGAGGCTGTCGTGGTGGGCCTGTAGGCCCAAAAAGAGGCTTATTTATGCCTTGCCTGGACATGTTTTCTGCCAGGACCCTTGGCTGTAAACAGGTTGTGTAAGCCATGCACACCCAGCTCGTGTCTCCCTGGGGCAAATCCATGTGATCCCCATATTTGGGAAAGTCCAGGCAAGAGCCTTCTGCCTATTATGGTAAGGTTTGACTAACTGCCAACCTGATTGGTCATTCTAGTGGCCAGAGGCCATTAATCTCGGCCCACAGTCAATAAATAGGGGTGCACAGGTAAACAACATACCCAGCCCAGCTCGGCTCTGGCCCTACCCACAGCTGCTCTGACCTTCACTTGTAGCGCTCAGCCGCTCAGACCTCATGCTCAGATGCCATTGCATAGCTCCGATGCTCAGAGGCTCAGACCTCATGCTTTGATTTAATCGCAGCTCACCTGCCTGCGTACCTTAGATGCAGAGCTCATTTAAGCCTGCACATATGCATACATATATAAGGAGCCTATAGCCTCCTAAGCCAGCTGTGCATATCTGCAAGCTATTGCGCTATCAGGACCAGATCCTGCATTAATTTACCTAGGGAGCTCAGACTCCTAGCAGCCACACACGTGGCCTGAAGCGGTGAAGAACCGTGCCAGAGACAGCACGGATATTCTCCTGCTCCTCACATCCTGCCAAGCTGATATCCCTGGACACAGCATCCAGAAGAAGACAGCAGCATCAAAGGCCAAGATCATCCCTTGCCAGGAGAAAAGGTTAGAGAAAGCCAATATTTCCCTAGAGACTGGGAAGATTTATCCTCTCCCCTCAAGCCACGAAGATTCCAGCCTCAAAGAGTCCACAGGCAGAGATTCCCTTGAGAATTGGACACTAGGTACAGGCTGTGACACAGCCCCGGAGGGTGATTAACAACTAATAACACTTGTGAGTAAAGGCTTTAATACCTCTGTAATGTAAGTTACCTCTGCCACAGAGCAGAAAGAGTTTCAGCCCTCTCTGCTGGGCAAAGAGCATAAAGATCCCAAACAGCATTAAGCCACGGGGAAAACTCCTCTCTCTGTTTATAGTTTGTATGTTTGCTAGTTAAATAACAGATTCCCTGTACATATTTTATCCTAAATTGTTTTCATAACTGTGTACTGAACTGAATATTAATATACAGTGGTTGGGGGTGGCAAGAGTTCAAAACATTGAATTTAATAAATTATATTTTTATATAAAATTTTATATCACCCCAATTAATTTCTCTCCTCTGCCAAATAGGCGTAGGTACCGAGAATCCCCCTCCGCAACAGAGGCATAGCAGTGAAATCAACCAGGTGGAGGTTTCAATATGGTAAAACTTACCATATTGCTGCTCAACAGATTGATTGCTTCACTTTGTCAAAACCAAATCACATTATTTCCAGAAGACAAACAAATAAAAAGTTTCCAAGAATAAAAGCAATAATTTATATATAAAAAGCAACTAATGATCCAGTTGCTGAAAGCTGAAATGCAAAAGTTCCAGAGAAAAGCTTCAAATGAGCCTTTAATTACAGGGTTAGGGAAAAGCAACCAGGAAAGATACAGAAAGAATAACTATCTTGCTGTCTAGCGCTCATTAGAGGTCTAAGACCTTGGGCTTACTGAAATGAAATGAGGATGAAACATTGTGTATTTTTATTTCTTGTAACAGTTGTGAGTATTTTCTTGTTTTATGTTTGCCAAGGCACATCTATGGGGTTTTAAATTCTTCTACAGGGAAGTAAGAAGTATAGCAGTCATTACAGCACTTCAAGAACCTAAAATTCTCTTGTCTTTTTCCAGTATTTGTCAGTGCAGTCATACTTGAGACAACTGTACAGCAACATACACGCCTTCCCCTGACTACCTGAAAACCAGATTTACCTCTCAGGGCTTATTTTCAGATCAAGGAACGTTGCAAAGCAAAGTTTCTTCCATTTCTGAACCCAGAGAGCAGAGAATGGAGCCTGTTACACTACTGCATGTGACCTGATGGGTTAATTCACTGGGCTCTAGTGACTGTGTAATACTATTACTGTTACAAATTTACTTATGTAAAAGCAATCTAAATTTAGAACCATAAAATTGTCAGGGCTGGAAGAGACCTCAAAGATCATCAAGTTCCAATTCCCCTGCCATAGGCAGAGACACCTCACACTAGATCAGGTTGCTCAGAACCACATCCAGCCTCACCTTAAAAACTTCCAGAGATGGGGCTTCCATGACCTCCCTGGGCAATCTGTTCCAGTTTCTCATCATTCTCATGGTGAAGAACTTCTTCCTAATATCCAATCTGAATCTACCCACTTCTAGTTTTGCTCCATTCCCCCCAATCCTATCACTACCAGAAATCCTAAAAAGTCCCTCACCAGGTTTCTTGTAGGCTCCTTTCAGATACTGGAAGGCCACCATAAGGTCTCCTCAGAGCCTTCTCCTCTCCAGACTGAATAGTCCCAACTCTCTCAATCTGTCTCAATAGCAGAGGTGCTCCAACGCTCTGATCATCCTTGTGTCCCTTCCCTGGACTGACTCCAGCATGTCCATATCCTTCTTGTAATAGGGGTTCCAGAACTGGACACAGTACTCAAGGTGGGGTCTCACCAGTGTGAGGTGATCAAAGAATGGATCAAGAAGTAGCATCAAAGAATGCAACTTTTCAAAAACACCATTTCAATAACAAAAACAGTTTTCCATGAATAGACAAATTACAAAAATACATTCAAATGATCTAACAAAAAACATTTGCGTGTACCTTGAAGTAGATTGGAGCCATATCTCCTACTTCTTTTGGAAGAGGAATGCATTCATACACCATGTGATACCTTTTCTTCATACTCATGTTTGTTTCCAGGAACACACAGTCCAACTCTTTAGCTTCAAACATTTTCACCAAGGCATTCCGGAAGGTCTTTAAATAGAGAGGAAAAAAAAGTATAATCTGAATTAACTTTTCACACCTTTTAATATAAAAGTTTAGGTAACTTCAGCAACAACACGCTCAAAATTTCATAATAAAATTGATAACAGGAGCTACTGTATAAGGAAAATTTTGTATTATTCAATTTAATATGTACCTTCCTATGCTACAAACTTAGGAAATTGAGAAAACTACAGTAAAATTCACATTATAATCAACACTATAAACTTAGTTTAATAAGCAATGTGAATTTTACAATTAAAATTAAAGGCACTCTTGAACTGCATAACCAACATGCTCCATAAAAGAATATGGCTTCAGCAACAGGTCCCAAGCTTGCAGTTTCTAAAAAGGTAATGTCTTGGCTTGTGTGATGGTTTGGGTGTTCCCCACCCTCCCGCAGTTTGGGAATCACCCAGACTAGACTCAGCCAGCTCTGGAAATTTGAATGAAGCTTATACTTACAGCTTAGCACAATATACAAGCAGATATTTACAGTATATACAGTTATAGACAGAAATACACAAGGTAAAATGTAATACAAAAACACAACTCCCTTCCCAGAAACCTGAGTCCCCAGGAGGGGCTCCCAACTGCCTTTCCACCTTCTCCCACCCCTCTCAACCTTCCCCCAGTCCCCAGGAAGAATGGAGGTTTGGCCAGAGGGTTAGGAAGCAAAGTGGATTAATCAGAGAAACAGCAGAGAGGCTAGAGAGAGAAAAAAAATGCAGCTCCGAACTCCCCAGCAGAAGAAGACAACTCCCCTATCTATGTTTGGATTCCTGTTCTTCTACCTCTTAGCAAGCCTATAAGTGAATAAGATATCACTCTTGTTTTCCTTTCACAGCCTGTAATTTAGTTCTTCTCACCAAAACATTCTAGCTAGCTTCAAACTAGCACAGCTTGTATTGTCTATATCACAGTATCACAGTATCATCAGGGTTGGAAGAGACCTCATAGATCATCAAGTCCAACCCTTTACCACAGAGCTCAAGGCTAGACCATGGCACCAAGTGCCACGTCCAACCTTGCCTGGAACAGCTCCAGGGACGGCGACTCCACCACCTCCCCGGGCAGCCCATTCCAGTGTCCAATGACTCTCTCAGTGAAGAACTTTCTCCTCACCTCCAGCCTAAATCTCCCCTGGTGTAGCCTGCGGCTGTGTCCTCTCGTTCTGGTGCTGGCTACCTGAGAGAAGAGAGCAACCTCCTCCTGGCCACAACCTCCCCTCAGGTAGTTGTAGACAGCAATAAGGTCACCCCTGAGCCTCCTCTTCTCCAGGATAAACAATCCCAGCTCCCTCAGCCTCTCCTTGTAGGGCTGTGCTCAAGGCCTCTCACCAGCCTCGTCGCCCTTCTCTGGACACACTCAAGCATCTTGATGTCCCTCCTAAACTGGGGGGCCCAGAACTGGACACAGTACTCAAGGTGTGGTCTAACCAGTGCAGAGTACAGGGGCAGAATGACCTCCCTGCTCCTGCTGACCACACCATTCCTGATGCAAGCCAGGATGCCATTGGCTCTCTTGGCCACCTGGGCACACTGCTGGCTCAAATAGATACCATTATCCTTTCACTACTGCTTCCAATTACATATCTAAAGAAGAAAACCAAAAAAATCCAAAACCAGTAACATTTCCATGAGGCATGATTGAGCTTTAAGGAAAATATTAGCATTGCCTCAAAAACAGACACAGCTATGATTATCACCTTCACTGTATGGAAGCTAACCATATGTATTACTTAGTATGCCTGGCCTCAACATAAGCTTACCAGTTTCCCTATGTAGAGATTAGGCGCTGCACCTATGCAAAGTGTATTTCCATCTCTAGTTCTGCTAGCTCTAGTGTAAGGGCTCACCATACACACAGCAGGCTCAGCAGCCACTTTTACTTGCTGGAGCTCTGGCTGCCAATGCAGATGGGCAGCTCTAACATGCTGTAGCTGTAAACTGTGATCAGATGCAGCAGAAAAACGAGCTGGGGAAAAAAGATCTGTGAAAAGAGGGGGCCTGGCACCTCCATCACCTGGAACCTGCAGTTCAGCTCAGGTACTCATTTTCAAACCCACTCTTCCTGCTTGCTGACTCTTGGCAGTTGGTATTTGCATCCAGCATATGCCAAAGCATCCTTCTATAGCTTATAACGTACATGGTGAACTAAATTATCAAGCACAAGGGATGATTTTTGGGACTTATTCAGACTTATTTTCAAGTGCACAGAGATGACATTGTGATAGGCTGATTTTTTTAAAAAATGTTTCAAAATCTTGAAAACTGCTTTAAAAAAAGCAGAGCAACCAGAGAAGGGCCACAAGGATGAGCAAAAGACTGGGAAGCCTGTCATATGCGGAGAGGATGAGATGTTTGTTCAGTCTTGAGAAAAGAAGGCTTAGGGAAGACCTCATCATCATGTTCCAGTACTTAAAGTGTGGCTACAAGGAGTCATATGGAAAAGATAAGGGTAAATTAGTCCACATGACTCCTGGGGAGATTCTGATTAGACAGAAGAGGAATTTTTTTCACATCTAGGACAATCAGCCATTGGAATAATCTCTGCAGCAAAGTGGTGAAGTCCTCAATAATGCATGCTTAAGATTTAGCTGGACAAGATGCTGGGTTATCTTGTCTAGAAAAGTAGTACAAGATGATCCTTGAGGTCACTTCCAATCTGGCATTCTACAATTCTGTGATATGTTAACCAGATTCTTCAAACCAAGCCATTCTGCCCTGAATTTTTCCTTCAAATAAGCTGCTCCAACGCTGTGACAAGAAAGCACTAGCACCACACCCCTCGGCACAATTAAACATAGGTAGAAGATATTGCCCAGTGAATAGATCTCAGTACCATGACTTCACTGCCCAGAGTGACATATGGCTCTGAATGAACAGCTCTCCCCATCTGCAGTAAGATGAGAGAAACTTTGAGCCCAAAGTTGGGAAAGTTCATTACTTAGGAGTTGCTACCTTGCAATATCAACTGAAATCCAAACCCACTGAAAAGCCTACAGTATCTGCAGATGTTAGCTGACATTTCCCAGATTGCACTGTCTTGTTTTTAAATACATTGCACATTTCCTCCAAACTCTGAGTGGGTAAAAAATATTTGACCACTCATTTTCATCCATAATGTAAGAATGTTCTGCACTTTAGTAGAATCAGAGAAGAGTTGCCAGGCTTGAAATTATGAACATAGGTACTTACTACAAGTGTATTATTATTGAAAACAGCATTACGTTAAGAAACTCTTAGAATATGAAACAGTTTCTCAGCTAACCTGGATTTCTTCCCAGATGTCTTCATCCAAAAGAGTGGCTGCAGTATGGTGCTGTAGGGGGGTTATCAGGCAGTGACCTTCAGTTAGAGACTGGTTGCTTGGTAGAGACAAATATACCTATAAAACCAAACGGAAACTGAAGTGCCTATTTCGCAAGTATCAAAAACTGAGGTTAAGAAATAGATTGTTTGCTAAATTCAAGCCAGTAGAAACCATTACTTCTAATTACAGCAAAGTTAATAGTGTTTTTAAAAAGGTTCCATTATCCATCAGTAGCTCAAAGGAACTAGTAGCATCCATGGGGTAATTCCACTAACAAGGCAGTATTATCAGTCTTACAGACCACCTGGTACCATAACCATTCATTATGAAATGGTCAAGGGAGGTTCTCCTACCCTTCTACTCTACCCTAGTGAGGCCACATCTGGAGTACTGTATGCAGTTCTGGGCTCTTCAGTTCAAGAGAAACAGGGAACAACTGAAGAGAATCTAACAGATGGCTATAAAAATGACAGGGGGACAGAAGCATCTTTTCTGTGAGGAGAAGATAAGAGACCTGGGGCTGGTTAGCCTGGAGAAGAGAAGACCAAAAGGCTCTTACCAATGCTTATAAGTATCTAAAGGGTGGGGCTGGATTGGGCCAGACTCTTTTCAGTGGTGCCAAGTGATAGGACAAGGGCTAATGGGCACAAATTAGAACAAATTAGGAAGTCCAATCAAAACATAAGAAAAACTTCTTTACTTTAAGAGTGACTGAGTACTGGAACAGGCTGCCAGAGAGGCTGTGGAATCTCCTTCTCTGAAGGCTTTCAAAGACCACCAGGACATGTTCCTGTGCAACTTGATCTAAGTGTATCTACTTTTGCAGAGGGTTGGACTAGAAGATCTTTGGAGGTCACTTCCAACCCTCACCATTCTCTGATTCTGTGACACTGATGACATTACATTTTTTTTACTGTAGGTATCTATCTCTATGCATGTTAATAAAATATTTTATACATGTAATGCATACATATATAGATATAGCTATGTGTATATATATTGTTAGATATATAGTATATACAAAGACTACATATACATACACAGATATATATTTGTATGCATTTATATCTGTATAGAGAAAATAATAAATGCAATGTACTGTAATAGATACCTAAGCAATTAATCCATTGGTCTACAAAAAGTTCTCAAGTGAAAAACATCAACAATAAATTAAAACTTTGGAGAAAGAATGACAAAGCCTGCAACAAGGATTTTTTTCAGACGTTGTAAGTCTAAATATTTATGTAACTTTTTAAAACAATTAGCAGAAACAGGAAGGTTCCCTGAACCAAACTTCTATTCTAAAGGATTTTAGGCTTTAAATGGAGTTCTCCACTTAATTTTCTTTGATGTCACCGAGATACAGTTCTTTACTAGTTTCAATCACACTGTACTGGAGGAAGCTTGGTCTTCCACAAATCCACCTAGAGTCTAATCTCTGCATTCAGATCTTTCATTATTGCTTCTGTCTTCCACAAATCCACAAATGTGAAGTTTTGATATCAAAGATTAGCTTTAAAATTCATGACAGATTTATCTATTTCTCCCTCAGCCTTGAGAAATTTGTGAATGCAATTGGAAGAACAAGGAAAAGAAGACACAAAAATAATTTCACAGAAGCAATTTTGTTCTTAATCTTGGGCAATCCTAACATCAATGTTGCTTTCCCTTATTTATTTTATTTTTGTATTTCTGTTAAATTGCTATTTTCTTACCTTGGTGCCAATTGCAATGATAAGATGTTTAGAAAGTTCACTGCTATCAAAGCAGTACGGACACTTTTCCATACGTGCGGCGAGCTGCTGATGCTCATGTATGGCTTTTCTTCTTTGTACTTCTTCCTCTTCCCCACTGCGTGCTCTTTTGGCTGCTTTGGAGACAAACATGTCATCCAGAGTGTAGTACTCTCTGTCAGTTTTTTCCATGAGCTGAAAGAGATGCACAGAAAAAATGCACATATATATAAGACAGAATACCTAGCTCTTTGTATGATCCTTTATTAAGAAGAGCACAAATTATACAAGCAGTATCTTCACTACTTTCTATATGGTGTCTGAAGCACATGGAATCATCAGGTACACCTCCCAAGAGCAGTTACACACAATCTTAGACAGCATACATATTAAAATACAGGTGTGTGACAGCGAGGAGAAAAGTGTATTACTATAACCCATCTCAAGGGCTTAGTTACTGTTATCGACATAACTTCAGCTTTAAATAGGCACACAATGTTTTAAATCATATATTACCAGATATTTTATTTCACTCCTCCCCCTTCTCTTCCTCTCCTATTAGAACTACCTATTAATACACGGCTTGTGAAATAACTAGACCATGAAACTGCACCTCATATTCATACTCGGTGAAAACATGCCAACAGTTATTCTGAATGAGCAATACTAAGCCATGAGCAATGAGAAATAAGCCATGAACCATGAGCCAATAAGCAATATTAAGTTATGAAGAAAAGTGCCTTAGTCTTCATGTTTAACCTTTGAGAGCACCTATTGATAGGTAAAGATAATCAACACAATGAGCACATTACCAGAAACAAGGCTGATCTGTTTTGTTGGTTTGTTTGTTCATTAATTGCTATAGTTCAGTTAAATGTGACATATTTAAAAGGAAACTCTGAAAATACTTCATTTGTTATGAAAACATGTCTGAGGTCAGCAGTATCTTACAGGATCTCAAGAGTGGAAACCCACAGAAAATGGGTATGTTTTACCTAGACAGTATTTAGAAAGGATGGAGTCTGTAGATGGTGGAACTGAAGGTGACTCGAGGTGAGAGAGTACATGGTAAGAAGGCAGGCTTATAGCAAGAGATATTGTATGGAAAGGAAGAGAATATGGGATCATGGGACTGAAACCCAAATGACAGTAGAGTTCTTCTTGTTTTCTTTTTTTAAAATCAGGTTGGAAAAGACTTTTGAGATCATCAAGTCCAACTTAACACTTTCTAACTAACTAAAAGCACTAAGAGCCTCATTCAGTCTCCTTTTAAACGCCTCCAAGTATAGCGACTCCACCACCTACACAGGCAGCCCATTCCAATGGCCAATTACTCTTTCTGTGAAGAACTTCTTCCTAACATCCAACCTAAATTTCACTACCCTTTGTAACTTGGAGAACACTTTTTTAACACATAGGTAGTATTATATTATTTTACTTTGCTGACAAGCAAACCTCATAGCATCTTGTAAAGATTAACTTTTTTAAGGACTTAGGAAGGAAAGCATTTATTCATTTTCTGCTTTGGCTTTTCCATATGACTCTAAGGTTATGTGCCATTAATAAACATTCAACACATGTAGCTAAAGCAAAGGTATAAAGTTTTCAAGACAATTATTAAGTTGGTTGGTTTTTTTTTTAATGAAATCCCAGTGCTGCAATACTTTATTTGATTGTAATTTTAATCTCCCTCTCAAAATGTTGTGGGGGAGGGGGGGAAGTGCACCATGGAGATTTCTTCAGGTGCTGGCCCTTCAGTCTTCTCGGCAGATTTATGTACAAGTAGTTTTGCTCCAAGAATTGATAACGAAATTGTAGAGCTGTCCTCACAACAAATCCCAATGTGTTTTACAATACTGACTGAGGTAGCCCTAGCAAAGGACTAATGCTGAAGGCATCCTAACTGAAGTAGTTTCCAAAAAAGACCCTCCCAAATATCCCTGGTGTACTTTGTGTATGTAATCTTATATACACTTAAAAAAACCAACCAACCAAAAAACCCCAAACTACATTCTACAGATTAGATAATTAGCTTCCCCACAGACAATAGCTCTTGCTTTTCCCAAAGACTGCAATTCACTAATGCGCTAGTTTGAAGCAGGGTAGAATGTTTTGGTAAGAACTAGATCATAGGCTGTGAAAGGAAAACAATGGTGATGTCTACTTCACTCACAGTCTTGCTGAACAAGAAAGGAAAACATTAGATAACACTCTCACCATTTTGTCTCACTCTCTGACTGAGCTGCATCTCCCTAACCTCACCTTCCATTTGGACTAACCCACCTTTGCTTCATAACCTCTTGGCTGAGCCTCTATTCTTCCTTAGGACTGGGGTAAGGATGAGAGGGGCAAGGGGAAGGTGAGGGGTGGTTGAGAGCCCCTCCTGGGGACTCAGGTTTCTGGGAGGGGAGTTGTGTTTCTGTATTACTTTTACCTTGTATATTTCTGTATATACTGTAAATATCTGCTTGTATATTGTGCTAGCTGGAAATAAATAGCTTCATTCATATTCCCAGAGCCAGCTGAGACTAGTCTGGGTGAGTTCTAAAGTGGGGGGGGCAGGTAACACCCAAACCATCACAACTAATATCACCAATAGCTTACTCTGAATAAGCTCAGCACTTCCTTACCAAATGACTGAGGAGCAGCCTCCTTAACATTACTTTATTTAGCTGTAATGCATTTAACTGTTTATGCACATTTCCCATTGTAAGCCACTAAAGACTAAAATCAACAATTCAAGAGATCTGCTCCATTCTTGCTCTGTTTTACTGCAATGATGTAGTTCTATATTTAAAATAAACAGGAGATTCCTGACCTTTAGAAACTATTTACTTGTTTGACTGTCAAAAATCAAGTCTGTTCTTCCATCAAATAAGCACAAGACAGATAAAATTAGAACTCCAGCAGCAGAAACACCAATAAGCACTACCTGGAGAATGACCCCACTTTGTTACTACCAAAAGTAAAAGTTTACTGTTTACTTTGGTTTATTTTTAATAAAAAAGTCTAACATGAGAATGCAAGCACACAAGACACCTGCCAAAGAAAAGGCAAAGTGGAAATCCACACACCTTAGCTATCATGACTGTCACAATGCAGCACAGAAAATTATGATGATCTTGTAATGCCTGCACTTAAGAGTTATGGAAATCCATAGTTTGTTATGTATAATCTCTTTTAAGTAATACTACTTTTCAAAACACCTTAAAAATATTCTACAGATCTTCTTGTGATCAAATAAGTATTCATCCTATTAGTAGGCAAACTAGATGGTGTCTTTTTTCTAACAGTGGATAAAGTACTGTATACTGTGAGACGTCTGGGATTCAAGAGAATGCAGTAAAGTGCTGTTTAAAGACCAGACTTCATTTCTCCTTGTACACTCATAACTAGCAGAAGATTACTACATTTTAAATGGAAATTCAGCAAGACTAAAAAGAAACTATGCCGCTCTTCTTCAGGAGTTGCACTTTTTTTGCATCATGTTTGAGGCAATGTGGAAAAAAATAGTCATCATTTGAAGATTCAAACCTAAGATTAGGTCTGTAGCAAATATAAAGCCCAATACATGACCCTGAGTGGAGTGAATGAAAAGAAGAGCAATTCAGGAGGGTTAAAAGGGAAAAAACACAAGCTACAATTGCAATTTAAAAAATGGGGGGGGGGGGGGGGGGGAGGGAATTAAAAAAGCCACACCAACCAATCAGCCCTCGGCAAAAGCTGAATAATAGTGATAAAGACTCTCCAGTTGCACCAGAGAATTTTCTTTGTGTTTTCTGGAGATCCAGCAGTGAAATTTCTGGATTCAAAATTATAAGCCCTCAAAGTAAAGAAAAACAGTAGGAAATATTAAATAAGACTTTGACTTCTAATATTACTAAGCCATATATATATATGTATGTGTGAGTGTGTGAAATCACATGCATTTATCACCCATTCAATGTAAGCTCCCAGTACAGCCTGGATCCCACTCAAGGTATGTGAATCAGGCTGGAGTAAGAAGTCAGTGGAGAGTTTTTAAAAATTCCCCATTTTTCATGGAAACTAAAAGATGCATAGAAAAGTTCTTCAATACCACAAGAGGCCCTATGAGCCAGATAACATTGCACTTAGAATCATAGAATCATAGAATCAACCAGGTTGGAAGAGACCTCCAAGATCATCCAGTCCAACCTATCACCCAGCCCTATCCAGTGAACTAGACCATGGCACTAAGTGCCTCATCCAGTCTTCTGGTTTAAGATCTGTATTGGTTAACAGAATTAGATGAAGCACAATGGGGAAGGAAACAGACTAAATGTAAACTTACTTTGGAGAATTAAAGGAACAAGAAAAGGTAGGTAGCAATGCAGCATTTAGGGGAACGGGACAGTTTGGGTGTTACCTGGCCTCCCACACTTTAGAAATCACCCTGACTAGACTCAGCTGGCTCTGGAAACTGAATGAAGCTTTTATATTTACAGCTTAGCACAATATACAAGCAGATATTTACAGTATATACAGTTATATACAGAAACATACAAGGTAAAAGGTAATACAGAAACACAACAGCCCTCCCAGAAACCTGAGTGCCCAGGAGGGGCTCCCAACTGCCCTTCCACCTTCTCCTCACCCCTCTCTACCTTACCTTGTGCCCAAGGAAGAATGGAGGGTTGGCTGGGGGGGTGGGGTGTGTAGGAAGCAGGTGGATTAATCAGAGAGATGGAAGGTGAGGTTAGAGAGATGCAGCCCAGAGCCCAGACAGAGAGCAACTCCCTTATCTATGTTTGGATTCTTGCTCTTACACCTCTCAGCAAGCCTATGGGTGAAGTAAACATCACCACTGTTTTCCTTTCACAGCCTGTAATCTAGTTCTTCTCACCAAAACATTCTAGCTAGCTTCAAACTAGCACAGGGAAACATGCTACACTAAAGGGGTATTTTAGGGAAAAAGTCTTCACAGGTCATTTCCAGTTTATCTCTATCGTAGTGACTCTACCAGCAAGTACCAGCAAATTATAGATCAAATTGCAATACTAACAGAAAATAAGAAGGAATGCAAGACAGTTCAAGAAACCAACACCCCAGCTTCAAAGACATTAAATAAGTGCTTGAAATTACTTAAGTAGAGTCTAATAAAAATTATTTAAAACATTTCAACCTTCTCATGCAATTAAAAAAGCCTTGTCATTAATAATTCATGTCCAATTGGATGCCCTCCAAGCAGTTGAACCTTCCCTTGAAAACCAGACAGGGACAAAGTGGAAAAATAACTCCTTATTTTTCCCCTTTTTTGTACCTTTAAAGAGTTTATGAGACTTTTACTCAAGTCATAAATCTAGCATATCAATGCACAGTGCCAGTATGCTGCAGTTCTGAGACACAGACCAAGTTACAGATGGTCACTCTGTCCTTGAATCTTTATTTCTTGCCATGTTTTATCCTACCCTTTAGATGATTTTAAAGAGTGTTAAAAGGGGATATATCTTCAACTCCAAAAGCAACAGCCATGAAAGGAGTAAGAATTTCTTTGCAACTCCCAGTGTTCTTTCAATATACTTCAAAACAGTTCAGGAAGTACAGAAACCTAAAACTAGGCAAAAATATCAACCAGTAAGAACTGTGTACTCCTACTGAAATTATATGAATGTAAGTGGAAAAATCTATTTAGGAATGTTTTCTTCCCTAAAAACAAACAAACACCCACTAATGACATTTAGTTTGCAATATCAGAATAGTAGCAGTGAACATCACTAACACAATCCTTGCCAGTAGCAATGAAAATGCAATCAAAAACATGTTTAAGGCACAATTTCTTAAATGTGATTATGCCTCAAATCCTAAAAAAATGCCAAACATCAATGTGTCAGAAGTGAAATAAAATAGAACACAGCTGCTACTATGGGAGACTGGGAAGTACTCTTCAACTGCTACTCTAAATACTGGTCTTTTTGAAAAGTTATTCAGGAGGAAATTCTCTTTAAAACTATTTATACTCATGTTTATAATAAGGTGCCCAGTGTGTTCTGTCAACTGCATTACTTGGCTATAATAAAATCTCTCAAAAAATGTTAAAGGGAATTGAATGAGCAAGAAGAAAGTGTTCTCCAAAATACCAGAAGGAAAGCAAGTGATCATTTAAAAACTGATTTCATTCATACATATCTTCTTCCACACAAAAGGCAGAGCTAGTAAAAATCCACAGGAACCACATTCATGTATTAGAGTTGCTGGGAAGCTGAACTGCATCAGCTGAAGTATTATGCCTGTCAATTATCAAAGTCAATGTACTTTGCAAGTTCTGTAGTGAGTTCCCTCACTATTTCAGGTGCTGCACAGATCACAAAGATGCAGGGAGTTACAAGGATACATCACCTCTAAGTCAGGATGTCCTACAAAGCATCACTGAACTGCTGGAATTAACAGACATCTATAAAGGCAAAGCACCTTAAGTCCTTGTTTCTACCAGATGCTGGCCAAAACAAAGACCTGACATAAACTGATGTGCTCGTAAGACAGATCATCTTATCCCAGGCTGGGGACTACAGGGTTAAAAATCCTCTAGAGACTAGAATATTGTTATTCAACCTCACAATTCTGTTATCTCTTTATAAACTCAGGGTGAGGCCAGCTCATTCTCCTCTCCTCTTCCTCCAGCGCTATGTCTGGCGGGAGCTGCTTTTAGGGGCCTCCAGAGGCTTATGTTTAGGCCTATGGATGGCAGAGGCATTGGGTGCTGGGGGGGATTGGAGCACTGGGGATTACAGATTTAGCTTTGGGAAAAATTCAAGTGGGTCGCTATGGTTGTTGTATCTACTCTGTAATTTCTATCTGTATCTCTCTCTTCAAATATAATCCTGTTTTCTCTCTAGTTCATTTGAGAGCTTCACTCTGACAGCTCTCTTTAAGAACCAGAACAGTCCCTTGTCTCCTCTCTCCCATTTCACTTTTTTTCCTGGGCTCATCTGCCACATTATTCCTT
This sequence comes from Pogoniulus pusillus, assembly GCF_015220805.1. Lineage (NCBI taxonomy): Eukaryota > Metazoa > Chordata > Aves > Piciformes > Lybiidae > Pogoniulus > Pogoniulus pusillus. Next base: position 17,333,161 of record NC_087266.1, read on the forward strand.
CATACACAGCCTTTGTTTTCCAACTTTTCTATCTCTTTTGGCAAGTATAAGTTAACCAGAGAATACACAGGTGGCCTTAGCACAAGGCAAAATGACAAAGCCTCCCTACATCTCATGGTGTTAACTGTAGAACTGTAAAATTTCTACCATGCATGTAGCAAGGGATCCATTTTCCACAGCCAGGATGTAGTTTTAGTTTAACCAAAAGAGAGCATCACAATTTTGCTTGCCCTGTCCAAAAAAGACGTGGAATACACAAACATTTAAACAGCAGTCAGGGAATGCACCCAAATTTCTTGTAGGAGCTTATAAAACTCATCCTTTGGGCTCTCGCTTGGACAGCTCTAATACAGTGGAAATACAGCCAAAACACAAAACAAGGAGGAAGATCTTAACCATTCAACACAGGAGTTCAGTTAAAGATCAGGATATGACTATACATAAATGAGGAGGATTTGAGAGAGGGGGAAATTGCAATGTTGTATTTGCTGATTAAATTTCTAACATTATAATTACTACAAGTCATACCAATGCATTACATGGATAATTTCATTGTAGTACATTATTTTCATAAAATAATTGATGTACTTTATTTTTTTTTACATTACTGAAACTGTCAGGCACCTTGGCATGCAGCTATCTCCTAAAGTATACGTGGTAGGTCTGAGCAAGTTATACTTCAGGGTCAGTCACATTTGAACACATATGAAGGATGTGTGTTCAGATCACCAGAACTCCATTTCATAGCTAAATTTTAATCTGATTGTATTTTTTCTTCTTGCCACAGTAAAATCCTGCAGCCTTATACACTGCTGGCTACCTACACACCACCTGAAGTGTGTTGTGGATTCTCTGCTGCTAGTCCTTGCTCTTTGGGCGCTCTTTGGAAAGCAAGTCCTATGGAAGTACTTAATATCATTGTGATACTGAAAGAAAACCTCAAGAGGCAGAATTCTTAATCATCAGGAATTTTTCTTTTATGATACACAGAGTATGCTTTTTTTTTTTTCCCTCTTCAAATTTCTTCTGAGATTTGAGGATGAAACAGGAAATTCCATTAAATAAAATTAGCATGGTAACAAAATATGCCTGCATCTTTCTAGTGTGGGTTACTTCCACCTTTTTTGTATGCATGCTTTTCTGCTTACTTCCTTGTTCCTTGCTTTTTCTGCTTTCTTGCTAATGCAATCACTGTTAAAGTTACTTCCATATAAGCTAATAAAAGTGCATCTGCTTGGAAAAAAGATAAGAAAAAAGTCTATAGATTGTACAAAATGTATCAGTTTGGCTTTAAATTGTCATGGCAACACTGACGTCTTCAACTTTAAATGACAGAGTTAATATTTGTGGAATGTGGTATTCATAATATATTTTGGGAAGCTGCAATAAAGAAGAACAAACTATTATTTTAGAATATAAATCCGAGTGTCACATCTGATCACATTCGAATTTATTCTGCATTTAGCACTTAACTGTTTACCACCAAATCACCTCAGAAAACAACCTCTCTGACCTCAAATAATATTCGCTTAAGCCAAATCAAGGTACATATTTAATGTTAATTTTTTTAGAAGTCCAAATTCCCAACAACCACAGATATCTGAATTTGTAGGTTTAATTCAACATATAACTCAGGATAGAGGTATTTCCCAAACCTATCATTACAGTGAAACAAATAATACATCAGACACATAGAACCAAAGGACTTTAGCATATCGAGGCACAGACTGCTTTTAAGGCCTATGACACTGACAGGAAAATATGAATCATGTTGATGAGCAAGGTAGTGCTGGGTTACCTTTAAGCAGCAGAAATCAAGTGATTAAAAAAACCCGGCAGAATAATGCTCAATGGTTAGGGTAACTTCTTGTTTCAGTTATTGGAAATGAAAACTGTAGATTTTGCTATAATTAGCTAGTAAGACAGATAAACCTTTACATGCAAGTCAGTGAAATTAAATGTAAACCAAACAAAGTATCTCCAGGCACAGAATTCTTCTACTAAAAGTGTGAGTAGCATTTAACTTTAATTACCTTTGGCCATAATTTCAACATCTAGAAAGATTCCCCTGCACAAGTTTTCAGTTGCAATGTATCTTGTAATTTTAACACAATTCATGAAGAAAGCCAAATGCTCATAGAATCACAGGATTAATCAGGTTGGAAAGACCTTCAAGATCATCGAGTCCAACCTAACACCTTCTAATTAATTAAACCATGGAATTAAGTGCCTCACACAATCTCCTTTTAAAAATCTCCAGGGATGTTGACTCCACCACCTCCATGGGCAGCTCATTACAATGGCAAATCACTTTCTGTGAAGAAACCCTTCCTAACATCCAGCCTAAACCTGCCCTGGCACAGATTGAGACTGTGTCCTCTTGTCCTGTTGCTGAGTGCCTGGGAGAAGAGACCAACCCCCACCTGGCTACAACCTCCCTTCTGGTAGTTCTAGACAGCAATGAGGTCTCCCCTGAGCCTCCTCTTCTCCAGGCTGAACAACCCCAGATCCCTCAGCCTCTCCTCATAGGAATTGTGCTCCAGCCCCCTCACCAGCCTTGCTGCCCTTCTCTGGACACTCATGCAGCCATTCATTATGGGTTGATGGTCCTCCTTCCCAATGCAACTGTTCTTGCTGTTAATTTATTTCTTTTTCTTTGTGTCCACACAATATACACAGAAAGTCGTTTAGTGATTTGAACTGAAACAGTGTAACACAGGTGTTTGAAATAATTTTCTCTTGGATTTTCATATTAATTGTTTACAGCAAACCATCTAAAGTAAATGTAAAAATCAACAGTACATCAGAGCTTTATTAGTTTTACCATGTCTATTCAATATTGTGCTACAATGGCTTCACCATGAGAAGAAAGAAGTTAAAAAGGATTGTAATATTGGAAGCAGCAACATTCTGCTTTTCTTTTCCACTTGACTTCTATAGTGTGTCTAGACTGTTACTTTGGTTTATGGTGATGGAAATGCGAAGACATGCAGCAGGCAAGTTTACACAGCAAGTAAATCATTATAAAGCTGAAAGCAATTTTCCATTTTACAGACTTCAGAATCAAGGAAACTCAACATTCACATTCCCTTTGTAAAAAACCTCTAATATCAGCATACCCCTTTAGGAAATCTAGTTCTGCATTTTTCACTGTTTCAATTCATGCTATGGCTTACTAAAGAGAATTTTAAATAAAATTAGTTGATGGCCAAAATCTAAATGGTCTGATGAACACCACAAATTAGTCTTTCTCACCTTCTTTTAGTAAAACACAATTAACAAGCAAATGCCTAGTAGGATTTACACATACAAATAGAAGGTAGTTTCTATTTAGCTCATGTTCTAGAAATCTGTCTCTATACACCCACAAGCATCTACTGACGTAAGTGAAAGGATTACGTAGGGCTTAACAACATGAATTTGGGAAAACAGAACTACTTACAACAGTCAAGAGCAGAAAGAACTACTGACAGGGCTCTTAGAACTGTAACTATGAAAACCTAAGACTTCACACACATTTTGTATCCTAAAACTAGATTTTTTTAGTATGTTTTTTTACTTTTTTGTATCCTATATTTATGTTTCTGTAGCAGGGAGACCCTAATCTGTTTGCCTAGCTGAAGAAAGAAGCGTAGAGAAATAGTAAGTTCAGTTTTTATTTCCCTTTAGGCATAACAGGGAAATATGAAAGAATCAAATGTTAAGGCAAACTTTTTTCCACATATAAAAAAGAATGGTGTTCAGGGTTTTGTTTTTTTTTTTTGGTTGGCTTGTTGTTTCAGTTTGGGTTTGGGGTTTTTTTGTGGTGGTTTGAGAGGCTGCATCTTGAACATTATGTTCAGTTCTGGGCCCCTCAGTTCAGGAAGGACAGGGAACCACTTGAAAGATTCCAGTGTAGAGCCACAAAAAATGAATAAGGGAGCGGAACATTTCTTACAAGGAGAGGCTGTGGGAGCTGGGTCTCTTCAGCTTGGAAAGGAGCAGACTGAAGGGTGACCTCACTACGGTTTATAGGTATGTAAAGTATGAGCGCCAAGAGGATGGAGCCAGGCTCTGCTCGGTGATGCCCGATGACAGGACAAAGGGCAATGGGAGGAAGCTGAGACAAAGGAAGTTCCATGCAAACGTGAGAAAGAGTTTTTTCACTGTGAGGGTGACAGAACACTGGAACAGGCTGCCCAGAGGAGCTGTGGAGTCTCCCTCTTTAGAGATAGTCAAAATCTGCCTAGATGCGTTCCTGTGTGACCTGATAGAGGTGACCCTGTTCTGTCAGGGGTGATGGACTAAATGATCTTTCAAAGTCACTTCCAACTCATAGCACTCTGTGATTCTGCATTAGAACCATGCTTAGAAAATGAAGAATGGCAAGAGGGGAATAACAGATTTCAATGAAAAGCAAATTCCAATTTAAAACAGGCTCAACAGGCAAATAAGTAGCAAGGAGATGGCACATTCCCTTCATCTGATCTCACAGACCTCTTCAGAAATGACACTTTACAGGTGGAGAGAAGACTTAAGAGGCTTGTTTAGTGTGCAAATTTGGGTGAGAATCAAGGATGAGATGAAGACATGCAGACCTTCATTTCCAATGAGATTAGAAAGGTTTCATGGACAGAGATTTTGAACCTATGTACACATGTTTCTTCTAAGTTCCATGTGAAAAAGTAAATCCTTTTATGAATCCTATCTATTTCAATATCCCCATCTCCCTATACAAAACTGCAATTATGTCATTATCATCAGAGTTTCATAACAACTAGTCTATATATTAGTTGAAATGCCACTAAAACTCTATTTGGAAAATAACATTCACGTGAAGCAGGGGATTCAGGTGTGAAAAAGCTTGAAAATATGCTGCTCTTTTTCAATTCATTCCCATTCATGAGAGCAGGGGCTATTTCCTCTGTCCTCTACAGACACCTGGCTGGAATTTTCTTTTGGGGAAAGTGATAACGAAATCCACTGGGGAAATAATGTTGTAGTCTATATGCTTAGCAGTAACCACAGTTGACCAGAGCCACAACTGCATGGGGAACAGCACTGCTGGTTGGCCTGACACATTATGGGAGTGGGAGAAAACATGCTGCACAAGACTGGGGAAATGAAGACAGGAGGGTTTAGACTCCTCTGTTCACACTGGTAAATTCCAATTGCATTAAGGGTGGCTCTAAAGATGATCATACTGCATAACCAAAGAATGGTAAGGACTGGAGGGCCACTTTGTTGCAGACAATGAACATCCACTGGACTGAACAAGATACAGATTATATGGAAAAATATAATTGGAAATAATATAGAAACTCTAAACAAACAAAAGCTCAAACAAACAAAACCAACCAGACAAAACCAACCCATACATATTTGGCTATACTGTGATAGCAAAAGATTCTTATGTTTGCAGTTTAATTTTACTTTGCAGCAGCCAGTAATTTTAGACAACTAATGAACTCAAGAGATTTATTAAGTATTTTTGGTAATTCAAACAAATCTGTTTGCTTGTTTGTTTGTATTTCCATTTGGCTCAAATGAGGCAACCAAGTGAACTTAAGAATGAGTCATCCATCAAACATCTATTTTCCTGAAAATTACACTGACATTAGAACTTATGGAAGCCAAAACACCACTGTAATGAGAAGCAGTTGTGTAGTAGAGCTCCTTACAGGAAGGCTGCAGTAAAAATATACCCTGTGCTTCATCTTTCAAAAGCAATTGTTGTATTTGCAGTGGATAACCTCTTAGACCACCAGCCACTCCTACAAAATCACAACAATCAATCAACAAAATCTGTTCCGACTGATAAGATGAATGAAATTATTCAGAAGAATTTAAGGAATGGGATGCTCCTTCTCTCATCATAGGTAGGATATTATTTATAGACTTTCAGCAGTTTCCTCCCACTGCTTTTCTGAAAGATGACAGATTCATTTTTGTGGATACTTTTTCCACTTCTCAAATGAAGGCACAAAGAGAGCATAATTTGTATGTGTCAAATTTGTGTACTATTATCAAACTAAAATTGACAAAAGAGGCTTGATTGCTAGACTTCTTGCTGGGCATAAACCACCTTGCTGAATCCACTTAGGAGAGATGCAAAATTTTAGACAATTGTTTCACTAAGGTCCAGATCATAATGCAGACACTCTACATAGTAGAGGTTTATAAAGTACATAAAGAAACCATTTAGAGCATCTGTGATCACATCCAAACTTTTGACTACTGACAACACTTCAGCACTAACACTAATCTTGTAATGCTGTGAACAGACATGGAAAGATATGGAAAACTCAGCAAGCATAGGAGCCAGTTTCTTAACTTAGGATCAAGACACAATCACCATCTGGGGAAGAACAGGTGACAGGAGCTGAGAATCACCTGCAAAGAAACTACCAAAAACTTCTCAGGTTTTAACAGAGAAGAACTGGCCTCTGTGAAGCTTCCTTTTATGAAAGCTAAACAAAAATACCTTCAAAACCTAAATATGACATAGCACAGGAACGGAGGACTTCAATACCACAAATTAAAATTTGAACAACCAAAATCCCTTGCAACAGTAATTGACAAAAACATCTAATTTGAGCACACTTAGCTAGTACATAAATAATATGGCTCAATATTAAAAGATTAATCGAGCATTACCTATTAATTCAAGAAATGTGCTCTCTTAAAACAATATGATGCAGTGTATCTTTGCCTGGTAACAAAAAAGAAACCCTGTACCTAACATTACTGAAGTCATGAGGAACTTCAGAGCCTTCCCAAACTAAAACAAAGTAGTTGGCTAAGCCACAAAATAGAAAACATTTTTGCAGCATTATTGAGAAAATCTATCCTTACAGGGGAGGAAGAGGAGAGGGAGAAAAAAAAAGCTTTTAGAACAAAACATACTCAACTCAGCTCTACACCAGTGTTGTCATTTTATGTTGCAAAACCCCATCACCAGCAATGGCTAAAATCTATGGGGAAAAACATAAAGCACATAGAACTGACTTCTGCTACACACTAGCAGCTCTCAGCATTTCACTGTAAAAATCCTGAGTCCAAACCTCAGCTGAGTCTCCCTATTTAATATTTACCAATTAAACTGTGTTTCACAAAGTCACTGTATCTTTCTTCCTCCCACTCACAATTAAAACCTCCGCAGCATCTAGAGCACAAATTCTACAATTTCCTTCTTCACTGAAAAAAAAAAACCAAACAAAACCAAAGCAAAACATTCATTCACTGCTTTGCAACCACCTCTCATATGAGAAGCAAATACAGTTGTTTCCTATTAATATTTTATGTTAATTGTGTATTCCGTACCAATGAAAAATGATTCTATGATTCTAATCTACAGGTCCACTGCGGGTACACTTCAGTAGTCTTCTATGTTTTCAGTTGGTCCTAAATTCTCTGTTTTCTCTGTTTCTCTTGTTAATTAAAGCAGCAATTATGTTTGTAGACTTGGAATGACTCTCAAATCAAGCAGTAACAGTCTCTTGTGATATATGCAGTTAGGGCTTCACTCAACTTCACAATTAGCATTGTTTTGCATTCAGCAGTTCTCACTTTCAGCTGAATTGATTTCCTCGATACCTATGGTGCAATCTCTTTCCCTCTATTTAAGAGGCCTAAAGCATAATCTCCTTTGTCTAAGCTAGATAATGTAATTCCTTTTATATCAATGTCTTTCAGACAGCATTCCAAGTAGGGCACCACTAAGATCTGTACCTCTCTCCAGAGACACTGTAGAGTGTATCTTAATAATCAGTTCAGAGGTAAAGGTCATAATGTTAGAAAAATCCCAGCTTTGTATCTTGAGATTCCACAATTCACAGTGATCTCTATTTTTGGCAGTCCTGATTCATTATGTAGCGATAACAAATTGTCAGGTCATGAAGTACCCCTTCCTCAGATGCTTTATGTATGTGTGTATGTGTATTGAACAGAAGAGATGCCTGATGCATCTACTGGCAACTTCTTTTATAACAGAAACAAACAAAAAAAACCCTAACAAATACACACACATCAAAAATCATCTCTTCCTCTGTTTTCTTTTTAAAGATTATCATCTGTCAGGATTGGTCCAAAGAGCATTATCTGTCTTATCATTGTCATCAGGAATCAGGACCTCCATACCCCAAGACTTGGATCCATATTCAGGCTAACATGAGTTTGCAGCAACCTGTTCCATAACAAGTTACTGAGCCTGTACAATGGAATGCAATCTCCATGGATTTGCAGGGGCAAGGTCCCATGGGAAGAGGCCTACCTGGTACCAGCCATCCATACCTGTACCTGTCAAATACTTCTCACACACATCTCACTTATCTCTCAGTTCTACAATCTGATTGTTCTGGGAGGGGTACTGTGTTTCTGTGTTACTTTTTACTTGTATATAACTGTGTATATATATGCTTGTAAATTGTGCTAAGCTGTAAATATAGCTTCATTCCTTAACTTCCAGCTGGATCAGTCTAGTCTGGGTGATTTCATAATAGTGGGGTAACACCCAAACCATCACAGCCTTTCATTTGTTTGGAAAAATCCATGAAAAACAAACAAAACAATTCCCGACTATGTTTTCACAGGGACACTGCAAACAATTGTTATTACCTGACTCAGCCCAAATCAGGCTCATTTTATTTTCACATCTCTGAGAAGAATCAAAGCACACAAAGCAATCCTGTAAATTGTTCAATGGAAGCAGTCACATGAAGACATCAGACCATACACAGGATGAATTAAGCACATTAGTAAGAATTTCAGAAAGTCATGTTAATATTGATTTACAAACTCACCTTCGATGACCAGATCTGACTATAAGACTTTTTTATAATTCCATTCCACTTATGTTTTACTACAGACACACATGCTCTAACCAACATTTCTCACAGAAGTTACCTCTTCTAAAGAAAATACTTCATGAAGACAATACAAGACAAGAAAATGGCAGCCACGTCTCTTTGTTACACTTACTATTATATGATGTGTACAGTACAGTTTTATTTTGCCCTTACATTTTCATTTACTGGTAATAGTTTGTACTATTGCATAGGTTTTGAAGTAAAGTTCTACGTGTTTTGGGTTTTTCTGGGGGAAGGGAAGGTAAAGAAAGAAATCAAATACTAGCAATAAGACACATTTATTTAACCAGACCCCTAGGTCCAGTGTAGATGGAAGAGACACTTTAAATACTAAGAAAATGCTAGTTTTATTTGTCACTGATCTGGGGACCTTTGTTGGGTGTAGGTAACCTGCTGATGCATTAGTGTACAACACACTCAAGGTGTTCACCTCAAAAGTGTTGAACTCTACAGGGAGAGTAACAGCACAATCACCTCTCTGAAGGAACTGAGCCCAACACACTTCCTGCATGCACGCAGGTTTCCATCATGTTGATAATATCTACCAGGACCAACTTAAAACAGACTTGATTATTAATCAAGAAGATTCTGAACTGAAAAAAACATACCTAGAGCACTGAGGCCTAATGTCCTCCCTGATATTTCTAATCATAATTTGCTTAATTAAAAAGCCATATACACCACACCTTACCTTTGATGCCATACGCATGAACAGGGAGTTTTGATCCTCTGCTGTTCTCATCTTCTCATTTTTGACCAAGTCCTTCAGGTCCATACTATCATCATCCTGAAAATACCTTACTCTTTCTTTATCTATATGAGTAGGGATCTGGAAACAAACATATTAAAAATGACTATTAGCCCAGTGAGGAAGATGCACTATAAAATACTAATTATTTCAACAACTTTAAAGAACCATGAGTCAGGCTAAGCAGATCAGAAACAACGGGACTTGCTGCTTCCTTTGTCCTAAAGAAAAGAATATATTTCCCTTTTTTCAACTGCATCAGTATGTTTAAATGAACACACAGCCTTTTCCCACAATCACTATACCCTTTGTATCCTTAAGCTATCAAAGCTACAACATTACCACTCAGAAAAGATGTACAATAACTCACTGAACTAGTTAAGCAGCATATTTCAAAAAGTGATCTCACTATTTACAGAAGCTTTTGAAATGCAAACTCACAGACACTACTGAAACACAGATAGTACTGAAAACTTGTATAAATGTGGTATCTCTGGTGGGAAATGTTAAAATTTTAGAGTGCACAAGAGAACAGAGGTTTTCTCCTAGAGCAGGAACAAAATAAATCTTGAAGGAGCACAGGGAATAAAAATAAAGCAAGATGGCATTTTCCAAAATGGAAACAACTTGAGGATGACAATCAATTCCTCGTCCTCCTGTGCCTTTAACTCCTCCAAACTGATCTGTTCTAGCAAGCAATGACATAACTACTAGAAATATAAGGTATTGTCATCTCCTCTTATTCCTAGAATATCCAAGTATTAGCTTATTTAGCGTTGCAAGCAACCATCCCACAGAGTGCTCCAGCCTCCAAGCTTCTCACTGTCCTGCAAAGCACTTTGTTACAAAGATTAAGTCATGGTTTCCCTTATCAGCAGTAGCAGTATTCCTGATCTGCAGAAAGATAAAATAATCCCCTGAGAGTTGACTATCTCAGGCATACCTTTCTTATCTTGGAAACATCCACCTCTGCTAACCTTAATTATTTACATAACTTTATGTAATATAAACTAATTGGCTAAGAGACTGTGATTACTTGAAAAAACTTACTTTTCCTTGAATGCACTAAATGAAATAAGCCCTAAAGTGATCTCTAGGGAAGCAGTCTGAAAATAAACTTAATATATGCTTAACAAATATGTACTCTAAAACTCAATTTCAATCATCTTTTGAAGGGAACTTTTCAATTACCTTTTGACATTGTGGTAAGACATTCCTATTAATTATGGCATCAGGAAAGTAAGACTACAAAATCATTTCCGAATTATACTTTAATATTCACATTGGTAAAACTTACCATCTGTCTCTTTCTCCGTCCTCCTTTTGGCTCCTGTGGTTCAGTTGGTGCAGACACAGGCCATGCCCTTCCACTACGATCTGTTCTGACAAGGGCCACTTGTTCCTCTTCCTGGCGGCTTGAAGCCTGTGTCAGATTTTAAGAAGTTGAAAACAGAATGATACAAGCAAAGCCAAAAGAAATACTTAATCCACGTGAAATGGATTAAATGTAAATGTTAACAATCCAGAAGATTAAACAATGTATTCTTTACATTTTGCCTGATCATTGTAATTCAAAGCAGGCATTACACGAGGCTGTCTTTCCCACATTCAAAAATAAAAGAACATTAAAATGATATTCAGCATCTTTAGTGCACAGTTAACAAACCCATTCAAAAAAAAAGAAACAAGTTTGTAGTCTTGGTTCATTTTCTTAAAGCTTCAACCCCCAAAGAAATATACAATAATATTGAATGAGCATGCATCACCATCATGCTAACAGTGTATTCCTCAAAGCCATCTGAAAAGTTGCAGCACACTACCAACTCCTGGGCTATTGTGAACTGGGGGTGCTGGGGGTGTTTTGTGGGGTATTTTTGGCTAACAAACTAATGGGCAAAACATTAGCTATTGCTTTTCAATATATTCTATTAGATGAGACTTTTGTTTCCTTCACTAAACCCATCACCAGTGCAGACCACTTTTATCACAATGTAATTATGATTTTTTTTTTAATCTTGATTTAGAATAGGAAATACAAACACAAGTACCTGTCTATCTATACAGATACACTAGATCTGCATCTACACAGGTGTAAATGTCTCTACATCTGTGAGTAGATGTGCATTGACTATTTAGGTCATGGGTCAATATGAATCAAGACAACTTCAACACTCTGGAAAATGGAACAGAATGAGCTCTCGGAAGGTTTGCAGAGACACCAAATAGGTGGTAGGGCATTGATAGGCTTGAGGGTAGGACTGCCATTCAGAGAGAGCTCAATAACTTGAAGAATGGGCTGACAGGAATCTCCAACATTCTCAGTCTAGGGGACAAACTCATACACTTCTCAAGTCTCTACTGCCTTTGCTCTCCTTGTAAGCAACAGATACCAGTAAGAAATCTTTTCTTCTTAGCAAAACCCAGCTTTCTTACTGCTATTCATATGGTCAAGGTCTAACCTGTATTCTTAAAATAAGCAGGGCCAAATACACATCTTACCAGCTATTTCACAATCACTATTACCTGATGAAGCATGGAGACCTTTTTATGACACAAGTTAAAAAAAAAAAAGTGTATGTATTTTTGTAATATGCTTATAACTGGCATTAAGAGTTCAAAACTTCTAAACTGGAGCCACTTGAAAGGTAGATCACTAGTAGTGAGATATCAAAAGATCCTCATCACAAATACATAGGAATGTTATAGGATGCTGTTAAACTTCTCTGTTTGAGTGGAGTGTGGAAGGTGGGGGGAAGAATGAAACACCAAAAAAAAAAACCTATTAGGTATGACTGACAGGGTTTCTGAGATTATATTACAAAGACGAAAACCAGAACAGCTCCGAGCACATTAAATGCTGGATATCAGAAAGAAGTACACAGAGTAATCCTTACCAATAGGCACAGACACAGAAGGCTAATACTAAAGCTACTGGTAACATTGATTTTTCTTTAACAGAACCCAAGAAGCAAGCTTCCAACTGCCTGGTTTCAGTTCAGTCTGTCAGCCAGTGGCAAATGAATGGATAGTAAGATCACTGTCACTTGTGTGAGCACAGAAGAGATCCTTCAGTTTCCTTGTAAAATAGAAACACGTTGACAGGTGGCATACATCCTCCTGGAATCTCCTTCAGAAGAAAACACCTGTCTCAAGGAATTACCTAGAACTGAAGTCATCTTAGCCTGGACAGAAAAGTGTAATCCCTGAACTCCTAGTCTATGCTTCAGCACTCAAGATCTTATAGGCACCTTGTTTTTCTCACTGCAGTTCCATAGTAGCATTGAGTTCTTCTAACAATGCCCAAAACTGCTCCCATTTTGACAAATGGATTTCTAAACATCTACTCCCTATATCAAAACTCAATCTGAATGTCTGGACTAAGCACCTGTATTCCCAAGTTTTATCTCTAGTTTAGAAACAGTGCTAACTAAAACTCTCAAGGTCATTAAAAAATGCTGTGCCCACAGACATAATTCAGGAAAAAAAATACCCTTTTGTAAAAATATTCTGGAGGAATGTCATTCACTAACTGAACTTCTATGCCACCCAGGAAGACTACAAATACATCTCCCACCCAACAGAGAGAGGAGGAGGCCTGGAATACCTGTATAGCACAAGTGAAGAACAGTCACTGAGGACTCATCAATCCAGACAGAACTTAGTATTCCAGTTCTCAGACAAAACACCTGGGTGCAGAATGAATATACCCACTTCACAAATGACTGCTTAAATACTTCATTACACCTCAGCTTTTGCAATCCCAATTTCTAGGTACTTACAGTTGCAGTATTATTGCCAGCTGCCTAAAAGTAAAGCACAGGAGTGCTAAGTGCTGTTTCATACCACTCCCTTTATGATGCCAGCCTTCAGTCATCTCAAACCTCCATCTGTTCCTGCCAGCTACCTGCTCATTTAGAATGGAAGATGTTACCTTTTCAGATGATGGACATCTGTTCACAGTATCACAGTATCACCAAGGTTGGAAGAGAACTCATAGATCAAGTCCAACCCTTTACCACAGAGCTCAAGGCTAGACCATGGCACCAAGTGCCACGTCCAACCTTGCCTTGAACTGCCCCAGGGACGGCGACTCCACCACCTCCCTGGGCAGCCCATTCCAGTATCCAATGACTCTCTCAGTGAAGAACTTTCTCCACACCTCAAGCCTAAATTTCCCCTGGCATAGCTTGAGGCTGTGTCCTCTTGTTCTGGTGCTGGCCACCTGAGAGAAGAGAGCAACCCCCGCCTGGCTACAACCTCCCTTCAGGTAGTTGTAGACAGCAATAAGGTCTCCCCTGAGCCTCCTCTTCTCCAGGCTAAACAATCCCAGCTCCCTCAGCCTCTCCTCGTAGGGCTTGTGCTCAAGGCCTCTCACTAGCCTCGTTGCCCTTCTCTGGACATGTTCAAGCATCTCAATGGCCTTCTTAAATTGAGGGGCCCAGAACTGGACACAATACTCAAGGTGTGGTCTAACCAGTGCAGAGTACAGAGGCAGAAGGACCTCCCTGCTCCTGCTGGGCACACCATTCCTGATGCAGGCCAGGATGCCACTGGCTCTCTTGGCCACCTGGGCACACTGCTGGCTCGTGTTCAGGTGGGAATGTCCTGGTAAGAGCCAGCTCAGCTCAGATTCTTCCAAAACACATACAGTATAGTATATTCCTACTTCAAAGGGGCATTCTCAGACTTAGATAAATATACATGCATATAGAAATTTTACCAATAAAAAAAAACTCTTTACCAGAAAAATAGGCATTTACACTTCAAAAAATATTAACCAAACCAAACCTAAAAATAGCCTGAAAACTCCTTGATTACACCACAAAGACGTTCACGTAAATTGGTTGATTAAATTAGAGCAAATAATGGGGACATCACTGAATCTGGTGCTATTAGGACAGACTATGTCAAGTCTTATAAACAACTTTATTAATCTCAATTTGAAGCTATTTTTCATCAAACAACTGATGTCTGCTTTTACATCTGCCATCTTGCCTAATGAAAGCTTGTCCCAGAAACCCCAATAAGGTTTCAAAATTCTGTGGATACTGAGGTACACTAGCTTGCTTATATTTTTCTGAGTAAAGTAAAATAAAATTAAAAGTTATAGATCAAAAGACTGCCTAGCGAAGCAGCTTTTCTTCTGTTTCATCAAAGATAAATCTCATTTTGCAAAAAATGCCAAGATGTCCAGCACTGGTCTGGCTGCAATAATAATAATAATACTTATTTCCAGTATCAGCCAGATACTTGCCTCAGCTGTTACTTTTTCACAAAATAGTTTTCTCTCTATTGTGAGAGGGAGAAATTGGATAGGGCTGGGTGATAAGTTGGACTGAATGATCTTGGAGGTCTCTTCCAACCTGGTTGATTCTATGAAGTTAACACCACCAGAACACATGATAGGAAGCATTAATTAATGCCCTAGTTCTTTAAAGATTTTGAATGCTCTACAAGGTTGGAAGCTGAAGACATAACCATAGAAGTCGTGCTGAAAACTATGACAATCCACACCATTGCTTTTTAGTTTGAAATGAAACTGATCTTTGTGGAGGGTAAAAAATACCTTATCTCAAACCTACCAAACACACGTGACCAAGCAGGAATATGGCAGCTTTCCCAACAGAACTAATCAAATCCACATACAGAAGGGGCAACAAGGTGGTGAATGATATAAATGGAAAGATATGCCTGACAGAGGATTTCACATAAACTGGACCCTTCAGAAACACTCCTTCCTCACAACTGTTGCTGAAACAAGAGAAGGGATGTAAATCTTCCACAAGTTATCCATTCCCAGTCTTTAAATTTCACTGCATTATATACATATTTTTTCAAAAAGATAAATCACTAAAACAATAGGCATCATAAGAAAAACTCTGCAGCAATTGCCTGGCACAGTAAATCTCAGACTCTTACCTTAACTTACAAGCATCTAATTCCTTTTAAGTACCTTCACTAAACTTCTCTAAATACAGACATTTCAAAAAGGATGACGTTGTCGAGCAGCCTGTTATTTTCCCCAATTGAACCAAATTCACGAGGTGTTCCAGACCTCAGAAAAACAGACAGTATGTGCATTTATGTGTGTGTAACAACAGTTAAACTTTTTTCTTCTCATTTCTGCGTGCCAGCACACTAACTCAGGCTATAGAGGAGTATCTTCTGTATCTGAACCATGGAATGAGTTGGCATGGGAGGGAAAAATAAAGAAAAAACTAAAACCAACATGGACAACTGGATGTTGCAGAACAGACAGCCAGCTCCGCATCCTTTTAAGCTTCCATTCATGCAGATCAGTAGTCTCAAGCCAGAGGTGACTCTGTTATTTTGGGAAGAAAATAAAATCACTTGCAAAATCAAGGAGTCGATACCATCGCCTGACTTAGACAGGCAGAAGAGAATGTCAAGGCTAATAGTGACATTGGTAGCTGCACTTTCATTTCAGACACCACCCTCCACAGTTGTCAGTGTGGCACCAGTGAAGAGCCTCTGTAAGTATCTCACACACGCAAGTTTGCAAGCCATGCTGCTAGCTGAAAGTGTCTCGTTACCCAGATGTGCTGGCCCAAAACCAAATGTCTTCATTTATTTTAAGAAAATGTGTGTATGGTATAATTGCTCCTCTTAAACAGCCTACTGCTACAAAATATTTCTGGTTTATGTCAGTAGCAGTGGCTAATGAGACCTAACATACAATTACACTAAAGACTGAGTGATGCCAACACTCATTAGTCAATCAAATTCTCCTTTCAAAATCTCATTTTGAACACAATTACTGTATTTCATTGATTAAATGCACAGAAAAATTAACCTATGGTTCACCCTTTTATAAATGGCTTTAGGTGTTAATTATTTTAAGTCTAAAAAGGTTTCACATCATGCAAAAGGACTAGTTAGAATCCATTTTGGATTGGAAGTATCTATTGAACCAAGGCTTTCCGAAAAACACTTTTGCTTTCTTTGCTCTTGGGGTGGAGGAGGTGTCACATTTTTAATAAAACACAGAATTTATTTGAGGAAAACACAGCAACAGGTTAGATACAACCACTAAAAAATATGCAGAAATTCAATACAGTATTAGGAGAAAACAGAGCAACAAAAATATGGCACCATCAACCACAAGTGCTGGATGGCACTGGCAGACAGCTTTCGCTTCCAGTGTCAAAGCTTACTCTAAACCTTTTTGACTATCAGTTTGAATTCTCAGAAGTTTTATCTGCACTAGCCATGAAACTTGCACTGAAGTCAGTAAGATTTTACATGGCTTAGTTACTGATGCAATTTCTCCAGTACTTTTTAACTGCAAAAAACAATTTCTAAAAAATTACATTCAAGAAGTAATGCCACTTTGCCTTTATATATATATCATAGAATGATAGAATCAAGCAGGTTGGAAGAGACCTCCAAGATCATCCAGTCCAACCTAGCACCCAGCCCTAGCCAGTCAACTAGACCATGGCACTAAGTGCCTCATCCAGGCTTCTTTTGAACACCTCCAGGGACGGTGACTCCACCACCTCCTTGGATGGCCCATTCCAATGGCAAATCTTTGCCAAGAACTTCCTCCTAACATCCAGCCTATACTTCCCCCGGCACAACTTGAGGCTGCGTCCCTTGTTCTATTGCTGGTTGCCTGGGAGAAGAGGCCAACCCCTACCTGGCTGCAATGGCCCTTCAGGTAGTTGTACACAGCAATGAGGTCACCCCTGAGCCTCCTCTTCTCCAGGCTAAACAACCCCAGCTCCCTCAGCCTCTCCTCATAGGGTTTGTGTTCAGGAAATACCTACATTTATTTATATTTTGTATATATAATATATATTATATCTATGTTTTATATATATATTTCATATATATATAGTAAAAAATAGGTGCATATACCTATTCTTTCTAAAACATACACACTAATGATACTAAAGTTGTTCTGCTAAAGTATGTCCACTTCATTATTCCCTCTTCCAGTTAGAGCTTGTCAATTCAATTTATGAAAAACACAAACTTTTGCTGAAGAAAGAATGGCTGAGCCATCCTGCAGACATGATTCAAGTGTAATAGACCACCAGGAATTACAAATTATAATAAACTGAAAACATCTGAGAGTAAACAGGCCAAGAGCCATCTGTTGCTGTATCTCATCACCATCTGAAGTTTGAAATGGAATCACAGATTTTTATTGTGCATTTAGCAAGGATCACTAATCCCCAGCATTCTAGGTTTCAGATAAGTGTCTCAGCTCCTCCTTTTCTAAGAAGCAGTTTAAAGTATTTTTTTAAATGATTCTTTATGTATCCCAAGTCTAGAAGCATTACTACAACTGTATTTAAGTTCTGCCTCAGGTATGTCACAACAAAATGCCACTCAACCATGTGTTATTAAAACATATTACAGGTAAATTGTGACAAGCACCTATTTTTATTGCAGAAAAATACATGTTTATAGTCTCTGTTTCCAAACCTAAAATTAAACATATTGGCACACGTGTAATTTTGAATGTCAGTTTTCAGGGTGATTTGGGGTAGATGTTTTTTATTGTTAGTTTTGAAAGGGTTTTTTAAGAAAATAAACAACACATCAGAAGTACTGATTATCTTTCTTCATTTCACTTCCTACTCCAAAGTATTAATAAATAAATATTTTAATGTATACAAACACTTATGTACATACACACACACAAACACACCATTTTATTTTTACTAAACTGGTTCTTTCCTTAAGACATCGCTGTAATTTTTTTTGTTACTCTTGAAAAGGCTAATCTTGAAAACATGAAAAATAGAAGATTGTCATTTTCCCCTACTATCATTATTGGAACCAACAGAATGTTATTTCAGCTTTTTTCCACAACTGATTTCTCTCAGCCACTCCTGATGTCATATGGTTTACTTGTCCCAAGATAATAACTGTGCTGCAAATAGTTTCTCTAGATCCAGCAGTTTCCATCCTGTCTTTCTTAATGCAGAACTAGGCACAATGGCATGGATGGATGGTACTTTATCATAAATACAATCTGAGGTATAAGTCAAGTGGCTGTATTCAGTTTCCTTTCTGAAAAAATGGTGTGATAATTCTTCAAAAAGAAGGCAGAAATAAATTCACTTACAGAATTCTCTCTCCGTCTGGACTCTAATGCATCTCAGGGATACAAATTAAAGACCAGACCTTCAACATTTCAAACTGCAGTTTCTAAGAGGTTGCTTTGGGAACCAAATCATCCTTTAACTGAGGAAGCATAATTAAATTTAAAAAGGCAGAAGTATTCAAAATACGGGAAACTTAATAATAGGGAAATTTTCACCAGAGAAGACAAGCCCTACTTAAAATATAGAATTAGCTAAATGAACTTCTCCTTCCACTCTAAACTTTCCCCATTTGAAAAGCATAACCAAAAGAATGGAGAGTGTCACTTTTACAGACACAACAGGTAGCATAGAAAAAGTTTTCTCCTTTAAAGCAGCATCATGTCAGATGCCTACTACGAAGTGAAATAAAGTCTCTTCCAAAAATTGAAGAGTATTGCTCTACAGATGTCCAAAAGGCTCCAGAGAAGCATTTCATACCCTTAATTAGGAAAAGTTCTGAATGTTTTTGCTCTATTTTTAGAAATATATATCTCTTACAGAATATATGTGTATATTTACATACATTAAGTGTGTATATATATCTGTACCTATCCCAATCACTGCTTTATTCCTCATGCTTTATTTATTACATGGACCATAGTAGACTGAAGGCTGATGGACCTACACAGAAAATTCAGTTATGCAAATGAAGATATGCTATGCTGAAATAATTTGTGTTGTCCATACAATTTCACAAATGCAGGGCAGAAAAGCCTGTATTTACTTCTTTTTGAGAGCTTCACTCTCCTCTCTTAAATACTGTATGACAGTATATGCTCTACCATGTTATTTTACGTGAAGTATCACCTTTCATGTTTTGATCAATTTTGTATTGATTTTGTATTTTAAACACAATTTATCATTATTAAGAACTGTCTCTAGCAATTGCTCAGCAGAGACTACTTTGTTTCCTGCATACTGATTAAGTGCCACGGAACACAGCAGCAGGCTTACAGTTGAGAAGCATTATTTTTAAAGGCCAGACACTCAATTTGGAATCGAAAACAGTTTGTGAAAGATGCATTCCCTTACACTTATTTATCCACCATCATGAACCAAGTCTAGCTTTACTTAATCTGGTAGTATATTGATGTGATACAAAATTAAAGAAATAAACACAATTAAGTCAGTTTATAGCAACAAAAAAGAAAGCTGTTCTTCATTTAGTAGATTTGGCTATAAATCTTATGCTGGGAGCATAAAGAAGAAAGCATGAAAAAAAAAATGAAAAAAAACCTGAAAAAGCAAAGCATACAAATAAAGCACATAATAAATTATTTAGAATCATCATAAAGAACATTTTCTACATGCACACTAAAACATAAAAGCAGCTATACTGTATCAAACCAAAGCCCAAAATGCCTTCTCCAGCACTAGCCAAAACTGAATGCCTTTGAGTATTTGTGCCTCAGCAATTAAGAGCCAGACATCATTCATCTACAGTCCTCAAGGGGGTTATTTTTCATGAACTCGTCAAGTCTCTTCTTGAATCTACTTAAGCTCTCAGCATTCACAGCATCTTAGAACAGCCATTCTGTGAAGGATCACATTTTCTCCACTTGTTTTAAATCAGCCTTTTCACTTGGAACTTGATGATTGCTGTAGGTCCCTTCTGACTGAAATATTCTATATACTGCCTGTTGCTCATTTACATTTTAGTCTCCAATTTCTGTTCCACCAAAAAAATGCTCTGCAAATTATGTGCCAACAAGGAGTGCTAATGCTCCAGATATATTAAGTAAAAAAATAGAGAATAAAAGCATAAATTATATAAATTACAACTGGTACTGACAGTGTCATAGATAACAGCCTCAAGACTAATGCATTCAAGTAGAGAGTTGAGCAGCACTTTCAGGTAACTGCACCATGCTAAACCATTCACACACAGAAGTCATTTTTCCAAATGCTGAAATTTCTGAGAAGCTTTTGCAGCTTATAGCATACTAATGCATAGTGGTGTCCTCTCACAGTCCTGCTTACTGAAGAGCAGAAGGCTTGTATCTTTTTAACTATATATTCAGGCACTAAGCCAGAAAAATAGCACTACTTATTAGCTCTCCTACCCCAACTAACTAGGAAAAATATTTATGAGAACACATTAGATGAGAGGCTATTAAAAAACACTTATCCTCTATTTAGGCTTCATGCATGTGTAAGTATATATTTATTTATTTAAAGATGCAGATATTTCATTGAAAAAAACAACAAAATCTACCACACCAGCTACAGGAAAGAAGTACCCAAAAAATGCAAATGAGAAATTCAATATTTAAAATGATGTGGGGGAAATAAAATAATATGAATAAAATTAAACAACTTCAGTAAACCAATATCCCTAAACAAAATTCCCTAGTATATTTCATGAAGTACAAAAAAAAAAAAAAGAAAAAAATAACAGCTATACCTATGGCTTCAAGAGGAACATAGATAAAAACCAGCCTCTTCAATAAAGCGCACAGTTTTTACTGAAAAATTCACATCCTAATTCAAGCAAAATAATTCCATTTATCACAGTATCACCAAGGTTGGAAGAAACCTCATAGATCATCAAGTCCAACCCTTCACCACAGAGCTCAAGGCTAGACCATGGCACCAAGTGCCACGTCCAGTCCTGCCTTGAACAGCTCCAGGGATGGTGACTCCACCACCTCC
This sequence comes from Pogoniulus pusillus, assembly GCF_015220805.1. NCBI lineage: Eukaryota > Metazoa > Chordata > Aves > Piciformes > Lybiidae > Pogoniulus > Pogoniulus pusillus. The sequence goes on from NC_087266.1 coordinate 17,354,526, forward strand.
CCGGGCAGCCCATTCCAGTATCCAATGACTCTCTCAGTGAAGAACTTTCTCCTCACCTCCAGCCTAAATTTCCCCTGATGTAGCTTGAGGCTGTGTCCTCTTGTTCAGGTGCTGGCCACCTGAGAGAAGAGAGCAACCTCCTCCTGGCCACAACTTCCCTTCAGGTAGTTGTAGGCAGCAATAAGGTCTCCCCTGAGCCTCCTCTTCTCCAGGCTAACCAATCCCAGCTCCCTCAGCCTCTCCTCATAGGGCTGTGCTCAAGGCCTCTCACCAGCCTCGTCGCCCTTCTCTGGACACGCTCAAGCATCTCAACGTCCCTTCTAAACTGGGGGGCCCAGAACTGGACGCAGTACTCAAGGTGTGGTCTAACCAGTGCAGAGTACAGGGGCAGAATGACCTCCCTGCTCCTGCTGACCACACCATTCCTGATGCAGGCCAAGATGCCACTGGCTCTCTTGGCCACCTGGGCACACTGATGGCTCATGTTCAGGCAGGTATCGATCAGCACCCCCAGATGCCTATCTGTCTGGCTGCTCTCCAGCCACTCTGACCCCAGCCTGTATCTCTGCATGGGGTTGTTGTGGCCAATGTGCAGCACCCTGCACTTGGAGCTATTGAACGCCATCCCCTTGGACTCTGCCCATCTGTGCAGGTGGTCAAGGTCCCGCTGCAGAGCCCTTCTACCCTCCAACTCAGCCACATCTGCCCCCAGCAGTTATTACAATGCCATAAATAACATAGGAGCAACTCAACTGAAAAAAAACTAATCTTTTCTGCACTCTGGACACACATAAGGGTAGAAGTTGAAAACAAATCAAATGTTAGGCAGAATGGAGGCTGGTAGTGCATTTAAAAAAAAAAAAAAAGCCAAAACACTTCAATACTGCTGAAAAAACATGTGTGGTTTTTTTTTCATACCAAGAGATTATAAGCATGCTTTAACCTGTACTGAATTTTAATCCAGAATATCTTCACACACATAAAATCTTTAACATTATGTCGTGGTGGGCCTCATGGGCCAGAAATAGGTTTAGACATTTACTGGCTTGCTTAGGCATGTTTTTCTCCTGTGGTGAACAAGGTACACATGCTTGGTTTGTGCCTGCCTTGTGCAAGACCTATGCTTTTCCCAAATTTGGGTAAAGCAAGCCCATGACTTCACCTAATATGGTCAAGCTTGGCTAACTGCCATTCTGATTGGTTATTCTGTGTCCAAAGGCCCTTTAGTCTTGGGCTGTACTGCTAAAAGGAGATACACAGGTAAACACAGTGTGCTCTGACATTGTATTCTCACTTGCTGCTTGCCTGCTGCTATTGCTTACTGCCTCAGTGCCTTCTGTTTGCCTGGAAACTCCACTGTCTCGAGTTTACCAGAGACAGGTTCTAAATGTCTCCATGAGACCAGCCTGCATAGCCAGTGTGACATTGTGCTGAGACTGCACATTGCAAGACATCCTGCCTGCACCTGAAAGTCTCCTGCCAAGATGGGAAGTCCTGGAGCTACACAAATTGTCCAGAGGACCACGTCAGAGATTGTTTGCCTCCATTTTCCCAGCCTGGGAAGCCTGGGAAGATTCAAAAGTCTCAGTGGCTGATAGCAGCAGAATTCTCTGAAAGTGTTTGAGTACTGTCTGAAGCTCTAGCTAGCCCCACAAGTCAGGAGATAATATTTTGTGAGTAAATAGTTAAAGCCTCTTCATGATTCACCACTGCCTTCTGCCATAAGCAGAAATGCTCCTTCCATAAGCAGAAAGGAGCTAGTGGGCAAGCAGTATATTGACAGCAAGTGGTATTTGGTTGCAAGAATCTTCTCTTCCAGTTCAGTTCATGAGTTCATGTTTATATTTTTGCTGTTTATTTCTAGATCCTATGTTATTATCTGTGTGAAGAAACTATTATTATTAAAATGAGTGGTCAGTGAGTGCTCTGAATAAAAATTAAGAAACAATAATAATATTGGAAAAAATATAATCTCACAATTAATTAACTACCCCTTCATTACACATTATTATTTGTGGGTGTTCACTTCATTTAACAGAAAACACACACTAATTACCAAGAACAATGAAGAAGGGGAAAAATAAAAAGAAAAAAGAAAAAGCAACTATGCTCTTTCTCAAGGTAATTTTTTGCTATACAATTAGGCAAGTGGGCTTATTCAGGACACAGCTATAAACTTCTCTTCTGCTTCAGTATCTTTCACTATTTTCTTGATATTCTAAGCTCATAAAGATGTATACATTCATGCTTTGTGATATTCCTCAGATGGAAATCCTTTACTTGCAACATCATAAACAGCAGATCTTAAAACTGTGAATGACTTGGATCAAAATAAGAACTAGTAACAAAATGATCTTATAAGGATCTGAAAGCCTGGTGAAATATATCAGCTAATAAATGCAAGGTTTTTAAACACTAAACACCAGTATTTGAAAACTGCACTTTAAAATCACATTTTTTAAGGTCACTTGGGGTACAGTTCTTGTGTAAATCAATTTACAAAAGGTAGATTTGCCTCTCTTCTCATTTACACACAAATAAATAAAAGCTGAATTTAGGCTACCACTTCACTGTCCTTCAGTCTCTTGATCAGTTTAAAGCAGAATAAACCATCACCATTGCCAAAAGAATTGATCTTGTCCTTTGTACAAAACCCAGCTCCCCAAACACATCTCTCTATACTAGCATGAGCCTTCATTCAGTCACACAGTGAACTGAATTGGGAAATTGATTCATGTTCAATTAATCAAGAAGAAAAGTAACTTCCTAAAGAGATGCATTCAGAATTGCCTTCACTGCTTCCAGACTTATCTCCCCAGTTCTCCCAACAGAAAAGTTAAAATAAGGCAAAGTCATGTTTTAGGACCTTTCAGCATGACACTGGCCATTCCAACTAGGGAAAGTCCAAACCAGTAGGAGCGCCAGCTAGTTCTGGCTTCCACAGAAGATTGTTTCTGCAAGACAGATGGACTCTAACAGGAAAATAAACATTCCAAGATTAAGAGGTCCATAAAACAAGCTCTTTCCCAGAATCATTTAAGAAGTTGATCCTTAGCTTCAGAGAAAGCCAACACTGAATACACAAGGGTAGACACTTTGCAATCAAGATTATTTCACAGAGGAAAGAGCCCTGGTTTTACACATCTTCAGTTATCAACAGAAGCCTGTATCAGTCACAACACTAAGGTGGTCACTGGGGGCTTAGACAAGCTGCCACAGGAATGAAAATGAAGGCAGACTAAGAGTACTGACTTTTTCCACCATGTTTAAGTGGAGTGCAGAACACAGTCTTCCTTTTGCTACTGATGTACTGAAGTGACTGATGTAGCCGGTCACTTTATCCACAATTACACTACTTAATCACACATCTCCAACCTATTTCATTCAGGTTTCTTACATACAAATTAAAAATGCTCCTAAGAGTTGCACTGCAATGAAGTTCACCTACACAGAGCTTCTGTAATCTAAAATTATTGAAAATTCAACATCTGAAACTTTTATATTTTTGTCACAATGTACTCAGCAAGAGGCCACATATTAACTTCTAATTCAGTGTGTCTGGAGAGACACAAGTCAATGTATGAGGTCTGAGATGAAGCCTCTTAGAAAAAAGTATGCGTAGCTTTGCAAACACAGCTGACTTTCAACTGAATTTTCAGTGTGGAATTGGGGTCAAATTAAAGAAGAACTTCATTTTTTGCCTAATTCTCCTCAACATCATGAGGACAGAACTCATAAATGAAGGCACTGACCCTGCTGCCTTGTAGCTGCATTAAGTTGATATGGAAGAAGATTGCAATCCATTTGCTGAAAACCACCCCTTAAAAAGAGCAAGATTTGAAGAGCCAGCCATTTCAGAGACATCACAGTTATCTAACAGTCAGCACAGTCAACAACACAACACGTTATCAGTTTTATTTTTAATTCATGGTAAATATCATTGCTGACAAAAACAGTAAAAAACCAAAATCCTATGGAAGTTGCAAAAGTAAAATCAAGAAAGTTTTGTTTACCATGAAATCCATTTTGAACAGTAACTCATCTAAATTCATTCTTTGTCATTTTCTTAAGTATGTTTCATGTCCTCTGTAATACAGTTGCTACCTGTCTGAACCATTGTGTAAGCACAAGGAAAAGAAGAGTATTTCCCCTTACCTCTTTGCCAGACTTTGTTGGAATCTGCCCTTGAGTCTCTCTCAATCTTCGAGCATTGTCAAGTTCCTCTTGAAGTTTTGAGGCTAATTCCTTCAAAGGAAGCAATTGGATTCCATTAGTTTAACCATTTAAAACTTTTAGAGACCTTTACATCAGAATTAACCATTCCATTTCTTCATGTTTTGTACTTTTTTTTTACTCTAACAACATAAAAGACTAAAGAAAGCATGTCAATGTAATTTACACAACTCTTCACTAGCAACAATAAAAACTGTTCAGAACAAAAGTAAAAAACAAAGGGTAAAAACAAATATTGCCATAAAGCCACCAGAAAAACTATGCTTAATTATTACTTAAGTTATTACAATAAACATTTTGTGTAGCTAAATAGACACTTGTTTATGTATAGAAAGACAAGGAAGACTGAAAACATCGAGTGTATAACCTTTCCATCATATACTGTACATCCTGTCATTTATTTATACATATATATACACACATATGTATGCAATGGGTCTAGGGAAATACCTCAGATATTTTTACTACATAGTTTCACACATCTCTATGCTACATGTCCACTTTTGGCACGTAAGACTTAAGGACATTAAAACATAGAAGAGGTGGAAAATGAAAATTGTTTACAGCTTTGCACAAATTGGTTTTGATAATCCTGCTCTCTCATCCATCTGTCTGTTAAATAAATACAAACATTTTACAATATCTTTCTTTGCTAGGGATTGCCAGATGGCAACCTATTAACCTATTAGAAATATAACCATTTCTACTCTGAATACTTTATCAGTTTCACTGATTGTACTCCAACAATCATCTCTGTATTTGCCATCCAAAATTAAGTCATCTGGCCAACACCGAGCAGCAAGTCAGCAACAACAGATTCAGAATTTGTTTGTCCCACAAGGTCAACCTTGAGCTTTGGCCACCAGGACATACTGTCATAACCACACGTTTTGGTGTGTGATGATCTTGTTTAAACAAGCTGCATTTCCAATCTGATCAGATAATGTCCGTGAAAAAATATTTAGAAAGCAGCAAGGCAAAGATTCGTTATTTTATTACTTATACTGTGGTTTTCTGTTCTTCAACTAGGCTAATTCAGAGTGCATATGTAGAAAAATGTCTACACAAAATCAACAGTCAAATTGTAGTGCTGGCTTCTGCTACATATTGGTGAAAACAAAATCAATTAAAGTAGTAATAGAAGAACCAATAATACCAATAAAACTAATAATAGGAGTAATAGAAGAATCACACTCTTCCCACAGAAACACCTGTGGGTTTTTTACTCAAATTACTTTTATTTGGTAACTGTCATATTAAGAAAAAAACACATTTGTGTCCAAACCTCTTTTTTTTTGGACAATGATACTGAATCTTAGCAATTGGGGAGAAAGATAAAAAAAATTTTACAAATTTTTGCTCCTCTCCATAAGAATTTTTGGAAAACAACAAGTATGCAGGTTGAGCATCAGTCATTTTGACCTGTAAGAAAATGTCTTAAAATACTAACTTAAGTGACTAGCACCAGTCCCTCACAAATCTATAGTCATATTCCTAAACATTCAGAAAACTACAGACTAAAACATAGAAGCATCTATTTAAATCATTAACATTCATTGTATCTTGGTGGAAAACATAACTGGTTGAGGTTACTTTTAATTCACTTTTGAAGCTAGTAAGATTTTGAATGGACAGGATTTCTAGAAAAAGTGTATTTGCTCAAATTTTGTAAAGCTATATACACCTGTGTCTAAAGTCTGTAAAGAAAGTACTTACAAAACGAACACTTTCTCCTAACAGAATTAAATTAGATGGTAACTTGACAAAGATCAACAAACACTGTGTCCTAACCCAGCAATACATGGATAAACCAAATGTCCTAAAACTTGCCACAAATCAAAGAATCAATGGCTCTCAAGTCACACTAATTTGGCACTTAGAATTGTAACATGTCTTATTTATTATTTCTTTTATTTTACAAATATTGGTACAAATCCTGTCATGAGAGGCAAGACAAACAGCTGCATTAAAAATTCATTTTGCTTTAAAAAAATAATACAATGCTTCACAGTGGTTAGAGGATTCATCTCCAAAAATGTAATTTTCATATGTGCTTCAAAACATTTCAGCAATACCTCCTAAAGAGCAGCTACTCAGCGTAAGCACTTGCAAAACATCCACTGGGAAGAAAATTAACTTTATCTTATCTGAAACCAGGACACATGACATTTTTTCAAAGACATTACCATATCTCCCATGAGTTCTGCCTTCACAATCCTTGCTCCCAGTCTGTTCATCTCCTCTTCATTAAGGACTCGAGGTGGCTCATCTTTTGATGTATAGCTGCAAAACACCAGCAACACTAAATCCACAGGAAACACAATATAGTAATCATCTGAATAATTAAGTATTATATGCCTACAGTATCAGTACATGTGCTACTGTTGTCAAAAAACTGGTAACAATATGTCATTAAAATGTCTTTGCAGAAGTTTCCAAGGACTCAAACCACAAAGCTGGAATAAAATTTTTATAAAGTATGTCTCCTTTTACTTTTGAGAACAATTAAAATGAAAAGCACTATCTATGAAGATTTTCTTTGCATGAAAAAAACAGACAAAGAGCCAGTAGTAGGTATGAGTAGACAAAAAGCAAGGAAAATAGGAGCAGAAAGAGTAATTTAAATCATTCTATAAATCTCCTTTCAGGCTTTGGCCATGTTCTTACTTCACAGCTAAAGCAAAATCACCCATTTCCCAGTTCTCTTGTATGCCAAATGGCCTTCCATCTCTTGAAAACTCTTTACATGCCCAGACTTACCTGTCCATAGTACATTCTCTGTTCTGAAGACATTAGGGCTGATATGGTGAAGTTTCCATGGAAAATTAACTGGTACAGTTTTTAAAACAGAATCATAGAATGGTTCATGTTGGCATGGACCTCAAAGATCATCCAGATCCAACCCTCCAACATAGGCAGGGACACCTCCCACTAGAACAGGTCACTCATTGTCTCATCCAACCTGGCCCTGAGCACCTCCAGGGAGGGAGCATCCACAACCACCCTGGGAAACCTGTTCCAGTATCTCACCACTCTCATTGTAAAGAAACCTTTCCTAACATCTAGTTTGAATCTCCCTCTCTGCCAGTTTAAATCCATTACTCCTTGTTCTGTCATTACAAGACCTTGTAAATAGTCCCTCCCTAGCCTCCCTGTAGGTCCCCTTCAGATACTGGAAGGCCACTATAAGATCATAGACTCTGACACTCATACTTGTTCCTGTCCATGGAAATCTTCAGTAAAAGGCAAAATATTTACAGAACCTGAAGCAAAGCTACAGCTAGTAATAAATAGCACTGTATGTTAATTTTAATATTAAAATGTCAGTGTATGAATTCTTAAGATAAGAAATAAAGTCTCTAAGAATGATGACAAATTTGGGGTTTTTTCCTCTAACTTTAGAAAAAGACTAAAATCAACTAACCCTAAAAGTAAAATATCTAACACTAAAGAATATGGGGGCTGTGCATAGGGAGCAGAGAGAACAAAAGAAGGAGGGAGAAATCATTCACTACTCAGTATGGTTAGAAATTTGCAGGATTTAACACAGAACTTTGAAGACGGCATCACCTTTAACTGTCAGATCTCCGCAGCCCTGAGGAAATTACCGGTTATTTTGGTCTGCTCTGGAGATGACCAATCTAAAGCCCCAAAACTCAGCAGTAACATTTACATGAAATTTGCCAGAAACAGAACTCTCTAAGATGAAGTTCTCACTTCACCTTAACCTGTATTTTTCAAAGTAAGGCAGACTATTTCAGGAGCAAGACATGCTTATTACTTCATACTATGTGCTTTTTTACAGCAGTGCCAGAGATTGAATCATCTGAACTTCTTGACACTAGATACATTTTTTTAATTTGCTTTTTTATCTTGCCTCAAATTAAACTCTGAACCAGCCACATTATTGTGATTTTCAGCAAATGCTAGCTGAATGGACTTATCCTCTGGGGAGATAACCTGGACATCCAATCAACACTTTTAATTACCCTGTGTCATAACTGTTCAAAGCACTTTGATTTATAGGCTGAAGAAACTTTCTGTGTTTTATAAGGGACGAAACTTTAAAGGTACATGGTCAGCATGAGAGATGAGGAACAGAAAGAGTAACATCTATTAATCCAGCCCTTCACATCAGTGCAGATTTATTTTCTGTGACCAACATCACTGCCACATGACAAGTATGTGTATTCCAAGACTTGAAATTTCAGGAAGAAAAAGAAAGCAGCAGCTCATAAATTACCCCCAATGGATAACTACCCCATGTATTCAAATCTGCAATGCTTCAAAAACCAAAAATTCCCACAAAATTCTACAACTCCCTAGTGAAGAAAACAGGAAGACAGGTCATATGCTATCTCAGACACACAGAAGCTTAAAAGAACTGGGAAATAAATTAGTCAATAAAAGCAGAGGCTATGCGGTTTTCCAGGCCTAAATAATCACCACGTTACTAATAAATCATCTCAGCAATTGTATTGGCTAAAAAATACAATTAAAATATCAAAGACGAGGTACAATTGCATTTAACAGCATTGAAACAGAAAACATCTGCAAAAGAAAGTTTTCAGGTAAATAGCTTCTATGCTTAGTTCTTTTCTGTGACGAAAAGAAAAGAACTATCTTTTCTATTATAATAATTGAATTCTTTGAGCTTGAATAAGCAAACCACTTCCGTACACAATTCAATTTGCCCAAATCTGCAGCTTTGTCCAGTTCCAGTTATCACTGCACTTAATACATGCAGTAATCAAAAGCTAAAAGATACAGCTTTCATACTTGCAATAAAAAGTGAACCACTCTTATTTAACAATGAAAACCAAAAATTGTAAAGGAGTAGTTGCTTCTTTATACAAAAAATGAGGCAGTGGTATCACTAACTTCTGCTCAATAATTACATATTCTACTGAGTCTGTCTGGGATGGAGTTTATGCTCTCCATATAACAGCCTGTGCAGTGCCACACTTTGGACATAACTGCTGACAGCACAGGTAACACACCAGAGTCGTGGCTGTTTTTCAACACTGCTTACAAAGTTTCAAGGCTTTCTCTGGTTCTCACTCTTCACCCCAAGCAAGCTGGCCACAATGGGCAAAAGGTTGGGAAGGACATGGCCAGAACAGCTGATCGAAATTAGCCAGAGGGCTATTCTATGCCACATAACATCACGCTCAGTAATAAAAACTGAGGAGCGCAGCCTTCCAAAGTAGTTGCTGCTCAGAGAGTGGTTTGGCGTCAGTCTGCTGATGAGAGGTGGCAAGTGACTGCCATTGTATCACTTATTTTAATCTCTTTGCTTATTAAAATGTCTTCATCAATACAGGAATTTCTTCCCCTTTTGCTTCTGGTTCCCTCTGCAAGAGGGAGAATGTGTGTGGTGGCTGGACATAGGCTTACTTGCTTGCTGAGATAAACACGCACAGCAACATCCAGCTCCACACCTTGCTCCATTCTCAAAAGCAAAATAAATAACAAACAAACAAACAAACACACAAAACAAATGAAAAAAAATACAGACATAACAGACGACTAAAAGACCAAACAATCAAACAGTCCAAACCAGCAGATCATGACAGTCAAAGTATAAAGTATACTGATGTCAGAACTCTTATTTGCCATTTGCTGTACCAACACAGCTGTGAAATCTTGCTTCTTCCTTCTGGAAATCATGGAGGAAACAAAACTGCAAATGCAGGCAGACTTACTCAAGGATTACTTGTCATTTACACAGACTATTTGTGCTAATCAGTTAAATTTGGGGGGGGGGGGGTTAAAGTGCATGGTGTTTAAAATGAAGAGTAAGACTCTATGCATAATCACACCTTTTGTGCATAAAAAAAGAAGTGTCTTGGTGGAGTTTTTCTAGATGTAGTTCTGAGTGTGTATTTTCTTTGTCTGAACTGCACATAGGTGCACTTTCCCAGCTCATTCAACACCCCACCTTACAGGAATACTTGTGTTTCCATATGGAAACCAATGTACTACTCAAAGGCAGGCATTAAACAACTGTGGATTGTGCATACCTTGTACCCAAGCAAAGTCATGAAAGTTTACAGAGCACATTTAAGTGGTTAAAAACCCCAGGCACTTCAGAGCAGTATCTCTTTGGGCAATATCTAGAAAAACAAAGAGGCTCACTAAATTCCAATGTCTAGTATGACTCATACATCACAGGCTTAATGTTACAAGATACTTTTTTCAGAGTAACTAAAACTCTGAGATATATTTCTCATTTTCCAGCAAAGCAACACCTAGAAAAATACTAAAATAAACAATAAAACAAGACATGACAAACACTTATGAGTGTGACTTCCCACAATGAATACAAACTATTCATGCCAGAATGGGAACTACTCCTGCAATGATGTGTATTCAAACTCACACTTTAAAAAATAATAACTGAATAAATAATAAATTATTCTAAGTGAACTTCATACAATCTGTCTTCCTGCTGTCAAAAGAAATGTAAGTTTCATTGGTTCCTCTTAAAGTAAAAATATCACAAGTAAAATCTGAAACAAAAATACCAACCTCTACAATGCAAAGAACTGCATAACCAAGGATCAGTACTGGGCCCAGTCCTGTTCAATATCTTTATTGATGATCTGGATGAGGGCATTGAGTCCAGCATCAGTAAGTTTGCAGATGACACCAAGCTAGGAGCAGGTGTGGAGCTGTTGGAAGGTAGGAGAGCCCTGCAGAGGGACCTGAACAGGCTGGATGGATGGGCAGAGGCCAATGGGATGAGATTTAACAAGGCCAAGTGCAGGGTTCTGCACTTTGGCCACAACAACCCTAAGCAGCGCTATAGGCTGGGGACTGAGTGGCTGGAGAGCAGCCAGGAGGAAAGGGACCTGGGGGTACTGATAGATAGTAAGCTGAAGATGAGCCAGCAGTGTGCCCAGGTGGCCAAGAGAGCCATTGGCATCCTGGCCTGCATCAGGAACAGTGTGGCCAGCAGGACAAGGGAGGTTATTCTGCCCCTGTACTCAGCACTGGTCAGGCCACACCTTGAGTACTGTGTTCAGTTCTGGGTCCCTCAATTCAAGAAAGATGTTGAGGTGCTGGAACATGTCCAGAGAAGGGCAACAAAGCTGGTGAGGGGCCTGGAGCACAAATCCTATGAGGAGAGGTTGAGGGAGCTGGGCCTGTTTAGCCTGGAGAAGAGGAGGCTCAGGGGTGATCTTATTACTGTCTACAACTACCTGAAGGGGCATTGTAGCCAGGTGGGGGGTGGCCTCTTCTCCCAGGCAACCAGCAATAGAACAAGGGGACACAGTCTCAAGTTGTGCCAGGGTAGGTATAGGCTGGATATTAGGAAGAAGTTCTTCACAGAGAGAGTGATTTCCCATTGGAATGGGCTGCCCAGGGAGGTGGTGGAGGCACCATCCCTGGGGGTCTTCAAGAAAAGCCTGGATGAGGCACTTAGTGACATGGTCTAGTTGATTGGATAGGGCAGGATGAGAGGTTGGACTGGATGATCTTGGAGGTCTCTTCCAACCTGGTTGATTCTATGATTCTACCTGTTTCTAGCTAATCATGCAATACTCATTAAATGAACAATCTCTCTTTACAAATACACAAAGAAGTATCTCTAAATACTACCTGAAGTCCAGATGGGAGGCAGTGACAAGTGGTGTCCTTCAGGGGTCCATACTGGGACCTGTGCTGTTTAATGTTTTTATCAATGCTACAAACAGTAGGACCAAGTGCACCATCAGCAATTTGCAGATGACACCAAGCTGAGTGGTGTTGTCCATACACCAGAGGGATGAGATGTCATCCAGAGAGACCTGGACAAGCTGGAGAGGTGGGCCCAGGTGAGCCTCGTAAGGTTCAACAAGAGCAAGTGCAGGGTTCTGCACCTGGACCAGAACTGCCCTGGTGATCAATACAGATTGAGAGATGAAGTGATAGAAAGAAGCCCTGTGGAAAAGGACTTGGGAGTGCTGATGGATGAGAAGTTGGACAATTGTGTGATTACAGTCCAGAAGGCAAATCACATCCTGGGCTGCATTTATAAGATGCACTGACAGCAGATCCAGACTTCACTTGGAGTACTGCATCCAGCTCTGGAGCCCTCAGGCCACGAACCTGATGGAGAGGGTCAAGGAAGGCCATGAAAATGATTAGGGCGTTAGAGCAACTCTGCTACGAGGACAGGCTGAGGAATCTGGGGTTGTTCAGCCTAGAGAAGGCTCCAGGGAGACCTAAAAGCAGTCTTCCAGTACCTGAATGAGGCCTACAAGAAGGATGATGAGAGACTATTTACAAAGGCCTGTAGTCATAGGACAAGTGGCAACAGCTTCAAACTATAGAGGAGCAGATTTAGACTGGATGTTAGGAACAGGTTCTTTACTACGAGGGTGGTGGAAGACTGGAATAGGTTGCCCAAAGAGGTGGCTGGGGCTCCATCTCTGGAGATATTCAAGGTGAGGCTCAATGGGGCTCTGGGCAGTTTGGTCTAGTTGAGGATGTCCCTACTGACTGCAGAGAGGGCTGGACTAGATGACCGTTCTAGGAATCTGTGATGGAATTGTTTTAAATAAAATAAATACACTCAAGGTATAGTTTCAAGAATCTAACAATTAAACATTAAATTCATAATCCTGCTATAAGAAGTTTTTCTGCAAATAACTGACACAAGCATTTAAGAAAGAAGGAATTACACCTTCATGAGATTCATCAAGTATCGCTTCCAATTAAAATCATCCTTCTTACATCTGATCACCAAGAGCATTTACTTGTCCAGTTTCCTCAAGCAATTAAATCACCATCTTGACTGTCCTAGCTTGAAGCAGGGTAGAATATTTTGGTGAGAAAAACTAGATTACAGGCTGTGAAAGGAAAACAATGGTGACGTCTACTTCGCTCACAGTCTTGCCGAGAAGTATGGGAACAAGAAATAAAAACATCTGATAACTCACACTCGGCATCACTCTCGCTGGGGCTGCTGGCTGAACTGCATCTCTCTAATTTCACCCTCCATTTTGGGCTAACCCACTTTGCTTCTTAACCTCTTGGCCGAACCTCTATTCTTCCTTGGGACTGGGGTAAGGTTGAGAGGAGTAGGGGGAAGGTGAAGGGGTGGTTGAGAGCTCCTCCTGGGGACTCAGGTTTCTGGGAGGGGAGTTGTGTTTCTGTATTACCTTTTACCTTGTATATTTCTGTCTATAATTGTATATACTGTAAATATCTGCTTGTATATTGTGCTAGCTGTAAATATAAGCTTCATTCATATTTCCAGAGCCAGCTGAGTCTAGTCTGGGTGATTTCTAAAGTGGGGGGGGGGGGGATACTTCTGCACATGCCTACCTATTATGGGAAGATCTGAAGGAAAGCGTTCACAGTAATAAGCACACTACTCACTCGAAGAATCAGCAAGCTGGTAATACAGGTGGCCTTGAACAGAGCAAAAGCTCACTTGTCTACAACTTTTCTGACCACCACTCCTTATCACACTACACGTTTGTGTTACCCTTCCCTCTCCTATTCAGTTTTTCCTCTTTTTCAAAGAAAATTCACTTTTCTAATCAATACCTTCTACTATTTTTCATATGCTACTACTTTAGCATGAGTTTGTCTCACTGGTGGCAAATTTATCCCTACTGTATTAATTAGCTGGGTTTTAGTCAGCATTTTCTAATATTTCAAGCCTGTCTTTTATAAATTCAACAACAGTTAAGATACCATTTTGCAGAGTTTTTGACCAAAAGGCCAGTTTTACTGCAGTCTGAATGACCATTTATAATGAAGCAGAAGATAATCTATCATAAACAGCTCTTGAACTGAGGAGACAGGGCAAGTACAGGATGTTCATTACTTCTACAGAGGCTCATTTTAGCCACCCCTAGGCTGGAAGGCTAGCCTCCTTCTAATTAAGGAGATCTGATGTAACACTGGCACAAAGAACATAGAGTTTCCAATATACTTTGCCATGAAAAATACAGCAAATAAAAGACAAGAAAAGACATTTGTAAAATACCTAGAAAATGCTGGTTTACTGCCAGTTAACTTTTGTTTCTTCTCAGGTATATCACTCAGGTACTCCTGTGGTGACTTCTCTTTCTCATCACTTGAAGTTCTTCGCCAACTACTGTCATCAGTTTTTTCCCTACTACCTGATGACTTCTCATCAGACATTAATTTCTCATTGGTATCTTCTGTGTGTGTTTTGGTCCACAGTGCAGTATCCTCACTAGGTTTTTGGAAACGACTGCTCAAAGAGATGTGATCTGGCACTCTGGAAGAGGACTGCTGTGACTTGTAGTCTCTAGATGCACTGTAAGATGATAAATCGTCATCAGAGGGTTTCAGAAATTTTTGTTTCATGTTGCTTAGAGACAAACCTTTTTCCCAACTTCGTTTTAGATCAGAGTCTTTTTCTGCTTTGGAGCTGTAGTCTCTCGCTACTGAGTCTGTGCTACTGTGTCTATGTCCTTGGTCTTCTCTTGACGTATCTCTTTCATAACCTTTGTCTTCTTGTGCCTGTCTCTTGCCATACTTCTCACTAGTATAGTTCCAACACGTGTTCCTATCATCTTCATCTCTCGTCTGCTTTTTCACATGCTGCTCTGTCTTCTCTTTCTCACCTTTGGAATAGTAACTTCTATTCCATCTTCCAGTTCTATTAGAATCTTTCTTTCTGGATGCAACTTTTTCAGCCTCTTCTAATCGTGACTGAAATATCTCCATTGACTGCAAGACAGAAATAAAAAAAAAAAAGTTATATTGCTCCTAGCACCCAGCCCTATCCAGTCAACTAGACCATGGCACCAAGTGCCTCATCCAGTCTTTTCTTGAAGACCTCCAGGGATGGTGCTTCCACCACCTCCCTGGGCAGCCCATTCCAATGGCAAATCACTCTCTCTGGCAAGAACTTCCTCCTAACATCCAGCCTATACTTTCCCCGGCATAACTTGAGACTGTGTCCCCTTGTTCTATTGCTGGTTGCCTGGGAGAAGAGACCAACCCCCACCTGGCTACAATGTCCCTTCAGGTAGTTGTAGACAGCAATGAGGTCCCTCCGAGCCTCCTCTTCTCTAGACTAAACAACCCCAGCTCCCTCAGCCTCTCCTCATACGGTTTGTGTATAAAAGGCTAGGTGGCTTTAAACTCTTTGTCACTTTGGAAATACTTCAGATGATGATTCTTCTTACTTTCATTATGTCTTACAATACATATGAAGTATTTGTGTCTCTACCATAAAAGTAACCATTTCTAAGCATTTATTACAAATGCAAAAATTAAAATGTAACTGCTGCTTCTTACCCCATATCTCTCAGCTACGATTTCCTCAAAATCTCGTTTCTCCCTCTCAGCCTGCTCCTTCATCCTTTGGTATGATTTTCGTAACCAGCTTAATCCAGCATCTTCTACAGCTGTAACTAAAGTAGAAAATAATTGGAGGTGGTAGCTTTTCATGTCAGTAGTTATTTAACTTCATTCTCTAAGTGACATTAAATCTTTACCTAAACTTATTTTAAAAATTCAAGATGTGCAAAAAAAATTAAATTTGAAAGATCATCATAATACAATTACATGTTTTTATAAGTTGATTTTCGTGTAATACCACTGATTTAATTCAAGTTTCTTCATTTTATCGCAAAACACAAACAAGCAGTTTCCAAGGCAAGAGTGCCCTATGAGAAGCTGTCAGGTAGTTTTACAAAATTAAAGAATCTTCTTACTGTTTCCACGTTATTTGCCCGTTCTTTGGCACACCACTTACATAAAAATAAGTCCATTCACCTCTCCAGAAAACTAATGACTGCCTATTGCTTTCCATTTGAGAAGCTAATGGAGGTCTTAACATTCAGGACACATACTGATGCCTGTCACCTCTTAGAGATCACAGACCTCTGTGACTCTTAGAAGAGAGCATGAGGCTAATGGTTTCCACGACAGACAGTGCACAGGGAAAGGTTCACAAAGAGAAAAGCCAGGGACCCTACTGTTCCCTGTTGACAGAATACAAGGACCCTTCTTATCACAAAATAAACACTTCATGACATTATGAAAAACGTTTTCTAACTGATCTTGCTGAAAATAGGCTGGATAACTCTAGTGTAAAGAAAGAAGTGAAAAGGTCACAGAAATAGTATTTTTCACAAAGTGCATCTGTAATGTACTTCATTTTCATGTGACTCAGACTTCTGTGGTTGAATTCTTTTAAAACTATAATTTGTGTAATGGAATGAAAGGAACCAAATGAAATGACAACAATTTATCTTGTCTTGGTTAAATCATGCTTTCCCTTAATTAGTTCAAAATGGAGAATTCTCCTGTAGTAGGTCAAACCACTTGAGATTTAAAAACAGTGAAAATAAGTTCTACAAACCAACAGACTCTAATATTAACCTGATATTCACTATCAAAATTTCATCCAAATATTATTTTATTACACGTTATTGATACCCTCTATACATCAACATTATCAGTAATTTGTTAGCAACACAGAGACCAGAGCCTGGAGACAGAAATTTAAGATTATTACTAAAAGTTGCTGTTTACCTTTCTTAATTGAAGCTGCTTCATCCTTCTCTGGTGGCAAACCTGTACCCCCATCTTTCCAGTAGGGATTGAGTTCTCTCTCAGACAGCACAGCCTAAACCAGAAATTATTTTAATGTGTGCATAGCATATGGTTTGTATTTTCTAGAGTAACTGATAAATTTTCTGAGACATAACAGGAAACAGAACAGCTTACTCATAACTTGTGCTGTGCCAAAGCTATCGAATTATTCTTACACATTAACAATTTTAGTGTTTAACTGCATTACCAGTGTAACAGAAATATTCATTTTTGAAGCACTGCTGTTACAGGGTCTCTGAGTTCTACTTCACTTATTGATTCTCTCAACTGACTTCTCTGGAAGCAGGCAAAGAAGCCTACTAGAGAGAAAGGTTGACCCAGGCACTCCAGCACTGAGTGAATTTTTAATGTTTCTGTTACATCATAAACTCTTCACCACCAGTGGCATACCAGATGTATCTCCTGTGCACATTGTTCTGAATACCAAAGTAAGGACAGATACTCTGATGTGGAACACCCAACAGTATAAACATGTATGGAAAGCAAATGGTTGAGTTGGACCATCTATGTAAGTCATATTCTTCTAGGATCAAGAATACATATAACTTGTCATTAACCACATAATGCATTCCAACATTCTAGAGATTTAAGAATTCCATATTAAATGGTTCTTCAACAGAACAGGAAAAATTGTTCAGCAAAAAACTACGTGGGGGGAATAAAATAAAAAAGATTAATCTTTCATCAAAAAAAACCAAAACAAATAAACAAAACCACAAAGCATTGCATACTAGATAAGAACTGCATTTCAGGTCAATTTGCTTCCTAGCCACAACATAACTAACTGGAAAACCTAACAGCAACAAATGGCCTACTGTGAGACATGAGGACAACTATGTTTTCAGATCAGCTTATTTAAGGAGCTAAATGAACAAAGAAAGTAGCCAGCCACAGAACTAATTTATTAAAAGAAACCCCTTCTCCAGTCAGATTCTGACCACCTACATGTTCATGCAAAACTGGCACAAAAGGCACAGCAACAGCTCAGAATTCTCTCATCAGGAACAAAGAAGCCACAGTACCGTAGGCTTTAACACAGTTATTTAAGTTAGCTTTTATCACACAAACAATGATGTTCCTTTCATACACACACCACTGGGCAGAAGGCCACACCAACAGTCTGTCATTGTTACTGAGCCCTTCAAATACTAAAGAACTCAGCACTAATAAAACCTAGAAGATAGCTTCAAATCTTTTCTCCACAAGATAAGCCTATCGTATGAGCCCTTCCCATCCAAACTAGAATCAGTTAAATTAAAAACTGCTATCACACAACACAACAGGAATCAAGTTTAAAACTATACAGACTTGTATTTGAACTAATTCATTGGTTCATTCATCATACAGATTTAGTAACATGTAGAAAAAGGTGAACATATTAATTTCTCCTACCTGCTCAAGTTCTTGAGCTTTCTGACGCTCCAACACTTTATCTTTGTTTCTTTCACCTTTGACAGCTGCTGCTGATGTGGTTTTTAATAACATGAAATCTAAATTCATCCATTCTTCTCTCTTTAAAACAAACACAAAGAATTGGTGTTCATATTTTCAACAAAAACATGGCTTAGGTACAAATCCAACCAGTGCAACTGGCAAATGTTACCTAGAATAAACAGCATAGGTTTTACAAACATGTATTAAATATTATAATGAAAAGTAAATATGATTTTAAGAATTTCCATCTTTCAAATCTTTAAAAATCATTTACACAAACTAAGTCATGTCTTTCTGTAATTAGAGACACATCTTCACCGTGTACTTAAGACAAGTAAACATGAAAACTGTACAGACTGCTTATTATGTGCTTAAATGAACACGGTATGTCTGGACCAGTTCCTTTCCCTCTTCCTAATTCTGACTTCATGACCTCTTACTGTATACAACATCTGCAATCATAATGGAGCACAGCCCAAACCCTGGATATCTAGGCACCAACTTCACTCTAAGTTCTGTGAACAGTATCCACAATAACAGGCAGAAAACTGCGTTTACAAAGCCTAAGCCCAACTGAGGACATTTTTAAAATAAGGATTATTGTCTGAAGAGAAGTAGCACATAAAACCCCTAGATAAACCTATACAAAACATGAAGCCTCAAAAAAAAAAAAAGCAATGATGTACATGCCATAAAACAAGCATTTGGAACACTTCTGTGGATAGTATCACAACTGAAATAACAAGATTGTACTCGTTCTGAAATGTGTCCTTGCAGAAGATTCTTCTATCTTCAGCAGGGTTTGAGTCTGACTTGCTACATGTCACACACTCTCTGCTATTTAAAAATTGTATTAGGCAACACATCGGAGAGTTTCACAGGTAAAATGCAGCAATCTGCTTCTTGGATGTCCTCTAAGGAATTGAAAAATAATTTGCCTTCAAGTGACTTAATAGTACCCTATGCTAACATTAGCAAGCAACATAGATCGACAGAACTGGATGTGCATGGGACCTCTAGAGGTCATCTGGTCCAACCGCCCATGCCACTGCCTGTCACCCCCCTCAGTAAAACACTGTTTTCTGGCGGTCAAACTCGTATATTTTAGTTCCTGCTTGCTGCCTCTAGTTCTGCAACTGGGGAGCACCAAAAAAAGCCTGGTTCTGACTTCTGTATACAAGCTTTGAATCTGTGGTTTGGGGAATTTTGTGGGGCTTGACTTAGTTTTTTTAGGTTTGAGGATTTTTTATTTTTTGTACATAAGCACACTCTGGACTAGTCCAAGACCAGTCCCATGGAGCACCTTAGGTGCACCTTGAGAACCTATCTTCTAATTTAGTTTAATTCAAAAGGAAACAGATTTATATGCTCCAAGACTTCTTCATAATGTGAGCCAAAATACAGGAAGTAGGGATGACCATGAAATTCTTTTCAAAAGCACACTCTCAGTTTGAAAACAGACAGGTCCATAGCACACATTACACAATAAATGCTTTTGAAAATGGTTTTGCAGTATAAATTATCATGACAGACATAAGGATTTATATTTCTTTGTCTGTAAAATAGGTTTTGTTTAATACACTGCAAAAGAGCTGTCAAGAAATCTAAGCACATTTCACATTTGGTCATGCTGAATCTATTTCTGGAGTGGATATCAGACTGCTCACCTGCTGGGAAGGCTCTTCCACCGCATGTGACTGCTTGTTGACCTTCCAAGCCTTTTCTGTGTTATCTGGCTGCAACACATTTGATTCAACCCACTCAACTGAGGAATCCTGAAAACAAGAGTTTTATGTAAACAACAGCTTAACATACATATATTGCTATACTTATCAAGTATATTGATAATGAAAATTGATCTTGATTAGCATGATTAATATAAAGTTATTATTTTAAAATACTGATAATAAAACCAAAATATTGATATTCCCAGAGGAGATCATTCCTTTGTGATCAGAACACTCCATAACATTTCATGTGCACATCACAGTACGTAAGCAAGACAAAAGTTAAAAATTTCAGAATAAAACCAACAGTTGTTTTTATGGCATTGAAAAAAATCAGGCAAAATAAACATTTAAATTAATTACTGAGTATGTTTTACATTTTAAAAAATCAATAATAGTACAATATCAAGCACTGTAGATGCTGTTTCCTCCTATCGTCTAACTTCCCACATTTGTACTTGCAAACATTGATTTTACACTTGAAGCAAATAGAACTCCACTGAACAAAGTTTCTTTGCTATTTAGATGAACATGTCAGGTTTACTTTGTAAAGGTTTAAAAAGGTATCAGCCAGGATTGTATCCTAAGGCTCATGGATGTGATCTGAGGGTTTTGATGACTCTCATGGGAAATATGGGACATGTGCCTTACATCACTTCCCACAGGGAAAAGCATAGTTCACCTCTGCTATCTTTTCCTGGCAAATAAATGTCATCATACTTGCAGTGTGATGTTCCTTCACTCAATAAAAGAGATCCTCTGAAAAGAAAAATATCCCAGTGCTAAGTGATTTGCTAGCAAGATTTTATACAAAAATGCAGCCAGAAAGCAGCACTTAGATTTATAAAGCAGTTTCTGTACTGTTTTATCAGACTACCCCTCAACATGTAGGCATCCATTTACAGACTGAAATTCAGAAATTTGAGCCTTCCTTCAGACCCACAGACAACTCCCATGTTGCTGGGAGTTTCCACGATTGAAATATCCCCAGAAAATGGCAGCAGTAACTCATGTTCAAAATGAAAGCAAAGTATCTGCATTTTTAGCTACATCATTCTGCTATATACTGACACAGGGAACCTAGGAATTTTTCCATTCTATCCTAGAATAAGGATTTTTTTCCTGACTGACAAACTATAAGTGCCTTAGTTTCTAATAAGTGAATTCAATTAGCAAGCATTCAGATAACAGCATCTTTTCAATTGATTTAATATTTGGCATATTAAAAAGACAAACTGTCACAGTTTTTCCCAACAGAAAATGTTAAGAATGAGTCTTTATTTTGTTTATGATGTGTACCCAAAGACATTAAAATGGTGCACATTTCAAAAATGTCCATTGAAGCATTTGAAGTTGCTTACTTACTGAAGAACTATCAAGTAAGTCATCCTTCTTTTCAGATTTCTGTTTCTTACTCTTCTTCTTTTCTTTCTTAGCTTTTTTTGAATGCTTATCCTTTTTCTTTTTTTTCTGCACAGAATGCTCCTATAAGTAAATGTTTGTAAATGAATAAAGCAAATCACCCACATATAAGAAAAGCAATCACAAACCCACTTACCAAACCATAATGAAAAAGATAAAACATACACAGCTGGACATAGCTACATTTACTCCAACCATACTATTGGTGGTGGAATGAGGAGGGCATGTCTCACATCCAAAATTGACTTTCTATCCTCCCCTCAATCTTTTTCATGGGAATGAAGGCACAACTATACATATAACATCATCTACTCTGTGCTTATTTCAGTGAAATCTTCCTCCAGAATCGCTGCATCACTACGCATCTGTCCTTTGACAAAGTATCTACACAGATTTCTTCCCAAGGCACAACTTTAGTCTGGAAGCATTTGCTCTCCTGCTTTTGCCAAAAATTAAAGCTGTACCTAAATGACAGATATTCTTCTTCTTGTGAGTAAAAGATTGTTTTCACTTTAAAAAGGCTAATATCAAAGCATCAAGAATTCAGAAACCAAGAGGGCTGTAAATATCATCTTAGAGCCCTCAAAGAATTCTGTTCATATGAACATGCCATAAAGATATTAACACAGTTCCATAATTTACACTTGGGTCACCTTTTCCAGTTGTTCCACACGTTCGTTCACATCAGCAAGCATCCACGTATCTTCACCCCGAAGATGCTTTAGGAGCTTGTGCCTCTGCTCCTTTTCATAACTAATTTTGGCCTAAGATGAACAGAGAAGAAAAATAACCAGTGAAGTAGCATTTAGTGACAGACACAACTGTTATGTAAGCTGCACTGACACAATCAAACACAGTGCTGAGAACATTTCCTTTTAGAAGACTGCAAGGAAAATATTTCTTAATTACCATCCAGGGCTCAAAAAAAATGCAGGTATACTTCCTTCTACTTCTCTATGATCCAGAGAGCTCCCTGGCTAACTCTGGACACCCTAAGACATCTATCCATCCGGGACAAAACCTTCAAAAGCTCACGCAGACATCACTGACTGTATTTTCAGTCCACACAGACAATGACTGCCCTTCTGTCTTAAAAATACATGAATCTGATTAAAATAAAGTAGTTAAGCATTTCACATTCAAGGGCAAGTGAAAGGTAATAATCTCAGGGAGGCAAATCACAAAATGTCTACAAGCCACACATACACAAATGTTAAGCTTGTAACTGAACACAGATGAAAGACTGGAGCTTAAAGGCAACTTGAATATAGTTCTAGATGCAAAAAACAGGACAAAAACATACTTCAAATTTATTTGCTAAAACAAGTAAACACAAAACCTGTTGCAAGTATTTAGACTGGAAAAAGGACAGGCTTTCTGCATATCCTCATTTCATTTTCAGTTGAGAAATATCTCCCGTCCCCTTATCAGGTCTTCAGCATATAAATCTATAAATGACTGAAATAAAGGCCTATCAAGATCAACTTGTCATCCTGTCTTTTAATATGCTCTTTGCCTATCTACAAAGATTTAGCCTCTTATGCTTCTCTACAGTAACCAGTGTATTTTAAATAAAATTACTATTTTCTTCATGTTACCAACAGTACAAACATACATTATTTATAATCTTAATTTCATTTCATCCAAAGTGCTTTTACATTTTATTAGATCTAAGAATAAACATAAAAAATACAGGCAAGTATTTAGGTAATTGAGATACATGTTTTGAACAAAAGAGGTGGATCACCATTTTGGCTGAGGAATACAAATACATATTCCGAACACAGAATTACTAGAAATCATCATCAAACTGCAGACTGTTGTCTCCTGAATACTAAATGAAACAAGACTGAGCAAGATCAATCTGTAGCAGCAATGCCATCAGACTGTTAAAGAGTCCAGCACCAGGTGGAAGTTTGCTTCTTCTTAAACAAAGGTAGAAAATATAGAAGATTCTTAACAATATATGCATGCAAAATAAAGAGAAAGCTGCCTAGAGATTTAAAATACAAAAGAAGATGTATTTTCTCCTGAATTATAGTTTCAACATAAGACTGTAGAGTTAGCAGTGTTACCCTGTGATCCGTTCTATCCCTAAAAAATATCTAGCTCCCTCTACCATCAAATTACAGTATTAATTTTTACTGTTGGTGAATGGACTCCCTTCACACATATACATAATTAATTTAAGTTGGGGAGGAGGAAGAAAATCTGTCTACACTACCTTATTAGCTTCAAACCCTACCTTTCTACTTATAATGATGCTGCAGAGCTTACTAGCACCTTATAAAATACAGAAAAGAAAAACTAGCTCTCCTGTCAGACTTACCATTCTACGGTGTGAAAGCAAACTCTTACAGTTTCATCTCTTCACCCAGAGAAGTTCAAGTAGTTCATTCACATTAAGGTTCACTAATAGTTTATGATACCACAAAAACCCAAGAATTAATCCCTTCCTCTTTACAAACAAGTACTTAACATTTTAAGTCACCAAAGCAATAAAATTTTCTTCCTAAATATAGAATGCTACATTTCTCAAATACCATTTCAAAGTAATGCATTATTTATACAAATGGCTGTGCACACCACACATGAACACAACGGATCATAAAAGGTGCTATAAAAATAATAATTATTCCCCAGCAACATGCTAGCAATGTTTCCCAAGGTGAAGAGAGCCAAACTTAGTATTCTTCAGCACAAGCAGGCCAAAGAGTTGTGCATTTCACAGCCCCATTTGAATTGGGAAATAAATGAAGTTCAGAGAAAGTGCTTTCTGGTTTTCATTAAACAGGTCATTAAGGCCAGCCTGTGTGTCTGCTGACAACAGCATTTGCTAAATGAGGATTCAAATTTGCTCCAAACATCCCCCTAATAAGACTGCAGATACAAACTCCAAATGCTGTAAAAGTTGTATCATATCATCCCAGTAAGAAGCAGAAAAGATCAAAGGCACTGTCAACAGCCAAGGTCCAGGTCACACAATAAAAGGAGGTTATTACACAACAGTTTCTCCAATATGTCCAGAAGGGATGGAGGGTTGTCAACTAGGGAGGCAGGCTAAAACACTTCCTCCCTAGCTCACAGCAAAGCTGACCTGCTCTCTTTCCTGAGGCCAATTCTATTTTCCATTCCAGCTCTCACCAAGGCCAGAAAAAAACTGTTTGTGCCACTAAAGAAACCATGCAATTTCCAATGTTTAACTCTGGTCAAACTCTAGTTCTTCAGATGACAATCATCACCACTCAGTAGACAATTTCTCCATTGGAAAGAAAAAAAAAATCCCTTTATCTCCAACAAGCAAATAGAAGAAACTACAGCACACCACCAGATCAATACAGCGTGACAAAAACATCCAATGCAGAGAGCAACAGCCAAGCTGCTCCAATGGCTACCCACCACTTAATGGCAGGGCTACATTCCTACACCTCTCCTCTGTACACTTCTCCTTGCATATTCCCATCATCTTCCTTTCCCAGGTCTGTATCTACCCTCCAGCCCCAGAGGAAGCCACTTCAAGAACCATCCTGACACAAAATTAATTCCACCAATAGCAAGGTGCACCTTCCTGTAGATAAAGATTCCAAGCTTTTCCTCAGGCAAGGTCAACGAGGGTACCAGTTTAAACACAAGGATAAAATGTGCACTCTGGGGAGGAAGAAGTGTGGGAAAAACTCCTTTCCGCAACAGCTTTCTGTGACACAAGTTCTGAAGACCTAGCAGTGAGCCCAGTCCTTCAGATAGCAAGATAAGGCATGCAAAATCTAAACAATGAACTCTTCTTTCTAATTTCAGGGCCAACTCCCATTCTATCACACAAATTATTCCACTAATTTTTAATTCCAATATTCAGCTATCAGAAAGGTTGCTACGGCCTGTATTACCCCCCAGGCCCTACTAGCCCAAAGCTCAGGGCTGGAAAGCTTCAGTCACATGAGTGCTTACCTTCAGGGAATCTGAACACATCCTTCCTTGAAGTTCTGATCCTCTTACCCCAGCTCTCTATCTGAATAACACACTTTTCTGAATGCTTAGCCTATTTTTCTACCTCCAGTATTCTGACTATTGTTATATTCACAGAGACTTCCAAAGAAGAATATCAGGGGAAACACAAGAAAAGCCTCAGCTTCCATTGCAGCTTGCCAAATCACAACCGATTCAGAGTACCCCCACCTCCTCTAGAGAGTGCCATGCCAGATGGAAATGTCAGTGCTCTGTAATTGTCACCTGCCAGAAGGCAGAGAAGACAGGTCACTGAAATGACCACCATTTATGCTTCTAATGATGAAAAATCATTATTAAACAGTCACACGTACAATTTAAAGAGCAGACTGCAGGAGATGTCAATCTTCAGTCAGAAACATCTGTAAGGCAGTAAATATTTCCACTGGTACAGCTGCAGACACAACAGATAAACAGATGCTAGCTACTACTACTAGGAAGCTTGTAGGTAGATACTTCATGTTAGCATAGGATTTCTCAGAGGTAAATCTAGATAAATAACATACACAGAATAGAACAATGAAGATACCCATCTTCGTCAGTCACCTTCTCACAAAAATGTATTCCCATAGAAACACAGAATAGTTTGGGTTGGAAGTGACCTAAAAGATCATCTAGTACCAATCCCCATGCCATGGGCAGGGACATGTCCTACTAGACCACGCTGCACAAGGGCCCATCCAATCAGGCTCTGAACACTTCCAAGTTTGGATCCTCCAAAACATCTCTGGGCAACTGTTCCAGTGTTTCGTCACACTCATGAGGAAGAATTTCTTCCTAATGTCCAATCGAAATCTACCTTCTTCCAGTTTGAAGTCATTATTTCTTGTCCTACCACTATATGCCTTTTTACAAAGTCCTTCTCCAGCTATTCTGTAGGGCCCCTTCAAATACTGGAATACTGCTGAAAGACCTCCCCAGATCCTTCTCTTCACCAGTCTGAACAACCTCAATGCTTTCAGCCTGTCTTCATGGTGCTCCAGCCCTCTTATCATCCTTGTAGCCCTTCTCTGGACCTCCTCAATAGCTGGCACTGTATTCCAGGTAGGGCCTCACAAGAGCAGAACAGAGGGAGAGAATGACCTCTCTTGACTTTCTGGCTCAAGTTGAGCTTCTCCTCAACCAGAACCCCAAAGTCTTTCTCATTGGGACTACTCTCTATGCATCATATAAAAAAAAAACCAGGGACACTCTGTTAAAAGACTGAAATTCTTTTTTGAAAAAGGCAGTATTCTTTTCTCAGTGCTGGTACTCTCCTAATATCACTCAAAGATCTGAGTATAGTTACACTGACAAGCTAATTTCTGTTGGCAGAGAGTCTGGGATGCAACACTTCATAAATTATTTAAAAGGAAAAGAACAAAAGGATACTTAGAATTACAGCACAGAAGCAACTTAGAACAAATAACAGCTCTGTGGGCCCCAAAGTGAAATGTTTTACTCTTCCTTTCTAAGGAGAAATTTCTGTGATTTTCCACTAAAAAATGAAGTGCAAAGTACTGCCAAAGCAGTTCATCACCTCAGCAAATACTAATCAATGCAGCAACCTAATGGTTACGCTTTTATGAAGAAATAACCTAATTTAACTTCACCAGGAAAACCTGCTGATTTCACAGCTTGCTTAAAGCTCAAATACAATGAATTCTGTAATACTGTTACATACTGGAGAGGGATGGGTGATAGGTTGGACTGGATGATCTTGGAGCTCTCTTCCAACCTGACTGATTCTATATTGGCTTTTGTTTAATTTTAGAGTTTATTTTTTTAACACATTTAAAATGTGAAACAAAATTGAAGCTAGAGTCTAAGTCAAAAGCATCAAGTGATGCTTCTAAAGATAATGGCTTGCACATCTTATTTTTTTTCAGGAATCTAAATAAATAAAACTAAACACACAATTTCTTGTTAGTGCAATGAACTCATTTAAAGGTGTAATTTTATTTACATTGCTTCAATACTATGTCTTATTTGTGTGATTGAAGTCTTATTTACCTACTGTCAACTTCTTTAACAAAACAAAAATCAAGAGGAACTTGTAATCTCTCCGTAATCCTCAACAATTAAATGTCTGGATTTTCTGCACAAGGAATGGTCAAATCACATCACTCTCAGAGACCAGAGAGTGAAAGACTCCAACTTCATACACCAAAAAACCCCAACCAAGTAACAGAAGAGCAACCTTCAAGTACAGAAATACTGTGTCATAGCACAGATACAACAATAATTCAAAACTGAATTGCTAGTTAAAAAAAAAAAATACCAAAACATCTATCAGATTATTTTCTCTTTCTAAACTTGCAAACTAAAACAGTAGTGTCATGTACTATTGCATTCATCAAAACATGGTGCTATTTCTGGAGGTTAATAACAATTTGCTTGTCAACACTTAATTATTTGATTACCAAGCATTACCATGAACGTTGCCAGCTGCTGGGTTCTACCAATGCAGCTGGGAGGACAGACTACACAAATAAAAGAATATGTTTCCAAAATTTTAAAGATAAATCCCAATCAATTAGTGAGGTGGTATTTTTGTTCTTCAAAACAAGTAGAAGTTCATAACCACAAAAAAAAACTTACCAAAAATCAACAAGAAGCAGTTCTGCAGCTTGCTATAAAAGTAACTAAGGAAATACATTTCTGTAACTGCTTCAGACTCTACTATCTGTTTAATCTCCTGATTACTATGGATATGGAATCGGCAAGAGTGATTTGGGGAGGATTACTTCCAAAGAGATAGTGAACATTCACTCACACTCTTCACTATCCTAACTATCAAGAACCAGAGCTTAAGAACTCTCTTTATCCTTGTCCCACATCAACTTAAATAGGATAAAATGCTTATCATACTCCTGCTAGCACAGTCTAAAACTGTGACACAGAAAAGACAGCAGGGGAAATACTAACCTTCAACATATCTACTCCTTAGTACAACTCCTAGTTCTTAATGCAAGGAAAACAAATAGTTCCAGGACATACATATAGCAATGAACACAGTAACTCCACAAGCAACAGCAATGATAAATATCTGATCATTAATGTACATTTCAGTGTTACCCCAAACGCCCTAGAGAATCCCTGAATGTCATGAGTCTAACACAACATCATTAGGCTGCTCAAAAGTCGAAAGATTACACCTCGGAAAAATAACAGAGACTTCAGAACATGTCCTTTACTCTTTGAATAAGGAGATGAAAAGTCATTGATGGAAGCACAATTATTAGAAATTCCAGCAATAGTAGTGATCCAGCAGGATCATGTCCCTGTACTTGGCCCTGGTGAGGTCACAGCTTTAATACTGTGTTCAGCTCTGGGTGCTACAGTTTAAGAAAGATAGTGAGGTCTGGCACTGTGTCGAGAGAAGGGCAACAAGGCTGGAGAGGGGTTTGGAGGGCACATCATATGAGGAGTGGATGAGGGAACTGGGGTTATTTAGTCTGGTGAAGAAAAGGCTAAGTGGAGACCTTATTGCTCCCTACTAACTACCTGACAGGAGATTGCAGCGAGACCTGTGTTGGCCACTTCTCTCAAGTAACTAGCAATAGGACAAGAGAAAATGGGTTTAAGCTGTGCCAGTGGAAGTTTATATTGGATATTAGGAAAAATTTCTTCACTGAAAGAGTGATGAGGCATTGGAACAGGCTGCCCAGGGAGATGATGGAGTTACCATCCCTGGAGGTGATCAAGAAAGGTGTAGACGTGGCACTTCAGGATACAGTTTAGTGATTATGGTAGTTCAGTTGCAGTGGGACTCAATGATCTTAAAGGTCTTTTCCAACCTTTATGATTCTATGAAATAGGAAAGTGTAACTGCTGATTAGCATCCAAGTCTAAAACATACACTGAAACTGAATGGAGGCCCAGCTGTCCGTGTTTGTGACGGAACAAAAATGAAAAGCTGGTTAGGGCCAGGTGTGCCCCTGACATTCCTTTAGTCTTGTGTATCACAGTAGTTAACTATTCTGGGCCACAATCAACCTTCTCCCCACCAACACCACCATACCCCACTTCCCGCCTACTCCCCCCCACCCCAGCCCCAAAGTTGATTGTTCCCAGCAAAAGACATCAAGTCTGAAAGGCCCATCAATGAATGTTTGTGCCACAAAAAGCTCACTTAGTGATACGGCTACAGTCCCAGTCCCACACTTTACACAACAGAAAACCAAGGTATAAACATTAGCCATTTTTTGAACCCAGTATGTGGACAAGAATTCAACAACAAAGTCCTAGACACACATTGACAAGCTTTGTCCTCTTCCTCAGCGCTACTGAGAGTATTTTGTCTTAGGTAATTACAATTGTGTTTTCTTAAAGCTGTACAGTGATTTCTGCAGTTAAGTTCCTGTCACCAGCAATCATAAAGAATCTGTACTGCACATGTAAATAAACCATGTTTTTTGTGCATGTGACTGCTGAAATGCAGCTGGATCTACAGCAAACTGGGCTGTTTCTACATCGGGTGTTCAATATCTTTATTGATGATCTGGACGAGGGCATTGAGTCCAGCATCAGTAAGTTTGCAGATGACACCAAGCTAGGAGCAGGTGTTGATCTGTTGGAAGGTAGGAGAGCCCTGCAGAGGGACCTGGACAGGCTGGATGGGTGGGCAGAGGCCAACGGGATGACATTTAACAAGGCCAAGTGCAGGGTTCTGCACTTTGGCCACAATAACCCTAAGCAGCGCTATAGGCTGGGGACTGAGTGGCTGGAGAGCAGCCAGGAGGAAAGGGACCTGGGGGTACTGATAGATAGTAAGCTGAAGGTGAGCCAGCAGTGTGCCCAGGTGGCCAAGAGAGCCAATGGCATCCTGGCCTGCATCAGGAACAGTGTGGCCAGCAGGACAAGGGAGGTTATTCTGCCCCTGTACTCAGCACTGGTCAGGCCACACCTTGAGTACTGTGTCCATTTCTAGGCCCCTCATCAAGAAAGATGTTGAGGTGCTGGAACATGTCCAGAGAAGGGCAACAAAGCTGGTGAGGGGCCTGGAGCACAAATCCTATGAGGAGAGGTTGAGGGAGCTGGGCCTGTTTAGCCTGGAGAAGAGGAGGCTCAGGGGTGATCTTATTACTGTCTACAACTACCTGAAGGGGCATTGTAGCCAGGTGGGGGGTGGCCTCTTCTCCCAGGCAACCAGCAATAGAACAAGGGGACACAGTCTCAAGTTGTGCCAGGGTAGGTATAGGCTGGATATTAGGAAGAAGTTCTTCACAGAGAGAGTGATTTCCCATTGGAATGGGCTGCCCAGGGAGGTGGTGGAGGCACCGTCCCTGGGGGTGTTCAAGAAAAGACTGGATGAGGCACTTAGTGCCATGGTCTAGTTCACTGGATAGGGCTGGGTGATAGGTTGGACTGGATGATCTTGGAGGTCTATTCCAACCTGGTTGATTCTATGATTGATTCCTATGATTGATTGACCTACAATCATGGGAAATTATGGTGTTATTTGTGCATTCAGCTGCTCCCTTTGAAGGGAACCCAAACTAGAGCAAAACCAGGCTGCTAGTGTGTCTGGTGACAGACCTATAGCAAGACATCCTAATTGGCACCTCTATTAAAGAGTTAAGTACAGCCACATTCAGCCCCTCTGACCTCAAGGACTTGGCTAGAATGCAATGGGATTAATCTCTTACTAAATCTACCCACACACACTTCACACAAGTCATACTGCAAAAGTTTCTCAATGGCCATATAGAGACCAAGCACCTCTAATGGTTGAATACTGCAGAAAACAATGTTTGGTGTCTCAAGACCTCTTCCTACACTCCACAAGAAAACAGGCCAGTACGAACATAGTGCCTAGTGTTTCATAATTATACTTCATCTTGCTTCCATGTATTGAATTTCTCAGCACTTTGTAATTCTCAAAACTGAGACTCCAATCTAGTATGCCAGCTGAAAAATGTACAGTCAAGTCCAGGGAAGCAGATGAAAGTGTTAAGCTTAAAATGAGAAATTGGCAAAGTAATCATGTATCCTCCAGCAATTTGAGGCCCAGTAGCTTTTCAGTCAGTAACTTTCAAAATAAATATTTACCTTTAGGCTATCCTTGTCTGGATACAAATGAAGTGTCAGTATTTGCAACATGCTATACAAAAGGCCCCATAACTTCTATGTGCATCACCCAACAGTTCATTTCTTTTGTCTGCTCCAAGCTGGTCACCTGCAAATCTTTTAATAGAGATCTAGTTCTTGCACTGAAATAAACAGTAGATAGCAATTCTCTTTTCCCTGCTCTGTATCACTTATAATTTTACAGAATTCTCTCATGTTAACTTTTTTCAGCCTACTTCTCATCTCAAACCCTTTAGTCTCCTTGGACAGATGGTATCAAAATCACCTCTGACACTTTTCCTCAAGACTATTCAGCTCTCCTTGTGATGCTGGGACCAGGATTGCACATGCTATTTGATATTATACAGAAATCAGTAAGATGCCTATGTACCCACTTCCTTTGTCCAACCACTAGATTAGTTTCTGTCTGAGCAATAATGCAGCATCTTTACAGAGCTATTTATGCCCCAATTGTTATGTCTTGAATGTCAAAAAGTCAAATCTGGGCCCATTGTTGTATATAGAAAATTAGAACTGCCTTCCTGCATAATCACAGAAGCACAGAAAAATGGTCTAGGTTGGAAGGAACCTTAAAGACCACTTAGTTCCAATCCCCTGACATTGCTCATGGCCCTGTCCAATCTGGCTTTGAATATTTCCAGGGTTAAAGTCTCCACACCTTGTCTGGGAAATCCATTTCAATGTCTCACCACACTCATGGGGAAGAATTTCTTCCTAGTATCCAACTGAAATCTAGCTTCTTCCAGTTTGAAGGCACTACCCCTTGTCCTGTCACTACGTGTCTTTGTAAAAAGTCCTTCTCCAGCCATCCTTCAGGCCCCCTTCAAATACTGAAAGGCTGCAATAAAGTCTCTGCAGACCCTTCTCTTTACCAGTCTGAACAACCCCAATCCTCCCAGCCTGTCCTTACGGGAAAGGTGCTCCAGACTTCTGATGATCTTCGCAGCCCTCCTCTGGGCCTGCTCCAGTAGTTCCCTGTCCTTGTTAAGTTGGGGACGCTAGAGACAAGGAGGAGGAGCTACCTTGTATGTGTCTTTTAAAGAAAGGCAGAGTGCTGGGGCTGTTCAGCCTCAAGAAGATCAGAGAGTGGGGGTAGAGCCGTCTTACCAATGTACACAAACAACTGGAGAGAAGAAGTCACAAAGAAGACTGAAGTCTGTCTCTTTTTAAAGGTGTATCAACAGAAACACATAAATGAAATATTAAACACATCAATACCGCTACAAGACGCAAAATGCAGACGCTCAGGTGGCTGTCACTCAAAACTAAGTTCCTGATTGCTTTCTACCCCTCCTGGTACCGCAGCCCCACTTCCCTCGGGGCTCCCACCAGGGCGACTCCCACCTCTAGCTACCGCTGGAGGGGCTGAGTAGGAGGCCGCGGCTAGGGCTGCCTTCAGGAGCTCACCGACCCTGCCCAAGTTAAGAGTGCCCCAGCAGCCGGCCTCCACCCGGGAAGGGACTAAGCGGGCCCCGGAGGAAGGCTGATCCGGGCCGATCCGAGCCAGGCACCCCACCTGCGCCAGCAGCGCCTCCCGCTGCCGCCGCCGCTGCTCCTTGCGCGCCGCTAAGCTCCGCTGGCTCTCAAAGCCGGACGCCATGGCCAGCCTCACCCGGAAAGCAGAGTGCGCAGGCTCCGCGCAGCAGCGCTGCCGCTCGGCGAGCAGGGGACACTGTCGTAAACGGCGTCCCTGGCAACGCCGGGCGGGCCGGGGCGGGCGTCGCTGGCAGCGCTTCAGAGTGCAGCGTTGCAGGGGACCTCTAGAGTCCAACCTCCCTGCAGCAGAGACATCCCCAACTAGATCAGGTCGCTCAGACCCCATCAACCCTGATGCTGAATGTTTCCTGAGGTGGGGTCCCAACCACATCCCTAGGCCCTTCCCAGCTTTCCTGTAGGCCCCCTTCAGGTTCTGGAAGGCCACTACAAGGTCTCCTCAGAGACTTCTCCGAGCTGAACAGACCCAACTCCCTCAGCTTGTGCTTGTAGGAGAGGTGGTCCACCCCCCAGATTATCTTTTTGTCCCTCTTCTGGACCCACTCCTTCGGGTCTGTGTCCTCGTGTTGAGGGCCCCAGAGCTAAACACACTGCTCTAGGAGAGATCTGGCCAGAGCAGAGTGGCAGAGTCACCTCTCTTGTTCTGTTGGCCATGCTTCCCTTGATGCAGCCCAGGATGTGATTGGCCCTCTGGGCTGCAAGCGCACACTGTTGGCTCATGTCCAGCTTTCTATCCATTGGCAGCCCCAAGACCTTTTCCGCAGGGCTGGTCTCTACCACACCGTCCCTCATCCTGTATTAATAATGAAGATTGTTCTCACCTGGGTGCATGACCTTGCATTTAGTCTCACTAAACTTCAAGAGCTTCACCTGGCCACTTGTCATCCATCTCCATCTGGACATCAAGCCATTGGCCACTACCCTCTGGATGCAACCATCCACCTTATCCGCTGCACAGTCCACACGCTGAATCCATATGTCTCCAACCTAGACAGGAGTCAGTGGGGGACTGTGTCAAAGACCCTTCACAAGTCCAGGCAGATAACATTCATTGCCTTTCCCTTGTCCACTGATGTAATCACTCGATTGTAGAAGGCCACTAGATTGGTCAGCCAGGACTCACCTTTGGTAAAGCCATGCTGGCTGTCTCAAATCAGATTTAAAACAATTTGCTGTCTCAAATTCTTTGAGATGAGATCAGAGCATTACTAGTGTGTCTAACACTAACTTTTCACAGTCACTACATAATAATATGACTTCAGTAAAGGTCTGAGCAATGTGGTTGAGTAATTTGCTAGCTATTTGTATGGGACAGTATGTTTTCAAAGTGTTAACAGTAATTTAATCATCCTCTCCACGGCGGTATTAAATCATAGAATCATAGAATCAGGTTGGAAGAGACCTCCAAGATCATCCAGTCCAACCTAGCACCCAGCCCTAGCCAAGCAACTAGATCATGGAACTAATTCATCCAGTCTTTTCTTGAACACCTTCAGGGACAGTGACTCCACCACCTCCCTGGGCAGCCCATTCCAATGCCAGTCACTCTCTCTATGAAGAACTTCCTCCTAACATCCAGCCTATGCTTCCCCTGGCACAACTTGAGACTGTGTCCCCTTGTTCTGTTGCTGGTTGCCTGGGAGAAGAGACCAACCCCCACCTGGCTAAATCCTCCCTTCAGGTAGCTGTAGACAACAATGAGGTCACCCCTGAGCCTCCTCTTCTCTAGGCTAAACAACCCCAGCTCTCTCAGCCTCTTCTCATAGGGTTTGTGTTCTAGGTTCAATTTATGCTATAACACTTAACAAAATCTGAAGATGAACCTGTTGTAGATCACCACTAGGTTGAGAATGGTAAGTGATAGAGCTTCTTAAGCAATGAACCTGCTTTGGGGAGCCATTTAGAAAACAAACAGATGGATATAAAAGATGCTCCACCAGGACTGACTAATGCTATGTTCAGTCCTCAGCTATATGCAGCAAAGTACACTGGTTGAGCAAGAAAAGGGCATGTTTGACTCAGTAAGGAAAGCTTCTTTTTCTGGTTGTGATGTGCTGTTCTTAGCAACAAATCAGTTTCCTTCCACCCAATGTTGTCATTTGCTCCAGGCAGACAGCAAAACATCTTGGGTTGGTGCTTCCTCATTTGCTTGGCATATTGGCCTAATAGATTTATATTAAATGTATTAAACAGCAAATTGGTAGTCCATGTGCTTCTGTCTTATGAACAGAGGCTGAAGGACTTCAAGCACTTTAGTCTGAAGAACAGAAGACTGAGAGGGGGTCTTATCAATGCTTATAAATACCTAGAGGGCAGATGTCAGGAGGATGGGGCCGGACTCTTTTCAGTGGTACCCAGTGACAGGACAAGGGGCAATGGGCACAAACTAGAATACAGGAGGTTTCATTTAAACATAAAGGAAAATTTCTTTATTTTGAGGATGACAGAACAGTGGAGCAGGCTTCTCAGAGAAGTTGTGGAGTTATCTCCTCTGGATAATTTTAAAACCCTCCTGGAGACATTGCTGTGCAACTCCTCTAGAAGAACCTGCTTTAGCAGAAGGATTGGACTAGGTGATCTGCAGAGGTCCCTTCCAACCCCTACTATTCCGTGATTCTATGATTCTTTGAGCTGGCCCTACTAGTTGTGAATAAGTCCGTTTAGGAAGTACTCAAAGAACTGCGTGAAAGCAGAAAGCCTGGCAACTGTGGTACAGTGTGGGTTGCAACAGCTGTGGACAATTTCTTCTACCAGTACCAGAATGAGAATAGGGAATGTGTTTTCTGCAGCAGGAAGATACAGAGAAATAAGAAAACTCAAAGCAGGATGTGAGCTTTTGCCTGATTTGACATTATTCATGGTATCTGTAACTGTCTACATCATTAATACCTTAAAATTTCATTTAGAAACACCTTTCCAGTGCCCCTGGTTTTAGGAGAGAAACCTGATGCAAATATACTCTAGAATCACAAAATCTGAAGAGCAATAACAACTAGGAAAGTATTTTATAAATACAATCATTCTGCTATTGTGGTTTTGAGAGTTGAGTTTAATTTTGAAGTCAGCAGTTAGAGAGAGGGTGACATAATTTAATCTTATTTCCTCTCCTCATCCAAGAAAAGGATTTTCTCAGAGGAAGCAAACAAAAATGAAAGTCTAGTCTTATTTCTTTCAAGATATTAATGTGTGTTGGAGAGCTTCTTATAGCTTTAGAAATCTCCAGTGAGAATTAGAGAACATGTCCTTAGTGTACCACTTTTGATGGTCAGCTGGGCACCTCTGTTCAGTCATCTCAGTCTCAGTGCCCAAATTAAACATGCTAATAAAACAATAATGCTTCAAAGATACTGATCTTTGCTGAACTCCTGCAGGGAGGCACTGACCTTGCAGAATGAATTACTATTTCCCATTTAATGACACATTTTACACTTGCTTTGAAAGAGGCTAATGACTCTCCAACTGACCTGTGCTATAAACCTCCATGCTGCTAACCTTGTCTGCTAGCCTTCAACACTCTGGTTGATATTTTATTTTTATACAAAAAGGGTTGGAAGAAAAAATCTTCTCCACTCAATGTGATTCTGTGCAGTTTTCTTAAAGTGAAAGGCAATGTTTCCCTGGGGAAAAGAGGTTCTTTACTTTGAGAACATGAAATGTTTTCTCCACAATGCCACTGGAGAATTTCTTACTTCAATTTTAAGAACGTATTCTGAAGTCTTCATACTAAAGAAGCACAATATTGAGTTGGGTGCTGAGAAAGGGAGAGAGAGAAGATACAGTCAAGTAAAAATGTACTTAGTTTCAGTTAATTCTCATTCATTTTTAAAACCACCTGGTTTCCAGTTATAGTTAGTTCTGCTGAGCATTCAACTCCAAAATATTACTTAGACTGAGATAGGAATTTTCAATGACTTGTCTCAGAAATAAAGTGTCAGTCCTTGGAGAAATTTCAGGGAGAGAGGAAAAAAAAATCACACCAAAGAATGACGCAGTTAGAGGGAAAGCATGTTTCCTTCACAGAAATTTCATTACTTTTCCCCAGAAGAAAATTAAAGCAACTCTGTCTAAACTCAGTGCTGTAAAATGATAGAAGCCCTTGCCCAAAAATCAATGCAGTAGCCCGAGTCGTTAGTTGCTCATGCCTCAATTGTGCAGTGAGCACTTGAATTGAAAAACCAAACAACTTCCTGCTGTCCGTCAAAAAGAATGCTCTTGGCAGCAACAAAAGAGCCTCTATGACATTGAGAATCCTGACAGTCCACCTTGGAAAGGAGAGCTCAGACTGCAATGAAAACAAACAAGGAGACTGGTGGATCAAAGAATGATTCATGCACTGTTCCATAATCAATAGCAAATCATGTATTGGTTGCCCCTGAGCCATGGTTATTTCCTTCATTTGCTCAGCTGCTTTAAAAACGAGTGATCTCAATTAGAAGATG
Organism: Pogoniulus pusillus; assembly: GCF_015220805.1. Lineage (NCBI taxonomy): Eukaryota > Metazoa > Chordata > Aves > Piciformes > Lybiidae > Pogoniulus > Pogoniulus pusillus. The sequence goes on from NC_087266.1 coordinate 17,391,943, forward strand.
GGGTTTAGAAACCCCAGCTTCATGATATTAATAAAGGGAATCATTAATCTTGGACATCTTCTAGTGAACTACTACTACAATTTTTGTGAAGAATGTGTTACACATGTGAAATGATAACTCATTCAGTTCATTTCTTGTGGGAATTCTACATGCATTTTTATTTTTTCCCTTTCAGAAGATGAAAGCAGGCAGGAAGCTCTCAGCAATGATAACATCCTGTCCTTGATTCACTGAGTCTGGTAACCCACATTTTTAGAAATCATTTCTTTGAAAGAAATAATTCTGCAGTGCCTGCTCAACTTGGAAAGGCCCAGAATTGCACATGTCAGGGAGCTTCAAATGGGTTACTTCCACAATGAGACCTAATTATTGACTGAGATCACCTGTTTGAGACAGGAAATTAAATCCTTTAGTTTATCAGTCCTTTTGCATCAGACCAATGCAATAATAACTCAAACAGTTTTAGGCAGAGCTTCAATGCAGTGCAATGGGTTGGGTTTGTTTTTAAAGTGAGATTAAAGCCTATTTTTCTGTTTTAAAAGTAGGTCAGTTTTAGGAACCCTTTTGTAGACTAGACCTACAGACAGTTGTATCACCCCATTAGTTACAAGAGCAGCAATACCAAAAGCTGATACCACAGATGATACTGCAGACCCCATACGAGGAGAAATAACCACTTTGGCTGCTCCAGAGAACTTGGGGCTCTCTGCCCTTTTATGGTGGTGCTTTTTCTCAGTGCAATGCAGCATGGGCAACACAAGGCAAACTGTCAGAAGCTGCTTCAACACTCCTAGCTGGACTCTTCATGTGGAGTATCACCTGAACCACAGTAAAAAATCAAAAACCACACAGAGATGAAAGCATGCCTTTCTCTAATGAAATGGTGAGTGCCCACGGGAAAGAATCATCGAGAGCAGGAGGTCTTGCTCCATGGAAAGGGCTCCATTACAGCACTGTAATGATAAGTCTAAAGAGAATCTGAGTGCCATAGAGAGTGTCTGTAATTGTCTCTTTTGGCAGCAACTTGAACAATTTACTTTTCTCCAATTTTTACCCCACAATTCCTGGAATTGCTTTTCATTTTTCTTTATTTGATAGTACTGTGTCAAGATGGAAGAGTAATTTCATATCCAGTTCTTGTCTCAGCCCTTGACCCAAAAGTAGTTGTAAATACCGAGTAATGTGCCTGACATCCGAAGCCACTGTCTTGCCGCTGTTTTTGACAGCAAACCCTCTGAGGAGCACAACCACCAGCTTGTCCTGCCACTCACCTCATTCTCAAGCACAAATGCTTCTCCAGGCTCCTGTTACTGCAAACACACAGGCAGCAACAAGCAAGGATAACTTCAAGCATATGTCGTGGTGTTGGATAGTACCAAGCCAGAAAAGAGACCATACACTTGGAGAAGCTTGGAGGGTTGGTTTTTTTTAGTGCTGCTGACACAGGCAGATATACACAACCCTGCAAGATATCCTGCCTGAGTGGTGAATCTTGAAAGGATTTGGTAACACAGGAATGGTGCCTTAGAAGATGACCCATAAAATTAAATACACAGGATGGATAAGTAATCTTTGACCCTGTATTTAGGCTTCCCTCTTTTCCCATGGTGACTACCTGGCATGTAGGCCTAGCTGAGCAAACTGATTCATATGAGAGAATTATTTGGGTAGAGCAAAGGTAACTTAAAGCATATAGATAAGATAAATCTTCATAATCAGCACTGCTTCATTAAAAAGGAATCATTGTGAATGTGTTTCACTGCAGATTACCTCCTAGTTTACATCTGTCCATATACAGCCTGAGACCCAAGAAAAGTGCATGATAAATAAAGATGCTTTTCTTAAAGTGTATCCCTAATAGCATTCACAGAATCACATAATATTAGGAATTGGAAGGGATCTCGAAAGATCATCTAGTCCAAGCCTCCCAACAGAGCAGGATCACCCAGAGCAGGTCACATAGGAATGCATTCAGGCAAGTTTTGAAAGTCTCCAGAGAAGGAAACTCCCCAGCCTCTCTGGGCAATCTGTTCAAATGTTGTGTCACCCTCACAGTAAAAAAGGCTTTCCTTATGTTCACGTGGAACCTTCTGTGCTCCAGCTTGCACCCATTGCCTCTTGTCCTGTTATTGTTCACCACTGAGAAGAGCCTGGGTCCCACCTCATGACACTCACCCTTCACATATTTGTAAACATTCATGAGGTCACCCCACAGTCCCCTCCTCCCCGAGCTGAAGAGTCCCAGCTCTCTCGGTCTCTCCTCATACAGCAGATGTTCCACTCAACCATCTTTGTGGCTTGGCACTGGTCTCTTTCCAGCAGTTCCCTGATCTTGAACTGAGGACCCCAGAATTGGACACAATATTTCTGATGAGGCCTTACCAGGGCAGAGTAAAAGGGGAGAAGAACACCTCTCGACCTACTAACCACAGCCCTTCTAATACACCCCAGGATGCCATTGGCCTTCTTGGCCACAAAGGCACATTGCTGACTCATGGTCATTCTTCTGTCCACCAGGACTCCCCAGGTTCCTTTTCCCCAAAGCTGGTCTCAAACAGGTCAGTCCCAACTTACACCGGTACATGGAATTGCCCTAGAAAGAAAGACTGGAGATCTTTTTCTGATAAAAAGTATTAAAACCCCCTCAAGCCTATGTTTAAATCTGTTCCTCCTATACAGCAATACAAGAACCATTCATGTGAGGAAAGGTTCAGCATTAATGAATGGCACAGTAAATCACCACTTTCACTAGAGGTGTTTGAAATACAGAATAAGGTGATACAGGCTAGAGAAATCTTAGCATAAATTTCAGTTTCCTTTAATTTAATACAGGCAATGTAATGCTCTGACTCCCTTACAAGCATTATTTCTTTGCCCGAGGCATAAATGAATCTGGATGAGGAGACCATATTACTTTATGAGGAAGAGGGGAAAGTTCTGTAAGAGTTTTCCTCAGGTGTGCATAATTTGGAAACTGAGTAGATCCTAGAGGCAGGATTCCTGCATCCCTCTCCAGTCTTAGGTATCTCCATATGTACTGGCTGCGCTTAGCAGATAGGAATTTCACAGGGAAACCAGGCTTACTCTGGCCTTGACCAATGAAGGCTTGTAACAGACACTGCCTTTAGGCCCACACAGAATGTTAAAAGCTGCAGCTTATAGCCTTCTCTTGCCAGTGCTGTAGGTGGTTTTAAGCCAAATGACCTACCAAAACCAGATGCCTTTTAATGCTCTCTCTGAGGCTCTCTCTGAAAAGTCCAGCTCACGAAGGCCAGAGTAGAAAGCACTAATACTGTAGAAGACAAATTACTCAACAATTAAAAAATATATTACACTGATTGGAGGACTCAAAAATTTTTCTTATGCTCTGAGCATGAATGTTAGTTTCCAGTATCTTTGCAGTAATTTAACTTCAGAGCAATTCGAGAGGAAAGAATTTGAAGGCAAACAAGGAACCAAACAATTGGGCCAGATGAAATACAACCACTCATTCTGGTGGTTGATGAGAGACAGTGAGGAACTCTAAATAAAAGAGCCTCTGTTTCTTGACCAGAATACAGGATTCAGAGAGAGGAAAGTGAGAAGTGAAGGGAGCACACAGCAGAAATCACTACTGTAACAACTTCAAAAAAGAAGATAGAAAACATTCTTCAAAGAATCCAAGCTTTCTCGAGGGGCATAACCCTTCAAGGAAAGGCTTATGCTAGAATCTGGTTCTTACGCTAAAGTAAAAACAGCATCAGGCTGCCTACCAGACAAGGGCTTTGTGTCAAAATTTCCAAGCCTGAGATGCCTAAATAGAACCAAAAATTGCTCTGGAAACCCAAAACTGCTTTCATATAAATTTAAAGGTTACTCAGTAAAGTCTAAGAGTAATTGCTTTAAACACTGTGCAATTCAGGTCTTTGTTATGCATACCCCTCTGTGAACACCTAAAGCAGAGAGAGGGTTTAAAGACTAATAGAATCAAGCAGGTTGGAAGAGACCTCCAAATCATCGAGTCCAACCTAGCACCCAGCCCTAGCCAATCAGCTAGATCATGGCACTAAGTGCCTCACACAGTCTCCTCTTGAACACCTCCAGGGACGGTGACTCCACCACCTCCCTGGGCAGCCCATTCCAATGACAAATCACTCTCTCTGGCAAGAACTTCCTCCTAACATCCAGCCTATACTTCCCCCAGCACAACTTGAGACTGTGTCCCCTTGTTCTATTGCTGGTTGCCTGGGAGAAGAGGCCAACCCCCACCTGGCTACAGCCTCCCTTCAGGTAGTTGTAGACAGCAATGAGGTCACCCCTGAGCCTCCTCTTCTCCAGGCTGAACAACTCCAGCTCCCTCAGCCTCTCCTCACAGGACTTGTGTTCCAGTCCTCTCACCAGTGTCATCGCCCTGCTCTGGACACATTCCAGTATCTCAAACTCCAGGCTCATCCAAAAAGAGTAGCATTTGGCCAGTGTTGAGGCTTGTGTCCATCGTCTAGGGTCGTGCAGACTGATTATGAGACAATTGTTCTTTGAGGCTCAAGAGTTCACATTGCACATAATTCCTTCACAGGAGTCCCTCCTCAGAATGGCCAAAGTCCCTTTAAAAGCCAACACATGACTAAAAAAGAGCTTTAACAGGAAATTGATAAAAGTGGGGGAAAAATATGTGCAAAAGATTGCCCTGCAGTGAGGAGCAAAAAATCTGAGGAGAGTATTTGGATGGGAAATATAGCAGGATTTTCAAGGGATTCAGGCATGGCATTACTTGTGAGTCAAGGGATTATTTCAATATTGGTATAGTAGGAAACCTGATGTGGGTGAGAGTTTAGAGGCCACGAGACTGGAAAGAGGAAATGTGTACATTAATAAAGGTGCAAAGATGAACAGCACACATAAACAAGGCTTCAGAAAAGGATGCTATGCTCCAAAGATTGATTTGGAAAGGAAGAAAAAGGAAATCAGCAGGTTCAGATAGAATAAAAGAATGCAGCAAGACTATATACTGTGCAAATCACTTTGGAAGCTAAGCAAGATGCAAGGGGAGAAAAAAAAATGACCAAGCTTTTCTCATCCTTGCCACCTCCAACTAGAAGAATAAAGCTGTGTGGAAAGCTGGGGAGCTTTGAAAATGGAAAACTGAAGGCAAGATTTACCTTCTAACAGCAAGAGCGCAAGGTCCACTGCAATTGTTCTATAAAAGAGCTTTAATTATAGTCAGATTGCAATTTGAATGATTGAAGAGAGCCACAGCACAGTGTAAGGGACTCTGCCTTCAGGAGATGAATGCATTATCAGTTGCTTGGTTGAAAGTCTATGCTTTTAACTCATCCAAGGGTATGAGAACCTGATATTAAGTACTGATGTGTGCTTGAGCAGTTGAATGTAATGAGAAATATGCTTCTCCAGCTTCTGCTCTGCACAAGGCAACAAAGATGAAGTAGCTGAGGAAACAAGATGGCTCAGACACAGACAGAAGTATTTGTAATGTTAATAATTTCTAAAGTCTTTCTAGATTTTAGAGTCACTATTTCAGTTTTTGTCTAAGTTCTGAACAAGGTATCACATGAAGAGCACAAAATCGTAGGCAAAAATACATATTTCACAGTAAATAATTACACTGTTTTATGCTTCAGTTTAGTCAGTTTTCTTTTATTTACATTTCAGTAACAATAGAAGACAAAAACATAGCAAATACCAAATGCATCAATGTGATTTTCTTCCACATGGAAGAAAAAAGGATAATCAGGAGTAGTCAACATGGATTTATCAAGGGGAGATCTTGACTAACCTGATAGCCTATGACACCATGACCAAATGGTTAGATGAAGGAAGGGCTGTGGATGTCATATACCTTGACTTCAGCAAGGCTTCTGATACTGTCTCCCACAACATCCTCGTAAATAATCTCAGGAGATGTGGCATAGATGGTTGTCTGTGAGGTGGATAGAAAACTGGCTCCACAACAGAGTTCAGAGAGTTGTCATCAATGGCACAGAGTCAAGTTCACAGGATCACAGCATATTAGGGGTTGGAAAGGACCCAAGGAGATCACCAAGTCCAACTGCCCTGCCAGAGCAGGACCACAAAATCTAGCACAAATCACAGAGAAATGCATCCAGACAGGCCTTGAAAGTCTCCAGGGAAGGAGACTCCACAGTCTCTTTGGGGAGCCTGATCCAGTGTTCTGTGATCCTTACAGTAAAGAAGTTGCAAGTTGCCCCTTGTGTTGAGGTGGAACCTCTTGTGCTGCAACTTACACCCATTGCTCCTTGTCCTATCACAGGGAGCAAGTGAGCAGAGCCTGTCTGTCCCCCCTACCCCCATCTCCTAACCAGCCCTCAGGTGTTTATAAACATTTACTAAACCCCCTCTCAGTCTTCTCTTCTCCAGACTAAAAAGCCCCATCCTCTCCTCATCAGCCATGCCCTCCAGTCCCCTAATCATCCTCGTAGCCCTCTGCTGGACCTTCTCCAGCAGATCCCTGTCCCTCTTCAACTGGGGAGCCCAAAACTGAAGGCAGTATTCAAGATGAGGTCTCACCAGGGCAGAGTAGAGGGGAAGGAGAACCTCCCTTGATCTGCTGGACACACTCTTCCTAATACACCCCAAGATCCCCTTGGCCTTCTTGGACTCTATGATCTCTGGAGGCCCTTTCCAGCCTCTGAAGTTCTGTGATTCTGCAATTGCTGCAATAGATGGTTGGTTTTATTTTTTAGATAAAGGGCAGTAGTTTTACAACAAAGGTGAGATTACAGTCATGTTGGAGTGATAACACAGAGTGTTTCTGCAATGGAGGGAGGTATTTCATTACTAATATTGCCATGGCACGTGTCTTCACCTTATTTGCTTGTCATTTTGAATTTTTTTGCCTTTGCTTTTGTAAAATCAAAGGGGAAACTACAGCTGTCATTGGGGTTGTTCTTTTGTAATTGCAAAACATAGCCGTACTCTGCTTAAGGGGGAGAGTAAACTCCCATGTCAGAGAGCTATCTCTGTGTCCCTGATCCAGCCAGTGCCCACATCTACCTCCATAAAGCTGCCTGTATGAAGGGGCTGCCTACAGTGAGGTCATGATGACCTGCAAGCATTTCCAGTCCTCTCTCACATTACATCAGAACTGGTGTGTCCAGCCCTTCTGTCTAAGCCACCTTCCTCAGAGCCAGATCCAGAGCTCACAGAAGTCAGAGAGGCAGCTCTCCATCAGTCCCCAGGAGGCTTTAGATAAAGTCCCAAAATAAAATGCTTAGAACACCTTATTTACTGGAAGCAAAGGGAACAAGAAATAGACAGGATAAGAAATCCCGCTGGATTGTCTCTAGCTTCCTCCTTGTGTTATCCTCAGTTCTTCAAAGCCACAGCTATGGTTGACAGGAAAAACGTCTAGTTTTGAGTCAGCTCACACAATACCAGACATTGAATATTATGACAGTCATGGGTTAGAGTAATTTAAACAATAGTACCTTCAAAATAGCTTAAAATCATGTAAAGTTTCTAACAACTTTACAGTATTTACACCCCAGTAACTGCTTGCTGTAAGTGCAGAACACGGCAGGAATATAGCAACCTTAATCCTCCTCTTCTTTGAACAAATAAAAGCCAAGTTGTATTTTGTGAAAGGTCTTAATTTTCTTTGCAGCACATGATTATTTATGACTCTTATCCCTAGTTATGTTGGCTCAAATAGTTACATTTGCTCAGCGTAGCAACCCATTCACATGCAAAACCTTTCCATTAAAATAAAAGCAAAACAAGTCCAGAGTTTCAGTGACTGAATGCATTAACATGAATTACTGTTTGTGGAACTAGATGGAGTGAAGAGAACTGGATGACCTGCACATAAATTTTATAGATATTTTACTAAAGCTTAGTAATCATCTGGTCTGTTATGACCATACATTCAATGTTACTCACAGACAGGCTGGATAATCTGGTGAATTGGGGTAAACACAGGGCAAGTTCCTTATGTCACGGTTTAAAACTAGGCTTTTATTTTCTCCTAATTTCAGTGCAGAAAGGAGCAACTGAAGTGGCTCAGTCTAGAGATCTGTATCCAGCTTGTGGATGAGAGCAGCATCAGTCACAGGAACAAGCTGTCTGCATTCAGCCAGCATCTCTGAAGCAAATACCAGGTAGGGGAGACAGGCAAGAGGAGGAAAATGATTCATTTGTGGCCACTTGAGATGTCAGGTGTGGCCTTTCAGAGCAGTTTGGACAAACCCAGGCAATTCTGATTCTGCCTCTGGTGGACACACATTAGTTAATGCAGGGCAAGTTGTCTGCATAATAAATGAGGGTCCAAATGCTGCTGTTGTCAATCACTTCATGTAAAGCACATTAATACACGTACAAAAGATGTGCAATGAAGAATGAAATGTCTTTCCCTCTTCTTTCCCCAATAAATTAGAGAAACCCACCGTGACACACAAAATGTGATAGTGACAGGAAATCCTTAATTGCAGCAGCAAGAAGAATACACAAAACAAAGCTCACTGGAAACAGTAACTAATAATCTTCTTTAGTATTTCTAGACAAATCTTTGTGATTTTCCCTTTGTGAATGGAATCTTTCTGTAACATTTACAGGTATAGCATATCTGAACTGGAATTTTGGGACTAAAACTCTCAAATTCTGGAAAATCTGAAAATTCTTGTAATGCATGGGAAATATTATCCTTCTAAATCTCTCCTAATGTAAGTGTTTGGGATGCAGTATTGTCTGCAACAAGAGAGCGAAGATCATGGCTTTGTAGCAACCTTGCCATGGCTTAATTAAAATAGCACTTAGAGAACAAAGAAAAGGATGTAGAAAGGGCAGAAGAGTAATATGGTATAAAACTATGGGTTTTTTCCTCCACCCTCAAGTCACAGCAACACCATTTCAGAAACTAAAACTAAGTCAGACTAGTGGAACCTTTGTCCATTCCTTATTCTTCCAGTCTCTATTCAAAGACATGTTTAAAAAACTAAACATCCCCCCAGTGGTGATTAGTACAAGAAACCAAGCAGAAGCACACAGAAGTATTTTAGAAGAAGACCTACAACCACATGCCTAAGTGAAAACCTATGCATGCAGTTGAGCTGTTTACTTTGTTTTTTAATACACTGCCCTAAGACCTGAGGAACTGCAAGTGGCTGTATTGCAAAGTGCTAAATGTAGTTCAATTGACAGCATCCAGATGTAGCAGTAACTTTTGACATAGCATCTTGTGAGCACACATGGTAAGAGTTCTGGGTTTTTTTTTTCCCCCTAACCATTTAACAAAAGGATATGCACACAAACACCCACTGAAAGTTTGTTTCTACCTTAGCTGGCAAAACATTCATCTGTATTAGACAAGGTAAATGCTGAGTACTTTGCTGTCTCCTTATTTGTTCTGGCACAGAGCCACAAAGATGATTAAGGGAATGGAACATCTCTCTTACAAGGAGAGACTGAGGGAGCTGGGGCTCTTTAGCTTGGAGAAGAGGAGACTGAGGGATGAACTTATTCATGTCTATAAATATGTAAAGGGTGAGTGCCAGGAGGATGGAGCCAGGCTCTTCTCAGTGATGCCTAGTAACAGAACAAGGGGCAATGTCTGGAAGCTGAGGCTTAGGAACTTCCATGGAAACATGTGACAGATGCTTTTCTCTGTGAGGGCAACAGAACACTTAAAGAGGCTGCCCAGGGGGGTTGTGGACACAGTAACTGATAGCCATCAGCTAATACAAAGACCAGACTCAGACAAATGGGATGAAGCTGAAAAAATGCAATTTTGTCCCAGCTTTCCTGCAGTGAGATGGGAATACTAGGAGTTCCCTCAGGAGCAGAACAAGGAATCAAGTCATAGTGGGAGATTCTGTAATCATAGAAAGGTTGGGGTTGGAAAGAATCATCAAAAAACATCTTGTCCAACTCCTTGCCATGGGTGCAGACATCTTTCACTGGATCAGGTTGCTCAAAAGCTCCATCCAATCTGACTTTGAACATGATTCAGACTCAGATCAGGAATAGAATGAGAGAGATGTGTTTGTCCAGTACAGCAGGCTGTTTGTGTCTGCACATGTGCTTGCATTGAGCAGAAAACCACACAAAGTTTTCTTGCCAGAGGACTCTGCCCTAAATTTCAAAAATGTGCTATAGCAGTGAAAGGATCTGCTGCCAAGAAAATGGATTTCATTCTTCCTCCTGCTTCTCACATAATTCAAAATAAAGATGGATATCAAGAAGTATTTGCAGTCTGTAGCTCTGCTATCTGAACTACCACATCCCTCAAACCACCGCCCCCAGACACAGCACAACCCTGGTGGCCCATGGTGAAAGCCCATACTTCCTACAGAGACATCAGAGGGCAAAATTCAGATGGTCTGTTGACTGTGCTTGGAAGACAGACAACTAACATAGTGACATATAGGACGTATCTATTTCTCTCTCTCCCTAGGATTTTAAGCTGTTCCACTCCCCCAGGAGTTATATCAGGAAGAAGGGGTCTGGCTGCCCACTGTGGATGGCAGCCTTAGGCAGAGGCAGTGCCAGGCTGGATCTCAAGCCTCCCTACCTGATTTCACACAAGGGTCAGCATGGCTTCTGCCTGGCTGAGGGAGATCCTGCACTCCCAGGGAGCTAACCCACCTCCTGTACAAAGTGGCTGTGCTAACACAGACCTGCTTTGTGGCTTGGCTGTTTTACAGCCAGTGGAGGGCTTGCTTAGGACCCCACCACAAATTACTCTCTTCAGCCTAGGAGGAACACAAGTCCAGCCTGGTGCACCCAAGCCACTCTAAGCACTTAGACAAAGTATTAACACCCATAAGAAATTAGAAAGATCCAGGTAAAACCAGAAGCTGTTGGCTTTGTCTGTGTGAATTAATTTCAGATAAAGAAGCATCCACCAGTATTGGAAGTGGCTATTTCTTTCCACAATTTTAAAGTCTGGATATCTTTTCACATGAGAAAAGTGTAAAGATGAGGGGCAGGATGAAACTGCAGTAAAGTACACTGTTTTGCATGGCATGTGCCACCCATGCCCACCTGTACCAGAGACTTGGGATATGACAAAAGATGACTAACAGGGAGAGAAGCAGGGAAGATTTCACCACTTCCTTCCCACTGCTTCATGATACGGCTCTTTCTCTGCCTTGACTTCAGAACAATCCCCTTCAAATCTCCATCCTGTGCCAAGCTGATAGCACCTATCCTCTGTGGCAGGGAAGGGCTTATGCAGGGAATCAGACTATGAACAGCAGGGAGCTCTTGGCCCTATTCTGCTGCTCCCTTCACTCTTCTCTCCTTGCTGCAGCAAACAGCTGGCATGCTCATGCTGGCAGCAAAGATACATCAGTCTGAAGCAAGGGGAACAGACACAGAGGAAACAGTGAGGAAACCACACAGGCGAGTGATTTGCTCACAAGAGTTACGAGGGGGGGAATGGTGTTATCTGTGGTCACAGAGTCAAGAGTCACAGAACAATTCGGGTTGCAAGGGACCTCAGGAGCGAACACAATCCAACTATGCTTGAAGTCAAACAAATTTCAAAGTTCAGCCAAGTAGCTCAAGCCTTTGCCCAACTGATTTTTTTTTTTTCCAAATCTCTGAGCATAGAGGTTTCATCCCAGGCCTGACACATGTTCAGCTTTTTGTCAACCAGGAGCCCACCTTCTTGTCTGCAGAAATGCTACCTAGTCAATCAGTCCTTTGCCTGGGCCAGTGCATGGAGTTGTTCTGTCATGGGAACTGGACTTGGAATTTGTCTTGGCTCAACTTGATTAGCTGCTGTTGGACACACCTGTTTGTGATTCCTTAACACCAAGAAACAAAGCGTCTCAGCTACTGGAGTCAAGTGACCCATAAACAATGAGTGCTGTCTTTCCAAATTTCACTACTCTAAAAGTACCTTTCCTTCCACATCCTACCATTCCCAGAATGCCACGAGAAGAATTCCACACCACTTTCCTGACCATCTCTCTTGGACAGCTAGGCTGTGAGTTCAGTCTTCAAAATATTCCAGGAATCTGCAACCCTGCAGGCAAGTCCTTCTGTCTCTTTCAGACCGTTGAACTAAGGGACTCTGCTGGGAGCCCCTCTACAAGCTGCTTCTTTTTCAGGGAATCTCACCAGTCCTGTCCTTTCTGTCACATTGCATCCCTGCACAGCTAGAAAGTGAGCAAGCATCCCTCTTAACCATCTGACTCTGAGTGGAGACAGAGACATCACAAGAATAACAACGACATTGCCTCCATGTCTGTGCACACAGTGGCACAGTGACCTTCCCTAGTGTGCTGCACAGACCAGGCTTGGGAGAGCACAGCTCTTCATGTGCATTCCTGCAGGTCCTCCCTCTTACCAGCGCTTACAGTGAAACCAGCAAAGCAAAGCAACTCCACCCAGCCTTCATATCCATGCCTTTTCCTTTAGTCAGTTTTGAAATACAACATGCTCTTTCTTCCACAGTCTTTATTTCAGTCACTCCAGTGCCCAGCTGTGCTTCCTGGGGCTTTTTAACTGACCACCCCTGATTCTGATACAAAAACAGCGTGGTCCAAGGCCACATGAGCCCAAAAGGAATAAGATGTCCTGTTGGCATGTGCATATTGCACCTCAACTACTAGCAACAGGGAAACAGTGAAGAACTGAGACAGACACAAAATAACACATACCTAAAACGGCAGTAAGAAAATTCCCCACACAGTAGCTTTGTAGGCTCAAGTGTTTGCACAAACTGCACCTCCTCTTTGTGTATTCATCAGAGAATCACACAATGGTTTAGGTTGGAAGGGACCTTAAATATCATCCAGTTCCACCCCCCTGCCATAGGCAGGGACACCTTCCAGAACAGGTTGCTCAAGGCCTCATCCAGCCTGGTCTTGAACACCTCCAAAGAGGGAGCATCCACAACCTTCCTGGGCAACCTGTGCCAGTGTTTCGCCACCCTCACTGCAAAGAACTTCCTAAAGAACTTCCTAACATTAGTTTAAATCTCCCCTCTTCCAGTTTAAACTGTCCTGTCATTATAACTCTTTGTCAATAGTCCCTCCCCAGCCTTCTTGCAGGCTCCCTTCAGATACTGGAAGGCCTCTACACAGCCTCCTCGAAGCCTTCTCTTCTCCAGGCGTTTCAGCTACCTTCTTCAAAGCTGTGGCCAAGCCTCAGGAGATGGCCTTTTTTCAAGGCATCCACATCATATCTCCACGGGACTAAGCCCCTCCTGTGAAGCATGGTTCATTTCTGTTTTCATCATGCACAACACTGTAGAAGTATCTATTAGGAAACAGCAGACCAAGCTGTCATGTTACAAGCTTCTCAGAACTCTGGACCCCAAATGCTCATCTTCATCTAGCAGTACACTTTGCCTGTTCGCTGCCCCTTTTGTGGAAACAGTGCCTCCGAGTTGGAAGGAACCCAGATGCATATGCAGGATGGTAAATTCAACTCTCAAGCTCGGTGACCTGGAAGTTTGGCACAGAAGAATTTGAGTTGCAGAGAGCTGAGGCCATGGCTGTCCCTATAAGAAGAAATAACCTGACACCAAAGGAGGCATCCTCAGCCTCCCTGAAGCACAGAAATACCTTGAGGTTTTCTGGCTCAAACAATGCATCAGTCATAGCACAGAGAGATGTGAGAAATATGGCTCTGCTCAGCAGCCAGGCCTGATTTGGACTTAGCCGTGCAGGTGCAGTATAAAAAGTGCCATTCAGACCAGGAGATCCTTCCTTTTCAACATGAACTACTGCTGGCTTCCTTCTGCATCAGCATCAGACTACTACTGTGTTTGTCAAATTCTCACTGAAACTCTGCCCCACTTTAAGCAAGCCTGTATGGTACCCGAGACAAATATGCACTATTCTCACCTCTGGACATTTTGTCCCTGTACATGTCAAACTATTTTGAGGACATAACTTGGGAGAAAAGACCTTGACAAGTATCTCTTGTACAGATTAATGCCTTTGTAAGAGAAGACTGATGGTCTGCAGGATCAAAGGCTGGATATCTGGCAGGTTCTCCTGAACTGCCCGTCTTCCTAAGTTCTCATCCTGCTTCAACGTTTCCTATCATGCAGTAGCTTTTCCAGAAGAAAGAAACTGGAATGCTGTTTGCTAACAGAGCAATGTGTCTTAATGGCTTGTCATTCAGCTGTCACTTCTTTAAAAAATGTTATTAGAAACATGTCGGTGTATCTGTGAAAAACAGGGAGAGATTAGGCAGAGCAGAAGTGTGGAAAGGGGTCAAATACCATCTCCTGCCACCTGGATCCTCAGTGCAGATCTGCATGGGCCCATGGAATAACCTTAAGCTGAGGCTAACATGTCTCTCTCAGGACTCTTTCCTCCTACCAATGAAGCATCTCACCTATTTTTGCTCTGTGCAGCCACCTCAGACAGGTTTTCAGTAGAGCTGAAAGAATCACACAGCTTAAGAGAAGACATATCTTGGTCTGCATTTGCTAGTGAGGAATATGCCTTCGAAACCAAATCGTACCTGCAACACAGCTGCAGAGGAGCAGCCAGCTGCAGTCACACTACACAAAGAGCCAATGCCTCAGAGAATGTACAGAGATAAAGACAAAGGAAAGGAGGAGCCACCCAGCAGTGGGACAGGCAGCTGCTACTGGCACGCTGCTCCAGTGTTTTCTGGTTTATCACTGAAAGGAGAAAGAATGGGACCAGGCCAATGGCATCCTGGGGTGCATTAAGAGTGTGTCTAGCAGATCAAGGAAGGTTCTCCTCCCCCTTTACTCTGCCCTGGTGAGGCCCCATCTGGAATATCATACCCAGTTCTGGGCTCCCCCCAGTTCAAGAGAGTGAGGGATCTACTTAAGACTCGAGTCCAACAGAGGGCTTAAGGAACTGGAGTACTGCCTGATGAGGAAAGGCTGAGAGATCTGGGGCTTTTTAGTCTGGAGAGGAGACTGAAAGGAGGTCTAATAATGTATTTAAATATGTGATGGTTTGGAGTCAGGAAGGAAGGGACAGTCTCTTCTAACTTGCACACCGTGATAGGACAAGGGGCAATGGATGTAAACTACAGCACAGGAAGTTCCACCTCAACATGAGGAAGAACTTCTTTACTGTTAGGGTCACAGAGCACTGAAACAGGCTCCCCAGAGAGCTTGCAGAGTCTCCTCTTCTCTGGAGACTTCCAAAACCTGTCTGGAAGTGTTCCTGTGTGACTTGCAATAGATTATATGGTCCTGCTCTGGCAGGGAGCTTGGACTTAAAGATCTCCAGAGATCACTTCTAACCCCTAACATCCTGTGAAGATAGTCCACAACCACACACAAGACAAGGCAGAAAAGTTAACCAAAATGCATTTTTGGAATTTGCAGAAATGTGGACCCTAGTAACAAGGGAAATTTGTGAGCTGCATATTGAGACCCCTTCCAGATTCAGATGAAATGGGAAAACACAGACTAACCAGTCAGTGTAATGGCAAAAGCATGCCTTGCCATGGTCTAGTTGATTGGACAGGGCTGGGTGATAGGTTAGACTGAATGATCCTGGAGGTCTCTTCCAACCTGGTTGATTCTGTGATTCACTCACTAAACACACCCACAAATGTTTCTTGCAGATTTCAATAAAATCATTTTTAAAGCTGTTGTGCAAAGTAAAGAGCTTACCAAATGCCACTAGAAATAGAGAAACGGTTCAGGAAAAAAAGAGCAAATACTAAACAAAAAAAAAAAACAACCAACCAAACAAAACAACAACCAAACAAAACAGGCAAACAGCAAACCTGAGACTTCAGTTAATCAGTGAAGACCTAAATACCCTCTTAAAATGATCATTTGGAGGCTCCAGCAGAAATAGGCTCTCAAGTAGATTTTGATGCTTTGACTGACGTACAAATCTATCAAGAATATTCCCATCATATTTAAATTGTTGGAGGACTTCCAAAACAGGGAAAATTGCCTTTCCTACTGCATTCTCCTCTATGTTGACTTCATACAGGTTTGAGGAGCAGTACAGAGCTTTTCTGCTCACTCTGCCAAGGACAGTCCTTCAAGCCCTCTGAAGTGAAGTTGTGGGCCCCATGCTGCTTTTAGAGGCTCTCGGTCAACAAAACAACACAGTCAGTGTGTTGTCCCTTGCATTTGCTGTCCTAAGCTTCTCCCTACCAAGCTTAAATTGAGCACTTCCAGGGAAATGCAGTCTCTGAGACCTGGGAGAGTTTTGTCCCCGGTATCACTGCACCAGGACATCATGCTGAAGGACTGGGAGTTGGACTAGCTGACTTTTGTAGGTCTCTTCAACACAGAACCTTCTATGATTTTATGATCTCTATGAACTTAAGAGAGGCCCTCAGTGCTTTACAGGTTTCATTTGATGTCTGCCCCCAGGATAACATCATTCTGCATTCAGCTTTAAGCCCACAAGCACTCTGAAATGCTTGGTCAGGGCATGACATTGCAACACATGAGCAGGCAGGTCTGTGTGATGCAGGGTCAGGTGGAGCAGCCTGGCGGTCCCCGGACAGAAGGCTGAGAACAAGAGGAACAGTAACTTGCAAAGCAAACGGCCACCTCTGGTCATACTGCCAGATGTTTGCCTGCATATGACCAGAGCTAAACCATGGGGTTAGTGCAGAGCAGAAATCCTCACCTCTCTACTCTGGGTGCACAGAGGCACTTTGAGGATGAGTGGGACATGGGGGAGGACTGTCACAAGTAGGCATTAACATTCACAGCATAGGTCATACCCACATGGAGCTCCACTTTCCCTTTATCTTCCAGACTGCAAAAAATAAATATTTACATATTTGTTGTTTACATAAGGCCAAAAAAGGAATGGAATTATTATGAAAACCACTGCACTGTGAAACCTGTAACACTTAAATCCAACTGTTGACCTTAAAGAGTTAGAGCTCATTAGATTTCCAGGAGGTAAAAAGCAAGTACTGCAGAGGGCAGCTGTGGTGGTACGTAATTCTGTGTTGTTATGAGCTTCACAATAGACCTCTGCAACACGTTTTGTTAACATCTACCTACTGTCCTCCTCATCTTCTCCTTCACCACTTGATTCCTTTCCAAGCATCTGAAGAGACCGACAGACTTTAATCAAAGAAATATTTCATACCATTTTCAGGCCTCGGAGGATGTCAGAGTTCTTTCAACTCTTCTAATGTCTTTGAAGAGCTGATGTGCTCCTGGGACTCTCCTCTGGCTCTCAGACACCAGGAATGCTGAGAAGACTTCTTTAGTAACAAGCTACATATTGCACGTTCCTAGCTGGTGCTCACCACACCAGAACTTCTTTCCAGAACCGAGACCAGATGAGACCCTTCACCATCAGGCTGTCTGGGATAAAGAGTGGCACATTCTGCTCTGGGTCAGGGTGAAACAGATGGGAAACACTGCCGTGATTTAGCTAAAAGCAGCTGGCTGAAAGCAACAGCTCACAGTAGGAATACTAATGGCAGTCGAAGGCTAATAGCAAAGTCTGACTCTCAGACACCCCAGGTGCTTCATCCTAGACTTGGTGGGAAGTGGGAATTTGACCTCTTCATCTATAAAGCAGTTAAGAAATTATGTTAATCAGCCTTGGTAGTAAAGATATGCTTAATGCTACACACCAGACACTGCCTCTGCCTGGGAAGGGGAGCTAAGCAGAAGGGCACAGAACCCGAGAAAACCACTTTCTTATGTGAAGTCTTCATTCAACTGCTTAGGGTTTATGCCTGCTTGGTGCATTGGAGTTTTTTAGGGGGTTGCTTATTTATCTTTTTTTTTTTAGGGTCATCTGTCACATCACACCTAGAGTCCTGGTGCTATAGGCACAGAGCCTTGTGCTCACACGAAGGCAAGCATTTAGCAGAGCTGGTCAGGGTAATCCAGCTGGGTAACCTCACACCCCAGAGAATCTTTCAGACAACACTACAATGAAGAGCTAGAGAAACCTAGGGAGTGGCAGTATAAACTGCGGGCACCTGAGGGTGAATGAAAAGAAAGTTCTGTGACATTCCCACTGTCTTTTCAGTTCCCCTTGAGAAATAAAAATCCAAACTGAAAGAGATCTGTGACTCTTAGACACCAAACCAGGCAGGACCAAACCAGGCATTTTGACCCCTCAGCTAATCTGCTTCACATACCATTCATTCCCTCCTGCCAGATAGTTTTATACAGCAAACAGCTTTGCCTTTCCTGCCCAGAGCTCCATTCCAACTAGCTGTGGGCTGCAGGGAAGCCACTACACCAGCACAAACTGGTGCAACAAAACGGAGAATCAGGTCCTTTGTAGAGCATTGGCCGTGTTGGTTTTCATGGCCAGTATTTTCCCATTTAATTCTCTTCCCTGTGTAAAATAAACACTCTGCAGAGGCTGTATACGAGTTTGGCCATTGTTTTGTAAACACATACATAGTGCTAATTACTGTTGCTGACTCAATAAACAATCTTTACTCTTTTCTTTCAAATGAGATAATAGCTGCAGCTTGCATTCAAAATACCTTTCACAATGTAAAAATCAAACAATACACCAGAAATAGTGGAGCAAACACCACAGACTATAACTTTTCTAGAATCACACACCAGTTTCCTTGATCATAGTAACTCTTTTGAACTCTCACACAATCCAAGGATCTGCATGCTGCTTCCAGTTCACCTTCACAGAATACATGATAATAGCGGTGGAAAACAGGGCTGAGTTCTTGTGATCCCTTGGAGCCAGGTGGTAACAGCACTTTATCTATTTTTTCCTCCTTCTGCTTAGTGCAGCCTTTCAGGTGCCAGGGAACCAGCAAATCTTGAGTGTGAAAGGAGGTTCTGTTAGTGTGAACAGGCAGTCTAGAGTCTGCTACTGGTTTGGCATCACAGCCTTTGTCCTTTGAGTCACTAAGGACTTGTCTAGAACAGGCCAAGTCTTGGCTGCTGCTATCAGGCATTTGATCACTAAGTGGTCTCTGAGACATGTCAGTACTGATTTGCTCCTCTTTGTCTTTACTACCATTCTTTTCCTTAAGGTATTTAGACTTCTGGTTTTTGTATGTCTGTTCCATTGCCCAGACATAAATGAGAGCTGTTCCACCAGGTCTTAGAAGGCGAGCTAGTTCACGGATAGCAGCCAGTCTCCTCTCCTATAAAAGAAAAGCAAAAATACAAAGCTAGCACATGAACAGAAAGACAGGTGTATGGAATGACAGCAATTCCTCCTTACTGTCCCTCCCTGCATACAATAGAAGTCAGAGATTTTTTTCCACTGCTTGCTCTCATTCATTATATTATCCATCACTACGTGCAAACCAAGGCATTTTCCTAAACACAATTTTCAGTGAAACACAATTTCTTCACCAAAAGGGTTGTCAAGCTGCCCAGGGAGTCACCATCCCTGGAGGTATTTAAAAGACATGTAGATGTCTTTGTCAAGTGACAAAAGACATGTAGATGTCAAGTGGCGTTCCTCAGCAGTCAGTGCTGGGACCACTGCTGTTTAACACCTTTGTCAGTGTTATGGACAGAGGAATCAAGTGCATCCTCAGCAAGTTTACAGATGACACCAAGCTGTGTGGCACAGTTGACTTGCTAGAGGGCAGAGATACCACCTAGAGGGACCTGGACAGGCTGGAAAGGTGGGCCCAGGCCAATCTCATGACATTTACCAAGGCCAAGTGTAAGGCCCTGTACCTGGGTTGGCACAATCCCAAGCACAGATACAGGCTGGGTGGCGAATGGCTGGAGAACAGCCCTGAGAAAAAGGACTTGGGGGCCGGGGTTGATGAAAAGCTCAACATGAGCCAGCAGTGTGCGTGTGCAGCCCAGACATCCAATCGTGTCCTGAGCTGCATCAAGAGAAGCATGGCCAGCAGGGCAATGGAGGGGATTCTCTTCCTTTATTCTGTTCTCATCAGACCCCACTCAGAGTACTGTGTACAGTTCTGGAGCCCTCAACACAAGAAGGACATCAAACTGTTGGAGCAAGTCCAGATGAGGGCCATGAAGATGATCAGAGGGCTGGAGCACCTCTGCCATAGAGAAGAGAAGGCTTTGAGGAGACCTTATAATGCTTTCCAGTATCTGAAGGGGGCCTACAGGAAGGCTGTGGAGTGACTATTGACAAGGTCTTGTAATGACAGGACAAGGCGTAATGGGTTTAAACTGAAAGAGGGGAGATTCAAACTAGATGTTAGGAAAGGGTTCTTTACAGTGAGGGTGGAGAAACACAGGCACAGGTTGCCCAGGGAGACTCTGGATGCTCCCTCCCTGGAGGTGTTGAAGGCTGGATTGGATGAGGCATTGAGCAATCAGTTCTAGTGGGAGGTGTCCCTGCCTATGGCAGGGGGTTTGGAACTGGATGATCTTTGATGTCACTTCCAACCTAAATCATTCTATGCAGCACTCAGGGACATGATTTATTGGTGGACTTAGGAGTGTTTATAGTTTGGTTCGATGATCTTAAAGGTCTTTTTCCAATCTAAATGACTCTCTGATTCTCTTTCTATCTGAAAATGTTGGACATATCAGTCCATCTGCAAATGACACACACCTCTTCAATGAGATTGTTCAGCATCTAAAATCCCATATTCAAATATCTACCATACCTGATTGATAAACGACTTAAACCTGCAACTGAAGGAGTCAAATATATGGCTCAAACACAGGTCCTCTGACCATTCAAAGATATCTCAGCCTTCTCCAACACTACTTCTTACTTTTTTATATTTGGTTCAGAAATATTTGCTCTGTTTCTGGCATGAACAGACCAGGGGGCCCCATCTAAGATTACAGCTCCACGGTCTAGAAGCTTGGTACAATCACAGAGTTCCTGCCAGGATAAGTTTACACAGCCTAGAGATACAGCAGACTCATGAGTAGCATCCCTGTCATTTAGAAATGAACAATGAAGACACAGAGGGAAAAAAATATGAGATCTGCTCAAGATGCAAGCTGAAAAAATAACATATCTCTTGACTTTCAAAGCTGAGTCCTCTTCTACAGTGTCATTAAGTGTAAGCAGATAAAAAATGAAACACAAACACCTAGATTAAAGTGCCAGGAGGAGCAGGGGCATCTGATAAACAGAGGGAGAATGTGAAGAGAAAGTCTAAGAAGTGGCAGCAGCACAACAGCTTTGGTCTGCTCTGATAACTGCTTACACTGAATATAAGCCTTCAATTTCTCCCCATTTTGTTCTTTCCTTCATGAGCAACACAACAGTAGAGAGGAGCAGAGAGAGACTTACTGTTGTTGAGAAATGGTGGATTACAGCAATGGAGATGCAGGCATCACAAGAACCGCTGCGGATTGGCACTGACAAGGCATCACAGACAAAAGCCTGGAAATTTTTTTCACCACAAATATCCACCAGGTTTCTGCTGCGATCACAGCCAACCTATAACAGAAAGTGATTCATTAGGCTTTTCGTGAGTGGATAATTACAAAACTGGAAATGATTTTCACTTGATGCTTACAGTAATAGTATCATCATAATCTCCTACTGAGGCAATACATTTCAGTTTAAAAGAAAAACAAGAGGAAAATAGCCTTAAACAGGAGGAATGTATGTTCCTAGGCATAGACAGAAAAACTTTGATGCTTATTGTGATGGTTTGGGGGTTACCCCGCCCCTCCCACACTTTGTATTTGCCCCAGCTAACTCAGACGGCCTCTGGGAATATAGATGAAGCAATTTATTTACAGCTAGCAGAATTTACAAGCAGCTATTTACAATATTTACAGTTATATACAATTATATACAGAAATATACAAAGGATAAACAATACAAAAGCACAACTCCCCTCCCAGAAACCTGAGTCCCCAGGAGGGGCTCTCAAACCACCCCAACACCTCCCCCCGGCCCTCTCAACCTTACCCCAGTTCTCAGGAAGAAGAGAGGTGCAGCCAAGAGGTTAGGGAGCAAGGTTAGTAGGAGCAGGGTTAATGAGATGTGACCAGGTCTAAGGCCAAAGCAAGAGTGAGAGACAAAATGGAGAAAAAGTCTTTCTTCTTCCCAGAGTTCTCAGCGTAACTGTGAGAGAAGTTGACATCAATTGTTTTGATTTCACTGCCTGTTATCTAGTTCTGTTACCAAAACATTCTAGCTTGCTTCAAACTAGCACACTTATTTAAAATAAAGATAGCAGATTGAGTATTAGACAGCTCATTATAGCACCTTGATTTTCAACCAGCTTAAGACAGAAGAGGTTTCAATCTAACTTTTCCTTTAAAAATGGCTTTTAAGTATCTTGAAGCCAGCAAAACGAGAAATGGCCACATCTCAGTATTTTGCTTTCAATGGCTATTTGTACCCAAAAATATTTGAAGCAGACAGATACTGAACTCACAGCAGCTGAATCTGTAAATGAGAACCTGGTGACTTTGGTGGTATGATAAAAGTATGTCACAAAGCTTCATTAATCACACAGGTTTCATCACCTCAGTACAACTAAGAAAATGCTCAGCTACAGCCTTCTTTGCCCTTGGTAACACAGCCCACAGAAAATTAATTTTCCAAGGTTCTGTACAGTCCAAATGAAGTGAACCCTAGGAACCATTTCTGGACACCTTATAAAATGTTTCTGTTTTTCCTCTTTGAACCTTGCTCAGTGCCCAGGTCAGAGACGGCAAGAAAAAGCATCTAGAAGACGTCTTTTACACGCTTGCACAAAACCAATAAAACCAGAAAGATGCTTATTAAAGAACAAACTGAGGCATGCAGCACCCTCATTTTCATGTGTACCATACACTGCATACTCAAGCCAGAGCCACACTACCAAGTCACACATCAAACTCAGCTTGCATAAAAATATTACATTTATTTTTTTGTTCTCAATGCTCAGCAACAAGAAGATAACAACGAATGGATTCAGAACACTAAATAATTACTGTTAACAGTATTTAATTGCATTTGACACAGAAAGAATACTAAACCATCTTTGATGCAATAAGAAAAGCAAATAACTTGTTCTGCTTAATCAAACTGGAGACAACAGTACTTTTAGAATTTAAAACCTCTTTTGCCATGATTAATGAAAATGTATTTATTTTCCATTATAATTTTCAACTTCAACAAGGGGACACAGCCTCAAGTTGTGCCAGGGGAGGTATAGGCTGGATATTAGGAAGAAGTTCTTCACAGAGAGAGTGATTTCCCATTGGAATGGGCTGCCCAGGGAGGTGGTGGAGGCACCGTCCCTGGGGGTCTTCAAGAAAAGACTGGATGAGGCACTTAGTGCCATGGTCTAGTTGATTGGTTAGGGCTGGGTACTAGGTTGGACTGGATGATCTTGGAGATCTCTTCCAACCTGGTTGATTCTATGATTCTATCAGTTCAAATAATTTTAGCTTTCAATCTACTATCACAATTTTGAAGAAAACTAGAATTGTGTTCGTCGTTACTCCTGAAAGCTTCCAAGTAAACTGCTTTCTAGTCAGGTCCATGACTTTTGGTCTAAAATAAATGAAATGGCTGTGAAAATGCCAACCTGACAAACCAAGATAATCCTCCACAAAAACAGTGCTGTGAATATGTACATATTTTCCTGCCAATTAGCTCTACACAGTCCTGAAAAGATGAATCCTAGCATTCCTTCCCATTTATTCCTTGGCCTCATCTCTGCATTTACTCAGTGCATGAAGCACTGACTGAATAGTGTTACTTATGAACACAAAAAAAAAGAAACTCTTGTTTACTTGGAAGTAAACATAAATCCCCATAATTTCACACTGGGAGCCAACTGAAGTGTCTTTAAATTACTCTCATCATGGAATGGATTTAGCAGACAACCTGCGTGTTAGAGATTCTACGCCTCATTACCAGTGCCTTCATCGACTTTTGCAATTAAGACATTAGCATGCGGTATTTAATAAAACTCAAAGGACCAAATTCACTGCTGGCAGAAAGAGGGAGAGTACTTGTAACTTCCACTGACAACAAGCTTTCCCAAAAAGAATTGCCTTGGCCCTGCACTTTAGGAAAAGCAGGCTGGATAATGGAACTCAATCCTCCCTCCCAAAATGACCTTGAAAAGGACTACACTGTATGCTGATGAAATCCAATGAACTGGGAATGCGAACAAAGGCCTGAGTGCCAGAATGTGAAGTCTCATTTGCATCTAAATTGTATCAAATAATTACAAAGTCAAGCTTGCTTCTATTGTCATACTTATTAAAGCAAATCTACATTCAAGGCAAAAAAAGTCTGTTTCGCAATGAAAACGGGTATCTTGAAATAGATCACTTTGAGGGCACAGAAAATTGGTGTATTAGGCTAAAAATTTACATGACTATGATGGTTTGGGAGTTACCCACCCCCACACACAATGAACCCCCCCAGACTAGACTCAGCTGGCTGGAAGTTAAAGAATGAAGCGCTATATATATATATGCTTGTAAATTGTGCTAAGCTGTAAATATACACACACACATACAGTTATATACAAGTTAAAAGCAATACAGAAACACAATACCCTGCCCAGAAATCAGATAGCCAGGAGGGCTCCCAACCCAAACGTCCTCCACCCACTCTCCCCTCTGTCCCTCCCTTCAGAAATAGCCAGATCAAACCACATATATCTCATGTGATATATCTGGAGAGATCTGAAGTGAGATGTCAAAAAAAGACAACAAGGAGGTTAGAGGAAAAAAGGTTAGGTCGGATTAAAGAGCTAAGGCAGAGGCAACCACAGAGACCAGACTGCTAGAAAGAAGGAAAAGAACTGAGACCTGAGAAGGGAGCATCACAACTTTTTATTAGTTGTGTTTCTCAGCAGAAAAACGAGGGATATAAGTAACTCTTGTGTTTCTTTCTTCTCACAGCTAAGGATTTGATTTCTCTCAAGAAAATATTCTAATTAGCCTCATAGCAGCACAATGGCTTGAAAGGTAAACATTACAATAGGTGCTATGCATATACACATAAAGGCTGGACACAGAGTCACCACAGATATGGCTGGTGCTGAAGCCAAGCAAATTTAGCATCCTTACTAGAATTATCTCTGCATGGTATTTTACAAGAATCATAATCAGCACATTCCTGCACGTTCTAGCTTACAGGGAACATGCATTCAAACACCAAAATAGGGTGGCTTTAACAGCTTAGAAAAGAACAAGCTAGCAAAAAGCACTAATTTCATTGGTGCAATGTCAACCTACAACTGGAAAATAAACCTGTGATTCTTTATGAGTACAGAAAAAAAGGGACAGAGACCCCAAACCCAACTTTGCTCAATTCTGTTACTAACTAATTTCTACATTCTGAAGCACAGAGAAGCTTTGATGTGATGAAGCTTCATTTATGGAAAACAGTTCAAAGGAATGCTTAAATTTTAAATGGGTTTATTTTTCTCTAATTAAATATGTAATCATAACATCAAAAAAAAAAAAAAAACCCAAACTCACAACATAATTGGAATGCTTTAACTTTTGCAGTTCATATCTCTAGTTTTGATGATCAGCACAGGATATTGTCCTTGCTCACATCTCTTCCAGAAGAGTGAAGAAAAACAGGTCAATTAATTCAGTGGTAGAAAAGAGAATCTAGTGCATCTCTCAGGGACCGACATTCTTAAGGGTTCCTATCACTCTGACAGACTTCTCAAGCATTTCTTATACCTGTTTTTCCCAGTTTTTCAAACCAAGTACCTTGCCCCCAACTCCCTCCAGTTTGCCATATATACCTCAAATGCACAGCTGACTATTCAACTGACTCCACCTTTTAGTGGAGTGCACTCTCAGTAAGTTGTTCTACATCTTTAAAATATTTACCCAAAGGATACTGGCTTCTCAGATTTTATTCCAGACTACCATTCCCAGAACCCTGCCTTTCACAGGATCACAGGAT
The DNA here is from genome assembly GCF_015220805.1 of Pogoniulus pusillus. Taxonomy (NCBI): domain Eukaryota; kingdom Metazoa; phylum Chordata; class Aves; order Piciformes; family Lybiidae; genus Pogoniulus; species Pogoniulus pusillus. The sequence goes on from NC_087266.1 coordinate 17,417,673, forward strand.
ATTAGGGGATGGAAGGGACCCAAGGAGATCATCTAGTCCAACCCCCCTGTGCTAGTTTGAAGCAGGGTAGAATGCTTTGGTGAGAGAAAATAGATCATAGGCTGTGAAAGGAAAACGATGGTGATGTCTGCTCCCCTCAGAATCTTGCTGAAGAAGAAACGAAAACATTAGATAACACTCTCGCCATTTTGTGGCACTCTGCTTTGGGCTTCTGACTGAGCTGCATCTCCCTAACCTCACCATCCACTCACCTTTGTTTCATAACCTCTTGGCTGAACCTCTATTCTTCTTAAGGACTGGGGTAAGGTTGAGAGGGGCAGGGGGAAGGTGCAGGGTGGTTGAGAGCCCCTCCTGGGGACTCAGGTTTCTGGGAGGGGAGTTGTGTTTCTGCATTACTTTTACCTTGTATATTTCTGTCTATAACTGTATGTACTGTAAATATCTGCTTGTATGTTGTGCTAGCTGTAAATATAAGCTTCATTTATATTCCCAGAGCCGGCTGAGCCTAGTCTGGGTGATTTCTAAAGTGTGGGGGGGCGGGGTACACCCAAACCATCACACCCCCTCCAACCCTTTTTTCACCATTCTCTGTGATGTGGACAGTGGCTCACAAGAGCCCCAGAACAGCTAATGACACCTACATACTGGGGCTCAGAATCCACTCGCATTTTTAACAGGGATTTCAGGTGCTGATTTTCACTGTGTCTGTTTAAACACTAATTGCATCCAACTCTCATTTTAATCCAGGAAATGTTGTATTAGTAACTGCAACTGGAACCCCAGCAAACACAGAAAGAGGCAAAAGTGAGCTGCCTTTCTAGCACATAGCACCCTTCTTTAGGGCATGCTGGGTAATGCAAACCTTTAGACTAAGGGAAGTATTGCAAAAGACTAACATAAAGGAGGGTAAGGGAAGGGGAAAATACATCTGACCAACACCTGTGATTTGTCTGAGTTTGCAGCAGCTCTGTACTAGCTTCTTGGGAATGGGATAACAGACTGATATGCTATCTCACTCCTTCATGATAGCAGGTAGCTCCACCATTTCAACCAGTTTCATAAAATCTACCTCATGCAGTGGTTTGGAACAGATCACCAAGGGGCAAAATAAATAAATGGCTTGCTTTGTAATGGTGCTGCAAATCTGCAAGAGATAAATTCTCTTGTAAGCTTAAATAAAGATGGGTGAAGTCAGGTTGATGTTGCCTCCCTTTATATATTTCCTTTCTACATAACCTCATTAAAACTAACTACTTGGTAGAAGTAGTTTAAGTATCTGGAAACCTGATTGACTCAGCACATTAGAAAGTGATCAAGAAAACTACACCTAATTCTGAGATCCAGCTGCCACACAGAATTATGTGGCTCCCTGGAGAAACACCTCAGCTATAACTAATAGCACAAGAGCCTCAAGAAACCAAATTACATTCCAGCAAACACACACACGCACGTAGAAAAAGAGACACCAGCACAGCCACAGCAAGACAGACAAATCTCCTTGCTCCTGTCGGTCTGAGCCAGGTCTTTAGCATTCTCTTCACGTAGTGTTTTGGTCTTCTGTTGCATACAGTCAGGGCGTCTGTGGAAAAAGTGCTATGTCTACAACGTGGAGTTCATTTCTCAATGACAGAGACAGAACCAAGCAGAGCAATTCAGTGCTCATTCTGGTTTTGTGCTGCTGATGACTTCTGGGCTGCCTTCTCAGGTCTCACATCATTTTAATGACTCCCATTCTTTGTGAGAAAGGGCAGGAAAGATTTCTCTGCCTCACCCCCTGACTGCTATACCTGGTATACCTTTACCAGTTCTTTTCCTTCCTGCTTTTATCTATTACTACTAAGACCTTTGGATAGGAACCTGTTCTGAATTAACACAGACTCAGTGCAACTAAAACTCACCCCCCATTATGCAACTATACCACCCCAAATATTCACATTTTCTCTTCCCCACACCCTGGCAAAAATTAAACTTAAACACAGTTTCAGTGGGTCCCAGTCTGGGACACTAACGCAGGAAAAAATGTGGCACTTGGTGCCATGGTCTAGCCTTGGGCACTGTGGTAAAGGGTTGGACTTGATGATCTGTGAGGTCTCTTCCAACCTTGGTGATACTGTGATACTGTGATACTGTGAAAGAGAGATGTGGATCTCACAGGAAAAAGGTTTCTTAGAAGGTCATGTGAAATATGAGCTACGTTACTGATTACCTTTGAAAGACACAGTACAAAAAAATGCAATGCCTATATTAAAGCAAACCTTCTGAGCTCCTGCTTTTCCATCACTTTCTTCCTAAAATCAGTATTCTGGCAGAGATTAATTGCTTTATATATAAAGAAAAAAATATCTACCCAATAACATTTCCAATTGTTTCTAACTGGACTTTTGACTAGCTTTATCAGTTCAATCAAAAATGTAAGCCCCTAGGCTGAAAAGTTTCAGTGACTTTCACTCACACCCTAGTCGTATAACGATGCCGAACATTTACACGCCACCACAACTACCTGAACACTGGAAACAATGCCTCAAGATTCAAATCAAGAAAGCAGTGCTGCTACCTAAAGTACCCTATCTAAAATCATACAGTAAACTTTAGAGCACACTGCCTTGTCTCAGGTTTTCTGTACTTCTGAGTTCAAACACTCCAAGCTACGTAGTTGAACTAACGGTTCAACCCCTAAGTAAGTCCTAATTTCACAGCTTTATTGGCTCTTTCCCAACAGAATCTTTGCCAGCCATATCCTAGGCAGGTCAAGGGAGGTGATTCTGTCATTCTACTCCACTCTGGTGAGGCCCCATCTGGAGTGCTACATCCAGTTGAGGCCCCCAGAGTATCACAGTATCACAGTATCACCAAGGTTGGAAGAGACCTCACAGATCATCAAGTCCAACCCTTTACCACAGTGCCCAAGGCTAGACCATGGCACCAAGTGCCACATCCAACCTTGCCTTGAACTGCCCCAGGGACGACGACTCCACCACCTCCCCACACAGAACTGTTGGAGATGGTCCAGAGAAGGGCCACATAAATGATCAGAGGGAATGGAAACCTCTCCTGCTAACAGCCTGAGAGAACTGGGTTTGGTCAGCCTGGAGAAGGTTCTAGAGAGCTTATAACAGTCTTCCATTACCTAAAGGAGGTATACAAGAAAGCTGGAAAGGCACCTTTTACAAGGACACATAGTGGCAGGAAAGGAGTAATGGCTTTAAACTGAAAGAGATCGGATTTAGAACAGGTAGTAGGAAGAAGCTCTTCACTGCACGGGTGGTGAGACACTGGAACAGATTGTGCAGAGAGGCTGCAGATGCCCCCTTCCTGGAAGTGTTCAAGGTCAGACTGGATGAGGCTTTGCACAATCTGGTCTAGTGGAAATTACTCCTTCCTATGTCAGGGGGACGGGAACTAGACAAATTTTAATACTGCTTCCAACTCATGATTCTAAGACCTAAGACAAGAGCTTCAGTGTACTATGCATAAATACTTAGCAAGTCACAGCAATTGTTCTGAAGGAAAGGTTGCAGCAATTGATTAAGTATCTGCCTGGATTTTATGCCACAAACTCAGTAAAACAAGAGAGGAAACTGGTGCTCTGCATCTGGAGAGCATTCCCCATACCCCAAAAATGCACTTGATATATGAAGCATATTCTGTAACACCTCAGCCTTGGCTCCATGCTCAGCCAGTTAAATGGAAGTAAAACAGTGTGAGAAACAGCCCTGTCTAATCAGACCATTCTGCTGAGCCCAAATAAGAATCCAGGAGGGAAGAAAAAAAAGACAAAGAAAAAGAAAACAAGCAAAAAGAGAGCAGAAAAGGCTGCTTCTTTCTCCCTTAGATAAAAACCACGGTTGAATAGGCTGATTCACCCAACACAGTCACTATATCAAGAAGAGTGGCCACCAGCGATAATACTGATACATTGCCGACACTTATTCTACAGTAATTCCTAGTACGGCAAGAAAACAGAGGTTGAATCCCAGTAAGGAATATACAAATACTCATTTCACATTAATGAACATGTGAGTACTGACTGCCCATAGATCAGAATCCACAAAATAAACCCCCCCTGGCATCTACCCATTCTGCAATCACAGATACAGCAAAGTATAGAAAGCAGCACCTTGTTTCAAATAATAGCCATTACCAGCTGCTTTACAGGAAGATGCACCAAAACAAAAAAATAACATCAGGACAGTCCACTCTCTAAACACTTGACCATCAGAAAAAAAGTCTACCTAAACCCTTTCTACTACACTTTCCTCCAGGCCTAGCTTGCATTACTTATGAACAAAGTGATTTTGTGTCTTGTAGAAGAATCTGGCCTGATCCTCATGACTGCTATGCAGTGCTTGGCTCTCTCACATTTTGTGACTTTAAGTTGCATCTGATAAATGGCACCAAATGTGCCCAGAGTATCTTGTTTTCTCTGAAGAAGACAGTTTGCTGCAGTTTAACCTGCTCTTAAACCACTTTGGATCACCTAACTGTCCTCACTAGCAGCAACTACTCATATCCATGCCAGGTAATCCAAGCAATGCTAACAGATAACTCTTCATTGCTACAGAATGACATCCACCACAGTCCTATTTTCCTTTGTGTCCAAATCGGTGTAAGACCACATAGTTCCTCTCACCTATGACAAGGTAGTTATTTTAGTCTCTTTGAGATATATTGTACTTTTTGGTTTTTAAGCTGTAAATACAATACGCACTGTTTGTTCTTCTACCACACTTTGGCTGACGCATGTAAATAAATATAGCAGAAAGAAGGAGTCACATCCATCCTCTTGAGACTCTGTGCTGCCTTGCAGATGAAAACAAGCAAATGCCAAGTGTAGAGTCTAGTTCCAGCCAAGAACAACTAGCTGTCACCAGGATAAAATAAAATGTCAAGGAAGGTCAACCAAATGAAGCAACTGTCTCAACTGTTTCTTTAAAAGTTTCCTCCTTTTCACTGTTATTTTTCACGTTTTGAATTTGTCCTGCAGGCACATACAAACTGAGGCAACTCGTCAAGTAACAATGAGAGACTGGCTTTCATCTGACTGCAAGCAGACATGTCATCTTTCTTTCCCTTTATTAACTGTGGACTCCAGAAAACAGGCCAGTGCTGGCCATTTCTGAATGTAGCATCTTGCAGGCATTTCACCTTAGAAGTCTACCAAAAACCTACACAACAGTGATTTACCAAATTCTTTCTATGACCAGATAACTTTCATGGTATCCTCATGAATTTTACTCCTCCTCTAGTTAGGTTTGGTGATTTTTCTTACAGCAGCCAAATGTCTGAAATGTACTGAACATTAATAATTATTTCAGACAACAGCAGTCAGGCATAAACATGCCTGCTTATAAATCAGTTGGGTTTGTTATAGCTTATTAGAACAGAACGGAAATACATCCATTACTCATAAAGACGGCTGCAAATAGCAACTTATGTTTTCTAGTCAAATATAAATAGCAGGACAAAAAGTCCTGAAACAGACATACAAGTGTGACTTTTATTATTAATAATGAATTTTTGCCTTCCATAGATATTTTCAAGACTGACAGATTTCAAAGTGTTTCACAGTACAAACACATGGAAGAATCAGACAATTCTGGAACAGAGAGGGGCAGATACCATAAAGCACACCTCTCAGGAAGATTTCTTTTGAGAAAAAAAAAAACAAACAGGAAGTTTGGCTCTTGCAAAAATGTCTTTGAAATATTTGCAACAATAACTATCTCTTGATTCATATTTGTGTGTGCTTCATGTCTTGGGACAGGATAGGAAGGGAAGTAAAACTAGGCTATGTGTACATTGAGATAGTGAAGGTGATAAGAACAACACAAAAATTATGTCAGAACTGACCAGAAATGAAGAAGAGGAAATGAAAGGCCAAAAACATGTGCCAAAGCTGATACTCCCCTGTTGCAGCTACCTGTTAACTGCCACAGGAGACATGGTCAAGGGCCTTGCAGATCAGTGTGATCCAAAGCAATGCCACATGGACTCCAGACAATTCAATGTGAATTATGCAAGAGACTCTTTATTGATTGTTCTCTCATATAGTCTTTGAGCATAGAGCATACACCTACACATTACCACAATTAGGCAAGGACAACCCAGTCCTCTGCGCAAACTCCACCTTGTTTCTCTCATTAACAAGATGTCCACTATCTATCCTTTCCGAGATGAGGTAGCCAGCAGCTGGTGGGAACCAAGGTTAGCATCCGCCTGTTATTATCCTTCTTTGCTTTGCATTCCCACACTCCCCCATGAATTTTATGTTGTCATATTTACTGGGATTATGCGGAGGGTTACAGTGGGACCGCCAAACAAAATATCACTCACAAATGAGCCATGACACCAAGCCCAAGGGAACTGGAGAAGATATAGGAATAGTGCTGCCGATGGAGTTTTCAGGGACCCATACATTGCATTGCTCACCCAATAGCCAAGTGAAAAAAATTGGAAGTGTTCAAATTACCCAATGATTTTCCCTTTTAATAAGCTTACCCGACAACAAAATCTAAAAAGGCTAAAGCATTCATGACAAAATTTTCAATCCACTGCCCCCATTACTGGCTTTTTTTGGCCTTGCAAAGCAAAAGTGGCTTTGAAAAAAGAAAAGGATACAGCACGCAGTGAATGGATTTGGAAGCCTAACACAACTTGTAACTGATATTGGATCAGGAAATAGCTCTTTGTTCTTGGCACTCTTCCCACAACTCAAGTTCCAACATTGTAAACTGCATGATGAAATAATCACTAGCACCAGTGAAAACAAAAGACAGAAGCTACTACTTACCATGTACAAATCCTCGTTGATGCCCAGATATTTCCCATTACCACAGCCAACATCGGCCACTATTGATCCTTTTGGTAGAGACCTGAGAAACTCAACAATTCGGGGCCAAGGGCTATGCCGGGTACTGCTGAAGTGTGTGGCAATCTCTTCATAGACCTTGTGTACACACTCTTGCTCCAGCTTGGAGGCCTCCATCTCATTGTGGGGAAATGAAGGTTGTAGTATCTGTCTTTGCTGTTCTCTCTGGCTGTCACACACAGACGGATAAACTAGACATGGCAACAGATAAAAAGAAAAAAAATTAATAATTCCTGTTTGTTACACTCAATTTAGCAAAAAAAAATTAAAGTGGAATATTAAAATGCAAAAAATGCTTCATTCATCCTTTGCCTTTTAAAAAATGAAAAGGAGGTCAAGTTGCAGAAGTGTTTGATGACCTAAAACCAAGCAACCTGCACACATTATACCTGAAGCTGTTTGTGGCAATGATTCATCTTGCTCTGTTAACAAGGTTGTCATTTTCAAAACTGAGACAGTGCCCCTAGAACCAAAGATCATGGCATCTTTGCAATTCAGCCTCTAAAATTCTGTTCTGATAGCACAAATGTACTTCAATTCCATGTAATCACTGAGCCGCCAATCCACTACTATCTGTACTGCCCTAAGGCACTTACACACCTCTATCACTGCAAATGTGACTGCTTCTCTTTCTCTAACGTACTTATTTTCATAACTTACAGTCCCCTTCAAATAAGAAACAAACAAAACTGACAGAAGGCTGAAGAACAGTAGCTACTTCTATTCTGTCACATTATTCTGGCAGTTGAGGTGCCAATGAAATGCAAGATTCCAGATTAGCTGCTTGGCTCTGGAGCAAGTCAAACACCTTCCTGTATAAAGAAACTGCGGTAACCACACGAATGCAACTAATTCAAGCCATACAGCGTGCCTCACCCTGAGCCATTCTGTAATGGATACCAGGACTGCTGAAACTACCCAGAAGGCTAAAGCAGTCTGCTAGAAAAATAGGCTTACATATTGGTGGCAAACAGTAATTTTTACTGGAAGATCACCTCAAGACACATACTGCAATTGCAAGGGCTTCTCCTCACTTTCCTGAATGTAAATGATGTCCTCGTTTCTCTTCGATTCAGTGTTAAATCTCCAGCATCAGGAGTGATTGTTCCAACTTTCTGCCCAAGCTCAGATGCTTGAATGACATCATATTTTCGGGGTGTAATCCTTAAAATAAGACAAAATTAAAGAATAATTCAATTTACATCAGAAAAAAAAAAATCCATCTTTATAAGACAGCAATTCTTACATACTGTGACAAGCGTGATTACAACATGCTATTTAATTTCAGAGAAACAAAGAAGAGCTGACACAAACTAATTATGTTAAAGTGTTGTTTTATTGCAAATAATTACATTTCCCTTCCATCCCTTTTTTTTCCTTTCATGAAGTTTGATTGTTTAGTTTCTAGGACTTTTAAAATAAATGTATTTATTGTATATTAAATAATGTGTCTGTTAAAATACACTACTAAATATGGTGCCTATGGGTATAAAAGCATAGAACTGGCTGAGTTCTACATTAGCAGCTTGAAGTTTGTTACAAAAGGGCCTTTCCAATGAATTTTGGTTTCCAACAGAATTGCTTTTCTATTTATTGACAATAGAATGCACAAAGATTGTAGCACTTAGGAGATTTGCCAAAATGTCTAAAGAGGAAAAACTCTTCTGTGTATCTTTCTTGACCAAAATCTACCTATCGAGCAAACAAACTGGGAAAACAGCTTCTTAAGATACTTCTGGATTTGACACATAAATAGAACACAAAAATATTTTCACAAGGACAAAATTCACAAAAATCAACGCGATTCAGTAACTGTCCTGGGGTGACAGAAGTCTCAATTTTATCAACAGGTTTATACTACAAAAAAATACTAAAACTAGTTTTAATATTTCTACAATGGAACTCTCTCAAAGTTAAGAGGAAATGAGAAAGCAAAATGTGAAACATGAAAGAAGAGAAACAGCTGCACCCATATGTAGTTTCCCATCACTCACACGTGGGAAAAAGTAGATACTCTCAGATCCAAATGGAAGCTCTTTAGGGAAATAGCTTCAAAGCTGTTACTCTCACTCTGAAACGCTTCCTGTATTTACTCATCAAGGAGATTAATGCAGAAATTTCCTCAAAAACTAAACAAAATCAACCCAAACCAAGCAAACAAAAAAAAAACCCCACCACACAAATGACTAAAAAGAAACAACACTAAACCGAAGCCAACAAAAAACATCTCTAGGGAATTGGTCTTTTAGTGATGCTACTTCAAAGTACTTTACTCCCAGCACAACAAACTCTCAGTATAAAACTGATGTTCATACTGGTTTGCCAGGTTTAACCCTCACAGGCTGCACCAAGAGAGGGGACTTGGTTTAAAATTTAATAAAACAGAGCACTTGGTCTCATCTCAGATTTCTCCTGGAATCTTTTGCACATGACAGAAACTGCTGATCAGTGCCTGTAGTTAAACAAAAAAGAACAATTCAAATGCTGATAAGGCAACCTGCAGCCCGATCAGCATTCCCATATTCTGCTGTATGCCATCTTTCCTACTATGTGGAAGCTGATCTCTAACCCAGTCACAGGGAAAAAGAGTGCAGATCCTTTCTGCTCAGAAATCAGGAAGCAGTACATTGATGTTCCACAGAATCACAGGATGTCAGGGGCTGGAAGGGACCTCAAAAGATCATCTAGCCCAAGCCCCCAGCCAGAGAAGGATCACCTATACGAGACCACACAGGAATGCATCCAGGAGGGTTTCAAATATCTCCAGAAAGGGAGACTCCACAACTCCCCTGGGTAGCCTGTTCCAGTGTTCTGTCACCCTCACAGGGAAAAACTTCTTCCTTATGTTTCCAGGGAACTTCCTATGCCTCAACTTCCACCCTTTGCCCCTTGTCCTGCCATTTGGCATCACAAAGAAAAGCCTGGCTCCATCTTCTCAGCACTCACCCTTTATACACTTATAAACACTGAAATCACCCCTCAGTCTCCTCTTCTCCAAGCTAAAGAGCCCCAGCTCCCTCAGTCTCTCCTCGTAAGAGAGATGTTTCATTCCCTAAATCATGCTTGTGGCTCCCTCAAGCAGCTATGGCCTTCTTGAACCAAGGGACTCAGAACTGGACACAGGACTCCAGATGCAGCCTCACCAGGGCAGAGTAGAGGGGCAAGAGAACCTCTCTCGACCTACTAGCCACACCCCTTTTAATACACCCCAGAATGGCATTGGCCCTCCTGGCCACAAGAGCACAATGCAGGTCTCCATAAAGATGTTGCCAAAAAGAGACATGGAGCAGCCCAGAGAATGGAAATCTCCTGAAGGCAGCCAAAGAAAGGATGGGATCATAGCAGATAATGAAGCTATGATTAAATGATCAGCTGAGGATTTCTAAGACTCCTTCAATGGGAAAAGTTTGAATCCTGAGATTGTAGATTTTCTATTTGATTTCTTTTGTACCTGCACAGGAACAGAAATACCATCTTTTTCAAGGTTGCAATTTCAATCTCCCTCTGTAATTTCTTTTTGCCTGTACTACAAGCAAGACCTCCAGATAAAGGCTGGGCTTAAAACATGATACTCAAAGTCAAAAATACAATGCTGCTCTGTGCTTGGCAGGTTATCCATGCAAAAATGAACTTATTAAAAAAAAAACAACAACTAAACAACAAACAAAAAAACCTCATACAACCGAACCTCACCACAAATGAACCTCATCAGAAAAAAAACAGTAATTTTACTTTCACATAGGAGACAAAAATAGTACATTATCTTTTGCTTTAGTTGATGACACCACAGAGCTTATTTCTTAACCATATATTTCTCTTTCAGAGAGAACAGAACAAGAATCTTTTTCCCGTGCACTTTGTTAAAAGGGTCAGATAAAGTCTCTAATTTCCTTGGCATCCAAATATGCACATTTGAAACTATCCTGGAAATACTGTCAAATGGAACCTTTTGCTCTCTAATGTGACTTCTGAGGAGCAAACAAAAGGCATCACAAATGATCTTTAATATATCCTGACTTATGCATGCAAGTGAATTAACTACAGTTGCTTAATGGATGATTAATCTTGTTGATTACAAGAGTATGCTCCACTAGCATGATGGAAGCTTACTACTTCATTTGAGTAACCTGACCCACTACTACTTTTAAAAATATATAGAAAACCTATTTTTAGTGCAGACAAGCACAGGGATGAGAATAACTCATACAGGAGTAGAAAGATCTAGGATAGTAATTTTAAATGTAGTTTATGTCATTGGTTCTCAAAATACAACCATCAATTAAAAGTACAAATGAGTTAAGGAATAATCTCATCCCAGTTCTTAGCTCTTCCAGGCAGGTAACTACTCGAACTTGAATGACTCTTAGCAAATACTGCAAGCACCCTGTGTCACTTTCTTGCAAGCCTGGCTGCCCAGAGCCAGCTTGGGAAAAGCAGAGCTGGTGGCCTTGGAGAAAGCTGTCAGAAAGACAGCTAGAAGCCTCTGCAAAGGCCACCTCTCCTTCCCCTGGGAGACTTGTCCCAGACACATCCCAGCTCTGTCTGTGCATGAGGACTGAACTACTGATCTGGGCTTTGACTCCCAGGCTGATATCTCAACCTGGCCTCAGCCCAGTCTCATGGAGCTGCCAGTAAAATTAAAAGGCAGGAAAAACTTCTGCCAGTAAAAAGATTTGATGTTTAAATTTACACAACGTAATCAGTGTCTCCAACTCAGTGCTCTAACTTGTGGTGGCTTGGGTCAAAGGAAGAAATTTTTACCAGGGGCATTTCGGCCCAGTATGAGGGTTTCTAGATTCTCCTGAAGTGAATCACTGTCACTTTTGAAACCCACAAAGGTTTTTGCCTTTTCACCAATTTCAGCGTTCCCTATTGCAACTATCTCCCAGTGCTGCATGATTTTAAAAGCATGTACTTAAACTCTACAATAAGAAAACCTTCAAGGCATAATTACAGAAATCTCTTTACCAAGATCCCAAACCAACTCAGTAAAATGCAGCCTTATCAGTATTTAAAAATGTCCCTAAAGCAGCCAGGAAGAGCTCAGGAAGTCTCCCCTTTGTCACCCGTATGCTCTATGCGCAGCAGAAGTCACTGTCTTCAAGTCAGCCCTTCTCTAAAGCTTTCAGCACATGGGAGCCAATGGGAAAAGCTGAGGGCTGAAAAAAGATAAAGGAAACTGTGAAACTAATTGTACTGCAATCAATTCTTTTGCCAGCTCAGAGTCACTGAAGACTTTGACATCACAGATGTAACTGGGAGCAGTTTCTGTGCAAAACTTCACTTGTGACAGCAGCAGAAAACTGCAGCTCAGGGACTGTAAATTAGCTTCCTAAAATCCTCTCTTTTTTTCAATTTAATCTGACCAGCATCTGAGCAAAGGAGTGAATTTGTGTATTAATTATAACATTTTACTTTATTTCATTGAGAGAAATTTTAAATACATAATGTTCTTAATGCAAACAAACAACATATAGGTATTAGCTTCTGTTATCAGCAGTGAACATACCCATGTGTCCACAGGTATCGGGATTCTCCAGCCATCACCAATAAACTGCATCGGGGCAGCATAACTGCCACTGTGTGGCCATCAGGGTGTTTGAAATCCATCACAATCTACAAAGAAACACAACCAGCCACTATGAATGAGCATGACTTAGAGAGCATTATATACATGCATTTTCATGTGCTAGCTTTGTTTGCCTCTTCAATGTGTTCATCATAACACCACCATGAAAACAGCTGCCTGTAGGTCTCTGTCCTTAAGATTCCTCCTTTCAGTGTCGTGTTCAAAAAATCTGAGGCAGTCACAAATATATGTGGTGTATATAAACTAAAATACAAAATACATTTTTCCCACAGTAGTAACTTTTGGTGCAAGAACATAGCAGCACTGCTCCATACCTTTGTGCACCTGTGAGCTAAGAAAGGATTACTACCCCTCAACTAACACAACTCATTTGCTGTAATTCAGACTTCTGAATGTTAGGTCTGGGCTAACCAGGGCTAAGGCAGTCTGCTACTGTCTTTTTGTGAAGTCTATGCCGACAGAGGCAAGCATCTGCAAAGAACGATTCACCCTAGTCTAAAATGTAGAGCTATGTGATGTGCAATGACCCTATGCCCTCTGGAAATGCCTATCCATTCACAGCAGATTGAGACGAAACAAGGACTTCCAGGTAGCACTCAGGAGCACTCTTGGAGGCTTGCAGCACAAGGAGCACATGCAGTCCTCCCAAGATCCTGACTAACATGCCAACTACCAGACCATCTTTTCATTATTCACCACCTGGCTTCTAGCCATGACAATACATTGAGACAATGCTTCTATATTTATTTCAATTTCACAGCCCAGATGGCAGTACTACATTTTGCTTCTGCTTGGGCTAGGAATGTTATCCTTTTACATTTCCCAAAAGAGAGAAACTCTTGCTGTGGAAAATAAGGAGGAGGTCATTTAAGCAAGCCAAACAAGTTACAGAACCCTTACCAAAAAATACAAGCAGTCAAAAACTATTCAAGTCAGCAGCTCCAGCTACACTGGAGAATTAGCACCATGAAAGTGCTGCCACCTGATTTGTAACCTCCCAAGAATGCAACTTAAAAGCAGACTTACTACAGTTTGCCAGATCGAAACAAATTAAACAGTTCTGCTTCTGCATACAGATGCACTTGACAAAGAAAACAGTGGCACAATGATCAGTCATTCAGCACAAAAACCCAGCAAGACAGAGACTGAATAAGCAAGACTTTTAAACACTACAAATTACCACTTGCAAGATTTATTATTTAATGTTGTGCACACTGAAGCAAGCTACAATGGCATTTACATTTATAGGGAAAAAATGCATGCTGTAGTACCACCCACATGGAGTGACGCAGCTTCTCCTGTTGAGTTATCTAAATTTAAGGTAGGAAATGATGAGAGTAACAAAGTGGGGTTAAAAGGGGAAGAGAGATATGGGGGAACAGGAATAAAGCCTACCTGTAAACTCTGAATAAATGACTATTGAAGCAGGGAGACTTACTAATTGTTTTTCTTACAGTTAGAAACTTCCCCACTAGTTAAGAGAGTGCAGCCTCTAGACTTCTAGGCATAAATAGCAGTGAGGCCTTGAGTTGGCTAGAACAAAGACAAGACACTGCTGCAGAGAACAAAGGGAGTATGATATTCACACACTAAGAAGTTGGCCAGAATATCAACAAGAGACTATAATGTTCTTGGAGGGTCAGAGTGTGACAGCACAGACCGAGAAGTAAAAAGACTTAATCTATTTAAATTATTTCATGCATATGTAAACAATTTCCCAGAAATTTAATGAATATGTATTACTGCAAGGGTATATAAAATATGTGGAAAGTATCTTTGGTTATGCAAACTGGGAGGGCTACCCCTTCACATCTGGTGCTGCTAATAAAAGCAATACTTGCCTTAATAGCTATCAGCTATTAGGTTTTGACTGACTCCACACACACACAGTATGAAACACTTGAGCAGCTACACAAGTGGCAGCTACTTGCTAATATACTACTTCCCACACAGTTAGCATTTTCTTCTAGATGTCCTCAAAGAAGCACAGGGAGAACACACAATCTGACGGGAAGGTGTCCCATGCAGTATGCAAGTGCAGGTCTCTGCAAAAAGATGCACCTACCTGACAAGGCAAAGAAACCAGAGGGTAACTAATCGTGACCAGCAAGTAAGGAAAATAAAGTGGTTGGACAAATGGGAGAGAAGCTATCTAAATTGGTCTTTTGCCTCTAGCTCACTGCTAGAGGGACAGGTGTGAATGAATGAGACTGGGTTCCTCAGAAGCACAGCAGAATAAACTGAGCGTGAGACTGTCCAGATTCCTCCCTGGAGACTCAATCCTCAATGTGCCTCTTTCTCAGTCAGTACTAGCCACAAATCTCTGATACTGCAGATGATGTTCAAAAAATGCACTTCCTCCAAGAGTCAAGGGGACTTCTGTGGAGTCCTCTACACTTCTAGCTCTCATGTGCCTCCAGGGCCCAGAAGAGGACCTCATTCCCTTTCACTTCCAATGTGCCACGCTGGGGACTGTATGAACTAGTGGGAAACAATTCTTCCAGCTTCCTGCCTTCTCTGCTTCTTTACCTCATGCATCTCCAATGAATTTTACCCTACCAACAGCATGTCCCCAGAGTCTCCTCACAGAAGATGCTCCTCAGCCTCTGCCCTGTTAACAGCTATGCATCCAAAATAGCAGAGGCTCAGACAGCTCTGAACAGATAGTATGTTGGTAACGTCAGACCACAAAACTACCCCTAGTAGCCCAATTTTCAGGCAGAAGTAGCAGGAAAACAGTAAAAGATAAGACCACGTTCTCCTCAACAAACTTCAGCTATGTTAATTCAACAACAAATACGTGAAACAAAATTTCTGATGGTGCAAAATTTGAGGCTGAAAACCAGATTATCTACATGACATCTGGCAAGCCTAGCCCTCACCAGCACAGGATCCCAGCTCTGCCCGTGCTTCTTACTATCTGTGGAGGAAAACCTTCTATACTATCATCTCATACAGTGTGGCTGCCCCCCCTCTAAATTATTTTTTTCCTTATGACAATCTGTAATGATCTGAGGAGGAAAGTAAAAATAATTTACTCGCAAATGGACAACGACATTAAGTAATTAGCAGTAATTGGAAGAACCAAAAATCCAAATCCAAAACTGACTTTTGCTTATGAAGCAGAGATTGCCAGCTAGAATACATTTTACACTTTTTCCATTAACAACAAATTTGACACTGCAATTCAGACAGAGAATCAAATATAAGGAATACACTGCAAACACCTGAAAAGAATTAGTGCAATGCCCATACTTCATTCCTTTATCTAGAGTAACTGCACCCAAATGCTTAAAAAAAACCAAGTAGGAGAACTGCTAACCCTTTTACATCGAAGTGAAGAATGTTTAACGCAGAAGAGACGTTGAAGAACTCTGCTCTTTTCTGACAAACCTACTACTGACTGGGGTAGGTAATATTCCCACACTGCTATATGTATCTTTATCCTGGCAGAACATTCTAAACTGTCACTGTCACGCATACACATGCATGCAGAAGATTAATGCATTTGGTCCTCTTTTTAATTTACTAAGGACTCACAATCAATAAAGCAACTCTGCCACTGCTGAATCAATCTGCTTCACAATAGCTTTGCTCCACAGGAGCTATTTCCAATTACTATTTTAGTTTTTACCTATTTTCTTTTTTCTCTTAGATGGCAGAGTCAATAAAGACCGAATTTCCAGCTAGCCCGCGATGAATCATGCTAAGATTACTTTCAGAAAGTATAAATACTGGATGCTTTGATCTTATACAACTTGTACCTTCTTTCCTTACACTATGGAAAATGTGTGTCTCTGAATTTACCCAAAAAACTTAAAAGCCAAACAGCTAGTACCTACTTGTGGTTTTAAATAACTTGTCATGATGCCAGGCGATTTAAGAGAGCATCCACAAGGAGAGAGAGCACATGAAGCAGTAAACAGCCTTCAAGGATGGCTAAACATCAAAACAAAGGGACACCCGCATCAGGAACATTGTTTCTGTGGCACAAAGTAGAGCAGAACACAAAACCTGGGAAAGAATCCAGCACAAAAGGGAAGAAAGGACATTTTTCTTAACTCCTCAGACAACAATAAGTCTTCAACACTTCTCAGTGCAATGGTGCTGCACTTCATGAAAGAGCAGAAGGACGCAGATGAATGACTGGTATACCAAATAAGCAACAATTCAAAGACAAAACAGAAACAACACAATGGGGCTATAAGGACAATGTCAATAAGGATTTCACTGCTACAGCGTGGAACGACAACATTGTTTTTCTAAGCTTTGTCTCTGCTGCGATTTATATTTGATGTTAACAGACTACCTTAGATGAAACATACTTTGAAGCTAAAAACAGCAACATGTGGAATGCTTCTCAAGTCTCTGACATTATTTACTGAATTTTCAGAGAGCAGAGACACATTATCAACCTACACAGCAGTTTTCCCACATGTAAAACAGATGAAAAAAAAATGTCTACTTCGAAGACAGCTGAGAGATTTAAAGCCCACACAGAGCTTGAACAACACAGTAAGGCTCTATGCAGAGGCAAGATCCTGCTGGCTTACGCAGGACTGAGGTAATCAATCAGTAACACACAGTGCCTTTCATGGCAAAACACATGCCACATCCCAAAATCTGGCATTCAGAAAAATGATGACAATTTTAAGGGTAAAGAGAATGGGATTATCTTCTCCAAATAATCCATGACCACATGAAATTTATCTTACATTAATTTATGCTGATATTTACATCCTGTATCATGGTCTCTAGCCATACTTTGAAAAACGAGTGTAACAGTGGCAATCATGATGATGAAACAGTTCAGCACTGCCTACCTCAAAATTCTTTCAATGCATGCACAGGCCTCCCCTGTATCGGATTTAAGATAAAGCACACCATCTCCTGCTAAGCCTTCTTTATCTGCTTAGACACTATGGTGATGTTAGTCAGATGCTTAATACATTTTTAAATTAATACAATAACACATACTAGCTTTTCTTTCTTCAGAAATTGTACTTTATTTTACATCCATGCAATAAGTTACCATTTTCCTGAATTTTCTGGGTCATTTTTCTTCCTCTCAACTGAAGTCTAGCATATGAATGTTTAAAACCAACTTCAATACGGAGATGGTAATTAATTCTTTTCTCTATGAGCTGTCATCTTGTTAAAATTTTCTTGATAACTCCAAGGAGAAGAGCGTATCCACAGCACTGAAGCATTTCACAGGTTGTTACAGGTTGGAGCAGACCCAAGGAGATCATTGAGTCCCATCCCCCTGCCAGAGCAAGACAATACTATCTGACACAGATTAGAGGACCACATCCAGACAGGACTTTAAAGTCTCCAGGGAAGGACACTCCACAATCTCCCTGGTGAGCCTGTTCCAATGCTCTGTGACCCTTACAGTAAAGAAGTCCCTCCTTGTGTTGAGGCGGAACCTCTCGTGCTGCAACTTACACCCATTGCTCCTTGCTATTACACACGCTACTGACTGCATAACACAAATTCTCTCATCTGTACTCTACAAGACTCAGGAAGTGCACAAGAAGAGGGAAACTCTGGAAATTTTTAAGCTAACTCCTTTTGGACATAGAAGCTTCCAACCCTCTGCAGGCCTTGTCACAGCTAACTGGATTATACACCTTGTGCCTTTTGTACCCAGGGATGCATCTCTTCACAGTATCAACAAAGTTGGAAGAGACCTCATAGATCATCAAGTCCAACCCTTTACCACAATTCTTAAGTCTAGACCATGGCACCAAGTGCCACGTCCAATCTTGACTTGAACAGCCCCAGGGACGGTGACTCCACCACCTCCCTGGGCAGCCCATTCCAGTGCCCAATGACTCTCTCAGTGAAGAACTTTCTCCTCACCTCGAGCCTAAATTTCCTCAAGTCACTAGAAGTTACTATTCCACTAGCCATATGGTATCTCTTCATGGTGTCCAGTGCAGTGGCTGCTCTACCCTGCCTCGCAGAGGTCGCGATGCCAGTGTTACCTCTGGCAACATCGCATTGACTTTCAACTGCTGCTGTTCCCACTCCAAGTTCTCTCCCTGTTGCTACAAATTTTTTGCTTCACTGGTATGTCTTCTCAGGCTGACTCTGTTTTGTTTTGAAAGCCTCTCTGTAAATCCATCATTACTACTTAATCTTGCTGATTGAACAGCCAAACTATAAGGACACAAGAAGTCTAATTTATCAAATCCTACCCCTCAAACATGCCAGTTCCTACTAAAAGTATCAAGTTTCTTTTGCATGTTAGGATGTCACATGTGGTCTTGGCATCTTTTCAAGACATTACCCGAGTTAAAAGTCACTAGACTCTTAAAAGACTTTCAATCTTTACAGTAAAAAGCAATAACTGCATTACCACTGCTTCCTCCTCTCTGTCACCACAGATATACATTTCTATTTTCCAGAAAATGCAATTTGACGTCAGTATAAGGTGTCAACATTTTCCTTAATGTCCTCTTTTTAATCTAGAGATAAAGGCTCATCCCAGTTCTCAACAACAACCAGTTTATTCAATTCAGACAACATTCCATTTTGATCCTTTATCAAACTGCCTCCCTTGCTCTTAGCTTAATCTTTTAGGACACAGAAAGCCAAAGGCTAGTTCTGTTAGTCCTTACTTAATTTCTTCCATGGCCTTAGCCTCCTCTGTAATATTTTCTGTTCTTGCAGTCGCATTTCTTCCCTCACATCCATAGGTGCTACTACACTGACATACGTGAAATTGCCTCCACCTACACCAAGGCAGAATGTGTCCCAAATGCATGAAAACATTCATTTTCATTTCCAAAGGAAAGGAAAGTTCCAAGATTTTATAGAACTTGCTCTCTAACGGAAGTACAGTTCTATGGAAGAGCACAAGAGGGCTCTCAGACATCCTGATCCTGGAGGCCTCCAGAAGGCTCAATCTGCTCAAGACCTAATGGCCAGGCATCACAAAAAAGCAGTTCTTCATCTTCAAATACATCTCCTCAGACTTTCACTTACTGTATTACTCAGAGTCCTGAAAAGAGTTTTTTCATTTAACTTGTTTAATGCTATACCAAATGTCTAGTTAGAAAGTACTGAACAAAAGCAGTTGCAAAGCTGTGCCTTTACAACATAGACACAGTTGTAAGAAGTACAACCTTGAACACAGACACGATGGTATTTACAGGACTCTGTTATGCACATCTGTACATGTGATGCTGCAGCATATCTAATTCTTTCACACATGAAAAATGAGAGAGACATTTACAAAAAGTGGGCCTGAAATACTGACATTCAGGATGTATGCTGAATGTGCACCCTGCACTGGTGGGGACACACACCAACCAGCTCTTGTGTAATAGCCCATACCAGGGTATTTCAAAGCACAAGTAAAGCATGCTGCATGTTCATTACCCTATATAGTGAAAACTTACTTCACTATGCTTTGATTTCAGCTTTCTGCTTGTAATGTTGTACTGCAAGAATCCAAGCTAACTATAAATCATAGAGTGGGAATAGTCAATTCAGTGTAAGATTAAGACATCTACTTTTGGGCATACATTTATAAAAGTCCTATTAGAAAACTGAAACCTGGGAAACCAGAGACTAGATGTCTAGGTTAGCATGAGCTGAATCACCTTCTAGGTTGGACAGACTCAACTCCCCTTTGTTACAGAGGAGCTCAGGCATACAATGCACATGTATGCACCCATCTGTCAACAGTAAAACTGTGGTGTCTTAATTCTGGACTGACAAGAAGTTATTTAACAAGGCACCCAGGTATGGATTCAGCAGATGCCTCCACTGCCTGAAACAGTCCTGCCTTAATTAAAGCTTCTTGCCCCTTACATACTGAGAAAGTTATATGGAAATAGTCCATTGCTGAGTATCTGTAATCGAAAAGGACGAAACAATGAGCTTACTCAGCCTGATTTTGAAATAAAGGTCAGCTAGTCCTTCCCATAACACAGTTGTTATTGTCCCAGATACCACTGTCATAACAGCACTGCCAAAACACAAGACATGCAAACTGTGCCTTCTCAAACTAGTTCATGCATCATACCTTACAAGATCTGACAAGACAGAGCTTTTAATCTATTGCTATAGAAACTACCATATGGCCTGTTTCTTAATCCTCCACATTGTCACTGTAAAAGAGAAATCTGCTGAGGAACAAAGATCTGGGCACTAATTTAAAGAAAAGGCTTAAATACATAAAGATAAGTAATTCATTTAACAGATAAAAGCATCTAACTCTCAAATAAATAGCACCCTCTGAAAAAAAATCCAAACAAAATCAAAATCAGCACCAAACAATGAACCAAAGCTACCTTCTTGGTTAATGATGTCTCCTAGGGCTGCAAGTATAACTCAAAACATAGCACAACAGAGAAGGTCTTAATATCATTTGAAGAAAACAATTTTATCAATACACATAGTTGTTACGTTTCACCTCTCAAAGTACAATACACCTGACATAGACATAGTAATTTCATATTCATTTGAAGCAGGTAAAAAATTCAAAATGGAAGCAGATATTTTAAAAGTTGGGACAGGCAGTATGCCAGCATTGCTGAGTCTCATCACAAGCAACATCATTTCTTTCTTCTCTCATTCCCTCCATCTGCTTCATTAGTCCAATGAGCATCTTCACAAACTGCAGCCCGAAGTTACACAAAATGCTCTACCAGGGCCTCAGCATTTAGCCCTGAATTTACAGTTTGCAGGAATGTGCACTCCAGAGACATGTGTGCAGTAACAGGGCAAAGGAGGAACAAAAACATCTCACAAGGGACTGCTAAATGCTCAATTTTCAGTGGTTTCAGCCATATCATCAACACTGGTTCCTTCCAACCGTCCTGCTGTTGCTACAGCAAACAGACCAGAGCTTCACCTGCACTAAGCCACTGCCTGCCTACCTGCTTCTCTGCTAACAGCACACCTCTCTCCACGCCTTCAATCAGAATCTTCCTGTCAAGTCTATTAGCATCACAGGTTTGATAGCTCTGGTTCCAGCACACTTTTAATTTCTCTAAATTGTCAGCTAATCAATGAGAATTTCCAGAGTCAATTCTACGAAACAAGAGTTCTGTGGAGAAACTCCTGAAACACTTAACCAAGCTGGTAAGAAAAACAGAAACAGAACGTTGCAGTACGCAAAATGCTGAGATTTGGAAAAACAGGATAAATGTAGACAGACTCCAAACCTTATTTGCTACACTTAAGGTCCAGTTAAAAGTCAAGAGAGCTGTACCACAACAGGAGCTCTAACAAGTTAAGCTTGTTTCTTTGCTTATAGACTACTTCTGACTATTATTATTATTGACTAGTTTCAACTTTTACAAATAATTTGCCACAGTCTTAAAATAGGTTCCTATGACAATAATGATGACATCATGGGCTAAATGAAATCAGATTTCTTAATTACATTCTAGAACTGAAGTACAGCTGAAAAGCAACAGCTAAAGATAATGAGTTTTTAATGCCCCAGAGTTCAGCCTGGTTGCTCTTTATTTGCGGCAGACACCAGGATTCCACTTCATGAACTGATCTTCTAAAAATAACATGGGGAATAGAAATAACTTACATTGATAAACTTCTTACAGAAATTAAAAAGATCTTCTTTAAGAATAAAGAAGTTATAATTACTCAAACAATACAGAGGTTTCTATAAAAAAACAATTAACTGTATTTCAGGAATGACAATTCAGACTCTAACTCAAAATAATTTCATCTGTATAACTATTGATTTTAATCTAAACTTAAATTCTCCTTTAGTTTGCTTCCATTACAATGATTACATTTTTCACAGGAATAAATAATAATTTCATATTTAAACAGCTAATCTGTTTCACCATGTGCTAGTTTGAAGCAAGCTAGAATGTTTTGGTGAGAAGAACTAGATTACAGGCTGTGGAAGGAAAACAGTGGTGATGTCTGCTTCACTCATAGGCTTGCTGAGATGTACAGGAAGAAGAAATAAAAACATAGGTAACTACTCTCACTGGTGCTGTTGGCTGAGCTGTTTTTTACTCTCTAACCTCACCCACCATTTTGGACTAATCCATTTTGCTTCCTAACCCCTTGGCCGAACCTCCATTCTTCCCTGGGACTGGGGTAAGGCTGAGATAGATAGGGGAAGGTGAAGGGGTGGTTGAGAGCCCCTCCTGGGGACTCAGGTTTCTGGGAGGGGAGTTGTGTTTCTGTATTACCTTTTACCTTGTATATTTCTGTATATAACTGTATATACTGTAAATATCTGTTTGTATATTGTGCTAAGCTGTAAATATAAGCTTCATTCCTATCTCCAGAGCAGGCTGAGTCCAGTCTGGGTGATTTCCAAAGTGTGGGGGGGCGGGGAACACCCAAACCATCACACACCAGCCCTGAAAAGTAGTTCATAAGGTACACAGGGAGAGTGAAGTGGATAAAAAGGGGTTAAAAAATAGGTTCCGGTTTAAAAAGAGCAACATGGTGCAGCATCATTACAATTTTTTCAAGATTTTTACCCATCTACATATTTCTTCCCACATGAAAAGCAATTAGAAATCTAGCAGTAGCTATGCAATTGCAAGACCCTTCCTAGAAAATGTTTGCTTGCACCGTAAAATTCCCTGTCTGCATGTGCGTCACAGTAAAGCCGCAACAGCCAGACGTCGGAGAATTGGAAACGAATTGATGCTGCCTCAGCATACAAAATAAGCACAGTGCAGAAACAGCAAATAGCCTGGAGACAACAGGTTCTGTTCAAACAGAATCAACTTGGTATGGGAATGATGCAGAAGTCTCCCTGCATTATTCAGCAGCTATGACCACAGGTCAGAAAATCATAAGCCTTACTGCAGACTTCAAACATTTTAGAAAGTGTTTCACTCACAGGAGGATTATGGTGCAGTTGTGAGAAAGCTAACTGGAACTGTATGACATTTTTCATAGCATCTCCAGGTGGTGGATTTCATTTTCAAATTCTTCCTAATTGCAACTTCATTTTTCTCTTACCACATTCACCTCAGATGCACTGGTGATGCAACTGCCCAGAGAAGTTTAAGAGACAATAACATTCTTCCCACTTCCCTTTCTCAACACCAGCAACCCAAAGAAACCACAGGATGCTAAAAAAAGTAACCAGTTGACTGGGAAGAAGGCAATGTAGTATGAACCAGAAGGAGCTACAGTTCTGCCTTCCCTCTCAGCAGCCAAATTAACAGACAAAGTTTCAAGAAACATAAAACTGCTATACAGAATGGAGTAACTTCCCACACTAGCAGACCCAGGAGAAATATTTCAGCAAGTTACAGAATATTCTGCAGATCAGAGATCCCAAGGCAATCAAACTACAAACTTCCTTCCTCAGCACTGAAGCAGGATTCTAGCCAATTTAGGACTTATTAGGTCCTACATAGTAGGGAATAGCTTAATGGGAAGGCACAGCAGATGACAAGTTTCTTTGTTCTGTGGAGATGAAGGAAGGCTGCTATGTATCCAACGAAAGGAGAACAGGACACAAAGCTTTGCAGTTATCTGCCTAGTATTGGCTCACTAGTAGTAAATGCCAGACTTGGAGACTCACCACAGGGACAACTCACAAAAAAGCGACATCTGGAACTATAATCTCTCACCAATATGAAAGAGAAGGGGGAAAAAAAGAATATTTTTAAGATACAAAATTTTATAATACAGGTTGCATCACAACTTAGCTTTAATTCTGTTCCTCATGTGGCTGAGGAAGTAGTGGAGAAGGTGAGATCTCCAAGCTGCTGTCTTGTTTCTCAAAAAATTACTGCCACAGAGCTTCCAGAGCAGAAATGCAAGGGTCATTGCTCTCAGGCAAGTTTGTTCAAGTGTTGTTCTTGTATTATCTCAGTACATATCAAGGCTGGCCAGCAGATCTACAGCACTTGAGAAACAAACATTTGCCTGCATTAGTTGCACACAGAGAATGCCTTGCTGTTGCTACCTTTGGCTAAAACAGGAGTTTACTTATAAACAACCAAGGCTATGGAAGGAGGTGATTATGTATTGCAGGAAAGGTTCCCTCTGAATAATTTACACGAACATTGAGTTTTCAAGATCTTTACAAACATTAAAGTAACTCATCAGGTAGAAATATCAACAGGACACACTGGCATCTGTGAACAGAATCTGATAAACAGGGAAGACACATCCAGCACAGAAATAAAAACTCACAATATGTTGACTCAATATTCACCTTTCTCAAAACATAACAGCAAAACTTTCAGAAATAGTCCCATGAAGGGTTGCAGGTTTTGCTGCTTATCTCAGAGGACACAATTCTATGTTCTATTACATGAACAGGAAGTTCTCCCTTGATTGTGATAGCTTTTGCCAAGCTCAATGACAGTATGTTATGGTATGACAGAGACAGAAGGAAACACAGAGAACATCTTTATAGAGAGTAAACAACATAAACAGGAGAGGAAGATTTATGAAGCCTGATGCCTTTAACTTGTGGTGCTAAGGATACTTTTCACATGGGGAAACTCTTCAGCAGTTTTCAAACATTAAACAGTGTTTTAAACGGAAGAAACCAAGTAAATCTAGTATACAATTATACATATAGTCCCTATGGGTCTCCAGCTAAATGATACAGACACTACTGCAAATTGCTGTTCTTTGAGAACTGATAACATCCGTGACTGTAAGAAGGTACAGCTCATGAAACGTGTCTAACAGAGCTGAACAGCACATCAAACTTCCAGTCCTACCAGACTCACTTGAACAAACTTCTGAAGTCATCACTAGGCTGGAATGATTAAAATTAACGTCTTCCATTTAGGTTAAGAGGCATTTTGATCACTATTACTACTAGTACAATCATGCTGCTAGTATGAACAGAGGAAAAACTTTGGTATAGTCACTAGAGGAGTAATTCCTTAAATAGGTAAAATGCCTTCCCACAGAAGAGAACTATATGTAAATGCAGACAGTAAATAGAACTGACTCTATGAATCTATGACTCAGCAACTATTTTTGCCTCTGATAAGCAAAGGAAGAGCACGGCCACAAAACTAACAATATGCAGTGCCTGCCTATCTTGTTAGAAATCATGGAAGACATGAAACTGGAGATAACTGTCAAAGGCTGGGTACAATATAGACCTTCTAAGGGCTTCTGATAAAATTCCTCAAGCAGCTGTTACAGAACAGCTGCAGCTATTGGTTTCTGTTTGTTGACCAGGACTAGAAATAGATCGACAGGTAAGAGGTGGTGCAGGGTAATTGGTCAATTATCATCTTGATAGATGAGCAGCAGTGGTCTACCTCATTCTATCACAGTATCACAGTATCACAGTATCACCAAGGTTGGAAGAGACCTCACAGATCATCAAGTCCAACCCTTTCAGTTCTAGGACAACCATCAGCCATACTTCAAAAGGTTTATCAGAGTTTTTCTTTGTAACATTGCTATACTTCCAATGCTTAAGAGAATCAAGGCCTTTTTTTAATATAGATCAAGGCAGTAATACCTGCAGGCTAAAGCACAAGCAACTAAAGTTACGTAGAGGACAAAGATGAGCAATACATGGCCCCACTGTTTAAACCCGAGTCACAAATTAACTCAAACCCCTGAAGCTTGCCTTTCACAGATGTTAGACCAAGGGCCCAGCCAGAGCACCGCAACAGTTCCTGGTGATTATACCAGCCTTCTGTCAGGTCAAGGCACAATCACAGAATGTCAGGAGCTGGAAGAGACTTCAAAAGATCATTTAATTCAACCCCCCTTGCCAGAGCAGGATCTCCTACACCAGATCACACAGGAAGCAGAGTAAGACACTTGAGAGGAAAAAGCTTGAGGCTTCCACATCAGGCCTGGATATTAGGAAGATGGGACAGAAAAACATAAATTATAGCATAGTGCCAACACAACTCACCCTTCACAAAAGTCATGACTGCACTTCACCCTCTGACACTGCACTGAGCAGTGGGTGGACCCTAGCAGACTTGGGCAGAAGCTGACAAGGAGGGACTGAGTGGTGTTGCTGGCTGTTTTCTTGGGGGAAGATCTGCAGCCAGAAAGGGAAAATTCTTTTACAGGTTGGATATGCTCATAGCACTACTAAGCTCATTGTAGAAACAACACCTCTGAACTTCTAAAATGCTAATAAGTCAGGGCATACATGACAGTATCTACAATGGCAAATCAGGAAAAGAGAAATAGTGATCAAGCTCCTGCTGCAAACCTAAAAAAATAATTCTGACACAGGATTTAACTAGGATTTTTTGAGATAGCTGCAAACTTAGGCTAAGATGAAATACTGCCAAATTACATGTCTTTAGAGACACCAAATGGAGGCTCTGAAAATAGCACCTAACTCAAATAAAAACAGAACTCCCAACAAGAAAGCACTATTCCCTGGTTTGCAGTATGTTTTTCAAAGTCGTGGACACAGGACATATGGTTTGCCATCAAGCTTAACAAAAAAAAAAAATAATCACTTCTACAGTGACAACTTCTGGATTAAAGAAAGTTGTATTGAATAACACAACAGTGAAATTGATATTCATTAATATTTCAGTGCATCAGATCTTGTAAGAAAAGGATGGAGTGGTTTATAAAATGTTATTACACTCCCACAGGGCATTCTGAAAATCTCACTTTATTCTCCAGCTTCCCAGGAGATGTCAAAGAAATAAATCAAAACCAGATTAGGACAAAATCATTTTTTCCTAGAGTATTATGAGACAACACACATCATTTATGGCACTGCTAGGTAGAAGTACAAAATAATAGCATGATTTTTGTACTTCAAAAGTGTCATCTGTCTTGTAAACTCCCTAAAACACAATGTACTGCACCAACTAGAACAAAGTTGGGCCATTTGGTTTCTCTATGTCTCTTGACAAAATTGTTCCACATGACTCAGACAGGAAAGAGAGTCTCACACCTACATTTCCACCTCATTGCACACAAGCATAAGAACTTGGGTTGTCATACATTATCTGATGCCAGGTAAACGCTATATTGTGGAGAAACATGTCCTTATTTTCTTCTCAAGAAAGTTTATATTTAAAATGAACATATGCCATATGGCAATATCTATTCTTTTCTCAAGTTTGAGGAAACAAATTA
Source organism: Pogoniulus pusillus (assembly GCF_015220805.1). Lineage (NCBI taxonomy): Eukaryota > Metazoa > Chordata > Aves > Piciformes > Lybiidae > Pogoniulus > Pogoniulus pusillus. Next base: position 17,445,197 of record NC_087266.1, read on the forward strand.
GACTTAAAATGATTCCTCTACCAAAATATCACAGAGTGCTTTGTCACTGTATAAACTCACTCACCACCAAGGAAAAGACTGATTTCTCATTAACATGTTTTAGTTTGCAAGGTATCACTGAAGATGGCAATGGCACAAAGGGCAGTTTGAGACATGTCACTAGTGAGAACCTCAGAGGTTGGTAATAAGGCAAGCACTACTTAACACTGCCAGGGACTCAGCCAACAGAATCTACTGAGAGTATTCAATACCATGCCGATGTCATGTCAGCTTTACCATGGAAGTGCTGACTGAAGCAAAGTATCATGGGACTTGAAGTTCAGAGTGTAGCACGAGAGACTTTCGGTTTCTAGTCACTGCTTGCTGCTCCCAGTTTTGTGGTGTGGGTCTGTTCTGCTGTGCTGGCTGAGGGCTTGAAGGATGGGGCAGACATTTTATTGCTGCCTTCTGCTGCTGCTTCTGCTGTGGTTTTCTGTGAAACAGGCTAAGGTAATTTGCTATTGTATCATCTCATTAAACTCCTCCTCTTAACCCAAGGCTTTTTTACATTACTTTCTGTTGCTGCCAGTAATCTGACAAATGCAACAACACAGTTTAGATTAAAGCAGGCCCTCTTTATTCCAGGCCAGGCAAGCACAGGACTCGTGCAGGACAAAGGGCCAAAAGCAAAATACCAGAAAGGCTCCCATCACCCTCGTGGTGACTCCTTTTATCCCATCCTACAAACACCACTTCAACACAATTTGGTGAGTACAGCCCAGTTTTTAACATACGTTATGTCTTGTTCTTCCCCTGGGCCAGGTCTCCCATTATCTTTCCTCCCTCATAGGAGGCACCCTGACGCTGCGGGAATGAAGGTCAAGTGCTTATACACTGCTTGTTATTATTCTCTCTTACACTGGATTCCCACAGCTTTCCCTCCCATGTTGGGGACTTGCTTGTGAGTGGACTGCCTTAAACCAGTCATCACCGATGTAGACAATGGGGCAGAGTGCACCTTTGGGCAAGTTTACAAACAATAGAAAGCCAGGAGAAAAGGCTGACACAGCAGATAGTTGTGCCACATTTCACAGGGGCCTGGACAGGCTGCAGAATTGGTGCCAAAAGGAATCTCATTCAAGTTCAGTAAAGAGAAGTGTACCTGGTCTGGTCTATACATCACTACACACTGGGAGCTTATCAGACAGCCAGCAGTTTTGCCAAAGAGGATCTACTGGACAAGAAGCTGAAAATGAGCCACCAACGTACTCCTGCAGGAAAAAAGTCCAACTGCCTTCTGGGTTACATTAATAAAAACAATGACAGCACATCGAGGGAGGTGATCCTTCCTCTCTACTCATCACCAGTGAGAATGCATCTAGAGCACTGTGTGCAGCACTGGGACTGGACTTGGCTTCCCACTGTGAGTCCAGCATAGCATAGTGCCATAAAGATGATCGAGGAGTGTCTTTATGCAAAGAGATGCTGAGAGATCAAAGACTGATTAGCTCACACATTTCAGCAACTAGTATTTATGTTTCATGATCAGGTAAAAAACTAAGTGCATGAAAACACATTAAACAAATTATCAAAAGTTGTAAAAGAAAAGCCATTAAACAATGCAGCATTTCATAGGCCACTGGCTTATTTTACTACAAGTATGCTTTGATTGTCTGCACCTGTAAAGTGCATTAATGATCTCTTAGGAAAAGCCACTGAAACTCAGGAGCTACCCAAGCCTATATTCAATTCCTACACCTAAAATATTTAGAAACAGCCCAGCTCTGCTTCCATGATTGAAATGTACACATTCCAACTTTTAACAGCATCATAATGCTTCAGGCAGTTTGCTTTCCAGAAAGGTTTGCATTTCTCAGGTGATTAAAATCACTCTGCTTTTGGGTATCTGCGAGACCATCGCAAAGGCATGCCACAACTAGAAATGCACTGCCTATGCGACCTAAATAACTACAGAGGTGGATTGGGAACTGGCTGAAGAAGTCACAGAGTTGTGGTCAGTGGGATGGAGTCTAGTTGGAGGCCTGTAACTAGTGGAGTCCCACTGGGGTCAGTACTGTCACCAGTTCTGTTCAATATATTCATCAATGACTTGGATGAGGGCAGAATGCACAGCCAGCAAATTTCCTGATGACACCAAACTGGGTGTAGTGGCTGCTACCCCAGAAGGCTGTGCAGCCATTCAGCAAGACTTAAACAGCCTGGAGGGCTGGGCAGGAAGAAATGTAATAAAATTCAATGAGGGCAAGTGCAGTCTTGCACCTGGGAAAGAACAATCCCAGGGTTCAGTGTAAGTTGGGGACTGACCTGTTCAAAGGCAGCAAAGGGGAAAAGCATCTGGGGGTCCTAGCTGATGGGAGGTTGGCCATAACCCAGTAATGTGCTCTTGTGGCCAGGAGGGCCAATGCCATTCTGGGGTATATTAAAAGAGTGTCATGGAAGGATAATAGGCCTAAAACATGTCCTGGCTTTCCCCACCCTTCTGCTGATGGGGGAAGCAAAGGTGGGAGGAAAACAAAGACTTGGGCCATTATGTCCCCTCCCAAAGTGATAAACAGGTACCCACAGGTGTTTAAAAACTTATTAATGTCTTGCCCAAATAAGGGTAAGCAAGCCCTGGTTTCACCTAATATGGTGAATTTTGCAAATGCCATTTTGATTGGTGAATCTCTGTGGCCCAAGGAGCCATTACACTCAGGCAAATATCAACTGAGCTAAGATGCTCTATGTGTTCTGCTCTGCTTCACTGCTCTGGGCTTGGACAATGTGTTCTGCTCTGCCTCGTGCTTCAGACCAGTTACCCCTGATGTTTTGGGCTTGAACTATCTGGAAACTTAAGTGCCTCAAGTTTACCTGGAGAAGGCATAAAGTACCTCACAACGTGGTGAGAAGTGCCACCGACATTGTGCTCTCTGCACATCTGGAAGAGATCTTGCCTGCACCTCTGCAAACCCCCATGCCATGAGGAATCAAGATCAGCTCAGAGATCATCTGCCTCTTTCCCAGCATCCTGCTAGATCCTGAGAAGATCCAGAAGCCTCTCACCATCTATCAAGATGCTGAGCAGTTCCGCACTGCCACGAAGGAGCCAGGGACTACCTCGAACTTTCTACTCCACCATGAGTAGAACAGGCTTTCCCTAGGGCTCCAGGGGCAAAGCCATTTTGTGACTAAACTTTTCCAACTTTGTGATTCTCCTAAATGAATGAATTGCCTATAAGCATCCTTGTGAAGATTTTCCTGAACGAATTAGAACCCAAAATTAACTCATTTGTATATAGCTGTGGGAAGGGCTTTCCAGAAATAAAAATAACTATGTATTTTATAATTCCTGCCTCATTATCTGCCACAACCAATTCAGCAGTCTACTGCTTTTCCATTTCCCTTCCTACTCTTTGAGTGCATCTCTGTATGTTAGAAGCTCTTGAGACTAAAGTCTAACCCTGTCTACACCACAATTATCTCAGTAGGGTTCAGATCTGGCAGGATCCTTTGCCTGTAACATATCAGCTTACTGTGTATGTACTGAATACAAAAATAATGGGACTTTTATGCAGACCAGAGGGAATGAGGATGACACAGGGAAAATGGAAGCAGCAACATAAACAGATGGTTGGACTTGATGATCTTAAAGGTCTTTTCCAACCACAGTGACTCTGTTAATACAAAATGAAGGAAAATCAACAGAGAACTGGATGCTAAGATTTAGAAGCTGAGTATCACTGTCAAATCTTCCAGTGACAACATCTCATTGCAGTTACTTATTTAATCAGCATATCCCACTGCCTCACATGCCTGATACTAAACTCAGACAAGTGTGAACAGGCACTATGGAAAAATCAAATGTTTAAACAACATAAAAATTACACTAGTCAGCAAAGCATCATCAAAAAAATATACAAACATTAAATATACCTCAGCTCCTAAACTGAGAGAGATTATTTCATCCTCAAAAGCAGAATGTGTATCAATATGAGGAGGAATTCCTGCATCAGAAAAAGACAAACAAAAAACCAAACAAGAAGTCAGTATAGAGTGCCATCCCTGTTAACAAGTTCTATTTCCATGCATGTCTGTGTAGAATGGGATGTATAACTGAACAAACAAAACCTGCCTTATAAAAATTTGAGGACCACTATCTGACTTCTATGCCCAGATCACATGCAGACACTTAACACAAGCACTCTGTATAATCAGTGAAAATATCCAGAAGGCAGTTCAGGGCACCCAAAGGGCTCACTCACCCTCTGAAGACACCAAATGCTTTCCTTGCTGCACAGAGCACCTGAAATCACCATCCAGTCATCTTAGGCAGTTTAGCACTTAACACCAACAGTCACACTACACTAGTTGACTTTGGGCCTTAGTTTCTCCATGATTATTTCTTCCTCACAGAGAAGAAATCACCCCAAGGGAGCCTCTATTGCTAACCAAGTGACTGTAATAAGGGTCTCAGCTGCAGAATTAGGACCTGCTACCATGAACTCAGGCACTGCTAGCGTCAAATCCTGTCCCTGCATTGTAGTTTACAGAACTCTAGACACCATTGCCAGGCCAGCCCCCCAGTAGCACATCTGTTTGTGTGTGCATAAGGAAACACACATAGCTGAGACCAGCCCAAAGGACAGCAATTTAAAATTATTTCTTTAACATTTTTATTTCAGATCTGCTAACCAGAAAGAAACTGCCATTCTCTGCAGCTCATGCCACAGTTTTAACACCCAAGTCCTGAAAAAGCACTGTGCATGCAACAGCAAGATCTCACCACATGGTGGGGAACTGTAGTCAGGGTGGAAAAAAGCTAGCGGGCAGTTGGGGAGAACAGCAGCTGCACCTGCCTTGGCCACCATCGCAGGCCCAGACAGGCAGAGCAACTCCTGTGTGATCCAAACAAAAGCAGCTACGTTTGCTAATTAAAAGCAAATGTCCACGTTGGATGCTATCAAATTCTGGAGCTGAAAACACTTTTCAAGAGTGTCAGTCAGGCCTATAAAGCATCCTTATTACCTCTGTATGTAAATTATTACCTCTGTATGTAAATATTCTGCATTCCATTATTGTCTGTAAAAGTAATACAAATGTTTCATGAGGTCAGCATTTAATCTGATAGAAAACCATCGAGACTTGAAAATGAAGGATGCACATCTGTTTGTGCTTGCTCATAACTCTGCCTTAGTGCAAATCACTGAAATTCTGCCTTCAGATGCACACTGAAGTCAGTGTAATTCACTGTGCAACAGAACATTAACTGCTCTCTTCAATATCACCCAGACAGTTCATAGAATAGTTTGGACTGCAAGGGACCTTAAAGATCATCTAGTTACAGCCCCTTCTGCCACAGGCAGAGACACCTCTCACTAGACCAGTGTGGTGGTAGGCCAAAACAGACCCACTCTGAGTCTGGGCATGGTTCCCCGCTCCCCCACCCCCTTCTGAAGTGGGAAGAGACTCGGAGAAAAAGTACAGAGAAGGAGCCACTGAGTCTAGGGATCAGTGCTTGCTCACACTTGTTTTGCTCCTGTTTACATCTTGTGGTAAACAAGGTATATACACTTGGCTTGTGCCTGCCTCGTGCAAGGCCTATGTTTTCCCCAATTTGGGTAAAGCAAGCCCATGACTTCACCTAATATGGTTAGTTCTGGCAAAGTGCCATTCTGATTGGTTAATCTCAGTTGCCCAATGGAGCAATTAAGACTCAAGCAATTGATAAAAGTAAGCCAGAAGTTGTAAACAACTTGCCTTACCTTACCAATCCTTGCCTTTCTATACCCTGCCTTGCTGCTTCAAGACCAGCCTTGCTGCTTAATAACAACCTTTGCTGCTTCATAACAAACCTTGTTTCCTGGAAACTTTGTCATGCCTCAGTTTACCAAGGAGAAGCATAAGCACCCACGCCATAGGCAAGAGTCATTGCTGAAAACTGCCTGAAACTGGCCAGCAGTAGCATGAACAATCACACCGGCAGGTAATGACAGCCTAGACTGTGCAGAAGGGGTAAGACCAGGACAGTCAAGTGCCCCCAAGCAAGCTGCATTACTGCCACTAGCAGTTACAGCTACTGAAAGCCGCTCCTAGTTTGAGAGCTCGCTTACACAGATCTCACCAGTTTGTGTTTTGAGAAAAAGCAGCTTACTGCCAGACAGTAAGACATCCTGTCTGCCTGCACACCTCTGAACCCCCGTGCCAAGCCCAGAGCCCCAGGAAGGATAACCATCTGCTTGAAAACAGACTAAGACCAGGACAGAAGACCATGCAAGCCCCAGACATCCTGTGAATGTCTTGGGAAACTAAAAGCTTCCAACGGTTACCATACCACTGACAGCACCCCCTCAAGTGTTTTGGGTACTGTCTGGACTATAATGCAGCCCCAGAAATCCGGAAATACTAATTTGTGAGTGAATATCGTATCACACAGTATCATCATCAAGGTTGGAAGAGACCTCACAGATCATCAAGTCCAGCCTCTTTGTAATTAGAGCTCTTCGCTTTGGTTCTGTTTAATCTAATTGTGCCGCCTGCATCAGCAGAAAGTAGTCTCTTGCGCCCCCTAGAGGGCAAGCAGCATATTGCACCACTTAAGAATTCATATATCACTTCCACTAACATTATACGTACGAACACCAAGAGACATTTCCTGTAGACTGTATGCACAGTGTAAGGAGCAAGAAGAGTCTGAAGTGACCAAATGCACTCGACTATTACATGGCTATTTATTCTTCTATCTTTTCGTGGTTAGTTTCCATGTTACAGCCTTGGACTCTGAAAACACCACCAATTTTCCTAACGGTGGTATCAGAAACTGTACTTCTAAAGACAAACTCCCAGGTTCAGAAACCAGTATGAAGACTTCAGTTCTACGTGTTTCTGGTCACAGAAGAAATATCCTAAACAGGTCCTCAAATCCTGTCCCCACACCATGTCACATTTAGATGCTACTTTCTACTGATTTTCACTTAAGCTGTACTGGTTTTGCTAGAATAAAGTTAACTTTCCTCACAGTATTTTGCTTGTATGATACCGCATTTTGCTTCTGTAATGAAAGCAGTATTGATAATATAGAGATATTTTAGTTACTGCTAAACAGTGCTTACACAAAGACAAGAACTTTTCTTCTCCTTTTACCACTCTACATGTGAGTAGGCTGGGGGTTGGGAGGGGGCAGAGATGGCACAACTGACCTCATCTGACCAAAAGGATATTCCATACCATATGATACTGTGCTCAACAACAAAGTTAGGTGAGAATGAGAATTTTAGCAGGGATGCCATTATTTGTGCACTGACACTGCTTGGCAAGTAGTGAACAGTTGTTTGGTTGTTTGTTGTTTATTTAAAATTGCTTGGATTTTCTTTTTGTTCCTTTCCCTTTTTTTTTTTTTTTTTAAAGCCTTAAAGTTTCATTATCTCAACCCACAAGTTTTCTCACTTTTATCTTTTTTATTCTCTCCTTGGTCTCAATGAGGGGGAGTAAGCAAGTGGGCATGTGGTGCTAAGTTGCCTACAAATGTTACACTAGAGAAAGAGCTCAAAATTTTTGAAGGACACAAACATACCTTGTCCAGGTTCATACTGATTTACAGTCAGTTGATCAGGTTTATGTTTGATGTATCCCTGCTTCAAGCACTTCTCCAAGAACAGGTCACAAACTTCAGGAATACCTAGTTATAGAAACAAAACTATATGTAAGCCAGAATAGTTTTTAATATTTTTTTCTTTCCTTTTTACACTAACTATAATAGCTGACAAAATACATAGATACAGCTTCACAGATATGCAAGTCCATCTTTAACAATGATCACTCTGTATTTGTTGTAAAAGACCTGATCTGCAAGTCTGATACACTCATAACGCTTTGCTATTAGAAAGGCCATTCCCTCAAGACCTCTGCATTCAGAAGCGGATCACTCCTACAAATGCAAACTAACCTATCCTCCTACACATAAATAAGCTGATTAAATCAGCAGCAAAATTTCCACCAATTACAGTAAAAACATTTTAGTCAAGAAGCAAAATTATTATGCTCTACAGAGGGACTTGGATAGATTGGATTAACGGGCCAGTGTCAGTGGCATGAGCTTCAATAAGGCCGAATGCCAGGTCCTGCACTTGGGTCACAACAACCCCAGACAATGCTACAGGCTTGGGGAGGTATGGCGGAAAGCTGCCCAGCAGAAAGTGACCTGAGGGTTGTAATAAACAAGTCAATGTGAGCAAGCCGTGTGCCCAGCTGGTCCAGAAAGCCAATGGCATTCTGACTTGTATTAGAAATGCCGTGTCCAGCAGGAGCAGGGAGGTTCTGCCACCTTGTACTCGGCTCTGGTGAGGCCACACCTCAAGTACTGTGTTCAGTTTTGGGCACCTCATAACAAGAGAGATGTGGAGGTGTTGGCCAAGTGTAGAGGAAGGCAACAAAGCTGGTGAAGGGCCTGAAGAATAAATCTTATGAAAAGCAACTGAAGGAGCTGGGGCTGGTTAGTTTGAAGAAGAGGCTGAGGGAAGACCTCATCAGTCTCTACAGATACCTGAAAGGATGCTGTGGAGAGGCTGCTGCTGGTCTCTTCTCACAGGTAAACAGTGATAAAACACGCGAGAATGGCCTCAAGCTGTGATTGGGTACATTTAGAATGGACACTTGGAAACATTTTTTTCACAGAAAGCGTGGTCAGGCATTGGAATGGGCTGCCTAGGGAGGTGGTTGGGTCACCAACCCTGGATATGTTTAAAAGTCATGTGGATACGGTGCTTAAGGATATGGTTTAATGGTGAGCTTTTTAGAGTAGGGACAACAGTTGGACTTGATGATCCTGGGGTTCTTTTCCAGCCTGGATGTTCCTGTGATTCTACAAAATCAGAAGTTGTGCAGAGAGCTCTTTAAAAAAAATGTACCCCTTTAAAAAATGTAACCCCTGTTACTGAACTAAATCTCACCCAAAATATCTGCTGATGTTAAACTGGCTTTGAAGTAAGAGTGAAAATTACAGTCCTTTACTGAAGCTTTGGTTTGCCATTTTACTCAAGAACTTCAGTGTAAAATTCTATCGGAGGTAACAGCCACAAAGAGGTTAGTAACAGCCCCTCCATGAATCTATTGATTATGCATTTCTCTTGCACAAATAGGCTAGCTGTGAGACTATAAAACAACCCAAACATCAGTCCTTTCATTTAGCTTCACTGTTAAAATTACAATTTAACATGAGTCTTTCCATTAGAAGCTAGATATATCCCAACATACTTACAACACCTTAAACACCTTCAAGTTTTATAGAATTTAACTCCCTTTTTTCACTACTTTTAAATCTCAGACTGTAAGATGACTCGCTCACTTTTCTCTGACTCACAGCACTAAACTCTCAAATCTCTTCAAAATTGCTTTCACTCCAAAGAAAAGTATTCAGTTTGCCTCTGCTAGCATTTTGGTCTGCCTTCGAGCTAGCAGAGATAAACATGCAAAGCAACATATATCACAACTCCCAAATAAACAAATTTATAATTTGTAACATATAGCTGGTTTAGGAAACAAAAGCTAAAATAAGAAAGATGATTAAAATCTCAAAAGCTTCATTTGAATGAACCTTAACAAAGGGTAGCAACCCCTGGCTGTAACCGATTGGAAAAGAAGTTTCAAGCACTCGCTGTAATTTGGAATACATCTTATTCAGAAGTACTGCTTTTTAAGTGCTGTGTGTGCTTAAGATACAGTGAAGGCTCCCCTTTTATTAGAATATCAACTCTCCTTTGATTAGAATCTCAGGAAGGGTTAAAGACTTTGTACTATGGTTCAAACATCAATGCAAAGTAAGTATGATTTAATAGGGAAATTCCCACCTCCAGGTAAAGGTTTGTCTTTATCAACATTGTTGTTGTTATAGCAAAACTCGTATCCAAAATGTTTTACTCTTCTATGCTTTAAAGTCTTCTGGGCTGTAAAAACACGGAAGTTTCAAGATTAGAGCACACAGAAGTACAGGCACTTTGCTATGCTTCTCTAATCCATCTGACCTCGTATACACTCTTTAATTAACAGTTAAAACCCTTGGTACATACTTCTCCTTGGCACTTCTCTAACAGTAAAAACCCTTCATGACACACACTTCTTCCACCTTACTATCTTTTGTAGTTCCTGAAGCATCACATTCATTGCTGACAAAAGTCAAAGAGATGCAAGAAGCAGAGTATCAGTTTTAATGAGCCATGTTTAACATATCTTTAATTTTGCCCTGATTGCTGAACTTGCACTTGATTAATATCCTGTGGATACAGCAGGATCACTAAGTTACCAATCATTAAGTTACACGTTCGGCAAGGTAAATATAACCCCTTGTACTGTTCCAATGAAGAAAATGTACTCAAAAGCTTTTAAGTGAACTCCAAGACAATTAATTTATTGAGAGATTTAACTCCACAGAGCTCAAGTGAATCACGGAATATGTATCCGATTGGAAGAGACCTCAGCACCTCACTGACTTCTTTTCAGTCTAAGAGAGAACACAGCTCCTCAGACAACAAATTACAAGAACAGTCTTCTGCTTGGCTTAAGAAACCTAAAAAACACTTTAGTTCTTTCTGGATGCAGAAATATTCTTCAAGTAAATGCATACCAGGTATATCACTTCAGAGTACTTGCCCTCAGGAGTTTATCATTGGCAGTATAAGACTCCACTTCTAAAATACTAAGACCAAATACACAGTGATTTCAAACAATACATTTAGGCTGCCAATTTCTTGTGAACTGATGCTGTAGGAAAAAACAGTATAAAAACACGGAAGGTCTGTATTTCTGTGGTTCTGCTCACCATTCTGAGTATCTTCATTTCCTATCCAGTCAATACTTTCCAACATGTGCCTTTCTTCCTCTGGAGAAATAATCTTTTCGATGACCATTAGGCCTGGAGGCAAGTTTTTGGGAACAGCATCCTGCCAGAAAACTAAGATGTATGGAAAAAGAGAAAATTGTCACTGTTTAGAGAAAACAAAATTGTATTATCTACAGGGATATGGCATAGCTGTAGAAATATTTATCTTAACACTACAATGGAGCCCTCATGGGGATCTTATTTAGTGAATGAAGAATCCCTTTTCGGCATGACAAAATTCTGCAGTATGCAAAGCAATTTCTAAACATTTTACGGCACAAGACCAACAATTCAAATGCAAAAATCACTTGTGATTTTCCTGTCAAAATAATGGTAAATAGAACTTCTCAATCACATCAGGATTCTAACTGCAGTTCACTTTAATTGTCTAGAATTTTGTTGAATTTGCAAGCTTACTCTCTGTCCCAAGAACCAACTAGTAAAACAAATACAGAGGAGTATAATGCAATACTTGCATAAATAAATGCAAGGACATTCAGTTTGCCATCCTAACAGCTTAAAAAAGTTATTATCAGCATAATGCACCAAGTAGCACCCCAAGCCCTTTTCACTAGGCATTATAAAAAAAACACAGGAAGAGGAACAGCTCTTGACCTAAATAACTTATAGTGAGCCATCTCCCCTGGACACAAGGAGAAAAAAGAGCCAGAAACCTTAACCATGCCCATTTTCCTTCTTGGAACCGAGACAGAGATTGCAAGGTTAAGTTCATACAAGAAGTCCAATGAAATGTTCAGAGATAAACTAAGTACCTTAATCACAAATCCTTCATGTGTAATAATGAACAGTCCAGAAACTACCTAAATCCTTTATCCTCCAAGTAAAGGAGTTCAAATTAGAGTATCCTATCGCTAAATATAAGAAGCAAAGATTATTTTATGTCCTCAGTCTTTGACTCTGGATTTCATTCTCTGTCTACTTAAAAAGACTAGTGTGCTTTTAGCTATATTTACAATTTATGAAGTAAAAGCAAAGGGAAGCAGGAAGTTTGATATGTAGGAGAGAAGGAAAACAGTACCTTTTTCCACAAAATTAATATAAAGAACAATGTTTTGGCCACAGTCTTCCAGTGTTACTTCTTTTCCATTAAGGGTATCAAAGGCTTTCTTAGCTTCTTCTGTTGTCCCATATTTCACAAACGAATATGGTTTATTTGGTGGCATTAAGAGTGTTTCCACCAATCCATATTCTTCTACTATTTTGAGCAGTTGATGTCGATTCATTCCATTGCCAAGACCTGCATTGGCAATAACCAGGCTCTAATTGAAGAGGAATTAAAAAAATGGCAGAATTAGCAATTACTGTTAGTTCACTTAAAACTAATTCTCTACCAGGAAAGCAGCTCTACAAAGAAAAATTAAGCCCATATGTACTGTTCTGTGTATTCCACACAAGATATTTATGTTTCAATGAGGTATATGAGGCTAAGGCAACCCTTGTTTGTCCAGCACATATTCTGGCAGAAAGTCTTGCAGTCTCTATCAGAGAGACATCCTCTATGAACACATGTAGTTACTATTTCAATTGCAGCTAAGCTTCAAAGTGTCATGTGTGCATCAAGTATACTGCAAGCAGTGACACTGGGACACAGTTTTGAAGGTTTCTGAAGTGGATTTTTTTTCCAAGGCATCTGCTATCACTAATATACACAAAGAGGAAAATCTCAGAAGATTGATTTAATTTTTTTAACAAATGTTTTCTCATCTTTGCCAAAGAGTCTCCTCAAGAATATAGGCTGAATTTCCCATTTCCACCTGTTTCCACCCTCATACATGGGTTTCACCAAAAAAGGGGCTGCCTCTAGAAATAAAGCATCTAGTTGCACTCCAACACTGTTATCTGAAAACTCTCTCTTTTGTTTTTATAAACAGAATATTTACATCCCATCCTTAGTTAATACAGATTATTTTATTCACAGTGCTGCATTCCTTAATTCTATGCTTTCATAGCAGTTTATGTTTAAAATTATCAAGGAGCATGCAGTTCATGAGGATTGCTGCCAGTTTGCCAAATATCAGAAGAAACAACAAAACAGAACTTTTCAAAGGACTATTATTCAAGAAATATCCTTTGAAAATACATAGGTCTTTTCAAAATAAACTAACAAGTTCTTCTGACATCTGAACAGCTACATGCCATAACTGGATGTTCAATCTAATCTAATGGTAGTTAAAGGAAGTTTAAGTCTCTTTTTAAAGGCCAAATTAGGATGCAGTCTTAAAGTTTTGATTGCACTCTGGCAACTCCAAACAGCTAGCAACAATATTCTCAGATTAACTCCATGTAATATCTTTACAGAAGATTTTCAGTCAATTTTTTCTTTGAAGTCTATAAATGTTCTATGACCTTTTCTGAAGGTAAAGTGTTCAACTGTTTCAAATTATATAGTGAGTACTGATGTCATTATGCCTAGTGGACCAGCTTTGATAACACTTGTTCTTAGCTCTGCATTAGGGTATCCACTACTCATGACATTTTTCACATACTACCATATTATTGATATTTCCTAGAATATTATCAGTGGAGAGGCCTATGTGTGTAGATAACATGCAGAGACTCAAATCCGTCCCTTCACTGGCTGTAGGCACTGCACCTACAAGAATCATAGAATCAACCAGGTTGGAAGAGACCTCCAAGATCATCCAGTCCAACCTAGCATCCAGCCCTAGCCAGTCAACTAGACCATGGCACTAGTGCCTCATCCAGTCTTTTCTTGAAGACCTCCAGGGATGGTGCCTCCACCACCTCCCTGGGCAGCCCATTCCAATGGCAAATCACTCTCTCTGTGAAGATCTCCCTCCTAACATCCAGCCTATACTTTCCCTGGCACAACTTGAGACTGTGTCCCCTTGTTCTATTGCTAGTTGCCTGGGAGAAGAGGCCACCCCCCACCTGGCTACAATGTCTATCACTACACAGCAGCATCATGCATAGCAACTGATCACACTCCCCTAACTGTCCCATTTTAATATAATCAGGTTCTTGTGCAAGGCCTGATAGCATTTGCTAAATTCTTGAGAGAAGTTTATCACTAGCATTATGATTTTGTTTCATGTATCACTTATTCAAACACTCTTGTCATCAATTAATACCCTGCTGGACCCCAAAATTACTCTTTAAATAGATTATATTAATAATTTGGTATCCAGGACAGTGTCAGAGCAAAAAATCCTGGATTACAGACTAATTTCCAAGGAAAACCAGAAAAACAGCAGCTACTCCAAAAAGCTTACAATGTACACAAGATTTCTGGGTCTTCTAACATATGTTCACATGGTGTAAAATCTGAGTGAAAACTAAGCCAAAAAAGTATGAGATCTAATCGATGATGCCATATTTAAATGGGAAGAATTCACAGGGTCAAGGCTAGGTAGAGTAAGTGGTGCTGCTCCACAATGTTTCAAGCCATTGGCATCTCCTTACAACTGATAGAGGGAGATTATAAACTCTCTCTTCCTCTCTGTCTCCAAGTTCCTGTCACTTTTTGCTACAGTACTATCTGCAAGGTCTCCCTCTGATCTGCTGTAATTCTGTGCTGTCACAGAAAACTACAAACCAAAAGCTGAGCAGCTTTCAGTTACGTTAGGGAATAAACTGGTTTATGGTAAAGTCCATTGAGCATCATAAGAAAGAAGTATTCTCTCCTATCTTGTCCTCTTTCGTTCAAGGGAAAAGTTGTCCCCTTTTCAAACAGCTGCTTGTCAGTCAATCATTTTGACTCCCCCCGAACCACAGACTAAATCAGTTTATATGAAGAAAACAATGCGGGAAGAAAGATTTCCAAGATAGACATGTTTTTAACAGAGAGTTTAGATGAGACAAATTGTTCTTGGTAGAGAAGTGCAGAGGAAAGACAGACACAAAAGCCAGAAAAGACAAGAAATCAGACAGAAGAAATTAAAAAAAAAAAAGGTTCAACAAGGTAACATACTTAGAATCATAGAATCAGTCAGGGTTGGAAGGGACCACAAGGATCATCTAGTTCAAATCCCCCTGCCATGGGCAGGGACACTCTACCCTACAGCAGGCTGCCCAAAGCCCCATCCAGCCTGGCCTTAAACACCTCCAGGGATGGGGCCTCAACCACCTCCCTGGGCAACCCATTCCGGGCTCTCACCACTCCCATGCTGAACAACTTCCTCCTCACGTCCAGCCTGAACCTACCCATCTTCAGCTTTGCTCCATTCCCCCTAGTCCTGTCACTCCCTCATATCCTGAAAAGTCCTTCCCCAGCTTTTTTTGTAGGCTCCCTTCAGATCCCAAAACATAAGGTCACCTGGAAGCCTTCTCTTCTCCAGACTCCACAGCCCTAACTCTTTCAGTCTGTCCTCTGATCATCCTCATGGCCCTTCTCTGGACACGCTCCAGCACATCCACATCCTTCTTGTAATGGGGGCTCCAGATCTGGACACAGTACTCCAGGTGGGGTGTACTTCTTCCTATACTTCTTCCTCCTCCCCAACCCAAGGAAGTCCTGTTCCAGATTTTTTTAAAATATTAAAAAAAACCAACCTTATCCAAAGGCCATCAAAGTCTCTTCACAGACATTAAACTGCCAAAGTACAGTTCTACTTCAAAAAGGTACAGAAACTCAATCCTCTTTTAGACAAAGCATATGTGAGAACAGAACACAGATAAGCAGCATTTTCACACTACCATAAAAACAGAACTACAAGTTACCTGTGTGGCATGGGAGACACATTCAATGCCCTCATGTCTCATTAGTGTACGCTGAGCTCTGACTTGCTTCCTCAATACTTTTTTCTTCACTTTATGGACTTTCAAATGATCTTCAGTGGTTTTAACTTCCATGCTGGTCGTCTAGAAAACAGCAGTAACAACACTGAGTAAGCCTTCTGCTTGAAAAATTAAATACTTTAGTCTGCCCTAGAGAGATAGCCTCCTCTTCTCATATGTCATCACTGGGACATACGTAATCCCAGATGTCATTCATTATTTTGAGTGGGACAAAACCAATTCTGAGAAGTATGTTGTTTTTCAGTCAACAGCACAATTTTCAACATCCTTGCAGTTCTGTTATTAAATTGTCTTTTATTAAAAGGATTTCTCTCAAAAATAAAGCTTCATAAGGATTGTCATGATTAAATTTTCCAAGATTTTCCTTTTTCTCTTCACTCCTTTATTCACACTATAACCGTTTGCAGTTTTTAACTTGCCTGCCTCACCTGTTTTCATACCACAATTTCAGTTCATTTCCTTTTATCCACAGGGTCTCCAGAGCAGAGCAAGAGAAAAAAAGAATTATGTGGGACTGCCACAAGATTTGTATCATCTCAGCTTCTAAGTCATTCATGCCTCACCAAATCCTTGATCTGGAGATGAACTGTTCCCATTAGGCTCCTTTTTCCTAACTGCCACTTTCAAGTTTATATGACATCTGGCAAAAATTGCTTGTCTTGAGACTAGAAGAAGTTGTTCAATTCTTTAATATCTAAAAATCAGCAAGCAGGATGCTCCACACATCATTTAGAACATTTCCCATGGCCAAATTTCACACAGATCACATTACTGTCATGAGAAGTAACAGAAAACTGAGTACAAATTGACTACTGAATTTAGTAGGAACACAGCATTCACCCACCAGTGAGTTACTTAAGGGTTGCTGGTCGTCTTCAGGTTTTGTTGCATCTTCTGCCACTTCTGGTCTACCACTATGCTGAGATAATACAGTACCTTCCTACACCCATTTGAGCCTCCTTTCTATTCCTTTCTCCCTTCCCACTTCCTTCAAATCCAAGGGAAGAGTCCAGAGCTAACATAAGACAATGACAAAGCTCCCAAACATTCATGTGACTAGACTTCAACTTTCTCTTGTTTTCTCTCTGTATCATAATTTCTTACCCATATTTTACGGGTTTATTTTTGCACAAAAATCCTTCTACAAGTGCAGCTGGGCAAAATAACCACAGTCTATCCTTTCCCACTCTTTTATCATCATTGATCTGACAACAATCACAGTATCACAGTATCACCAAGGTTGGAAGAGACCTCACAGATCATCAAGTCCAACCCTTTACCACAGTGCCCAAGGCTAGACCATGGCACCAAGTGCCACATCCAACCTTGCCTTGAACTGCCCCAGGGACAACGACTCCACCACCTCCCCAGGCAGCCCATTCCAGTGCCCAATGACTCTCTCAGTGAAGAACTTTCTCCTCACCTCGAGCCGAAATTTCCCCTGGCGCAGCCTGAGGCTGTGTCCTCTTGTTCTGGAGCTGGCCACCTGAGAGAAGAGAGCAACCTCCTCCTGGCCACAACCACCCTTCAGGTAGTTGTAGACAGCAATAAGGTCACCCCTGAGCCTCCTCTTCTCCAGGCTAAACAACCCCAGCTCCCTAAGCCTCTCCTCGTAGGGCTTGTGCTCGAGGCCTCTCACCAGCCTCGTCGCCCTTCTCTGGACACGCTCAAGCATCTCAGTGTCCTTCCTAAACTGGGGGGCCCAGAACTGAACGCAGTACTCGAGGTGTGGTCTGACCAGTGCAGAGTACAGGGGCAGAATGACCTCCCTGCTCCTGCTGACCACACCATCCCTGATGCAGGCCAGGATGCCACTGGCTCTCTTGGCCACCTGGGCACACTGCTGGCTCATGTTCAGGCGGGTATCAATCAGTACCCCCAGATCCCTCTCTGTCTGGCTGCTCTCCAGCCACTCCGACCCCAGCCTGTATCTCTGCATGGGGTTGTTGTGGCCAAAGTGCAGCACCCTGCACTTTGAGCTATTGAACCCCATCCCATTGGCCTCTGCCCATCTGTTCAGGCGGTCAAGGTCCCGCTGCAGAGCCCTTCTGCCCTCCAACCCAGCCACATCTGCCCCCAGCTTAGTGTCATCTGCAAACTTGCTGATGACTGACTCGATGCCCAATCCTTCCACCTCATCCTCTCTTCACCTCAAAAAGTGGTTTTGTTTCCCGTTTTGTGAGTTCATTTGTTATATTTTTTCTTAAAAAAAAAAAAAAAATCACACTGAAACACAACTACATTCACTTATTTAAATCACAGAATCATATCAGGGGCTGCTAGGGACCTCAAAAGATTATCTGGTCCAGTCCCCCCACCAGAGCAGGATCACCTAGAGCAGATCACACTGGAATGCACCCAGAGGGTTCTTGAATATCCCTAGAGAGGCAGACTCCACAACCTCCCTGGGCAGCTGGTTCCAGTGCTCTGTCCCCCTCACAGTGAAAAAATTCCTTCTCAGGTTCACTTGGAACCTCTTATGCCCCAGCTTCCACCCACTGCCCCTTGTGCTGTCACTGGGCATAACAGAAAAGAGGCTGTCTCTGTCCTCCTAGTACTCACACCGTACATATTTATAAATATGAATGAGGTCACCCCTTAGTTGTCTCCTCTCCAACTTAAAAAGTCCCAGCTCCCTCAGTCTCTCCTCATAAGGATGACAGTGCATCAACTCCAACAACTGGTCATCTAATTGCACACCTTCTGGCTTACAAGCATGTGTAGCGGCTTCCCAATGCCTGAACTGTGGGCATAATTATGATAATATATGACTATGTACCACAGGAAAATTGTTAACAGTAAAAAAAAATTAATTTCACATGAGTATTTAATGCAACTTGGTACTCAAAAGACTTGACAAATATTTTCCTTTAAACAAAAGCAAATACACTAAACTGGTATGAAAATCATAGAATCAATCAGGTTGGAAGAGACCTCCAAGATCACCAGTCCAACCTAGCACCCAGCCCTAGCCAGTCAACTAGACCATGGCACTAAGTGCCTCATCCAGTCTTGTCCTGAACACCTCCAGGGACGGTGCCTCCACCACCTCCCTGGGCAGCCCATTCCAATGGCAAATCACTCTCTCTGTGAAGAACTTCCTCCTAACATCCAGCCTATACTTCCCCTGGCACAACTTGAGACTGTGGCCCCTTGTTCTGTTGCTGGTTGTCTGGGAGAAGTGACCAACCCCCACCTGGCTACAATGTCCCTTCAGGTAGTTGTAGACAGCAATGAGGTCACCCGAGCCTCCTCTTCTCCAGGCTAAACAATCCCAGCTCCCTCAGCCTCTCCTTATAGGGTTAAATACTAAAGAGTTGCATAGGAATAGTACATATTCCCTGTAACTGCTGCAGGATTATCATCATCAACATGCATAGGTATTAACTGCACCAAAAGAGAAAAATATTTAAAGGGAATCTGAATAACAGAAGTACCTCATGGAAATAACAGATTCTAATCCTCAAAAAAAGGAGCAGAATTAATGTTGCTGGGGAAGACTCATTCTTTTGCCACTTTACTATTTGTTGCTTCTTCCTCTCACTCTTGCTATTCCACTCTTAAACACAATTTCACAACAGTTTCCAATAAATTAAAACATTTGTCAAAGAAAGTAAATTGGCAACAACAATTTTGAGCAAACCCAGCAAGTTAATGGCATGGTAGGCTCCAGTAATTCTACTCTGAAACAGTTTCAGATGCCTGATATAAAATTTGAGATAGCATGTCCCCAACAGTTTAAACTCTTACCTCCTAGCCAAACAGCACTATTCAAGTTTTAACATGTATCCTGACCATATACAGGTCACATTTACATCTGAACTTGACAAAAAAATAATCAGCAATTGCTTAGTGCCAAGACCCACCCTACCACCAATGGACTCTTGCCAGTTCCTAGAGTTTCTCACTCAGAGTTAATTCAAGTATAACCATGCTAGGATGCAATGGAGGCAAAATGTTCTGGGCCCCTCAATTCAAGAGAGATGTTGAGGTGCTGGAACGTGTCCAGAGAAGGGCAACAAAGCTGGTGAAAGACCTAGAACACAAACCCTATGAGGAGAGGCTGAGGGAGCTGGGGTTGTTTAGACTGGAGGAGGCTCAGGGGTGACCTCATTGCTGTCTACAACTACCTGAAGGAACACTGTAGCCAGGTGGGGGGTGGCCTCTTCTCCCAGGCAACCAGCAATAGAACAAGGGGACACAGTCTCAAGTTGTGCCCGGGGAGGTATAGGCTGGATGTTAGCAGGAAGTTCTTCACAGAGAGAGTGATTTGCCATTGGAATGGGCCACCCAGGGAGGTGGTGGAGGCACCGTCCCTTGAGGTCTTCAAGAGAAGACTCAATGGGTACTTAGTGCCACGGTCTAGTTGACTGGATAGGGCTGGGGCATGGGTTGGAATGGATGATCTTGGAGGTCTCTTCCAACCTGGTTGATTCTGTGATTCTATGTGTAAGAAGGAAATCTGACAAGTGACGCAGTTTCAGAAAAAGGAGACTACCAAAATAATTACTTTGTGTGGTTCAGAAACACGAAGTGTAGAGGCTGAAAACATCAACAGGCTATAGAGACTCACTTCAGTAAGGTTATATTTATGAGAGATTTGTGAATAACTGCCTCCCATTCCTTTCAAAGCAACAGTGCTCAGTGTTGCTCACTGCATACAATATTGTCTGATTGTCTCTCCTCCCTGAATCTCTTGGTATTTCATTAAATAGATATTTTCATTTCTTGATGGCAGACCTGCACACAGGACACAGTTCATTCTTTGACAAAACCACTATATATGAATAGTTAAAAATTTCGTTTTCTTATTGAGAATTCTTTGCTTAATCTCCAAATAGTATTAAATAAGCAGAAAGTAATGATCCTCTGAATCTTCACTAATTAAATAACAATTAAGAAATCTGAAATATTTTTGCAAGAATAAAGGAGAGTGAAACAAAAACCCCACACCACAATCAATCAAAAAACACACAAACAAACACAAACAAACAAAAAAAACCCAATCAAAATAACAAAAGATAAACTGAAGCAAAGGTACCTGAGAAGGAAACAGTGTAATTATAAGATACACAAAATGTTTACATTAAGTATACTACCCTAAGTGCATCTAATGGGTTACTCTTAGCAGGATTTACCTGATTTGCAGGCTTCTTTACCAAGCTTACCATGACCAAGGTGTTATTAGATTTGGTCCAAAAGGCTTCACCTTCCCAACTTTATTTGCAATACACAGGCAAACCAAAGCAAACAGCTTTACAGGCTATCCACCTGCAGGCTCTTACCTCTTCAGCAGAAAGGCAGGTAGTCTCAGGCTACTTCATGGGAAAGTACTGGAAAGAAGCCTTTAATTTGATAAGGTGATAAGAGACTAAAATGGTATGGGTTTACTGTATGGAACCATGAAAACCCAGTTCAGTTGGAAAAGCATGGAGGCCACGTACATGATCCATACCAGTCATTCAGCCTCTGCAGAACTAAAAGGCCCCTCCCAAAACATCTACACTTCTGTGCACTGGAAACCAACTGATCTCAGCAGAAAGCATCTGAGCATTTAGTTAGGTCATCACCAACTACCATATTCTCCAGGTAAAAGTCAAGAACTTATGGCCCAACATCTGGCAGATTAGCATAGAAACTGAAGCTGAAAGACTGCTTTGCAGCCTTTCATAACCTCTGAACTACATAATAGTGACAAATGATGTGTGACTCAGCTGACTAAATAACACTATTTAAAACTGGCAGAGATGGACTAACACACAATGTCTGCAATCTTACCTTCTGGCCAAGAAACTGAAGATCGTCCCTACATGCTATGTCATATATATATATAGTAGTATACTATACTACTTTGCAAGCATATATGA
This sequence comes from Pogoniulus pusillus, assembly GCF_015220805.1. Lineage (NCBI taxonomy): Eukaryota > Metazoa > Chordata > Aves > Piciformes > Lybiidae > Pogoniulus > Pogoniulus pusillus. Next base: position 17,466,692 of record NC_087266.1, read on the forward strand.
CAACATAACCCAGGTGCCTCTAGTCCTTGAAGACATCTCAAACAGCACCACCTGCATTGCTCTGACAGCTGTCAGTCTCTTCTCCCTAATAAGAAGTGATAAATTGAGAGAAAATGGCCTCGAGATGCACCAGGAGAGGTTTACACTGAGTATTAGAAGAAACCACTGAAAAGGTTATCAAACAGTGGAAGAGGCTCCCCAGAGAAGTGTGTGAACCCCCATACCAGAAGGTGTCTAAAAAACAGAGACGTGGTGCTAAGGGACATGGTTTAGCCCTGAACCTGGTAGTTGGATAAGTGCTAGCCTCGATGATCTTTAAAGTCTTTTCCAATCAAAACAATTCCATGATTGTATCTCACACCCCCCTTACCAAGGCTGGAATGACCACATAAGAAAAAGTGTACAGCATGGATTATTCACTTCTGTGATCACATCCTTGCACAAGTAATTAAAAAGAAGCTCCTGGAAACACATCGAAATGGTCTCTCTGCAATACTAACTCAGGTTATAGCAAATCACACAACTGGCCTGGAATTACTACAAAGGTTTGTGAAGCACCTGCACTTCTGGCAAGTGCATGGTTACTGGAGCTCAACAGCAACTATCTGCAGAGGGAGCACCACGCTCAGTTATGAAGTCTGGCAGTCTGATAGCCAATTTTGTGCAGCAGACATGTACACATACACGTATACACCGTGTACGCACAAGACATCAAAACTGGGGGGAAAAAAACGAAATTCAAGCGCCCCGCTGGGCAGCTCTGAGAGCTCCATCCTTGGCCAAGCAAGTCTGAAGGTTTCGGTACCACCCTGCTGCTATGCTCAGCTCATCTCTGCCAGGCAGCCGGCACTTACACTTGCCACCGACACCTCCGAGATTCATGGGCTCTAGGCACACGTTAAAAATCCTAACGATAATAAGAATAACGGAACCGGGACTATAAAAGCTGTCAGGCCTGGCCTCAAGCCCACTCATACCACCTTGCACGGCCAGGGTTAGGCCGCGGCAGCCTGGGCTGCCCCCTAGCCGCTGGCAAGGCGGGGAGGTAATCCCGCAGTAGGGGCAGCCCCCGCTCCCGCTGCACCCCGCCTGCTCCCTCTCCTTCCACCGGGAGCCAGGCGAGGTACTCCCCGAGCTGGGCCGGCGCCGCACGTTACCTGGGTGGAAGCAGCCATGTTGGGGCGGGCAAGCTCCGCCTGCAGGCCTCCGTCACGGCGGCGCCGCGCCGCGCCCCGAGCGGGTGGGACTTTGGCGCTGGGCAGAGTGCGAGTTCCCCGGGGAGCTTTAGCGAGCCACGGCGTCTGCCCCGCGGCAAATGCAGCCGAGTCGCTCTGACACCAGCTGGTGCTCTGCGCCAGGATTTCCTGATGACCTAGGAGGGATTTCCCCGGAGCATGCGGCAGCTGTCAGACATGCGCTCGGAGGAGGGACGGCTGTGCGTGGGTGGGTTCAGGGCCCGTGCTCTGAACACTGAGGGAATGTGCCAGTGCATGAGCTGAGAGCGGCCGTCAGCAGCCTCCTGCTTTAGGCACACGCTTACTGCCATTCCATAGTTCTCCTCCCGCTGTGCTGCCCAAGCTTCCCTTGCCTGCACACCCTCTCCGTGACACTTTTTCTCTCTACTGCAGACAGCTCCTTGTCATCCTGTTTGCCATCAGTAAAGCCTTACCCAGCGCACACAACAGAAAAACAGCAGTGCTCGAACACATCACCAGGCTGTGCTCCTTCACTGGCTGCAGTCTGGGGCACGGACCTCTAGCGGTGGGAGATCGGAAAACAGGCGGTGGGAGCCGCATCCGCAGCAGCCGCTGAAGACAGGTTCCTTCAGACAAAGGCACTCAGCCGAGGAGCCCGTACTCTGGCAAGCCACGTTCACAGCCAGCACTGATCGCATTGCCTTTGGCATGTCCAACGCTAGGGACGGCGGAATACAAAACTATGCGTCCAAGGCCACGCGAAGACTAAGCCGCTAGTTGGACGCACGTCTTCCCCCACACCCCTTTAGTTCTCTTGTGCCCTCGCTAAGCTGCTTAGTAAACCCATGTTATGGAGAGAGCAGCTTGCTTGAAAGGAAGCACCTCCACGACTTGCTGACTTCCACACCAGTCATCCCTTAAAGATACAGTGTGCAAGTCTTCCCTTTATTTTTTTCTGCTGTCGTAGACTAACCAAGCTTCAAACAACGCCACTATGTATAGCGCTTTTCCTCTTTTTCATCCAGATTTTTTTCTCTCTAAATACCAAGATTAGGGTTTTTTCCTTCCCTCAGCCCCCTGTGAGTATTTAACCTTTCTCAAGATCAATTAGATGCGGGATTCCCAGGTGGGTGGTATGTAAGGTGACTGGTGAGCCTGTAAACCTGCAGTTAGACACCAGCTCCTTAACTCTGTCCCAGATTCACACTCTGGAGGAGTCTACCTATGCTGTTAGGTAGGGCTGTGCTTACCCAGAGAAAGGGGGGGAAGAAATCTCTTTCTTTTGGAGCATATACTATGCACCACACAGCTATGCCATAGGCAGGAGTTACAAGCACACACTAAGGATATAAGGCTGATCAGGCACATCTATCTAACCAGCCTCTGAAGGTAGTCTTCAGTCAGAAAGGTGCTCCCCATTCTGTCCTTCCACCGCATCCTGTGGCATTACATCTCACTACGTCTTTGACCCACGCAGCGAGTGGCAAGGTATTATGGTAGCACAGACAGGAAATTCCACCAATTAAAAGGAACGCAGTTAAAGGCTGATTGCAGGGACTTTAATGCAAGCTTATTTTGGTCAGACTAGAACTGTTACTCTGTTTATAATTTAAGCCCTGGTTCTTCTTATGCTAGATAACAGGTACAGACAACCCTTGCAGATATATCACAGTGCTTACTGACCACAAGTGAAGACACATCTCCCTATGGTTAGCAGCAGTGTCACTAACTGACCCACAAAATAGTTCACAGAAGTGAGGACTCAAATATGTTTACATTAGATGTTAGCATAATCCCTGATTAAAGTACTCTGGCAGAAATCTCAATGTTTCTTTTTTTAAAATCCAATATTTTTTTATTATAACATTTTAATTTTAGAATACAGCAAACATTCTAGTTTGAAATTCCTTTTGCATCATTTTCTTAAGAGGAAAAAAAAAAAGTTCTGTCAGAAAATGTGGACTCTAGCTCTATTTTTTTTTTAATTGATAACCAGGAAACATGTCTTCTAGAACAGAATGTCATGCTCCTATTTACTCATGGGTGAGAAATAAAATGCTGTCGATCCCTCCCAGGAGCAATTTACAATATTCACAGTGCTGTTAGCTTTTTTTATCTCTGTCACATTCCCAGGGAGAGTCAAGACACTTGTCAGTCCCTGGAAAGCCACTTCATATGATACTAAGTAAACACTTCTGTTTCTTGCAAAAAACAAGAGGTTACTGGTTCGTAGATGGGAAGACAACCTTACTCCCATTTATAACATAACAGACCCTAATGTGGTCGTACTCAATTTCCATCACTTTCAAACCCAATTACAAGAAACCCACTGGGAGATACTAGGATTTGATATATCAAATCTCTTGGTTTAAGAAATTGCAGTTTAAGAATCATGACAAATAGGATACGTTCTGGGGGAGCACTTCATTACAGAAATAAGAAGAAACCTCTTAGCACAAAATCCATCTCAAAATCACCCATGTCTAGTACTAGAGAAGTACCACGGTAAATGATGAGGCACAAGATGAATTGTTTTAGAATAACATTCGTGTAATAGATAAGGACTTTGACAAATGTCTGTTGACCTAAATTCAAAATGTGCTACTGCTGCTGCTTGCGATAGTAAAATTGTCCATAACAAACCTCTGCAATGCCAAAGGCTTATATTTTTTGAGAAGATAGCAAGGCTGGCTCTGTGCTGCATGTCATTTTGATTCTGCTTTTTTGCTGCTCAATGCAAGATTTAATTTTTCTTTCAAAAAAAAAAAAAAAAAAGAAAAACAGCCAAAAGTTTAAGAATGTTACAGCAGTTGTATAAGACTAAAAAGAGACATGTGAAATCAAGGCTCTGGTAAGATCAATGGGATGTTCAAATGCTGAGACTGAAATAAAGAATATCAATATGCTTTCTGACTTCTAAGCTTTGAGCTACACTCTGTTCACACCTCTAAGCTTTTATTTTTAAGACTTTGGAGTACATTATTTTCCCTTTAACAAAAGCTGAGATTGTCTGTAATCTCTAGATTCAGGGTACTGAAACTTTAAGAAATATATTAAGTAGCATAAATCTCATGATAAAATTGTAAGATTTGGTAGCACTGGTTTGGTGGCACTAATGCAGAGTTATTGGCAGGTTCACTTCCATCAGTAAAGGGTACAGTTCTCTTGTGGAGCAAGTTTCTTTAGCACGACAACACACATTTTTGTGAGCAGGCACATTGTAGTTTTGCAGTTGACAGCTATAGATCAAGTCATAGAATCATAGAAATGTTTTGGTTGGAAAAGACCTCGAAGATCATCAAGTCCAATTGTTGACTTAACACCACCATGGCCATTAAGTCATGTCCAAGTGCCATGTCTACATGTCTCTTGAACACCTCCAGGGACACTGACTCCACCACTTCCCTGGGCAGCCTATTCCAATGCTTGACCGCTCCTTCATTGAAGAAATGTTTCCTAACATCCAATCTAAACCTGCCCTAGTGCAATTTCATCCATTTCCTCTCATTCTATCAGCTGATACTAGGGATAAAAGACAAACTGTCACCTGACTATAACCTCTTTTCAGGTAGTTGAGAGAGCAATGGGGTCTTCCCTCAGCTTACTCATCTCCAGACTAAACAAACCCAGTTTTCTTAGCCATTCCCTGTAAGCCCTGTTCTCCAAGCCCTTCACCAACTTCATTGCCCTTCTCTGGACACAGTCCAACAATTCAATGGCCTTATTGTAGTGAGGGGTCCAAAACCACACAGAGTATTCAGGATGTGGCCTCGCCAGTGTTGAGTACAGGGGCGCGACCACTTACCTACTTCTACTGACCACACTATTCCTGATACAGCTTCCTCTTTCAGCAGCTCCTGGTGTGCCATCTCTTGATAGCTTTTTCTGCTCACATAAAAACTCTCACTGAATGGTTCCCAGCCTTCTAAGTTTTGCATGCAACAATGCTAAGCAAATCATATACTGCAGGCAATCATTTTGCCTTCAGTTTTCATTTGCTAAATTTTCTCTGGTCATAAAGAATCTATAAGACTTAGAGCTTTAAATCTTTCCAAAACCATGCTTTCTCTGCTGAAGAATACTACTGGCATTTCCACTGTATAGAATAAGGAAAGGGTCGTACATTTTGGAGCAATGGGCCACTGTCAGATTTTTGTATGCACCTTTATCATCACAGTTTTATTTGAAAATACAATAGTCTATGCACCATCTACCAGAGGCTTGGAGATTATTATATCTGAAAGTCACTGCTGGAAACACTTCTCCAAAAAGTTCCTGAATCCTCTCTTGGCTCGCTGCTGAACTGCAGCTTTTACTGCCTGCGTGACTCTTACTCTGCAATATGGGCAGAATCTAGGGAAGATCTTCCTGTACCAGTCTCATACACTTTTCAGAGCGTCAGAAAAAAAGAATATGAAGTACTGAAACAACCTTGCAAAATACTAATTTCTCTCCAACCACTGAACCTACCACCACATGATTTAGTTTAGCCTTGAAAGCAACATTGTTAGGAAGACTCAAACAAAATATTTCTGTTTTCCTGAAAATTATCATCTCTTCTTTACTCTCATGCTTTACTCTCACTTCTTGCACATACTTTACTCTCTCTTCTTGCTCTTTATGATTGTTTTCCATGGCAAGGCAGGAAATGCTATTTTTTTAAATTACTGGTTGAATTGTATTATTCTCTTCTGACCCTATAGTCAAAATCTTACACTAACCTGACAAAACCCAGTTCTGTCACAAACAATTAAGGTTTGGTAGGCATTTAGAAAGCAGTGTAACTCTACACAGGGATCCTCCCTGAGATCTACACTGAGCAGGCAATCTGCTTCCTGCTTATGCCTGGTTTCTCACATTTACAACTTCAGGGTATAAATGTATCTTAAGAACAGTCAAGGAATACCAGAAACAGTTAGTTTGTCTGCTTCATCAATCAATACATTTTAAGGATACAGTGCTTGTAGTGCAGACACAATCTGAAAAATGTAATTTTTAAAGACATGGTGCTGCTTATGCATAGAGAAGTAAATATTAAACTACTGTTGTGAGATCTGCAGTGCCTTCAGTGAGACTGGAGAGACTATTATAATGTATTCCCTAGTCTGAGACTCCGTCCTTTCATCTCTTTTTAAGCATCATCTCAGGAGGTCTCAGCTGTTGGTCATACAATAGACTCACCTGCTTTGGAAGAAGAATAGCCATTTATATGTTAAAAATTTCTATAGGAAAATGTGGCCAGTTACTTGGGTCACAACACTTGCTGCTCTTGTTACCTGGTTTTCCTTGACTTCTCTGTATCTGTGTGCACACTCAACACATCTGAAAAACAGAAGTTGTAAGTTTTTCAACTGAGTAGGGAAAAAAAAAATAAAATAAAAATAACATGTATCCAAAGTTAGTGGATTTTTTTTTCACAAGCACCACTTCTCTCTGACTCAGTTTGCCAATCTGCATGACATTTACATAAATATTTACCCAACTTGACGAGGGTTGTGAATCTCCATGAATCATTGTTTTTGTAACACTTTGTAATTCTTGAATGAAATGTAGCATATGCATTCAGAGTATAGATCTGATTAATGGCAGAGGATAACTGAAAAGAGGAATGGAAGAGTAAATGAAGAATTGACACATCACATTTTTTTCCCTGGTTCAAAATTAGTTTCAAAGAAATTCACTATTACAAGCATAAATCTTCATTGTTCAAACAGGCATAATATGGTTGGTACACAACCTAAGTGAAGACTAGGATGCAGTCTGATGTTAATCAGTATATTCAAGCTTGATCACTTTTATTAAGACATGTATGTATTTGAAATTCATGTCTACAGCACTTTATTTTGCTCTTTCCATATAGAAATATAAACCAGAATTATTTAAATTAGAACATGATAACATTAAATGCTCTTAATTCATCCGTAGACAAAGTCCTTTCTGGCAAAATTTTTTTCTTCAAGAGACGAGTAAGCTAAATGAGCATACTGGCTGCTTCACTTAGCTGTCATCTCTCTAAAGGCTCTATGAGCAAGCCTGACATACTTCATCTTTCATGTTATCATCATCTACATGCTCTTGTTATTGTCTCCCATGTTAAACTTTACCGAATCTTCAGTGAAAGGAATATGATTGGAACAAAGTACGGCAGTGTAAATGAACAAAATATCCATGTGAGAGGGTTTATAACTGATCATAAAGGTTATGTTCAAACTGCTTTATCAGTACATGAGAGCCATGTAATACAGCATCTCAGGACAGTTCTGTAGAGTGTTGATACAGATTGGAAGCATCACAATAATTACAAAATCATTGTGATTCTTGTCTCTCCATCCTTAACCACAGCAGGATGGTTCTTTGTAACACACTCCTGTAGTGTTCTGCTGCTCAATTGTAGGAATCCATTTTGGGGGAGAAGGATATCTGCAGGGAAGTCCCCACACATCTTTGACTACACAGAATACTGTCCTAGGAATGGAATCAGCATGTAAATGAAGACCAAAGAGAGGAATGCATGACTGAGTCACACCTAAGCACTGCTCAGAATGGGGAGTAAACCACAGATCTCGCACAGTAAATCCTGATGTGGATATATATGATTATATACCACATTATGTACTCACCACTCTCAGGTAAATAATTTCTTCCTAATCTCTAGTCTACATCTACTTTCTCTCAGTTTAAAGCCATTACCCATTGTCCTATCGCTACACTCCCTGGTAAACTTTTTCATCTTTCTTGTAAGCCCGTTTTAAGTACTGGAAGGCTTCTCCAGACTCAACAACCCTGCATCTCTCAGTCTATCCTCCTATGGTAGGTGATCCACGTGTGCAGAATGGTTACAAGCTGTCCTCAAACAAAATTTTCCTCCCATCCACACCTTTAGCTGAACATCCCATTCAGCTGGACTGTGTAACACCTTCCAGAAGACATACCTGGATGTTTACTTGATGACATCCTACACCTAAAGTAATCTGAGCTTGATTCTTCTGTGTACAAAAACTGTAGTTACTATCAAACTCATATCTTCTTGCTACTGGCTTTAGGGGCTCCATTTCACCACGTATCAGTGTTTGGCCATTTCTTACAGAGGTCTAACACCAAGACCCCAAAGAGTTTCATATAAACATGTGGGTTTCCAATTAAAAAACAAGGTAAGATGCCTTTTTCTATGAAGTGAGGGCAAACAGCTATTTAAACCAAACCCAGACTTCATATGTTGCAGTAGGCAGGAGTATTAGGAGAAAGCTATAGACTTTTCAATTCAGATCTTTTCCCATGAGCTAAAAAAGTTTGATCAGCTCAGGCAAAGTAATAAAGAAGCACAGCAGCTGGTCTTGCAATACTTAATCCACTATTGTTCCTTTAATATCAAAAGTATCATCATACTTAGCAGTATGCTTCCATTACAGCAATTTTCTTTTAAATGCACTGCACTGTCACCAGTTGCCATAATGTATTATGATCTCTTAAATCACATGTGGGTTACTAAGAGCCAGAAGACTGAATGCTAAGAAATGAAAAACAAAACCTTTGAGGTGATCCACAGGTCTCAGGAAAACTGCTAGCAGGTCAAAGACAAGGGTATGGTTTATCGCATTCTGATAATGTCCAGTTGACACAATGGTTCCCTGATGCCCAGAGCAGGGTAGGAAGATTGAGAGCAGGCTGATAAGGTTTTAATTTATGCTAGGAAGAGCCTGCTTCACCCTGAGTAAAACTTGAACAGATTGATAATCTGGGCTATAGCTTTTGAAAACTGAGGTAAGAAATTTCCTTATGTAAAGGGGAGGGGGCAGAGTTGTGGTTAGTTTTATTCCTTCTTTATCTTTCCTTACTACAACATTTAAGACTACTCTGGGAGTGCTAGGATTGTTAGGTAAAATGTATCATTTCTGTTGTCTGCCTTAAGTTAAAAAATACAAGTATAGCTGAAGTATTTCTGCTGCCATCTGTGTTGTCAGGAAATGAAAAGATGTCATTTGTTAAAAAGAAAATAAAATCATAAAAGCAATAACTACAGTGCAACTCCATATGGTGCATTTAATAATGATTGGGTGGCATGTCTTCTGAGGAAAGTGTGGGATGGTGTCAAAACACATTAGGTTCTTCAGAAGGGCACAGCACATGTACTCTTTATCACTCTTGTCCTTATCAGTAAACTGTGCAACAACAGGATCTTCCAGCCAAAATAATGGGGGACTTGAGCTGTGATTTTTTTTTTCCACCAATATCTGAGCTAGGTGTGTTACTATCTGATTTTTTGCTGCTTCTGTCACCTTCATTCCCACACTAAATTAATCATGCAGGTGACCTTGGTGGGTTTTATTACACACAGCAGGCTGTATGAGCTGCTACTGGAATAGTGTGACATCGCTCAAATCATGGGGTCCTCTGTCTATCTTTTCTAATATGCTTTTCCCTGCCACTTCTAAGCATGGGCTACATGTTCTGTGCTGTGAAGCTTCATTCATTTGTCATAAATAAAAAGCAATTATGCTGTTAGAAGGAAAATACAGCATAGGAAAATGCTCCATAACTATTTACAATCAAAAGAGCTGGGTTTTTTTTTTTTGTTTTTTTTTTAATCCAGGCCCCTTTTAGCTTTAAAATGCTGTTTTGCCTCAACTTCCCATGAAAACAATGATGATGAATTTAGGAGACATAATAATCCAGGTAGCTTCCACCCCTTGATACTGAGTACATTGAAATGCAGTTTCCCATTGCAGACTCAACTTACTAGTACTGCAGCACTGTGGAATGGCTGTGTAATACTATGTGGTTCTAGAGAACAGTCAGGAGGTGATCTGGTAACTCCAGACCCATTGATCTGGTTCCCTAAATTTGCCATAACAGCAATGGACTAGTGTCAGTGACCGTTTCCAGCTTACCTTTTGAATTCTTCCACACTTGTGGACAAGAGTATGGCATCTGGGGAAGTAGGGATAGTTCTGTAGCATGGGTATGGCTTTTCATGCCCAAGATGTGTCTTCCATGATTATAAATGGTCTCATAAAGCTCTGTCCACAAAGATATTCTGGGAAACATAATTTAACTCTGTTACTGAAGTTCTTGAAAAGTTCTCCAACACTGGACTCACTGTGTTCAGAGATGTACTGACCTGACCTGCTGTGGCTTCTCAAACCTAGTGCCAGAGCAGTGACAGACTGCAGAACTGAGAGCATGTATCAATGAACAGGGAATGGGGGTGGAATTTATGGGAATTTAATGAGGTGCTGAAGAAGAAATGTCAGGCAGATGGAACCAGCTTAATCTCAGTGGTGTCCAGTGACAGGAAAAGGGGCAATGGATGCAAACTGGAACACAGGAGGTTCCGTGGAAACGAGGAAAATATTCTTCACTCGGAGGGTGGCAGAGCACTGGAACAGGCTGCCCAGAGAAGGTTGTGGAGTCTCAGTCTCTGGAATCATTAAAAATCCACCTGAGTTTGTTCCTTTGTGGTTTACTATAGGAGATCCTGCTCTAGCAGGATCTTGGAATAGATGCTCTTCAGATCATTCTGTGATGGGACAAAGGACTATTTTTCTAGTTGCACTGATGCACAAAATAAAGCTTGAAACCCTGCACCAACGCGCAAAACATGAGAGAACTAAGAGATGAGATATCAAAGCTGCAGTCCGATGCTCATTATTTGAGCACTGGACCTCGGATGCTGATGGACCGCGCAAGCCATATCAGAGGCTGCTGAAACAAAACTCTGGCAAGAAAAGGCGGCGGGGCCCTGCGGCGATGGCCACGCAGGGACCCAATGTGCCCACGGAGACGCGTTGAGTCCCTGGGTGCCCGTCGCCGCCGGTCCCCGGCCTCTTCCCCATCCTACGAGGCGGGCTCAGGCCCCGCCGCAAACCTCCCCCCGCGATCGCCGGTAGGCGGCACCGCCACCCGCCTTCCTCCTCTTCCTCCTCCTCCTCCTCCTCCTCCTCCTCCTCCTCCTCCTCCTCCTCCTCCTCACCTTCGCTCCGGGTGACCCAGATCACGGCGGCGGTGAGGAAAGGCGGCCCGGGACGGCGTCTGCGCCGCGTCAACGGGAATGTAGCGGCGCGGAGCGGTGAGTGCGCGGCGGCGGGCCCGCGGGTCGCTTAGCGACGGGAGGTGGCTCCGGGCATCTCATCGCAGCCTCTTGCGCTGCCCGCACACCCCACTGCCCCACACCCACACGCTCCCCGCAAAATCTTCGCACGGTGGTGGGAGCGAAGTTTTGCCCTTTGAATGCGGGACTCTCCCTTGCGGCGTAAGAAATTTAGGGGAAAGCTAGGGGGGAGGGTGGTGGCTTGTGCGTTTGGGGTTGGAGTTTTCTTGGTTGATCGATTTAATTTTATTCATGTGTTTTTTTTAAACGCCCCATCCTTTGTAATTGGTATACGGAGCGGCCAGGGGAGGTCGGCGCTGGGCGGCAGCCGGGGCATGGCTCTGCGGCTCCGCAGTAGGCTCTGAGCCCTGCCCCGGCAACCCAGCCTGATTTGCCCCACCGCCGTGGCTGGCAGCTGTCCAGAGGTCTGTGGATCTCAGCTACACCGACATGTGGACATGATAATGATGATTTTGGTGTATTTCTTTTTCACGGCATGCTTTGCTTCCCTGCCTTCTCCTCATCTCCCCGCATAGCCATTGTATATTGAAGTTGCACTTGCTCATAAGTTAACTCTAGGATTGATGTCTGTAGGCTTTTACATTTCTCTTTGTCCTCTTCCTTTCTGCTTTTTTTACCATTTCCATTAAAACGGCTAAAAGAGAGTAGGTAAAGCATATGGCAGAAATAGAAGGGGGAGAAAAACACCTTTGTCCCAATTCAGTCAACTCAATAGTCAGATCACAGCAAGCTGGGATTTTTTTGTGTTTGAAACAAAGGAGCCATTTTAGAAACTGAAATAAATTTATTTTGTGGCTTGCGTGCTTTAGTAAACCCAGGGTTTCATTCTTCTCTCTTCGGTTCCCCCTTCCCTGTTATCCTGATTTATCCCAAAATGAGGTACATCGGAAGAAACGACATCTCTTAAATCCTGCATCATCCCTGTGCGCTACAGCAAGCTTATTGTTGCCTTCTGTTTCACACATTTTTGTTATGCCTTTTTAAAGAACATTATTTGGTACTGGTAGATCCGTGAATTGTGGAAGCAGTTGAGCCTGCTTGTGCTGAGAACACTTTGTCTCCTTAGGCTGAGAACAGCGAAAGAGTCATTGTGCGCAGTAATTTTGTAGGTGTTGCATCTTATTTAGCACATTTAGAAAAGTGCAAGTACAGAGAAGACTTGTGACTTCTGAGGAGAGCCTGCTTCCCTACGACTTTCTTTAAATATGTGGACCAATGCATTCCCAAACCAAACAGGCCAAGTTACATCTAGAAATATCTTTTGGCTTTTCAATTCTCGTAATGTGCATATCATGTTAAGTGGTATTTCAACTAAAACTAATGCAAAACGATGTTGCTGTAGCAATTGATTTATCACCAAGCCTAACAGATGCTTGGAGATAAGAAGCCTATGATTTTCGGGAGTGAAATCATGTGACAGCATCAGATGCTGTGTGTGTCACTCTAGACAGAAAACCGGTAGAAAATACTTGCAGGAAATCACTAAGCAATGAGAAAAGCATAAGAGACAATGTGTTTGTTAATTCTCTGCTGGTTCATTGATACGCCCTAAAACATGTTCTGCTAGTGTGAAAACTTCCTAGGGATAAACATGTAACCAGTGTCTACAAATACTCTCCCTGCTCAGCTCCTGAGACGTGGCTTTATTAGCCACGGGACAGCATCACATTAGCTGCATTGAGACTTGTGAACTCTAAGATTTCCTTTGATCAAACATCTTTCTGTCACTCTTGTCGGGAAATTACAGTCCCTTGAGCTAAGCTATACTTTAGAGGGGAAACTTTATGGCTATATTGTGTTAGGTGGTTATTTTGTTATCTGTCATCTCTGCTGCAGAAACAGAGTTTTGCTGCAGCTTGCAGTGATGGAAGCAGAGAAATTGCTGGTGCACAAATGCTGGTGTGTGCAGGGCTCCAGACTGCTGCTAGTATTTAACACGTCTTTAAAGCTTTCCAAAGTGCTTGTGTTAAAGTCAAGCAATGATGAGCTGTAACAATGTTAGCAAAGATTCTGCTTAATACAAACAAGGCATGGGTACTACATCTAGCCAGGCAAGCCTCGTTTTTCCTGAAGGGTCATTTGAAGTGTTAGCAGAAAATTGCAAGACCAAGTCTGGGATGCCTGGAGATCAAATCTTGTTGGATTTGCTGCTCTCTGGCTCATGAGACTGTATTTTTTTCTGGTTTTGGTTTCATTGGGGTTTGGTTTTTTATGAACATCTGCTCAGCTTTCTTGACTGGAAAGCTTGTTTTGTATGACATTCATTTGAAATCTCTTAATTGGTGATATAGGCCAAAAGACTGCATGAAATATGTTAGCCTCCTTGAATGCAAGCTTTGAATACACCCCCCAGGGTAGGGTTTGCTGTAATACTGTGAAGGAAGCCAGATGGAAAGATTCCAATAGAGAAAGAAGGATAAAGTAAGGAAAATTAAAATGAAAAATGAAACTGAATATAAAGCAATGTTGAGAATGGTTCTAATAGAGCAGAACTAAGGGCACAGTTGGGGCTTGGCATCCTCAGCGTCCATGTAGCATGTTAACTCAAGCTCAGCCACATAACCATGCTCAAGTGCTGAGCTGTGCTGCACCGCAGGATTTGCCAAGCCTGAGCCCGATGGGGAAACACTGCTTGTTCCTGCCAGGTGGTGGAAGAAGTACTCTGACGGCAGAGGCTGTAGAAGCAGCTGCCTGAGTCACTTTCTCAGTGGTGCGAGGGACTGCAGGAACACTCCTCTTCACAGCAAAACAAACATTTTGGTGATAAACTGAACCATTTGAATTTGCCTTGAAACAAATTATTGATATGTTTACATTAGCTGTTTGGTCTGCATCCAGCTTGAGTATCTGACACTCCCTCTGGAGACCTTCTCCTGTTGCCTTGTGGTGGTTCAAGTCTCAGAACAGTCTCACTACAAGAGACCTGACCTCTCCCAGTTAAAAGAAACCAGGAGTCCTGTTCTGGGAGGACTCCCAACCAGTTACTGATTCTTGCATGAAAGGTACTGGTTTCTTAAAAGTGCTTCTCGGCTGTAATCAAGTGAGCAGTTCTCATCCAATGTAGCATAAAATGAATGAGAAGCACCACACCAAGTCTGTTAGCTTTGAACATTTCTGGCAGTTCATTCTGGAGTGCTGTGTTCCACTCCCCTGCAAAACGTAACCACAAACTTCTCGGCTTTCTGTTATGGTTGAGAGGCTGTTCAAGAAGATAATTTCCAGCAGTTTTAGTAAATATAGTATTTCAGTGGAACCAAGTGGTTGGGCTTGGTGTTTTTAATGTGTCTGCAGATCCTCAGGCCAAGTACTCCATTCTGGTTGAGCCAACTATAGTATCAAGTATACAGAGCAGCCTGGAGAATGAGGGGAAATACAGGCAATGTGAAAACTGAAACTGAGAACAATCAGCAGCCTGAGCAGGTGAAACTGCAACTTGTTAGAGCAGATTTAGGAAATGCAGGCTGCTATGGTCCTTATGTCTGTGTCTATAGGAAACTGCATGCCTGTGAGCTCTCTCAGGCCTCTCTGGTAGTATTGTGCCTGGAATTACTTCACAGGCATTTTCAGTGTTAATGTGTATGTCTATGCTATTGTTTTAGCTGAGGCAGAGTGTCTTTTTGAAGCAAATGTCCCAGTTGTTCCTGCATTTTTGTTCTTCACTTTGTGAAGTAGGTCTTGGAGCTCCTGAGGATATATAGGAGGAACTGTTTTGGGAGCATACCAGCTGCAACCTGCCATTCAGTCCCAAGCACTAGGTTGGAGCTACTCCAGCATCTATATCAGCTGTTTTGTTTAAAAACAAAAAAAAACCTTTCCCCCATCTGTATAGTTTCAGTTTCAGTGTGTGGTACTGTTTTTTTCCATGACAGAGCCACTTCTTTTGGTCTATGCTATGCTGCAGCTCTTGTTGTAGGAATGTTTTTTGCTTCTTCAGGAAAGGGTGCTCAGGTAGCAAGATTAAAAGACAGGACCAAAACCAAGATAGTTGCATGAGGTTCTGTCTCTGCAGCTGCTTGTATCATGCTGCTTATCCTCTCACAGTTATCTTCTGAAGGTGCATAAGGAAGGCTGTTCTGAGGAATGCTTATTTAGGATTGTGTAGAACTGGCTATGAATTTCACAAACATAGGGGGTTTTGGTGGTGTATTCACCGTCTGCCTGTATCTGAGTATGCCATAAGTTTCTTAAGACCCCAAAATTGTGATGCTACTGGGATGAGCATTTTGAGGAGAGACTCATGTAGTCAGTTCCAGATTGCAGCAGTAAGGAGCAGGAGTTTTGACACTGATGTGTTTTTTTTCTTTTCCTTTTAAAAAAAAAAGCCTTATTGATATATTTAAAGGGGGGAAAAATAAATCCCTACCTTTCATTATCTTCCAGGATGCTTCAGGTATTGAGACTTGTCCATGATGTAACAACAATTTGTTACTGCATTGGTAACAACTGCATGATTGGATGGAAGTGTGGGTGATAGGAATTTGCACCTTAGTACAAAAGTAGTCTTGTGGTCATGGAAACTGTAGTTCTCTTCCATAGCTTTGGTAGGCAGTTATAAGAGCAAGTCTCTTAGTTCCTCTCCCACTCTGCTTTCATAAAGCTGCACGCCTATCAACATCATCTTGGATGGATGCCATCAAACAGGTTTGTGCCTCTGAAGCACTAAGATCAATGTGAGGTTTGTTAAATTTCGGCTTGCTAGGCCTTCATGCTGTTGGTGTTAGTGCAGCTTGAGGAGAACAGATGGATTGAAGGAGGAATAGAGGAGTTCCTGCTGAACCATTTGAGAAAGGGAAAGGAGTGATGGTGCTCCCAGAGGAAGATATGGAAAACAGGACATATGCTGGGCGCAAAGGCCATACAGTCTGCCCTGACTATTTGGTGGGGGACCACGACAGTATCTCCAAGGATCTGAGATAGTCATGTTTCTTTTAACCTTGCTGGTCCTGTCCACCTACACCAAGTGTTTTGGGTCAGGGCTGGTTGGTTTTATCCGTCTTTGGAGTCTTAAGACACGTGTATGTGACCAAGATGCACTACAACTGCTTGACTGAGGCTTCTTTTGGAAGGGAAAAATGTTTTGGCATTAGAATTATCATGGAATCATAGAATCAAGCAGGTTGGAGGAGACCTCCAAGATCATCCAGTCCAACCTAGCACCCAGCCCTATCCAGTCAACTAGACCATGGCACTAAGTGCTGTCTTGTTATGCTATTGGCTGTTTCAGCCAGCATGGCTTTTCTTCCCAACCTCCCTTATTTATTACCTTAAAGCAATTATTTGAAACTCTAATTTTCTTCTAGAGGGGGAGTTAAATGTTTCAATGTGAGCAAGGGAGTGCTCATGCACATCTTGAACATCCAGTTAACATCGTGTGCAGGCCAAGCAATTTGGGATTAGACCTAAAGTATTAAAGATGAGATTGTGGTCATCGTTTAGTCCAAAAAATGATCCTGTATGATGAGATCAGTCCATTTGACTGAATTATTATGGGTGTGTCTGCTACAAGTGTTCTGGAAACTTGTTTTGTTTATTTTCTTTGGATTTTTTTTTTATAATTGCTACTTTACACTTATGAGGTAAAAGGTAGGACTATTTTAAAAACAAAACAAACAAACAAAAACCCACCCCAAAATCCCAAAACTAACAAAAAAACCCCCCACCTATGCCCCATTATGCTAAGTAGAAACATAAATTGGAGGAAGAAGTATTTCAGTGTTGCATTGTGTTAATCTTAAGTGTGTTATGGCTATGCTGTCAATCATCCTGTCCTAGTTTATAATTTTCCTGGCTCTGCTTTGTTTTCCCCCTCTCAGTAATGGTTGCAGGAACAGTTTCCAGTGGTGTTCATGTCTCTTCTTTCTATTCTCTTCCCATGTTGTCTTCTCCCATCTTTCCAATTCTCTGCTATCAGGTCTTTGTCAGCATCTTTTGCTACCTGAAATTGGGCACCTAAAAGAAAGCAAACACCCAGCAGGACTGGGCAGGAAGTGGCAAAAAGGAGAGCACCCCAGCACCTTGTGCTTCTGTTGCCACCAACTTTTTTTCCTGCTTGATTGAGAAAGGGCATCATGTGCAATTACCATGTAAGGATGCTTTCTGGGCTATGTCTGAAAGTGTGTTTCTTGTGTCTTGCTTACTAGCTGGTATAACTTTAATGACTTTCAAACCATTCTTTATATCTTTACTTTTTGGAGATGTTCGTCACCTTTTCCTTTTGCTTCATCATGTTAGAGAGGTATTTGTAACTGTACCTCTCCTTGCTATGAATGTCCCTGTCACCAAACTCCATCCTAACTTGCTTTCTCCACTACTTGTAGAAGCAGTGATCAGTTTTGGTGCTGCCTGGAGTTAGCTTGAGCTACAGAAGGATGAAGTGATTCTTAATACAGTCACTTTTGTAGCCGTTCAGAACCCTTGTTAATGGAGATTAAATTTTGTATGCTTGTGTCTCTTCCAAATTGAAGAGTCAGGTGGTAGCTGCTCCTACATAGGCCTGTCTGAGCAGCAGAGTTGGGAAGATTCATCTGAAGTGATGGTTTTAAGAAGGGCTTAAAGCTGTTTCAACCAAAGTATGGAGTTTGTAGTATTTATTGCAGAAACTTGAGAAAGCTTCCTTGGGCAAATAGATGGTTTCTCCCACTTCTCTTCACCCCAGAAATTGGTAAAACTGGAGCAATCTACCCTGCACGTGTACTTCTGGGCAGGAAAGTGCGTAACCAGAGCTTCCAGCAAGGTCATGTACTTGAAGCTGTCCTGATTTCCTGCCTCCTGGGACACAGAATGTCTCACTGAGCAGCAAACAGGAGATGAAATAGTAGGCCATGAAGTTTGCAAAAAAACCCAAAACCTGCAGTGGCATTTTAAGTCCTCTTGTCTGCAGATTAAGTATGTTGCTCATTTATTGTAGTTCCTCTGGAGATTCCGGGACCACAGGCAGCTAACAACTGGTGCATAACATTTGCTATAGGATTCTCGCAGCTTCACAAATGTCCTTCATGACATCATCTGTCTGGGTTACTGTGTGGGAGGTCATTATTCTTGAATCCTGTCTTTGGGAACAGTGTGTCTGTAAAACTACAGAAGGACATGCAGAAATTCTCATGTACCCTACTCTTGCACCAGAGTCTGCCTCAGATAACTCTGTAGAAAAGTTGTCATTTGCAGGCCAGAGTAATCCGGATGCAGTGATGGGAGCAATTTTCTGCTAGATTAGTATCACTTGTGTCTGACCTTCACCAAGTTCCTGAGTAAATAATTGCTTTATGCTCCTCTAGCCTGAAAGATTTGTCTGACCTTTGTCCTAGTATCTGTGGTGCCTGTGTCTTTGTTTGTTTGGGGGGTTGTTGTTGTTAGTTAATAATAACTATTATATATGAGTATATTATTCTATGTATTAGTATAATAATAAATAGGAAAGTCCTTAGTTGTACAGGCTGATGCTTGGTGTGAAGTCCTATTGATCTGACAGATGGATTCAACTCTCCCTGGCCTGAGCAAATACAACAGATAATGGAAAGGTAAGAAAAGGGATAGAGCAAGCATCTCTGCTGTTATTCTATTGACATTGCGGATCTGCATGTGACCCTTTCATAGGATGTTTCTTCCTCATGAGTGGCTGCATGCTAGGAATTGGTAGGACTCTAAAGTGAATCTAGACTTCAGTTAATTTTAGTGGCAAGTAAAGACTTGCTTTTTACCTTGTACCCTCCTCATCCAGGCAATGAAGTGGAAACCCAAAAGGGAAGGCAAAAGAGCATCATAGAATCATAGAATCAACCAGGTTGGAAGAGACCTCCAAGATCATCCAGTCCAACCTATCACCCAGCTCTATCCAATCAATTAGACCATGGCACTAAGTGCCTCATCCAGTCTTCTCTTGAAGACCCCCAGGGACAGTGCCTCCACCACCTCCCTGGGCAGCCCATTCCAATGGGAAATCACTCTCTCTGGGAAGAACTTCTTCCTAATATCCAGCCTATACCTACCCTGGCACAACTTGAGACCATGTCCCCTTGTTCTATTGCTGGTTCACTTTTGGAAACAGTGATTTGGGATTTTTTTTTTCATGGACCTTCTGCAATAATTAGTCTGGGACCAGGCACCTCTTTTTTGGATTTTATGCATCCAGTCTTGCAGTAATGTTGCTCCAAACTGTGATGTTTTATTTAGAACAGGCTTTCTTGAAGCGCAAGCTGTCCTATGATATGTCTGGAAACAGAGCAAGTAGGCCAGAAATTATGCATACCATGTAGGCACACAGGAGCCACTCAGATGCTGCTGCTGTTCTCCTGGGTGAACTCATCAGTGGTTGAGTGAAAGTTCATGGGCAGTGACTAAAAATGATGCCTTTTTGTAACGTATGAAAGGGGGAATGGGGGAAATTGGTGTGTACTCAAACCTGTTATCAAGCATAAGACTTCGTTTTTAGCCCATATCTCATCTACTCAGGACTCTTGAATAAAATACACTTTCCTCAATAAATAAAGTTTGTGAAGGATGGAAGCATTATAGACAGATACTTGTATGCTTTAATTCCTGTTGACATTAAGCATCTGATTACATTTCTAGAAGTTACAGTACTCCAAGCCCTGGAGAGCTTCCTCTGCTTTTTAACTTTGTATGTAGTATTAGAAATAGAATATTAGAAATAGAATATTAGACTGTAAGAATTATGCACAGTGAAGTCTTCACTGGTGAATTGAAGTGGCTTCATATGATTTTGTCCTCAACCTCTTTTGATATTGTGATAGAGCAGAGCTAATAGAAATTGGTAGAAGTAGATTACCACAGTTCTGCATGTGAAATGTCTATATGCGTGCACATTTCTTATGTTGAAGTATTGGGATTTAGTTTGCTTTAAAAAGCCAGCTAGAGAAACGTAGCCTTTTTATTTTAAAGAGCAAAGATGAAACAATTACTGTGGAGATGCTTCTACAATCATAGAATCATAGAACAGTTTGAGTTGGAAGGGACCTCCAAAGGCCATCTAGTCCAACTCCCCTGCAGTCAGCAAGGACATCCTGCACTAATTCAGTTTGCCCAGAGCCCTGATGAGCCTGACCTTGGCTATCTCCAACGATGGGGCCTCAACTATCTCCTTGGGCAACCTGTTCCAGTGCTCCACTACCTCCACGGTAAAGATCTTTCTGCTAACATCCAACCTAAATCTCTTCTCTAGTTTAAAACCACTGCCCTTCATCCTGCCACTTCAGGCCTATGTAAACAGTCCCTCTTCAGCCTTCTTGTTGGCCACCTTTAGGTACTGGAAGGTTACTGTTAGGTCTCTGTGGAGCCTTCTCTTCTCCAAGTTGAAATCAGAGCATGTTTCTGGCTTCCTGGTAGACGTCTCTGCATAACTTGCAAACTGTTGTTCATGATGAGATGTTGCAAAATCTTACTGCTGACTTCTATTCAGTAATGATTTGTATATAATTTTGTTACATACTCCAACTTGATCTCCAAAAACACCAACCAAAAATATTTATCCAGTTTGTAAAAAAAATAAGCTGAGCTGACAAATGTGAGAAAGGCAAAGAAATACAAGGAAAGCAGGACTGCCCAGACCCACAGCTCACTTGCTGTGCAATTTAACATTCAAGATGACTGCAAATAGACCATTCCATCTTCCTGTTCTCATCTCCATCCTTTTCCTCTCCATTTCCCTCCCATCTCCACCATATTCACCTCTTTCTCTCCTGCACAATGCATTTCCCCCTTTTTTTCCCCCAAACTCATAACACCTGGGTTCTGTTGGAGTCTCCTCCCACCCCAGGTGTCACCACTTTGCCCACCCTACCCACTCCCCTTTTCAATCTGGATTCTATTGCAGTCTCCTCCCACCCCAGGTGTCACCACTTAGCCCCCCACCCACCCACTCTCCTTTTCAATCTGGGTCTTGTTGGAGTCTCCTCCCACCCCAGGTGTCACCACTTAGCCCCCCACCCACCCACTCTCCTTTTCAATCTGGGTCTTGTTGGAGTCTCCTCCCACCCCAGGTGTCACCACTTAGCCTTCCCCCACCCACTCCCCTTTATAAGTGGCCCCAGGACAGGCAAGCCCTAAGCTTGCCCATTGTGGGCAGAAGGATCCTCCTCGGATCATCACCGGTGAGTGCTCTGTGGTGCATCACTGGGTGGATGGTGGAGGGGATTCAAAGGCCGGGGGGCCTGGTGGGCCCCCCGGCTCGGTAGGGCTAGGCCTCATGCTTGCTCTGACATTGCATTGCTCACGGGTGCTGGGTAAAGGGAGTGTTAGCTGCAATAAGTAATATTGTCCTAGGGTGGCAAGAAAATGTTTGCAACAACCGAGTTTCTTCAGTGCTACACAGGACTGTAATATGCTCCAGGAACCTCATTTTCTTTGGGACCTCAGTTTTGCTTGTCCTTGAGTGGGCTGATGTGTATTTTTTGCGGATTTTGTTGTGTTAAGAAAAAATTAATTTAAGGAAAATAAAAACTTAGTGAAGCTGTGGGCAAATCTTGGCACTTTACTGATCTGGAAGTGATGGAAAATAAAAGCCCAGCCTGTCCTGGGAAATGGTGCACTGATTCATCTCCACTTCCTGTAAATCCTCATCTCCTCTCCTTGGTTTGATGCCCAACTGTATCTACTGCTTCCAGGTGACCCAGTTGGGTTGGACTGATCCTTCCTACATTACTCAGTGGGCTGGAGAATTTAATTTTTCTACTAGGTTCCTAAGAGATTTAAAGCAGGGGTCCCATTGATTCAGCTCTCAACTTTGTGTCAGGCTTGAAAGTGGGGATTGATTCATTTGAGTAAAGGGCTTCTTAGCCTTTCTGAACTGGAGAACACCCTGTTCATCACCCAGGAGCAAAGAAATAACTTTCCATCTCTCTGAGCTGTGTTTTTAGCTCATCTCTATTGCATCCTTCTTTTCTGTTTCATAAACCTTGTCCTCACTCACAAACCTTTCCTCAAGACCAATGCTTCTTCTCATTTCTCATCTGGCCTGGAAAAACTCCACCATTCATCATTTTCTATCCACCATCCCCCACTCTACCATTATGTCTTCCAGCAAACCCTTTTGAATATCAGCCCACGGATGGCACTGATAAGGAGATTTCCTAAAAGCTGAAAGCATTCTCGTTTGAGGTTATTTTCATCAAGCTGTGGGTTATCACTGAGTGAAAATCTACTGAAGAATTGCAGTGTGTAGGTTGAACTGGCTGGTGTTAGAGGTAACTTACCATGTGGGAACTGGTGAGTAAGTTTTCTTTAACCCAAATGCAGTCCTCTGTGACTGCCTCTTACAGATATTGTAAGACCCTGTTGATGCTTCCTTTTCTTTTTTTATTTACTTAAGTTAGGACTACAGAATTGGAAAATTTTAAAGCATTGTTTTGTGGCTTGTAGGAAGTGGGGGTTGTGCTCTTCCACCCTCAGCTGTTATGGTTCTAAGCTTTTAGTCAGGGCTCTTTGTATTGCTGAGTTGTGTAACGTATGCTCATGCTCACAGGCTCTGTTAGGACTAAAATTCAATGCATTTTTACTTCACATTTCCCTCACCTTCCTGCTGAAATACAGAAATATAAAATGTCAACGTGTGATGAAGATTAGGAAAGGAAAAAAATCTTATTATCTGTGACAGTGTGACTGAAGTCAAGTCTTGCTTATTAGCTTCATCAATCAAGTGTGACATGTCGTTCCAAGACTTCCTTCTAAAGAAAGCTTGAAGTGCAGCCTCATCTTGGGCACACATAGATGAAAATACTTTCCTTACTGCAATGGAAAACTGAGTTCACACAAAGCAAGCATCCTCTGGTGATCTTTGAGGCATGTCCTGGCAGTGGCTGCCTCTCTTGGTGTCAGGCAAAGCCATTTCTGAGCCAGGACCAAACTCCTTTGAACAACATGGAACTGGGGTTTGAGGTGATCTGTTCCTGAGAATGTTTTTGACAGTAAACCCATCTCCCAGGATGTCTTCTGAGTTGGAGAGGTCCACACAACCTTCTTGCTATAACACCTGTGACTCATGAACAACTATGCTGTATCTGATATAGTCAAAGATGCTTTATTTTTACTGGGGTTTTGAATACATTTTAAAGATATGTTTATTCCACCTTTAGGCATGAATGCAGGTTGGAAGATGCAAGTCTGTATGTTTCTATTCCATGAGGTACCCTGCTAAATAATACCTACTGAGAATTATTAGGGCTTTACTAAACTAGGGTCCTAGAATCACTAAGGTTTCATTTGTGTTTAGGACTTTTCTCTGTTGTATCAATACTGGCTGGGCTCTTGTAGTCTTTCATTCTAGGCTTGTAGGTCCTTTAAAATTACTTGTTTCTGGTCAAATTCAGTGGTAGAAATGAGGAGAGACAAGGTAATCCTGCTCCATCCTCAAACTAGGCTTGTTTCATGGAGAACACTGCAAATTGCACAGGATTGTATTGACACGTTGGTGGCTCTTAAACTAATAAACAGCAGGGATTTGGGCACCCTGTCTGTTCTACAGAGTACTTGGGTGTAACTTAGGACATCTGAGATTTCCCCATGAAACTGACTGGGGTGGAAGCAGAGAATCAAAGGCTGGTCAAACATCCTGCTCACAGCAGGTGCAGCTTTGGGATCAAACTTCTCAAGGCTTCATTCAGTTAGGATTTGAAATCTCTAAGGATGGAGGCTGCACAGCCCCTGTGGTCTACCTGCGACACTGCCTGACTGTCCTCTTGGGGAAACAGTTTTGCTTTATATCCAGGCTGAACCTCTCCTGTTGAAGTTTATGTGTTTTTCATTCTCTTGCCCTGCCCTGCTGTGAATAGTCCATCTAGGATTTTTCAATGACTTCCCCTTAGACACTGGACATGATGTTAGGTTCCCCCAGAGGTATCTCTGCCCTGGGCTGTACAAGTCTGTCTTCCTCAACCTCCTTGTCATTGTCAGTGTCCTCTGCTAAAATGTCTCCAGTTTATTGGTATCCTCTGTTTATTGCTGGGGTCCAAAACCAGACAGTGTTGAAATGTGATCCGAAGGGTGCTGAGTACAGGAAGATAATCCCTTCTCTCAGTCTACTTGCTGGCTCTGCTTATGTTCATGCAGCCCACGGTGCTGTTGTCTGTCTTCGCATACTGCTGGCTTGTGGCCAGCTTGCTATCCACTAGGACTTAAGGGACATTTCATAATGTGTATCAGCTATTCTTTCCCTTTCTTTCCAATTCTAGTTATCACAGGATAGAGAAGCATTAATATTTCCACCAGCAAAAAAAATGTAATATACAGCAGCAAAACACTTTGGTGGTGTAAGACTCAAGACTCTTGTCATTTGCAGGTTCATACTTTGGGGGCTTCAGAGGCTTTGGAGGTGAATAAGGAGTAGGTAGCAATCCAGGATGCTACTGGAAAGAAAAGTTGCAAACCAATATCAGCATCATAATGGTAGCTGATGGCATTCAGCTCAGAAAGAACCTGCTTTGAAACTGTAACAACTAAACCTAAAAATAAATGGATTTTTTTCCTCTGCACTGAAGATGACTGCTATTACTACTTTCTATTTAAAACATGGGTTTTATTCTTTTCACTTTGTTTTTTTTTTCCTTTCTTTTTTTTATTAATCTTTTTTTTTCTTTTGTAAGGAGGAAAATTTGGATGAATTGTTATCTAATGATCCATGTCAACCACATCCTATATTCAGTCTGTTCATCTTAACAACTCTGATCTGTCTTTTCAGCACAGCTATTCACTCTTTATAATTAAAATATAAACCTTCTAAAAATGTTTGCAGTATGCCAGGCAAGTCATTAGCTTGCAAGCCAAGCATTGTGAAGAGAACTACCTTGGTTTTATATTTTACTCTGAAGGTATGATTATTTATATTAACTAACACAATTTTCCTCTCAGCTGCCTTGAAGCCACAGCTTTTCTGAAGACAAAGCAAACCTTCGCCTTCAGATAGAGAAGTGACTTTTAAGGCTTACTCTTGACTTTTGGCCTCTAGCAACTGTTAACCTTTCAGATTGATGCTTGTTTTGCTATACTACTTAGAAGATGCTAGTCATGAGTATTCAAATAGTTAATGTTTATTTAAGGAAAGCTTTGTTTATATTTTGAGACAGATCTTGCATTCATTTTGCTGTTTGATGCGATTGTAGTAGTAATACTTCTCTTCCAAGAAAAGCTGCAGCTAGGCTTAGGAGGGGAAACTCATCTATGGTTTAAAATAAACTAGGTGGAACAATTGGCAGTGAATGTACGTGTGGGTGTGTTGTTGTAAGGAAGAGGTGGTTGATTTGTGGAATTGGCATGCCATGGAATAAAGTCCCATAAGCTGAGAAAATAGCGTATCTGAGATCTAGACTGCATCTTTGCTCTATCATCTTCAATCTAGAGCCTTAGACCATGCATGAGTCTCTCCATGTCAAAGAGCAAAATGTAAGCACGGGGTCACGAGGTTTTCAGTGGTCAATCTGTATTGTTTGCTATAAGCTGCTCTTAGGGAGTTAATGAAAGATAGCAATGTCTGTGTGACTTAAAAGCAGAAAAGGCTCCAGAGCTGCCTATATAAGGAGCAGAGGGGAAGTATCTTGTCTGTTCGTCAACAAGAAAATGTGTGCAGTAGCTTAAAGCTGCAATATCTTCTTAGCCTGCAGGGAAACACAGATGTAGGTTCACAAATGAACCAGCATAGAAGTACAAACTCAAGCTCTCAGTGACAGGTGGGTGTGTGGCCAACAGGCTGCTCTGCACCTGGTGCCTGCTGGAGCTGGACATCCTTCTGTGATTGGCACTTTCTGACAAAAGTGACCTTTCAAAAGCGTGGCAAGTGGAGTCTTCAGAAACTTCTATTTCAGTCTCTCCAAATCTGTAACTACTGCCAACTTCTCAGCTCATCTTTTGAAGTCACTTCCAACCCCTAATGTTCTGTGATTCTGTGATTTTCTATCTCTGTACTTGGCAGATGCCAGTATTTACAAACTTGGTCTGCCAGACATTAAAGCAGATTTTGACCTTCTGAACCAAGACAGCAGCATAGACTCTGTATTTGTGCTGGAAGTCTTGCTTCTAGGTCTTGAAAACCCTCTTGGTAGAGTAAGGTCGAATTTGATTGCTTTGTGACTGGGTGGAGGAAACTGGCTTTTGCAGCCATAGCCTTTCTGTGGACCTGGTTTTTGGCCAGACCTGTGCTGGAGGGAATGATCTGCAGAAGCCTGCAGGCTGAACTGCTCTTCTCCAATCTAGAGGGCTTAGATGTTGAATTCTGTGGCATCAAGATTTCAGTTGGAAAGTTTCATTCTAGTGACTTCCTGACACCCTTTTAATTAAAGAGAGAGAACAAGGAGAATTACTCTCATAATTCTAGGGCAGGCTTTTAAAGATCCAGAATCGGCACTTTTAACCACTTGTCATGCCTGCTATGTCAGTTATGCTTTTTCTTTGCAACCAATGACTTTCATGTGAGTTCAGCTTTCTGAATAGATGGCAGGGGTTTGTGAACAGCAGTGCTGACTTCGTAAAATACAGGTTTAAACAGTCTAATTGTTAGTGAGTGTTTACCCAAATTTATAGTTGGCTGTGGCTGGTAATTGTTCTTGAAGGGATAGTGTCTTGAAGCTCCTAACATGCCACACTTGCATGAGCCAATTTTGGAGTTCAGATAAGTGGAACTTCCCTTCCAGTCAAAGCAGCAGCAAAGAAGCAGCATCATTTCCAAGAAGGAACTGACCTCAGAGGCTGAGGCCAACACACACTTTTAGAGGGGGTTTGATTTGACAGCTCCTGGCACTTCTGGCATGTTCCTTACACAGCTGCCCTTATGGGTCAAATACTGTGGTGAAGCTTCCTTTGTTCAAGTTGATGCTAAAAAGCTGAGACTGGGCTGTGAGAATCTTTCACAAACTGTATCTTTTAAATAGAAAATTATTTGACTGGAGAAGGGGAGCAGGTTACATCCCCTCCAGTTTTTGCCTATCTCCTGTGCTCGCTGCTGTTGAAGACCCATCAAAAGCTGTAGAAGGAAGTGTGAGGAGCCTGCCTACTGTGTTCATTAGTGAACCAGAGTCTGATGTTAGCATCTCTCTGCCCTTGCAAGCAGGTGTCACTGCAGCCAGCACCAATTACAGCTGTATTCAGGGGACAGCAACATGATTCAGCCAGTCAGAAACAATATAGATGAAGCCTTCACAGTTCAAGGATTATGTATTTTTAGCAAGCTGTATGTGATGTAATCCAACAAGATAGCTGCATTTTTCTGAACTTAAATGCTTGTTCTGTTCCTGTCAGCAGGCAACAACATAGAGTAAAACTTGCAGGTTGAAAAAAAGGGAGAGAATATGAGCACAAGGTACAGTAAGATGATTTTTATCCCATCAGTACTGATAGGTTCTGCAAAAGAAAACACATTTGAGGTTCTTTAGATTTATCACATTGTGACAAAGGGCCATTTTTTAAGAGGTTCAGGTACTTTTCAGCATTTAGTGCTAATGAGAAATGGGCTCTTAAATGATTGCTTAACAGCAGAGCTTTCATTCAGGCCTCTGCGTGTGGTTTGTGCTAGCACAGGGCTTGAAAGTGTAATCTTTCAGTCTTGGATTAAGCTGTCCCAGTAGCAGATGTGTATCAATAGCCTGTTTTCTCGCCACAAGTAAAGATGTTTTACTGCCTTTTATGGGACATGGAGTACAGTAATCTGAGAAATCTGTGTCTCTTGATCAAATACTGCTTGTGTGTGAACACTCCATTTTAGAAACCTGAAGTAAAGAGCTGATGACTGGGAAGAGTCTGCAGGACCTGGGCAGGGTTATATTTTGGTCGTTTTTCTTGAATTCTTCCTGTGAAACTAAATGGTAGTCATCATGCAAATTAACTGTAGGACATCAGATCTTAGAATGGATAGGGGATGTGGTTAACTTTATCTATCTGAAAGACCCATGTGTATCATTCAGTAAATTTGGTGTCCTGGAAGATATGTGTCCTGGCTTGCCCAGACATAATGCCGTGGTCCCCTTCTCTCTGCTGAGGTGGGGGAAACAGAGCACAGGGAGAAGACAAAAGGGTTGGAGATGCCCACTTTGAGGGTCCAAGATTTGTCCAGCCTTGTTCCTCCCAAATAAGGGAAAGCAACCTCCTGACTTCACCTAATATGGTGAGGTTTGGCAAGGTGCCATTCTGACTGGTGAGTCTCTGTGGACAAGGAGGCCACTGCATTCAGGCAAACAGTAAATAGGCTTTTGTCACATGCCAGCTTTTGCTTTTGTCTGCTCTGCCCTGCCACATTATGCTCTGCTTTGCCTCCAACAACTTTGAAAACACTGACAGAACTCTCTTCAAACGTGTGGGTAGTGTCTGATGCTGTTTTGTGAGTAAATATTCAAAGCCTCTTTGTAAGAAAATCTGTAACTAGATTCTATTGTGCCTTCTGCTTTAGTAGCAGAAAGGAGCCTCTTGGGTTTCCCTCGAGGGCAAGCAACAGATCAGCTGCAAGATTCTCTTTCCTAAAGAGTTAATGTTTGTTTTATTTGCTAGTTATTTTTGAAGTGTTCTAGGTTGCCTGTTCCCTGTGTGTATAAATATCCAAACCATGTGTTTTGAATGTTGTAAATAAGTTTTCTGGTGAGATTTAATGTTAATAAACAATTTTCATAGCTATTAACAATCTTCACCCTGGATATAAAAATTAATATTGATTATTAATTTTGCATAATTTGTACCAGTTGGTCACCAGGAAAATTGATTACTTGGTATCTGTAATGAATTAAATCAGGTCCCAGTAGTAGCTCTTCGCTTGTATGCTACCCAGGGTCTCCAAGCACTGTAGCAAATTCTGGGGAGCAAAAGGCTTTTAACAGCAGAATGAGCCAAGTGTCTCTTCAAACTGCCACCTGGAAGCTGCTATGACAATTTCAAACACTTCTCGTGTTCTTCAAACAACTCTCTTCAAGTTTTCTTACTTATTTCTGTACTCTTAGTCACATTTTTTACTTTCTGAGAAGAGACATGGGTAGTGTAGTCTAGCCAATATAAATGCCCAGGCTGAAGAGCAAACTGGTTTTTCATTGCAGCTTTATTGATGTGAGATTTCCTAACATCTTTTCTGTGTATTTCCACAAGTGTTTCTTTCAAGAACAATTCAGAAAACTGGAGTGCTACTTTTTTCCTCTTCTATTAGTAAATATATCTCAATTCTGTTTTTACAGCACTGATATTGCCTGTAGAGAAGAGGTCAAGATCAACGGATTAAGGCTCCAGCAACACAAACCAAACCACCACCATGAAACACTTCCTGAGGTAACTATTCTGTATTTTTCTTGTGGTGTAAACTAGTTTATATTGAATTGTTTTTGGTTCACCTTGATTCTGTTACTTAATTAAAGCTCTTTAATTAAAAATTTCCTTTCCAGTTCCTTCTAGAAGCGAATAATGTGGGACCTGTCTTGGAGTCTGGAGCAGTAACATATCAAATCAGTAGTGGCTGATATGTCCAGGGAAAGCAGGGGAAACAGTAACAGAACAGTGCTTGAAGAGTGTTGTGCATTTTCTTCCCCGTTGATGTCTGCTGTTTGGAATTTCTGCATATTATTTGTGAAAGCAGAGAAGGGAAGATGCTTGGGGAAGATGTGCATATGGTTTTGAAGCTGATTCTGCTTTTTGAGGAGAAATGTCTCTTACTTGTATATGACTTGGCAGTTGCTGCTCTGTAAACCAGGGATGGGACAGGGGACTTGCTGACTCCAGCTGTAGGTGCAGGAAGCTCATGTTGTCTTTGTTCCACAGTCAGTGGAAAAAGTTGAACATTCCTAGAAACAATTTACTACAGATCAAGAGCTTAATTTGTGTATGAACCAAAGAATTCATATTTTGTCTGGTTGGGAACAATCTTTTCAAGAGGGCTGAAACATATGCTTCTGTACAGAGCATCTGTCACTTTCTTTTTAGACTGTTTATAACTAAGAATCTTATACACTACAGATATCAGCATCATTACCTCTAGCATAATCACCTGTCATGATTTGGCTGCCAAGCCAGCCTTGGCATAAGCATCTCTGTGGAGTGTTTGGGTCAGTTTCCTCAGGTGTCTTGAGCCACCTGCAAAACAACTCTGTAAGTGGTACATAAACAGGTTGAAAGTATAAAGTAATTATTTACTTGCTAACACCCACAGAAGACAGCTGAGATTTAATGAGCCATTAGGCTAAGTGAGAGTGTGATCTCCACGCAGGTAGGCACCAGTGAGGAGGGAAAGGATTTCGCTCTGCAGCTCTGTGGCCCAGATCTTGGGTGGTCCTAAATCTTCCACTGATCCAGTGACCTGATGATTAGCCCTGCTAACACCCCTCTAGTGGTTTTTTCCCTTTGCAATTTTCTAACATCCCAAGTTGGAGCCTTTCTTCCTGGATCCTGACAGTGATGTCCATCTCAGTAGTCCCACCTCTTTAATTTTTCCTTTTCTTTCTCTGAACAGACTTGCTTAGCAGCCTGACCTGAGGTCACAGATTGGTACCGTATGAGATCTGGGTTGTAAGTCCTGCATACATAGGAGTCTATCATGCTGTGGGTGAGAGCTTCCATCTAAGGTCACAGAGGGTGTTACAGCTTGCCCCATAATAGCCTGGTATCTTTTGAGCTTAATGTGATTTTGCTCCCTGCTGATGGAGAAGCTGAGCCTACTGACAACTTCTAAGCTTCCAGCTCTTTTCTGAGGACAATAAATGCCTCTCTACTCCATTTAAGCTGCCTGTTCTGCCCTGCTTTGGATATTCTGACTGATTTGGTGTGTTCTCCATGATGGACAGAGTGTGCTATTTTAGACTATATGGATTCCTGATGCTATCTTGAAGAACCTACCTCCTACTTTTCAAGGGATTTTTAAAGTCAGTGAGTCCTAAAAGATTTGAGGAGTC
The DNA here is from genome assembly GCF_015220805.1 of Pogoniulus pusillus. Lineage (NCBI taxonomy): Eukaryota > Metazoa > Chordata > Aves > Piciformes > Lybiidae > Pogoniulus > Pogoniulus pusillus. The sequence goes on from NC_087266.1 coordinate 17,497,849, forward strand.
TCGGTGGTGTTAGCTTCTCTTAAGTAGCCAAAGTAGCTCTGCTGAAAAAGAGCTGCTTATCTAAATAGAACAGTTTAGGACTTTGTTACAGGAAGGCCACTATTCTAAGTGCTGAATTGTGCTAGTTTGAAGCTAGCTAGAACGTTTTGGTGAGAAGAACTAGATTACAGGCTGTGGAAGGAAAACAATGGTGATGTCTACTTCATAGGCTTGCTGAGATGCATAGGAACAACAAATAAAAACATAAATAACCACTTCTCCCCTGTTGCTGGAGAGCTCCAAGCTGGATCTCACTCTCTACCCTCACCCTTCCATTTTCTTTTCTAATCCACTTTGCTTCCTAACCTCTTGGCTGAACCTCCGTTCTTCCTTGGGACTGGGGTACGGTTGAGAGGGGCAGGGGGAAGGTGAAGAGGCAGTTGAGAGCCCCTCCTGGGGACTCAGGTTTCTGGGAGGGGAGTTGTGTTTCTGTATTACCTTTTACCTTGTATATTTCTGTCTATAATTGTATATACTGTAAATATCTGCTTGTATATTGTGCTAGCTGTAAATATAAGCTTCATTCATATTTCCAGAGCTGGCTGAGTCTAGTCTGGGTGATTTCTAAAGTGTGGGGGGTGTGGGGAGCACCCAAACCATCACATGCATAGAAAGAGCAGAGAGTGTAGGGAATACAGAGCACCTCGAATAGGAAAGCACTGTTGGGAAAGGAAAGCTATTCTGTTTGCATACAAGCGTGTAGAAATTCTTGGTTTAATTCTTTGATCTGAACCAATATAAGCACGATGCTCATGGTCTGTACCTCTAGAAGAAATATGAGGAGATTTCTTAAATCTTAGTGGCAGGTTTGTGTGATAGGGAATAAAGCAGTGAAGTTGGGAACTGCAGGAAGATGTGCAAAACAAGGATATTAAGGGTTCTAGCTTGGAAATCAGCTGGAAAAATACATTCCCTGGTGTTGTTGATTACCAATGGCAGCAGCCACCTAGGAGCTTGCTAAATGCATCTTCAACTGCTTGTGCAGATCAAAAGCAGGGCTGAATGGCGTGTACCAATGGCAAGGGCTGCTCCATGGTGCATGATTTTCCTTGTTGTCCAATGTTAAACAGGCACTGAAGTAGCTGATGCTGATGGAATAGATTATCTCAGTGTTTAAAACCAATGAGTTTCATCAGCTTCACACAAACTGCAAGTCATCTTGTTGACTGCAACATAAAAAATGCCATGAAACAGATGGAGAGAAGATCAGGGCTTTTTTTCTGTAAAGTTAAGATAAACTCATCTGCAGTCTCTAAGTAGTAACAGAGGTTTATTTGCAGCAACTTCATGCAGCAAATATTTATCTGGAGACCCAAGGAGGACTTTCAGAAGTGGCTTTCAAATTCATCATGTTGTAAGAGATTCCTTTCACCCGTAGGCAGATTTGCCACTCAGCTCTGAGTCAGGTTTGTGTACTAGAGGCACTGCAAGTGCTGCAGTCTCTGCTGCTACTGTCAATGGGCATGCTGCACCAGGGCTCTCCACTACTATAGTTTGTCTTCTAAGCAAATCTACAGGTGTTAGTACAGATAATGAAATTAGTGTGATTTGCATGGTGCTTTTGCTCTTCCTGCTATTCATCTGTTAAGCCTCTGACATGGCTTTTTATAATCACCTTGATAGCTCCTACTCTCTTTTGACATAGCTTAAATACCAGGGAGCTGTCCTTTTTCACCTCAGACCACCTCACTTAAGAAGCTCTGTTTAGTCTTCAACCATTCTACGATTTTGTGGGTAATGAGGTGTAAAGACAGCTCTGGAAATTGTGAAGTCCAGTCCTCTTGCTCAGAGCAGGGTCAGCTACAGCAGGTTACTCAAGGCTACATCCAGTCATATTTTGAGCATCTCCAAGGACAGAAACTCTGCAGCCTCTCTGCACCACATGTCCTGATTGCTTGGTGACCCTTACAATTTAAAAACAGTAACAACATTGTAAGAGACACCTTTATGTTTAAATCTAATTCTGGCATTTCTGTCTTTGTCAATTTCCTCTTGTCCTCTCAGTGGGCACCACTGAGAAGAGTCTGGCTCTGTCGTCTTTACTACTCCAAGTAGGTATTTACACACATAGATAAGATCTCCCTGAGCCACTGTGTCCTTCTATGACAAGTTCTTCCAGTCCTTCATGGCCCTTTGTTGGACTCTCTCATATATCTCTATAGTGCTGGGTAGCCCACCCTGAACACAGCACTCAGTATGTGTCTTACTGGGCTGAGTACAGAGTATGATGAGTGTGGTCCACAAGTACATGGAGCTCTAAGGTCTTCACATGAAAGGCAATGAAAGAGGTAAAACTTTGAACATTGGCTGCTCTTCCACAATTAAAGCAATTGCTCAGGTTTATACAAGTAATACTTTAGTACATCCTCCTGTTTAAAACAAGTAAAAAGAAGTTTATTTCATGTCATTCACAGCAGTAGCTAAACTACATTTCATGTGAAGGTGATGAATTATTTCCTACTGATGATTTAAAAAAATAGGTAAGTATGGAATATACCTTAAAAATACATGGTATGATGATTTACTGCTGTTGACATGTGTTTATTTGAGGCATAGGGTGGATGTTTTTATTTTGGGTGGTTTTTTTGTATGTAGTTTTTCTTTTTATGACATACACTTAGAGGTAGTCTTTACCTGTTGCAAAATGCTTCTGAAGTTACCTGTCTTTGCTGACAATCACCATCTGTACTTCAGCAGGATCCTGAAATTGTTGTTGTAAAAGTATCTTTTAAAAAAAAAGTGTTACATAGTATATTTCTAATATAAAGTTCAGCCACTGAGTGGGACAAAAAGATTCAAAAACATACTTGTTTTGGTGCCATGTAGTAAGTGCTTTTAATAAACTAAAGTCCCACAAATGCCAAACTTCAAAATTGGTTGCTTGTGCAGTCCCATTTCTCAATCTGAATCACTTCCTCTATTCCTGCCTTTCCAAGGACTGTACTCTACATCTGAGTGGCAAAAAAAGGGTCTGTGCTTGCAGAAATGGCAACTACCATTGGAATGGGCTGCCCAGGGAGGTGGTGGAGTCACCATCCCTGGAGGTGTTCAAGAGAAAACTGCATGAGGCACTTAGTGCCATGGTCCAGTTGACTGGATAGGGCTGGGTGCTAGGTTGGACTGGATGATCTTGGAGGTCTCTTCCAACCTGGTTGATTCTATGATTCTACTCTGACATCTAGGTCTTTTATATAAAAGGGGATAATTTTCAGACTGGAAGATCCTTACTTAACAGAAGTTAATTTGTGGCTTTTCATCTACCTGCTTTCAACAGATGCTGTGTTCCAGTGGAAAAAGAATTTTATTTTGTTGCATTTTGTTTTTTTTAACAGTCTAGTACTTGGAATAACTCTAAATCCCTAAATGTATTGAGTGCTGTTGGGCAATAGACAACAAGATTCTTATGCTCACATCTCTCATCCAAGGCAGCGTCTAAATGAAAATAAGTTTCTTTTCTTTCTCAGCTTATTCTGATATGAATTATTTTTGAAGCCTGAAATATCACTTATGAAATAATAAAACTGCTTCCCAGTGAAGTATTTAATCTTTCAGTGCTTTCTCTTTGTAAAGAGATTTTGAGGAGTTTGTCAGTGACACCTCCACTTTGGCTGTAACTTATCTTAAACATCTGAAATAGCAACTTGGATAACCAACTCGTTTCTCTTTTGTTCAGTAAATCCTAGAAACTTGACACTTTCTCTTGATCTACTGCAAAACAGTCTGTCTGTAAGCTCTAGAAGATTTTAAGCATAAGATCTGTCTTGCTGGAGTCACATCAGATAAAATGAGAATAAAACCAGCAAAAAGCAAGAGAGGGAAATTGTGGGAAGCTGCTGTTAAAAACTACTCTTATGTCTTCCCTAGTTGCCACGGTGACTTGCTTTCATGCCTGAATGAAAGATAAGAGAGATAAGGTGGATTTCAGTTGTCAAGTCTGCAGAAGTACAGAATGAAAGAAATGTGTTTTAAAGTAGCTAATTGCAGGTTTGCCTGCGGCAGAAATGGTGATTGTTGCGTTATTTCTTGGCTGACCTTGCATACACACTGTAAGTTATACAAATAAACCAAAGACAGTTAAGTCAGTTAGCTCCTAAAAGGGTAGTAGCACTTGCTTACTCACCTATTTGGACAGCTTCTCATCCATAACTATTGTGTCCTTGACTTCTCAAGCCATAATCAGAATTCTCAGGAAGAAAATATCGATGTGTAATACTTTCTTCTCTGAGCTGAGTGTGTCCTTGGGGAAAATCAGTTGTGTAAGAATCTTTCTTATCTGTAGGACTTAAAACAGGACACACAGGAAAGAAAATAATGTGTTGATAGATTCGGTGGCTTGCATTTTATTCTTTGAAACTAGTCAGATTGTGCTTTTTTTTTCAGTTGGGGTTTGTGTCTTGTTTGCGTCTCCTCCAAGTTTTAAGTCCATTTGGTATCTAGCTGAAGTTTTCGTTTTACCCAAAGCATTTTTTCTGTTTCTAGCTAGCTCTGTAAATAGTAAGGTTCTGAAATTATCAGGGAAAGGGAATAAGCCCCTTCTATTTTATTAATTTAAAATAGCATTGCACAATAATTAATCTCTGCTTTCCTTCATGTCAGCAAAATACTGTGAGCTGCATTATACACACTTCTGTACGTTCACACAAACATACTTCACACAGAAAAGAGCTTCACCAAAGTATTAGACGACTTTGGAAGCCTTTCAGTTTTGCTTCCTCCTGTTTGCTGTGGGTGAGATTGCCTAGAGGAGCCTGCCACCTTTAAACAAAAAGCTAGATGTTATAAAAGTGTGATGCCATGCTGTCATTGGAGAAAGCTGCAAATTCTAATAATCACACAGTATCACAGTATCATCGGGGTTGGAAGAGACCTCACAGATCATCAAGTCCATGCACCATTCTCATCACACTGACCCACGGTCAGTTGGGCTAGTTGAGGACAAACAGTGACACTCCATGCTGACAACTACTTCTGATACTCCCTTTGCAATGTCAGAGTGTGAAACAACACTCTTGCTGCTCTCTGCTTCTTGGCCACTATGAACTTTTTTACCCCAGGCGGAGCAGGTTATGCTGTGGAGAGCAGAAGTGCTGTGACTGCAGCAGTAGTGCTCTTACTTAGTGTGGGTTTTGGCTCTGAATTTCTCTTGTTTTGCAAGGATTCTAGCAATTGTAGAAACCCCATTCTTCATTCTCTCCTTTGTGGAAGAGAATCACAGAATGTCAGGGGCTAGAAGGGATCAAAAGATCATCTAGTCCACCCTCCCTGCCAGAGCAGGATCTCCTATACCACATCAGGCATCTAGGTGGGTTTTGAATATCTCTAGAGAGGGAGACTCCATAACCTGCCCTTGGCAGCCTGTTCCAAGGTTCTGTCACCCTCACAAGGAAAAAAGTGCTCCTCATGTTTACATGAAACTTCCTAAGGCTCAGCTTCTACACATTGCCCCTTGTCCTGTCATTGGGCATCACTAAGAAGAGCCTGGCTCCATCCTCCAAACACTCACCCTTTACATATTTATAAACATTAATGAGGTCACCTCTCAGTCTTCACTGCTCCAACCTAAAGAGCCCCAGCTCCCTCAGTCTCTCCTCGTAAGAGAGATGTTCCATTCACTTAATCATCTTTGTGGCTCCATGCTATGTCCTTCTTGAACTAGGGGGCCCAGAACTGGACACAGTACTCCAGATGTGGTCTCCATCAGGGCAGAGTAGAGACCTACTAACTACAGCCCTTCTAATACACCGCAGAGAGACCTCTGCAGAATCTCTGCTGAGCCCCACTATTGCTGGTAGAGATGGGGTGTTTGCTTGGTTTCGCAGCATTCCTAATAGAGCTTGTAAGGTACCGACTGCCTAACTCCTTTTCTTGGTTAAAGCTGCACTTAGCAGAATATTAGAGCTCAGAAGGAGAGTGACATACATCTGGGAAGATATCAAAAGACTTAAAATTAGAGGAGCAGGGAAGGAGAGATTAAATAGGTGCATATACCAGCTAATTATGTGAAGAAGAAAACTTTACATTTCTGTGGCTGTTATGGTGGTAGTATTCCATAAATCTCTTCCAGGCATGAAAGGGAATACTTGCTCATGTCAGAATATTCCTGGGAAGTGTTTGGAGTTTTTTTGTTGTTGTTGTTTTGGGGTTTTTTGTGTGTGTGTGGATTTGCTGGGGGTGGGAGGAGCATTGAGGTTTTGTTTGTTTGTTTCTTGGAAGCCAAGTAACAGGTAGATTTGTTTCTGTAGTACTAATCTCAGAGTTCAGTGACCCTAGTTGAAAGAGCTGTGCTAGGTTGTGTTGGTATTACTCAGGAGCTAACAGGTAGCTTCTGATGTCCAAGTGACTGGCATCAAACACTTGGAATGTGTAACCCTAAGTCATACTGAGAAGACAGCTCTGTGTTTCCACTCGTACTGCATCCTCAGCAAGGACCTGCCGCTCGATTGAGCTTGTGTGCATCAACATCTTATTATTATGACATTTTTCCTCTTTTTTTAGCAGAATAAATGTTCATTTGGACGTTTATTGCATGCGTTATACATATATAAGCATAAATCTGTAGATCTGTACAGCTGCATGCAGGAAGAGCTTGGGATGGAGCAGAGTAAGAGTGCAAGTCTCTGAGGAACACCTTCACTTCTGTAATACTTACATTCTTAAACCTCACCTCAGGATCTGAAGTGTTGCTGTACATGACTACACAAACTGCTGGTGAAACGCACTGCTTTCTGTGCTGAGAAACTGCAAAGGCAAGAAAGAAAACCAACGGCAGAGACAAACACACACATGACAAAAAGTAGAAAAAAAAATCCACAGACCACAAAAGAGACTTGAAGGAAGAGGAGGTTTGGAATTGGACTCTAAACCTGATCAAAAATTCATGCCGCAGTGCTGTAATGAGATGTGGCTCATGCCACTCTTCCATGTTGCTTCTTGTTCATGATACACTGTGTTTTGTTTTATAGCTGCCAGTGTCTCTGTTGTGCTTATGTGAACTGAAGTGTGTAGTGGCTAACACAAAACTTGCCTTATTTAATCATTAGTGTGCTTTTATTACAGGATGTCTACAAGCAAGAATTCCCTCTTTTAAAGGCTTTTGAAAGCAAACTTGGGGTGCTTTTTATGCTGTTCATGTTACAAATGGAAGATTTCAACTGTTGTAAGCTTGAGATGGATGAGTAGTAGAAAACTGAAGGTATCCATGAAGGTTAACTTTATTCTATAAGCTACCTAGTCAAAACTAGTTTCTTAGCTTTCTTAGTAATAGCTGCTAAATATATTTTAGTGAATCACAGGTGTGGTGTTTGTGTGCTGTAGTGACATGTTTTTAGTAGATCTATTTTTAGTAGTCTTTTTTGGCGCAAACTGTAACCAAAACAAAGTTTTAGTCGGGGAGGTTGGTTTGTAGATCTCTCATTGAGCCTAAAGACAGCAAAATATGATTCAAATGCACCTAATAACCCTCCTACCAGCTCTCCCAGTCTTATCCACAAAGCTTTGAGTAATTAACTGGGTTGTGATGTTTCAGCTCTGGAGGCAATTAAATGTAGTCATGAACTTTTTTAAAGGAAGTGTATGGTTTTTATGGGAGCTATCTTGTTCATTGGAAGGAAATGGGTTTGCATTGGCTGTTAACATGAACTTAAGTGAGTCTTCCCTTGTTTCATATAAATGAGCTCTGTGGGTAGTCAGTTGGTCTAATACAGGCTTAACCCTTGGAAACAAATCAGGCCAAAATAAATTCTTATTTCTCTACATTTTCTACATTCTCTACAATTTCTCTAATTTCACAGTATCACAGTATCACCAAGGTTGGAAGAGACCTCACAGATCATCAAGTCCAACCCTTTACCACAGTGCCCAAGGCTAGACCATGGCACCAAGTGCCACATCCAACCGTGCCTTGAACTGCCCCAGGGACGACGACTCCACCACCTCCCCAGGCAGCCCATTCCAGTGCCCAATGACTCTTTCAGTGAAGAACTTTCTCCTCACCTCGAGCCGAAATTTCCCCTGGCGCAGCCTGAGGCTGTGTCCTCTTGTTCTGGAGCTGGCCACCTGAGAGAAGAGAGCAACCTCCTCCTGGCCACAACCACCCTTCAGGTGGTTGTAGACAGCAATAAGGTCACCCCTGAGCCTCCTCTTCTCCAGGCTAAACAACCCCAGCTCCCTCAGCCTCTCCTCGTAGGGCTTGTGCTCGAGGCCTCTCACCAGCCTCGTCGCCCTTCTCTGGACACGCTCAAGCATCTCAGTGTCCTTCCTAAACTGGGGGGCCCAGAACTGAACGCAGTACTCGAGGTGTGGTCTGACCAGTGCAGAGTACAGGGGCAGAATGACCTCCCTGCTCCTGCTGACCACACCACTCCTGATGCAGGCCAGGATGCCACTGGCTCTCTTGGCCACCTGGGCACACTGCTGGCTCATGTTCAGGCGGGTATCAATCAGTACCCCCAGATCCCTCTCTGTCTGGCTGCTCTCCAGCCACTCCGACCCCAGCCTGTATCTCTGCATGGGGTTGTTGTGGCCAAAGTGCAGCACCCTGCACTTTGAGCTATTGAACCCCATCCCATTGGCCTCTGCCCATCTGTCCAGGCGGTCAAGGTCCCGCTGCAGAGCCCTTCTGCCCTCCAGCTCAGTCACATCTTAAACCAGGGACGGCGACTGCACCACCTCCCCGGGCAGCCCATTCCACTACAAATGTTTTGTGCAAACTCCAAATCCACCTTCCAGCTTGACGTTCATCTCTTGTATTCGTTTCTCTGGACCTTTAGTCTGCCTGTAGAGCTGAGATGTACTGAGGAAGCTGAGGGATGGCTGTAGGCTGTGTCTGGATTCATCAGGGATGGTGGACTACCTAAATCTCTGAAAGCTGATGTCAAATGTCTACTGGAAAACCAGAATATCCAATGGTTTGTTTTTTTTCCACATCACTACCACAGGTGGCAGTTAAAAGTATAAGCTGACTGTTTATGAAATTGACTCTTAACTGTCTTATATTTCTTCTGGCTGTTGGAATCTGAAAGATTGCTTGGCTGATAATGGACGTCCTTTCTAGTAACTACTCTTGTTCTTAGTACTGGAGGTCATAAGCTGCTGTGAAGCACATATGAACACAGTACTGTGCTCTGGCATACCTTTGGGGGTGGTAGAGGGAAAATTACACGACATCTCTAATATTTCAGTGCTGGCAATTGAAACTTTCTTGTGTATCTTAAACTTGATTCTAACGTGGGAGTAATTCCTCTTTAGGTTTCACTTTTGTTGGGGGGTTTGAATCTGGGTTAGAAGTGAACTGTAATGATGCAGCTATAAAAAATATTAAATAGTTTATTAAATATAGGTAAGAAAATCTCCCCAAACTTATTTACAATTCACACGCACACATAAATTACACAAATACTTTTAATCAGTTGGTAAAACTATGTTTGCAAAATGTATAGATACAATCAGATGGATTTACATCAGATGGAATGGGCTGCCCAGGGAGGTGGTGGAGTCGCCATCCCTAGAGGTGTTCAAGAAAAGCCTGGCTGAGGCACTTAGTGCCATGGTCTAGTTGACTGGCTAGGGCTGGGTGCTAGGTTGGACTGGATGATCTTGGAAGTCTCTTCCAACCTGGTTGATTCTATGATTGAAGGTACTTTAGCAAAGGTTTTAGAAGTTTGAAGTGATGAAGAGTCCTGCAGCACAAATGGCCGCTTCAAGGTTAAAGACAAACATAAATTTTCGCAAACTGTGGAAAAGAGAGTTGGTTTGCTTACTGTCTAGAGCCTCAATATTGTAATCCAAATGTGTGTGCAGAAGCACAGATGAGGAAAAACATAGTCCCAGCCATGTGGTGTCCTACCACGTGGGGATGGTGCAGAGCAGGGGCCGGAGGGAGCGGCTTGCTGCTGCCTAGTGCCAATTGAGCACGTTGTCTGAGAAGACCCAGGGACGCGAAGCAGAACGTTCCTCTGTGATTCTCAGGAAGCTATGGGAGTGGTCAGCCACCTGGGCTAAGCAGGATCCAGGTTTGCAGGCTGGAGCAGTCCGATTGGGTGCTGTGTATAGCAAAGGAGTCGGCCCTCGGGCTGGAGCGGTGCACCGGCATGTCCCAGTGTCGCAACTCATTGCTAGGCCATTGCTAGGTCGCTACCTAGACTTGGCTAGAGTCAAACCGAGCCAGGCTCGGCTGAGCTCAGGTGCGCAGCTGTTTCCCGGTGCGGGGCAAGCCGCCTTAGACCCCTGGCTCAGTTCAGAAGATGGGCAGAGTCAACGTCTTCCGTCCGTGGGGGGAAGGCAAGTTCCCAACTACCCACAAAGCAAACAGCAAGCAAAACAAAAGCAGCAGCAGCAAACATGTTGCCTTAGTTTTTAAGCATTGTGGTGAATGACCAACAACAACTGACAAAAAACACCCCTAGAACCAATCTAGGTTATTTCAGCAGAAAAGCCTAGCACCAGCAACCTGTGTTTACCAAAACCAAAGCAGGGTGCAAAACAAGTCCAATATGATGTCTCTGTGGCCAACGAAGAGGCACCAAGGCTTTTGTCTGCTCTTCCACCTGGGAAGAAGGGCAGGGGGCAAGGTGGGTATGTAGGTAGGTGTTTAGGACATGCACAGACGTATCTTGGATATTTTAGGTATAATTTGGACCTTCCACCACAACTTTGTATCTAAAATAGAGACTTCCTATTGCATGAAGACAAGGGGGTTGCCTGCATGCAGACGTTTGGGAGTGTTAAATGAATTAACTGTAAGTGTGAAGATGAAGTGGATGCTTTTAAAGCTTAATCTTCCTTCCAAGGAGATTAAATTGAAGTGAATGTAAAGCAGATTGAAGTCCTGTGTGGACCTTGCTGTGAGTTAACTTCTCTTCCCTGAATGTCCTACTACACCATGCCCCTCGGAACGTTTGTAGGAAATGATGGAGCAATTCAAGCTCTCCATTGCAAAGGGTAATACAGTCTCCTAACAAATAACTGTCCTTTGACAGCAGAAACACTATGTGGAGGAAATAATGGGCTAATGATGGCTCCACACAGCCTTGGAAAATAATAGACTGAATACTTTTGACCATTTAATAGCAATCTGGCGTATCAAAGCTGTATTGATGTTTTCCCATAATAACAGTCATCAAATATAATGACAGAGAGGTTGAGGTCAGAAAGGACATCTGGAGGTCATCTAGTCCACCTGACTGCTCTAGCTGGGCCACCTAGAGCCCGTTGCCCATGTCATAAATAACAGGCACAAACTGGCGTTCATGCAAGTTAAGGCTTTAATATAGAGTTGCAGGAATCAAGCAATGTACAGGCCTGAGTGCGTGGGGAGGATCTGCTCTACCCTAATGCACACCCTTTGCCTTCAGTTGTCTCTTTCTATACCTTATTTTATAACATATTCATTACTAAGTTCTAAGAAAAGGTTGGGTTTTCTTTATCAGTTCTTAGGAATGTGAGATGTCTCTTCCACACAGGTCTCCTTTTATCCGGTGGTCCCTCTGGTAATCTTTGAAGTAAAGGGTCTTAAGTGTCTTCCTCATGAACTTCTAAGTCCTTGTTCTTCTGTTTGCTCATGTAGAAAGGTGGCACCAGGAGGAATGCATTTCCATTCAAATATGCAAAAGACTATCTCTTCCACATGCCTCCCTCCTTGCCAATCTAATTACTCTTATCTTAAGCCTATTGCATACCTTTGCGATGGTGGTGCAAGCAGGAATACAGTTTTATTCAACCCCCCCTTCCTCCTTGTCTGTGACCTCTTGCCTCGAATTGATCAGATCAAACATATATTTCTCACACCCAGAACCATGTCTTTGCCTTTTCTGAGCTGTGCTTCCAAACCTAAGGACCCTGGGTGGATTCTCTCCCCTCAGCCTCAAGTGCTAGTGCACCCTATAGGGGTTGACAGTTGTGTAACATGGTAGAATCTGTGCCTTCATAGCTATTGGACAGCTTTTAACTTTCTTCTCTCTAGTAAGTTATGCCCATGAAATCTGCTTTCTGGGTGTGTTAATTGTCGTAGCTTTATGTGGGCTTTGGTAGCAGCTGAAATGCTAACAAACTTTAAAATTGGCTGCATACATGAGAAGCACCCTTCTCTTTTTTCTTCTCTTTTCTCTTTTTGTCTTTTCCCTTTCCCTTTTTCCTCTTTCATAGGATATAATTCAGGCTGGGAAGGACTCCAGCAGGTCTGTGGTTCACCCCCCTGCTCACAGCAGTTCACCTCTGAGGTCAGACTGGGCTCCTCAGGGCTTCTTGCAGTCAGGGTGAAAAAAAATCTGAGGAAAAGGAGACTGCACAGCCACACTGCGTTCATCAGGGAAAGATTCTCCTTATATCTAGTCTGATCCTACTATGTTTCAGGCTATGACTGTTGTTCCTTGTCTTCCTGCATTGCATCACTGTGAAGAGCCTGGGTCTTCCTTCTTCTTGATCTTCCCACAGGCACTGGGGGCTGCTCTTAGGTAGCTTTGAAGATGTTTCTGCTCCAGAATGAGTAAGCCCAGCCCTCCCAGCCTCTCCTTGCAGGGTCTGTGCTCAGTCGTATCATCTCAAGGCCTTCCACTGAAATCCATGCAGTTTGCCAAAGTCTCTTTTGCATTGCTGGCACTGACAACTGGACACAGTACCTAAACAACAGCTTTCTTGGGTTACTGTTAATTCTGTACTTAATGCTGTGTAACAGCTGATCTGGGGAAGAACTGGCAGCACTCGGGACAGGGGAAGCTTTGATTTCTTTGATCATCACTCTTCACCCTTTGGGACCTGTTAATTCATATTTGTCTGGCTAAGCAGCTGCTTTGCTTGGAGTAGGTGGATGCAGAGGCAAAGTAGTGGTTTTGTGGATCCACAGCAGCCATGATAACAGAGTGAGCTGTGCACCCTTCTCATGCAGCCTTGTTTCACCAAAGCATTGGCAGCCTCTTATTTTCAAGAGGACAAATAATTTTTTATAGAAATACTCTTTTGAGAACTCTGGAGTTGACTTACTCTGTGCTCCCAGTTCTAGTGCCTTGTGTGTGATGTTGGTGGTGTGAGGGATTTCTGTTTGGTTTGGTTTCTTGGATTTTTTTATGGGCTTGTTTGGTTGTTTAGTTGGGGGGTGGCCTGTTGTTTGGTGGTGGTGGTGAAGGCTAAAAAGCCTGATTTAACGTTTAGCAGGACAAATACTTACAGTGAATGCTGCATTTGCCTTAAAGGTGTCCTTAGGCAATGGGAATTGGAGGTGAGAAAGTACCTTCTGCTGGGATGGTGGTCTTGTTGAAACAAACTCTGCTCAAGACTCATGTTCATGCTTCTTCTTTTGCCAGGATGTTTGTCCAGGTATGCCTGTACTTCTACTGCAAATGCTTGTGGCGCTGCCTAAAATTTGTGGTCAGGAAACTAACAGGTCAATGTGAATTGCAAAGGATCTGTTACAATACCAAACCTGGAGCTGCCAGAACTATGAAAATAGGTAACTGCAAAATCCTTACTTCTGCATGCTTTTGTTCCTCTCTGCATGTTCAGAAAGTCACACAAGAGTGTGACTTCATCCTTTCGTGTAAATAAATTGTTCAGTGGCTTGTCTGACACGCTTTCAAATACTGTTCTCTTACAGAGGCATCACTGAAAGGTTCAAAAAGTAAGGTGAGTGAAAGGATATCATCATTCTTCTTTTTTTGTGGTATCCTGTGCAGTTGGCTTGTTTAGTCTGGTGTTTGCTGACACCAAATCACATTAAGGTTTAATACCATTTTATATCAAAGCCGCTTTCTATGGAAGAGGATCTTGGTTCTGCAATAGTGAGGTGGCTTGCAAAAGTCAGGGAGAGCATCCCACACCCCAGGGACAGGTATGCTGTGGCACTGATGGAATTATGTATTGTAGTATATGTTGTATATAGCTTAATTCCTTACCTGTAATCAACAGTCAGTCGCTTACGCACTTTGCACCTTGGGGTTTTCGTCTGAAAAGCAAGGACAAAAGAGGCTGAGGGCAGCAGTATATAGATAGCCAAGAGAGTTTTGTTCTCTGCTTTCTTTACAAATACCTTAATGGAGAAGAGCCTCTGACATCCTTTCACTGTAGCACTGGTTGTGCTATTAATTCTTCTTACAAAGCATTTGTGTATATGTTAAATAGCTGTTCATTTCTTTTTGGCATGAGAATTGGTGATGTTGAAAAGCTTACATCAGCGTTAGCATAACTGATGTCACATAAGGTCCTTGCTCAGCATAATGCTTCCAAATGTTCTTCTGGCACAAACAAAAGGGCAGAATCTTACTTAAAAGCTTGCATGTAAAGCACTTGCATGGTTTTGAGGCAAAGCACCAGAAAGTTCCACTTCTTGGTTTTGTTTTGGTTTTTTGGAGGTCCTGTTGATTTTTAAGTACTGAACTTTGAGGAGCATTCCTACAGTGCAATGACATGCAAGGGAAAAGCAAAACTGTTCTTCTGTGTTCCTGCAACATGTTGAGGGAAGGGATGTCAAATGAAGAGATGCCAAATGAAGGCTAGCAACTCCAGTGTTGTTCGGTAGACAGTATAGAACTGCCTTTTAATCAAGGGCCCAGTGCAGAGCATCTTCACTAGGACCCACCACAGCAATGCTACAGACTGGATATAATAGCTTGACAAAGTGTCTCGAGTTCCCACAGGGCCAGTGCTCTGAAACTAATCAGTGGGGTTGAAAAGACTGGAAAGGTGCGTTTGTGTGTGTATATCTATCCAGGTGGGATTTCTGGGCTCTTAACTTAGGAGGTTTGGGGCATCAAATTCACCATTGCTAACTTCAATTGAGTAGTAGCTTCCACAAGAATTGATGTGTGTTTTAAATCTCTCTGTAGCGGCTGCAAACTTCAGTAAGTGTTCATCCTGATGCCATTGAAAAAACTATAGAGGACATCATGGAGCTGAAAAGGATTAATCCAGATATAAATCCACAGTAAGTTCTCAGTTTCCTTACAAAACAAATGGGAATTGATTTCTTCGGTGCTTAGCTCCATGGAGAGCTGGTTCTCCATAGCTACTGTGACACACAATTTGAAGATGAATTCTGTCTCTCAGACAGCTTTGCTGTCAAAAATATGATGGGAAAATGAATGATCTTTTGCCGTGACTGTAATAGGCAAGTCATGAATCACACTGCCTTAGTATATTGTTGATGCATTGATTTGTGGGGGCCACTTCCCCAGGAATAAAATGCCACCAAAGCAGGTGGTCCTGGCAGTGACAGTGATGGCTTCTTAGCGAGGCTGTATGTGACCTTTTTGAGTATGGAAGACATCATCTCATTCCAACTGATATAAACAGTATACTGGGTTACATTTTAAACCTGCCTTTAATTACCCAAACACAAATTTTAACAATACAGATTAGATTATATTCTTTGGATGCTACAGGGTGTTAGTGACAAGAATAAATTGATAACAAACCATTACATTGACAAGCATGTATTTTAAGAGTAAATGATAACACTTTTCTGATTGCCTAACCTTTCAGACCCTAGCTTAAGTTACAAGATGGCCTAGGTCAGGCATCAGTGAGAGGAATGGTGAGGATTGTATTATCCAGGTGATTGGTGAGAGACTCATTGTTCCCAAACTTGAAAAAACAGTGACAGAATGAGAGCACACAGCCCTAAGTTGTGCCAGGGCAGGTTTAGGCTGGAAGTTAGGAGGAAGTTCTTCACAGAAAGAGTAATTAGCCATTGGAATGGGCTGCCCAGGGAGGTGTTGGAATCACCATCCCTGGAGGTGGTTAGAAGGAGACTGGATGAGGCCTTAAACCATGGCACTAGTTAATTAGAAGGTGTTGGTTGATAGGTTGGGCTCAATCTCAAAGATCTTTTCCAATCTGGTTAATTCTGTGATTCTGCAATCCAGAATAGACATCCACGAGTTGATATCTGCTCTTCTTTCAAGTGATCAGCAGCATCAACAGGAAAGGTGGTCCCAAAGTGTTGCTGGAATAACGAAATTCAAAAGCTCAGTTGAAAAAACATAGATTTTCTTTTTTTTTTGTCTCATTATAGGGATGACCTCCCAGTCCTGCTCTCTCAGTGGAAAGGACTGTAACTGAGTAGCTGTGAAATGAGGCTTCACTGATCAGAAGGGAATTGATCACTGTTTGTCTCTCTAACTTGAGAGGTGACTGTTGTGGACTTGACTATTGTCCATCTGGATTGAAAAACTAGCAACCCATGCCTTAGAGAAGAAAAGGAAATAAGAGGAACAAAACAAAGAGAATGTATGGTTCTTATAGATGAGAAGCCCTGTGAAGTTCTTCTGTGAGTGTGCACAGAACTTTTCCAGGGATGTGTCTTTATAAGACCTTGCCCACATAACCCTCAAAGGGCAGGTGGTGAAGGAGTAGGTGCTTCAAGCTTCAGCTACTGAGAGGCTGCCCATCTGGCAAGAACTCCACAGCTCTGGTGCTTTCATATTGCACAGGATGTTGGTCGCTGAAAGTCAGAAACAAACCAGTGATGACATAATTAGTGAAGGTGACATGAACTAAAACTGCAGAATGTGAATGTCCACAGCTGAAAGTCTGGCCTGTGGACATCAGAAAGTGCAGCATTAGCAGTCAGGCTGAGTCAAGTACTCACTTCTCAGTGTTGAGTAACTGGGTGGAATAATTAAGAAAAACAAAGAATTCGTTTAAATAATATTTTATATTACACTGGAGATCACCACCTCATTCTTCTCATGGCATTGCCTCTTGCCTATGAAAAAATGCTGTCTTTCAGAAGACAGAGTAAGCAGTATTTTTGCTTGTTTGAATCAGGCACCCAAACATTAAGTTACATTTTGAGTGATCCTAATACTAAAAAACCAAACAAACGAAAACCCTAGGGGGGAAAAAAAAACCCACAACAAAATAAACCAAAAAAGCCCTCTTTTTTTGTTTGTTTAATACAGGTTGTGCTCATATGCTCAGCAGAGAACAAAAGCTTCATTGTTATTGGGCTAGAACCCTTTCACTCAACATTTTCCAGGACTTAGTCTCTCATTTTCATCCTCACTCAGAGAATCATAGAATGGTTTGGGTTGGAAAGGACCTCCAAAGGTCATCTAGTTCATCCCCCCTGATGTAAGGAGGAGGATATGTAAGCAGGGACATCTTCCAATAGATCAGGTTGTCCAGAGCACTGTCAAGCCTGACCTTGAGTATCTCCAAGAACGGGGCCTCAACTACCTCCCGAGCTACCTGTTCCAGTGTTCCACCACCCTCGTGGTAAAGAACTTCCTTCTAATGTCCAACCTAAATCTACTCTAATTTCACACCATTGTCCCTCATCCTATCACTACAGGCCTTTTCCCAGACTTCTTATAGACCCCCTTCAGGTACTGGAAGGTCACTATTAGGTCCCTCTGGAGTCTTCTCCAGGCTGAACAACTCCAGCTTGCTCAGCCTGTAATCATAGAATCATAGAATCACCAGGTTGGAAGAGACCTCCAAGATCATCCAGTCCAACCTATCACCCAGCCCTAACCAATCAACTAGACCATGGCACAAGTGCCTCATCCAGGCTTTTCTTGAAGACCCCCAGGGACGGTGCCTCCACCACCTCCCTGGGCAGCCCATTCCAATGGGAAATCACTCTGGGAGAACTTCTTCCTAATATCCAGCCTATACCTACCCTGGCACAACTTGAGACTGTGTCCCCTTGTTCTATTGCTGGTTGCCTGGGAGAAGAGGCCATCCCCCACCTGGCTACAATGCCCCTTCAGGTAGTTGTAGACAGTAATAAGATCACCCCTGAGCCTCCTCTTCTCCAGGCTATATATAAGACGTGTTCCAGCCTCCTGATCATTTTCATGGCCCTCCTCTGGACCCATTCCATGTCCTTCTTGTGTTGAGGACGCCAGAGCTGGGTGCAGTGTTGGTAAAGTACCATTTCAAATCGCTGAGGAATGGGAGCCTGGGATGTGCAAGATGGTGCCACATACATAGAAACACATTCTGCCACTGAATGGCTCCTTATATTAAATGAATCATTGCTTTGCTAAACATTTCAGTGCAGATGCTTCATTTTACATGAGCCAATTTCTGCAGAAATTTCATCAAAAGCTGGCCAGTTATTTCTGTAGAGAGGACTGAGGAAAAACACTGGTTTGCCTACTCCTCAATGTAAAAAATCCTGCACCCAGGTGGTCTCTTTTTCAGAAGCTCTAGATATCCCTTGCATAGTAGAGGCTTGAAATCTCCTGGGGTAAGGACAATGGGACATGTGCCATAGTAGATGTGTTTCTGCAAATCCTTATGCAGTCATTTTTGTTAATGTAGCAGCTTTGCAAACCGGAGCTAGCATCCCAGGGCTGTTTGCGCTCAGCTGTTCTTCAAGGCTGTGGCTTGCTGTGACCTGAAGAGGAAGAAGCAGCCACAGTGATTTCCCTTTGTCAATACCGCTGAGATAAGCCTGTGTTTAGTGGTGGGAGCAAGTAGGTTGAATAACCAGGTGGTGACATGTGCAGTCTACATTAACTGAGGAAGGAATCCATGATATACCTCCACCTTTGGAGCACCTGGAGCTGAGTGCAGTGGGAGTGCAAGCCTGGGCAGATTGTGCTTCTGCTCTGAGAACAGCCCCTGCCAGCACAGGAACAGCAGGAAGGAGATGGAGGGCATCAGCAGCTCACCCATGTGCCCTGCTTGGCGAGGGGAAGAGCAAAAGCATAATGAAAAGGCGAATGGAGGAAATAATTGCACACCTCCCACTCTCCCCTGCTAGATACACCTCCCTGAAATAACATTGCATGAAACATTGAAGTGGCTTTAGACGAAGTGCAAATGTGACTTGTTTTGTGTATGGTTTTTTTTGCAACTTGGGACTTAGACATATTTCGTTTGGGTTTTTTAATGTAAAATTACTGTGCTTCCCCACTGCCTGTAGTGTTCTGCTCTAAACTGTTCTGAGGAGTAGTTAAAAACATTATGGCTGTGGTTTAGTGATGCATTACAGCAATTCACGTGCAGTCTTGTGAGGCTTTTCAGCTTGCTTTGAAGTGCAGCCTTTGTGTGAAACTGCAGGGTAGAGCAGGTGAAGCATGTAAAAAAAAAAAAAACAACGTTAAAAAAGTAAAAATCCCCAAAACAACAACAAACCCCAATCAAACAAAAAAAAAAACCAGCAAAAAAGCAGCACACTGCATGGGTTATTCTGAAGAGGTTGTAGCCATAAAAAGTGCGAAATTGCAGCAAGAGGAATGGCCTGATGGTGACATCTCTGATTCTGTAGACTAATCTCAAAAGATAAGCAGTGCAAATCCTTCTGCTCAGACAATGTAACAGTATTATGGAATGAACAAAATGTTTCAGTATAGCAGATAAGGCAGATGAGGAACCTGTGCAGCTTAATATCAGTGCAGCTTGTGTTCTGCAGAGGAGTGAGGATATAGACTTAGCTGTGCCCTCCCAATTCGTGCTAGGCACTCAGATAATTTCAGGCATTATTAAAAATGTAGGAATTTATTCCCATATATCATTAAATATTCTTATGAGCATGGCAGCACTGCATAATTTGTATTTAATTAAAATCTTAACCTAAAACTCAATAAGTTGTTGATACTTAAAGCCTTGAAAGCCACATTTGTTTTGGTGAGGGATTAGGGGTGTTTTGTCTTATTTTGGGTTGGGGTTTTTGGTTATTTGTTGTTTGGGTTGTTTTTTTTTTCAGTGCTGCATCAGGAAATGTAAAAAGGAAATGTAAAGTGTTCATTACAATAAAAAGAGAGTCATTATGATGATTCTTAGCATGAGAAAGAAAAAGCTGCCTAAAGGCAGACCTTTGAACTGTGTTACTGTTGGGGTTTTGTCCTTTCTATGCTGCTTTTTGTGGTCTGGAAGCAAAATTAATATTTTCAGCTTTTTGCTGGATTTCCCCTCACCCATTTTTGATATTCACCTTTGTGGTCTGGGGGCATTGTTTGAACAGCTGCCATTTGGATGAGGGGAAAGATTCAGTGATGTGCCTGCCGCAGGCATGCAGTGCGTTCATCGCTGCTGTATATAGTTAGAATGAGATTGGAATGTGAACATTTACTGTTCAAAAGTCTTCCAGAATCCCCAATTTTGCCATCTAAGGAGGGAACTAAATAAGACCATGCATTTCACAAGGCCTTGCTTGATGTAGTATTGATCTCTTGGAAATTCTCCCATTGTAATTAGAATGCCAGGCTGTCAATTCCAATTCATTGATGTAACATTACTCAGGTGAATTAACTGGGTATGTGCTCAGTGGTGCTGTGTCGTGGGTGCATATGATTGAGTTGGATTATGTCCTCCTTTCCTGCCCCCTCAGGTTGGGAGTATCTCTTCAGGCATGCCTGCTCCAGATTGTGGGGTACAGAAATCTGATTGCAGAGGTTGAAAAGCTGCGCAGAGAGCCCTATGATTCAGAGAATCCGCAACATGAGGAAATGCTTCTGAAGGTAGGTGCTTAAGAGGTACTCAGAGGGACATCTTTGATCCATGTCAGCTCCAAGCAGCCTGCTTTATAGACTTCTTTAAAACATTAAGAGGTATCGTTGCCTTCCCCCATGGTGTACCAGTTTTTAAGATAAGACTACTCAGCATATTAATCTGGTCTGGGTGTAACACCTACCAAGCAAGCAGCTGGCTCCCTGTTTGATGAATGCCTCTCCTTTGGCTGGACTATATCTAAGCACTGTATACCCAGCTAGTACTGCAGATAACAGCTCTGGAAGACAGCCCTGTGTCTTACTTCAGTACACCTTTCTTCAGCATGAGAAGGATACTTTTCTCTTTTAACCAGAATAAAAGGGTTGGTTTTTTACTTTCTGTTTCCTGTGTTTTTGAAGACATTGTCTGCGTATCCCAGTGGCAAACTTCCAGATTTCATTGTGTGGGATGGAAGGCTGGAGATGATGGCTTACATATTATATTCAGCAAATGCATTTTCAGATTAAAACAAGATGAAAACACTGTTTAGATAATGCATACAGAGTGAAGAAAACCATACCAACTGGGTTTTACTTCATGCTTTCAGGGAAGCCTTGCACTGGAGCACAGTTAAAAAGAAAAGAAGTATTTTTTCAGGAAGATGATTTTGCAGCCATAAGCAGAGGGAGTGCTAGACAGCTCTTATGTTAGAAAAGAATTTTGGAGATAATAAAGAGAGTGCAAAATAGTGTAGTAGCAAGTCCCCAATATTTCTTACGATCGTGTTTCTGACCATAACTGATGCGAGGTGCTTCAGAGAAATGGCAAGAGACATGGAATACCAATAATTAGCTTATCTATAAGCAAAATACCTTCTTACTGAATCCACTTGTTTGGATATTTAAAAAATTGTATTTATATATAGAGAGAGGGAGAGAAAGAGAGGGAGAGAGAACTTCAGCACTACCTGAGCTTCTGCCCCCATCCAGGGGCTTTTACAGCACATGATGGTGAAGCTGTCTCCCACATTGTAGCTTGAAGTGCAGTGCTTTACACAAGTTACTGTGAGAGCTTCTGGAAATTCTGCCTTAGAAACCTGGGCTTCCAGGCACTTCCAAAAATCCTAGTAGCATCTTATATAAACACTTTTGGGTGCAAATAACTATTTGTGAAGAATGCCTCAAATGGTCCAAGAATTCCTGTAAGTGTCTAGAACCCTGTCTTTAAGGTGGCTTTCTTGCTGTGAGGTGGGAATTTCATGCAGGAGCTGCCCAAATCCAGAGCTGCCCCTTGAAGGAGTGCTCTAGCCACCTTCACCTGTGCAACCAAATAGGCTTATATGCATAAATATGCTCAATG
This sequence comes from Pogoniulus pusillus, assembly GCF_015220805.1. NCBI lineage: Eukaryota > Metazoa > Chordata > Aves > Piciformes > Lybiidae > Pogoniulus > Pogoniulus pusillus. Next base: position 17,519,620 of record NC_087266.1, read on the forward strand.
TGCTTATTTGTGTGGGTGGAGTAGACTTTGTCTAAAAGGACACACAGATTTACCCACTGAGGATGCTTATGTCTTGGAGGTGGGAGATTCAGGTGCTAAACTACAGTACTGGTTCCTGAAAATACCAGGTACCTAGTGGAAGGTTTGATGAGAGCCTTTGGCTCCAGAAAAGCATTCCTAAATAAGTTGGGTGTCTACACTGCCCAGAGAGCAAGGAATTGGATGTGAGAATTGAATCACAAGTGAGAAGCACAGGGGGGCTGTCTGTGGTCTCCTTCCCTGTATATGATGACAAAATTCTGTCTCCTGCGTGCTCCTGAGAATCACATCAGCAATGATGTCACATAAGTGCTTTAAAACATAACTGCATGAGAATAAAGGCAGATTTGAAACTGCTTGTCTGAGGGGAGATTAAACAGCGCAGCTTATGCTGTAAATCCCTAATGCTGAAGAAAGTATCAGTTTCACCATCTGTGCCCGGTGTAACCTGTGTATTAGCACTCGTTTACAGCAGGTGGTTTGCTTTTTGTGACTTCTCATGTCAAATGCAAACACATCCAAGGGTTACATTCCGTTTCCAACCCAAGCTGGGGAAGAATGGGCCAGTTGGTGTTCATTTCTTCTAGGTATTCTGCTATGCGATCTCTGCAATGGGTAATTTGAGTTCCTAGTGTCTATCATTTATTCATGTGCAACAGCAAAGCACTTTATGAATGAAAGATTAACTCAGTATGATTGAACTAATTAATAATACTGTATTTACTGCTGATGGATGAACAGCAAAGGTAGCAAATAGGATTTAAACAACGATGCTTCATGTAGTCATTATGAAGTGAAATTATTAAAGTTTTAAGCTTCCTAAGGCACTTAATTATAATGCAGTTAAAATTGCTGAAATTAAAAATACATGTTGGGAAATGTGCCTACAGCTCCTTCCCATGGTTAGGCTTTGTCTAAATTTCTTGAGGCCTTACTCACCAACTTGCAGCCTACGGAGAACACCCAAGGCATATGAAGAAATCAGAAGGGGTGAGTTTGTGATGTGCCACAAGGTGTGCACAGAAGTATCTGTTTGTCAGGCATGTCGATGTAGGCTGCTTTTAGGTACCTAGCAACGTGACATTTTGGTGCTAAAGTCAATGGGCCAGTACAGCTAAGTGGATTTATTCCAGCTGAGGGTCTGGCTTGTCTTTTTTTCATTTTGTTCTTTTTTTTTAATCTCAGATCAATGAATGATTCAGCCCTTAGCCCTTAGTTGAATATGAAGATGACAACTGCTGTGCCTGTATGGATTTTTTTTTTTTTATGTTCTCTGATTTGCTTTTCAGCTCTGTGGTAGCCAAGTCAGCACCCTTGATTTATAACCCTTCCAGAGACTTGCTAAAGATGCTGGAGAAAAGATTGCTGCAGAGCCTTAGGGACCTGAGGGCAGATTGCCTGACACCCTGTCAGTGATTTTCAAACAAATTCCAGGCCATTCCTGTCTCTGTGCATATGGGAAGCAGAAGCTAGTTTGATGTACAAATCATGGACAAAAGAAGTCTTTTTTGTGAGACATTACATCAACTGCTAATAAGGTCAAAAGGGCCTTCTAGGGCTGAAATATCTACAATGCTGAAGAAAGGTTTGGGATTTACCTGCCACCCTCTTCACCCCCAGGAATATAATTTGGTTTTATATTTGGGTTGCTAGGATAGCAATGCTTTTGATGTTACATCAGAACTTAGCTTGGTTTGAGTTTAGGGGGAAAAAAAGCCATACCAATGTGTGGAAGTTTAATTATCTTTTACCTGTAATCCTCCTAGTTGTGGAAATGCTTGAAGCCCAATTCACCACTGAAAGCTCGGATCTCAAAGCAGTGGTGTGAAATTGGTTTCCAAGGTGACGATCCTAAAACAGACTTTAGAGGGATGGGTCTTCTGGGCTTATATAACTTGGTGTAAGTATATTCCTCTGTAGATGGGTTTATGTGTGTCTGAAGTAATTAAGAAACTTATTACTTGTAGATTTTTAGCACGTGGGAATAACTTATGAAAGTGTTAAGCACTTCATGTAAAAAAGTGAAAGAATTTATTTGCTGGCCCAGTTTTCTGGGGGATGTCTCTTTCCAGAAGCATCTCCTTGCTTTCAGTATTCCTGATTTAACTCAGTAATACCACTTGCTAAGCTGATAAGCATATTTTTCTTCTCCTTTTTTTCCTCTTCACTTAAGTTTCTCTGACACAGTAAGTTAGCAGTCTCTTCCTACAAGAAAGAAACTGTGAAGCATATTTTCACCTCTATCTAGCTCTACTTGTACAAAAAGCCCTGGAAGTGTGTAGGTGGGAAGTTTATGTTACTGCTCAGCTTTCTTGCTTGGGAATTTCATGCTGAATTCTTAGGCAACACATTTGAAATGCAGCCACTGATGGCAGTTGAATGACTACTTGTTTCTGTTGATATTCAAAATTAAGCAGTGATTTTACATCACTGTTCCTTTCTGTATCACACACTAGGTGTTGGTACCACATCTGTTACTGTTAATTTGGGAGTCAATGAATGCCTGCTATTTCCTCCAGCCCATGTATCTACTGCAGGTAAAGAGATGTAGCTTGGAAACACTGGAGACATTTCATAAAAGAACCCTCTGCCTATGAGGGAAAAAAGTAGTCTTTTCTGCTTTTACAAGTAGGAGGACATAAATCATCTACTGTCTGTATGTCATTCTCTAGCAAAGTTCAGGTGATGATCTGGACTCTTTGACACCTGCTTCAAGCTTCCACTGGAGATGAATCCCTGCTATGTATTTCACTTAGTTTCCAGTGATGACTCTTATCTTGCTTTAATGAGTATCCCAGATCAAGAAGCCTGGACTGCTTTCTCTTGAGCTCAACAGCCAGCATGCTCTAGTAATAAGCAACAATTTTCTGTAGGATGGGTAGAAAGGGGACTGTGGTAATGCACATTCAATAAGCACTTAGAGGATTGCATTTGAAATTTGAAGCTGCTTTCATCTTTCATTTTGGGTGCCTGTGTGCTAGATTAATGAATTTACCATGTTAAGTGCTACTCATATTGTGTAACACGTGTAGTGACCTTTAAAATGGTGTGTGTGGACAGCTTAGTGTGAGTTAAGATGCTTTTTGTGTTGTGTTTCTGTAACAACCCTAAATATATATATCTGCAGGTATTTTGCTGAATGGGACACTGAGATAGCTCTTCAAGTTCTCTCTGATTCACTTCATCCTAAATACAGGTAATGCTTGAGACCAGGAAAAAAATAAGAGAGTGCTGGCTGGTGGCTAGAGGAGGGGGCTGAGCTTTTGGGTTGGTTTATTCTTTTTAGTTTGTTTGGGCATGTGCTTGGGTATTGCCACTGATCCTGAAAAGAGATCGAGACCAGGAGGCAAACTTACTGAATCTTGCAAATAGTTACACTTAGCGTTAGATGTTTTCACTTCTACTTCTAATTTCAAGTGATTTTGTATTTTTATTTGCCTTTATTTTAATTCTTTTTTTTTCTTTTCATAATGAAGGGAAGTCACTAAGAAGGATCTAAGGTATTTTTTTTTTTCTTTTCTCTTGGTTTTATGAGACCTGACATGTAAATAAAGATCAACCCATACTGCACATTAGCATCTTATAAAGTGAAAGTCTTTGTTGCAACACCAAGATTCCCATGTTCCATTCTATGAAGTTAACTCAGGTATAGCCAGTGGTGCAACACTGGGTATATCTGAACATACTTATGTATAAAGGATGAATTCAGCCTTGTCTGATTGCAGCTAAAGCACCGTATTTTAGATCTATTTAGTATCAGGCTTAAGGAACTTGAGTGACGTCTACCTATAGGGAAAAAGTCTTGAGCAGTGCCACAACAGCTGTGACTGACTTGATAATCAAATGTTGTCTAGGCCAAGGACTTGTTAGCAGAGCTGGAGAGTCTTGCAGTGCTGTGTGAGCACATGGAATGTCAATCCCTTGAAAGGACATTCAGTAAAAGACCGATACTGCTGGCTGGTGCCCACGATGTTCTTCCTGCTGTGGTTGCTTAGAAGCCATGCTGGATTGTGATGTGATCATGATCAATGTAGCTTCTGTTTCTGTTGAACTGTATTAGCTTGCCCACGTCCTACATGTGCCAACTTTATTTTTCAATGTTTGCTTGGGTTGTTTTTTAATGATGTTATGCCACAGCTTCCAAAGATGGTTAAGATTTTAGCAAACAGGTGAAGACTGATAGAATCCTGTACAGTAAGCCATTTAGGAGATGAAGTTTGTCCTCATGCATGCCACCTCTTAACACTCAGGTCAGGATAGGTATGAGCCTCTTAGCATCTAAAATACTTACTTTTTAAATACTGTACTTACAACAATTTCACAAATGGATGCCTATAATTTGGGATCTAAAGCTTGCAAATTTCTGTCTGCCTTGCTAGGGCAAAACTTCCACAAGTGTGTATAGGTGTAAAGTGCTGGTTAGGGTTGGTTCTGTGCCTGCTTTTAGCCAGTGATAAATGCAGGCCATGCTTTCTGCTAAGCTTTCTTCATGTGAGTAGACTAAAACCTGGTTGGTGGAGTATCAGCTGACTGGTTTTATCACGGAGCTGTTGTAAATGAAAAGGTTGTTGAACAGCAGAAGTGTAGCCTGAAATCACTCTGTTCCCTAAATAATTTTGCTTTAAGGAGGAAAGCTTCTGTGTTCTTGAAAAGCTCTACGTTGTGCTGAATAATGGGACATAATATTCCTTCATTTTGGCTGTTGAGTGGTTTCTAATTTGGCTGGACATTAAATCTTTTCTAGTAGAGCAGTATTTCCCATGTTTGCTACCTCAAGTAAATCAAGTATTTAGTGATGAGTGTCAGATGTATCTTTGGAAACACAAAAAGCTAAACTCATCTTTGATTAGTTAAAAGGAATGTAATACTTTCAACTTTTTATGTAGCTTAAGACTTGAGTCTAGTGGATCTTCTTTACAGTCAGTGTAGATAATAACTGGCTTTTACTGAGAGCACTTACGTGGGTGCATACTTCATAACGATGAGACAAGTTTGTTAACAATTCTATAAAGCATTGCCAGTCCTTTTGTATCTGGTTATTAAATAGAGTTAAATGCAATTAGCCTTATCAATAGAGTTAAAATACTGTGTTCAGTCAACATTATAACCTCAAAGCAAGTGAAAGAAAATACTTGTCAGATAGCAATATATGACAGTATCTGGACTTTAATTTTTTTCTTTCCCTCAGCCAACTCAGCAAAGCTGAATGGGAGAAGAAAAAGTTTGATAAGGCCATCGGGTAAGTTTAAAAATCTTTTCAGAGTTGCCACAAGCCCAACAGTTAACAATGATGCTGATTTGAGGGGAAAAAGGTGTTTCCTGGTTGCTTTTAAAAGGAAATTTCAGTGTTAATATCTCTTGCCTTAACCACACATTGGTTTTGATCAAAGATTACAGAAAAAAACAGTTCTGATGTAAGAATTAAGAAAAATAACCCAAAAGCACTCTAGCAAAGAGAACCTTTCTCTGTGTACTGTGAATAGTGCAGTGATGAATATCTGTTTAATTCTTCTTAACACATAATGTGATCAATTTGCAGTTCTTACTGTCACAGACAGCTTCTGATCTGCTTTCAGAAAAGTATAATAGGGGAACAATAATGGCGAGGTTGCCTTTTTTTTTCTTAAGCAGAGACTTTGCATTATTCATGAGCACGGAGCTGCATGTTCCTTCCAAGTGCATTTGAGAATCTGTAATATGCTTTAATGCCCATGTTGGTTTTTTTTTCCTATGAAACTTACCATTAACTTCTAGACTTTTTTTCCCCACAAACACAAAATACATGAAAGGTTAAAGAAAATGAAAGTGTTTTGGTTTACTTGATAGAGATAATTAAAAAATGCCCATGACAGTCTGCAGAAGACAGTTATGACTAGAGGAGGGAAAAACAACAATTGCTGAATAACTAAACAAGTTTGCTTTCGTCACTAAATATCAGTGTGGGACATGATGTGTTTTCTTGGGGAATGGCCACTACCAGAAATGTCAAGTTCTTGATGCAGTGGGCTCACAAATTAAGAAATAACTTTCAATTTCTGAGTTCTGCTCTTGCTTGTTGATAGCTCTTAGCAGGGCAAGAGTTTACTTCATTCGTCTAATTTCCTTATTTCTGTTTCCAGCATGCTCTGATTTAGGATTTGGTTTGTTCTTTGGCCTGTATATCTAGTTAGAAAGAGACTGCTGATGACTCAGCGGGATCATTTTCCCAGGCTTTTTAAACATGTGAACATCTTCCTAGAAGTCATTGTTGAAACCTCATGTTTCCAACTGTGGGTAACGAACTCCAGTGGGGCAAAGGATGGGTCACCTTGCAAACACAGCCACCGTGTGGAGCGCTCGCCCTGTGTCAGAGGCATGCCTGGGCTTGTTCTTATTCTGGAGGAGCAAATCTATGGTGCTGCAGTGAAAATGCTGGCACAGTGGTGAAACTCCTGTTTCCTCTGTGACTGTATGTTTCACGAAGGAAACACTGCTACTAGAGTGTACAGAACAGGCAGGATCAATGTTTCTCTTGTTTACCCACCCCTCTCTCACCCAAAGAAGGGAATTAATGCACCTCAGTAGCACACAAAATCTGCAGTGTCATCTTTGTTTCTTACAGTACACTGAAAGAAGACAAACTCTCCACAAATGTCGCTGCTTCTTTTTCTTACAGCTATTCTTTTGCAATCGTGGGCATTAACATAACAGATCTCGCATACAACCTGCTTGTCAGTGGAGCTCTGAAGACCCATTTCTACAATGTTGCTCCAGAAGCACCAACACTAACTCACTTTCAGCAGACGTTCTGTAAGTGGCAAGGGTTGGGAAACACACCATTTGTACTCCTGCTCACGCTTTGTACTGCTCATACTTGAAAAAAAAATGGGGGGAAAATAATTCTCTGCTGTCTTGCACTTGGGAAAGAGCAGCCCCAGGTATCAGTTTAGGTTGGGGACTGACCTGCTAGAGAGCAACGAAGGGGAGAGGGACCTGGGTGTCCTGGTTAGGTAGAAGGTTGACCATGAGCCAGCAATGTTCCATGTAAACATGAGAGAGATGTTTTTCCCTGTGAGGATGATGGAACTGGAACAGGCTGCCCAGGGAGGTTGTGGAGTCTCCCTCTCTGCAGATATTCAAGACCTGCCTGGCTGTGTTCCTGTGTGATCTGGTATAGGTGATCCTGCTCTGGCAAGGGGTGCTGGACTAGATGGTCTTTCAAGGTTCCTTCCAACCCCTGACTTTATGTGATTCTGTGAGTCTGCACAGGGGCTATGCTATTCTTGCTCTCCTGCTTTTAGGGAGTTTGTATTCAGTTCTTGTTTGTGCCGGATGCCCTACCAAACCAAGGGGTAAACAAGACAAAACAAAACTCCTAAACCCCCAATCCAATTTAGAAAAAAAAAAAAAAACCAAACTACCAAGTGCCTGAATAAATCCCACTGGCTTAACATTTGTATCTACCTGTAAGTATTATTCTCCACCTTTTAACTTTTCAAGAGAATTGTCCCCCCTCAAAATAATGCTTTCCCAGTTCTTTCCCCTGTATTTGAGCATCTCCTCTATAGCACAATATGCTGTCCATCCTTGCACCAAAGGAGCAAAACTTCTCATATTTCTTCTACTACAGGCAAGAAACTAATAACAAGAAGTGAAAATGCAGTGGTCTGCACATTTATAACAACTGGAAATGGTTTTGGTGTCTCTGGTTTTTTAGGCTTTGTCTGCATGGTTTGTTTTGGTGCTGGTTGGAGGTTTGTTTTTTTATGTTTGACTATTTCAGTAACATTATTTTGTTCTGCATCTAATATTTTCTTATTGTTTAACTGACAGTTGCTAGTGTCCTATGCTTCTCTTTCATGAAGGAGTCTAGTCTTTTCAGAACAAGATTTGTTCACCCTTAGTCTTATGTGGGCAGATATCATACTGTATTGGAGCTCTCCCTTTTGTGATGGTTTCAGAGTTTCTGCTCTGGATAGACTGACTGGTAGAAACTCCGGACAGTTTAGATGCTAAGCTTTTGTCCTTAGAGGTCGATGGCTGATGAATAAAGACAGGCAGCTAAGTATCTACCTAAATACCACTCAGAATCACAGATTCACACAGTATCACAGAAATGCTGAGGTTGGAAAAGACCTTTGGGATCACCAACTCCAACCAATAACCCTGTTCTACAAGGTTCACCCATAAATGTTCACTCATGCATCTTCACATAATCTGCCCATTGGAAGGGTTACTCTGCCTGTTTGCCACATTCCCAATGTGTGTGGCCTAGCAAATGGATGTGTCTAATACAATTGGTGTGTCTGCTTCTCAGCATGGCCAGTCCATCACAACAACAATGAAAGGAGAACTGATCTTGATAGCTCTTGTCTCTGTAGCCCATACATGTATGAGTTATGAAGTGGGATAAAACTTGCACAGGTCTCTAGTGTAGTAATGGGCCAGTAGAAGTTGTCAGTGTTCCTACATATTCTGCTTGCCATTCTAGGAAAAAACTTGGGGTTATCAGATAGACTTTACTGTAGAGGAAGCATCAACAGACAAATTTTCCTGGAGCAAGGATGATTCATCCAGAGATTATCTGTTTGAGTCTGACAAATCCCTGCACTTATGCTTTTGCAGTTTCTCTCCTCTCTCTGCCCCAGTCATTCTATGTTTCCTTCAAATTTCCTTCAAACTCAGATCCTATTAGGCTACACTAAATGCCTGCAGGCTGCCTGACTGAACCAGAAAGTCAAAGTTACATTGCCCAACCATCGGCCCTGCTGGTAGAGGAACACCTTCTAAATGCTGATTCATTACATCACCTCATCCGCACCCTTCTGCTCCTTCAGGCTATGGGGATGCATAAGAAGTTAAGAGTTCTGTTTGGTCTGCTGCTTTTGGACTCTGTTGCCTTCTCTGACTGCACAAGCAATGCATGAAACTGTGTTGCTTAATAGCATGCTGAACAGTCACTGCTGAAGTACAGAAGGTACCTCATGGAAATCTCCTAGATTTGAGGTGTGGGGGTAAAGATCTAACAATGTTTTATGCTTTATATAGCAAGTTTTTACCACGTGTGTTACTGAGCATTTCTTTGGAAGTAACATCTCTTTGGAATGAAACTGCCAGTGACTGTTGAAATATATGGAAAAGATCTGGAGATGTACCTAAATTATTTTTACAATGAATTTTCTCAAAGTGATGGTGGGGAAAAATATCACTACACAGGTATACCTTGAAATTTAAGTTAGAAGCTTGTGTGTTGTAATAGTCTTACAACAGAGATAAATGCATAGAAGCAATGAAGCCTTTTGTACAAAGAATGCCTTCACTTTCTGGAATACAAAAGATTTAGTTGTACATTTTGCTGTGTTGAAATGAAGGATTATACATCTTCAATGGTTCATCTGCTCTGGAATTTGGGATCAATAGACTGGGTCCAGTTCATTCAAGTCCTAGTGCTGGATGTAATGTTTTTCCTGTCAGCGAAATTCTTTTGAGTCTGAGGACAGCACAGAACTGAGAGGGTAAAGGGCTTGTTCTGAGAAGTGTTAAACCCACTTTGGAATCAAGTTTCTCCCTGTAATGGGGTTTTCTTACAAAAGTTAATGTTTCTGTATATCACCTTATTTCTCTTTTAATGATCATAGACATAAGTGTTGAACATGTTACAGGATCGCAGGATATTAGGGGTTGGAAGGGACCCAAGGAGATCATCGAGTCCAACCCCCCTGCCAGAGCAGGACAATACTATCTAACACAGGTCACAGAGGAACACATCCAGAGAGGCCTTGAAAGTCTCCAGAGAAGGAGACACCACCACCTCTCTGGGAAGCCTATTCCAGTGCTCTGTGACCCTTACAGAAAAAAGTTGCCCCTTGTGTTGAGGTGGAACCTCCTGTGCTGCAACTTACACCCATTGCTCCTTGTCCTATCACAGGAGCAAGTGAGCAGAGCCTGTCCTCCTGCTTCTGGCCAGCCTTCAGATACTTATAAACATTTGTCAAATCCCCTCTAAGTCTTCTTTTCTCCAGACTAAAAGGCCCCAGGTCCCTCAGCCTCTCCTCTCCTCATTTCCAGCAAGGTCATACACAGACAAGATAAAACTGTTCATGTTAATGCAGGAAATGTGATGGTGAGTGTTACTATGTAACAGTGAGGTCTCCTTTAGTGGAGAGTAAGAAATGCTCTCATGAGGAAATATCTGTGAGGTAGAACTTCAATATAAACAAAAGAGGAGGAGACTGAGGGAACTGGGTCTCTAGTTTGGAAAGGAGAAGACTGAGGGGCAGCCTCTTCATAAATATATAAAGGGTGAGTGCCAGGAAGATGGAACCATGCTCTGCTCAGTGATGCCCAATGACAGGACAAGGGGCAATGGGTGGAAGTTAAGGCATAGGAAGTTTCATGTAAATATGAGGAGGAATTTTTTTCCTGTAGGGGTGACAGAACACTGGAACAGACTGCCCAGGGATGTTGTGGAGTCTCCCTTTCTGGAGATGATTCAAGACTTGCCTGGATGCATTCCTGTGTGATCTGATATAGGTGATCCTGCTTTGGCAGGGGTGGTTGGGCTAGATGATCTTTTGAGGTCCCTCCCAGCCCCTAGCATTCTGTGATTCTGTGATGTTTTGAGGTCCTTTCCAGCCCCTAACCTTCTGTAATTCTGTGAAAAGGCTGGTAAGGCAGCATCAGCAGCATCTTCTGCTTTTATACTCATCAAGTTTCATGTTTAAGTTCATGTATCCGTATGTCAACACAAGTAACTTCTTGTATACCTCATGCTAAGTTCTGCCAGTCTATAATATGTTGTTTGTCCAAAATAGGTTGTCTTGTGTCTGCATAGTGTTAGCAGGTATCAAACCTCATCGATCAGGATTCTCTGTGTACATCGTATTTGTTAATTGCAGGTTTCTTCCTAATTTTGTATGTGATCTTTACCCACTGTATTTATTTCATCTACTCATTTTTTATGATGCAGGCTACCTAATGCATGAATTCCACAAGTTCTGGATTGAAGAAGATCCTCTGGACATCATGGAGTTCAACCGCATCAGAGAGAAATTCCATAAGCGAATCTTGAAACAGCTCCAGAACCCGGAGATGGCTTTGTGCCCTCATTTTGCTGCGTCAGAAAGCTTAATCAATATGTAGTTTCTCATTCAATTTGATTTGGAAACACTGTCTCACTCTTGTGTTAGCTCACTGTTTAGACCATCACTAGCATACTGAATGACCATGGCGATTGTATGCATGTTTTTGGTGCAGTACCCATCTATTTTGTCACAAGTACTGGATTCCCCTTCTGCTTCTCTCGGTGGGGATTTCTCATTTTGAGTGGGTGCTCATGTTGCCCCATTATGCAGTGTGACATTCTCAATTGATGTCCAAGTATCAGAGTTTTTCTATTTTTTTAGACTTTCCTCATAATTTGGCATTGACAATTGAATCGTATTTCTCTAGCCGTGTTTTTGTATATGTGGAATAAGTAGCTGGATCTCGTATTGTGACAGCTTTTTAACTTCTTGGTATGTTTTAAGATAACTACTGGCATTTCAAGCAAATTATGTGTTTGGACCTCATCTAGAAGATAATGTGTATAATTTAATCCGATGCAGGCAAACACATTAAAGTCCGATTTTCTCCATGCAGACATTATAAGCTCAATGCAGAATTAATGAGGCTTATGAGATACAAGTTTCAGTGAGAGGAGTTTAAGCAGAATTGCTATTGGACACAGCTGCATGAATACCAAGTGGTCTGGTGATGCTAACACATTCACAGTAAACTGCAAACACACTCACAGCTACTACCAGATACTGACAGGGGCCAAAAATTGCCATGAGGCTGTTGTGACCATCACCACCATGCTGAAGCATGGTCTAAATTCCTGTACATTCCTTTGAATATATAGGGGTTAATATTTGGTGTCACATGTTGAAAGGCAATATGGTTTGGTTACGTTGCACTTGGTGAATTCAGAGGAACGAAAATCTTTTTTTTTCTTTGTTTTCTTTTTTTCTTTTTTTAACTACTAAAACCATTGTTTTGGTTCTCAGTTCAGTTCCCAGACACCTGGGACAAATAATTGATGAGAAAGTTTAGAGCAAACCCACTTGAGTTTCCCAGACTACTTATTTAAAAAAGATAAAATGGCAAATTGCCTTTTTTTTCTAAAAGCATAAACGAGTAAAAGTGTCTGACACTAAGATTGTGTAGTATATTGAACAGCATCTACCATGGCATTTCATACCCATGGTATTTTTTACCTTCTAAGCAATCAATTTTAGTATTATATGTTTGTGTAAATCACTTGCATATGGAGACTAAACTGAGTAGTGTCCAACTACTTGTGAATTATATGAATAAATTATATGTCATCCTCAACTGAAGCACTGTGTGTTTTGTTTTTGAGGTATGCAGTAGCACAGATGAAAACTGTTTTACTTTAATGGATCAGATCAAAGGGATCCAACAGCTTTGCATAATCTCTGTAGTCTGAAGAGTGATCTGAGCTTCCTCAAATCAGCTTTTTAATACCATTTATGGTTACAGCTTGGGCTGTTATTTTGTAAGTGGAAAAAAAAAAAAAAAAGCAATGAAAGTTCTTGGGAAACTCCTTGGATTTAAGCCCTCTCATTTCTTTCCTGTAATGTAAATTGGGGATCAGGACTTCTCTACAGGGCTGGAAACTTGCACTCATTGCAGAGTTTATCAGCAAAGTTGTGTGGGTGTTGCAATAATTTGCCTTCTCCAATGAATTTGGAAATATGGAATTGGGATTATTAACCATTGCATATTTTGCATGAAAATACAAGGAATTAAATTTTTGCATGGTGAAGTTGCTACTGTTCATTTTGGAAAGTGGTTATTTGCAGTTACTCGATATGGAACACTTCTTTGCATCACTCTTGAAGCTTCTAAAATAAGTTTATAATAACCGTTTTCATCGTTGCAAATCTCTTGCCTTTCTTCACTGCCTCACTCTGCAGTTTGTTAGGCTACAGTGGTTTATTTTTAATACTCTGCACTGGAAATCATGGAGTTGAGTGGGAGGGAGGCACAAAGGTCCCTGCTACCTTCTTACTGGTGTGATCCTCTCAGTTGTTATGCCTTGTCTCAAGGTATCAACTTCAAATAAAATCAGAAAATGTCATCTGGCTCCGTGTCAGATTGTGTCATTATAATCTAGCTGCTTTGGGTGATTGTTTTTCCTGTCTTGCAAAGAGATGGATTTAATGAAGCTAAGTGTGAAATTCCTTCCCCTGTGGAGCCCCTGTTTGCTGGTGCCTACAAATCTTATTGCCCTGCTTTAGCTTGTGACATCCTTGCTCTCAAAATCCTTGCCAAACCTGGGGCAGAGAATGTCCCTGGTGACTGACTGCCAGACTGGATGTGCACTGCTGAGGGAGGATGTCTGTCGCTGCCTTACCTCCTCCCAAGGAATGGCTTCTTAATGCAAATCTCAAATTTCTTTTAGAAATTGGAATTTGCACCGTCAGTGATGCATCTCCAAACTGGCCTGTGAGGAACCAATTTCTCTGGAGATGATAAAAGAAACGTTTAAACAAAAACAACAGCAACAAAAAAGTTGTTTCAAGAAAGTAGAATCAGTGTTTGTGCTTACTGCAGAGTGGAGATTTGGGGTTAACTACGAATAGAGAAGATTTAGGTTAGATCTCTTGAAAAACTTCCCATGGCCTCACAGTTGCTGTACTTTGTCTGTCTCTCTCAGAGGCTCCCGTGACACTGGCTGGACATCTACTGCTGGGAAAGCGTCACCCCTTGCCCTGTGTGGCTCAGACAGCAAGTGCTGCCTGCCCAGCCTGTAAAGCTGCTCTTCACTTTTTGGGTTTTTTAAACGGATATTTTTCTCAGACAAATAATGTATGTTGGCAGCCCCATGAAGCTGGGGGTTGCGAAAAGGCATGGCTGTGCTGGAAGACAAAGCAGATTCCCACAGCATAGCACTTCCTTACCACAGCTAACACCAATGTAAGTTGTTACCATGGCTCCTCAACAGCGTGGGTGGGCACCGATTTGTCTTCAGTAACCTCAGTGCTCCACCCGCATCTGTGGAGCTGGGGCTGTGAACACCAGCAGGACTTCTGCCTGGGGCTGTGTTTAGAGCTGGGAAGAGAGCAAATGCTGCTTCGTATCCTGTCACTTTTTGGCTTGCAGGTTTGGTTTTTTTTCTTCCTTTGGGGAAGGGAGAATCATTTTTGATGAAGTTCTTACTGGCTCTTTTGGGAGGTACTTTATCAAATGCTTGTGCTGGTAGCTATTTCTATCTACTACCATTAGAAGCAAAAGAACTCCATCTTATCTATGCAGTTTGTCTTGGAGAATTGTATCTGCTGGTTGTTTTCTGGAGCAGTGCTGAAGCTGGACTGGAAGGACTCCTGTCACGTAGAGGCTAAGGAGGATAGATCCATTGGTGCTTGTTAATGGAAGTGCAATCATTAAAAGCACCTGTACCTGCTCTGTGGTCTGTGCTGGATGCCTTGTAGAGCACAGCTGGGTGAGAATGGCTTAGTGGTGCTGGCTGAAGCACTTTGCTGTAAATGGAGAATTGTCAACATGTCCCCGGTTGAAGTAAATGCTGTGAGGTGGAGCAAGTTGTATGTGAGCAGAGTGCTGATGTTCAGCTTGACGAACTAAGACCTGCCACTATTGGCTCAATCACTGGTAGCATCATACACAGTTTTTTTTTCTTTTATGGAGTTGGTATTATAATTTCCTTCTTAATCCTGCCCTTCATGGGCTGTAGTTAGCGTTTAACGTTTCATTTGCTGATCCATCTGTTTCTATCTTGGTGTGATCTGAGGTTTTTTTACCCTTTCACATAGGCAACCTGATTGCAGGGCTGCTCACTGGTGGGGTTTTGCAGATTGAAGTCATTCCTAAATGAGCTTTAGAGGAAATCTCAATTCACAGTTCTGCCACTTGGATGGATATGACTGAGGTAGGAATCATTTACAGCCTGGGATGCTAACTGTGCAGTTCTGTATGTGCTAGATTTTTGTGTTTGGCAAATACTGCTGGGAGATAGGGGAACTCTGTATATACTTCCCTCTGTCCCTGGTCTGCCTCTTGGCAAGCTCGACACCATCAGTGTATGACAATTTTAGCATCACAGGAAGACTCCTCTGTGAACGATTTTCATAATCTCCAGTTTTCAGAGAACTGTTCTACTTTTGAATTTGCTAACCACTCAGATTTTTACCTCTCACTCATCCCTTGGAATGCAAGCTAGAATTTTGCACTAGTGGATGCTCCAGGCTATACTGAGAAAAACACTATGGCTTTCTTCTGAATGCTTGCATCTGCACCATGGAGCAGCTAAAAATTACATGAATCATAAAAATAAATGTTTTGTAGAAAACAATCCCCCAAAAAAGACAAGAAGATGAATTATTCATTGTTTTTCTTAGTTTGTAGCAGTGCAGTTTTTCTGTAAGGCTTGCCAGACATTAGACAGGAGTCTTTCTACATGATCATGTAGGAATATAGCAGGACTGGCTTTGTGCTTTCCCCTGTGTGTAGCACACATAGAAATCAGGTCATTAGTTATTTTAGCAAAGGAATTTGTTATTCTCTATATAGAACTTTAATTAGACAAAGGGATTTAATTCTAAAACCTCCAAGCAAGAACTAGATACAGCAGTATAGATCAAAATTAACTTAGGGAAGGGCAAAGAGTTTGTTACTTGAGTTGCTGGACTCCACTGCACTAGAGGTGCACAAAAACATCACAGTATCATCAGGGTTGGAAGAGACCTCACAGATCATCAAGTCCAACCCTTTACCACAGAGCTCAAGGCTAGACCATGGCACCAAGTTCCACGTCCAACCTTGCCTTGAACAGCTCCAGGGACGACAACTCCACCACCTCCCCGGGCAGCCCATTCCAGTGTCCAATGACTCTCTCAGTGACGAACTTTCTCCTCACCTCCAGCCTAAATCTCCCCTGGCGCAGCCTGAGGCTGTGTCCTCTTGCTCTGGCGCTGGCCACCTGAGAGAAGAGAGCAACCTCCTCCTGGCCACAACCACCCTTCAGGCAGCATTTCACCAAAGAGCTTGTGGCCTGGAGCAAGGGAGGTGAGCAAGACAGCATGGTGCCAATACATATTGGCACAGCTGGCAGTACAGCAAAACTGAGCAGCACAGGAGGAGCCAGAGAAAGGGATGCAAGTAAGCTTCTTGTATGGTTATGGACAGATTTTTTTCCAACTTCAACAGCAACCAAAGAAGGCACAAGGAGGCGACTGAAAAACCTAACCCTTGGATAACAGTGTTACGGTCTGACATACTGGAAATGAGAACAAACATATCTCTGGTGCATGCAACATGTCTGAGAAGGTCCTTGAAAGAAAAGTTGGAGCTGTCTGAACTGCAATGCATAGAGAAATATGCTGATATTTCAGTCTTTTATTCTTAGAATCTTAAGTTGCACTGATAATTGCAAACTAAAAAAAATGCTGTCTAGCAACAGTATCTTTTGTGATCCTCTCAAATTTAGTATAATGATTGCCTGGGGATCTTATGCATAGTGGTAATTAACTTCACCACGGTTCTATTCCATTATTTTTCAAGCACAACAATAACAGCTCCTAGACATTTGAATGATGAGAGTCAAAGACTGTCATTCATGAAGAGAGAAAATTGTCTTTGTGGTAAAGCACTGAAGGTAACAGTGCAGCCTATGCCATTTCAGTTGGGTCATCCATCATGATAGTGAAAAATTAATCAATAATACAGCTCTAATATCAATTTTTTACACTAAAGAGAAAGAGAGAGGGAGAAAGGCACAAGAAAAATGTTTCTAAGACCATATACCTATCTAAAAAACAAGCAAACAACACAACCAAAACCAACAAACCAAGGAGTCTGAAACACCCGCAGGCAGTTGGGAACTGCAGTGTGATGCATCACCAGCATACATGTGTGAGCAGTGCGACTTCTGCATCTGTTTCCTATTCTGCCAGGAGTTAATTCCAGGATACCTCATACACAGTTTTCTTCATATGATATTACGAGTCACAAAACTGCACTGGGGAAGGCCCCCACAACCTAGTGTTCGCCATTTATATGGGACTACACAATGAACCTGAAGCGAGAAGAGGGGGGAAAAAAAACAACCCCAAAACCACCATAAAAGACAACTTCAAAGTCATAAATGGCAGCCTTCTTAAGAACAGCATCACACTAATTGCCTTTCCGGTCACCCCCGAGTATAACCACAGAGCGTTCTAGGGTAAAATTCTTCTGATCTTGTGCAAAACTCCCTCAGAGGTTTTGGGTGACCCAGTTCCGTCTGCCTGCTGCCTCCCGCTCTCTGCTCGGCAGCAGCCGCAGCTGCCTCCCGCTCTCTGCTCGGCAGCAGCCGCAGCTGCAGCGGCGCCGCCTCAGCACGCTGGACAGCGCCGGGCAGAGCGGGAGCCAGCGGGGCTAGCGCGGCCCCCACTGCTGCGATGCTGTGAGACCAAGCGTAAAACTCGCTGCTAGCTCCTCGTTCTTCTTGCATCTACCCTCCGTGGTTCAGCGCTTTACTGCTTGTTGACTGCTAGAAAGTAGCACTCGGGATGGTTCTTAGCGATCTTCAGCAAAATTGTTATTTGGATTAGGTTAATTATCCGTAAGCTTGTAGTGGGAATCAGAGATTGGCAGCCGTGTTGAGCCCATGTCCTTTTGTGGTTTGGAACTGTATTAGCAGATTTTCACTCAGTTTGCCTGTGAAAGTTCAACAAGTGTCCAGGCTACACTCTTAGTAACATGTTTTATTTATAGCTAATCCTGCAAGCAGCAGGGACTTGGACTCAGTGATCCTTATGGGGCCCTTCCAAATTGAGATATCACAGAATCACAGAACACCAGAGGTTGGAAGGGATCTCCAGAGATCATCAAGTCCAACTGCCCTGTCAAAGCAAGATCACCTGGAATAGTGTAGGAATGCCTTCACCCTGGGAGACAATCAGTAGGGACACTGTGATAATGCAGATATCAGAAAGACAAAGAAGATGATGTAAATAAGGAAGGTCCAACATGCATTAAAGAAAACTTGAGGAAAATAAACTTGGTATTAGGAAAAAAAAAAAAGTAATTCTCTAGTTTGACACATCAAAACCAGGCAGAAGCATGAGATCAAGGCTGTAAGACAGAAAGCACAGTGGTCATGGAAAATTCAGTTAACACCTTCCAAAGTGGGGAAATGTCAGACTAGACTCTAGTTTGTGTTATGTCTTTTAACAAGATAAATTATGTTTCCTGGTCAGTCAGATGTCACAGAAGGAGAAGCTGCATAGCTACTAACAGCATACAGGACACACAGGGTCAGGATCAAATGTTGCTTTTGAAATATAATGGTGTGATAGTGAGCAAACTCTGCATGAGTGAAGCATCCTTATGGGAATGGGATGGTCAGAAGAGAAGAACCAGAAAATATAGGAATTGGTTAATAAAAAATACTACTATTTGAAACACAGACAGTGCACCAAAACTGGAAAAGTTGAATAGAACTCAGAAAAGTTAACTACAAAATTCTAAGGAGGGCAAGAAAAAATACTGAGTAAAACCAGGGCAGATGCATCAAAATCTAATAATAAACTACATCAGAAACAGGAAAGCTGCCACAGCTAGAGATGATGGATGCAGAAGAGGAGCACTCAGGGAATCTAAGTTTGGTACAAGAAAGGTATATTAATTACCTCTGGCAGCACTCACTGTTGAACAGCATAGGAGGATTTCTACACCAGAACTTTTATCTGCAAGTGAGGAGCTGGAAAAATGGCCTCAACTGAAGAGCCAGAAGCAGTGTAATCAACAGTGATGTATTAACAGGATCAGATGACATTCAGTTGGTAATTTTAAAGACCATCAGATATGAAATTGCACCCCTAGTTACTGTGGAGTGTAACTTATTGCTCATGTCAAGCTGGTACCAAAGAAACAGAAAGTGGTAGATGCAGCATCAGTTTTTAATAGGGCTGCAGAGGAGAGCTGGGCAGTTATAGACAGGAAATTCCATTTTCATATTGGAAAAAATCCCAAACCACAAAAATCCAATTATAGAATTCAAAGGTATATTGGGAGGGGGGGGGGGGGGGGGGGGGAGGAGAGGGGCTGGAAGACTGCAAAGGGAAATCTTGCTCTTGGTATCGGTTACAACGCTGACAGAGTCAGTGAGCATGTCAGTAAAAGTGAGTTGATTGATATATTAAAAAAAAACTTGAACTGTCATGGGATAGAAAGGGAAGATCTCACTTTAAATGCTTGACAGTCCAAAAGGTGGCTGTGAACAATAAAATTGCATAATAAAAGGAGATCTGTAAAAGACTGCATTGTTTAACATACTTACAGGAAAAGCAGGAGGATTGCAACATTTTCTGGTGATACAAATGTCATAGATGAAGAATTGTAGAATATTATGTCAATACCAAATGATAAGTAATAAAATGATAGATAACAGTAAAGGTTGGCAAATGCAAAGTAGGACAGGTAGGGAGAAAAATTGCTCTTAACACACAAAGCAACTGAGCACTGCAGTCACTGGCACACAGTCTAGATCTAGAAATCACTGCAGATAGTTCCCTGAACACATCAGCTCCATAGTCAGTGTTGGAAGAATTGCAGAGAGGAGTAATGATTAAAAAAATGGTGACAACTTCATCTTGAGACAAAATTAATAAGATTAAATCTATTTAACTTGAAAAAAATAAGATGATGGAAGAAAGGATTTGAGTAGTAACAAATAAGGGCACTTGGACTGGCTAGTTGCACTTTCTTGGTCCACCAAATAAATACCAAACATAATAGGGACATATAAAATGAAGAAAGGTATTTCACAGAGCAGAACTGAGCAGTGAAACTCACAAGTACAAGATGTTCTGAAGGAAAACAGGACAGCCATGCTTGAAAACGTTTAGACAAATCTGTAGAAGGGAAAAAAGCCAACACGTCAAGATGGTAAATTTGTTAAATAAATGAATAAATGCATTTTTAAGTTTATTAACAATTACTGGGTGGTTGGTGAGAGCCCTGAATATCAAAACTAACAAACAATATTCGTTTTGAAAAAATACCATCTTGCATTCATTAATTAATACCCTCTGTTACAAGTACCCAGAGCTAAAATAAGGAAGCAAACTAGGCTGAAAAAGACCAGCTAAGGTTTAGTGCTTTTGATGCTTATTACTTCTGAGTTCACTTAGTTTTAAACCACTAAAAAAAAAGAAAAGAAAAAAAAAAAACTGATCAAACTGGACTATATCTAAAGTTCTACTGAGGCTGTAAAAACAAATGTATTCAAAAAATACTGAACTCAATTGTTGTTACATATTTTGTTCATAGCCCACTAAGTTTTCAAACCTAGCAATTCAAAGTTATGCTTTAAAACACAGCTATGGATTCAAGGCATGAAGGTTCATGTTTCCAAATCATATGCTAATTTGTTAGTTAATATAGTTTAATATATAAAAGATGCAAGATTTATAGTGAAAACTATTCAAAACCATGTTAAACTATTTCAAAACTATGTTAAAGAGAAAGATCTAAAGCTACTTCTGGTGCATCTCTTCCAGGTGATGCTGAAATAGACTTTTATAGAGGGTAGTTATGACCCAGGAAAACAAGAAGAGGCCAATCATTGTCTGATGTAACCAAGCCCAGCTCCACTGAGGTCCACTGTGGTCCCCTGCAGTGTGCAGAAACAGATCTTTCCTAACCTAGTTAAGGTTAGTTAATCCTTCTATAGTCAGCAGTGAAACTGCACTGCAGGTATTAAAAAGATTATGTCCCTGCTTTCAGATATGCCAACAGATATCTGTGGACAAGAGGCTGAACTGTAAAATGGTTGACTACAACAGGGAAAAAAGGTACATGCAAAATCTATTGTAGATTATTTGTTGTTGGAGTGTTTCATAGTTTTGATTAAGAAATTTGGGTCACTCCTGCTAGATGTTTTGGAGAATTCATCTAGAGTAGGATGCCACAGTAATGTGCAAGACCAATGCTAAGCCAAGTGCATGTAGAAATAGGCAGGCTCCAATGAGTGCAAGTGTCCTTCTGGGCACTTGCAGCCCAGAAGGACAACCATCTCCTGTGCTGCAGCTAAAGAGGCATGGCCCACAGGTCAAGGGAGGTGATTCTACTGCTCTCCTCTGCTCTGGTGAGAACACACCTGGAGTACTGTGACCACCTGTGGAACCCTCAGTACAAGGACATGAACCAGTTGGAGCAAGTCCAGATGAGGACCACAAAAGTGATCCTCTCCTGTGCAGAAAGGCTGAGAATGTTGGGGTTGTTCAGCCTGGAGAAGAGCTCTGGGGAGTCCTTATTGTGGCCTTTCAGTACTTAAAGGGCGACTACAGCAAAGATGGGGACAGTCTTTTTATCAGGCCTGTTGCAGAAGGAAAAGAGGTTGATGGTTTTAAAATAAAAATGGGTAGATTTAGAGTAGACATAAGGAAGAAATGTTTTACAGTGAGAGTGGTGAGACTGGAACACAATGACCAGAAAACTGATTGACAACCCACGCATGGAAACCTTCAGAGTTAGGTTGGATGAGGTTCTGAGCAACCTGATCTAGCTAAAGCAGTCTCTGCTCGCTGCAGGGTAGTTGGACTAGATTACCTTCAAAGGCTTCTTCCAAACCAAAGCATTCTATGACTCTGTCCCACACGGCATCCTGGTCACCAAGCTGGTAAAACGTGGACTTGATGGGTGCAGCACAGCCGCATAAGGAACTGGCTGGATGGTCGCATGCAGAGAGTGGTGACCAACAGCACAATGTCCACCCGGAGACCAGTGACAAGAGGTGTCCCTCAGGGGTCAGTGCTGGCACCAGTGCTGTTTAACATCTTTGTCAGTGATGTGGACAGAGGAATTGAGTGCACCCTCAGCAAGTTTGCAGATGACACCAAGCTGTGTGGCACAGTCCACTTGCTAGGGGGACCCGGACAGGCTGCAGGGGTGGGCCCAGGCCGGCCTCATGACATTCAACAAGGCCAAGTGTAAGGCCCTGCACCTGGGTCAGCACAAGCCCAAGCACAGATACAGGCTGGGTGGCAAATGGCTGAGAGCAGCCCTGGGGAGAAGGACCTGGGGGTCTGGATTGATGAAAAGCTCAACATGAACCAGCAGCTCATGTTGCACATGCAGCCCATACAGCAACCATGTCCTGAGCTGCATCAAGAGCAGCGTGGCCAGCAGGGCAAGGCAGGGCACTCTCCTCCTTTACTCTGCTCTCATCAGACCCCACCTGGAGTACTGTGTGCAGTTCTGGAGCCCCCAACACAAGGAGGACAATGAACTGTTAGAGTCCAGAGGAGGGCCACGAAGATGATCAGAGGGCTGGAGCACCTCTGCCATGAGGACAGAGTATGAGAGTCAGAGCTATTCAGCTTGGAGAAGAGAAGGCTTTGAGGAGACCTTGTAGCGGCCTTCCAGTATCTGAAGGGGGCCTACAGGAAGGCAGTTACAAGGTCTTGTAATGACAGGACAAGGAATAATGGGCTTAAACTGGAAGAGGGGAGATTTAAAATAGATGTTAGAAGAAGTTCTTTACAGTGAGGGTGGTGAGACACTGGAACAGGTTGCCCAGGGAGGCTGTGGCTCCTTCCTCCCTGGAGGTGCTCAAGGCCAGGTCAGATGAGGCCTTGAGTGACCTGTTCTAGTGGGAGGTGTCCCTGCCTATGGCAGGGGTTTGAAACTAGATGATCTTTGAGGTCCCTTCCAACCTAAACCATTCTATGACTATCCTCTCCAAAAGCCCTTTTCCCAGGACATATCTCTACAAGGGACCAAGTCCCTTCTGGTTTGGTCTTCAGTTCCCCTGAGCCAGTTCATTCCTTCAGAGCCTTCTTTGCATCAGCCTTTACACCTAAGGCTGAACTCCCCTATGGACTCCAGACCCTGGATGAAGGAAAGGAAGCCTGGAGGAGGGAACGCTCCCCACTGGTCAGTGCAGACTGGGTTAGGGATCAGTTATACAAATTAAACACTAACAAGTCCATGGACCCTGTTGAGATGCACCCAAGGGTGCTGAGAGAACTGGCTGATATTATCACTCTACCACTCTCCATCATCTTTGCCAAATCATGGCAGACAGGAGAGGTGAGGACTGTAGGAGAGCAAATGTCACTCCAGTCTTCAAAAAGAAAGAGGTTCCAGGAAGCTACAGACCAGTCAGCCACACCTCCATCCCTGGAAAAATGGTGGAGCAGCTCCTGTTGGAGTGCAGCTCAAGGCACTTGGAAGAGAAGAAGCTTATCAGGAGTAGTCAGCATGGATTTACCTAGGGGAAGCCATGCTTAACTAACCTGATAGCATTCTGTGATGCCATCACTGAATGGGTAGATTCAAGGAAACCAGTGGATGTAGTCTACCTTGGCCTTAGCAAGGCCTTTGGCACCGTCTCCCATGACATTTTAGTGTGCAAGCTGAGGAAGTGTGGGATGAAAGTGCAGACAGTGAGGTGGTTAGGAACTGGTTGCAAGACAGAGTTCAGAGGGTGGTGATCAATGGTGCCAGGTCCAGCTGGAGAGCTGTGACTAGTGGTGTCCAACAGGGATCAGTGCTGGGGCCAGTCCTGTTCAACATCTTCATCAATGACATTGATGAGGGCACAGAGTGTCTGCTCAGCAAGTTTGCTGATGACACCAAGCTGGGTGGCTTGGCTGATACAGCTGAAGGCTGTGCAGCCATCCAGAGAGACCTGGGCAGACAGGAGAGCTGGGCACAGAGCAACCAGATGAAGTTCAACAAGGACAAGTGTAGAGTCCTGCATCTGGGGAGGAATAATAAACTGCACCAGTACAGGCTGGGAGGTGATCTGCTGGAAATCAGTCTTGTGGAGAGGGACCTGAGGGTCCTGGTGGATAACAAGTTATCCATGGCACAGCA
Organism: Pogoniulus pusillus; assembly: GCF_015220805.1. Classification (NCBI taxonomy): domain Eukaryota; kingdom Metazoa; phylum Chordata; class Aves; order Piciformes; family Lybiidae; genus Pogoniulus; species Pogoniulus pusillus. The sequence continues at coordinate 17,543,527 of NC_087266.1, forward strand.
ATGTGCCCTGCTGGTCAAGAAGGCCAATGGCATCCTGGGGTGCATTAGGAGTGTGTCCAGCAGATCAAGGGAGGTTCTCCTTCCCCTCTACTCTGCCTTGGTGAGACCTCATCTTGAATACTGTGTTCAGTTTTGGGCTCCTCAGTTTAAGAGAGACAGGGATCTGCTGGAGAGGGTCCAGCAGAGGGCTACGAGGATGATTAGGGGACAGGAGGGCCTGACTTATGAGGAGAGGCTGAGGGACCTGGGGCTTTTTAGTCTGGACAAAAGAAGACTTAGAGAGAGCAGTGGGTGTAAGTTGCAGCACGAGAGGTTCCACCTCAACACAAGGGGGAACTTCTTTTCTGTAAGGGTCACAGAGCACTGGCAAAGGCTCCCCAGAGAGGTCATGGAGTCTCCTTCTCTGGAGACTTTCAAGGCCTCTCTGGATGTGTTCCTCTGTGATCTGTGTTAGATAGTATTGTCCTGCTCTGGCAGCAGGGATTGGACATGATGATCTCCTTGGGTCCCTTCCAGCCCCTAATATCCTGCGATCCTGTGATTCCAGGCCTTCATACACATATGCAGGGACAGCAACACAGAGCAAACATAATCAGGACATGACATTGCTATGGTGGACCATCTGCCACTGTGCCCATGAGATAAAAGTTACAGCCCACCTCCTGGGAGAGGAGAAGTGGAACACGAGGAAAACAGTGATTTAGCAGAGAGACACAGATCTGGCTGCTCTTTTGGATAGACAAAGAGGCATATATGCAAAGCCAATAGATCAAGATACATCTGTGTACCATATAGATGTCTTTCTGCACCCTACTCTACTAGCTGTAGTACAAGGAAGCATAGGTCTACATTTAGCTAACAACTGCTGCCAAAACTAAACTATTCCTCATCTCCTTCATCCACCCACTAGATCAAAGAAGTGGTGAGTACAAGTGCAATACAGCAGACACCCACACCGACTGACCATCTCCATTCATTTGGCAGGAATTTGTGTATCTCTACAGCACCTCACAGATCAGCCCAGTTGGAGTAGACATCAGCATTAGCTGATAAGCATAATGGACCCTGTTTGAATATGCTGACATCTCTCTTTAGAAGCTGACTGCTGAACTGTTAAGCTAAGAGGTCAGAGTTGACTGGCTCAAGCACCAGTTATGTGCAGCCCTGGGAAACATGCCAAAGGCTTTTCCAGCTCTGACCTGTGAGACACTAATCTGCTGATAAACTCTATGCACAAGGGGCAAACCAGCTCAGCTGTGTACGTGGAGAATGATTTAAGAGCCCCACAATAGCATCTCAAGATGTCAGCAGCTGTCAGTCTTCTTGATCCTTTGTACCTAACTGCACCACCAAAATATAGATAATTATTGTGCAAAATTCTTCATGAATTGCAAGAGCATCTATTGCCTTTGGGATGCTTGCAAATGCAGTTGTATAAATAGACCTTGTTACATAGTGAAAAAGCTATTTCTGCTTCACATTTCCTTGCTTTGGTCCAGAAAAAATGTGTATGCGTGCACAGGAATGCTGTGTTGATAAGGCTAGGGACTTCAAGTTCAGAATAATAGAATCATAGAATGGTTTAGGTTGGACCTGTACCAATCCCTCACCATAGGCAGGGACATCTCCCACTAGAACAGGTCACTCAAGGCCTCATCCAACCTGGCCTTGAACACCTCCAGGGAGGGAGTATCCACAACCTCCCTGGGCAGCCTGTTCCAGTGCCTCACCACCCTCACTGTAAAGAACTTCCTAACATCTGTGTAATCTGCTGACCACACACACCACAAGCACACACAGAGAGCTTGCACAGTATACTGTTTTTTTGCCAGAGAAAACTGAATTTGGGGTGAATTTCTGCAAACTAAAAATTGCCAGCAAGGAACACTTTGTTTGGAAACACAGCACATGTGCTTCCTCCATGTCAATCACTCCTTTGTTGTTGGGGTTTTTTTTTTCATTCTTATGTCTCTTTCATTGGTGTCTCTTTTATTGCATGGCAGTTTCTGACCCTATGACTTGGAGGTGGCACATCATGACTCATGAGAGTGGTTGCCACACAGGATAAAGAACTGCCCACACATACACACACACACTTTGGAAATCACCCAGACTAGACTCAGCCAGCTCTGGAAATTGAATGAAGCTTACATTTACAGCTTAGCAGAATATACAAGCAGATATTTACAGTATATACAGTTATATACAGAAATATACAAGGTAAAAGTAATACAGAAACACAACTCCCCTCCCAGAAACCTGAGTCCCCAGGAGGGGCTCTCAACTGCCCTTGTGCCTTCTCCCACCCCTCTACCTTACCCCAGACATTGCCTTGTGCCCCAAGGAAGAATGGAGGTTGGCCAGAGGGGTTAGGAAGCAAATGGATTAATCAGAGAGACAGAGGGTGAGGTTAGAGACAAATGCAGCCCAGAGCCCAGGCAGTGCCCGAATGCCCTGTCTGTGCTTTTGTTCTTGTTCTTATACCTCTCAGCAAGCCTATGAGTGGAGTAGACATCATCACTGTTTCCCTTTCACAGCCTGTAATCTAGTTCTTCTCACCTAAACATTCTAGCTAGCTGTCGAGGCTGGAAGAGGCCTTTGAGAACACCAAGTCCAACTGCTTGCTTTGAGCTCAAAATCTCACCAGTACTACTAAGCCATTGTCACTAAACCACATCCCACCCATCCTTTAAATGCTTCCAAGGCTGGTGACCACCACTTCCCTGGGCAGCCTGTTCCAACTCTTGATAGCCTTTTTCTGTGATTTTTTTTTTCCTAATATGCAACCTGAACCTCTCCTGACACAACTTGTGCTCATTTCCTCTTGTACTGTCGCTCGCTGCTTATCACGGTATCACAGTATCATCAGGGTTGGAAGAGACCTCACAGATCATCAAGTCCAACACTTTACCACAGAGCTCAAGGCTAGACCATGGCACCAAGTGCCACGTCCAATCCTGCCTTCAACAGCCCCAGGGACGGCGACTCCACCACCTCCCCGGGCAGCCCATTCCAGTGTCCAATGACTCTCTCAGTGAAGAACTTTCTCCTCACCTCAAGCCTAAATTTCCCCTGGCGCAGCCTGAGGCTGTGTCCTCTCGTTCTGGTGCTGGCCACCTGAGAGAAGAGAGCAACCTCCTCCTGGCCACAGCCACCCCTCAGGTAGTTGTAGACAGCAATAAGGTCACCCCTGAGCCTCCTCTTCTCCAGGCTAAACAATCCCAGCTCCCTCAGCCTCTCCTCAGCAAAGACCCACCCCCACCTCACTCTAACCTCCTTTGAAGCAGTTAAAGAGGGTAATGCTGTCTCTCCTCAGCTTCCTGGCAGAAGCTTGCAGATATAAAAGAGAGCTTGGATAATAAATATTTTTATGGTATATCTTTCATAATGTATATCATCCATAATGTGTTAGGTGACAAAAAGAATGAATGGATAGACATCTGCAGGTTGAACAAGCAAGGATTCAATAAAGCCATATAAAGTATGTAGATGTGTATAGGGAAAGATTCAAAGATACAGAACTGAAAGGGGCTTGGGATGGTGGGTGAGAACCTCAGCATGAGGCAGCAGTGTGCACTTGCAGCCCAGAAAGCAAACCGCATCCTGGGCTACATGAAAGGAAGTGTGGCCAGCAGCGTGAGGGAGGTGATTCTCCTCCTCTGCTCCACTCTGGTAAGACCCCACCTGGAGTACTGCATCCACTTCCAGAACTCCTATTACAAGAAAGATCTGGACATGCTGCAGCATGTCTAAAGAAGGGCCACGAGGACGATCAGAGAGCTGGAGCACTTCTGCTATGGGGACAGGCTGAGAGAGCTGGGTTTGTCCAGTTTGGAGAGGGGAAGGCCCTGAGCAGACCTTATTGTGGCCTTCCAGTATCTGAAGGGGGCCTACAAGAGACTGGTGAGGGACTTTTTAGGATGTCAGGTAGTGATAGGATTGGGGGGGGGAATGGAGCAAAACCCTAAGTGGGAAGATTCAGATTGGATGTCAGGAATAAGTTCTTCACCATGAGGGTGGTGAGACATTGGAACAGGTTGCCCAGGGTGGAAGCCACATCCCTGAAAGTTTTTAAGGCCAGGCTGGATGTGGTTCTGAGCAACCTGATCTAGTGTGAGGTGTCCCTGCCCATGGCAGAGGGGTTGGAACTGGATAATCTTCCAACCCTGGAAATTCTATGATTCTGGTTTTGGAAATTGACTTAGGAAAATATCTCATTCAAAATCTGTTTTGAAAACCTTGAAAAGAGAACTGCTTAGACTTGGATTCTCACTTCTAGCAACTTGCCTGGGGTGCTTTACCTTTATCATATTGTCAAAGTTAGATGCAAATCTGTTCTCAAAACCACCAGTGGCTAAAAGTTGTGGATGTTTGAAACTCTCCAGAACATTCTCTTCCTATATGAAAATTGCTAGGATCACCTTGAGCTGCTGCTGAATCAGTTCTGGCACAGAGAGCAAAGCTCGACCATTATTTTTTTCCCCACTGCTCAAACACATCCATTTCCTCAGGACATTGCTCTCCCTGAGCAGTGTTCACATGCTCTGGGACTGGCAGAAAAGCCTCAGCTTTGCCAGGTGGGACTCGCACGCAGCCATGAGGTCCCCTCTGAGAGTTTTGAAGCATGCAAGACTCTGGAAATGTCACAGCAAAGGTCTGACAATGCTGAACAAAGACATCGTGTTCAGCTAGGGTAGGGAGTCACAGCCAGTGAAAGATGAGAATCTTGCAGGTTGAATTATCAGGTATTCACTCTACTTAAAATAGATTTTTCCATGTCCTTCTCCAGCCACTGCTGCCTGTCTCTGCCAAGCTTATGAATAAAAATCAATCATGTAAATTAGTGAAAATACAGCAGCAGCTGGTGCAAGGTGGGCTGCAGAGAAAAGGTTGCAGCCACTGCTGGGTAAAGTTAATTTCGGTGCCTTGGTTTCCTCACAAAATATTTGCCATCCCTGGGAATGATGGAAGGCAGTTTGCTAAGTCACAGCCAAGAGCAAGCAAGAGCTAAGTTTTGTCATTTTACCCGAGTAGAAATTTCCTAAGTGGAAGGATGAATGGCCCCAGCTGCAGCGAAGGTGGCAGCAACCTGGGCAGATGGCACAACTGACACAGGACAGTGAGTCATTTCCCAGCAATCTTTCAGCAGTACAGACACTTAACAAGTGCTGCTACCACGACATTTGCTGTCTGTCCTTAAAGCCCGGGCCCGAGCCTCAGCTGTCGCAGCCAGCACCAGTAGGTCTGAGCGTAGCGGAGCCCTGCCTTGGCTAACTCACAGCACAGGCTCGTCCGTGCGTGTTGCTCACCCCTTACAGGCAGGGAGGCACACACCTTACTGCCTTCCTGCAGAAAGTGTTCTGTAGAAGATGCTGGTTCTCTGAAGGGGTAACAGATGGGGAATGCCTAGGAGGAGTTTAATCACCGGTTTCACATACCCAAGGACTGTGAACTCTTCAAGCTGGCTCAAGATTTTTTAGCAGGTGATGACACCGTCACAGCAACCAAGACTTCTGCCTTATCCTGCAAGGCTGAGTGTGGCCATGCCACAGCACCTGGCATGCTGCAGGAGACCCCGGGGGACTGCCACTCTTGGCAAGACTCACAGTAGGGCTGAGCTGCCAAACAGGCATCCCAGCCTGTGACTGACTGGGGCTTGCTCCTCCAGGCACTGCTCCAAGCATAGTTCAGCCAGAAATAGGATCCTGGGAATCCCTGCTTAAAGTCCAGCTTCAGAAAATGCAGTTATTGACAATGCCCTGGTAGGACAGAGGCTCTTTTCAAAGTCCACATCCAGAAACACCAATGGTGCAAGTCATTGTGCTGGTTTGGGGCTAACTGGACTATTTTACTGAGAGAAATTAAATCCTTAGCTGTGATAAGTAAGAAAAAAAGACAACAGTACCCTATATCACTCATTCTTCTGCTGAGAAATGCAACCAGTCAAAATGTAGATATTTCTCACACACTACTCAGTTCTTGGTTCTGCTCCTTCTCTCTGGCAGTCTGTGTGTGGCTGCATCTGCCTTAACTTTAATCCGACCTAACCCTTTATTTCCCCTGACCTTCTTGTTGTCTCCAGATTTATCACATGAGATATACAGGGATTGATCTGGTTATTTCTGAAGAGAGGGAAAGCTGGGGGGGGGGGAGTGGGGAGGAGCTTTGGTTTGGGAACCTCCTGGCAGTCTGATTGTTTTTGGGAGGGATTTTGTGTTTCTGTATTAACATAACTGTAAAAGTTTGTGAGTGAGTGTGTGTGTGTGTGTGTGTGTGTGTTTGTAAATTGTGCTGAGCTGTAAATATAGCTTCATGCCTTAACTTCCAGCTGGCTAAGTCTAATTTGGGTGAATTAACTGGGGCGGGGGGGCTGGGGAGTGGGTAACTCCCAAACCACCACAGTCACTCTGGACAGAAAAGTGACCTGAACAGGCCAGTCATGTGGCTCTGCATCTGTTTAGCTGCAGGACTTCCACTCTATAGCATTTTTGTTCCAAAAGTACAGATAAAGATGCAGGTGAGAGGAACAAACAAACCACCGGACTCACATGGCACATTCTCAGCAAACTGCAGCCAAGCCAAGAGAGGGATAAGGAATGCCACAAAAAAAAAAAATGGTTTTACATGTTCTTTATTTCAGTGAAACATGCAAGTGAAAGTAGAGACTTCACATTCCTTTCTGATAAGAGAGTTTGTACCTCTTCAGTTAGCTGCATTGCATACTGCATTTTCACACCCTCAAGAGCCTAACACCAATGCCTAACACACTGGGTGGAGGGCAGGGGCCTAGAGCATTCACAGCAGTCACCAGAGGAGGCAGCCACATCCAATAGTTCTTAAGGATCTTGCATTTTACACTTTACAGGTAGATTGTTACAGAATAAAACAGTTACATAGCCCCATCATAAACTTTAGCACAAGCAACAGGTAGGAGAGAGTTGAAAAAAGACTCGTGACACTTGCAACTGACTGAAAGCTAATCGCAGTGGCGTGCTGTGGATGTTACTTATGCCTGCAGACACACACTTAAACCACCTCCCAGAGTTTCTGATGTCTTTCACTCCTGATAAGACTTCACTAGGAGCCACATAAGCAACACAGTGATCAGGACGATCATGAAGTTGAGGAAAAGTTCTCGTGAGGATCGGTCCATTTTTCAAGGGCAGTCAGGGAAGAGCAGAGGTCAGGAGGCAGGACAAAGGGAAAACTTCAGTGACTTGCCTGGGAGTGTTCTTGAGCTCAACCTTCAGGTCACAAACTCTTTCAAGGAAAAAAAAATATGTGAAGAACAGATGCATGAAGGTGGCAGGTTCAGTAAAGCTATTTTTATTGGTGTAAATAAGTGTTGTTTCAGTGGCTCAAAGGAAATAAACACTGGGACGCTAAAAAGTGAAAGCTATCTCTGGCAGCTTACCACCTTCTTGGATTTCCAGCATTTAACAAGTGAACATTCTCACTGTAACCCCAAAATACACTAAGCAGGGGTGACAGTTTGTTGTAATTAGTGCTGCTTCACACCAGCATTTTCAGATAAATGATGCTCAAGCCCCATTTATTACTTTCAAGAGATACACACTGTCAGTATACTGCTGTTTATAGTTCTTTAAATCCCTATATTTGTTTGCCCTTTTTAAAACAAAACTGTTGGCAAACTACTCTTTCCAAAAAAAATTACTAGTAAATTACAAGTGAATTATTTCTGTTACCACTTAAAGCATGAGGAGAACCTAAGGTTAGACATTTTCTTTTCTAAAGAACTTAGACATTTTGTGAGTTGTGGATGAAAGAGTATTTTCTCAAGAAATGTCTGACTTTCCTGCACTTTCAAGCTGATATAGATTTCTTACTTCAGAAATCCCATTTAGGTTGTATTCTAAAACTTCCCTGTTGGTTATTGTTTCTATTTACTTTATCCCAGGAAGACTTTATTTTCGTATGGTTTAGAGCTCATGAAAAGCAATGAGAATGTTTTATTGTGAACATCAAACATTAATCCTATCTATGTGACATGTAGATAAAACAAAAGCATTTTAGAAAATTAGGCATAAACTCTAGACAAAACTTCAACACAACCAAAATCTCAGCAGAGAAACCAGATCAGGCTGTAGCATGTGTGGTGCAAAGAAGGGAAGCCCTGGGACCATACCAGCATGAAGGAATAGAGTTGAAACAAAACCTGCTTTAGTCTGCAGATTAAATATTAAAAGCTCAGAGCATGCAGTTAATGAATTCTTACATTCCCAAGTTGTTTCACCATTTCATGCCCTTGGACAAGAAAAAGTCTGACTTAATAAGTAAGCCAAGATTTTTACCTTGAGAAGGTAAATGGAGACCGGTAGTTCTGTCTCTGGACTTTGAGCCACTGCAGGTACTCTCTGCAGATGCTCTCTGCGGACACCCTCCAAGCTTCTGCCTATCCCACTCAGTCCGGATGCCCCTTCCTTCTGTGGGATCTGAAGTAGGCTGAGGGAGGAGAGCAACAAGAGCTGGGGAACCCAAGTGCTGACATCACCCCCAAAACATTTTAAAAGGCCTGGGCTGGAGGATTTGGTTAAAGGCTGCTATGTAGTGGGCTCTCTGGGCTGATTTACTTCTTTTAGTTCCTCTGATGTGATGATGTACAAAGCTGTGTACAGCCTTTGCGAGTCAGTGGAATTTGATAGAGAATTCATTTTGGCATATTAGTGTCTGTCCGGGTGTGGGGAAAAGAAAAGGAAGGAAAGAGCCACTTCAGAAACCTGTGTGCAGAATTCAGAACCTCTCAGGATCATCTGCAGAGTATTTACCTTCTCAAGTACAGCTGTTGCTGTTCTGTATAACTATAGCCCCCACAGCTTCTCAAGTTTGTATGCATTTGAAAGAAACTGAATATTGTTTGTAATTCGAATGCACACATTTGCTGCATAGAAAACTTTGGGACTAGGAATCCTGAAAAACACAATTAATTTCTTTAAAGAGACACTGACTCACCTTCATGCTCTTCCCTAATTGATTTTCAATGCTGAAGCTAATGCTCCATCTGCCTGAGCACATAGCGAAGTACTCCTGCCACCCTGAAGCATTTCTTCCCAGAAAGCACGCTGCTGTGTGGCCTAAATAGCTGTAATCCCCACATCACCTTATCTTTGCCCAAGGCACTTGCTGTGTAAATGAACAAACAGAAATAGCTGTTTGTTTGCTTTAAATTGATACAGCTGAAAGAGGGTCTCAGCAGTGAGCGTGCTGAACTGAAGCAGGAGCAGAGCCTGCCAGCTTTGTGCTGCTATAGGTTTCCCCCTGCTCTGAGCCTTTGCTTCAGATAAATGATGCATTTCCACTCAAGTCAGAGGGGTCACTTCTGCAACATGTTGCTGCCAGATGAGCACAAGGATCCTGATCAGTTTTAAGTGCGTGAGGCTATCCACAGCACTTATTCTTACTGCCAAACACTGCATGATATATAGCATGCAGATTACTTACTAATTCTGATGCCTTCTGTATATCTATATTCAGTCATGCTAAGCATTACAGTTGCTCAGAGTATCCAAGCTTGCTGTGACAGTCGTCCCCCGCATCAGCTCCCAGGCTTCTTTCTTTGCACCAGCACTGGCACTCGTGTCATGGTGCAATGTGCCCAGTGAGGGAGGCTGGCTGGCTGGAAACCAACTCAGTGGAAAACACAACAAAACAAATAGCTGTGGTAACTAGGGGGGAGGAAGGAAGGGTTGGAGGGTTTTGCTGGATGATCTCCCTAAATAGTCTTCCCACATAACCACTGGAGGTGGGAGGAGGGACCAGAATTTTAGAAATCTTCCATTTTATTGGTTTAACTGGTTGCCATTGCCCTCCTAGACACCAAGGCAAGGTGTTCACAGAAGGCAGCACGTTGTGTGAGAGTCCTGTGCTGAAATATACAAATGAAAGAGCAAAGACTTAACTCATGCCTCACTCCGGAGTTTGATGTCAGAAAGGGTTTACAGCACCCTATGGTTTGCTGAGCTGTGCCACCAAAGCCCATCCTCTCAAGAACAGCTTGAGACACCTGTCTCACACTTACAGAGGGTTTAGGAAATCCAGATTCAAAATGATCCACCTCATCCCAAGAGAAGTAAAGTCTGTGTCTGCCATGAGTCTGCCCTAGGCTATTCCCTTCCCTGACATGTTCTGAAGCAGAAATCTCTGGAGTTCTCATGCAATGGCTATTTTGCTTCACCTTGAATCACACAAATATCCACCAGGAAAGGGAGAAACCTGTGACTGCTGCTGATCCTAATTATTAAATGTTGTACACCAGTGGTCAAATATTCCCTTTGGGCTATGCATCTTGGAGCTCTTGGGATTTATTTTGCACTCTGCTGACAGAAAAGTCAGAAAATGTCTTTAAGTGGAACCCCTCAGGTCTGATCATTAGGCCTGTATCTGCACTTCCACACTGCTGTGAGAAATATATAGAATCATATGTTTGATCTGATCAATTCGTGGCAAGAGGTCACAGACAAGGAGGAAGGGGGGGGGGTTGAATGAAGCTGCATTCCTGCTTGCACCACCATCGCAAAAGCCTAAGATAAGAGTAATAAGATTGGCAAAGGAGGGAGGCATGTGGAAGAGAGAGTCTTTTGCATATTTAAATGGCAATGCATTCCTCCTGGTGCCACCTTTGTTTGCATGAGCAAACAGAAGAACCAAGACTTTGAAGTTCATGAGGAAGACACTTAAGCAAGACCCCTTACTTCATCAAAGATTACCAGAGGGACCACCGGATAAAAGGAGACCTGTGTGGAAGAGACATCTCACATTGCTAAGAACTGATAAAGAAAACCCAACCTTTTCTTAGAACTTAGTAAATATGTAATAGAATAGGGTATAAAAAGAGAAAACTGGAGGCAAAGGCTGTGCGTTGGGGTAGATGAGAGTCTCCCCTCGCACCCAGGCCTGTAAAATTGCTTGATTCCTGCAACTCTATATTAAAGCCTTAACTTGCATGAACACCAGTTTGTGCCTGTTATTTATGACACTGCCAAGAAGCAACTTGCTGCTCACTTCCTTATTCCTGGCTTTCGCTCATACCAGCTAGAAAATGTCCCTTCTTCAGACCCAGGAAACTGCTGTATATGTCATTATCCAACACAACAAATGCCCTAGCTCCTGTGCCTTAGGCACAGATGCTCCCCTCATTTTTTCTGTAAAGGATCTTGCTGGAGACTGTGGAAGAGCATGTAGGATTACAATACATTAGTGGCCCCAGCATACTGACAGGTAGGGAAACCTGGGCAGGCAAAGCACACAGACGCACAGGGAGCATACTAAAATCTTTGCCTGAACATCCTCAAACATTTGGGATTCAGCTGAATGGAATTGATAGACTGGGATTACAAGCAGGGTTGAGTTTATGGCTGCCTCTTGCTCATACTATCAGGTTATCCTTTCAATGTAAGACCCTGTACCTGCAGCCATGTTGTCTTATTCCATGAGTTATCCTAGACCAGGCAACTTGTTCGTAGCTGAGCTTCTCTCCACAACTTCCTAGATACTTTCAGTATTACAAAAATAGAATGGCAAATTCAGCTATTCCATACTGCAGACAAAGTAACTTTCTTCAGCCTATCAATGATTTGAAGGCAGATTATTTACAGTATCACACACAGTTTCATCAGGGTTGGAAGAGACCTCACAGATCATCAAGTCCAACCCTTTACCACAGAGCTCAAGGCCAGACGATGGCACCAAGTGCCACGTCCAACCTTGCCTTGAAGTGCCCCAGGGACAGTGACTCCACTACCTCCCCGGGCAGCCCATTCCAGTAGCCAATGACTCTCTCAGTGAAGAACTTTCTCCTCACCTCAAGCCTAAATCTCCCCTGGCGCAGCCTGAGGCTGTGTCCTCTTGTTCTGGCGCTGGCCACCTGAGAGAAGAGAGCAACCTCCTCCTGGACACAACCACCCCTCAGGTAGTTGTAGACAGCAATAAGGTCACCCCTGAGCCTCCTCTTCTCCAGGCTAACCAATCCCAGCTCCCTCAGCCTCTCCTCGTAGGGCTGTGCTCAAGGCCTCTCACCAGCCTCGTCGCCCTTCTCTGGACACACTCAAGCATCTCAATGTCCCTCCTAAACTGGGGGGCCCAGAACTGAACACAGTACTCAAGGTGTGGTCTAACCAGTGCAGAGTACAGGGGCAGAATGACCTCCCTGCTCCTGCTGACCACACCATTCCTGATGCAGGCCAGGATGCCACTGGCTCTCTTGGCCACCTGGGCACACTGCTGGCTCATGTTCAGGTGGGTATTTGCTAGAACTGAGATCAGGTAGCTAAGAGACACCATTTTTTTACAAAGCTAGTGCTTACGAAATTTATTTAATTTACTTTTTATGTCATCTTATAGAATGTTCATAGATATTTTTGCATATAAATATATATATGTGTCTGTACACACACACAGATATGCACACACAAAGACTTTTTTTTTGGGGGGGGGAATAAAAAGGCTTAACACTGAACAGGAGATCAAATAAACTCACATGAGTAGTGGAATGTTTCTGGATGTTAGTAAGTCTAACCAATGTCTGAACATCTGACTGCAATATGTCATAGATTAAAGTCTGCAGTTGCCAGAGACTGAAACTCTTGACTTGCCCCCTAAAAATCATACTCCTGCCATTTACAGGTGAAGAGCCCAAAGTCCATGGCTTTAAAAGGATGGTATGATGGGTTAGATTTGGACCCCATTAAATTGAAATTTACAGACACACACACAGAGACATGGAGTAAATACCAAACAAACTCAGAAGTCAGAAGCAAAACAAAAGTTGTAATTATAAAACTAAGCTAAAATCTGGACATATAAAATAGAATTTGTATGTACAAAATATACTTACATCTATTTACAATTCAGAAGCAATACAAGGAGCAAGGATCCCCCTATACTGATATCCCCCTCTCCTATATAAGGAAAAAGAGACAAGCAGAGAGAAAACAGAGAGAAAGCCCCACTGCTACTTAACCATAGTAACAATCTCAGCTAAGGTCAGAGAAGCCATGCAAAGGCACCAGCCAGAAGCAGTCAGAGCAAAGAAGAGAAAAGGGAGAATAGTTTGTGCAGCAAATTATATCCTAATCCAGAAACCCAACTGAATGACATAGACCTATCTATTACTGTTCTGTGTCCAATTCCTTACTTTATTTACCTTTTCTCAAACATCTCCAGAATGTTCCTGTTCTTGTTTATAATTAAGAACTAGACCAGAGGTTAGTTCTAAATGACCACAGATGGTTTATTTAAGCAAGTGATTAATAAAGCAGAAAGAAGAGGATTAACTGAATGGTTTCACTTTAAATGCTAACTCAAATGTTTAGATACTGTGCCAAATATTGTTCTCATTGACACTATTTTTTCTTTCTTTTTCTGATAGATCTGGATGTTCTCAGCTTTCATGTGGCCCATGCCAAAGCTTCCTTGTCATGCCTTGCATACTCAAACTTCAGGCTTTAGTCTATATTTAAAAGATGCTTTGACTGTCTCAAGTTCTCAGCATACTAATAAAGCAGCATATAATCTTTCAAAGACATTTTTACATAATTAGAGCAGATTGTGTTCGTTTTTCCTCTCATTGTTACCTTTCTTACTGTTTTTTGTTTAAATCTGATAGTAAGCAGTCCATTTTTAAATTGGCACCCACGTGCCAGTATCATTGCAATTATCTTCTTAGAGCATGCAGTTGAAGCATTGATGTCTTATCTGTGTGAACCCACGTTTGCAGCAGCATGCTGTACTTGCAGCCTCAGTACATGTTTCTCATAGCTATTGCATCTCGCTATGGGAAGTGAAGACAAACATCACTTAAGACTTATGATTTACAGGACTTCTAAACAGCCAATGTCACTCCAGAAGAAGCTGAAGATGTACAAAGAAGCTGGAATATTGTCATATCGTTCTAGGCTCTTGTATCAAGATTCTACTTGCCAGGAAGGTAGGAGACCTGTGACTCTCAGTGCCATAGCTGCATGACTGCAGCACAGAGTCCCCTTTGTAAACAGCCAGCAGGGGCTTCCTTATTCAGTTAGTGAAGGAAAACCAGGCATCTGCCTAATGTTAATGTCTGCTGTGGGGTCAGCCTCCCCAAACTCCACAGATCATAATGACTACCGCCAAAGCGACTTTTGGGATGCAAGGAAGGCTGGACTTGACCAGATTTCAGAAGTCTATATTTTCAGCAGATGAACTTACTACAGCTTCCAAGAACAGAATTCACATTAGTCATGGGTGAGTTAGCTGATAGAGGATACTATGGTCAAAGCAAGTCTTAAATGTTGTCATCATTTGAGAAACGTACCTTTCCTGGAGCTACAGAGGAACACCACAGTCTATTTAGACAGGTGGTTTGAACCTTGTCTGTGAGTCAAGACTTTTGGTCTTTTATTTTGAGAGCTAAATGAGTTGGTGCTGTTCTTTTCCCAGTGCAAGCAAAAGGACTCTTCATCCTCCAAAGCCAACAGTGCATGGCCCAGAGATGCCATGTGTTATTCCTGTGTAAAACTGCATATCCAGCAGGTTGAGAGAATCTGACAGACAGCATCATACATTAGCATCAGCATGTCCTTTGGGGCTGATGTAAAGTGTAAAATAAAATTAAAAGTCTCAAAAGAGGGAGGGATGTCAGCTCAGCAGAAGTAAAGGAGAAATCATTAGATATTCAGAGCACCCACTCACAAAAGTGGTCATTCAATCTACAACATAATAGATGATTTGAACAAATCTATAAATGCCACAGGCAGCATTCCCTCAAACTACAACAAACTATAAACTGTATTTCTCTAGCTGGACATCTGTAATATACATACACAGAATGTAAAGATCTGGATCCAGTTCCATTCTCCTTCAGGGCAGAAAGGAAAAGGACTGCACAGCAACAGATGCACAAGGTAGAGAGCTAACTGCCTGGACCTGCTGGTCTTTCAGGCCTCAGGGAGCTTCAGAGATAAAGAATGTAAACATATATGGACAGCATCCCGTGGATGAAATGTCTGCACAGTGAGGATCTAAAGGGCTTACATCCTGGGTGTGGAGAACAGAAATAAAACATTGTTTCCCAGATTGTTGATATTTGCTGCTCACCAATCTCATCCTTTTATGAATCACTGAAAATACTGGTGAATAAAACATCCAAATTCTAATGATCACAACACACTCTCTTACCACCTTTCATTCATGTTTAGTTTTGCTTCAAGCTGGTTTCTTAAGCTGGTCCTCAAAAGCAGCATAAAAAGGAATGGGTGGCAGTTAGAAAATTGTTGTTTTTCAGTGTCTGAATGATGAGATTAATCTCTCCCAGTATAAGCACCACGCTACAGTCAGTGGGGACAAAAAGTCCTCCAACTGGCAATCTATTTGACATAAAATAGACATTTATAGTTCTCTGGAAGATATTTAGCTTTTTTTATCTCCATGATTATGCAAGATGATAATGACCAGAAACGTCCAGGATAACAAGGAATAATTCTTCAAAGAAGATTGCAATAACCAAAGTGTGAGCCTCAAGTCACACGAACATTTGCAATTATTGTCAGGTCATAGTCCCTTGTTCTCTGTCAGAGGACATTTGTTTTTAGATTTATTCTTAGCATATTTTTAAGCAGGCTCATTTTATCGTTTTGGAGTTTGGTTTTATTAATTTTAGTCTTCTTTTCACAACAACCCTAGGTAAGAATATGATCCTTCTCTTTCCATACGCTTTCAAATGGACTAAAGCTGCAGTGCTATGAGCCACACTGTAAACCTGCATGGTAATGTAGTTAGACCAGTAAAAGATTCCATGCAGCCCTCACAGCTACTTGAAAGGAGGATGGAGAGAGGAGAGGGTCAGCCTCTTCTCCTTGGTGGCAAGTGACACGGCTAGAGGAAATGGATGCAGGCTGCACCAGGGAGGTTTAGGCTGAATAATAGGAAATATTTCTTCACTGAAAGGGTTATCAAACATTGAAATGGTCTGCCCAGGGCAGTGGTGAAGTCACCATCCCTGGAAGAGTTCAAGCAGCATGTGGGCCTGACTCAGGGACGTGGTTTAATGTTGATCCTTCAGTTCTGGGTTGAAGGTTCAACTGAACGAGCTTGAAGGTCTCTTCCAACAAGAGCATTTTGTGACTGCAATTCTGTGAACAGAATGGGGAAAGAGGACAACTTGAAATTGCTCCAAAGGCACCACAAATCAGAAGTAAGACGAATTGGGTAAAGAGAGACAGACCTCAATCTTAGTCTTATTTAGCTAAAAGTCTCCAAACTATTTTAAATGTCTAGTGTGAAGAAAACCTTGATTCATCTGCAACAGCAGTGGCTCAGTTACAATGAACACAATGAGAATTATTTAGGAAGTTAAACACCAGAGATTAAATGATGCAGGAATGTTGCAAAAAGTTAACCAAAATGGATATATTTTACATCTCAACTCATAACATGCTCCCTCTTGTTCTGAACAGAGCTGAATTCCAGGACATAGCCTTCATCTTTCACTAAACTTTAAGGAAATGTATTAAAAGGCAGCTTCTCCTGGTGATGCTAAACATCAGACCTTGCAGTTAATGAGTTTCTTCTGGAACATAACTAAAAGCTATTAGAGGATCCATGACTGTGCACACTGGGATACTATTCTCATCACCCTCCCTTGCCCAACCAGTATTGGCAGAAACAATTGAGAGGCTTTTGAGCTTAACTGTCTTAAAGCTAATTTCAGCAGAGTCAAGGTCACAGAGAGGCAGATTGTTGTGGCCACACTCTTCCACACTGTTAGAGCTTAAATTGTTCTGCTAAGTGCAGCTGCAGTTTGGGCAGACAGATCAGGCAGGTACATAATAAATCCTTGTGACTACAGGCCCCTGCACTGGAAACATCTGCAGTGGAGCAGTAATGACTTTTTCACATCAGTAAAGGTTCCTTAGTGTGATAGATGACACTTATGGAATTTATGCTTGAACCAGCAGACTTCTGCCCACAGATACCAGATGCTAAGGGAACAGAGAAAAAAGTCAAGTTGGCATTTATTTGAACAAAAAACAATATACAGACAAGTAGAAGAAATAGGTAAGAGGGGCTGATGGTAGAAACTGCAGTGAATGAAGAACACATCCAAATCAGAAACAAGACTGACTTTTTTTTAACCTGTTTGTGACTGGTAGAGGCAATTTGAACAAGTGAAGGAGAAAAGGATTTGGTGTAGTAGGGTCATAGGCAGAGAAGCACAGCTTCCTGTACTTGGGCCTAGATATTCAGTGCTATTGCACCAAGACTGGTTGATGCTTTTGTAGCTGTCAACATATTGAAAGTCTCCAGCAAAGGATCCAGCCATCCTGGAACAAAAATGGACACAAAGCAACAATGATGACTGTGAACTTCCAGCCTGTTGTTTGCAGCTTGGTAACCAGTTGTATAAGCAGAGACAAGGTGCTTATCTCTGAAAAAACAGAGATGGGTTGCTGCAAAGTTATTTCTGAGTAGGAGTTTGGCCATGAGCTGACATCAGATAGATTCTCCACTTACTTTAGCCCAAAGTGAGGTGTATGTGCTCACAGTCTGGTTTAGTTCTCATACATGAAAAGAAGTGAGTCTGTGATAAACTATGTCCTGGCACGATGTAGAAATACAATTTTTATCTCTGTGAACAACCATATCAGCACTGCTGCTATGTGAGAAGCTTTCAACTCTAGCTCATACAGCTGTTGTGTGAGGTTTTTAATCTCCAAAGTCATTCATAAAGCAGTCTGTCAATACTCCCTGTGGGGAAGATTTGCCTTTAGTTACTAGGTAGCCACTAGCTGTTGTACCAACATACCCTGGTACTTTCAGCCAACAGTGTTTGTGTGGGTTTACAGAGTTGTGGAGTGATGGACCTATTTCTGAAAGCTCACAGCTGAGCTTTTAATGCATTTCAAGAGAGCAACACTGTTTCTCCTCACACCAGTAATAACCTGCCCAAACCCCCATGACAAAACTCTGGCAGTTACAGAGAAGTGTTAACCATTCCTGGCTGGCTCTTAAGACCCAGAGAGGGTTATGCCCCCGTGGGATGGTGAGGGCTGACCTGAAGAGATGGAGCAATGCAATGGAGCAGCCAGGTGCATACAGCATCTGAAAGGAGTGAAGGGAAGGCACTTTCCTTTTCTATGCCTAGGAAGTTAATCCCTCGACAATCTTTGACAGTCCCACTTGAGCCTGAAATTCTGGCTAAACATTGGTCAGACTGGCCTTCAAATACCTTTGAGAAGTGAAATAAGCAACAAATTCTGGGTGATGCTCTCTACCTGTTAATATGAGCTTTCACCCCCTCCCTTTCTCACAGATTGTATCAGGTTGGAAGACATGCTCAAAGGTCATCTTTTGTCTACTCTACAGTGAGCAGGTGCAATTCCAACTAGACCAGGCTTTACAGGGACTCCCCAGTTCAAGAAGGACAAGGATCTGCTGGAAAGGGTCCAGTGGAGGGCTACAAGGACAATTAGGGGACTGCAGCACATGTCTTAAGAGGAGAGGCTGAGGGACCTGGGGCTTCTTTGTCTGGAGAAAAGAATACTTAGAGGGGATTTGATAAATGTTTATAAATATCTGAGGGCTGGGTGTCAGGAGTGGGGGGACAGGCTCTGCTCACTTGCTCCCTGTGATAGGACAAGGAGCAATAGATGCAAGTTGCAGTACAAGAGGTTCCACCACAACACAAGGGGCAACTTCTTTACTGTAAGGGTCACAGAGCAGTGGAACAGGCTCCCCAGAGAGGCTGTGGAGTCTGCTTCTCTGAAGACTTTCAAGACCTGTCTGGATGCATCCCTCTGTGACCTGAGCTAGATTGTATGGTCCTGCCCTGGCAGGGGAGGTTGAACTCAATGATCTTTTTGAGTCCCTTCCAACCCCTGACATTGTGTGATCTTGTGATCAAGTTTGATCTTTAATGTCTCCAGGAACAGGGTCACACCATTCTACAAACACCAACAGCAAACTCTCTGACAAAACTGTGCAAATTGGTTAAAAAAAAAAATGGGGGGGGGGACGGGACGGGACAAAACACCATAGTGGGGCATCACCTCTTCCACCTCTTCAACTAGAGGATCATCAGGCAGTAACTCCCAGCAGTGGGCAGTTTATGTAGTCCAGCTTCTACTCTGAGGAAAACAGAAACCCCATCCCTGGGAACATGGAAAGGAATCAGTGTCCTTCACTAGAGACACTCAGAGCAGCATGTGAACAGAACCAGCAAACTGAGGTCATATTCTGGAACGCGTTTGGGTTAAGAGAGAGAGAGAGAGAGAGAGAGAGGTCCAATTGACAGAAAGTGCCTCCCCTGCTTCTGGAACTGTGAAGCTCATAGGTGGATTAGGAAGCAGCATATATCCACACAGAAAGCACCAAAAGGAAGCAAAAGGTCTGCAAACAGGACATGTGGAATGAGGTCTGGGTTCAGCCTGTGACTGTTAGAGAGGAAACCATGCTAAGTTGAATATCTGTATCAGAACCAGGAATACTCTAGAATTTAAACAAAAAGCAGAGCTTGTCTTTACGAGTGATTCATAGCCCTGGTGTGAGTGTAGTCTAGCAGTCATCAGTTAGACAGAGTTATTTACAGAAATTTGAGTAGACAAGATCCCTCAGTTACTCAGGTGATGCCTGAGACAGGGGTAAGCCACCAAGACTGCAAGACCTAGTGCTTTCACAAGATCTAGGTGTGTTCTACAAATATAAATGGGTGTGATGGATAAACTGCCAATAAACAGTACCTAAAATAGATGTCTGCTGACCCACCACTGAAATCAAGTGAGAGACACCCCTCATCACAAGCAGTATTGGTGAAGTGGGTCTGAGGCTGTCAGAGATGCTCTGCTGTGACTAATGCAGCAGACGTGGTGTTATTTTTTCAAACTGGCCAGATCCAGCATTCCAAAAACAGCTTGAGCTGGGTCTGTGTAACAGTGCCAGGTACTTGGTAGCAACTCAGATAAGTCACTGATTCTTGAGAAAAGTCTGAACGACACAAGAAAAAGTTGTCTCATTTTAAGTAGCCACATTCTATCCCTTCCTATGCAGGTCTGCACTGTGCTAGTCAGCTGATGAAGGATCACTGAATTCAAGAGGAACTGAACTTCACTCACTGAATTCAAGAGAAATCTTGCTATGAAGAGGAACTGAATATCTCTCACTGAATTCAAGAGGAATCTTGCTATGGGTTTTAATTTGGGCTAGAATTAGAGCAGACTGAGCCCTAAGGACATGGTGGCATTGTGTTTCTGATTGTTAGGACAAAGAGAGAGGACAAGGACTAGAGTAACATGATGGGGAGAGAAGGCAATTCCCCACTCAGGACTGATGCACTCCCTGTCCTTGAGGTATTTATAGAAAGCAGAAGAGAGTCAAGAGGTCTCTAATGAAAGAAATGAGAAGCCATACATAGATGTTCTCAACAGCACAGCAACCTCCTCCCTCTCGAAGACGCAGATGCTCGCTTCCATCAGCATCTTTTGTTTGGGCTTCCTCAGCCTTTCTTTCCCCTTGAGTGGTCAGAGTCCATATTGGTGGCCATCTGGAGGTTGCTCTCCCACTCAGTTTCACAATACATACATTTGTCTGGGCTCTTTGCAAGACAAGAGCTAAGAGTGAACAACTTTTATCAAGGTCACTGGCCACTAATGCACTGGGAGCACAGTCTTTTAAGACTAGAAATCTACAGCCCTAAGATTAAGCTTGTGCTTCTTTTTTTTGTGATAAATATTCCTTGCTCTCTTGCTGGCCTAGTAATCACATTTTGTGCATCACTGATGAAGAGTTAAATCTGCTTTTGGCTTTCTACAAAATCAATTAACACATCTCTGGACAAGCAGATGGAGATTTCATTACCTGAGATTTCACAACTGTAGACAGCAGCAAGAGAACAGTACACAGACACCTGCATTTATGCCTGCAGACTTGAGGGCTATGGGGGGGAAAAAACAAGACCATCCATTCCCTGCTCAGCTGTGACACCTTTCTTTGGAAGGATCATACCTTTCACTAACACATTATTTATTTCCTTCTCTGAAACAGGAAACTAATCACTTTATCCTCTCAGGGCTTGATTAGGCAACCACTTCCATCAAACCTGGGCACTAGCAATTGTTACCATGACCTTCTCTGGATCAGGACATGGACATATTCCTGCAGAAGTATACAGCTGATGTTTATGGCAGCTGGAACCAGGCAGCCCACCTTCCCTACACCTTGGGTGGGCTGCTCAGTCCTAGCCATTTCTCATGGTGCAGATGCTTGCACAGCTGCTTACAAGGTGCTCTTCTTGAAAACACTGAGTTAAAAGCATTGACTGAATGCACCTCTGATATATGCCCCTCTGAAATCTCTTCCAATTCTTCTTGCCTGGAAAAGGTGCTGTTTGTCACCTTCCAGATTGTTGTGACATAGGAGATACTTTCTGGATAAACTGCTAGCATGCATGAATTCCTACTCATTGTAATTCTTCCCTGCAAAACAGGCTAAGAGAAATAGGTCAGTGGACCCTTTGGCTTGGCTTGGTAATATTAACAAAATCAGTACTTTGCCCATAGGTTATAGCAGCTGTCTGACACGTATAGACCACTCAGGCTGAATGACATGACATTGAACTGTGTCAACCCTGGCTAACAGAACTATCTCTTAGTCTAGCAGTAACATCCAGGGAATCACGCTCTGATCATCTGCAGAGCTCCTGTGGAGCTTTCTGTGCTCCTGGAGAAGAGAGGCAATCTGTGCCAGGTCACACAAGAAACTCATTATCCCAGGAAACATTAGAGGGATGTTGCTTCATTAACTTGAGCTAAAGTTCAGCTTTTCCACCTCGACACACTGGCAGGGTTCGATGTTGATGATTACTTGGGCGATAAGGGTATGTGAACCTTGCTATTTTGTGCTGTTTTCTATGCAGAGCTCTCCTTGTAATAAAAAGTGTTTGGTTCTGTGCCAACTATTTTCTGAGGGTTGCCAGCATGTGTCTTGGGTATGGCTAGCATGAGAGAAGGGGAGGTGCTGGTGAAATGTCAGCCAAGAAGCAATGGAGACCGTGTGTGTGTGTGTGTGTGTGTGTACAGAGGTGAGGCAGGATGTGAGGGATATTCTGAGCCAATATGCTTGCTCGCTATCCCCCAGAAGTATGAGTGTGCATGCCCCTGCCTGCCTACTCTCTCACAAAGCACCTGACTTGGAAGGAAAAAAAAAACCAGTCTTGCCCTGGCAGTGCTGTAAGAATGAGCGTAAATTAAACTTGGTTGCAAGGAAAAGTAGCCAAGCAGAGGCCTATTCAAACCTGGGAAAACTGGTGACAGACAAGTCACAGTGCCTTAGAGAATCCTGTTGGGTCCAAAGTACTTACAAAAAGGTTAGTAGGTCTCTGGGACTACATCCAATAAGAACCAAGGTGAACAAATCTAGAGACAGCTTTCTGCATGCAGTCACAAATGTTTTGAACAGGACTGACCTCATCATCAGTTTTCATTTGAGATTTACCATTGTATCTGGCCAGGGTTAGTGCTTCTGGCTACGCTGCACTAACCTGGAAAATCAGAGCCACTTCAGAAATGTCAGGGAAATTAATGCAATTTGGGGCAGAAAAGTGCAAATAAAAGCAAGACTGTATGAATAACTGTTTTTACCAATTAATCTCAAAATGCCCCTTCAGCAGAAGTTCAGACTATTACACATTTTAAATCAGTAGGTGGGAGCACAAAAAGTCCACCCCAGTCTTAGTCTGCAGGTGCTTTGGCCTGAGACAAAAAGAAAAGTGTTAAATTGTGCCTAGGAGAGCAGCAGCAGTAGCTGTGCATATCGGTGGTGGAGGAAAGGGGCAGGGTTGAAACAGCTATGACAGCACAGCGCAGGATGGGACACATGGCAGAAGGGTTCTGTGCTATTAGTGGTGCCTGCAGGGAGCAGCTGTTCCACTGATGGTCCTTGAAATATTTATGAAATAAATTTCTGGAATGTGATAAAGACATTTGTTAGGATGTCACTGAGGCAGGGCACTCCAAACTTCCTTCCACACACTTTGGCTCCAGAGGTTTGAATGGGGGAAGATGTAGGCATGAAACTGCTTCTCCTACTCCTGCAGGCTTGAACAAGGATCAGCAAAACACAGCCAGTATATATATATGGCATTGGACACACTGTCTAGGGTGATTTTAAATAAGAGTGACGAGAAAGTGCAAGCAGTTCCCATTTTCACATGGTTCTGCTCCCTCCCAAGTCTGCAGGTCCAGCAAGTCTATTCGAGGGAGTGACCTGTGGCACCCAGACCTGGCTTCTCCTTGCCGCTGTATCCTGGCTTCCTGCTCACTACCCAAGCTGGAGAACCCTGCCTCTGCCGTGAGCTGCCACTGTTCACAGGAACATGCCAGCAGTTTGGCTTTTCCCTGCGCTGCTAAGGCAGCACCTCTCCACAATCATAGAATCATAGAATCAACCAGGTTGGAAGAGACCTCCAAGATCATCCAGTCCAACCTAGCACCCAGCCCTAGCCAGTCAACTAGACCATGGCACTAAGTGCCTCATCCAGTCTTTTCTTGAACACCCCCAGGGACGGTGCCTCCACCACCTCCCTGGGCAGCCCATTCCAATGGGAAATCACTCTCTCTGGGAAGAACTTCTTTGCCTCATGGAAGCTGTGTCTACAGACACTTTGGACTTTGCCAGGTTTATTCACATTGGACTTAATGCCGCATGGATCCATGACTGGATTATAACTTGCAGGTCCAGAGACTGCCAGAAAGGAGCCAGGGACTATCTTTAAATTCCTACCCCACCTCCCTGAGTAGACCAGACTTTTCCTAGGGCTCTGGGCTGCCTCTTATTTATAAGTAGGGTAAAGCTATTTTGTGGCTTAGCCTTTTCCACCTTCTGACTTTCCTCACTTACTAAAATTGCCCATAAGCATTCTGGTGAAGATTCCTAACTGAATTAGAACCCATAAATAAAATGTAACTAGTTTTGTATATAGTTTGGTTGCAGGGCTTTTCAGGAAAATAAAAATAACTAGATTTTTTCAACATTCCTGCCTCATTAACTGTCCCAACTAAATCAGTCACCTCCTGGGATTAATGAAGCATTAGAAATTTAAGGCCACAGTCCTATGGCAAAGAATGGCCACAGAGGAAAGCCACCACTCTCTTCTGTTGCTTTGCTGTGTAGGACACAGGTTTATAGTCAAGAAGCCCTTTGTGTCAAGTGCTGTTCAGACAAAAGATTAGCAAAAAATGTATATGCAGACTTGGGAAAATGGATGCCAAACCTAACAAGGTCTCACCACTCAGAAGAACAGACTGAGATTAGTTCCTGTTGTGGAAATCACTAGGAGCTTGATGAAGGTTTACAAGAGCATTTCTTCTTCTTAAGCCAGGGGGCTTGTCCAGCCCCCCATGTTGATGTTTGATATTCACTTTCCAGGGCAGGAAGATTCAGGGCTGGGGCAAACAGCAGCACAAGACGGAACATGTCACAGCTCTGGTATTCTCACTGCTGCATTGCTTGCAGGCAAATAGCACCATGGGCTGAGCACAGAGAGAGGAGCATCACTCCAATGACACCACTCCCACTGACAACACATCAACCCAACAGAGGAACATGTTCAGTAACTCACTTGCAATTGGACTGCCCTTTGGAAACAGAGTGCAAGTGGGACCCTGGGGAATTGCCCAGTACCCAAGGAGCCTGTGCTGAGATTCCACAGTGATGTAAAAATTAAAACAATAAAGTTTAGGCAAGTTCAGGCAGCCAAACCATGGCAATCTTGTGTCTTTTCCCTGCTTGAAGTGTAGATACACCAACCAGTGCATGTCCAAGTAGGCAAACCACTAACAGCTCCTCTGCTGCTTCCAAGTATTTATGAAGGGTAGCATGTTACACAGGTGGAAATTTGGCTAGGAGGTACACAGATACTGCACCACAAGAATATCCTGGATTCTTCCAAAACCCACTAACACAAGCAGAGTGCAAACCCCTTCTGTGTGAACCAAAAAGCCAATCCCTACCTGTCAGTAAGCCTGGGCAAAACATGCTGGCAGCAGGAAGGCAGTAAGACAAAGTCAGTCCATGTGGTAGCATGGCTTTCACCTGGCTACATCCCACATTTCCTCTTTCTGTGTAATTCCAGCTACTGGGAAGTATCAGGGGCATGGCATTGTTTGCACTGAAGATTGGATGCACCATTTTACATTAGGAATACTCTCTCTGAACATTTGGTAAAGACTTATTTTTTTAAAAACATTGCTTTATTTTGCTAAGAAACATTTGAGCTAAGAAATCCCTGGAGAAAATCACTGAAACACTGGGGGTCTCTCAAGTGTGTCTCTTCTCTCATCTCCCTTTCGGTAGGCCTGTGGAGGAATTATTCAGTTTATTTCTTACTACCTTTCACAACAACTGTTCACTGAGGTGATGAACATTTACATAAACTCATCTGATCCTCAAGTACTGTTCCATTTCAAAGTTTTCCCCTAATATAGTCATGGGCAAATGTGAATATTTCAGCAGAGAAGCAGTTAATGTTTACTGCAAATTGTAGCTGTAATGTGCTCAGGGAGAGATAGCACAGCTGGCAAAATAACCTCCCTCTAGGGCCTGATTTAAAATCCAGGAAAGCTAGAGAGACTCTTCCATGCTTTTTACTTCAAGGAGTACTTATTCTGTCTGTCTCTTGGGCTGTTTTGTGATGTTGTAAAAATTGGATGGACCTGCAGGCCAACACATCATAACAAATGGAAAATATTTTCAAATCTACTTGCTTGATTTGGACTGAAAAAAATCTTTGAGATAGCATGTGGGATGCTTTATTGCAAAGAAACTGAAAGAGGAAAGCTTAGAAGAATTAATTCTATTTTCTTTCTTTTAATATTTCCCCTCCTCCCCCCCCCCCCCCCCATAAGCCTGTTACTTATTTACTTTACATACAGCAAGTTCTTTTCTTTGAATTTCAAACTTTCTGAGTATCCCTAAAGACCAAGCTGTATTTTGTTTCCATTTGATAAATGGTGTACCAGAAAGCTGTTCGCTGTAAATACTTCATGGACAATGAAACTGTTGTATTAGCTCTTCTTTATTCCTAGATAATTCCAGAGGAAAGGCTGGAGGGGAAGGAGGGGGAAGATAATAAAGAAGTATACAGTAAATCAGTGTGATATTCTCTTTGCTCACCTATCTGTACAATTAAGACTATGGGGTGTACAGCCAAACTGCATCTTCTGCATAACAAGGCCAGTCTGTCTGAGATCCCCAGCAGCCAGTGGAGAGAGAGGTCTAACAGCCTCTTTGGAGACCCATCCACGTGGTCTCAGCCAATGCAGGCCACTGCAGACAAGGAGATGGTGGGCAGAGGAGTGGTGGTTTCCTTGGTCCCAACCACCCCTCACACCCTTACAGCCCCTCAGAAATGATGATGTGATTTCTTGAGGAAAACTGATAAGATATGGTGCTGTCCATGCCCTTCACAAATGCATGAGGCTCCCCAGCAAGTACAGTACTTTCAAGGAAGGAAGAGTCTTGCTACAGTTTGGATCTGCTGAGAAAAAGGAAAGCTCTGGTGAAGGCTTTAGAGACCAGTAAAACCAAGAGGAAATTCCTGACAATGTTGAAGGATTGGAACAGCTTTTCCTTAATACTTCTTGAGTTCTCCAACTTTCAAGGGCCATTTGCTTTAGCCTCAGATGGGGGCAAATAAAAAAGGGGCAGCTGTGTGGGTGTGTATAAGCCCAAGACATTCACATTTCTGGCTGCCATAGTTCAAAGAAATAGACAAATACCTTCTCATGCTGTTCTTGGAGACTGAGAAGATCCAAAAAGAATATTTTCATAACTGGAAACCATTAAAAACATCAAAACAACCCTCAAGTACCTCAATGTTATAATCATTTTGTTCCAATACAAGTACAGGAAGGTCACACCCATGGAGAAAGATGCTCTCAGGAAGCAGGAAAAGAGGATATGCAGCCTGTGAGTTTGTGAAGGATTCACCACTAACCCTTTTGTTGTGACTGAAATAAATTTGCTCCAAAATTGCAACCCAAAGCCAGCAGTGATCTACCTCACTTGCCAGAGTTTTATGTAACAAAATATTTATACTGTGCATATACCTTACATACTGTAACTATGTTCTGTAATAATCTAATAAAGATCTCTTTTCAAAGTCTATATCAAAGAATCTATTTTTAAAAGGAAACATGCCCTTGCTCTAGGTAGCAACTTTGCTTTCCCTGTTGGTGCTGTGGCTCTTTTGTGATTGTGAATATGGGTCTTTTACCAGAGCTTTGGAGCTTGTAGTAGCTTGTGGCTAGATAATCTGAAGCTCTCAGTGCTTTTAGAGTGGTAAAGGACAGATTCTGATCATTTATGGAGGGGTGAAAGTTAATATTTAGAGACGCAGAATTGCAGGCAGAGTTTGTCTTTTCAACCATTAGTACTTGCATTAAAATCATCCTTTACAGCCTGCAGCTACAAATATATTTACACCAGCTTTGTTCCAATAGAGGCTTGAGACTTGGCAGCATTCCCAGATTGTAGTTGGGCAGTCTCAAACAGCCGAGGTACAACATACAGCCATAGGCAGCTGTTGACCACATGGCTGAGGCACCATCATGTCACTGCTACTGTGGAATCTGGGACTCTGAAGTTCCCCCATAGCATGTGTATCCATCCCTGCCACAGGACACTTGTCTCTTGCTTCAAAATATTGTTAAGGACTGACTGATCATCATCAGATCCCAGAAGGATTTGTTTGGATGCATTATTTTTACAGTGAGGTTTCTGCAGTATAATGTTCCAGCTAAAGTTTGTTTTCCTTATAATGCCAGGCATGGAAAGCAAGAGAAGCAATAGAGAAGAATAAAGGTTAGATGACTTTTCACTTGAGAGGACTTGTTGAATAATCCACTGCCACATTCAGATGAAGAAAATCTTTGTCTGGTTACCAAGGGGCAAACCCTAAATGGATTCAGCTGATGAGATCAGACTAAACAACAAAAAATAACCCTGTAAGTGATCTGGGCCTGAAAAAATACCACTTCCCATAAAAGCCAAATTGCCTTAAGACATTTCAAAAATGCCCTAATTATTCATTAGAAGGAATGTAAATCTGCAAGTTGCTGGGGGCTCGCAGCCAAACAGACACTAACCATTGCATGTAAATGCCCCACAGGGAGGGATTTTTACTTGAATGTCTTCTGAGAGCTGCACACCTATGTGAAGTTGGAGGTGCAAGGACAAGAGAAGAAAAGCTCACAAAGGTCAGTAGCTTTTAGATGCCAACCTCTTTTCTGAGCAGAGCAGAAAAAATCGTCATAAACCAAAAGTACAATTCTAGAGGATATATGTTCCCTGCACCAACAGCCTGGCTGGGTGCTGAGCTAACCAGAGATGAGGAGGCACACTGCAGCATTCCACTGAATGTCTAAGTGCATGTTTAGCATACATGAGTCACTGCTGATTTCAGAGTAGCTCTTCTCTCCTAGCATTCAACACACTGGAGGAGTTTGCTGAATCAGGCCATAGACAAATTGTCATGCAAGATGTTATACTCAAATAGTGATCTTCTTAATCAAAAGATGGATCTAGTCTTATTTAACCATGTGAGATTTTCCACTGACCAATAAATGTAGTCCCAGAAATGTCAGGGAAATGCAAATACAGGTAAAGTGTAACCAGTTTCAATACTTTAAAAGCTCATTTCGTTAGCCAGAAGCCACTGACATAGGTACCATGTGAAATGGTGATACCAAGCATGTAACACTGCTCTGTGTATGCAGCATGGTCCCCAGAGCCAAAGACAGGGAGCATGACCTGGTGTGCCAGCAGTCTGGTCCTACACTATGTTAGATACATAGCCAAGCCAGGTTAAGGACACTTAATTACTCAGTTACCTCCCTGACATCTCCCTAATCCTTGTTGTCCTATGAGGCCTTTTACAGTGCTGGTGGAAAAACATCCCCCACAAGAAGTGTTGGGACTTGCAAGCCTGGTTTTCCCTAGGCTGAGGGAATTGAATCCAGGTCTTTCAGTTCCCAGAGAAATGCTGTGGTCGTGTCCCACTACAGTTCAGGCTGCACAGCAACCACTGGTGTCACCACTGAGTTTAATGAGAACCCTGCTACTAGGAGCGTGGGACACAGGTGCAGAGACCAATGTGTGTGCCCCAAGGGAACTAGGTGTGACCTCTGAAGTCGTTTGAGTGAGATGTGGTGCCAACATGTGATCTGTATTCAGCCTATAGAGCCAAGCATGTTGGTGTGCAGTGAGCATGGGCAACATGTAGCCACTTACTGTTATGTGGCTTGACTCACCTGGAGGGACATCTTGGGTCTGCAGTAACTCAGCTCTGTCTCAGTCTCTCTTCAGATCCCAATCATCATTACAACAGGTAGCCTTCTAATTTTGGGATTAGTTACCATTTTTCCACAGGCTTCTAATGTCTTTTTTTTGTTCATAGAGTTCCATTCTGACAGTGGATCAGTAAAGTAAGCTGTTAACATTTGGACCACTGCTTAGCCTGATGTAGCTGGAAACCTCCAGGAGGATGACAAAAGGACTGACTCCAAGGGCAAAGTGTTCCAGAAAAGCGCATAGAGAAAAGATTTCTGGGACCCCAAAGTCCTGCAGCCAGCCTGACCTTGCCAAAAGCAGAAGGTTGAACTTGCTACCAAAAGAAGTCTGATCATGGTTTCTAATTTATCTGATTTTTTTTTGTTCTGGGGTGGGGGGTGGGGGGGGTGTTGATGTGATGTCTGGTTTGGCATTTTGTTCTTTAACGCCTCAGTTGTAAAATTGCCTGGTCTTGCAGGTGGAGTATTTGGTGTGTAACAAAGGTTGCCATAGAGAGAGCAAGAGAAGCGCAAGGGCCCAGAAGTAGACAGGAGAAGGACAGATGGCAAGACAGTGGTATCAGGAGCAGAGGAGACTTTCTGCCCTTTTTTGAAGTGGGAGCATAAGCATGAACACTTTAGGCATAAACAACAAAAATCAAAGAAGAAAGAAGACTGCTTGGGTTCTGACATCTCTTACTGATGAGCCTTTAGGCCTGATGACCTGGACCTTGGTGATGATGAATGACCAAGACTAGAGTCAAGCAGTGCAAACTATTAGCTCTGTAGTATCATGGACTCAGCGCAATTAGACTATGACTTTTAGGGACTAAGAGTTTTGTCTGTGTAGTGACAGTGCTTAACGTTGTGTAAGAATCACCCATTAAATAGTGAGTTGTTGATGAGTGAATTTAGCACACAATTTAAAGTTGGTAAGATTTGCCAGTCTTCTGAACATCCCTGTCAATGGTCTTTAAGTGCCTAGCTGCTGTAATAAAAGATACATTCAGTTACACAGGTAGGACCTATCCAAGCTGCAACTGAGCCAAGCCTCACTCTTCTATGCTGAGAGCTCACAGATCAGACTCCTTGCATTGACTCTGCCTACCAGACTCTTTTGAAAATGTCCTTTAGGTCTGCTCTTTCAATCTCATACCCTTCAATCAGGTGCAGAAGGTTTTCTCATGACCAAGATGAGATCAGTGCTTCTTCATCAAGGTGACTACAAATCACTGTAGCACGTCTACCTTCATGATGAGAAAGACAGAGGAACATTATTTGGAAAGATGCTATGCCTATTTGTGGGAGAATTCTCCCTCAGCAGGATGAGAGCTGGTAAACGTGAGAACTCGTGCTGGGAGATGTCCTTCAGCTGGAAGTTACAATGAGCAACCCACACACACCTGCAGGGGGCTGAGCCTGCCTGCCTCCTGGGGTGGACACCGCAGGGTGTTCTGACACAGGGCAACCTGTCTGCACCTTGCACATGACTCTGGGCCAATCTGTACTGTCCGCTTGTGCCAGCCCCAAAGTGATTACACACACCTTCTCTGAGCACTATTTAAGAAGCTGCACTACCCTAATAAATTGTACTGATGCATACAAGCTGCTGAGTTGACTCGTCAGTACCCCGATCTCACCTCTCACCAGCCTCCCGACTCCGACACCTACTGAAAAAGCCAGCTCAAGCTAGAATTAGGCAGTGCTCAACTGCGTGTGGAGGAGGTCCCCAAACTACAGTGTAATACGTGTGTGAAATAGAAAAACAAGTTCTTAAAAAAACAAATTTGTAATGCAAGCCTCCCTTCCTCCCCCCCCCCAAAAAAAAAAAAAAGCAGCTAATATATGGAATAAAATCAACAAGTTTAAAAAAATAAAACCACACTAAAATGCAGCATTAAAATCTGCACTGGATTTATGACCCTCTTCCTGCTACCCCTCCAGCTGCCATTAATCACAGTATCATCAAGGTTGGAAGAGACCTCACAGATCATCAGGTCCAACCCTTTACCACAGAGCTCAAGGCTAGACCATGGCACCAAGTGCCACGTCCAGTCCTGCCTTGAACAGCTCCAGGGACGGCGACTCCACCACCTCCCCAGGCAGCCCATTCCAGTGTCCAATGACTCTCTCAGTGAAGAACTTTCTCCTCACCTTGAGCCTAAATCTCCCCTGGCGCAGCCTGACCCATTCAGGGAAGACTTTGTTTCAGCCAGTGAGGAATGTGACCAGAAATTGATGTTCAGCCAATGTGACCTGGATGGTGACCGCTCCAACCTGTATCCAGGGATCATGGGCAGCTGGCATTGGCCAGGGGCTTGTATGAGCTGAAGAATTATATTTCCAGGAGTCAGGCACTCAGGTGGACTGGCACAACCTGTGCATCCATCTCACTTCTGGCAACAGGACAGTGCGATCATGGCTGGGGTCACCCTGGCCGCACACACAGTATGTTTTATTAGAAACCATTGAGCACTTAATCAAGTTGCAACTTTCATTTTAGTCTCATTAACTGTTTAGCTTTACCTCTGCATGTGTAAATAAAAAAGCATCTGTGATGGTTTGGGTGTTCCCTGCCCCCCCACACTTTAGAAATCGCCCAGACTAGACTCAACCAGCTCTGGGAATATAAATGAAGCTATTTATTTACAGCTAGCACAATATACAAGCAGATATTTACAGTATATACAGTTATAGACAGAAATATACAAAGCAAAAGGTAATACAGAAGCACAACTCCCCTCCCAGAAACCTGAGTCCCCAGGAGGGGCTCTCAACCACCCCTGCACCTTCCCCCTGCCCCTCTCAACCTTACCCCAGTCCTAAGGAAGAATGGAGGTTCAGCCAAGAGGTTAGGAAGCAAAGGTGGGTTAGGCCAAATGGAAGGTGAGATTAGGGAGTAAGATGTTGCTCAGCCAGCAGCCCGAGGCAGAGTGTTATCTAATGTTTACATTCTTCTTCAGCAAGACTCTGAGGGGAGCAGACATCACCATAGTTTTCCTTTCACAGCCTATGATCTAGTTCTTCTCACCAAAACATTCTACCCTGCTTCAAACTAGCACAGCATCCTAAACTGTACCTCTGTCTTACTTCTACCAGGCCTTCAGAAGGGCTTATAGTACCTCCTCCACCAGAGAGAAGTCTCTGACCACTGACAGCGTGTGAAGCAAAACACATTCAGTAAAAGTGGACCAAAAGAACTGGTATTTGGAAATTAAGTCAATTCAGTTTGTTCTGTCTCTGATACTTCTGACCTTGTGTCAATTTCTGATCTGATTTTAGTGGGGATGATGTTTACAAGAACCCTTTGTAACTCGACCTACTTATGCTGTCTTGGTCTAAGAATAGTGTGTTTGGGCTGGCAATGCCTGCCAGGACTGACAGCTGTTTCTGAGAGCACTACCAGGCATACTTTTTAGGGTGTTTTCCACTGAAGGAGAGCTGCAATATGCCTTCTGCCTTTTTCAGGTTTCAACTGTTGATGCAGCTGGTTATGAACTTGCATATTTTATGTGTTTTGCTATGCTCACCACTATGTAGAACTGTAACACTGCAGTATATTAATTGCCTGTCCATTTAAACTTTCCAAGTCTCCAATCTATTGCATGAGCATTGTTTTCCCACGCCTTTGGAGCAATAGAGCAACCTGTCCGCTCCTTAAACCACTACCTCCTTACATCACCCTTTTCTGGGATTTCCACTTCCTTCTGGCAAGTTGGGAGTTGCAAGGGAGGCAGACAGGGCACAGAATAAAGTTTGGATTCTTAATTTAAAGAGAGCAAAGGAGGAACCTCAGCTCCTTCTTGGTTGAAGGACAGCGAAGTCCATGCAAATTCCTCAGTACACTTCTAAGGGGGTGCAAGGGGAGTGAAAAAGCAGCAGCCAGCCTGCCCCTGGGCTCTGCTGCAGCAGGCAGGCTGCAGCACTGCCTGCATTAGTTCCGCTGCTGCAGCGTCCAGAATACGTGGGTGGTTGGTCTCTCATTGAGTTGCCAGCAGTGTGCCCTCCATACAGCACCACGGATCCCACAATCACTTCGACTCTCCCTGTGCAGCCAGCTCTGCGCAGGGAGCTGGCCAGGAGCAGCTGCTGGAGACTGTAACCCCCAGAGGATTTATCACCAGGGTTTGCAAGGTGCAGACAACCTGCGCACAAGTGCTAAGCTGCCACTGTTTGCAGCAGAGCTGCAAGCCCCAGGGAGGACAAAGTCAGGTGTGAGGACTGCAGCAAAAAGCAGCAGTAGCTCCCTGGTTGCATGTAGAACTCCTCTGGTGGGTCACAGCATCCCACCCAGTACCAGGGCCCTCGACAAAGACTGCCCTTTGGTGTTTCATGCTGAGTCCCAATTATGTGGCACATTCCTCCACATTGAGAGCAGCTGGCAGGTCTTGGGGAGGAAACATGTTCCCTGGGGTGCTGCTGTTGAAGACCAAGATGGTCTCTTTCCTCAGGAAAACCATCCTGATCCCTTTGAGATCTTCGTGTCCACTGATAGTAATATTCTCAATGCTGGTTTTGGTTTGCTCTGTTTATCCAGTCATTATCTTCAGTACAACCTGCTTCTTCCCACCCCAACACCAGAGCATTCACCACCCTGCCACAGTCATGCACAAGGAAACCAGGGCTGTGGACTGCAGTCTGGTCTGAATTGGTTAGGGAATTGCTTCTTTTGATCCAAGGAACTGAATAAAATTGCAAACTGATTCAACAAGGAAGAAAAGCCTATGAGGAGAAGGAAGGAATCCCTGAGGAGAGGCTGAGGGAGCTGGGGGTGTTTAGCCTGGAGGAGACTCAGGGGAGACCTCATTGCTGTCTACAACTCCCTGAAGGAGGCAGTAGCCAGGTGGGGGTTGGTCTCTTCTCCCAGGCAGCCATCAACAGAACAAGAGGACACAGAGAAAAGAAATGAGAGGAGAGACAGGGTGGAGAAGGGAAGGGATATCAGCCAGGCGCTGCCTTATAATCTATGATACTGAAAAGCAGAATAGAATAATAATATCACAACATCCTAGGATGGGACTCCATCTCTGTAGTTTTCTGAAGGGAACCTGGGGCCCCTCAAACTACCACAGCCCCCAGCCATGGGCTTGGACATTTTTAGCTAAATCAAGACACGTCCATCGATGGGGCATCCACAACTGTGCTTGGCAACCTGCTCCAGTGTCCCATCACTCTCATCACCTTGTCTCCATGCAGCAGTTTTCCACTATGTCTAACCAAGATTGGTGTTCCCTTGTTCCCTAAAAATGAAGCATCTGCCATGGCCAAAAGCTTCTGCTTAACTCACAGCACACTAAGGTTCACTCCTTTTTTCAGTGCATTTCTTTTTAATGCTGGTGTTTTGAAGTCAAAGCACACAGAGAAGAGCAAGTCCAATCTCTGGGAAATGCATCAGTCCCTTGAGGCAGAATGTGTAGGGGACCAAATATTTAAACACTATCTTTACTGCTTCTGCCACATCAGTTTTGACCTTGCTGGAAGCTACTTTGGTCCTAGAAAAAAAACGAAGTCAACTCAGGGGGAGGGAAAGGAGACAATGGAGCTGTTACGCTTCAGTTAGGCACTTAGCAGCACGGTAACCAGAGAACTGTCTCACAGGCTGCACACCCACTGTGTCCATTCTACAATGACAGTCTCCTCTGAGCTATCAAACATCTCTGATAGGAAGGTGGTCTGCACTGAGTTACAGCTTAATGTCAGCTACCAAAGTGCCTTGCTTTGAGCTTCTTACTTCAAACACGCAGAGGAAGCCCTTAAAATGAAAAGTCTTGCTCTGTTTTTTATTAGCAATTAATAGGAAGCACAGTGAAAGAAAACAGCATTGAAAAAATGAAGAAGATGCTTCACAGAATTACATTTTGCAAATTGTTTTGATGGAAAGGCATGCTTGCTCTGCTAGAGCCCATATTGCCCACTCTACACTCATGCTCTTCATCAGACTAATTGCTCTTGCTTCTGCGCTTCAGAGGAAAGGCAGGGATGCACGCAATTGTCAATGCAGATTAAAACTCTTTTACAACCTCAGAATCTGCACAATGTTCTTCAGCAGCTCAGCTGAGCCACAAGCACACTTCTCTTCTGCCTGAGCTTGTCAACAGCAAGAGAGGCAGTAGTTTCTTGCTGAAGTGTGGTTGTGCTATTGCTCTTGCTCCCTTTTTAATTTAACCAGGCTGTGTCTCACAACGAGATGACAAGTAAGCATCCCAGGAATTGAGGTGGATGTGCATGGATGTCTTCTGAGTTCACAGGAGCAGTACTGACTTAAAAACCTGTCCTCTAGATGTTAAGGGCCTCTGGAGCAAATCCACACATGCAGAAGAAAAGTGTATGTGCCCAAGATGCACAGTAAGTAGAAAGGTTGTTGACCTTCCCTGTATTTTTCAGCATGGGAAAGGTGATTTTTATTTGGGAATACAGTGATAACCCACAGTGCTGTTCTGGAATAGTTGACCTCTTCAGAACAGTGATAGTCAATTTGCCACATAAAAAAAAGGGGGAAAAAGGCATTCAAGGGCTCACATGCACCACTTAAAGGAAAGACTTCCGTAACAAGTACCATATGGGTTTTCCATATCAGAAATAAAAGCCTACACAGCAAGCTGGGATCTTGGCATGCCTCAAAATAATACTTTAGTGACTTTTGAGGCAATAATCATTTCAATGGGTTGGAGACAAGCTGGCCACTAAATGAGTGGCAGACACTCTCTATTAACCCCTCTCCCTTTTCAAAGATGAAGAGAAAGAGAATAAGGAGAAAGACTCATGGATTGGAAAACTAAAGCTACTTTAGTTAAAATAATAACTAATAAATTAAATATACACTAATAAATGAAATATACACAATCATATACCAAAACAATATCAAACCCAACACCTGTGATGGCAATTACATCACTGTTGCTGCTGATACTGTGGGCAAGCACTAGGGAAGATGATAAATGTATTTAGGAGCTCATAGATTGGGATAGAAGGTGGGACAGACAGGGTCCTCCACATATGCCAGCCATTGAAAAAGGGAGCCTGACTCTCACGATCCCTCAGCTTTATACTGAACATGATGTACATGGAATGGAATAGCTCATTAGTCAGTTTAAGGTCGCCTCTCCTATCTGCTCCTCCCTGCAGGTGGGGCCTTTTGTTTTCTAAATCTGCAGCATGGTACACAGATTTAGTAGTGACCTTGGTCTGCATCCTCAGTCCTTGGATCTATCTAGAAATATGGAGAGTTGCCACTGCTAGAAGCAGACACTGTCTGCAAAAACATTCTGTCAAAGTGCAGTTACTTAGAAGAGGCTGAATGGAAGAGCAAAATCACTGACCAGACTTAGTTCTACTCTAGCTCAAACCAATGATAGAAATTTCTGATAGCATCAAAATCAGATACCTGCAAAATGGCAAATTATTGTCCTTTATTCTGCTCCCATGGGCTGAAAAGACTGTGAGAAACTTCCCATTTCCTACGTACAAAGAAAATTTCTCACTAGAAGATCTGATCCTCAACTTAAAATACACATAAAACCTTCAGGTCATTAAGTCCTGCTCTTTCAGGATTTTATTTAGACAAGGGCTCCAAGCAAATGAAATTGATGTACAACTGGATTTGGAGCTTGGCTTTAGTTGTCCTCTTGTTTTGGTTTCAAACATCTAAGGCAGGGGTCCTCAAACTTTTTAAACAGGGGCCAGTTCACTGTCCCTGAGACTGTCGTGGGCCAGACTATAGTTTGGTTCCAGCCCAGTAGTGTCGGGGGCCGGACTGTAGTTTGGTTCCAGCCCAGTGCCAGTGGATGCTTGGGGGCTGCGGAGGCCAGTGAGCAGATTAAGTGGCAAGAAGTGGCTGCTTGGTTTCCCCCTCAACCCCTGACTGGGGGCAGGGAGGGTGTCTGTAAATACCAGCGGGCCGAATTGAGGACACTGGGGGGCCATATCCAGCCTGCAGGCCATAGTTTGAGGACCCCTGATCTAAGGCCATCTAAGGCCAAAGGTGTGCCATAACTGTGAATTCTTGCACATATAGAAAAGACTTAGGTCCCTGTGTGTTGTCACTACTACAATTACTTTTCAAAGAGCATGTAGAAATTTTAAGTGGAAAACCAAGTTGATTTACCACTGCCAGATTCAAATATTTATGTATGAGTCAGATTCCCCCAAATCCAAAGAAACAATCTTCTTTAAGTAGCAGCAACTAAGGAACCACTGTTATTTCTTTGGGCCACATTTCCTTTGCAAGTACAAGAACAAGAAACATATGCCTTCTTTGTACAGGGCAAGACCTTCACTTCCTGTCAGTTCTCCAAGACCCACAAGTCTAAAAGCTCCCAAGGTGACCAAAACTATCACAGATGTAGTGCTAAATAAACCTGTCTCCAAATGCTGGTTTGGTTTCCACGGGCATTGACTTGGTACCTTGCTGGGCATTGTGTTTCTTTTCTTCTCTTGTCTTCGGTGCTCTTCTGTTTCACACATGGGAGAAAAAAACAGTGCTTTTTCAGAGGGTGGTGTGATAACACACTTGCAAGTAGGTCCAGAGTCTCTTTTTCTCCTTTGAAGTGCCTTAGATTACGAGATAGTTTCAAGTTTAAAAATTGCCAGGGAAGGAAATTCTTCAGAAGTGGTCCTTTGAGTCAAAGATGAAAGTGATGCCCAGCAGGTGTAGGCTAGCAATAGTCAAAGAAAAGATGAACTCCCAGCAGAAGCTTCCTCTCTTTCCGCTACTGTATAAAATTACACCATTCTCTATTCCTAATCTTTTTTATTCTATCCACTGGCCCTACCAATCAATGCAATAATTCTGCCCAAAAATCCACCTTTCTAGGCTGATCAACCTACTGTTTGTGATGCTTTCCCTGAGAAGAGGACTTAGGTCACCAAATGTTTCATACGATGACCCAAGCTCCATCGACAAGTGACACATTTATATGTCTCTACAACAAGTTGAGCACGCCCCAGGGCTGTGAGAGCAGGTATCAGCTTGGACCACAGGAAGGCAATTTTCAGCTTTCAGGGATAGCAATTATTTTTTGACACATGAATGAGCATTTAACACCCTCTGCCTTAGTAATCTGAGATTTGGGCAAAGTTCACTGATGTTCTGTGGAGTTATACACTTGGAAAAAATGCTATGAATGCAGATAATGGTGGGGTCCTTTTCCAGAAGGATCTGCTCTTTTCTCTGAAAATCTGTGTTACCCATTTCAGCCTGTTTTCTTCATTTGCTCTTATGCCAGCTATGTTGATTCTCACTCTAGTTTAAACCTGGTGCAAGCCAGGGAGAAAATACCAACCTCATCTGGGTCCTTGCCTCTCTAATGCCACCTTCATTTTCTGCATGAAAGCCAAGTATGCCGAGGAGAGTGACACACAGACAGCTGTTCTGGCAGGGTAGATTACAATGATGGATTCATTGGTGCTACAACATAAAATCAATGTTGCACATTAAAGGGTCCTGTAATGGACACCAGGAAGGAAATGCTGTTCTTGTCTGTCTAGATAAATTAACCACATTTCTAGTACATCTCTAATTCACAGCCCTGTAGGATTGTTGAGGATCAGACCACTCATAAGCTACTTCTCATCTCTGACTTCAGAAGCATTCACAAAGGAGGCTGATGACTTGCTGTCGCACTCTGATACCTGGGAAACTTGAGTTTGGAAGATCAAATAACTCTCCCATGACACCTAACAGTCTGGTGGCAGATGGAGTCTCCCTGGCTCAGCTCCTGGGGTCCTGGCTATCAGTACAGCTGCTCGGACCATCGCAGATTCATTGTGTTATCTGAGAAGCTGTAATGAAATAGCTTATTTCCATGCTTTCTAAGCAGCCTGTACTTTGTGCACCCCCATTGTGCTGCTATTGCAGGTGGAAACCCAATAAGCCTATGCAGACTCCTGCATACCCAAATTGCAACTAAACAATATCACAACCCCGGTATCCAAAGTGCTTTTAATACCCTTCTTCTAAGTTAACTAAATGTTGATTATGTTCTCTGACAAATAAAAATCCCATAAACTGTTCCCCGTGGTACAGTACTGATCAGGGAGAAGAGTATCTCAAGGCAACTACTTTACACTGAGGTTTTATAGCAAGAATATGCTGAAGCTTCACCATAAATAATTAAATACCATTCTAAAATATTAATGCAATTTGTTGATGGTTTCTGTTTTGCTTATGGTGTTTCAAAGATGTTGACTGTAGGCAAGTATAGATTTCATCTCTGATAAAAAAAAGCTTTGAAAATAGTCTAACACTTTCGCAGTTGAAAGTCTTCCTTCTGACACGGAGTTTTAACTGAAGTATATTGTCCACAAGACAGCACACCTAAAGAGAAAGATCAAAAGAGTACAGTGAAGCCACTGCAAATAAATCTATTTGATATTTGACCAACTGATGTCAGCCACCTACAAATGACCCAAGTTTGATTCCATAAGGCTGCTCCTAGAAATATGCTAATCCAAATCGAGATGGTCAGAAACAACAATTGACATTCCTTCCAGAGTAACTAATACTGAAAAGTGTTTTTTCAGTGCTGGAAACCAGATAACAGACTGTAGTACATCACTTCCTTTATTATAGTGCCCCTGTGTTTAGGAAGAGTTATGGGTATCAAGGCAGATGCTATCTAACAAATGAGTACTATCTCAGTTTCTGGAGCCTGTCATAATGTTGCAGATAACAGAACTGAATTTTAAACTTGGAGAAACGTGACAAAGCTTTTTCAGTTGTTTTTCTGATTGGAAAGATTCAAGGGTGTGCAGAAAAGGAACTGGAGCTTTCCAGTCTCAACCCTCCAAGAAGCAGAGAGAATAAGTGCAACACCTCTGGTGTCAGATTTATGAGTTAAATAGCTGTCTAAGCTCACTCTTCTAAGAATGAACCCACCTGGTCAGGAGCAACTTTTCTTGTCAGTCACATGCCTTCTGCTCCCAACAGCTCAAAGCTGACTCAAGCTCTGTTGGTGATGGCAGCCCAGTAAGGGCAAGTGTTCCACTGGCTTGCACTGAACATCAGAAATTTATTGTCAAGAAAGCATTCCTATTAAAGGAAACAGAGAAAATTAAGTACATAATCAAGAAATCATCTGCTAGCTTTTAAGTAGTGTCCCAGACATCCTTAACTTTGTGCCACCACTTTAGAAATGCCAGCATTAAATCACCCCCTATTTCTGCAGTAAACTGACTGATTAGCATTGCTAATCTGTTGTCCTGAATGCAGGAAGCTGTAGTTTGTGTTATTATCTGCTGAGCACAGATTACAGCACTGCACACAACTGCAAGGCATTGGTATGCAGGAGCTCACCTGCTCTGGTGTTTGTGTTAAATGGATCCCATAAGTACTAGCATAAATGGTCAAACTCATTATTTCCTTCCAAGAATAGCCTTTTTCCATTTCAAATCAAGGAAGTACTTCTGTTGACACCCAAGGCTTCAGCAGACACCCACAGTAACATTTTCCTGCAGATCTGTCATTGCAACATGACCTCCTGTCAATTAGGTCATTTAAAAATATAAAGGGAATACTGAATGACATGGGCAGATAGTGAAGATCTACTCAGCAGACATCTCAGGGAACATGACTGAAAAGAATAAGCAGGTGAGACTGAAATATTGCTAGACTTCAAAGCAGAAATGTGATTTTCTGGGGCATGTTCTGCCTCAGCTGGGCAGAAATAGCAAATCAAGAAGCGGTGTCAACACAGGGTGTGTTCTCCTGCAGCCTTTCCTGAATTATGATCCTGCCAAAGATTCCAAATAGCTCCCATTCATAGCAGAGCTTAAACAGAATAATCGAAGTCTGAAGTGTCTTGTAGGTTAATCCACTTGCCTCTATAAAGGACATGCACACCTTGCTCACTACCTAATACAGCACCAGCCTTCAGGGATGCTATGCTGGGGTACAGTGCCTGGTACATCTTCCAAAAAGGGCACATTCAAAACTATCAAAGTACTTCCAAATTGCTTTTGTATAACACTTTTGATCAAGATTCTTATCTTAGCAACATAGCATCAAAATGTCACTGCCTGATCAAAGTGCTGCGTTTCATACTACTTTCCTTCTTTGCTTGATGAATTGAAGTTAGTAACTAGGTTATTAGACTAAAAATTTAACACTGTACGTATTTACAACATTTTGTTCCCACTAATTAATAGCTAACTGAACACTGACTGCTACAGGAACAATTTACTACTGAGTCAGAGACTATAGCACACAGAAGCTTAACTGGATGGAAGAAATCCCAAAGGACATGACTTTGCTGCATCTTAGATTGTGCAGGATTGAAGGAAGCTGCAGGCCAGGCAGAGCTGGAACTACATCAGCTTGTGCAGAGTTGCAAGGCTTTGCTGGTAGTGGGGGCTCTCACTGCGAGCATCGGAGCATGCACAGCAGCAGGTACCCTTCATAACAAAGAGAGGAGTTAATCAGCTTTGCACCCCTGGAGCAGGCAGGACCATATCTCAGCAACAGGATGGTCAGGTGTTCAACAGCTCCATGTCCATGCTGGAATGTCAGGGATCCTCAAATCCGCATATACAGGGCACATCTCACAGGCTGGCTGCCATAGCTCTGGCTCAGGTGACCACAAATGGCTCCACCA
Organism: Pogoniulus pusillus; assembly: GCF_015220805.1. Taxonomy (NCBI): domain Eukaryota; kingdom Metazoa; phylum Chordata; class Aves; order Piciformes; family Lybiidae; genus Pogoniulus; species Pogoniulus pusillus. The sequence goes on from NC_087266.1 coordinate 17,585,426, forward strand.
CACCATGGAATCTTCAAAACAACCCTTGTCCAGGTGGCCTTCAAGCAGCAGATTGGGAAGGCAGTGGCACCAGAAGTGGGAACTGTGCCCATGACTCTCATTGCTGGAGTCCACAGGGCTGCTCAGGACTGCACGCCACCTGCCAGATCATGCTACCAGATGCCACTGCAGAAGGACATGTCCTCAGTTGGGTAGGAATAATCCTTGTTATGGTTGATTGCAGAAAGGGGAGATCAATTCATATAAGTTCACTTTTGCCAGTATTAGTCAATCAGGCTAGGAATGTGAGCAAAATTTATCCAGCAAAAGCATCTATAGGACAGCCCCTTATGGGAGAAATGAGACTGGCAGCTGTCATGTGCTTTGTTCCCTTTTTTGAGAGCACTTGTCTTGCACTGATCTTTAAGACCACAACCAGTCTTGGTTTCTGTGCATGACTGGTACCACATGAACACAAATGTAATAGCTTCAACTGGAGGGTGTGGGGCACAGTCCTCGAGAGAGCCTTTCCTTGAGGCTAAAGGTTGATCCAGTAATGAGTAACTTAACATGTAGCAATCCCAGATTATGACCAAAAGTGAATATTGGATTGTTTTAATGAAATGTCTCTGATCCATCACTTCTACTAACTTGAATGATGGTTAAACCACCTTGGGCAAATTGAGAGACCCCACGTGGAAAACTTCATAACACTACCAGCAGATTAAAAAGCAAACTGCAATCTTAATTCACTTTGTTACAAACCTTACTCTGAGTTCTGCCATCAGCCTGATAACGCTACTAAAAGACAGTTGTACTCTTTTGCAGAAAGAAAGGATAGTAGTTCTTCTGTTCTCCTCTTTCAATACACAGATGAAAGAGCCTTTTCTTTACAAAAAAGTTGCCAGCTCTCAGTAGACTGCAATCCTAATGTTGAGTCTTAAGGTCAACAGCCTGGGTTGGGACATTTGTGTTTTGAAATGTCTTTCATGCTTAGATAAATCGTTCCCTTCCCTCGATGCAGTATCTTTTTTTCCTAGCAGTCATTCAAATGAGATCAAAACATCTGTGGAGGAGAAAAAAAGAGACACCTTGAAATTACAAAGAGTTTTGAAAACACCTACAGAAACCCCATATGGGTGTTTGATGTAACACTTTATGTCTTATTAGCAACAGTCATAGGAGTCCATTGGATTCTTTGAGGTGCCTCATTCCCTCCTCTGGGTTACTTATTACTTCTTCATCTCAAGCACTGCAGCCTATCTCAGTGGACAACACTGACTTTGCAGAGTAGGATAAAGGGATGAAGTGTGTGATCTGCAAATTTACAGGCTGCCCTCTGACAGAATTAGACCTCACTGGTGAAAGCAGGGCCAAAGCACACACACGGCCTTGACATTAAAGAAACTCATCACATCAACACCAGCACTTCTCACTGGTTGTTCCTTGATGAGGCAGGTGCAGATTCCTGGCTGTTACAGCTTGAGACTAAAATTTACAGAATCACAGAATGTCAGGGGCTGGAAGGGACCTCCAAAGATCATCTAGTCCAACCCCCCTGCCAGAGCAGGATTTCCTGTACCGGATCAAATTTAGTTGTAAACAGCACTTTGCAGAGGTTTCTGTCAGCTTGAGGGGTGGGCTCCTCAGAGTTCATTTTCTAATAAAGATAAATTCATCTCGCTCAATTAGCCTGAGGAAATAGCTTATATTCTGCAGAACAAGCTATGATCTCGCTTTCTTTTGCTGCTCTGGCTTGGCTTCGGGCTTCGCTTTCCTCCCACTGACCTTGCAGATTCTCTATTTTGGATTCCATAAGATACAGCAGGGGGTGGGAAGGGAGCACATGTCATTGTAGAGCTTTCTTGGGGCTCTTTATGCCCAGAAGGGGATAAAAAAGCTAAACTAAAGGACTGAATGGGGCCTGGGCTGTTGTTAAGCTGTGCATATATATGTAAATATACTTTGTACATTTTTATTGCCTTTTATATTCTTATAGTTAGTTTCTTTTGCAAATAGAATTCCATTTTGACTTCTAGGTTCTGAGTGTGGTGAAATTGCCCTTTGGGAGGAAATTTTTTTTTAAAGGTTATTGAGGGGATCTAATCCTACCCATAACACTGGCACCCAAACAATTAATTGCAGAAAGCACATAGGAGAGGGGAGCAAAAGACATTATCAAAGGAACCTAGAGCACAAGCAAGGTGAGCCTGGTACATTTATTTGTGATGGCTTGAATCAGAACAAAACAGTCAAACCAAACCAGTGGGTTACCCTGGCTATTTTTCCAACACAGAAGAGAGGGGAAAGTAACACACAAAAACTTGGGATTGAGACCAAAAGAAAAAAAGATATAAGAATAGAGTTTACTGATCAAAAATCATATAAACCTGGAACAAAATGTATGATTACCTTAGCCTTAGTAGCGGAAAAAGCACAGCACAAAGCAGCAGCGAGCAGAAGCAAACTAGCCGAAAGCCCAAGCCATAAAGCTACTCCTTCATCCCTCCTTGTCCCATCACCATACCAGCAGAAAAGAAGCTGGACCCAGAAGCAGCAATCAGAACTGGAATCCTCCCATGCTGCAATCTGAACTTCAAGCCCCATAATACTTTCCTCCAGCTAGCATTTTTGCTTTTTTTGAAGCTGGTATGGCTGTGGCATGGTATGAGTAACAGCAGCAGGTTCAGCTCAATCCATGACATTACTCATGCTCAGTGTCCTGAAATGGTGTCACAACAGGTTCATGTCCTGTGCATCCAGATCTGAGGACATGGAGGAATTGCTGGGTTCAGTGGCATTGCCTGAGCTATGCAATGGTGCAGCTAAGTCCTGCCACAGCTTTCACAGGCTTCCTGCCCTGGTGCAGCCCATACTTTATTATCCTCTATTGACCTTTCAGATAGGTAATGATGAACTAAAAGAAAGAAAACCGAAAGCTGTCAAGAGGGACTTCAGGGCCCTGGGCCATCTGGTCAAGGGAGTGGGAACACAGGTCATGTTCTCCTCCATTCCTCCAGCAGGGGGCACCAACCCAGACAGATTGAGGAAGATCCACCAGATGAATTCTTGGCTTTGAGCCTGGTGCCACCACCAGGACTTTGTTTTTTTTTATCATGGATCCCATTTACATGATGCCAGGCCTGCTAGCAGCAGATGGAGTACATCTCTCCCAAAAGGGGAGAAGAGTTTTAGCACAGGAGTTGTCCGGGCTGATGGTGGTGAGTGGATTTGAATCTGGATGGTCACTAGTCTTATCCCCAAGGGTTCAGTACTGGGACCCATCCTATTTAATATCTTTATTAAAGACCTAGAGGAGAGAGTTGAGTGCACCCTCAGTAAGCTTGCAGATGACACCAAGCTGGATGGCATGTTGATCTGCTAGAGGGTAGGGAAGATTTATAGCATGAAATGAATAGGTTAGACTGATGGGCCAAAGCTAATTGTAGGAAGTTCAACAAGACCAAGTGCCAGGTCCTGTATCTGGGCCAAGACAATCTCATGGTAAGCTACATACATGGGGATATGTGATTGGAAAGCTGCAACTTGGAGAGGGACTTGGGAATATTGGTTGATAGTCAACTGAATAAAAATCAGCAGTGTGCCCAGGTGGACAAAAAAAGCCAATGGCATATTGGCTTGCATCAGAAACACTGTGACCAGCAGGGAGGTGATCACCCCCCTGCACTCAGCACCAGTGAGGCCACCCCTCAGGTACTACATTCAGTTCTAGGGCCCTCACTATAAGAATACTGAGGTGCTGAAACATGTCCAGGGAAGGGCAATGAGGCCAGTGAAGGGCCTGGAGCACATGACCTATGAGGAGCATGTGAGAGGGCTGGAGTTGTTCAGTCTGGAGAAAAGGAAACTGAGAAGAGACCCTTACTGCTCTCTACAACTGCCTGAAGGGAGGTTAGGGCAAGAAGAGGCTCAGCCTCTTCTTGATGACAAGTGACAGGACTAGAGGAAGTGGTTACAAGCTGCACCAGGGGAGGTTTAAGCTGACTATTGGGAAATAATTCTTCACTGAATGGGTTATCAAACATCAGAATGATCTGCTCAAGTCAGTGGTGAAGTTACCATCCCTGAAGGAATTTAAGCAACATGTGGACCTGGGAGTGGTTACAAGCTGCACCAGGGGAGGTTTAAGCTGGGTATTGGGAAATAATTCTTCACTGAAAGAGTTATCAAACATCAGAATGATCTGCTCAAGTCAGTGGTGAAGTTACCATCCCTGAAGGAATTTAAGCAACATGTGGACCTGGAGCTTAGGGACATGGTTTAGTGTCGACCCTTCAGTACTGAGTCAAAGGTTGGACTGGATGCTCTCCAAGGCTTCTTGTAAGCAGATATATTCTGTGATTCTGTGAAATCATGCCTGGGGCTCCCCAGGCAAATTTGGAGATGATCAGCACAGAGCAGCACGTCACCCCAGAAGGCAGATCCATGAGGCCCCAGCTTTAAGGACAAGAGTGTAGCTGCAGGAGCATGAGCTGTCTCATACTGCCTGTATACAGGGTCAGCCAGTGACTCCTGAATACTCCAGTTTCCTTACTGGCTCCTGGACTCTGTTGTCCTGATCATCCCTGCTGCTGAATGCTCACTTCTGTGCCAGACAGTCTCTTGGGAGCAAATCAGTCAGCCTCCACTGAAACCAAACCAGTGTGTGGTACCTGGCAAGCACCATTCCAGGAGGACAAAGCTGCCCCAGCCTAGGCTCCCACGGCTCTCTACAATGCCCTGCTGGAGGACTTCACCCCATACCACCTGCTAGGGCCTGTGAGACATAGCCTCAACTTCAGGACACGAAATCATTCTGCCTGTGGACATCCTTCACACTTTTTCAGATTCTGCAAATCAAGACACCCTCAAAACAACAGCCAGCATCTTAGAAACACCAGGAATTTCCACAGAGCCCACTGAAAACGAGGACTGGCTGTCATGCAAAGTAGACGTAGCCACCAACAGTAGGCATAGCAGTCTGGCCACAGGTGCTGTGTGATGTGCTGAAATGGCCAAAGGGCTCACCCACTGCAGTGCTTCCTCCAGCTGCTGTCATTCCTGTTCAAGGAGTTGCTTTTCTCAGGCGTGCAGTGCCACTGCTGCCCCACCCCCAGGTCAAAAGCCCCCTGGCTTGGGCAGGTTCCCCTCCACAGCAGTGCAGGAAACCGGACCATGAGCAGAAGCCAAATGACACCATGCTTCTGTTTCTCAGGCAGTCACTGCAAGCCTGTGTGCGAGGATGTGCACCTCAGCAGACACTTCCTTTTGTTCATGCTCCCTTCTCCTTTCTGCTAGATCAGCCTGACAAGCTGATTTTTACCTTATTTAGGGAAGAAAAGCAGAGAGATATCTTCACAGCAAGCAAGGCAGAAGGGAAATAAGCACATGCACACAAATACAAAGCATAGGTTGAATTTTATGTTGCCCTGGTGCTTCTCATAGCTCTCTGTGTATCAGTTGCAGTGAAGCTTGAAACACCTCCTTCTTTGCAGAAGCAAGACCTCTCCTGTGGTTGAAACCACAGCCTTGGCTTAGGGGTCAGAATACAGGCTCTTTTACAGCCGTAAGATTGCACCAGCGACCTCTCTGTAACGAGGTGTCTAGTACAGTCTTTTGTGTGCTGAGTTGATGCCTCCCAGATTTATGTAGCAACCCTGTACTTTGCTTCTGTACGAGGTCCTAACCAGAATGGAAGGCAGAAGCAGCTCCAAATCCTGCCATGTGTTCCTCACTCCCTACTGCCAATCCCTTCCAGGAAAACTCATCACCAGTGTATTTCCAAACGAGGCTGAACCGAGGTTTCACTGCAGTCAAGACGATTTAGAGCGCTGTACCTTCAACCCACCACTGCAAGAACAGAAGGCCCATGACAGTTCTATTGCTGCAGTGGATGCTCCTAGAAGAGACCAAAAGACACCCACCTCTGGTAGATAAGGCTTCACTGGAAACTGAGATCTGGACAAAACCACCCCAGCTGCAACGCATCCCAGCCAGGAGCCAGGCTTCCACAGCTCCTCCCCACTGCCCATGGGGAAGCCTCACAGCAGCTCCTGTGAGGATTTGGGGTGAATGAGAAGTGCCTGGCACCCTGCTCTACCTCCCTGTGTTTCTGTGTTTATAAATATTTGAAGGGTGGGTGTCAAAGTGCTAGCCTCTCTTCAGTGGTGTCCTGTCATAGGACAAGAGGCAATGGACATAAACTGGAAAATAGGAAGTTCCACCACAACATGAGGAAAATTTTTACAGTGAGGGTGACAGAGCAGTGGAACAGGCTGCCCAGAGAAGTTGTGGATCCTTCTTCTCTAGAGATTTTCAAGACCTGCCTGGATGTGTTCCTGTGTGACCTGCCCTAGGTGATCCTGCTTTGGCAGAGAATGCCTCCCTTAGACTAAGGAAAACAACCAGAGTAAGAGCAAAATCTCTCTGACAGAGCACAGCATGTGTTGCCATCCATGAGCTGGGGCAGCACGAAGATGATATCTCCCATCTGCATACATGAAATCCATAGGTAGTCTTTAGATTGTACCTACCTAATTCTGACATTCCTCCTGTATGGGCTAGGCAGATGCAGGTGACACTAAGCTGGGGGCAGATGTGACTGAGTTGGAAGGCAGAAGGGCTCTGCAGCAGGACCTTGACCGCCTGGACAGATGGGCAGAGTCCAATGGGATGGGGTTCAATAGCTCCAAGTGCAGGGTGCTGCACTTTGGCCACAACAACCCCATGCAGAGATACAGGCTGGGGTCGGAGTGGCTGGAGAGCAGCCAGACAGAGAGGGATCTGGGGGTGCTGATTGATACCCACCTGAACATGAGCCAGCAGTGTGCCCAGGTGGCCAAGAGAGCCAGTGGCATCCTGGCCTGCATCAGGAATGGTGTGGTCAGCAGGAGCAGGGAGGTCATTCTGCCCCTGTACTCTGCACTGGTTAGACCACACCTTGAGTACTGCGTTCAGTTCTGGGCCCCCCAGTTTAGGAGGGACATTGAGATGCTTGAGTGTGTCCAGAGAAGGGCAACGAGGTTGGGGAGAGGCCTTGAGCAGAGACCTCACAGATCATCAAGTCCAACCCTTTACCACAGAGCTCAAGGCTAGACCATGGCACCAAGTGCCACGTCCAATCCTGCCTTGAACAGCTCCAGGGATGGCAACTCCACCACCTCCCCGGGCAGCCCATTCCAGTATCCAGTGACTCTCTCAGTGAAGAACTTTCTCCTCACCTCCAGCCTAAATCTCCCCTGGCGCAGCCTGAGGCTGTGTCCTCTCGTTCTGGTGCTGGCCACCTGAGAGAAGAGAGCAACCTCCTCCTGGCCACAACCACCCCTCAGGTAGTTGTAGACAGCAATAAGGTCTCCCCTGAGCCTCCTCTTCTCCAGGCTAAACAATCCCAGCTCCCTCAGCCTCTCCTTGTAGAGCTGTGCTCAAGGCCTCTCACCAGCCTCGTTGCCCTTCTCTGGACATGCTCAAGCATCTCAATGTCCTTCTTAAATTGAGGGGCCCAAGGAGCATCACAGTCTACTTGCAACTGATTTGAAGGAGCTCCACTGCAAACAGTGGAGCAAAGCAAGAACAGCAGTAGTAGCTCATACCTCTATGAAGTTTTGAGTATTCCTTGAGTACTCAAGGCTACAAATGTTATACACACACACACACACACACACACATTATCATCAGAACATGAAACAGTGACTTGGTTTTAGGTTAGTTGCATCCTTTCACCCTAAGCAAGTTTTTCCAGTCAATTCCAATTTTTGTCATGTTTTTGGTTAATTTTCGAGGAGGGAGTGTTTTGTTAGCTCAGTAGTTTGAGACTAAAACATAAACCATTCCCCACAAAGCTCTGTGTACAGATGAGCTACCCATAGATACTGTGGCAATAGATGGTGCTGAAGAGCAGCAACACTGCCTCAGGCTGCTGTTGCAACAAGAATATTGAAGAACTGCAACTGCTGTCACCAGCTGCTGCTTACATAAACTTTCAGTGGCTTGTCCTTGACCTTCTAACACTGTGATTTATGAGACCAAAGCACACCTTTCACTTGTAGCCCCAGTGATCATTCTGTTTTGCTGAGCAAGCTCTGCTTGTTTTAACAGCTAGGGAGACCAGCTGGACATGAGTTGACAAAATAGTTTATGTTGAATAGGGTGATGAGACACTTTGCAGTGAGGGTGACAGAGCACTGCAACAGGCTGCCCAGAGAGGTTGTGGAGTCTCCTTCTCTGGAGACTTTCAAAACCCACCTGTATGCATTCCTATGTGAACTACCCTAGGGGATCCTGCTTTGGCAGAGTGATTGGACTCAGTGATCTCTGGAGGTCCCTTCCAACCTCCAAAGTTCTGTGATTCTGTGATCTTGGAGGGCATCTTAACCTGCTCTTGGAAGCTGTGTACTCTCACAGAGCTCTGAGAACTGCCATTTTCTCTCTTTACTCTTTATATATCCAAGAGCCAGCTCCCAGGGCAGGGGACGGAGGTGTTTGTTGGGGGGGGGGGGGGGGGGGGGGCTGTTGGGAAGATTGATTCTTCTGCTTCCAGGATTTGATATTGCATTAGGAATTTAATACCAAGATTTTAAAGAGATGCTGTAGCTTGACTAAAAACTACACAATCAATTCTGAGCAACCATATGCAATGTGTGACCTGTGTTGAACATGAAATCAGATTTTTCCTTTTGGCTCTTTTCTGCACCTTTCAGTCTTGAACACTCTTCCACAAGAGAAAAATTAAATGTTATCTGAGAGGAGCGACGGATGCACACTTTGGATATCACTGCACACAAATCTCATTGAATCAGTCATGAGCTTCTCATAGCTGCAAGGCAAATCTCTCTGCCTCTTTCATGTCTCACACAAATTGTGAAACTTCCAGCTTGGATAGCCTCTTATTACAGACACCAATGTCCATAAGAACAGGGCATCGTGCTTGGTTGAGGTCTGTCAGCTTGGCTTAATTCTACCTACAATGAGGCATCCAAACCAAGAAATCTCAATAAACAAATACTGAAGCCTCTAAATGAGAACTGAATTGCTTCCTTCAAGGACTGCAGCCAGATCAAGAGGGCAAGGCTTCAACACCCCAGAGGGTGTTTGTCTGACAAGTGCAGGTGTAGGTGCAGGCTCAAGTTAAAAATGAAATGCTGTGGTATCACACACTTAAGCTGCCAATAGGCCACATTTTGGTGAAAGACCAAGACAGGCCCAGGATCCTTCACTTTGTATTTTTAGGAATCTCTGTCTGCTTGTTCAAAATTGCTCATGACTGGTCATGCAGCTTGTGCAGATTTTCTCTGCCAAACTTCCTAAATTGATTGATATATACACATTTGCAAGACAGACATGTACAACACAGTGATATCCCAAAATACATGAAGTGTGAGCGAATGGTGCTGACAAGCAGTGGTATGCTTGTCCTAGACATCACATGACATAGAGCTGTGTATGTGCAACTTTGGAAAGGTCAAAAATCGTGGAATAGCTGATGTTCAAAAGCTCCCCCTCAAACTCTAGCACAGAAGATGTCACCACTCAATTATTGCTGCACTATTTCTTTCTGTTTTTCAGCACACCATGACATTCTGATAGCAGATCATTTTTGATGGCTTGTAGCCAAACCCTGGGGGAGAGTGGTTGTCACACATTTTTATTTGGATGCTCGGGTTTAATGCAAATAACAGCTGGATTTCTTTTCCCCCAAGATTAAAAAGATGTATGTTAAAGATTCACCCATGCACCTTGTCTCAGAGGTACCAGATGATGTGGCATATGTGATTCATTAACAGAACATTTGTTTCCCCAAGAGCAATACATGTGTTGCTTGTGCTCTGAAGCAATGCATCTTTCTTAAAGAACCTGCACCTATTTCCTTCCTATCTGCAGGACACACGGTGAGTAGGGGGGAATATATCTCGCCCTCACCCCATGCAGAGCACATTTCAGCGACCAGCACTCCATACTCAGGACCGAGAAAGGCCAGACTTCAACTACTTGCTGTCCCTGGAGCTGTTCAAGGCAGGATTGGACGTGGCACTTGGTGCCACGGTCTAGCCTTGAGCTCTCTGGTAAAGGGTTGGACTTGATGATCTGTGAGGTCTCTTCCAACCCTGATGATACTGCGTGATACTGTGATACTTCTGTCCAGAGCCTGCACTGCACTGCCATGCCACTTTGTGATGCTGATCCACACCATTGAAGACACCTTCCCCATTTGATCCACTCCAAATACAATGTGAAAAGCTTGTGCTAACTTGATGCTGATGGAAAATCTCCAAGGTTATCCCTGGGAAAGCTTCCATGTCCCCTTCTGTTCACACCAGCAGAACAAGACATCAGCCAAGCATCATCCTTCCTTGTTTGCAGATGTGGTTTGAGTTGGAAGCCACCTTGAACATCATCTAGTTCCAACCCCCTCCCTCCTACCCCTGCCATGGGCAGGGACACCTTGCACTAGATCAGGTTGCTCAAGTCCTCATCCAACCTGGCCCTGAACACCTCCAGTGAGGGGGCAACCTCTAAGAAACCTGTTACAGTGTCTCAGCACCTTTAGTACATACAATTTATGTCTAATATCCAGCTTAAATCTACCCTACTCAAGCTTCAAACCATTCCCACTCATCCTGTCTCTATAAGCCCTTGTAAAAAGTCCCTTCCCAGCTTTCTCATAGGCCCCTTTCAGGTACCAAAAGGCCAATGTAATGTCTCCCCAGAGCCTTCTCTTCTCCAGGCTCAACAGCCCAAATTCTCAGAGCCTATTCCCACGGGGGAGATGCTCCAGATCTCTGATCATCTTTGTGGCTCTCTTTTGAACCCACCACAGCAGTTCAATGTTCTTCTTACACTGTGAGAACCAGAACTGGATAGAGTAGTCCAGGTGGGGTCGCATAAGAGCAGAGGGGGGAAAACAGCTCCCTCTTCCTGCTGGTCACAATTCTTTTGGTGCAGCCCAGGACACGGTTGGCCTTCTGGCCTGCAAGTGTACATTGCTGGCTCACGTTGAGTGTTTTGTCAACTGACATCCTCAAGCCCTTCTCCTCAAGACTGCTCTCAAGCCATTCCTCACAAAGACTGTATTTGTGCTTGGGATTGCCATTGTGGTGTCCTCTGCGAACTTGCGGAGGGTGCACTCAATCCCACTGCCCACAGTGCTGACAAAGATGTTAAGCAGCACCGGTTCCAGCACTGACCCCTCAGGGAAACCACTTGCCACTGGTATCCATCTGGACATTGAACCATTGCAAGATTAGCAAGTTGCCAGGCTAAGTGTCTCCTTTTATTCCTTGCTTTGTCACAAAAACCTCCCTCTGCTTTTCACTCAAGGGGAACTATCAGAACAGATGTGGTGAACTTGGGAGCTATTGTTACTTCTTCCATTTGCCAAGGTAATACTTTCACCTGCTGCAATCAGCTTTTCACCAACCATGCTTTCCACTGCACTTCTATTTTAACTTCAGCTGCTGCCTTGTGCTTTCTCTTTGTTGCACAGTGATTCAGTTGTCATCTGTGCAGAGGGCCCTGCTATTTTTCCTGAGGTGCATATAATGAGACCGATTTTCACCTCACACTGCATATGGGACAAGCAGGCACACCAAAGCGTTCTCTTGACCACCAGACACAAACAGCTGCTTTAGCAAATACCACAGAGATGCTGAAGTGCCACCCAGTGACCGCAGAAGAACATGCTTCAGGCTGGGCCATAAACTTCAGTCTGGGATTCAGCTCATCCAATTTTAGCTGTGTAAAGCATCTAAAGTAATCATATATGACTTTGCATGACCATCTATCTCAGCCATATGCTGCAGTGCCATTTCATAACCCCTAGGGCATCCCACCTGGTCTCCACAATTGACTCAGGGTTCCAAGTCTCCTTTAGATGCTGGGTGCTATCTGCCAGCCCTTAAAGATGTCAGACTACAGGATGTCTTGGCTGTGGGGCATGATTCAGTTGCCTGTGTCAAAGAGGTACTTTAGAGGGGACTGCAGCAACTTTCTCACACAAAAGAAGCAACTATGAATCTCATAATGGGCCAATAGGTGCAGAGTCTAGGAACACTCACCTGTAGACTTTTGTTTGCTGTTTGCTTTGTTACTGCATATAGTTAACTAATCACACAGGTAACAGTGGGTAGGACTTAACTCCAGGCAACTAAAATTTGGTATGGAGAATTACTTTATAGAGATAGCTTCTCTTACGTATGCAGTCATCAGACTTCCTTATCTACCTGGTCTCCAGCTGCTTGTGCAGCTTTAGAGGCATAGATGTCTACAGATGCACCAGTTTAGGTCTTGATCCATGATGTAAATCTAATGCCAGTGGTAAAGCAAAAGATAACTGGACCCAAATGCTTTTCATAACACATCACCATCTCTTCACTTTTCCATGCATTAACTACTCAGGGAAAAGGCAATGCTGTAGCATCTCTTGAATATTTGTTTTGCCATCACTAAATGATCATGTAGGATTTTTGCTGAATTATTTTGCTTGACTAAACACCACCAGAAGTATACAAAAGCAGTCTGTGTCATTTAATCACCAGTACCTTCAGAATATTTACTTCTTATAGCAAAGATTAGCCATTAAAATAACTATCTGGTCAGCAAAATGAATTAATTCTGTGGAACAAAGAAACTATAGGTGGAAAAAATAAACAAACCAAGAGCCAACTTTTCAGCTGCTGAAAACTTTATTCTTTTGTTACTTCAGACACACCTGAGCTAGGAAGTCCTGTACAAAAAAAAAATAAAATGTCAGTATGATTTTACTGCAGCTTTGTAATTTTTAATCATTTACTGTAAAAAGGAAGAAGAGGAAGAAAACTGCCAATGAATCTACTGAAAGCACTTAAACTTTCAGATTATGCCATTACTGTTGCAATGAGGATTGGCCAAAACGCTTCCATTTTATGAAGAAATCAGATGTTACTAAAATCTTTCTGCAAAATAACATGCCCCATTTCAGGGAGAAATTAAATGAGAAGTGAACTTTAGTTCAAACCGTTTTGCTGTCTCACTTAGAAAAGAGACAAACATTTGGTTCTTACTGAACAGAGCAAGGGCCTGTGTTTGCCTCCTCCACTTAGTGGGAATACATCAGGCCACTGAGAAAAAAACAGATTATAAAAAACACATATTCAAACTTCCCTGACTAGAAAAATTCAAAATAAAACACTTGTAGGAATCCCAGCAGCTCCAGCTGTGACAGGGATGCAGTAGCATGAAGAGATGAACATTCAAGTGGAATGTAAGAAGCAAATCCTCCAGTGGAACAATGAAGTCCAACAGCTTGCAGAAGGTGTAGGTATGTAATATGGCTTGCAGAACTGGATCCTGTGAGAAGCTGAGTGGCTTTTGCAAGCCACTATTTGAGGGTACCAGGCACTGAGTTATGGGAACCATGAAGCCCTCAGACAGCACCTGCAGGTTTAGGTCTCTAGTGCAATATAAAACACGTTTTGCTCCCTTTAGTGGCCTGGGAGCTTACTTTGGCTTAGCTCTTCCTCCAAGCATGTGCTATTAAGTTAATTAAGCATTTAAAAAAACCAGTCTTGCTTTCCAGAGACTCAACATAAATACTACTCTGCCTTCTTCAAAGGGCCAGACTTTCTGCAAGGGTAAATCAATGCAGCTTCACTGATTGAGGATCTGGCCTTGAAGTCTATTCAGTGCATTAAGTCCAGCGCAGCATGACATACGCCCTGGCAGTAGAACAATTCTCAAGATTAATATTTGAGGGAAATTTGGCAGTAAAAAAAAAAAAAAAAAGGCTCTGTTGTGAAATGCTGACATTTCTTTAATCAGTGCTGACCACCACAGCGTCTCCTCTGGAGAACTGAACGGTTATGCCTGGAGTTTGGCTGTCGTTCTCCTCAAGCTTTAGTGCTGCATTGTCCAAGCCAGTGCTGCTGGGCTGCGGCAAGGTGGTAGACTCTGCTGTCCGAGTGGGAGTGGAGCAATACAAGATGAAACCCACCATGATGATAACGAAGGACAGGATATAAAGACCTGAAAACTGGCAGAGTAAAGAAAGAGACACGTGAAGTCTTTTCTGATGTGAAAATGCATCAACATTGCCTCATCTTAAAAATGTGAACGCTATCCCCCTGTTAAAAATTACTTTAATGAGAATTATCACCACGATCTGTATTCAGGGCTGAAAATAAAAATTCAGCATCTCCATTCACTGACAGACTCCAGCTTCTGGCAGGTTTTCTCTACACTTCATCCTCAACACTGTGGCACAGGGAGTTTTCTTAGGTCTACATAGCAGAGTCTTCAAAGAGAAAATAAACGGCTGTAAATACGGTGATACACCTGAATGCTGAAACATTCTGTCCCTAAGAGAACTTTGTTTCAGCACTGGCAAAAGACAAAACCCCTCCATACTCCATCCAAGTTACCAGAGTAGCTGGCTCTCTGCACAATTGTCTTAACTATCTGCAAGGTTAGACAAATGTAACTACTGGACCAAAACCTGTTTTCCCTCTACACCCAGTCTGAAGAGAGGGAGACTGAGGCTCCTTTCACAAGATTAGCATTTGTGCTCTGTTAAGTGTAGTGTAAGGTAAGAGTACGAGCTGCCAAGGTACATCAGGGCATCTCTTGCCCGCCTTAAGTCAAACAACTGCCAGAAAAATAAATGCATACTTCGTAACACCAGATGAAATAACACAAAGTAATCAAATTATGCAGTGAGGAAAACTTTTTCAGCAGATTTGTTAAAATCCTTATTGCCTTTGCCAATCCACACTGGTTAAACAGTATGATGGACATAGCACATCTTACATCCCACTGTCAGTATTGCCTAACCTCCTTAGCTTCCTCAGATATATCTGAAAAACAAGTTCTACCTTATCAAACAGCAGAGCTGGGTGAAATGAATGGTAGGACCTGGATGGTGGATTTTGATCCAAAAAAAAAAGAAGAAGACTGAGGCATCTATATTAAGGCACTGCAGTTCCTAGCTGGCAGTTACTTGGCTTGGAAGCTCTTGGATGGCACTATGCAAAAGGAAAACCAGATTGAAATGCAGTGGCCTTGTGATGTGTGCTCCCCCTCTTCACTTGCTGGCTTTTAGCCCAAACCTTGAACTCAAGTGTTCACCTTGCACAGGGCAGTACCGAGGTCTTAAAACATCCTCATGCAGACAGCAACATCTGTGGTCCTACCCTTAATTTGTTCCAGTCAACCAGGCAGAACTTGGGTCTGTATCAAGGCACCTGCAAATCTTCTCCATTGTGCAAGCTAGGGCCATGAGTGAACATGTGTTTGTGTGCAAGAGCAGGTAGCTGGCAGGCAAGACTGGGCAGTCACAATAACTGCCAGATGCCCTCTTGTAGTGCACATAAGCAGTAGGTGTCTCAGATCCTGCCCAGAATTGATTTCTCTATGAGAAAATAACAGCCACCAAGCCAGGGTGCCAAAGCTGTTGCAGCTGTGATTCAAGGTCTGCCTATGTCTTCGCAAGCAGTGAAGTGAACCTACATCATGCTGCTCCAACAGGCCACTGAGCTTTTTTTCTTCATTTTTTGGGAAGGACTCATTGGTATTCTCTTAAGTTTTTTTATTTCTTTCCCCCCTCCCCCCCATTTCAAATATTGCAGCAACTTCCCTGCTTCAAACACTAATTTCATTCATACCTGTGCAGCTTATATCCCTATACTCACTACCAAGCTTAGACTACTTTATATGTTATCAGAGGACTATAACTCCATCTAGTGTCTCTATTTGCAGTATACTCCTCTTCCATAGGAGTTCATACAACAAAAGCATTTGGAGATCTTTTTTAGTCTATCTTGAGGGACTACAGGTATCTAATGAGATCATTAGGAACAAGCACAGCAAAGATACATTATGGATTATAAGACAGGGAAAAAAAGCTTATCAAAATAGGTATGCACAATTAACTTTTCACCTTCAACAGATGTGGTTTGGGCTGAAAAGTTGAGTGCATTAGCAAAACACTGTGCACAAGTTAAAATCTCATCCTTGTCCTTTTTGCTGCTTTGTTTCTAACCACAGATGCAAGCTCTTATTTTAACAAATAGCTGAATTCCCATAACACAATCCCAAAGTCTTTTCTAACTCATTTTTCTGTTTTGCCACCAGAATACCCTATAGTCAACCATTGTGGAATAATCTGCTACCAGAAAAAAAAAAAAAAAACCTTACCAAAATAAGCTAAAAATCCTGAAGAATAAGTTTATTATATCCCTTCCAAAGCTCTTGCTTACTTCTTTCTCTTTACCATAAATTTGTAATAGCTTCTTGTGTGCCAAAACACATTTAGATGTGACTCAGAAAGCATTTTTTTAATTGTCAGAATGTAAGTATGGTTCACCTCCTACATCCATTTTTAACGCATGCTTTGTATCTTGGAGCAAATTCTGGAATCCAAAACATGGATGAAAGCCTAGCTAAGAGACTCTTAAAAAAGAAAATCTACCTGCTCCCAGATCCTACCATTACCAGAAATCCACAATGTAAACCAAATTTGTCTTCATTTTGAGAAACAAATCTGACCTAAAAGCTCCTGACTCTCCATAATGCTGCAGAGAAAGCAACCACATGGAATAATACAAATTATGTTCTTAAGCAAAGTTCACAAGCTTCTCACTAAGCCCTTCCAGTCACTGAGCAACAAGTTCAATTACTCCAATTGCTGTAGTAAGCCAGGTTCTCACGAATGACTCTGGATGAAAAATGTTGGGTGGAATAAAATCTTTTTGGCTTGTCATTTAGCTTGAATACACATTACCAACAGTATTTCAGAGCACAATAAAAGTAACTGCCATTTGGAGAGATACAGAATAATATACTTATCAGTACTTTTCACAGGTCCTTTAGTCTCTCCTTAGCAGTAGCACTTATCCCAAGATGTTGGTAACGAACAAATCAAATTTCTAAACTCTAAAAGAAAACACTGATTTTCAAGGCAAACTGCTTCCCTCTCAGGCAGCAAATCCTTTGAGGACAGGGCGATTCAATCTCTTCAGACATAGAGAAAGAAGAAGCAAATCTAACATATGATTGCACAGCTTACACCAAGGACTCTACCACTTGAACACCTCGAGCAATTACTTATTATCTATCAACATTAACATATTCCATCCAGTGGCAGGTTGTTTGAAAATCACTATCTGTCTAATGATGCGATGCTAATTAATGAAGTAGGACTCCTCCTGATTGACATCTGCCAACAACGAACAACACAAGCTGTAAAAATGTAAAAGTGCAAAGGACTGTTCAGTGGCTTTTATGATTAATTTATAATTTTGGAGTAAAAATCTAACTGAATTACACTGAAAGAAGGCAAGTACTTACCTTATAGAAAAAGAGGAAAAGCCCAAAGAACAGACTGTAGAGATCCGCAGTCAGAATACCCAGGTTGACTGAGGTTGCACTGGTAACTTTAATCACTACTGGCATGAAGCTATACAGCCCAAACATACACAGGGCAAAGACTGTGAAGAGTAGCACTGTAAAACAAGATGACAATTTAAAGAACACTGATGTTCTTCAGATGCCTTGAAAGCATGCTTTTTTCTTTCTTTTAGGATAAGGCCTCCTACAGGATACGTGAAAGCAAATTTAAGAAGCTGCAGAAGAAATATGCCCTTTCCATGTCTACCCTGTATTGCAAAAAATTACTGTATCCATACAAGAAAGTTCTCATTCTTTCCTTGTTAAGGTAGAAGTTGACTGAAGAAATTTAGAGCCACATCTATCAGTAACATACAGTTTTGTTGCAGTCAAAATGTCATAAAATCCATTTTTCCAGTATTTATTTCACAAAGTACAACAGAAAACTGTTCCTGGGATGTTCCAGCCCCAAACACATCTGCAGTTAAACAGGTTTCATTTTTACTTACTTCAATTTATTTTCAAAAACTGTTTCATGTTATACAAAATGCAAAACTGGAGCTCAAAGGTTTTAATGCTCAATCCTGTAAAACATATCTCTCTGCAGAGATGCAATGTCTGCAGGAAACAGATCTGTGACAATATGAATGTTGCTTCATACTCAGAGAAGGAAATGAACTCCAGCACTCAAAGTCTAATGACTGTAATTTTCAGTGTTCTCTTAAAAAGCAGATCATTTTGTCAACCACATACCAATTTTCCAGTTCCATGGAATTCTCATTATTTCCCTATGTTCCACAATGGCTCTAGAATAAAAGAAAAGATGTAATACAATAAAAGAGAGCAAAAAAATATTCAGATAGATAATTTAATTACCAGCGTATAAAAGAAACATTTTGATTTATAATCCCTTAATTTTAGTTTGAAATGTTACTGAATGACACCAACTCCAACATCTAACAAGCATGAAAAAAGACCTGAAAATTAAAGTGCCTGAAAGTCAAGAGCACTATAATTCTTACGCCTTCTTGCCAGGCTTTTTCATCTTTCAGAGATTCATTTTTATTTGATATACCATTTGAGGAAATTATTAACTATAATGATGAGAAATGAGGAACATAAAATTCATTAGATAGACTTAAGTGCATGTGGTCTGTTGCCCTAATGTGGTTATTTGTAAGAGTATACGTGGCTTCATTTTAAACTGAAGTTTAATATGGAAGATGTCCCACTAATGATTATCTCCTGAACTCTTTCACAGAGAAAAATGCATGAATATATGCCTGTGAACAGTCCTCAGCATACTGAGGATCCTCAAAGATCAACAAGACCAAGCCAAGTATTGGATGTGTTCAATTGCATGATTTTAGCTTTAGAATTGCTGTAATAAGAACGGTTCAGATAAAAAGGGTTTGAAACAGATGCTGATGAGCAACAAAAATAAAATCCAAGTGAGAGGACTCCCACAGAAGCCAAACACAGACGAAACAAAGAATCAATTTATAACAACATCATTTCATGGTAGACAAGCAATCATCTGTAGAATATTCTTAATTAGTTTTAAAATAAATATTAGATCCTTACAGCTGTAGACCGCTGATAATAGTCCCAAACAAGCCCACCATTCCTAGAAACTCCACTCTGCTCAGATTTTTCACAATGTATTCCTCACTCACATTAGAAATGGCATACAAAGAAGCACCAAGTAGCACTAAGACATCTCCAATCACCACGTCACTACCTGTACAGAAATATTAATCCACAATAAGGGTAATGCTGCAAACACTTGTAAACTTTCCTTAAAAAGACAAGTAAATATATCTCCAACACCTCTACCTTCCAGAATATGGGGAAACATCCCTCCTGTGTGCAGGTGAGTGGCTTGGTGTCTGCTTGTGGACTCTGCTACCCAGCCACCTCCCCCTGCAGAGTCTGGAATGAATGAGCTAAACCCAGCATTTAAATTTCATCCTAATCAAGCCACTATAATGTGGTGCAATTCTACTTCTGCTGACCTTAGCCACTGTACAGAGTGAAGAAAATTCCCAGTTAGAGATGCTCTCCACCTTTCTGAATATTGCCTCCACTTTTGTAGTAAAGCATAACTCAGGCCTTGGTAAAATCAGTCTATTGATTTCACCAGGATCTGAACTCAGCTTCAGGTTTATGACAGATCTTAAGGTGGCCACTGTAGACGGGTGATACCACGTGTTCTGCTGCAACTTATTTAGACTGCACAAATAGGACTCCCTGTGATACCATCATTCATCAAATAAATGTCATGATGCACCAGATAAATAGCAAGAGGCTCACTGTTGTTTAAATCCTTGAATCAATTTAAAATTTCTTTCCCTGAGCCAGCTGGCAATCACTAAGAAAACATGCTGAAAATACAAGGTTAAGTAGTAGCAAAGATACCCAAGTCAGTCAATAACGCCCAACTGTCTTAAAGTCTCAGGGAAATGATTTTTCTCCCTCAGGACTGAGATACCTGCACCACAAAGCATTAAAGCTAAGCCTCTGTTTGTCCTGACATCCTCCTTACAGTGAGGTATCAAAATAAGACCAAACAGGCTTGTCTCTATGCTGCTGGATGAAGTCAATGGCCTGAAATTTACCTTGCCTCATACCCTCTGCCTCTGAAGATTCAAAATTCTTATTCAAGATAAAATTGTTATGATATGGGTTGATTTAGAGAGAGAGAGAGAGACCTGCACTTATCTGCACCTGGATGGATCCTGGTCCCCAGAGCCCAGCCTCCCCGCTTAATGTCCCAGGAATTCCAGCATTCTGTTCACATCTCCTTTTGCTCTCACATAAGTAAATCCCTGCTTTCCAGTCTGTGATCTGTGGGCCTTGGGTATACATGGACCATTTCTGCTGGATCTGCCAAAGATAACTCTGAGAAGTCAGCTACTGTTGAGTAACTTTATTCACTATTTGTACTCATACAAAACTGCAAATCAGAGAAGGTTGGCTGCCAGCAGGCTGATACCATGGAAGCAAGACCAAGTTTGCAGAGAGAGGCAAGCATCCTATTAGACCATCTCAAATGCTTTCCAGAACAAGGCCTTTCACCAGGTCTGATACACAGCAGCAAAATTTAAGCCTGACACATGTGTTTCACTATTAAAGTGGAAGAAATAATCCAAAATGACAAGAAAAGAAATTCCTTAGCTCCCTATAAAATCAGCATCTCCTCAGCCACTACCTTCTTGAACAAGAAATACAAATAGTAGCTTTTCCTCTCCTGTAAAATAGAACTATGTCCACTCCCCCTGCATTTGCTCCTCTTTCTACTTGACAAGTTGGCCCACCATGGTAATGTCTCTCTGTTCTTCCCCCCACCCTAATGACAACGGACTCCTTACCTTCACTGTCCTGTCTCCCTGCCAAAATGTCTGCACCCACCATTGTTCCTACACCAAGCAAACAGACGGCAACAGCAAGGAAATGGATCAGCCTGTATCTTGCACGGAGAATGAACCACGACAAAGCCATCAGCACAGGAATCCCAAAACAGTCCAGCAGCTGTGTGTACAGAGGAACAGTTTGAATTAGAAACACACCCCAAATCTGGACTATACTGTCCTGAAAGCAAATGTACAGGATCTTACCTCCTGTCACTATCATATGTTAATGAAATCCACAAAGCAACCCCAACAGTTTCACTGAAAAGACATCAGACCTACATTTTACCATTAAAAGCATTTTGCAAGTGAAGGAGGAGCTGGGGAAGGTGTCCACTCTCTCCTGATAGGAAGGCGCTGACCTAGAAACTCATCTAATGATGGATCTCACTAATCTCTGCAGCTTCACAAACGAATGCTAGGATGTTGCTCTGAAAACATGTTGCTCACCACGACACCAATACAAGGATATATATTCACTGACATTTCTGTTTATCCCCAACAAGTTTTATCTACCTCATCTTTTCACTCCTCCTCAAATCTGCAATTAAAATTTAGGCCTCCATGTAAGTGAAGTAAAAATCCGGAACAAGTGAAGGATATAAGTAATCTGATTTTATGTTGAAGTGACTGGGATAAGGACCTGATCCTGCAGTTCTGGTTTTAATTTCCTCCCATCCCCCACCCCCAACTGTACCCTACTAAAAGAAAAATAATTATATGGTACATGTGGTGGAGGCCATGTGCAAAACTAGTAGAAGATACGAAGGGAAGAAGTCACTTCCCCAATCTTCCAGTCTCTCATGAAAGTATGTAGAAGCCACCAATGTGTTCTCATTACTCTATTAGAGCAGACTCTCAATTAACATGAAGCAGGTAATCCACTCTAATTCACCCATGCATCATCAGCAGAAACACAAAAGGCATCTGGAGTTTAGAAGCTCTTCAAATGTGTCTGCAGACACTGCTCCAAGTAAACTGAACAGTGCATTCCATGACACATCCATCTTCTATCTGTTCTTCCTTATTACACAAAGTGCCAAGAGTTACCTATGTTCTTAATACAGATGGGTGTAATGTAATAACCAAATAACACTGAGAATATTCAGTTAATAATTAATATTTAATTCAACAAATTCAAAATTAATACTGTTTCTGAATTTGTCTGGAGGGGAAAAAAAAACGAAACATGTATTTTCTGACCTCAGTGGAGTGCCATGAAACTACGTAAGACAACAGTGTACAGCAGAGCATATAATCAGCTTCTCAAAAATTGCTCACAAATTACTCTCAAATGTCAGCCCTTAAAACTTGGCCTCTTGAAGTTCCTACAAAGTACTAGGTCCAGGTATATAGGACAGGGGTAAAGTCATTACAATCAAGACAAGAGCCTTTAGTCCTTTGTGTTCATTGCCAACCTCTGCCTGCCTAAGTTGCCTTACCCATGTTATTTCATCTATTTCAACACAACTTTGCTCTACTGGAAAATATCACACTGTGAGTTCCTATCCAATCACAGGTCTTTTTGTCTATCATACCTTTAGTCTAGACTAAGGAAAAGCATTCAAAACTGGACTGTTTGGACTAGTACCAAAACACAAAAGTATTACTAACATCTAAATGCAAATATTTACTCCCTCACTAGTAGACATCTCTCATACTACTGTGTAAACTTTCACTTCCCTGTTGAGATGTTACCACATAGCTTTCCAATCTTAAAGCAGTTTTTCAATGAAACAGAAAGAGTGGGAGAAAAACCCTTTAAAAAAATCTTAATTAGGACATAAGAGAATGGTACATAATGAGCCAGATGCTCTTTCAGTAACGCCAGATGAAGCATCACTATATCCAGACCAATAACATACTGTAGAGCTACAGCATCCTGGTTAGAAGACTTGCATCCAGGACACACAGGCACCAAATGATAAAGAACATGCACTGGTGACCTGTTCCAGGGGACAATTATCCTCAATTACAGACTGAATAAATCTGATTTCCAACTACCAGATCTTGCCTTCCCTTCATTACAGATCTCTTTGGTGGAAAATGCTGTCTTCTGTACAAGATCAAGATCAAAGAGGTGCAAAGCAGATGTAATGGCTCAATGAATTGTGTCAATGAAATAATCTAAAAGAATAAAGTTTATTCATTCCAGTTTTATGCCATTTACAGCAGTACTGTGATACTGATTACTGTTGCCAGTAGAGCCTCAGCAAATTCTAGCCTGCATTTTCATACAGGGAAAAAAAAACAGATAATCTGGTGATTTGATTTACAAATGTTTTGACTCAAGTCAGGCTTTGGCCACACTGCTTATAGGAGGCAGAGTGAGTAAATTATTAAAAGATGTTTTAAAACATGGTTAATCAATTATCATAGACTGTAGGAGGTCATTGCTTTGCTTATTATTGCCAGCTCCAGACAGCTTAGTGAATAAGGAAGCTCAACAGCTCACCCTGCTCACTTTCCCACACGGCTCCCTTAGGGCACCCTCCAGCCAAGTCCCAGGGAGTCAGTCTGCATTTTCTCCCGTTGAGGTTTATAGTCTCCCATCAGCAGATATTGTGTCAACAGCCATCTATAAAATGCCTTCACTTAAATTACCTAGGGAGCAAACACTAATTGGGCTAAATGATATGCTAACAACACAGAATCACAGCTTTGCTGCTTTTTTTGTCCTATGTGATCAAACAGCAGCAGAGTTAAGTCTCGCCACAAGACAAAAGGACACCAGAAGAAGACTGTCTGACATCGCCCCAGCCCCAGCCTAACAAAAAGAATTCAGCTGTGGGCCAAAGTTGTTTTATTTATTTACAGAGAAATGAGAGCTGCCATCTCAATGTTATCTTTCAAAAAATCTCACAACTTCTTCCACCCAATGCTAGTATTTGATAACTAAAGGAAAATCAGTTCTGCTTTTCTATGCATGTGTGAAAAAATACATGGAAGTTCCTTGCTGAGCTAAGGAAACTTATCTTTAAAGACAAGATCCACAGAGCTAAGCTGAAGCTCCACCCAGCCAACATTCTAACAGTTATTACCCCGTGTTTGGGGAGGTGCCATGCACTCCTGCATTGTTTTATGCTCCCTGGGCACTCGCTCACAACCACTGCTGCAGACAGGCCATCAGGCTGGGTGCTATGAATAACAGCTTCTGATAAGGCTACAGAACTGCTTGTTATTGACTGACAGAAAATGCCTTGCACTAGAGCAAATCACAGTTGTTGGTTTTTTTTCAGTTGGCTCTGTATCTGATTTCTGATAGAGGTGAGAAACTGGGACTTCAGAGAATCTTACAGCAACAGACAGCCACAACAAATTCACCATTGCTCAACTGACACAAAGCAGAATCGGTCCAAAGATTACCACATGGGAAAAAGGTTCAGCAAATGCTTCTGTTTGGCAGCCAGAAAGGACAACCTACTCTACCTATCTGTTCTTTTATAAAAATTAAGAAAGAAAGCATGGAAATAGCTTTACTACTTCTGAGAATTTAGATCAAAGTCCTGGCTTTTTCAGCTGTGAAGTATATGATCAAAGAGTGTCTCAATTATCAGCTTAACTTGATCTTGAGAATCAAATGCATCACTCTTAAAGCTTTGATTTCTTAGGCATTATTTGTAGGAAAATTAAAAGGCTAATGACTCCTAATGTGCAAATATGAAGTGGAAATGTGACAATAATCCATCAGGCACATGTTACTGGTCTTTGGCAGCGCACAGAAAAGTTACTGCCGAGACCACAGGAATTTATTGCTTTACAGGCAATTCTTTTAAATATTAATCCCTGTTACTCTGACTCTGTAAAACACTGACACTTAAACACTCCCTTCCAAGTAAGAGCCAGCTCTGCATGGTATGTTACTTTTTCATTTGGGTAAGTGGGACCATGACCCCAGTCACAGAACTACCATCAATAAGAGCAGGCAGACTGTCATGGTCCCAGACACACTGCCTCTTTGCTTCTGCATCATGTCCTCCCTTGTTTCAGCAGCTGTGGAGCTACATACTGAGCTAGCTTGGGCCTGACATGTTTCTCAAATAGTCCAGCAAAAGGGAGGGTTTAGTCTGATTTTGCTCTGAGCTCTCAACCAGTCTGCTCAACAAATTTGGCCATGCAAGCTTGGGAGCATGCAGTTGGGAGGCAGGAGGAAGGCGCTACCTCTTCCAGCAGCTTATGTCTGTGCAGGGTGACACGGGAAGCCCTGCCTTAGCCCTCTTGCTTGTAGAGCTATTTCTGAACACCAGATTTATACTAGTGCATCAACATGGCACCAGTGCTGCAGAGGATGTGGACTGTCACTTCAGGAGCCTGGCATACTGACTTCCCTTCCATCTCTTACAGAGAGCGACACATCCATAAGCCATAGGGCTGCTCACTCACAGCATGGTCATCAACATCAGTCTGTCTTCACGTGTGGTGCTACACCTCACACCTCTCCCATAGCTTTTAGGACTAGACAAGAGTCTCATCAGCAAGAGCCTGTGCCAAGTGAGTTTTACCTGCTCATAAATCTTTACTTTGCATCAGGAAAAAAACCTGAAAGGCTGTCAGCAAACTCTTAGAAGTGCTTTTTGTCAAAATTAAAATTAGAGTTTAACTCAAAAGCAGCACTGAGCAATACAAACCAATTTTCTCTGCTTCCTGGAAATGTTATTCATGATGCAGGATGCTCTTCCCTGTACCACAGAGAAAACAGGTATTTGAAAGGGTTTTTTTGGCTTGAGTAGCTTCCATGTCTATCCTATGAATCGCATTTCAGAAACCAGTCCAAAACAGTAAGAAAAGCAACAATTCAAAAGGAGAGATCAGTCCTTACCTGCACACTTGTGAGGGTTGTGTATTGGTAGGCTTTTACAATCATGTAGTTGGCTTCAACATCAGCCAGTCCCAAAAAAATATACTTCCACCATCTCTGTTTCAAAATTTGCCAAAGACTGTCACCGTCTATTTAGAAGAAAGCAGCAGTCAATAAGTGTTTCCTTCCAAGCAAATGTTACACAGGAATCTTATTTGTTAGAAGCATAAATAATACTGATATATTCTATTTTGGTTGCACCTGCTTAAGAAAAACACAACAGCAAAAAGCAGTCTGTGAGGAGGCAATGCAAGTGGTGAAAAGCACAGAAATTCTTGCACAGCAAGAAAAAAACCTGCAAGACTAGAGTTGTTTAAAGAGTAGTTTAAGATTAGGGGGAATACTAAATAGCCTCTGGTGAAGAAGTTAGTTTAAAATAAGTCTATTTTCCCTAATATCACATAGGACTTAAAACCAAAGAGCATATAATTTTGAATGGATATGAAATGAAATAAAGTTAAGTGCACATTTAACTTGTGAAATTCAAAGCAGGAATTTAATCATCAACTTAGGAAAAAACTCTACAAGTATTGACTTCTCTAGTGTCGAAATACGAAAACAAAATAGAGAAGATGAAAGGAAAAAAACATTAACTAGAATCTCCCATCCCACATTTCACATACCAGTCCTAAATGCCAGCATTGTTGTATACACGAGAAGCAGCAAAGAATAGTTGATAAAACTTTGAAACATTGGAGTATTCACTTGGTATTTTTCTGCGAGGTATTGGCTTGTAACAGCAGTCCCACAGATAAACAAGGAGAGCACCTGCCCCAGAACGATTGTTTTCAAAATATGCCTGTGAATATAAAAAAAACAACAGTTAGCTTAGAATGAAACATTCACAGTTAAAAAAAAAACAAGGAAGTATTTGCTGGTTGTGGCTGTACAGAGAAAATGCTATTTTTCAGAGTGATGCTTTATCCTTTCTGTACTCCCTACCAATGCTGTTCTGATTAGCAGTAAGCCAGCTTTTACCTGCACAGAAAATTCAGAGATTCACAGAATGGTTTGAGTTGGGAGGGACTTCAAAGATCATCTAGTTCCAACCCCATCACCTTCCACTACCATCAGGTTGCTCAAGGCCTCATCCAACCTGCTCTTGAACACCTACAGAGAGGCAGCATCCATGACCTCCTTGGGCAATCTGTTCCAGCACCTCACCACCCTCACTGTAAAGAACTTCTTCCTAATATCCAGTCTAAATCTACCCTCCTCACGTTTCAATCTATTCCCTTTCTTCCAGCAGTTGCATCAGGAATAGTGAGGCCAGCAGGACTAGGGATGTAATTCTGCCCCTGTACTTGGCACTGGTGAGGCCTCACCTCGAGCACTGTGTGCAGTGCTGGGCCTCTCATTTCAAGCAGGACACTGAGGCGCTGGAGTGGATCGAGGGGTGAGTGACGAGACTGGCGAGGGGGCTGGAGGGAAAGTCTTATGAGGAGTGGCTGCGGGAGCTGGGGTTGTTCAGCCTGGAGGAGACTCGGGGGGGACCTTATCAAACTCTACAACTACCTGAAGGAAAGTTGTAGTCAGGTGGGCATTGGGTTCTTCTCCCAGGTAACTTGTGACAAGAGGGCATGGTCTGAAGCTGTACCAGGGAAGATTTAGGTTGGATGTTATGAAGCACTTCCTCGTGGAAAGGGTAACTAGACACTGGAACGGACTGCCCAGGGAGGTAGTGGAGTTGCTGTCCCTGGAGGTTTTTAAAGAAAGACTGGATGTGGCACTTAGTGACATGGTCTAGTCAATGTGGTGGTGTTAGGTCATAGGCTGGACTTGATGATAGCAGAACTCTATTCTGACCTCAATAATTCTATGATCCTGTGATTCTGTCCTTGTAAAAAGTCACTTTTTCCAGGGTGACAAGATGGGTGTGTTCATGGGTACCAAAGCCAACTACAACCACAAAGACAAACCCTCCTTTTGGAAAGGAGGCATATTTGCATGGATTCCAATTCAGCTGCATGAATCTTGTTTTCAATTCAATCTGGCACCAAAGCTCTTCTGACTTTAAAAGTGCTGCTTGGCACATTGTTCTCTCCAAGTCATTCTGATGAGACAGCAAATCTCTGCCAAGTCCAGCCATGCTGCAAATTCAAGAGATTTGAGCAAACTGCTTTGCTAGAGCTTATTTTATCAATCCCAGCAATGGTACACATCCACATCATAAGTATTCATATATCACATCATCATTTTGTAAGGTCCTGTCCAGCTTTGTTGTGAACAACTCTTTCTGGTGTGAGAGAGAATATTCCCATTTCTAGTATTCTGAATGTTTAAGTAAACAACATAGACCATGTTTCAGATAGAAAATTATCATGATCACACTGTAGCACAACATTAACTGTTAAGTGCTATAAAACATATGCATGTATTTTATGTACACATAAAACATATGCATGCATTTTTATATGTATTCATATGAAGCAAAACAAAACAAGAAAAAAAAAAAGAAAAACTTTTGAGTCTATCTCACCTCACCTCCATTATATTTAATTTCTTTTTATTCTTGTCAAAGACCTGATTGCACTATTTTGTCATCAAATAAGCAGTGATTGTGACACATTCCAGCTAATATAACTGGCTGATACAGAAATGCCTTTTTACTTTCCATCTGAAGAATAATTTTAATCACGTGCCAGTAAGAAGAAAGAAACATAGGAAAGATGAAATTTCAGAGAAGAGACTACCTCTTCTCTCAGGCAGGCATGGACACTGCTTCCAGCTAGCTCTTTATCAGCTCTGCAAATTCTGACTCCTTCACAGGAGGCAAAATGACAGGAGATCCATGAAAATTACAATGAAGAAATAATGCAGTAAACAACACATGAAAAATATGGTTTCATGCATTAAAAAATCCATACATTGTTTTTATTATTCAAACAAGGTTTTGCTCCAAACTGTCAGAAAATGTCTTCTTTACCCTCAGTGCTTTTAGCAATTTATTGGGCTAAATTCATTCCGTGCTTGGGACAAGGGCCTGAAGGTGCAGATCAAACTTGAATAAATGCATGGACAAAACTGCTGCCATTTTTCTGGAGCAAAGCTGTGAAGCCTGTGTAGTCCACAAAACTAAATGATCTTGTCAGTACATTACCAAGAGAGCTTAGAGCTGGCAAAAGCCCTGCTCTCCTAAATGCAAACTCCCCTGCTTCTATCTCCTTGGTGGTGTGACAGAAATGGGCAGAACCACAGGCAATACGACCCACACTCATCTGGCCCATTTAC
Organism: Pogoniulus pusillus; assembly: GCF_015220805.1. Classification (NCBI taxonomy): domain Eukaryota; kingdom Metazoa; phylum Chordata; class Aves; order Piciformes; family Lybiidae; genus Pogoniulus; species Pogoniulus pusillus. Next base: position 17,614,256 of record NC_087266.1, read on the forward strand.
CATGGACTTCTATAGAGCAAGGTTTTATGTATTTCCCTTCAGGACATGACACATAAAGATGTAGCTTTGCTTGTCCTGAACTACAGAATCCTCTCTATAGCAGAGGCCTGGACTCTGTGCAGTGTTTTGGCAAACTGTGACCATGTTCCAGCAAGAGGAGTAAAAGTTGCCATTCAAATTTGCTAATGACTGAGCAGCTTCAACCACTATTTATTAAAAATAAGAAAGATCTGGCTGCCCTCTTGCAGTGGATTAACTCCACTAAACTGATCTTCAGCTTTTCAACTACCCACATTTCTCTGACTTAAAGCACCTAAGGAACTATTTTGGGTGTGTTTTGCCATATAGGAAGAGACAGAGAATCTCCAGAATGTTCGGAACTCTTTGCTTAGTGGTTACTGCACCAGAAATCACTGCTACTTAATGTATGTTTCAGTCGTACTACAGCATTTACGTCTACAGTACTGAAGGCATTTGACAAGGCAAGAAGGCTTCATCCTGCTTCATTTCCTTGTTTTCCTCTATTTTAATTCAGAGATTTTTTTTCTTTCCTGGAGAGATCCAAAATGTTAACACCAAAAGACCAACAAAAAAACATTATAAACGGGTGGTGGAAGGCTGCCCTCAAAAGATGGCCCCTGCAAATACCAAAATACTGCATTTCTGGCAACTTTGTGTAAAACACGTCTCTTTACTCTGACACATGTACACGCACACCCCAACACCAGGTGCAAGCCTCAGCAGGAACAGCCAGGATCTCAAAAGTGATTTCTTCAAATTTCAAGTGTGACGCCACATTCCTGGCACAAAGCACTGGGCTCAAAGCAGCAAGATAGCAGCTTTGAAGAGACCAAGATGACTCTTGTTATGTGTGGGCTCATAAGCCTTATTATTTCAGTGTCCACTAAATTCCCACAGCAAATTTACCCTCTGCAAAACTTGAAAGTCACATTGGTTTCCATTTACAAGACAGTTTCTTGCAAGAGAAATGCTTCAAAGACATGCATTTCCATTCATTCTGGTATTGACATGAGTATTGATGATCACCACTTTCTTATTAATAATTTATTATCTTTGGAAATATATTAATTATTAACTTCTTTGTGACAGCACTTGATCCTCTCTGATCTTTTTTTTTTTTAATGCACTGGTAAGGACTAAATCACTTAAGACTCTCAGATGATACAAGGTAAGTGGTCTGAAATGGCCTTTAATAGTTTGGAGTTTTTGTTCTTTTTTACTGCTTAGTAGTTGGGTACTACATAATTACTCCTCTCCCTTGCACAATCCTATCTTAGCTATAAGCAAAACTAGGAGTCATTTGGAGACTTTTTAGAACGTGAGTTGGCCACAAATTGGTCTAAAGCCAGCATTAAGCAGCCTACAGCTCCTGACATCATGAGAAAGGCTGCCTTTCTTTGACTCCATGTGAAATGCAGAAGTAAAATATCCCCAGATATTAAAATACAATCACAGTCTATATCTGAGGAAGTTTAATAAAATCTAATAAGCCCACAGTTAACAATCTAATTGGCTATTAGATTAGTAAATCCTGTAATTTTAATGTATTTTTTTCCCCACAAAACTAAACGCTGCTTTTCAAAAAATACATTTATGTCATCAGTTAAACACTCAACAAGCAAAGCCTGGCAACACTTCACATAAACATTTTACTTGAAATTCAGCATTAACTACCGAATCTTTCCCAAAGGGGTGGGGGAGAAAAGACCAATTCATCTTAATAATCTCACAATTTCATGCACATAGTTAAAGAAAAACGTAGGTGCTGACTAAAGCCATATTCCAACATGGTTAGCAGATAGCTCAGGGCAGTTTAAAAAAAAAAACATAATTTAAGAATTAACACTTTTAGAAGTTAGTGTTTCAGTGTTTTGCTTTGGAATTGAGGTCAATTCAATTTATAAAAGGCAAGAAACAGAAAAGAATCATTAGTTTTGTTCAAGAACCAGAAAGAACTACTTTAAAAAAAAAAAAGGCAACAAACCCACCTTCCTATGACTCAGAAGCACCTTTAGGAAGACTGAAGTGGCTGAACCTCCAGCCACCTGGAAAAAAATAAATCAGTCCTTCACACAACACTTTGCAGAAGCCAGTGACAGCTCACTGTTTTCCTTCAAGTACCACCACTACACTCATATGCTGTGGCCATCTAGCAATATTTTGCCAAATTACTAGCACAAGTGAGGTTTACTGACCAGTTCAACAAGTTCCTGTCTTGACTTTTTGGGCATTTCTGACAGGCTGGAGGAATAAAAAGAGAAAACTTATAACCAGAATAGAAACACAGGCATTGCCCTCTGCACAGACCTCCACACGGTCCAGTCGTTGAACTCCAGCTTCTAAGTGTGAGACTGGAGAAGAGCCAGCGCCTCCTGCTTGTCAGACAAGGATACCTGATGCAGTAGCTCTTAGAGAATAAATGTAAAGCTTAGGGTAAAAAAAGCCTGTTAAATAGGTTGGTTTTTTTCCCCAGATGGAAATTGAAGCTGTAAGTCAACAGTAGCTCTTGCAGGCTGGAAGTCAGAGGGGTGAGTCCTGTTCTCAGGAAAGGCAGCACTCCACAAGTACCAGCTTTGAGACACAGGTGATGCTCGCACAGCTTGGCAGATTTGTTTTTCATTGGCTTTCCAAGCATAGCCAGTGCTCCCATTTTAAGTGATATACGCGAACAGGTCTGTCCTAAGGCAATTCAAGGAAGGACAGAAAGGGAGATACTGGCCTTTCTGGACTCCACACTTCATCACATGTCCAGAGAAGGGCAATGAAGCTGGTGAGGGGCCTGGAGCACAAATCCTATGAGGAGAGGTTGAGGGAGCTGGAGAAGAGGAGGCTCAGGGGTGATATTATTACTGTCTACAACTACCTGAAAGGGCATTGTAGCCAGGTGGGGGGTGGCCTCTTCTCCCAGGCAACCCAGCAATAGAACAAGGGGACACAGTCTCAAGTTGTGCCAGGGTAGGTCTAGGCTGGATATTAGGAGGAAGTTCTTCCCAGAGAGAGTGATTTCCCATTGGAATGGGCTGCCCAGGGAGGTGGTGGAGGCACCGTCCCTGGAGGTGTTCAAGAAAAGACTGGATGAGGCACTTAGTGCCATGGTCTAGTTGACTGGATAGGGCAGGGTGATAGGTTGGACTGGATGATCTTGGAGGTCTCTTCCAACCTGGTTGATTCTATGATTCTATGATCTCAGCTGTTTTGTTCTGTTATCTTCTCTGTCCCCCCACCCCGTGACCTACTCTTCCCAACAACGTTGACAAAACAATACAGAACAAAGTACGGAGGGGAAAAAAGGCACCGAAAAAACCAGGAAAACAGAAAAGTATTAAGCCAGAATTACTACAGAAACCAATCTGGAGTATCAATCATGTGTGCATATGTTAGAACACACTCTTAGTTTAACAAAGTCAGATCCGTGACTAATGCTACACTTCACATTCTCACCCAGCAGCAGTCACAGGCTGCACCTTGGCTGTGATTCCACTGCAGCCCCGGTACTAGAACAGCCTCTTTAGGCAGCTCTCCATCGGCAGCAGCCGAAACTCTCCAGGCTGCCGCTCGCAGCCCGCTGCTCTCGTTTCTATCTGGGAGACAGCCCGACAGGCTCTCCCGAAGGCTCAAAGCCGCTCTCGGCTCATCCCAAGTAGTAACTACGGGCCGGCACCGCGGCTGGGCACCACGCGGCTTCTCCGACGGCACAGAGAAGCCGCTGCATCCCTACCACGCTACCGGCGAAGGCGCCGGAGGCAGCAGGGCAGAAAGGCTGTCTCCTCGTTCCGCTGCTCGCTCCCGCGGACCGGGGCAAAGCGACCCCGACACGAGGCACAGCCCTCCAGCGCGGCAGGCGGGTAGAAGGCCGATGCCGCCCGGCTCCACGTAGAGGCCGTCGGGGGCCGCGGCCGGGAACTCACCAGGTACAGAGCTTGGCTCCGAGCAGTGCCAGCAGCCGGCGCGGAGAGCCGGCGGCCTCGGATGGCGTCTCGGCTTCAGGCGCCGCCTCAGCCCTGAACACAGTGGCAACCGCAGCACCGGCCGGCGACGCCCCGGCAGCGGTCGCCTCCATTCCGCGGCGCTGCCTTGGCCCTGGACCCGCCGAGCGAGGGAGGCGGTACGGGAGGGCGCTACAGAGGCGGCGAGGGCGCCCTGCCGGCGGGAGGAGGAGGGGTACCCAGACAGCGGAACAGATCTGCGCGGGCGGCCGCCGAGACGAGCTTTGTGCCCGCCGAGGGGCCGCCCCCGGGAGGAGCATGGCTCGCCCTGGGGCCGAAGGATGGAGCTGTCCTGCCCATTGTGGCATGCTCCTGTGTTCCTTCCCCACGCCGCGCAGGTTTCCCTACTTTGTCCCCCGCCCCGCCACAGGCTTCAGATCCGAGTACTGTGGAGGCCTGACTGCGGGTGGCTCCTACACCTAAAGATTTACCTTGGCCTGCTTGTACTCACCCATGTCAGGCAAACTCGCCTGGAGAGCTCGGTGGCATTTTGCATATGCTGGTGGCGGGTTTTTTTGTGATGCTCTCTGTGTGTCACAAGTGGTGGAATTAAACCCTGCAGGTGCTTCCAGGAGGAGCAGACTTCTGCCTGCGTTGGCACAAACATTTGTCAGTGTCTTGGCTGTGCTGTATGCTTTCTGACACACGACGCAGCCTCTCAACCCTCACCTGTTTCCCACACAACACCGTAGTTTAGTATCTCTCCCCCACTACCACAACTGTTTTTCTGGTATGTTTTTCCCTGTCACAATTCTGCCATCGAGCTGTATTTATCTCCCTTTGTAACGACCCAAAGTTATCCCCACAGGATTTGGCTGGGGAATGTAAAAGAGGAATTATTCTGCCATTTCAGGTCTTCATCACTTCATGTGTTTGCCAGTCCCTGTTCAGCAGAAAGCTGATTTTTAGTCTGTTTCCCAAGTGCCAGGTCCTAACCACTGAGACACTGCCTACATGGGAGAGGGTGGGTCCCCAAATGCCCTCTTTGATTCTGTGATCCTACAATAGGCCACAGGTCAATAGGAGGAAGAAGCTGTATAATTCCATGTCTTAAAAGAATACCCATAAATATACTTCCATGTTTATAATATACATACCCATTTCTATATTATATTGAGATTTTGTGTATTTTTTCCTTCACACATATAGCAGTGCATTAATGTTTTAATTTTAAATCCTAATCCAATAAAAATCCTGCTGTGACTCCTGCAAGAAAGCTGCCTATCAAGATGAGTTTTAGTGTTGTGAGAGCTATGAGTCAGGTCATGCTGGTCACGACTCTCCATAAACTAACTATAAAAGAAGCACAAGAACCAGAAACTGCATGTTTCATCATGTCTGAGCTCCATAACTATGGGAATGTTATCTTTATCTTTAATTTTATCTTTATCTTTAATTTATGACCTTATTGCTGTCTACAACTACCTGAAGGGTGGTTGTGGCCAGGAGGAGGTTGCTCTCTTCTCTCGGGTGGCCAGCAACAGAACGAGAGGACACAGCCTCAGGCTGTGCCAGGGGAAATTTAGGCTCGAGGTGAGGAGAAAGTTCTTCCCTGAGAGAGTCATTGGACACTGGAATGGGCTGCCCGGGGAGGTGGTGGAGTCGCCGTCCCTGGGGCTGTTCAAGGCAAGGTTGGACGTGGCACTTGGTGCCATGGTCTAGCCTTGAGCTCTGTGATAAAGGGTTGGACTTGATGATCTGTGAGGTCTCTTCCAACCCTGATAATACTGTGATAATGATGATAATACTGTGATACTGTGATAATTTTATTAATCCTGTGTCTGTAATCTGTTGCCAATTGTCCAAAGATGGAGTTCTGTATCTTTGATCATAGAATCATAGAATCAACCAGGTTGGAAGAGACCTCCAAGATCATCCAGTCCAACCTATCCCCCAGCCCTCTCCAGTCAACTAGACCATGGCACCAAGTGCCTCATCCAGTCTTTTCTTGTTTTGTCACCATTTAAGCTGAGCTCAGCTCCTGCAATTCCTTGCTACAGGTAGGCTGCAGTTGCCTAATACCAGAAAGATGCTGCTGGACTGGGGCTTTATGCTGGAACTACTCTGCTGGAGGACTGAAGTTCAAGAGGGGTATCTGTGTAATGTGAAAATATGAAACGAAGTAATAATAGTTTAAGCAGGCAGGGACCTTTTAAAACACACACGTAAAATTAATTTGAAGGTTAAAAAAATGAAATTTAAAAGTGCCCTCTGTTAGACTTTGGGGGCTAAGTTAATTTCAGAATGTGATAAACTTGGCTATCCCAAGACATTTTTATGGCTTGTGGACAGCGTGGCCATGAATGCAGAGATATGTGAGATGTCTAAACATGATTTCATGTTCAGCTACTCCTGCTCCAGCCTCCTGCTTTTACTGCAGTTCAGGATTCACCTCAAGTGTGACCATGATCGTGTGACTTCTAGATTTTTGTTAGCCCCTGACTTTGCCCTGTGCCACAATGAAATGAAAGTGACTGGAATGTCACAATCTAAGGCCATATGTCCTCTGTCAGAGTAATTCCTTGTAAAATGATGAACAAGCATAATTTTAGTTGTGGTTGTCCCCCCTCTTTTTTTTTAAATTGAAAGTATTTGTACCACTAGAGGTCCTTCATAGTGAGGTTATGTTTTCTTCCACAGTGAGTGGTTTTTTTTCCTCCTTATCCAGGCTACATGCAAGAATTAGGGTCTCTAAAGAAATTTATTTTGTTTAATGTAATACATTCTTAGAATAATAGAGTAATTTTCCCTTGATTAAGTTTTTCTGGGGAAATGCCAATATAAAGACTTTTCAGGATTAAATTTGTTTAATAAAAGCTCCTGGTTCATTATAAAATAAAATGTTATTTACTTTTTAATTTAATAATTTCAAGTTTTTCACATTTACAGTTTTTCATTATCTCATTCCATTTACAGTTTTTCATTATCTCATTATCTCGGATATAATCACTTTTCTCTTAGAAAAATAAAGCAAGGAAGCAAAGGTCAGACTAATGAGCAAAATTAAACAACTGGAGCAATAAAACTATATGTAAGATAGTTTATCTCTGCTGCTTCAATATTTTCTTCTATTTTTTTCTAGTTAGAATCTAGTTGAAAATGTTTGAAAACTATCTGGAAGAACTGTGCAGCCTTTGGAATCTAAATGATAGGACAGAGATTAAATTTATCACCACAGAACACAGTGGCATTCATCAGGAAATGAGTAGCAAAGATCTGTAGCATAAACTCATCATTTGGAAATTATTAGATACTAAGGCCAAGATGTTTCCAAGATGGCCATGAGCTGAAAAGGCTTAGCAGATGCACAAAAGCCAAATGTAATCCTAGGATGCATCAGCTGAAATCAAGACAGAGATATGTGTTAAACTATACAAAGTCTTGGGGAGACTTTTTTTCAAATCTGGTGTATGTGCTGATTATTCTTGCAGGAAAAATGTACAGAAAGATGTGAAAGGATTTGTAGGAGACCATGGGATCTTGGCTTGTTAGTCTAGCAAAAGACACTGAAGTGGGATAGGACTGCTGTCAAAAACACGCTGAAATCAAATCCTAGGAACAGAAAGTAACTTCTCTGAAAAAACATAACATTAGCACAAGAACAAATATCTATGTATAAAATATTATTAGGTTGAGGCTGAAAAGGAAAAGGTAGTTTCTTACCAATATTTGCAATAGAGCTGTGTCTATAAGGGTCATCAGGACCTGGAACAGATTTTCCATAGGAGCAGCAGAAACAAGAAGATAACTATTTGGCAGTAAGGCATTAGACCTGATAGCAAAAGAACCCTTCCCATCATGTATCTATATTTTAAAAAACATTTACAGATAGAGGAAATCACAGTTTAAAAACTAAAATAGTCTAATATTCTCCAGAAGTAACCATTGGAAAAATGAACACAACAGTAAGCTGCTCAGCACAAAACCATGCCTTATGGCTGCACAAACATCCTGCAGTGTAGGCATGGGTCTGCTGTCTCTGCCAAGAAGGAAACAAGAAGCAGAATCAGTTTCCACATCACAATGTCAAAAAGCAAGAGGAACTGAACTAGGAGGGATGCAAATTTCAGCATGTGGAGAGTTTTATTTATGAGCAAGGGTCAAAAATGTAATTTAAGGATTTGTCATTGAAATTCACCAGAAAATCATCAACAGAAATCGTAAGATAGATGGTGACATTTCAGGGGATGGAACTGGGGCTGTTTAGTCTGAAGAAAAGGAGGCTGAGGGGAAACCTTATTGCTCTCTACAATTACTTGAAGGGAGGTTGTCCAAAAGGGAATGGCCTCAAGCTGCACCAGGAGAGGTTTAGGCTGCACATTAGGAAAAAAAAATTCACTGAAAGGTTGTCAGGCATTGGTACAGGCTGCCCAGGAAGGTTGTTCAGTCATGATCCCTGGATGTTTTTAAAAGATGTGTAGATATGGTGCCTGGGGATATGGCTTAGTGGCAGACTTGGTAGAATAAGATTAATGGCTGGACTCAATGATCTTGAAGGTCTTTTCTAAGCTAAATTATTGATTCTATGAGGTCACATGAATCTTTATGCATCAGTAATTCTGGTCATGCACACTAGCTTCCCATTCATCGGACATGACCTCCTGCTTGGAACTAAGGGCAGGCAAAATAAATTGGGTGCTTGTTGCAAACAGACTGCCACTGAGGCCTAAGTAAACTGATGTGGGCGCTGATTTCAGTATAACTAATCAAATCCCAAAGGACACTGGCTTTACACCGAGTCAAAACACAGCTTCCTCAGATCTTTAGTCTTCCAGCACTGTCATCAACATAAATGGTATTGAAAGAACTAATGGGAAAACTGCAAATTACATCTTCAAACCATGACCTGTATCTCAGAAAGACAGTCATAATAAGGCCCAAGGACCATCAGAATATACTTATCACATGTTGATAGAACAATTTTTCTGAACTCTGTCCCTGAAATGAAGGAAACTGTTCTTCAACCCTCTCACAGATTTCTTTCTCATAAAAGAATCATGTTCTCCTGGTATTTTCATGGAATAGCATTTACCACCCATAACTATGCAGCCACAGACTACAATGAGACCTTTTCAACAGATATTGTCTTTGGAGTGAAGAGAATAGTTTTGATCTGCTTTAGTTGAGGAATCTGATGTCTGTGAAAGTAATATTTTAAAAGACCCAGCAAATTGCTTTGAGTTTCCTCTCTGCAGGCTGGGGTACATCCCTACCTGAATTCTTTCTTCATTATTTAGGAAATACAGCCCTGAAGTTTGGGAAGACTTTGTGTTTCATTTTCCAGAGAGAAGCTTTTGGCAATATTAATTTGTTGTGGATTATGTAGATGCATTTGTCAGACTGGACAAAACACAAAGAATGGTTATTCTGGTCTACACCATAAGCCTGGGATCTGATAACCTGATCTGTGTTGTGTTTGCCATTTATTTCATGCCTTCAGCATGGGATCGCTGCCCTGCTTTGGCATGGGTTGTGGGTTGTTGGTACTTTTACCCTCCAGGATGAACCACCATGCTGAGCCTTTCACCTCTGACTGCATGGTCCCACCTCTTCTATGGTATTCATCTAATCCTTCAGGGAGCCCATGTGGTTGGCCAACACATCAGAAAACATCTTGAGATTTTGAGAGTTGGGAGTTTTCTTAAGATCAATGTTTTATTGACTCAGGTCTGTGAGTCAGATTACTGTCAAAGGAAAGACCTCCAGTTTCAGTGCAAAAGTAGAAGCATACCAGGTTAAAGGGTTAGGATAACAAGCACTACTCTGATGTAGATTCATTTTGTCAGGTTTGGGTTCTTAGGGTAGCACATTTTAACTGTGCTCCCACCCTACTGTTAATATAACAAGATTAGGATCTTTGAAAGAAAATCACTAACTAAATAATCTGGTTACTATATTGATGCCACTTTCAATAAAGATACCCCAGTGGCACTGCACTCAGCCTTAATATTACAGGAAAAATACAATTAGTGCAGATTTAATTGCCACATTTTCCATTCTGAGATCTTTCTTAACTAAAATTGCATTGCTTCTGTAGTATTCATTTCAGATTACTTGCTTGTCTATGATGGGATATCGCTGTAATGACCAAGACAGCTCACCATGGTGAAGGCCAAAATCCACAACCCTGCATATGTGTGAATGCCAGACTTTGAATTTTGTGGTTTATCTTTAAATCTTAACATGTCTATACAGACTAGGGATGAGACCAAAACCAGGCTTAAGGGTGGGATAATATTTTACAGGCAGATAAGACCCTTGTCTCCACTCCAAACATAGGAGAAATACTGTCATAGTCTTTCAGAGATTGCTTTTGCAGCTTACTGGCACTACTGCTTTCCTTCATACCTTGGCAAAAGAGCTGTAGGCAACTATGTTTAACACAGCATTGTGATGGTCCAGCACAAACAAAACATGGTTTCCAGGCAGAAGAAATTGTTTAATTAGATCAGATAGTATGATTTGAAGACAGTTTAACCCAACACAGCAGTTCATCCAATTGTAATTGCAGTGTTGCAGACTTGAGCTGCATCAATGCAACAATATTAAGATAAGGAACCAAGAAAGTGATTTTCTGAACAAGCTTGCACCAGCATATTTTACATCAGTGAAAAGCTAGATGATGCAGCTGTACAATCTGTGATGCACAGACAAATGGACATATCTGAGAGGACAAGCAAAGAAAAGGCAGTTCTCATTTCCTGGCAAGAAAAGTCAGGCTCTCTTTTCTCTGCATCCTCCCATCAGGAAGGTGGAGACAGCAGGAAGACCCCCCCTTAGGCTTCTCATCTTCAGGTTCTCTTTTTTCTGCCTGGATGTCATAGGCTGTAGAACTCTGATGGTGGCCTTTGCTACATGCCCTCTTATATGCCATTTTTATTCTTATACTGCAGAGTCTAAACTTGAACACAGTAATGCTTATGAAGCTGATCATGCAGGATCATCTCAGTCATTTTAACATTTAATGACAGTTTCTGACAGTTCCTTTCCTTATGTTGTTTTACTTGTCTATTGTTTCTTCATTCTTTTTGCTCTTAATGTCTATATTGAAAGAACTGTTATGTGTTCCTGGGACAGACATTATTCTTAAAATCAAAGCCATGCCTTCTGACATGTTAAACCAAAGTTGTCTTCTAGGATGCAGTGACTACATCAGTGGGCAAGGGGCTTCCACACTTCTGTTTATGAGTGTTGTAAATATATAGTGGCTCCAATCCAGTCAGTCCCACCACAGTGAGCTGAAATGCAACCTGACAGACCAGTTTGTGAAGAGGTAACCATGGCCACAAGTGGGCCAAATGGCCCTGACTTGCTGAACAGGCAGCTATTTATTGACAGGGTTTTATGTTTCATTTCACTTTCCTACTGCCTACCAAACCTCAAAACCACTCTTTTGTCTTATTCTAACGGACTTTTTTCCCCAGCTGCTTTTCCTGTCTGCTTTCCTGATACAGCATTTTGTTATCTCCTCATTCCCATCCTTTCTCACATGATTCCAAGGTACAACAAGATGTCCCATCACTTATAGATGCAAAGGCCAGCTAAGCATTCCATTAACTACTCCCTTGGGGTTCTCACAGACTTCCATAAAGCCTTTGACTTGCCCCCTCCATCCCCAACATCCTTCTCTCTAAATTGGACTGATACGGATTTGATGGCTGGACTGTGCAGTAGATAAGGACTTGGTTGGATGGTTTCATCCAGAAGGTAGCAGTTAATGGTCCAGTGTCCAAATCAGTGACAAGTGGTGTCCCTCATGGGTCTGTAAAATGATCAGTGATATTTAATATTTTTATCAATTACATAGGCAGTGGGATTGAGTGTACCCTCAACAAGTTTGCCAATGACACCAAGCTGAGCGGTGCATATGGCATGCCAGAAGATCAGGATGACATCCAAAGAGATATGGACAAGCTTGAGAAGAACCTATGTGAAATTCATGAGGTTCAAAAAGGCCAAGTGCAAGGTCGTGTACCTGTATCAGGGAAACCCTCAGTATAAATACATGCTAGATAATTAAGAGATTCAGAGCAACTCTGTAGACAAAGACTGGGGGGTACTGCTACATGAAAAGCTGGACATGAGCCCCAAAGACCAACTTTATCCAGGGCTGCATCAATAGAAGCATGGCCAGTAGGTCAAGGGAAATTATTCTGCTCCACTTTGGTGAGATCCCAGCTGAAGTACTGTGTCCAGCTCTGGAGCCTCAAGCAGAGGAGGTCTGGAGCAAGACCAGAAGAGAACTACAAAAACATCAGAGGGATGGAACATCTGTCCTATGCAGAAAAGCTGAGAATGTTGGGGTTCAGCCTGGAGAAGGGAAAGCTCCTGCAAGCCCTTATTGTGGCCTTTCAGTACTTAAAGGAGTCTTATGGCAAGTATGGAGAAAATCCTTTTAGCAGGGCCTGTTGCAACAGGACAAGAAGTGATGGTTTTAAAGTCAAAGAGGGGAGAGTTAGACTAGATGTAAGAAATAATCTTTTTACAGTAAGAATGGTGAGACACTGGAATGGGTTGCCCAGAGAGATGATAGATACTTATCCCTGAAAACATTCAAGGTGAGGTTGGACAGGGCTCTGAGCAACCTAATGTAGTTAAAGATACCCCTGAACTAGACAACCTTTAAAGGTCCCTCCCAACTCAAACCATTGTATGATTGCATGTGTCAACCAATTTGCTCAGTACACAAAGGGAGCACCTATTGCTGCTCTTTAGTCAGTGCAAGTACTTCTATGCAACATACAGCAAAATACCCTTTTTTATCATTCTGACTCAAAGGCGACTAGCTTGCAGTTACCGTTAGGCTAACAACTCCAGTTACATCAGAAACTCCTTTCTTACTTCCCCTGCAGATTACAGAATCACAGAAACATCCAGGTTGGAAAAGACCCTCAGGATCAGTCCAACCTATAACCCTACTCTACAAGATTCACCTTAAACCATATTCCTACACACCAGATACAAACAACCCTTATATACATCCAGGATTGGTGACTCAACTACCTCCCTGGGCAGCTCATTCCAGTGCCTGATCACTCTCTCTATGCCCAGCATTCTCTGGAATTCTCTCTCACCCTTTTTGTCAGTCATAGCTGGAGTTCTGCAACCACTTTCTTCGAAAGCTCAAAATACTTAAATAGCCTCTATAATTTTGTACTTGATCCCTTTATGATGTCTGATGGGGTCAAGCTGCTTTCAGAAGAAGAAATACAAGTGCCAGCCACAGCAGCTGATCTGCAGGTTTTGCAATGACATGTGCAGGAGGCAGCGTGGCACACAAATTCATGTGTAACACTCCTAGTTGGCATGTTGAGTATTTCAGAGGCAATACTATCTTTCTTCATGGGCAAAGGCTGACTTGATATCCACAGCAATTGATGCCTTAAATAACTATACTCCTAACTGCTAGAATCTGCACACCACTGTAAAAAATGGAAGTGTTTTAGGAGGGGGGAAGAAATCCCTAAATCATTTTGTGAAAAAAACCTCTGTATGCACTGAAAAAGGAGAAACATCAGATGGTGAGATGTTAGTATGGTCTTTCTTACCAGTTCCCTGCCATTTATTTACATGGTCCTGTGGTTCATTGAGAACTACAGATCAGTACTAGGTCTGCATTTACTAACCAGAGTTGAAAGTGCTGTTATACATGCAACTGTCTGTTTGTTGGTGCTTTAGACAGACTTCCTGCTAAAACACTAAAATGCCAAGTTTTGTCTTATTCTCTTTTCTATACCATGAATGACCCAATGTGTACTGCAACTAAAATACATAATTTAAAAAAAAGAAATAAAATATTATTTTTAAGAAACGGGGAGGAAAAAATCGACAGGAATTAGGGGCAAAGCTGAGGAGAAGACAAACAAATTGTACTCTGACGTAGATCAATGGGCCAAGGCCAACGATATGAGGTTCAACAAGGCCAAGTGCTGGCTCCCGCACTTGGGTCACAACAACCCCATGCAATGCTGCAGACCTTGGGGCAGAGTGGCTGGAAAGCTGCCCAGTGGAAAATTAGCTGTGGATGTTGGTCAACAGTCAGTTGAATATGAGCCAGCAGTTAGCCAGAGAGCCCACAGCATCCTGGCTTCTATAAGAAGCAGTGTAATCAGCAGGAACAGGGAGGTGATTGTACCTCTGTACTCAGCACTGGTGAGGTTGCACCTCGAAAATTGTGTTCAGTGTTAGGGCCCTCTGTTAGAAGTACATTGAGGTACTGGAGCATGTCCAGAGAAGGGTAATGAAGTTGGTGGTAGAGCATAAGTCTTATGAAGACTGCCTGAAGGTAATTGGGAATGTTTAGCCTGGAAAAAAAGCAGGCTCAGGGAAAGGCATGCTGCTCTCTACAATTACCTGAAAGGAGGTTGTAGCAAGGTGAATGTCAGACACTTCTCTGAAGTAACAAGCAATTTAACAAGAGGAAATGTCCTCAAGTTGCACCACAGGAGGATTAGGTTGGCTATTGAAAAAAAACAAATCCTGACTGAAAGGGTTGTAAAGCATTGTAAATGAACTCCCAGGGCAACGGTGAAGTAATCATCCCTGGAGGAGTGTAAAAGACATACGGATGTGTTACTTAGGGCCATGGTTTAGTGGTGACTTGGCAGCATTTAGTTAATGGTTGGACTTTGAGCATGTCCAGAGAAGGGCGATGAGGCTGGTGAGAGGCCTTGAGCACAGCCCTATGAGGAGAGGCTGAGGGAGCTGGGATTGTTTAGCCTGGAGAGGAGGAGGCTCAGGGGAGACCTTATTGCTGTCTACAACTACCTGAAGGGTGGTTGTGGCCAGGAGGAGGTTGCTCTCTTCTCTCAGGTGGCCAGCACCAGAACGAGAGGACACAGCCTCAGGCTGCGCCAGGGGAAATTTAGGCTTGAGGTGAGGAGAAAGTTCTTCACTGAGAGAGTCATTGGACACTGGAATGGGCTGCCCGGGGAGGTGGTGGAGTCGCCGTCCCTGGAGCTGTTCAAGGCAGGATTGGACGTGGCACTTGGTGCCATGGTCTAGCCTTGAGCTCTGTGGTAAAGGGTTGGACTTGATGATCTGTGAGGTCTCTTCCAACCTTGGTGATACTGTGATACTGTGACTTGATGATCTTAGAGGTCTCTTCCAACCAAAATGATTCTATGATTCCACATGTCGTTCTTTGTAAACTTTCTTACTATTTCTTTACAGAAATAAAGTTCCATATATATACCCAGCCAGTCTCAGTATTTGGATCAGCTCCTTCCCTCCCCTTCTCCACCCTTCTCTACCCTAACTCTAACCCTAACCCAACCCTTCCCTTCCCCATGTTTCACCTCTCTCTAATATTTAACTGTCCAAGAAGACAAAAATGTCATGTAAGGGGTGCACTTGTATAAGCCGTTTTTCTTCCAGGAGCTTTGTTTTTTCTCATAGGAAACTTGAGGAGACACATGCATCCAAGAAAAGGTCTTGTCAAGTAAATAACTCAGTATCTTACTACTTCTGATCAGGAGAGAAAGTCACTACTTATTTTGCCCAGTGGATCAATATTTCTGTTATCTTGCTATGCTTTTGATCTTCTCGACCTTTCTGTCAGCTCTACAGTCAGCTGTTGAGTGACAAAAAGGTCTGGGCTTGTGCAGACTTTAAGTGAGAAGAGAAGAAAATGTTGTGTAAAAGTCTAATAAAAGTTAAAGAGGTTAGGTGTCAACCAGACCTGTGAAACAGCATTCCACTCTCTGTTTTAATCTTGGCAAGACATTCCACTAATGAGTAAATGAGGTAAGCTGCACCTTAAACATATCATCACTTTAGTTTATATTTCACCGTGTGGGAATGTATTGGAAGACATTTTGAACCTACAGTTCAATACACATTCAGAGGGATATTTGTAAGTTGCTCTCATAAATTAACACAAAATAAACAATGTTAATTCACTTTGTGTGTATGAATATATGTATCAGAAGGTATTAGTCTTCCAGATACTTGCAAAGCATATTTGCCAAGTACCCACTTAATTTAATGTGTTGAACGCTTCAGGATCATCACAAAGGCTTGCACAGAAAAATTATCTAAATCAAAGGACCAGGTAGCTTGAGCTTGCCAGCTGGCTTTAACTAGCTTAACAGAATCATAGAATCACAGAATTGTTTTAACTGGAAAAGACCGCTAAGATCATTGAGTCCAACATCAACCTTACACCGCCTTGGGCGTTAAACCACATCCTGATTATGCTATGTCCACAGGCTTCTTGCATACTCCTCTGTACAGTGACTCCACCTTCTCCCTGGGTAAACTATTGCAATGCCTAACCACTCCTTCCATAAAGACATTTTTCCTAATATCCAGTCTAAACCTCCCCTGACACAACTTCAGGCCACTATTGAATCATATAACAAAAAAGGTCTCTACAAATGTTTGACATAAATACATCAGCTTGAACAAAAGACGAAACTCAAAATGTTTGGTAAGCCTAATGAGGCTTAACCTGTGTTGACCAATGAAAGCTGTTTTTTATGTTCAGGTCTGGCTCAAAGAGAGGTAGTGATTGACCTGTGTTGCTAAGAAAAGGGCTATGCATGATCAACACATCTCAGAAAGCGGGCCTGTGCTCATAAAATAACCATCTTAAAAGCAGCTGGGTAATTGTCTTCTAAACTGTTTGACAGTCTCCTATAGACAACTGCTTGTACTAAGTAATATGGACTGGGGTGTTTCTGTTAGGGCAGCGAAAAGGATGCCATCGTTTGAGGATGCTTCAGAGCAGGCAGTGGCGGAAACGAGTCTTAACCACAGCACTTGTAAGGTCGCTGAAAGATTGTGGAGTCTCTTTGTAGATATTCAAAACCAGTCTGGGCATGATTCTGTTCAACCTGCTCTAGGTGAACCTGTTTCAGCAAGGGGATTGAACTAGATGATCTCCAGAACTGTCCCCTTCCAGCCCCTGCCATTCTGAGATTCTGTGCCATTGGAATCTGTTTCGGGGGGGGGAAGAAGTTGTTTTTTATAAAAGCAGTCTCTCTCTAAACTCATCTGTGGGCCTGATGCTGAAAACCACTCAGAATCTCCTTAGCAACCAGGACTGCCCTTTGGCTTTAGGGGAAAAAAAGCCTTTGTCAGAGCGTTTTTTCCAATGCCATCGGTCACGAATGTGGACACTTCTCTGCCATAGCACAACACAGCATCACAGCTTCTTGCCAAGTTCCGTTATCACGAACGCATCCACATAAACCTAGGGTGTCCATTAAGACACAATGCGGTAAACCCAACCTTATTTAAAGGAAGATACAGATTTTGACAGGTAAAATGAGGGGGTTTCAATAGTCCCGTGTTAACATGTTTAAGTCTGAAAAGCCCTGCTTTGACTTTGTTACGGGTTTTCGGGAACTCCGTCTCGTAATCCCTCAACGAGCTCCTCCCCTCGCAACTGCGAGAGCATAACGGCTGTCCCCTGGCGGCGCCCGGCGCCCCCTGGCGCTGTAACGGCGCCCCCTGGCGCTGTGACGGCGCCCCCTGGCGCTGTGACGGCGCCCCCTGGCGCTGTGACGGCGCCCCCTGGCGCTGTGACGGCGCCCCCTGGCGCTGTGACGGCGCCTCCGCTGCCGCGCTGCCGGCGCCTGCGAGCGGGGCGGGAGCGCGCTCTGCTGCCGCAGGGAGGGGCATGCGTGCGCGCTGCTCGCGGCGCGGTCCCGCCGCGGCTGAGCATGCGCAGCAGGGGCCGTGGGGCCCGCGTCCGCCCAGAGCGCGGAGCGATGCTCTGCCGCGCGGCTCTGCCGCTGCGCGGCCTCGTTCCTTGTAGCTCCCGGGTTTGTGTGGCGCAGTGCCGGTGCCGCAGTCCTGCGCTGAAGATGTGGGAGTGTATCTGCCTGCAGACTCCGAAGGACCTAGCTGTGTAAGGAGGAGCTTTAGAAGCGAAGTCTGACTGGTGTGCAAGAGGTGCGCACGACCCTGTGAGATGCAAAGTGTCCTGCTGTGCCAGTGCGCCTTTAAGTAGGATGCTGAATGCTTTCTTCACCAATTCGTCATTACTGGTGCACATCTGGGCAAGGGCTGGTGGGCTGCTGTGAAATGGTACTGCCTATGATGACTGAAATGCTGATGCTGAAAGCAAAAAGCCGTGGTGACTGGGTGGCAGCTGAATATGTGTATCTATGTGTACATTCGTGTGTGCCATGGCTCACTGTGAGTGTTGAGAAAATGAATAAGTTGGTTTTAAACTTCACCAAGTTAATAGTTTTCAATATGTTCCACCCTAATAGCTAGTTCTTACTATTATCACCAGACAGCTGAAGTGGCCTGCAGCAGTGGATCCAAAATCAGATGGCAGTTCAAACCGGAAGGAGCTAGATTTAAATCGGACATTAAGGGAGAAATTTTTCACTATGGGGATGGAGATGTACTGGAACAGGTTGCCCAGAGTAGTTGTGGGGGCTCCAACCCTGGAAGTGTTGAAACTCAGGTTGAACAGGGCCTTGGACAGCCTGCTCTAGCAGGAAGTGGCATGGGTGTTGGACCTAGATGATCTTTAAGGTCCCTTCCAACCCAAACTGTTCGACGATTCTAAGCTTAGAGGTGGTTAACCTGCGCTGTTTATCATTGGTGTACCTTCACCATGAGTACTGGGCCCCACAATTTTAAGAAGGGTGTGTAGGCCCTTGAATGCAAAGACAATGAAGCTGGTGAAAAGGCTGGAAGGAACTCCCTGTGAGGGGTCGAGGAGGGTTTGAGTTTGTCTATTTTCGAGAAAAGTCTGAAGAGCAAACTTGTTGCTCTTGATAGCTTCCTGAGGAGGGAAAGTAAAGAGGGAGGTACAGAGTTCTCCCTGGGATTTAGTGATAGTACATGTGGAAATGGTTCAAAGCTACGCCAGAGAAGATTTAGACGGGATATTAGGAAGTATTTCGTTACCAAGAGGGTAGTCAAACACCGGAACAGTCTCTCTAGGTCGCCTCAAGCCTGTCAGTGTTTAAGAGTCATTTGTACAACGTCCTTAATAACATGCTTTAACTTGGTCAGTCCAAATTTGGTCAGGCAGCTGGACTCGCTGATTATGGTAGGTTACTTCCAACTAAAATAGATTATTCTATTAAAAAACTCCTCAAACAATCCCTGAGGAGGAAGCAAATGCCACTCTGTTAAAAAGCTCACTGATATTGAGTAAATAATGGTAAATAATAACTATTTATTTGGTAGTGTTTGATTTTCAAAGAGTAAAGAGCAATTTCCCTAGTACGTATCACTTATTCAGCATGCCAAAACATAGCATGCTTTAAGGAAGAAAGAGTAATTTCACTGTTTTCTTATCCAGGAAAATCTTTAACATTCATGGCCACACTGTAAATGTTAAAATGTGAATTCTGTGAAATCAATAATAGACACACACTGAAGGCACATATGGAAATATTACAGATTCACAGAAGTTACATCTTTATTTTACCAGAAAGGTATATTTTAAGAACTTGGAGGATGTTGGACATACTTCAGAGATCTTTCTTTAATTTCTCAGGTTTGCTAAAATGGTTAATTCTGTCTCCGCACTTCCACAGTATGAATAAATGTTGTGAGCTGAAGCTTCGGCATTCCTTCAGAGTCATGCTTCATGAGCCCAGCTCAGGCGATTCCATAGCTCTGGCCTCTGCTCATGTGTGATTTTCTCTTTTTTTCTCCTCCAGCCTGGTCATTTTCCCTTTTGTGTTGCTGCTTTCTGCCTGTCTACGTTTAGTCTGTATCTTAGGCTAAACTATAATAATTGCTGTATCACCCAATGGCCCTTCCCCAGCAGAGAAGTAGAATCAAGAAAAAGCAAGACTCATATGTTGAAATGAAAACAAATTTAATGAAACAGCAAAACTAATACCAATGCCAGTATAAAATACGTAAAGTTAGCAAATGTGTGGCAGTTCAAATGAATGTAATGACAATCCTCAGAAGCAGGGGAAGGAAGAGGAACAAGGTCAGGAAGCAGTCTAAACAAGAGCAGAAGCCTAAGAAGTAGCAATCAGTAGCAGTAGCTATCACTGTGTCATCAAAAGCAGGACATTGCCTTTCTTAAATTCTTTTTTTTTTTCAGAAGTGCTACAAACCCAGGCACCACCATCTTGGCTGATGTACCCAGCTGTGGCAGGTCAGGTGGAGCTGTCTGGAACCAGCTGTATTTGTCACAGGTGTGACCTTCTCACAAAGATTATCTCCACAGCACACTCACCAACCTGCCAGTTATGATTAATAGCTATATGGCATTTTACAACTCACATGACTTCCCTTTGCCATGGGAGAGGTGGTGCAGTGAGGAAGAGCTGGGCAGGCTAGCCCTGTGGACTCTTTCTTAAGGTACTTGTTTTGCAGGAGAGATGGTGCAATCCTGTAGGGAGACTGGGTGGGTCAGTTCGGTGGTTACTGCTGTGCTGTGTCATCCTAGCACAGGGTCATCAGTGGGTCTTGAGTTTCCCTGGGCTTTTTTCTGCTCTCTGAATTCCAGAGAAGTTGCAGAGGTGATCCTGTATCCTGGGGCAGAGTCATAGGTACTTCCTCGACAGGGTCTTTTTCAGCCACCTCATTGGCCCAGCTTGGCTATCTGTGTCTTCTACCAGGGATGGAGCCCTGCCTGGCAAAGGCCCTGGCCCTTGCTGCACTTTAACAAAAGCACATTGACCAGTAACTTGTTTGCATACGCAAGCTCCTTCTATCCCTTTTATTCTGTATTTTTTCCATGCTTGTTCCTCATCAGGCAAGTTGATATTTCCCTTCCTCTGGTTTTGGTCTTTCCCTTAAACATCCCATAGTAAGTCTTGCACAACCCTAAAATGTTCTTACCAACTTCCCATGGTGAGTCTCCACGCTCCTGTAGGCAGCAATTCTCTCTCACTCTCTAATGGGATTTATGGGGAGTGTCTTACATTGACTCAGCTGGGAATGGCCCTCCAATCCCTGGGGCTGGTGGCTTCCTGTGCTATCCCACAGAGCAACCCTGTCAGAAGTTCATCTGGCTCTGATGTGGTTACTGGGGTTCCCCTGCCTGTCATTGTGCCTCTGCACCTTTGTATTCATAGACATCAGTCTTCAGTCATGTAGTCTGACAATCTTAAAACTGTGTCCTTATTTAAGTTCACTTATTGAAGTTCTTTGGGGTACAAGGTCCATGAGCAGCTCTGTGACAGTAGTCTTTAACGCAGTAGAAGGGAAATCTCATCATTTTACAAACCTTTATTCTAAATACCCTCATGTGGTGCATGCTTTTTGAGTAGAGGCATAATCTCTTACATTTTAAAGAAAATTTATTCACTTTTAAATGGGTTCAAATTTTCCATGGACAGAGGAGGGATTTCCTGCCCCAAAGGCACTCAGTCTACCTCCAGTGTAAACAAAATGGGGCTAGAAGTGAAGGTGGCATTTGTTCAGTGTGAAAGACCATGGGACCTAGTTACAAAACCCAAGACAAGCCTTTGCAGCAGAGGCAGGGGTGCAGGGCATCTGTTATTATTTTGGAATGAAAATTGTCTCTAATCTATACTCCGCATCCTGCAGTCATGGGGAGATTGGGTGGTGTGATACTGTACTCATTGATACACAGTCTAGTATTTATTTTCCTGAGAGATGGGTAGGTGGGTAATGGTTCCTGTTCTGCAAACACAACACACATAGATCAGAGCTTCAGACCCACCAGTCTGGTTTAGACCAGTCCTATGCCAGTTCCCAAAGGAACAGGTGAGGTTCTGACTGGTTGGCATGCTGTGTTTGTGGATGACAGTTTAGCTTCTCTGTGTTGCAGTTCTTGGGCTTCAGCTTCTATGTTAAATTGGTCGACAGTGTATGGTGGTTGCTATCATTTATCATCTTAAAAATTTATTAACATGATAATTATCACCTTAAATGTTATATCAATGAAATTAATAATAATCTTAAATACTATTACCAGTTAACTTTTATATAGTTCATTGATATAAGATGACAATGGCTCTGCTAATTACATGGCCTGAGGCCCGATCTCTTTGACATACTTCATCCATGAAGCCAATTAATAGTTGCCACTGCAGTTTCCATGACCCTTCAGCCTCTCATCCAAGTAATTTACAAGAAAAGAAACATTACATGTTTTACCAGTGTCATGGCTTGCCCAGGCATGATTCCTTCTCTCTGCTGGGATGGGGGGAGCAGAGTGTGGGAGAGAAGACATCCAATGCCAGGGTCCAAGGCTTCCCCAGACTTGTTCTGCTTTGCAGTGGTAAACAAGGTGCATACATTTGTTTATGTGTGGCCTGTGTTTTCCCAAATAAGGGAAAGCAAGCTTCTGACTTCACCTAATGTGGTCGGTTTTGGGAAAGTGCCATTCTGATTGGTGAACCTCTGTGGCCAAATGGGCCACATACACTTGGACAGTTGATAAAAGATATGAGCTAAGTTGCAAGCATGCTCATTGCTATGCTCTCTGCCCTGCGGCAACATGCTCTCTGCTATCATGCTCTGCCTCACGCTCCAGACCAGCTCTGCTTTGATGCTTCAAGCTGTGCTTTGCTGTGCCTCAAGTTTACCAGGAGAAGGCATTAAATGTCTTCACACCATGGCAAGAATAAGCCACCAGCAAGACATTGCGTCTGCCTGCACGCCATCTGTCCTGGAAGGAGTCAAGACCAGGTCAGAGACTGTGCTAAACTCCAAACTTCCTGAAAGAAGAGCACTGGGGAAACTCCAAAAGCCTCCCGATGGCTTTGAAACCACCAACAGCAACCCCTCCACGTGCTTTGGGTACAGTCTGATACTCTAATGCAGCCCTGGAAATCGAGATAGTAGCTTGTAAGTAAATACTCTGAAAAGCCTCTTTGTAATTAAAGTTCTGATTTTGTAACTGAATTCTTTTGTGCCTTCTGCCTTAGCAGAAAGGAGCTTCTGGGGTCTCCCTAGAGGGCAAGCAGCATATTGGCTGCAAGATTCTCTTTGCAACTGTGTATTCTTAATTGCTCTAAGTTGCCTGTTTTCCCTGTATATAAATATCCCAACCTTGTAAATAAATCTTCTGGTGAGATTTAATATTTATAAACTATTTTAATAGTTATTAAAAATATTTGCCTGGATATAAAATTAATAATCAATAATTAATTTTGTATAAATCTGTAACAACCAGGTCATACTACATTAATCTGTCCAAGTTTGGCACATGTTATCACAGCTTATTTGTCTGGGCAGTTCTTCTAGGTAGGCCAAACTCAGTATCACCTACCAAACATGGATGTTCTTAGTTTAATTTTTGGAAATATTGCAAGAAAGGTTGTCTGCCCATCCTGAGTCACTTCAGCAATTACACTTATGTATCAGTGTCTTCTGTGTCCTTTATGAGGCCTGCAATGATGTAATTTTTGGGTGACTTCTGTTGCTGTTTCTGCTTTTGCTATGGCTTACTGTGAAATAGGCTGAGGTAATTGTACGTTGTATCATCTCATTAAAGTCCATATCTCAACCCAAGGGATTTTTATATTACTTTCCCTCCTGTCTATCTGGGAGCCTTGCTTATGAGAGTGGGCTGTGTTAAACTAGAACAGTAATAAATAGACATTTGGGAGTATAATGGGTTAACACAATACAGAAGTGAGGGGAAAGTAACACTCAAAAATTCAGGATTGAGATAAAGAGATAAGAGTTTACTGAATAAATAACATAAATTCACAATTACCTTAGCTAAGAATCCAATTAATCTAATAATACAGTGCATGATTACCCTAGCTTAGCCTATTTGCAGAAGTGCAGTGAAATACAGGGGGAAAAGCAGCATTAAAAAAAAAAAAATCAAAAACCAAAACCAGCAACTACCCCTCTCCCACTCATCTCACTGCCATCTCTGTGGAAAATAGCCAACACCCCAAACCAAGAACCCAGAAGCAGCAACTGGATCAGGAAGCCTCCCATGCTACAGTCTAACTTCAAGCCTCAGAATACTTTGCTCCAACCAGTACTTTCATTTTTGAAGGTGTCATGACTGCAGCATGGTATGAGTAACAGCAGCAGATTCAACTCAATCCATGACAGGGAGGGAAATACAGCTCTTGTATGTCTGATTTAGATGTAGCAAACATCAAGCTGGGAGCAATTGCTCTGATTATAAGATATGACTGACATTTTGAGGGAGGAGATAGTTAGCAAATAGGGATGAGACTATAGACCTATAGATCAGATAAAGGTTGTTTACTGGTATGGAACAAGGATGTCTTAACAGTTGGTGAGATGTTGGAAAAGTAAAAACTTTTAATGGTTATCATTTATTGAGTAAATAGGTTTTTGTTTTTTAATATTATGAAAAGTTATGACTTTCAATTCCCAGGCTTATTTTTAGTTTCCAGGCTTGTCTTTGACATTATGCTGTGAGTCCTTCTGGAACATTAGATCTAAAGAGTTAGGAAAAGTTTTCATTGTCCCAGATGGGTGTTTCTGCTCTACAGTGACTGCCTCTGTGAGTTCATTCTGCTGTGGAGTAGTTTCACTTGCATCATCTCCACATAACCATTTTAATGCCATGAACAAAGTGGATCTATATGTAAATAGTTATTTAGATACTAAATGATCTGTGAATCCATTCATTGATTCTGATGACTCAGTCGTGCAGGTTGGGTGTTTTTCACTGTTTATACTGATGCTCTACCATGGAAGTATTTGCAGATGTATTTAGCTCTGCTGTAAATGCCATAGGCAAATTACTTGGCTGACCTGCTAGGAATGGAATGAGCTGTGCAGCTCATTAGTATGAGGTTCTTCCAGCCCAGATGTGCAAAGGACAGTAATCTGTTATGCGTCTAAACTAGTCAGCACATATTTGAGGCTTTGAAGACCTATGGGTGTTAGCCAGGGTGACGATCCAGGCAGGATCTAGGTACTACATCATGAGCAAAGTCCACTAAAAATTTTGTCTATTCACATATCAGAGTTACTGGTATCACATACCTTACATCTCTGTTCTACATGCAAATGCCACTTTTCAGAAAAGATCCCTAGGAATCACCTGTAATCATGTCCCATGTAGAACTGCAGGAACTGGACCAATTTATCCCATATAAAGTTTCATTTATCTGAGTTAACATAGTTTTATTTTAAATGTTACTCAAAGGAGCAATGTCCCTGGAGAGTTCAAATTCTTGGAGCAGGCAGCATGCTGCAGCTTCAGCTCAGTGCGCACGGAAATAGATAAATCCCTCTGGCAACTTTTGACTATGCCTTGTATGGATTCTGGGCTGCCAGGCAAATTCTCTACTGGAAGCTTCAGGGGTCCCCTGGCCAAGTCTCTTAAGGCCAGCCACACTTGCATATCCCAGCCATACTCATTTTGGGGCTGGAGCAGTGATTTCCTGAGCAGTGTATGTATGAAGACCCCTCTTTCAACTTCACCCTGCCCTTGGTCAGGTGAAGAACTAAGATGCCTCTGGTCTCATTCCTTCACACTGTGGCGCTGCAAAATCTACTCAGGCATACAGAGGGAAACTTACTAGTCTCACACTGATCACCACCTAATGCATTGGAATAACAAATCTAGACTCGGGCAATGAGAGTAATCATCCTAACAAAACTGCCCCCACAAAGTCACAAAAGAAACATGGTTTCAGGTACACCCCTAATCAGCCACAGTCACAGTTTAGCTGTATCTGTGCCTGGCATTAACGCAGGAAACAGGTTGTGTTTAAAAAAAAAAGCCAGCTATCTTCTCTCCTTGTCCTTTCCACTATCAAAGTGCCCATTCATTTGAGTAACCTCTTGCCGCCGACCTTCTGCCAGCAAAAACCCACTTCCCAGCTCACCCAGCCTACCCAGCCTCGTTCTCAGGCTCTGTGCCCAGCTCCCTTATGCAAGCTCAATCTTCAGAAGAAGCTGCAATTCTGTTTACCACAAGTCAGATTTCTGCTTATTTGGCTCTAATGCCCTTACCAACTACTTAACACCTGTTAATGTTTGTTATCCTGTGTGGTTCTGAGGCTTCAACAGAACTGAGTAATCTGTTGTTCAGATTTATCCTAACAAGATACTTAGCAGAAGATCCCAAGGAGGGGTCTAAGAAATTTCTTCAGTGGGCATCTCTATGGACAGAATATTTCTATTACCACAGGTAAAGGT
Organism: Pogoniulus pusillus; assembly: GCF_015220805.1. Lineage (NCBI taxonomy): Eukaryota > Metazoa > Chordata > Aves > Piciformes > Lybiidae > Pogoniulus > Pogoniulus pusillus. The sequence goes on from NC_087266.1 coordinate 17,640,313, forward strand.
ACTTTCATAAAGGCCCAATACATGCAGGTTGTTTCACTGGGGAATGAAAAGTGCGTGTCCCTGTCATTTCCAGTATTTCACCTTTTCTCAATAGTTTTCATGGTTCTCTCTAGGAGCATGTAGATCACCAGCCCTCCTTTATCCCCTTTTCCAGGTGCTCAGTCAGACTTTTCCACTGGTCACTTGTTCCTCTACTTGTTCAAGTGTCTAGTTTCCAGCTCGCACTCTTGTGGGGAGCCTCTAACCAGCTGCCCCCAACAAGGGCAGATGCCTTTCAGCTCCCTGACCCTTTTCACTTGGCGACCTTATTCCTTTGCTCCTTCTCTGGCATCTCCTTTCTGCACTCAGTCTTTGCAAATCCCTTGCTCTAACAGCCGGGTTCTCTCTCGCCTGCTTTTCCAGGCCGGCCTAGTTTCAGCCTCGCCCTGCACCCCCCTTCTTGCCCATCCCTACACCTGTTGCTCAGGGGAGGAGCGGCTCTGCAGTGTGAGCTGGACCCTAGACAGGGGCTGCAGCCGCAGGGCAGCGTCCTCGCCGCGGCACGACGGCGGGCGACCGGCGGTGCCTACCGCAGACCTGCCATGGTGAGGGGGTGGGCGAGTGCCGGGCAGCTTGCCCGCTCTGCCCGCCGCGGCGCGGGGGAGGGCCCGTCTCGCCGCGCAAATGACGGCACGGTGGGAGGCTCCGGCGGGCGGCTCGGCCACAGCACAGCAGGGTGGGCGGGATAGGCGGGTCCCAGCGGTCACCCCGCCGTAGGAAAGCCAGCGGCAGCCGAGGCGGGGGCGCGGAGCCGAAGGCCGGGGCGGGGACGGGAGCTGAGCAGCGGCGGTGCTGAAGGGACAGCGCCCGCGGGCGCCGCTCACTCCGTCCCGCTCGGCCCAGGCAGACACCGGGAGCCAGGGGCGGGGGGGACTCGGCCTCCGCCCTCCCGCCCAGCAGTTGCCGCCGCCCTGCCCGGCGTGGCCCACACGGCGGCCTCGTGCTGCACCCGCGGCTGTCGCTTCCCGGGCCCCGCGCAGCCTCCGCCCGCCAGCTGCGCCGATGCCGGGCGTTGGGGCGATCGGAGCGCGGTGCAGGCACCGGCCGCGCAGGAGCCCCAGGAAGAGCCCCAAGGCGGAGCCGGGCCAGGCCGGGGCCGCCATGGACGCGGCGATTTGGATCTACCAGTTCCGCCTAATCGTGCTGGGAGACTCCACCGTGGGCAAGTCCTGCCTTCTGCATCGCTTCACCGAGGGACGCTTCCCGGGGCCGCTGCACTCTGACCCCACCGTGGGGGTGGACTTCTTCTCCCGGCTGGTGGAGATCGAGCCCGGCAAGAGAGTCAAACTGCAACTCTGGGACACGGCAGGGCAGGAGCGGTTCAGGTACAGGAGCTGAGATCTACCCCTCTACCCATTCCCGACCGCGCCCCAAACCTGCCGACACACGGGCACACCCTGCTCCACAGCCCCGGCCCCCGCCACCCTCCCGGCGCTCCCACAAGGGACTTTGCCTTGCCCCTTAGAACACCTCACTGCACCCAACTGGCTGCTGTGCCCCAAAACAGCAGTCCACTACATCACCTGCTAGCCTTCCCCATCACCATGGCCCACTATTCTCACCTTACTGTCCACCAGTTCCTCCCCTGGAGCTTTCTCCCTTGGCGCCTTTTCTTTTGGCACCCGCTCCAGCTCACACTAGGGATTAACAAGTAGCCTTCTCTTTTATCTCCTTCCCTCCCCTATCCTTGCCCTGAGTGCTAGACCTAGGGTAGTGGTCCTCTTCGTTTTCCTCCTTTGCAGCAGGAAGTCTCTGCTTCACTCTGCATTTCATACTTTGTCATCACCTCGGAACTCATTCTCCCCTTCAGCATTTCCCTCTCACATAACTCTCCCTCCCATGCATTCTGGAGGGACCAAGCCACCTCCCTGCTCATCCTCCTTCCAGCACAAGCAGCACTGCAATCACCAGTGCATTCTTGGCAGTGTGGAAGCCACTGGGCAGCCAGCTACGGTCCCTTATGAGTGTTTATCTGCCTTCTGCACCTGCTCTGCACTGATGGTTGCCAGGGGCCTTCACTAATGCCACTGTCATTTACAGTGTAACTGAAGTGGCTTGCATGCTGCACTGAGTATTAAATCCTGTCCTTTCTCCTCTCTGTCACAGATAACAAAACTACCCTATGTTCCTGCCCCAAAAGAGTCACGGTCATTCCCCACATACACACTGGTGCTATCTTTCACTCACTCCCATGGCTCAGTTGCATCTGTATGCTTGCCACTTTTGTGTATGGATTTTGGTTTGGACTTGGGGTTCAGGAGGTATGAACTCAAGTGGAAGGCTAATGTGTAGCCCATCTATACAGTATCTGACACTTGTTACTGGGATGCTAGCAGGAGGGTTGAAATAAGTCTCTTCACTACCCAGGATCGATTCTTTTATGTTTCCTGTCTTCCACTGCAACAGTTGTTTGGATTCTCACACTCAGATGAAGAGGTGAGATTTCGCTGCCTTACCAAGAAGCACCAGCCTTTTTTTTTTTCAAGTAACAAGCACTACAGTGAAACAATAAAGAACTTTCCTGGGTTCGCACAAGTCACAAATTCATAAGCATTTTTGCAGGCAGGTCTCCAAAGGGGTTAGCAAAGAAATTAACAGTGGTAATAATAAGTACTTATCACTTTTCACCCTCATTGTGCTTTCCAGCTAAGAATTTGTAAGATACTTGGAAGCAAGTGACTAAGAATGTTTAATCTATTTATTCTGAATTTGCTGAGATGGCCAATGACAAGGCACTTTGACTGAAAGGAATGTAAATGCTGAGAGTTTTGCATAAGTTTTAAATAAAATTATATCCATCCTTTAACACAGGAGTGCTATGGGGATATACAGTGATGAGTCATGCAGCCAGTTGCTTTTAAACTTACCATTAGTATCCATCTGTGTTTTTTCTAATACCCAGAACATACAAACTGAAGGAAGGAGTTTTAAATGTATCTGTTTTTCTGCTAAGACTTTCTTGTCAGTTGGCGTACAAAATATCATAGCATTTATTGTGTAGTCTGTTTTACACTTACTCAGATAAATTATATATATTTCACTGTTATACACCACAGGTTAAAATCTTGCACGTTCTGTTGTCTGCTAATGGAGAAGACTACAGATCACAATCAAAGACAGTCTTGGGGAAGAGCTAATTATTCCAAGAAGTAATCTAATTTTGTGGAATGCCAAGCAGCTTGCATTTGTTATTCTCAGTTCTGCCCTGGTTCACTTTCACTGGGCTTTTGAAGGAGGTAAAGCTCCATGGGAAGTTCCCTGTGCATAGGGAAAACTACTGGCTGCAAGTAATCCCCTTATTTTGGTCCCAGGCATTAGAACATTCCCAGGGTAAAAGTACGGTGTGTTACACCTGCTGTCACACTCTATTGAAAGAGAGCACTTATTGGAGAAATTGGTTTATGAAAAATTCTTCCATGTGTCTAGTTCATTAATGCTGGATTTTATGCCTGGCCTTAGAAATCATCACTGATGTGCACTGTTTGCATTACTTATTAAAGTCATCCTCACCACTTCCACAAGAAGGATGAGCAAGCTGCAAACACTGGTGCTGGGCAGTTTACTTCTTTTGAGCTCAGACAGGGCATTTACTGGCTGTATTTACTTTGACATCACTAAGATACCACTAAGCAGAATCTCCCATTGTGCTAGGTGCCACAGGGGCAGGAACAACTAATCAATAACTTTATCACCTTACTAGAACAAGAACCTACGTACTAAGTTCTGTAATGTAGACTAAGCTAAATGAGGGGCACACCATAGATTTCTTTCTATCCTGAGATTGTCATTAAGAGCAATCTGCTGCTCTGTTTCACACTGTCTACTTCGCTGTAATTTTCTTTGATTGATTTTCCTGTATTTAAAGCCAACAACATATTTAAATCATGAAACTCCAAGGATATAAAGTGCTTGGTAGTGGTGCTAAGACCACTACCCTATGTTTAAGAACATAGGGACAAAACATGATGAGGATGCCTCAATTACATTAGTCTATTGTTAGCAGAATATAATATTAGATGCAGTCTGTTTCTAACACATGCCTTGCAAATAGAACACTACCCTTATTCTTCTTTTTGAGCAAGCAATCTGTATTTTCAGGATTAATACCATTCCTAAGTAGTCCTTAGTCACAGTATAAAAATAAGTCTTCTAAATTAGATAAAGATTTTAGTGAAAGTTTGTTTCATCTGGTGAAGATCAGTAAGATCATAATGAGAAAGAAACACTGTGTCTTATATAATACATCACCTAAAGCCATAGTCTGATGTGATTAATACATCTTCTCATTCATTTACAGAAACAGTTGTTCAGTGGCCATCATCTTCCCAGGGCTTTTCTTGAGAGTATTAATTAAGGTCTTACATCTTGAGTGTAATATTTAGATTAAGTTAAGAGAATTACTGAGGTTCTAGATAGTATTTTCCTTTTCCGTAATGGTAGTGCAGGCAGAATGAATTACCACAACCAATACATAATCTACATGGAAAGTTACAATTTGACAAATAATGTAGGAGCTACATGTAACAAAAGTTCCAAATTAGACTTAGAAGTTATCCTCTGGAAAAATATTCTAACATAGTATCGCAGCATTTTGCGCATCACAGCACATAACTTCTTGAAGACCAGTCTCACCTTCAGCAAGTACAGAAACATCTGGAGGAACCTTACAGCATTCAATAGCAAAGTGTTGTGGTTCTCTTTTAAAACTTAGTGCAGTCTTGCTTGTTAACACATTCTAATAGGGAAAACTCAGTTTTCTCCAACCTTTGCATTTACTACAAATGCATTATATGAAATGACCAAAGGTATTACTAATACAACTATTCCTGCTGAAAAGATAGTCTTCAGGATGCTAGAACAGTGCATATTTCACAACAGTGCAGATAAGGAGCTGTGCAATCTCTTTTTATTTATATAGACAATCAAAGAAAATAAGAATTACCTTTTCAGTAATGTTAATGCAAATTCTTATGACTTTCAGCCAAAAATGGTGTAATACTTCACATATATAGTGTGGGCTGACTGGAGGCTGTAGCACATCCATCATCAGTGGCTGGCGTGACATGCATACTCCATCCCAAAAGAGGAGCTGCACAGTTACATAGGCCTCCAGTGACCAAGGGGTTATAGTCACCTCTTCTACATAAGAGTGTTGTTTCTTCCCATTTAGGGGAGCCGAGGGAAGCAGGAAAACTTCCTGAAATAGAAGCTTGCACCTTGAATGAGGGCCCGGGCAGACACTTTGGTTTGGGCACTTTCATTAGCTGTTGCCTAGACAAGGGTTCAGAGTATTCTCTGTGAAAGAAATGCTGAGAGGGGAGGCAGCAAGGAAGTACTGGGAAAAAAAAGAATAGACGATAACCAAAGTGGTTTAGGCAGAGAGATGAGACACATGAGTAAAGGCACATGCAAGGATAAATTTAAGATTTTGGTCCCCTGGCGCATTTGCCAGATTCTATACCTGAATGATTTAGATGCCTGAATGTGTTCTTGTCTGATCTGGTATAGATGATCATGCTCTGCAGGGAGGTTGGACTAGATGATCTTTGAAGGTCCCTCCCAGCCCCTGACATGCTGTGATTCTGTGAAGTTCTGCAACTTGCAACCAGCACCTCCTTACAAATTCCCTGGAAGGACAGAGTGGGCTTCATTGCTGTCTCTCCAGTTTTAGAAGAGAAGCTTCTTTCTGGCCGTTATTTTTACACCTTAATCCCATCCCATTCCAAAGCTTTCCCTCTATTAAAGGAAGTACTCCCCTCTGCCTCTTTTTCTACAGAGCATTAATCATGGTGCTGCAAGTGACACATTCTCTTCCTAATGCCAGTTTAATTATATTAATTAGATGAACCAATGTTTATATTAGAAGCCATAATTTGAGAAACTAAAATGTGAACATCCTTTACGAATGAATTGAACTACAACAAACCTGATCTATCACCAGTTCCTGACCCTGACTCGAAAACCTTGCAGGGCCCTAGGATTTTTTCCATATGTTCAAAAAGTTACAACGATAAGGACGTTAAAGACTTCATTTTGCTTTGAGTCTGATCTTCCAGTATTTACTAAAGTGTATACAATCATGTAAGTGGATTCCCTGCTTATAAAAGAACACAAGAACAGCCAGTCTAATTTTGTCTGTGGTACCTGCTCTGGTATCTGTCCCTACTCTATCTCTCTCTGATGGAGTCTCTGTATTCTTCTGAGTATTCTGTTATCCTCTACTTTATGTTATCCTCTACACACACCTCCCCCTCTACTTGGGGAACTTCTGCATTTTCAATACTAATTTATTTTCTTTCCTGGCATTTCTCTGGCATAACTGTTTTTGAGGGGTTTGTTTTGTTTTGTTGTTGTTGAGTGTTTGGGTGTTTGGGGTTTTTTTTTGGGTTTTTTTTGTTTGTTTGTTTTGCTTTGTTTTGGGTTTTAATTTAAATAGTTTTTTTTTTAAATTAAAGTATGTATTTGCTTCCACTTCTCCAAATCAAACCCCTGATTTCTAGAACCACATGTATTATTGTAATGTACTCATTTGTGTTTGTAATTGCTCTACAGCAAAAAAAAATGCTGACAAAACCCAAAACCTGAAACAGATCTTTATGATGCCTTTATTTAATACTTCATAAGATGTGACACCTCTCATTTATGGTCTCAAATAATTTTGCAAAGCCACATGTCATTTTTCATAATGAGGCTATTTGACTTAATCTGAGAATAAGATCCTGTTTTCTTCAGATTTGAACTGTTCAAAGAGATACTCTATAGATTATTGCTGGGAACATAGAAAAGATTTTCCTCAACATTAGGACAAACAACCCCTCCCTGTTATCTAAATAAAACCATTTCAAATGTCATTTGCTGTGGCTAAATGAATTCAGATATGCCAACAAATCTAAACCTTATCTAGCTGTGCACTTACCTATCTGTCATATGCCTGCTGCTGCTAACTGTATCTCTACGTTCAATTTGTTATAAAACACTGTATGAAATGTGATGAACTGAAAATCAGAGGGAGCTACTGTTACAGAAAGAGACGTCACAGCGCACAGTTCATCCCGATTCCAAGAGTTTTCCAGGGTGCATCCTTTTCATAAGCATAAGATAAAATGGAATGACGCTTAGCTAAACTACAATTTCAAATACTGACTGCCAATAGAGATTGTGCATCTCATTTCAGCCAGTGAATATTTATGTATACACTAGTTATGCATTTATGCTAGTGCTCCTGACCACCTTTTGGTAGTCTGTCACTTCCTTTAAAATGCTGAGTCTCACCCTCTCCATCCTCCTCTCTTGCTCATGATTAGAGACTTAAAATGTTTTTTAACCCCATATCCTTCTTTCTTTCTACACTCTAACAAATATTTTCTCATCTAGAGTATGCTACAAATCTTTTCAACTAGAGGTTTCCTTTTTCCAAAATTCCATCTTGTGAATGCTTTGCAACATAGAGGGCTCAAAAGTAGAAAATACCCCTTGCCAGTCTTGGAAGTCTCATGCCAAAAAAACCCACCACAATTATGAAGAGCTTTTGAACCTCTGTGTGAGAGAGGTGTTGGAGGTAGAAGTGTTCCTTTCAGTGCTCTGACAAGTGTGTGTTTCCCCAACTGAGTTACTTTTGGAAAGTTTTGTTTAGGAGTTTCTTTTCTTAGTCTGTTATCTGATGAATTCTGCAGGCACAAAGAATTATGATTATCTGTACAAACTTTTCTTTCAAGGATTTTTTTCTATGAGGAACTTGTCACTGGCAAGCTTAGGCAGCAGGTTTCTCAACATCTGCCTATATATGTCAGTCTGCAGTAATTGATTAGAACAAAGCAAAGTGCATGTTTGTATAAAACTAAATGACTCAGACTTTAGCACCAACAAGTCTTTGGAATGTATATTTTTTAAATTATGTGGACATGTGCCACAGTTTAGAAAGTGACTTTTGAATGTAAGAAAAAAAGAGAAAAAGGAACATTTGTGTGTAGAAGGTAAATAAATTAGTTTTTAGCAAAACAAAGCTATTACGTAAAACTCAGACAGGGCATTTACTGGCTGTATTTACTTTGACATCACTAAGATACCACTAAGCAGAACCTCCCATTGTGCTAGGTGCCACAGGGGCAGGAACAACTAATCAATAACTTTATCACCTTACTAGAACAAGAACCTACATACTAAGTTCTGTAATGTAGACTAAGCTAAATGAGGGGCACACCATAGATTTCTTTCTATCCTGAGATTGTCATTAAGAGCAATCTGCTGCTCTGTTTCACACTGTCTACTTCGCTGTAACTTTAGCACCAACAAGTCTTTGGAATGTATATTTTTTAAATTATGTGGACATGTGCCACAGTTTAGAAAGTGACTTTTGAATGTAAGAAAAAAAAAGAAAAAGGAACATTTGTGTATAGAAGGTAAATAAATTAGTTTTTAGCAAAACAAAGCTATTACATAAAACTTGTAGTAGATAAAAACACATTGCCACTTGCAAGAGTGATGCATTTAAGGATAAAGAGAAAATACATTTTATTTTAGCTCTTTTTTTTTCCTTCACAGATCAATAACACGCTCTTACTATCGCAACTCTGTGGGTGGCTTACTAGTGTTTGACATCACAAATCGAAGATCTTTTGAGCATGTGAAAGACTGGCTAGAAGAAGCAAGAATGCATGTGCAGCCCTTTCAGATTGTGTTTCTGCTAGTAGGACATAAATGTGACTTGGTGTCGCAGCGTGAAGTTACAAGAGAAGAAGCTGAAAAACTGTCATCTGCCTGTGGTATGAAATATATAGAAACTTCAGCAAAAGATGCCACAAATGTTGAAGAATCCTTCACAGTTCTGACACGAGACATCTACGAACTTGTGAAAAAAGGAGAAATCTCCATACAAGATGGATGGGAAGGTGTCAAGAGTGGCTTTGTTCCAAATGTTGTACATTCATCAGAAGAAGCTGTAAAGCCCAGAAGACAGTGCATCTGCTGAATTTGTAGCATGCCAAAGAGAACAACTGAGTGTTCAGAAGATGATGCCAACCTACATAACAGAATAATAATTTTGAAGCAGTATTAGATCATGACATAGCTGAATCACAGAACGGTAATTTGGTTTTGTATCCTTCTGTTTAGGTCATAACTTCATAAAAGTTTTAAGTGTTTTGTTTTTTTTTTCAGAGCACAATAACTTTGTGTGGTCTTCAGGAAAGGAAATCATATTGCTAAAGGAAAAACTAATCCTATAGCGAGACACTGAGAAAGTGCAATAATCATTGTGGCTTCATCCTCTCTTGAGCTTTGTATTTTGAGTACTGTTTTAAAATCAATGCTCAGTGAGAATCAGATGAACTCATTACTTTTGTTCATCTTGACTTAGTTTTTGACAAGATGTTACACTTTTTTACTGTGGTTCTTTACTCAAGTATAGGTTTGCTAACCACCACTACAGTTTAGAATGCTGTAGAGTTTCAGAATAAAGATTAGTAAAGAAAGCAAGCAGAAAGATTGCACCAATAGCAGACACTTTTGATATGACTATGAATGCAAGCTTTACTAAAGAAAAAGAATGTTTTAGTAAAGAGGATTTATTTGTATACAAAAGTGGGTAATAGAAGCAATGAAGTTTGTTACGAAATATTTTCTGAATTGCCAATGAAGCTAAGTAACATCATATATGATCCAGCTGTTATTTGACTTGTATGTAAAACAGATTTTCCAACCACTGGAATTACATTTTGGTGGCCAGATCATCAGCTGGTAATTATCATAGCCACACTGATGCCTAGAGAATTGTGTTAATTTACACAAACAAAATCCGTCTTAGCTTTAAAAAATAAATCTACTTCTAACTAGAAGTAAAAATAAAAGTGCTGCAACCCATGGGGACCCAGGCCTTAAATCTGAATAGAGCAAGGATTGTGTAATTCTCAGCCTGCAAATGTTAAACTACTGTCTAAACCCTGAAAGTTTTAAAACTAAAGCTGTCATGAGTGTTTGGAGAGAACTCCTAGAATAATGCTCAGCTACAGAGAGCATAACTGGGGAACCTCTCCTCTAAACAAGCAACACATAATAGCTTTTAATAACAATAATAATATGAGAAATATGTGATCATGTAGCATTTTACTGAGCTTGAGGTCATCCTCCTATTCCTCTGAATATAACACACAGTAGCTTTATGCAAACTATGCCCTATGTGTCTAGCACTGAAATACCAAATCAGTCTATTTCTATTTTATTGTAGTAGTATGACAAAATGACTTGATCTCCAGAATTGATAAGCATCTGCAATTTAGCTAGGCTTACTCATAACCACAAAACATCAAACCAATTACCTTCAAATGACAGTGTATTATTGTGTTACAATTCTCCATATTCAAGACCAAGCAACAAATCTATTGTTGCGGAGGGCAGAAATACGTGGCCGAGTCGAGAATTTATCAAAAATAGATATTTTTTATTTTTACAAAACCCGCCCCCACAACTATATATACAAAGATTAATTTCGTTTGATAAACAGGTTAAGTTGCATGAGAATTCTACGAGGATACCATTAATAATCTGACTATATATATTTGGAAGTCAGTTTTTGGAAAAGGCTTTAGCTATTAATTAATAGCGGTTTCTTACTAAATTAAGCTAAGCCAAATAACTCACTCAGGCTGGCTCGTGCAGTCGGTCTTCCTCCTCCAGCGGCTACAGGAGTCGTTAAGGGTCGTTAAGGGTCGTTAGGCAGACAAAGGTGTGCCTAACACCAAGGCAAGTCCTGTGGTCTCTCTGCAGTCCAGGCACAGGAGAGTGAGCGAACTCGTCCAGGCACACGTAAAATCCAAAGCGGGAACCCCAAAGGCGGGAAGACCCCCAATATTTATACCCTTCGCTAGACAAAGGGCAGAGTTACCACACTTTAGGCGCGAAAGCGCACGGCCAATCCCAGCCTGGCTCCAGCGCGGGAACTCACGGGGCAGTCGCCGCCCCCTTCTCGGCTGCAGGGCAGGCGAGGGGGGGGGAAACCAGGCGGCTTTTCCCCTTTCCCCCCGAAGTCCGGGCAGGAGAGGAATTTAGGGGTACAGGACTCCAGGACATCCCACCCCGGTGGTAATGAGCATCTTTGTCTAGAACCTGAGTGAGAGGTGATCCCCCTTCAATTTAGGAACCTATTAATATATATATATGGCTTAGCCTTTTCCAACATTAACAATAGGTAATACATTAATCGCCCCAACAATATTTAACAATACTTAACAAGGCTTAACAATAGCCCAAACAGTATTAAATAAAGCTACACAGTCAATTTGAAGATTGCTCTGTTCCTGGTAGAGCAACCAAGTTCATGGCAGAGCCTTAGATGCTCTGAGTCCATGGCTGGAGGTCACAGTCCGTGGGTCCGGATGCCATCATCCACTGGCCACCCCGGTGATATGACTCCATCTCTCGTGTAGCTGGTTCTCCTTTCCCAGGTGCTGGTCAGGTGGTCAGGAACTGGTCCTCTGCCTCGACCTTAACCTGTAAGGAGACAAAATCTGCCTCGGCCTATAAAGGCCAGGCTTAGCAATTAATAGTTGGGGACGATCCACCGTGCACTGATCCGGTGGCCTTTTGTACTGGGGCAGGTGGTCAGTGACCACGTGGCTCACCTAGGCAGCAGGTCTTTATTCTGGGGGCTTCTGTAGCTCTCCCCGTGACTGCTGACCATTAAAAGCTGCCGAGCCACTATTACAGTAATTCAGTGTTTAGCCTCCCGTGTGGGAGACGAGAAAGGGTTAACCTTTCTGTCTGGGGACGAGCTGCAGTTCCCAGCGGGGGGGCTGCCGCTTCTGGGCGAGCCACTTCGGGAGCCACCGCTGGGCTTCTCGCGGCTGCCTCTGGATTTTGCAGCCGATTTCTGAAGGCACCGCACTAGATCCTTCAGCTGCCAGTCTGCCAGCTGCCTTAAAACAGTTTTTGGTACCCCTAAAGTCAGGGCTTGTCTATACCAACTGTTCTTTCCTCTGGGTCTCCAGTCACTCTGTTGGTCTCTGCCCCTTTCCCTCGGGGAGAAGCCTGAAGGACCGGTCCCCCTGGGGGGGCAGTCCTGGACTGGCCGGACCTGCCTGCGCAGAGTCCTGGGATTTTCTGGGGGAGAAGCACGAGACTGTCTCTCCCCAGCCCCTTTTCCTTCAGGAGACCCAAACCCAAACTGCAGCCCGTGGGCATTCAAGTCAGTTAACAGTTCAGCCCAAGTCATTACGTGCTCTTTAGCACCATCGTTCTCTGCATTTTCTCCAAGCACACGTTCAATTTTCTCAACATTCTTCATTAGTTGGATTTGCAGAGTTGCTGGCAAACCCTTCATAATAGGGTGCAGTCTCTCCGGGTCCACAGGGGCATAAAATGGGTAATCATAATGTCCCTTATCATAGATAGCCTGGACACAGGCAAGTCTGCGGAGAGCAGTGATGAGCTCAGAGGAGCTGGTGACCTTTAGTTCCGTCGGCTCCCCCCGGTAGGCTGGGCGGACACTGCTTGCCCAGTAGGCTATCCGGGCGGTGAGGCTGTGTGTCCCCTCGGGTTCACGTGTCAGGAACACATCGTCCCCCCAGTCTCCAGCAGCTTCCTGCGAGTCTAGAAGGACCCGGTCCCCACCGGCTCGGGACACTCGATACACATAGTCAGCGACTGAGTCTCCAGGATCTCTCGCGTATTTGACTTGTAAGTCACTGAGCTGTGCGTCTGTGAACTGTTTTTTGATCACGGTGGTCCCTGCAGCGCCTTTTCTGCCCTTCACGGACTCAATTCTTATAACAGGCAACACGTGCCTCTGCACCGCGGCGCCCTCCTCACCGGAGCTCTCTTCTCCGCTAGCTACGGGAGAGTCCGGTCGGGACCTGCGCTTTCTGCGTGGCTTTGAGGCTTTCTGCCGCGCAGAGGCATGTGCAGAGGAATTCTCTGCGTCTCTGGCAGAGTCTTTTGTGCCTGGTTGCGGGGAACTCCTCTCCCCCGAAGAGCCCCTCGGGGCATTCTCTGCCTCTCTCCCCGATTCCCGCGAATCACTCCATTCAAATTCAGACACGGAGACCGAAGAGGTGGTGTCTGCAGGCGTTACAAGCCTTTCTTTCATCCGGGCAGTCAGTGCCGCGGTCAGGCTCTTTGTCTGCGCCAGCATGCTTTCCCAGACACTTTGGCATTTAGCTTTTTCGGCTAATAAATCCTTTTCCAAGGCCTGAATTCTTTTTTCATAATTTTCAAATTCGGCCAGAGTCTGGGTCACGACTGACCCCAGAACAACAGAGAAATGCTCCGTTGGAGACTCAGAAATCACAGGGTCTGAGCGCTCAGCTAATTTCTCCAGGATTTTCTCCGGATTTTTACAATTTTTCTGAGCCCAAATTAAATCAAGCCCTGTGATTAGGCATCCCTTTTCTTGTAGAAATTCTATGATTGAACTACCCAGCATACACTGCGCCATAATGTTGCGGAGGGCAGAAATACGTGGCCGAGTCGAGAATTTATCAAAAATAGATATTTTTTATTTTTACAAAACCCGCCCCCACAACTATATATACAAAGATTAATTTCGTTTGATAAACAGGTTAAGTTGCATGAGAATTCTACGAGGATACCATTAATAATCTGACTATATATATTTGGAAGTCAGTTTTTGGAAAAGGCTTTAGCTATTAATTAATAGCGGTTTCTTACTAAATTAAGCTAAGCCAAATAACTCACTCAGGCTGGCTCGTGCAGTCGGTCTTCCTCCTCCAGCGGCTACAGGAGTCGTTAAGGGTCGTTAAGGGTCGTTAGGCAGACAAAGGTGTGCCTAACACCAAGGCAAGTCCTGTGGTCTCTCTGCAGTCCAGGCACAGGAGAGTGAGCGAACTCGTCCAGGCACACGTAAAATCCAAAGCGGGAACCCCAAAGGCGGGAAGACCCCCAATATTTATACCCTTCGCTAGACAAAGGGCAGAGTTACCACACTTTAGGCGCGAAAGCGCACGGCCAATCCCAGCCTGGCTCCAGCGCGGGAACTCACGGGGCAGTCGCCGCCCCCTTCTCGGCTGCAGGGCAGGCGAGGGGGGGGGAAACCAGGCGGCTTTTCCCCTTTCCCCCCGAAGTCCGGGCAGGAGAGGAATTTAGGGGTACAGGACTCCAGGACATCTATCTAACTTTTTCCTCCACAAACATGTAATTGGTTTTCCCTCAGATTACTTTCAGGTCTTTCTACAATCCTTTGGTAAATATTCTGTATTACAAAGACTTTTTTTTGTCCCCCTTGTTTTATTCCTTTAGTGCCACTAAAATTATTGACTTCAAAAGGAACCAAAGGGTTATTTTTTTCAGTAGCTTGAGTGTCACTTGCACAGAGGCACAGTTATGGCTGTTATACAGAGGCCTTAATATAAACAGAAATCAGCCTTAATTCATTAGCAATTAAAATGGTTGGTTAATTCTAGCCTCAGCATGCCACAAAGTAATTGCTGTGAGCCTGATTCTCTATTAAACCACATATAGTAATTGTTTACACCAAATTTGAGGGCATTTTAGGCCCTCTTTATAAAGTAAACATGATTACAGATGCCAAAAGCTAGTGCAGAATCAGGCTGCATGCATTTGACATTGATTCTGCCACGATACTAGGCCTTTGTTGTGTGTCTCTTAGTTGTTTAAGAGGACAGCATGGGCCAACGAATAAATTGGTGGCTGGGGAGTCAACAGACCCAAAGTCTACAACTGGTTCGCTGTGTGTTTCTGAGAATTTATGTTTTCTGTGCCTCACCCTCTGTATCTCAAAAGCAGAGATGATTGTTCTTCCTCAAATTTACAAAGTCTGCTGAGACCAAATCTGACTGTGGTCTGCAGTCTGGACTCTTCTCTTCATGTGCTACCTGTTGTAGAGTGTTTAGCACTACTGGTTTCTTCTGACATACCAAACAAAGGAAAAAAAAAGAAGTAGGAAAGGTAGCAGCTTTATAAATCGTGGGTATTGCTATTACTATGAATTTACATTTCATTAACATTTCATTACTTTCAGGTTAAAATCTTTTATCTTAAATTTTTCCTCCTGAATACTCTGGAGTAATGAACTTTTCATTCTGTGTGAAAAAAAATGAGGTGTATTGTGGGAGAAGGGTCAGGGAGTGGAGGGGAGGTATGCAGAGAAATAAACAATCATCAGAAACAAAGCCTTAATGACCTCTGCTGTTAATGCTGTACCTGTAGTGCCACTTTTAGTACACTGGGAATAGAGCTTTTAACTAGATTCAACTGTGTAAGGAACTGGCATTGTCAATGCAACTAGAAGAGAAGTTCACTGCATTTTAAAGTACTGTGCACATTGTTATCTTCTTTGTAATTCCTGACAATGTAGATTAACTTGTACATTCAAGTATTGTCTGTCCTGATGATATATTAAACCACTACCGTACCTTCTCACTACACACTTGCAGTTAATAGAAATATCTGATAAACAGATTTTTTTCCTGAAATACATTATTTTGTTTTCAGGTGCTCTGTAGTACAGTATATAAGTAACAGCTTGAATAGGTCATAGAATGGATTGTAGTTTAGTGCATGTATAATTCTTCTTTTCCCCAAGGAAGAGCAAATATTGATACCAGACTGAAATTTCCAGAAACTAGAGAACTCTAATTTGGCAGCCAAATTAATAAGTAGAAAGTATTTGTTAAGAAAACATCACAAATTTGCAGATTAATGTGTGGTAAATTACAGTTAGGAAAAGGAAAAAGCTGTTGAAATAGTAAGCAGTTTGCATTTGGATTCATAGGCATGGCAAGTTAACAGATATAAAGTATTATTTTTGACTCCTAAAATGTTTAAGCTTTCATTGCTTTTAAGTTTGATTTAAAAAAAAAAAAAAAAGAAAAAAGATCTTCCTCTACTCATCTAAGTATTTTGCACATTAATTCTTCAGGTATTTTGGCTTGCATATAATGGTATCTGGATAGGTGGGCAGAGGCAAATGGGATGAGATTTAACAAGGCCAAGTGCAGGGTTCTGCACTTTGGCCACAACAACCCCAAGCAGCACTCCAGGCTGGGGACAGAGTGGCTGGAGAGCAGCCAGGAAGAAAGGGACCTGGGGGTACTGGTAGATAGTAGGCTGAAGATGAGCCAGCAGTGTGCCCAGGTGGCCAAGAGAGCCAATGGCATCCTGGCCTGCCTCAGGAACAGTGTGGCCAGTAGGACGAGGGAGGTTATTCTGCCCCTGTACTCAACACTGTTCAGGCCACACCTTGAGTACTGTGTCCAGTTCTGGGCTCCTCAATTCAGGAGAGATGTTGAGGTGCTGGAATGTGTCCAGAGAAGGGCAACAAAGCTGGTGAGGGGCCTGGAACACAAACCCTATGAGGAGAGGCTGAGGGAGCTGGGGTTGTTTAGCCTAGAGAAGAGGAGGCTCAGGGGTGATGTCATTGCTGTCTACAACAACCTGAAGGGACATTGTAGCCAGGTTGGTGGTGGCCTCTTCTCCCAGGCAACCAGCAATAGAACAAGGGGACACAGTCTCAAGTTGTGCCAGGGGAGGTATAGGCTGGATGTTAGGAGGAAGTTCTTCCCAGAGAGAGTGATTTGCCATTGGAATGGGCTGCCCAGGGAGGTGGTGGAGTCACTGTCCCTGGAGGTGTTCAAGAAAAGCCTGGATGAGGCACTTAGTGCCATGGTCTAGTTGACTGGATAGGGCTGGGTGATAGGTTGGACTGGATGATCTTGGAGGTCTCTTCTAGCCTGGTTGATTCTATGATTCTGTGATCTGTATCTGTCTTGTATAAGAAGAAGAACACAGTCACACACCTAGGATTCAACCAAGAAAATATATTGAGCATATGTTCATACTATTCATTTACACTTTAGTATGGAATAGACTTAACCAATCTAACTTGAAGTGGTGACTGTTTTGTGCTCACCAAAAATAATACAGTGCTGAGATCCCGTATGTGACAGCCAAACTGTTACTGGTACCCAAGCTGCCTAACTTAGAGATAGGCAGATGAATTGTACTCACAGATATTTCAGTCTTAGTGCTTTGGCTTGCTTATAGAATACTTGATTCATTGTCTTTTTGCACCATTAACATCCAGGGAGAACATTTTTCCCCAAGCCACAGACCCTAACACATGACATCAGCTCCTTCAAGCCTTCAGCTATGCCTTTCACCTAGAGTGCACACAGCAATCTCAGCAGCCTTTGTTCAGCTTTGGAAAGAAAGAAGGCAGGCTGAGGGCTTATTCTCACTGTGGCCATGGAACTACACCACAAACATTCTGGACTGTTTAAGAAATCATTAACTATCAAAACACAATTGTCAGTAGCAAACATCTGCATTGCACATTTCTCAGAGTCCAAAAACAATCTTCTAAATAAGCAAAAATAATTAAAATTCTAAAAAAGGTATCTATAAAATACAACTCTCCCTAAAAAGCCTAATAGATATGATTGCACAAGAAAATGAAATACATGGGTTGTGTTTTGTTTAAAAAGTCCAAGTATTTGTGTAATCATACTTTATGTAGTAGCCCAGGATAATAATGGTATCATTGAATGAACCCTAATTCAACCAGGAATTCATCTACTTGATTCTCAGAGAAAAAAATTTCTATCTCATGAATGCACACATATTTATTTCCCAGCTCATGGATAGGTTTAATGCTATGTTCCATGAGGCTCTGCTCTGTAAACCACCTGCCTACATATGCTGTCGTTTTACTCAGCAAAGTGAATAGAGCTGTGGAAAAGATGAATTTTACTTCTGAGCATGTCAGAATTGTTTGTCTTGTTTCAATGAGTGTTAAAGTCTGATGAAAGCAGTGCATCTGAAGATGTCCCAGTTGAGCATAGTATAAAAAACTATGAAGATGTACAGATTCCTGAGGACAATTTGCCTTGCATAATACTTAATTAGTGGGAGTGTGGCATATATGTGAATAAATGTAAATTGGTTCTGTGAACCCCAAAATATTTTTTCTAAGCAGCACTTCTAATGTGCAAAAGCCAACTTTGTAGACACAGAACTCCACAGAGCAATCTGTTCTCTTCATGGACTTGTGGCTCCTACAGCCAAACAGTAGAACTCCAAACATGTGGCCAAAATGCATCCAGGAAATACAATTGTAGAGTTGTCGTGGCACAAATCCCCAAAAATACAATATATAACCTGTGGGCTTTTTTTCATCTCTGGGGACACAGGAAACAGTTGTTCAACAGCCAACTCCCCCACTCATTTCTCAAAGTCACATTTTAGGCTAGACCTGAGCTACTCAGGTATGGACACTCAATGTGCAATCTGCTGAAAGACTACTTCTCCATGGCAGCAGTGCTATAAAACAGCTGACACTAACCTTCAGCAGCCTTACAGGCTACAAGGGCAGCTCAAACTAAAAATAGCCCTGATTAACTTTACAGGCTGCTAAGGGCTCATTTTGCAGCTAAAAAGCTTCTACAGAAATGTCACAGTAGAAGTTACGAGAAGAAATTCTACGTATTGTAAATAAAATCAGTGCATAGGTAAAGAAGCTGAAGTTTCAGCTATAGTTCAATTATTGTGATTCTTCATTGCTGTGGCTTCAAATCTGCTCGTGTGCAAATTGATTTTTTTCTTCTCCATGAAAATTGTGGAGGAACAGATTGAGCCTCCTTTAGCAATAAGCTCACTCACCAGGGAAATTAATACACAAGGATGGAAAGGAAGACAGAGATAATTTCTTCCAACCCTGCATAGCCCCAGGGGAGCAGTGAGACTCACCACTGCCAGGGCTCTTAAGACCCTACAGAATTTTCCAGCATTGCTCTTAGGCTTGTGGAAGGAAAGTGCCAAGGACCTGGAGCCAGCACAGAGACACAGCTTGTTGACTCCCTAACTCCAATGTCTCACTAAGGATTGCTTCTGTGGGCTGCCACCCAAGGAGAACAGTTTAGTTCAACTCTATGCCAGCACTACATCTAGGTTGCAGGCTTATTCCCCTTTTACTTTCTCCTCTGGTATAGTTTCTTTGCAGGAAGAGACTGCCAGAAGCCATATTTGGCAATACAATGTGACAGCAAGCAGAGTGATGGTTTAAAATGTTAGTGGTAGTTGCTAAGTATTAAGCTACTCACACCAAGGGGAGGAATTATGGAAAATATTTCAGTCAAAATAATAAAAACATTGCAGGCCTGGCACTGCTCTGCAGCACTTTCCAGAACTGTGTGCTTTGGTTAGGTTTTCAACACCAAGAAAACAGTTTAGCTATTTAGTCATGATTTATATTCATTCATTTGCTCATTTGAAATAGTTACTGCTCATTATTCAGAGGAAAAAGCCTCCTTTGTGCTGATATTTTTTCTCGTTTCCCTAACATATAGCTGGTGTTGTATGCATTAAAGAAGCAAGCTATGCCAGGAGATAAGTTTATAAGATGTATCTCAATTCCAGGTAGTCAGACCATTGAAATTCACAGTAGCACTGTTCATCTTATTAGGTTTTATCTCTGTGGAAAACAGAAAGAAAGAGAGAAAGAGAGAAAGAGAGAAAGAGAGAAAGAGAGAAAGAGAGAAAGAGAGAAAGAGAGAAAGAGAGAAAGAGAGAAAGAGAGAAAGAGAGAAAGAGAGAAAGAGAGGAAGGAAGGAAGGAAGGAAGGAAGGAAGGAAGGAAGGAAGGAAGGAAGGAAGGAAGGAAGGAAGGAAGGAAGGAAGGAAAGAAAGAAAGAAAGAAAGAAAGAAAGAAAGAAAGAAAGAAAGAAAGAAAGAAAGAAAGAAAGAAAGAAAGAAAGAAAGAAGGAAAGAAGGAAAGAAAGAAAGAAAGAAAGAAAGAAAGAAAGAAAGAAAGAAAGAAAGAAAGAAAGAAAGAAAGAAAGAAAGAAAGAAAGAAAGAAGGAAGGAAAGAAGGAAAGAAGGAAAGAAAGAAAGAAAGAAAGAAAGAAAGAAAGAAAGAAAGAAAGAAAGAAAGAAAGAAAGAAAGAAAAGAAAAGAAAGACCACAAACAAAAAAATATCACAAACAACTAAAACCTTTTAAAATAGAAGAGAGACAAAGCTTACTGAGCACTGAGAAAGAGCTGCATATGTGAACAAGTGGCAGAAAAGCAGTACATGGTATATTTTTTCTTGTTGTATTCTTTTTCATTTCACCATGCTTTTCAGACCAACCACAACCCCCTGACTACACAGAGTGAAGGCAACAGTAGATTTCTAGCTGTCTGAAAAAGGCTAGGAGAGGAAAAATTAGATCAGATGTAATTCCTCACAGCAGTTCTCTGCAACTCTGTGTCTAGGCATGGAACAATGACCACATTTTGCCCAACACGTGCCACGTGGTTCTCCATGTCCCAAGAGGAATTCAGCCTCAGCAAAATCCTCCTGCAGCTTCTGCCAGCACACAGTTGCTCTGCACCACTCCACATCATCCTCTGTGTAACTCAGGGCAAAAAGTGCAGTTTTCCAATAAAGAAGTTGTGAGGGAATAGCACTATTGTCTAAAAATACATCACAGAAGAAAAAAACATCAGGAAGACACAAGTTATTTAAGCTAAGGGACAATATGAATATGAGATGGCAATGTGTGCATGCAGCCCAGACAGCCAACCGTGTCCTGGGCTGCATCAAGAGAAGCATGGCCAGCAGGGCAAGGCAGGGGATTCTCCCCCTTTACTCTGCTCTCATCAGACCTCACCTGGAGTACTGTGTGCAGTTCTGGAGCCCCCAACACAAGAAGGACAACAAACTGTTGAAGTGAGTCCAGAGGAAGGACATGAAGATGATCAGAGGGCTGGAGCACCTCTCCTATGAGGACAGGCTATGAGAGTTGGGGCTTTTCAGCCTAGAGAAGAGAAGGCTTTGGGGAGACCTTGATTAGCCTTGCAGTATCTGAAGGGGGCCTTCAGGAAGGCTGGGGAGGGACTATTTACAAGGTCTTGTAATGACAGGATGAGGAGTAATGGATTTAAACTGGTGGAGGGGAGTTTTAAACTAGATGTTAGGAGGAAGTTCTTTACAGTCAGGGTAGTGAGACACTGGAACAGGTTGCCTGGGGAGGTTGTGGATGTTCCCTCCCTGGAGGTGTTCAAGCCCAGGTTGGATGAAGCCTTGACTGACCTGTTCTAGTGGAAGGGGTCCCTGCCTATAGCAGTGGCTTGGAACTAGATGATCTTTGAAGTCCCTTCCAACCTAACCCATTCTATGATTCTAAGAACAAAGAGGCCATCCTGAGATGCACAGGATATGCGATTCTGGTGATGCTAAAATATGAACATCTTAAAAAGCTTTAAGTGAAAGCAACAGATGCATCTTATTTTTAATACCAGTAAAAAGTACTGCTGCTTCTCAGGTGTACAAGTTCTCTTTGTTCCTTAGCTAGCACTACTTACAAATACCGCATAAGAGCATATTTAGGCAGGGTGCAAGAACTGTTACAGTCAGGACTTTTCATTGCTGACCTTTGCAGGCCAAATGCATAACCATTACAGCAATGCCTACTGGTTACTACCTAAGGATACTTAGAGCAGACTTAGACCATGGGAAGTGTTCAGATGCTGCTGCATCCATGTACTTTTACATTTTTGTGGCAATGTTTGGTAGGTTTGCATGAACAGTGCAAATATAGAGAAATCACAGAATCACAGAAACATTCAGGTTGGAAAAGAGACTCAGGATCACCAAGTCCAACCCTACTCTACAAGCTGCACCCTAAAGCATATCCCCAGGCAACATATCCAAACGACTTTTAAACACAGACAGGGTTGGTGGCTCAACACCTCCCTGGGCAGCCCCTTCCAATACCTGGCTGCTCTTGCTGGAAAACAGTTTTTCCTAATATCTAGTCTAAACCTACCCAGTCACAGTTTGAGGCCATTCCTGCTTGTTCTATCACTATTTACCTGTGCAAAGAGACCAGCATCAACCTCTCTACAATGTTCTTTCAGGCAGCTGTAGACAGTGATGAAGTCTCCCCTTAGTCTTCTCTTTTTCAAATTAAACAGCCCCAGCTCCTTCAGTTGCTCCTCATGAGATTTATTCTCCAGGCCCTTCACCAGCTTTGCTGCCCTCCTATGCACTCATCCAGCACCTCCACATCCCTCTTGTAATAAGGTGCCCAAAACTGAACAGAGTACTTGAGGTGTGGCCTCATCAAAGCAGAGTACAAGGGGACAATCACCTCCCTATCCCTGCTGGACACAGCATTTCTAATACAAGCCAGGATGCCATCGGCTTTCTTTGCCACCTGGGCACACTGCTTGCTCATATTCATTTGCTTGTCGATTTCAATCCCCAGGTCCCTTTCAGCTAGGCAGCTTTCCAGCCACACTTCCTCAAGCCTGTAGCATTGCTTGGGATGTTGAGGCCCAAGTGCAGAACCTGGCATTTGACCTTGAAGCTCATGCCATTAACACTGGCCCATCAATCCAATCTATTCAAGTCCCTCTGTAGAGCATCCATATCCATCATTTCAAAACAGCCCAATCATTTAGCTTAAATGCTGACAATTATAACATTCCAATGATTTGTGTGGTGGCTTTGTACTCTAATCTTTGCATCAAAGGGAACTGAGATGAAGTTCTCTATTGTTAGTTTATTTCCTAGTTGAATGATATCTAAATTATTTCTCAAAAGCAGATTAAAACCATCACTGAACTGCGGCATTAATGGCAAGTATATGTGTTTTAAAATGTAACAGATACAACAAACATTGAAACTAACAAAAAATCTCAAATATTTGGAAATAATCACAGTTTACATGAGTTTGGGGAAAAGAGGATAAATATGTGAATGGAATAGTGGCTCCTAGAAATGACTGCTTCCATATCACAGTCTACAGAATATTTGCCTGTATCTCAGTTTCTCTGATACTTATATACCTGTAACCTTCAAAGTCTTGAAGGCTGGATGGAGAGCAGTCACAAGTGGTGTCCCTCAGGGGTCTGGGACCTGTACTAATTAATATTTTTATCAATGATATAGACAGAGGGCTCAAGTGCATCATCAGCCACCAAGCTGAGTGTTGCTGTTGATGTGCTGGAGGGACAGGATGTCATCTAGAGGAACCTAGACAAGCTGGAGAGGTGAGCAAGTCCAGGGTTCTGCACCTGGGCCACAACAATACTCACTATCAACACAGATTTGGGGATGGGGTGACAGAAAGCAGCCCTGTGGAAGAGGGCTTGGGGATGCTGATGGACGAGAAGCTGGACACAAACAGACAGTGTGCACTTGCAGTCCAGAAGGCCAACCACATCCTGGGCTGCATCAAAAGATGTGTTGCCAGCAGACTCAGAGAGGTGATTCTGCCACTTTGCTCCATTGAGGCCTCACCTGGAGTATTGCATCCAGCTCTGGAGCTGGAAGGACATGGACCTGATGCAGAGGAGGGCCATGAAAATGATCAGGTGATTGGAGCACCTCTGCTATAAGGACAGGCTGAAGGAGCGGGGGGGCTGTTCAGCCTGGAGGAGGCTCCAGAAAGACCTAATAGCAGCCTTCCAGTACCTGAAGGAGGCCTACAAGAAGGATTGAGAGAGACTGTTTACCAAGGCCTGTGGTGATAAGATGAGGGACAATGGCTTCAGACTAGAAAAGAGTAGATTTACGTTGGATGTTAGGAACAGGTTCTTTACCATGAGAGTAGTGGAACACTGGAACAGGATGCCCGGAGAGGTGGTTGGGGCCCCACCCCTGGAGATACTCAAGGTAAGGCTTGACAGGGCTCTGGGCAACCTGATCTAGTTGAGGATGCCTCTGCTGACTGCAGGGGCGGTTGGACTAGATGACCTTTGGAGGTCACTTCCAACCCAGACAATTCTGTGGTTCTATAATACGCAGACTGGGAAGCAAACTGACTGCTGCACACATTTTACTGACCTCGATAGAGTCTTTGTAACTTCAGCAGTGTTGTCCAACAGACATGCAGTGGACACTGTGTCATACAATAAAAATTACATAGCATAATTATACATACAACTGCATAACCGCATGCATCGCATGTGCAGTGAGTAATGCATACTTAAATACTTATACTATAGAAATCACAACATGTGATAACAGCAAAGGACCAAATTAAAGACTAATTGAAGCACTCAGAAGCTGGAAACTTTATCAAATCAGCAATTATTCAGTAGCTCCTTTTTAATTCTTAATTAAGAGAATGTCTTACTATGGCTATCGTAATTTATCAAGTTAATAAGGTAGCACGGCCACATTTAGGCAGCATTATCAAAACTTCTCTGGTGTGCAGATTTGATGAACATGTTATTACAGCTCTTAAGATTTCAGGGTCCCCATCTTCTAAAATATTAACTTATCTTCAAATTCTATCCCTCACTCTATGCCCAAGAGAGGCAAAGGGCATGCCTGTGTTCCCAGCAGCAGGTAGTGAGGCAGTGTGCAGCAGGTAAGGTCAAACAGATGGCATCAACTTTTGGGATTCTCAGCTTGTAAGAAAAGGTCAATGACATTTTCTTCATTTTAGATTAAGTCTACATATTTTAACGAAGTATTTTTTTTCTATAAAGTGAAACCTGAGAGTTTCCAAATGAATACCTGAGCTCAGGCGTTTCTTACCACTTTCAGAAGCGGTTTGGCAGGAGAAGTTACAGCTTAGCCAGATTTGTGTGTAGGGGAGAATGCTGACCGCACAAACTGCGGCTTTGTGCCGGTAACCCGGCGGTGGTCCCATGCAGGGGGTCGTGCAGCGCCACTTGCCACCTCGCAAGGGCCGAAACAGTGACAGAGGCTGGAGGCCTGTGTTTGCTAACCTCTGCCAAATAAGAAATAGACTTATTTCTCTGCTTATAAACCACATTATTCGGCCCCGTTGAATTTGCGCCTCCAATTAGGTGGTTAAAATCCATGGGGTTTTACGAAGGTATGCCGGATTGAGAAGATGAGGGAGGGGGTTTGAGCGAGGGTTACGTCTGGGATGGCGGCGGAGGGAAAGCATCCCGCTTTGCACAGCTACCGCCCCCTGCCATGCCGGAAGCTTCCCAGCCCCTGCACCCCGCCGA
This sequence comes from Pogoniulus pusillus, assembly GCF_015220805.1. Classification (NCBI taxonomy): domain Eukaryota; kingdom Metazoa; phylum Chordata; class Aves; order Piciformes; family Lybiidae; genus Pogoniulus; species Pogoniulus pusillus. The sequence continues at coordinate 17,665,294 of NC_087266.1, forward strand.
AGGGCTCATGCCAGGACCCGTCCCAGCGGGGCCGCGGAGGTACAGACCTTGTGGCGGCGAGGGCGGGCTCGGCAGCAAGCGGGAGCGGGGCCGGAGTTCCTCCGTGCAGTGCAGCGGCGGGCCGCCAGGCGGCGCTGCAGGCAGAGCACGCAACCAGAGCGGCCGTGCTTGACGGCGGGGCCGGCTCCTCAGCGCCGCATCATGTGGGCCGGCCCCTTCCATGGAGCCGGGGCTGCTGCCGAGCGCCTCCTGGGCGTACGCCGCCATGAGGCTCTGAGGGGCGGCTGCGTGCGGAGGACCCAGTCGGTCGTGCTGCAGAGCACCCCAAGCCTAACACTGGCCTTGCCCCCAGGCAGGAGAGCCCAGTGCTGCAGCCGCTGCTACTGCCGCCGCCGCGGGTCCAGCCGGGCGGGCGGGAGGCCCGGGGCCATGTAAAGCGGCAGCGGCCGTGGGGAGCCAAGCCGAGCTCGGGGAGAAGAGTCGCTGCCGCCGGCCGGGGAGGCCCCGCGGGGGGGATCATGGCGACGTCTAATCTCTTAAAGGTGAGAGAAGGGCCTGGCCGGGCCCTATGTGAGGAGAGAGGCAGCGGGGTCGAGCGGGCCGGGACTGCCCCGCCGTCGGCTGGGCCTTAGGGGTGGTTGGGCCGGCCGGGCCAGGCCGGGATGGGTGGCTGGTGGAGGCAGGCCACGGGCACCGTTCTCTGAAGTTGTCGTTCCCCAGAGGCGGGGGCGCCGGCGGCCCTCTCTCAGGTGAGCGGACTTGGCACCGCGCCGGGTGCGGGACCGCTGGCCTCGGCCTGGCCCGGCCCGTGGCCGCTTGGCTGCCAGCACCCTGTTCCCCGCGGCTCTCCCCAGATACGCGTCGTTGGGAAACAGCGTTGCGTCGAGCTGTTAGACAGGGCACGGTGTCGTCCCTTTGTTTATTTTAGGCGACATAGGTACGAAAAAAAATAGTTTTAAGTTAAACAAAGAGTTGAAAATGCCTTCGCGGTGAGCAGGTGTCATTATTTGAATTACCACCGTATTCTAGCTTTTTAAACTACATTTATTCTGCAAAGAAAAACTCCTGGAGGCCTTTCACTCCCATTAAGCAGTTTTGCTTTTGTAGTCAGATGTTTTTAAGCACTTCAGTTGCGTTTGATGACAGATGTCAATCGCCCCGATGTGGTACGGATTTGACCACAAGTTTTCAGTATGACAGTCCAGTCCTTGAGCCTGTCCTGATATTTGCGGCGGCACGTGTGTGGAGAAAACTGTATGTGGCCTTTGAGGCCATGCCAGCACATGGAAGACGGGCCTACTTTAAACAGCTGCTGCTAATGGCTCCACTAAGTGTTTCTAGAACATCGGTGTAATTAGGGTAAAAGACCTTGGGAAAGCTGCTTAACCTTAGCAGTTAGCAATTTAAAATATGTATAAATATTGTAAGTATACTATGAGCATACTTGTGCGTCAGCATTTTGTGTTTTAGTTAAATGTCCTTCTGAAGAAGTGCTGCTTAAATTCTACCAATCTGATCTATTTCGGATGTATAGATTTGGCCTGACACTGCTAAATGTATTGCTCTGAGGCACTCAGTGTGAGGAAATGAGACCTAATTGATAATCTTGTTTCTTTCTGGTATCCAGAAAAAAGAAGTTTTTTTTAAAAAAAGACAAGTTTTAAAAAAAATCTTAACTGAAATTGAAATGTAACTGAAATTAGTTTAATTTATCTATTTTTTTAATGCCTAAGTGGGTAGTCATATTTTTAAGCAGGTAAGATTTAAATATAAATCTAAAATGGAAGAATCCAAAATGAGATTATTTTGAAGAAATATTCATTTTGTGGAAGAGTTTGGATTTAGAATAGGGCTCAAGACCGTTTATCTGCTTATCCATATTTTAGTGCATGTCTTTGCTGTATGCTTAAGGATCACAGGAAAGACCAGTGCATGCTTTGACAAGACATGTGATCATACAACCTATAATAGAAGAAACATAACCCTCTGAGATTTGTCAGCATTTTACTTCATCTGCTTTGAAAGAATAATAGGTGTACGGTAGGTAAAATAAAGTCATGCGCCTTGATTCTTCAAGATGAATCTTGTTGCACTCTGAAGACTTTGTGTTGACTAGTTATGCTTTTGCAGCTGGCCTTTGAATCATTAATGTTTTGTATTGACAAAAGCATATATGCACATTGTGTTTTAAGAAAAGTACTGCGGAGACACCTATCCTAAAATAGGCCTTTCTGGTCAGTATTTTTCAGCATTGCAGATTACTAACTAGTGAGTTTTCTAAAGACAGTCAAGTATGAATCCTGCATTACAAAAGGAAAGATTTTACAGTGACTTAACTTTGTTTATAACGACACAGTAAAACAGTGCATGAATTGGACTAGGTAAGGTCTTTTGTTCCCCAATTATGCAATCAGAGTGCTCTTAGAGAAACAAACTGTTGATTCCACATCATGTTGATTGGCAGAGCCTCATGCTGTTTGAGGCTGTGAAATGCACTTCTGCTTTAATGTTTAGGGGGAAAAAAAACGCTATGCCTCAGCATAGTGAAAATCCCTGGTTAAGAAGGGAGAGGTGTTAAAAATGTATATGGTTTTCCCGTATCTTTGCCAAGTAAGCCTGCATAATCAATTCTAAGTTAGATTTAGACAGGTCTTATTTTTGCCAGGATAAACTGAAACTAGGAGTTTTCTCTGGTTTTCCCCTGTTCTTGTTCAACTTTCTACATAGTTGAAAAAATGAAGTGAAATATTCTTATTCTAGTAACAGATAGTGGCTAAATCCAAATCTGACTGGCTGTCATAATTTTAAAGGACATTGTTTATACTCCACTAGTGCATCAGTGTGCACTTGCAGCCCAGAAAGCCAACCAGATCCTGGGCTGCATCAAGAGAAGTGTGGCCAGCAGATTGGGGGAAGTGATCCTCCTCCTCTACTCCACACTGGTGAGACCCCACCTGGAGTACTGCGTCCAGTTTTTGAGCTCCTATTACAGGAGGGATATGTATGTGTGGAGCATGTCCAGAGAAGAGCCACGAGGATGATCGGAGGCCTGGAGCACCTCTCTTACGGGGAGAGACTGAGGGAGTTGGAGCTGCTCAGTCTGGAGAGGAGAAGGCTCCGAGGTAACTTTATTGTGACCTTTCAGTATCTTAAGAGGGACTTTTTAGATTATCAGGTCTAGGGGGAATGGACCAAAGCTAGAAATGGGTAGATTCAGACTGGATGTTAGGAGAAAGTTCTTCGAGGGTGATAAGACCCTGGAATGGGCTGCCCAGGGAGGTGGTGGAAGCCCCATACCTGGAGGTGTTTTAGGTCAGGCTGGATGAGCCTCTAGACAGCCTGCGAGGTATCCCTGCCCATGGCAGGGGGGTTGGAACTAGGTGATCCTTGTGATCCCTTCCAACCCGAACTTACTCTGTGATTTGCCTAACTCAGTTTTTTAGTGAGGCACTTATTCTCAGCCTTCTTTAAATGCAAAATTAGAATGATCAACTGTATGTTGAATCCTGGTGAGATAAAACAAATTGTAATGTGATGAAAATGTTGAAGTACTTAAGAACTAGTCATTACATGGTAAGCAAGTGTGTGCCTTGCCTGTAGCAGAACTGCTCTCCCAAGTTGAAGCTGTTGCTTTACTGTAGATTACTGAACCGCTAGTAGGTGAGTTCTTCCTTTCAATGTACATGTGATTCTGTCACTTTTAAAGTGAGATGCTTTGTTTCAGGTCATATTTTGGATATATAGCCTGTTCCCTGTGTAGTGACAAGATAATGTAAAGCAGATCTCTCGCGTGCTTTGAGGATACAGGAGTCTTTCTGCAGTTTCTGAAACTCAGAGCACCTTGGCTTATTGCAACATGGAGAGACATTTCAAGGTTCAGAGGGACAGTGGCACAGAAGTCGTATTATATTGCCTTGCCTTGTTCTATTCCATATTTATCTAGACTTCTTATACTATGTGCATGCTTCTGTGGCACTTCTCTCAAGCTTGCTTACAGTTAAGAAGAGGAACTTTGCGCTATGTGATAATACTCAAATTGGGAAAAAATGGTCAATGGAACAATTCCACTTAAATCATTATTCTAATTCTGAGTAATACCCACTGGAAGAGTCTGAGAGCTTTTTAACCTGCTATCTTGAAATACTGTGTTTAGGTGCTTAGGCATATAGAATTGAAGCAAGTTTGAGGAGTAGAGTTATGGTATATATTTCAATTAAATTTAGTGTTAAAATGGAGTTTCAGATTACTGAACAGATTCAGGGAAGTGATGTTTGAAACTTTCCTAAGTGGAAATATTTTTAAACTTCTGTAGTGATTACTTAGCCAGGATATGGCTATCAATTGCAATCCATGTTTTCAGAGAAGGTTTGGTAAGTGGAATAGTTTTATTTCATCAAAGGTATGATGTACTTCCATGCTTACCTTCTCTTGGGAATGATGGTTTGAGACAACAAGGAAGAAAAGTTACCTGGGAAATTTTGCTCAGAAATTGTACAGGTTTGCAGGTGGCTCAGCAAATGGGGAAATGGATTACTTGTGTTATGTAGGTCACTGATATGCATGCAATTTTGGTAACAGATGAAGAATTACCACTGTTTGACCCCCTCTTCTATTATAACTTTTGAGTTTCTCAGGTGTGAGGAGTAGAACTAATGAATGTGAATGACAAAGAAGATGGTATTAAGCACTTTTTCTTCATCATGAGAGAGTAAAATTAATAGTTATGGAAGCCTTTATGATGCTGAATTGTTTATTGACCTTTGAGAATAGTTTAGTTGAGTTAGATTTTTAATACATAAATTTTATTATTTTGTTCCATTTGAATATAAAGGAAAAAGTGTGGAGAAAAAAAAATAAAATAATTTTACTTGTATATATATAGAGCAAGCAAAGTTTTAAACTTCCCTTGTGGCGTTTTCTGCCATGCTTTATTTGCGTAATTCTTTTTAAGTAAGTACATGTTTGTTACAAGTGGACATGCAGTTTTTATGACTGAAATGGAGCTTGTGTGTGTACATCTTACCATTAACTAGGTAATCATGATCTGAGTCCTACAAACACTAATGTTTGCAATCCCCTCCTCTCCTGCAATGTTTTACAGTGAAACTAGTGTTATTCGCAAAGGTAGAGTATTCAAGTTTTCTCTTCAGATGCTTCCAGTGAATGGCTTAATTGCACTTCTCCAGAAATGCAGAACAGGAAACCCCTTCCAGAAAACTTACAGGCTCTGCTCTAAAGGAAAACTCTGAGGAAGCTGATTTTACTTAGTTTATAATGCCTTTTCTGGAACTTCTGACTGTTCAACAGCTGGAAAGACATGTTTATTGTGCTACTAAGAAGGACTGGGAAGAGAAATATGTGTCACAGGAATAGGAAAGATTAGAGCAACTCACAGAAACTGAGAAAAATTGTAAGGCTAGGTCTGTGTAGGGGAAGCATATAGGTGATGACTTTCAAAGCTGATGCATTAATTTTTTTTTTTTTTTTTTTGGCAAAAGAATTGTAAACCTTACTGAGCAGAGACTGGCTTTGTTAGACCCATGTTCAGTATGTGCTGAAATGGTTCGACAGTGCTGTGAGGCCTCCAGGTGCTGTTGCTGTAAAAACAGTTACTGCGATGCCCGTTGCATCTTTATGACTTGAAGATGAGACATCTTTGCACTTAAGAGCAGCAGGGAATACAGTTTCCAAACCGTACTTCTCCTGAATTTTAAGTAACAGGTTTAATTGCAAATTTCCACATAGAAGTTAATCAGAAGGAGGCGATTAAGAGAAGATGATGTGTTGCTTGTGGTTGTTTATCTGGAGAGATGCTACTAGCGAAACAGTGCACTTGTCAGAATTCTGAGCGGTTACCTTATTATTTGCTGTGTTCGAAGTAAGAGTAGTATTAATAGCCAAGACCATGATCTGTTCAAAAGTAAGCAGTGAATTGGAACAGACCCCGGTAGTGTTTGCCACAGAATTCTCAATCAATGTTTATTTTAATTGCAGACTTTTAATATGCAGGGCTTTTATTGGAGATTGTATCAAATAGAATTACAACATATGCAATAGAAATGTTACTTTCTGTGAAAGTTTTGGGAGTTGTAAATAATGGAAATCAACCTGTGTGATGAGACTTTTCAGAATAAGCAGAATGGTATGAGAACACTTTGTTTCTTTAGATTTGCTTTTAATTTGGATTGTTGTCTTTGAAAAGATTCATCTTGGGTTGGATTTTTCAGCACAGTGTAATTAATTTTTGTCTATGCCAACTGTAGTCTAGGCTGTCAAACTACCTATGGCCAGTTAACCCACAGGAAGAGAGTCAGTGATACAACAGCTTCTACACTTTTCTGCTTCCTTCCTTCATTTTTGTTGTTGATGCCAAATGCACAGTGGAGAAAAAAGGTTCATGCCATCATCCACAGGTACTGCTCTTGATTCCTGACTGCCATTTTGGTGATGGTAGTTTATTCAGGACAAGTTTGCAAGTCAGGCTCATCGTTGAGTAGAGCAGCGGAGCTGACAGCATCATTTATGTTGTTCGTGATGGAACTTGTTGCATTGTAGCTAAAGCAAATGAGTAAGGAAGAAGTTTGCAGTCTGCTTCTCTGAGAAACAAATAATAGGTCTGTGACTTTTAAAAAAGTGGAACTTAATGTGAAAAGGTTTGTTTAGCTATGATGTTGTAGCTCATAGTTTATAAGAGATACTTCTGAGAAGATATTTTATATTAACATAGATACTACAGTCCTGAAAAATAACTTTAAGGAACTTATTAACAATTTTTTTTGTTGTTCCTGTTAGAATAAAGGTTCACTTCAGTTTGAAGACAAATGGGATTTTATGCGCCCTATTGTTCTGAAACTTCTTCGTCAGGAGTCTGTCACAAAACAGCAGTGGTTTGATCTTTTTTCGTAAGTAATTTTTCAATATCATGTCCTTCTGTGGAATGAGAATACAGTCATAGTACTGCTGCTGATACAGAAGTCATATATGGCATGAACTGTTTGGAGATACAGGACAAAAGTCATAGTTGAAGTTTTATTAAATAGTAATGTGCCTACTTCACTGTAAATGTGCAAAAGTACTTTTTTTTTCTTAACAAGATCTTTGAAAATAGGATGGAGAAAGAGGAGTAGAGCTCTTGACTTCAGTCATATAAACAAATTTTGTACCTGTCCACAAACATTTTGTTAAGAACTAGAAATTGTTGTGTACTGCTTTGCCAAAAGGTTCCTGTAAAGGCAGTTTGAACATGACACTATTCTCATTTGAATGGCTTTCTTCTAAAATAAGAATACTATTGAAGTAACAGAGCAATGCAGTTTAACTGGTTTAATTTGAATAGCTTTATACTTTAAGAATAATATATGTAATATTTTTCAGATAATTTGCATTATTGTACACTAGAAATTCTGCCATTTTTTCTCTTTCCAAAAAGCCAGAAGTTGCTTCCTGTTAGATGAGGATTTTTTTCCTTAAAGCATATCATGTGACCTTTGCCAACATAACATGGGATTTAATTACAACATATATATCAAAAGTAGATCTAAAATAATCTTTGTCTTAAAATAGTTATTTTCCCTCAAATACAATTGTAGCTTAACTCTACAGTGTCTCTTGCTTTAAAAGTATGTCACTGAAGTGTTTTTTATTTAAACATATTGTTGCAGCCTGTAGCTTTATTGCTTTTTTCAATCAGGACAGCCTACTGATTCTTTTTACAGCCATCTTACTGCACCTGTCACTCTTCTGCCAACCAAAAGGAAAGATAGTTTATCATGTAATGAGTTTTAATATCTTACGATGTCTCAACTATAGCAGCTGCTAGAAATATGGTGCAGTTAAGGTACAAATTAATTTATGAGTTGTTGCTTTCATTTTTTGGTAACTAGTTCAGTAATACTGCATTGGTATTGAAATTTCCCATTCTTTTACTTGTAGCTGAATTATTTAATGAAACTTAAGTAACTTTATGGCTAAATGAGGGATATTGGGGGAAAGATTCTCACTCTCCTAGGTTCGTATTTTTGGAGAGTGCTGTCTTTTAAAGTTTTTAATAACAATTCAAAATTTGTAGATTTCTTCTACCTCCCATTTGAGTATAATTATCCTGTATTGTTTTTTGCACTACAGCCAGGAAACAGTGACATTTGAAATACAGTAACACCTTTTCTGCATGTCAAGGTTGTGTAAGTCTCACAAGTTAGGCATGCCTCTGTAAATCAGGATAGCACCTTTGATCTGTGTCAGAAGAATCTTTTTTTACTTGTAAACTTTGTCTTTTCATTAAAAATAAAAAAGATGCTTATGTATTGAATTAACAGTACTGATTTAATAGAAACAAAGTCATAACTTTAGATTATATAGTTGCCTTTTTCAAAGATGTGGTGTTGTTATTGAAAAGAGGAAGAAGAACCAGAGGAAGGTAATTGAGTCAAAAAAAAGCTTGCTAAGGCAAATTACATATGATGTATGGTTAGGAGCATAATTTGCTTTATTTAGTCTTCAGTATGCAAAGTAGGAGTTAAGTTACACTTGCTGGGCTGCCTGCTAGGAAAAACAGGAATTTATTTGAATGTTACTTAAAACTCATTAATAGAATTTTGCTTTGCGGTGCTGTTTGGTGGCTTTTCTGCAGTGGGTTTTACTGTCGTGAAACCCTTAAGAGATCTTTTTAAACTAATTAAAACATCTGTTAAACTGGTCGATGCCCCTGAGCTCAAATTTCTTGCAAGGAAGCGTTGTTTCTTTGTAACACAAGGATGCTGTAGTGCTTGGACTGTAAGGCCATGAGCAAAAGCTGCACATTAGTGAGTGTATTTTAGAATAATATGGGCTGAGTAGTAATGCTTCTGCTGCAAGTGTTTTGTCTTTGTCAAAGGAAAGCTTTAAAAATTGCCCTTAATGCAGTCAGGATTTTTGTTACTGAAAACAGATTTGACTGCTACATTTCCTTCTTGACTATAGCCTTTCTCTCAATAGGTTGCTCTTGCTTGCTTCCAAGACTCTTGTAATTTGTCTCTTCTCCAAATATGTTTGCTTACATGCATCACTGGGATCTAACATTACATTGTTTGACAATGATAGATAAAATGTGTATTAACTCCTTAGAAATACTTAAATTATGACTGCTTATTCCTCATATATTACAGCATTAAACTTTGAAAAAGTGTTACTAAAAGATGGATAAATTTTTTTCTAGAGATGTACATGCAGTTTGCTTGTGGGATGATAAAGGTCCAGCAAAAATCCATCAGGCTCTGAAGGAAGACATCCTTGATTTTATTAAACAAGCACAAGCAGTAAGTCCTTAGTGTTTCATAACTTCTATTTATATTGTTAGAAAAATAACCAAATAGTTCTGACTTTCATTGGATTTTAATGCATTTTCTTTTCTGTTTGAAATTCTGTGATGTTCTAGAGATGGTAGTTGCCCTGTGAACTTCTACTATTGACAAAAAGAAGACATAGCCTTAAGCATTTGCCTTGACTCACTTTTCTCTCTTAAGTCCTTGAAACCAGAGTGGGTAATCATTTTTGTGTTACATTGAATATAACCACAGAAAGCAACCTTATTTCTTTATTTTTTTAAATCCAACATTACTTACGGAGTCTTCCTCCACTTGAAAACTTCTTGAGGCAAAATTTTCTTTAAGAAATTGCTGGACTTCTCTGTTGTTGTTTTTTTAATCTAGCTTCAGTGCTGTGCTGACATGTTCATGAATGGCTTTAGAATAAGCCCTATGGATGGTGTACTAGAAGCATGCATGCTATCAGTTAAGCAAGCTTAGCTGAGTTCAATTTTATGGGCTTCTGCCTAAATGACAGAAGATATTAATAGATTCAAAGGAGATGTTTATGTTTGTAGGTTGAGAAATTAAAACTCCGTGATAGAGGTTTGGAAAAGAGAAAACGAAAATCTGTAAAGTCTTTTTTCTAGTAAAGAAATTTGTATTGCTATGACTTTGCTTAAAGGAAGATAGTTTCTTTTTGATTTTTAAGTCTTGCCAGTTTACTTGCTGTCATGAATGCAAGGCTGAACTACGGCCTTTGATAGAGTCTGTGTTAGCTGTTTTTAGAGAGGCCTTTGCTTTAGGCACTATGATAGCCACTGAAAAATGTAGCTGTAGTTTCCAAGCTTTAATAAGACAGTTGACAGGTCAGTAGATGCCATTAAATTACTCTTTTCATTGTATAAAATATGATGTAGTCTTCACAGGTTTAATACCAAGTTTATACAGTTGTACCAATACATACTTTTAGACTACACATTGTGATCTTTTTTGACCTACAGATGGCTTAAAAAAAAACAACACCCAAACTTCTTGTTTGCTGTTACCTTTTTTAATCTTTTTAGAATTGGTCCATATCTCATGAGTTAACTACTCTCCTAACTTAATGACATTTAAATACGTAGGTTTTCTTATTCTGAGTTATCTGTATTTTAGTTTTATATCAGGAGTTATTCTCAGTGTGAGCAAAATCAATCCCTATTTTGTACATAAAGTTGTTTATAAATTACCTTCACTTCTCTCCACTTCTTCCAGAGAGTGCTGAGTCATCAAGATGATACAGCTTTACTAAAAGCATATATAGTGGAGTGGCGCAAGTTCTTCACGCAGTGTGATATTTTGCCCAAGCCGTTTTGTCAGTTAGAGATTACCTTAATGGGCAAGCAGGGCAGCAACAAGAAGTCTAATGTAGAAGACAGTATTGTTCGAAAGGTAAGTGGTGGCTATTAAGAGTTTTGTTGCACGCTGTTCTGGCTACAGTAATAGTACAGACAGCAATCTGTAGCTGAAGATGAAATCGCACCCATTATAAAATACAGTATCACACTTTGTTTCAGTGAGAGGGTCAGAACAACCCACCATCTTTTTGGTTTTTCCTTACAAAGTAGTTTCACTCTGTTTCTTTAGTTTTGCATTGGGTGTTAAGTGTTTTGTTCAGGTGATAAAGCACTTCTTCCTCCGGCATTCAGTTTGTTTGGGGTTTTCTGTTCACTTGTTCATTAATTATGACTTGAATCCCGGGGCAGGAGGCAGTTGTGAATTCACCTCTTGTTTCTATACTTGTAAGTAGCTTTTCTACTCCTAGATTATTTCCCTAGGCCAAAATACTAATTTGAGCACATCTCCGCATTTTAAACATGACCAATTAAATGTTGTCTTCTTAAGCTACATGTGGCCATTAGGGAACTAGAGCATCACTATTATGAGGAGAGGCTGAGAGACCTGGAACTTTTTGATCTGGAAAACAGAAGACTGAAAGTGGATCTTAAAAATACATAGAAATACATAAAGGGTGGAGATCGTGAGGTCGGGGTTACACTCTTTTCAGTAGTGGACAGTGATAGGACAGGGGGTAGTGGGTACAAACTAGAACACAGGAGGTTTTACTTAAACTTAAGGAAAAATTTCTTTGAGGATGACAGAGCATTGAAACAGATTTCCCAGATAGGTTGTGGAGTCTCCTTCTCTGGAGACTTTCAAAATCCCCCCCTGGATACTCCTGTGCAGTCTGATTTAGGCAAACCTGCATTAGCTGTGGAGGAGGGTGGACTAGATAATCTCCAGAGGTCCTTTCCAACCCCTACAGTTCTGTGACACTAAATTGTTTGGTTGTTTGATTTCTGATTTCTTTAATTTCTTTTGCATAAACTTAAATCCGGGCATACCTTTCTAACAAGTTTGTTTTTTTCCTTCCTAACACACAGCTTATGCTAGATACATGGAATGAATCCATATTTTCAAATATAAAAAATAGACTTCAGGACAGTGCAATGAAACTAGTTCATGCTGAAAGACTAGGAGAAGCTTTCGACTCTCAGCTTGTTATTGGAGTTCGAGAATCATATGGTATGTCTTGCACAGACTGATCTCTGTTGTCTCCTTACTTTAATAGCTGAATTTCCATCCTACAAAGTTGACAGCTGCGAATGGTCTCAACTTTTTCTTTTGTTGTTACATGATACCAGTTAATTTTTGTTTAACTTCTGAGTGATCTAGCTACATATTTGTTACTGTAAAATGAGTGTTTTCAAAGAGCAAACCACTTTTGGACCTTATAGACTCACAGATATAACCTGATACCTGTGCTCCTTTCCATACTATTTCTGATTCTTGAGATAGTTTAAAGAAGAAATCCTAAATGGGCCACATGTAAGACTTTGTTTTTTTCTTTGCCAAACAGATCTGTGTATCACAGTATCACCTTTTCTTCAAAGTTCTGCAACCTTCTGAATTAAACTTGTGGTTAATACTCTCAGGTGGCTTTGTAGGTGTCCAATTCTAAATTATTTTTTAAAGCACGTTCCATTTAAGTACTGGAGTTTATTATTTATTAATTTCTCTCTTAACAGTTGAGAAATTTTTTTCCAAAGAGAGCCAAGCACTTCTGTGTAGCAGTAAACTCACTGTTTCCATTCATGTAAAACAGAAAAAAACCCAACCCAACAAACCCCCCACAATGCACAAATAAATGCGTAAATAAATGTCACAAATTAAGACACTAAGATTGGAGTAACAGTGTCTGAAAAAAGCTGTTTGCTCATTCAGGTGGAAAAATGTTTGGTTGAGGCATTATGATGATTTTTTTGCTTGGTTGATTTTGTTTTTCTCTTTTTTTTTTTTTATTCCAAATTGTGCAATTTTATGTGTGTTTCTGGTGACCATGTTTGAATCTCTAAAGTGCTGGAGATGGGTATGCAGTTTTTTCAATAGTTAATTTGCTCTGGTTAATGTTTTTGAAGGAAAGACTAGACAAGTTTTGTTACCTTTAGGAATCAGAGGGAGTGTATTTATAGAATTTTTCAAATTATTCAGTGTAACCATTTAGTACAGTACTCACTGAAATGAGAGAGATCTGCTTATTTTTAACCAGTAAGTTTCCAGGACTTGAAAGTAAATTTAGACTTTCTCTTTGCAGTGAACCTTTGTTCTAATCCTGAAGATAAACTTCAGATATATCGAGATAATTTTGAAAAGGCGTACTTGGATTCAACAGAGAGGTTTTATAGAACACAGGCTCCTTCTTATTTACAGCAAAATGGTGTACAGAATTATATGAAATATGTAAGTAAAACCTCTGTTGTAACTCTCTACTGAAAGTGTTAGTACTTAAAATGATTGTTCGTCTACTTTTGCGCAGGCAGATGCTAAACTAAAAGAAGAGGAGAAAAGAGCACTACGGTATTTAGAAACAAGACGTGAATGTAACTCAGTAGAAGCAGTAAGTATAGATATATAGAAAATTTGCATTTTACAGTTAGTGTTCCTACATTGCAGTTTCTGTGTGTGTTACAGTATTATAGCAGTAGATTAATATAAAACTGTTGATTGTATGGTTTTCAGTTATCCATTATGTATTTTTCTTGCCAAAATCTGTATTGCTTTCCTGTCTGGCAGTTTACAATTTCCACAGATGTGTAGGTCAAAGTTTAAGACAGAAGGGCAGGTTTTGATTCAAGTTGATTTCACAGTATCACAGTATCACAGTATCATTAGGGTTGGAAGAGACCTCACAGATCATCAAGTCCAACCCTTTACCACAGAGCTCAAGGCTAGACCATGGCACCAAGTGCCACGTCCAACCTTGCCAGAGACGGTGACTCCACCACCTCCCCGGGCAGCCCATTCCAGTGTCCAATGACTCTCTCAGTAAAGAACTTTCTCCTCACCTCAAGCCTAAATCTCCCCTGGCGCAGCCTGAGGCTGTGTCCTCTTGTTCTGGCGCTGGCCACCTGAGAGAAGAGAGCAACCTCCTCCTGGCCACAACCACCCCTCAGGTAGTTGTAGACAGCAATAAGGTCACCCCTGAGCCTCCTCTTCTCCAGGTTAAACAGTCCCAGCTCCCTCAGCCTCTCCTAATAGGGCTTGTGCTCAATTTTTATTGTTTCATTTTGAGTAAGGTATGATTTTTTTCCTACTCTTACCAGTCAGTAAGAATGGTATTTGAAAATAAGCCAGCAGATAATGGCTCATGTAGAATCCCAGAAAGAGTTCTGAATCTTTGCAATCAACACATACAATAGAATTTTCATTAGAACTGTTCTAAAATTCCTGTTAGGCTGAAATAAATCTTTTTAATATAGAGGAGGTTATTTCTTTTTTCCTTCCTCTTCCTCACCTTGAGTAGTATTAGTATTATACATCATTCAGATTCTGGAGAAAGATTTAACTGCAATGGATAGTTCATGATTGTGCTGAAATTTGTTCAGGAAACAGGCTGTTTTTGTTACAAAGGGGTAATCCATTAATGCAAGATGATATTTTCCCAAATTAATATTGTTTATTAATTGTGTTATTCAGAAGTCTTTCCACCCCAACCACTAATTTTAATAATAATTGATTCTTCTCATGGTCATGGAAACATTATACAGATAATAACTATATCTAGAAATAACCAGCAAAAATATAAACATTAACTGAACTGGAAGAGAAAGTTGTTGTGGTCAATATATCACTTGCCCACTAGATGGACTCAAGAAGCTCTTTTCTGCTATGGCAGAAGGCAATGGTGAATTACAAAAAGGCTTTAAATATTTACTCACAAAATATTATATCCCGACTCATGGGGCTAGCTACAGCTTCAAAGAGTACACAGATGCTTTCAGGGAATTCTGTTACTGTCAACTGCTGAGGCTTCTGATGCTTCCCAGACTTCAGAGTGCTGGAAAAGGAGGCAGACAATCTCTGACCTTTTTATCCTGGCTCCTCTGGACAATCTGTGTATCCAGGACTTTCCGTCTTGGCAGGAGACTTTCAGGTGTAGACAAGATGTCTTGTGATGTGCAGTCTTAGCACAATGTCACGCTGGCTGTGCAGGCTGATCATGTGGAGCCATTTAGAGCCTGTTCCTGGTAAACTCGAGGCAGGCAGTTTCCAGGCAATTTAGCAAAGCTACCTTATAGCTTTATCATAGCGCTGCTGAAGGCAGTAAGGCAGTATACTGCCAGAAACAGAGAGCAATAGCAGCAGGCAACAGCAGACACAAATACAATGGCAGAGCATGTTGCATTTACCTGCATATCTCTTTTATCAATGTAGCCAAGAGTAATGAGCCTTTGGACACAGAATAACCAATCAGAATAGCAGTTAGCCAAGCCTGACCATATTAGGTGAAGCCGTAGGCTTGCTTTACCCAAAACCAGGGAAAGCATAGGCCTTGAACAAGGCAAGCACAAGCTAAGCATGTGTACCTTGTTTACCACAAAAGCAAAAGAAGTCTGGACAGGCCAAAGACCTTAGACTCAGTGACTCCAGGTTCTTTGTTCTCTTCCCCGTGATTGCTTCTCCCCAAAACAGAAGGAGAGAGAGCAGAAAAACATGTCTCAGCAAGCCAGGACATGGATAAGCCTGGTTTTGGCCTATCAGGCCTACCACAACAGTTTTAAATAAGAACCCTTCAAATCTGTCTTCTCTGCAATGAATCAAAACATATGTTATGTCTTTTATTAACTTTTAAGTTATTCATTTTGCACAGCAATAAAATGTGACCTGTATAAAGAGGCTGAAAAAAAACCAAAGATAATCCTGACATGTACAAGCAGTCTCTGTTCCAGATCTACCCATAGCCTTGTTCAAGCCAACTAGCCTGGTCCAAATAGAGTACGCTGAAATGAGAACTATTCTTAGCTCTTGGATGTATACTGGGAAACTAAGTAGGGTAGTTGATGTTCCAAAAATGATAGCTCCCTTGAGAGAAAAGAGGCAGTGGAAATACTAAGCCTCTTACTGATTTGAAAGAGCATTTACCACGTTTATTAACTTAGATATTTGGAAGAAATAGTCCTTTATAGACTTTATTCAAAGTATTCACAATTTCATAAATCAGTGATTTTCTTTTTTTTTTACATAGAGTATAGTTGTTGAGAACTGGCTAGATTTTGTGTCATGGCAAACTTGAGACAGGTCAGGCTTTGACGGCTAAAATGAGCTGATTCTGTGTTTAATGTATTTCAGCTGATGGAATGCTGCGTCAATGCCCTGGTGACATCTTTTAAAGAAACTATTTTAGCTGAATGCCAAGGCATGATCAAACGAAATGAAACAGAAAGTAAGTGAAGCTTCAAGAACACAATGAACTCAGCATCAACTGTGTAAAAATAGATTTGTTTGTAGATATATCAGATTACTTATTTTAATAGATGGTGGTGGCAGTGTTTCATACATAAGATATTACTGCACATGAGCAATTTTATCTCACAAGAAATTGGCATCATTGATTAAGTGTTGTAATACTGCATTTGAAATCTATATTTACACTGCTCTGATATGAATGACTGGATAGCTTCCATCCTGCTTGGAAGAAAAGCTTTTGTGTTCTGTTTTCTTTCTTTTTACCATAACTTATTTTCCTCATATTGGCTAACTGTCATTAATGTTACCACTCCCCACTGCACCTTTACAGCTGTCTTCCTCCTGGTAAAAAAGGGAAGCATCTCTTTACAAAAATGTTTTTCTGAAAAGCAGGGATTTTTTTTTCTTATTCTGATTGTTGGTGCAAGACCAAAAAGTCAATGAACAAAAATCTTTGCAAGTTTTTCCTCTGGTTTTATAGCCAGTATGTCACTGTTAGTATTGAAACTTAGCTTTGCATGCCTTTGGAAAATTTTCACAAGTTTGGGTTTTTTTGACTGTGCCATAAATTGAGAGTGTAGTGTAATTCAGGAGTCTTGTGTTGGTCCTGTATGATAAACCAAACTATTCAAGTCAATAAAATGTCATAATTTAAGTAGGGAAATTGAAAAGGAAAATACTCACTTCTAAAGCTAGCAGTTCAGAAAATATTTGACCTCAAAAGTATGTCATACTGCTCTGTTCATCGAGCAGCATGATTTCTGGCAATAATTCAGAGCTACATCTAGAAAGCCACCATACATTCTTATGACTGTATGTTACAGTCTTTGGGAGAATATGAGAGGCTTATTGAAATGCAGAGCTTCAGAAGGCTTCATCTACAGCATCCAAAGCATCTTCCTTTAGAAACTTCCTTTGGAAAGCACTGTTCTCACTTCCCTTGTGATTGTTTGTCCTGTGATACTGCTTGGTTACAAAATACTTCGGTTTAGTATACAAGAACTCAAGCATCTCTTGTAAATTCTCTTTTTTTGTTTTATTTCTTTTTTCCCCTAGACCTACTTATGCTGTTTAAAAAGTTTTAATTAAGGTGTGGATAATAATTTATTTAAATACCAGAGCTATACAGAGTATTATATGTGTTTGGTAGTATCCTCTGCAGTACTTGGCTTATTCGTGTGTCTTCCTGATATTATTCACCCCATTTCATTATGTTTTCTTTATTAAAAGAACTGGGTGTTTTGACTATAGCTGGGCACTGCTATAAAACACACCGTTACATTAAGTATCGACAAAGCAAGGCAAGCGTAGTATTTTCCAACTAGAAACCATCAAAGATGTCTGATTTGCAACCACTCTTCAGAATGTGCATAGTGTGTTTTTATTTGCTTGTAGTATGAGAGATGGGAGCCTTAAATTTTATTCTTGAAATACTTCATAAAAGAAATAAAAAGTACACTTGCCTTTTTTATAAACACAAAGTGAAAACAGAATTTCAGGGCCTGAACAGCTACAATGTGAGTTTCTTTGCCTTTCAGTGTCATAATGTATTCTGAGAGACATTAATTAAAAACCAGTTTTGGTTTTTGTTGCTTTGAAGCCTATCTTTTGAAGAATCTGGGGTTTTTTGAGTTCCTAGGAATGCACCAAACCCTTCCTTTGCCACCATTTATTAGGAGAAACCACTGATATTTTTTTTTCTTGAATTATTCATGCCATCACTAGTTTACAGAACTTGTTATAGAAACCTTCAATATATCTGCTTGTTTCCTTTCTTTTTCATGAACTGCTCCTATGTCTCACCCTTTTTTAAAGTACAGCTGAAAATATCCAGTAAAAGTTGATGGAGCTTTTTGGGCTTATCCTAAGACGGTGCTGCCATCACCTACAGTACTTGTAAACTGGGTATACCGCTGACCACTTATTGTTTAATCCATCATGAGTTGTGTCTAGTAGCCTTGCAAGTTGTCATTTAAGGTCATTTGTATTTTCCATTCTTTTATTGGCATTATTCTAAAAGGACTTTTGTCTTCTCAGTGCTTTGCTTTTCTATTTGGTTCTGCAACAGTTGATAAGATACAGAAGTTGGTAACACATATTTCATAGTCAGAGGTGACACAACCTTGGCGTTGCTAACAACAAAATCGGAATACGCAACTGGCTGATTCTACTTCATTAAGCAGAATCCTTTGCTGTGTTTAGTTCAAATCTCTATGGTCTTTAAAAAAGCGTGGTGGCTTCTATCCAGGTGTTCCTTTGTGAACAGCTTTATTAGTATGGTTATTCATTGGTTTCAGTACTTTCCTTTTTTTTTTCAGAATTAGCAGTACTGGAATACCTTCACAAAAAGTAGACAAAGCAACCTAGTTTTTAAATCTTTTTAACTGGTAACTTTCAGAAAAACTAAATAAGCTCTTTTGGAAAACAGAAAGGAGAGAATGCTGTTTACCTTAAGTTTTGGTTACTTCAGAATTTGGCAAGCTTTTGATGAAAATGTTGTAGATGGTGTTGAAAGATACACAAAGAGAGCTCTGTTTGGCTTCAATTTTAAAAAATATACCTTGAATCCATATGATACCCTGCATCAACTCCTGTAGGCCTCCAACTAAAAGAAATCCATTTTTGCCAGGGATTTTAAGGCAGTTATACTGAGAAGCTGGACTTAATCCAAATTGCCACTGACTTTAGAGGTTTTTATTCAAGTTTGTGATATTTTATGCATAAGTAAATATTATATGGAAGTAAGTATTTCTTTTTACCTTCAGAAGAATCTCCTTGTGGGGCTGGAATTAGAACAGTATTCAAAGGATCACTCCTTTTTCAGGGATTAATTAGATTATCCATTCTTTACATAAGCAGTATTCCATTTCATATCTCTAACAGAAATTAGTATTAGTGTTTTATACAGCTCTTTGACTGGTGACTTTATCAGTATTTATATCTTTCAGAGTTGCATTTAATGTTTTCACTGATGGATAAAGTTCCGAATGGGATAGAGCCTATGCTAAAAGACTTGGAAGAACATATCGTTAGTGCTGGACTTGCAGATATGGTTGCAGCTGCTGAAACTATTACTACTGTAAGTGTATTGGGTTTTTAATAAAATAACAATTAAAAAAACAACTTCGCAGAAGTTAAAGACTTTGTGAGACTTACTTATGAGTGGAAATAGTTTTTAAACACCAATTTCTGATCTACTGAAAGTTTTTTAAGTATCTTCAGAATATTTTTTATTCTTTCTGGTTTTATTTATTACTTTAAAACATGAATCCGGTAAAGCAAATGCTGTAAACTTGAGTGCATTGGATAATTACACCGTAGGATTGTGTTACCATCTTAACTGAGAGGCATAATCTTTTTTCTTCAGAATTCTTAACTTCCTGATGAAATTTCAAATTTGCTTCCAACAGAGGAGTTGTTCAGTGTGGAAATTAATTTTTTCCTCACTGTTCTGTTTCAGCATTTATTGTCTTTTTCTCTGAGTCTGGGAGGTCTTAGTATCCGCAGCAATTAGGATGTGCCTTTTATTAATCCTTGAAAAGATTTTGTTTGGGTTTTTTTTTAGTTCAGATGTTATACAGTAGTTGAAAATTATGGCAAAGTGGTGGTGTGGGTTTTTTTTTGTGTGTGTATGTAAAGATAGAATGGTTACATACCAGAAACACTATTCTTAAAGTCATGCATTGAAGCTTACATGTTGTAAAGCTCTTCAGCACAGAGAATAAAGATCAAACGCTCATTTGCAGTATGCAGACTTGAAAGATGCCACATTATTAAAAATAAGGGAATTCTACATAAGCTCACACTGAATCATATGGAGTCTGTTTTTTATCTGATTTTTGCCTCTTTAACTTTAGGATTCTGAAAAATATGTAGAGCAATTGCTCACGCTGTTTAATCGATTTAGTAAGTTGGTTAAAGAAGCTTTTCAAGATGATCCAAGATTTCTTACTGCAAGAGATAAGGTTTGTGTTTCTGCTGATTATTTGCTGTCAGTTTAAGAACTGCTCATTCATGTTGTGATGTCTCTGAAATCTTTATGCCCATTTGCTGTTAAATCTAGAAGCTGCTAATGCAGACTAAAATATTAACAGCGCTTACTACTGATGGTTGAGCTTTCAGACTTGATATTAGGAGGAAATTCTTCACAGAGGGAGCCATTTAGCATTGGAATGGGCTGCCCAGGGAGGCGGTGGAGTTGCCATCCCCAGAGATGTTCAAGAAAAGACTGGATGAGACACTTAGTGCCATGATCTAGTTGACTGAATAGGGCTGGGGGATAGGTTGGACTGGATGATCTTAGAGGTCTCTTCCAACCTGGTTGATTCTATGATTCAATTTATATTGTAATTGTGCATAAAGTTGCATTTGTGTACAGCTTTGAGTTGAACACCTTAATATCTGATTTAGCAGTATTTGGATGTTCTCATGACTTTGACCTGCAATCCCTCCCTGATCTTTTGCTTAAAAGAAAGTGAATGTTAATGGAAAAGAGGAAAATGCAAAATATCAGTTAATGAGAAATCAAGTCATAGGATTTGAGCTCTCGTAAAAAATCAAATCTGAATATTTTTGGCTGATAATCAGATTAATTTCATGTTACACTAATGTAAAAAGATAAAAACTTTGTGATTCATACATTAAAGACATATTAAGCAAAGCAATAATAATAATAATCTCTAATTACTTTTTAGGCATACAAAGCAGTTGTGAATGATGCTACAATATTTAAACTTGAATTGCCATTGAAGCAAAAGGGGTAAGCCATATAAACTCCATGAAAATTAATTTTAAGTTGGTAAAGATTGAGCTTCTTGTATCTCTTTAAAAAGTAACAAGTTCTTTGTGTTCTTTGCATTATGGAATATCATTCTCTGGTAAGACACTCTTCACGTGGCACTGAACCAGTGAACAACAACCTGTTTAAACTCAAATTTATTCATAGTAATTGGTGATCTGTTCTTTTATAGTAAAGTCATGAGTCCATTTGCTGTCTGAATTTAATACTTCCTCCCTGGGTTATTAATTGCAAAAACCTGAGGTCTGTAACTGTGCCTAGCTTGAGTAAAAGTCCTGGGGAAAATAGACAGTAATATCTATGGGAATATCTATGGCTGATTAAGGTATAACCAGCCATCTACTGGCTGTTTGCCACCTCTTCTTTTGCCATCTGTGTGACCTGTCTGGGTTGTTAACATTTTTGTTTCAGTGCAGAATTAACAAGGTTGGTATAGACTTGAGTAGGTTAAACAGACCTGTGTGACTCAAGAAGAGCAGTGTTTAGTGTGGCCACTCTTAACTCAGTCAAGAGAACATAGCTGTCAGTTAATTGATTGTTAAACATTTCACGTGAGATGTTCCAACTGAGTTGAAATCTCTGTGTATTTAGGTGATTTGGATGGTTTTTATATAGTTTGTAGTCAGATTTACTACAGAAGAAAACTATTTATCTGGGCTGCTAGCTTCCCTTTCCAGTTACTTCTAGTTAGGAGTGAATGGTTATAAATATCTGCTCAGCATTCTGGTTCTTACTTTGTGTTTGGTTTTGGATTAATGGTAAGCCCGGACAGGGGATTAGCCTTGCTGGTTTTATGTTACTGAAGGAGCATTTTCACAGAAGACTGGACCTCTCCTTTGTATAATTCATATAGATGTAGCCAAGGTAGAAAAAAATTTTAGGTCTCCGCAGATGTTTTCCTTTTTCCTGGGAACACCCAAGTCAATACCTCATTCAAGCTGTGCTTCAGTCCTAAAGCTAAGCCTGTCTAGGGATTTCTTAGAGACTACCATGATGGCAGTGGTCTTCTGTTCAGCATTCTTTTCCTCAAGCTCTTTGAAGTTGTCTACATGTACAGCCTGGTTTAAGTAAAATGACGCCTTACCCTGCTTAACTTGTGCCATTAAGTTCAGCCTAAGAATATGTAATTTGGTCATTTTTCATTGCTGTCAGGATCTTGAAGACTCCTGTTCAGAAATACCTGGAAACACACTGGTTAAAGAAGGGTTCTGTCGTGTAATAACCAAAAGACTAGTGATCTGCTTTTACTCCAAATGGTCTGTAAGAGGGCAGAAGACACTAGCCTGCAAGCTACTTCATGAATTAAAAAGGACAAGTTGTCTGAAGAGTTTTAGCACTGTCTACACAAGTTGATGAGAGGGTGAGAGAACGAGCGAGAATACTGGATTCCTGAGCATCCCTGCAACATCTTACCTGCTCTCTTACTGCTTTTGTTTTGGGCCCTTGAGAGTAGCAATGAAGTTGGTGCCATTTGACTCTAGAAATAGAGATTGGTCCTTGGGACTCTTACTCACCAGTCTAGACAGACTCAGAACATGACTTTGTGCTTGCATGTCTTTTGAAGAACCACAGTCTGTCTACTGTAGCATCTTCTTGTTCAGATTTATAATCTGCTTTAAATCTCCAAGCTGTTAGTATGCTGTTTATACCTGCAGTTTTATTCTGTTACTCTGTGACAGCCGTGTTGAGTTTTACAGCCTGTGAAATGTAGCACAGGAGACTATTCTTGAGATTTTCATTAGTGTGTACTGACAAGATGAGTGAAACATTTCACTGCAGCATTTGTTAATTTTTGAGTGGAATACTTGCTGCCATGCAATGTTCAGTTGTTTCAGTCTAATTTCAACATAATCCTTTGTTGTCGGAGTTCTAAAATGAAAAGCAGTTGGAGTGATCAAGCTGTAGAAGCTGTTGAAAAAATGCTTGTTAGTGTTTATTCTTTCAAGAAGAAAAAGAGTTGTCCCTGATTTTTAATTAGTTTAACAAGGATATGAATTCACCACCAGAATCCTGGCCAAGGAGTTCGAGAAAGAGTGGTCTGTCTTGTTAACAGTGTGACTATTCCAGGACAGCAGGATTCTATATGGGTTTAAGATACGTTGTTCTTCTTTTATTTAGTGTTGGATTGAAAACACAACCAGAATCCAAATGCCCAGAGCTTCTTGCTAATTACTGTGATATGTTGCTAAGAAAAACACCACTAAGCAAAAAACTAACCTCTGAAGAAATTGAAGCAAAACTTAAAGAAGTGGTATGTTTTTGTTTTCTGCTTATCCATTATTCTGAATAATTAATTTGTTTGTTTCTTGATGTGGGTTGAGGCCTTGATCTTCAGAAACAGTTATGCAGTGTGTAATAACAGGGAGAGGAGTTTATGTCACTGAATGTGTGTGTTTAAACTTTGTAAATCATACAGTGATTCATGTCTTCTTGTCAGTTCAAAAAATCAGTATGCTAAACAAATGTGTGTAGCAATGTAATTCATTACAGTAACTAATGTTAGTCTAGAAAATACTACAGGAGACTTTTACCTACCAATGTCAGTGCCTTTGCTGATTTAAGAAAAGGTTCTTGATGGTTTACAAATGAAGAAAGACAAGGTGTGATAGTATAAAAAATTCATAGTTGATGCCTATGGTAAGATTAATACAATTGCTCTCAAGGCAACATGAAGTAGTCTTTATACTTTGTAGTCTACAATGATGTTAGATCAGCATTCAAAGACTTGTCTGATTGACAGTGAAAATAAATATATTAAAATCTACTTTTTTTGACAGCTTTTGGTACTTAAATATGTACAGAATAAAGACGTTTTCATGCGATATCACAAAGCTCACTTAACAAGACGTCTGATATTAGATATATCAGCTGATAGTGAAATTGAGGAGAATATGGTGGAATGGCTCAGAGTAAGTAGCTGGATATCTGTATTTCTTTGGTTTTGCCTCTTGCTTGTGGTATTAATTCCCACTCCTCAGCTTAGATATCCTTCTTGGTGAGTTGTGTCTTAAGTAGCAGGCCACTCAGGAAAACTTCGACTTCTGTTTTATATCATACATTTGTAAGAGAAATGTTGATCCTATTAGTGGTAATGATAGTGATAGATTTAAAAATGTTTCACGTATGATTATTTCAAACTCCATGTATTCCAAATGCAGATAAGCATAATGAAGTGTACTTGTTTAGATGTGTAAATAATTTGAGATGCTTTCTAATTGTGGCATTTTATTTAGATTAGAATATTTTTTGCATGCCTGAAACATTTCTTCAAATCTCTGAATTCGTTGATTCCTCAATGCACGCAAATGTTCTTCTGCACTTGGATTTCTTTACAAAGAATCAACATAGGCCTTTATGGGTTATCTCCCTATGATACATGCAAAAAAACCCTTTCTATTGCAGATCAGCTATTGCTGTAAGGTGATAATAACTGTCTGCTTTAATGCTCTTCATTTGTTTGAATTTATTATTTTTAAAATAAAGCTTTTTGATCATAGTTGTCTGCGTCATAATTTAGTGTTCTCTTTGTTTATACAGGAAGTGGGAATGCCAGCAGACTATGTAAACAAGCTGGCTAGAATGTTCCAGGATATCAAAGTGTCTGAAGACTTGAACCAGGCCTTCAAAGAAATGCACAAGAATAATAAACTTGCTTTACCAGGTATTGTTTTCAAGTAATTTGCTATTTTTCATTTGTATTCATGAAAAATAATCCTGTCGAGTCCTGTGTTACAAATTATATCAACTGCAGGTTGAAGGTAGTCTTCAGGGCATTGTCAACTCCTATATTGGAAGCGTCTGTAGGATCTCCTTTCTCTTACAGTTCACACTGGAGCTCCAGCATTCTGTAAGTTATTGTGGGGTTTCATTATGAGCAGTCTTCTAGATGTGAACACCCTGCTCTTACAGATAAATTGCAAGCAGGGTTTTGAATTGGTATCAACCAGGTGAATGCCTGAACTTCCCTCTTCTATGCCCTTATCATTCTTTCTCAGTGCTTCATGCTGTGCTCCCCTGCTTTATCTGCCAGCAGGAGAGCTGGATGCATGCTATGATGAGCTTAAATCAGATTTCTGAGGTTCACCTTCACTGATGAGAGGCTGAGCAACATAAGGTTTTGGACCTGCTGTTGCTGAAAACCCTTGAGTAGTGCTTACAGGCATCAGTTATAAAGCTGCATTGGGAACTTAAGGTGCTCTGCAGACAAGCTAAAACACCTTAGAGATTTCAATCAGTGGTGCTGGCAGAAAGCCAGTGGTGCATAAATGGAGTACCATAACGTTTAAGTAGGTAGGCACCCTGCTGCTTTCTGAAAATTCAGTCTTCCATAATTGTGTTTAGGGTTAAAAAATAGAAATTTGCTTTGTCTGTTTCACTTGGATATTCATATAATCCAATGTTGTCTTACAGCTGACTCTGTCAATATCAAAATTTTAAATGCTGGTGCCTGGTCCCGAAGTTCTGAAAAGGTGTTTGTGTCTCTGCCCACGGAATTAGAAGATCTCATCCCAGAAGTTGAAGAATTTTACAAAAAGAATCACAGTGGTAGAAAACTGCACTGGCACCACCTCATGTCCAATGGAATTGTAAGTGTGTAGTTTTCAGTGTATTAGTCTCAATGGCTGTACTTCCTGTGTATTTATAACAGTAGGAAAGCTGCTGATCCAGAAAAGCTCATAAGGACAATTGTTACTCTGTTCACAGATAACATTTAAGAATGAGGTCGGCCAGTACGACTTGGAGGTAACAACATTTCAGCTAGCTGTGCTTTTTGCATGGAACCAAAGACCCAGAGAGAAGATCAGCTTTGAAAATCTTAAACTGGCAACTGAACTCCCTGATGCAGAACTTAGGAGGACTTTATGGGTATTTCCCTTTCTCTTGAAACAGATTTTCTTCCTAATTTTTGTACTCAGTACTGGATTAGTATTTTTAAAGAGATGTCAGGTAACACTGAAAAAACTGTCATTTTGAAACGTGAGCACCTTTCTTGCTCTTTAATCAGTTGTAATGCTGCCTTTTTGCACTACTGCTGAGCACACACAACCGTTACATTAACATGTTTTCTCTACCCAGTGTTACCTAATGTAAACTTCTGGAAGCAGCAAGACCCTACACTGCCTAAAGCACACAGTTTGATTGTGGTTTATATAGTGGGACTGATCCAGTTCTAGGAAATCAGTGACTTATATGTTGCTTTAAAAAATCAGTGTTTCTTCTATCAGGTTTTTAATTCTTTAGCTCAAGAATAGAGAGAAAACACATGAATCAGAATTAACACCAACTCTGTAGCCACGAGTTCATGTATTTTACCTCTTTGTGTGATGTTACTTACTTGCACTAACCCATTTCAGAAGGAGTTTTGATGAACTGCGTCCCCTCTCTGGCTTCAATAATCTCTTTATGTTGCTCTCTAGCAGCTCCAAACAAGGCTACATGGTTTCCTTACTACAGTCTGCACAGCAGTGACCTATGTTCTTAAGAAGTGATTGTTTCCATTTAGAAAATCTGGTGTTTTATTTTCATTCTTTCCCTCCCCCTCCCTTTTCTCTGTAGTCTCTTGTAGCATTTCCAAAGCTGAAACGTCAGGTTTTATTGTATGAACCTCAAGTCAATTCACCCAAAGACTTTACAGAAGGAACCCTCTTCTCCGTGAACCAGGAGTTCAGTTTAATGTAAGATGATGTTTGAAAAGTAAAATAACAATGTGCTATTTTATAACTAAAAGAATTGACTCTAAGTTAGCCTTCATTCTGGAAATTTTTCAGATGCAGCTAGACACATGCTTTGCTGCCCTATCCTCACTTAGTTTTGGCAGTAGTCGGGTTTCAAGAAGGTGGCTAGACTTGATGACCTCCAGTAGTCACTTCAGACAAGTGTTTCTATGATTTTGGTATCTGTGAAATCGAATTTCTTAAATACCCAGGCATGAGGTGCAAAACTGGAAGTTTTGCTATCTTCCTGTTACTAATGGGCCCATGAAGTTTCATACAGGAGGAAGAGTATGTAAGCGAGCACTAGAGCTGTACTGATTGTTACACACACAGTGTTTCAGAAACAAAGTGATAAGTTAAAAAAGGAAGTAAAACTGCATAATAATATGGTATGCCGTAGGAAGATGGGCTTTTTGATGTGTCTTTGGTGAGAATTGCAGTGCTCTTTTACTGGTGCTTCAACAGCCTTCAAAGCCTAAGATGGTATAAAAAGAGACTGTTTAAATGGTTCAGCACATTTTATTTCATATTTTGCCTATTATTGATGGCTACTAGAAATCAGAACTGGGTCCTTCCTAGTAACGTCAAATTCCAGGCCACATTCAAAGTAGGAGCTGGACATCTGGATCTGTGGAGGGAGTGGTGACAGTTCTGCTTTCCTGGGGCTTAGTTTCTCACCCAGAGCCACAATGTTTGTTCCTGTCATCAGGATTGTGAGCTTTGGGAAGTGATGGGAGGGCATGACTGGGAAGACAGGCTGTACATAAAGTTTGTGGGTTCCCACTGATGAATGCCTTCATCTTTCTTTGTTACAATACTTGGGGTTTGTTATATTTTTTCCCCTGCTAGGAAGTTCTCATAGAGTATATTAACTAGTCAGACTTCCTGAAATTTGTTGTAAACAGTTCCTCCAAAGGATCCTAGTTTTATATCATTAAACTGTAATACATTTATCTGAAATACTACTCTTTAAAATAATGCTGATAACTTTGCAACTTTAGAACTGTCAATTTCAGCTGATGGATTTTCTATAATACTAGCATATTGGGGTTTTATTGTGCAGAGGCATTCTGCAATGGGTTTTGAATTGTATGCCAGCTATCTCACTGCTGCCATGCTGATAGCTTAGAATGCCTGATACTTGATGGCACTCCTTGCTGCTGTACTTGCAGTTTAACAGGAATTCCTTTAATGAAAGTGTATTTTTGCTTGTTTTTCACACAATGCAACTTTTTCAGAAAAAATGCTAAAGTTCAGAAAAGGGGCAAGATAAATTTGATTGGTCGATTGCAACTTACTACAGAGAGAATGCGGGAAGAGGAAAATGAAGGAATAGTCCAGCTAAGAATATTGCGAACCCAGGCAAGTAAACTGCCAGAGGAGTATAAAATTACTCTGTTTCTTCTGCTGTATGATCAGTATTGCATGCTGTCTACATATGGATGTTGGTGTATGAAGTGGATGCTTTTGAATTCCACTGGAACTTATTTTTGCTATTTGTCTTAGAGCCTTTGTGAACTTTGCCTGTGTGTTTGTAAGCTTGTAGCCATCAGCCTCCTGATGTACCAGGTCTCCATTTTTAAAGAGGACAAAGGAGATAAGTGGGGAGTGGCAGCAGTAGATGGTAAAGTTGACTGACTTGCATGTGAACAAGTAACACTGTTGATCTTGAGATTTCTATGATGGGATCAGGGTGTTCAGTAATAGGAGTATGACTTTTTGAGAGGCCATCTTTTTAGGGTGGTGGTTTATACCCTGCCTCTTAGACATATAGACTGCATCTTCCTGCTTTGTGGTCAGTTGTCCTTCAATCAGGTGTTCGTGCCAGGTCATTTGAGCTGGCAGTTCTAAAAAAATCCTCAATGTTGGGGGACATTAGAGACTATTACTCATGATGGAGTCTCAAAAAAGCCATCTTACTTTCAAATGACAGGTCTGTAATGTCAGTTACATATAGATTCCACACCATGTGCATTGTGAATTATACTTCTTGACTTGTATTTCCTGGCTATACTTGCAGAATGATAACTACGTGATTGCATTTATGAAATGAGAACTCATTATGAGTTCAGTTTGAGATTAAATTTTGCACTTCGTGAGGTAGTCCCAAAGTATATCACAGGTCACCCTAGAAATGACAACTTCTGATCAGAGGGTGAATGAGCTTTACTGAGTATTTCACACTCCAGGTATAAGATTTAACTGCAGATTATCCTATGACTGGGCGTGTCTTTTATATCTCTTGTATTTTGGCAGTGTCTTGTTCTTTTCCTTTGTCGGCTTCTTTAGTGTCAGTTGGCAGTTTAGTATCTACTTGGGTTAAGAAATGCAGTATATATCTGAATTTTAAGGAAAAATACAGATTTCCTTGCTGTCTTGCCTTGCCCAATACTGATGCTTCGTTCATTTTGTCACTTCACCCAGGCATTAAAACAATTACTTGTTTTTATTTCCTCTTGTCACCACCAGGAGGCTATCATCCAAATAATGAAAATGCGGAAGAAAATTACTAATGCCCAGCTTCAGACTGAACTGGTAGAAATATTAAAAAACATGTTCTTGCCACAAAAGAAAATGATAAAAGAGCAAATTGAATGGCTTATAGAGCACAAATATATCAGAAGAGATGAATCGGATATCAACACCTTCATATATATGGCATAATTGGAGGACTCTGCAGGATGCTGAGAACATAAATGGAGGGGTGCTTGGACAGACTGCTGCAACAGTTTGTGCTGCAGGAGGACTGGTTTTGACTTTTCGTTACCTATTAAAAATCCCTGCCTTACCTTACAGAGGACTATATTTTGCCAATTTCATTCAGCTAGCATGATGGCATTCCCTTCATGTTGCACACTTTTAACAGCATGCTGTTTTGTGGGAAACTTGCATTCATGAAGAGCCCATTGTGAACTTTTTAAGTAGATTTGATTTATACCCACCAGGAAGAACACAGGTTTGGGTTTTTAGATTACCAGTACTTGCACAAGGAAAAAAATACTCAAATATTCATGCACTGAGGAACTGCTATTAGTTTTGTTTGAGGTTGGTTTGTTTGGGTTGTTGTTTTGGGGTTCTTTTTGTTTGATTTTTTTTTTTCTTTTTTCTCTCTCTCTTGTGTTTGGGGTTCTTTTGTTGGTTTGGTATTTTTGTTGGGCTTGGGTGGTTTTTGTTTTGGTTTTTTTGGGTGTTTTTTTTTAATGCAATTAGGACTAGAAGTAGCACTTTCACTTTTGTGTTTTTGGATCAACAGAGTAATGTACTGTCCTTTGATCCTTTCTGTGTGATAACATTTGAGAGACACACATGCATCACAACTGATAAGTATTTGTTACCGTTAAAACCTGTTGGCTAGAGCAGTGCTTCAGTCTAGTAACTGGATTTTAGTAATTGACACGTAAGTAACATAAAATTAATTCCAGGTCATGGGTGATACTTTTCCTTAAGCAAGGGATCATTGTTTTTAAATCGTTTGCTGTAAACAAGTGGATATACATTAATCATTACCTTATTTGGATGTATGATTTGCTACAATCCTTTTTGAGAAGGTAGAGCTTTCTTGAATTATACTTCACTCTAAAACTAGTTTCCATGGTTGGGTCCATTCTACTGAACAGAAATATTAAGTGTATTTTATGTACATTTAATATTCGTATCCCAAATATTTAAATCTGACTACATATACCTGAATGCATTAAAGAGTAATTAATGTACAACTCTCCCAGAAGGAAAATAACACTTGATGAGCCCTGTACTACTAATTTTTCATTGGTAACTTTATATACACGTACAAGGTTAATGCAATTGGACTGGTTTGTTTAGAATTCAGCATCTTTGTATGAAAAACAAACCCTCTGCTTTTTTATTTTAAAACTGGCAGGATAATATAATTTTAACAAAAATGGTAAAAAGCTAAGGAAAAATACCTTGTTTAGTCAATGCAGAGAGAGTGCCAAATACACATCAGGAATTTCAGCTTTTTAATCATACCTCTTCTATTTTCAATCATCTGAAGTAGTTGTTTGGCACTGCCTGCCTCTCTGCTACTCTGAAATGTCCCAGAATGTACTGGACTGATAACATGAATCACAAGCAGAGTGCCTGTCTTGGGACAAAAGGTAAGTTGAGCTTTACGCAGTTCTGTGTGAGTATTGTTCTATAAATCACAGATGTGTGCAGTTTTTTAATTAACCTGTTCAAGTTCAGCATCTAAGGGTCTCCTCTTCTTTGATGATTGAAAGAGGAGACAATTAACTTTAGTCTAAAAGGTAAACCTTCAAGTAACTAAGAAGAGGAGTTTTGCTTTCACTTGGTTGCAGTGTACAATAAGAGTGGTATAAAAGCAAACTCTGCAAGAATAGCTGTTTGTGCCCTTCAGCAGGCTGCATGCTCTGTATTCATGTAAATGCCAGTGTGACTGCCTGAGGACAGCGTGTACATGGGCATCTGTTTAAGACATTTTTGGTAGTGAGGGTTTTGTAATGAGAGATGGAGAGAAATCAAGACTTGGCCAATTACCATTGATTGAAGTCCCACAGCTTATGTCAACATGCCTTTATTGACACTCAAAAGTAGATGCGGTTTAAAAAATATTGCATCTTTTCTGTTGGCCCTGTGGTGTTACAATTCAGACTCAAAAGCAAGTGGTGCTCTGTGTAGGTAACCAGTTAAACTATTTCAACATCAGAAAACAAAATTCTAATAAAAAACTTTGTGCTGCAAGACTTTTCAGTCTTTGTAACTTAAAAGTAATAAATACTCACTTGGGGTAACTGGGGGGGGGGGGGGGGGGAAATGAAACCGTACAGGAGAAGAACAGATATGAAATTGTCACACAGAAATAACTACAAAGAGGTTAATGCAGATTCTGAAGCCATTTAGTTAGATTTCAGAGAGGAGTGTAACAGATACAGCTCTTTAACAAGCAGGAGTGCATGTAGAAAGCAACACACTGCTAAAAGCTAAGGAGCTACACGTTCCCTCAACCAATAAACATAATACAGTCTAAATGTTATCTGTATTTCTGGACACTTGGGATGCAGAAATAGAATGGGTAATGTGCCTATAATGTGTAATTTTTCTTTAAATATATACTGGAAATGGATGTCGGGTTTTTTATTCAATCTGAGACTCACACCAGCAAATTTGTTACAGATGCAGAATCAATTTAATGTCCTTCATCAGGTTACTTTCACCAATATGCACTTAAAACTAGGATCACCTGGGGCACAGGGCGATACGTGGGGTAAACTGTTATTTTGGGGAGGGTAGAGTTCAGATCTAATGGAAATGAACTATTCTTCACTTGCAATATGGCAACAATGCACTTTTAAGGCTGCAGTTTTTAGCTATGAATATGTATGTCCAAAGACCTAGCTTAAAGAGGTGCTGCATCTGAAAAAACACGTTGCCACATGCACTGCCACGGTGAATAGCTACGGAGTGAAACCTGGTGTAGAAAGCGGGGGGTGGGAGGGTGGGGGAATCAGTGGGTTTGATTAAGAAATACTGTTAAAACTTTTTCTGTCCCAACAACTTGATGACGATCTCAGTTTCAATTCTGAAGTCTTCCATTTTCCTCTTTCCACAGTTGGTGTCCCTAGCTTCTATTTTTAGTCATCTTTCACTTGTTAGGACTGTAATGCAAAGACTTTTCCGAAAGACGATGTGACTTTCTCATTTTCACCTTTCTAAACGTCATGAATGTTCACGTTACATTTATCTGCATTGGGATGCCATTGTCCTGTCAAGTGCAAATTTTAAAAAGTACAATTGGCAAAAAGCTTTGATAGTTTTACAGAAAGATTTGCTATCTTAAACTCAAACTCTTTTCTATTTTCATCTAAATGACTGGGATGCTATCTTTGTAATTCTTCGAGGTCCTATTTGTGAAATAAACAATACATGAAAGCTTTCCTGTCATATACACTATATGTAGTCTGGAGTGTTGAGCAAACTTGAGTTCATGAGTTGTAATATCTATCTGCGTATGGTATTTACAATTTTGAATGTGTGCCACTACCGAGATAATAATGCTGTACAGTTTTGAATGGTGGTAGTTTCTGTATGGCAGTCCAGCTAAACTATTTTGATGTATTGCTTAATTTTTGAATTTTATTTTTTAAGTTGTATAATTTATTTTCTTGCAAAATAAAAATGTAATATAAAAGACTACTCATTTAGCAAGGTATTTTGGTGTCTTTCCCTGCAAAATTTTTAAGATTAATTTTGGCCGTGTTCCTGAAAAATGCTACTGTAAAATTTGCCTGAAGAGAGAAAGACTTTTCCTTTTTGATTATTTACTTAACTCTTTTCATGTGTTACTTAAGGTGCGATGTAAAGCTGTGTAGTCTTCCATTTAAGTACGAGCTGGAGTCTTTCCATTTCACTGTATCAGCATCTACCCTGTCAAAAGTGGCTGGGAGCACCCCATTTGCTTAGGGCATTTTTAAAAGGGTAATGTCTCTGACTTACTAAGGTATATTCAGGTTCCTGAATGTTTTGCTTGGTTAGTCTCCAAAATTGCTTACTAGTATCACTGACCAGCACTGCTGCCACCAGATTGTACCTGGTACTGCATAAACAGTCATGTGGGAACAATGGATGGCTGAAGGTGAGTTCTTACCATAAACCCTTTTCTTCTCTGGTTGTCCTTGCTTTCTAATGTGAATTATTTTCAACATGTCAATGCCTTTGTTCTTTCAAGTGCACCAACTAAGGTCACTGTTTTGTGCTTTCTGGTACAAGCAAAAGTTAGAAACTGTGTGGAATAATTACTTTGGAGTGACTATTCAGTGTTCATAGCAATTTGCAAAGTGGCAGTTCTTGTAGGCAGGACTTGGATAGCAGGCTGGCAGTAATTCAAAATGTGTTTTCTGTGTTAGGGCTGAGTGTGGTCTTTCACAGCAGTGGTTCTCAGATGGAGTTGTTCTGTAGAAATAAGTCTGTTACGACAGGAATTGCTTAGCTGAATCAACTCCTACCAGTGTGAATTGATCACAGTGTAGGCAGAATCATTGACCTAAACATGAAAGGCTGTGGACCCCCTTCACTCTTCAGATTCAGAAGTTGGCTTTTGTGGTGGGTTTGGGAGTTAAAAGCAGTTGTGGCTCAGTTCCAGTCACTTCAGAAGCTGCTTTCATTCGTTCATAGGCTGCTAGTATTTCTTTCTCTGTTGTGGTGTAATTTGCCTCTGAACCTCTGTAGCTATGACCCCAGAAACAAAACGCATGACCACGTGTCTCATTTGGAGCTCTATGCCAAAGACTCCAAGTTGGACCATTGTCACTGGCAGCTGTATACAGACTGTTTTTAATGGCTGGACCAATTCAAACAAGTCCCAAGCCCACTGCATGGACTACTTCTCGCTTTATCTGATCAAAGGCTGCTTGTTGTTCAGGTCTCCACTCGAAATTGTTTCTCTTAGGAGTCACATCATGCAAAGGTTTGACAATTTGACTGAATGCTGCCACTGCACTCCCAGAAACTGACTTTGTCTGGCAGGTCCTTTGACTTTGCCTCTCTTAATGGCAAAACCTGCTTGCAACAGAATGTCAATGATTTTGTTATCTTTCTCGAAGACTTCCTTAGCAGTTTGGCCCCACATGATGTCGTCAATGAATTGTGTATGTTCTGGTGCTTTGCCTTTCCCAATGCCTTGTGGATCACTCAGCCTCAAACTAGCACAGCTTGCTTTCTTTTTCTTTGCTTAATGTGTCAACAGAGAATCATAAAATCATTTAGTTTGGAAAAGACCTTTGGAGTTCAATAATAAATCTAATACAAGTCCACTACTAAGCCATCTACCTCGACACCACATCTACACATTGTTTAAATCCTGGGGAGGGTGACTCCGCCACTTCCCTTGGTAGCCTGTTCCAATGGTTGACAACATTTGGTGAAGAAATCTTTCCTAATGTCCAACCTGCCTCCCCTGGTGCAACCTGGGGGGGTGTGTCCTTTCATCCTGTTGTTTGTTATTTGGGGAAAGAGACTTCTCACCTTGCTCACCTTTCAGGTAGTCATAGAGAGCGATAAGGTCTTCTGTCAGCTTCCTTTTCTCCAGACTAAACCCCAGTTTCCTCAGCTGCTCCTTGCAGGACTTGTGTTCTAGATGCTCTGTTCTCTTGACATCTCTCTCTAGATGTTGGCAATATGGTTTCTTCCTCCTCTTGCAAAACCTGCTTGCACCTGCAGGGTCCTTTGGCCAGGAGGTGGCTGGGGAAAGCATCCTGACACTGGTGTAGCTTCAGGATAGGGAGGGTGTAAATCAACAGCTGTGAGGGAAAGTGCAGCCCAAACTGATGAGAAAAGAACTGCACCATAACCCCAAGACATGTGTGCAGAAGGGAATTCCAACTGCAGTGGATGTTTTGTTTGACCTTCTATAGGCATTTCTTCTGTATTGTGTTGATACTGCATTAGAGGATTTTTATCCTGAAATACATCTATTAATTCTAGGAAGAGGACATTTCTGTTTTCTTCACTTAGCTACTCTATGCACTGGAGTTCTTAAGCAGCTCCAGATTCAGTTTGAGCTAATGTTATTTCATTTAATATTGCTGGAGGCTTGAAGTTTTAGAACAATTAATTTATTGTAGTCCTATGTTATATTTCTGATTTTCCATAGAGTCAACATGTTGCTGAGTACTGGTAAACAATCAACTGACCTTGCTTACCCTACAGGCCAGAGATGTAATTGCTCTGTATGTTAAAATAGATGTATTTTAGCAGTGTCTTAACCAGAAGACCATTTTATACCAAGGACTTAGTGACCTACATACCAGTTGACCTGAGAAGGCACAGCCTGCTACAGCTGTTATGTAATAGCACAGCCTATGCTCTGCCATGGTGTAGAAGCTTAACCTTCTGGTCTGTCCTAGGCTGCATCTATCACAGGGCCACAGAAAACGCTTGGCCACCTAATTGTAACACAGGAAAGCATAAGACTTTCCTTCTGACACTGACAATTACACCACCTGCATGTTATCTTCATCTTGGAGCAGATCAGCAAGTTATTTATGGATATCTTTTTGATAGAAGAAATTATGACCAGAATTGTTTTCTTTCTCAGAAGATCCTCCTACAAGGACAAACACAGGTCCTGAATGCAGGCTGCTCAGCTCTGGGCTCTCAGCATTTGAAGGGAGGTAGGATGATCTTTACTGTTCTTTACTGTTCTCTTTTTCCTCCTTGTGTGAGCTCCTGTAAAGGGTCTGTTTGTCAATGTGTCTGGGAGTCCAAACGCCTTTCTGACTGGCATAAGTGTTAGTCCTGGTGCATTAGCAGTCTGTATCCAAGAAAAAGGGCAGCATACTGCAGCACTGAGGTAAAGTTAAATAAGAGCATTCCTGTTTGGTTGGTTTGGTTTATATGTTTTTTGGCATTACTTCTAAAAAATATCCTCACCCTACTAAGTTGGATGCTTTTCCTATATGGTGTATATATATATATATATATACTCAAGGTAAAATCTTAAGTTCTTCCTGAGTCAATGTTTGTCAGCTCCTGTTAACTCTGGTTTGTATTTGAAAACTTAATCTCTAAGCCAAAGGTCTAGACTACATTGGTGAAACTCTCAGGGTGTCAGCTAGTGATGGCCAAGGATGCAAGACAGTACAAATGCTTACTTCATCCCTACCAGTTCGGCCTCCTACTGTATGTCTTGAGAATATATGGAAAGAAAGAAGTATTTTACTTTTGAGAGGAGAAATAAAGGGAAAGTGAAATCCTCTCTTAAAGTGAAATGAATGAGGTACATAACAGAAAATTATCAGGAACAGTTTTCATGACTGTTAATTTTACAATGTGAAGAGCAAAATAACAACAAAGTCAGTCAAGATAGCAAGTGGATGGTAACAAGCTGGTTTTTTAGATGCTGTATCTGAAGCATGCTTCTTGGCATTTGTTCCAGCTTGTGTGTCTGGCTTATAGATACCAACTCTAGCAAATGCAGTCATGGGTTATTGTAACAGAAGGCATGCTACCTACTTCAGGAATTAATAGAAGTGGCTGAGGAGAAGGTAAGTGAGGCTGATCATTAAAAAACACAGAGCTGCTTGTACTAAGGAGTGAGCAGCACAATTCAGAGAGAACATCACCTTTCCTTTTGAGCCTGTTCTGTTGAGATATAAAGCTCGAGACTAGGAATAACCAATCTTTTCTCGGTTTAACTCCGTACACGTTGGATAGATGGTGGACACAGGCACTGGCAGGTAGGCAGCTACAGAGATTTAATACTGACCTTTAGCTAGAAATCTAGATTCAGAGGCAAAGAGTATAGAGGTGTGGGAAAGAGGGAGGTGCTGGGAAGTCTGTTGAATCGGTACGGACGCCCTGCAAAGAAGCTGTGATCGAGCAGGTACTAATCTTCCTGATGATTCTCAGACAGGTTTGAATTCGAAGGTAACTGTGTTCGATATTTACAGCAGGGCAAGACAGGAAGGCATTTAAGGGGAATTAAGTTGCTGGGTTTTCAAAAAACAGCATGCAGCCACAGCACAAGGACACAGCAGACGCCAAGCGCCCCAGACTCAGAAATATTCCAGAATCTGGAACGCTTCTGGTACGAGCTCCATGTGGGGACAGACTCTTCTGTCTCATTTCAGCTCGACAGTGGAGTCGGGCGAGGGGCTGGGCGGTGTGCAGCTTTAGAGTTGTTGTTGGAACCCTGGGAGCTGGTCCTCGCCCCACAACGACCTTCCATGCTGTCTTCATGCCGTTCGCTACTAGTTATTCTTCTTAGCACCGAAACCACGTTCGTCCGTCCCACACCCCAGGCCCTCCCACCCTTGCCCACTTCCCTCTCCTCAGGGCGGGCTGCAGCGCCTCCGCCCCGCCCTACCTGGTCTCCAAGAGGCAGTACAGGTGACAAAAGAAACGTGTCACTGCAGAAGGGGTTCCTAGAGAGGGCAGCGGTTTCGCAGCGGCGTCCAGAGCTGCCAGGCACCGGCGGCACCCCCAGCGCACGGTGTCGGAGCCCCTCAGGCACCGGGCCTGCCGCTCTCGGCTCGGCCCCGCTGGCGCCGCGTCCCGCCTTCCAGCTCAGCCAATGGCAGAAAGGAATTTGGCGCCGCCCTCGGCTCAGGGCCAATAGGAGCTGGGAAGAGGCGGGGTTTCGCCGTCTATAGGCCGCGGTGGGGGCGGCGGTGGAGGTGACGAGGGGCGGCCGGCGGGAGCAAGCATGGCAGCCGTGGCGATGTTGGGCTGGCGGCGCCCGGCCGCGGAGCTGCTGCGGGTGAGGCGAGCGGCGCGAAGAGCGGGGCCTTCCTTTCCCTTCCCTTGTTCCTCTTTCCCTGTGCAGGCCTGCACCCGCGGCTGGGCCTGGAAGGACTTGGCCAAGGTCACACCCACGTCTGTGGCTGGGAAGGCTTCGTGCCCTTCGCCTCACCCATGCGGTGCGGCGGGAGGAGTTGAGAGGGGAGGGAGAAGGTTCCCAGGCCGGTATCTGCTGCGGAGCCGCAGCCAGGGGAGCCGAAGACTGGCGTCCCTCGCGGCCTGCGGGGTCGGGCGGGCCGCGTCGCCCTGGAGTCGTGTGGTCGGTGAGGGGCGGCTCCCCCCGGCTCGGCGGTCCGTGCGGGCAGCCGCGCTAAGCCAGCAGGACCTTCAGCCGCGATCTTCAGAGCGGCTTTTTTTCCGGTGCCTGTCAGGCGCAGGGAGTGCAACGGGCTCAGCAGGGCCCTAGCCAGGCTCCTCAGTTGTACCTTCATAATTCGCTGCCCCTCCGAACCTCGATATCCATCTTGCTCCGCAGAACTCCTGTGCCCATCTGTTACTCGCTTCAGCGACAAGGTTGTGTAGCAGCTGTCAGTGGCTTCTGCTGGCCGGGGCCGGGAGGGGAAGCAGGCAGCCGACGTGGCTCCACGTGCACTAGGGGAGAGATGCTGCCTGAAGAGCCGCATGCAGTACGGGTTTGCTCTGGGGCCCTGCTTCCCTCCTTGTTGAGGCTCCTGGCTGGCCTGGAGCGCTAGAGATCCTGTCACTGGTGCAGAGAGCTGTACTACGAACAGACGGGCAGGTGACGCATCCATGCTGCGTTGGATTGCATGGGGATTGGAAACGTTGCCATGTGCAAAGCTGAACGTTGTGTCTCACCATCTGT
This sequence comes from Pogoniulus pusillus, assembly GCF_015220805.1. Classification (NCBI taxonomy): domain Eukaryota; kingdom Metazoa; phylum Chordata; class Aves; order Piciformes; family Lybiidae; genus Pogoniulus; species Pogoniulus pusillus. The sequence goes on from NC_087266.1 coordinate 17,703,976, forward strand.
AGAAAATGGTTTTGAGTGGGGGTGCCTTGTTTGGTGTCTCTTCCAACCTTGGTGATACTGTGAGCGTAAACACTACTAGCAGGTGCCAGCTTCACTGCGTAGTCCAGTTTACTACAAAAGTAACTTTCAGGAGCAGCACTTTACTAGTGATTCTTGTTTTTTAAATGCCAATCTTTGAATCCTTGAAAGCCCTCTTATTAAATCCCTGCAAGGACACAATTTATTCTCAAAGAGAAGATTAACTTAAATTTTTTGCTGGTTATTACAACCTGAGCTTAAAAAAAACCAGCTCCACAATAAAAGCAGCAGGCAAAAAAAAGCAGTCTCTTAGTCAGTTTGTCAAGCAAAGTGAGAAATAGACTAAATTTTCCTGTTACAGGCACAATGACAGGAAGCATTTATTGGTTTAGGAAATTGGTTGTGTTTTGCAGTGTCTAAGTAGGTATAATTTTTATTTGGCATTTATTTAGCATTTACTCACTAATGACCAGGAGTTCCCAACATACTGAAATATTGTCTATGGAAATGGTTTTAACTCTTGATATTTTGAACCACTAATTGAAAGATAGTTCCATTCATGTATTAAATAATTCCCACAGGTCTATCTATGTATCTTTACACTGATTAATTAGATGAAGCTAGTTACTGTTGAGTTAGCCTGATTGGATGATAACTTTTTATTTTGCTCGGGTTGGTTGGTTTGTGGTGTGTTGGTTTGCTTGTTTGTGTGGTGGGGGTTGTTTTGGTTGGTTGTTTTAGTTTGTGTTTTTTTTTCAGGGTGTTTTTTTTGTTTGTTTGTTTGTTTTATATATATATAGTTGTAGCATTCTGGATTAATTATCCTCATGTTTGCTGATGAAACACCAATGAAATGAAGCTGCAGGTACAAACTACCACTGTGTAAAAGAAACAGTGAAATTAATGACAACAATGAATGAACCAAAGTCTGGAGAAGCAGAGAGGGAGACTAGTAAACTTTTTAAAGGTAGCACCACTACCCTAGTTTAGACATACACTATACGTGTACATAATGGACTTGGCCAAAATGGATGGAGTGAGTTTTGGTTTCAAAGGAGTATCTGTTTTTTTTTCCAGACAAATATTTTATCACAGATGTTGTGGTCAGACTGAAGGAGGCTGCACTTAAAAAAAAAATGCATGTTGTGATTTAAAATATTTCCCCAGGGTTTCCTAGATATTATTTTTTTAAAGAATGATTTCAGTGAAAATGGTATGTTACTGAAATGTCATAGCTTTGGATTTCTTGATTTGAAATTTTGAGGACTTTCTCATTTTCAGGCTTTGAAGTATACGAGCCGGAGCTATGCATCACAGCGTACTTTAAATGTAAGTATAAAGCACCACCTGACTGTAATAAACCACTAATTTGAAACTGTCCTTTAATTGCTGAAGCTTTAAAAAAGTTAATCACTCAAAAAAAAAAAAGTCTACGTTGAAGACAGTGTGACTGATGTCCAAGGCACACTTTACTGAGAAATATGGAATAAAATATTATATTTTTTTTATTTTGATTTGCTGATTGGTGGTGTGGGACAGAACCTGGGTAGAAGTGTGTCAACTAACAGGCTTAATACAACTGTCTGTCCATTACTGGAAAGTATAGCTTTTGAGGTTATTTATATGTTATCTTGCAACTTGCTGTTACAAAGTACCCCCCTGCTCTCTGGAGTCTTGGGATTCTGAAGGACAGTTTTACTAGTGAAGAAGACACTTGTTAAGTGAGCCTTTTCTGTGTTTTGTGTCACCAAGTTCCCCTGTGTTTTCCCTAGACTTCTGTTTGTCTCCTAGGTGCTTATGAAAGTCCTTCTTGTTGCCTTTGACATCTCTTGCTAGATTTGATTCTGTTTGGGCTTTAGTTTTCAGTCTCATTCTTGCATACTCAGTGTCTTGCAGAATCTCTATCCTTGCTTACACCTCTATATGCTTCCTTTTTGTTTATGAGTTTTGGTCATCTGTACAGACAGTGTGTCCTTTTCACCTGACTTCCTTCTTGTTGGAATGAACTGTTCTCAGGGTTGGGTAGGACAATCACAAAATTGCAAAGCAGTAGATGTTGGGAGGGACCTCTAGAGATCCTCAAATATTAACCAGCTTTCTTAGGTGATGACTCCTTACAGGGCCTTGAGATTCTTGCAAATATTCTCTATCCTAAGGTTGAACCCAATGCACTCCAGCTGTTTTTTCAAAGACAATTCCCTCTCCTCATCTCTTTGGTCTCTCTCTCCTAAAGAGTCTTTATCTGCTCCATGGTAGTTGCACTGAAGTCATGGGAGCTATCTCACTGTGGCTCCGTGATCCCAACAGGATTGTAGTCCTGCAGTTTTACACCAGTGTCTTGTTCCTTGTGTTTGTTGCCCATGTTGTGTGTATTAATATTATTTTAGTGCTCTGAAACACATGCAGGATAGGGATGAAAGAATAAAAGTGAGTAAGTTTGTATACCGAGTATAAGTGTGCATGTGTAACAGAGACTGACTTTTACTCCATGCTTCTCTTCTTAGGAGGTGGTGATAGCAAGTGCTGTAAGGACACCAATTGGCTCTTTCCAAGGATCTCTTTCATCATTGCCAGCCACTAAACTCGGTTCCATTGCAATTAAGGGAGCAATTGAAAGAGCGGGTATGTGTAGTTTTTTTTCCTGTGACAAAGAAAACCTGAAGTGGCCCGGAACAGTATCAATCTGTCATCAGTTGCTTGGTGTATAAAGGATCCTGTTCTTTTTGTTGCTGTAGAACTCTTAAAGTCTTTATCCATAAATTGTATTTCAGTAAGGTTGTCTGTTGGAATTTGTTTCCATCTGAATTAAGTGCTACTTCTAGGATACTGCTTAGAGATATCTGTGTCAATGCAAATCTGACTGAACATGCTAATTGTTTTGCTGGACTGGGTTTTTATGGCACACCTAAGCTGATGCAAAGGCTACTTGTTGTTGAAACCAGTGGCCCTTTCTTTCCCTGCCTTTTTTTTTGCATAAAAGCAGCCTTGTGAGACAATTGATGGATTCAAATTAATAGAAAAGTCTCTTGAGGAAGGTTAATTTTCTACAAATTTAACTTCTTGAAACGACATATTACAAGAACCTGAACCAGGATATTTCTGAGAGATGCAGCAGAAGTGCAGCCTCTTGTGTCTGGTGGGAACTATCTGTAGCCTTGGCTTGCTCCCATTAGACAAACAAAAGAATGTGTTCTTTAGACATAAATGTGACTGGAAGAAAGTTTTGTGCACTTAATCATTCATGGAAACTGAAACTTGAAAATATTTGCTTTAGTAAGCTAATTGTAGTTTGTTCTGCCACGTAACAAGGGAATTTTGTGGGAATCACCAGCTCACTGAGGTCCATGAATATGAGGGTATGACTACCAGGGACCTGTGTGCTGTAAGCACACAACTGGGACATGACACTTTTCATCAGCCTTTAGTGGAAAACTTCATTGGGAAGGTTTGCAAAAGGGAGTGATAACTTCCATGCAAATAATCCTGAACTGGAACAATTCTGATTTGTAGGTATCCCTGCAGAAGAAGTAAAAGAAGCATATATGGGTAATGTCTTGCAGGCTGGACAAGGACAAGCTCCAACAAGACAAGCAGTCTTGGGTGCAGGTATTCATTCTCTTATGACTGGGGCTTTGTGCAGGCAGTGTAGATTGCTGAGCTGTGAGTTAAAGCAAAGCAATGCCCAGCCTTTTGTCAGGACATTCTGTGTTTGCATTTTGTACTGTGGTGAGTGAAGGGTCTGTTGCACTCATGAAAGTGAACCTAATCACATGTCCTCAGGAATCAGTTTTCATACCCACAATGGGTATAACTGCCTGTTTTTTGCATTTTTGGCGTTTACACCATGGAGAAAACAGCACTGGAGACTGGGCTGGTACTTCTGGAGCACATTAAACTCTTGGTATGTGCTGCTCTTTGAATCTTACATGCAACAGACTTTTTATTCAATGTATCATTAGTCTTGCACCTTAAGGGGTCAGTGAGTTTCCTTGACCTCCAGATAAGAGTATGTTGTTACATTCTTCTTCCCACGGAGAGTGGAGCTGTCGTTGGAAGGATTCATTCTATAATGTTAACTGCAGCATGAATGTTATTGGAGTGCAGGAATTCTTTCATTTGCTGTGGGGATGGGATTCCATATTTTAGCGTGACTCTAGGAAAGGCTTTGGGTCAGGTAAGAACTGGATACCTTTGTGATTCTTTTTGAAAGAGAAGTATCTGCTTCCATATGAAGAAAAGGGATGCATACAGCTCTTTTCTTTCCCCTGGCTAGTTTTCCCAATCTCACTGTTGGTATAGAGATGATGTTCTGGTAGCAGAGCCATAATACTGGAGAGCAAGCGTAGGGCAGAGGCATAGATGTGATTGTCTTGAGCCATGCTGTGAGCATCAGAGCTCAGAGCTATTATAATGAACTGTCAAACCCAGCAACTTGTTAATAACCTTTGAATAACACTGATTCCTGGGACTTTTGGTCTTGTTCAATCTTGTGTGTGTTTAGAGTCCCTGTACATCTGGAATCTGTCTTGTCGACCTTTGTTAAATTCTGCAGCTTATTTATGCTTCAGTCTTTGGTGCTTCTTAGAGGCAGGCATCAGGGTGTCAGGAGGAGGAATAGTTCCGGAGTTGCTTCTTTGCTCTTCTGTCTCTGATCTTCACTTGGCTTGGAAGTCTGTTGTTGGGAGGGGAGAAACAGCAAGAATCTTGAAGAACAACAGTAACTACGGGTGAGGGGAGATAAGTTGCTCTGGCAAGTTAAATAATGCACACTCGACACCTTGGGTTTATTGGTCTGATGAAATACTGCAGAAACATCAGTAAAGTCTTAGTCTACCCTTTAAATAACACCTGTGTTTGTACATCATCTTTAACTCAGGTCTACCAATTGGCACTCCTTCTACAACTGTCAATAAAGTCTGCGCATCAGGAATGAAATCAATCATGATGGCAGCGCAAAGCTTGATGTGTGGGAGTCAGGTATGTGATTCTTAGTGCTGTTTGATATAAACACCACAAAACTGATGTTGTAGAACCTGTCCTACTAATGACTGCTCTTTAGTATAGGACTGCACTGAAGTTTGGGATAATAAAGCTAATAAGGTTTTGTTTTGCTTATGCAGCCTGAATTTTACAGCCATTTAAGTGTGTTTTGGTTTAAAACATTTTAGAAAAATACAGTTAGGAGATTGTCAGATGAAGAAATTGTAATAGACTTTGGTTTTGATTAAACACATTTAATCTGGACTTTCAGACACTTTGAACACTGAAGTGAATGGATTGTACATATTACAGCAGTGTTGTTTCCTAGTGCGTCGCAGACGGTTCTGACTTTCCGTATGTTTTATTTAGAGAAGTGTAATCTGTCGCTGCTGAAAAGGTGTTTTCATTGCAGAGGGCTTGATGGAGGGGAATTGCTTATCTCTGTCAGCTGTGTTCTAAGATTCTCTGCACAAAGGGGAAAAATAGCTGCACTTACTGAGAGGATAAGAGAACAGACCATCTTCAGCGATCTGTTAAATGCTGTACAGCAAAGGATGTCAGAGAAGTGTGAATGTGAAGACATTTCAATTTTGTTTTTAGTTCCATACTCAAAGCATTTTGGCAGTAGCTCCTGAAGCGAAGCATTGTCAGTTCAATATCTGTTTTTAGTTTACAAAGTCAGTGGTTTCTAAGTGAGAAATGTACTTACTAGTTTACATTTAGGTTTGTTTGGGGTTTTTTGTTTGGTTGGTTTGTGTTTTTTAGAACAAAAGTGTAATATTTAAGTTTTGTTGTCCCTTCTATGAAAATAATGTTGTAGCTAAGCTAGGCAACTACTTACTGGTTTGGCTTTGGTCTGCAGATAACAGCACTTTGTCCAGTGCCTGCTGAAGTCAGTGGAAGTCTTGTCTCTGGACTTTGAACTAGGCCCAGTGTGTCTGTGTAAATAGCTACATTTGGATGTAATAATTTGCATCCAGCAACTTGGTGAGAGTGGTTGTGCCTTTGGCTGGTTTGACAGATGCAGGCCATGAGCTCTGAGAAGAGGAGCTTTCAGCCAAGCTTATCATACATGTTGTGCCTGCCAGTCAGAACAAAATCAGAGACTCCACCAGTTAGAGCTGTAAATTACGGGGGATTTGTGGATTTGTTTTTCCTGGCTGCGGACTATGAGTTATCTGTAGTATGCAAGGCAGTGATGGTTCCCAGTGGCTGCAGTCAGTGTACGTCATCATATAAACAATTGCATTACCTCTGTCTCCAATTCCTTCAATTTTTAGAATTGTAATGCCATAGACTCTCGGTCTTCTGATCTATTGCTGCATCCCACCTCCGCTGTCTTTTAATTTATCTGCTTTTCCAGTGTGTCTCCTGATCTATTCTGAACTAAACCATCATTTCTGAGTAGTAATTTAAAGGAGCCAAAAAAAGCTTTACTCTTTTTCACATGAAAAACAAACCCAAGAAATTTGCAGAAAAACGAATTTTTTTTATATATATATATATTTTAAAATATGAGATTACAGTGCAGAGCACTGACACGGCTCTTGCAACTTTCTGCATACAGGACAAAAGTCCAGTTGTTCTGTCAGAGTGGATTCTTCAGCTCTTGGTCCTGCTGTTTGCTCTTTAAATACTTCTAGAGAAAAATACTTTCTATAGCTTTCTGAGAAGTATAAAACCTCTATGCTTAAGCTTTTGCTAATATTTGTTCCAACATTAAGTCATAGAGCACACACTGAATTATTAACTTCTTTGCTTTGAGCAGGACGTGATGGTTGCTGGTGGAATGGAGAGCATGTCCAATGTTCCCTATACGATGAGTCGAGGATCAACGCCTTATGGAGGAGTAAAGCTGGAAGACCTGATAGTAAAAGATGGGCTGACAGATGCTTATAACCATATCCATATGGTAAGTATTCCTGCACAGTGCTAAATTGTTAGCCATAAACCTGATGCAGCTTTGAAGAGCTTGCTTGTAATTACTATGAAACTACTTCATCCAGCAAACCTGGATATGAGCAACAGCATCAATAGAAGAGGGAAAATTGTTCCACTTAAAGGCTTCCTGTAGTAACTCTAATGAGAGGGGCTAAGCAGAAGACAAAATCAGAATAGCAAATTAATATTTATCTGTCTGTCTTTGAAGTCTGAATAGGCTAAAATAGGGATTTAAAAAATATCTCCTGTTACTGATGGTTTGCTGTTACTTTGTGTAGGAGAGAACACTGAGGGTTCCTAATCTGTAAGGTTCAGCAAGCTCTGATGTTTATTTTCCTTCTCCCAGTGTACATATCTCTTATCTTCTCTTGGAGGGTTTGAGTCAGCTGATAAACTTACTCATCAGCATGGTAATTCAAATGGGACAAACAACTGCGAAATTAGGATGGGTTTGGAAGGCAACTGATATGAAGACAGTGAAGAACAAGCGTCAGGAAAGAGCAGTTTGAGAAGAATCACAGAATGTCAGGGACTGGAAGGGACCTTGAAAGATCATCTAGTCCGCCCCCCTCTGCCAGAGCAGGATCTGCTATAGCAGATCACACAGGAACACAACCAGGCAGGTTTTGAATATCTCGAGATAGAGAGACTCCACAGCTCCCCTGTGCAGCCTGTTCCAGTGTTCTGTCTCACTCACAGGGAAAAAATTCCTCCTCATGTTTACATGAAATTTCTTATGCCTCAACTTCTACCAAGAGCCTGGCTCTATCCTCCTGTCACTCAGCCTTTATGTATTTATAAACCTTGATGAGGTCACCTCTCAGTCTCCTCCAAATTGAAGAACCCCAGATCCCTCAGTCTCTCCTCACAAAATTCTTTTAGTTTGAGGATTTCTGACCTTTGCCTGTGGTAATTCAGCATGGTAGGACGCTGTTGGTCAGCCAGGGTTCTTGCAGCTCTGCAGGAAGCACTTCATGAAGAACACTTCACTGTGATACATGAATTTGATACAGACCTCACTGCTTCCACGTGCAGTTCATTCTTTTTGCACTGTAGCGCACTCTGCTTAGGCTGTTGGTAAAACCCACTCCCACATTTCAGCCAGGATGGATTTTAATTGTGAAGACTTTTATAGGAATGTAAATAATGATTTTGCTGGTTCATGTATGTGGGGGAAACTCTAGAAGTTGGTTATAATGCACAAAGTTTTCGAATGTTGGGACAATATTTCAGAACCTTTTGTCTTCATTTCAGATGTGAATATACAGGAGGGTCCATCCTGTGGCCTTAAGAACTTACTCTTGTCTGTGTTTTGGCAATAGACTTAGTTTGCTGGTGCTATGAAGGCTTTAAATTCTTTAACTGCATAGAAGTGAACTTGCTTGTTTGAAGAACTGGATGAACACGGTACTAAAGGGTTTTGGGTTGATTCACCAAGTTTTCTGCAGAAATGAGAGATGGAACAAAACTTGTCTAAGAACAACTCTTTCAGGTTGACCAAATGAGCATTCTTAAATTATTTGTTTTGTTGCCAGATATTACAGTGGTGGTAATGAATCAATGATTATGTAATTATGATTGGCCTGTTCTTAAAATTATTTGTTTCATTTTAGTTATTAGACAAAATACTTTATAGATTTTTAAAGTACCAGATCTGGAAGGCTAAGTAAACGCTGTGTGTTGGCCTGTTTTTATAACCTTTGGAATAGGCAAGCCAGTAATGGAACAAAAACATGACTATGATGATGTAAACATTCTATTCCTTGGCTGAGCAGTTTCTGAAGACATCAGCTCTAAGCACTTTAACACTTAGTTTTGCATGCAGTTTTTTAACTTAAAAAAAGCCTTTTAAGGCAAGTTCCTTCATGGCTTTAATTATCTGATTCCAGGAAACATTTCCTGCTTCTGAAAATCATATTCAAGTTCCTGTTTGATCACAACTATGTCAGTTAGAGATGCTAGTTGCATTCAGTTCTGGAAGTTGCCTGGTTGAGTTTTTCAGTTAGATTTCTACATCACCTGAGCAGAAATATCAAACTTAACGTTCCTGGTTTTCTCCAAGGGCAACTGTGCGGAGAACACTGCAAAGAAGTTTACAATATCACGAGAGGAACAAGACACTTACGCCATAGGCTCTTACACTAGGAGCAAAACAGCCTGGGAGTCAGGAATACTGAAAAATGAAATTGTTCCTGTCACTATTTCACAAAAAGGTAGTGTGGAAAGGTGTGATAAGATGAATTGTGTTTCTCGCTAGAAGCGATAACATTGTCTGTGTCCAGGGCAGATGTTGTTGTTTAAACAAGCAGATCTGGGGAAGGCAAATTTTAGGATGGAAATTTTTGTTCTGCAGACTTTTGGTGGACAGCAGTCAGTGACCTGTGATCTGGTTTTGGTTTGATTTTTTTTCTCTAGTGTTATATACCATATCTTCTTCCTTCTTTATGTAAAGACTAGCTATTTTAGTTAGCTAATATGGCTTGAGGAGACCTGTGGGTTTAGTTTCTCTATTATTTACCTCAAAGATATGTTCTTTGTCCTTGTATTCAGAGGCCAGGAATCGTAGAATCAGCCAGGTTGGAAGAAACCTCCAAGATCATCCAGTCCAACCTATAACCCAGCTCTATCCAGTCAACTAGACCACGGCACTAAGTGCCTCATCCAGTCTTTTCTTGAACACCCCCAGGGATGATGACTCCACCACCTCCCTGGGCAGCCCATTCCAATGCCAATCACTCTCTCTGGGAAGAACTTCCTTCTAACATCCAGCCTATACTTCCCCTGGCACAACTTGAGACTGTGTCCCCTTGTTCTATTGGTGGTTGCCTGGGAGAAGAGACCAACCCCCACCTGGCCACTGCCTCCCTTCAGGTAGTTGTAGACAGCAATGAGGTCACCCCTGAGCCTCCTCTTCTCCAGGCTAAACAACCCCAGCTCCCTCAGCCTCTCCTCATAGGGTTTGTGTTCCAGGCCCTTCACCAGCCCTGTTGCCCTTCTCTGGACAAATTCCAGCACCTCAACATCTCTCTTGAATTGAGTGGCCCAGAACTGGACACAGTACTCAAGGTTTTCATAAGCACATTTCTTTACATGCCTTTTGCATATGTTTGGTCTTTTACTGAAATAAGTTGTTTAAATAAGGCAGATTTTGAGTACTCTATTAGAATGTCTTAAGCATGGACTGTCCTATAAAATAATAAACCCAATCTGAATTTCAGGAAAGCCAGACATGGAAGTGAAAGAAGATGAAGAATACAAGCGTGTTGATTTCAGTAAAGTTCCAAAGCTGAAAACCGTTTTCCAAAAAGAAAATGGTAACTACTGTTAAACTAACTGCTTCATTTTCTGCAAAGTGCAGGGATACTTTGTCATAGCAAAAAGTACTGTGGACAAGAGCTGAATTCCCTACCATAAACTTCTAAAGGGCTGCTAAGACAAAGAAATGTGTCATGAAAGCATAAACTGTCTTGGATTAAAAAATGGTCCTTAAGGGGAACCTTAAACCAGTGAAAAACTGGCTTTTGACATTCAAAAAGACTGAAACAGGTTGGTTTCCATGTAGCTGTTTCATTGGTCTCCATGAAGTACAAGCTCTTGTACTCCATGCAGGAGCTGGGGAGTCTTTACATGGTTGCCTGTTCCCTTCCAAGTCTGTAATGGATCAGTCTTTGTGGCTAAATCAAACTTCCCACTAATTCACAACCCTTTGTATCTGGGTTAATGCCAGCAACGCAGCTGGCATGGAAGGTGTGACCTAAGCAGCCACTTGGACAAATGTATGAATGGGTGTTGACTTGTACTTGTTTAATCCAGCTGATGCCAAAACCTCAACTAATTTTAGGTCAACTTAGTGCAACAGCTGTCACCATATCACTAAGACCTTGTGTTCAAGGGCATAAGGTAAACCCAAAATCATTACAGCATATGCATGAGTTATGTGACACTTTCCCCTCTGTTTAAACAGCACTTTACCTTTCTAGGAACAGTTACAGCTGCTAATGCCAGCACTTTGAATGATGGAGCAGCTGCTTTGGTGCTGATGACTACAGAGGCAGCCAAGAGACTGAAAGCCAAGCCATTGGCACGGATAGTAGGTAAGGTTTTTCTTATCTTTGCTTACAGTCCTGGAAAATACTCATGTCCTATGCTCACAGACTGGGAGTCCTGCTTGGGCAGTTATCTGGTGTTCATGAGACAGAAAAGCTGAGTGCTTAGGCATTACAGTTGCATCTTCTCAATGAAGTGCTTGAAACTTAAGTGTTGTGCCAAGCAGGCTTACAATCATAAAGTTTTCTACATGGATTATAATAACAACTGAGAAAATTATTCTGTGGCTCACATAAAGCACTGAATTTTAGATTTATCTGTTTCAAGGACCACTATATGCAGAATTCTTCTATCTTGGCTGCTTTGCACGGGTGAAAATTGTGTATGGTCTTTAAACAGCTTTTCTGGGTTTTTTTACAGCCTTTGCAGATGCTGCTGTTGATCCCATTGACTTCCCAATTGCACCTGCATATGCTGTTCCCAAGGTAGGAATAAAACTGATTTTAATGAAAAGCAACAAATCACTGTAGCACTGGAGTGCTGGTTCATCCCTCAGCTGGATCTTACTGTAACTCTAATTTCAATCCTAGTTATATTGTTCAGAGGATCAATTTCTTATACCTGTTTTGAAAAAGAGTTTAGTTTTATATCACCTTCACCACCTTTGGGCTTGTTGGCATGCTTGAAGCTTTGCCAAAAGGTAAAATAGATGTGGTTATGCAAGTGTAGACTAGTGTAGAGGGACACTGAAGATGAGTGTGTGGTGACAGACAATGCTGTGAGTGTCCAAAGGTAAAATAGATGTGGTTATGCAAGTGTAGACTAGTGTAGAGGGACACTGAAGATGAGTGTGTGGTGACAGACAATGCTATGAGTGTCCATGCACTTACTGTAGGAGTTGTGTTAGGGTGAAAACCTGTTCTCAGCATAAAGTGCTCTCCTTGAGTTTGTGCTTCAGTGCCTGTTTTCCTTTTTTCCATCTGACAAATAGGTTCTGAAGTGGGAACTATAATCAGACTACAGGGGCACAGAGTCACTGAGTGGAAAACAGACCTTACTCTTTCTAGAGATAGGTTCCTCATTTTTTTCTGTAGTAGCCATTACTTATATTATTGTTTCTAGATTCTCAGTGAGACAGGGCTGAAGAAAGAAGATATTGCAATGTGGGAAATCAACGAAGCTTTCAGCGTTGTGGTGCTGGCCAACATTAAAATGCTGGGTATTGATGCACAGAAAGTAAATATTCATGGAGGTGCTGTCTCCCTTGGACATCCAATAGGGTAAGTATGCACTGGTTTTGTCCTGTAGAGAGGTGCTGCTTTCTGGACACACTTCTACCTTCTTTTTCAGACTTAGAGCAAGTAGGAAAGGTAATAGAAATTTGCTATCAAGTACACAGCAACTTCATGCAGGTGTTAAAATTTCAGGGTACCTTGAAATGAGCACAATCCTATAGTTCCTTTCAGTTTGTTATCACCTACTTTTATAAAGAGCTTGCTTGTTACCATAGCTACAAAGATTTATGATGTATTAAAACCAGGTAACTATGAGCATGACAGAATAAACAGTAGTAATTAACCAGTTAAGCTAATGAAATTTACAGGTAAACTAAGGAAAATAACGAAGGATACAGTACAGGGGATTTTAACTTTATACATTAACTAAGTGAAATTCCAGGTCTTGTCAAAGCATTTTTGGAAGTGAATCCAATGTCTCCACCCACCTAAGGCAGCAGACAGGGAGAGCCTAGGGAATGTCTGAAGTTGGAATAAGTTAGATCACCTGCTGTGCTCTCCAACACCTGTAACTTACTCATGACTTGTGTTATCCTATTAACCCTCCCTGAAGGTGATCATGCTGCATGGCCCAGGTCTATGAGGAAAAACCCATTTCAAAACCTCCTAAGTAAATGCACATGTGAAGTAACCACATCAGGAAGTAAAATGACACCAGCTCTAAATAAGGCATAATCCTGCAAGACATGCTGACCTCTCCTTTGCACTATCCGGCGCTTCTGATAAGGGAATATGATTTTTTTTTGTCTTAATTTTGGCAGTGTATGGATCTAAATTATTTTGTACATTAATTGGGTCTAAGTAGCATACTGCAGTACAGCAAACTGTAAGCAAATATGTTTGACTTGGAGGCAGCTTGCTTTTTCAGAAGGAATGTTCTCTAAACACAGAGTTAGATATATTTAACCATTGGAGCTAGAGCAGACTAGCCTGTAGTTCATCTTAAGTGTTGATGAAAGGCTTGCTTTGGACTTTTCACGTCAGGGGGAATAAAAACACCAGTAACTCAGGGCTATACTCTGCCAATGACCCTTTATGGGTCAGATTAAGAACTTCCTTTAAACTATGTGTATCTTTCTTTTAATTTTAGAATGTCTGGAGCAAGAATTGTTGTTCACATGGCCCATGCACTGAAACAAGGACAATACGGACTTGCAGGAATTTGCAATGGAGGAGGAGGTGCTTCTGCAATACTGATAGAGAAGCTGTAGGCCTAAAGAGCATTGGAAACAAAGCCTTGAACACTGATCAGAACAATGAGTGGTACATGTTACACCTTACTGATAAGTAAGTGGAGCAATGCCATTGATTACTATCATGGATTACTGACACAGACAGCTGGGCTTCTATTACTTTTCACTCCGTGCAAGTTTTTTTACAGTGCAAGTAGCAAGTGTAAAAGTTATGGTAATATCCTGACACCTGACAATAAAGAATGTTTGTTAACTGTGGCTCCTCTATCACTGATGTATGGTTTCTCAACTGCTCCTGAAAATTTGTTCTCTTGGTAACTCATGTAGAGCTTCTACTAGAAGCAGCTCTTTTCCTGCTTAATTTGCCTAAATACTGCATGATTTTCGTGGAAAAAATAATGTCATTCTAAGGCTGTTTTTTCTACTGTTGCATGCATCACACTCCAGTTAAAGGCAAAGGGGCCCAGGCTTGGGGTGAGATGGGGTTGAATCTTAAACATGCAAGTTCTACTGAAGCTTCAGTGTGCTGCTGCCACTTTGTTGTGTCCATTTAAACCTCCGTGCTACATTTTCGTAAACATACTGCTAAGCAGAGGCTGATTCAGGAATGAATATCACAATTACTGTTGCTGCTTCTTCACTGGGAGCTGCCCAATACCTGGCTGCACCCTTGTACCCCTGAAGGTAACTGAATTCAGGGCAGTTCTACTGCAGATAGGAAGAGACAGGAGAATATTTCCTTGCACTTACCTTTGGTGGAGATTTCAGGGAAGAAGTTAAGTAAAAAGCCTGCTGAAGAAACTGCAAAGGGCATTCCACCACATTTCCCATCCTGCCCTTCTCGCAAGAGATATATGTCAAACAAGTTTCTTGGCTGGCTTTAAGACAACTGCTGGCTTATTTTGGCATAAATTTCAACAAACTCATCTCTACCCCCTGCCTATTCTCACATTTTCCTCCACAAAGTAGAGAGAATACTTTGACTAGGCTGCAGTGGGATCTGTTTTTATCTGGGAAGGACTGTGCTTGAAGGGGTAGTAAATGAACAGTGGGGTTTCACTGCTGCATAATATATGACAATTAACCCTTAGTCATACTCTGAAACACGTTCTACAAATTACTTGCTGTACAACAGCACTTCTTCCTTTGAAAATATAAGCAAACTCATGCTATGACCATTCACATCTTTATTACTGGCTCACCTGAACTGAAGAGTATTGTGGACACTGACTGTCCTGTGGAAGTGCTAGTCTCTCCAATAAAGAGCAAATCTCTGTAGAAATAGCAGATAACAACAGTCACAAATACTGCTAAGCATACAGTTCCACCATACAGAACAGACAATTGGTGTTGCCCCTCTGCCAACTGCTGTAATTGGAATTTAAGCATTTCACACTGAGCTACTCATCTTCAAAACACCAATGAGCAACACTGACTCTCTAAACCGCTTGGGGGATACTGGGTAGAAGACCTGGCAAACACAAAGCAAGACATGCAACATTTTAGTAAACCAAAAATATTTATTCAAGCTGTAAATGCTATGCAGTATTTAGTTACTGGATGGGTTTAATATAAACATCTACTGCATAATATTGGTTCCTTAGGAATCCTTGTATACTATCTCAAACATCGCCCTGTTGCTGTACAGATCTCTTACAAGAAAACTTGCTTCTTTAAAGACCTCAACAATTTGAGAACAAAGGAGCAAATACCAGTAGAGAAAGTTCTGCAGTATTGGAACGAGACTTAGTGTGGTAATTTTCACTCATGCTAATTGTTACTAAACAGGTAGGCTGAGCTTCTCCTGTGCCTGTTAAAAGAGAGGTTTATAACACCTATGACAAATTCTACATAAACCAGAAAGAACAGATGCAAAGTTCTCCACATACAGCTAAAAGTGGATTAACAAATGCTTCCTCAACTGTATGAATGACAGTTAAAAGAACTGACTTTTGCAACAGAACACATCAAAGTTTTTGTCTGGTCTTGCTAGTATTTAAGTCCAAGTATCAGGGTTAACCCAGAAAACAGCACATTGTTTGAAAATAGCTTCTGCATTCAAATAATGAATAGTGCAGCAAATGCTGTGAACAGGTGAGGCCCATCCACAGTTCTTATCAGAATGACTGGTTGGGGATGAGAAATACTTTCAGATGTTTTACTGGCCTTATGTTTAGTTACTGGTATTTCTGTAAAGTAATTCACAGCCTACTACAAGCCAGTTACAGCTGCAGATTGAGTCCCTATCAGCAAGACAACAGGAAGCGGCGAGTCAGCTGCCCATGTGTCAGCCCAGTGAACTGCAAATACTGCTTTTGAATTCACAGCCTCTGCATGGACTGCGTAAGCAGTTCAGATGGGTGAGTAGAGAATGTAGCAGAACACAGACAACGTGGTCTAACAGGAATCTTACAACTTTTCTTACATTACATTTATACAAATGTACAGTTTTGCAAATTGAATGGCTCAAGTGCTTCTTCAAAAATAAACATATACCAACTCACTGATATTTACACTTAGCAACCTGCTTCCTTAACAGCATGATTTTGCTATAAAGTGCACCGAAAGTGCAACTCATCCTTTAAGAAGTAACTTCTCTTCCCATGCAAAACCTCAACACAACACCACTTAGCTTTAGGCAGTCACAGTTCATTGTTTTTTTCATTCATCATAATGCAAAGACAGCAAGAACTTGTCCACATCCATGCCTGCTGGAAAAGAATTTGGTAGCTTCTTTTTCTGTAGGAGAGGAAAAGAAGAGGTGGGTTAAATACAAAGAAGCTGGGAGTATTGGAGAGACTGTAGGTACTCTTTTCTTCCTCATCCTTACATCTACCTTGTAGACATAACTGCACAGGCTCACACATAAATCAGACATGAAAATACAGATACAGTTACATGTGCCCCCTGGCCATGAGCATCACAGCCCTGGGCCAGGAGCAGCTGAGCTCTTGGTTCAGCAGTGGCCCATCCAGCCCTCAGGCACAGCCTCTCAACTCTCCTCACGTTCATAGTGTGAACAGCTGAGCACTTTTCATTTAGTTACAGAACACTCCTGAAATTCCCTAAGTATGGTGAAGTACAAAGTTACACCATGTCTCCTTTCTGATTATTTACATACATCCCCTTTTCACTTCTCATGCCTTTACTCTATGCTATTATGTCTCCAAGTGAAATGAAGATGCATGAATAGCTTGAGGCCTAGTTTGATTTTGGTCTAGTTCCTACATTCCACCTAGAACTTGTGTCTAAAGTTAGAATTTAGAAACTCGTTCATGTTTCCATAGAAGTAATTTGATTTTCAAAGGTGTGGGTAGAATCAGTAGGAGTTACTTGTGTTTATCTCAAGACTACAGTAGTCTTAAGAAAAGGGTTTCCTCTTGAGCCAACTCTGAGCTAAGTTAGTAAAACCAACAAGTATAACATATTAAAGATTTGCAAGAGCACCTCTGAACCATCTCATAAATACTACATATATGGATATCTGCCATATATTTTAAATTAACAAGTACTTACCTTTATTTTCTTCTTTTTTGATGGTGTTGGAGAACTTTGAAGTTCTTTTCTATTTGCAGAACGAGAATTCCTCTCACCCTCATTCAAGTCTTCTAGCTTCCTTTTCTTTACTGCGCTCCGTAGGGATCTAAACTGTTGAGTATTGTCCTTCAGGGGGGTTGCAGTGCTAGTCCTTGCAATAGCTGCCCGTGACAGGATCATCAGCGTGTGAGCAGCCATACTGACGCTGTTCTCACTGCTTGTTTCACTAGCTGGGCTGCAGGCAGGCAAGTCTGGTGTAGCAGGGGGGACCATTATTCTAGGGGTCGTGCTGTCCTCATTGAAGCGCCGACAGGTGGGTGTCCGTACACCATCTGCAGTATCATCTGCATGCCTGTCCCCAACTCCAGATGGCGTACGGGGTACCGGCAGTTCTCCGTTTTCAGTTGTTTTGCTGGTTGGGCTATGCCACTGAATGTCTTGCAACATTTCCACGCACTGTTTAGTGAATGGACTTGACAGACAAAGGCCTTGGTTAGAAACCTTCGTTGGTTCTCGCTTTGGGTCCTTGGAAGACAAAGAAACAGACACTGAAGTTTTGCCATTCCCGTTTGGCAGCGGCCCTTGCTTTTTGTTCAGCTCTTGCACTGAGGCAACAGTCTTCTCATTCCATAAGCTAACACTCTGCTGGCCTTTGGAGAGTTTGGTAGTGTCCTGGTTCTTCTGTTTTTCATCAGTATCCCTTCGTAATTCATTCTCTTTGTTTGCTGTAGTTTTGTGGAAGGGATCTAATGGAAGTCCTGCAGTTGCCACCTTCCGCTCGGGCTGTGGCTCCTTTGCAGATGCACTTCTGTTGCTACTGACTTCTGGCTTACACAGAATTCTAGGCAACGTTTTCTCTTTCTCCCTCTTTGTTACCTGTGCCTTAGCAGGGTCAGCAGCGAAAGTATTTTCGGTTCTTTCTTTTTGGGATAAACTCTTAGCAGTCTGAAACTGGGTGTTTCCTCCTGGAGCAGGTGGGACATTATCAAAGCAAAGCACCCTCCTGTGACTTTCACTTTGCCTTGAATTTGAACTTGTGCTCTCTACTGGTGCAACAACTAAGTTCTCCTCCACTTTTTTTCCTAGATCTGCGGTGATAAGCTTGTCTGAATTTCCAGTCCTGAAAGTGAGATGAAAACACATCAGCAACATACTTGTTCTTATTAGACAAGTTCATTTCAGCTGGCTAGAAGTCCTCACCTGCCCCTCAAAACACCTGTTTCAAGCTCTCTCTATGTGTAACTATTTTATCAGAGTATCACCAAGGTTGGAAGAGACCTCATAGATCATCAGACAAAGACCAAGAGTAAGGCATGACAACTGCAGAATGCTCAGAGAAGGCCAAAAAGGATGAAAAAAAGGTATGAGGTGGAGTCTGTACAATGACTGGGGCTCTTCAGCCTGGAAAGGGAAAGGACTGGGGAGAAATGCAATATAGCTCTGGGGAAGAGCTCCAACAAAAAGGAAGCTATTTGCTCTACCTTCCAGCAGAAGGATTAGGGGCAAGTAAACTAGTATCAAGTTTAAAACAAAATGAGGTTTAGATGCTGTACAAAGATAAGCCCAGAAACTTTTCACCACAAGATATTTGTGGATACTGGCACTTTATTGAGAGTTCCAAAAGAAACAGTCCACACTCATGACAAGACAGTCCACCCCAGAATACTGATTGTGGCTCCATAAATCCTTGGAGCTGACACTGCTAAGACTGACAGAATATTCTGGACAGTATCATCATGCACATGCCTTCTGCTATCCCCTATGTATCTGCTGTAGATGATGGGATAGACCGCAGGACACAAAGCTTTCAGCGGGCATCTGGACAAGGAGATACAAACTCCTTAGGACTTAGTCCCCACCTGACAATCTGCCACATTTGCCTGAGAAGGCCACCAATGCACTGTAACGACATCAAAAGAATAATGCCTCTGCTCTCTCAGCTCAAACCACTGTTAGATCTGTGCCCTCTTCCTGGCTTATGCTGCACTTCCTGATGAAGCTTCTGCATATTCATCTATTCTAGCAAGACCCTCCTCACAAAGAGAAAGGTTTATGGTTTCTAAGAGCAACCCAAATGAACTTTGGGATGGTAAAGAGGGTGTGGCTGGTAGCAGTTCATTTTATCTCTGTGAAATCTGACACAAGAAATTACATCTCTCTAAAGGGAACATTCTGCTCCCTTTGCATCTCTGGAGACTGATTAACAGAAATCTGAATTATTGAAGTGATATTATCCAAAATATTGCTTCAGTGACTTTTAAAAAAAATGAGTGACTTTTGCATGCAGGTATACTGTATGCATACACCTTGGTATATGGGTGTTTGCTTTTTCAGTAAGTTAAACTTTATTGTTCCTGTCTTCCTCCACTTTTCCAACATTTCAACTGAGTTTGGAATAGGTAGAGTATTTTTTAAGTGCGTTTCATTTTCATAATAAAAGGATATCTTACCTCTAATATTTAAACAAAGCTTATTTTCTCCTACACTCCTTCTGACAATTCTTTTATTTCTTATGTCCATTAATGATAAGGAGAGTTACTACTGAAGCTTTGCTTTCATTTGCCCAACAGAAAACTAGTACCTATCCCAGTTAGCAATGAAATTATATTCAGCACTGTGAAGTTAGCATAATGTTCTCCTTGCCTTCTTTAACTTTTGACTAAGTAGTGTTCTAACCTGCACAGCAGAAACACAGATGCAGATCTACTAAGCTAAACTAAATTTGGGGCAGAGAGTGCTAAAGGCAATGAGACTGCACTGTGAAACCATGGGTACCACTCATCTGAAAAGGAAAAACTGTTTCAGTAATCAAAATCTCCCAGTAAACATAAAGGACATTTTCTCCTAGTTTGGAATCCACTCAAATGGTTTTGACAACTGAGGCAGGAGAAAATAAACACACAACCATATAAAATGCCTTTTTAACATGAAAATTCTAGCAGAGACCTCACCAACACTAGCACACATCTACATCAATGCTCCTGGCAGACAGACACAAGGAAATAAAGGGGATATTGCTTATGTTATTGTTAAAACAGCTGCTCTTCTCTCCGCCCATACTTTATGAAGACATTCATGGCAGAAGAAAGAGAGCAGGCTTGACAACGTAGCACTACTGACCTTTGTGTTCGAGAAGCTGTATGGTTCAAAGGCTCAGCTACACTTGATACCAGTTTTCCTAGAACAACAGATCAAGTATTGTTAAACTACAATATTCCAAGTAAATAATCTCAGGTCTTGTATCATGACATTTCACTGGACAAAGACTCAAGAAAAATCCAGCACCAATACTCTGCAATTCTTCCATAAAATCTTTCATTCAAGTTGATGCATTAATAGATGGGTACAAACAAGAAGCTTGGTGTCTGTGCTAAGGAAAGCCTGGCAAGAGAAAACCAACTATGCTTGATATAGAAATGCATTGCAAGGATTTTCAAGCAGCGGAAGGGAAATACCCATAGAGAGCTCCTGAGTTATCTGTCAGCAAACCAGACTGCAGACTAACTATACTTCCCTAGCTTTTTTCTGTATCTGCAGTTTTGTTTTGTTCTATTTTCACATGTAAGCCCACTCTTTAAACAAGGTAGATAGGCTAAAGCATATGTTGTCCTTCTAACTTATTTTCCAGTTTCAATTACTTTTCATTTCCTCCTCCTAACACTGAGAAATCAATGTAACATGGGTCCTGTTTCAATTCACTATTTAAAAAGCAAGATCTCAATGAAATCAATATACAAAAGTGTACTCCTGAAATGGCAAAGAGCTAACTTAACTCTTGTAATAACTTGTTACCATGTGGCTTGGTTTCAATGGCAGCAGTAAATTTTACTTACAACTGATGAGGTTAAAAATAAACATTAAAAAACCCTTATAAAACAGCATTAGTGCTTTGAAACATTAGATTTTGGAAATACGCTTGATCTCAAATCTGTAATTATTATATATGCTGAGATTTATTCTTTGTGAACTCAGCAAATACAGTTACCGACAGGTCTCTTTCAAAGTCAACTCAGCAGTTACCCGGCAGAAGACCACTGGTATTTATAAAACTTTGTTACTCAGAACAAAGTTCATTTCTGTAGAACTCCTACTTTTTTTTTGCCCTTCTCAAGAATGCAAGGTGGGTACCTGTGTTAGTCTTGTTTCTGGCTCCAGGAATCTTCTGAGATTTGGGAGTGATGGGAAGTTTTGTGACACTTCTGTTACAGACCGGGCTAGCCACAGGCATGTGCAGGACCTCAAAAGAATCAAAATATTCCATCACAATTCGCCAAAAGACTCCTCATTACTTTGTTTTTAATTGTGAAAAGCTTCATTTGTGATGTGCTACCTGGCAGGCGGGTGCTGAGAACGCATTTCCATTTTGTCCCACTACCGAGAGAGGTATCATTCCCACCATTCCTTGCAAAACAGGCTGCACTGGAGATGTAATTATAATGGCAGAACCTAAAATATACCAAAGCGTGAAAGTTGAAGAGAAGCTAAAAACACTTCAATGAAAGTGTCAGCTTCAAGACACGATTTCGTAAAACCTGTGGCAAGAAAAGCTCTGGCATTTTAGAAAAGCTTCACTGTCCTTACTGTATACATTATTACTAGGAAAGAGGTATGCACCTGTGTGATTTTTAGTTTGTATCACAGTCTTTAGCTAAAGCTCACTTTAATTTTTAAGTAATGGTTCAAAATTAGCTTGGAGTGCAACAAACTTACATTAAGGACTGAAAGCTGAATTAAAGCAATTTATAAAACCCACTAAATGTAACATCAAATAGCTTATTTTGCCGCTTAGTAAAACAAACTATTGTTTGTATCCTGTTTTCTACAATTGTCATGCTCAAAAGTCACTAGTGGAAATACTACTTATTCCAGTGCACCTGTAACACCTTCCCCTTACAAGCACACAAGAAGCTTGGAAAGGCTGCCTTTGTATGTAGATATCTAATGTATAGTCCTGACTGGTGGAAGGTATTAAGAGTAGTATACAGTAATTCTATCTAATTAGTGGATGTAAGTTTAATTATAAAGCAAAGCACAGTAAGACTAATTCTGAATATTTAAGCCAGAGTTTTCTATTTAAGTAATTCTTAAAACAGATGTTTTAAAAGTTATTCTACATGTTGCAGGAATGCCCACCTGCTAGATATAAAGGATTTATAAAACAGGGAAATGATGATAGCACATGAACTAAAAAGTGTAAGAAAAGTTCCAGAAGAAAAATGTATTCCACACATTTGAGCAAATTTCTAATTCTCTATGAAAAACCAAAAAGACTAGGACAGTTGCACAAAGAAATCCCAATGACAGAAAAGGCAAAACTCTTAAGACCTTCCACTTACTGTTGCACTGACCACAACAAAATGACTACATCAAGAAATCTAAGGGTAACTGCAACAACTTTTTAGCTCTGGAAAGAAAACATAATGTGCTGATGATTTAGGCTTAACATTTTAAAACTCACCTACTTTTTTTTTTCCATTGCTGTTGCAATAAGGATGATTGAACCAGGAGAGATTTTGTATTAAAAAAAAAAAACAAACCACTTTTCTATTTGTCTAAATCTATTAGTGTAGAATAGGGTTTTGGAAAATGAAACAAAACAAAGCATTAATTTTGGAAGAACTTTCCACATCTAGGCAGTTTTCTAAAGGGAACATGGATACTTGTAACACTGAACATTCTATTTCTAATGGGCATCTTATTAAAACAAAACCATAAAACCTGCTTTATTTATCCAAAACAATGGAATGCTTTCTAGTGTAAGCAAAAATATGCTTCCTTCTCTTAACACTGCTAAAACTATACAATTTAAGTTTTTGAATTACATCACTAGTTCTTTAAAAGCAGCCTAGCAATGACTCCAGTTTATTTTATATTTAGTAGCAACTAATAATAGTAAATAGTTTAGTCACAACTCAAGAAACCAGGTAATTCCTGGCTAGATTCAAGAGGCAGATAGAGCAACATTTACAAACCGTTTACTTCTAACCCACTTACAAAAAAGTAATTAAAGGCTAGATAAACACCAAATTCTCGGTCATTTTCTAACAAAATTACCTTGTGGGAAATTTGAGGAGACAGCCTGGTTTGCTGCAAATGTGTTGCCAGACCTAGGAGGAGTCCGTAGCTGTTGCACAGCAGGAGCTTGGGTAGCAAGAGGCATGGAGTTGCCGGGCCACACAACTACATTTGATGGTGTGACAGCTGTGCCCAAGGTAGCTGGATCAGCCATGCAGGTGGCTATATAAAGGTTGTTTGAATTGCCCAAAGCTGTGCTAGTTGCTGGCATGAGCTGTATGAATCCCCCTTCCTTGTTAAGATTAGTTGTACCTGCAACTGAAAAAACACTGCAGTCTTCATTTTGAGTGGTCACTGAGGTGACCACAGGATCCTTGGGTCTAAGCACGAGAAGGTTCTGCTCAGCCAAAGATGTATCTAGACTCTTTTCTGCGTCTTCTGAAGTTAGACATTTGGACATGCCTGCAGTTTTGGTTGGGGATTTGGCTGGAGAAGATAATATTATAGTTGGTAAATTCTCTCCTGTGATGCTGGAAACAGCATTATTTAACTCTGTGTCTGAAGAAATAAATGGATCATCACTGATGATGATCTTGAGGGACATTATGTTAGAAGGATCAACATCCATTGGTTGACTACTAGAAGATACACCGCTTATACTTTTGGCCTCAGTACCTGACTCATCTGTTGAGGATGCAGTTTCTGGGAGAGGAGATGGCTGTATTTCAGATGCAGCAAGATTATTTTCAGTGGATACTACAGAAATTTCAGTACATGTACCATCACCAGGAGAGAAATACATATTGTCAGCATCTACTTTTGTAGAAGATGACGGTTCTTGCATTTCCCCTTGTGTTCCTGAGTTAGTGGGTCCTGACGGAAGGTTAAAATCTTTCTTAGAAGGCTTATCAAGTGTATGCTGATCACTTGGATAGGTTTTGTTAGAAGTATCAACAACTTCAAGCTGTAATTCTGTTTTGTCAAGATCCAAAATCTTCACTGCAGATCCTGCAGTACAGTCAGACTGTGTACTCTGTTCCTGATGACCAGAGCGGTGGTTCGAGTTCTCTTGTAAAACATCAGGTAAGGCAGCTGCACTGTTTGTTATGGCCTGTTCTGTTCCTGCATCTGATGATGGGCTAGAAACTGATGAACTGTTATTTGTCAGCAGTAGGCTCCCGTGAGAAGGGATTTCAGTGAGTGTTTTTTCAGACAGTGATGTATCTGGCGACAAGTGACATTTATTTCCAGAATGTGTTTTGTTTTCACTGGCTGTAGTAACCTCTGCCAATGAAATCAAAGAAACCTGCGGACTACCAGAATGAACATATTCTAAATTAGGACTACTTTGAGTACTATGACTTAATGAGCCTTTCTCAATTTCCATAGCTCTTTCACTTTCAGCTACTAATGCAGATGACACTTTTTTCTCATAAGAAACTCCACAGTGTTCATTACAGCCAGTATCAGAACTCTGTTTCTTGTTAGGTTCAGTCAAATCAGGCACGGAGTCAAAGGCAATTTCAAGCTCTCCGATATGTTCAGGGGTAACAGTTTTCAGTCCTTCGGTCTGCTTCCTTGGTCTGCCACTTTCGTGCAGCTGTTTGTTGGTTGTATTTTTCTTAGCTGCATCGTGCTCATTAATGCTGGTCTTCAAGGCACACGATGCTTCTCCTAACTGAAAACCTTTACAGGACAGTGATTCTCTAGGATTATCACCTGTAAAAAAGAAGAAATTATTTCCATAATTTATTAGAACAGATGATCCTTTTACAGCATTTTATAAGCAACTTATCATCTCAATTGAAAACTGTTTCACACACAGTGGGAACATAGCTACTCATCCGTACTTTCAAGCTAAAAGGGAAACTCATATGAAACTCATGGTTACATACATTAGGCAATCTGGCAAATTGTTTGTATGTAAATATTAAGTGTACACTATGTAAGTCACTAAATCAGATAGCCAGAAGCAACCAGACATCTGGGGATGTCTTTTTGCTTTGCTTTCTCATACTTTCACTAAACATCTCCTACTGATTTGCTGTGGTTAAGAACAGGGTAGAAAGGCTAAAGACACCTTTTGTCTAAAATAAGAATATTTTTATGTATTAACTAACCAATATATTACAGAATATAGAGAAAAGATTCATATGGTTAAATGTAAAGTATTATCTTTACAAGCTCCACAGGGAATAATGCAAAGTATCTCTGTAGTTGCACATATGCTGATGGACTGATTTTAAGAGACTGAGACTTTCTAATGAACTAGGTGTATTTTTGTGTTCATGCAATATAAATGTCAAACTGGATTATTGCCACTGAAAACAGAAAACTTTGGAAATGCACAAGTGATCTGAAAATATTTTGAAAATTAAAATGTGGAGAGGCTAGAAGATATTTTAGAAGAAAAAAAAAACACCACTACCTACATCTACTAGTTTCTTCTGTTCCTAAAGAATTTTCAAGAGTTTCCAGGTTATCCTCATCCACCAGGATTGCATTCTCTACTCCACTCTGACCAGAAATACCAGCAGGTAAGTTCTTGTTTACCTTGCTCTTTCCTATTTTCAAAATACAGCATGAAGAATAATTAAATATATCATTTAACACACAAATGTGATTATTACATTTTAAATGAAGCATGGAGATTTCAAACTCAAGAAATGCCATCCGAAACTCCGCTATTTGTCTATGCTCATTACAAATCCAGAAATAGCATTAAAATGTCCTTGTATTTATGTGAGGATATCACTGATCAGAAAAACAGAATTTTACAGTACCATAGGAAAACAAGTATGAACTGTCATCCTTTAGACCAGAAGTATCTAAAACAACAACAATAAAACGATCACAAAGCCAGCACAAAACCAGAATTTCAGACAAAAAATTTTGTACTTTATAGTCATGCATAAATGTGTATAAAATGTAATTCTCAATCGAGGGACAGAGATGCCAAGAATCCATTTATCTTGCAAAAGAGGCCTCCTGAATTACCTTTGTTTCGTCAAACAATACCTCTGAAAACTCATAATTCATGATGCTTTATAGTAACAGTACAATTAAGTATAATATAACCTACCATAATCAAACAAGTCAAAGAGTGCCTGAAAAGCTGGATCTGATTCTGTCTGTTCCAGAATGTCTTGTATAGCCTCTTCTGACATATGAATTTCACCCTGTGAAAAGACAAAATACACATAACTGTGAAGACAGTTACAAAAGTTATTTTTGTAACTCAAAACAGTCAAGATTTGTTCTGTTTTCAGATTGGTTTTAGTTCTATTACTTTTGTTCAGCAGAGAAAGACTAGCTCTGGAAACATTTCTGCCACAAAGTTAATGTCTGTTAAAAAATATTAGTAGTTGAAATTTAAGAAACAAAGTCTCCTAAAACCCAAACATCTTTGTCAGACATTATGCCCTGCACATACATATTGGAGTACTGATAATCACAGAGTTGTTTAGGCTGGAGAATGGGGGAATGCAATGCAAGAGAGAATAATAGTAAGTAGTGTATAAGCGTTTGACCTTCATTCCCACAGCTTCAGAATGACTCCCAAGGGGGAAGGAAAGATAGTGGGACATCTGGCTAAGGGAAAAAACAAGGTGTGATGTATGTAAAAGACTGGGCTGCACTTGCCTAGATTGTGCTAATATGTAGGTGTGTGCTCTGTGTTCTAGACTATATAAACAGAGTCAACAATAAACATCTTGCATTGAATCGTGTGGAGTTCGTGTTGTCCCGCCGGCATGTGGTGACTCCAAATGTGATCTGGAAAGAGAATCTGCGGTGGGTGGATAACTGCTGCTGGCGAGCAGCCCTGGCTAAGACCTGGCACAGTGGGACCATGACCAGGCCGAAGTGTGCGCACTGCAGGAATAAAATAGAAGTTGACTGTTGCAACAGGCACCCCAGAGACGTAAGCAGCCAGGGGGGCAAGAAGGGGCAGAGCGTAACTAAAGAAGGTGGCACGATATTAAAGCTCCTCTTGCATATCCTCTCCAAGAGAGGGGCAAAGTATGAGAATTATACCCTCCAAAGATTACTATTATGGTGCCGAGACCATGGGTGACTCAGTGAGTGCTTTTGAAATCGACATCTGGGAACAAACAAGGTAAGTCTTGTGGGACTCTATAAGCCATGGTGAAAAGGCCACGAAGGGTCTCGTGATTGCCTGGCAATTGTGTCTACGTATGATACTAGAAAAAAGAGGTGTAAAGTGCAGAACAGGAACTCTAAGGACTTTGCTAATTTGGTGTAAAAGTAACGGTATCATGATAAATGCGCAATCTGCCTTTAAAGAGAGGACTGGGAAAGAAACGGGAAGCCCGCTATTTGAAGCAGTCATGGGAGGTGATCCAAAAAAGACCTCCTGTCCAACAATCGGGAGGCTTGTGTTAGATTCTTTAAAACAATCAGGAGCAATCAAGATACAAAGGAAGCAGATGATGAGGTGCTAGACGTTACAGAAGTGCTAAACAGTCAATTACTATAGCCTGAGCATCCACAGCTACAGCTCACTGTCACCCGCCTAGTGAAATTCCTTGACTTGCAACAGGGAATGGAGGATTTGGGCAAATGGAAGGAGCAGATCTGCCAGATCGCTCGGCATCGTCCGAGACAGTTGTGGGCTAAGCTGGAGAAGCTGATCCCACAGAGAGCGCTGCTCTGCTTTGGCAACAAGAGAAACATTTGTTGCAGCGCCATACGCCTGCAGTCCCCCCTCCGTCTCAGATCACATCGTGGAATTCGTAGTTAGAGACTTAAAAGTTTTGAAAAATCAGGTGACTGCTGTCTGTTTTCGTCTCTGTTCAGTTTCTGAAGAAACTAATTCTCTGTGTAGGGCTTTCCCCCCTCCTTTTTCTTAGAGATTTTACCTTCTGCAGGAGCTGCCTTCTCTCTTAAAGTGGCAGTGTTGCATTTGTATTTCAGCAGTAAAGAATGTCCTAGTATTTTGAGAGCGAAAATCCTGATAATATCTTTAGTTTTTTATAACAGAACTTAGAGTTTAAAAGCTAACGGATAAGGCACCTTTACTACAACATTCACAAGGGAAAGTATGGGAAATGCAAAGGTGAATACATACTAGTAATACCAATGGTAATAGGTGATATTAATGGAGGTATAGGAACAATGGGAGTAATAAATAATACGTAATTATAATAAGACTTAAGTAATTAACAGAGTATGTTAAGTAGTTGGTAATTGTAATAGAATATAAGTGTTTAGTAATTATAATGGGATATTATAGTGGGAGTAAGTTTGGAGTAATTTTAATAGGATAAGTGGTTTGTAAGTTTATAGGTTAATTCTTTTAGGTTGACTGATTTAAAGCCTTTTTTCCTTTATACTATGATATTTTAAAAGAGATCTATGTAACGTAACATCTTTTAGGACTTTTTTTTCCTCAATATCGATTCAATGTTTTAACTCTAACATAACCTTTTAGTTAATGGCATTAGTATAGTTAAGAGTTCAGAATAGAGGTATTAAAGGATGGTTTTGGCTTTTTCTTTGTATCAATGGTAGTACTTTAGGATAGGGATCCTGTCAAGATTAAAAGAAAAAAAACAGTTCCTGTTACAATACACTGGCAAAGTTAATATGGCAAAGATTACCAGACTCAGTTTTCACACACACACTGAGATTTCACTTGCAGTGTGCTAGATTAGGTACTAGCTTTCTATACCATATACATAAAATGAGGTCACACTTCAAAGAGATGGCTTGCTACAGGCCACTGCAGCTATTAAAAGGTACCATCACACCTATGCAGTTGTATGCTTAGACACTGAAACAGATAACAGACCTGCCTACGAGTACACAATATAAAATCACTTTAAAAGAGAAGCATTTCCTGTAACACTGCAGCATAGATAATACTTAACACCCAAGATATGAGTGTTGTTAACCTTATCGACTTCAAGCATGTCTATGATTGTAACCCATAAGCATAAATGAACAAGGGAAAGTGTGCATGCATAGGTTGATAGCTGCATTATCCCAATACTATGCTAGGAGTTAGGTGTGCACAAGCTAGCATTTTGATAAGTTGAGATATACCGTAAAACAAAGAAACAAAAGAAAAGCAGTCTCAGGTCTTAAGACAGTAAACTGAAGTTCAGCATAACTTCTGTAACTGATCATTCTCATGTGCCTGGTCTTCAAAAGAATGTAAACAGAGCAATCTACACTTACCTGAAGTCCAAGGATTTCATCAATTGAAGTCTCCTGCTCAGTGGGACCATTGTCTGTCTGTTTAGGGGCCTGAGCGACATTGCCATCACTGGAACACATTAGTCATTAGTTCAAAATTCAAAAACCAATCAAATAATATGTAGGAAGCTCAGAGGTTACTTTTATTACCTGCTCAGGATTTTGTTTATGTTCTCAGCAAGCTTCTCCTGAAGAGATTTGTTGCTCAAGATTTTCTCTCTGGCATTTTCAATAACCAGTTGCTGAAAAGCAATTTTGAAATGGTCAGGCGTCTATTTTTTCATCACTAAAAAAGGAGCATGAATTACCTACTGGTTAAAAAAAAAAAACCACCAAAACATAAATTCAACACAGAAAACATTATTTAGAACAGAGAAACAGCCAATTTGCTACTGCAAAGCATTGCTATGGAAATCACCCCAGAACATTACTTCTACTCTCCTAAACTACAGCAAGGCTTACTGTGATTTCTGGTTGCTGTTCTCTAAAAAATTACTGTATTCTGGCAGCTATCTTAGCAAAGCAGTCAAGAAAAAAACACTCCCCTCCATAGCTATGGAGTACCAGTTTAATACACAGACTAGCTAGCTCAAATATAAAGCAGTAGAACTAATCTTCTAAAATTAATTTCTACAATTTTGAAGGAAAACACTACATAAAAGACTAGTTCTCCTTAGTCTGAACTTGTTTCTTAAATGTAAATACCTTCCATAAAAATATATACTTACTGGGAAGTTGCCATCTATGAACTCTTCAAGTGGCTCACTCTCTTTTTCTGTTATTACTTCATCAGGGTCTTGAGAACTTCTAGTTACTGAAAGAGGTGCAGCTGTTGCAATGTTTTTCCTCTTCTGAGAATCACTAAAACATCCCAGGAAGTTTATTATGTATTTTGAGAGAATAAGCAAACAATACACCTAATGGTGAGTAAATTAAGTGTTTCATTTCCTCCTTAGCAAACAAAGACTTTGATCAACAGAAAATTAGCTACATACTGAAAATGCAATAAAATCTGATACCTGTTTCATTATATTGTATGCATAAGTTGTATCTGAGCTCACCAAAGTTACAAACAAGTGTAGAGGCAAACAGCATAATGGCAAACTGAATTCCATGCACAATATTTGGTTATTTTCCCCCCTTCAGTAACAGAATCACTGAATGATAGAGGTTGGAAGGGACCTCCAGAGATCATCAAGTCCAACTCCCCCGACAAAATCAGGATCACCTAGAGTAGTCCGCACAGGAATGCATCCAAATGGGTTTTGAAAGTCTCGACTCCACAACCCCCTGGGCAACCTGTTCAGGGCTCTGTTACCCTCACTGTAAAGAAGGTTCTCGTCATGCTGAGGTGAAACCTATGTTCCAGTTTGTAGCCACTGCTGCTTGTCTTATTACTGTCCAACACTGAAAAGAGATTGGTCCCATCCACTTGACACCCATCCCTCAGATATTTATAGACACTGATCAAATCCCCTCTCAGTCTTCTCAAGACTAAAACAGTCCCAGATATCTCAGTCTTTCCTCATAGGGGAGATACTCAAGTGCTCCACTCATCTTCCTGGCTCCAGTGCACTCTCTCCAGCAGGTACCTGTCTCTTGAACTGGGGAGCTGAGAACTGGACACAGTACTCCAGGTGCGATCTCACCAGGGCAGAGGGGGAGACAAACCTCCCCAGACCTAGCGGACACACTTCTTTTTTGATGCATCTCAGAATACCACTGGTCTTACTTTAACTGGTAATACAGGTTCTAATTAACTGCTACTCAAGAAAATGGGCATTAGCACCAAAAAGAAAGGTCTCACAATGAGCAGCTGCTGTCAAAGAGGCAAATGAATATTAGGTTGCATAAGAATTTGCATGATCAACAGGAAACATAATACTTTATTATGAAATCACAGCATAGGCTCTTCTGAGACCATCAATCAGCAGCTAAAATCACTCACATAACAAAAAAACATGCAGGAACAGAGAGGACTTGGATAAGAAATAAATGAGTAAAGATCTGGAAAAATGATAAGCAAAACCACCAACTGGGATTTAGTTATGGATAAAGACAGCAAAGGGAATACAAATACCAGTTGACTCATTAAAAACAAAAGGACGCTGGAATCGAAGAATTAAAATAAATCAAAAACTAGTGTAAGAACAGTTTTTCACACCACATTTAGTGAGAATATAAAAAATTCAGCTAACAAAATTTACTGAATCAAACAGTTTTTCTAAGTTAAAAGCAGGAAAAAAAACGCACACTTGTAGCAACACTCTATCTTCATAATTGATAAAGAACTTTTGGAAGGAATACTAAATCTCAGGCTCCAAGATGATTTGCCTATATCTAACACCAGAATAATATAAAGACCCACGATATGCAGTAAAGAAGCACAAATCGCTTCCTATCATTCTAATGTTAAGTTCTTTGACTTCTCTTTGTGAAACACTGGTCACTCTCAGTGAATCTAAAGTTAGAAATACTCCACCATCTAAGAAAATTTACACTAGAGGTAGGAACACTGCAAAATTTCTAATCAATCTTTAAAAAAAACTCAGAACAACAGAAAAATCCACTCTGTTTACCTTTTTCGTCTTCCTGGAGAAAGCAAGTTTGAATGAAGCTTTCGTTCTTGTGATGCTGGAACTTGAATGTGTATGAAATCCCCTGCTTTATGAAACAAGGGGGGAAAAAAAGATAAAAAAAGGGTCATGATGCCAATAGTTTTTCCAGTGACACTGTTAGAGCACTACTGAAACCTACGAATTACTCATTATGTTCCAGTCAATTCCTGGGAATTCATACAAAATTATTTGGTATTATGCCAATTAAAATATCCACAATGGGGATCATCCCTATCTGTAAAAACAAGTGTTTTGGTTGAAGGTGAGAATGCAGGATATATAAATGACAAATGAAGGCATTTCTGCTCTCTGGATTCACATTAGCAACCAAGTATGCAAGAGTCAATTCATTCAGGCACCCCTTACATTTTTATTATCTGAACCAGTCTGGAAAGCTAGGGGACCAAGGCATGATTTTTCTGAAACTTTTAGTGTAAGAGCCTGGCCATGATTTTAGAAAATGTCCATCTCTATCTATAGACTTTGCACAGAAAAAAAAAAAAAAAAAAGAAAAAGAAAAAAAAATTCCAAAAAAAGGTTTATCAAAGCATGCAACTTACTGCTCATCTTGTCTGGTGTTTGTGATTGGTTCACAAACAATGTATTCAGTCTTGTCTGTGATACAGTTTGATTTACTGCTGGCCTGTTAAGGACTTGAGGAGATACAACAGAAGAGGAATTCTGTGTCCCTGGCTGATGGACTACTGACAACAATCCTGAGTTTGCAGGAGCTGACTGCTGAAGCATTCTCTGTCTTTTCATTTCTACGATTCCACTTCTTGTACGTACTGCAGATAAAAAGAAGATGAAAAAACATGATGAAGGAATTTTAAGAGGTTGCTGATTTTACAAGTCCTAATTTAAGGATGCCTATATTTCAACACGTTAGGAATCTCAAAACATTTCCTGCGTTACAGGTTTGAGAAAACACAATTCGAGAACACAGTCAATTTATGTGGACATTGTAACCATGCTTGTATCACTGCTTAAGTACTTACAGAATCATACCAAAATGCTATTTGATTACATAACACAACACTCATATAACTGATCTTAACCTGCTTTAGCTATGTTGGTTAAGTTTGCATTTATTTATCAAACTAAATTGGAGAAATTTGAACCGCAGATCATCACCAGATCCAAGATCATTCGCTAGCTATGCTTTGCATTCTCTCTTCTCACACTGGTTATTCAGCAAAAGTACTATAGAAGGAAAAAATAATTTTTAAGTGGAACTATTTTGAGTATTCATTTGGCAGATTTTGTCATGAAAGAAATAATTCTAGATATAACAAGCATCTTTCCATATTTTGCTTAGATAGGTTTATATGTGTAAAAAATAATTGTTTCAAGATTGCAATCAATTTTTATGCTCCTCTTCTACAAAAATCCATCACAGTTATACTGCTTAGGTTTTCTGTTCCTCTATGAACCACAAATTAACTCCAGAGCTTTACATCCTAGGCAACAGTTTTTAAATTTTTTAACTGTTTAAAATAAACTTCAAAATGCTATACAGAGAATGTAGGCCTCTTGCAAAAAGCCTTCCTTTCTTGGTAACTTCCCCTCTTGGTCATTAAAGTCATCCACAGACTACACTGAAGACAGAAGACATGCTGAAAAAACACTGCAGAACAGATCTGACAACATTTCAAGAATAAGGATGCATTACTGATTCCTGCAGCATTTCCTCTTTTTTTTCAAACATAAAGACTATTGATCCCATAGAATTGGCTTACTTACTCCTTTGATTAGTAGAAAATCCTGTGAAATTCTGCATGCTCCTAAACAAATAAAGCAGGTAATATAAATAAAAGGAACACAATGGAAATACTCATCTACACAGTGCAATGTTATCTATCATATGTTTAATGCTACTTTAGTCCCAGCCACACATTACTTCAGAAAACTTACAATTGTCAGTATTTTCTTTCAAACCATGGTCATAAAACCTCCAAATGAAGCTTACTTTTATATTTTTGATCAATTAATCACAACAGTATCAGAATGAGTCACAGTAAATTGCTTTGTTACAGGAAGGCCACATACATTAATGTCTTCCTTATCTGCTACGCTTCCCATAAACTCATGATGTGTCTGCTCAACTATTAACTCTCAGATGCCTATCCTTTTCACCATCTCTCAAAGGTAACAGAGAGCAAAACCATTCTCATACAACAATAAGATGACGAACATAAGACTGGAAGTTTATCCTCTTTATTTCAAAATGTTATTACCTGATCTGGGAAAGTGTATAGTCTAATTTTTTCCAGAGTGATGACATCATTGCTGGAACTTCATTTGTTGTTTCTAAAATAAACCATTAAAAACCCCAACATTTTAGATGCCTGGAACAGATACATGTTGAGAAAAAGTAAAATCACAAGCAGAATAATTATCATGAGGTTGTTTCAGATGTCCTTTAATTGTAGGTGCCTAGTCACCTTTTTTTTTTTTAATCACACTTAGTCATCTTCTTAATATTCTTTTTAACTAGAGAGCCCTATGTCCTAATTTTGGATCTCTGATTGGTACGAACATAAACTCATCGTGGATAAAGTTCTCCGTTTATTTTAGAGGCCTAAATAAAACTAAAGCAAAGACATTCATGATGACAATTCATGAAGACAGAATTCTGACAATCTTGGTGCTGCAATCGCTTCTTCCCTGAGGAACCGGATTCAGAGACAGACCACCCCCTCAGTGGGAAACCTTTCCTAATGCCCAGTCTGAACTTCCCCAAAGCAGCTTCATTCCATTTCCTCCTGTCCTATCACCAGTCACCAGAACGATTAGCACATCCTTCTTCTATTTAGATTGTATGTAACAGTGTAGTTTTACATAGATACACCTATATATTTTGTCCACTTTATTGTATCTTTGTGCTTTACCATATTAGAAAGACTGTTAAAGTTTGATATTAAAATACATACTGGCAAACCTAAACTAAGGTAATAAATTTTGTTCACAAGATACTCATTGAATTGGCTGTTGTCGGCCTAATATAGATTCAACTTCTAGCACAGATGAGGGATTGCTCTAAGTTCATATATATGGGGAGATACTAAATCTTCCTCAAGAACTTTCCAAGAGATAAATAGGAAAAGTAAAATCTCATTCTGAAGGCTTACCTTTTGTTTTCATGGCTACATATTCATTGAGAATGGTTGTCAAGTTTTTTCCACAAAGAGACTGGAAAAAAAATAGTGATTTTACAATTTTCGTTCATAACTTTATACTTCATTTGTTGTAGCACACTGTATTTAAGTAGTTCTTTACAAAACTACACCATGCTGACCCTCAGCAGAAGGAACCGTACACTGCTAATGCCAAGCTGTTTCAAACCAGGTAGAGAGCAATCTATGGAACAAAACATCACCATGAACATAAGGTCTGAAGTGATTGCTGTCATTGAACAACGCTGGTATAGCGGTTTGTGTTGCACAACCTCCACTGGCCTTTCTTATAACTGAATAAAAGCATAAAACTAAGATGATAAACAGATGCAACAGAGTAATGAGTACCCTGGAATGTAACACACATTACAAGGCAAACCCAAAAAGAATTTCTTTCAGAAGTAAAATTTTTAGCAGTCACACAGAATCAATTTTTGTGATGTATTTACTTGTTCTTTTGTGTGAAATGTAGAGAATTAAGATCTTAAGGATACCACTATTATTTGTTGTACCTTCTTTTCCTGCTTGCTAGTGGAAACTCTATGCAGTAGGACAAATGCAGCTCCTTACTGAAAGCATTCTGAGCTGCAGCAAGACTTTTCTTGGACACTATCATATCATCACTTTTTGATAAAAACTGGGGTTAAAATTTCTACTGATAAACAGAAGATAAATGAAAGCTTTAAAAATCTAGACTAATGTATTTATGTTTGTGTTTTCTAACTTCTGTTAGCCATATTTTGGTTCTCAATTCCCTACCCAAAAAGTACAGGTGACTGAACGCTTGTAAATTAAATAACTTCAATGTTCTACCTTGAATAGGTGCATCAAGAACTTACATTTCAGAAAAAAATATTCACATATTTTTAATTCTGTGATGATATAATTAACTGATATATTAGACTAATGAAATGGAAAACAGGATGAAGATACATAGCAATAGCTAAACCCTGTAATTTGCATCCTGTATTTTGTTGATGTTAAAAAGGCATAATATGTAATTGCTCTGTACCTATATGCACATACCTACATGAGTAGCTACACACTGCATTTAAGCACATCCAAAGTTCCACATTTCACCTGGGACAAAGTAGATAATACTGACTGAAAAATAAGCTGAATT
Source organism: Pogoniulus pusillus (assembly GCF_015220805.1). NCBI lineage: Eukaryota > Metazoa > Chordata > Aves > Piciformes > Lybiidae > Pogoniulus > Pogoniulus pusillus. The sequence goes on from NC_087266.1 coordinate 17,740,138, forward strand.
GAAACAGTTTTTGTCAACAAAATCTGTTAGACTTAAAGCTGAGGTGCTACCTAAGAATATGTACTGGAAATGGAACGTCACCTGCTACCCTGTTTAGGATAGAAAACAATCTCCAATAAACTACAAAAGCAGCCCTGAAATCAGTAAAACCCTTGTGACAGCATTCTACAAATTAACCTTAAAGCCATAAAGCAGACTAAACATTTGCTTATTTTACACATAAATGTTTAGTAAGATTAAACACTAGAAACAAAGTACCTGCTAATATCACAGGATGCAAAAACAAACCACTGCAAAACTAGAGGGAATGGTCTAACAAAATATTTAAAGCATCATTTGAGAAGGAATTTTTACATTGAGAAATCTCAATTTTCTGTTGCAAGATACAAGACAATTTAACTCTCTGCTCAGCATACACAAACTTACCAGCAAACAGGCAGGAATAAACCCATCCTCTGTACAGTGCTCTGCATATTCTTTCAAATCTGAGCTTTCCAAAATAAATTCACGGCAGGTAGCTATAAGCTTTTCCTGTTGTAAGTACCCTGCAACAAATTAGATGGAACATTTTGGTATTTCATTCATTATTTCTACTCAATAGGTATAAAATTATTAACATAATTAGCCGTGTACAGTGTTGAAATAATGAGACAAAAGATTTGGACGTTAGTCATGGAAAGTTAAATTATTTTGTTAGAATATTAATGTTGCAAAATATTTAAGACGGAAAAGCAGGAAGAGCACAAAATATTATGGATATTACACTATTTAAAAACTCCTCAAAACTAGAACTGTAGAAATATGAACAATTTACTTCCTTGTCTGTACTAAAGATCAACCAGAAGAGCTCTTAGCTCAGGAAGCTGATTAACTAACTCCCACATGGGCTGAACAATGCACTTTGATATTTAAATGAAATTCTGCGATATTCTGTTCATAAAACGAGCTGCTACGTAATAAGAGCTTCACAAGCATCTTATTTCAAAACCTGTGCAGCTTTATAACAGTGTAAGATTTACTTCAAAAAATATTTTACAAAAATTAGTAACAGAAAAAGATCATGCATAGACACTTATTTTAACTTTTGCTTTGAATAGAGGTACTAGAGGCAACTTAAATCCTGTACACATCCCAGATAGTTAGGCAACATACTGAAAGTTTCCTTTCCCAAAATTCCATTCCTCAGCAAATATATTCTGGTTTAATCAAACTTTTCAAACCCTGTCTTAATCTTCAAATACACTAAACATTAAAAGGCAGAAATAGAACAATCTGAACAAAGGATTCTAGAACAAACAACCACAAAAGAAAATGCCTCTTCTTTTTATCTTGTAGCAGAACTGAGCATGTGACATTTCAAAGAAACAACAAGATATATGCCTAATTACAGAATGCAGAAAAAATATATACATATATTAGTATATGCATTTCAATAGTCCCCCCACAATGGTCCATCTCAGTTCAAGAATGCCTACAGACAAATGTGGCCTTAAAGTCTGCATGAAGACAAATCTTGGAAAAAACAAATCATATTTCAGATGCAGAAGCTCTTCAACAAACAAGCAAACTTCAAAGTTAAATGCAATTTGGGAATAAGCACTGCGAGTTTAATCCCAATGTATGAGCTGGCCTATCTGACAAAAAATAACCAGTGAGACCTGTGGAAAAGATTTTGCTAGAAAATTCTCAAGCCACAAATTGCTGGAAGCTGAAAGAATATTTTGGAAAACGCAGTTATATGCTAGTCTTATGCCTATCCACTATACCATCTGCAGTTGGACAGGATGGCAGATGGGATGTTAGGCCAGGTGAAGCTTTGATCTATGCTGGTATGGCTGTTCTTACAGTAAAACGTTTACATTTATGTAAAAGTTGTGATTTTCCTTTCTTGAATCTACTACTACAATATTGCAAAGGATGTTCAAGTGCTTGCACACAGACACACTGGCACATCATTTTCCTGCAAAATAACGGCATTCTAAAGTTTGAAAACACCTGAATTAAGAACTTGTGGAACTGAACTGAGCTGCCTGTGCATACACTGCATGCAATCTTTAACACTATTGAAAACAAATTAAAAGCAATAAAAGGCGCAGTGTCTCCTGAATTAGGAGTGATTGAATGTTTTGTTTCACAAAATGTAAAGACACATCTAATTCAGTAAAGAGTCACTCTAACATTAGAAAAAAAAATCGCTAAGTTTTATTAGGTATTTTTCTATGGGTGAGCTCAATCTATTATTTGTTTCTCAAACCAATATCCATCAACATTCACAACAGACTGAGAGGAAAACAAGGAAAACACTGTAAGAATAGCAATAAAGAAACATAAAGGACAAAAGAAGAGATGCACTGTTTATCTTCCCAAGTTGAGAGATGCCCGATAGAATGTCTATTAAAAGACAGAAATAGCTACAAGGAATATCCTATCCTGCAATGCTAGGTTGCTCAGAAGTTTTCTAGACATGATATATACAGCACACCACAATAGAGACAAGATAGGATGGATTGTCCCTAGCACATGTTGTTGCCAAGATTGTACACCATGTCTGCAAGTCTCTAGTAGCTAAGCTTTCCACCCAGAAACCCGTAACTTAAGCAATTTTTGGTAGAAAAGTACAGTGAGAGATGTCCCTTGCATAGTTTTAAATCTTCTCTTGCAATGCATGGAGTTTGTAAAAACCCTCCACTACCTAAAAATAACAATAGTACATCTTGCCAGCCCTGTTCCTCAAGATAGTTGCAAGAAACATTTCAGGTACTAATAACTGCTATAAACACTGACGAAAATGATTCAGCTTTAATGGCTTTGGAGTCAAAAACATTGTGAATGACTGAAACCCAAGTATCAGAATACAAGCCACCAAGAAATCTTGGCAACTTGTGCCAACAGGTGCTTACATGTGGGACTTAAATGCAAGTCATATTTCTGACTACCATTTGTTCTTGTCTTTGGCAGTATTCAAATAATACAAATCACAAAGTCACTTAAAATTCAGTCCGCTGCCAACGTTCTGAATACACCTCCTGCTTTCTACTGACGCTGAGCCAACTCAAACTCAAAGCAACCTCACAGGTGACAGAAACAGGGAGGGAAATAAAAAAAGCATCAGCAGAACCAAGTCTACTCTGATACTGTGGATGACTCTAGTATTTGTCCTGTAATCAGCCATTTTACTGAACCCCAAACACCAGGCACCTGCCCACCGCGTTCTCGATTCTTGAAGAACCCGAGATCAAGGCACGGCCTGCAGGACTCCCCTGCACCCGAGATGGCTCCAGAGGCCCCAAATCGCTCAAAACCGAGCAGCGTGTTTCCCGCTGGAGACCCAGACCGGGGGGCGGTGGCGGGGGGCCAGTCTGGAGTCGACCAGGCCTGGGGCTACGCTTCGAGAGGAGAAAATCAAGAAACAAGACCAGCCCGTGAAAGGAGGAGCGAGTCGCGGTCGAGGGTCAAGGGCGCAGCCGCTTCATTTTCCTACAGCGCCTTGGGCACTGCGGGCGTCTGACAATGCCTAGCAGAGGCCCCCTGGTGCGGCCACCATCTCCGCCGTCTCCCCGCCCCGGGAGACCTCGCCGCGCCTCAGGGGCGAGCGGCGACCCCCGCCCTCACTGGCTCACTCACCCAGCACCAGTCGGGCTACGTCGGAAGGCAGCAGCATGGCCCGCGGCAGGAAGGGGAGAGAAGAGAGGGAGACAGCGGGTCACAGCTCTTAGGAGCGCAGCGCGGCGACCCCGCCACCGAGGCGAAGGCGCGGAAACTCCGCCAAGCACAGCTGCGCCCGGCCCCTTCCGCCGGAACCTGCCGCTGCTGCGCATCCGCTTCCAGGTCCGTTTACGACTACTGCTGAGCGTGGAGGTGAAGGAGGCGTGCGCCGCAGGCGCGGCGGACGTTCTTACCCCAGCCAGCACCTGCCCCTCAGAGGTGGGCTTGCTTCTACCTTCCCCTTCCGACCCGCGCTAGACCCCCCTCGAAGTTCTGTTGCCCCGGCCTTCCCCTCTCGCGGTGAGGGCTCCGGGCGCGGCGGGGCGGGCGGCCCCGGAGGGGTCTGACGAGTGCCACCAGGCGCGCTCTGAGCGGGCGGCTCCGGAGGGTGTCAGGCGTGCTGCGAGGCGCGCTCTGAGCGGGCGGCCCCGGAGGGGTCTGACGAGTGCCGCGAGGCGCGCTCTGAGCGGGCGGCTCCGGAGGGTGTCAGGCGTGCCGCGAGGCGCGCTCTGAGCGGGCGGCCCCGGAGGGTGTCAGGCGTGCTGCGAGGCGCGCTCTGAGCGGGCGGCTCCGGAGGGTGTCAGGCGTGCTGCGAGGCGCGCTCTGAGCGGGCGGCTCCGGAGGGTGTCAGGCGTGCTGCGAGGCGCGCTCTGAGCGGGCGGCTCCGGAGGGTGTCAGGCGTGCTGCGAGGCGCGCTCTGAGCGGGCGGCCCCGGAGGGGTCTGACGAGTGCCGCGAGGCGCGCTCTGAGCGGGCGGCCCCGGAGGGGTCTGACGAGTGCCGCGAGGCGCGCTCTGAGCGGGCGGCCCCGGAGGGCGTAGAGAGGCAGAGCTCGTGGCGCCGGCGCGGCCGGGAGCCGCCCGTTAGGTGTGATTGCTTTGCAGCACCCCTGGGCGTGAGCGCCGCTGCGGCTGCCTACTGAACGCCTTCCCGTGATTGATGTGTGTGTCTCGGCGGGTTTTTGTTTATGATTGCTGTTGAAATTAAGAACAAACGAGGATGACTTATTCCCGTTCGATACTCAGTACGTACAACCCATGTTGCCACAGTTCCTGGTCAACAGTGCACTAGAGAAGTTTGAGACTGGGCATTAGTGGAAGTTTACTTACTGAAAGAGTGGTCAGGCATTGGATCAGGCTGCCCGGGGAGGTGGTGGGGTCACTATGCCTAGAGTTGTTGAGGAAATGTGTGGGCATGGCACCTGGGGCCCTGGTTTAATGGCCATGGTGGTGGTAGGATGATTGTTGGACTTGGTCTTGGAGTCCAAAATAATTCTATGAACCATTTTTTTCAGTCCATCAGCATTTTAGAAGCCATCAATGCACAGCCAGCCTTCACGCTTGCATTTTCCTTTTCATACGCACCTACCGGTCAGTGCACCTGATCATACTTAGTCCCACCTCAATCTTGATTTCAGTCAAATGAAATAAATACACACATAGATAGATAGCAGCTATTGAAAGTGTTGCTTGTCTAAATAAATACTTTTATATTCCCACCTACGTGCTTGAGATGCAGTGCTGTACATCATGAGGGCCCGTTCTCAATTGGTTATTGTGGCCTCAGCTGCATATGTGTGGAGTTGCTTCTGGCTTGTCTTGGCTTTTTCAGACAGAGTTCCTTCTGGGTCTGCTTTAGAGGAATAAAAAATGAGAATCATGGAAGTTGTATACAATGTCATTGCTGTCATCTGCATCAACATAATTTTATGCAAACTAGAAATGCAAATTCTAGCTAATTCCAACCTCTGTTGAAGAAGGTGAGGCATAATTTTAAGTAGTCGCAGAAGAAAAAGGTTGGTCTCGCTTACCATTCATACTTGAGCATCCTTTGGCATGTTAGTTCTGTAGGGGTTTCTCAATATGGTGGCCCTTACCTATGAAAATGCAGGATGTGAGAGAGGAAGTGCTATCTTCTGGCAGTATCAGGTTGAGACAGCTGCTGATAACAGCTAGCTACTGAAAGTTGGTGCTCTGCATCTGGATGTTTTTATCTCTGTCATTTTAATATCTTTATATTTTGCTCTGTGTTTTCTGACCAGCTGTAATTGCTTGTAAAAATGGAGGAAGTTGAGAGTTCCATGAAGGACTTCTCTCCTATTACTTTATGACTGTTGCCTTTCAGAACAGAATTGTGTTTGACACAAACCTTTGCTTCAGTCTTGTGATGAATAAGATACCAATTAAGATTTTTAGTGAAATAACACTGTGGTTGTGTTTTATACTTGTGTGTTAAATGAAAAAATAACTATTGTATCCTTTCCTTCTGTTTGCAGGTACAAATGACACTTCCATTGAACTGAACCATGAGTCTTGTATTACATGATCTACTCATTTGTTGTCGTCGTCTTGAAAATGAAAAGGCTGCGGAGCGAAGGGTAAGGAGTTTTCTTTGGATGTGTGCACCTCAGTTAGCAGTGACAGAAATCATTCTTAATGCTTTTTCTTCAAATCCATTTTCAGAAGGAAATTGAAAATTTCAAGCGACTTCTCCGTGATTCTGAAACAGTTCTCCAGCTGGATCGGAATTCTGATTCTAAACAAGGAAAGCACCTGAACTGGGATGCTCTATTTAGGTAGGTTCTGTTTTTTCCTTTGTGACTGGTTACAGGTTTCATATATGGAAGATCATTGTTTTGTCTCCTGTGCCCATCTTTCTGGGGATTGATTTAGACTCCTTGACAGCTTGTAAACAAGGAATTACTTGTGTTAATCTCTACAGGAAGCAAATCTAAATTGGCTGAAAATGAAACACAGCAAACAGACGACTTAAGTGTTAAGTAATTAAACTGATAATTAATTGGGTGATCATTTTTCCTTGCAGAAATGATAGTTACTTCTATCGAAAATTATCTTCTGCATCTACTTCTACAGCAACATGTAGCTCATATGCGGACTTTGGATTGCTCATCAGATTTTTTTTGTGCTATTGACTTCTCCAACACAAAATGTTGGTTTTTAAATTGTAGAAGGTATCCTGGGGTTTGTAGAGGCCCACCTTCAGTATAATTTGCATTAGGTATACTACAAGATTGTACTGAGCATGAATGTGAAAAGTTGTTTTAGCTGCTGAGACAAATGTGTTAGATTTCATGTTAGAAGTGCATCAGAAGTAGTGGTTTTCAATAGGCTGGTGTCTGGTCAGCATTCCATTACTTTTGTTAATTGGGCAGCATTGGAAGAGTTCTTGTTTCATAGATGTACCAGAAAAGAAGTGACAAGTATTTGATAAATTTTATATGTTGCTTTTGAGATGGCAAATAATATACTAGAAATACGTAGGAGGAATACAAAAGGAGGGACTCTGGGGAGAGTACAAATATTGTGCCAGGAAATTGACAGTAATCGCCAGTGACAAACCAGTGAAAATTATAATCTGTTCTTAGTGCTAGAATCTAATCTCTGTGATAATTTTAAATGATGAAGAAATAAAGCTTGAAAATTTTCCCCCAAAAAAGCAACAAAGAATACTTATTTAGTTGTGTAGTGTTATAAATAAAATTACTTAGCACTGCTTTTCTTACTAATTACAAGTCATATGTTTAGTACGTTGCAAAGTCTGAGGGAAGTTTGGTTCCTGTTCAAGTTGCTTCTAGATTATGGTCAAAACTTACGTCTTCTTTTGTAGATTATTTCCATCATGCTTAGACTGTAGCTTGTTTCACTTGACTTTAGTCTTCAAAAATGAGAATTGTGTGAAGAACAAGCACTGACATTTTATGCTAAACTAAACATTTATTTATTTTACTTAGTCATAAATATGTCTTTTATTTTTCAAGTGTCTTGCAGAAATACTTCCAGAAAGAAATTACAAACCTGCACCTAACAAAACCAAATGCCTCTGCTTCAACCCAAACTACTAGACAGAAGAAGATGCAAGAAATTGGAAGTTTGGTCAAATATTTCATCAGACATGCCAATAAAAGTCAGTAATCTATTTTATACAGAATTACTGTTTTGTTTTGATGCTTTACTTTCAACTTTGAATTTTTACTCTGAAGTTCATCTTGTATTTACCTTGCTTACTTCCAGATGTTAAATATCCTCATTTGAATAAATCCTTTGTGCTCCTGTGTCCTGATTGATGTTCATAGTGCCTTTCTCTAGTTATTCCATGTGTGTGTAATGGATATATCCTCTCATAAATTATATTTTTCATAGAAACAGTTGAAGAAGATTCCTAAAAGAGCTGTTTCTGAACTGTAGTATTTTTATTTGGGGCTGCAAAGTAAATACCTATAAACAATTAATTGCAGATTTATCTGCCACGCTTTGGGTTAATTACAGCCTTGCATTGTTTCTTCGTGTAGGAGGACCCAGATTGAAATGCCAGGAACTTCTGATTTATGTCATGGAAATTATAAGAGATCCAACAAGTTGTGCTGTTTACGGATCTGACTGTAGTAGTATTCTCCTAAAAGATATCCTCTCAGTAAGGAAATACTGGTGTGAGATATCCCAGCAGCAGTGGTCAGGTAACATTCTTAAGCCTGCTTTTAAATGGTTTTTCTTATTATGAAGCCTGTTTAGAGGCATTTTAATTTATTTGATGGACTACTGTGTGAGGTACTAGACCAAACACAGAGTAAGAGAGCGCAAGCCTTGAAGACCTAAAGTTGAAATAAGCTTGCAAAGACTATTTGTCTGTGGCTTGCTGAAACATTTAATCAGAATCTGTATGCATGGCTTTCACAGGGCTTAAGATGTGTGTAACTTTACTTCCAGACAAGACCAAATGCTTTTTTCCCCCCTAGTTAACTTTTTGTGAATAATAATAATAAGCTCAATTCAAAATAGTGGTTTCTCTATATTTAATGCAGTGTTTTGCTTTAAGCTTTTTTATGTAATCCCCTGTAATAAATATGTTTGTATTTATATTTGCATATTTACAACACACACACAATATATATATACTTTTCTTAATGCATTTTCAGACTTGCTGGTCCTGTATGGCCAACTATACCTCAGACCTTCTGGGAAGATTAATAGAGTCTTGGTGGCTAGGATAATTCACACACTTACAAGGGGGTACTGCTACCAAACTGATGGGTTAAGTTCTGATATGTTCATCTTCTTTTCAAGAGCAATGCAGTATGCAAGGTATGTCACAGGTGCTTGTTTTGTATGCTGACATCTAATTCTACTGAATAACTCATTTTAAGCCTTTGAGGTTAGGTTTGGATAATAGCAGTTAGTACTTTTTTAGGTATGTTTTATTCTGTCTTCAAACTTTAATTCTTTAAAGTTTTAATAACATCTGTATTTTTAAAGCCAGTAATACTGTGAGTATAGTTACTTTATAGTATTTATATGTAAATGCTTTTTGTGCAAAGAAACAAGATAATTTTTTTCTGGAAGTTTGAGTGTTTGGTTAATGTTACAGGCAGGAGAAGAATACTGCAGGATTGGATCATATTGTTGGAGCAATGAATACCTACTGCAGTAAGTTTGCAGCCAACTGTCGCATAAGGATTTGTAAATTAGGGGAAGAAATTTTGCCTACAGTGCTTTATATATGGACTCAGTACAGACCAAAGGACTCCCTGAAGGAATCAATAATTGAGTTGTTTCATCTCCAAGTTCATATTCATCATCCAAAGGGTGCAAAAACTCAAGAAAAAGGTACAATGAAATGCTCCCTGTTTTTAATTCTGTCAGTGTATGTGAATGTTTGAATTATTGTGTCCTTAATTTTGATACTAAGTCTTAGAAACATTAATGGAAGTGATGATTACTTGTCAGTAGTTTTATGCTTTAGGTTAATACTGAGTGAAAAGAAAAATCAATTTTCAAATCATAATAAGTCCTGTAAAGGTTAGAGGTTCTTTTTTATCAAACTGTGGTTTTAGTTAACTAAATCAAAACACAAAGTCTTTGAGGAACAGAAATAGTAGTTTAGATTGAGTTTAGATTGCCACGTGTTTCATATATTAATGGATGTATTTAAGGCCAGAAATAACTACTGTGGTTTAAATTGACTTACTGTATAAAACAGGTCAGAGAGAATCACTCAGTAGTCACGTTTGTGTCATGGCAGGTTTCAGTTCTAAAATCCTTTTCTTTGAGAGAGTTTTTTTTCCTGTACTTTAACTTTGTCCAAAAATAGCAGAGTTTATCCACAGCAAATGTATCCATTGCAAGTCATTGCAGTCTTTCCAGATATTTTATTCTTAAGTATGATTAGAAATTATTTATTACGAATTTTGTTCCTACCCTAATTATAGGTATATGTTAACTCAATGCTATCTGAACTTTTTTGACTTAATTTACTTTATTCATTCTCCATTGTAAGCCTTGTTTCATGGGCTTGAATTTCTTAAAGCTTTATATGCTTTACTGTGATTTTGCCTGTGTTCTGTTTGTTGTAGGTAGGTTTACATATCCCATTAAGTGGGTGGTGCATGTTACTTTTTATGTTTTTTTGCATGGGCAGGTGCATATGACTCAACAAAATGGCAAAATATCTTACATAACCTATATGATCTGCTGGTGAATGAAATAAATCTCATTAGTAGTAGAGGAAAATATTCTTCAGGGTCACGTAATATTGCTGTAAAGGAAAATTTGATTGACTTAATGGCTGATATCTGTCATCAGGTAACATTTTCATTCAAATATAAAGTTGGCTACGTATTTATTGCATTATATGTTTGGCTTTTAAAGTAATATAACTTCAGTGTTTTCTCAGTCATTTACTGAAGTAAATGATTTATTTATGTTTCATTGTTTTGTTCAGTTTAGAAATGTGTAGATTCCTAAAGCATATTAGACTTCACTAGTGTTGCTCATTAGACTATAAGGAGAGCTTCTGTCATGGTAAAGAATAATAAATAATTGTGTCTGCCTCTTGAGAGATTTTCTATACAGTATAAAAATCACTGTTTACTTGGACATTTCATTTTCCCCATGAATGCCTTTTTTTTTTTTTTTAATTGGCATACATTTACATTGTTCTATCTAAAAGGTTTTTACAGAGGATACCAAAGTTCTGGAAGTTGCCCCAACATATGCTATTTCACAAAAAGAGTCCAGCGATGAAACGATGCCAAAGAAGCGGAGGAGGATTGAACGAGGCTGGGAGGTAGTTCGAGACAACCTGCAAAGATCCCAGAAGGATTTTGATGTGATACCTTGGTAATAACATCTTTACCTGAAGCAAATATCACCACAGATATCTTTTTACATTTAACGTTGTGCTTTCACATTAGGTGTCTGCACGTATCAAAGTGCTAACATTAGGCTATCACAACATTTGTAAAGTGGTGAAGTGTTCCTAGCATTCTTGCTTTAAAAGCTGTTCTTTGGTTTCCTAAGAATTAGTAAATGAGGTCTGGTAAACTTTATGGTAAACTCTTTTTTTTAACCCGTCCTTTGTGCTAGTTATTACCAGTCTTTATTTATAAGGTGTTGTGTACATGATCCTGCCTTATGCCTGTTAGGAAATTAATATGTGATATACTGCTTTCTGAGGTTGGCTGTGTCTTACACAGCAGCTCTTAACAGTTTGGCCATTTTTCGGCTAGTTCACATTTTTTTGTAATACCTGGACCTTGATTGAGTGACTTATGAACCAGAGGTAGAGCTACACATCTTCTATTTCTGGCTGCTACAGGACTCTGTAGCAGAGATCATAGTGGGGAGTCAAGTCATTGATAAAAAAACATAGCTAGATTTCTCTAGAACTTAACAGCTGTAGTCCTAAGCCCAAGAATGTTGACTTTTTAGCTAAGATCAATTACACTGGATGGTTTTCACTGGATGGTTGCTGCTGTTGCTACTGTTTGTCACTGCTGTACAAGATCCTAGAACAAGGTAGCTGCTTGGGAATTGTGTCTTCAACTGAAACAACAAACTGTGTGTTTATTCCTCTCAATATTGAGGCAGAGTGGCTGCTTAGGACCCAGTTAATGTTAACATGTGATTCTGTGTGGAGGTGGAAATCTCCCAAGAAATACTGTGAGTACTGTAATTTTCTAATCTGAGTGAAGTTGCAACCATTGCTATGAGGAAAACTCTTCCAATTTACCGTCCTCGTCTAAACATTTTGTTGATTTGATCAATTTTATTTTTCTTACCTTCATAGGTGATGTTTCCTATGTATGTAATTTCATCTTTGAGGTTCCTTCCTCAGAGTGTGGCAGCCTTTTTCTGGAGAAAAATTGCTTTTTTTCCTGAAATGTTCTTCCCTTGTGATCAGAAATCAGTGAACTTGTGAAAAATAAGAAATCAATGAAGTTGCCTTGTAGGAAATCATTAGTAAAAGGCTAGACAAGCAGATTTACAAGTAAAACCATTAGAAATACTGAATCTTTAACCTTTGATAGTAAACAAATCTGCTCGCTACTGAAGCGCAAATGTGAAATGACAATCAGAAACTGTTCATGTAGTTTTGAAGACACAAATTTATCTGTGTTTGTTGTTAATTGCTTCACTTTGTTTTTAAGGTTACAGATTACAGCTCAATTAATATCGAAATATCCCACGAGTCTTCCTAACAGTGAGCTACCTCCTTTACTCAGTGTACTTCACCAGTTACTGCCTCCGCAGCGCCGAGGGGAAAGGACCCCACATGTGCTGAAGTGTCTTACAGAGGTAGCTTTGTGTCAGAACCAGAAAACTGATCTGAAAAGCACTCACAAATTTGAGCTCCAGAGGATCTGGGCAAAGATTTGTTCTCTTACCATACGTAGTGTAAGTTTCCAGCAAATTGAAGTGGAGAGCTTTGGGCTACTTGGAGCTATGATTCAAGGAAACCTTATTGTAACAGATAAAGAACTCTGGAAGATGTTTTCAGGACCTGCATGCAAACCTTCAAGGTAAAACAGGAAGCAAGAAGAACGTTTTGTGTCTGATTGACATTGCTCTTTACTGTGCAGCCAAAACCACTGTATGATTCCAAATAGTATTACTGTTCTTGTGTTTCTAATTAAGAACTTGAAACAGACATGAACACATACGTAAGTCTGAAAGCAGAGGCAGGAGAGACAAGCAATTGAAAATAAAAATTCATCACATTTTGAATTGACTGAAAATTTAAAGAGGACTATAAAATCCCACTGTGAAAGAGATGTTGATTGTTTTTGAAGTTATACAGTATGTTTTCTAAATGTATTCTGATTCTGCATTGAGTCCTCTGAAATAGTCTTTAAAATAGACAAGAAATGTCTGTAAAAGCTGATATACAGCTTTTGAAAATGCAGAGGCTCTAGTAAAGGATTTTTCCACTATACATGCTTATTAACTTGCTTATGTGGTTGATACTTCCTGAGGGTACATAAATACTGACTTTATTTGAGAGTGATGACCAACAAACGTTGTGTTGTTTCTCACAAATGCCCTCTGCTGTGTTTTTGTTGTAGTTCTGCTGTATATTGTTTATCACTAGTGATGTCTGCCTATTCAGTGCCAGAAAATTTGGACATAGGAGTGGAACAGAATAATTGTGAAAGAAATCCAAGTTCTGTGTTAAAGGAGGCAATAATGAAATGGGTACTGTCCTGCTGTTTGGAGGAGGAAATGGAGGAATGTGCAGAGTTGCCTGCTGTGCTCTGCAGGTAAAATATGTGTGACATAATTTTATATGTAGAAATACCACCCTGTATCACAGAAAATGGCTTAAAGAAAAGTGGATTTCCAGGATTGGAATAGGTTAATGCTTTGGTGGAGTCTATAGGGGTTTTAAGCTTACTGTGGAATGTCATTCTGGGGATGTAATTCAGTAACCTGCCCATAGCAGAGCAGATACATGAACTATGTGTTGGAAATCTTAACTGAATATATGCGCTTCTTTGAAGATACACTGGTGAATGTTTGAGTGTGCTTCAGGAACCCCAAGAGCAAGAAGATACAGAATGCTTTTCTTTTTTTTTACAGCCATTTTCCTCATCTTCTATTACAAAAAATACTTGTGAGCCTTACCATGAAGAACTGTAGAGCTGCCATGATTTTCTTCCAAAATGATATTAAATGGTATGTTTTTTTAACTCAATCATTATAGATACTTAAGCTTCTTATATTTGGCATTTTAGCAAGCAGAAACAATGAAATGCATAATTCCTCAAGCTCTCCTGCATCTTTCTGTACAACATTTTCCATACCCCATAAAAATAATAATGGTTTTGCAATTTGCTAAGGTACTTTAAGGCAGACATTAAAGTAGTCTCTTGCTTACAGTCAGAGCTTTGGGTAATGAAAAAAATACTTTGTAAAGAACATATGCATCATCTTTCTTCAGCAATACTGCTAAATATTTGGCTCTTTATCCAGAGCTACGTTAGGCATTTTTACCTCTCCATGATTAAGTTTTCACATAATTCGTATCTTTATACAAATATTTATTCATGTTTTTTAGCATTTGCTTCCATTCCAAAGAAACATATCTTAAGGGTTTTCTTGAAGATACCTGCTAAGTGGAAAGTTGCCTGATGCTTACTGTCCATATGTCCCCTTCCACTCCACCTGTATCTTGTGGCTCCATCCACGCATTACTTGAGTCACCCAGAGTCACTATATGAATGCTATTGAACCTTCCACTAATTGTATGTTGAAGCTATTGGACTGTATCCAGTTTCTTCTTAATTAAACAAAAATGTGTATAACTTATTCTGATAGATGATAAGACTTCCCCACTACAGGTTTAAAATGCTGGTTTCAAGTTTGTGGATGTCTGCTTCAGTTGTATAAAGTAGGTTGAGGTCAGCCATCTTAGCAGAAAACAGCTGCTGCTGTATGAACTGCGCTAAAAAGTATGATCTGTGTGCAGGCTTCCTTGTTCATTGCAGGTTCTTCAGATAGAGATATTCCACAACGAAGTTAAAGATCAACCAGAGTTTGGAAGCACAAATATAAAATACTTTATTTTGCTTCTGTTTATTTCTTGTGTTTAAATAATAGTTTTAAAGACTTTTAAGTTGTATACTGACTGGTAAAATATTTTTGTTTCTTTCTTCAAGTGTTCAACACTTGCAGGGGAAAGAAGAGAACAATTTTTCTGAAATTGAAGAGCTGTATCTGCAGACAACATTTGATGAAATGGATATTTTCACTAATTTTGCCGTCAATGTTGCCGATAAAAATGTGTCTGGTTCAAGGCTTGCCATCAACCAAAATCTTAGGGAAAGACTAGAGAACTGTCTTTCAGCAATGTCAGAAAAGCTTTTAAACAGCTGTGCTCCTAAAGTAAGTTTGAAAATTCTTTCACCCTTATATTTGTGCTCTCAGACAATATGTTTTCATGATAAAGCATATAAAATTTTGTTCCTTTTGCTGCTAAAAATGAACCACAGGCATTAAAAAAAATGATGTTTTCATAAGTGCTTGGGAATACGTAGAAGCTGCATAGAAGTGGAAGTGTGTGCAAAGTTGTCAAATAAATCACCTATACTCTGTGATGGTGGTTTCAGCTTCTGTGCCTCTGTCTCTTACTGGTTTTCAGCCAAGATAGCCTTAGACCCAGAGGTCTCTAGTAGTTGGGTTTTGTAAAAAGAGGCAGCTGTGTAAGGGAGTAATTGTAAAGGAAGCTGCAAATACAAACTACATTAACAGGATCGCAGTCAGTGCTCAAGGGATTATTACCCTTTACCCAGTGCTCTTAGACAGCATCTCAAATACTGCATCCACTTCTGGACCTCCCAGTACAAGATGGACATCTGCTTGGCAGTGGAGGCTACTGAAATGGTGGAAGACAAAGAAGAATCTGTGCTTGTTCAGCCTGGAGCGAAGATGGCTTTAGGGAGACCTAGCAGGCTTTGAAGGGAGCCTGCCAGTGCCCGTATGACTGTCTAGAAGGCAAAAGCCATGCTATTTAAAGTGATGCATTTCTGTACAGCACTGAAAGATGAGAGACAGCAGAGTTCAGAGCAGTTCACATGGGATGCAAGAATAATTTTATGTGTGTGAGGTAAATGGGTAGACAGTGGTACAGATTGCACTGCCTGAGAGGTTGTGGAGTCTTCATCTTTGGAGGTTTTCAAGCCCTGACTGGATCAAGCTTTGACTAACCTGGTCTGACCTCAGAGCCAAACTGCACAGGAAATTGAATCAATTACCTGCTGACATCCCTTCCAGCCTGGACTATCCTGCGATTCTATTGTTTGGAACATCACAGTATCTATCCTTTGGAGAAAAGGCTTGTAGAGGAAGAGCTACCACATAATGGTAAAGAACTGTGAAAACAAAAGCAGCAGGCTTTTTAAACTTCCAGGTCCTTTGACAGGCTACTGCTGGCTTTAATGTAGTGGTGTGCCTTTCCTGCAGTATTGTTAAGGTCCTGTAATTTTGGGTGAGCCAAAAGAGTCAGCACCAACGTTTGAAACAAGTTCATGGCAATTAATAGCTACAAACCTTATCCCTGGGTTTTGCATTGTCGACAGTGTCATATATGCATAAGTCACATCTTTTATTGTAGATACTTGCTTTTCAAGAATGATCCTTTTTAGTCTCCCCTGAGAAATTAAGACAAATAATTGCTTGTCTGCTCTTTCTCCTGATTTGATCCATACAATTTATACATGTTAAAAAGGGATCTCTGAAGTGCCCCTGCAATACGTCTCCTTGAATAACACTCTATGCCATTTGCTGACACGGCAGCTGCTAACAAGCACTCCCTCTTGTATTGGCAGAGGTAAAACAGATTAAGAGAGCATGTGGGAAGAGCTGAAATTATTGTTGTGATGGAATCCAGAGGAGAGGGAGAATGTAAAGTGTTGTGAAAGAAGAAAGCATATGGGCCATGTGGCATACGGAGATTATTATAGCAGGGAGAGGCAAAAGGACTTCAAAGGGAGCTGAGGCAACTGTAGTACAAAACACTGGGGTGCAGATTTTGATGAAATTTTCTATATATGTTTTTAAAAGACTCTGAAGAATTAATGTATTTTTTGGGGAAAGTTTAATGATAAACCACTCATACTGTGTATTTCACATAGTTTAAGGCTGTTGCTGCAGAAGACCTTGTTCGATGTGCCAGTCTCTTGATGGGTGTTCTTGCTTGCTATTGCTACACTGGGCTATTTAAAGAGGAAGATGCCTATAAATCAGAGTTGTTCCAGAAAGCCAGGGTAAGTGAAGAAACTACTAATAGAAAATAATTGTAAAAATTCTACTCATACTGATGCATTTTTAGAGTGTGAGTAGTTCCACTGGTTTCTGCTTACAAAAAGACAAATGAGAGGGGGCAAATGGGGGTTGGACTCAATGATCTCCTTAGGTCCCTTCCAACCCCTAGTACCCTGTGAGAGAGGTTTAAATTTGTTACTGCTGCTGAAAGAGAGGAGTTGCTGAAATTCTGTTAGCGCAGAAATTAATCAGTTTTGCAGTGGAGTATATGCTAAAATGTTGATACATTTCTGAGTCACTTCTTGTCCTTGGCTAACACAGCCTGCTCTCACAAGTCCCACTACCTCCAAGCAGATGGGAGGGAAAATAACACCAAAAAAAATCTGGGTTGAGATGAAGAATTTACTGATATGATATGCTATCCAGTTACCTTAACAAAAGCAAAAGCAGCAGCAGAAGCCAGTAATAAAATGGTTCCCCCAGCATCCAGAAGCCAGTCCATTGGAAAAAGTTCCAGTGTCCCAAACACAGAAACTAGAAGCAGCAACTGGAACAGGAAGCCTCTCGTGTTACAGTCTGAATTTCCAGCCCCGTGATACTTCAGCCAGCACTTTCATTTTGAAGCTAGTATTGACAGCACCATAGTGTTGAATATCAGCAGCAGATTCAGCTCAACCCATGACATTCTCCACCCATAATTCTATACCATCTACATCATGCCCAGCAGCAAGTAACATTATACAGCATATATCTCACAGCAGTCCATTCTCACTCAAAAGGAGATCACTTTGTGCTACACAACAGGCTTCTTACTGCAGATACTCTGAAGCTGTACTCTGATTCAGTACAGTCCGGATCAGTCCGTGACCAGTCCAAGTGGTGGGGCTGTGTTTCCGCTCCTGGGACAGTTTATTCCAGTGACTCCTTCCACTTCTCCAAGTAAAAGCAAACTGTGATTTGTGTTCTGGTGCTGTTTGCCCAACACATCCAGCTGTTGGGATCCCCTTGTGATACCATTAATAGAAATTGGTTTTAACCCTTGTGGTTTGGTGACATCAGTACACTCTGCATCTTTTAAAAAACCTAAAATAATCATGGACATGTGGACAAAGGATTGCTTAAAGCCTAACAAGTATGCAGGTATTTTGGAAGATCATTTGATGATTTAAACCAGCATGAAAGCAGTGTTTATTACTGTTATTCCTACTACTATCTGAGGTGGTTTCGTGCTTAAATATAGAAACTTGAAACTTGCACATTAGGGAAAGATGCTGTGTTTTTGCTATGAAAATATCAATATTTCAGGCAGGTCTAGGCCATTTTTTTCTCACTTCTGAAGTAGCATAGGTGAAACAAAAATCAAAGAAAAAGAAATCCAAACTCTTGTTGATATGCACTGTAAATATCAAAGCTGTTTAAATGAGAATCATGTCTCTTTCTATCTGTGTATGTGCAAATGTATAAAGGAAATCAACTGAGGTATTTTAACTCTTTTATATTTTTCCTAGTCTCTCATTCACTATGCTGGAGAAAGCATTTCTCAGTCTAAAAACAAACTAAATGAAGATGCCCAGATCAGCTCACTGAGGAATTTGATAATGCAGTGTACAAAATGTTTATGCAATTGTACCAAGGTAAAATTTGTAAAATAATTTATATGTCTTTCTTTTTAATATCATGCATGTGATACTTCAAAAAAAAAATAACCTGTGTGTACATCTTGCTTTCTTACAGAACAGTACCAGTAAGATGCTGTCTAATATATTCCTGCATTTGTTTACATCAAAATTCATGAATGATCTTGCAGATATTTGCAAAAATCTGGTATGTTCTATCTCTGTGTGCAGTGCTCTTCTGTGAGAGGATTTGTTTTACAATAATTGAGATACTTATGGCTGATAAAATAAATCAAAATACAGTGAGTTTTATGGAGAATTCCTATCTGGAAACTAATTTCTGTCTAGCATTTAAACACAGGTGTAGGGGAAAAAAATGAAAGCAGATGGACAACATTTGATCAAGGTTAGCATGCCAGCTCCCATTAAAAACAAACAAACCCCAACAAATTGTTTTACTTTTGGATTTTTTTTTAAGTGGTGTATTAAAACATATACAGATTTTATGCTACAGAAATAATTCCCTCATCATGCTTGTGTTACAGAACAGAACTATAACTTGTGTAGTTTTAAAAGCTTCTTTTTATTTTGTTGTTTGATGGACTTATGTACCTTAAAACACTTTAAAGTTGTTTGTTATACAGGTAGTAAGCCTCCTATCTGTAAATGAGTCTCCTTTCTCCATGTTTAGCACAATACTTAAAACTTAATCTTTTTGGAACATTGTCCTGTAGTCAGGTCTAGGTAGGCAGAATCCTTTGTGTTTTTCAGGTGATGATAAGCTGAGAGTCCTTATCTTCTTAAGGACTTGTTCACTTGTCGTCTGATGGGGAAAGTAGTAATGAGAAAAAAGGTCACCTCCATTCCGTCCGTTTCTCTGTGATTGTGAAGTGTAGTGAGAAGTTTATGAGTATTGTAGAGAATTTGGTTTTAAATGCTGACAGTGTCCGTGGCACTATCTAAAACAGAGACTAGTATCTATCTTAGGAAGATTGTACTCTAAAGGGAATAGTTCCACTCAAACAGTTTACCTGTGTAAAAGATTTATCACAAAGGATGAAGTTCATCATTTTAGTGTATCTCTTGCTGTCTTTACCCATTCTAGTTCACTGGGAAATTCATAGAATCATGGAATGGTTTAGATTGGAATGGATATCTACAAGATCATCTACTCTAATCCCCAATTGTAGAGTCATTCCTTGTGTTACACCTGTGGTATGTTTCCTGTCCTTAATAGCCGTGTTTAAAAGCAGGTGGTGTTTTTGCCAGATGACATATACTGGAAAACCAAGTGAACTGGGAGAAGTGGATCTTACAGGGAATGATCCTGAAGAGAGCATAATGGAATTAGATAACCAAGTATCTGATGACCTGTTTGATGATCATTCTGTGACTGACATTAGCGATACAAATGAACCTGGTGAGATGCAAAACATAACAGGTAAGTGTTCTCTGCGTATTTGCAAAAGCTGCTTTTCAGAAATTGCTCTGTGCTTGAAAGACAGTAAGATACAAAATTGTGCACTTTATTAATAGCTGAAACAGGTAGTGGTTGAATTAGGTGTTTTCTAACAAGTGGTAATTCTTTTGTACCTCATTAGGAAAATGCAAGCAGGGAAGCTATAGCTGACTTGTTAAAAGTCAGGTAGAAGCTTTCAAAAAGGTGAGATAAGAAAGTGTCTGTAGGATACTTCTGTGCTTCATTAAAAGTAGTCCTGTTTAACTTACCTAGTTTTCTTGAACTTCATTCTTAATGAAGTCAACTTTATTTTGTGGACCAGCGGATGAACAGGAGCACAAATATGTCTGTTTATTCCTCTTAGGAGCTCCAAACACTGATGTTCTTCTTAGTTTAAATTCTGTATTAAAATGGTGTGTATCTTACTTCTTAATCGGGAGATTTATTGAGGGAGAAGAAAATCAGGATATTACATTTATAGGTGGGACTTGATGATCTTGAAAGTCTTTTCCAACCTGGTTAATTCTGTGATTCCATTATTAATGCCACAAAATGTGGCTAGTCTTTTTTGCCCATCATGTTGAATAAGTGTCTCTAAAAGTATCATCCCATAAATAATTCAGATAAATAAAGTTTGCAATTGCAGAATGTTTCAAATGTGACAGGAAGATGAAATTTGTAAGTATTTCTTTCAAGTTACAATTGACATTTCCACATGGATATTGGTGTAATAATAATTTTAATTGTTTCAGTTTTGGGAAAGCTTTGGATCCATAGCTTAAAATATGTCCTAAGTTAGAGTTAACAATATCACACAGCTGCTGGTGGTTCTGCTGAGTTCGTTGTACCCTTGATGGAGAAATCAACCATGTGGATGAGCATATAAAATTTAAAAACCTCTGCTTTATGTATGGGCATGTAAAATTAAAAAGCTCTGGTTTAGAGAGGACCCTTGTAGAAGTGTAAAATAAATTCAGGAACCTGCAACTGATGCAGTAGCTGCTCAATAATAAATAAAGATTGTTAGTAGTTTTAGCTATTCTGAGAATTTTAGGTGAGTTTTGTAAAGACCTAAAATGTTACCAACTTTCTTATTGTCATTGGAGAAACATTTCTTACATGTAAATTTTCTTTTCAGGTGCTTTGAGCCCATTAGCTGAAGAACAGTTGACGAAGCAGGATTTACTTCTTCTTGAAATTCTGAGGTTCTTGTGCATTTGTGTAACTACAGCTCAAATTCATACAGTGAGCTTTACAGCCTCTGATATACGGAGAAAGCTGTTAATGCTTACTGATGGCAGTGTCTTTGACAGTGCTAAGCCATTGCATCTGCATGTGGTGAGTGTGAGCTTTTTTTACAGCAGACCCACTCTGTATTTGCACTGTTTTTAAATCTCTGTATTTACATCAGTTTTGTATTGTCGTCAGTCCTTGAGGAGATACTAAAGTGGCTGCTTTTAGTGATCTGAAGTTTGCTGTGGTCAGGGAAAGACTAATTAGAATTTGTAAGCCAGAAGATAAAGAATTGAGAGTATAAACATTTTGCCTTTAATAATTTGTTAAATTGCTAGGAATAGTCTTTGTAGTAGTATGGAATCTATATTTTTGACTGCCAAACCTGAACATTTCGTGAGCCAATTTACTGTGTAACAGCATTAAAAGATGTTCAGAGTCTGACATAAACACTGACAATAAATATTCTTGTTAAGTGATTTCATGTAAGAGTTACTGAAAATAGGTTATAGTTTTTCATGTTGGCTGTTTATTTTTTTTAAGTATGATTTTTCATTTTGGTTTGTTGTTTTTTTACTCCCTAGTATTTGCTCCTTTTGCGAGAGCTCCCTGTTGAAGACTACCACTTGCCTGAGGATGATGTTGTTATGCTCCTTAGGCCTCTTTCGTAAGAAAGAAACTATTCAGCATGTATTAGAGGTATTTTAGTTCAGCTGATAGAGGACTTGGGTGCTGTTTAGTGTTTCAAGATATTTTTTTCTGTCTTTTCTTTTACAGCGCTGTGTGTTCTTTGTATCGTCGAGATCAAGAAGTTTGTAGAGTAATACTGAATAATTTGCTTCCTATAGTAGTAGGGTTGGCTCAGTCCAACACAGATGCTGAAGAGACAGGGAATGCCCAAGGACAATTTTTGACAGTTGTTGGAGCCTTTTGGTATGTTTTATCTATTTAATGCAGAAGTCTGTTGGGCATAAGTTTTTAACTTTGCTCTCAGTGTGAAGGTTGTAGTGCTGTTGTGTGTCCTGTTGTTGGTATCCTATGTTATCTTTATGCAGCATTTAACCTCTCAGATTTTTTCTGTTCTATTTGTAATGAAGAATCATATCACCCTTAAGCTAGTATTAGAACAGTAAATGCTGCACTCTTGTGTGTTAGTGAAGATTGCTTGTACTCTAAATTGTTTGCAATTGTAGATTATCAGTAAAAACATGACTACCGAGCACAGAGGAATGAGCTGTGAACAGCAGATACTGATTTGTTAGGCTTTTTCTCAAAATTGTTGGCAACAAAAGTTTATTACTCAATCTTCCTTATTTTAGGCATTTGGCGCAAGGAGGAAAATGCACAGCACCAGTAAGAGTGGCCCTTTTAAACTGCATGAAAGCCTTGCTTGAGGTAAGATCAGATTTTCTGATGCTCATCAGCATGTTAAGTAGATACTTAAGCTGGACTTAAAAGCAGTAGCTAAACATGTTTTGCATACACCAAGGTGTATTCCATTGTAAATCTTCTTTATATTTTAAACTGCAATATTCATTTTCTTCAGGCTGATCCTCATTGCAAGTGGGCAGTCCTTAATGTGATAAATCAGGATCTACCTGTGAGTGATGCCTTCCCACATTTTCTTGCAGACAGTCACCATCAAGTTCGCATTCTTGCTGCAAAGTCGATTACCAGGTGACAATGTAGATATTTTCCCTCTTTATAGGAATAACAGTTTAACTGAACTAACCATTTTTATTACAAGTGCCAAAGTGGGTTGTGCTTTTATCTATGAAAAATAAATAGTTTGAGAAACTTATTTTACATAAACATCTATTCAATAAATACATTCCCAAAGTACTTCATGACCTGCTGTTAACATTATGATGGACAAGACAAATTTGGCTTTCTACACTGGCAGAGATTGGCAAACCTTTATATGCTCTCAGGCTATTCTTCACCATTTCACTCTTGACAGTGTTAGGATAATGTTGAGGGAGCAGGAAGGGTTACTGTACAAGAAAGTTAAGAAGGAAATAATCTTATTCAGAAAATCAGACTCTAATTGTTTGATACAGTTTTTTGATACAGTAATTGTGTAGACTAATAACTGTTATGCCAATTATTATGGGTCTTTTTTTGTTGTTGTTTTTTTTAAGTTTGTTTCAAGATGTGAAACACAGAGACTCTTCTGGAATGTCAAAACCTCTTCCCTTGAAGCTCCAGCAAAAGGCTTTTGAGAATGCATATCTCAGAGTTCAGGAAGGAATGACAAATCTGGTACCAACCATCATATACTCATTGGTTTTGCCTAGTTTTCATATTACAAATAAGATGACTTCTGAAGTGATTGTGTTTAATTTGCTGAGAAAATTGTTTCTTCTGGACTTCTGATAATCTGAGGTGGTAAAAGAAAGTGATAGTCAGGAAATTCCTTACACATTCATTCAGTCACTGTTTTGCCCATGTTACAAGAGTGTAAACTTCTTGACTGTGTTCCAGACTGCTCCGCTGTGTCATACTATTTGTTCGTATGGGCTTTGGTATTGAAACACTTGAGAATCAAAGGATGTAGCCTCAATATTCTAGATAACATATAGTGAATATGAGGCGATGTACATTCAACTCATGTGTTTACAGACTATGAAGTTTGTAAATTCCAGTAAGATCATGATTCCAGTGCTATTAAAGCAGTGGTTTTCACAAACCCTAAATTTGCTTAAAAATTTGAATTACTCAGAAGAAACTTCAAGGGAAGGAAGAGAGGCACTTCAGCAATGGCGACTATTACTGTGTCATTTTCCTACTTGTGTCGCTCACTTTTCCTCCTTCTGTGCTAAGATCATCTACATCATCTACATTTTCCATGTCATCTTTCTGCCTGTCATCTCTCTCCCACACTTTTTCTCTGTTCCCTTAACCTGCACTCTTCTAGTTCAAACTCCTTGTTGAGTCTTCACCTCTCAGTTACCTTAGCTCATTGCTATAGTGTCACCTCCAGCTCTGTCTCATTTCTCTAATGCCTTGGCTTCCTGTTCTGTCACTACACCTTGCTGTCATCTATTTAAACTTCTGCCCTTTGGAGTTTCTTGCTACTTTTATTCAGTGCTCATTGCTTGTTAACACCATGGCCGAGTAGTGGAAGAAGTGCATTTGATTTGCAAGGCAGTCTTTCCTGTAAGCAGCAGGGAGGAGCCTTTCTTCTTGAACTGCTGATACTAAAACATGGACTGGAGAGTATGAGTAATTGACATGTGTACTGGTATGCAAGAGGCAGTAACTTCTGTTTGAGGGGTAGGTCAGACAACTGGGGGAAGTAATTTTTAAGCAACTAAAGAAAGATTTTCAGCAGTATTTATGTCAGTGCCTTTAAATTATTTATGTTAATTTATTCATTAGGAGACTGCTTTAACAGAATATTTGTATGAGCTCTTCATTATTTCTTATTGAAGGTCAGAGATGATGCAAGTCCTGAAGATCTTTTGGACAAACAGTGTAATGGAAAAGCAGTTTTGCTGATGCTTACAACAATGCTTATGTGCTGCAGTCCAATCTGTGAAAAGCAAGCTTTGTTTGCTATTTGCCAGTCTGTGAAAGAGAATGGATTAGAACCTCACCTTGTGAAAAAGGCAAGTATAAAAGTCCATTTTATATTTAGGTTATAAATTAAGTGTAGGTTAAAACTGGAACAGGACAAAATACTTCTTGCCAGTATTAAATGTTGTTAAATTTTATTAAAAGCACGGCTAATGTGTGACTTAAATATCTGAATAAATTTATAATCACATATAGTGACCTACACAGAAGAAATGATATGATAAAAGGCAATTCTAGTGGCAAATCCTATTAAAAGCACAAATCTGAGTTACAAATGGATTTTTATACATGGAAGATGGCAGATTTCGTGTTTAAAAAATAAAATTCTATTCAGTGGAAGTAAAGAGAATTTTCCAATGTGGAAAAAAAACAAAGTGTTGGATGATAGCTTGTGTCTTGAGGACTTCTTTTCTGAAGTTCTCACAGGCTTACTGAGATAATTGCTGTGTGTCCTGCAGCCTTTTATGCCAGTCATTTCTTTAGTACACATTCTCTCCTTTTTTAACTTTCTATTCATTGCCTTTTGTTTTCACATGCAATCTCTGCCCCACAGAGCTGTGTACTGGCTATCTTTTCTTTGCATACCACCTCATACAGGGTTGTTGTAATTCCTTGATGTTCTTTTGAGATACAGCAAGACAAAAAATAACAATAAAAATGCTAGTGCTAAATAGGAGATGAGCTATGAAATATTCTTTAGAAGGCTGGGGGAGGGACACACAACTTGTAGTGCTGTGGTATCAGCTGTAATATCATGTACTCTACTATTCTTGCAATCTCATTTCATGCACAGGTTTTGAAAAAAGTATCTGACATTTTTGGCTATAAAAGTATAGAAGACTTCATGACATCACATTTAGACTATTTGGTGATGGAGTGGTTGAAAATAAATGATGCGAGATACAGTCTGTCTACTTTTCCATATGTTCTTCTGAACTATACTAGCCTTGAGGAATTCTACAGGTGAGTTTCCTATATGAAAGTAGTTTATTTAGATGTAGTTACAACTATGTTTCAAGGTTTCAAATTGGTAAATGTAGAACTGCATCGGGATTTTGCTACAAGATGACATGTGGACCTGCTCACATGGGTTCAGAGTAAGGCCATGAAAGATGATCAGACCACTGGACCACCTTCCCTGTAAGGACAGGCTGAGAAACTTGGGGTTGTTCAGGCTGGAGAAGGCTCTGAGGAGGCCTTATAGTGAATTTCAAGGGAACTTAAAGGGAGCCTGCAGGAAAGAGAGGGAAGAATGAACTCTTTTTTTTTTTTTTTTTGAAAGAGTGTAGTGATAGGACAAAGGGCAATGGTTTCAAACAGAAGAAAGGTGTATTTAGATTAGGAATGAGGGAAAAAGTCTATGCTGTGGGGGTGGTGAGGCACTGAAACAGGTTGCCTAGAAAAGTTGTCCCTGAAAGTGTTCAAGGCCAGGCTGGATGAGACAGTCCTGTTCAATATCTTTATTGATGATCTGGACAAGGGAATTGAGTCCAGCATCAGTAAGTTTGCAGATGACACCAAGCTAGGAGCAGTTGTTGATCTGTTGGAAGGTAGGAGAGCCCTGCAGAGGGACCTGGACAGGCTGGATGGGTGGGCAGAGGCCAATGGAATGAGATTTAACAAGGCCAAGTGCAGGGTTCTGCACTTTGGCCACAACAACCCCAAGCAGCATTACAGGCTGGGGACTGAGTGGCTGGAGAGCAGCCAAGAAGAAAGGGACCTGGCGGTACTGGTAGAGAGTAAGCTGAAGATGAGGCAGCAGTGTGCCAGGTGGCCAAGAGAGCCAATGGCATCGTGGCCTGTGTCAGGAACAGTGTGGCCAGTAGGACAAGGGAGGTTATTCTTCCCCTGTACTCAACACTGTTCAGGCCACACCTTGAGTACTGTGTCCAGTTCTGGGCTCCTCAATTCAAGAGAGATGCTGAGGTGCTGGAACGTGTCCG
Source organism: Pogoniulus pusillus (assembly GCF_015220805.1). Taxonomy (NCBI): domain Eukaryota; kingdom Metazoa; phylum Chordata; class Aves; order Piciformes; family Lybiidae; genus Pogoniulus; species Pogoniulus pusillus. Next base: position 17,766,727 of record NC_087266.1, read on the forward strand.
GAGAAGGGCAACAAAGCTGGTGGGGGGCCTGGAACACAAACCCTCTGAGGAGAGGCTGAGGGAGCTGGGATTGTTTAGCCTGGAGAAGAGGAGGCTCAGGGGTGACCTCATTGCTGTCTACAACTACCTGAAGGGGCATTGTAGCCAGGTGGGGGTTGGCCTCTTCTCCCAGGCAACCAGCAATAGAACAAGGGGACACAGTCTCAAGTTGTGCCAGGGGAGGTATAGGCTGGATGTTAGGAGGAAGTTCTTCACAGAGAGAGTGATTTGCCATTGGAACGGGCTGCCCAGGGAGGTGGTGGAGGCACCATCCCTGGAGGTGTTCAAGAAAAGACTGGATGAGACACTTGGTGCCATGGTCTAGTTGACTGGATTGCGCTGGGTGCTAGGTTGGACTGGCTGATCTTGGAGGTCTCTTCCAACCTGCTTGATTCTGTCATTCTACGATTCTATGACTTTGAGCAACCTGATCTAGTGGATTGTGTCCCTGCCTATGGCAAGAGAGTGGAACCAGAGGATCTTGAAGGTCCTTTCCAATGTAAACTGTTCTGCGACTGTACTGAGGGCTTTTAAAATGTATTTCAAGTATCTTTTTATATTATGCTGGGAAGATAACTTTTGTATAGTAGCAACTAAACAATAATGACAAGCTTTAGAATACAGTAGAGGAATGGTATTTGCTGTATTGTGCTTGAGATTTATTTTTGAAAATCCAGTTGAAGAAACTTCTGAAAATGTATTTATTACATGTAGGTCTTGTTATAAAGTCTTGGTTCCACACCTGGTGATTAGAAGTCAATTTGAAGATGTGAAATTGCTTGCCAACAAAATCGAACAAGACTGGAGACAAGTTCTAGCAGAGTGTTTTCCAAAGATACTGGTGAATATCCTCCCATATTTTGCCAGTCAAAGCCATGGAAAGCATGAAGTAGCAGAGCAGAGAGAGACAGCTTCTAAAGTCTATGAGATGCTTAAGGATGAAAACTGCTTAGGAAAACAGGTATCTCTTTTAAATGTGCGTGTTGAGTTCTGTGGTGTCTAACTGACCAGAAAGAAACTTTTATACATTCTGTAAAAATGTAATTAGTTATAATTTATAGTTACAAAGTTATTATTTTAATAAAGCCAAACTAGTCAGGTTTTTATCCCATTCAGTAGAAATACTGCATATTAGGGTTGGACTTGATGATCTATGAGGTCTCTTCCAACCTTGGTGATACTGTGATATTTTGAGAGTTGACTCAAAGTATATTTTTTTCTTAGGAAAAAAACCCAAAAACAACACCACTTTGTGGACTTTCATTATACAACATGTTCCACATCAGACATGTTTAAGTAAGCTATGTTTTCCTCTTAAAATGCTAATGCTTTATGAGGAGCCATCTTCTCAAGAGGCAGACTCTGTTCAGATTTAGTAATAAAATCTAACTCTTTTATTGTTCTTCCTGTGACTGCCATAGATAAGACTTAATTGCCAAATGAATTGTATGTCATTTATAGTTAAACAAATAGACAGTCTAGAAAGGAAAAAATATATTTTTTACAAGAAGAAATGTTAAATTATTTTAGATAAAATACTTTTTATCTTACTAAACCACTGTTTTTATTCTTCTAGCAAATTGACAATTTATCTCATAACAACTTACCAGAGATTGTGGTTGAGTTGTTGATGACCTTGCATGAACCACCTGATACCACAGCAGGAGGGGCTCATCTAAGTAAATATAGAAGGTACCTGTTCGTAGATTGTCTAAAAGCTGAGTGTGGTTGTATGACAGTGTATGTTAGAAGGTGCCACTCAGGCATAAGAGGAAGTGAACTGAAAGTTAAGAATTAAGGGATTTTTTTGTCATTGCTGATGATGTATCATAGACCTGCTTCCTCACCTAGTTATTCCCCAGTATCAGTAAGGGAACCTCTTCAAGTCATGCAAAGAAGGAATGAAGGGATGGGCAAAGAAATGTTATGCCTTGGTGAACTTGACTATGGCAATGCCAGTTTAAATGAATTCAGATTTGGATGGATTGCCCTCTGAAATTTTGGTATGGTTTTAAATGTCTAAAGTAATTCATTAAAGGTTTTAAAATACTTGGAAATCACTGGGAAGTGAAATGAGCTGTTTCTTAACAGTTCTTGGAGTGGCAGATCTTGCCTTTGGTATGGAGGTTGCTTAAGTGATGCCAAATAAATGAATTCCCAATTAATTGAAGTACATTAATGCCATAAAGGTATTTATTGTTATGAGCTTTTCAGTCTTTTTTGTTCTCCTGAAATATCACTATTTGCATAGTTATATCTAGAAACAATTTTACAGATTTTTGTGTTTAGATATGAATTATTTGGCAAACCACTACAGTTTCGGATGTTACTGAAGATGGTATTTTTCTTCGAGACATAAAATTGAGAGAAACCAAAGCATTTACATAAAGATCTACCAAAAATTAAATGGCTGAAGATTTCAGAACTTTATAAAAGAAATTAATTTCATCTGGTTTATTAACAAACTGTCATCTGCTTATATACCAAGATTTTCTTTCTGAAGAAGTTGTAATGGTGGTGAAACTTTGACTTCACTCTTTTGTTAATATCATGATGCATTTCATTTCTTTTTGAGGCCTCAGAAAAGCAGACTACCTTTTTTTTTTGTTTATAATGAGAAGATTAATGATTAGTTTTTTTCTTCAACCAAATCGCTCCCATAATTCCTAAATGCATAAGCTTTATCCATGACTTGCAGTTAGATTTTTCCAACAGAGTACCTTAGATGAGACAGATGTGTGAATTAAAACAAAAAAATATAAAAGAGTGTTAAGAAAATACAACTTAGCTACTGTAGAGAGACAACAGGCAGCTAAAAATAAGATATATGTCACTCTACTGGATGAGGTTGGTGCTTCTTAATTATTCAAAGAGGAAAAGAATTCCAAGGAGTTAAATGTTTTTGCAGTGAAACTTACTAAATATATGGGGTTTGATTTTGGAATAATTAAAATATGTCTTCTTACATTTATTTAGGGAACTGGATCCTGCTCCTAATCCTCCTCATTTTCCATCTTACGTGATTAAGGCAACCTTGGACTATATTAGCAATTGTCATAAAAGCAAATCAAAAGGTCTTGTTGCAGTTCTTTCTAAAAACCCTGTAAGTATGAAACAATAATTTTCTCTTTTTATAGAATACAAAGTTGCTTTTGTGAATAAGAAAATTAGGAGGTATATGGCTTACACTTCTACTTGGAGAACTGTTTTTTCCTCTGAGTCTTTTGTTTGTTCAAAGCAGTAAAATTAATAAAGCCTTTTTGTCTTGTCCTCTAAAAATAATATATATCCTATCACTTATTTTTTTTCTTGATATGAAGGTTTTGTGTGTTTGCATTACAAATTATGTGGTTTGTTTTACTCATAGTTTATTCATTTTCAGGATTCATTCCAGAAAATTCTCCTAGCCCTGTGTAAGCACGCATCAGATACAAACAACATTTACAAGAAACACAGAGTCCTTATAATTTATCACTTATTTGTTAGTCTATTACTTAAGGAGATAAAAGATGGGTTAGGAGGAGCATGGGCTTTTGTCCTCCGAGATGTAATTTACACTCTGATTCACCACATCAATAGCAGGTAAATAACAGCAATTGTATTTTGTTCTTCCTCTCCTCACTCTTCTGTAGAAAAAAATGAAATTTGCTGAAAGAAATATTAAATTGTTTTTCTAAATTTAAATCTCTTACTAAAATGTGAAATGACTTACATTATTCTTGTATTTCACTGTTCACTGTACTGCTGAATATGTATTTAGAATAGGCTATCAAATTGTAGAAACAAGCTTTGGGAGATTTTGATGATAGAAAGGATGTTTGGGAACTTGAACTAGGAAAAAAATGAAATTGTGGAGTTAAGCACAAAGTAAGCACACATCTTATAAAGTGTGATATTCAGTTGTGTGCTGGTTTGAGGCTAATTGAAATACTTTAATAGGAGAAATTAGATCAGTGGTTGTAAAAAGAAAATAAGGATGAATTCTGTATCATTCACTGGTTTGCTGAGGGGGGTAAAAAGCCAAAATGTAAGCAATTTGTCCCACTCTGTTCTGTGAAGCTGCTTCTGTTCACTTCTTCCTCACTCCTCTCTAATCTCTCCACTAACAAATAACAAGGTAGGCTTTGGTAGTTGTTTTACTTTGCCTGTCTGGGGAAGTAAAGGGAGAAAGAGAGGGTAGAGAGGATAGCTTTGAGGCCCTTCTGTGCAGTTTCCTTCTTCTAGGAGGGAGTTTGGAATTTCTATATTATTTCTAATTTTTATATAATTGTAAATATTTTGTGCTTGTAAATTTTGCTTTGCTGTAAATATAACTTCATCTTGCTTCTAAGCTGTCTGAGCTAGACTGGTAAATTTCAATAGTGGGGGGTGGAGGGAAAGTTCCTAACTCACCACAAGGTGATAAAGAATATTGACACTTATATTCTTACCAATAGGTAGCTAACACAGTGACTTAGAATCTGGTACATACTTTCTTAGCTGATCTTCAGATCGAGAAAACTGGTACTTCATCATCTTAAAACTGAAATAGAGATTCTTAGCTTTCATAGTGACTGAGGAGAGATTTTCTTACTTGAGGCTTAGCTTTGGTTTTCCAGGACAGTTATTTACCTAAGTGTCATTGAGTTTCAAGTGCAAGGTGATTGCTTTGCTTGTTGGAACCATTTCCTAGTCTCAAATGCTGAAGAGAGGTGTGGATTTTAGGGTATTTTAACCCTGATGGTAAATGTTATTATTATGAGACAGTTTACTGTGACAAATACTGAACTGAGGCAAGGGCACTTAATAGAGGACAAGGCTGCCAGTCAGAAGGACCTCATCCACTTGTAGGAGTGGCACAATAGGTATGTTTGTAAGTGTTTCACCTGGGGTAGAATAACCCTATGCATGAGTGCAGGCTTGGGAAGTGATTGACTAGACAGCAGCTTTGCAGAAGAGGATTCAGGAGTCTTAGAGGACAAGCTGGATGAGGCAGCAGCGTGCCTTTAATCACTGAGAGCCTACTCTGTACTGAACTGTGCCAGCAGAACAGTCAAGAAGCTGAAGGAAGTAATTCCGCTTTGAATCTTACAAAGCTGCAGTGAGACTGCTGTGTAGAGTGTGGAGCCACTCCAGCCAGGACATGAGAGATAATGACAAACTGGGATGAGTTGTGTGGAAAGACTCCCAAGAGGATAATTGGAGTTAATCCCATTTTTGTTCTCCAGTTTCTGGGAGAAAAGATAGCTTGTAGAGAAGGTAAAGCCCAATTTTTCACAGAAGTGCACAGTCAAAGGACAGAAGGTAGCACCTGCCAAGTTGCAATATGAGAAGCTTTAGATGGACACAAGAGCAAAGACTGTTGCAAAGAGAAATTCAATACTGTAGCAGATTGTCCATCCAAGGAATGTGTCGGAATTCAGCTCAACAAAACCCTGAGCATCTCATCTGACTTTGAAGCCAACGCTGCTTCCGGCAGGGAGCTGGATTAGATGATCGCCAGGTGCCGTTGGTAACCTAATTCTTGTTTTTAACTGATGGTTGTGCTAGTTTGAAGCAGGCTAGAATGTTTTGGTGAGAAGAACTAGATTACAGGCTGTGGAAAGAAAACAATGGTGATGTCTGCTTTGCTCATAGGCTTGTTGAGTTGTATAAAAACATAAGTCAAAACATGGATAACACACTTGGCACCACTCTTACTTGGGCTCCTGGCTGAGCTGCATCTCTAACCTTACCCTCCATTTTTGGGGCTAACCCACTTTGCTTCTTAATCCTCTGGCCAAACCTCTATTCTTCCTTGGGACTGGGGTAAGGTTGAGAGGGGCAGGGGGAAGGTGTAGGGGCGGTTCAGAGCCCCTCCTGGTGACTGAGTTTTCTGGGAGGGGAGTTGTGTTTCTGTATTACTTTTTGCCTTGTATATTTCTGTATATAACTGTATGTACTGTAAATATCTGCTTGTGCTAGCTGTAAATATAAGCTTCATTCATATTTCCAGAGCTGTCTGAGTCTAGTCTGGGTGATTTCTAAAGTGGGGGGGGGGAGGGGGCGGGGAACACCCAAACCATCACAATGGTCATCTGAGAGAGAGGAGGGAGCAAGTTATATGAACCTTAGTTCTGTCAACATAGCTCTGGCAAATAATAATGTCAAATATTTGGTTTGATTTTTTACCCTTACTTATATTTCCCCTTTCTCCTTATTATTCCCTGTTGTGTATTAGATTAATACTTGAGACAGTGATGTTTTGTGTTTCTTTAATCTCACTTCTTTGTTTCCTATGACAGACCTGTGGTTATCAGAGAAATATCCATGCGCAGCTTCTCACTCTGTTGTGATCTTCTTCATCATGTTTGCCACACAGCAGTTACATGTTGCAAGGATGCTCTAGAAAGCCACCTTCATGTTATTGTAGGAACCCTAATACCTCTTGCCGTGGACCAGCCTGAGATTCAGGAACAGGTAATTTTGAGTTGCTGATTATTCCTTATCTTAGCTTTTCAGTTCATATTCACTGTCACTGAAGCTTTACCTTTAGCTAAGTTCAATTCTAATTCTGTATTTCAATGCTTTCTAGCCTTATAATTTAAAAAAATATTTAGAATGTGACACAACTTTTTTTATAAACATATCTTTACTTTCAGTACTTCTGTTTTGACACTCTGTTCTGTAATTAACTCCTACAGCTTTGAACAGCTACTGAGATGTATTTCTGTCAGAATTGACTGGATCACATATTTTCTACTTCTTTCTTTACATAGTCTTTTAAAAATTGATTTCTTAAAGAGCTTAGTGCTGTTGTAATGTCTTTTACACCTGCGTTGAATTTGTGCTTTTTTCAGCCACATCTTCAGGATAAATTTCAGAAAAGTTGTTAACTTTTGCTGCTTAGAGACACCAAATCTATGGTACCAGTAAGAAAAAGATAGAGAGAACACAGGCATCGCTAGACTCGTGGTGGCAAGATAATTGTTACCAAGCACATCAAGTAGCCAAGCAAAATTCGGTGGATGATTTCACAAGAAACATGAGCTGGGCTTGTTTAGCCTGGAGAACAGGAGGCTCATTGCTGGCTACACCTACCTGAACGGAGGTTGTAGCCAGGTGGGAGTTGGTCTCTTCTCCCAGGCAACCAGCAACAGAACAAGGGGACACAGCCTCAAGTTGTGCCCGGGGAGGTATAGGCTGGATGTTAGGAGGAAGTTGTTGGCAGAGAGAGTGATTTGCCACTGGAATGGGCTGCACAGAGAGATGGAGTCATCATACCTGGAGGTGTTAAAGAGAAGACTGATCTTGGAAAAATACAGACTTCATAACCTGAATAAGAAATAAATCTCAAAAATGATTCTCTGTTTTATTCATTTGTTTTTCATTTACCTTTGATGTTCAGGTCCTAAGCTTGTTGAAGTATCTGGTGATAGATAACAAGGACAATGAAAATCTGTACCAAGCAATCAAATGCCTGGATCCTTTCCCTGAATATCCTGCCTTTAAAGATTTGCGAGCAGCTCAACAGAAAATAAAATACAGCAAGGGACTGTACTCTCTTTTGGAGGTAACTACATTTTAAAATGTATCTCAAGGCATAGTGGGTTTTGTAATGCAAACTTGCAAAACCTTTTTATAGCTGTAGCTATGTTGAGAAAGATTTAAACTGGATATGTGGATTCTTTTTATTGCCAGTTTCAGACACTGAGATATTTGTAGAGCTCCATTGTTTTTTTTGCATCTATTAATATATGCACTGTGGACTGCTGAGAAATGCTTTTCTTCAAGCCTTCTTTGTATGCTCTCTGTGCTTAATGAAAAATGTTGTTTTGCAGGAAATTAATCACTTTCTCTCAGTTGATGTTTGTGATTCACTGCCTTTGACACGACTTGAAGGTCTGTATTATTTACGCAAACAACTGGAACAATATAAAGATCAGATGAAGGATCTCCTGAAGAATTTCCAGGGTACTGATATCTGATTGTGTATTTTATTTCCCCTGTGTCTGGTTTTAGGTGTGTAGTGACTGCACTTCAGTCACATTTCATTGTTTGTTTCTGCTCCAATCAACAGGGCAGCAGAATTTTTTAAAAAGAAAATACTTCTTTTACCTTTTTTGGCAAATTGTCATATTTTTATCCCAAGACCTTGTTCCTGGAAACAGCAAAAATATTTTGTCTGGAATGTTTGCTAAAAAAACCCAAACCTTAGGCAGGCAACAAATACATAAGTAAATTCCTGTATTGAGAGTTTATAATTTGTCAAAGTTACTGAGGCAACTAAAGGCTGGTCGAATTCTGTGGAACCCCTGGTAGAAAGCCTTATTTTGAGGTATTCTTTGGGTTCAGATTTGGAACACAGTGATGCTATTAGCTTAGGTTGTGTCAGTGGAATTACATAATATGACTTCACTGTTTCAAACAGCATTCTTACACTAAGCTATGCTAATATTTCATGTATATAATTATGATTTCTACATCAGAATACTGAAAATAAGAGCATTTGTGTATTTTAGTTCTGGAGATTCTTTCTCATAGTCAAATGCGTAGAACTTTTTTCATGCCATAATTGAGAAAAATGAATTATTTTTTCTATTGCACTGTTTAATACTAACTTGCTTCAACATCAGTCATACAGACATTTGTAGTTAAAGGATGCTAAAGCAGGAGTTTGTTTCAGTATGTTCACATTACAAATGTGCAATGATATTTGTCGTTTCTTTCTCTTTCTGAATGATAGAAAACCCAGAAGATTCTGTAGTAGTGAAGTTGGTGGTGAGCTTACTGCAGCTGTCCAAGATGGCAGTTAACCACACGGGTGAAAAAGCAGTGTTAGGTAAGTTAGTTAGTCCACAGGCACCTTAGGGCTGTCATGAAAAACTCCAGATTGAAACTGGCTGTTCTCAACATTACTTCCCACTGCTATTTTGCATTTGCTGCTAGAGGTTGCCATCAGGAATGGTGCATCTGTCTTCAGTCATTGTATTTTACAGCTTTTATTTGTAACTTAAATTGTCTTCAGTTTAGACCCTGCTCTCTTCTATACTCAAACCCTATGAGAAGAGGCTGAGGGAGCTGGGGTTGTTTAGCCTGGAGAAGAGGAGGCTCAGGGGTGACCTTATTGCTGTCTACAACTACCTGAAGGGAGGCTGTAGCCAGGTGGGGGTTGGTCTCTTCTCCCAGGCAACCAGCAATAGAACAAGGGGACACAGTCTCAAGTTGTGCTGGGAGAAGTATAGGCTGGATGTTAGGAGGAAGTTCTTGCCAGAGAGAGTGATTTGCCATTGGAATGGGCTGCCCAGGGAGGTGGTGGAGTCGCCATCCCTGGAGGTGTTCAAGAAAAGACTGGATGAGGCACTTAGTGCCATGGTCTATTTGACTGGATTGCACTGGGTGCTAGGTTGGACTGGATAATCTTGGAGGTTTCTTCCAACCTGGTTGATTCTATGATTCAATAAAGAGTCATTTGCTGGTTGAGCATCTGATTAATGTTTGATTGAAAGAACCGAAGCTAGAATTCAAAACCCTCTTCCCTGAGTATCTCTATGAAGATTGTTTACTGAAGCTAGACAGAAACATAAATAATGAGAACATTTGCCTTGATGTATTTTTTTTATCTAAAAGACTAATAACCAGTAATTCTGCATGGTGTTTCCTTAGGTGATTAGTTAAATTCAGTTAAAAAAAATCACTTGTGTTTCTTCAGTTTGTTCTTTATTTGCTCTAATGGTTAAAACTATGTTATTAAAGATTGAAATATTTTCAAAACACATGCTGAGTACAAAGGAAAGATTTTGATATCTTTCTGATGAACATTAACATCTTTTTTGTTGAACTGCAGTCATGGTAATTTTTGTTATTTTTTTGGGGGGTTGTTTTTAGTGTTTTCTGGTATATAGCTTCTATAAAATACTTTATCTGGTAAGCAAGTTAATGTATCAGTGCAGCGTTTTATATAAAATGTAGGTTAATTCTTACTGAGTTTACAGATTGCTGTTTGTGTTTTTAGACTACTATTTACATTTATGATGTCCTGTGGAAAAGTAAATGGATGTGTCTTAGTGGTTGTAGTTCTGATATTTTGCACTTACCTCTTTCTAACTTGAGAAAAGAAAATCTGTATCTGATTTAAACTGTAAAATCCAGAGCCATAAGCACTCCTAGAAAACTGAGTTAGAAAGCATAACTGTATTATTTATGAGTCTTAAGCTGCTGTGATGGTTTGGGTGTTCCCCACCCCCCCACACTTCAGAAATCACCCAGACTAGACTCAACCAGCTGTGGAAATATGAATGAAGCTTATATTTACAACTGGCACAATATACAAGCAGATACTTACAGTACATACAGTTATATACAGAAATATACAAGGTAAAAGGTAATACAGAAACACAACTACCCTCCCAGAAACCTGAGTCCCCAGGAGGGGCTCTCAACCACCCCTTCACCTTCTCCCTACCCCTCTCAACCTTACCCCAGTCGCAAGGAAGAATAGAGGTTTGGCCAGGGGGTTAGGAAGCAAAGTGGACTAGTCCCAAAAATGGAGGGAGGTTAGAGAGAAAGATGCACCAAAACATTCTAGCCTGATTCAAACTAGCACAGCTGTGAAAGTTTTATGCATATAATTTTAATCATGAAGTTGCTTAAATACTTACTTATTTGCTGCTTTTCACCCCTTGATAGGAGTGGGACTTTGTTTTAGCATGCATTAAACTAGTAAATTACCTGCATTTGCAGAAGCTGTTGGAAGTTGCTTGGGAGAAATTGGTCCCATGGATTTCTCCACCATAGCTCTTCAACATGCAGAAAATACACTGGATTCTAAAGCAGTGGACTTACTTCAAGATAGAAAACTTCAGTGGGTCTTCATAATGCTAACTCAAATAAATATTGCTTTAACAGATAATTGGTGAGTATATTTATTTAATTTATTTAATCCAAAGGTTAATAACAGCCATTAAGTTGTAAATTTTTCAAATCACCTCAGAGTAACACACTGAAAATATTACTCACACTGGTTAATATCCATCAGTGTGCTTGAAGCCTCACAATCAAGCTTAGATGTTTCCTAGAAATTCTCCAGTTGGATCCAAGCCAGAGTCATGTGTGTGCTCCAGAGGATAGCAGTGCTGTAGAGCAGATACTGAGGCTTTGTTTATAATAGAATATACAATGGCATATCCTAGTCCAGAATTTCCTGGTTTGATACACATGATTATATTATGGAATTGCTTGTCCTGTATGTTTATACAGGTGAATTTGAAAATGAAATACCTAAAGAGATTTATAATATGTACGTTGTTTTTTTAGCATTGATGTTAGAGCTGCTGCTGTTTCCTGTGTGAAAAACATATTAGCCACCAAGTCTGGGAGTGAATTTTGGGAAGTTTATAAAAATAAAGCTGATCCCATGTTAATCTATCTACAGCCTTTCAGAGTGTCCAGGAAAAAGGTACTTCTTCTGTTATACCTTATTTATATTGCATATGGGGTAGAAAAAAAATGGCTATTGATAAGAAAGTAAATTCAAAAATATTTTTGAGATAGGCCTTGGTGAATGTAAAATTTGGACTTTTCATCTGTCTGATTGCAAATGTGATTACTTTGGTTACTTTTGTACCTCTGTTTCTCTTCTGGCATTTGTATCTTCTTCACATAGGAAGTTACAATTTGATACTAGAAAGCTGTGTGCTTTCATTATTAGTCAGACAATTTTCTGTTACTTGCTCTTTTATCTAATGCATTCTTTCTCAGGATTCCAATGTCATTTGCTGTAAAAAATCAGTGGAAAATAGGTCAGGAAGAAAGGTGCATAATTAACCATAAACCAGATAACTGCTTAATTTGGAAACTTCTCATTTGTGACCTAAATTTAATACCCTTGTTAGTGTTATAATTTTGCTACTTTCATATTTCCTTTGAAAACTTCACATTTATGTGAAAAAAAAAAGTATTGTGAGTGAGTTAAAGCACAGTTCATGCATTCTGGTCTGTGCAGATTCTTGTATGGGTTTTTAAATGCCATTGAATTTGTTTATATTTGCAATGTGTACTTTTGTTTTTCTAGTGTTTTGTTTTGCCTTCTAATAATACGGAGGCTTCTTCAGAAACTTTGGATGACACAAACCTGTGGATTCCTCTGGGAGAAAGTCATGAGACCTGGATCAAGCACCTGACTGGTTCAGTACTGAACAGTGGAGGTGTGCAAAATGAAGTTCTCCAGTTAATGAAGCCGCTGTGTGAGGTGACTTGAATTATCTCTATGTGTGTGTGCTGTGATGCACAAAATAGATATGATGACTCATCTTGATAACAAATACTAATTTCTGCTATTACCTTACTACATTTTCTTAATGAAATTTCTAATCAAGTAATAGTTACTACTTTTTCTTACTTAATTACATAATTAATTCAGATCATAGAATCAACCAGGTTAGAAGAGACCTCCAAGATCATCCAGTCCAACCTAGCACCCAACCCTATCCAGTCAACTAGACCATGGCACCGAATGCCTCATCCAGTCTTTTCTTGAAGACCTCAAGGGACGGTGCTTCCACCACCTCCCTGGGCAGCCCATTCCAATGGCAAATCACTCTCTCTGGCAAGAACTTCCTCCTAACATCCAGCCTATACCTACCCCGGCACAACTTGAGACTGTGTCCCCTTGTTCTATTGCTGGTTGCCTGGGAGAAAAGGCCACCCCCGCACCTGGCTACAATGTCCCATCAGGTGGTTGTAGACAGCAATGAGGTCACCCCGAGCCTCCTCTTCTCCAGGTTAAACAACCCCAGCTCCCTCAGCCTCTCCTCGTAGGGTTTCTGTTCCAGGCCCTTCACCAGCTTTGTTGCCCTTCTCTGGACACGTTCCAGCACCGGCAGATGCCCATAAAATACACACTCAAAATACAAGTTTTGATAGTTCTGAGCAGAAGTGAACTTTATCTGACTGCTTTAACTGAAAGTCAGCATAGCCCTATTGAGTAGTTCACATTCTTCATATTGCATATTCTTTCTCAACGTGAGAAAGAAAGGCTTCTGATTGTTTATCTCAGCAGCTCCTGCTGTTCATTGTCTTCTAGGTGAAAACAGACTTGTGTCAAACTTTGCTTCCATACCTGATTCACGATATCCTTCTTCATGACTCAAATGAATCTTGGAGAAATATTTTGTCAGTTCATATCCAGAAGTTTTTTACAGTCTGTTGCAGATTTGCCTCATCCAGTAGATCTACTACACCTCCAAATTCTGATCCAGGTAATGTCATAACATTTTTGTTTCTGCTGAAAGAGGGATTGCAGTTGTGAAAAAAATTATCTTCTGACATCAAACATATGATGGACGCTTTCAGGGAGGCAGAATTTTAGAAGCTTCTCTCCAACTGTTTGATCTTTATTAAGGGAGATACCAGTAATGTTAGAGCCGTTCATTGGCAGTGCCTAAGTGGTTTCTTCTGTATAGCTTCTTTTTATTCACAAATGGATACTGTTTATGACTTGCTGAATTTAGTTGTGATTCAGTGTTGTATACTGTAAGACTGAGTTTTGGGCTATCAGTAAAAATGACTAATTGGCAGTTCAACTCCTCTCATACTCAAACGAGCGATCTACTGAGTGGTGTAAATAAGCCTCATGAGACTGGGTGTATTTTAAGGTTTGCTTTTTTATAGACTCCTGACTATCCTGACCAGAAAGGCTAGAGCAGTGTTCTCTCACATTTCTTAAGTCAAATCCACAGTTCATATGTTTTATTATTGTCCCACTTTGTAAGACAGAAAAGGATTAACTATTTTCTATTTCCTTCCCATAAGCAGCCAGGGAAAGTACTGCACACATTTATGCTTAGACGCACAGAGTAGCCCAATATGTTTCCCAGTATTGTAAGCTTGCAGTTAGTTCAGTAACACCAATAAGCAAATGATAGAGGCCTCTTCAAATGTGATTCCGTGCAAGGAATCTTACTGAGGCAATAAAAGCAAAATAAAGGACATGTGAAAGCTTTAAATGAGTTCTTTAGATGAAAAATTGTTCTAGTACTGAAAAAAAAACCCCAACCATGAAGTAGCAAATCCCTTATTGCCTGTCATTATTTACAGATAAGCTGGAGGTGCACTAACCAACAGAGCAAAGAGATGTTAATTTCACATTTGTGATCATAGAACATCAGCAGACTTCCAAAAAAAAAATTAAACTTCTAGTGACTACCAGTTTCTTCAAGGGGAAGTTCTTACCGTATTAAAATAAGGAGAAAATGGTTCCTGGGAAATCTATATAAATTTCTTCAAAATCTATCAGAATTCAAACTGTGGGAAAGCAGGTAGATGTGAGAGAATTGAGTAATTCTGAACAAGAGTCTTCCTGATGGTTGATTTTTGACCTGAAAGTTCCAGGAATTGACTTAAGCCTGGAAATGTGGAGTGTGAGTACTGTGAAAGTTATGCCAATCACTGCTCTGTCTGAGAAACCAAAAGTAATGGTAAATTGCCAACTGCTTGGTAAGAGCCAAACACAGAAAAGTAAAAATGAAGACTCCTTTGGAGTTAGCACATGACAGTCTGGCCCGATTCATATCTCAGTTCAATCTATTAATATGCAGAAGAGATGGGTTTTTTTTTTTGCTGAATTAATCTTTCAAAATACATGCTCAGTTATTTCTCTTTAGAGGTTTTATCTGACGTCATGAAAAAGCAGACACCAAGTTTGTTTCTGCCTGTAAGCTTCTTGTTAGCAAGCAAGTACGAACACTGTGGTGACAGCCTCTGGTTGCTTTTAGAGTCATTTGGTCTGTTGCTCAAGTAATCCTGAGGAATACCTTTTCTCTTCCAGTTTCCTTGGCCAGTGTCTTTGTCTTCCCCTGACTCTTTAATACCTTCTGGTACCCAAATGTCATTCATTCAGAAATTTTCAATTACCAATCTTTCCATTGTGAAAGAGAAAGTAGCAATCTCTTTAGGGGGTTGATTTTGCCAACAGAGTGAACCCTGGCCACTGAGGGTGAGGTGAGGTCTCCAAAGTGAGGTGCTTTGTCTCCATTCGTATGTAGTGCAGCACTTGGGGATGGATATGGAGAGCAAAATGTCATGCTGTGTTAGGATCTGCAAGTCAGATGTCTTTGAAAGCTTAGTATGTGGAAGAAGACTATAAATGGAGTTGGTGTTCTTTCTATAAGGTCTTTGATAGCAGTGGAAAGTAAGGGTTATTCATTTCTATGTATTGGAATACAAGAAAAGCCCAGATACTTCTTTATTTTTATCTGGCATTTACTCTCTTTAGGGGGAGCTTCTAGTTCTGCATCTTACTGTAGTGGCTTTGCTTGTGCTTTTACTATTTCTTGCATCTTGTAATTTATCAATTAAAAATATCCAGAAAAATGTTAAAACTATTAACCAAATGACCAGAACACAACTTGTAGCCATCTGATTTTTTTAAAATTTGTTTTTCAATCTAGAAGCAAGGCATAGAAGTAGAAATTCTTTTAAAGTACAGATCTGCATGGAAAGTAGTGGTTTTTGTATAAGCATACACACTTTATAAAGTCCACAATAAAAGTCCACAATAAAACTACCAATAAGTATTTTTTGGCTTGAGAATAAGTTTATATGATTCAATGCATAACAGATTTCTCTTATGGAGCTTTGTGCAATGATGTTAGATCATCTCTGAATTCCATAAGAAAAAAGAGAATCCACAAATTACCAATGCAAAGATAATTTGATAAAGAAAAGTGTGGTATAAACCACTGTAATGTCACTAATGTCATGTAAGGAGGGGCAATGAGTTTTGTTGCAAAATACTAATTTAATTTTAGACATGTAATGGAAGGAGGTTTTGAGTTATTTTCTTGAGTACAAAATGCACCTTTTGTTTTGTAAATGAATGTGTTATGATAAAAGTTCATTATATTCTTTCTTCTGAAATACATATCCCAGAGCAAGAAACCCATAATTTTAGAAGCTTGGATAAAGTATCGCGACGGTCCATGCTTGCTGTTGTTGATTACTTGAGAAGACAAAAGAGGTGAGTTACAGCTTTCAAAAATGTTGCTTTAATTCACTTATGACTCTTCAAGATCTGTTGATACTCTAGATTAAGGAAGAGGGATGCTGTTAAGAACATGTGAGTTGAAAGGATGCAGACATAGCAGTGACCCTCAGTTGTTGCAGAAGTGATATGGCTGGACTAAAAATGTTCTAATTATGTCATAGGAGTTTTTGAAAACTTTCTTATCTGGTAAACTCTCTGTGATAGGGATTTTGGGAGGGCTAAGATAAAGATAACTTTTGGAAGGTTTTATAGTTAGGTTGGATTTGTTTTGTTTAATGTTAGAGAGAAGGTCTGTTACCAATACAGCAACATAAAAGTCTTTATTTAATCAGATCTGTTTCAGGTACAGTTTTTGATGACAGCTTCTGGCTAGATCTGAATTATCTTGAGGTTGCTATAGCAGCACAGTCTTGTGCTGCTCACTTCACAGCTTTGCTCTACGCAGAAATCTACGCAGACAAGATAAATAGAGACAAACAAGAAAGGTACAAGACTTGAGGAGTTCAGTTTCTTGACGTTTTGGGTACAGTGGATCATGTTTTGTGTGCCTCAGTTGTGTTTTGTTTCATGAAAAGTTAAGCAGACCTTTTAAAAATTGCTTATGTGTGTGTATTGACCAGGAGAATATTTTAATCAATTCTTGAGGTTATCCTGACCTTATTGGTTTGCTGGCTGTGTGTTTGCTAGATTTCTTCTGAAAAACCACCTCCATGTTGAAAACCCTTGATAGGGATATTCTCAGTTGAGATGATCACTTTATCATTCAGGTGAAGAGGCATTTTGAATAACCTGGAGATACGACAGGCTGGATCTTGCATTTGGACTTTGTACCTTCTACTATTTAAGTGTTGTTTCAGTTCTTTGTATGGCATTCCATTTGACTTTGCTGGTTGAAATATCTCTTTATAGGTCATCCTTTAAAGCAGCTAAGAGTTTGACATTTGAAGAAGAAAGTCAAAGAACAACTATTACTGTTTTGAATGAAAAAAGTAAAGAAGACACTGGCATAAGTTTACAGGTACCTGTGTACTTCATAGTCTGAACACAAAGCTCATAATGAACACAAACCCCATAATTACAATTATCAGTAGGTTTCATCTGAGCTGAAGACTTGTAGTTGAACTGTAGAAACTACTTGAAATTTTTCCTCATGATTGCTTCAACTCAAAGTGAACTCAGTGGCCTTGCCAGAGAAGTTATTTGTTCATCTGAAACACTAATTAACTGGCAAATTTTAAACTTCAGTATAGCAGACTTTACTGCTGAAAAGAACTGACCTCATGATGCTCTGGCAGGAGGGTTGGACTCAATGATCTCCTTAGGTCCCTTCCAACCCTTAACATCCTGTGATCCTGTGATCATAGAATCAACCAAGTTGGAAGAGACCTCCAAGATCATCCAGTCCAACCTATCCCCCAACCCCATCCAATCAACTAGACCATGGCACTAAGTGACTCATCCAGTCTTTTCTTAAAGACCTCCAGGGTAACAAACATGTATTTTTCAGGGCTTTTTGTCATTTTTTTCCTATTAAAAATCTGCAAGTGGTGCAGTATGTTGTAATAATCAACACCAAAGTAGTATGATCAGTAATGCTGTCTAAGTTAATTCTTGCCATAGTTCATTTTGATCCTAGTTGAGGATGTCTCTGCTCACTGCAGTCGGACCAAATGACCTCTGGAGGTCTCTTCCAACCCAGGTGATTCTAGGACTATTCCAGAACTGTGCTTGCCTGTATTTAAAATACATTGATTAGATGGTATGTCTGGTGCTGATTGAGTTCTACTGCCTTTTACATTTCAACCAGTTCACCTAAGGCCCAGCACCATTTTTTTTAATAACTTAGCAAGACATAAGGTAGTACTAACTTCTCTGCTGGAGTTTTGCTAGACTACAGTACTTTTCTTCCTGTGATGATGGCAGTCTCAGGTACTGCATAAAGAAAAAAGAAGCAATGATAACAAACATGTTATGTGGAAGGAATCATAGAGTCAACCAGGTTGGAAGAGACCTTCAAGATCATCCAGTCCAACCTAGCCCTATCCAGTCAACTAGACCATGACATTAAGTGCCTTATCCAGTCTTGAACACCTCCAGGGACGGTGCCTCCACCACCTCCCTGGGCAGCCCATTCCAATGGGAAATCCCTCTCTGTGAAGAACTTCCTCCTAATATCCAGCCTATACCTTCCCCAGCACAACTTGACTTGTAAAAAGAGGTAATTCTTAGTTTTCTATCACATGTCCTAGGACCTTCTCATGGACATATATAGAAGCATTGGAGAGCCTGACAGTCTATATGGCTGTGGTGGTGGAAGAATGTTACAGCCATTAGCAAGGTACAGTTTGTTAATGTACTTGAAAGTAATTTCTTTATTAGTTATGGACTTAAACTGAAAACTTCTTGTTAACTTACAACAGGATAAGGACGTATGAGCATGAAGCAGTCTGGGAGAAAGCCCTTGTAACATATGATCTTGAGGCAAGCCTCTCTCCATCTACTCGCCAGGCAGGAATAATAGAGGTAATTTTATTTCATAATAGGATATAGATGTAGAAATCAACAATGATCATACTGAGAGTACAAAACTGCTATAGAACTAAAAGTCCAGCCTACTGCCATAGGCATCCCGTATTTATGCTGAAACCATGAAGACTTTAGTCCTCTTGTCTCTCACTGGTAATCATATTGGATAATGAATTTTATGAAATATTAAATAATAAATATAATTAATTTTATACAGAATTTGTCCAGCTCCTGAAATGATAGGATGGAAAAAGTGATGTTATTTTTGCCATCTCATTGACGTCTTATTTTGATTCCTTAAGAGTACATTGCCTTTTTAGCCTCAAATTGTTTACAGCTGATCTTTAATGACATGGCACAGCTGTATCCATGTTTCCTCTCACTTCATTTTCCCGTGGTACTTTTTTTATCCCAAATTACTTAGTGTCACTGTTAAAATTCCATTTTGTTTTTCCTTCATAATAGCTGCATGCATAACCTGGAAAAGTGGTCACAATTATAAAGTCAGAATGGTGTTTGAAGAGAGAGAAGTTTAGGAGTTGTAGAAAGCTTTTTCAAATCCTCACCAAGAAAATGATTTCATTAAGACCAGTTTTGACTTACTACCTAAGAGTGATGGAATGAAGAAGTAAGAGGAAACAGTTCATTTGAAACATAACGTGGCAATTTATTTCCAAGAATGCCAGCCACAGTAGTAATGAAGCCATTTTGCTGGGGTGTCCTGGAGTTTTCCTGGGGTTGCAGGTATCAGTAGTGTGATTAGTGTTTTTTGTCCTGCGCAGTGCTGAGTTTAGAAGTACTCACAGTTCGCCTTACCCACAAAACCTTTGTTTCCAAATGTAAAACAAAACCTTTTGAAAAAAGTTTATTAAAGGAGGAAAATCAACTTTCAGTAATTTTGTTGATTCCAGGTTTTGCAGAATTTTGGCCTTTGCCACACTCTTTCCATGTATTTAAAAGGACTGGAACATGAAAACACTGAGTGGTGTGCGGAACTACAGGAAATGCGCTACCAGGCAGCATGGAGGAATATGCAATGGGGCCACATCTCTTCTGTCAAGTAAATCAACTTACTTTTATGCTCCTTCCTTAAGTGAAAGACAGTGGTTTCACTTCCAAGCAAAACCACGACGTTAAAATACAAGTTCTGTGAAGCAAGTCACCTAATTTGTCTTAACTGTTGAATTGAAAAGCAGTCTGTTTCACTTAGACCTGTTTTGTACACAAGTCACTTTTCACTTTCCTGGGAAACCATGCGGTGGCTTCTTCTTTTTGCTTGTTCATAACTATAAACTGAAATTGTCTATGTTTGACTCAGTAGATCTCTCTGAAACGCATGTAAGGGATAGTTAGATTTTAATGTTTCATTTGTAAGCAAATGGGGAAAATACTACTTGGTTAAACCACAAGAGGTTACCAACACCAGTGTTGATTCATGGCTACTCCCTCATTAGGAATAATCTTCTTCCTTTTGTAATGTTGGGTGCCTGGCTCTAGTCATTTCATATGAATGGCCAGGATCATAGAATCAAACAGGTTGGAAGAGACTTCCAAGATCATCCAGTCCAACCTATCACCAGCCCTAGCCAATCAACTAGACCATGGCACTAAATGCCTCATTCAGTCTTTTCTTGAACACTTCCAGGGATGGTGACTCCACCACCTCCCTGGGCAGCCCATTCCAATGGGAAATCACTCTCTCTGTGAAGAACTTCCTCCTAATATCCAGGCTATACCTCCCCTGGCACAACTTGAGACTCTGTCTCTTTGTTCAATTGCTGGTTGCCTGGGTAGTTGTAGACATCAATGAGGTCCCCCCTGAGCCTCCTCTTCTCTAGGCTAAACAACCCCAGCTCCCTCAGCCTCTCCTCACAGGGGTTGTGTTCCAGGCCTGTATAGTGTGAACTCTGTCCCTTTGTAGTGCAGCTACATCATCATGTATTTTAGGAGGAATATGGAGTAGGTTCACTACATTTTGACAAAAGCAGACATTGCGTGGTGGGAGTCTTGTGTAACTCCTACTTAACTCCTGGTGGTCAAGAGAATGGAGGATTTTTCTCATAAGACTTTACAGAAAGATGGACAGAACACGGTGTCACAATTTTAAAGTTAAGGAGAGTAGATTTAGATACAAAGAAGGTATCTTTTGCAATGGGGATGGTGAAACACTGGAATGGGTTGCTCATAGAGATGGAAACATTCACCATTGGCTTGAATGGGACTCTGAGCAACCTGATCTAGTTGAAGATGTCTCTGCTTACTGCAGAGGAGTTGGGATATGTGACCTTGAAATGTCCCTTTCAAACTAAAGCCTTCTATGGGGAGCATACTGTGTTCATTCTCTTCTACCCTGTCTTAAGGTCATTGTTTAGAAGCACCTAAAGGGCTTCACACTCTTACCCTGTTGAAGGGCGTTTGTCATGCTACAGTCAGAACAAACTTCATATAGGTGGGGTCTCTTTGTCCCTGAGTTGGGATCTGCATAAAACCTCTTTGCTTATAAATCACTTAGGCAAATTGAATATTCAGCTTTAAAAGAGAGGAGAACAACCTGTAAGATGAAAGGAGAGTGAGATGGCAGGACAGAGGAGGGTCAAAGGAAAATAGAAAGAAAAGAGGAAAGGACAAGGAAGAGAGAACTAACTTGAACACTGTGGAGGTTTTCAGCCTTCCAAATCTCTTCCTTTTAAAAAATATCTCTCAAGTTGTTGTTGTAAACTGTTGTTGACTCTGAAGTGAAGTTGCATACATACCCTAACATATTTCTTTCAGCATAATACTGTGAGAAATGTGTAGTAATTACATTTTTTATTGTGCTGTAGGTTTTGTGCCATTTTTGACACAACCTTGAATATATTCTCATCCAAACATATTGATAATTAACTGTGTTTTCCTTTAAAAGAACACCTTGAATTGATAAAATACTAAAGGGTTGCATTATTTTTGTCATGCAGAACAGTCATCCATCCAACTGCAGAAAATGTACTACAGATTTTTTTCTCATAAAGATAAAATTAACTTGACACAGAAATGTAATTTCCTTTTTTTTTTGTTTTTTTTTGTAAGAGATGAGACAGGAAGACCAGGATACCATGAATCACTGTATGATGCTCTTCAGTCTTTAAGAGATAAGGAATTCTCAGCGTTCTATGACAGCCTTAAAGGTGCCAGGTATGCAAATATTCTGCTCTTAGAGAGAGATGATGTTCATGTGTTTGTAGTCGCAAGTTACGTACAGAAGACCATTACAAGGTTTTATGGGTTTAGATCATGCATAGAATACTGGACTGCAAATTCCTTTCTAAGTTTTCAAACTTGATTCTGTCCTCTGTGCAAATACAGTTTGTGTGCTAAATGAAGATGTATTTCCCATAGCTTGCATCCCTTACTCTGCAGTCTTAAGTGGATTTGAATGCTGACTGCTCTTCTTTAGCTGAGCTCTCACATAGCCGTTGGAGTTTATATGTGCTCACTGTGTTTTCATTCACTGACAGATTTCAATGGTAATACAGAATAATTCTGAACCAAGCAATTTTGCTGCTTACTTTCTATTCACCATGATGGATATTTTAAATTACTTTTGGATGTTAAAATAATATTTTATATTTCTCTATTAAATCCATAGAGTGAATGAAGTAGAAGAGTTGTGCAAAGGCAGTCTTGAGTCTGTTTACTCATTATATCCAACACTTTGCAGACTACAGCTAATCGGAGAGTTGGAAAACATAGGTTTACTGTTCTCCAGGTATTTTTTAAGCTTATTTCATAGTCCTTTCTTGGTTTTCAGGATTTTTGTTAATATACTTATGATGGTTTGGGTGTTGCCCGCCCCCCACACTTTGGAAGTTACCCGGACTAGTCTCAGCTGGCTCTGGGAATATAAATGAAGCTATTTATTTACAGCTAGCACAATATTACAAGCAGATATTTACAGTATCTACAGTTATATACAGAAATATACAACTTAAAAGGTAATACAGAAACACAACTCCCCTCCCAGAAACCTGAGTCCCCAGGAGGGACTCTCAACCACCCCTGCACCTTCCCCCTGCCCCTCTCAATCTTACCCCAGTCCTAAGGAAGAATAGAGGTTCAGCCAAGAGGTTAAGAAGCAAAGGTGAGTGGAAGGTGAGGTTAGGAGATGCAGGTCAGTCAGAAGCTCAAGGCAGAGTGCCACAAAAATGGTGAGAGTGTTATCTAATGTTTTCATTTCTTCTTCAGCAAGACTCTTGAGGGGAGTAGACATCACCATTGTTTTCCTTTCACAGCCAAATATTCTAGCTTGCTTCAAACTAGCACAAAACTGAAATCACCACAATAGTTTTTATTTGTGGAGATACCAAACTTCATCCTAAAAAAAGTATGGATTTTAACTTGACTATATGAAGACCAATGTATGTTGTCTTTATTTCCATCCTGAATGTATTTGTGGTTGAATTTTAATTATTTGATATTATGCCAATGTTGTATTTTAAGGAATTGTTTCCTTACCTTTTTAAGCTCCCTGGTATACTCCAAGGTAGCAGTCATATCTCCTAGCCTTTGGTTTACTTTACTAAAGTAACTGAGCCATCCTCTTCAAGATTGCTTTTTAAAATTGTTTTATGTTTCTTCAATAGCACCCATAGAGCCATTCAAAGTTGTTTCTGTTTGTGTCACTTTTTTTCATGGACCTCTTTAATTCTAACATTGTTTTTTAATCATAAGAAGGTATTTACCTCTGTAGTGCTATTGAAATTGGTTTTGGCTTTTTTTGCTATACCCATTTGCTATACCCATACCAATTAGGCAGTTTAATTGTCATCCTACAGTCATTTTAGCACATCCAGGTCCTTGTGAGCCATTGCTATTTGCAGCTGATTAATTACCTAAGAATATAGTGCCTATAATGACAACCTACACAGCTACAACATCACATTTTGGAATTTATTCTTATATTAATCCATATACAACCTATATAATAAAAGAGTAATCTTGGTCTCTAATTTTTTAAGTAGCCCAACGTTTCAGTGTGATTTGTTTTCCCATTGCACTTTTATACACAGATTTTGATGCTTAATAAAGATTTTTTACAGTGGAGTCATTTACTAATGTTGATCTCTTGATCTTCAAGTCTGTTAAAACTGGAAGCCTGCCAGTTTATTCTGCATATTAATCATTGTGGGGTTTTATGAACTCCTCCTTGGTATTAAACTGCAGAGATTGTGAACTGCCTTGGTAGTTTATTTTCTTTACTCATCTTGTGTTTCAGTTGTATTTCTCAAGAATTAATAACAGGCCCTGTTTGGTTTGGTTTTTCATAGCAATTCCAGATCCATTACTACACAGCAACTGAATGACATTTATTTGAAGTGGCAGAGTCAGTCCCAGCTTCTCAAGGACAGTGACTTCCGTTTCCAGGAGCCTATCATGGCTCTTCGCACTGTAGTTCTGGAGATCTTACTTGAAAAGGAGAATGAAAACACCAAAAGAGAATGTATTAAAGACATCCTGACCAAACATCTAGTGGAGCTCTCTAGATTAGCAAGAACTGCTAAAAATACACAGGTAACAAATTCCAAGGAAGATAGTGATGGATTAACTCTATTCTCAGTTTATTCTGTGTATCAATCAAGACTGAAACTATGTAGAACTTCTTCCAAAATTGTGTTTATGGGCATGCTTACTGAATTTTGTTCAGAACTGTAAGCCAGTCTGTGAGGAAGATAACATAAGAATGAATTTTTTTGTGACAAACACTCTTGTAGCCCTACTACTTGATTTTGGTGCAGTTTTGTACATTCACCTGTCACTTGGATCATACTGTTTTAGTGTTCCAGAGTAAAGCTACAGAAGGAAAGCCATCGCAACTGTATTTTTATTGTTGTCTTCAAGGTTTTAGATTTTAAAAGCACCATTGCAGTGTGGTAAATTCCTTACTGTGAATGATTTAAGGAGGTTTGCAGCATTGATGGTTTCTGCTGCTGCTAATGCATTTCAGGTCCAGAGTCAGCCTCGGCTTGTGCTATCTAGTTCATCTGGAGGAGTAACTGAACAGGAATTTATAGAGCAACAATATCCTCCAAAAACCTCTGCAAAAAATAATTCCAGTTAAATATATAACCAGGAGAAATTGTTTAACACTTCATTTATATGAAACTATATTAAACCTTGATTTCAGGAAGGCTCTAAGTCTTTTAGTGAATAATGATGCAATCAATAAAACAACTGTCTTTTATTTCATGAACATGCAAAGTTTACTCAGTGCCTCCAGAATTGTTTGGGGAAAATTAGTTCTTTAGAATTTTTTAAGCCCATGCCTGCTCAGCCACCACAGTGGTGTCCTGTATGAGCCTCAGCAGGTTTGTTTTTTCCACTTTGAGTTTTAGTTGCAGAAGATTAAAACAAATGTGCCATATTTTAAGATGTTTAGAAATTTCTGAAAGATGGAGTCAATGTGTTTCTGAAAACATTGTAGTTCCAGCCTCTTCAGTGTTGTAGGCCATCTGCAAGCTTTGGGGTTTGTTTCTGGACCTTAAAAGTCTTTTAAGCTATGGGATGATAACCCAAATGTATATTGTAATTTACAGTCATTCTTATATTGTAATTGTTTACCTTGATTATTTAAACATTTGATTGATTTGGTTGCAAAAATACACTTTCATCTCAGTCTTTGATGCAGTTAAAAAGATAGTTTGCTCTTCATACTGCCACAGTGATATCAGTTTACTAATTAATAAAGATTTCACTTCACTAGTGATACAAGTGAAGAGGTAGGCATACAAAAGAGTTTGTGTGTATGGTGGTGCCATTGTTATTATTTTTCTACAGTCTCTTAGGACTCAGTCACTCAGCTAAAAAATATTAAGTCCAGTATTTCAATACCTACTGATTGTAGAATTTCTGTAACTTTATACCTCCAAGTAATTTAAAATGCTAAACATGGACACATTGTTTGGGAGTTTGTGAAGTTTTAATTCCATAGTCTCTTTTTGTTGCATATCAGGATTTTCTGGAAGTGTAGAGAAAAATAACGTAATCTCTGCAAATAAAGACCAACATTAGGTAGGCAGAATGTGCTGCACAAGTAGAGCAAATGAGGATGGAGTTTAAAATCAAACCTTGGTGTAATATACAGGTATTTCACTTAATGAATTGTCTATAATGTTTTGGCTTTTTTCAATTTCAGCTTCCAGAAAGAGCTATGTTTCAGATCAAGCAATACAATCCAGAAGGATATGGAGTTTCTGAATGGCAGCTGGAAGAAGCTCAGGTTTTCTGGGCTAAGAAAGAAGAGAGTCTTGCACTGAACATTCTTAAAAAGATGATTAAAAAATTAGATACAGATTGGTTTAAGGTATGTGTGACATATGTATAAACTTAAGGGACCTGAATTATGTGGAATCCTGTTTCCATTTTCTGAAGTTTTTCCCTTGGAAGACTTTTTTAAAGCTGTCTGCAGTATTATACTAAATCTGCTTTGTACTTTCATAGTGTCTGATAGCAAAAAAATCTCTATCAGCAAATCTTGTCACAGGGGGTTTTCAAAGTGAGCGTCTCAGTCAGTGTTACCATCTTGATCGGGTGGTCTTTGATATGTACCCTGTAGTAAAAGATTTTGGAACCTTGTTCCACTTAAAAGTGCGTTTCCAATCTGGAAGGAAGTCCTTTGTCTGTTCCATCATCTGCTCAGAGCACTTTAACTAGGCTTCTCTGTAACAATCTCTGAGAAATGTCATGATTCTGTGATCTCACATAGTTTTCACACAGTTCCTGAGTATTTCCTACAGAGTGTACTATGGTACTTTGGCTAAACAGGGATATTAGAAAGCACAATTCCAGAAATGTCCTGTGAATTTATGTGATTTTTAGTATATTTTGTCATTGTTTCATTCTGTTTTTCATTGTTCAGACTGTCAGGTATTTAAAAATACATGCTCTCCTTTAGTCTAACATAGAGTGAGTGTGATTCTGGGTTATTGGCTGCTGTAGATGTGGGTGGTAAATGACTGTAGATATATAACATGTAATAGCATATGTAAATGACTGTAGATATGTTACATGTATAATAATATTCAGGCTTTAACAGTTTTACAAATAGCCTGCCTTTTATGTAAAAAGTCTTTTTGTTTGATGCCTCCCTGATTTGTTTTTTTTTTCCCCAAACTTGCTTTCTCAAAGGTTGAGAATGATCCTCATTTGAAATTGGTGTACACAGAATGCCTGAGGCTCTGCGGAACCTGGTTAGCAGAAACATGCTTGGAAAACCCTACAGTCATCATGCAGAAATACTTAGAAAAGGTGTGTTCAGTCCTCAAAATGTGCACTCTTTGAGATTGAGTAACCTGATCTAGTGTGAGGTGTCCTGAAGGAATTGGGGGAAAAAAAGAGGGTGTATCACCTCTGGAAGGAGGGGAAGGCTTCTCCTGACGTGTTTAAGGAGATAGCTAGATTATGCAGGAGAAAAATTAGAGAGGCTAAGGCCCAGCTAGAACTTAGGCTGCCACTTCAATGAAGGATAACAAAAAGCACTTTTATAAATTTATCAACGCTAAAAGAAAGGGCAAGAAGAGCCTCCACTGCTTACTGGACCAGGAGGGGAATACTATAACTGATGATGTAGAAAAGGCTGAGGTCCTGAATGCCTTCTTCGCCTCAGTTTTCAACAGTAAGGAGGGAGGAGTTCAGGGCAAGTGGCCTCTTGAACTGGGGGATGGGGTCAGGGAGCAGTGTGTTCCCCTGGAAATTCATGAAGAATTAGTTCAGGACCTGCTGAGCCATCTGGACACCCACAAGTCCATGGGACCAGATGGGATCCATCCCAGGGTGCTGAGAGAGCTGGCAGCTGAGCTGGCCAAGCTGCTCTCCATCATTTTCCAGCAGTCCTGGCTCACCGGAGAGGTCCCAGGAGACTGGAAAATGGCCAACGTGGTCCCCATCCACAAGAAGGGTCGGATGGAGGAACCTGGGAACTACAGACCTGTCAGCCTGACCTCAGTGCCAGGGAAACTGATGGAACAGGTTATCTTGGGGGTGATAAGAGCACACCTAAGGGATGGCAAAGGGCTCAGGTCCAGCCAGCATGGGTTTAGGAAGGGCAGATCCTGCCTCTCCAACCTGATCTCCTTCTATGATCAGGTGACCCGCTTGGTGGATGTGGGGAGGCCTGTGGATGTGGTCTGTCTGGACTTCAGCAAGGCCTTTGACACTGTCCCCCACAGCAAACTGCTGGCTAAGCTGTCAGCCCATGGCTTGGATGGCAACACTCTGTGCTGGGTTAGGAACTGGCTGGAGGGCCGGACCCAGAGAGTGGTGGTGAATGGTGCCACATCCAGCTGGCGGCCAGTCACTAGTGGTGTCCCTCAGGGATCAGTGCTGGGCCCCATCCTCTTTAACATCTTCATAGATGATCTGGATGAGGGCATCGAGTCAGTCATCAGCAAGTTTGCAGATGACACCAAGCTGGGGGCAGATGTGGCTGGGTTGGAGGGCAGAAGGGCTCTGCAGCGGGACCTTGACCGCCTGGACAGATGGGCAGAGTCCAATGGGATGGGGTTCAATAGCTCCAAGTGCAGGGTGCTGCACTTTGGCTACAACAACCCCATGGAGAGATACAGGCTGGGGTCAGAGTGGCTGGAGAGCAGCCAAACAGAGAGGGATCTGGGGGTGCTGATTGATACCCGCCTGAACATGAGCCAGCAGTGTGCCCAGGTGGCCAAAAGAGCCAGTGGCATCCTGGCCTGCATCAGGAATGGTGTGGTCAGCAGGAGCAGGGAGGTCATTCTGCCCCTGTACTCTGCACTGGTTAGGCCACACCTTGAGTGCTGTGTTCAGTTCTGGGCCCCCCAGTTTAAAAGGGACGTTGAGATGCTTGAGCGTGTCCAGAGAAGGGCGACGAGGCTGGTGAGAGGCCTTGAGCACAGCCCTACGAGGAGAGGATGAGGGAGCTGGGATTGTTTAGCCTGGAGAAGAGGAGGCTCAGGGGTGACCTTATTGCTGTCTACAACTACCTGAGGGGTGGTTGTGGCCAGGAGGAGGTTGCTCTCTTCTCTCAGGTGGCCAGCGCCAGAACAAGAGGACACAGCCTCAAGCTACATCAGGGGAGATTTAGGCTCGAGGTGAGGAGAAAGTTCTTCACTGAGAGAGTCATTGGACACTGGAATGGGCTGCCCGGGGAGGTGGTGGAGTCGCCGTCCCTGGGGCACTTCAAGGCAAGGTTGGACGTGGCACTTGGTGCCATGGTCTAGCCTTGAGCTCTGTGGTAAAGGGTTGGACTTGATGATCTGTGAGGTCTCTTCCAACCCTGATGATACTGTGATACTGATACTGTGTCCCTGCCCATGGCAGGGGGTTGGAACCAGATGGTCTTTGAGATCCCTTCCAGCCCTGACAATTCTATGATTCCATAAAGTTGTGATAAAACCTTGGTGTTAAAATGGCAGGTAAATTTTCAGTGCAGCCTTTACTTTTCTGAAAATACAGTTTCTTCTAAAAAATACTGCAGTTTCACATACTATTGTATAACACTGTCATCTTAAAAAGATAGTCACAATATGACTTTATAGAATTCACAGTGAAACTTCTGTGTAATACTGGCTTAGAAGTGTAGTTACGACTACTAGTCCAGTTTCCTTTCCCTTTCCAGCCCACCCTTTTCTTCTCAGAACAGATAGTTCACTTAACCATGTTTACAGTATGGATGTTGTATTTGTAATATTCCTCTTTCCAGATGCTGGAAAGTCTTGTTCTAGTGTTTCAAAGTACTTTTATGGGGGCTTTTTTAACTGTTAATGTTATTAGTATTTATTCACTCTGTATTTTTTTACTTCATGCTAACTTGTGAAACTCTACATAGCTGCTTCTCTCTGTCTCTTCATGCTTGCTTCACTCCGCTGATTTGAATCACATACAATTTTCTTTCCTTTTGATACTTTTTGGATTGTCTTCTATTTTTGTCATCATCTTACAATATAAGGGTGTAAAACTACTGCAAAACTTCCAGTCTAGTTGCTCTTAAATAATGATAGCTGTAGGAGACTTCTGTGCAGTTGTTAAAACTGTTTCATATAGGTTAATCTTCTTGACCGTTAGCACTGAAACACTCTTCAAAGATTAAATTCACTTAACTGAAAAAAAACAGTCAGTCTGGTAGGTTTTATTTTGTGTGCATATATATTTCATCACAGGCAACTTTAACCTGTTTGAGCAGATGATCCTGCTTGAGTATGGGAGCTGACAAGATAATCTTCAGAGGTTCCTTCCAACCTCATTCAGTTTCTCAGTGATAATGGAGTTTGAGTATTATGCAACACGATTAATCATCTATCTTATCATTATTGTAACTTCTTTTTTAGGCTGTGGAAATTGCTGCAAGCCACAGTGGAGACAGCAGTGATGAGCTGAAGAAAGGAAAGATGAAGGCTTTCTTGTCTCTGGCTCGTTTCTCAGACAGTCAGTACCAGCGAATTGAGAATTACATGAAATCCTCAGAGTTTGAAAACAAGCAGGCGTTACTGAAGAAGGCCAAGGAGGAGGTTGGCCTCCTCAGGGAGTGTAGAGTTCAGACAAATAGGTCAGCATTTGAATGGAGAGGTGGTTTACTAATTATCTGGGCTGGTGGTGCAGGTGGCTCACATCTCTGCAGCTGGAGTTCTCCTCCTTTGCCAAACAGTGGCCAAGTCTGTAGGACTTGTGAGTAATTCCTGAACTGCTTCTGATCATGGTCTAGAATAGTGCTAGACACCATGAGCCAAAACTAAACCAAGGAGTGTGAGAACAGTTAAACAGTATGGATGATTATGGGCCAGAATTCACATTTATTGTCTGGATCTGTTCAGTTCAGAGTGAAAATAAAAGAGGTTGAGATTTCTCTCCATTATGCATTCAGTGAAGGAGTATAATTCATCTTAATACAGAATTCTTAAAGGATTTAGTAAGAGCAATTGCGAGTAAGAATCAAAAATTGAGCTTCAGCTACTGGAAACTGAAAGCTTTACACAAGTGTTCCATACTGGATATTCACATTTACACCAACTCTGAGATGAAACAATTAAAAAGAAAAAAGACACCAATTAAAGATTTGCTTAGAAAGGTGGCTCTGCATGGACATACACCAAACGTGCAGCTCCCACAGTTTGGTTTCTCAGTTCTGTGTTTTATTGCACTTGTACACGCAAATCAGGTTTAAAAATTGTTAAATTAGTAAGTAAGAGAATTAGGGACAGCCTTGCTGTAAGTCCATTAAGAGATAATTTGTTGTTTAAAAATGTCTGTTCGCATAGATACACAGTGAAGGTTCAGCGAGAGCTTGAACTGGACGAGTGTGCTATACATGCCCTGACTGAGGACCGTAAACGTTTCTTGTGTAAGGCAGTGGAGAACTACATCAGCTGTTTACTAAGTGGAGAAGAACATGATATGTGGATCTTCCGACTCTGTTCCCTTTGGCTTGAAAATTCTGGAGTTGATAGAGTCAATGAAATGATGAAGGTATATGTCCTCTGTTGCTTTTCCTTGTAAATTGACATTAAATAATCTATCTTTGCTCTCCTCCTCCCCGTGTGTTTTAAGAAGATGAATTACAGTCTTGTGCAGTATTCTTTCTTATGTATCTCCTTAAGTTTTCCCTCAAAACTTTGGATTTTTCAGTAGTCATAGCTCATCAGTAATTTTCTATCAGTGAGTGCTGTTAAATCTCGATGTATTTTCGTTTAATTCAGCATTTTAATTTGACAAGTTTGTATGGTGAAGAGTCACCGTCATCACCTTGTTCTTTACACACCTTGGGCAAAACCCATATTCAACATCCTTTAGTACATTATTGTAGTGTCTATTATATACATATGAGGATAGGCTTTTAGATTGTTTGTATAAAAGAGTAGCCAGGGACAACCAGGAAAGTTCTTATTCTCAGGCTGATTCAGAAATCTGCAGTAAATCTGTTAATTTGTTACCTAAATCATCTGTTTATTACAGAGATCCATATAGTGCAATTAAGTCAGTTTTTGTTACAATTAACTTTGATAAGCAGAAAGTTTTTTCTCTCTGAAAGTGTTCCTTATATTTTTAACACACAGTTGTTTATTGTTTTAAACTAGATTCCCTTTTTTTTTTAATTAGTATTGTTTCTTGCCATAAGGGATCTAGAAATTACTTCTGAATCAATATACCTAAGTTCTACTCTAGCAGAATTGAAATATATGGACCAAGGTGATGTGTGATACTAGACTGTCATTTGATCACACAGCAATGATTACTCTCAAATGTTTTGTTCTATTAAAAAAGCCAAGCCCCAAATTGTCAGCCCTTACCTGGGATTTTATGGGTTTTAGGATCTTTTTTGGTGTTCATTACAGCTTTCTAACTGAATTTTCTCTACTACAGAAAAATGCAGAGAACATCCCTTCATACAAGTTTTTGCCTCTGATGTACCAGCTGGCTGCTCGGATGGGAACCAAGATGATGGGTGGTTTAGGATTTCATGGAGTTCTGAACAATGTAAGTTACGCTTTTTGTATCTGAAGATATCTTGATTGGCTTAGCAGTGCCTACTTCAATATGTATCCTCTGTGCAATTGTAGCTAAATGAGTTATATGGGTGACAAAGGTGTAGTAAAAATGCATCATGCATGGTGTGGTGAGGAGGGGAGAGGGTTGAGGACTTTATTCCTTGCTATTTAGTTGGCTTTCTGGTTGTGTAAGAATAGTTTTATGCAAGTACAGAAACATAATTAGAATGTATTTTTGTTATGGAAGCACCATCTAAGTAGTACTTTTTGTTTCTTACTAGGAACATCAGAAGTTAAAAAGAATTAATTAAGTGTATTTTTTCATCTTCACAGTTTTCATTTGTGTTTTCTTGGCAGCTAATGGCTAGAATTTCACTGGATCATCCACATCATACCTTGTTTGTAATACTAGCTTTGGCAAACGCAAACAAAGATGAACTCCTCGCAAAACCAGATGCAATAAGAAGAAATAAACTAATTAAAAATGCACCAAAGGAAATCTCCCAGCTTGATGTGGTAACTACCAAAAAAAATCTGTTCTAGTAATCACATTCAGTCCTTTCATTTTGTTAAAAGGGGGTATTTTAGTGCGGAGCTTATCGGCTGACTTCTGCTCAGAAAGAGCAGGAGGAGAAAGGTATGACAGTAGGTAACACTGAACTATGACTTGATGAGACTGTTGTTGCTTAATTTTTGTTCGAACCTGTCTTTGTTTTCATACCCAGATTAGTGTTCCTTCTTTTCCCTATTTCTATAGGCCTGGGATGACTTTTTGCTGTTACGCTCATACCCTCCACTTACAATTTTTCAGCATTTTTATGTGGAGGCTTTTTCATCTTTCTCTCAAATTTTAGATTTTTTTGTGGTCTCACTCTTAGGAGCTAAACTTAGCTAAGTTACAGAGTTAGGCACAGAGAGATGCATGGTCAGATTTTTGCCTTATGCATGCAGGCTTTTTTTTTCAGTTGGAGGGAAATAACAGAAGCAGGAAGATGGTGAAAGAACATACAAAACTGCCTGTCCCTTTCTCTGAAGAATTTTTGCAGGCTTTTTGCACTTTGCCTGGATAGATGCCCCCTCTTCATCCCCAGTAATAGTTCATTTTACTCTACCTCAGATGAGACAACACAGAAGTTTCCTTTAAATTATTTCTGTTCATATCACAAAGAGGTCTCTATTATTGTAATATTTGCTATTTTCATAGGAAGTGTCTCCATTGTCCTTATTTGACTACATGTTATTGTGCACCTTTAGTCTTACATGGAG
Source organism: Pogoniulus pusillus (assembly GCF_015220805.1). Lineage (NCBI taxonomy): Eukaryota > Metazoa > Chordata > Aves > Piciformes > Lybiidae > Pogoniulus > Pogoniulus pusillus. Next base: position 17,800,048 of record NC_087266.1, read on the forward strand.
TAGTTTTCAAGTTCTGATATTTATGTTCCATTTTTTAGGATAGAATGGAGGCTGCTCGCAATATAATCAATACAGTAAGGAAAAGGAGAGCTCGAATGGTTAGAGATGTTGAAGCACTGTGTGATGCTTACATCACATTAGCAAATGTAGATGCTACTCCATGGAAATCTCAAAGAAGTAAGTCTTGGAAGAATATTTTTGTCTGTATAATAATGGAGATATAGTTTATTTTCTTGGAGATACTCTGCTAGCACTATGTCTTATTTTTGGTAAATGTAGAACAGATTCTGGATTAAAAGCCATAGTCGCTACTTGCACGGTAAGGTTCAGACTTTGTGAGTGTGGAACTCCAGAAAACTCCAGTTGTGCTGTAGTCATCTTCATCAGTTTGACAGATGCAGCGAGGGTTTGGGTCCCAAAAGCAAAGTAAGCTGGTTATTGTGAACATCAACACATAGCACTGGATTTAAAATTATTAACTCCTTTTAATTACAGAAGGAATAAGTATACCAGCTGACCAGCCAATTATTAAACTGAAGAACTTGGAAGATGTTGTTGTCCCTACCATGGAAATCAAGGTGACTGAAGCTAACAAATATAGACTATAATATCAACTCATAGAAACAACTTCAATGTTTTGATAATGGCAGTCAGGACCATCAAATTTCCATGTTCTGTAGAGATCAGTCCATCAAGGGTACTCCTCTGTCAGGCTTAGGCTTTAGATGATCTTGACATCAAGTCTTCTGTTGACTGAACAGTGACTTGCTGTGGCTTACTGCATGGGCTTTGCCGCTGTTGACACGGACTAGTTGTTTGTTACCAAAACTACCTTAGTAACAGAGAGGATTTGGGAATCTCAGCCTCCTGCATTGTAGGTGCTAGCTCATGGTTTCAGGGAGGAACTTAAAGAACAGCAAAGTGTGAGAATTAGTGGATATGTGTCCACTGCTGTTCCTAAATGGCCAGCATATACATTTTTAGCATGCAGTAGTGGTGAATGATCCATTCACATTAGAAGAAGTGGTTGAATGTCTGGTACCTAGGAAAACTTAGCAGTTTCAGGGGTGTAAAGTTGCTTCTTTTGGCCAGCTACTTAAAATTTAATTGCTATGACGCTAACCTTCCCTTTATCGAAGTCCATCAGGCTGTGTCTAGAAAACTAAATAAAAAAGCTTCAGGACTGGTCTGTACTCTTTGACATCAAAGGCTAAGAAGTACTTGTTTGAGGAGCTCCTGTTGGCCCTTGTTGCTCCATTGTACAACTCAATTGTCCTTTTCTTTGCCTTTCTTCTTCTCCAGTACACATTATCTGAACTATTTGAAGGTCTGTGATGTGAACAGCTAAAGGGATATTTCCTTGCAGCTGAGTAGGGTTTCTTTGTGGCATAAGGATACAGATCTTGTAGACTGAACAGTTTTAGGAATGCTCCTTAACAGTACATGACCATTTTCTTGGGAGAATCCTAGTTGGGACAGGCTGAAATTGAGTCAGAGCTTATTTATTGGAAGTTTGTAGCACCAAGTCCCCTCTACCAATGAGGTGAACAGAGAGGAATGAAGAACGCTTCTTTGCTCAGCATATTTTTGTAGCCTTTTTGGCTGTTATCCTTGTAGATGATGGAGTATCTAGCATGTACTCTGCCTAATGAGATTTGTAAACTGGGTGAAATGGAGGTGATATTTATATTAATTTAAAACTCAATTTATATTTGCAGGTGGATCCCACAGGGCAATATGAAAATTTGGTGACAATAAGGTCTTTTAAGCCAGAATTTCGCTTAGCAGGAGGCCTGAATCTGCCTAAAATAATAGATTGTGTAGGATCAGATGGCAAAGAGAGGAGGCAGCTGGTTAAGGTAGGTTCTGTCAGTTGCAATGACAGCTCAAGACACTTGGCATGTTGAATTTTTTTTTTTTAAGTACTCTTGTCAGTTTTCTCATATATCACTTCTGTGAGACTTCACACATCACTGTCAGGTTTTGCAGCTCAAAATTGCTTTAATAAAGGAAATTACAAAGTAATAATAGTAATAATCCAACAATAAGTAATCATATTAAATATTTTTCAAATTATTTTTCAACAGTGCTTGTAATCTACAGAAACATACCCAACAGCTACCAGACCTGTGATTTGTTTGGTCATGTGTTAGCTACTGAATTGGAGTATCCAGCAAATAAAAGGCAGCAGCATTTTGTGTGGAATACCTTTTTTTTCTTTTTTCTCCATATAAAAAGAATTTCAGTTCAAAGAAAATTAAAAACGTGCACATAGAAGCACACAAATCTGGAAAAAAACCTTTAAACTCAGATGATTTAATTCTGTCTTTGAATGTAAACTCTCAGCAGCTCCTGGGAGAATTCTGGTTTAACATATGGGGTAGTTTTGAAAGTTTTAAAGAGAAGCATGGAACATTTACAGAACAAGGGGACACAGTCGCAAGTTGGGTTGGGGGAGGTATAGGCTGGATGTTAGGAAGAAATTCTTCACAGAGACTGATTTGCCATTGGAATGGGCTGCCCAGGGAGGTGGTGGAATTGCTGTCCCAGGAGGTGTTCAGGAAAAGGCTGGAGGAGGCACTTGGTGCCATGGTCTAGTTAATTGGACAGGGCTCGATGATAGGTTGGACTAGATGATCTTGTAGATCCCTTCCAACCTGGTTGATTCTTTGATTTGATGTGCATCCACTAACCTACACTAGTTAAGTAGCTAAGCACTGTAAGAAAACTAAATGCAGAGAAAAAAAGTACAATTACTACTTAATTTTATTACAGGTGATTATTGTGGAAAAATAACTTGTGTTTCATGGAGGTTTTTGTAATCATTTTTTTCAAGCTGCTAAATAAGAAGTTGGATGCCAAAAAGTCTTCTTTAACTGCTTTTTGTATCCATGCTGAAGGGGCGTGATGACCTGAGGCAGGATGCTGTTATGCAGCAAGTTTTCCAGATGTGTAATACCTTGCTCCAGCAAAACACTGAAACACGAAAGAGAAAATTAACAATCCGAACATACAAGGTAACGCTGAGCCACTGCTGCAACAGAGCAGTTAATGCTGCCAATAGAGGTTATTACCCTGCTCCTCTTTTTAACCTAGAGATGACTAAAAAGTGCATTCACTTGCATGTTATTAAAATACTCGTTGCTCCTTATGGTGTGGAATAAACATTATCACTTCATTATTACAATTACAACAATTGAATTTTCTCCAAACCCTTTTAAAAATCAGGTACCAAACATCTATTTAAATGCTCTTCAAAGCTTTATTTCTATGAACTTCAAATTGATGCAAAATTAAGTTGTGTACTGTCCTTAAATTATAAATTGTTAGTCACTGAACTTAAGCATATGAGTTTATATATTGATTTTAGACTTGCAGTACTCCTGACGGTTGAAACCAGGAGTCCCATCTAGGGTCTGTTCACGCAGAATTTGAACTGCAGAACTCATTTTGTTGTCACTGGGACTAAATTCTTACTGTGAATGCATAAAATGTATTTGAACAGGAGCTTCCCCTCCTTCCTTTTTATATGCTTGGTATTATAATAACAGCTGTGAAGGTGACCTCTGAATAAGTACTCTAAGTAAAAGTTCCTGTCTTTGACAAATGAGAAATGTGCACTCCAGAGTTTTGGAAGGAGTTTATCTGAATTGCTGGCATAGTGTTAAGAATTCACAGGTGGAGTTACGTTACATTTCTTGAATAATTTTCAATGACGGCTCATGTTTTTATGTGTGTAGAAATGATTGCGAGCAGGGAAAAAGAGAGTGGGGGTGGCATTATGAAATAAAGACTTCCATAAGAAAAGAACATTGGAGGCAACACACAGTAGCTATTTGTCTAAGGACAGAAAATCATTCATTCTGTCCTCTACAGTGACTGAGGTAATTATTACAGTTATGAAGTGAGTAGCTGCTCCCTAGGATGGGAAGACTAAAACAAGCTAAACACGTGCATGCAGCTTCTTTGTGATCATTCCAGCTTTTTGCTTTGTATGTGCAGTTTGCCCAGTGCTTGTATTATCCCACTCAAGCATACCAAGCTGTTACAAATCATAGGTCATCCACAGCACTGCTGTAGAATATTTTAAGCTCTACTGAAGTATGTATTGGAAAGCTCTCTGGGCTAGTTAAATAAAGGGCAAGTATTTGGTAGGAAAAACATGATTGTATATTGTATGTGTATTTAAAAGGTATCTTGCAGTCAGGTGCCTGGTTTGTCCTTTTGTGTTTTTAAACCCAAATATGCACCTATGCTCTGCAGCATGCATTTTCGTAGCTGTGTTTGTATAACCCTCCCCTATGCAGCAGTGATTTTGTTGTTCACAGGTGGTTCCCCTTTCTCAGAGAAGTGGTGTTCTTGAGTGGTGCTCAGGAACAACTCCTATTGGGGAGTTTCTTGTGAATGTTGAAGAGGGAGCTCACAAGAGATACCGGCCAAAAGATTACTCCAGTTATCAATGTCAGAAAATAATGATGGTAAGTTAACCTGACAAGAAAAATAGCTGCCTCATATTCTTTACTAGGAGGGAGAAATATGCATAGAATTATATACCCTACTTTTAGTATATAATAATTAGTATGACCCAGTGGCATGGAATTCATAGATATGCAGACTTTTCATTTAGTCCAGTTCGGTTCCATAAAACACCACACCATATAGTCTGAAAATTGCAAAGATGTTTACCTGTTCGTTTGTGTAGCCACAATTGGGCAATACATTATTTCCTTTTATAGCTGTGTAGTGTTAACAGCATAAAAGTGTATTTAATTTGCCTTTGTGCAGCTTTTGCATGTGAAAAAGTGAAAATTACTTTCTTACAGCCACATCAAGCCATCAGATAAGCGAAGGTAGTACCAGGACAATGCAAAGGGAATTGTCTTTGACAAGATGCATTTACCTGTATGTGCATATAAAATAGAACACACCTGCTGAACCAAAGAAATGGTGTGTTTCTCCCATTTAGCCCATGAATTGTGTATGAAAATTGTTTAGTAAAGCAGATGGGTGCTTTAATGATTGCTGTAAAAAAGACATCGCAGCTCAGAGAGAGAAAGGAGTGTGAACAGCATTTTTGCAAAGGAAGAGATAATTTCCTTCCCAAGCAGTCAGTTGTGGATAAAACATTTCTTATGTGTTTAAAGGATGCACAAAAGAAACATTCTGATGTGAAATACAACATCTTCATGGAAGTCTGCAAGAATTTTCAGCCTGTGTTCCGCTATTTCTGCATGGAAAAGTTCCTGGATCCAGCTTTGTGGTTTGAAAAACGACTGGCATACACTCGTAGTGTGGCTACATCTTCTATAGGTATCGTATTGGATTAGTAACATTGGGAGGTTCAGGTGATGCAAAGGAAGAGTTTTGTACCATTTCAGAGGTAACAGCTATTCAGCTTTGGCAGTGTCAGTAAAGAGGGAGTAGGGAGCAAGAATATGCCAGCAAGAACACCAGCTTTGTTTTGGTAAAGATTTTTGATTCATTTCTCCCCAGCTCCTTAACCTTTTCTGCCCTAGAGCAATAAAATTTCATTCTTTGTTTTAGGTAGTGGGTCATATTTTTAGGTTCTGGTAGGGTTTTTTTAAGGCTTCTACATGTCTAATTCAGTTGTTTTGCTGTAACATTTAATAATTCCACCTGTAGCTTCAAATGTTTTACCTGAGCTAAAAAGCTTAATCTTTTAATTTCTTTTTACTGCCATCATTAGCCGTGACTGAAATGTGTTCTTAAGCACTGGCATTTTTCTTTGGGTTTATTTTTTTCTCTCTTAATACAGAAATATATCTACACAGATTGTGGATTCTCTTCAGATGACTTAGTTCTGTATTTAAGCTCTGGAAGCCATTTAATAATAGACTGCATACACTGGAGCAGATCCTATCTTAGATGTTAGCATGTTGGTTTTTGCTGAAAAAAATAAAGTAAATCTAGACCTTGTCAGAATTCAGATTAAAGATTTCTGTAGGAATTACTGCTATCCATCAGCTAATATAAAATCAGTAACAGGTGTAAATTGCAACAATGGAGATTTAGTTTGGAGGTTTTCTACATGTGAGGACAGTAAAGCACTCAAACAGGCTTAGGTGAAAGATCTCACAGTTTGTGTCAGTGGAGATTTTAATAACTGAATTAAATCAAAATCACTCAGGAACCGTTTAGGTATAGTTGAGCTGCCTCAGCTGAATTATGGACTCAGTTATGTCCAGTTTTGTTTTCTGTGTTACCTGATACTGTGAGTTGAAAGATTTTCTTTAAAATACCAACAATAACAAACCCTAATTTTATTATGCCCTTGCCTTCTTTTTTCTTTTCTGAAAGCTGTAAAATCGTTTGCTTAACCTGTCTAGAGGGAAAAACAGGCAAGAAGTCTCTGCAGTAGATGAAACAATACATATTTCTGTGAGAATAGCCTGTTTGCAGTTGCACTCAGTTAACCTTTCTTTTTGGATTTGTGGGATGACACTTCCTCTTTACCAGATTAATGCACAATGGAAGAAATATACTCGCTTCGATTTGTTTGCACATATTGTGCTGATTCTAATAATCTCCTTTTATTAAATTTCCCTGTCTTTAATGGCATATAAATATGGTTTCAGCACTTGCTTTTTTTTTTTGTTTGTTTAGTTGGCTACATTCTTGGACTTGGAGACAGACACGTTCAGAATATCTTGATAGATGAACAAACAGCAGAACTCGTGCATATAGATCTGGGTAAGTGGAACAGGAAAGAGAACCTTATTTTTTCTTTACTTTAACATTGCTTAAAACATTTACTATCCTCTCATCCAGGGGTTGCTTTTGAGCAAGGTAAAATACTTCCTACACCAGAGACTGTTCCATTTAGATTAACCCGGGACATTGTGGATGGAATGGGGATTAGTGGCGTGGAAGGAGTCTTCCGAAGGTAAGTGCTCCTGTATTGCGTAGGGCTAAGGAGGCAGCTGGGTGCTTCCAGCGTTATGATTGTTGTATGTTTGATTAGTTCTGATGCTTGAGAGGAGACCCTGCTGGATTTCTGCTGATAATATCCCAACATAAATGCAGTCCTCTAACTTACACACTGTTGTTTCCATAACCAATTACAAGTTTATTATTGTTGCACAGCTTTTCAGATTCTTCACCAACTAACCAGTTCCTGTCACCCTCTTCTGACATTCCAGTATGGCTCAGTGCATCCAGAGTCTTCACAGATAGATTTAATCTCTTCATGCTTCAGAACTGTCTTTTTTTTTCTACAGCTGTACTATATATTTGGACCTTTTGAGCTTCTTTAAAATATCTTGTCCTGTCTTTTTATTCAGTTTTGTGTAAGCCATTTGCAGTCTGTTTCTTCTTTTGGGTCACATATTTGATATCACTTCACAAATAAAAGATATAAATCCCAAGAGATATTGGAATTGCAAAACAGAAAAATCACAAAAGGGCTGAGTTTTTATCCTATCTCCTTTGAATGACCCAAGAGAGCCCTAAAAAGCAGCATGTTTCTGTCATTCAAGACTTTCATGATATTGATGTATTTGCAAACCCCAGATTTCATGTCTTTAAGAAAGTGCATAATGTTCTGTTTGTAAGGTAGCAGTTAGCATTAATAAGTATCTCCTATGTGCTTTTGTCCTATGAACAAGTCCCTGCCGCTTTATTCTAGCATGATGCTGGCAAATTCAGAGTTTTGTGTTACTTCTGAAACGTCTATGCTATGATAGAGAAAGCCTTTAATTGTTTGGGTCCAGCTGAAGGAAATACAGCACTAGTGCAGATACTGTTTCTGACTCACCCAAACTGACTTAAAATTACCAGTAAGGATGTAAGTGCATAAACAAGTCATCTTAGGGTTGAGTGTGAACAGTCAGTTAACTTTGTTCTGAGTATTCTTATCCTGAAGTAGACAGGAGGCCTAATTCTTCTTTCACTGGAGTAGCTGTCCAATAAGGGAAGTTTTGAGGTCTCTTCCAACCCTGATGATACTGTGATACTGTTTTGTATTCCTTCTACAAGCTTAGTTTGCTTGAAAGCGAATGTAGGTAACAACTTCTTATCTAGACTCATTGGAGAGATATCAGAAATAGCTTAGTGTCTCTGTCTGCTGGATCTGCTAATTTCATGTGAGGGAATGCTACTAGGATTGCAGAGCACTTTTGGCACACACCTTTTCATCCAGCCAAACAGTTCTACCACCATGGTGCTGAGTATTAACTCAGTGATTAATTCTATGTATTGAGACATTTTAGACAGTGAAACAGGTAATCTCTTTCTCATAGAGACCATAGAGTGAACTACCCAGTCTCTTTCTGCTCTTACACTTTCCACATTTCTGTTTTGTTAATTTTTTTTGTTTTTTAATGAAAGTATTAGAGAGATTACTTACATGTTAGAAATTGACCTTTGAGAAGAGTCCAGTTACTTAAATGAGCATGCCATTCCATCTTAACAAAAAGAACCTGAAAGTACAGTAAAATATTTTCTAGATGCTGTGAGAAAACAATGGCTGTTATGAGAAATTCTCAAGAAGCTTTGCTGACTATCGTAGAGGTAAGGGCTGTTTTCCCATTCTTTCTGATAGTAACCTGTCACAATATCTTCAGTTTCTTGTCTCTGTCTTTGTATGCATTACTATACCAAATACTCAGGTAGGAGGTTTTGGTGAATTTGAATGTAATTCTGCTGGACAGATATTTTGATTGATGTAATCTTCAAAACCAGCTTGTGTTTTGTATGGGAACTATTAGTTTCAGGCATAAGTGGTTTTCCCCCTTCAGTATTTAAATGCTTCTAGCCTTAGTGCAGCATTCCTAGCATGCATAGTGCTGACTGAATTAAATCCTCTTTGCATAAGTCACAAAGAAGAGCATTAAAGTAATTTTTAAAAGCAGCTTATAAATTAAAAACTAATGTGATATTTAGTGCCCAGAACTGTATTAAAAAATTACCTCTTTGCTGAGCTAGGACTGAGTGTCAATGCGAGTCATGTATGCACAACACAAAGATTTGCAGAAGACCAGATGCAGTTTTATTTTTGGATTGTCTGCTGAACAATTTAGCCCAGTTCTATTGGAGTTTAAAAACAACAAACCTCCTAATATTATGGTTAGCCATGAGCATTACCAGTTGAGTGTTACTCTCTTTGCTAGTGAACTGAGCTAGCTGTAATTAAAAATTTAAATTAAATACTTCATTTACTGTGTAGGTGCTGCTGTATGATCCTCTTTTTGACTGGACCATGAATCCCTTGAAAGCTTTGTATTTGCAACAGAGACCAGAGGATGAGGCTGACATGACCTCTACACTCAGCACTGATCCACAGGAATGTAAAAGAAAAGCCAGGTGCAAGATCTTGTTTTTCTTACAGTGCCTACTGCACTGTTGTCTTGCTTTGCAGTTTTCTTGCTGAAAGTTGCTCATGTTTTCAGAAGCCATATCTAGTGCACTTGTTTTTCTTTTTGTATTCTGCCAGCAGTGATGACCAGAGCTTTAACAAAGTGGCCGAGCGTGTTCTGATGAGACTTCAGGAGAAGCTGAAAGGTGTTGAGGAGGGAACAGTGCTCAGTGTGGGAGGGCAAGTGAACCTCCTCATACAACAGGCCATGGACCCTAAAAATCTGAGCCAGCTCTTTCCTGGATGGAAACCTTGGGTGTGACATGGGAAGATCCAGCACATTTTTACAAGAAACCTGTTTTTTATGCAGCAAGTGTCTTAACATTTCAGATTGGTATTTCACAAGGCTCATACCTATTAGTATTTAGTGGGAGGTTGGGTTTTATTCAGTAGCCTGTTACTGAGAAAACATTTCTTGTCCACTTAATTTCACCATAGACTATGAAGCATCGTCCAGGGCTTTGTCACACTGCATGCTTTAGAATTTTAAAGCCTAGGATTCATCACTTTTGTTTATTTGTTAAATAGCTGGAGTCTTGTATATAAAAATACTATATGCAGAATGATCCAAAACCTGAAGTCTTGAATTAACACTCAAGTGCATTTCAAAAAGGGGATTATACTTGAATGATATTGCTGCAGTGCATACAAAGTAAAAACAGAGAGCTGAATCCTTAATGAAGGATGGGGTTCTTGGGGTTGGGGTTTTTTACCTTAAGTAAATGGATACTTCTTTATATAGATACAGACTTTTGAATCTAGTGTAATACAGCTGCCTTTTTTTTTTCTGTTGTAAATAAAATTATGTTGGTATTTTATAATATTAATGGTATAACACAATAAAAAGTGTTAAATGAAATCCAAGATTAATTATAGAGTTCATTCGGATTTAGAGCTAATGCTTCAAGCAGGCCCTGTGGTTAGGCTTCATCTTCAGTGATACTGACTACAACAAATACCCCCTTACACCTCCCTTTCCTGAGCAATGCTGCCATGTTCAGTCAACTGCCAGAAATAAAGGAAGCGGCCTTGGACAGAGAGATAGAATAGTAATTTACAGGTGGACTCCAAAAGGTGTTCAATTAAATGTTTTCTAAACAGATTAAAGATCAAAGTTACAACTTCACAATGGAGTAGAGCAAAATATAAACAAATATTTGCAAAATTACCATTTAGGATTTGTGTGCATTGGAAATGTGTCTTCCTCTGAGAAAAGGTGAACTCATTGGTGTTCCATCTGGTCTTGATATGAAGTCAGCATCTCTTACATGAAAGGGAGGAAGAGTTTCTGAAGTTAGAGTGTGAAATCTGGACAATTTTAATGGATCATTCTGTGACTTAGGAAACTGGGAGTCTGAACAAAAGAGTAGAAATGCAAATAAATATATAATTCAGATATTTAAAATAACCCTCTGTTTACCTATACCTGCTATCAATTCTTATAATACTAAGTTAAAACTAAACAGAGAAAAAAATCAAAACTAGAGAACTAGAGATTGTTCTATTTGTGTTACAGAAAGAGAGATAGAAGAGAATTATCTTTCTCTAAGAAAGATAATGCTGCACATCTACCATGCCAGTTTCTGCAATTATGAGATGTAATCTGATAGCAGCACTCTGGGTGTTCTTGCTTGGTAATTTCTACTTAATAGTGCTCTTTTGTTACCAAAACCAAAAGATTATTTCTGAGAAAATCAGTGTGTTGGCCCCTTTTTTTCCAGAGAGGAATGGAATATCTATTAGGTAGGTGTAATTGAGAACAGAATCTGGCTTTTCCTCTTATTTTGTTTGTGTTGTTTTGCCTCACTATCTTAATCAGTTGTCAGTGTATGTTAACACACACATTGCATAATGCGTACTCAGATCATAACAGAGTAAAAACCCTGTGGCTATGTCAAAACACAGAAACTGAGGCCTAACTGATGTCCTATCAACACACAGCAGTCCTAGTGGTGTAATTAAAACCAGTTTTAAATCAATTTATTTAGGTCTGTGAAAACCACTGTAGGTCTAAACCTCCATGTGACACACATCTGTTTATAATTATCTCTTATCTGTTTATCTTAATTCTGCCACTTACAAGGTCTCATACAGCAATGATGATACATGAGGTATTGTGTTAAGGCAGACGTTTTGCATGAAAAGGCAAATACAGACCTTTGAGGCTGTGGTTCTCAGGATACATGGTGATGACTTACAGCACAAGTGTTCTGTCCCCGTTCAGCTCCAGATTGCCAGTTTTGCTTTATGTGAAACAGGGAAGTACACTTGTGGGCGTCCTGTTTGCACTATTCCACTCTCCTTTTTAAATGCTTTCCTTCTCACTCCTACACTAATTTTTTTAAGTCTTGGTTGCAATAACTTTGAAGTATTATTTTCTCTCTTTATTTTAATTCAAATTCCAAACACCCTTAACTGAACACAGCTTTCAGCTTGTCACTCTGGTACTTCACTCAGCATTTCCCGTTTTCATTATGGCATCTGCATGACAGATGTAGCTGAAGGCTCTTTTGATAGTTTGCTGCTGTGAAAGAGCTACTCATTGCTTGATTACAAGCATGCTTGAAGTGAAATAATGCTTTAAGAAATTGCATTATCTGTACAATCATTTAAATAAACAAATCTGATGGCATAAAAAGAAAAAAAAATCATCTCTATCCTATTGCATTGTCCAGTTACTCTGTGTTAGAAATATGTCTCAGTAAGCAAGTGATCCAATATGCTGAGGAATTCAGGAGGTTTCTTAGCTGAGGAGGAGGCTGTTAACAACATGTTCTGTATACAAAGTAAATTACTTTAAATGCTGGCTGCCACAATGCATTTAACTTACCCTGTTTATGAATAAATCATTATTTTGATACTGATCTTCCAAGTCTCTTTATGAACTAATTAGAATTTACTGAAAAAATGTTTTTATGATCTACTAAGAAGAAAATTAGGGCATCTTTTTGTAGATCACTCAAGGGTTTTTGTGGTCTGAGAGTGATTTATCCTTCTAGAATAATGTGAACCAGCTGCTTTGTCTGAGAATCATGAGATCACTCCCACATATTGATGTCTGGCCTTTGTGACAGCTTTTAGGAGATGCACATCTCCTAATACTGAAATACAGACAGAGAGTGCTCCAACCAACCACATTTGCCTTTCTGACACAATCTGTTAAGAATAAAATAAACTTGCTTCTGAAATACATTAAGTACAAGTGCAGTGCTGTAACAGTCTTAACTAAATCGTATGCCCACGAGAAAAGACAATAAAACTAGCTAATCCTTAGAGTAATGCTGGTATCTTGATGGCTGCAAGAGTTGCATATTTCAAACCATGCTTGAAGGGCACGGTTGAGGCCTTGGTTTCAGATGACTGATTGCTGCAACATATTGCTGGTTGGACAAGACCTTTAAGATCATCAAGCTCATCTGTAACACAACTACCATGACCACAAAACTATATCCTGAAGCACCACACCTACATGCTTCTTGAACACCTCCAGGAATGGCAACTCCACCACCTTTGTGGGCAGTCTGTTCCAATGCCTCACCACTCTTTTCAGTTAAGAAATTCTTTCTGATACCCAATTTAAACCTCCTGGCACAACTTAAGCCCATTTCCTCTCACCCTATCACTGATTAATTGGAAAGAGACCAACCCCAGCCTCACTGCAACCTTCTTTCAGGTAGTTACAGAGAATATTATGATCTCCCTTTGGCCTTCTCCACACCAAACAACCCTCAGCCACTCCTTTAAAGACATGCCCCCCAAACCCCTCACCAGCCTCACTGTTCTCCGAACACCCTCCAGAGCCTCAATGTCTTTCTTACACTGTGGTTCCCAAAACTTAACACGGTATTCAACTGTGGCCTCACCAGGGCCAAGTACAGATACAAGAGTTCCTGGCAATAATCGCCTGTGGTACTTCACCTTGCACTTTCCTTAGTGCCAACCTGCATGATTAAGTGTGACTAGTATTTGCTTGTTTTCTCAAAGATGAACCCCACCTGTGCCGGGAACAATGGCCACTGGACTTAGATCCTGCATCGTGATTGGCAATGCCCAGTTTGGTACCAAGTATTTGCCTTTCGTAAGTATTTTTCAACTCAATGCACAAATGCTTTGTGTGAATTTTCCTTCAGAAACTTAGCAGATGGTTCTGTAATTTCTGCTTTACTTAATGCTACCTCTTACTGAAAAGAATCATCTTGTAAAAATTAAATAAACTTTTCACCCTGGCCTCTATACTACAACTTGAACAGAAGTCTAAGTAGTCTATAATGTTTTGTTAGCCTCATGTATAATTGTTATGAAGTATACTAGTGATGTTTTGTTCATAAGGCACAGTTAAACGAGGAGGAGGAAGTTTGGAACAGAAACCAAGTAATTATGGTAGAAAGATATATGGTAGAAATGTAGTAAAAATTACAGACAGATGGGCAATAGTTGTGGCAATCAATTAGCTTCCTTCCAATAACTTCAGGTGTTGTAATGTTATTTTTTGGTTCTTAATTAAACACCTTAAAAATAGGAGACATTTACACAGGACTATGATATTTCCAATTATTTATATATAAAAAATCAAGAGGAAAATATTTTATGCCAAATCAAAGCAGATGGACATACCAACATATTTCAAGTAAAAGAGTATTTAAACATTTCATAGCATTTTCTAAATACCCCTCTACTACCTAAGTCAGAAGTCTATGCACCACAGGCTTATTCTGTAGCTACCATAGCTAGAAGGGTGACTACCCCAGAGCCATTTCACAACAGCTATTAATTGCCATGTAGAGAGAACAATTTATTCCTATTGACTACACAGACACCTTGAACAACTATGCTCCTTGCTGATGTATCTCTGCTAAGTGACCAAAGACAGGTGGAATAAATCTAACCACTAAAAAAAATATCCACAATCAAATTGAATCCACAGAAAATATAAAAAGCTGTGCTCCTAGTAGGAACAGACCATTCACAAATGTCTGACCCTGTGGAACTGGTAAGTGCGTACGACTGCAGAGACTGTGGGTTTAGGAATCTAGTTTTATCCACCCTAGCTTGATTAGTTAAATAAATTGAATGTATGCAAATATACTCAATGCTTTCATACAATGGCAATTTTGTGCATCCCAAAAGGAACACCGCAGTGAATATCACATACCATAAAGTGATACTTGCAGCATCTAGTCTGAATTTGATGGAAGTATCTGCTGCAATATCTAGCAACTGTGCCTGCAAGTAGAAAAGTAATAATCTACAGTGCTTCCATCCTACTCAGAAATTAAGTATGAAACAGTGTATTACTGTGGAAACTCCATTTCAAATACTTGGTAGTACTTGTTGAAACAGGCTCTTGATCAGGTTTAGGTCCTTTACTAGAGAAACTAGAAAACATGCAAAATATAATGAGGTTCCTAGCAAGCTGGCAAAGCTGCTTAAAGAATACACTGTCTGTAGTCTCCTGGCAACAAGCAAAGGAAGTCAACTTGGCCTATAAATATTTTCATAATTATCAAGCAGCTTTCAAGTGAGTAAGAAATGAGTACCAGTCCATAATAATTAATTCCAAAAGACAGATGCATTCTGTGTGCTTATTCCTTCCTTTCTTCATTTTTGTTTCATTTCTCTTTGATGTTCCATTCTGGTTTTCCCTGAATCATAGTTTCAGTTGTTTTTAGCCTCACAGCACATCTGTGGGACCCAGAAAAGACTGGAGGCAACAAAAAACATTGTTTATGTTACTGTAATGATCTTTACACCAAAAACAGGAAACAGACAAGCCAGTAGCACAACTTAAGTATCTTTGCACTGTATTGTCTAACCTGTACAGCCTGAGGGTAAAAGCTCTTCACCAGAAGAAGAGGATCTGTTTCTCTAAAATATTTGTTTGTTGCATTGATACAGGGAACTGCTGGAGAGAGAGCACAAAGGAGGGCAACCAGGATGATTAAGGGACTGGTGCATCTCTCCTATGAGGAAAGAATGAGAGATCTGGGGCTGTTTAGTCTGGAGAAGAAGGCTGAGAGGGGACCTTAGCAGTGTCTACAAATATCTCAAGGGTGGCTGTCAGAAGGATGGAGCCAGTCTCTGTTCTTTTACTTGTTAATAATGTGAAGAACAGATAGATGACTTCCGTATGTGACTTTCATATTCACACTGTATGAATACCCTGAATAAAACCAAGAGGGGTCTAAGTATTTGGCTGAGAAAGGCACTTTAATCTCATTTTTGCAAAGGGAAATATTAGAAGTATAGAAAAAGAGGAAAGCAAGGAAAGAGAGGAAGGAAAGAAGGGATTGGTTGCAGTGGCTGCCACCACAGATCTGAAGCATCCCAGCAGTCCAATTCATCTCCTGGGTCAGTGGGGGTACATTCTATCCAAAGTTGGTAGTTTAGTCTTGGGTGGTCTTCACGGGTCTCTGAGCCCCTCTGTCTACCAGGCCGTGGGCTCAGATGCGTGCGCAGCCAGAATTGACTCCACATTTGGGTGTATGGGAGAGCAGGAGGCCTCTGATCTTGTGGTCTGCATTGGTGTTCTGTGGCCATGGTGATTCGATGCTCCAGCAGAGTCAAGACAGACACAGTCTCTTACATTCACCCTGTGCCTCAGCAACGGTTGTCTTCGGTGGCATAAATGATAGAGGTGGAGAAAGAAGGAAAGAGAAGAGGCAGTGCATGTAGGACTAACTAACTTTCCAAAACCAGCGAGTAACATCACAATGACTAGTCTGCCTAACAGCTGAGTAACATCACAACAACTAACAGCATCTATTTAACATTAGCTAACAAACTGAACAACGGTACAAAACCAGGGAATGATGGTTCTGGGGAATCAGATAGCAAGACTGATTACGTGTAAGGCATTCACAGGAACAAAATCAGGTACTAAGAGAACACACACAGCAACAGCCAGCAAATCTGAGGATACATAACAAAATCAGAATTGGAACGTACAGCTCCATTGTTTCTGGCACTAAAAGCTGAGTGGCTATGGCCCTCGTGACCCACACGGTCTGCTGCCCTGGTCTGCTGGAAAGAAGACTGGCATAAGCATCAGGAAAATCCATTCCCACCCTCCCATTAGCCTAATGCACATGTCATCTGGGCCTAGAAACTTCTGTCCCATCTGTGCCAACTAACTCCCCCACCCCCTCACTCAGTGTTGAAACTCAATTACCCTGGACTGTGTCTACCCTTAATATTGTTACGAATTAGAAGAGCTCTTCAAAAATATTTAGGAGTATCTCCCTAATATTTGGCTTAACCTACATGGGAAAGGAGAAAAGGATGTCAATTCCTGAAATAAATGACATATTCCTTACCAATTATCTGCAGGCAGTTGCTTTATCTCTTTCAGACCTAAGAAGAAAAGGATTGATGCAACAGACAACGTCTTTGGACTTTTACATCCATGAGCTTAAGCCAGGGGACTGGGTACTGGTGAAATTCTGGAAAGCGGACATTCTAACCCAAGCATGGGACGGTCCTTTCCAGCTGCTCCTGACAACTGAGATGGCCATCTGAACCAAAGAAAAAGGGCAGACTCCTGCTACTTGGATCAAAGGCCCTGTGGAAGCACCATACAAAGAACGGACAGTGGTAAAGGGAAGTAACCCTTTGAAATGTACATTTAGGAGTCAATAAGGATTTGGTAGCCATACCACTTAGCCATAGTATCAGGAAAACTGACACTGACAAAAAGGGGTAGAGAGAATTAGTGGTATTAACTCTTATTATTGGGGCATACCAGACACCAAGCTAAATAAGGACAAATCAAGGGCAAGACTGAATTAGCCTCTGTATTTGCCACCCAGAAGAACTCTTATTCTGCTATTGGATGCATCCCAATAGCCACTGAAAGATAGAAATAATGCCGTACCACACCTTGAAGTAATCATGATCTTGGCTGAATGTGGAGTGTGGCTATGGATCATCATAAGGATGGTCAAAATACGGGAGACTACCCCTTGTGATAATATCGGACCCTTCAAGTAAGTAGAAGCTGTTGCAGCTTTGGCTATCACACCTTTGTACATTCAAACTGTTATACATCAAAACAGGAATGTACTGAGAACGGGCAAACCTACTGGATGGCCCAAAATAATGGGTGGCAAGGCAAGTGGATAGGGATGACAAGTTGTCCCACAGGGGAAAGATGGGTGTGTCTTAGCAGGACAGGCCAGAGGGGAATGTGTGATGGGGGAGTGCAGGATCAAGCAAGAGAACAGGTAGTAAAGGAACAAATTAGCCACCTACACACTTTAAGAAAAAAGAAGAGTAATAGTCCATTGTGTGAAGAAATCCAGAAGGAGTTATAGGAACAACTGGAATTTCCTTCTTCAGGAAATAATTTGTTTGTAGATTTAGCAGAAAGGAGTAAAATCGCTCATGTCCCACTGCAGAAGTGGCAACTGGTAACAGATGCCAGTTGTTGGGAGGCGTTATTAGGGGTGGCTTGGTGGAAGAAAGTGGGCCTCCTTCTCTTGCATGCACTTGCTGGACTATATACCCTCTCATTCTCTGCTTTATAAGGTTAATCTCAACTGTGGTAGAAGGAATGCAAGTAGTTAGCTGTTGTAAATGGGACTAGTTGAAATCTGAGTTTGGGGTTGTCATAAATAGCAGGCACAAACTGGTGTTCATGCAAGTTAAGGCTTTAATAGAGCTTGCAGGAATCGAGCAATCAGGCCTGGGCACAAGGGGAGGCTGATCTACCCCAACGCACAGCCTTTGCCTCCAGTTGTCTCTTCTTATACCCTATTCTATTACATATTTACTAAGTTCTAAGAAAAGGTTGGGTTTTCTTTATCAGTTCTTAGGAATGTGAGATGTCTCTTCCACACAGGTCTCCTTTTATCCGGTGGTCCCTCTGGTAATCTTTGATGAAGTAAGGGGTCTTGCTTAAGTGTCTTCCTCATGAACTTCAAAGTCCTGGTTCTTCTGTTTGCTCATACAGGAAAGGTGGCACCAGGAGGAATGCATTGCCATTTAAATGTGCAAAAGACTCTCTCTTCCACATGCCTCCCTCCTTCGCCAATCTAATTACTCTTAGCTTTAAGCTTATTGAGATGGTGGTGCAAGCAGGAATGCAGTTTGATTCAAACCCCCCTTCCTCCTTGTCTGTGACCCCTTGCCACGAATTGATCGGATCAAACACATGATTCTATATATTTCTCACAGGGTAAAATGCAATGAGGCAGATTTATGGAATCTGTTACAAAATATTTCATAATAGTTATGAAATATTTATTAATATACCCAAAATAATTCCCCCAAACTTATTTACAGCTATCCACACAAGCTCTTGGATGCGGTTGGCAGAACTCTGTCACAGAATGTCTCTGCACAATGGAATTTTGACTGATTTCAGAAAATGTCTTCGATAGAGAGTCCGGCGGCTTAATTCGCCGCTTGTGAGGCTGATTAAAATCCTTTAGCAACTTGAACAAAGAATGGAGAATACTCATTAGTCCTAAAGTCTGTGGCACAAAAACGCAGGCAGGAAAACATCCAGCAGAAGTCCTGTAGCAAACTCCACGTGGGCCGCGCAGTGAGAATCCGCTGCTGGCTGAGGTGGCTTGAGGCGGCTGGAGGCGGCGGCTGAGGCGACGGGCGGGCGAGTGGCAGGTCAGCGAGGAAAACGAATGAACACACCAGCACCTTCTTCCCTGTTCACCCCCATTTATAGGGTAATGGCCGAGGCTAATGGCCTCATTGACCACACAATCACCCGAGTAGACACAGAAATGGAAGAACCCACAGGCTGTTGTCTTCCATAGAATGGGGGCGCATACGCCTGCCACGGGACAGGGGCGCGGTCCCCACGAAACCCCTCGCAGGCAAAGAGACTAAGTTGTCTGGGTTGCTTTTGTCCTGTTTTCCCGCCTCTGGCTGCAATGCAGACGGGCAGGTAAATGAGACAGGACATGCTTAAGCCCATTTTTATGCCCTTCAGGACTATTCACCACATTAGCCCACCCAGAGTTAGACAGCTGAAGGTCACAGAATTGAACCTGAAGAAGGAAGAGCAGGATGAAAACCTGAAATTGATTCTGCATAAGCTGGAGCAAAGTTACAGGCTTCATTAAAAAGCAAAATAATTAGGGGGGGGGGGGGGGGTGAGAAGTGGACAAAGGTTTCACTTCAGCCATTTTTAAGAGTTGTTGTGTGGCTGAGGTTTGGGCATGGGACCAGCCTTCATTGCCAGGGAGGCTTAATGCAGGTGGTTCATGTAAGGAAGCTGTTAAACAAAGTTCCTAAGGTTACATTGTGGTGGAAGGTCCAAATTATACCTAGAATACATATCCATCACATGCCCTGAGCAGCTGCCTGGAACCCACCCTGGCCCCCCGTCCCGCTTCTTCTTCGCAGGTGGAAGAAGCGGGAAAGCAGACACCAGCTTTGGCGCCTCTCAGTCTACCCCAGGCCCCGTATCCGGCCCTGTTTTGCAGCCTGCCTTGTTTTGTGATCAGCACAGGTCACGATCCGAGGCCTGTGCATCCGCCTTTTTTTGAGAGGTAACTCAGGATGGGTTCTAGGGGTGGTTTTATCTGTTGCTATTGGTCAAAGACGCTCGCCAAAACACTTAAAACTTTAACAAACGTCTTCGTTTGCTGCTGCTGCTTTTGTTTTGCCTTACGGGTCTCTGTGTGCCACGACACTTTGCATCGAGCGTTAAGTGCGGACTTGCCTACGACCGGCAGCCTTGACCCTGCCCGATCGAGCCGAGACTGAAGCGGGCTCGCCCTTAGGCTGGGATACAGCTGCCCACTTCAGCTCAGCCGAGCCCGAGCTGCGACACCAGGACCTTCCGTCCCGCCGCGCCAGCCCGAGGGCCGGCTGCTTGCTATACCCGGCACTCCATCCGCGAACCTGGACCCTGCTTTGCCCAGGTGGCTGCTGACCACCCGATGGCTCCCTGAGCGCCACGGAAGGCTTCTCTCGTGTCCGTGGGCCTCCTCTGGCGACGTGCTCAATCCGAACTGACCAAGCAGCAAGCCCCGTCACACCTGTCCTGCTCCCACGTGAAAGTCCACCGTGTGGCTCCACTGTATTTTCCCCGTTTATGCTTTTGGATCGCAAATATTGGAGGCTCCTAACCCGTGAGTAAACTCTCTTTACGCCAGTTTGTGAACGTTTATGCTTAACCTTGTGAGAAATATATAGAATCATGTGTTTGATCCGATCAATTCGTGGCAAGAGGTCGCAGACAAGGAGGAAGGGGGGGGGGGGGTTGAATGAAACTGCATTCCTGCTTGCACCACCATCGCAATAAGCTTAAGATAAGAGTAATTAGATTGGTGAAGGAGGGAGGCATGTGGAAGATAGTCTTTTGCACATTTAAATGGCAATGCATTCCTCCTGGTGCCACCTTTCCTGTATGAGCAAACAGAAGAACCAGGACTATGAAGTTCATGAGGAAGACACTTAAGCAAGACCCCTCACTTCATCAAAGATTACCAGAGGGACCACCGGATAAAAGGAGACCTGTGTGAAAGAGACATCTCACGTTCCTAAGAACTGATAAAGAAAACCCAACCTTTTCTTAGAACTTAGTAAATATGTAATAGAATAGGGTATAAAAAGAGAAAACTGGAGGCAAAGGGTGTGCGTTGGGGGTAGAGCAGAGTCTCCCCTCGCACCCAGGCCTGTACATTGCTTGATTCCTGCAACTTCATTAAAAGCCTTAACTTGCATGAACGCCAGTTTGTGCCTGTTATTTATGACAACCTTTTAGTGGCAGGTTGTGCTGCAAGGCTCTCTAGTTAGGAACGTTCTCTACAAGCTTTCCCTAAATCGTCTGGCTGTATAGATACATTCTGCAAACATAGTTTTACCAACCCCATAATAGAATCTCTCTCTCTCTGTTAATTGTAAGTAAGTTTGGGGAAATTTTCTTTGTATAATTAAGAAGCTACTTAACAATTTTTACATCGGCCTTGTTACAATTTACTCCTAACCCAGGTTAAAACCCCTCTGTGATGGTTTGGGTGTTCCCTGCCCCTCCACACTTTAGAAATCACCCAGACTGGCCTCAGCCGGCTCTGGGAATATAAATGAAGCTATTTATTTACAGCTAGCACAACATACAAGCAAATATTCACAGTATCTACAGTTATGTACAGAAATATACAAGGTAAAAGGTAATACAGAAACACAACAGCCCTCCCAGAAACCTGAGTCCCCAGGAGGGGCTCTCAACCACCCCTGCACCTTCCCCCCGCCCCTCTCAACCTTACCCCAGTCCTAAGGAAGAATGGAGGTTCAGCCAAGAGGTTAAGAAGCAAAGTGGGTTAGGCCAAATGGAAGGTGAGGTTAGGGAGTAAGATGTTGCTCAGCCAGCAGCCCAAACGAGAGTGAGAGAAAATGGCGAGAGTGTTACCCAATGTTTTCATTTCTTCTTCCCAAACTCCTCAGCGAGGCTTCTGAGGGAAGTAGACACCACCATTGTTTTCCTTTCACAGCCTGTAATCTACTTCTCACCAAAACATTTTACCCTGCTTCAAACTAGCACACCCTCCTTAGCATACATGTATCTATAGGGGGAGAGAATGGGGGGGAACCACCCAGTTGGGATATTCTTGTCAGGAGGTGAGCTCGGTAGAGGATCGGAGAAGAATGTGCACCCTGGAGTACATGGCCAGTGGGGAAAGGGGACAGGCCATGTGGAGATGTGGAAAGGAGGATGAATGATGTAACCCCCAAAGTGTGTGTGCTCCCCTGTTGGGATGCACCCGGCTCAGCTGACTCATTCTTAATAGAACTTTTTATGGTTCCGCTTTGCTGACTTGGTCCTGCTCTAAATTTTGATTAGTGAGCCACGTTTCTTAGCGTTCTAATTACATAGCATATTATCCTGCATTGCTTAGTAAGCACACAAAATAACGAAGAGAGTTGAAAGAAAATATTTTTAATATGGTTCATGATGTTAGATCAGCTAAGCAGATAGACAACCAGACAGATAAGAGAAGAATTTCTGTACTGATTAAGCCAGAAGATACTCTTTCGCCCAAACTTTTGCCTTCTAACAAAGAGATTCATAATCCTGAACGAAGAAGATGACATAATGAACAGAAATAAACCCACCCTGGATTTACTGATGACTTGGCTTCGAAGATAAAGACTTTGAAACAGCTATCAAAAAGCCATGTATGTAATATGCATTCTGTCTGAAAGTAGGGCAAACTATGCAAGCCATGAGATAGCTTCTGAAGGGTGCTTAGGCCACATTTAAGAGACAGATCTTGCCAGAGGCCTTCATCAGTACTCCAAATTAAACTTTATTACAAAGAGTAATTACATGTAATTTCATATTAAATGAAAATGCAAAGCTGAATCCAGACAAGTATCGGTTTGACAATATTGGAAGAATACAAATGCATGTACGTTATTATACAAATAGGTAGCTGTAAAGGTACATACATGGCATTGTGTGCTGGGTCAATGGAGGGAAGAGCCCTGCAATAAGTAGTAAACTAACTGAAAATACAGGGGCAAGTTTCTGTGCCGTGAGTAAATCCTACTTGGTAATAGGGAGAAGCTTTTGGATCTTGAGACACTAACTGAGGGAGTATCTGCCAGCCCCACAGGAGCAAGTGCTCCTGTGAAGTCAGAGTGCTAATTTTGACACTTGGGATTTGTTTTCTTTGCTTGTTTGCTTTCCCAAAAGGAAGTCTGGCACAGTAGTCAGTGAACAATTGATTCTTCATTAATTGATGATGGCTCAGGAAGGGAAAAAGGAGAAAATTCATAGGTTTTGATTCAGTCTGATATACAGCATTTCTTGTGTGAAACAGAAACGTAGTGTAGTTATTTTTGTATTCTATTTCAGGCAGCCCAGTTTAAGTCTTTGAGCACTGAAAGAATATGTACATATACTATGTACATAATCCTATGTACATAGTATATGTACATATTCTTTCAGTTATTCACTTCAAAAAGTCCACAATTCATTAAATGGTTAACACAGTGTTGCAGTAAAAGCCAAATAATTTTAAGCCAGAAGTCACAGAAAATATCTGTATTTATTCTCTTACTTATTAAATTGTGTTAGTTAGGTGACTGGTGTCATTACACTGCTTTCACTTTCCCTACAGAACAAAAAAATTCTTAGCAACAGACCATTTTGTTCTCAGAAACACATAGGAGACTGTAATTTGATGTGATACAATTTTCAAGGGCCTGTTTTATGAGTTCAGCAAGAGCTGATGTTGCTCATGTTGCCCAGAAAATTACATAGCTTGTTAGCCACATTCATTAGTCTCTTCATATCAGGGGATAGATTGTTAAAATTGTACTCGATGGTGTAACGCTGGAGAAGACTGAGAGGGGATTTAATAAACGTCTATAAATATCTGAGGGCTGGGTGTCAGGAGTGGGGGGACAGGCTCTGCTCACTTGCTCCCTTTGATAGGACAAGGAGCAATGGGTGTAAGTTGCAGCACAAGAGGTTCCACCTCAACACAAGGGGGAACTTCTTTACTGTAAGGGTCACAGAGCATTGGAACAGGCTCCCCAGAGAGGCTGTGGAGTCTTCTCTGCAGACTTTCAAGGCTTGTCTGGATGTGTTCCTCTGTGACCTGAGCTAGATTGTATGGTCCTGCCTCTGGCAGGGGGGGTTGGACTTGGTGATCTCTTTGAGTCCCTTCCAACCCCTGACAGCCTGTGATCCTGTGAACATTAAGAAATAAACCTAAGTTTCTTCTCCACAACATTCTCTGTTTTGCATGCCATTTCTTACTTGCTTTAGGTTTTTGGTTAGTCTTGACAACTGGTGGAGCAGTTCAAGGGAACTGATTTAGGGGACAACTTGTGAAGGTATCTAGTCCCTAGAAATAGGAAAACTGCTTACCTGGTCTTACAAGGTGTCCTATGTGTCAAACCCAGAGATATTCCAACTCTGTTTTTCATTTGCCTATGAACAGTAGGTGCTTCTCTCTTTATTTTATTGGATCAGGTGACCTTCCAGACTTGGGATGCCATTCAGAAGGACCTGGACAAGCTTGAGAAATGGATCCATGTGAACCTCATGAGGTTCAACAAGGCCAAGTGCAAGGTCTTTCACCTAGGTTAGGGCAATCCACAGTATCAATGCAGGCTGTGGAGAAGGACTTGAGAGTACTGGCGAATGAAAAGCTGCACATGAGCGGTCAATGTGCACTCTCATAGAATCATAGAATCAACCAGGTTGGAAGAGACCTCCAAGATCATCCAGGCCAACCTATCACCCAGCCCTAACACACAATCAACTAGACCATGGCACTAAGTGCCTCATCCAGTCTTTTCTTGAAGACCCCCAGGGACGGTGCCTCCACCACCTCCCTGGGCAGCCCATTCCAATGGGAAATCACTCATCCCAGAACGCAAACTGTATCCTGGGCTGGATCAAAAAAAATGGGGCCAACAGGTTGAGGGAAGTGATTCTGCCCCCCTACTCCATGCTGATGAGACCTTGCCTGGAGTACTGCATCCAGCTCTGGAGTTCTTGGCAGAAGAAACCTGTGAGCTTGTTGGAATGAGTCCAGCACCTTCTCTTACAAAATAAGCCTACCTTACAAAAATGGTAAGAGGGCTTAGACATTGGCGTTCTCACCAAAGGGGAGAATGTTGGAGTTGTTCAGCTGGGAGAAGAGAAGGCTCTGGAGAAACCTTATTATGGCCTCTCAATACTTAAAAGGGACCTATAAGAGGGATTGGGACAATTATTTTAGCTAGGCCTGTTACAACAGGACAAGGAGTAATGGTTTTAAAATAGATGTAGATAGATTTAAACTAGATACGAGGAAGAAATTTTTTACAATGAGGGTAGTGAAGCACTGGAACAAGATGCCCAGAGATGTGGTAGAAGGTGAGATGGGGATCACTGAGATCCCTGAAAACAATCCAGGTCAGGCTAGGTGGAGCTCTGAGCAACCTCATCTAGTTAAAGGATGCCTCTGCGAATTGCAGGGGTTGGACTAAGTAACCTTTAAGGTCCTTTCCAACTGAGAGCATTCCATGGTTCTGGGTTGGGTTTTTTTTGGTTGATTGTTGGTTTTGTGGTGTTTTTTTTTTATTTACAAATATGAATGTACTCATCAAAAATCCTGTGCCACTTACTCTAATGAGACTAAAATTTGTCTATGTGAATATCATTTGCATTTTGTAATGGCTTCCTTAACAAGATAATCCATCAAGGAACTGGTGACAACTGCATCCAGTAACCTACTTACCAGATCCAGTTTGACAACTATTACGCATTAATGCATGTCATCAAAGCAGGGTGTAACTTAACATAGCAAACACTTTTCACAGTGGACCATAGTTACTTGAAAAGGTTGAAAGTGATACCATATAAGCAAAAGAATTGTTTGACTTTGGAGTAATGCTTTCTTGTGACTGGAATGGAGAAGACACCTACTGATTGTGAGGGTAGTTTGATCATCAGATTCAAGTAAATGCTCGAATTGCTAATGGTACTTACAGCTTAATGTGCTCATGAGGGATTTCCCCAAGACTTCATTCATGTGGGTCATGAACAGGCATATGGTAGAAACCTCATTCAAACTGGCATCACACAGTGCACAGATTGTCTGTTTTGAGTCAATCAAGTTTTACAAGGCAAAGCTCATTTTTCTATTTCTCTTCATTTTGAAATGAATGATCCAGTTGTTAAGTCTTTTTAGTGTGAGTGGAATGGAACTGTGATGAGTGGAACAAATTATCTTGCTGAAGAGTAAACAGCAGTAGCCATGGTCTTTATTTCAGTGAACGATTCACTATACATAGTCTTACTAATAATTAGGGAAAATATGCAGTTTTTCTGGATCTCTAGGAATATTTTTCATTTGATACAGCATTTATCATAGGAAAATGTCTCAGCCATTGGAATTTAGAAATTATTTCCTAAGAAATGCTCACAATTACTCAATATCTTATATATGTACTACTTGCCTTTAAGTATCACTGAATATTTACACTGATAAGAAATCACATCTGTATGAGCTGTACCACCTTTAAATATCTGTAACAGCTGTTTTTTTCTTTAAAAGAGTAATAGCTTTTAACAGCAGAGTGGTTAAATGCAATGAACTCTTGACAAAATTAACCTTCTTCCTGAGGTGACAGCTGATGCGTTTGAGCATAGCAAAACCATCATCACTTGGAAGCAAACCCAATTTTAACTCTAAAACATTTTCACTCTGTCAGTAGATTTCCACATTATGATCAATAAAATGCTCAAATCTCTTTCTCTTGCAAGAGTGAAAAAACTGGCCAGAGTAACATGCAAGAAGAAATCAGGTGTCAGACCTGCTGTGAACTCAATAGGAGCCACTTTGCTTTATCATGGCTATTAGTCATAAACTGGCATAAACTGGCATATCTTTACAGCTGGAGTGGTATAACAGGTTAGCTAGACATTGCTGAGGAAAAAAGAGTAGCTGGACCCATAGGTAAGCAAAAACATCTGATAATGTTAACATCTCTGAGTCACAGAAGCTATAGTGGAAATGAAGGTCTCACAAGCATAGAGTTGACTGGCTTTTAGAACAGTGCATTCCCTGGGTTTCCAGCAGGAAGACGAAAAACGAAGCTCTGTCCTATATCAGGTTGGCCCTTCTGCAGTTCTGCTCAGCCCTTAGTGTCTTGGTACTACATTGCAGATCTATGATGCAGATGGATCCTGCCTGATTTAATTTTTTTAGCATTGGGATAGGAATGTGCCGTGCTCAGTGGCCTACAGGGTAAGCAGACATTTAAGTAGATGTGTAACTTCTGAAATACATTAAGAGTTCTCATTGACTGGTTAAAATTAATTACTTTGTTGGTTCATAACTGTATTCAAACTCTTTTTAATTGTCTCATACATGTAAAGTATATATTCAGCTTCCTGAAAGAGCAGCTCCTGCACTTGCTATGAGTCCAAGCATGTAATGCCCAATCAGTGTATTCTGTTTCTGTGGAATCCTCTGTGTTATGGTCTGTTGTGATCATGTAGAATAATAATACATAATGCTAATATGTAATTTTATTGCCCTGTAAGTCAACACTAAAGTATCTACAAAACTTAGTCAATATTGCCAGGGGAGACATAAGCATGAATAGTGTCAGAAAGGGTCAGCACAGAAAAGCTATACTGCATCTTGGAGACACTCAGGATGTTTTTATCCTCCTGCTATGTGAGTAGATAAATGCTTGTTGTATGACTGAAATGTAGTTCATAGAATAATGAACATCTGGATGCCACATAGGCCAAGTTTCACCTCCTTGGGGATATCAGTGTGAAGACATTTTTTCCCTTATCTAATTGGAATTTCCCATGTTGCATCTTCTGTCTGTGTACCTCTGAGAAGTCTAGCTTCATCTTTTCTACACTCTCCCTTTAGAGGTCAGCAGGATAGTCTTTCCCCTTGCCTTCTCTTTATAAGGTTGACCTCACCCTGCTCACAGTTTCTTATACTTCATGTGCGCCAAATTCTTTATCCCCTCACTGGTCCTCAGAGGGATCTTCTCTGCTGTGTCCATGCATTTCTTGTACAAAGGAGTCCAAATTTGAATACTGCACTCCAACTGCAATCTCACAACTGCCAAATGGAAAGGAAGAAACATGTCCCCTTGACCTGCTAGTCACAGTCTTGCTAATCATGATGGGACTTGTTAAGATACAGGTCTCTCAAATGTCTTCAGACATGCAAAATTAATTATTTCTCCCTTATTCTCACAGCAAAGTACAAAATTAATACCTTAACTCTCTGCAGTATAGATTCTCTTACATTATATCATCCAACTCCAAACAAAAGCTAAGCATTAGTGCTCATACAGCCTCATTAAGATGCTATAAAAGTATTCACAGACAAGAGGATTCTAGTGGCTAAATCCTGTGAACTTGAACAGTAATACACATATATAAAATCTTGCACTCATCACTGCCCTTACAATGAATGCATTTGAAAAACTGAAGCTGTAAAGGAGCTGATAATATCCTAGGTTTATGTAATGCTTTTTTTCTTTATTATCATTTCTTTACAAGCTTCTCAAACATGCTCAAACAGGTGGTGTTGTGTTGTGTGTTTTCCCTGTCAGCTCTTCTCCTCCCTAGCTAAATAATTTACTTTCTAATGTAATAAATGTCGGGCGTATGCTTCCCAGGATGGATGCTTGAATCTAACATTCCATCAGGGGAGCTTTGATTATAGGGTTTTTTGAATTACAAACCTCCAAGGCGGGCCTGGCACAATACTGTCACGAAACTGCAATATTAGTTATCTTGAGGCAAATCTCAGAAATAGCGTCTAAAAATGTGCTGATTCTAGATCTCCTTTGCATTCAGCAGATCATGACTTACGAGTTCTTGTTTCAAGATGAAACTGAGCTTGGGTGAGTATTTCTAAGAGCGAGTGCTTAAATATGTTAAGGCATATATATGACAGCATTAAAGGACTCATTTTCTGGAGCATTCTCTCTGCAAAACTACTAGTAAAGTTAAAGGATCTGAAATTAAGGAACTTCTGTGTGCCCTACATTTGTGGAAGTCAGGCAACTTCTTTGTAGATTTCTGTGTTTGAAAATACTGGCCCTGGACTGTAGGAGGTATAATTTCAAATGAATAAACCTGTGTCATCAGCTGGAAGTTCTACAGTATGTTAAAAATTACTGCCATTGATGAAAATAGATTTTATGCTATTAAATCCTGCATTGTGCATTAGAAGCTGAAATTCCTGTAGCAAGATACAGTACTGTGGTATGGTAACTTTTAAAACATCACCCTCAACTTCTAGATCTACAAGAGATTTACTCAGCTGCTGTTCAAGAAGTACTATAATATAAACTTTAGTGTATGTATATTGCTCCGAAATACTGTGTAATGGATAAATTGCACTGGTAGAAACAGGTTTAATTGAGTATTTAACAACTCCTGTAGCACAGCAGACCAATGAGCATTATCCCATTGCCAAACTAGAATAGATCCAAGATCTCTTCTGTCTGGAGAGGCAACTGTTGCTACTGCTCTTCAGTACAATTTAAATTGCATATAGTACCACCACTGGAAAGAAGAGAGGCTCTGCCTTACCCTCATTTATCTTTGGAAGATCTCTAGTTGTAAACTGAACCAGATTTTCTCAAATGACTAAGCACTTGAAATGAAAATTCTACCATGTCTCTACTGTTTTCTTTTTTAATTTTGGCAGGGAGATGAATGGATTAATATTTTTCAGATATTTCTTGCCTTTAAGCTATAAAAGCATCTGTGAGGCATTGTGACGAACTAGTCAGCATTGAAGGGATGCTTGTTACAAAAGCAAGGAGGGTTTTTTGGCAGAGGATTTAGAAGGTAGGAGTTTCCTCCTTTTTTATGAGGGAAGAAGGGAAGAAATACAGTTATTTATATTAATAGCCATTTAAATTTTATCTGATTCTTCTTCCAATTTGAAAGGCTTCTGTTTCAAGCCAGGCAAGTTCTTCTACACAGACATTTCCAAAGAGGAATGCATCATGAATCCCTGTTCCCTCCTATATTTTTTTTTTACTTTTAGTTAGAAATACGTGTGTGCAAGGTGGAAAACTTTGTTGCTTCAACGAGCTGGCATGCTTAATTGCTTTTGCTGAGCATGCCACTTCCATAAATACAGATGAATATAAAATGTTTGTGGTATAAAGAATAATGTCACAATGTAAGATTTTATCATGCAGTAAAAATTACACAGGGAAGGAAAGGAGCACTGAGTTTCAAGTGTCAGCTTCAGCAACGGAACACTGTTCCTGAATTTTGATGTAGAAAGTTTTATGTAAGATGACCTCTATTTATAGTCTGAAGTTCTAGGATGATTGTCATGCTAAACTAAAATATAGCCACTATATGTATTTATGTTAGAACAAGAAAAACAAGGATAATGAGTAAAGCAGCATGCTCTAGGCTTTACTGTCATAATGTAGTAAAGGACTGACAGTTGCATTAAACCTCTTTAGAAACCTGAAATTCCTTCCTCGCTTAGCATACTGAACAATCTAGTATTTCTTCCTGTCCTAGTGCAGAAATGTTACATATTTTATGAGCAACTTGAAGTGTAGAGCCAAGAGTGAAGCCTGCATGTGGTGTAGACCACTAAACTTTGGGCACCTATACAACTAGGTGAATCCACAGTCTTAAGACATTTCCATTCCTTTTTGTGTAGGGATAATTTGGTATTCATGAACGCTATCTTCTGAGTGTAGCTGAATAGAAGTTGCTCAGACAGGCTACATTAGCCAAGACAAAAATGCAGTGGTGCTTGTGGGCATTGGTCTTGGTATTGGCATTGGTGTTTCAAGACTGTTTATCAATTTTGAAGCAGACAAACGTGGGTACAAATCAAGAAAGCCACATCCAGCACTAAGGATTTTCCTCCGCCCTGCCCAAAGGCACTTTATTGCAATTTACATGGCCAACTCCTTCTGGTCCTGTGAATTTTGTACTGCTAACTTCATGGCTGCATTCATCTTCCTGAAGATCTCTTCTCCAGTCTGGAGCTAAGGCACTTTGGAAAAATTATTTTGAATCAAGCCAAGGAACACAATTGGCTTCCCAGTTGCTTAGTATGGTCTCTAACCATTGGTCTATTTTATGGCAAGTGCAGCATATTCTGTCCTATGTTTGAACTAAAACCAATTCAGTCTCATCTGCTGGCTGATCTCAGTATAAAGCTAAATACGCTCTAAATTCTGAAAAAGGTTAAGATCCCTCTGGGGACTAAGGCACAAGAAAAGTAGTTCATGAACTCAGGTGAAAAAGATGGTGGCATCCTTATCTCTGCACAGCAGTTAAACCTGGGCAGTCTCAAACTCTGCTAAAATTCCAGATGTGTGAATACCTAAGCAGCCTAGAATACTGTAGACGGTATTGTTGAACTAAGAGACCATTTCACTTGGCCTTACCTGAAGGTTCCAATTCCTTTTGTGGATCTGTGCAGATATTCACAGATCTGCTCACTCTCAGGGAACAGGTTTTCAGAGTGGTGTCTTGGCACTCAAAGTACTGATTGTGATAGCTACAGAGTCTGCTTCAAATTGCAATGAATTTTGCTATTTCACAGCCATGGTGCTTATAAAAATATTGTCCTGATGTCTTTTCTTCCTCTCCATTTTCCTCTGAAATGGATAATTATTATGTCCTACTAATCTGTCACAGACCACAAAATAATCTCAAAGCAATACCAGATTTGATATCTGCAAATCTCAAATATTCATTTTCTTTGTCTCGTTAGAAAATTGTTTTGTATACAAGAAACAATCTAACACCGAGGTAAACATTATGACAAAATCATAACACTGTTTTAGTATGCTGGAGATGCTCCTTTAGAATAACTTGCACTGACTCATGGAAGATCTTTTGTGGATGACTGGTTCCTCATAAAACTTTGGTAACTAGGTCCCAGCTGGAACTTGCACAGCACTGCATTCTTCTTCCTGATGATGACGCAGTACATGAAACAAATCCCCCAGACACCCATTTACAGGTTCAGTATCTATCTGGTGGTGGTCATGGAAGCAAAATTGTGGGAACCAATACTGTAGACCAGAATCAGTGTGAAGAAAGATATGTAAATACAAGAAGACTACATAACTATGAATGTTTGCTAGTGCATAAGTGTCTTAGATTTCACAGCTTAATTCCTATTAAACTCCTGCATTGTAAGTGGGTGATTTGCTCCATCCGGTAGTTACAGATCTTCCCTCAAAGGCTTTTTCCTGTGGCAGCTGCATACTGAGTCTCTGTCATCAGGCTGAGGTACCAGTTCCATTCCATCCCGTATTTCAGGTTTGCTGGCTTGGCGTTCGGCATATTTCTGAAGCAGGTAAACAACATTTAAGAATGCTGTAAGCATCAGCGTGTAATTCCCAGAACAGAATTTTCCTCCTCCCTTCCCCTCACAAGCTTGCCTTTATCCAGCCTCCTTATGTCATTGTTTACAACCTGTGTACAAGGTGTCTTTATAACACACCTACTAATACGCTATATTGCCTCTGAAAGCCTCCTTTAATGTTTTCCTCTGTCCTATTATTAACAGTAATTTCAATATTGGCATTATTTGTGCCTCTAACCAGTTCGTGCCTCTAATGCTGTCAATTCTGTATGCTGAACAGTTCCTTAATTTGTGTCAACCTGTGGCTGCTGAAGTTGAGGTCTAACTCTGCGCAGCAAAACAGGAAAAATAAATGAGTACTTTCAGAGAACAGAGAATTCTTTCACTGGAGATTTGTATCTCCTAAAGAAGCAGAAAGTACTTGACCTGCTTCACCCCTTACACTCTAGTAGCCATATGTTTGAATTTCTTTTCCATGTAATCATTGTTTTGCAGTACCATAGAGTAGCTCATGAGGGAGTAAGACTGAGGGCAAAACAGAAGAAAGTTGCGTACAGATTCTCTTGTACATCTGTTAGAAATAATGTATCAAATGACACTGAAAACAGGTCTGACTGTGGGGAGGGGGTGAGACAAAAAGAAACCTGATTCTACAAAATAATTGTTATGTCAGGTTGCCTCTTTAATTACGAAGCAAGCTTTGCAGAGGTCTTCACGCTGATCTGCCATAAACAAATACGAACCACATCTGTTATTGCTAAAAGTAAGGACTGAATATAAAATGTGTGGCATCAGTGGGAGTTAGCAGAAAGTAATCACTATCTGTTGTACACACCTGGAGCACTTTGTAATAGTAGCAGTAAAACCTGTGAGGCTGAAGTAATTCTCTGGCCATTAATTGTCCTTCTTTAGCAATTTTTCTTGCTTCTTCATCATTTGCCTGGAAAATTGAGAAGAAACAAATGAATAATAGAGAATCAGAGTTGCTCAAAGCCTGGCTGGCATTGTAAATTTTATTAAAGGGGCTACTCAAATCTACACCAATTACTGGCAGACTGCAAAGGCATACTTTAAATTGCAGATTTAAACAAAAATACTGGATTGCTTTTATGGTCACAACTGGTACCTTAAGGCTATCAATAACAACTTTCATGGATAATATATACAGTTTTGAAAACTCATTTGATTACTGCTCTACTGTTTTGTCCAAGCCACAAGCTTCTGCAAAATCAAGTCTGACATCTCCCAGGCATATTTTGTTTTCACATAAGACAATGCCACAGGTGTTGTCCTCTCATAAGCAGTGCCTTTCAATGCCTTTCTTTTAACAACAGCTTTGACTGAATTCATGTACCTACCTTGAAGATTTTTAGGTCTGTATTTCAAAGCTTTCAGTATTCTTGTCTGATTCTTCATGATGAACTACAGTACTCTCAGAACAGAAACTTTTCCTGTTTTTTTAACCTCATAGCTAAACTTAAAGCACTGTCACATGATTATATCAGCTGGTTTGGTTACAGAATCCCAGCTTCTCAATTGGAGCACGTTATAGAGCAGCTTTTTTTTGTACATTCAAAAAACAACATGCAGTGACTTCTGTTCAAGCCAGAACCTAAAAAGAGTGATAGAACTAATCAAGTCATACCTAGGGTTCTGGGCATTTCTTTGAACTTGGCCTGCACTAGGACTGTGACTCGTGAAACACTTCTGCACATACCTAAAATGAATTCTTAAGTATTTCCCTGAATAGTGGTGGTTACTTGATTTAAGGCCTTCCCATCTTACACTAACAACTGAATGTACTTCCTTTACCCCAGAATCTCAATAGAGTTCATGCAAAATATGTATGGAAATAGTAAAAGAAGAGAGTATTAAGGCAAATTGATTTGTTTACATATTTGTTCACCATGTTGAATTTGAATTAGTAATGGAACTTACCTTTGCCCATTTTATTTTCTCTAGCAAGTCCTCTAAGTTTCTCTTAACTGGAACATAATGTTTCCAAGGTTTTAATCCAATATAAAAATGTTCATAGTACTGGGAATCTTGCTTCAATACCAGGCTGTCACCCAGCAAGAGGTATGGAAACCTGTAAGCTGCTACAGTCCCATCTACATTCACTTGGTATTTGTACTGTAGTATGAAGATAAAGGAGGAAAAAAAAGGTAAAATGTTTTGAACCAGAGTAGAACACTGACTGTAAAAGACTTTCAAAGGTAAGATGTAATTGTGCTTCTAATTCTCATCTTCAAACCTGTTTTGTGTTAAGCAAATGTAGATTCATTGTGTTCTGCGTAGCATAATGGATAAAGGCTTTGTTTACAACCCAAGACTGAAAGACAAGAACCTTTGTGTCACATGAACTGCCTGATGGGTATTCCAATAAAGTGTCCTGGGACAGAGTAAGGGGTAGAGCTGGGAAGGAAATAAAACTATGCCTAAATTCAACGTGAGTAAAACTGTTCTGACTTAAAATCACGCTGCCGTGAAGACTATTCTGAAACACGTGTTATTATATTAAACACCCTGAAACATTATACTAAAAGCAACTGTGAAGGTGCTGCTCTAGCAGATATTTTTGGCTACTACAGCATTTCTGATATATTAATCTCTGGAACAAAATTTCATTTGCCATATATTACAAATTTTTTTTCTGGACTCTGTCCCTTTTACCACTCTGTCCAGATACCTCTGCTGCAGTGGAATTTGTGTGTCTGAAGTGCAACCAAAACATCCATCAATTTGTCTAACTTGTTACTGCAAGGACTTTCTGACAACCATAACTTACTTGCAGTGGACCTGTTTACTCCACATAAGAGAAACTTTGATAGTAAGAAAGCAAATTTACCAATCTCTTAAAAAAAAAAATCTCCAAGAACTCTCTCTGAGGGACTCCAGGAAAAAAGTATAGTGGCTTTCTTTAGAAGTGTTTTATGTTATGACTTTGATTGTAGGTGGTCTATTTACCCTGCACATACCACTGTTCCTAGTGTAGCATAACTGTTTAATTTATTGGGTGCAATTAGCAAAAGTAAGCCTTGTCTTCTGAGTTCTTACGAACCTGACAGCAAAATTAACCCAAGACCATAACTTGCTTGCTACCTTAAAGAAGTCAAAGAAGCCCATCAGCTGAACCTTCCCCAGCTCTTTTTCTTTTTCTCTGAAGAAGAAATATCCTGTTATTCCAGCATCTAGTAGTTCTGGATTTTCCTTGGATAACTTGACAAGATGGAGACGTTCTTCTCGGCTGTCTCGACCCCTAAATAAAGCTCGCTCAGTTTTGTTTTCCCAGAAAGGGCCTACAAGCATTGAGTAATAAGGTAAAAGCAAATAGTAATGAAATATTCATGATGTGTACTGAAAATAAGGAACTTGCTATGACAGTGGCATCACATTCAGAAACATAGTAAACCAGGCATGATTTCTTTCAGTGAATCCATAATCATGTGTTAATCACAGGGTTTAAACTCTCAGTCCTGGCCTGAATTTTGGGATGAGAAACTAAGCCACTTAAAAAAGTAAAATCAGAGAACTGCTTTTTCACTTAGCAATTTTACATTTAAATAACTTTACATATCTTGAAAGCAACACAAAGGATTGTAAGCAAATTATGTAAGTAAAGTACTAACAATTATTGTCATTCTTCATGCATAAAACCCAGCCACAGTAACAAAAATTTCTTTAGTGAAATCCACCTCTGTTATCCAGCAATTTAGTTACATCTTTGAGGAATGACTTAATGGATACTTTAAAATGGAGGAAAAAAAATGGCTATACTGTGTCCTCAAGGTACTTAGCAAGAGCCTGAAAGACTATCTCTGCTTACTCTCTGCTTTTAAAAACATTAAATATGTCTTTCCTCATCCTTCTGCTGGAAATTTCCTTAAAGCATCTATTGGAATAGGCTCTTATCAGCTAATTAAAAAAGCAGCTCTACCAAATAAGTAAACACAGACTGCTTCAAACTGATAACTTCATTGAAACACTTAATTAAAAAACTAGTAAGAGAAACTGTGAACTCATCAAATAAAAATAAATACCTCCTCACTCAAGCTTTAGTCCTTAGGTATTGTTCATGCCATTTATCTGATCCCTAAATATTCATTAATTTCCTGGGGCTGAGGAAGCCACCTGTCAGTAAAACTGACTCTTCCTTCAAAGTTAGAAAAACAGATCTGAAGATCTGACTCTGGGGTGTTATTTTTTTCATATACAGACAATATATTCTTATAGGAAAGAGGCTGCAGCATAGTACCAGCTTGCTCCTTTCAGGATTCAAATTAATTATTTCTGTAGCAGAAATAATTAATCCATGTTGGGCCACATCAGTGTCAGGGAAAGGATTACTATTTGATTAGAAGGAATGTATATTCAAGTCCTCCACTGAGGAGAAAAGCCTTCTAATTATATTTACTTTGGCAGACCACAGTGCCTACCTTCTAGGTACCTTTCAGTTAAAATTCACATTATTGCAAATTGGACTTCTTAAATTTTGGCTCTAAATGCATATTGAATTTCTACTCAGTAGCCTTGTTGAAAGTGTTTACAATCTACAAAGACTAACCTGCACGTATTAAGAGGCTTCCTAAGGCACTCTGTTAACCCAAGACTTTAAAAGATGATGTGAAGGCAACTTGCTTTTTTGATGAAATTGACAAATGCTTCTTTAAAATCCATGTTCTCTAATTTACCTGTATTTCCTTGAATAGAAAGGAGATCATTTGTGACTCCTCGTAGGGTTTCAAGAGTTGAGTGGGTTACATCATACGTTGGAAGGACTATATCTCTTGAATCTACAGAGCCACACCATGAAATGACAGGTAGAGGACCAGGTGTATCATTAGCTTTCCGATACTCAACTGGCCAATCTCCAACATTAAGATAAAACTCCACATCAGGAAGATGAACCTAAATGTAAGAAAGGATTACCTAAGTAGGGATAATACACAAAGAGAGAAGCTGCTTGTCACTCTTAACCTATATTCCTCAGTTCTTCTATTTCATAGAATGGCTTAGGTTGGAAAGGACCTTAGAGATCACCTACTCCAACCACCCTGTCATGGGCAGGGACATATCTCAACTAGACTCAGCTGCTCAAGGCCTCGTCCAACCTGGCCATGAACACCTCCAGGGTGGGGGCACCCACAATGTCTCTGGACAACCTATTGCAGAGTCTCACCACCACTGTACTGAAGAGCTTCTTCCTAAGATCCAGTCTAAACCTACTCTCCTTCAGCTCAAAACCATTTCCCCTTGTCCTGTCAGTAGACACCCTTATGAAAAGTCCCATTGCAGCCTTCCTGTAGGTTCTCTTCAGGTATTAAAAGGCAGCTGTAAGGTCCCCTGAATCTTCACCAGGCTGAACATCCCCAGCTTCTGCAGCCTATCCTCACAGCAGAGGTGCTCCAGTCCTGGGATCGTCTTTGTGGCTCTCCTCTGGACTTGCTCCATCAGCTCTTATCAATAAACCTACTATACAGCTAACAGATTTAGCTGAGTTTAAGGTACAGATTTCCAGTTTCTGTCCCACAAGCAAGTATGAAAGGAACAGTCACAGGGGCCAGGCAAAGGCTCACACAGTCGAGCTTTAACCCTTGCAGCTTTCCTAGCAATTTCATTGCTATCGAGCTCAGCCCCCGCACATTATTCCTGTCATCTTAATGAAGAAATGAAAGCTAAATCTCACCTCAGGACTTACAGATCTGAGGATACAACAAATGCAGTATTGCCATATTAGAATGTGACCTAAGAGTCTTAGAAGACCAAAACTGATACCTTTCTTGCCAGTGACAGTAACATTTCATCGGAGAACATTTTGAAGTCTGTGTATTTCCCCAGGGAGCGACGGTAGATGCGATTACCAAGAATAGTGTAGTGAACTATAGCACCTCTGGTCTCACTGAACTTTGTGGAGATTTCCTTAAACATTCGCTGAAGGTCAATGGTGGGAAAAGAAAGGAAGTCCTTTGTAATCTGAGCTTCTTGGGCTGGACAAGACATAATGTTCTGCCAGATCTCAGGATCTTCTTCAGGACAGTCACAATATTCATGATAAACTGGGCCTGCAGAAAATAAAGCACTGAGAGTCTATATAAAATCATAGAATCAGTCAGGGTTGGAAGGGGCCACAAGGATCATCTAGTTCCAACCCCCCTGCCACAGGCAGGGACACCCTACCCTAGATCAGGCTGGCCACAGCCTCATCCAGCCTGCCCTTAAACACCTCCAGGAACCACCTGCAGGTGCTTCTGCATCATGATTCCCCAAACACACACACATACATGCACATAAATGTAAACAGTACAGTGCCTTGACATGTTTTCTTCAAAGCTTTCTAGTTCTGCTGGGAAATCATCCTCTCTATAACATTTCTGGAAATTAGCAGTGTAATTGGGAAAGCAGCAACATTCTTTCAGAAATCAACACAGTAGATGTTTTTGCTATAAATGCTAAAATTCATCTGTAGAGTGAATTCTCATTATTCTGCTACATGCCCACCATGTAGGGTATTCAGAATTGTTCTAAGTGTCCATAACTAGCAAAGCTCAGGTATTACAGCTTCAATTTTAGTCTAATGCAAAACTTTGATACAGGAGTCTTTACCTGTGGCATAAGGCAGTTTGGTTTATAGAAAATTAACTATTCTTTCTGTCCCTTTGAAGGAGGGAGCTTAGGTATAAGCAAGAGCCTTGTACAGAATGTGGAAAAAGCTGTTATTTCATGGAACTCTAGTCAAAACAGGTACTGTTCTGTGTCATAGTTTTATTGCGGCTTGTGCTGGTTTGAGGCTGATCAGAATATTTTAATGAGAGAAATTAGATAATTGACTGTGAAAAGAAAGCAATAGTGATGTTTACTACTGCTAGTGGTTTTGCTTAGGGATATAAAAACAAGAAACAATAACAGTCTTTGCCTGGCTGTCACCTGTTTCACTATCTCTGCCTGAACCTTCATAACTCAAACTAACCATTATTCTAACCCCTTGCCAACCTTTTGCAGCTCTTCCCTGCATGTAAGTGGGATCTTGAGATAAGGGAGGGGGTGTTGGAAAGAAGGAGGAAGGAGGGGAGTTGGTGTGAAAGCCCTTCTGGGCAGCTTTGCTGGTTGGGAGGATTTTTACATCTCTGTATTACTTTTAACTTGTATATTACTGTATATAGCTGTAAATACCTGTATATATTGTGTACATATATATATTCTTGTAAATTGTGCCACACTATAAATACAGCTTCATTCCTTAACTTCCAGCCAGCTGAGTTAGTCTGGTGAATTCCTAGCCATGTCTGAGGGCGGATAACTCCCAAACCTGAACACTGCTAACAAATGCACACTAGCAAAAAGAAGGCATACTACTTTGAGAACTGAGGACAATTTCACTTCAGTTTGAAGACACTTCTAAGTTTGTATTTATGAAATTCAATTAATTAAAAAACAAACAAACCAAAACATCACATTCTGGTTAGAAGAAATAATGATGAACTGAAATAAGACTCTCCAGAGAGCTGACTTTTATTATCTTTGCTAAACAGCAAGAGAA
The DNA here is from genome assembly GCF_015220805.1 of Pogoniulus pusillus. NCBI lineage: Eukaryota > Metazoa > Chordata > Aves > Piciformes > Lybiidae > Pogoniulus > Pogoniulus pusillus. The sequence continues at coordinate 17,839,769 of NC_087266.1, forward strand.
GGAAGTTAAAGCAGCAGATCTGGAGAGAATAATTTGTCTTTCTTCCCCTGATTTTAAATAGTTTAATAATTTGCCTTTTCCCCCCTGATTTTAAATAGTTCTTCCACAGTACAGACCTGCCCTGAATTAAACTAGGCTAATGGAAAGGAAGTTAAATATTCTGGTTAAAGAAATACTGTCCTTGCTGTTACAAAGAATCACACTTTTTAGTGGTCACAAATTATAAAGTGTTTGTAACAACATAAACTTGCTTTTGCAGGTAATATTTTGGAATTAGATAAAATGACACAATGCTTAAGTGAATGCATGCATGAAAACAGTAATACAGGCATTTCTTTCCTATTCTTTACGAAGAGATCCATTTCCTTATGCAAGAGGGAAGATGTCCAGGCCCGTTACCTTAATGTGAGAGGCTATAATCTATCTGCTTATGCATCTGTAACTTGGCAATGTATAGAGGCTGTCGCTGCTTACTTCTCTGTATAAGAACACTTGTGAGGAAATTACATCAACAAGGAACAGCAAACCTCTCAATTCCCACCTCTTCCTCTAGAAGGAAATTCATAACACTTCTGGAGCTACATTACATTAACAACAGCAAAAAATCCTTACCTTCCAAAATATAAGGAGACTGAGCTACATGCTGATCACCGTAAAGTATCTCAATTTTTAACCCTTTTCTGACACTCCCATACATCCTATACCTCATAAGAAATGTCCCATCATTTCTATCCAAAGGGCGAGGAGTGTAAATTCTGGTGACTTCTTTTGGAGAAAGTGTTTTAATTACCACTTTAAACTGGGTTCTTCCTGCAAAGAGGAAAGTAGAAACAGATACAAACAGTTTAAGCTATTGGAATTACATATACAAAATAAATATGAGAACCAACTCTACTGAATCAAACCCATGGAATTTAATTTAATTTTACACTAGAAATGTTTTTATTATACTGAGTTGGTAGAATTAATTTCCAGTGATGGGAGATCATCCTACTGAATTTTCTTCATCATCACATACCTAATAGATGGAAAACCCATAGAATGAGATAAAACATTAAACAATGATTACAAGATAGAAGGCCAACAGTAATTTAAAAAAAAATTAAGTCTACTACTAAGTTTTCAAGTTAGTGCCATGAGGAGCAATTATTTCCTCTAGAGGAAGAAAAGTAAGAAACCAAGTTAAAGTAACAGGAGAAAAAAAAATACTTGCCAGCTTGTGGAAAGGTATGTGCAGCATGCAGGGGTCAGATACAAATTGTTCGCTTTTGGGTTGCATAACTGTCTTGCAAATTTAAAGTCCCAGCTACTGAAAAGCAGGGATAAGAGAATGACAGCAGAGATGTTTCCTGGACATCTGTCTGACTTGCACATAAAGATCACCAGCATTTCACTGTTAATGCACTGTGACTTTTAAAATGGAATATTTTGTGGATAACACAAGGTTATATAAACATAAATCTGTTACATTCCCTTATTTTCCTCACAAATGGTCATCACCAACTTTATTCTTTAAAAAAAAAGGAGGGCAGACTATGCACAAACTGTTACAGTCTAACCATTGCAAACCAAACAATTGCAATGAATGCTACCACAAAGTAGTATACAGAAAGAAATCAAACTGAAGAGATGCTGATAAAATCAAGCTGTTACTAAAAATGTAATGACTGCTTGACTGAGATATGATGGTCAGTTTTGTACAATGTGTATTTTAACAAACTTTGCACACAGAAATCAATAAACTGATGTGGTAAGTACAAGTCATTTAATGCTCAGTCATGGCTTTTTTAGAAGCAATGCTGGATCCTGAAACTTGATTCAAGTCAACTACTGTGCAAGGGTCTCCAGATGAAATTAAGCAGAACCCTCCCTTGTGATGTCAGACATGTATATCCTGATATGTTGTGTCTCTCCACACAGAGAGTAGTTACCTTGAATACTCCTCATTATTCCAGATATTGTTGTCAGAGTCAGTTCTTCAATCAACAAGCATACGGTTAGTGTCTGCGCACAGAGGAATCTCTCATGGATGATCACACCTCCCTCTTCTACTTTGTGTTCCATTGTGGATGATTTGTAATTGTACCTCAGTTTTCTTACTATTCAAAGTTCCTGCTAGCTGAAGATGCCAAGAAGCAAGTCAGAATACCTTCACTTCGCAGTATATGGAAGAAATAAAATGAAGCAAGCATCCATTCCTTCCTGGAACAGCAGCGTGGCAAGCAGCACTCCCACCAACTAAGGAATGCAGAATATTGTCTTCAGTAGCTAGTAGATCTACCATGACAATCATAGACTCATCTGGGTTGGAAGGGACCTCTGAAGGTGATCTAGGCCAACACCCCCGCAGTCAGCAGGGACATCCTCAACTAGACCATGTTGCCCAGAGGCCTTTTGAGCCTCACCTTGGCTATCTCCAGGGATGGGGCCCCAACCACCTCCCTCTATGATTCTATGATTCCCTGGGCAATCTGTTCCAGTGTTCCACACCACCCTCATAGTGAAGAACCTGTTCCTCATATCCAATCTAAATCTGCTCTTCTCTAGTTTGAAGCCATTTGCCCTTGTCCTGTTATCACAGGCCTTTGTAAACAGTCTCTCTCCATCCTTTTTGTAGGCCCCCTTCAGGTACTGGAAGGCCACTACTGGGTCTCCCCAGAGCCTCCTCTTCTCCAGGCTGAATAACCCCAGCTCCCTCAGCCTGTCATCATAGCAGAGGTGCTCCAACCTCATGATCATTTTTGTAGCACTCCTCTGGACCCACTCCATCAGGTCCACATCCTTCATATATTAAGGGCTCAATGCCTGGATGCAGTACTCCAGGTGAGGTCTCACCAGAGCAGAGTCAAGTGGCAGAATCCCCTCTCTAGATCTTCTGGCAATACACCTTTTGATGCAGCCCACGATGCAGTTTGCCCTCTGAGGTGCAAGCTCACACTGTCTGCTCATGTCCAGCTTCTTGTCCATCAGCACTCCCAAATCTTTTTCTACAGAGTTCCTTTCTATCACCTCATCCCCCAGTCTATATTTACAGTGATGATTGTTCCAGCCTAAGTGCAGAACTCTGCACTTGCTGCTGCTGAACCTCATGAGGTTCACCTGGGCCCATCTATCCAGCTTGTCCAGGTCCCTCTGGGTGACATCCTGTCATCCAGATTCATCCAGATTTGTCTGATTAATTATCAGTCCAGAGTGATTTCCAGAAGTGCACTTCTGACTTCTGAGAAGTAGATGTATCTTAAGATGGATGTCCAGATACATGGTACTTCCTTTTCAGAGAAATGAGAGGACACCTTGCTTAGCTTAGCTGGTAGGCTGAAGACATGCGAGCGGCAGTAATCCTGTCTGACATTTCCTTGGGCAAGTGTAGATATAACTCAAGCAGTGCTAATAGTATTACAGTCCCAGAACAACTTGTATGAAGTATATATTGGTTCCAATGTAAGACTGTCACAGCTTGGGATCTCTACAGCTTGCATCTATACCAGTAGAATTGATTTAGATTGGGAGATCCTCATCTTGTCTTGCTCTATCTGCAAGCAAAGTCATCATCAAGGAGTAAGTAAAGTGTCATTTTCTCATACCTTTTTTACATCTGGCTATTGATTACCTTTCAAGATAGCATAAAGTAGGAATAAAATGTAAGAATGGCTGTTTGACCACAGGCCATACATTGACCTTTACACCTCTTCAGCTGCACTGAATTGTTAAAGGATCCCTAGCACTCTTCTAAATAATTCTTGGCATGGCTCAGCAGTTAGCATGGGCTGAGCCAAGAGCTCTTCCCTGTTGGCAGCATGCATACGCTGCCTTGGTTTGGAGGCTACATAATGTCATGGTATGAATGGAGACCACGCCATGCCAGATGGCATCAGGACCTGGAGGCACTGTCAAGACACTGAACTTACTAATATAAATACTAACATTACACAAACACAATGAGGTCAAAACTAGGTTCCCAGTACCCGTGTTCTATCAGTTTATCTTGGGAGGATTTAAACTAGCATAAGATTCTAACCGAGTTTCACACCTTACTTGCTGGCTGAACCCAAGGCTCTCCCTGTGTGGCAGAAATCAGCCTCCACTTCACTGGAAGTCTGCTTGCAGTCGCATTCTTCAGTGTAATTACAGAACCCACTGCAATCCTGCACCAAATTGCAACAACAGCTGGAGAAAGTCCAGACCTGAGCTATCTGGGGTTCTGTCAGTCTGAAGACATAACTGGTATAATATCTACCTACTCTTTAATTTCCTAAGCAGCAGCCTTCTGACGGCAAGATTGGAAGAGGCTGTGCATGCTTGGGAGATAGTCACTCAGCACTATCCGAACAGTGAATAACAGAGAACAAAATAACCAGCCCTACCCTGTCTAAGTTAAATTCCTATGGTGCCTATGTCCGCGTTTTCGTCATTATGAAATTTGCAATTCAAAAGCTGTTTTTTATTCTAAATCAAATCTGTGGAGCATGTGGAAGTAACCTGCAACAGAAATCAGGGACTGTCTGCATACTGCTGGACCGTGAGCACAAATCCTAATTCCCACCCTCTGGAAAAGCGTCAGGGACCAGTTTGTGCTTGTGCTCAATAAACATGACAGAAACTACTCCTTGACAAAGCAGCTCTAGGTAACGGAGCCCAGAGTAATGACCGGCACATAAAACTTAAGCAGCTGGTGTACGTGCAGCATTAAAGACAATTACATTTACACTTCTGAGCGGGTTAATGGGATTTCTTTACATCCAGCAACTCCAGGGACACGAGTTTGCTTTAAACTTGCTAGTTGGCTGTGGAAAATCACATCCCGACTAGTGGAGGCCGTGAGTTAGGACGCGCAGCTCTACAGAAAGTGGCACTCGGCTGCACCAGAAGGACGGGATTTGCCCACGTGCTCCGCTCGCCTGCGTGTCCCGGGCGATGCGGGGCCGCACAGGATACTGAGCGGGGCTGAGGGGGCTTGAGCGGGGAGGGCAGCCAGGGGCCGGCAGCGGTACAGCAAACGCTCGCGGGAGGGGATGGGAGAGCGAAAAGGGAAGCGGGTAAGGGGTAGGTAGCTCCCACCGGCTCCTCCGCTGACACGGCAGACCCGGGCAGGGTGTCGGTGTCGCGGCCCTGTCCGCCCATGGGCACGGTACCTGGCGGGGAGCGGGAGAAGTTGCGTCCGGCCACGCTGACCGCCTGGATGTAGAAGTAGCGCACTGGCAGCGTGAGCCCCGCCTCCAGCCCGGGGCCCCACACCAGGCTCCGCTCAGCGCTAACGGCGTCCGCCGACTCCGCTGGCCGTAGAAATGGCAACGCAGCGCCCAGCAGCAGCAACAGGAGCTTGCGACTCCCCATCGCCCCACCGTGCGCTACCGGCCGCTCCCGTCCGGAGCGGGGGGCCGAGGCGTCCTCCGAGCCTGCGCGGCCCCTTGCCCGCTCCTCGCCGGCAGCCACCGCCTGCTCCCCGCCCCGCGGGGCGGCCCGCCGGGGCCGGGGAGTGCCGGAGGGAGGCACGGGAAAGGCGCTGCTGTCCCTCCCTCCCGCCTCGGCCGGGGACGAGCCGCAGGGCGCGGGCGTGGGCCGTTCCAAGGGGGAGCCCACGGGAGGTCGCGGAGCGAGAAACTTCTGCGAAACTCTTGTCGCAGAGGGTAGCATGCCGCGCGTGAAGACGCCGCGAAGGTGCCCAGAGCCGATGGCACTGCGGCGGCCCGGACCTCCCGCGGCCTTCCGACTGCGCTTCGAAATAACGAGCGGCCCAAATCCAGCCGCCCCCGGGACCGGGAGGAGGCAGTGGGCAGTGGGCTCCAGTCGCTGGGCACCCCGGCACAGCGCTACGTTCCCGATCTCTGCGCTTTCAGAGTCGCGGGAACGACAGTAAACCTGGTGTGCCTGTGAGGAGCGAGCCTCAGACCCACTTGTCTAAGGGCTCTGTGTGTCATAGAGTGGTTCGGGTGGAAGGGACCATAAACACCGCCTAGTTCCAACTGCCTTGCCATGGGCAGCGACGCCTCCCACTAAAAGGGTTACTCAAAGTCCCATCCAGCCTAACTTTGAGCACTTCTGGGTTTGAGTACATGCAACTTCCTTGGGCAGCCTGTCTCACTACCCTCACAGTAAAGACTGTCTTACATTACCTCTCATCCCGCCATTTCATGCCTTTTTAAAAGCCCCTGTCCAGCCTTCTTCCAGGCCACAAGTTCCAGGAGGCTGCTGCAAGGTCCCCCTGGAGCCTTTTCTAAGCTAAACTACCCCAGCTCTGTCCTAAGAGGTTTTCCTTCTGTTGTCTCTGGGTGTCGTGCAGGCCAAACTGAAGAGCAGATGATGCCTGTTTCTCCACTTCTCCCAAACAACTACCTTGTGTGCTAGGATGCAGATCAGCTGAGCAGCTGCTCTGCAATTTAAAGAGAAAAACATGGTCTTTCTGTAAAGGTTATCAGTTGTTACTGCCTGTACAGCTTATGCATAGAGAGTGATTGAGCCAGCAGTGTGCCCAGGTGGCCAAGAGAGCCAGTGGCATCCTGGCCTGCATCAGGAATGGTGTGGTCAGCAGGAGCAGGGAGGTCATTCTGCCCCTGTACTCTGCACTGGTTAGACCACACCTTGAGTACTGTGTTCAGTTCTGGGCCCCCCAGTTTAGGAGGGACATTGAGATGCTTGAGTGTGTCCAGAGAAGGGCAACGAGGCTGGTGAGAGGCCTTGAGCACAGCCCTACGAGGAGAGGCTGAGGGAGCTGGGATTGTTTAGCCTGGAGAAGAGGAGGCTCAGGGGTGACCTTATTGCTGTCTACAACTACCTGAGGGGTGGTTGTGGCCAGGAGGAGGTTGCTCTCTTCTCTCAGGTGGCCAGCACCAGAACAAGAGGACACAGCCTCAAGCTGCACCAGGGGAAATTTAGGCTGGAGGTGAGGAGAAAGTTCTTCACTGAGAGAGTCATTGGACACTGGAATGGGCTGCCCGGGGAGGTGGTGGAGTCGCTGTCCCTGGAGCTGTTCAAGGCAGGACTGGATGTGGCACTTGGTGCCATGGTCTGGCCTTGAGCTCTGTGGTAAAGGGTTGGACTTGATGATCTATGAGGTCTCTTCCAAATTTGGTGATACTGTGATACTGTGATACTGTGATAGCTGTAAAAGAAAAAATAGTGCCTGATTTAAAATGCTTTCTCTTTCAAGGATTTCCCACAGTAGTTGTATGTAGAGTGAAGGAGGACAGAGCACGGGCCTGGCTGGGATGTGCAGGCATGTTGTTCTCCCTCCAGTCCTATGGAGGAGGCTGACCTCATGCCTCTCAGGAGGAGGTGTGTGGCCCAGGCATGCACTCATATTGTAGAGAGCTCTTGGGGCTTGCAGATGAGATACTGCAAATGGCTCTCAGTGCAGTAATGCTTGGTGATGCAGAAAGGGGAATTAGGACATTATTCTCTAGAAAGTGTAACGACAAAGGAATTCCATGGATTCCAAACGTGGAATACAAGTAAGTGCAGAAAGCCTCCAACAACACTCAGTTGTGCACTCACTCTTCTGCATGAGAAAATCCAGGCTCGCAGGAATCGTGATTTAGTTCTCCAACAACAGTTGTTGTATCATTTTTATCAGAGGTGTTTGCTGCTACTAGGAAATATTTCGGGGTGTTGGTAGGTGAGGGCTTACGTGGCTGTAGAATTAAATCAAGATTCCATGCGAGCCTGGATTTTCTCATGCAAAAGAGTGAGTGCACAGATGAGTGTTGTGTCTTTCTTAATAACATGAACTTCAAGTCTCTGTCTATACAGACCATGAAAAACAAGTTCCTTGAAAGTGGAATTGCCAAGTCTGGTTTCCTCCTTGCTTTTGTCTTTCGTCTCCTAAGCTCCCTTACCTCAGATAACCACAGATCTCCACCAACATACCACACAACAGGCAAGAGGAGACACGTATAATGTTAATCTGGAGTTACGTATGTGCCTCTTGGCCAGGTAGTCCTTCCCTGGCTGCTGCTCTCAGCGAGGGCAGCTTTCCTTTCTCTCTGCATCAGCTGGGAGTGCATTTGGAGAAAATGACGACTGGGAACAGTCAGTGTGCATTGACCAGGGGCCTGGCATGATACAGAGCTCCATGTAGCATTTGCAGATGGTGCCAAACAGGGCTGCCATCCTGACTGGACCTGGACAGAGTAGAGGAATGGGCTGTGAAATTCAACCCAAAGCACTGCCACGGGGAGTCAGGAAGTAGCGAGGGCAGGCTGCTCCCTGAGAAGTGGGCTTAAGTAGCACAGCACCGTGACCTTCAGCAGGGCTTCACTAGGGCCCACACTATCCATGGCTAATGGTATCTGGGGCAGCCAGGAGGCCCTTGTTGGATGGGGGCCTGGCTTCTGGGATAGGGCAGTGCTGAGGTCAAGCAGGGACATCAATCTGCAGATGAAGATCAGGCCCCATGAGAGGAACAGGGGTCAGACACATCTCTGGGATGGCTGCAGGGTCCTGGGGACATCAGCCTACAGGTGGGACTGAACTCAGTGGGGCCCATAGCTGGCCAGGCAAAGCCATAGGGAGATGGCAACTAATGTTGTCCATCATTGCTAGGGCAGGAACTGATGGCTCCAGTTAGGGCTGAAGTGGTGTCCTGGGCCATGGACAGGGTGGGAGGAGTCCTGGGGTGGAGTGGTGGGGTGGGTGTCAGGGCATTTTGTTGCTCCTGTGGCCCTGTCCCTGGGAAAGAGCCACCCTTGCACTGGCACAGGCTGAGGGCAGCTGTTGGGAGCAGCTCTAAGGGAATGGCCCTGGGTGTGCTAGTGGGCAGTAAGGAAATGTGGGCCATCAGAAAGTCCTGGCAGTAATAATGGCCAGTGGCAGCCTGGGTTGTATGAACAGTAACAGTGACAGAGGTAGGGAGGAGTCATTCTCCCTCTGCTCACTACTTGTTAGATCACATCTAGATACTACATTCAGCATTATCTCTCCAAGAGAAGGCACATAAATGGGATGAAATCCATTGCAGGTCAAGGAGGTGGTGGGGCTGGAACACTGGCCCGGTGATGAGCAGCTAGGGCAGACAGACTTGTTCAGCCTGAAGCAGAAATGGCTCAGGGCAGGGATGGACCTTACAGAAGCCCTTAGTATCACTGAGGAGATAGTACAGGGCAGAAGGATGAGAGACAATTGGCATAAGCCAAAAGACAGATCAGAGACAATCTGCTGTGAGTAGGAGGTTGGAGAAGAGACCTCCTGAGGTCCCTCCCAGTCTCAGCTACCCTGTGATGAAACCATGAGATTGGACTGCGTCACTGAAACGCACATAGTGGCTGTAGTAATTAAGGCTGAAAGACAGTGGCTGCTGTCACACATTGTCACACTGCATGTGGCAGACAGGCGTTAATTCCAGCGGAAGTGATTTTCACATGGAGCTTGTCACCTCATAGAACTACTCATCAAATACTACCCTTGCCCCCTAACTGGCTCCCCGAGGCAAGTTCTAGGCGTAGTGCTCACTAAGGGGTTAATATGTTTACTGTAAAGACACTCTTGATGGAAAACTCGTCGTGTACTAGAGGCTCATCAGCTGCTGCCAGGAAGCAGCACTATGCACATTGCTAGAGTGGCACCAAGCAGGCCTGAGCCACACCAGGTGCCCCATTTTAAATGTATGGTACCATTTGCCATCAGCACACTGGCAACAACACTAAGATGCTGGATTTTATTATTGTTTTAAATTAAACTGTCTGTGGCATTTGTACTAAGTGAAAAATAAACACAGTAAAAATACTTTTTTTTTCCATTGGAATGCAGAATTTATTTGAAAGAAATTATTTTAAATATTAAAATCCTATAAATTAGGAACATTTCTAGAATATGCTTTTGCCAAAGAAAAAGCTTGGAAGAGAGAAGTGTCTAAATCTGGCTCTGCTGAACTGAAGGGAGCTGACTGTTATTCAAAGGGTATTTCTCCCTAGGTTTCCAGACAATTGACAGTTTTGCACACTACCATTCTTCAGTGCAAATGTTTGTGTGCCATCTGCCACAAGTGGTTTATGACCCAGAGCAGTTTTTACTTGCTTACATTAAACGAAGCCACCTGATTTCCTGTATATACATAACATAGCAAATGGAAAGGAATGATGTCAGCGAGGTGAGAACTTAAACCATCTTCTGCTGAACAGGGAGAGAAGATTTACAAATAAAAATGTTCTAAATCATCCACTTCTAGTTAAGAAAAAAGTCTATGACCAGGTACTTCCCTTGTAAATGTCTTATTCTTCTCTACCCCTCTGTAGGCTGGTATTCCAAGTTTTTGGATTAACGTATTTTGCAGGCATGTAGAGCAGCAGAAATTCCTCGCTGGTACTCAGCTGGGTTTACTGTCTGACTCTACAGCATCTTGTACAAATAAAGTAGAGCTCTTTGCAGAAAAAAAACATTTCTCCTTGAATACCATATTTTACAAGATAGCAATTACATGTTAGTCATTTCCTTCCAGCATCGCATATGTCAGCATACACTTGCATCCTTCCAAAGCAGGCACTTCTGAGTATAAATACATAGTTTATATTAAGTCTTTCTATGTACAACCAAAGACAAATTACCCCTAGTATAAAGTAATAATACTTTATATATATATATATATATATATCTCAATATATATCTCAATATATATATCAGTACAGATTTGAACTACAGACCCACTTCTTTAACGAAGTTTACAGTATAAAAAAATAAGGATGCCAGTTACCCACTGAAATATTTTCACCTTTTAGTCTCTTGTTTACACAAGCATTGCTTGTGTAAAATGCAGTATTTTAATATACTGATACACCATCCTTACAGTTACAAAAATATAATCATGTCTTACAGAAATTTTCTTGGAAAAGTGTATTAAAAAATATGGATCATCGCTTCAGACCACATGGGAAATTAAAGTATTAAAAATTACCATTTTTTCTGGCTCAGTGAGCCACTTCTGATTTTGCATAAGAAGATCAAAGCTTACTTAGAAATCGAATGGCCAGGGACAAGTTTTGGCTACTGAGTAACAATCTTACATCAGTAGCATGGAGCTACTGGAAAATGCTTAGAGATGTTCAGTTTGAAGGATAAAAAGTAATATGGTGACAGTGAGAATAGTTGAAAAATGTCAAAAAGGGATGGTCATTTAGCAAAAGGCATTTCTTACTGGTTTTGTTTACTTTGTACATGAAACCCTGCCAGCCTGTGCGGCACAGAATCGACCCAGCCAAGTGCTCTCTTGGAGAGCCCAGCAGCTACAGGGGCTTCACCCTGAGACTGGCTGAGCACAGAGGCAGCATCAGACATAACAAGTGGTATTGGTCGTGGCTGCCTCCTCACTGTCAGGACAGCTTAGGATTCAACCTATGAGGTTTATATAGAAAATAAATACAGTAGTTTTACATTGTGCATGGTTTAAAGTATCAGATTATTAATCTGAATTAACCTGCTCCCAAGTCAAGGGCAAAACTCTGGCCGTTCATCCCAGCTGTAACCAAAGCTGTGGTTATGAACCTCCCACATCTGAAAAGCACATTTCCATGCTCGGCTCAGTTTCTTAACATCCTCGGGAATTTCAGTGAGGTTTCCAGTGCTATGACCTTTGCTAAGGTGTCTCCTATGCTCCAGCAGCACTTCTGCAACTCACACTGCTCACTGGAATGTTAAGGAGAAAAATCCTGGTGTGGAATCCACCTCAACCTGACAGCAGAATGAACATCACTGGAGATACTGCTGCTACACATGCCAGGAATGCAGAGAAAGAACATTAATATACTATGTGCTGTAGAAATGGAACAGGTTTTGTTTTGTGGGGATGTTTATTGGGTATGTGGGTAGGACTGATTTGCTAAGTCAGGAGAATCAACAATTTATCAGCAAAGTAACCTCTCGGTTTTCTGTTCAGCCTTTTAAGACAAAGTTGTGCTATGAATTATCCTTCTCAGCACTGTGTAGCTGGCAGGAGCCTAAGCCACTGCTTGCTGACTCAGAGGAAAGCCATCTCTGGAGTTACATTGCCCAGAGCTCCACAGCTGTTTACTTTCTATTATTTTGGGAAGAGAATTTTTAACATTGTTTTTCCCTGGGAGAAATAACAATGATGAGGCCACATATTTAATACCAAAGTCAAATGCTTAGCTAACATAACTAATTTCTTTAAAGTGAAGTTCCACGAATTTATAGCAGCACAAGAACTGTCTCAAAGTATTTTTTTAATGGCTTTGGCTGCCCAGAAATGACTGAGTGCTATCTGAGTACCATGTGCTCTTCATAGCTCAGATTCTTTATCTATCTCATCCAGGTAGTACTCATCATCAGTAGTGGTATCACTGTCTGAGTCTGAATAAGCTTCTGGGAATTCCTGATAGGTATCAGTCAGGTCTCTGGGGGACGAAGCAGCTGATGACATTTTGCTCCCAGTGGAACTTGAGCTCAAAAGCTCAGCCCTGTTTATAGATGGGGGCTCTCCATCTCCGAGAGCACCAGGGTTATTAAGAAGATAAGGTCTCCATAAGCGCCCTTCTGTGAGTGACCTCTTGATATTTTCCAGGAAAGCCAACTGCTGCTCTTTGCCAAATATACCAAATTCAACAGAAGGATACAAATTTCTGGTGCTGTAACACTTTTCATCATCTGACGCCCAGTTTTCATTTTCATCACACGACAACAGCTCCGAGTAAGATTTATATCTCTTCCCGTGTGTACCATGTTTGGGTAGAATATTGCTTCCTGAGGCAAAAGTCTCACTGGAATCCAGAGGACACACACCCTCAGAAAGGTGACGCTCACGCTGACTTTTGGCATGACTCCTGCGCAGCTGACAGCTGTGCAGGTTAGCATTTTTTAAGCTAGTAGATTGAGTGGTATTTTGACACCGATCAAGCACTGTCAGGGAAGTCAGGTTTTGCTCTGGACACACATCTGCCTGCAAGCAGTTAGTTATATACATGTTTGAGTTTTTGTCTGTTAAAAGTGGCAAGGGAGGACTGCAGGCGCGACTGCTAGCTCTTCTTTTCTCATCATCCAGTGCATCTGATGTAGTAGCTCTGGAAAAGATGGGCTGGGTTTTGCTTTCTAACCTGACATCAAGTGTTTCAGAATTATTATTTCTTGTTGTTGCTACTTTATCTGGAAATAGAGTTGTAAGACTTGGCCTATTTTCCACTTTCACTGTAGTCTTTTTGGGACCTGTGGCTTCTTTTGGGGTGTATAAGCTTGTAAGAGACCTCCAATTGGTATTATTAACAAGCAAAGAAGGATCATTCTGATTTTGAGTCTTATTCTCAGCTGTTCTTGGTCTTGGCATACACTTATCAGGGTCCAGACTGTGGTTCTGATTTTCCTTGTCCAACTGGAGGAATGGCTGTTGGGAATCTGTTGCAATCAATGAGTCGAGGGACGTGTCAACCTCTAAAGAAGTGGCACTTCCATCATTCTGTGAAAAAATGTTACTTATGTGTGGTTTTGGGGGTAAATTTTTACTGGAAAATTTTCTACTTGTTTTGTAAACAGCTGCCAGTTTATTTTTAATTGAAGCTCTGTTCTTCCTTTTCTCTATGTCCTTCACTTTGTCTCTTGTGCAGTCTGAGATAAGCTTATTCTCATCTTCTGCACTCTGTGTTACTCTCTGATCTGGTGTAATCCTGAGGGTTTTATCTTTATAGTTAATGTTCAAGTTGCCTTCACTGAGCCTCTCTGATTCCTGCAAACCACTATAATCTTTACTCATTTGAGTACTCTGCAAGTTTTGCTCTCTTGTGTTTTTTGAATTCTTTAATTCACCTGTACCTGTGCTAATCACTTTGCCTAGCTGAAGTAATGGATCAGCGCAGGAAGCTGTGCTTACCTCAGATACTTTGTTCTGAGCCTCTGAAAGCATTTTACTACAACAATTTAAGTAATTTGCATTTTTTCTTGAACTGTCAACCCTTAATTGCAGTCTACTACATTTATTATTATACAGAGGGGTGGTTTGGTGTAGGAAATTTACCCCCTCTTCAACTGCAGTACTATCCCTGCATGTGTCTCCCACAGGAGGAGGTGGCATGTCAGCATGCTCTGTGTTCCCGTTCCTTTCAAGGGAACTCTTCTCTCCTGGATGGAGGAGTGAACTGTTCAGGTGTTTATTGGTGTTTACTTTAGGAGGCTGACAACAGTTTTCTGAGTTTCCCTTCCATATAGTATTTTTATTTGTTGAATATGAAGGATTCTCTAAACATCTGCTTGTCTTGGGAGACGTTGGTAAAGTGGACATTAGCAGTGGGGCTGTTTGTAAAATTTCCTTCTTTTCTTTCAAACACATTTCTGTATTTTGGCTTGAAGCTTGGCTGATGCTTGAAGCATCAGAAATGGCCTTGCCTGACTTAGCCACTACCGTAGTGGGTTGTGGACCACCAAAAGGAGTTTCTTTTGTCACCATAGCAGAAAGCACATTTTCTGCTAATGAAAAATCTGCTGAACTATCTTTCTTACTATGTGCCATACTTACTGACTTTGAAGTACCTATCTTCTCAGAGCTAGGAGGTAAGTGAGAATTCTCTTTGTCACTATCAATAGCAATTTCTGAGTTCTGAGGTGTGGCCAGAGCTGAAGGTACTTCGTCGCAAAAATATGAAGGCACCTCTTTTTCCAAAGTACTGGGGAAGAAAACATTTCCTAAACTCACATGGCCTTCATTTTTCTTGTTTTGTATTCTTGGTGATTCAGCAGGTAAATCTGCATCCTCTGGATTATCTCTAAAGAGGTTGCAAAATGTTCTTGAATGCCTCCGTGGTAATGTGTAATAAATTGAAACTAGTTCATGATACTTGACATTATCTTCATCAACACAAACTGTAAATGTGCTTGTAGTTTTGTACTTCTGCAAAAAACTCCCCCTCTCCTTACAGTCTGAAAACACAGAGTATTCTTGTCTGCTTAGATGTTTGCATCTATCTGTCAGTTCAACCGATGTACTACTACTTACTGAATCATTAGGACTCTTGTTAAAAGGACTGGAGTAATCTTTTCCTTTGTTACTTGCAGCAGTATTTAATGATGTTGATGTTAAAATGGAAGGTTTTGAGTCTAAATAAGACACATCTCTTTGATGAGAGCAAAAGGCATCAGCTCTATGTGGCATTTCAGACCTTAAACAATCATGTGTTGCTCTCATTTCTCTAGGTAAGGAGATGGGCGTATCTGACATAATACTGCCAGAAATGCTAGCAGATTTTCTAGGCAATGTGTAGTAAATAACAAGTGAGTCAGGAGAAGTGAGTTTGTTTCTGCTGGGAGAGCCAGTAATGCTGCAGCTACTCATATGTCTCAGTGAGCCGTCTTCCTTGTGAAGCCTTTCAATGCAAGGCGAACTTCGCCTTATTTTTCCACTTTCTTTTTCAAGGCAAAAATAATTTAAACTATGTTCAGAGGACTTGGGGTCTCCATTAAACCTGTGCATAAAAGTATTTCCAGAATTTCCATTTTGAGGAGAGCTAGTAGTGAATTGTCCATTGCAGTCCTTACTAACTAAAGTGCTTGTATTTTGCAGCGTTTCCTGTGAAGTCTCTCTGTTAACACCTATTTTGCTCACTTGAGCTGTTTTTCCATCTTCTGCTGGAGGTTTGGTGGCTCTGTAATTTACTGAAGACGTAGTTAGCGTTCCTAAACCCTTAGAATTGTCTTTATGAGAAAGTGCTTGTGGAGAGCTTTGTGGGGAGCTCAATGAACGTTCAGGACAGGACAACATGCCTTGACAGTTTGCCAAATTTTCAGTGGGTGGAGCTGGAGCAACATTGAACAGTGAGGACTTTCTCTTTGGAGCAGCCTGGTTAATAGCATCTGCACTCTGATCTTCCTGTTTGATGCTGCCTCTTTTTGCTGCATAAGGCAGATTATGTTCCCATCCTTTCTGACTTGGAAGAAAAGGTTCTTTTCTGCTGTCACCAGCTGGCAACATACAGGGAGGCTGACTGAACACACTGTGAGGTGAGAAATTGTTTTCCTTCATTTGTACATTTCTTCTATCACCATTCGGAGTATACATTTTTGCAGTGTCTCCTCTGCTAGTGACTTGGGTTTGTCTCTTTGACCTCACTGTATTAAAGAGACAAGCATCGCTTTGCAACATGGCAGAAGCAGGGCCGTTAGAGGGAAGGCTGTGGGTGTTGTAGTTTGTACCTGCTTGTTGAGAAGCTGACTGTACCAGCATTTCTTCATCTGGCAGTTCCATACCGTCAACCTTTTCTAGCTGTGTAAAGTCTGCCTTTGCACTTCTTTGGGAAGCAATGACTGAATTCCTCTTTAATCCTAAAGGTTTTGTTTGGTCCTTCAAGTTAGAAAAGATTGACTCATCACTTCTGGTACTAGATGGAGAAGCTGGAGAGTTACAGCTCTGCCAAGGCTGACAGCTGTCTGTGAATTCTGAAAAGGTTCTATTTGCACTTCTTGTCATCCTTTTAATATTTGTATTCTCTGGAGAATACACATTAAAATCGTTTCGCAAGCACTGTGAACCAAACTTGGCAGTCTTTGTATGTGCCCACTGTTGGTCATTTAAATTAGCCATAATCACTTCAAAGCTGTCATCGGGGGAAATAAATGCTTCATCACTGTAGTACTGTGGAATATCAGTCCAAGAAGGATAGCTGTCTTTTCTTCCATAAGATTTTTTTTGGTTTGCATGCAACTTGCTGTGAGAAGTATCTCTATAGGAGGATCTAGAGAGATTATTTTCTGATTTGTATATTGGATAATTTTCCCAGTTATCAAAGGGAAGTGGAGAAGTAGCTTTGTCAGGGCAACTAACTCTGCTAATGCAACTGCTGCTTGAAATAGATCTTCTGTAGTGGTGTTTTGAGTGATAACATGCATATTTCTTGGTTTCTTGCAAAGAGCTAGGATATCTACCATGGTCAGCATCATGAAACTCCATCAGTGATTGAGTTCTAAACATTTTTTCTTGAGCTGCTGTTTGTCCAGGAGGGTCTGGTGTGTTGTTCCATACAATAGAAGACAGAGGAATTCTCTTTGGGTTCTGTCGACCAAATCGCGGTACAAAACTGTTGTTGCTCTCCCTTGCCAATGGATATTGCAAACGAGATGCTGACAGCTGGTCAGAAGATCCCAGTGATGGACGTCTCCGAAGGGAAGATACAGAGTAACTTCTGCCAGCTGTATCTCTGTTCATACAGCTCTTGTGCCTAAATCCACTATTCTGTGTTACAGAAGGAGGATATAAGCTACCTTCTGAAGACCGTCCGAAAGAAACAGAAGACAGCCTGTTGCTTAGCAGGTAAGGATTTCCTTTGACTGGATCAGCGTATCCACAATCTTCCAGGAAGGCTGTCTGGTGCCAGTTTATGTATGCACTGCGTAATCTCCTTGGTCTGATGAAAATCTTGTGTTCATCTTTGGCTCTTATTGTTCTCAGTCCATCTGCAAACAATGTGTTAGGCTTGTCGCTCCAGTCATTTCTTGGTTGTATCCTACTAGCAGTCTGCCTTTTGGAAGCAGGGAATGCACTAATACCTTGGCCATTTGATGCACTGCTAGTAGAAACTGTCCTGTCCAATGGGTCTTGGGCTTGCTCCTGGGCTAGCTGGTCATCCAGATCATTTAGAACTGCACACACAAAAAAACCCAAAACACAAGAAAACGTGGGCTTATTTAGTTTAAAAATCTGTTGACTATCATTTATGCTAAAAAGTTTCTTGGACTATATTACCAACCAGGACTGGTTTTGAAAGGAGTCAGCTTCACAGCTTTCAAAACCCTTCCCAAACCACACATGCTTCTTCTTCCACAGGACTTTTCAGCAGTCACTACAAGGACAAAAATGCATTGCTCCATGATTGGCCTTTAAAGTGCTCTTCATGTAAATGCCAGTCCTTATACTATTTAGAAGAAAATGAAACAATTCAAGTCTGAATTCTTACTCATGCACTCTATATGTCTCTATAATTTTCCAATCTAGTTTGGAAGCAAAAAAAAAAATCCCTGAATCACTAAGGAAACCCTTCTACATGTTCACAAAGCACAGTTATGATGTAACTGTGATCAAAACACAGAATCCTGCAAACCATCAAACAAGCATATTCAGTAGTCTGGTATGTCCACTGTTTGTTTCGCTCAGAAAAGAATTCTCCACTAAACTGGAGCTTATTACTTTAAAATGAGCACTGAAAGTGGCATTTTCTGGATAAAGAAAGGGTAGTGAAATAGTTACTTGTGATTCATTGTAGCAACAAGGCTGTATTTATATATACAGACAGCCTCATGAACTGCAGTGAAACACTATACCAGTCAGCTAACCAAGATAATGAGACATAAGACCAAGTGACAGCAGCGTATTTAAAGTATTTTTATTGGCAAAACCAATTATGCCTTTGCCAGTTGTATTTTGAAAATAGCACACCTGAGACATAAACACAAGTGGATATAGCTCTTCTGTTACAGCATTTCCTAACCCATTTAAATAAAAAAACCTGAGAGATCAATCAGTACACATCTGTGCTAATAGTACAGAAACGTTACGAAATAGAAGGTGATACACTGGTACTAAATTTATTCATTACTCTTAAGTTTCTCTTCAGCATAGAGAGAGTCAGTTTGAGCAATAAAAAAGGCAAGTTGTTTTTGAGTCTTCTTTTTGGAGGACATCAGCCAAGCTATAAATAGTTTTTGTCTGTCTGTGGGCAAGTGTGCACACACAGACACACAAATAATGTGACAAGCATGTGAGTTTCAGAAGAACCATTGTCCACCATGCAGAGCTCTCCCAGCACTGTCATTTTGCCCATTGCTTCCCAATCATGCTTTCAATCTTGTGTTCTCTTGTAATTTTGGGTGGTAGAAAGTAATATTCATGGATTTTTTTTTTGCATAGATCTGAGAAAATTTATGGAAGAATACATCTGTATACTTAAAGGCTGGGTCTAGTCATGCCTTTCTTCCCAGCAGTGAGGAAAACAAACAAACGAACAACATGAAAAATACATCAATTTTTGACTGGTGCTATAAGGGCTCCCAGAAAGCTAACTGAATGTAATAATGCCACTTGCTTCTATGGTCTGAGGCTTTACATTCATAAAATCAGGCTCAGTAACTCATTATCAAAAATATGCATGCAAGAAACTGGGACAAAATTCTTCTCATTTAATTGCATGTCTGCATCTAAAGGATTCTTGTCAGAATCAGCAGAGACAAATGTCTGCTTCTGAACCAGATCAGTATGAAATGTACTGTTCAGAGTGACCACTGAATCTTGAGGTCAAAGTCAGAAGAGACATTCTGCTGGCAGATAAAGCCAGCAGATGAAGCCAGCAAAAAGTAGCCATTATACTAATACTAATGATCTGTATTTTCACAGCCTGTGCTGTAAAAATCAGTCACCACAGTTACTTCTGGTAACAATAACATCATAACAAAGTACAGACACACACTTACCACTGAAAAACTCCTTCTCTAGTTGTTCATTCCATTCCTCTGTACTTTTTTCCATCATTTCATTTTGGTTTGCATCAAAAGAATGACCACTTGTTCCAGCTGACATTGGGGAATTACACATTTCAATCTGTTGAAAATTGTAAAGCAATGTGATTTTAGTTCTACATGTGGGTTCAAGTCATGTTTCATGTGTCATGTTTCATGTGTCACATCACAAATGGTGTCACAAGGTGAGTAAACTCTTTGTGGGTCCATTAAGTATCATATTATTAAAATATGCAACTGAGGATTGTAAAGCTGCATGCATTTCAGAGACTTTTACATATGTAATAAGGAGATTTCCTCATCTTCTCCTCATATGGTATCATGTTTTGGATACAAGAGTTATCATACAATCATAGAATTGAATCCAACCACTGACCTAATACCACCATGACCATTAAACCACATCCTGAAATGCCACCTCCACATGTTTCTTGAACACCTCCAGGGACAGGGACTCCACCACCGCCCTGGGCAACATACTCCAATGTTTTTTTCCTAATATTCAAGCTAAACATCCCCTAACACAATTTGAGGCCATTTCCTCTTGTCCTATCACTTGATAATAGAGAGAGGAGACTGACCACCACCTCAATACAGGTGGCCTTCTTGTCCACCTGAGCACATTGCTGGCTGATGTTCAGAGAGCTGTCAACCAACAGGCCCAAGTACTTTTCCACCAGGTGACTTTCCAGCCACTCTGTGCCAAGTGTGCAGCATTACATAGGGTTGTCGTGACCCAAGTGCAGGACCTGACACTTGGCTTTGTTAAAACATACAACTGACCTCAGCCCATTGATCCAGCCTGTCCAAATCTCTTTGCAGACCATTTCTACCCTCAAGCTAATCAACACTCTCACCCAATCTAGTGTCATCTGCAAACTTACTGAGGATGCACTTGATTCCCTCATCCAGATCATTGATAAAGATATTGAAGAGAACTGGCCCAAATACTAAGACCTGGGGAACACCACTAGTGACTGACCACCAACTTCATTTAACTCCATTCACCACCACTCTTTTAAGCCTGACCATTAAGCCAGTTCTTAACCCAGTGAATTGTCCACCCATCCAAGCCATGAGCAGACAGTGTTTCCAGGAGGATGTTGTGGAAAACCTTGTCAAAGGCTTTACTCAAGTCCAGATAAACCACATCCATAGCCTTTTCTCCATTCATTAAGTGGGTCATCCTGTAGTAGAAGGAGATCAGGAGGACCTGCCTTTCATGAACCCATGCTAACTAGGCCTGATCATCTGATTGCCCTGCACATGCCCTAATGGCACTCAAGATAACCTGCTCCATGACCTTTCCTAGCACTGTGGTCAGACTGAGAGGGTCTTGACCATCCAGCCTGAATGATCCTGTGATTCTGTCAGTAGTTTCCTGGGCCCTCCTTCCAGCCCCCCTTTGCCAGCATCACATTTACTAATCTCCAGTCAGCTATGACCATATCACTTAGCCAGTGCTGGTGGTAAGTGATGGAAAGCAGCTTGGTGAGCATTTCCACTATCTCTCTCAGTACTCTCAAATGTATGTCATCCTGCCCCATGGTCTTATGCATAAGTGGTGCAACAGGTCACCAACTAACTCCTCTTGGACTATGGGGGTTTCATTCTGCTCCCCATCATTATCTTCCAGCTCAGGAGGCTGGGTATCTAGCAAACAACTGATCTTAACTCTAAAGACAGATGCAAAGAAGGTCTTAAGTACTTCAGCCTTTTCACCATCCTTGGCCACTATGTTGCCCCCTAAATCCAACAAAGGACAGAAATTCTCCTTAGTCCTCCTTTTGTTGCTAATGTACTTGTAGAAGGATTTCCTGTTCTCTTTAACAGACAAAGCCAAATTAATTTCCAGTTGGGCTTTGGCCAATGTATAGTCGCATTAGAATCTTGTAGCCCTCATGAGTGGCCTGCACTTCTTCCAATTCTCCTCCCTAAGCAGCAGCCAAATGTCTATTTAGCCAGGCCAGCCTTATTCCTTGCCAACTTGCCTTTCAGCACATGGGGATGCCTGTTTCTGTGCCTTTAAGAGTTCTCTCTTGAACAGTGTCTAGCCTTTCTGGACTCCTTGGCCCCTCAGGACAGCCTTCCAAGGGACTCAGTTCTTCTTAATCACTTCTTTCTTGACCAGCACATTCTAAAATCTACACACTGACCTCCCAACAGAGAATGAATCATTTAACACCACAGTCAGTTTTCATGTTGCAGCACTTTAGGGAGCTGTGATAAATTACCTTAGCTGTGGGGAAAATGTCATCCTATTTCCTGAGTTTAGTTTACTTATTAAGCTGTAGAGGTTCCTGTTCTATCCACATTTCTCACAGCTCACAGTCTCAGATGGGAAAACTGCAGATGACTTCTGAACTGCTGATTCACTTTAGCTGAGACTCCTCCTCCTCCTTTTTTTTTAAGTAAAACCTCTTCCTACTTTTTAGTTCTTAGTATTTCTAATATTGTATTTGTCTAGCTATAATAATCTATTTATGTGATAGGCAGGATTCTCTGATAAGATCTTTGTTCAGCAATATATTAATATAGGTTATACCTTTGTTTTTGAAATATGAGAGAAGGGAGGTGGCCAAATTACCTCCTCTACACCTTTGATTATATACTGTATACCTCCTTAGTCCCCTTTGTGGTTATACCACAGAGGTGAAGTGAAGGAAAGACATGTTAATAATACAAGGCAATAAAGTAATTAAAATAGCAAACATAATCATTGGAAATCTGTTTATTTCCACAGCATGCACTTAAGTGACATCAGAAATAAACCTGGTGTTTCATCCTTAAATTGAGCTTGTGCTTAGAAAATAGAATATTCAGCCAAATAATAATTTCCTACTGTCGAAATTCACATTTACACAGTAATTCCATGCATAGAAATGTGGCTTGAGAGTCTCTAGCTTAAGGCCTGCCCAAGTCAACTACTCTTTTTCACCCCTGTACAAATATAACTAAACAAAGTAAATATACTAGATTATTTATGTCAGTTTTGACCTACTTGCAGGTTGCTGCCAGTTACCAAAATATGTCAGTTTTGGCCTTGGAAGTCAACCACACAATTATTCCCTCCTTAAGAAAGAACTAAAATCTGATCAGAGTTGCACTTAGGGATTACCTAGGAAATATTTGGCCTTGTACAGATAACAGGACAAGGTCATTCAATGTGCTCACAACACAGACTTTATATTCAGTGTTTAAAACCAGAATTCTATTTAAACAAGTGCTGTATCAACAGCCTAAACAAAGGAGACTAATCTTTGAAAAATCTTTGGTTTAAACACTGCTGACAATGAAGTTGTACTTACTGTTGCCATTTCTTCTGCTTTCGAAGATGGGCTAGCAGAGCTGTCATATCTGTAGACAGAAGGATTGAAATGTTGGCTTTGAAAGGGAATGTGACGTAATTTTACCAGGTGGCAAATGTGCAGCAGTTTCTCTTTACTGAAAACCAATTGAAAAAAGACTGCTCTATTAAGGATCCATCCTCCCTTCAAAGTACCCTGCTAACAAAGAAATGCTGGGGAAGTGTACCATTCAGTTTGGCCTTGTCAGCTTGCAAATGTAGCTGCGCAGCTAAGAATTAACTCAACTTACTGATATCTCAGTGTCTGCAACAGCCATAAGAGAACTGCTTTGATTCAGCATTAGGATTAGGTGATACTATGTCCTTTTCCAAACTACAATCACTTAGTTGGCACTACGAGTAGCTCCTGTAAGTGGTTTGCAACGACACTGATTTTCTCTTCTACATTAACCTTTTCAGATACAAGAATTGAGCTCTGCCCCTGAGAAAAAGATACATATGGCAGATAGTTTCAGTGTGAACTTTGGAACTTGTTGCCATTCACCTGAAACAGCCTGTATTTATTTACGATTTTTTAACACATGGTAGAAGGCTCATCTGCCTTCCTAAGCCACACAGGACTGCATAGGCTCGGCAGAGAACTGGCTAGAGCATCTGTGAGTAATACAGTGGTTAGAACAAGCTGAGAAACCCTGAACATGAAAGGTATTCTGTTCTACGAGGTGACTTGCAGACACACAAATGCAAAATTAAACAAAAACCAACCCAAACAAACACCCAAAGAACAAGAACAAGGCTTGACTTCACTCAGCCTATTTAAGTCTGCAGATTCTTATTTTACAGCTAAGCAAACCCAGTCCCTTTAAAAGCCCTGAAGCTCAGCTTTTACTTACTGCCAATTCTTCCTTGTCTCAGAAATTGTTTTTTCCCAGGAAGTTAATTCTTGAGAGAAAGTGAAGTAGGGAAAGACAGTTCTGCTCAGTCCTGTTTGTCTCACAGTCTTTTTAAATGACCTTGTTCTTAGGCTTTTAGAACCTACTTGCGCTCAGGTAGACTACTTTATTGTGCTTCAACAGCAAGTATAAACCGGCTTGCTGGCAAGTTCTTTGTGGCCTAGCCTTTCCTCCTGAAGTGCTTTGTCATTTGTTTGCAATGTGCTTGCAGGCAGGGAAGAACATTTGAAAGGTGCAATTTGTTTTTGCTCCTCTAATTGTGAACTATAAAACCAGGATTCCTCTCTGACATGGGGTCCCACTGAAATCAAAGGGAAAAAAGCCTGCTGAGCTCAGTGGGCTTAGGAGCCAGCCAGTCAAACTGAATCTGAAATTCCTGACTTCCTTGTAGCACTTAATAAGAACAGCCATTAACTCAGTGGGATACTGCTCGTGAACCAGGACTCTGATGTA
Organism: Pogoniulus pusillus; assembly: GCF_015220805.1. Taxonomy (NCBI): domain Eukaryota; kingdom Metazoa; phylum Chordata; class Aves; order Piciformes; family Lybiidae; genus Pogoniulus; species Pogoniulus pusillus. Next base: position 17,863,907 of record NC_087266.1, read on the forward strand.
CGTAGCTCCTCCTTTAAACTAAAATAATATTGAATGTGTTTTAATGCTTCTTCAACAAATTAAGATTGAAACTCTTGTTTCAGAGTTTTTTACAATTATTTTATTCAAACCAACCCAGTGAAATTCTGTGGCTTAGAGAGTTACCTTAACTATATGCATAACAAAAAAGGTAAAAGCTTTATTAATAGCTCTCTTTTTTCCCCCAGCTTTACTGTGCAAAGCCATTCTACAGTTCTCCCTGCTTGATGCTGCTATGCTTGATGTTGGATTCATTGCTCCTTGCAAAGAAACTACATGAAGTAGACATGTTAGTTGGAAATGTCTTCTGATAGTCTAGGCAAAAATTAAATATTCATTTGCACCTCTGGCACTATTGTAATTCCTCCATGTCTTTGTTGTCACTCTTCTTTCAGAAATAACTGGTCATTGCATCCTGCTTTATTTTCGTCCCTGCCAAGAGACAGTGTTATTTTAATCCTTTCCCTATGCCAATCTCTCCACTTCTCAAACTACCTTGTGATTTTTTCTGAACTCTTCTAAATTTTTCAGCATTTCAGAATCAAAATTTTGCTTACTTTAAGAAAAATATTGCCTAATCCTAGAAAAAAAAAGTTATTTTCTTTTTCTGTTATGGATATTGAGCAATGTTTACATTATTTTGCACACACACACACATATACTTGCAAGCATTATATATTAGTCATAAACAGAAGTTAAATTATTGCTCAAGTTCAGAAATATTTGCCATCAGAAAAATGCTGCTCTCTATGGAAAGCAAGAAGTTATATTTTATACTTTTCAACTTAAGTACATATGTATCTTTTCTGTGACAACCAAATGCAAGATTAGTAGCAAAGGATGACTCATTTACTGCTATCAATACTGGTAACAATAACACAAATCCATGAGCTAAAATCTACTGCAAATTAGTATTTTCATGGAGGCACCTGTCTTCCCTAGGACATCTCTTGAGTTGTCTAGTATCAGAGTGTAGTCTGTTTTCTTCTATATACTATTCTCATCAGTGCCATGTAAGAAGCCAGCTAAGCAACAAAGTCTTAACTCAAACATGCTGAAAACACAGTTAAACAGCATTTCTTTTCCAGTATGAATCACACTAACACATAAGAGAAGAATACAGATGAAAGTGGACACTTCTGAACCAAAAATGATCAAACATTTCAGAGTACACTTACAAACCTTCTATCAGCATCTTCTGTATCTCCATATAAGCACGGTCTTTTCTGCAGCATCCATAATTCGTTCTCACAGCAAAACACCACTGCAGCTAGAAAAGGTCTGTCCGGTACAGGAAGGACCCTCTACACAGCCATTAATACTTAGGCAATTTAAAAGCTTCTGCCAGTTAGGCTTACTTATGGGATTTACAGTGCTGTCTCCTACTGCATTTCCCTAGCTCTCCAAAATAACTCTACCTGATGAGAGGCAGACCATTTCAGTGCTTTGTCTATGCATAAAGCAAACCACATGCCACGGCAACACCTAGAAGAGGGTGGGGGAAATTTTCGACAGAGAGGCGTGTCTAGAAAATGTAGCAATCAGCTCAGTTACACGTCAGGATTGACTTGTTTATTTTTCAAGCTGCACTCGGTAAGAAATCAGTGGTGTCTGAGCCTGAGATAAAACAGATTTTTAGTGGAAAACTCTAATGTGTTCGTATTAGAAAAGATGACACAATGAGTAGGCACTGGTTTGCTGTTGTTTAGGTTTTTTTCTCCCTTCACGTTTTTTTTCCTTAAGAAATTATTTTAATGCTTAGATTAGGTTCTAGAGTAAAATTTAGACCCTTCTTGCCAGCCTTGCACTGGCACCTTACCATCCACCTGGATGAAGCTCCCTTGGAACGTTTCTCAGGTACACAGTGCCCCTTTATTCTGCAGGGCGGGCTGTGGTCTGTTGTCAGTGTGTCCCAGCACAGGGGGCATTACCAGGTCACAGGAGAGAGAAGGGAGTGGGAGGAGGGAGCAGATGACGTGTATGGAGCAGTGTTAAATCTGTGCCTTTTTCTTCCCCTATGCTGCATTGCTCTGTAGAATTGGAACCAGTAAACATCTACAAAGCTAACCTCACTGGCCTGCATTCAAACCTCTTCCTAAATCTGCTTTGATGCAAACACTCCGCAATGGCAAGCTGCTATGCTACAAAACCTAAGCATCAGGCTAACCATAATTTCTTTATAGGTTTTCAATCTCTGTCATTGTTTTTTATAGCTGCTCCTTTTTTAGCGTCTTGCCACCTAAGAGCCCCAGACACGGACCAGAGTAGCAGCCTGATATTCACAGAGTTGAAAGGAGCTCTTCGTGCCAAAGACCTTGCAGCTTCATATTTAGATTTCACAGCTCTGCACAATGCACCTTTATCAACGATTTCCAGTCCCATGAACTACCCTAAGATGCACACAAAAATAATACTATTTTGCTCAGAAGCTCGAAATACAGGACAAAAGTTAGGAGAGACAGCTCAAATAACCCAAGAGTAACGACCCCCGACCCCCCTCCTCCCTGCTTCCCTCCGAACATCAGCTTTAACCCTATGGATGGCAAGGGAGAAGGATTCTCTTCAAACAGTAACTCCAGCACTGCACATGAGACCATGTTTGCTTCATACACAGTTGAAACGAAAGCTTTGAGGAAGCACAGAAGACAAAAGCACTGGAGAGCAGTCCACTCCGCCCGGCTACAGCTAAAGCTACCGGCCAGCCTCTAAGCTGCCTCTGGGCTAGAAATGGTGGGAACTGATGCAGCAGAGCTGCCTGGGGCCGCTACTCTCTGCCGTGGCCTGGAAAGCTACTCTTTCCTGTTGTATCACCGCCATAGGGCACTAGATGCCCGTGTGTTTTGCACCTTGTCCTCTTGCGAGGGAATTTAATAGGACACTGACACTGCTATGTCTAGAGGCCTTCAGACACTAAAAGCCTTTATGCAAAACCTGAACAAAATAGATGTAGCTTAGAGTCTTTACCTATTACTTGCCACTTAGTCCTTTTTCTGACACAAACCAGACAATATTTCATTACATGAGCAAGTAAAATCTCAGTCTCCCCAATGAGATGAAAGACAAGAGACTGGAAAAATAATTTTAGCAAAGTTTTCTAAGCAAAATGTAGAACAATTCATACACTTTTTTTACAAAGCTGGCAATAATGAGTGTTCTGATTATAGCTCACCGTGGTTGCTTCTGGGTCTGGTTTTTCCTTGATTTTCTAAAGGAGAAATGCCAAGCAAAGGGTGATCTGAATCCCAGAAAGGAAGCTGAGCTGTTCTTTTGTGCTTCAGGATTTGTGCGAGATGACATTTTTAGTTCTTTATGCTCTAAAAATATTACAGAAAGTGTTATTTGTTTCAGGTTCTTACTAAATACAGTATGAAAATACACATAAAATGCTGTCTTCACAAACAATTTCTTTCGCTTACCTTGTATGCCAGGAAAATCTGGTTTTTATTTACAGTTTTGGACAGACTATGTAACATGATGCTTTGTAACTAGAGGACTAAGGGAAAGATAAACACATCTAAAGTTGCAAAAAGTATTACTGGCTTTGGGTGATTCACGTGAAATAAATCAGGCTCATTTTGAGAAAGTATCAGAACTCAACCATTTCAAAGACAGAACCATTTCAAAATATAGGCAAATTGAGCATTTGAAAATGGAAGCACCCACAATCATTATTGCCTTCTTTCCACTTTTATAAGAAATAGAAATAGGACAGCCCTGAATATACAGTAATTTAAGGCTGTAAGGTGTCATCTGTATCATACATTTTTTTAATGATGGGATTTCCATGGCCACTGGAGTACATTTTTCCTGCTACAAACTGCATATCAGAATTGTATTTTAAATGCAAGATATCAGGAATGATTTATCTGGGAAGATGATTTGATTCCTTCAAACAAAATATAAACCCGGACTACCTGTAAAAGCAGCTGGCAATTAGTACGAAGGAGTGTATTGCTCACAGATTAGGGAATGAAACTGCATCACGTCCTATTAAAGCATACCACAGGAAACTGGAGGATATAAGGAAACAAGATTTCACTCAGGAATAAGGTAGGGCATCTTTTTTCTCCCATTTGAAACAGCATATGCGTGAAACAGTGTAACAGCCTGAAAATGGCTCATCCAGTGACTGTTGGAGAAAGCACTACCAGAGATGAGAGCAAAGTGTCACTGATAATAATAGCAAGGGGCAAAATTTTGGACCTATTCCAAAATGAAGTGAATGATTCCTGTCCTGTGATGTAAATCCTGTGTGCAACACACCACTTTCACTTCAGTGGAAATCCCTGTGTATTACAAAATGTTGCATCCTTTACCTCTTCCAGAACCTAACCTCTTGGTGGCATTGTTTGACTTGATAATGAAGATGCTGTGGGGAGAGTTCTATGAGCACTCTGCCATAGCCAGGATGGTCTAGGGATGTAGACAGAGCAAGGCTTGTAGGTAGGAAAAGTACCTTTTGTTAAACAAACTTATACAGTTGGAAATATCAGATTAAGCCTTGGAGGCACACAACCCCTTCTTCAGATCTGAAATAGAAACAACAGCTTTCAAATGGAAACACCAGAGAAAAATGACACAGTTTAGTTAGCTAATGCACCAACTGGACCACCTCTGAAAAACAGAAAGGGAGAATAATAGTGGACTAAGGGGGGATGCTGAGGAAGAAAAGTCAGGAAAGATAAAGGTCTGTTCTGTGTTTCAGGAAAAACAATCACTTTTTTTGAATTCATGGCTCTGCTTCCACTTGCTACAAAGCACAAATAAGAAGATCTCAATGAAAAGCACACAGAAATGTGAATGGAATAAAAGCATATACCGAACATGAAAACTACCTGAATGGAAGATGAAAGACAGCATAGAATGCTTTGCTTGGTATAGCAACACCAAGGTCCTTGTGCATGCTCATTTTGTATGGCCAACTGAACTTGTGAAATGAGATCTCCAGAAGTTGCTTCCTGGTCAGCCCAACTTTTCAGGCTTTGTCACCTGCCCTAATAATCAGCACTGTCAGGCCTTTAGTCCAGCGGTACCAGGGAGAGTTTTCTATGAAACAGTCAACCCTCACCCAAATCTAGATTACCTACTTATTGCAAATGTCATTTAGGTGTAAGTTTCTTTAAGAAAACAAGGTAAAACTTAAACAAAGTAAACATTACTGCTTTTATTGGGAAACCACTGCTGTGTTTACCATAATTACACCACCTTCACCTTATCACAGAATCATAGAATTGTTTTGGTTGAAAAAGACCTCTAAGATCATCTTGATTAAGAAAAAATAATTGACAGTGTGGACAATTAATCACTGGAACAACTTCCCCAGGGATGTAGTAGAGTACTAACACTGGAGGTTTTGAAGGTGTGACTGGGCTGTTGTCTAGGCTCCCTTTGCCACAAAAGGGTTGGACCAGATGGTCTCCCATATCCTTCTAACCTGGGCTATCCTATGATTTTAGCTATGTGATAAGAATATCAGGGGCTTTGTGTTGTGACTCCCAGCTGTGCTTTTAAAAGAATCTGCATAAAGAAACACAGTGTTTTGAAAATGCATTTTTTGTAAAACTTTGATATGGGAAGAAACTCTATGTCATTTCAGAAACTCCTTAACTACTGCAGTCTGAAATGCTCCAAGACATTGCTTTGGTGATGATTATAATATAGAAAAGGAAATGGAAAAATACAACTCACTGGTGGTTTTGCTCTTTTTTAGCTGATGCTCTAATGGTGGTTTTAGCATTCTATTGACATCTGTGTAGTTCTGAAATTTCTTTCTTAGTATTTCTTCAAACCATTCTCCAGTCACTCCTGGCAGTCCTGCTTCAGACTTCTTCCTCTTCCGAAGTTTGCTAGAAAGTAGAAACCCAAAATGTTTTTAAAGCCATATCAGGCACACCATCAGTAACTTTCCCTATTGCTCATTTAAGCATTTATGGTATACTTCCAGACATAACAACTTTTTAAAAGATAACAGTGCAACATGACACATTCCCAGCAATCTCATCAAAGTTTTAGTGACAGTAGAATTCTCCATTGTTACAATGAGATTATGCGACCAAGTTAAGTGGACAACTCATATGCTTGCATTATTCTCTGCCCTAAAGAAGCACCTCCTTTCTTCATTCAAAAAATAAGGTAATAATTCATAAGCATTATAAAACTAATTGAAAGTTAGAGTAAGTTCAGCCAACAATTGGAGTGAGTAATACTCTTGATTTATTCACTTATTTAAGCGGAAGCAATAATAAGATTATTCACATATTCAAAATGGAATTCGCTGAGGCCCTGACAGTGAAGTGTCCACCACATATTTTCTTTCTGAAGGAGCATAATAAGTTGTAAATTCAGCTAACATGTACTCCTGCAACACGTTCGACAAGTTTATCGCATTTTTCTCCTTAATGCATAGTTATTCTACCTATTTACTATGTATAGAAGCAACTAATAATGAACATAATTGTTCTGCCACACAGAGATGAAGCCTGAACAAGCTGCACACATGTGGCTGCAACTGAAGAAGCTTCTAGCAGCAAGTCCAGGTTTTAGACCAAGGAGTCACAGGAATTAATTGCTTATTTATCCAGACATAACAAAAAACCCAATGTACAGGTGAAAAGGAGTTGGAATAGTGCAACAGAGATGCAAGTGATTTATTTCCAACTTCAGTTATAAGAATGCCTGAAACACAAATCCATGCCCCAGCTGATTCTGAAGGCTACAGGACAAAGACTTTGTGCACAGCCTGGAAATGTAACACCAATGTTTTAGTAAGGCTTTCAAGTCAACCTTCTGCTTTCACAGGTGGTAAACCCCATGTGTAGATATACAGATGCTCACAGACAACATGGATTTTTACACTTACTGGTTTAAATAAGATCTCATATTCTCTGAGACACTACCTCCCAGAACCAGACTTTAAACTACATATCTAATCTGGACGTTCTTTCACATGGAATTAATACGTGGTATACTGCTCACAGTAGCATGTAATGTTCATCTGGTGGCATCTGAAGAATAGGAGGGTAAGAGCAGGCATTTTGGGTAAGTATTTCCTTACATAAGATTGCACAGGCACATGCACAATACTGGCCCTTTGAAATACACTTACTACAGAGGCAGAAATGTTAATCATCACAGATCTTGCAGCACCCCAAGAGTGACTAAACACCGTAAACGCCATCTGCAGCCCTGAAAACATCCTGGCAGCAATGTGAAACGGGAGGAGGCAAGGAACAAAGTGCTCTCAAGCGCCAACTTCATGATCTCACTCCTGTGGCCTCGGCAAAGGCGATCCGAGACAGCAGGAGTGAGAGCGCACCAAGCCAGGCATGAGCTATTTTGGGAGTGGCTGCAGCCCCAGCGGTTGCCTGGAGAACAAGCCCACGGCAGGGTTCCCGGAAGCCGGCAGGACACAGCACTGCTCACACGCCCCCCGCGTCCCTTCCGCGCCCCCTTCTCTCGCCGGCCGCCGCACCCTGCGGGCCAGCTTGGCCCTCCCGCGCCACCTAGCGGCGGCCGCTGCGCTCGGTCCGGGCGGCTCTGCCGCAGACCCTCCCCGGGGCAGCGCACAGCCCCCGTGCAGGAACTGCCGTTTGCTTGACCTCTGTGGCTTCCAGAGAGAAAGGAAAACACACAAACACACCACGCTTAATCTAAGCGCGACAGAGTCAGGCGTTGCACGGACATGCCTTCCACTGAAAAACGTGTTACATGTCTTACACAAACACCGCCATCAGTGTTTAAACCCTGTGAAGTCCTTATTGGTACACGCCTGGCACGATCTGCAGGCACTATCTGTGAAGGAACTGCTTTTGAACTGTGCTGGCATCCCCAGCTCCTGCCATAAACCCTTTGAATGGCCTGTGCATATTTACATTTACACACACATGTGGGCCCATAGATTGAATCCTATATATAGTTATGTGACTACCAAATAATATTAATGTGATACATGATATGTAATTGCAATATCATATGACTATTAAATATATATTTGTGATGACTCCCAGCCAAACCACATCATTTCCCTCTATACCTGCTCTGTCAGGTCTACATGCCCCTTCATGATACTAATAAATGACAGCTGTGCACTGGAAGGAAAGCCCATCTCAAGAAACAATTACAGCAGAAGATGGTATCTGCAGTCAGTATTGCAATGAATTTGCCTTTAAGGCAGTGCTATTGTTACTTGGATTGCAAATTATATATTGAGACACTGCTGCCTAGGAGTGTTCAGAACACCTAATGCCTTCTAAACTGAATGTACTAATCTTGCTTCCCTATCTGCTCCATCCATCCTTCATTTCTCTGCAGCTGCTTTGGACACTCAAAGAATCATAGAATCAGTCAGGGTTGAAAGGGACCACAAGGACCATCTAGTTCCAACCCCCCTGCCAGGGGCAGGGACACCCTACCCTAGAGCAGGCTGGCCACAGCGCCCTCCAGCCTGGCCTTAAACACCACCAGGGATGGGGCCTCAACCACCTCCCTGGGCAACCCATTCCAGGCTCTCACCACTCTCGTGCTGATCAACTTCCTCCTCACATCCAGTCTGAATTTACCCACTTCCAGCTTTGCTCCATTCACTCTCGTCCTGTCACTACCTGATAGCCTAAAAAGTCCCTCTCCAGCTTTTTTGTAGGCCCCCTTCAGATACTGGAAGGCCACAATAAGGTCACCTTGGAGCCTCCTCTTCTCCAGACTGAACAGCCCCAACTCTTTCAGTCTGTCCTCACAGGAGAGCTGCTCCAGCCCTCTGGTCATCCCAGTGGCCCTTGTCTGGACACACTCCAGCATGTCCGCATGCCTCTTGTAATAGGGGCTGCAGACCTGGATGCAGTACTCCAGGTGGGGTTTCACCAGAGTGGAGTAGAGGAGGAGAATCACCTCCCTTGACCTGTTGGCCTCACTTCTGATGCAGCCCAGGATCTGGTTGGCTCTCCATGCTGCAAGTGCACGCTGCTAGCTTATGTTGAGCTTCTTGTCCATCAGCACCCCCAAGTCCCTCTCCTCAGGGTTGCTCTCCAGCCAGTCACTGCCCAGCCTGTATTTGTGCTTGAGATTGCCTCGACCCAGATGCAGGACCTTGCACTTGGTCTTGTTGAACCTCATGAGGTTGGCTTGTGCCCATTTCTCCATCTCACTCAGATCCACTTCTTTTTGAGATGGCACAATGTTATTGTGACTGAGAGAAGTACCTGCAGACTGTTGCAGGATTAAGGGCATTCCCAGGAGAACTTACAGGAAACTGCTCCACAAACCAGTGAAGGCAGCAATCCTAAATGACCTCAGAGAGTATACACCTCACTACTTTACCCATCTATTATCCTACACAGCATCTAAACTAATGAATCACTTGGGAGCAATTCCTTTGCATTGTTATACAAAACATCTCTTCCTTATTGGCACAAGGGTGTCCCAGTATTTCTTACACAGACATCTCCAGGGAAAAGTTAACCTAAATGTTTGTAGGTACTAGACTTTCATGTGGGTTGTCATAAATACTGTGAAAAGAGCTGTAGCCTCCCCCTGCCACTACCTGTTAGGATAATAAGGAGCTTTAATTGCTACTGTAAGAGGAAAGGTATTTTCTCTACCATCTTCATCCTGAATATAAAGCAGAAGGGAGATGTGCAAGGTAGTAGAAATTAGGTTGCCAAATAGGGCATCTGGGGACATGTCTGCTGTTTGCAGCTGACAGAGAACTCAATTCCACTTTTGCCCTAGTAGAAATTATGATTCCTATCGATTTCTGCAGAAGCAGGATTTGGATCTGAAGGTCTCTTACCACACACCTCACAAGAGAAGAGATAAACAGCAACCACCGAGCATGAGGAATTGCAGAGCAGTGTTTGCATATTGTATCCAAGTTAATGATGTCTGAGAAGACAAGGCTGAAAGAATTGCAGATAAAAACAGTGCCAAAAGCATTAGACAAAAAATAGAGCAGGGCAGATAATTTGCAAAACCAAGCTTATATCTTTGCTTTGTTTATATTCCTTATTTTGTCAGTGAGAAAAGGCTAGAGTTGCAGAAGTAGTGCCCAAAGAACCAATTCTTCCCTAAAAGTTTTCCTTCAACCTCAACCCCTTCCCACAGCTTTACACATTATGCCATACTTGTGTACTGTGCATTCTATCATTTCTGTGGTCAGTTAATTTTCTAAAAGACTCTGGCTGTTACCTCAGCCACAGGCAGCTTTAAAATTAATATGCAATTTTTTTTCTTATAGTTCCTTTTATATTATAATTTTAAGAAATACTTTCAAGTTGTCACCTTAATTGGGGAAAAAAAAAGGAGAAAAGTATTACTGTCAATGACAAAAATTACAACAGCTGAAGTACTTTGAAAAAAAAATATGATTCACCACTTCATATAAACATATAGTAGCAATAGCAACAACATTCTGGTTTCCAAGGTGCCACAGAAGCAGGTTAATCCTGCCAGAAAGAAAAATAACAACACATGGAGCCAAGATAGTTTTTCCTAACACATCGGATATACAATAGGTCTATTTTCTAAGGCGGTCTTTATGCTTAGTAGATGGGTGTACTTTTACTCACATTAAAGTAATCTTTTGTTTGTTTTTCTTTCTTATGGTTTCCTGTTCGGTTAATATCAATAAATCAAGTCAGCTTCATTACTGCACGTATGCAGACCATTCTGCAGAAGCAAGTGAATCAGGGAGGAAAACTGACTTCCCATGTTTTCATTGCACATGCTATAACGCAATGTAAAAAAGATCTAGTTGAAAATGCAAGTGGTGGTTTTTTTTTGCTTTTGCACTAGTAGAATTAAGTTTTTCTTTGAAAAATCAGTGCCTCTTCTCTTCTGATAGACAAAACGTTGTGTTGTAATTCTTGAATCTAACCTGCTAAGGTCATTGCTAATCAGCCACTCAGATTTAGTTCTGTTTTCTCCCAGGACACTTGTCTTCTACCTAAGTCTTCATTCTTCTTAATTATGATTACTGAGAAGGGCAACAAAGCTGGTGAGGGGCCTGGAGCACAAATCCTATGAGGAGAGGTTGAGGGAGCTGGGCCTGTTTAGCCTGGAGAAGAGGAGGCTCAGGGGTGATCTTATTACTGTCTACAACTACCTGAAGGGGCATTGTAGCCAGGTGGGGGGTGGCCTCTTCTCCCAGGCAACCAGCAATAGAACAAGGGGACACAGTCTCAAGTTGTGCCAGGGTAGGTATAGGCTGGATATTAGGAAGAAGTTCTTCACAGAGAGAGTGATTGGCATTGGAATGGGCTGCCCAGGGAGGTGGTGGAGGCACCGTCCCTGGGGGTCTTCAAGAAAAGCCTGGATGAGGCACTTAGTGCCATGGTCTAGTTGATTGGTTAGGGCTGGGTGCTAGGTTGGACTGGATGATCTTGGAGGTCTCTTCCAACCTGGTTGATTCTATGATTCTATGATTCTATGATTTTGAAATGTCTATGAAATTGTCTGAAGACCTATTTGTCTGAGTATATGGCCAATACAACTAAAGATGTGTATGGGCAGAGAAGATGTTCCACAACAAGAAAGGCCAAAGACTCTGTTGGTTCAGTGAGGCATATAATAGGTCCATGCAACGGAAAGACTTTCACTGTTGTGAACAGGCATCAGGTCAGGTTGCTGGAGAGTCACCTAGTGGTGACAGCCCTAGATAGAAAGAAGGATGGAAAGGAAGCACCAAGTTCACTTGAAGGACAGGGTAAACAGCTAACAGTCCTGCACTGAACTGTGTGGGATACGTTTTCAATCATACTTTGATGGGCATATCAAATTGCCATCTTACAATTATCCCTAAATATTTAGACTCCAGAAATGTGCAAAACCAGTTGATGGAAATGGCAAGAAAGCAAAAAGGGAATTAATCTTCTAGACTGTATATACAATAGACAGAACTACTTTAAACACAAAGATACCACTTCTGCACACGATTCTGATACCCACTCTGTAATACTCTTTCAAGCAGTAAGTCAGGCTAATGAAGCAGAGAGTGGCAAACAGTAATTGTCATTTTGTCCCTGTAACACTTTTGTGACAATAGACATCAGATTGTGAGTTGTGATACATGAGTTAAAGACAGAACATCTTTCCTGCCTTTACCCAAGTTCCACCTTGGCTATTCACGGGGAACACTGTTCTATTTCCACCTCTCATCTTTTTAATTAAAAAGCAGAAAAACCCATGAAATCTCAGATTATTGTGCTATCTTTACTGAGCAGATATATTATTTTAAATTAAAGCTGGTCACCTGCTTTGAGATAGTCTAATGCAGTGGTGATGTGCATGTGGATTACACACAATCCACAGAGAGAATATCAGCATACAGGAAGCATCAGTCTCCCACTGTGCACTGAATACTTCTTTCTGCCCTGTAACCCACAACATCTTTTTGTGTCTCTAATAATTTGTTCATCTAATAACTCCATGTACAGTGTCTAAAATCTACCTCTGTTTTCCACCAAAGCATTAATTTCTGATATTAAACTGTATTAAATGAATATACTGCAGACAACTTATTCTAGCTGCTGTTTTCCTTCGCTGAGTCCCAACACTCCATTTCCCCTTGATGCTTTTGTCTGTTCCCCTGGGCAAGAGCAAAGACTGATACTTGCCTTTGAAATAGAAAGCTAGTGTATGTTATAAGAGCAAGAACCAGATTCATTCTCCCACTGACCACATAGCTCCTCTTTCATCTGGCAGTTCAGGAATCAGTAGTTCTCAGTTAAAGCTCAGAAATCAGGAGCTCAATTACTATCTTCATAAAGTTTCTAAAGCAAAGAGCACTGTGCTGAGTGTTATTAATCACTCATCTCAAGCTGTAACAATGCCTCAAAATACATGAAACTATTTCTTTGTCACCTAGCTTGGGTTTACAGTGAAAACATTATTTCATCACCGATGGAACAAATAGAAAAGACTGCAAGTATACATCTTTAAATTGAGTTTATAAATACTTAGAATCTGAAAGCTCTGAGTCCTTTGGGTCACTGATCACCAAGAGTGAATGAGACGAAATACTGATAGTAATGTGACAACTGTTGGTGACTCTCCAGCTTGGAATGACTCAAGGAATCTTAGTGCTGTCTACGACTACCTGAAAGGCGGTTGTGGCCTAGTGGAGGTTGGTCTCTTTTCTCAGGCAACCAGTGATAGAAGGAGGGGATATAGACTGAAGCTGCATCAGGGGAGGTTTAGGCTGGATGTTAGGAAGAAGTTCTTTGCAAAAAGAGCGACTGGCCATTGGAGTGGCCTGCCCAGGGAGGTGGTGAAGTCCCTGTCCATGGAAGTGTTTAAAAAGACTGGATGTGGCACTTGGTGCCATGATTTAGTCTATTGGATAATATTGGGTGATATGTTGGATTTGATGATCTCCAAGGTGTTTTCCAACCTGGTTGATTGTGTGATTCTGCAACTCTGTGACTCTGCCATTTCTTCTACAGTGAGAGCAAAACAGGAGGAAGCTCCACTCTGAAAAAGTTTTTCAGATTATTTACAGCCTCTATGCGTGGGCTGCAAATAGGTCAAAAACCCCCAACATTACTTTTACTGTGTGTTCAGTACTCACAAGCAACCTACCCATATCATATGGTAGTAACAAAACAAATCCATGATGCAATGGCAAGGAAGACTACCTATCATTTTTAAAGTGTGTTACATAGCAATTAATATCTCTAATGAGATGACTTCATTAATAGGAATTTCCATTAGCATTAATACATGCCAATAGATGAAACAATTAAAGTTCTCCATGCAAGGATTCTGATTCTTTTGCAGGGATAGATATAGCCTCAATGTGAAAACATCACATGACAGGAATAAGTTTTGGGCTCTTGAATGTCTGTCCCAGCAATCTTACACAAAAATACAGATGTATGCTGTGTTTGCCATATGATGGGTGGAAGACTGTGGATCAGGTCTTCTTAGGTGTCTCAGTAGCTCGGAAGGTAATGATTAACAGCAGATATATTTACTCTTCCAGGGTAGAGCTGCTAGTTGATTGTGTGACCTTTTATAAATGCTAATAGCACGCAAAGAGACGGTGCAAGTAATTTATGGCATGGCCATGCATTATAAATACATGTATTATAAATTTAACTGCCTTACAAAGATATAAAATGCAAAACCTTTCCAAGGCAACAATATAAAGGGAAAAAACAAGAAAACAGACACAGGCCTGATGAAGAGCCATGACTGAGGGAAAATCATAACAAATGAAGACCAAGTCTGATCTCTGCAAGCAGATTTGTGTATGAAAGCCCATGCATCTGCACAGAGCTGAGAGCTCAGCTGGAGATAGAGGCTTCAAACTAGCTTAGGTGTTTGTAAAAAAGTAAGCTTGAAGCCTAAGTCTCTCAAAATACACCTCTGCAGTCTCAGGTAACTGTGCAGAGTCTCACACAGAGTGGAAGCAAGATTCTGTTTGACAAAAGTGGGATAGAAGGTCAGAATACACTCGCACACTATTTACATGTTACTACAGTGCTACAGAAGCCTCATTTACATGGCTTTAGATTAGGGAAAGCAGTTATCACAGTGAATATATGCTCTAAAAGCTGGATACTTTTAATCTGGAAATATAATGCTGATGCTTGCCAGAAACTCTGTTATTCCTCATGATATTGTACAAGTGTCTTTATGCAAAACCTTTTTAGAGCAACAATCTGAGGAGAAACCCAAGAAAACAGAGGCCTGTAGAAATATAATATTTCTATTTCCAGAGCCACTGGAAATATAAATATTATAGTACTTTTAAAGATAGTATTTATATGTTCATAATATATATATATATATAATACACACACACACACACACACATATAAATATATACTTAAGAACATGCAGGTCTATCTGTAATGCAGGAAGAAATGGACTGCAGAGCACCCCATGCATGCTTGGCTTCACTTCAGCTCTGTGAATTCAAGCCCCTGGATCTAGAAACCCAAGATAGGGCAAACAGAAGTATTGCAGTTCCTTGATTACATTAATCACAAATCAACTTGTGTGTAATCTATGTGCAGTAAGTTGTACATAGACTCTACATTTTGTCATTTACTCTTGGCTTTTATTCTGTGGTTTTGATGTGTTTGGTCACATTAGTACGGTGGCAGCACATATACCTATTTATTTCTGAGATACAACTGATAAAAAGAGTATAGTTCCTCATAGGAGTTTTAAAACAGACACTGAAATACAGCATATTACATTTAACAATGCCAATCAAATAATCTAGCTGCAAAGAAGAATTAGAAATACTTTCGATATGAACATTTAGATGTGCAAATCCTCATGGAAGCTCCCAGTTTTTCTCTACTTGCTTTAATACACTTCTCACTTGAAATCTCAAAGTTGTAAAACTTTGCAGACTGTCAACTCCAAAGAATCAAGTAATTTTTCAATTTAAAACAAGTACATGAAAGGCCAAAATGAAGCCAGTCCTTAGTCTATATAGTCCCATATTAAAGTCATGGAACACAGAAGAAAATGGGATCTCTGTGCCCAATGCTCCAAACTGTATTAGGCCAAACTCCACTTGATTTGAAAATGAGATTCAAAAAGATTTTAAAGGATTATTAAATTCAGCATACATAAACCACAAACCCTAAATCTCAAAGGAGACAAACACATGTAACATTTTTCAAATGCTGTCAGAACAGTATGACATAGAAACCAAAGAACAGCTGAAGTCTTGACATACAGCCCAACAAGCTTTGCTTCCAGCCATTAACCAGGTCTCCAAGAGCCACATCTACAGCAAGTGCTGGGGCTGCATGTTGAGGTGCACCCAAGAATCTGAAGTACCTCAGGGACCAAACCAAACAGAACTCCAGTGCCTTGGGCTTTGCCGTGGAAAGCACATGCTACACTTTGAGAGGATTACCAGGCACATAACCTGAACACACCAACCACTGGATCACAGCTGTGCCAGTATCTGGGGAGATACCAGCCACTCTGAACACGAACCAGACATGCTCTTTTGCCACACCTTTTTGAATTCCTGGCATAGCAATTCTAGTATTTCTGAAATATGTGTGAGGACTTGAAGGTGTTGGTACATAGTGTGTAGAACTCTCAGCACCTGGAAGCACTTCTGGGTCTTTCCAAGGCTGCTCACTGTAGAACGATCATTCTTTCCCTTACAGCAGTGACAGGCATTGTGTGTTACACTTCACTGGCATTATCTTCCAGAGACCCAGTGACTCTACTGCACTTCCTACTAGCATTACAAACTACTTTTAATATATATATGTAAGAAACTTGAGATGAAGTAAAACTGGTCGTACTTTGTTGATATTTTCAGTGTTTCAGGCAGTTCTCCATGTGTCTCCATGACTCTCAGCTTGCTCAGCATGGAATGCTGCAATGTCGTAGCACCAGTTATTGTTTTAACTTCTGCACCTGAGTTGTGGAGGAGACAGAGGCAGCTGAGAACACAGAGGTATTACTATTGGAGCCATCAAACCTGGGAAAGGTACAGACTTCCTACAGGATACATGAGTCCTTAACTGGGTCACAGGTCCATAGGGAAACTAACAAAATCAGACTGTTCTGCATTAGCTGGTCCAGAATAACTCCCTGTATTGTCTGCCCACTCAGTAGTTACTGCACTACTGTGTCTGACCTATTTACTCTTGAAGCCTGATCAATTTATCCATATAGATGAAGATCAGTTCTACTTTCACCAGTAATCTTTGACTTGGAAAATGTCTAGCCATGGGCTTAACAGCAAGCCTTGGCTTAAATATCATTACTTTCAACAAGTATATATATGTATTTTGTTGACAGCCCTACTGGCATTGGAAAGTGGGCTTGATAACAATGATAATGATCACTTTCATTTTTACAGTACTTTGACACTTAAAAAGGAAAACATTTGTTTGAACTGTGTTTGAATAATCCTTGATGAAGATGCCCTGAACACGTCCTGTGCGTTTGGCTACCCAGGCCCATCTTAGAGCAGAGCTGGTACCTTGGAGAAAGCTGCCATGAAGTCAACCGGAGGCCTCACAAGGGCCCTCCCTCTTTCCCCTGGGAGCTGCTTTTAAATAGAGGCTCTACTACTTCTTGGGCCTTGCCTTAGGTAGAGCCCCAGATATATCCCAGCTGTGCCCGTGCATGGCCACTGATCCAGGTCCTGACCCCTAGGCTGATGCCCCAACCTGGCCTCAGCCCAGCCACCCCAGCCCTGGCTTGACTGGCCACTATGGGGCCATGGCTGACCACAGTCACTGTCACCAGGCCTGACCCCGACGTGACTTTATGGCTTGACCTTGACACTGTGTCATCCCCATGGCCTTGCCCTGTGACTGCCAGGCTGTGGTGCACCTCATTATCCTCCCTGGGCCTGATCCTGGCCCTGACTCATCCTCAAGCCTGGCCTGGGCCCTACCGTGCCACAACAGTAACCAAGCTGGAGCTGCCCCTGTCTGTCTCACTGAGTGGTGAGATACTGGGGCAGGCCCTGGTGGTGAAGCCCTGCCAGCCCTGTGGGAAGTCCCTGCAGCCTCAACGACACCAAGAAAGAAGAAGCACATTCAGTGCACTCTCAGATAGGCTCTTCCAAACAAAACACACCTCAAAAGGCACTTCTGGGCCTCATGCTATCACCACACACACTGCTCTCGGACACACAGAAGTGCAAGGCTTTAGTGGGAAAGACTGACATTTCATCAACAGAGAAATTAGCTTACTCTGAACAGGGAAGACCAACAAGATGGCAGCAATACTGGTTCAGACCCTGCCTGTAGATGTAAAACTGGAGTTCTACTGTAAATTTCAGCTTAGTTAGTCCAAACGCACAGGGATTAAAACTGAAGCAGAAAATGGCACATGCTGTGCCTTTGGCTGTTAACATCCTTGCTCTAAGCCCTACCACAAGATAGGATTATTAAAAAACAGGGACAAGGAAAAAACATGGTATGCAACTCTGATGGTTTGGGTGTTCCCTGCCCCCCCACACTTTAGAAATCACCCAGACTAGGCTCAGCTGGCTCTGGGAATATGAATGAAGCTATTTATTTACAGCTGGCACAATATACAAGCAGATATTTACAGTATCTACAGTTATATACAGAAATATACAAGGTAAAAGGTAATACAGAAACACAACTCCCCTCCCAGAAACCTGAGTCCCCAGGAGGGGCTCTCAACCACCCCTGCACCTTCCCCCTGCCCCTTTCAACCTTACTCCAGTCCCAAGGAAGAATGGAGGTTCAGCCAAGAGGTTAAGAAGCAAAGGTGAGTGGAAGGTGTGTTAGAGAGATGTAGCTCAGTCAGCAGCCCAAGGCAGAGTGTGTGAGAAAATGGCCAGAGTGTTATCTAATGTTTTTGTTTCTTCTTCAGCAAGACTCTGAGGGGAGTAGACATCACCATTGTTTTCCTTTCACAGCCTATGATATAGTTCTTCTCACCAAAACATTCTAGCTAGCGTCAAACTAGCACAACAACTTAACTAATTGCCTTTGGTTACAGTACCCCTACTCAATCAAGAGGAGAACAAAAGTGGGATTACATAGGACAGTAATTGTTTACCAAACCAATTACAGGTTTTAAAAGCATAGTCTTTTCCTGCTGTTTTTGCTTCTATTTACAATTCTTTAGCATATTAGTGCTTCCAGGCTTCAAGAACCTGTTTTTGTAAGTGTTTACAAATCTCTAAACATGCCAGTGGTACAGTATCAATAGCAAGTAATGATAGTACCTCCTCCACAAACAAGACACAACAGCACACTTGTGCCCTGAAATATCCCGGGCGGAGTATCTCTTATGAAAGAATGTCTTTATTAATGCCTTGTCCAGGGAGGGAGCTCCACCAGATGATGATACACCCAAGTGGTGTTGTTCTCACTCATTTAGCTTATGGATACTTTTGGGGTGGATTCTCGAAACTCTTTGTAATTATAAAGAGTTGGACCCCTAATCTAGATCTCTAATACCCAAGAAGTTAGTTACTGAGGTGCTGTGAGAGGATCAATGGGACTACTTCTGAGAATAAGCCAAAATAAAGGCTGCAATGTTAGACCCCTCAAACTGTAAGGCAAATAACTGAGTATGTCTGCATCTCTGCAACAAATGCCTTCCAAGGTTACGAATGTGGGAAAAGGGAAAGAAGTGCATTCACAGAATCATAGAACCAGGTTGGAAGAGACCTCAAGACCATCCAGTCCAACCTATCACCCAGCCCTGTCCAATAAACTAGACCATGGCACTAAGTGCCTCATCCAGTCTTTTTTTTTAACACCTCCAGAGATGGCAGCTCCAGCACCTCCCTGGGCTGCCCATTCCAATGGCAAATCACTCTCTCTGTGAAGATCTTCCTCCTAACATTCAGCCTACTTATTCCTACCTTCTATTGCAAGATCTGTGAGAGCAAATGTCAGTCAAGAGAATACAATAAGGAATTGCTTGCAACAAATGAACTCAGAAGCTGATCTGCTGTAAGGAAGAGCAGTTGTGTTCCTGAAACAAGTAACTAGTTTCAAATTATTTGTTGTAGAGACTGCCTAGAACAAAGTGAAGAGGGGATTAATTTTTATGTAGTTAATGGGTCATCAAGAGAGAAGCAATGGATGCTGCTGATTGTACTTCCTGATTAATTTCTTTTGCTTTTCTTTTTAAAATTGAGGATAAATGAAAACAAATCTCTTGCTTTGTTGCCATCTATTCTCATTGTCATAGATCTATACCAATAAATACACAAAATAAAAATACAATCTGGCAATAAGCAAAACAAATTACAATGAATGACTGCTATTTTCATCCAAAAGCTCCATTTCCCTTTCCACTTTCATTTAATTCCTAGCTAGACAGTGGGTGATGCCTAACATACATTCTAAAAATGATCATTATATTTTTTTTCCATTCTTCCTAATGAAAAAAAGGAAAATTTCCTTGCACATCAAAGGCATAGTTACTTCTCAAAAGAGGATCTAGGAGGTAAACTGCTGTTCTGGGAGACGGGTTAATTTCCCTGCTCAGTTGCTCTCTCTCTCAGTTATTTTCAGTGTCTAGTTTGAAAGCAAAGCTAACAATATTTCTTTTTTTCTCAAGGATTAAAATGGCACAAGACTACTGTATGTAGTCATAGTAGGAGCATTATATAAAGCAGAGAAAACTCCTAAAGTTAATAATTAAAGAATTTAGAGCTCTTCTGCCCTTTTAAATAGAGTCTCTTATTTATCCATTACTTTTTGGCTGTATCTCCCAACTATTGATTGTTTGGACAGCCTGCAAATGCATCAGCTACCTGTTCCCATGCCACAACCCCCTATCTGATACCTCTTTTAAGTAGCTGGCTCCATGTCTCCTCCTGGCTCCTCTCGTCTCAGCTGCTTTCTCTTGGATCACTTTCATCAGTGGATGTGCATCTCTGCACCCAGGGCTCAGTGGAAGATACCAGATTCCCAGAGCTGACTGGAAAGACACCTGCTTGGGCAGTGTCCGCCTCTACACACTCTGCAGAGGGAGGAGCTACCTCAGAAATAAAAGGCAGCAGCTCCACCTCTGTATCCTGTAGCTTCATGACCTATCACTGCTGAGCCTTCCTACAGAGACCGCTAGCTCCACTGCTACCGGACAGGCTCCAATGTGATGTCCAAAAAGAGATGGGAAGCAGTCAGCCTCCCTTCTCACCCTGCCCATCAGCTTCTGGGAGAAGGGACAGAAAACAGAGGTATGTATGGGTTTGTTAAGCCTTTGGGACTTGGGGCTTTGCATGCAAGTATCAGCTGTCAATTCTACTTTTCATTACTGTCCCCAGCAGCTGCAGAACAAAGATTGAGATGAGATGGGTGTACCCCAAAGCCTTGAAATCAAGAAGTTGAATATGACCTGGAATGTTTTTAAGTTGTAATTTTCAGGCCTGTTTCATTATGTACGGCAAATTGACCTGTGGTATTAATAACTGTGCCTAAAGCACACATTCATTGTGTCCTCATGGGAACCGAATTGCTACAAAGCCATCTGAACATGGTAATGCCTTCTGAACATGTTGGATTTCTCCTATCTCTGCCTGCACGTGTAACTGTAATTGAAACATTTGGGAGATGCTTCTTCCACTAGCATCTTGCTAGAAGGTCTTTTGAGGTCCCTTTCAGCCCCTAATTTTCTGTGATCCTGTGATCTTGCAAACTCATCAGTTTCAGTAATTAGGCTTACACTGTGTGGGGTGACAAAGCAGAAGAAGTGTTTCAGAAGGGAGAAAAAATAATTCAGATTCTTATGAAGGCTGGATTTACCATAAAGAAAAGCAAGGTTAAAGGGCCTGCACAGGAAATTCAGTTCCTGGGAATAAAGTGGCAGGATGCATGCCATCATGTACCTGTGGATGTGGTCAACAAGATAACAACCATGTCTCCACCATCTAGCAAGAAAAGACACAGTCTTTCCTAGGCCTCATGGGTCTCTGGAGAATGCATGCTCCAGGTTATAGTCAGCTGGACAGTCCTCTCTATTGAGTAACCCAAAAGAAGAATCATTATGAGTGGCACAGTGAACAACAACAAGCCTTTGAACAGATCAAGCAAGAAGTAGCTCATGCAATAGCATTTGCATGTACCCAAAGAGGACCATCGGTGCAAAATATTCTCTACAGTGCAGCTGGGCAGCATGGTCTCACTTGGAGTCTCTGGCAGAAGACATCCACTGAAACCTGAGGTCAGCCATTGGGATTTTGGTGTAGAGGAGGAGATCTTAGCAGCCTATGAAGGAGTTCAAGCTGCTTCAGAAGTAGTGGGTACAGAAGCACCTCTCCTCTTAGCCTGTGCCACACTGGATGTTCAGAGGGAACATCCTCTCTACACATCGTGCGACCAGCACTACATGGAGTAAGTGGGTAGTGCTGATTACACAGCGAGCTTGACTGGGGAAACCCAAACACCCAGGGGTTCTGGAAGAGGTTATGGACTTGCCAGAAGGCGGAGATTTCAGAGCATTGCATGAGGAAATGGTTCATGCCTAGGAGGCACCACTATACAACAAGTTACCTGAAGATAAAAGGCAATATATTTTGTTTACTGATGGATCCTGTCATGTGGTAGGAAATCATTGGAGGTGGAAAGCTGCTGGATGGAGTCCTACATGACAAGCTACTGAAGGAGAAAGGTGAATTGAGTCAATATATGGAAGTGAAAGCCATCCAGCTGGTTCTAAAGACTGCTGAAAGAGAAAAGTGACCACTACTTTATACAGATTCCTGTTAAAGTAATGCCTTGTGGAGGTGGCGACAGCAGTGGAAGATCAATTGACAACACAGGGATTAAGCCCATTTGGGCTGCTTCACTGAGGTAGGACATTGCTGCTTGAGAACACAACTCTGATGCTCATGTATCTAAAAGCCATGCTAATGAAGAACACAGAAACAATGAACAAGTAGACAAGGCTGCAGGAACTTATGCAGTTTAAGTGGATCTGGACTGGAGGCATAAAGGTGAGCTGTTTGTATCTCAGTGGGCCCATGAAACATCAGGATATCTAGGGAGAGACACCATGTACAGATGGGTTCGTGACCAAGGGGTGAACTTGACCATGGAAGCCATCGCACAGGTCACACATGCCTGTGAAATGTGTGCTGCAATCCAGTGACCCACCAGAGTTAAGTCTCCCTGGAACAGAAGGTGGAGGCTGGGTTTTTGCTATGGGGAGACCAGGCAGATTGACTATATTGGACCACTGCCATGAACACACCAGGGCAAACGCTGCATCTTCACCACGGTAGAGGCAACTAAAGGTTGGTTGGAGACATACCCTGTAAACCATACCACTGCCTGGAATAACATCTTAGGTCTTGAAAGGCAAATCCTGTGGCAACTTCAAGTTGGACTTAAGTCTTAACATTGCAATTATTATTACAGAACAATGTATATGTATTGATGTACAGACCCTACATCCCACTCTTTCTCCCCTGCTAATGTTTATGATACTTGAGGTTTTCTCCTAGTTGGTGTTATGAATGAGACTCAATTTGATGAACAAAGAATACTGAACCTGGCTGTTATCTAAGTTGAAAACTAATATGTAGTTTTTCCCTTTAAATTGTTAAATATGTGATCACTAAATTTCTAAACTATTTTAATTATACAGTGAAACAGTGAACAGTCCTGTGAATTATACGAAAACTGACTGTTGCTGCTTCTCTGAACCTGTTTTGTGGGAGGAGCAGTCAGGTACATCTGGTTTGCTGATGTCCACAGGTACTGCTGAGAGGAGCCACGAGAGGGCACTAGAAAGGAGAAAAGAGGCAAAAAAAAAAGCAGTCCTGGGAATCAGCAGCCCAAGGCAGAGTCTCCACTCCCTGCAAGAACAAATAAAGGTCCAACAGGTCACATCGTTAAATTTCTGCATAAAAGAGAAAGCAATACTGAGAAGTTTTTCAAGCCAGGCTCAGAGATCTGAAGCTTGCCAATGGAACCAAGAAAGGAATGATGGTACCCCCAGAGGATGTGCTACGGCATCATAAAGAGCAGGGAGGGACAGCAGAAAGTGGGGCCCACGATTACACAAATGTGCACAATTGACCACACAAGTCACACACTGCCACTCCACACAAAGGCTACAGACAGAAAGAGAAATGGAGATGGAAAAGGGTTGTATAAATCAAGTATCATTTTCCCAGAGAATGCCCCCAATATGCATTTATTTTCAGCAAGGCATAGGCTGTCTGGGTGAAAAGGATCCAAGGGTTCCGAATTTCCAGTGCATTAAGCAATAAAAATAAAGAAATATCTATATCTATCTATATATATATACATCTGGAAACAATTATAGTTACATATCTGAGAGCTCTCAATGCATCTGAGCAGAAATTCGAGGTCAGTATGTCATATTGCACTGCAATACATTTGTGTTTAAGTGAAAATCAACTCCCATGAACCATGCTTAGCATTTGTTGGACACAATAAGCCATGTAGGATGTCAAGATTCATCTTTTGATCTTATTTCTGATTTTGTCTTTCAAAATTAACTAATGTAAACCTTTTATTTTTAATGTAACAAATTCAGTTCATAAAAAGAAAAAAGCTTGTTCCTGCCTTTAAAAAAAAAAAAATCCAGTGCTGTATCTGGGAATGGATTTAGAATTTTCACTGTTTTATTCCAGTCTTGTATCTGGGGATGGATTTAGAATTTTCACAATTTTATTCCAGTCTTGTATCTGGGGATGGATTTAGAATTTTCACTATTTTATTCCAGTCTTGTATCTGGGGATAGATTTAGAATTTTCACTGTTAGGTTTGTTTTTTTTTAAGAGCTCTGCAGACAGCTATGTGCTGGCTCATGACACCAAAGTGCATACTAAAGATCAGTACAGTCATTAGAACCTGTCCTGTACTTTGCCAGCAAACTTTTCATTCCTTCTGTCAATACAGCCCAGATTGTCTATCCAGGAACATCTATATTGTAAATAAAGTTTGTCACTTTACAAACTTGTCCAGTGAGCCCACTGGTTATTGTTGATTTACTCTCTGGCCCTGCCCAATTCTAACAAGTTCTTTCCAAAACCATGCTCAAGAGCAGTTTGAAGGACAACTCAGTTCAGTGACTTCACGCAAAAAACCAGTACTGATTAAACTTCTCCTTCTATTCCACAATGTGTTTTATATGCCTCATTTGGTTCATGGCATAAATCAAATAGTTTTAAAATCACACTTTGCAAGCATCCTAGGAGTAGGCTGCCACAGTGCTCAGGCATTACTTGAAAGCTTTTGAACTGAAAAAATATGTGTACAAAGTTAATTATCAAAATAATAGTAATAAGAAAGATGGAGCATCAAGGGAGCAGGAGTATAGGACTAAAAAAAGCAAATGCAGTTTTCTTTAGAGCCTCTGAAGCTCTCTGGGGTCATATAGGAATTGTAGGTTTTGGCCCTCGAGGGTGACCACTGTTATTACTTAGATTATAGTAGCACACAGTAGCACTACACCTCTTGGAACCCGTCTGCTCCTAATGGAGTCCCCTGGCCTGATGTCTAAATAAGACTAGGTAGACAAGTGGAGTGAGAAAGAAAGTACTTTTATTAGGCCCAGGATAGATTAAGAAGCTTGCCCAAGGACACATACAAAGCCTTTGACAGATCCAATGTTTAACCTAAATGTCAGTATGGTGCCTTGATCATAAACACTTTACCTATCTTCTACTCAGCTGCTGAATGCCTTTTCAGCTAAGATTTAAAATAGACTCCATCTCGGTAAAACATCTCTAGAAATGTCCTCTTACACTATGTTAATTTCAACAGCTTCTGCATAGAGAGAAATCACTTTCCATTGACAACAGTCCTAAGTACACAGACAGAGAAACAAATACAAATTTGGGGTCAGGTAAAAGGCTGGAGATAAAGAGCAGGCTATTTTTTTTCCAAAAGCTTCTCCTACACATTGGAAGCCTCACTGCATTCACTTCAGCTTTAGTCTCATCCAGGGTTTTAAACTTAGAACCATTGAGCCATATCCAGAAAAAATATTTCTCCTTTTTTTTTCAGATTATAGTGGGACACATGAAATAGAAATTAATCAAAGAAAGAAAGGTAACACCAAAGTGTCCGAGAAAGAAATCGCAAAACTTAACTCAGTCCAGCCTCACATGCTGCAGAAAAGCTAAGAAAAGTTTTGGATGGAAGTCAGTGTTGACACATAATGTTTAACCATGCCCCTCATAAAATCCACTTGATTGAAACTAAAAATACACAGTACAAAAATCCACTTGACAGAAATGTTACTCATTAACATTTCTTCTATGCCTTACAGGAAAGCATTACTTGTGAAGAGCGCTCACATATGAATCTGAGAGAACAGTACCTTCCGCTTACAGACTGCCCACAAGGTACCTCAAGTCTTATCTGAAATAAGAAATTATAACCTTGATAATAAATAGCTCATTTTTCCAGCATAATTTTTATTAATTCCTTGACTTTTGCCTTCACCATAGAATCATAGAATCAACCAGGTTGGAAGAGACCTCCAAGATCATCCAGTCCAACCTATCACCCAGCCCTATCCAGTCAACTAGACCATGGCATTAAGTGCCTCATCCAGTCTTTCCTTGAAGACCTGCAGGGATGGTGCCTCCACCACCTCCCTCGGCAGCCCATTCCAATGGGAATCATCAATACATATGGCTTTGGTGATTGCACAGAAGCGAAACCGGTGCTAGAAACAAGGTCAGGGTATTTCTCTTTCTTCATTGTGGCTCATTTAAGATGTAGTTACTCGTGAACCTGAATGCGGAGGGGAATCGGTTAAACCACTTGAAAGAGTCTTGTGAGCAACCTTTCACTTCAGCCTGGCTTCGTTTCCAAAAGATGCCAGGATTGACTCCGGGAGCTGCCCAAGAGCCAGCCGCCGACCCGCTACGTTTTCCTGCAAAGTCCCGCAAAACTTCCCCATCCTCACTTGTCTCCCCGGGTATCACTTTTCAGCCCGGAGTCCCTGCCAGCGACACGGTGAAAGGCAGAAGCAGCTTCCTCCTCGAAGAAGGGCGAGAGCCACGGGGAGCAGCAGCCGTGACTCAGAGCCCTCCCTGCCACAATGCGCCGTTCTCCAAAGGTCCCGAAGCCGCAGATGCCCGAGACGGGCGGCTTCGTGGACCCCGCCGTGCCCCCACAGGACGCAACTCTCCCGCCCGCCACCTCTTCTCCCGCTCATCACCGTAAGCTTTGCGCTGACTCGGCGCAAGTCCCGCTGCCCGGTCCCGCGCCTTCCACCCACACCTTAACCGTCCAGTACCTGATTCTGTCCTTCTCAGCCCGCCGGAGCTCCGAGTCCCTTTGCAGCACCTGAAAAATCGCCCTGGCTTCCTCCTCGTTTAAAAAACTGAGATCTGGCCCCGGGGGCGCTGCGGTCATGGCTTTGCTTATTTTCGGACAGACGGGCGGAGGCAGGCGGTCAGCGCTGACCTCCTCGGAGCTTGGAGCGACACCAGCATGGCCAAGCTCCGGGAAGACCGCGCACGCCGGCACCCACGGGACGCGCTTCGCCTAGCTGCCGCCGTTCTCTACGGCCCCGGTACGCGCCGGCCGACACCCTGCGGAGGGAGTGGGGCGGGGCGAGGGAGGTGTCGGGGGTGGCCGCCCCGCTGCCGTGGCCGTTGCCAAAGCAGTAACTCACGCTGTGCCTGCGCCTCGTAAGGGGCGGGCCAGTGCCTGAGTCAGGCGTTCGCGCCGAGCGTTTGTCGTGGCGTTTACCTTGGGGTTTCCAGGCGGAGCTCAGGGCTCTGCAGAACGGTGCGGACCCCCCAGTGGAAGGTACGGGTTTCCTGGCGGGACGGTGCGAGCCCCTCCGAGGCGGTCATGGCACAGATCCAACCGAACAGCCCTGCCGTGCATCTGCCCGGCTGGCGCCGCCTCGGGCGTCTCGGCGGCTTACTCGCGTCCGTGCGGCGGGGGCCCTGCCGGAGCGCTCCCCGCGGCACCAGCGCTCCACCTGAGCGCCGCTCGGCCCTTCAGCCTCCGCTGTCCGCGGGGCCAGCAGCGTCCGGCCGCTGCAGGACACACCTGTGTAGTTTTGCGGAGTGGATGCGAAGTGGTAACTTCTGAAACGGGAAGAACGATTCCGTGTTTCAGATTTACTGTCCTTTTATGTTTTCTCGAAGAAATAATAGAGAACCTTGACCTGAGCGTTATAATCACCTTTCAGAAGTAATTCCATCCTGTTTTCATTCGGATCGTTCTAAGGCAACTTGAGGTGCCAGCGGGAGCAGCACAAACAGGTGTGTCTCTCTAGCATTTGTCTGTCTAGTATGTTGGCATGGTTGAGTACATGGTAAAATGCCCTCTGAAAGTTTTCTGTTGAAGAAGGACTTCACTCTGCACCAAACTGCAGATGTGAGCACAGCTGTACCAGAGAAAGAAAGTGAGATGCAATTTTAATATGGGAAAGTGAGTGCGGTAACACCATTATGGCCATGTGCAGCAGGAACCAGGATGAGCTGACCCAGCCTCCTTCCCACCCTGCAGCAGGCTGATGTGGGGCCACATAAGAGTGATTCTCCACTAGGAAGCACCATAGATTCATGGGTTGGAAGGGACCCTCAGAGGTCATCTTGTCCAACAGCCCTGCAGTCAGCAGGGACACCTCCAACTAGAGCAGGCTGCCCAGGGTCACAGTGCTAAAACTAGTGCTGGCTCGGCAAGGATCCCTCCCTCTCACTCACAAAATGCTCCAATTTCCCCAGAGGAAATGGGAGAAGAGGCCAGGCAGCACCACGTTCCCCACTGATGGTGCTGGATGCTGCTGGAGACCAATAGGCTCTCACCAAGCACCATGGTCCAGTCCCACCTCCAGGCCCCAGCTCTCACTGTAATGTGGTGCAAGGGGAAATCACAGCGTGAGTAGGTTGCAGAAGCCCCTGCGTTTCTGTGTAGCTTTTGACATTGCTAATCTGGCCTAAAGAGAAGGAATGTACCTGATTCTTGGTGCCCAAATAACAACAATAAGGCAATGAGACAAGTGGTATATCATACCAGCATTACAAAATTTGTGCTGCTTCATGACTAGAAACAACTGCTCTCTGTGGAGGCTTTTACCAGAAGTTTATTCTGTGAAAAATAACTGTTTCTCCATATGTCTCTTCATTACTCCATTTTAAAGTTTTTTGATGTCTTTTTCATATATGGATCATGATGGCAAGGGAACAGCTTGTATTTAAAGTTGCTAGCACCTTATGTGCTTCACTTTTGTTGTGTAAACCTAAGACAGGATGTGCACTCTGATTTTTTTTCCATGTTTCTTAGCTAACAGCTGTTCCAGGAAGATACAAGGGTTTTTTTTTGGTAAGTAAGTAGCATTTCTTCTGTTTAGCAACCTGAAACACAGTGCCAAAATAGCATATGTGAGGCTGTAGACATGAGATGTCTATTAGTAATGTTAATTGCGAGTGCCACTAAAGAGGATGCTGACACAGAGACCTTAATTACAGGGCAAATTCTTCAAAAACTTTATTTCACAAATACTGTTGCATTAATGGGTGGTGTTAATTCCATTTACTCTCAGTGGAGGATTTCAAACTGTAGGACTCCAGAAAGCCAGAAGGGCTGTTTCTAAAAGTTGATTTGTAGCTAGAGAGTCAAGGGGAATGTGCAGGAGGGGTGGTTGAATCCTTTAGTAATTGGCCTCGAGGCTCCTATCATCCTTGAGGCCTAGAAGAACTGTAAAGTCTTGTCTGTTCCTGTTCAACTAATTACTGTGTAAATTGTCACACAGATCAGTGAAGGCTAGTTTAATTAACTCCCTGTGTTAAGTGAAAGAGGCTTCATGGCAAGGGAAAGAATAAATATGAAGTGCCTTTCATTTCAAATGTATTATATCTGCTTATTGTGTTTGAAATAAATATTTTTAACACTAACCCAGGTCAAAAATAGTTTGATCATACTACTCACAAAAACAAAAGCAGTGGCTCTCCCTCTTACAAGCTTATCATCTATATCTCAATTTACTCTAATAGTTGTTAGTGATTTATGTGTTTTAAGTTAACAGCTAGAACTCCAGATGAGTCTTAGGGGGATGTGATGGATTGCAGTGCATGGTTCCCACTGCCACAGGTAGACATTTCCACTGAGCAGCGAGTATCCTCCAGGGTCTGTCACCCAGCTGCATCTGCCACTTCAAAAGAGCTCTGGACTTTCATTTAGGCATTTTAACTGTGAAGTAGGGCACTTTGAAGATTGACTGGATGTTCATCATCCGAATGTTGCTTGTGTTATTAGACCCGTTTGTGTGCTACACATCTGTGCATCTTGTGAGGCAAGGAGGGAGCCAAGACAGACCAGGCTGAGCAAGTTGCAGAGTGTAGGCCATTTTTGTCCACCCTGAAACTGCCACAGGCACTAGGCCTGCTCCCAAAAGGAAAGCCAATATTCAAGGTTTACCACATTCACAAGTCACATCTTGCAGCCTGTGTGGCTGCATACTGCTCCTTTTCACATTTACTCAAGCACTTCCTCCCTCTGAGTCTCTTATTCATCTGCTTTTCTTTTCCTCCCAACCCCTTGAGCATGGGCTGCTCCCTTTCCCTACTTTTAGACTCTGCCCTACAAATATGGGAGATTTCCTCACCTTACAAGTACTGTTTAGTGCTTCTGCCTCTCATCCTAATGCCTTCCTACCCTACACGATGTTTATATGAGCTCTTTTATTTTCTTTTTCTAGTACAGTGTTATTTCTGCTGAAACGGACTTGTGGATCCCTTAGAATGGCAAAAGGACATTGTGACAAAGTATGACCTGGGTTTTGTCCACGGGAAGAAAGGTAAGGGTGATATTGCAAAAGCATATTAGCACTGCATGGCAGCAAGAAGTCATCATGAGAGAGATCTCTGAAATAGGGGCTTGCACTTTGTGCTGCTGCTTTTGATGTATTTGGACTCTGTGCCACCCCTTTGTTTAGTTTTGTTGGTTTGTTGTTTTTTTTTGTTTGTTTATGGCTGTCTGTCCTTCTTACTCTCTTGCTTTTAGGAGTCAATCATAGAATTATTTTTGGTTGGAAAAGACTTTTGAGATACATTGAGTCCAATTATTATCTAACTACCAAATCTAGGGCCAAGTGATGTCCTTTAGCACCACATCTGGAGACTTTCAAGGCCTGTCTGGATGTGTTCCTCTGTCATCCGTGTTAGATAGTATTGTCCTGCTCTGGCAGGGGAGTTAGACTCGATGATCTCCTTGGGTGTCTTCCAACCCCTAACATCCTGCGATCCTGTGATTTCCACCTACCCAGAGACCCTTCACCTCCAGCATTCAATAATCCTTTTGTTGAAGAAGTTTCTTCTAATACCCAATCTAAACATCCCCTGGTGCAACTTGAGGCAATTTCCTCTTGTCCTGTCATGTGGAACTAGGAAGAAGTGACAGCCAGCCACCCCACTACAACCTCCTTTCAGGTAATTGCAGAGAGCAACAAGGTCACCCCTCAGCCTCCTTTTCCCAGACTAAATGTCCGTTCCCTCGGCCACTACTCATAAAACTTCTTTTCCAGACTCTTCACCAGCTTTTTTACCCTTCTTTGGACCCACTCCAGTAACGTAATGTCTTTCTTGTAATGAGGGGTCCCAAATGGAACACAGTACTCAATGTGTGGCCTCACCAGTGCTGAGTAGAGGACAATCACTTCCCAAGTCCTGCTTGCCAAACTATTTCTGATACAGGCCAGGATGCTGATGTCCTTCTTGCCCACCTGATCACACTGCTGGATCATAATTCAGATGGCTGTCGCTCCTGATTTCATTTTGAATGCTCATTGAGACTGCACTTTCTCTGGGCTGGAGAGAAGATTTCAAGCAGGATCCCTCACAGGGAGAAAGAGGTTGGGTTTTTAAGAGGTTGCTGCAAAGAGGTGTTTTCTGGAGAGGTATGTGAAGAACATCTCTGGAGCATAAGAGCACTGCTTGGAATGAGAGGAGGAACATGTTTTGTTGAAATGATGCAGGGTTTCTGCTTTATTGTAGGTCTGATGTCTTGACTGTCAGAGCCATAGGCTGGCTAATAGTGCGTACAACATCTGGTCTCTTGGCAGAAACTATGTAACCTTCTCTTCCTCCTTAACTAATATGCACATAAACATAATCACCAGAGGCCAATGCCTGCGACATGGCAGAATTATGCATTCAATATATTAAGGTTATATGTGAGTGTGTGCAGCTTATTAAAAGAGGCTTGAATAAAGGTAAAAAGGACTAAGCATGACTAACAGTAGGAAAGAGATGTTATTAGAAGCAAGAAGGCAACCTTTAAAACACTGAAGTCATATCCAAATGAGGAAATGAAAAAAATGAAAGCATAAATCCTATAATAAAATTAAGCAGACTAGAAAAAAAAAAAAAAAGAAAAAGAGCTAGAGGACTCTAAGCCAGCACTAAACACATACGTGTCAAGAAGGTAAAAAAAGCACTGCAGAGGGCAGATGACCTTTGCAGAGAAGAAAATTGTGATCCCTGTGGAGGAAACTAGGAAAACTCATATGCCAGAGTACTTCACCAAAAAAAGATCTGACTGAAACTGAAATGACTGCAAAAAAGTTTATCTGACAAATTTGCAACATGAACACTAACAAATCATCAGTAACAGATGTTAATTCATCCAGTGGTTCTAAGAAGACTTGCCACAGTCTATAACAGCTCACTATAGTCCTAGATACCTGAGGATTGGAATGTGGCAAATAGAAACCAGCTATAAAGTTGTTTTCAGAGAGAATCAAGGCAACTATAGGATTATGCATCAGACTTCTGGGCAAATTTGTGGAAAATGCAAATAAGGGCAGGATGAGTGAATTGATACAAGTTACCCTGATACCAGAATTGATCCAAGTTACCCTGGAAGAGTCAGTGTGGCTTCTAAAAAGGGAAGTCCTACTTTACAACCCTCTTTTTGAAGGGTATCAGCTATTATTTGGACAAAGACAGCCAAGTTGACCAAACCTGCTTGGAGTTTTGAAGACTTCTGACAGTACCATCATCAACAGTTTCCAAGGAAACTTAGTAATCATCAATTTAAGTAAAAGGTTCTTTTATTGGTAAACAACAGGTTACAAGTTAGGAGGATAAAAAGGTTAGGAGGGCTCATTACTTACAGCAGAGGAAGGTCACTGCTGGAGTTTTCTAGAGCTCTGTGTGGTAATTTGTGGTGTTCATTAGACTCTTTAGTGATCTGGAAAAGAAGTAGGCAGTGAAGTGAGAAAGTTTGCTGGTGTGGTATGAAAGTTTGTGATGTGAAGAATAATAAGGGCAAACCTGGCTGAGGCACCGTGAGGCTGTGCTGCCATTCAGTGAAACCTGGACAGACAGGACAGCTGGGCAGAAAGGAATCTAATGAAGTTCAACAATGACAAGTGCAGGATCCTGCACCTAGGGAGAAATATGCCCCCAAACCAGTATAGGTTAGGGACTGGCCTGCTGGAACACAGCTCCACAGAGAAGGACCTGGAGAGTTAACAAGTCAACCAGGACCCAGCAATATGCCTCTGTGGCCAAGAAGATATCCTGGGATGCATTAAGAAGAGTCTGGCCTGCAGGTCAAGGGAGACTCTCTTCCCCCTCTGTGCTGCCCCAGTGAGGCTACATTTGGAGTATTGTGTCAAACTGTGGGCTCCCCAGTTCAGGAGAGCCAAGGAACTGTGGGAGAGAGTCCAGCAGACAGCTGTGAAGATGACTAGGGGACTGGAGCATCTCTTTATGACAGAACACTGGAACAGGCTACTCAGAAAGGTTGTGGAGTCTCTTTCTTTGGAGATATTAAAAACTCACATGGACATGATCTATGCAACCCTCTCTACAGGAACTTAGTTTAGCAGGGAGGTTGAACTTTATGATCTCCAAAAGTCTCTTCCAACTCTTGTCATTCTGTGACTCTGTGACAAAGGCAGACTGTGAGGGACCACAAAAGGCCTTTGTAAGACAGAGTGGCTGAGAAATGTGTGTTTGAAAAAAGTTATAGCTTCACATATAAGTTATCTTTTGCATAAAAGAAATGAATTCTGAGCTGACTATTACCATTTGGATATAGTATGTACAACTTGTGAAAACATCAGAAAACTAACCCAAATATTAGAATTTATTAGGAAAGAAAAGTAAATCCATAGTTTGATTACAGCTTTTATATGAATATATGAAGAGTCTAGAGAAAATGACCTGTGAGGAATGGCTGAAGGAATTGATCTTCTTTAGTCTGGAGAAGAGAAGGCTGATGGAAGACCTCATTGCTCTCTACAACAGCCTGAAAGGAGGTTGTAGTGAGGGGGGAGCTTGTCTCTTCTCCCAAGTAGCAATAGAACAAGAGGAAACAGCTTCAAGTAATGCCAGGGGCATTTTAGATCGAATGTTCAAAAGAATTTCTTCATTGAAAGTGATCAAGCATTGGAACAGACTGTCCAGGAAACTGGTGGAGTTGTTGTCACTGGAGGTGTTCAAAAAACATATAGACATGGCACTTCAGGACATGGTTTAGTGGGCATGCTGGTGTTGGGCTGATAGTTGGACTTGATGACCTTCAATTTTCAACCTTGATGATTCTATGATTCTGCAATAGAAATTCTGTATGGAATATGGATTATATTACTTATTCATACACAATAGGAAAACATCAATGTATTTATATATTCTGAATATATATTTTCTAGGCAGATTATGTAATTCTTTATGTTCTATATTTCTCTTTGGTGTAGAAACAGTGGAAAAGAACTGACTTTGCAGTTTCTTCCAATAGAAGTGCCATCAAACAGAATCATAGAGCTTGAGAGGTTGGAAAGGACCTCCAGATGTCATCGAGTCCAACCTCCCTGCCAAGGCAGGATCACCTAGGGACCTAATAGAAGCTGATTTCAATACAAAGGAGATGACCTTGTGCAACTCCTTGCAGAAGGATTGTATGGATGCAAAAGGTTTCAAGGGGCGACTATGTAAGTAGATAAAAGAGAAATTAATTCAAGATTATTTAATAAAGAAACCATTTTGGAAAAAGCCTGAGCTGAGATTAGATACATTTTGAGAGAGCTTCAAATACACCTAGTTTGTTCTGTTTTAACTTAGGCATTTTCTTATGACCATGTGTGGCAAGAGGATGCTGAACTAGATGGACATGTGGTCTGAATGAGTATGAGCATTTGCATGTCCTGGCAAACATGCTTGGAGAGCATGTGTATGAAACCTGGGGCAATGGGCTCATAGGAGGATGCCATCATTTCTGGATATGAGTTGGACTTGCTGTGGAGCCTTAGCTGGGCATTCTTTGAAAAAAAGAGATCTGTCTCTGGGGTCTCAGCTGCCATACAGCTAGATCCATAACTGCAGTCATGAACATGTTTTTTATGTGGCTGCAGAGGGCTTCTTATCTTAGAGAAGACATTCCTTCTTTTATGCCTTCTGTTCAGCTGTTCTGATAATGTGATCATGACAAGCTGCCATTAGGTCTTGTTAGAATGGCCATCCTCAAACGATTTCCAGGTATTTACAGGTAGTACTGATACCAGATGTTCTTCAGTGTCACAGTCTTGAAAATATCATAGCTCATCAACTACAGCTAACAGAAGTGTGTGAGAGTTGAAGGAGAGTGGTGTCAAGATACGAGTGCATACAGAGCGATATGTGAGGCTGCTCTGTGGGCAAGGCATGCAACTTCAGGTCCAAACTAACAAGGCAGTACAGACACAACTTTGTGTATTTCCCTCTACATATGTGTACTTCCCTTTTCACAAAAACTAGCCCAAATCTGACTTGTGCATAACAAAGCCACATGGTGCTTCTGTAGCAGTGTAGGGTGATGTATTCGTTCTTTCTTTAAAGAAAAAATCCTAAAACAATTTAAGAGGAGCCATCATGACTTTAGTACAGACACCTGGATGCTTTCAGTGATGAGATAATTGCTTTGAGGTGATAGGCAAACAATGGACATTGGTTATTTTGACTTCAGCAAGGCCATCTTTGTATTCTTGTTATTAAACTGAAGAGAGACAGGACAAATGAACTACAAGGTTGATGAGAAAGTTATTGTATCATCAGGCTCAAAGTGTTTTGGTGAGTATCTGAAGGTCTAACTGGCAGGAACTTCTTGAAGTTCAAAAAGGCAAGTGAAGGGAAACAAAAGGCCAAATGAAAAGAAATGGCAAATAAAGATCATCTAAAGCTCTATCTGAGCATGAAAAATACTATGCCACCATACAAGTGGAGGGCAGGCAGGCTAGAAGGTTGTCTTTCAGGAAAACATCTGGGGTCACAGTGAACAAGTGGGAAGTGAGCCAGTAATGTCCCCCTGCAGCAACAAAAGCAAAGTGCATATTGGGCTGCATGGGTAAGAGTGTGGTGAGCAGGCCAGGGAAAGTGGGTATTCCTTGTGAACTGAAGAGGCTGCATGTGGAATATTATGCCTATTATCATACTGGAGCAAGCCCAATGGAGAGCCACAAGCCTGACTAGGAGGCTGTGCATGAGTAGAGACTGAGACAAAAGTTTTTTTTCAATCTGAGAAAAAGCTTAAGGGGATCTCATTCTTTTATACACTTTTGTAGTGGGTGATTACAGAGAGATCTTCCTGGAGGTCCAGCATGAAATGACAAGGAACAATGGATATAAATTGCATCAAAACATTCCTATTTAACATTATAAAAAAAAAAGATCATAAAGTCATGGAGTGTTGGAAGGTGCCCTTAAAGATCAGCTAGATCAACCCTACTCCTCTGGGCAAGGACATCTGTCACTAGATCATATTGCTTAGGCTCAAAGCCTGACTGGGCATTTGAAAGTTGATTCAATACTGTAACAGGTTGTTTAGGGAGGTTGCAGGCACAAAAAACTTGACTAGGGAAGGCACTGGACATCTAACATTGAAGTTAGCCCTGCTTGGAGCAAGGGATTCAATCTACTGATCTCCTAAAGTCAACAGAGTATGCTTCTGTAATTCCAAGTGGTTTATAGCATGTATGTCACATCAAAGTCTTCAAAACAGAGACTTGCAGAGATACACAATGCTTTGTATACTGATTGCAAGATGTAAATGTAACTCATTGTAAGGAAGTTTGTTCCATGACATACACCAGCTCACCTTCTACTACAGAATAATAACCAGTGATAGAAACTATTATCAACAGGGATTGGTGTCCTTAGAATCTCCTAATTTCCAATGCTAGATGAAGAAGAAAGGTACTAAGTCTAAAAAACCCTCAATTTTAATTTGACAAAATCAAAAGAAATAAAACAATAAAGTCTTACAATCTAAAATAAAGGTGCATACCAGAAAAATGTAATTATATATTTAGTTGAATTGTTAGAGCTAAAAGCATATCATGCTTTGTTTAAATCCCAAAGCAAGTGCAGTTATTAATACCCCAGAGAAAACTCTGGGTTTATTTTATTTTTTCCTCTGTTTTGGAGGAAAAGGCTCACCAATTGTGAATATAGTGAGTAAATTAATATAAATTGCTGAGTGAAAATGCCATTGCAGCAAAGAAGCAGGTTGTCTAGAACTTAGTTATATATCTACGTATCTGTATCTTTTCTAGCGCTTAATTCTAAGAGTGCTTTTATTGCAGGAGGAGCACTGGGATAAGGCAAGAGCCTTACTGTACTTTTTTTGCATAAATACTCCTAACAGTGGAAGTTGGAGGAGTATCCCATCCACATCCTTCTTTTAAATATCAGTGGCTATTGTGGATCAGCTATGAATATGGCATGTCAGAAGAACAAACGTGAAGAGTAATATAGACTAAAATAGACTAAAAGAGTAATATTGACTAAAATAGACTAAAAGAGTAATATAGACTAAAATAGACTAAAAACTATTTTATCCTTTTGTTTAGAGCAGGCAATGTCAGGAATGGAATACCAGGTAAAAGACACATTTGTGCTTCAGTTCATCACAGTAGCTAGTCCTCTTCTACATAACATTGACAAAGAGTCTAAAGAGCTTCAGCTGCCAGAGAAAGTATTCATTTTACTAATTGTAAACACTGGCCAGGTAGACAGCTCTAATTACCTTTATTTTCAATGAAGAATACCAAATGCTTACAGTACACAATTTATCTCATTCTAATGTAGACATCTAAAAGAGGTCAGATGAATCATGCCTTAAAAGAGGCTCTTTCTCTCCATGCAATATAAAGGGAGTCTGGCATGACTAGCTCCAAATTGTACACTCTGTACGTCTAAAGTTAGGTGAGAGGAATCCCATCCCACCTGTTTGTACACTTAATAAAAGAACAATGCCAATACAGTGTAAAAATGAACAAACTGTCCCCAGGCCTTAAAAGGTGTTGTTTTGTTGTTTTTTTAATCTTGAGTAATTCATCTTTTAATCTAGAGTTTGATTCAACTCCCATTGAAGTCAACAGCTGTATGTTTTAAGAGGAATTTAACGAGGCTTGTCAATTATATTTGTTTTCTCTCTCATCAAGGATACTTTAACTAAATTCAGTGATGCATAGATAGCCAATGCTTCATGAGAAAGGATATTCTATAAATACAGGTTATAATTTAAAAGGGAATTTTCATAAATTAGATTTTTCCCTTCCATCTTTTAAATTAAACATATAAGCAGTGTAGATAAATCCTTAGTGATAAATGTCTTTAATAATTATAGTTCAAATAACACCACAAGGTGCAGGTGTTTTTTTTTTCTTTCCACAAGATGATTAGCCTTTTAATTAATATATGTAATATATTAAACAAGGTCCAGCAGGATGTTATTGCTCTGTTTAAGCGACGACTCTGACATTTGCTCTGCACTTCTCAGTTTTCACAGAGCTAGACCCCAGGTAAGAACAGGCATGTAGTGTTATTTATAACACAGACTGCAATGGAGTTGTCCTTGGAAAGTTTGGTCAAAATTTTAAAGGTCTAGTGCAGGTGGTGAAAAAGAATGGCTAAGTGAAGGTTTACTCTGTAGCCTGGGTGTAAGCCAGTCCCCATTTCAGTGTGGGGAATTGAGAGAACAGTGAGAAAGCACTTCAATGGGTGTGACTGTGATATGTAACCAGGAGCCTGTGCTGGCACTAATGGAGAAAATGATTTCTGTTTTCTTTCCTCCTTGCTGAATTTGTGCTAAATATCTAACTGGCTTCATAGTTCATTGATTTGCATGTACACTTGGTATAGATGTCTTGGAGGAGGAGAAAGAAGGAATTCTGTAGAAATTAATGTCTAGGTGAGATTAACAAACTTCAGAGTTAGGGAAAACACTAACCTTCTCTTCTCTCATTCAGTTTATATTTCTACCTGAAAATCTGCTTGAGCATAATGGAAGTTTTGGATTCCCAAGCCAGGAGCTGTGTGAGCAGTGTGATAGAGAAAGCTGTCGTTCCTGTGCACACTGCTGAGAACTCTGCGTTACAGATTTTCCAGCCAACCCTTGTTTGACAGCCCTGGAGCAAAGGCAAAAGAGGTCAGCTCTTTTAAACATATTAAAAACTGAAGTAGCAATTCTGCATATTAATAACAGGTTAAATTAAAAGAACTAGCACAGTATGGGAGTGGTTGATGGCAAAGGACTCTCTCCAGTGTGCTTGGTAGTAAAAGAAGAGGATTTAACTAGGTGGGGAAATAAAAGCAGCTTTGGGAGGTAGAAACCAACAATGATGTAAAATCAATTGCTTTTATTCTCCCTACTCCATTCTTGTGGAATGAGATTTTCACTAAAGGAGCAGTTCTGTAGATGAGCCTTGCTGTGCCATTCTTGGCTTTCATCCACTCAACTTCCTAGCTACCTTTGATTGCAGCACCAAATCCAGCCACTTGTGAATAGTTGGTTTGTGTAAGCATGTAAGGGAGAACTGTGTGCTCTTTAGTTGGAAGTACTGCAGATGACAGCAGGTAATACTAGTAGGGTAACATTAGTACCTCTCCTCCTGGGTAAGTCTGTGCTGGAGTTGTTCTAATTGTGCCAACCTGTGTTTAAGAAAATTTGGTGCAGTCTAACTGAAACTCTGAGTCCCGAAGGGATGCAGAATTAAGAAGTCTTTCCTGTCCCAATCGAATTAATTACATGATTAGTTTTCCTGCAAATTATCACTTTGTTAATGAACCTTGCAGACTTTGTATTTCATACTGAAAGAAACATGGAGTTTGCATGGATTAAAAGCATGCTATGTGACCCACTGATTTATTACTTTTTTACAAAAGAGGAACAATGAAAACCAGGAATTATCAATAATCCACAGGGAAGGCATTAGAAATGGCATATATACATCGATATAACTACAGCATTTTTTCTGCCAACTTTTGGTAGAGTGGCATGTTCATTTTCCTGTAATGCCTTCTATACATTTTGTCTCATGCATATCTATTTCATCAGACAAAACAATTGCACACAGATTTTATAGCACTATAAAGATAGGATGGGTTTCACTGTATTAAGTACTTCCACCAAAAAAATGCTAGTAAAAGCATTTTGATGGTACAAGAGCTGTCAGAATAACTTACTCAGTTTTAGCTTCTTGTTTTATTTACCAGCTCACATGAATTACATAAAAGCCTTTCTCAAGAGCAAATGAAAATTGCAGAACCAAG
Source organism: Pogoniulus pusillus (assembly GCF_015220805.1). Classification (NCBI taxonomy): domain Eukaryota; kingdom Metazoa; phylum Chordata; class Aves; order Piciformes; family Lybiidae; genus Pogoniulus; species Pogoniulus pusillus. Next base: position 17,903,886 of record NC_087266.1, read on the forward strand.
ATGGCAAAGCCTTAGTAATGCCTGGGTTTTAAAGGCAAGGGGGGGTTTATATGAGATCTATGTTCAGTAAACAATCATGTTCATCTGCTCTGATTGATTTGATGGTGGAGGTGTTGCCACCTGATCAACATGGCAACAGTCATTACCAAATTAGTAGTATTGCACAATAATGATTTTGTGCCACATATAGCATGGAAATTCTATCTAGTATCACAGGTGAATTTGCAAGGACTTGTCTACCATGCAGGTCCTTTGGTACAAGTCTTATTGCATTATAAGAGATCCTTATATAGTGAAGCTGGTATACCAGACAGCCTATTTTTGAGATCAGTTGCAGCCCCAGGAAATGGAAAATGGCACTGGCAGGATTGACTCTTAATCTGGCAGGATTGACGACCTAAGCATTTTAGCAAGTTGAAAAACAACATGTTGCATTACCCAGGTGACACACTATTACTCAGCAACAGCAGCAGCTGCCAGAAGCAGTGGAAATAGTAGTATGGCTCCCAGCTGGACGAATTTTTAATTCATCTGGAGTGAGTTAGGAGCTGCCTGTTACCCTCAATTTATCTCTCCTGTATGGGCAGCCTCTGGTAACAGGAACAGTTTTTCTTATGATCTTAAAAACCATAATGGGAAGAACAGTAATAAAAATACAGTTGGTTTCTAAGAGGGAGCTGAATCCTGATACCCAGAACAGCAACTTTTTTCCCTCTTGCCTTAATTTCCTTGACACTGTGATCTCAACAAAAGTTCCTTGAAAAGGGGGCAAAAATAATTCCATGCCTTTGCAATTAATCTTTGTCATGCATGATTAGGTCGAAGTAGCAAAACACTTTTTCATTCAAACACCTTATTCAAGATGAGGAACAAAACCAGTTCTTCCTCCATGCCCTGATGGTAACATGTGTACTTGTTTTCCATCAGCCTTGATGAAAGACAGCAGGACAATTAACCAACTGTCAGCCTGGGCCATTATAGTTGGAGTGCTGTCAGAGGTTGACCCTGGCCAGCAGCTGTGTCCCCACCCAGTCTCTTGTTTGCTCCCCTCAACAGGGGTGGGGAGGAGACTTGGAATAACAAAAGCTGAAAACTCATGAGCTGAAATAAAGATAGTTTAATAGATGAAGAAAAGCTGCATCTGCAAGCAAAATTAATTCACTGCTTCCTGGTTAGGCAGGTGTCCACCCATTTCCTGGGAAGCAGGATGGTGACTTGGGAAGACAAATGCTTTAATGACAAGCAACCCCCTTTCCTCTTCCTTTCCTGAAATTGTATTGATGAGCACAATGTCCTATGGCATGCAATATCCCTTTGGTCAGTTTGGGTTGGCTATCACAGTTGCTGCCTACTTGCTGGTAGGGCAGAGTATGGAAAATAAAACACAATGCTCGATGCCATGCAAACACTGCTCAGCAACATTCAAATCACAGATGTGTTAAGAACACTGCTCTAGTCACAAATGCAAAGCACAATAGGCTTCTATGAAGAAAGTTAACTTGATCTCATCCAGACCCAGTACAAGTGTTCAAAAACCACATAGGTATTTAAAAAACATGTAGACATGGCACTTTGTGACATGGTTTAACAGCCATGGTGGTGTTAGGTTGATGGTTTGACTCAGTGATCTTAGGGGTCTTTTACAACCAAAACAATTATGATTCTAAGTGCTGATAACATTCTACTTCTACAGCAAAACTCATCACAAGCAAAAATGAGCACTTGTGCTACAGACATACCTATATAGAGGAGCCTGATGTGTTGGGGGGGGGGGGGGGGGGGGTGTCTGGGGATGGCTTATTGCTGTCAACCTACAAATCAGTTATTAAGTCCATAACATGTTAGCTGTCTGGTTGAGAAACACGTTGTTACAGACAATGTTTCCCAAGCTTGATAAATTATAATTGTACCTATGTATATGCTTTGCTTGCATTCAAAATTCAAGCAATCAAGCACTACAGCTTGATGGGCACAGGCTGGGTTTCACTGCTAGTTAAATGCTTGGAGGAAGCAGAAAGGAAGCACAAGGCTAAGGGTGTAGGAGGAGTCAAGCCCGGGGCATGGCTCCACAGGTGGAGCAAATGCAGAGGTGTCTGAGGCAGGACCAGGAGTGGCTCCACTGCAGGGGTGTAGTGAGGGGTGCAGCCCCAAGCACAGCTCCAGAGGTGACGTAGGCACAGAGACATGAGGTCTAGGGTGCGGTGGAAGAGCAGTATGCGTGCTGGCAAAATACACAGATCCTGGCTCTGTGCCAGAAAATTATAAAAGAAGAAACCAGGAAAGGACCTATCAACTGACCTTCTTACCTGGGAAACCTAATTTTGGTTCCAGTGTGGGCTGTGGAAGTAACTTGCTCTTGTATGTGATGGTGGAACAAAACAGGTTCTGAGGAAGGCAAATATGTGGCAGATTGAGTAAAATGTTAGGGAAATGCAGAGTGAATTTAAAGTCTGGAGATAATGCAAGTCACCAGCATTGATGATGGTAGGAGAAACTGATGAAAGGGATGCTGAAAGAGCTGTGGAGAGTCTCAAAGATCACTTGTACAGGGAGGTAATGCCTAACCATTAGTGTGCCATTAACCTAGCAACATATTTGGAGTAATTCTGAACTGGGAAAATGCTTTTGACTAGGTCATTGATTTGTGTAATGAAGGTTAAATGTTATTGACCTAGTTGTAGGAGACTTCATCTCTACTTTAGTGGATGATCAAGCAGAGTGACTCCTAGAATGGGAAAGATGTTGATTTGCTTGCATGAGAGTCAGACTGTGTGAGTGTATTAAAGCAACCAGGAGGTAAGAAAGAGCACTGCAAAGCACTAGTACTGTGGCCTGAAGGGAAACTCAAAAGAAGTCTTAGTCACTGACTTACAGCCTTCTTCAAATCCTGTTGTGGATTTTTAATTCACATTACTTAATGACATGTTATTCTCTGTTATCGCTGTCAGAGCATTACATAATTTTAATTTCACAGAAAATAGTAAGCATCAGATTCATGTTCATGCTTGTATTTCACTTCAGGACAAAACAGTGAAATCAGAGCCAGGCTTCTGAACATGGAAGCTACCCTCCTGGTGTTGTGTATTGTTACTGTAGTTAGGAAACATTTCTTTGAATAAATGATTTACACAACCAAGGTATGCACAGAGAGAGCAGATTTTTTTTTCCAGTGAAAACAACCCAACAAAATAGTCCTGAGTACTGTCTAACTGCTTGTGTTAAAGGTAAATGCAGTTTATATACACTGAATTATTTGCAAACCAGCTGAGCAACTTTGTCAGGTGGGGATCTACTTATCTATATGCTTAATATCAATAATTTGTTAGTAACTTCATGAAGTAAGATCTCAATCCAGTGCAAAGTGTCTATAAATGGGAGGTATTGTTAATGACAATACTAGCATGTTATGTTTATGAGGTGATAATGTTAACTCTTGTTCAAAGTACAAGGCAAAGGAGGCACTGAGGATTTTTCTTACCTTCTATTCATCATTCCTCTATATATTATTTTTATTTTCCACCTACTCTTGTCTTCATGCTAAAAAGATAACCCCCATGTTTCCAGTACAACTGCATATGATTTTAGTGTTACAGTGGATTTCTAGCTTCTTTGAATCACTTTTTGCAATGTTCTTTGAATCAAATTGTTGGCAAAGTTTTTTTTTTTTTTTTTTTTTTTACAGTTTATGTGTACCTGTGGGAACAGTTTGTTTCTCAGTCATCATTGCAAGTAGAAGTCTTTACAGAAGACTAATTACATCAGTTCATAGAATGGTTTGAGTAGGAAGAGACCTTAAAGAGTGGGCAGGAACTCCTTCCACTATACATTGCTCAAAACCCCATCCAGCCTGGCCTTGAACACTTTCACAAAGGAGGTGTCCATTACCTCTCCAGGCAATCTGTTCTAGTGTCTCCCCATGCCCACAGTAAAGAATTTCTTCCTAATAGCTAATCTAAACCTACCTTCTTGCAGTTTAAAGCTGCTACCCTTTGTCCTTTCGCTACACCCCCTGATATAGTCCTTTCCTACTTTCCCATTGGTCCCTTCTGAGTACTGGAAAGCAACTGTAAGTCCTCCCCAGAGCCTTCTGTTCTCCAGGCTGAACAACTGCAACTCAGTCTGTCCTCAAAGTGGGGGTCGTCTTTGTGGCCCTCCTCTGGACCTGCAAGTCTATGGTTTTTTATGCTGGGATCTCTAGAGCTGGATGCAGTATTCCAGGTGGAGTTTCATGAGAGCAAAGTAGAGGGGAAGAATCACCTCCCTCGACCTGCTGGTCACACTTCTCTTGACATAGTCCAGGATGTAATTGGCTTTCTGGGTCGTGATCACAGAATGTGGTATCAGCACAGGTATTCATTTAAACATTTGTGAATGATGTAACTTAACAGCTGTACAGCTTCAACATAGCAACCTATGTATCATAGTATGTGGCTATGCTATGGATATCATAAGCAAAAAAATGACAGTCATATCTTAGAAATTACCTAGCAATTTTATGGCAACAATTGGAAGCTCTTGGAAGACCAAAAGAGCAAATTATTAAATAGACTCATAAAATTATTTTAAAAACATAGGCATATGCCACTGATTTTGAAGGAACCATTTTCTAAGAAAGCAAAAGCTGCTTTTGTTTATTTTGAAACTCAGAAGAGGTCACCTGTTCTCATCTGTGTGTATACATACATGTGTGATACATACAAACACAACTTCTATGTCTGCATTCTTCACTGAAAAACTTAATGCTGAATTCTGTATGACAAACTACTTTAACACTGGTATCTTGGTAACCATTGGTAGGAGCCTTCTCCTATTTGGAGATTATCCAGCCTGTAAAGTACCTTACCAAATTTCTTTTAAAGGCTACCTTACAATAATAAGATGAAAGTAGCAAATTCTTCTTGGTTTTGTTCCTCTCTTGTCATAATCTGTTATCACTCCAATTATTGTTTCTGTATTTACAATCTGCAGAGATAAAATACGATTAAGTGATCAGGGCAGTAAACTGTGAGCTTATGTTAATGGTCTCCTACTGCTGAAGAAAATAATGAAGCATATTTTACCAAGACATTTATTTTTAAGCAAATATAAACCATTACTGAAGCAAACTTTACAACCTGTTAATGCTGATCCTAGAGCAGAGAGTGTGAAAGCTTGAAGGTTTCCAGGGTAGCTTCCATCTATCCAATAAAAACTTAATCCAACGCAGCAATATCAATTGAGCCCACTGAGATGTTTCAAAAGCAATACAATGTGAGTACTTCTTGCACATATAAGCTGCTAAAAATAAGAGAAATGGTGATAAATTTATGGTATGGACCTTTAAAAATCTGCAGCTCATCAGAAATCTACCCTGTTCACATGAGATCTAATACTCTTGAGTATAAGCTCCTCCTGGCAGCTGTAAGAACTGTGAATGCCTACTCCTCCACGCTGCCCTGCAGCATGGTGCCAAGCTGTCAAAGACTCAGGGACATACATTGAATTTAAGCATCCAAATCACTATGTTGGCAAGCAAGGTTTGAGGTCAGGTACCACAAGGAACCATTTGCCTGAAGTCTTTATATAAATGCCTTGCACATCTAAACCAGAATGTAGAGAGTAAAAAAAACCAAACCAAACCCAAACCAACCTGCCTATTGCCAAATGCTAGCTATCCTGGGGGATTTGATAGATCATTATGTGGTTAGTCTGTAATTCCTTCAAAAGATACAATTAGCTATGTCCATCACAGGATTTATAAAGGCTTTTCTGTCCTTCTAGAAAGAGTCTGTGTTCCAACAGCTTATTTTTCACTACATTGTTTTAAATTTGCATGGATGCTCACATCCCTCATGAATTACAGTTTATCTCCAAGGTCTTTATTTGGCAAAGCACATTTCTCCAGTCCACAATGGCCAAGAACTGACACAGAATCTGTTCACCCTGTGCAAGGATTTTTGGGGGCCTAAAAGAATGCATTTGCATATTCTGACCTCTAGCAGTTGCCTTGCCTATCTCACAACCTTGAGAAGTGTGAACAGCTTTAAAAAATCTGTTTATGACAGTAATCTGCATTCTCTGTTGCAGTTGTTGCCCATTGAACCCCTCCCTGAAGCTGCAGTAATTGGTTTCATTGCAGAAAGGCATCCATGAACAGGAAGTTTCTTGTTTAATATTACTGTAAGGAATGGGGTGGAGTGGGTAGAACAAAGATGCAAAATAACTGCTATCAAGAGCAAAGATCAAAGAGAAGGTGATGAATGGGTGGTTTTGGTTGTTATTGCTTTTGAAAGGTGACTGAAGGATAAATAAAGCAAAACACACACAAAAATTGTTGTTAGTAAGTTAAAATTATTGATCTGGATTCTCAGTCCACCAAGTTCACTTGTGTTGTCCTATTCAAAACAATTCCACGTTATGGGGCACAAATGGTTTTCTTCTCTTCTGTGAGACCATAAATAGCAACTCAAATGTCTCTTCCTAATTTTAAACTCAAATCTCACACTATCCTGAGTTTCCTTCTCTGTTTTATACTTTATTTTCAAGCATGTGATTTTTTTTTTAAGCCAGACTTGTGTATTTTGTTATCTCTGTATCTGATTCAGTAGCATAATGTGCCATATTATACTGATAAGTATTATGTAACTTTTTATAGCATTAACAAACAGCACAGCTTTACAGTAAAACACAACAGAAGTAACAAAGGATGAGAAGAGAAGCTTTTTGTCATTACAGATTTGAATTGATTTTTGGTTTTCTCTGAACTTGATGCTATGCTGAGCACAGAGGCAAGGGACACGTTCTTGCCACGATGTGTTTCTGTGAGCACTCTGTGATTAGCTGTCCCTCTTACGGTTTTTTTATGTGTCTGTAAAAGGAGCTGCCTTCTTTCCACAGCTGAAGAACTGCGGTCAGACTGAAACCTAAGCCTTGTGGATGTGGATGTTTATGGCAAACTCCAGTAAGGAATGGATTTCAAGTGTTGGCAGCTTTTGAGTTGCTGTGTTTAAAAAGAAGCAAGTATTCAGAATCTTCTAAGAGAAGATAAGCTACTCAGACGTCCTCTACTTTATTTACCCTTTCTGTGCGATGAAGGTGCTACTGTTTTCCTGATGTCACAAGGCTGTTGAGGGACCAGATGTTAGGGAAAACCCCAGCTGACAAATACAGTTTGATGTGAATGAATGCATGCAGTATTTTCCTGTGCCAGACAGGGAAAGACAGAGCACAAAATATTTGCTTTGGACTTCACTGGCTGACATGCTGCATAAGTTCTTCACAAACCATTAACAGTCTGGGGAATAGAAATCTGAGTGCTGTTTGTACTAAAGCCCCACATGTAGCCATCCAGCGTCTGTACAACATGATCTGTACAGTAATAGCGCTGGGGCTTTATTGCTTTTGCTTGCAGTTTCTCCTTCGTATGTCTCACAGGATACTGATTGCCTAAATAAGACTTTTATAATGCAAAGAGTTTCTTCATCATACTAAGTTTTGTGGATTCTGAGAATCAATTTAGAGCCCATCATTGGTACATAAAAAAGTTAGAATAGTTTTTCCTCATGTACATAATTTCATCTTTGTTTACATTTAATTTTAATAGCTCATTTATTGCCCAGCAAATGATTCTACAGTCTTCATATGAAATTCTTTGTCAAACTAGATAATGTACTCTTGAGAACAGGAAGGCTGCTCTACAAGGAAGGGTGAGCCAGGAGTGGAGTGACAGTGAGGCGGGTGGGGACAGTGGCCTCCTCACTGGTGAGGCAGAGTCCCACAATACTCGTGGGGAAATCAGAGCAAGTCTCATAGTGATTACTTAGCTTAGCCACATGCCAGACACACAAGTCTGCAGTGATCCAAGGTGTCAGGTCACTTCCTTAGTGTCAACTCAGCACATCAGGGTTTGTGTCCAGATCAGTGAGGTGCATGGCCAAGCACAGGCATACTTGCAGTGTAGCTCAAACACTGGCACTAAGACTTTGCCTCCTTGCTTCTAACTCCATTTTCAGATTGCTTCTGAATATGTTGAAAATCATGGGCCAGAAATGATCCTACAGATTGCCAGTAGTGCTTTCCTTTTAGTTTTGAAGTGTTCATTTATGCAAAAGACACTAATAAATATAGCTCAGCTGTTGTTCAGACATACTCGATTTGTTCCTGAGAGAGCAAAGTAGGAGACTGCCAAGTAGCATCTGCATAGATGAGTGGTGACAGTTGCATGGTTATCCACATCACCCCCAGAAGCCATAAACCTGAGCTTTGTGGTAGGAAATGTATGCTGCCAAACTCTACTGAGTGAGAGTTATTAGCCTAGAGAGCTTGTTAGCCTAGATTAAGTGGCTGTGGCTGTCAAGCTCTTGAATTTGGCTCCTGCCAAATTCATTTTCTGTAGAGCTGTGTAGAGCTCTTAGAGGATTTTTGTTTGCTTGTTTTTGTGAGTTGTTAAACCTCTATAATTTAAATCTGAAATAGAGATGCTAAGTTCATTAAAGAATAATGAACATTTTGTGAACTGGATCAAAAAATTAGCCACTGAAAGATCTGGGTAGGCTTTAACTTTGCCTGTGAATCAACCACATCTGCTGAAATAACCTGTTTCCTGAGTGTTATTGTTGATTCTAAAATGATTTAAAGGATTGCTAAATGAAGTGAAACTGGAACACTAATTTGCTGAGAGGCTCATCAGTGAAGTTTTTAGGTCCAGGTTTTCACATGTCTCTTATTGAGTCTTTACATCTGGTGAACATGGTCTTTACATTTGGTAAGTGCTTTGGAGAAGGATGTGGGATAGTGAGTTCCAGCTTGTAGGCACGTAAATGTTGTAGTCTGTGTGTCATACTTCCATTACAGTGACTGGAGACTGAAGCAATACAGCTAATGGACACTAGAAGGTGATTCAGATGACTAAACGAGGTGTCTCACTCAAAATAAACCCACAGTGGAATTAAACATAAGCACCCAGTGCCGTAGAGCGTAGAAGCATCTGCAAAAGGTTGGCAGACATGACATGGGGCATATGGGCAATCTGTGGCTAAAGGTGCCTTACAGCATCTCAGACGGCAACAAAGTGACTGAACTAAGCCACTCTGTTTAGGTGCCTATATGTATGTATCTAAAGTCTGAAGCTGAAGCCTACCTCTAGGATTTGGTCGTTAAGAAATGTTAAATCATTATGTTGGTTTGTCCAACAGCAATGTCCCAAATCTCCCATTAGAAAGAAAACAAACCACACAACGTTTTTCATAGCTATGTTTCTGGTTTTGCCTTTTTCTGTGTTCTTACAGCCAGCAGTAGAACAGAAATGTTAGATTAGAAATATAACTGTTCAGGTATGTGCCTCTACTCCATTCATCATGAACTAACCTTTGGTAGGGAACTGTAGACAAATTGGCACAGCTTTGTTACCATACTGCTTCCCTGAAAGAAAACCTTGTACCTTGTCCTTGCATTAGTGTGTCGGTGAGGGCATTTAGCACAGCAGTTTCCACCCCCACTTTTTAGAATGCTGTGATCACTCTGCTTATTGGAGGTCACATGTGGCTACTCATGCTGTGATGACAGCACCCTTTTCATTTGAGCCTTGACAGTACCTTCTACCTGAGAAATCTAGTACAACTGAAAAAACAGAGCATTCAGATACATTTATTTTGTATGCGACTTTGCATTTAGAATCATAGAATCATAGAATCAACCAGGTTGGAAGAGACCTCCAAGATCATCCAGTCCAACCTATCACCTAGCCCTAACCAATCAACTAGACCATGGCACTAAGTGCCTCATCCAGTCTTTTCTTGAAGACCCCCAGGGACAGTGGGGTCCTAAACCCATGCTGGCTGGGCCTGATCCCTTGGCTATCCTGTAGGTGCTTTGTGATGGCACCCAAGATTACCTGTTCCATGACCTTGCCTGGCACTGAGGTCAGGCTTACAGGTCTGTAGTTTTCTGGCTCCTCCTTACGACCCTTCTTGTGAATGGGTATCACATTGGCCAGCTTCCAGTCTTCAGGGACCTCTCCAGTGAGCCAGGACTGCTGATAAATTATGGAGAGTGGCTTGGCCAGCTCAGCTGCCAGGTCTCTCAGCACCCTAGGGTGGATCCCATCCGGTCCCATGGACTTGTGAGGATCCAAATGACGCAGCAGGTCCCTTACTGCTTCCTCATGGATTACATTTACATATGAGACTAAATTGATTTGACAACTTTTACATGCAGCTGCTATTCACATAGGCCCACACTACTGTGCACAAATACAGGATTCTTAGTAGGAATGGTGGAGTGTTTGCCCTCATCTGTGTCCCTCTAAACTGATGCTATCAAGGTAGTTTATCTTCACTTTCCTTTTCCCTTCCCATGTTGCCTTTCAGTGACTGACTCCCAGCCCATGTTTCTACTCTAAAATGGGTCTCATACTATTAAATATGGGTCTAACAAGTATAAACATTTAAACCACATTTAATTTCTACAGCTAGAAATATGCAGATAGGTAGGGTAGGTTGGGTGGATTATACTTCAGAGCCACACGAAGAGGTATTATTAAGTCATTATAAATAGGAGAGAAACGTGCACCTCAGAGTTGAGCAATACACCTAGTGTATATAAACTACAGAAGCAAAATAATAAACTATGACTCCTCCAAATGCAAGAATAACCAGGCACATAAAACCAAGGATAATAAGTCATAAGTGTCTGCCACATAAAGGTGCCATGCCAGTTTTTACATATCTGACGAACTAAACATATTGTACTATGCAAATAGGCTGGGAAAAGCAATCCATTAACTGTCTCCTGAAATGACTCTGAAATACAAAGAGCTCAAGAACGGTGCTAAATGCAATTCCTTTTCCCCCCTCTCATGAAGTTCTTTTCTAATTGAAAGACAGCATTTAGGTGTGGCATTTTCATGTGAAGCCTCTGCAGCACCACGCTGTATGCCTTGCTGTTTCGGAAGTGGCGTTCTTCCAAGATGTGTGATTGTCCAAAAGGTTAACTCATCTTTCGTAATTTGATTTGTCAACTCTGTATCTGAGTCAAGAAATCAGCTCAGTTTGCGAAAGAACTGCCAAACATGTTCAAAACTAAACACGTATTTATGGACTTCCCTGAACTGGAATAACAACCTGTGCCCTGGGACTACGAGCAGATTCCCAGACATCGCACAAAGCAGGGCTGATTATTCAATGGTTATTTTTACTCTTATCTATTACCCTCACAGTGTATTACTCATTTGTATTTCTACAGATCCGTAACGGCCCCTAGTGGCTTAGACATACTTAAACATCATCGTGGTCCTGGCACCAAAAGCCCCCGAGCGGCACAAAGTGCTAGAGGGCAGACAGCAGGTAGCAGTGAAATCACAGAGCCTGCAGAACCTGGGTGTGTTTGACAGTTAAGTGAGAGAAAACAAGTTTCAGCAAACCTCATCACATATTTCTCGAAAGATTTGTCATGCTTATAATTTCAATATGAAATAATTTGAATTAACCCCACATTTGTTGCCTTAAAGGAAAAATGTTTCAATTTTGTCTTTGTTTTAACCTCCACCCTGTGTTTAAATAAAACAACACTCTACATATTATAACATTTTGAAGAGACAGATGGCTTTATTTAAAGATGGAAAGTATGGCACAGTAAAGCCATTCATTTTTAAAAACACTTTCTATTTTTGTAGGTGGTCTGAAAATCTGAGTGAAAATCTGTCTGAAAATCTGAGTGAAAGCTTTTTCTATGACTATTCTCTTTGGTTAGGGATTTCATCACAACGTCCCCAACATTCAGGTGGGGTTTAATTGTCAAAAAGTTCATGTTGAGGCCCCTGCAGGCTAAATCATGAATATTAGAATCACAAACAGCAGTCCCTTAGAACACAAAAATCTTTATTAAAGACCTCCTTAGCTTTTCTTTCTAAAGCATTCAGCTGTATCATACAATATCGTCCAATGCTTCCTGACTGACAGTATCAATATTCTTTGGTGTTTCTAGAGACTTGGCAAACTGGTTTTGCTTCTATTTTTGAAGAAACTTGGGTAGATTTTTCCCGTCATTGTTTTTCACAGAATCACAGAACTCCAGAGATCATTGAGTCCAACCCCGCTGCCAAAGCAGGATCACCCAGGGTAGTCCCCACAGGAATGCATCCAGGTGGGTTCTGAAGATCTCTGAAGAAGGAGACTCCATAACCTCTCTGGGCAGCCTGTTTCAGTGCTCTGTCACCTCACTGTACAGAAGTTTCTCCTCACATTGACATGAAAGCTTCTATGTTCCAGTATGTAGCCACTGCTTCTTATTGCTATGAGCCACTGGAAAGAGATTTGCCCAACCCACTTGATACCCACCCCTCAGATATTTATACACATTGGTGAGATCTCCTCTCAGTCTTCTCTTTTCATATACATTGAACGTTTCTGAAGCATCAGAGCACAAAGTTTAATGTTATTGTGTAAACTCAAATCTATACTTTGGGGGGTGGTTTTCATTTAAACATCTAGTAAGTTGATTACTCTCGTTCTGACCAGTATAATTGGCATTTAGTCAAAATCCTGGTGATCTGGAACTGTAAAGCATGAGCACTCTTTCCTCCCCCACTTTTCCCAGTCTGTTTCACCCCAGGTTTTACGAGGATAACAGGCTTCCAACCTGCATGTCCTAAAAGAATCTCAATTTGGAAACTATTTGGAAGGATAATTTTAAGAACTGAGGGCTGTTTCCGTAGTGGTAGCTACTAAATTATCCATGGCCAAAGAGAATGAGTGAAAGGCTAGTTTGAAGAGGCCTGTATTTCTCCCCATGAACACATTGTTTGTCCTCTGCTAGGCTCACACTTCAAAAAAGCAGCAGCTAATTTCTACTATTACTTTAATAGCTGAGTTTTAAAAAATACAAAACCATTTACCACCACTGAAGGAAAATACTTAATCCTATAATTTTCTGTGGTAGAAATATTTAAATCCAGGTACCTCTAAGAAATCTCAATAGATTAACTCTATGTTACCTATGTAGGTCTGTATTGCTGTGCTAGTTTGAGCCTAGCTAGAATGCTTTGGTGAGAAGAATTAGAGTACAGGCTGTGAAAAGGAAACAACGGTGATGTCTAATTCACTCATAGGCTTGCTGAGATGTATAAGAACAAGGCACAAACACAGATAAGGGAGTCTCTCTCTGGGCTTTGGGCTGAACTTCTCACTCTTAGCTAACCTGCCATCTGTGTGGCTAATCCATTTGCCTCCTAACCCCTCTGGCCAACCCTCCAAACTACCTTGAGAGTAAGGCAAAGTCTTGGGTAAGGTAGAGGGGTGGGAGGAAGGTAGAGGGATGGTTGGGAGCCCCTCCTGGGGACTCTGGTTTCTGGGAGGGCTGTTGTGTTTCTGTATTATCTTTTTAACTTGTGTATTTCTGTATATACTGTAAATATCTGCTTGTATATTGTGCTAAGCTGAAAATATAAAGCTTCATTCAATTTCCAGAGCCACTGAGCCTAGTCTGGGTGATTTTCTAAAGTGGGGAGTGGGGAGTGGGTAATACCCAAACCATCACAATTGCCCAAGTTGCAGCCAATAGTTTGTTCCAAGCTGAACTATACATTCATGTTTAGAGTAGTAGTATGACAATTTGTTCTCCCAGAACAGAATACATTTTGGTATGTCTACAAAACTCCACATTTCTGTCATTTATATACTAAAATAATTTTCATTTTATTACTTCCACAACAAGAACCCAGAATGTCATCTGCAAAATCATATTTTCTATTGGAAAACAGCAGCTCATTACTAAGCACTTCCACCTAGTGCAAGCTCTTATGTACACCACACAATATTCTTATCAGTATTTATTCAGCACAACTTAACCATTTGCTCAAACCAGGTATTACTGAAAGAGTGTTTCTGCTGCTTTTGAAAATCCACTTTAAATATTGACATTTAACATTTAATTTCTTGGGTGAATGCCCTTTTATTGTACAGCTATTCAATATAGGAAACCCCAATTCTATGGGTTTTCTTCATTTTTTCTTATTACAGCTTTTTATTCTTTTTTAACCCTTCTCTGCTACAGACACCTACCATGTCTCCTTTTTACATCTCCTTACTTTGGATCTGTATGAAAGTGATGAAATCTCTCCGTTAAACTGACAGCAGTAATTTTTTTCAGGTGTCAGTGCTCAGGGCTTCTAGGCTCAGCTAACATGGGGTCCTGAGTCTGTGGGTAGGAGTATGGAGGAGTTCCAGAAGAGGCCTGGCAGAGACAATAAAGTCTACTAGTGCCCTCAGAGCCCTGACACCCGCCTTAATACCTATCTCTTCTCTGAACAGTTCTGGCCACCACACCTAATAACGCTTGTTTAAAGTGATTTCTCTTTTTTTCCAAGTAGGATTACCATTTTTTGATGCCATGCTGTGCATCATTTAGGCAAATTTAATAATAATTTATTAGAGGAACATCTATTAAAAATAACATTTCACAAATCTGCCATTTCCGTAGGTTTCTTTTCAAAACAGTCTCTGGTTACATGGCAGTACCCGCAAGCATTCTCCTTTCACTGCTGATGTTTTCAAGCTTCTACATCTCATTCACAGGTACTCAAGCACAATCTACAAACGCAAATTCTTTCTCTCAAACCTCCTGAAGCAAGACAAGTGGACCCTGAAAGATGAATGTTGAGAGGCTCTCAACTGAGGAAATTCTCCTAGCCCTTATCTGTTTCATTGAGAAAAGTTTTACTGGTATTTCATTGTGATCTTATGTTTCTGGGGGTCACTACCTATGGTTTGCTGATGTGATGGTTTGGGTATCCCCTGACCCCCCTCCCCCCTTTGGAAATCACCCAGACTAGACTTAGCCAGCTCTGGAAATTGAATGAAGCTTATTAATTACAGCTTAGCACAAGCAGATATTTACAGTATATACAGTTATAGACAGAAATATACAAGGTAAAAGGTAATACAGAAACACAACTCCCCTCCCAGAAACCTGAGTCCCCAGGACGGGCTCCCAACTGCCCCTTTACCTTCCCCCTACCCCTCTCAACCTTACCCCAGTCCCAAGGAAGAATAGAGGTTCGGCCAGGGGTTTAGGAAGCAAAGTGGATTAACAAAAAAACAGCAGAGAGGTTAGAGATGCAGCTCTGAGCTTCCCAGCAGGAGAAGTGCCTTTATCTATGTTTTGATTCTTATAGCTCTCAGCAAGCCTATGAGGGAAGTAGACATCACCATTATCTTCCTTCCACAGCCTGTAATCTAGTTCCTCTCACCAAAACATTCTAGCTTGCTTCAAACTAGCACAGCTGATTATTTCTGTTAGTTAGATGATGAGGATTATGTGGAAAAATGGGAAGAAAACAGGCCAGTGCAAAACAAAGACTTAATGGAAACTCCAAAATTTAACTTAAGCACACACAATGTTACTGCTTTTAACTTTTTTTTTACAATTCATTGAATAAAACCAGCCCTTTGTTATCCTAAATCCTGCAGACATTTGCAAAGGAAATGTTTAACTGTGGTACATGGCATGTGAACAAGGACCTATGCAGCAGCATCAGGTACCAGAAGAAATGGAACAGCAGGAGTGCAGTGAGTAATACATGTGCAGCACTTCAAGAGTCCAATCATGAAATGCAAGAAAGAATGGGAAATTGGCAGGATTTGGCTGTGGGGCCAAATAAGTCTATATATTGTGAAGAAAGCCCCACAGCACAGAGTAACACCTGCATAATACAACTATATAGGGTTAAGACTCCAGGGGGAGTAACCCTGAACCTGACCCTAGGTGGTCTTGACCACTCCCCAGGGGTGGGTCTGAACACCACCAGGTGATGGTTAGCCTGCTCTCCCTTCCTGTCCCATAAAAGCAGGGGGACTTTGTGTACCCCTCTCTCTCTGCATCCCACTCTGCATCTCTGCATCACTCTGCTCCCTATATACCATCCTTACCATTTGTTCCTGGTTTCTCTTTGTTCTACCATGTGGCCATCACAATCGGGTTGTATTTATGCATTTTGTAGTTGCTATTTTCTTTTCCCTATCCTTTGTAACTTCCCTACCTCAGATACCTCTTTTAACTTATTGTTAAACTTTTCTTTTTAACTTCCAAATCGAGTGAGATTGATTTATTTGGGTGTGCTTACTTCTCTCTCTCTCTCTCTCTCTCTCTCTCTCTCTCTCTCTCTCTCTCTCTCTCCATCTAATCCCTTTCTTTTGGGAAAGAAGGGGAAGAGGGAAGGGCACTTTATAAAATTGTTATTGGTTCTATCAAATTTATCTGAGTCTGTGGAAATTTAAATTAGAACCGAGACAACAACTCAACTGGGCCTTGAGAGAGAATATATCTTGGTCAAGAGAGAATATAAAGGGTATAATAGACTCTGCACCATTGTCACCATTTAGGGTGAATCTAGTAAAAGCTATTAGGGCTTGATTGTAAGGCCACAGGGAGGGCTGTGTGAAGGATTAGGGCATGCTCATTGACAGCAGCTGGGGTCAACCAAGAGTCCAGATCATCACACGGGTCTGTGGAGATGAAGCAGGCCCAAAGACAAGCCGGGAAATGAATTCACTCATCAGGGTCAGTTTCAGAATGAGGATGAAGATCAGGATGCGTAGCCATAATTGGAGTCAGGTACAACTGTTGAGGAACAGTCATGTCCGCAGTGACAAAGCAGGTCCTAGGGAAAGCAAGGAAGTTAATCTGCAGCTCAGCATCCCAATCAGTGGGGTCTAAGGTCAGAACCAGGCATAGCTGTGACTCAGCTGGGGACTAATATAGCAGGTGACATAACTCAGGCAGGGCCTGAAGCCACAGGGTGGAGCTGGTCAGGATATAGGGAGAAGGCTCAGGTGAGGCTAGTCAGGGCCATTAAGGTCTGTGAGTGTCCTCAGGGCCCTGACCTTGATACTTGGTGCTTCTTGTCCTCCTTGTCACCACAAATAACCTGCTGACACATATCCACATTTGTTATTATGAGTAGGAAAGATAGC
The DNA here is from genome assembly GCF_015220805.1 of Pogoniulus pusillus. NCBI lineage: Eukaryota > Metazoa > Chordata > Aves > Piciformes > Lybiidae > Pogoniulus > Pogoniulus pusillus. Next base: position 17,920,832 of record NC_087266.1, read on the forward strand.
ACACGTGAGAGTGAAATCTATGGAGAACAACTACTACTGAAACAGCTTGTCTAAAATAAAAAGTTGCTGCCTTCTTCTCTGTGGTCTGAGATAGAGCTTTGGAACATTTATCGTTATAGCTAAAATCCCTTCCTTCAGTTCTCCAAACCACAAGCAAGCAGCAGTGCTTGAATCCTGCATTTGTTGGCTTGTAAACCCACTTTTTTTTTTCCCTTCTCTCTCTTGCTCTTTATTACTCAGGATAGTCTCTGGCTTTGCCACAGTTTTGAGATGGTGCTGTTACATGACAACTGAAGTAGGCCTGCACATTATAAATAAATCACATTAACACAGCAGAATTTGTTCCTGTGTAAAAGAGAAACTTTTACAAAGCACTGGCTCTTTCTCAGGAAAGCCTCTCAGGGTGAGAGGATAGCAGAAAAATAAATTAAAAAAATAAATAGAAGATGGTTCTTAGGCCTTTGCAAAGGGCCTAGAGCTTCTCCAGCATTCTACTGTCTACTGTAGGACACAAGACAGGCTGCTTTTGACTTTCTGTTTTTCCTTTCTTGGCCGTATGGACCTCTTGGCTAACAAGCAAGCCCATTATTAAAAAGCACTGGAAGCCCATAAGCGTAATTAACAGTGCTTTTCATCACAGCAGCATAAGAAGTTGTTTTAGAAATGGGACAGCGAGGTATTATTTCCCATATAACTTTTTCATTGAGGATTTATATCCATAGTGACTCAGAGAACATTGCTGCTGTTCTGCTGTGAGAGAGGTGAGCCCGCAGGCAAAATGTAGGCCAGATGAGCAAAGATAGCATGTTCAGACACAACACTTTTACTTACAGAAAGGTTAAAATTACTCCAGTGCATCAACAGCAGGAATGCTTCACAGGAAGGCTTTCATTTGTTTGTTTTTCTACTACAGGCAGACAGAAACTCTTAAAGCGGCAGTTGAGCCTTCCGTCAGTCTGATGGTGTCTGAGACCTTGTTTTATGTGTCTGGCTAACATGCTGTAATCGTGGGAAAGATGTGCCACCGGCAGAAGCACATCCTCCGGGGTGGAACAGCACCTCCTGCAGTTTTTCACAAGGTACTTCTGCAAAATGAACATTTTTATTTCAAGAATACAACCTTCACTATCCTTCCTTACTCATCTTAACAGCAAATAAACCCCTAGAGAAAACCATCGCATTCAAGTTGTACATGGGAGAAGAGATCTCACTGGGGAGACATTACTAGGAGACAGCCTGTAACCCTTGACTTTAGCTGGACAAACATACCTAAAAAGCAGCTGAGTTGGCTTATGATCAGACTGCCAGGTCTTTGAGCTCTGCTGTTATCAGGGTGCTCATGGATAGCAGTGTCGGCACTTTGTAGTTCCAGTTGTCCATCACTCCGAACTCTGGATGTGCAGTGGGCAGCAGGACTGAAGGACCATCATTTAATGGAGGTTGTCCCAGCCTTTCCTGAAATTAGGAACTTAATATATTTTAAAGGGAAAACAAACCTGTGATTACAGGTTTCCCTGATCTCAGGGAGGAGAGAAAACATCTTCACTCGACATACGTATGGCAAAAGTAGAGCTAATTAAGAGACACTCCCTTTTCCCTTGGCTTTCTGGAATTCCAAACCCTCACCAGAGACAGTAATTGTTTTGGGAGTCTTTCACTGTTCCCCTCATCAACTTGTTTACTTCCTTCTTATGACATTGCATGAATACGGTTGTAATTGTCTCCTGAGGTGGCACAGTAACTCTGCAGCCTTGTTCTGTCTTCAATCCTGTGCGCTGATCAAGTGCTCGAGCTGACTCAGCAGATTGTTTCTGACCTTGGAGCAGCTGCACAGCAATGCAGCCTCTCTCGGTAGGGAGGGGTTAAGAATCCAGGCACGTCAAGATACCATAACATGAATTTGCAGGGTGGTTAAGTGTCTCTTATAAAGACCACCCTGACACCACCCAGCGTTGAACAGCCCTGCCTGTTTGCAGTATCACAGTACCACCAAGGTTGGAAGAGACCTCACAGATCATCAAGTCCAACCCTTTACCACAGAGCTCAAGGCTAGACCATGGCACCAAGTGCCATGTCCAATCCTGCCTTGAACAGCTCCAGGGACGGCGACTCCACCTGTGACACTCTGCCAGCCCTTTGCATAGTTCATGGCTCTAAGCCAAGGTCATTAAGATCGACTACAACTGTACTGCGGTCAAAACACATCAAACCCAGCTGAAATCCAGCGTCTTCCCACTTTGTTTTTAGTTTCTGAATTCATAATTTCTCCCTGGTAACCAAACAGCAAAGAAAACATTAAAAAGACTTGTCACAGAAGTCTTCCTCCTGCTCCCCACACCGTACTGTGGAGGACAACATTCACATCAGTACTAACCACAGACTTCTATTAAGGCTTTATATATATATATATATGTATAAACTCTTCGGTTTATATATATAAAACTTCTCTTTATAACGTCCCTGCACACTCTGCATGCCGTGCCGAGAGCTCATTTTTGGTTAGATTACAGAAAGCATTGATTTTTCTTCAGCTCCCGTGCAACCTCTCCATGCCCCTTGCGCCGGCACCTCAGCAACCCGCCCGGGCCGGGTCAGGTCGAGTCGGGTCAGCCCCGCCTCTCCCGCGGCGGCGCGGCCGGTGACGCGCTCTGCCTGCGCCGCTCTCCGCGCCCGGCTCCGCCCCCGGCTGGCGTATGAGCCGCATGCGGGAGCAGCATGGGGCGGGATGGCGGCGGGCCGGCGGCCATGGACCCGGTGCGCAGCTTCGAGCGCTGGAAGAAGAAGTACACTCGTCGGACGCAGAAGCTGCGGTTGCAGAGGAAGGAGAGGAAGCGGCCTGAGTGGCAGGTGGAGCGGGAGGTCATCGGCCGCCTGGTGCAGCGCTACCCCGAGGTACGTCAGGGGTGGGCGGCTGGTGCTGCTGAGCCGGGAGGGGGACCCGGGGTCTTGGCAGTGGGGACAGGAGGACACCCGGCGGGCGGGCGGGCGTCTGTGTCGGGCCTGCGGGGGAGGGAAAAGTGGCTCCTTTCCTCGTGTGGGTTATGGAGGGCGGGGAGGAGGAGGGCTCTGTGGCCGAGAGGGGGCTTCTGCGCGGGGGTGAGGGGCACCTCTGGTTGGCGGGGCTTTTCCTCTGGCTGTCGGCCGTGCCTGTCGGTAGCAGGTTTGTTGGGTGCCGCTGCTCTGTGGCAGGCAGAAGGGGTTTCACCAAAATGAGAAAGGGAATCTGCCGTTTCTTTACCTTCTCCCTTCCGGACAGGAGAGGGAAGTAACGGCAGTGCCAGTAGTTCTGATGGAGGCGACTGTGGCAGCCGGGGTAGGGACACCCTCAGGAGAGGAGAATAACAGAATTGGTTTGGTTGGAAAAGACCTTTAAGGTCATCAACTGTCAACCTAAGACCACCATGGCCGTCGAGCCACATCCCCGTGTGCCATGCCCACACGGTTCTTGAACACCTCCAGGGACGTGTTTAACATTCTACCACCTCCCTGGGCAACCTGTTCCAATGCCTGATCACTTTTCCCATAAATAATTTTTTCATACTATCCAGTCTAAACTTTCCCCGGTACACCTTCCCAGGTGGCCAAGAGAGCCAGTGGCATCCTGGCCTGCATCAGGAATGGTGTGGTCAGCAGGAGCAGGGAGGTCATTCTGCCCCTGTACTCTGCACTGGTTAGACCACACCTTGAGTACTGTGTTCAGTTCTGGGCCCCCCAGTTTAGGAGGGACATTGAGATGCTTGAGCGTGTCCAGGGAAGGGCGCCGAGGCTGGTGAGAGGCCTTGAGCACAGCCCTACGAGGAGAGGCTGAGGGAGCTGGGATTGTTTACCCTGGAGAAGAGGAGGCTCAGGGGTGACCTCATTGCTGTCTACAACTACCTGAGGGGTGGTTGTAGCCAGGGGGAGGTTGCTCTCTTCTCTCAGGTGGCCAGCACCAGAATGAGAGGATACAGCCTCAAGCTACGCCAGGGGAAATTTAGGCTGGAGGTGAGGAGAAAGTTCTTCACTGAGAGAGTCATTGGACACTGGAATGGGCTGCCCGGGGAGGTGGTGGAGTCGCCGTCCCTTGGGCTGTTCAAGACAGGATTGGACGTGGCACTTGGTGCCATGGTCTAGCCTTGAGCTCTGTGGTAAAGGGTTGGACTTGATGATCTGTGAGGTCTCTTCCAACCCTGATGATACTGTGTGATACTGTGATACTGTAATTTCAGGCAATTTTTTCTTGTTCTGTCTCCTGGTGATGGGGAGAAGAGACCAACCCCAGCCTCATTACAACCTTCTATCATGCAGCTGCAGGGAGCGATGTGCCTTAGCCTCCTCTTTTCCAAGCTAAATCATCCCAGTTCCCTCTGCCACTCCTTTGTAAATCTTGTTCTCTAGACCCTTCGCCAGCTTTGTTGCCCTTCTCTGGACACACTCCAGCAACTCAATGCTGTTCTTGTAGTGAGGGGCCCAAAACTGAGCACACTGTTAGAGGTGTGTAGTGAGGAAGAGGCTGTTGAAGCAGATGGTGTGAATGATTGTAAACAGTGGCACTTGGCTGTTCTGACCAGGCAGCAGGGACATATTGTGGTTGGAGACGGGACACATTTGTCTCCATAGAAGAAGCACTGTGGACAAATGCCTCACTAGAAGAGTATGTTGTTTAACCTCAAGTCAGAAACTAGTGATTTGAATGCCACAGCCAGGGTCAGTGGTGTTGATTTTGCCACCTAGATACCTTTAAATTTGTCTGGGAGACGGTCAGCTTTTGAGCCATACTAATGAGTGAAAAGTGCTGTGATTGTGAATAATGGCTTAGATGTACTCTGCCTGTGGTGCTGTTCTATGTTCTGCCAACTTGTGCTGAATTTGCAGCAATGGCTGGGAAGGAGTATGGCAAGTCGTACTTGGTTATGCAGGTTATTACAGCTGATAGTAGAGACTTTTTGGTGGTTGTAACTTGATTGATCAGGAAATAGAAGAGTTGCAGAAGAAATACATCTGTTACTCTGAAGAGGTTGTGATAGCTCCTTTGGTTAAAATACAGCAAGTTAGTAGTCTGATGCTTTACTGATTTGGAAGCAAGTGGTATGCTTCTATAGATGGCCAAATGACTGTTTTGAATCACAGATTATTTATTGAGAAAACAAGGGTATAATTTGTTGTTTTATGATAAAATTAAATACAGTAACTACGTAAATGATTAATGCACCCTTACTTGCCATAAACCATATTCCCAGGCACCACATCTGAAAGGCTTTTACAGTATCACAGTATCATCAAGGTCGGAAGAGACCTCACAGATCATTAAGTCCAACCCTTTACCACAGAGCTCCAGGCTAGACCATGGCACCAAGTGCCACGTCCAATCTTGCCTTGAACAGCCCCAGGGACGTTGACTCCACCACCTCCCTGGGCAGCCCATTCCAGTGTCCAATGACTCTCTCAGTGAAGAACTTTCTCCTCACCTCCAGCCTAAATTTCCCCTGGCATAGCTTGAGGCTGTGTCCTCTCGGTCTGGCGCTGGCCACCTGAGAGAAGAGAGCAACCAACTCCTGGCCACAACCTCCCCTCAGGTAGTTGAGGACAGCAATAAGGTCATCCCTCAGCCTCTCCTTGTAGGGCTTGTGCATCCAGGGTTCTGCCACCTCCCTGGGCAGCCTATTCCAATGCCTGACTCGTTCTGTGAAAAGTTTTTTCCTAATGGCCTGTATAAACCTATACAGTTGCAGTTTGAGGCCATTCACCCTTGTTCTATCACTGTATACCTGTGAGAAGAGAGCAGCAGCAGTCTCTCTACAGCACCCTTTCATGTACTTGTAGACAGTGATGAGGTCTCCCCTCAGTCTCCTCCTCTTCAAACTAAACAGCCCCAGCTCCCTCAGTCACTCCTCATAAGATTTATTCTCTAGGCCCTTCACCAGCTTTGTTGCCCTCCTCTGCACTCGCTCCAGCACCTCAACATCCCTCTTGTAACAGGATGCCCAAAACTAAACACAGTACTCGAGGTGTGGCCTCACCAGAGCAATGCAATGGATTGCTTTGTATTTCTTTGTATTCAAACACAGACATGGAGATGTGTAGTGAAATTAATTTTTCATGTTGTCAGGCTCTAATAGTTGCTACATTTGATTATTGCATGCATTTACTTGATAACATCATATGCAAGTTAAGCTACTGTTGTAAACCTTAGAATACTATGGTAATACATCACTATTCTTTGCTCTCTTCTTTTGAAGTCCCAGTACTGGTCACTTAATATTCTCAGCAGTAGTCTTAAAGTGGATGACTTCAGGGGGTAGCTTTTCTTCTAATATGGTAGACGTGTGTATAAACTTAAGTAGGATGTTGCTTTTGTGAGCTGAAATGATATGTTAATGTCATTGACATACTGAGAGGAAGGAACAGGATCACCAGAATCATCAACAGGAGGAGATGCTGGCTTTTTGAAGTGGATTACAGCCTCTTCATCTGTGTGATGGTTTGGGTGTTACCCACCCCCCCACACCTTAGAAATCACCCAGACTAGACTCAGCCGCCTCTGGAAATTGAATGAAGCTTTTATATTTACAGCTTAGCACAATATACAAGCAGATATTTACAGTATATACAGAAATATACAAGGTAAAAGGTAATACAGAAACACAACTCCCCTCCCAGAAACCTGAGTCCCCAGGAGGGGCTCCCAACCGCCCTTGCACCTTCTCCCACCCCTCTCTACCTGACCCCAGATGTTGCCTTGTGCCCAAGGAAGAATGGAGGGTCGGCCAGGGGGATTAGGAAGCAGGTGGATTAATCAGGTTAGGTTAGAGAGAGAGAGAGAACTGCAGCTCAAAGCCCAGGCAGTGACCAAATGTCTTATCTGTGTTTTGATTTTTGCTTATACATTTCAGCAAGCCTATGAGTGAAGTAGACATCACCATTGTTTCTCTTTCAAAGCCTGTAATCTAGTTCTTCTCACCAAAACATTCTAGCTAGCTTCAGACTAGCACAATCTGTGAGCTGAATGACTCTGTTCATCTGTCCTTTGCTCTTTGTTGATCTTGATTCAGGGAAGATGATAGTAATGGCAAAAATTCTTAATTGCTTTGGAGGCAGCAAGAATGCTTGAAGTAGATTTATCTTGGGCATTTGCTTTGAGAGCTGAGATGTCAGAAATACACTGAAAAATTGTCTGGGAGGGCAACATCTCTTCCACTTGATGCTGCTTCTGCCTCTTTGTTCTCCCTATTAGGTCTCATGGGAAAAAATTGCTTTGCTCTCTGTCATACCAGGAGAGCGATTTAAAAGTAACTGTGTTCTTGAAGTGACTCATATAACCCCTGCTTTTTCATAGTGAGGTCAGTATTCATTTCTTCTCTATAGTTAGGGTACTATATCAGGATTGTGATGGGTGGATATGCAGTTCTCAGACTTTTTAGTTTGAGCAGTCCCCATTCTGATTTTCTACAGTAGTCTGTACCTCTATTCCTAGCCTTAAATACTTGGCATTCTATTTGAATGCAGTCCTGTTTCCCTGAAACACATAGTATACATTTGATATTTGTATTTAATTTTCTTTCATTATACATAGGTTTGTGTTTATACTGGCTTTGTAGTCTCCTCTGTCAATTGCTTCCATGCATATTTGCATTTATTTGCTGTTTATATGCCTGTGTGAATACGTATGGATACCTTTGTGTCACCAATGTACATGTCTGCATGTGCCTCCATTTCTGGGACATAGGGGATAATTCTGTGTCTTTGTTGAGCTTGGGACAGCAGTTAGGAATGGATAGTGGGAGCGTTTGTTTCTGTGTATTTGCAGAGGTTGAAAAGGGAGGCTGGTGTAGTGGTCAGGCTTATATCCATTAGAATTAAGACAGGGTAAATATATGTTTGTGTTAGCATAGTTTTGGGGACTCCTAGTCTCAACTCTTCTGAGGTTTTGTTGTCCTTTGGCTCTAAGAGTCTCCTGCCTGTGGACATACAGGTGTATGCCTACCTAGATTCCCATCTTCAGTTTGTCGTACCTCCTTTTCTGATCTCTAAAAAGATTTTCCATTTGATGTCCTGAATTCATTTTACTCTGGAGCTGGTTGCAGTAGTGGTGGGGATTATAAGGAGGTGCCATGTGCCTGGATCTTCAGGGGTCTCCAGTGAGTTCTGTATGAAGCAGGTCCTTTTGTAGGGACTAAGGACTTGGAAAGCTCTTTGGTAAGCTCCTGTCATCAGGATCACTTGCTGAGATGTCTAACATATAAGCTGTGGGTGAGTTAGGTCTTAATGTGCTTTTGTCATCTTGCATGTGGCATGGAATAGGAGCAGCATGGCTGTTGAAGGCAAGAATATCTACCTCGTCCTCCCTCACAGAGTGTATTGTCTATAATTGCCAGAGTGATAATGAGTACAGTGGATAAACCAGATGGAATTGAACAATAATGACCTCTTTCAGATCATACTAAAGTGCTATATATTTATGTTTACAGAAACTTAAGAGTGCTATTTAATGTCTCTGTAATGCTTAGATTATAAGCATTGATTAATCTTATTTTGTTTCAGATAAATCCAAGTGAAATTCAAAGATTTTCAGATTTTCCATTGTCAAAGAAAACCCTGAAAGGTGAGTTAAGTCTTCTTTGGAAAGCAGGTTGTGTAAAAATGAATCTGGACAGTTTTTTTGGTTTTAAATACAGTTTTAGATAAGTATTTCAATGCACAGTGTTTTTGAAATGGAAGAGTACATACCTGGGAAACACAACAGTAATTTTTTTTCCTTTCCTGTCCCCTCCTTCACACTCTCTTCTCTTTCTGCACTGCAAATACTAGGGTTGCAGGAAGCTCAGTATCGCATGGTAACAGAGATACAGAGGCAAACCATAGGTTTGGCTTTACAAGGCAAAGATGTGCTTGGAGCTGCAAAGACTGGATCAGGAAAAACCTTGGCTTTTATTGTCCCAGTAAGTAATTTACATCCTTCCGTTTGTAACTAAAGTAAGTTGTCCAGGAAGAATTTGATGTCATATATCTTAGGTTAATAGATCCGGAGAGAAAAGTTACAATTCAGCTGATCTAGATGTTCCAAGAAAGCCAAAATACTAATTTAATAAAGCTGTTTGAGGTTCTAAAAGAGGTATATTTTTGGCCTGAGGAGTATTCTGAGACATAGAAATTCTGTTTTGGTCCTTATGTTAGTAAGGCTGTGTGTGATTTAGGGAGGGCTTTGTTCTTCTCTCAGGAATGTGTTTTCCTGGTGCAACTCTAGTTGTCCAGTACTTTTAAAATCTGAAAACTAAATGTATGAAATAGTGAGGTGAAAATTCTCCTGATCCTTACACTTTTTTTTAGATGTGTTTTTGGCTCCTATAGAGTTTGCTTTTTACGGTAATGGTAAAGTAAAAAAAAATGTAGATTGCTGTAGCACCCCATATTGCTGTAGCACCCCATATTGCTGTAGCACCCCATATTGCTGTAGCACCCCATATTGCTGGACCTTCAGAATCGAAGCTGCAACAATTGAGTTTCTTTCAGTTGCTTGTTCTGTTTCTGGTTCCCACAACAGCTTTATTAGCAGGGAAGTTTCTTGTGTTTTTCTACATCTGATTTCTATTTTCATCTAAATGATTAGGGCTTCATTTCCAGAATTTAGCAGAGAAGGATTAATTGTGCAGTAAAATGCTTCTGATTTGCCACTCATTACTGCCTGATCGGTACTGAGGAAGCATCATTACCATTAGTTCAAACTGATTCATAGTCAAAGCGTGTGACCGATGTTTCTTCAAGTTGTTATTTTACAGTATGGTTCTATCTTTTTGTGTGACACTTTGTTACAAATTTATAGTATGTGTTTTCCCTCTGAGATTTTTATGAGATTATGGTGATTTCTTAAAAATAAATGATTTTTCCCTAGGCTTTGGAACTCCTGTATCGGCATCAGTGGACTTCAGCAGATGGCTTGGGAGTTCTGATAATATCACCCACCCGGGAGCTGGCCTATCAAACCTTCAAGGTTCTGCGTAAAGTTGGAAAGAATCATGAGTTCTCAGCTGGCCTCATCATTGGAGGAAAGGTATGTCCTTTCTTGGAGTTTGCTGTACAGAAGCATAAATGAACGTTAAATTAGATGCTGTTTCAGGAAGGAAATCTTGGGAATGAAAAGTCAGGGGAGAGAGTAATTAATGGGAATTTATAAATGACCCACACATTTTCTTCCTTTGGAGCTTTTGCATGGGTGTGGTCTTTCCACGTGACTGGATGGACCTTTCTGCCAAGCTTTCTGGGACTATCCTGTTAATTTAGATTATTTTGAAATACTTTTTGCTTAAGCCACAAGTGTGAGCATGTTGAAGAAATTGTGATGTTTCTGTAGAATGAGGAAAGGCTGGTCCTATACTGATTTTCCTCAGAGCTGTCAATAGGTTAAGGGGGCCAGATCATCTCTGGTACTGGGCTTGTAGTGTGAACGACTAGAGCTGAGCTAGTTTAACTTCTTTTCAGGATGTGAAAGAGGAGTCTGAAAGAATCCACAACATAAACATGCTAATTTGCACACCAGGACGGCTTCTGCAACACATGGATGAAACTTCTTATTTCTATGCATCTGATCTGCAACTGCTGAGTAAGCATTTTGAGTATTTTACTCAGAAATATTTTGTAACAGTTTGTAATTGCATGGAGCACTAAAAAATTTTCCTAGTCATGTTACATAGATGAAATGTTATGTGAGTCCATGTGTACAAATTCTGAACAGGAAACATGAAACTGCCTGTCTTGTGTGTGCTTTCTTTCAAAGTGATTGCTGAGCCTGCCTTGCTTAGGATAAGAACTGTGTGAGGTAGTAAGGAACCCAAAATCAAATGTCACGTGTCCACAGAAGGGCATTAAGGCTGGTGAGGGGGCTGGAGCATAAGCCCTACAAGGAGTGAAGGAGGTTGCTGGGATTGTTCAGCCTGGAGAAGGAGAGGCTTAGGGGAGACCTGCTTTCTACAACTACCTGAAGTGAGGCTGTAGCCGGGTCTCTTCTCCCAGGCACCCACTGACAGAACAAGAGGACACAGTCTCAAACTGCACAAGGGCAGGTTTAAGCTGGATATTGGGAAGAATCGCTTCACAGAAGGAGTGATTGGCCATTGGAACAGGCTGCATGGGGAGGTGGTGGAGTCACCATCCCTGGAGGTGTTTAAAAGGAAACTCGATGAGCCACTAAATGCCATGATTTAGTTAATTAGAAGGTGTTAGGTGATAGGTTGGACTCGATGATCTCAAAGGGCTTTTCTAGCCTGGTTAATTCTGTGATTCTTTGATTAATGCCCCATATAATCTTCTAGATTTCTCTTGGTTAACACTGACCTCTCCTTTCTGACTATGGCTGTTGTATTTTTCCTGACATGATAGTTGACTGTACGGAATAGCAATTACAAGTGTGTATTTCTAGAAAATGCCCTGCTTTGAATTTAAAGCCAGATTGCTGTTCCTTTCATTGTTTTGTTAGCATTCTTAACATTGCTTCTTTTCATCCTTTCAACTTGAATAAAAATTCCACTCAATTGAAAAAGTTTGCCTGCCTCTAAGATCTGTGCATAATCTTTAGCATAGCTTGAAGTAATTAAGAAGCTAATGAAGCTGCTAAAGTGTGAAATTATGCTTGCTACACTGAATACAATTCATGGCAGAATTGTATTAAACACGGGCCCTTTTCTTAAAGATTTGTCTTCTTATTACTCTGTTTATTCCCTGTGTTTCAATGATAAATTCACCTTGGGTAGAGGAGAGTCTGGTTTGCTCTGTCATTAATTGTATAGCTCTGCTTTTTATTCCATGCTCTTGTTTCAGTAACAGGAGAGGGATGTTTTAATTTGCAAGTTGCTGGACTGTTTACTTGAAATGCTGAATGCTTCAGCATGTGAAACTGAGGGCTGTAGTGCATAGATTATGGGAAATGCTATGACTTGCTGTTTTTCTAAAAGTGTATTTTATAGAGTACATGAATATCTGAAGAAAATTCTGTCATATGCAGTAATTAAGTTCACCTTAGCAGTTTAAGTAGGTGTGGATTTTAGTACCGTATGGATTTACTGTATGATTGTTATTGATTGTATGATTATTATCAATTCTGTCTCCCAATGCAGTTCTTGATGAAGCTGACAGAATTCTTGACATGGGGTTTGCTGATACAATGAATGCAATCATAGAAAATCTACCTAAGAAACGCCAGACCTTGCTTTTTTCTGCAACACAAACAAAATCCGTGAAGGACCTCGCAAGGCTGAGTCTGAAAGATCCCGAGTATGTCTGGGTTCATGAGAAAGCCAAATTCAGGTATGTTAGGATAAGTTTTTTTGTGGGGTGAAGGAGGAAGGGAAGGGAAGTGAGTGTTAAACAGACAGTGATCCTACTTAACTGCTTCTCTGACTGTTGATTCCCTGAATCAGAAGTTACCTTGTGCATCTTCCTCCTTCCCTCAAGCATCTGATCCTGTTGTATGCCTTCCTGAAAGCAAGGAATTTCCAGAAAGGAGCACTAGTTCTGACTGACTGATTCCTGGGAGGCTGAAGCTTCATGTCTCTTGTGGCCTCTCAGAAATCTTCTCGCACTGGAACTTTTTTCCCTCAGAAAGGTTTATAGCTTGGTTGGTGTAGTGTCCTGGGTGTAACAGCACTCACTTCTGAACTTCTTGGTTTCTTTGCCTCCTAGCATACATTCTGACTGTGCAGACCATCAGATGTTGCACACAGTTCTTATGTGGGCTGTCCCCCACTTGTCAGGTGCACAATGCTTAGATATTGAAAGGAGGGCATGTGGCATTAGTTCATTATAACAGACCTGCGCACATGAAATAGATTTCATGTCACACTGTATAAGTTGGACTGGAATGGAAGGCCCTTGCTAGAAATAAGTACATGGTCTGACAAGCTCAAAACATTTCATGTTGCTAAATGAAAAAATGTATACAGTGTTTTTGGCACAGTTTTTTGGAGACCTAGATGAACATTATTGACTATTTTGCATTTCTATGGTCTCAATCACCTGAGAGTCAAATGGCTTATGAACATATGTGATTCTTTGTCAGCTCTCCTATGAAATATGTGTATATTTCTGTGTGTAAAATGCAAGAGGCAAGTGGAGCACAGTGATAAAAATGACTTTCTTAAGAGCAAATGAGTAATTGTCAGCAAAATGAACAGCAGAACCAGTTTAAATCTTGAAGCGGTTTTAACTATTCAATTTGTTTCTTTATTATGCTGTAAATACCTTTTTTAAATTGGTAATATGATCAAAGGCATGACTGCCAGGAAAAAAAATATGTGCTTAATATCCACTTGGGAGAAGAGGATGTACAAACCTTGTATGGAGCCTTCATTTTGAGGACTGACTATACATATGTCTCACAGACCTCACATTTTTTGTGAAGTCTGTTTTAAAGTACATTTAATTCTTTGAAATACTTGGGAGGGAGTGCAATTAGATCATGAATCAACAAAAGAAAAGTGTTAATTTGATTTAGAATTTACTGCCTTGCTATGTAATAGGTTATTGCCTTCGGGAATCGGTTTCCTATGAAAGGCTTAGAAAATGAAAGGCACTGTGGTGTAATTAAATTGAATAGCAGAATAAAAACTGGAGGGAGTGCCTTGTAATTTCATCCTCGTGAGTGGTCACCTTTAGGGAAATGATTTTGAATACCTTTGGTCTGCTTAGAGTAAAGCAGAGAGGGACTGTAATAGATGGGCATTTAGATGGATTTCAAGGGCATATATGCCAAAGAATTCTTTTGGTTTTGTTTTAATTTTACTTTGTAAAGAATGAGAAAGTTGAGTTAAGATAGCAGTTCAGAGATTTACAAAGTCACTTTGCATGTCAGGATGTGATCAGTAGAAGTACATCAGTGCTTTTTTTTGTGTGTGCATGATTTTAACATTGCCTTAAGCAAAAATGATGCTCTAATAGGATTAATAGAAAAAACTATTTTAAGTCAAGGCAATTTGAATGTTGCTCCTTAGACATGGAAAGAGCAGTAAATGAATTTAGAAGTAGCGTCAAAAGTTGTCCACCTCTCCCCACTGGCTTTTGGTAAGGAAATTGATTTGTCTTTCAAGAGCATCTTTTTTCATGGAGCTGCCAAGACTTGTTCTCCAGACTGGGTGAACTTTTCAGCCTGACTCTTCTCATTTTTCTGAGTATTTGTCAGATACTCTTAAAAGAAAGGTCAGACATTGTGTGTCTCTATATTCTCTCTCTTCTTTTCTTTCTCATTCTAATGATTTGGGAACTAAGGTAATGTAAATATACTCTTGGGGTTTGTTTTCAGCACTCCAGCAACTTTGGATCAGAACTATGTTGTTTGTGAGCTTCAGCAAAAAGTGAACATGTTATATTCTTTCCTGAGAAGTCACTTGAAAAAGAAGACCATTGTGTTTTTTTCAAGCTGTAAAGAGGTATGGCTGTTCCACCCACTCCCTTGTATGTAGCATTTTACAACTTGAAAAATGAAGATGTTCAATAGATGTCTGGGTCCCAGGGATTTGATTCTGGACTAGTTTGCAACAGGGATTTGGGGGAGGACCCAAATTGCAGCTGCTCTTGTAAGCATGTCATTCAGGTCCTGGCTGCTGGGAAGGTCAGTGACCCAGGCTCAATGCAGAAAGATCCTGGAGGACCTCAGTGTACTCAGCTATTTTTGTGCTCTGCTGTTAAAATTGAGTGCTAGAAGTTATGTCACTAAGGTCAAGCTATTTTTCAGTTTTGTTTCATGATGCATTTCTTAGTTGGATTACAAAATGTATGAATAGTTGTACCTACTCTCTTTATGAGCTCTGAAATTACTGGTATGAAAGGTTTTAATTGTGAAATAGTGCAGGAAAGGGTTTTTCTTGTGGTTATATAGGAGGCAATCCTTCAGATATCTGCTGGGACTACTGATGTTATGTGTGTATGGTGTAAGTATTCCTATAACTTTTGAATGTATCAAGTGATTTACAACATACAGTGGTATAGTAGATACTCATTGCAGTTCTTCCACTTGTGCAGGAGGTTAGAAAAATTTAGTGGTTGGCTGGCAAGTATGGTGAGGTACTAGGCTTAGTTGCACAGGGATTCTCTGAGTTGCAGCTGTTCCCACAGTATACACTGTTTCTCTTACTGTTTTCTTTAAAAAAATAATAGATAGCTGCCTGCTATAAACCGGTTTTGCAATGTGGTACTGTATGTAAGAATACCTGAAGGGAATCTGTAGCCAGGTGGGGGTTGGTCTCTTCTCCCAGGCAACCAGCAATAGAACAAGGGGACGCAGTCTCAAGTTGTGCCAGGGGAAGTATAGGCTGGATGTTAGGAGGAAGTTCTTCCCAGAGAGAGTGATTGGCATTGGAATGGGCTGCCCAGGGAGGTGGTGGAGGCACCGTCCCTGGAGGTGTTCAAGAAAAGACTGGATGAGACACTTAGTGCCATGGTCTAGTTGACTGGCTAGGGCTGGGTGATAGATTGGACTGAATAATCTTGGATTTGATCATTGATTCTATGATTCCATGAATAAATAGACTGGGTTTATATGAGAAGTTGTTGATGCTTGGAATAACAAACCAAGATTTGAGTTACAAACATGGCACATTAAACTCCTCCAGTATTATCTAAAAGCAGTGCTTCTGATGGACTTCTGATTTTTCAGTCCCTTGCATACAGCCTGACTAGTAATGTCTCAAATCACTTTTGTAGTTAATTACTCTTTTAGTACCTGGGCATGTCATCCAAAGGGGCCTGGAGAGGTGGGCCCAGGTGAACCTCATGAGGTTCAACGAGAGCGAACGCAGGGTTCTGCACCTAGGCTGGAGCAATCCTCACTATGAATACAGACTGGGGGATGAGGTGATAGAAAGCATCCCTGAGAAAATGGACTTGGGGGTGCTGATGGGTGAGAAGCTGGATATGAGCAGTATGCACTTGCAGCCCAGAAGGCAAATCACATCCTGGGCTGCATGAAAAGATGCATTGCCAGCAGTTCCAGAGAGGTGATTCTGCCACTTTGCTCTTGTGAGACTTCACCTGGAGTACTGTGTCCAGTTCTGGAGCCCTCAGTATAGGAAGGACATGGACCTGATGGAGCGGGTCCAGAGGAGGGCCATGAACATTATTAGGGGGTTGGAGCACCTCTGCTATGAGGACAGGCTGATGGAGCTGATGTTGTTCATCCTGGAGAAGAGGAGGCTCTGAGGAAACCTAGTAGTACCTGAGAGTGGCCTGCAAGGAGGATGGAGAGAGACTGTTTACAAAAGCCTGTGGTGATAGGAAAAGGAGCAATGGCTTCAAACTAGAGAAGAGAGATTTAGATTGGGTATGAGGAACAGGCTCTTTGCTATGAGGGTGGTGTGGAACACTGGAACAGGTTGCCCAGGGAGATTGTCGGGCCCCATCCCTGGAGACATTCAAGGTGAGGCTCAACAGGACTCTGGGCAACCTGATATACTTGAGGGTGCCCCTGCTGACTGCAGGGGGGGTTAGACTAGATGACCTTCGAGGTCCATTCCAACCCAAACCATTCTCTGGTTCTATGTGACAAAGTCTCAAAATACCATCTCCTATCTCTGCTGTGGAAAAAAAGTGTATTTGATGTGCTACTGGATATGATCTTAACAAGTTTTACACTGACTGGTAAGGTTTGTGGGGTTTATTTTAGTTAAATTTTTTTCCCCTGCGTTGTTGTGTAGGTCCAGTATCTGTTCAGAGTGTTCTGTAAGCTTCAGCCTGGTCTCACTGTACTGGCACTTCATGGCAAGCAGCATCAGATGAAGAGAATGGAAGTCTACACTTGTTTTGTTCGGAAAAAGGCAGCAGTACTTTTTGCTACAGATATTGCAGCTCGTGGCCTGGGTATGTAATCACAGAAGCAGTTCACTAAGAGATGGTCTCACCTTACTGAGTTTTTATCAGCCTTTATGTTCTCAAGACCAGCCTGATATTTTTGAAATAAAGCTGTAGTTTGCTTAAGACCTCATTAGGGTATCTCAGGAGAGACAGGCTCCTTAAAGTTCTGCTGTTTCTTTACTGAAGATACCCACTTCATTTTTGCTTATTTTGCGTTCTTGTCCCAGAAAGACTTAACGTTGTCACTAGTTTTGTAATGGCATTTGTTAGTGAGGTAGTCACTGGAAGCTGGTTATTTATTTACAAAACTCTATAGACAATCTAGTTTTCCTCACCACATTCTGGGACAAATATCTGGATTGAGAGAAAGTCAAAGCAGTGATGTATTTGCTTACTATACACCATAAGGTGAGATTTTGGCATTTTAAAAGTATTTCTTGTATGCCTTTATGCTAGGAGTTATTCCAAAGGATATGAAAAATTTGTGACCTGGTAGTATGTAGAAATGACAGCCTAAACAGATTTTAATGTCTGAACTATAGTTCAGACTGTGTTCCCAAGTAGGCAGAAAAGTAGAGGAGAGAAAAAGCAAGAATATTTATGGAACCTGTTCTGGCTCAGGTGTCTTTCCTCTGGTCATTACCTGCCCAATTACGACTTACAACTTTATATTTTGGCCATTTTTCTTTTAGTACTTGGAGGAATTTAGGTATGACACAATACTGTTTTCAGAAGTCTGCTTGTTCTTTCAGACAGCAAACTCGTATTGTCCAAATTGTAAGGTTTTGTCAGCATTCTGCAAAAGGAAGGAGGGTGTTTTAAAAGCTGGATGCCGGAATGAAAACTGTTTATCATACCTTCTACACTGCTAACATCTCGCTAGGAAGGATCTAATGTGTGTATGATTGTTCAGGTTTAGAGTGCAGATGTAATTGTGTAATACAGTGCAGCTATAGGCTTGGTCAGCAAGTAACACGAACTGACTCTAATGCAAAATGTATTGCTGTTGGGTCAAGAGGAGCTGTTGGAAAATGCTTATTAATGATATTCATATTCGACATTGACTTCTTTGTCAGGCTTAGCCACTCCCTCCTGTCTTTGAGAGAGACTGTGATATTTCTAATGTGGATAGCTGAAGTAGTGTCATCTTGTCACAGCTAACTTTAAACCATGGTGGTGTGGGATATTGATGCTGTATTTGAAAAGCAGGTCAGATAGTGTCATTTAATTACTAAATGTGGTGGTGTTTTATCATCTGTGTGACACAAAGCATGTCTGTTCTTGTCAAGTGTGGAATTATATTCCACTCAGTGTGCTGTCATAATTTAGGAAATGAATACACCGTTCATTTTAGCTGTCTGTGATGAAGAGAATGATTGTTTATGATATGCTAATACACCCAGTTAATTGTATTTTGCACCCAATGTCTACAAATTTGTCTAAATGACAATTCTTACAGGAACTAATGCCACAGAATTATATGTTTGCTCATGATTTGGAGGATTTGAGTACAAGAAGTTTAAAATTTTTACTTCTTTTTTTCTTTACACAGATTTTCCAGCAGTGAACTGGGTCATTCAGTATGACTGTCCAGAAGATGCAAACACATACATCCACAGAGTTGGAAGAACAGCTAGGTTGGTTTTCACTTTTCATTAAAATATTAATGTTTAAAACTAGATCACTGTAGAGACAGATAGTTGGCTAGGGACTCACTTGAAAAAAAAGGCAGCAAGATTTAAATTGGAAAGAAGGAAAAAAAGTTATTATCACCAAAAGGAACCTTTTGATTATTTAAGAGTAATGGTTTGACTTAATCATTTCTTAGTAAGCTTCAAACACTCCTTACAGCAGACAGAAAAAGTACTCCCAGTTTAATCTGATCATGGAAGATTAATAGCAAAGAAGCAAAAATCTCCCTTTGTGCTTGGCAAAAGGCAAAGGCTTTAAGCTTGTTTTGCCACTGCCATTTATAGATAAATAAGGCTTTAGTCCCTGGATGCAATTCTTCGGAGTCATTGAAGACTCTTCAAAAGAATGGAAATGTTTTTCCTTTAATTTGTAGGAGAAAGGAAGCAAATGGTGTTAATTACAGGTAAAGTTTTTAATGTTCTGAAGTTTTTGTAGAAACATACTCTTAAGGGTAGCTTCAGTTAAGATATGTGGTTAAGCCTCTGTAATGGAAGGTACCCAAATACAACCTGGTCCTTGATCTCTGAAGTAGTTTTTTAAAAGAAAGAGGAACTATTATTGTGTAGATCCAAAAGTTTATGCAATGATCTGAAGGACAAAATGTAAGACCTGGCATTATATCTTGTATGTAACTTAATCTGTTCGTAGTATGGTTTGCAGTACAGGCAGTTGTCAAACTTAATGACAGATTAGTTGCTTAGAGTAGGGCTTCAGCACTCTGAACTATAGGAATTTGAAACTGGTCTTCCTAGAGCAGATGGTATTAAATATTGGTGGCAGTAGTAGGAGTGTGTGCTTCTCTTTCCATTCTGTAAAAGTTCTAGCCACGTTTGCTTTGTAGTTGGTAACATTTCTGCCCCATGCTGTCCTATATTCTCCATTTTTCTGTCTACTTGTTATAAAAGAATAATATTTTTTAAGATGTTTTATTTTTTTTCATGACTATCTTATCATAGAAGGGAATCAGTGAATCATAGAGTCGTGCAGGTTGAAAAAGACTCCCCAAGGTCATTGAGTCCAACCATTCACCTAACACCATTATGGTGGACACACTCCACTATCTTAATCTCCTTCTTGTAGTGAGTGGCCTAAAACTGAACACAGTACTCAAGGTGCACAGTACTCACTCCTGCCAAGTAAAGGGGCATGATCACTCCTCTACTGCTGGCCACACTATTCCTGATACAGGCTGGGATGCTGTTGACCTTCTTGGCCCCCTGAGAACTCTGATTTCTCATGCTTGTATGGCTGGCAACCATCACCCCTGGTCCTTTTCTGCTGGGCAGCTTTCTTAGCCACTCTCCCCTAAACTTGTAGTGTTGCATGGTGCTGGTGTGATCCAAGTGCAGGAGCCAGCACTTGGCTTGTTAAACCTCGTACAACTGACCTCAGTCCAAGGATACAGCCTATCCAGATCCCTCTGCAGAGCATTTGTACCCTCAAGCAGATCAATGCTTCCACCCAGTTTGTGAGGTTTGCAAAGTTACTGAGAATGCACTCAATGCCATCATCCAGATAACTGGTAAAGATATTAAACAAGACTGGGCTCAGTACTGAGCCCTAGGGAACACCACTTGTGACAGGCTGCCGCCTGGATTTAAATCCATTCACTACTGCTCTGTGCTCAGCCATGCAGACAGTTTTTAACCCAGGGAAGTGTCCATCCATCCAAGCCATAAGCAGGCAGTTTCTCCAGGTAAACAACGTCCACGGCCTTTCCCTTAGCCACTACACAGGTCACCTTGGCGTAGAGGATCAGGTTTGTCAAGCAGGATATGAACCCGTGCTAACTGGGCCAGATCACCTGGTTGCCCTGAACATGCTGCATAAAAGCACTCAAGATGATCTGCTCCATTACCTTCCCAGGCACCAAGGTCAGACTGACAGGTCTGTAGTTCCCCAGGTCCTCCTTCCAGCCCTTCTTGTACATGAGTGTCATGTTTACCAGTCTTAAATGAGTTGTGTTTGCTATATAAAATCAGCTAAACCAGGTACCTGATTGTGTAAATGAAAATCTAAGTATGATCTCATGCATGCTTGGTGAGAAACAAGCATATAGGCTAAGTTAGAATTCTGGAGTTTTGTTTTTGTTTTGTTGAGTTTTTCTTTGGTTGATTGTTGTGGGTTTTTTTTGGTGTTCTGGTTTGTTGGTTTGTTGGTTTTTTTGTTTGTTTTTTTGGATGTATTTCCCCCCCCTCTGTTTTTTCTTTGATCCTGTGTGGCTTCCACAGAAGATTTGTAGGGTTTTTTTTTCTTCTTTTATGGCATACTGTCATCATGGGAGGGAAAAACAAAGTGTTTGGCACATTTTTTTAAACTGACAGTTTGCAGGTGGCTTGTTTAGCTCTTTTTGAGCCACATCACTGAGTCAAAGCACCTTCATAGCATCACAGATTGGTTTGGGTTGGAAGGGACTGGTGTGGTTTTTTTGTGAGAGCTCTGAAAGTCCAAACCCCCTGCAGTGAGCAGGGACATTCTCTTCCTTGAGTTGTAGTTCTCAGGCCTTTTCCTGTTTCTCATTAGACACTGAGAAGAGCAATTTTAAGTAGATTTAGAGATGGGAAGCAGCTACATAAAGATAGGTAACTCTCGTTTTCCCTAGTGCCCTGACACAAGATTGTTAGCCTTGTAACCTTAAGTGCTTGTCTTCAGGAACTTCTTAAATACAACCTTCTGTGGTTGCTTGAGTGATGGATTTAAACAGAAGATTGAGGCAGAAGGGTGTGCTGTGCTGAATGCCTGCCCCTCGTTTCCTAAGGCTGTTGTTTACATTTCCATTTATGTTCATTTTTCAGTTATCAGACTTTGCTGAAATTGGGAGCACATTTAAGCAAGGGTGGTGAATGGTATTGACAGTGATTTTCTTCTGTAGGAAGAGCTTTATGGGTACTTTGTTTCTTAATCTTGTGCAAAGATCCAGGAAGATTCTACCTATATTGGTCTTTCATTTTGGAGAAACATACAGACTCTCTGTCCTTTAAAGTAAACCAGACCTGGAATGTGAACTTAATGGCATGAAATAAGTCTTTTACAGTACAATGATGGAGATATCTAGAGTTGTAAGTAACTAAGCACTAAGTAAATATGCTGAATGCAGTTTTGGATGTGGATACTTGAGAATGTACTTACCTGTGGAAGTGTTAATTAGGAACCTTCACTTGGTTTTGGTAGCTGCAACTGGTATGAGAAGCTTCTGTTTCTTTCAGAAACTTGATAAAAATGAGCTGATTGCAGTTTAGCAGTCCTCATTAATGAGGTTAGAGATAATTACAAATTTTCATGGGTTATGAGAGTGTGTAACTGCACAGAATGAAAGCTAAATTGAATATCCCAGCTAATTAAGAGACTGTGTTAAACTGTAATTAAAGCTGGGATGCCAAATACTGTTTACTTTTGAAATAAAATTATTTTGTGATACAAAAGTAAATATGAAAATGAAGAGAGAAATGAATTTGGAGATGGGGCTGAAAAACCTGGGGCTAGCAATTGTGAATGTGTTCTCACTTCTGTTCTACAGTTTAGCAAAGCCTTATCTAAGATCATAGAATCAGCCAGGTTGGAAGAGACCTCCAAGATCATCCAGTCCAACCTATCACCCAGCCCTATCCACTCAACTAGACCATGGCACTAAGTGCCTCAGCCAGGCTTTTCTTGAAGACCTCAAGGGACAGTGCCTCCACCACCTCCCTGGGCAGCCCATTCCAATGGCAAATCACTCTTTCTGGGAAGAACTTCCTCCTAACATCCAGCCTATACCTACTATTTTTTATTTCGAATTACTTTTATTTTAAATGCTTAAGGCCACCAAGTTCCCTAAGTAGCATTTTACTTGCATTTTGTCATGCTGTAAAACATAAATTGCAACTCCTGCATTTCTGATTTACAGTAAAGTAATATGATGAAAACCTGGGTGTTGTCCAGTAATGCTTTTAGTTTATAGTAGAATTGGCACATCTTGAGGGTTTTTTTGGCTATCTTTTTGTCACACAGTCTCTTAGAAAAGCCTGTAATTTAAAATACTAGATCACAAATGTTTTCCTTTGGGTTTTAGTTTGAAAAATTCTATGTAAATATGAGCTACTTGTAGCAATTTGCTACAAAGCTGATTTATTCTGGCTTTTAATTTCTGTTAATATCTTCTGTAGACTACAAAGCCTGCAGTTCCAAATATTCTGATCACTTTTGTGAAACAAGTTACAGTGCCACTAGGGGACAGCAGAAGATAATAATTGGTGAAGCACACTGACACTTCTTTTTCCAACTCTCTTTCCAAACCTAACTTGTAAGTTGTATGACATGAAAAAAAATACCAAGTTGTTTTTCTTTCATTCCTAAGTGCACTGATGAGTAGAAAAGTCTGTTTTATCTTTCTGTTCACACTTAATTATCTTGTATTTTGGATGTGCCTATGCCCTCACCCATCTCAGTAGTTAATTTCTTTCTTTCCTATTATGATATTCCTCCCTCTGCTCCATATTCTTTTTCTTTCTTTTTTTTTTCTCCTTCCTTCCCTTTCAGAGGAAACTTAAAAACCTAAAGTTTAGTGAACTTCAGTTATTTTTTTGTCAGGAGTCGCATTCCACCGACAGTGGGATGTTAAACAGAGTAATTCTTATTGCTCTGCAGCTTTTGTTTGTGCTCTGTCCAGAATTGTATGCAGGCTTTAAATCTGACTCGAGCTCAGACTTCTTATGCTATTTAATCAAGGACAGTTGGTTAGATTTCTCAGGTGCTGAAACTGACCTAGGAAAGTCACTGTAATGTTGCTATCATCATTAAATGTAGTGTGCATACAGACATGCATATTCTGCCTAGCTCTACACACTTTTTTTTTTCCTTTTGGTAAATTATATTCTGAAAACAAATGGAATTATAAAAGTCCATCTTCTCTAAAGCAGGATATGCTATTACTTACCATCTTTGTACCTGCTGGTATGATGATTAGAGCCAAGAATTATGAGGAAAGACTTAGAAAGATCAGTGGTTGAGGGGACTTTTTAATGAATTGTGAATGCTGAACAATATAACACACATCAGATTTTCAAAAGGTGGAAGGGGTAGGTCATGTAATGATCTTCTTCTGTCATGAAGTAAGATGCTTTGAAGCATACTCATTTGGGCTCTCCTTAAATAATTGGACATTATATGTGTGAAAGTGAGACTAATGAGCCTTTAAGCCTTTAGACTAATCCTTTAAAGTGGCAATAAAGCATTGAAAAATGTGAGCAACTTAATGGAACCTTTTTCCAGTGAGGGAAGCTTGATCTGCCTGCCTGTCTGTCTTGTCTCCCTGCCTGCCTGTCCCTCTGTCTTCGCAAAATACATGTCTTGTATCCTGATTAAACAGCACAGTCAAGATGGAAGATTATCATTTGATATTATTTTTACTTTTCAGACCCATCGAAGCGTATTTACTGATGTTTCTTTAAATGCAGTATTTAGAACATCTCATATGTTGCAGCCAAGTCATCATCCTGACACAAGCAAAAATAGCTGCTATTGGTGTTCACAAGAAGTTGTTGACACCACATATTTGGCTTGCAATTCACATTATTAAATTCTCTAAAATTAAACATTGTGCTCTTATTCTGACAGTGGCCTGTGATGTAGTCATACCGATTGGCCCTGTCTTACCCATTAGAGTTCTCTTCATAATGGTGTGCTATGAATGTTCCAGTACACTGAAATAATAAGTGGCAAAGGTTATTACCTGCTGACAGGAAGCTTATCTTGTAAACTATAATAAATAAATAAGCACATGCATTTTAATTTAGTGGAGTGGACACAGCTGCTGGAGAAAATGGATTGCTTACAGTCTGGGCTGGAGGACCCAACAACCTCCCAAGGCCTTTGGAATTCAATTTATTCTGAGACTAGCATGATAAGGTTGGCGAGGCACAGTTTGTTCTTGTTCATTATTTGTTGTGACTAAGTCTGTCTGTCCAACAAGGACACCTAGGCAGTATGACAGAATGGAGGGGATTATGGGTGGTGGTATAAATAGAATACGATTGCATTGTTCTGAGAGCTTGGCAATATATGTGAATATGCTACTGTCCAGAGGGAAGGAAAAGGATATAAAGTTATCAGAGGATAAAAAGTAACCACAAAATAACCCCCAAATTAAACAAATCCTGAAGCAGTCTCTTGATTTCATAACAAGATCTACTGATAAGTTTTTAAGATACAGAACTAGAGGTCTGTGCGATGGAGAAATAGAAAGGAACAGAGCATTACAAGTGACCTAAAGGACAAACCAAAAAATTAAGCCAGTTCATTTTTGTTGTTTATTTAAATGCTCCATGGGATGTTGGCCTGTTTACAACCGTGGGAAAGAGGTCTTCTCCCTGACTGAACAGAGGCATCGGTGGCGTTTGCTCAGCTGTGAATAACAAGTACCCTTTGGGGTCTGTTTGGGTCTATTGTTGGGTTGCTTCGGGAGGTCTTGCTGTTGATGATACAGCACAGTTTCCATTAGCACTGCACACAGGTTTGTTGTTTTGAAGAAAAATACCTATTACAGCAAGAGATCATTGATCATGTAAATGGGATAGAAATGCCAATATTCCTGGATTTGGTTTTGTGCTTATTTGTCAATAAAATAGAGTAAAACATTACTGTGTTAGGGAAGAAAACCCAGCAGCCTAGAAAGTGTGATAAACAGTACATTGAACTCTTTGTGCTCCTGGGCTTGAAGAAATAATATTTTCTTGGTTTGATGCTTAGATTTCATGCTCATGTCAGAAGACTTGGAAGGTAGGAGAATTGGAATCAAAAGTGTTCTCTGAACTGATGCTAATATGAGAGACCTAAAGCCGTTGAAGAACTATATTTAAAAATGGTAGCTTATATAATCAGATGTAATAGTTAAATTCTAAACCAAAACTATGAATGCTTGTATTTCTGTGAAAGGCCTTAAGAGCAGGTACAGGTATTAGTTTCTCTTTGTTGAAGGATGATGTGTGAGTGAACAAATTTATTTGTATACGTATCAGATTAAAAATATTAGGTCTTCTCAGACTACAACTGTCTGTTTTGGATATAGATGTGTCCTATTGTTCCTTTATTTTACAAAGAAAGCAACACAGACAAATGTGTTTTAATTATTTTATCAAGAAATAGGAAATGATTTTAAACTATCATGCTAGAAATAATAGAATTTGCCTCACTGTAGATTTTTTCCCAGCCCATATTATATGAAGCATGATTGTTACATTACCTTTTAGCTAACCTATAGATTGGGAAGTCACTATTTGTACCCTAGCTTCTGAAAACTAAATGTGTATTTGTGTACCTGGATGGAATTCTGTCTTTTCACATACTATTTTCAAAAGCTGAAGAGCTGTGCCACATCATTTTCCCCCCCAGTCTCAACTGCAGTAGTGTGTAGATTAACAAATACCTTTATAATTTAGTTGTATTTTTTCAGTCTTCAGAGGAGTAAATCTTGGCTTTGGAAGGAGGAATCTGTGTTGCTTTTGGAATTTTGCTAGTGAACAATGGTCTTGTTCTAGATTCTTCATGTAATCTAAAATGGAATGTAGAGGTGTAAAGTGCATTATTCTGGCAAAATCCAGTGTCCCAGAATATTGATATCCTGAGACTGGCATGAATGGTTCGCAGTGAATAAACGGTTGCCCTATACAGTGAATAATTTGGGTCCACATTGAAAGTAACTATTAAATAATTTAGTATTAATAGTTTGACAACCTTGTATGATGAGTGTTACAGTTTTAAGACTAGAGTCTTAATTGTAAATAAAAGTTTTTTTAGAGATTTTCAAAGAGTCCAGGGGGATGGACTCTCAAAGGGTCTGAACAAAATATAAGAGATATGTTTATGCCATTCCATTGGTCTAGAAAAATCCTATATAGTTTGTAGCACTGCTTGTTGTGGGCTCTGTTCTTGCTTCCTTTCCCCCCTGTTTATCTCCCTCTGGCCTTGCTTGGCTGTCCTCTTTGCTGTTGTTTAACGTTATTGGTAGGAACACTGACTGGGAGGGGGGGAAGAGATAATATTGTGTTAGTTGGTAACAGTCCCTGTGCTTTGTTCAGGGAGGCAGCTGTGCTATTGTCTAGTTGCATATGTGCATATCTATTTGTATGTTTATTACCTTTTATGTTTAACCTACTTCTGTAAATAGTAATTTAATTTTCCTTCCACATTCTAAGTGTGGTAATTTACCTTTGAGGGAGTAAATCCCAAGTTTTATGTGGTGCAAAACCAACACAGGTGAGCAAAAGGTCCATTGGAAGAAGAGTGAAGATATGTATAGAGTATCATAATGCTTATGCAAACTCAGACAGGTTTGGTGAATGTGGTTTTGATACTATTCCAAATGCTTAACTTACTGATCTTAATGTTTTAAGGAAAGCAGTCTTTTGGTAACTTGTGATAAGTCTCTGGGAAATTTGATCTGGGTGAGAAAGAGATGTCTGAGAAGTTGATTTGTTTTCCGTCATGTCTTTCTCTGAAGGGATCTACTGTGCTGAGTTTCTGCATTGCTAATGTATCTGAAGGTGGCTCATTGGCTTGGAATGCAGCTTTTTTAAAGAAAGGGCTTTGATTTAAACTCACAAGTTTTTCAGTGGTATCTTACTTCCTTCTGTGTCTTTTGACAGATGAGATGACAGCTTATGTTGATGCTTGCATGCTGACCCAGTTAGGTTAAAATTAGGTCTCTAATGAAGTCTTGGTAAAGTCCCGTTTAAGTTACAGCTGAAAAAAATCACACAAACCATAGTGATTTTTCTTTTTTAGTATGATGGGAGATGTGTGACCTCCAATGCATAAAAACGATGTACTTACTGTTCCTTGTATGTGTCTGTGTGGTAAATATCATAAAAAAAAAAAAACCATCACCTCATTTATTTTGAATGAACTGTAACGCATGTATCTTTGTATCTGCATCCCTCCTCTCCTTAATTTTGTAATTATCTCATCATCTCAGTTTTCTCCTTTGCCAGTTTCTAAAATAGGTACTACTTTTCCCATTGCCAAACAGAGCAGAAATACTGCCTTTAACTCTTGAAATTTGGCATCAACTTGTATTTTCTGAACAACAAATGTTAGGGAAACATGTTGCGATACATCTGTTCAAGGCAACCTGCACAAGGTTTTTTGTAAGGTCTACATATCTCTGCAGGGTGCCCTTACAGTTCTTTTTTCAATTGCTGGCTGTCTCCCTCCCTCCCTCCCTCCCTCCCTCCCTCCCTCCCTCCCTCCGTCCCTCCGTCCCTCCCTCCCTCCGTCCTGGAGATATCTACCCTGAAGCAGAGCACAGGTTCCAATTCCTAGTTTATTCTGGCATCACTGTGACTTGTGTGTCACTGATAGTTAAAATATGGTGCATTTGACTGAACTGTGCTGTGATGGTTATGGCAAGGATGTGAAGTGACTCCAAGTGTGGTTTAGAACAGGCTCAATTCCAGATATGTGGCAGGGTTGAATTGATTTGCAACCACGCTGTGTTTCATCCATTGCTTTTGTGCTAATGGTAGTATTGTTTGCTGTAGTAGTGTTGGCAGTGAGTATATGCAACCGTTGGATGTGATCAAGGGTAGGTTAAGATTAGCAAAAATTGAGCATCTCTTAGGCCTGCATGAAAACCATTTTTCTCATCCTGTTCTCATGCTGTTAGTCCCTTCATGCTTGCTAACAGCTGTCAGCACAGGATTTTTTAGGAGACGTTTAAGATCAGTTCTGTGTTGGTGAGTAAACTATCCTCTTGATTTTGCTGTTGGTGTGTGTTTTGTACGAAACAAAACTACTTGGCAGCTGTGTTTCTTGCTGGGAATCTGATGTTCTTGACCTTCAGAACATTTCTCTTTACTTATAATTAGCCGGTGCCACTTTTGTCCTAAATAATGTATCCTGTTTCGTTCTTGTCCATCCTTTGTTGCTTGCCCTTGATCATAGACATCATTTTTCTCATCTGCAGTGACTGTAAACACAATTTTGTATCACTAATGACAATTTGCCATAGCTTCCTTATTTGTGAGTCACGATTGAAGTTATCTTGAATTGAGGCTATCTTTAAGACCTTAGCACACTATGAAGTTGTTCTTTCCTGAGAAATAATACTCTGCCTTTTGATAAACGTTGAAGCCAGTAGATGCTAGAAAATAAAGAAGATATGAACTAGATGTATGTGAGGGTTTCTGTTCCTCTCCAGTACTTCGTGCAAGTAAGATACAATTTTCTATACAACTGAAATGGATTAGAAAAGAGACTGGTAAAATTGCAATGACAAAAGAAGTCTATGCTCTGGTTTCTTGATCACCTTGAGGAGATGACATGACATATAATAACATCCATTAGTACATAGTCCAGGAAAGTTTGATTACTTTGAGGTTTTTAATTTGCTTCTCTCCAGCACAATCGATGTGCATACTTAGTGAATAATAAATCACCAGAGCAAATTAGCCTCGTAGCACAGATGTTTGGTTTTGGTGATGATGGACAACTTTAAGGCTGCAGGCAGCAAGAATGGAGAGGACTTCTAATGTCTTCTCATCTGCAGAAGTAGTCCTCCTGTGGAAGAAATCTGGTATTTAAGGTTGACTCTTTTGCTGCTTTGTCATCTATAAAGGTTTAAAGGTTCTGTCTATTGAAAGTAATTACAGAAATGGTAGTTTGTTTGACTCACTGCAGAACTTTATTCCTTGATCTTTTCTGGTGTGTTCTATGCATTGTAGATTTTGTGCCAGTAGCTCGTGCTTTCAGTTTGCCAGTATAGAAGCTTTTAGCATGAAAGACACAGAGAAGACTTTTGAAAACTTAAATTTTCTACTGCAGCCTCACTTTTTGAGCTTATCTTTAAGATCATAATTTTCTTATTAACACATCACTGTTCATATTTTCTGAGAAATGAGTTAGTAGTCTGCCTGAGTAAAAAAACTTTCCATAGGCTTGCATTTTTCTGAAGGACTCTGAAGAGATACAGACCCTCCCTGATGGTGCTTATGACTGTTTTGTTTTCAGCTTTCTCAGTTCCATAATGAATTGATTTTCTTGTTTACCTCTAAAGAACAGCATCAATATTAAACTATTTCCTTTAATTAAATCATGCTCAGAATACAAAAATGGACAAATACAGTTCCTCCTTAACTTCAAGTACATTTAAAATATTGGCATTTAAAAGAGTTAATGTTTCCAAAGATGGTAAGGAAAAAAAAATCACATTGTATTGTTGCCAGATGTCTTTTCAGTCTCTTTGTATTGCTGAAGGCATCAGCTTTAAGAAATATTTTGCTTAAAAATATGGTTGATTTTTAACTTTTTCTTAGTAATAATAGCCCAAATATGAAAAAGTATAGGTGCTTGGAAAGCTGTCTCTTCTTTGCCTATTTTTGTGTCTTTACTTAGTTACAATACTGTTTTCTCTGTATAAGGGCTTTGCAAGTCTTACTGTAAATATTGAATTAGTTGTTGCCCTTAGGTACCACATTTTAATTCCTGTTTTCTTTGTGTGAATTATCTGCAGAATGTGCCATTAGAATTCTGTCTCCTGATTTTGTATTTTTCTGAGAGGATAACTCAGCATAACACAACAATACATTTCAAACATCTGGTTGCAGGTTCATCTGATCCTGCATCCTGTTTTGATTTGCATCTTCTGGGTCCTGTGGAAAACCTATAAACCAATGCCAGTGTAGAGTAGTAGTTCCTGTACTCTCATTCCAGAGTTTGGGTTTGTGGCTTGCAGAGGGGGTATCTGCAGTCTCTGACCCAGGGTGGATATTCCTTCTATGATTTGTATGGCACTGGCCTTTATAGTATCTTCCACACTGAATAAAACAAACAAACCAACAATTTAAGAATGCCAGGTTAGGCACTTCAGAGTCAGACATTCCAGAAACAACAAAACTTCACAGATCACTTTGTGCCTTTGATTAAATTAAAAGAGTTCACAAAAATAGTGCTCTGTAGGTGTTTATATGGTGTGATCAAGATCTTTTTTGTTCTCTTCTCTTGACAAATGAGGAAGATTCTCATAAAGAGACTATGCAAACACACTTTCCAGAGTTCTGATCATTCGCATAGATCTATTCAGGCTGTACCTTGAGTGCTGTGTCCAGTTCTGGACCCCTCAATTCAAGAGAGATGTTGAGGTGCTGGAATGTGTCCAGAGAAGGGCAACAAAGCTGGTGAGGGGCCTGAAACACAAACCCTCTGAGGAGAGGCTGAGGGAGCTGGGGTTGTTAAGCCTGGAGAAGAGGAGGATCAGGGGGGACCTCATTGCTGTCTACAACTACCTGAAGGGAGGTTGTAGCCAGCTGGAGGTTGGTCTCTTCTCCTAGTTAACCAGCAACAGAACAAGGGAACAGAGTCTCAAGTTGAGCCAGGGGAAGTATAGGCTGGATGTTAGGAGGAAGTTCTTGCCAGAGAGAGTGATTGGCATTGGAATGGGCTGCCCGGGGAGGTGATGGAGTCACCGTCCCTGGAGGTGTTCAAGAAAAGACTGGATGAGGCACTTAGTGCCATGGTCTATTTGACTGGCTAGGGCTGGGGGATAGATTGGACTGAATGATCTTGGAGGTCTCTTCCAAGCAGGTTAATTCTATGATGCTATTCTATGATTCTATTTTCCTTTCACTGCATCTGTTTTGAGAAGATCAGCAGAGCTATGTGCTATTCTGCACCATTTAAATTGGTGAGGTTTGTGTTGGGAGACATATTATCTCTGTGTTCCTGTCTGATATGAGTCTTGGGCAGATAAAAGAGAATATTTTCATACTTCTTACCAACTGTGCTCTGAGAGTTCAGGTTCTTTTGATGAATAATTAGCTGCCTTGAAACCGTGATCTTCAATTTTTGCTGTAAAATGCTAAGTTCTCAAAGGTTCATGGCTTTCCAGGATTTCATTGCTTGTTTAAGCAGTGACAATGTCTGACACACACCCACTTTGTGGAAATGTCATCTGGAATTAAGCTGGGTTACAGTATGTAGAGCTTTCTTAGAAGGTGCCCTTGCTCTATGTATTGAGGTCATTCCCAACCTTTATTACTGTATAAAGGGCACAGACATTCATGGAGTGTTTGGCCAACAGTGAATTGCCTTGGTAAAGATAAAATACAGCCTTAAACCAAGCATATGTGTTCCTTTGGAACTCTTTTTCTTGAGAGATTCTACAAGCTGTTATTCCTGCATTAAGAACATCTTAGGTCCACTAATTAAATGTACTAAAATCAAGTTACTGTAGATTTTTTTTGCACAGTACCTATCTTTTACCCACAATTCTAAAGCAAGATTTTTCAGGACGAATGTCCTACCATTTCTTTTGGTATTCTTACCAAACCATATCTAAGCAGTAAATGCACATAACATTAGGGCAGAGAGTCTCCTCTTGCATTGATTTGATTCCTGTGTAAAATTTCAAAACATTAAATGTGAGCTTAAAAATCTCATGATAAAAACATTTACTAATATTGAAAAATTATCTTTACAAGTCAGTCCCCAAATGCAGCATGTATGGAGGGGAAGGTGGGGAGAAGGCATCTGAGAGCATTTTGTTGTGATTTTTCAAAGCCATCAAATGAAAGCAGAGAGCTATAACAAAAGCTGTCAGCCTGTTCTAACTGTAGATTTCATTGCTCCTTGCATTGCTTATGGTGCTGTGACAGTGTTTATAGTTTTCAAACAGTTGTGCAGTGCTGGTTTTGCCAAGTGATAGCTGTTCATACTTGGAGAAAACTATGCTCCCTATATCCTATCTGAAATGTTTATACTTGGAGGAAAGCATGCTCTCTGTATCCTATCTGAAATGTTTATACTTGGAGGAAAGTATACTCCCTGTATCCTATCTGAGATGTTTATACTTGGAGGAAAGTATACTCCCTGTATCCTATCTGAGATGTTTATACTTGGAGGAAAGTATACTCCCTATATTCTATCTCAAATTACTTTTATGAGTGTTAATCAGTTGATTTGTGTTTGGTCTGCCTGAGGGCACTCTCATCTCAGATTTAAAGACCTTCTTAAGCCAAGGAATCTTGACTCTAATACTGCCTTATATAGAACTTACATCCACATTTCAATGCACAAAGTCAGAACTGGTGTTCTGTCATTGCTGAGCTTTTATTGGAAAGAAATGTGGACTGTCCTGGCATAATCTTGTTCTCTGTGTTCTATGACCCAAAGAAAAACTCATGACATCTCCTAGTCTTCTGCTGACAGTTTATGCCTTTTGTGTCATATCCTCTTTTCTGGATGGAGAAGTGTGGATGCAGATAGAGTAAGAAGTTAAGAGTAAGAAGTTAGAAGGTGAAGATGTATGAAATGACAACAGACTGAGTGGAATAAAAAGAGAGGAATCAATTAACTTTCCTTATAGAAAAAAAAAAAAGGACAAACCAGATATGCTTAAGATGGGTGAAAAGTTTTACCAGCATAGGAAAGAAAGAAAAATATGACTGGAGTAGAAACCAAACTAAAGGCCTATTAAGGTAGTAATTAATTTGGTATGAAATGATACTTGAAAAATAATACAATGGGTATTTTCTGTTTCAAATAAATGAAATAGTTATAGTCAAAGTGGTTTATGTGTAGGCTTACAATCTTCTGCTGCCTTAGGACTTTTCCTGTGAATAGCTTTTGTTGTTTTAGAGCTGTTTTGTATACATAGTAAGGTAACATTCTTATTTTGTTTTGTCTCACACGTTGGTTGTGAGTTGGATTCTGTCCATTTTTGGCATATTTCTGAGATTTAGTTGAATTGATGTTTTTTATATAGTGGAGGATTCTATGCAGTATTTTCCTATCCATCTCTCCTTGAGAACTACTTGTAAATGTGAACGGAGAAACAATTATGTATTGTAATAGATTTGGGCTTGGATAATGCATGCAAGCTAACTCATCATTATTGCTTTTTTAGGAGGTCATAAAGCCATTTTCTGCTTATTTGTTAATGCTACTGGATATTTTTTCTTTCACAAACATCCTCAAGTCACAAAATGTGCCAAAAAGCAGGAACTCTCATTTTCTTTTACAAAAGGAAAGCGAACAAGAAGGTGCATTAAGAGTGAAACAGGCTTTTTTTGTGGTTTTGCCAGCCGTCTGTCTTGAGTACATAACCAACTCAGCTACATTCGATACAGCTGTTAAGTGCACTGAAGAGTGAGTACTAGGTATGTTCTTAGAGGATCAGTCTGATTGAATCTTTTCTGTTGCACCTAAAAATGGCTTCTACAAATGAAAGAACTCCTGCTTTGATGCGTTTCTTTTAGTGGTGCCTCCTGCTGTGACCTTTTAGAAGAGTAGCCTTTATTGAACCTACAGGTAGGAGTTGTTGTTTGGGATCTAGGTGCATTTCCCAGCCTTTACCTTCTTTCACTTGCAGGATATGCAACAGAGAATGAGCTGTTCCCAAGTATTAAAATTGGTTGTTGGCCAGGTAGCTAGATCTTTTAGCGTTTCAAGCTTTGATCAAATGCTGTTTCATTACCACTAATATTTCTAAGCTAAGGAAGAAAATATCCACAGATCTGAATCCGTATCTTAAGCCTAGATGTTCAGGGCACTAAGTGGAGATTTGAATTCAGCTCAAGTTGGAGATGTTAGCAAGTCATGCAATTGGTCTGCCTCTTCTTTTCCCTTAGTAGAGTATTCCCTTAGTATTGTCTGCTTTTAGAGATTCTTGTAAGAAACCAAATGAGAACACCTACAAAAATTACATTTCTGGATTTTTGCTTGAAAGGTCTCATACTTTGTTACTTTTCTCCCCTGTCCTCATCAGATACAAAGAAGGTGGTGAGGCTTTGTTAGTACTGCTTCCCTCAGAAGAAAAAGGCATGGTGGAACAGCTGGCACAGAGGAAAGTACCTGTTTCTGAAATCAAGTAAGTGATTAAAGGCCTATCTCTTCCTCAGCCTTCTGTCTACAGGAATGTGTGATGTGTCTATGACAGTCCTGATTGAATTGCCAAGTGCTCAAATTGCCTGGAGCTGGACAAACAAGTGGGATCATTTTGTCTTGATAGTGTTGTGAAGGAAAAAGTCCTTGAGAGGTTACCTGTTCCATCGCCTTTCCCAAAGGCAGGATGGGCTGCACAAATCATTCTTATCACGTGCTTGTCTAACTTGCCAAATAATATCCTCACAATTTCCCAAAATGAGCTCATTTATACTCAGCAGTCCTTACCATTAATGTTTTTTCCTTCAAGTGTCTGATAAGCCTTGTAAGTAGTTTAAGTGAAATATTTCCTTTATCCTGTGCCAAGAATATATGGAAAACGATGCATTCTCATACTCTTTACAACTATTTTTATGTAATTGAACATTGTTATGCTATCTCTTTCTCATATTTTGCAGATTCAACAATTAAAATTTCTTTAATCTCTCATTGTATGTTTTTTAAGTATCTGTCACCATTCTTGTTTCTCTTATCTGTCTTTGCTTTATTTCCAGACTGTTTATCAATTTGTCCTTATCTTTTTTTAATCAGCTGAAGAACAGGGATTAAAAGCTGTGGCTAAATGGTCATTTTACTTAGTTGAATGATTTTACCTTTAGAGATCTCTGAAATCTGTACAGAAGAGAAAGATTTTGAAAGGACTGCAGAAGCATATAATGATAGTATGTAAAACAAACAAACAAAACACTTGGAGTTTGAGTTTCTATTAAATGCACAGTCATGGCCACATAGGAGTGACAAAAATCCTAACTGTATTTATCTGTGTAAAGCCAAGTTGGATATTCAGTGTTAGTAAGGACAGTATTTCATTCCCCCTCTTCTGTTTATAATCCAAGTTCACACAGAATCACAGAATGTCAGGGGCTGGAAGGGACCTTGAAAGATCTAGTCTAACCCCCTTGCCAGAGCACCTATACCAGATCACAGAGGAACACATCCAGGCAGGTCTTGAATATCTGAAGTGAGGGAGACTCCACAACTACCCCTGGGCAGCCTGTTCCAATGTTCTGTTAGCCTCACAGGGAAAACATTCCTCCTCATGTTTCCATGGAACTTCCTATGCCTCAAGTTAAATGTGTCTCTGAAAGGGCATCCATGAATGCATCTCTTAAATTTCTACTTGTTCTTTTTTTGTTGTTTATTTGGTTTTTGTTTCTGTTAAATACCACTCCAAATACTCATTCTTTTACCAAGCCACTAGGCATATGTATAATAAATACATCCAAGGAACATTCTGAACTGGAATCATTATAACCAAAGTCAGAGCTTTTGACTGATTATGTGTTTTAACAGCCTGCCTCAAGATCCAGCTTTCCAATCTGCAAAGCGTAACTGTAGTTGTAGCAGCATAATGAAGGGACTGCTTTCACTTAGAATTATCCACCCAGCGTGGTTAAGACTTAAATGGTTTAGCATTGTACTTCAAAGAGGCTAAACTCCTTAAAAAAAAGTTCATCCTTTTTAACTGCAGATTTTTCTCACGTTGCTTACTTCTAGTCAGTTTCCCAGTCAGTACAATCCTGATGTGTTTTGTCAATTGATACATTGTCGAAGAAACTGCCTCAACCCGGGGATCACGTTCCTGGTCCTCTGTTGCAGTCTTCTGGTGGTATTTATACATATTACCTTAATTACAGAATCTCAAGAATTAAGAGTGTTAACTTTCTAACTTGTAAGTTAGAAGGTAATGAGTACTGCTTGCTGCTAATGGAGTTGATCTTTCCAGACTTAGGAAATTCATTCTGAAAGCTGCTTACATCTCAGACTTCACTGTCTGTCAGTTTTGCTGTTCTTGTTGACCTGTTGTCTGGCATAGGGATCAGGAGAACCATTTTTATGTTGCTCTCCTTGTTTTGTATTCTCTGACTTGCAAACAGCTCTTAAAAGTGTCTTGAAATAGCTTTTGAAACTGTTCTGTAATTTGAAATGAGAAAGGGGAACAATTTATTTCTTTTCCTGTATATCTGTGTGCAAGGCTAGAGTTGCAGCTTTCTTCTTAATTTTCAATTTCAAGTCTAAGCTCCCTGTAGAGCCTGTTAATAAACAGTTCCTTTCTAAACAGCACAAGCTGCCACTACCTGTAGGTAGTGCTTTTAACAACGCATCTCTTCTTTGTTGTTCAGGCAGAGCAAGAAAAAAAAAAAGCAAAATAGGTAATAATAAGTACTATATTTTAGAGCATTCTAATATAGCAAAAAGCTGCTCTGAAAGTATTAAATATGTATGTGTTTAGAAGTGGCCTATAATTTCAATGTTTTAGATGCAAACTGTAAATTGAAATGATGAGGCTACTTGATGGAATGCCATTTTGCTGAGTAATAAGATAAGAGCTGCTTCCTAAAGAGTTAGATTTTGTGTCTAGAGGAAGTATATCTGTATCTGTGATGTAATATTGCTTTCTCTGATATTAAGATACAAATGTGATTCATGAAGAAAATAACAGTAATAATATGCCCCCCCCCCTTTTTTTTTTCCCCCTGACAGTCAATATGTATTCTCCATGACATTAATAGTAGGGAATTTATTAAAATTTGCTGCCTTTCAGTTTCTGTCATTACTGTAGAACAGTCCAGGCTGTATATGATCTGCTGGTGTGAAGCTAGCAACTCTAAGCAGCTTTCCTTAGGTCCCATCTCTTCCTCCTCTCTCCAGCCTTCCAGGTTGTCCAGTTTAACTACAGGAAGCTACTTTCCAGGGGTAGCACAGGGCAAAATGTGCTTCTGCTTGGAAGCTGGGTGGAGTGTGAAAACTGGTTTGCTACAACCTGGTACTATGGTGATTTTGGTTTAAATTTCACTTTGGAGAGCATGAGGAAGAGAGTGTATCTAGTTAAAGCACTGCTTGTATCCTGGTCTAACCTGGGGAATGAGAGAAAAGCAGAATGTTTATCGACCGTGAGATTGGAGTGTTGCTTGATCAATTAAATCTGTGCTCATATTTACATCATGGCACAGTCAAATGTGGCTTTTATGCAACTGCTAGGTAAAACAGCAGTTTCAAAAAGTTACAGTGCTGCTTAAATGGAAGTCTGGTGCTCACAGAGTAACAAAACCAACAAACAGCCTAGTTAAAATGACAGACGATGTCACAAAGTGCCCTTCTAGTCTTTGAATGGTTGGTTCTGGCTCACTGGTCCTTAGCTGTTTAGGCAAGCCTGTTAAATTCAGTAATTCATTTAAGTGTTTAGATTTTATCTTTCCAAGTAGTCACACTATGTAGATTTTGCAAAGAGTTTTATTTGTTTAGAAAGAAATAATATCCAAA
This sequence comes from Pogoniulus pusillus, assembly GCF_015220805.1. Lineage (NCBI taxonomy): Eukaryota > Metazoa > Chordata > Aves > Piciformes > Lybiidae > Pogoniulus > Pogoniulus pusillus. Next base: position 17,958,512 of record NC_087266.1, read on the forward strand.
CTTGTTAAAGGCAAAATCCAATTCAATAATGATCAGCTTTCTTTTCTGTTTTATGAATACCAGCATGAGACAAAGACAACAGTGGGTGTCTGTCATGATACAACACTGGAGACGGGAGAACCCAGTGTTGAGACTCAGTCTTTTAGTATTCAGTGTTGAAATTGTACCTACTGGTTAACAAATCAATAACCTCAAGTTGTACTTGAGCACCGTATTCTTGTCTGTCATTGCTAAGATTTACACCAGTTTGTCTTGCCATGCTTTTAACCATAAAGTATCTTGTGTTTTCTGTCTTTTTCAAACCCTCTTCTTGCAAATTTCAAACAAATGACTCAAACTAAAATTTATGTGCAGACAACAAAATGTTGTTAGATCTTGTCTAAGGTTATTGTCCATTATGCTTGGAACCACAGTGATGTATTGCCTCCCATAAATAATCAATTGTATTCCTTCAGTAATCGAGTCATGGAAAATAATGAGTAACTTGCTATGCATTTGGAATTTAACAGTGACAACAGTGAGTAGCTGACAGTCCCAGCTTCTTTTTGAGTACAGCTCCAAGGCCAGTTTTGCATTTACTTGAAGATTTCATGTAAACTATGTTTCCCTAGCTTGTGGGAATGTACAACTGCCAGATGCTTTGGTGATATCTAATACAACATTTGCTGTTTCTGTCCTGTTCTTAAAGCCTGCTGTGGTAGTTTGAGAGTTCCACACTCCCCCCCCTCCTTCCCCCCTCCCAATTCACCAGACTAACTCAGCCAGCTGGAAGTTAAGGATGAAGCTATGTTTTGCAGCATAGCACAAATATACAAGCATATATACACAGATATTTACAACTATATACATGTTGAATGTAATACAGAAATTCTGAATCCCTCCTGAACAGCCAAACTGGCCAGGAGGGCTCTGAACTAACTCCCCTCCTTCTTCCCATCCCCACCCTTATCACAGAAGGCTTACATGTAGAGATGAGATGCAGAAAGGCTGACAAAGAGGTGAGAAGGAGAATGATTAGATTGGGTTACACATATTCAAGCAGAGGCAATTAACATGGCAAAGAGCAGCCAGAGACTGACTGACTTTATTATTGTTACTTGTTTTTTTGTATCTCTGAGCAAAACCAGTGGGTGATACAGACATCACTATTATTTTCTTTTCATAGCCAATGATCTAATTTCTCTTATTAAAATATTCCAATTATCCTCAAACCAGCACAGTATCCTGTGAAGGATACTGAAATTGATTAGTCATCTTTTCTTTCTGATTAAGCTATGCTGACCATTGTATGTTTGCTTATTTTCTTTAGGCACTTATGGACTGTTTTTTTAGTATTAAGAGGAAATGAAATCATTAACTTTTTTTTCACCCTTCTTTGAAGATGAGCAGTGTGTTTACCTATGTTGTCTCATAGAGTTTTAGATAACTTAGATGACGTCTCCAGAACAGATACAACTATGACTCAGAACAGTGCTTGACTTTTTCCTCTAGTTTCTGTGGAGCAAATTTCTCTTGACCCATACAAATTATCTAAGTGCTGCTTATACTGGGATTTGTGATTCTGATGTGAGCTTGAACTGTGTTGTGGCTTTCATTAGTTTCCTGATTGCAGCTGCCATTGAGTGAAGACAAGTGACAAAGACACCGGTGAATTTAAGTGCCTTGAGGTCCATCTTTTATTAACTTTGCCATACTAAGCAGCAGTCCCATGCTTCTTCGGACTGTTGTTCAAGTTTTGTTATTCAGGATATCCTTTCTTCATTTGTTTTGTTTTTCATGCTATCCTTTCTGTACTTTTTGTATCTTATTTTATACTTGTTATTCCACTGTATTTGTTTTGGTTTTATACTTGCCTTCAATTCTACTTTAAGCTTTCTTCTGAAGTTTTAGGTCATTGTAAATACATTGGTTTCTTCTAACCAGCCTTTTTATTCTTCCTTATATCTTTCCACTGAACGTGTTCCTTTCTAATATGATTTGGCATTAAGCTAGTCATCAAATCTGACACACAGCTGCAAGAGCCAGAGTAAGAAATCTGGTAGTCGTGCATCCATTTTGACCTCTGAGGGGTAACCTTCTACTATGTGTGATAGGTTGTCTGATACACTTGGCTGGCACCAGCAGATCAAAACCAGAAGTAGATAAGAAAAGATCTGGGCAAATAAACATAGAATAGTATAGATATCACTGGAGTAAGTGTTAAGTCCTTTCTAGGGGAGGACTTAACATAACTTAATAGATTTCATAGAGTTTTCTGTAGTCACTGTTCTTTATTCACCTGATCAATATCTTGAGCAGCTCTTAAATCTATTTAATCTCAGTGTCCTTTATTTTTGCTCATCTGGCTTTAAGAGAAAAGTACTTATATTTCAGTATTCCCAGGGCAATGGATCTTACATAAGCTCTCAAAAATGCCAAGAGTTTCTTTATGAAGACTGCTTTCTCAGTACAAAGCAGTACTGTAATTTATTATGCTTATTTGGTATTTCTTCTCAATGTATTATAAATTCAGTAAGTTCTTCACTGCTGATTTTGGCTTTGCTTTGGAAGAAGTTTTACCACCTTCACTGGAAACCATCTCTGATTGATAAACTTGAGCTCCCATTTGTCTTCTCTGTGTTATTTGTTTGAGGAGTGTATACTTCCTCCTTAATTTGTTTCCATTGTTAGATGTTTCAGAGTGGTGATAGTTTTGTGCTTATTAAAACAATGCAAAAATTGTGAAGGTATTCCTGAGTATTTTTTGTTTAATAGCTGCTTTGCCATTGGAATGGGCTGCCCAGGGAGGTGGTGGAGTCACTGTCCCTGGAAGTGTTCAAGAAAAGACTGGCTGAGGCACTTGGTGCCATGGTCTGGTTGACTGGCTGGATGCTAGGTTGGACTGGATGATCTTGGCGGTCTCTTCCAACCTGGTTGATTCTATGATTCTATGCTTGCTTTTGCATATTCTAATAGTTAAAGCTAATAGTATTTTTATTTTTTTTCAAATTAGAATTAATCCTGAAAAATTTACAGACATCCAAAAGAGGATGCAGGCTTTCTTGGCTCAAGATCAGGAGTTAAAAGAGAAAGCTCAAAGGGTAAGTTACTTGCTTCACTGTAGTTCCTGAGGCATGCTAGTTGATTAGAAATGCTGCTGCATTTCTAATGACCTGCTGATATATGCTCTAGCAGCAGTGTTTCGAGCTGCTAAACTGTCCTAATGTTTAAGGTCTAAAACATGGTATCAGTAGAAACAATAATATACATTAGCAGTTTTGGGCAAGAATGCCTGTGTAGCCTGTGTCAGTTGACCGGGGCTCACAAATGGGTTTGTGATGTTAATGCCTGAAGAGCCACCTGACTTACTGCTGTTCTGCCAAAGACATAGATAAGGACATACTTACTTCAGAGTCTTGGGTATGAAAGATTTTATTTTTTAATTTGCTAGCCACTGCTTATCAGCTGTTGAAAAGCTTTTGCTGTTCCGTTTGAGTCTTTCCCAGCTTTCTGAGAGCTGAACCTGGGGAGGAAGAACCCTATATACTGGTGTAGGCTAGGACCAAATGGCTAGAAAGCAACTCTGCAGAAAAGAACCTGGCCAGTAGATTGTCCTAGTAGACAACAGGCTGAACATAAGGCAACATTCTGCCTTTGCAGCAAAGAAGGTAAACCACCCTCTTTTTTATCAAATCCTTCTGTTTTTATTTCAGTGTTTTGTGTCCTACCTGCGGTCAGTTTATTTAATGAAGAATAAAGAAGTATTTGATGTGTTCAAATTGCCTCTAGCAGAATATGCCCTGTAAGTATGATCAACTTGGAAACTGAAAACTGTATAGTGAGAAATTTTGCAGCTTGTGATAGCTTTAAATAGCTATTTTGACATACTAATATGTTAACAGAGAGAATCAGTCAGTCTTAAAATGTTTTCACAGATTCATATTTATGTTGTGATTTGGCCTATTTTTGAAGACATTTGAAATAGAAATTATGTGTAAAAACAGGGAGAAATAACTTAGAGCATGTTTGCTCTAAGAATGTAGAGAATGTTTGCTATAGACAACTGAAGGCAGAGCTCAGGAAGTAAAAGAATAGAAAACAATAACTTGGGGTAGTTGTTTTGGTTTTGCTTTTTAAGACTCACCCTTCAGCCTTATAGCTATATGCCAGCCCTTAAGGTTCATAGTTTAAAAATAAATGGGAGCATCTAAAGATGACACCATTCAGTCTTACTCTGAGTGTGATTGAGACACTGCTCCTTGAACATAATTTACTTCTCAGAAAATTTTCTGCACTTGAAGATGAAACACCTGTGCTGGACTGAACAGCATCTACTTTGCTATGTCTGTTTTTGTCCATATAGGAACGAGTCCACATTTTGTATGGGAGGCAAATCTGTTTCGACAGACAGACTTCACAGGTGACAACCATCTGAGGTTAAGGCATGACGTTTTCAGACAGTCTCTTGGGACATAGAGTAGTCAGAAGGGGGCAGGAAGATGCTCAAGTGCATGGTAAATTAATTTTATGTCTCTGAAATTTAATACACAGAAGACTTAAGTCTTCAAACGTGTCACATGTGGCATTGTAGTGGTTTGGGTGTTCCCAGCCCCCCCCCCACTTTAAAAATCACCCAGACTAGACTCAGCTGGCTCTGGAAATAGCCAGATGGGGGGTGGCCTCTTCTCCCAGGCAACCACCAATGGAACAAGGGGACAGAGTCTCAAGTTGTGCAGGTGGAAGTATAGGCTGGATGTTGTTAGGAAGTTCTTCCCAGAGACAGTGATTTGCCTTTGGAATGGGCTGCCCAGGGAGGTGGTGGAGACACCGTCCCAGGAGGTGTTCAAGAAAAGCCTGGCTGAGGCATTTAGTGCCATGGTCTAGTTGACTGGCTAGGGCTGGGGAATAGATTGGACTTGATGATGTTGGAGGTCTCTTCCAACCTGGTTGATTCTATGCATGAAGCTTATATTTACAGCTAGCACAATATACAAGCAGATATTTACAGTATATACAGTTGTGTACAGAAATATACAAGGTAAAAAGATAATACAGAAGCACAGCAGCTCTCCCAGAAACCTGAGCCTGCAGGTGAGGCTCCCAGCCACCTCTTTACCTTCCCCCTACCCCTCTAAACCTTACCCCAGTCCCAAGGAAGAATAGAGGTTTGGCCAGAGGATTAGGAAGCAAAGTGGATTAGTCCAAAATGGAGGGTGAGGTTAGAGAGATGCAGCTCAGCCAGCAGCCCCAGTGAGAGTGGTTATCTGTGTTTTTATTTCTTGTTCCTATACATCTCAGCAAGCCTATGAGCAAAGCAGACATCACCATTGTTTTCTTTCCACAGCTTGTAATCTAGTTCTTCTCACCAAAACATTGTAGCCTGCTTCAAACTAGCATAGCCATAATGAACTAAAATGTGACAAATTACTAGGCAATAGAACACCTGGTCTTCCCGTGCTGTACTGCAGTTAAAATTATTGTTTTTTAAGGTACATAAGTCTATTATAAAAGATGCTTTTTAACCTTACTGATTGAGAAATGTTTTAAAAGGCTAACTAGGAGAATTGTGCAAAAAGTCACTACATGCATTGCCTACCCCTTCACCTGTGTGTTTTTTCAGCATCTTCAAAACTTTGTTGTTTGTCTTTCTGTACTGAATGTAAGGAGTAGTGGCTGAAGATAGAGACTAAGAGGGATGGCCACAGCAATGTAACCAGTTTAAGAAGGCAGTTGATATGTGATGGTAGTGCTGAATTTTTGGAGTTCCAGTCCCTCATTATGGATTTCATGGTGTGCCATTGAGGATCTGATACTGAAGTGGACAGAGATTTCTTTTCTTCTCTGGCCTCTGTTCCAGGACAGGTTAATTCTAACCCTGGCTTTGCAAGGTTACTATCAAGTCATTCCTCTAGTGGAATGGAAGGAACCAGACAGTTGTTTGAAGAAGGTAGGAGAGGTTTAGTGATGACTGTGAAATGTGTGGAAGCATAATCAAACAGTCAGAAGATAATGTATTTGGGAGATAATTTGGGGGCTCTAAATGAACAGTTTCTTGGCACTCTTCTTCCCCACTTTTCAGACTGCTAGTCTACCTAAATGCACCCTGCAGTCTGCTGGCTTTGAATTCATTGCAGTTCCACCAATACAGTAGATCAGTCAGCTTAATTTATCTGAATGGCCTTCAAAGTCTGCTGTGCTTGAATTCTGCATTGAGAAGCAACCTTGCTTTATTTTCTGCATACAAACTCAGTGGCAAACCCTGGAATGAGAATTCTTTCTTCCTTTTACCTTCTGTAGGTATGCTTTGAAAAATGTGCATTCTCAGTCTTTCTGTGAAGATTCAGTGCTACCTTGATAGATGTTACTCCACTAAAAATCTTGTAAAGAAAATAGGCTTCTTAATACCTTTGTCAAGTTTACATTTGGGTCTGTCAGGCTGTTGCCCACTTTATTGCTCTCTTGTCTGGCATGTCTGTGCACTGAGATTCTCTTAAACTGAATTGCAGAAAAGCTGCAGCCTTTTTGATTTTTTTAATATCATATAAAACTATTGTATATCTAGAAAACATACTTATATTTTAGAAGTATGTATGTGCATATCTATACATACACATATTCTAGAGACAGATCACCTAAGCTATGGTACTTTAATATTCTCTCCAGTATCCTCTCATTACAAATAGCTGTCAAGAATAATTTGCTGGAGGAAGACTTGCACAGGCCTCATTAACACAGGCAGTCTTTAAGATTGAAGGAGAACCTTGATGCCTGCAAAAAAAAGAGGGATTTTTCTTTTCATTGCAAAGGATCACAGGGTGTTAGGGGTTGGAAGGAACCCAAGGAGATTGAGCCCAACCCCTCTGCCAAAGCAGGACAATACTATCTAACACAGGTCACAGAATAATGCATCCAGACAGCCCTTGAAAGTCTCCATAGAAGGAGACCCCACAACCTCTCTGGGGAGCCTATTCCAGTGCTCTGTGGCCCTTACAGTAAAGAAGTTCCCCCTTGTGTTGAGGGGGAACCTCTTTACTACAACTTACACCCGTTGCTCTTTGTCCTATGACAGGGACCAAGTGAGCAGAGCCTGTTCCCCCCCTCCTGGCCAGCCCTCGGACACTTACAAACATTTATCAAATCCCATCTAAGTCTTCTCTTTTCCAGACTAAAAAGCCCCAGGTCCCTCAGCCTCTCCTCATATGCCATGCCCTCCAGACCCCTAATTATCCTTGCAGCCCTCCGCTGGACCCTCTCCTGCAGATCCCTGTCCCTCTTAAACTGGGGAGCCCAAAACTGAACACAGTATTCAAGATGAGGTCTCACCAGGGCAGAGTAGAGGGGGAGGAGAACCTCCCTTGATCTGCTGGACATGCTCATCCTAATAGACCCCAGGATCCCATTGGCCTTCTTGGCCACAAGGGCACATTGCTGTGCCGTGCTTAACTTGTTATCCACCATGACCCCCAGGTCCCTCTCCACAGGACTGCTTTCCAGCAGATCACCTCCTAGCCTGTACTTTGACAACATAAAATGTAAACAACAGAGTGGAAAGGAATAATTAGTTAATCTGGCTTCCTGGATAGGAGACAGGGATTTGAAATATTTAACTTCTTGGCCACTTAGTTTTGTTAAATACGAACATATATAAATCAGTCTCCATGGGCAGATCATAACAGATGACTGTGCTGGATAGACAGGTGAGTCACAACTTTTAAGATGATGCCAAGGAAGGCAAATGCCTCTGTGAATTTCCACATGTCTTCTAGGAGGAACACAGCATATTTTTCTCTGCTTATCCCTGTATTGATACCTACGAAATAAATAAAGCAGGTTGAATCCAAGTTGTTTGCAACATTTGCTGGTGTTGTTTACAGATCAGTGTTACAAAACAGTAGGTAGCTGCAGATGCTGTCAAGTCTGAAATGGATAACAACAGGTTACCTGATCCATCTGTCCTCTTAACTGACCCGGGAAAGCACTGCACTCTTACTCCAGTTCCTCTTGCTGTGAATGTATGCTTGGACAGAGGGTTTCATTCACTGTCTTGTTCCAGCTTCCATGAGCAAATGCAGGTCTGCCCATTGCAGTCTCCAGGCAATGCCCATCAGAGGCTTTGCATATCTCATCATCCCCTTGTTGGTTCTTGGCACTCTTCATTGCCCTTGTACTTGCTTGCCTACACTCCAGACTCCTGCCAACTAAAAAGCTTGCTCCAGATAACTTTTTCTCAGTTGCTTCTAGTCATCACGTACCTGTAATCAGACAGTATTTTTCATGCTGATACCTAGTTAATTTCACCCTCACGCAGTATTACTTATGCGTGGACCTCAGTATTCCTTTCAATGATCTGTTGAGTTTGAGCATTTTGTGCACAACTACCCCTCAGTCACCTGCAGATCCATCTGTCTCTTTTTGAGCTTTTTGTAACTGCTTCTGAACTTTCTGATCCTGCAGTACAGATCTCTAAAAAAGCTGCAGTCTCCTCTTTCAAAGTCCAGGGTCATTAGTCTCTTAGTCATCATCCTTGTTTCTTCTAGCATCTTCAACTACCGTTTCTCATTTTGCAACCGAGCATGCTGCTGACCTTCACTCACCTTAGAAGTAAATGTACTTTCGTATGCATGAGTAGCAGCTCCAGCAGAGTGCCTCTCAGAGTTGGCTTACCCAACTAACTTGGAGAAGTGGTCTGAATGCACTCTAGAAATCTCTGTGGCTTGTGCTCTGCTATGTTGCCCTCGAGTACCTGGAGTGCCAGGATCTGCAACTCTAATCTGGATGTTCCTTTTACCTTTGTAAAGAAGGCTTTAAGATCTAGAGAGGTCAGATGGATGATTAAGGCCAACTGCCAGATCCTGCATGAGTGTCCTAACAACCCCATGGTAAGCTACAGACTTGTGGAAGTGTGGTTGGAAAACTGCAACCCGGAGAGGGACCTGAGGATATTGATTGATAGTCAACTGCATATAAGTCAGCAGTGTGCCCAGGTGGCCAAGAAGGCTATTGGCATCCTGGCTTATATTAGACACATTTGCTAGCAGGAACCAGGAGGTGATCATGCTTCTGTACTTAAGGACACTGCCTTTTTCTGGACATGCTCCACCACCTCAGTGTCCTTCTTAAAGTAAACTGAATAAAATACTCAAGGTGTGTCCTCACCAGTGGCCAAATACAGGAGGATGATTAAGGGCCTACAGCACAGGTCCTGTGAGGAGCATCTGAAGGAGCTGGGGTTGTTCAGTATGGAGAAGAGGAAGCTTAGGGGAGGCCTCATCTCTCTTACAACTATCTGAAAGGAGGCTGGAGTGAGGAGAGAGTTAGAGGAGGTTTGGACTGCATATTAAGAAATATTTCTTCACTGAAAAGGTTATCAACCATTGGAATGGTCTACCCAGGGCAGCAGTGGAGTCACCAACCCTGGATGTGTTTAAACGGTGTGTGTATCTGGTGCTTAGGGAGATGGTTTAGTGTTGACTCTTCTTGCTGGGTTGAGGGTTGGACTAGATGGTCTTGAAGGTCTCTTCCAACCAAATATATTACGTGATTTTGTAAGTCTTCTAAGTGATTTGGTTCCATCCAGGGCATCCTCTTTGTTGGCCATCTCTTTGATATTAACCCATAAACTCTTGATTAGCCTGATTCTCATTATTAGTAGAGTGTCATACATTTGAGTTCCTTAATGTAGAGGGCTAAAGCTGGTGAGTAAAATAAGTAACACAACAAAAGCAGTTTCTCTGTTTGTTTTGTTTATTAATTGGACCATCTGGGAAGTCTGTTAATTCAGCTTTGTGTCATTTCAGTTGATTTGACTTCTGTTTTCAAATGGTTGCTCATCCTGTCTTCTGAAAACATTTAAATGTTAAATGTAGCTGCAGTATACATTGCAAAGCAGCTAATACATGTTTCTTCTCTTGAAAGAGCTCCTGGGAATATTTAACCTTTTCCAGGCTATTTTTAATCTGTCTGAACCTGTTCTGCAGTGAAAGAAATCTCTGTGCTGTGTTTTTATGTGTTCAAATAGTTTTGAAGAAGTTAACTCATGGAATATGTCTAATTTGGTCAATGTAGTAACAATATTAGCATGAAGCACTAACTTGTAGAAAATCGTTGTGCAGCAGTTCCACAGAATTGATCTCAGGGTGTTTACAACTGGCTCATATTTCAGAAAGGGCTGGAAGTCTTCAAGGTGCAGATTAGCAACTCTTGTGAAACTTAAAAAGATTTCTCTGGTCTTAAATTTCCTGTTTAATTTGTTTTGTCCAAAGGTAGGTCTTACTCTGAGTGTCTAATGTTCCACCTTTTTAAAGAATTAAGATAAATGCCCAGCTTTTTACTCAATCCAAGTACAGGCATGATGAAGGCTGGGAAAGGACTGTTTAGAAGGGCTTGTAGCCACAGGATAACGGGCAGTAGTTTTAAACTGGAGCAGAGCAGATAGAGGTTGGACATAAGGAGATAGTTCTTTACAATGAAAGTGGTAAAACACTGAAACAGATTGTGCAGAGATGTGGTTGAGGCCACATCCTATGAGATGTTCAAGATCAGACTAGCACCAGCTTCTCATCAACATCCCTTCAGGTAGTTGTGGACAGCAATGAGATCTCTCCTCAGCCTCCTCTTCCTCGAACTAAACAGCCCCAGCTCTCTCAATCGCTCTTCGTAAGATTTATTCTTTAGGCCCTTCACCAGCTTCATTGCCCTCCTCTGGACCTGCTCCAGCACCTCCACATCTCTCTTGTATTGCAGTGCCCAAAACTGAACACGATACTTGATGTGTGGCTTCCCCAAAGCTGAGCCCCAGGGGACAGTCACCTCCCTACTCCTACTGGCTACAGCGTTTTTAATCCAAACCAGGATGCCACTGGCCTTCTTGGCTGCCTGGGCACACTGCTGTGCCATATTCAGCTGCCTGTCTATTACAATGCCTAGATCCCTTTCTTTGCAGTCAGCTCTCCAGCCGCACTGCCCCAAGCCTGTAGCATTGCTTGGGGTTGTTGTGACCCAAGTGCAGGCCCTAGCCTTTGGCCCTGTTGAAACTCATCCCACTAACTGTGGCCTATTGATATAGCCTATCCAAGTCCCTCTGAAGAGCCTCTCTACCCTCATTCAAATCAACACTGCCACCTAACTTGGTGTCATCTGCAAACTTACTGATTACACTCTCATGCCTGAATCAGTGTCACCAATAAATATGTTAAAGGGAAGTGATCCCAACACAGATCCCTGAGGAACACTACTAGTGACCTGTTGAATCTTACAGCATGAGGAAGCTTTTAGCAGTAGTAGAATGTGTTTGTCTCAAATTGTTCTCCATTTGGAATGTAATATGGAGAAGAGGCTCTCAAGACTCAAACCACTGACATTTATTTTGAGAAGTTATGTAACTAAAAGAGGTTGGGTGTTGTTTGCACAAGACTTTGTTTAAGCTTATCTGCTATTACTTTCTTACCAAATTTGAGCATAGCACCTTCCCTCTCCCCCAGATCTGAGACCTCTGTTCTTTTGGCTCAGCTGTCGTTTGAATTCTGGTAGGGCTGTCGTTTGAATTCTGGTAGGGCTGCTAAGCACTGTAGAAAAATTACCCACACGAGACAATAATTTTATGCAGTTGTTAAAGTGAGACATCAGTGCAGAACAACAATATGATTCTATGACAAAACGTGTATTGAAATCTCTTCTACATTGTGGGCTACTCTTTTGGACTGTTTATTTAACTTTTGTTGTGGAGAGAGTAGTTTCTTCATCTTGTCTGCAGCCATGATCCTGATCTTTGATACTAACATTCAAGACCTAAAAAAGAAGCTGTGTTAAAATTGGAGTTTGCAACCCTGCATAGTGTGTGTTTGTCTGCATGACAACCTACTTGCAGCAATTTATCAACAGCTGACAGAAATACTTTATGTAGAATAATGTGAAATCTGGAAAAGCCAAAAAGTGTTTCTTCTGCAAAGGATTTGTTTTGTTACTTTGATCCCTTTGGCAAAAGGTCTGCACATTCATTGACATTGCAGCAGTCTCTTTATTTGTGTTTTACTGTGCCTGGTGTGGAAGGCCCAATTCCAGGTTTGAATCTCCTCTGGCTGCTGCGGTGAAGCATTACATCTGCTCGCTTTGATTATTTTTGTTTCAGTCAATAGGCCAAACTTTAACACATGGTTTCATTGCAGAGGTAATTACTGTTAGCTGTCAAACACAGAAACAAGTTTCAGATTGCTGGTCGCTCTAGTTTCGGTTCCCAAGTGTGCTGTGTTCCTCTCACAGCAGTGTGCTGTCAGTACAAAATACGCTGGATAAAAACTTCCTTTTATCTTTTTTTTCCCTAAACCTATATTTGCTTTATTATTGCTGCAATCATTTGTAGAATAAGAGCACTGAGTTATCAGAAATACTTAAAACAAAATAAACTTTACATTAAAATGAAGACTTCATACATTGATACACTTGTTTGTTGTCACAGTATCACTGTCCTAGCAGTGTTGGCTGCTTTTTGGGTCCATATCCACTTTTCTGCATTTCAGCTTGTGGCCAGTGCCAGAATTGCCCTGTTTAGCCATAGATGTGGTTGTGTTTGGGTTTTTGTTTGTTCATTATTTAAGCCAGGTGCTTTTTCTGCTGACTACTCTGTCTCATTGACTGCCTTTAATACTTCAAGGATCTCCAGGGCCTAGAGTTTACTCTTGCTGCTCTGCAGTGTCGTTTGGATGCTTCATGGACTGTTGGTAATGACATTTCTGCTAGGGAATGTAGATTTGATTTTTCTCCTGTGACATAGCTGAGGCTTCTTTATTCAGAGCTGACAGGTGAAGAAAAGGCATAAAGCTGTCTACCTGAAATGGGCAACACTGAGAAGAGAGGTGGTATATGACAGAATCTGAATTGACAGGGTCTGGTCTTTTATGTGTCTGTGTGCACATGTAGCCATTTTATTTGTTTAAATGCTCTTTTGCCAAATGCTTGGGCAAACTTACGAGTATTGCAAGCACTATCAGTTCTGTATTGTGATTTTAAATCTAGCTGTGTTCTCTGTGTGTTCCTTGCACAGCAGCAGTGACTCTCTACATCTTTTATTTGTCTAATGAGAAGAGTTCTTGTGAAAGAGACTTCATTTTTATTTTTTTTAATTTTGGGTTTGATGGAGTCAGGTGTAGTAATAGCAAGTGCAAAGTATTTTGAAGTCAAATGATCTGTGTCCCCATGCAATGCTCTCTTATTCTTGCTATACAGTATTTTTGCTTTTTGGCTGATTTTTGTCCTTTCCTGTATAGGTAATAGTAGAACTTTGAATTGCTGTGAATAACTTTGAATTGTGAATAGCTGGGCAAAATAGTGGTGGTGTTGGCACTGCTAGCTATGTATGCCATGAAGAAAAAGCCTTGCTGTAAAGGGATGCAGACAGGTGATATTTCCTTTAGAGGAGAAGTATTTCTCCCTTGGCTTTTTATGCAATTAGTCTTTTATCCGTACTGTGTTTGTCTAATCTCTTCCTCACTGCAGGATGGTAGGGATCATATCCTGAGTGCATCTATCAGTGAAGGACACTGGCAGAGATTGGTACTCTTCCAGTCCTTGACATTTCTTCAATACCAAATTTATATTGGTGTTTCTTCTACCACTGTATTTTTCTGTGAATTATAGATAACTTGCTCTTGTCTATGGCTTTTCAGGTTCTTTGTTTGCTTTCTTTCCTGGGAAGATCTGTAGTTACAAATCTTTCTTGAGAATTCTCAGCTACTTCATTTTCCTTTCTCTCCAAACCTTGAATTTTTTAAGGTAGACTATCCTGTTGTAGGCCAAATACTGTTTTGTAAGTAAGTTGGTCAAAATGTATTGCTGTGAATTACGATCATTAAAATTGAATCACTTGAGCCATCCGCAAAGGCTTCTAATTTAGGAAATTTTTGTTTTGCTTAATGCTTTAGATCACTTGGCCTTGCAATGGCACCTCGTGTGAGATTTCTTCAAAAAGTTCAAAAGCAGCTGCCTGTGAATGAGGAAGCTGATGAGGCAGATCGCCTGAAGGAGATGGAGCAAACTACAGACAGCCTCTCCTCAGTAAATGAGGGAGGAGTGGAGAAGCACGGGGCTAATTTGAGTGGAAATGTGTCTGTTAACAAAAAGCAAAACGAGAGAAGGAAAGAAACTGAGGAATGTTCTGCTTCCAGTGAAGCTGAGGAGAGTGGTGAGTCTGAGGATGAATCTAAAGAGATATCTGAGGAGGAGGACAAAGAAGTTACTGTACCAAGTGGGGTACCAAACACAGACACCGTGCAGTTGTTTGAAGATGATGATGACGACGATGATGATGCTAAAGATACTGATTTGCTGACAGTGAAACGACGGAATATTTTTGGTGTGGAAGAAAGTCCAGCACTGGTAAGTGTACTTTTTACAGTAAGGCTCATGAATCTTAATGATTTTACATTGGATATACTCCAAGTGAGGAGGAGAAAACAGAAAATTCTAATCTTAGAAGAATATTTGCTTGAAGTCAGATGTATTTTCCATACATGGCAGAGGTCAGAATTGTGCCCAAAGGAGAAGTGGTGTGGTTTTACGCTTTTATCACTTTAGGTTATTAGCAAAAAGTTTTATTTGCACAGTGAATATCCTTGTACTTACTTTAATTTATGAATAACCTGATTTGAATACCTAGGAAATGTTGACGGTTTTAATTCTTGTGATTTACTGATTCTTGTACCTCTCTAAATAGCTGCCCCTTCCAGTCATAATTTTGATGCTGTACTGCAGTGCCATAGCGCTGGGAACCAAACTGAAATACATGATGAGCCATTTCCTGTAACAAATGGTCTCTGTAATAATGTAACCTTCAAGCTGTGATTTTTACTTTCAGCAGAGCCTTTGCTATTAGGAATTAAGCCAGTATCAGGGCAAGTGAGAAAGAGTGCACACACTTATGGTAAAGCACGGTTATAAAGGCTTATTAAAAGTATTCATGTAGATCTTTCATTTCCTTGTCAAGTACCTTTAAAGTTCAGGATTTCTCTGGGCTTGGTGTTCTGAGAAATACTACTTTAAATACAGTGTTACAGTAATGGTAGCTTTGGGTGGTTTGGAAATTAGAAAGCATGTTGTGGATTTTTTTTTTTATACATCCTTAACCACCTAGAAACTGTATCTCTGTGGTAAAAAGATCTAAGTGAAGTAGCTATCTGGTTCAACAAGATGTTTTCCTAAACTGATATATATGCAAGGAGAGCGTCCTTTTGGGTGAAGTATTTGTTTTTCTAACTGGTATTTTAAATCTTTCTTTTTCTGTGCTGCTATCAGGGCACTTGTCATGAACTTGTGCTAATCAGTCCACTAGCTGCACTTACAAGCAACATCTTCCCTTTATTATTTAGTGAAGTGTGTAATCTAGTTTTATCAGCTTTGTCAAAGATGAGCAATTCAGCAGTAGCCTACTCTCTATCTGCACTTTATCCTATGCTGTGAAGAGGTTGCACAGATTGTCATCTTGTCCAAGAGCAGTGGGTAAAGGGTGCTTCTGGAATTTCCTTTCTGTTCATGTCATTCTAAGCTTGAGCTGTCCTGCCTCAACAGAGCCACTTCCAGGCAGTAGCATTTATTAATTAGTTTTATTTTCATGTAGAAAAGAAACTGCTGTTTTACTAACAAAGTGGAGTAAAGAATTTATGCCTTAGTTGAACAATGGTATTGCTTCCACAACTTTCCATGCTGAAATATATGGAGATTTCATGTTGCTTTTACATGTTGGAAACTGATTTGGGAAATTTTGTTTGGGATATGGTGACAGAAGAATCTTCGATGTAAAAGAGTGAAGAAATGTTATGAAAAGTACCAATGATTTAAAATTAATTCAGAAACTCACTGGCAACTTCTTAGCAGTTTTTCAGCATTAAACATTTATAGGTGAGTTTATGCTCAGGCAAGCCAGACATGATTTTCTCTGAGCCAGCATTGATAAACTGCAGTAAAGGTTAGTGATTTGTACTTAGCGTGCAAAGGTGGAAAGACCTTTTATCACATGAAACCTCTTGTACGCAGGGGCAAAATAACAAAGTAGTTGTTTTTTTAAGCAGATAATGGACAAAACATCAAAAGTTTCAAGATATGTGTAATAAAAAATGCAGTTTAAATACCCTCCGAAAGAAATGGCTGTGGTAGTGCAGTATGTAACTTTTAGGAAGCAGACACACAAGGCATGCTATGCCTGTCTGGGGGAACTAGTGTTGATTGATGCATGTGGTAGTGTGGTTTTTACCTTATGTTACTGTGAAAATTGTTGATATTTGTGGAATGCTTTAAATACAAGGATTCTATTTTTAGTAGGGGTAGGAGAGTGAGAGTTTCTGCACTAACCACAAACTCTCTTCTAATGTTTTGGTATACAAATGCACGTAATAGAAATGACATAGAAAGATTCAGGCACTGTGCATCTTTTATTTCGTATGTATACCTCAGCACTATGTTTTATGGATGTTGAAATCACATTTGTAAGTTGCAGCCCATTGTTTATTTCCACATTCGTTTATTTTTTGGAAAAAAGTTTTAAATGTAGATCAGCTCCTATCTAAAGAATTGGGAAGAACCAATTTCTCTTGAGTTGTAAGAAGCACTGAGCATCGTGAGGGTACTTTTCCTGTTCCTGTGTGTTGGAGTGTCCTAGGGAGGACTTGGGTCCAAGTTTGACTACAGTATACTGCATCATTGCTGTGTTTCTACAATGAGACAGTGCATGAATAGTATCAAGTGCTACAGCTGTTTTTGTTGTTTTGTGGCAATGGATAGAAAGAAAAACCTGTTTTCTGTGCTGCTGTTTAAAAGAAGAAACCTTGGATAAGGTGAAAGACCTTGCCATGCTACAATTCCGTTCAATCATAGAATCAATCGCTCATAGAATCAGCCAGGTTGGAGGAGACCTCCAAGATCATCCAGGCCAACCTATCCCCTAGCCCTATCCAATCGACTAGACCATGGCACTCAGTGCCTCATCCAGTCTCTTCTTGAACACCTCCAGGGACGGTGACTCCACCACCCCATTCCAATGGCAAATCACTCTCTCTATGAAGAACTTCCTCCTAACATCCAGCCTATACTTCCCTTGGCACAACTTGAGACTGTGTCCCCTTGTTCTGTTGCTGGCTGCCTGGGAGAAGAGACCAACCCCCACCTGGCTACAACCTCCCTTCAGGTAGTTGTAGACAGCAATGAGGTCCCCCCTGAGCCTCCTCTTCTCCAGGCTAAACAACCCCAGCTCCCTCAGCCTCTCTTCATAGGCTTTGTGTTCCAGGCCCCTCACCAGCTTTGTTGCCCTTCTCTGGACACGTTATGAGCTTGTGAGTTTGTTTTTTAACATGTGCTCACTAGCTGTGCCCTATTTGAATTTTACTTAAATATGACAGGAGTTTTAGCTAGTGATATAACTCATGGGACTTATTTTAGAAGTACAGTGTTCTTATGTATGAAAAGAAGGTCAGCTGTATGCACAGAGCCATTAGTTGATATGCAATATTTAGCTGTTGTTTAACATTATGGAAATTATTTGTTTAAAGTGCATTTAACAGTGTTAGCAGTACTGATGTTGCAGAGATTTTAAATGCTCCCTGGTTACAAACTATGTTTTTAATGTTAATTTTATGAAATTGGTTGTTGCACTTGGAAATGCAAAGGCTCTTCAAAGCATTATTTTTTAAAGCATTATTTATTTTGAGAACTAAGATTATGAGTCTACTAATTTTTTCTTGGTTTTGTTTATGCTTTTAAGTGTAGTCATCAGACATACTGCATACTGTCAGACTTGTCTTCTGCCATTGAATTTTCTGGTTTAGAGTAGAGAATACTACACTACTGAGCTCTTAAGATTGCAGTGACCCTGTCCATGTCCCCCATCTCTTGCTTTATGGACCCTTAAACTTTTCAAGTGAGATATTTACTGGATGCTTGGAACAGTGTAGTAAACATAAACATACAGAGGGCTGCCTTAAATGGTACTTGTGGATTCTTGGCATTAGACTGGAAGAGCTTGCTGCTTGAATATTGTGGCAATGGAGGAAAATTATTTCACATGTCATGATTCTGTCACAGCTGGCTAGCTTGCCTTCTAATCCAGTATTGCATACAATGAATTACAGTATCACAGTATCACCAAGGTTGGAAGAGACCTCACAGATCATCAAGTCCAACCCTTTACCACAGGGCTCAAGGCTAGACCATGGCACCAAGTGCCACGTCCAATCCTGCCTTGGAACAGCTCCAGGGATGGCGACTCCACCACCGCCCCGGGCAGCCCATTCCAGTGTCCAATGACTCTCTCAGTGAAGAACTTTCTCCTCACCTCCAGCCTAAATTTCCCCTGGCGCAGCCTGAGGCTGTGTCCTCTTGTTCTGGTGCTGGCCACCTGAGAGAAGAGAGCAACCTCCTCCTGGCCACAACCACCCTTCAGGTAGTTGTAGAGAGCAATAAGGTCTCCCCCCTGAGCCTCCTCTTCTCCAGGCTGAACAATCCCAGCTCCCTCAGCCTCTCCTCGTAGGGCTTGTGCTCAAGGCCTCTCACCAGCCTCGTCACCCTTCTCTGGACACGCTCAAGCATCTCAATGTCCCTCCTAAACTGGGGGGCCCAGAACTGAACACAGTACTCAAGGTGTGCAGAGTACAGGGGCAGAATTCTTACTTCTCAGACACATAACCATTGTAATTGACATACTATGACCTCGATAAATGCATATTTGTATAAGTAGGAAAGAACAGACAAAGGTAAATCTCCCTAACTAGAGATGACAAGAAGCATAAAGTGACAGCTAGTTGTAATGTGGTCTTTGGAGAGGAAATGGATCAAGAAAACATTTAATATGCACCAAAGCGAGGCTGTAGTCCTCTAGAATTGTCTTCTGTGATGTGGGGAAGAAAGCCTTTTACCCTCCACAAAAATAAATGATTTTCAGAGATGTGGTTCTTCTTGATTCCACTGGCTTGTCCTTCCAAATGGCATTTCTCTCCTTCTGTTCTGCGTTATGAGAGAGATTTTCACCAGTCTTATGTTCTGCTTTTTTTGTGTGAAACGTCTTTCTAGGTCTTATTGTTTCATGTCCATTCATTTTACACAGATGAATTCGTCTGCTTGATGCTTTTCAAAGGATAGCAAGATAGAAATTACCAAAAGGGGAGGCAAAGCAAGGGAGCACCGTTGTTTCCCTTAGGAGTAGCTTTCTTTGCTCCTGCTGTATCAGTCTGTTGTCTCCAAGAGAAGAAAGGTGCTCTGGGCAGCCTGCTAGCTATAAAAAGAGCATTATTCCATGGAGAGCAAAGCCAGCATTCTGGCACTAAATATATAGAAGTTATCTATTTTAAAGTTAAATAAAAGTCAGTACAATGATGCATTATCTGTCATAAATTCTCCTTTTTACACTATGCAAGTAGCCTAAGTTCTCAGTTTAGTAACTGTGCTTATGTATTTCTAGTTGAATTACAGCAAGTAATGATTTATACAAAGTACAGAATACTTGCATGCAAGTGAAGTAGGCCTGTATTTAAATATTTGCTGAAGTGCTTCAAGAGTCCACCATTATGAAAAAGTATCTTTTATCAGCTGCAAATGGAAAGTGAAACCTGTTGACCACTTTTTTTTTTGTGTTCTTGGACAACATTTACTGTTCAGATTTGCAAGGATACTCATCCCCTTAACTTTGTTATTTGTAAGTAGAACTTTCATGACTTGCTTGCTAGATTAAGCTATATAACAGAAGCTTTTCAAACAGTCCATTTTACAAATGCACAATCCATATGAAACTCCAGTTCTGTAGGTCACTTAGTGTTTTAATCCTTCTTCATTGCTCTTTCAGGTTAACTGCTTTAGCACTCTTCTGTCTACTCCAGATCTGTCTTCAGATTTCTTTCTAATGATTTCTATTTCAATTAATTTTTTAGCAATTTGTTAAGAGCTTCTGTAATTTATGAAAAGATAACTATAAATATTTAGGTTTCTTGTGTCTTTAAGGCAGCATTCCGGATGAATGGAAAATCCTCTGTGATCATAGAATCATAGAATCAACCAGGTTGGAAGAGACCTCCAAGATCATCCAGGCCAGCCTATCCCCCAGCCCTATCCAGTCAACTAGACCATGGCACTAAGTGCCTCAGCCAGTCTTTTCTTGAAGACCTCCAGGGACAGTGCCTCCACCACCTCCCTGGGCAGCCCATTCCAATGCCAATCACTCTCTCTGGGAAGAACTTCCTCCTAACATCCAGCCTATACTTCCCCTAGCACAACTTAAGACTGTGTCCCCTTGTTCTATTGGTGGTTGCCTGGGAGAAGAGGCCAACCCCTACCTGGCTACAATGTCTCTTCAGGTAGTTGTAGACACCAATGAGGTCCCCCCTGAGCCTCCTCTTCTCCAGGCTAAACAACCCCATCTCCCTCAGCCTCTCCTCAGAGGGTTTGTGTTCCAGGCCCTTCAACAGCTTTGTTGCCCTTCTCTGGACACGTTCCAGCACCTCAACATCTCTCTTGAATTGAGGGGCCCAGAACTGGACACAGTACTCAAGGTGTGGCCTGACCAGTGCTGAGTACAGGGGCAGAATAACCTCCCTTGTCCTACTGGCCACACTGTTCCTGATGCAGGCCAGGATGCCATTGGCTCTCTTGGCCACCTGGGCACACTGCTGCCTCATCTTCAGCCTACTATCTATCAGTACCCCCAGATCCCTTTCTTCCTGGCTGCTCTCCAGCCGCTCAGTCCCCAGCCTGTAGCGCTGCTTGGGGTTGTTGTGGCCAAAGTGCAGAACCCTGCACTTGGCCTTGTTAAATCTCATCCCATTGGCCTCTGCTCACCCATCCAGCCTGTCCAGGTCCCTCTGCAGGGCTCTGCTACCTTAGAACAGATCAACACCTGCTCCTAGCTTGGTGTCATCTGCAAACTTAGTGATGCTTTACTCAATCCCCTCGTCCAGATCATCAATAAAGATATTGAACATGTTTATGAAAATTTAAAAAGCAGTCTTTCTGAATGTACTGGTTAAGCTATATACTTTGAATGATGAGCTGCTACCTGCCTCTTAAAGTATGTGTGCAGCATAAAGTTGTCATTCTAAATATATTAAATCATGATTAAATTCTGAGTAGAAAGTATTATTTTTAATTTTAATTTGAATATCTGTCCTTATCACAAATCTTTGCTTTCTGTATCATAAGATGCAGAGTATGTCATTCTGATGTGCTGGGCTTTGCTTCTGTAGAAAATGTTACATTTCAAGGTGTTCTTACACTATTGGGAAATGTGGTATTTTTAATGCCCACATTCCATCCTCTGGGTATCTGTTGCTTTTGTAAATAAGAATCTGGTCTAGAAGGATGTCATATGTATAAGGGACTTGTTTTGAACACTCCTGTTACAGCTTTTTAAATTGCCCTAGTAATTGCAGGGTAGCCTCCTAGTCCCTGACTAGCTGAATGATAGGCTTTTTCAAATCATTCCCCTATTAAATACATTTTAAGAAGTAATTTGCCAATAGGCACAAGCATCAACAGTTTTGGCCAACGAATTTCAAGTGTCCTGCCTCGTGAAAAGCAGTAAGGCACAGGTTTGGGCTGCAAGAGGCACCTGAGACTGTGGTGCTGTGTTGTTACTCCTTAGAGCAGGCTTCTTGGAGCCAGCCTCCACTGTTTTCTCTGCTCCTTAACTCTGCTCCTGGACCCTGCAACCAGAGGGGCAGTGGCCAAACCAGTTTAGCTTGTTTTATGCCTTGCCAGAACAAGCACTGGCCTCAAACTGGAACACAATCTGAACTTCAAGGCCCATAATACTTTGCTCCAGCCAGCACTTGCACTTTCATTTTGAAGCTGGCATGAATAGCAGCAGATGAACACTCAACCTATGTGTGATGGCTTGGGTGTTGCCCCCCCCCAGCTTTGGAAATCACCCAGACTAGACTCAGCCAGCTCTGGAAATTTGAATGAAGCTTATATTTACAGCTTAGCACAATATACAAGCAGATATTTACAGTATATACAGTTATAGACAGAAATATACAAGGTAAAAGGTAATACAGAAACACAACTCCCCTCCCAGAAACCTGAGTCCCCAGGAGTCCCAGCTGCCCTTCCACCCTCTCCCACCCCTCTCAACCTTGCCCCAGTCCCAAGGAAGAATGGAGGTTTGGCCAGGGGGTTAGGAAGGAAAGTGGATTAATCAGAGAGACAGCAGAAAGGCTAGAGAAAGAAATGCAGCTCAAGCAATGCCCCAAGAAGTGCCTTATCTATGTTTGGATTCTTGTTCTTATACATCTCAGCAAGCCTATGAGTGAAGTAGACATCACCCTTGTTTGTCTTTCACAGCCTGTGATCTAATTCTTCTCACCAAAACGTTCTAGTTAGCTTCAGACTAGCACACTATGGCACTAACTTCACTGAAGTACTTTGAAACTCATGTTTAACAATCTAAGTTTTGAACTGGTTCATTAGTGAAGGTTTTCTGGGAGATTGATGCACTTCTGCAGTGCAGAATGATGTGAGCAGGCTGTAGTATTACTTATATGCTCAGATTTCTGCATCTTGTGAATTCAGGCTGAAATGAAGCATGTGTTGTCATGTGATTGGATAGATTTGACTTGGTAGACACACGTGGTCTTCTATCTCTAGAAGTGTTGATGTATGATTTAAAAATGATTTGTTAATTAAGTAGTTGCAGTAGATTACTGAAACCTGCAATAGGCTACTGCCAGTTTTAATTGTCCTTTATCTATGATTTAAATATTGAAAATTAATTATTTAGATTAAAAAAAAATTATTAATATATTTTATTTGATATATTACAGCATTTTTGTAGATGGAGGTGTGGCAGCTACTCAGCATTAAAACTGCCTAGTTGTAATCAATACCTCTGAATCCAGAGGATTTGTAAATTAAAAAGTACCAATTTCCTTTAAAATCATTAGTGCTGAGTTGATGGCATTGGAAGTATTTACAACGATGCCATAGTGTGTGAATGAATTATTTTTTTAGAATTTGAGTGCTAAAAATGTGAAATGTCCCTGGAAATTAGACAGCACTAGTTTTCAAGGAAATATTGCTTCCTGAAATAGTAATAAAGCAGAGCAATTAATTAATACATACCCTGCATACATACTGCTGTCAGCACAATGCATAGTTAGAACTATGAGAACTACTCTCTGCTCTATATGTTAGTCTTCTCCAATACAGACATCTGCTACTGTAAGCATTGCTCAACAAACTACCCATGCACATTTTAAACATTATTTTGGGCAGCTTTCTGAATTGCTGTCTGGACTGGGTACTTTTTAACTAGAATAATTCAATAATTACAGAAAAGTGATTTGTGGCTGAAAGGAATCCTTGGGTAATTCATTACAGTATCACTAACATGCAGATTGTAATCTAATGACTATTTTCAAAAGGAAAATTGTTTGTAGTACACTGTTTCCAAATAGTGACCTGGTAAGTCACCAGGAGCTAGGCCTGTGATCACAGACTATCTGCTTGGTCACTTGTTGCTGATGCTGCTTGTTTCCATGAGATTTTGATTTGTCCCAGCTGTGAAGAGTAGTAGTGTTGCAGGAGCAGTTGGGGAGGAGTGTCTTACCTTCTGCAGGCTGGGCTCTCTGCTCTCCCATCTTGGATAAAGACACAGCTGCTGCCTCTGGGAATAAAACTCTCTTAAGGGAGATTTGCTTTGAATGAAAGAAAATAAAAAAACAGTTAAGGCCACAGCCACTGGCTTTATTTCAGGCAAACATAAATGAAATACCAAATCTCTTTGGGCCAGCCTGGTCAATAAATCTTAGAGGTATTCCCATCCTGGTCAATAAGTCTTAGAGGTCTTCCCATCCTTCATTACCTATATCATGCTGTTCTTGTGGTAATTGTCTGTTTATTTCAGTGCAGGGTTGGCAGCCAGTCACTAGTGGTGTCCCCAGGGATCAGTGCTGGGCCTGGTCCTCAAGGCACTAGCTCTATGGTGGCAGCTTTCTACGAGGTTCACAGCAGAAATACTGAGTCTTGCAAAGCAACAGTATATGTTTTTCTCCTTATGTCTCTTGTTGCCTTGGTGGAGAAATAATGCATGTGCCTCATAAAGGGGGAAGTACTGTTCACTGCCATTTGCAGAGCTGTGTTTGAGTCTCAGGTAGAATACTCGTTGTGGCTTTAAATTCATTGAACAGCTGTGGGTTATAGTGGTTTGTTACTTTATCCAGTTTTTGTGCCAGTAGCTTCACCTACAGTGTGGCCTGAAAAATGCAAGTAAGTTCTTGTTTATCTCTTCATTTTTACTCGTGTTTAAAAAGCTTCAGCTTTTTTATCACCACATACTATTTGGAATAGCTCCAAGTGCAGGGTGCTGCACTTTGGCCACAACAACCCCATGCAGAGATACAGGCTGGGGTCGGAGTGGCTGGAGAGCAGCCAGACAGAGAGGGATCTGGGGGTGCTGATTGATACCCGCCTGAACATGAGCCAGCAGTGTGCCCAGGTGGCCAAGAGAGCCAGTGGCATCCTGGCCTGCATCAGGAATGGTGTGGTCAGCAGGAGCAGGGAGGTCATTCTGCCCCTGTACTCTGCACTGGTTAGACCACACCTTGAGTACTGTGTTCAGTTCTGGGCCCCCCAGTTTAGGAGGGACATTGAAATGCTTGAGCATGTCCAGAGAAGGGCAATGACACTGGTGAGAGGCCTTGAGCACAGCCCTAAGAGGAGAGGCTGAGGGAGCTGGGATTGTTCAGCCTGGAGAAGAGGAGGCTCAGGGGTGACCTTATTGCTGTCTACAACTACCTGAGGGGTGGTTGTGGCCAGGAGGAGGTTGCTCTCTTCTCTCAGGTGGCCAGCACCAGAACGAGAGGACACAGCCTCAAGCTGCGCCAGGGGAGATTTAGGCTGGAGGTGAGGAGAAAGTTCTTCACTGAGAGAGTCATTGGACACTGGAATGGGCTGCCCGGGGAGGTGGTGGAGTCGCTGTCCCTGGGGCTGTTCAAGGCAGGACTGGACGTGGCACTTGGTGCCATGGTCTAGCCTTGAGCCCTGTGGTAAAGGGTTGGACTTGATGAT
The DNA here is from genome assembly GCF_015220805.1 of Pogoniulus pusillus. Taxonomy (NCBI): domain Eukaryota; kingdom Metazoa; phylum Chordata; class Aves; order Piciformes; family Lybiidae; genus Pogoniulus; species Pogoniulus pusillus. The sequence continues at coordinate 17,983,523 of NC_087266.1, forward strand.
CTGTGAGGTCTCTTCCAACCCTGATAATACTGTGATACTGTGAAATCTGTGTTACATGTGAGAATGATGTGGTAACAAGAGAACTGCTGAGAGGTCCTGTCAGTGAGAGGCTGTGGTGGTCAGTGAGTGTTGATGCAAAGTGTGTCTTGACTAGTGGACAGAAAAGAAATAGTCTTCTTATTTCTGGTGTTAGAACACAAGTTTTGAATGGGAGTTTCAAGTACGTACTCTTCTTCAGTTTAGAAATAGTGTTGGAAGAAGGAGATACATTGTAAAAGAAATCTTTTAAGGAGCTGCAAGTCTATTAAAGAGGGGATTGAAGGCAGAAGAGAAGATAAGGTGAGAGACCAGAGCTGAAAGGCAGTAGTTTAATATAGGGGTGACAAATACAGTAGACATCTTTCCAGTGTGATTCCTGGGGAGCCTGTAGGATTTTGTCAGCAGATTCTTGACACTCTTCACATCATGTTTCATGAAAATATGGACCACCTCTATTTGTGCTGATTTTTGAGCCAATGTGGTGCTCACTACTGCAGTTTTGCATATCAACTTCTCAACTAGTGTGTAATTTATTTGTGTCTCCTTTAGCTCTAGTGCTACAATAGTTACATTTTATAGATGTAGAGGGAAGTGGTCATCTAGTCTGATTTCCCTGGATATTATAACCCTGCTATTTTACTATGTCTCTTCTGTATTGAATTCTGCTTAAGTGTGTCTTTCAAAATGCACCCTGTCCGGATGTGGAAATGTGAAGAAATTCAAAGCGCATCGCTTCTAGTAACTTTTTCCTGTGATTAACTGATTTTATCCTGTTGCATTCAAAAGATGGCTGTGAGATTGAAGAGCAAAGACATCAGAGGACATGGTAAGAGGAGAGCAGCTGAGATTAAGAGATATTCTAGCAAATATTCCTTTGGCATGGAAAAGAGCCTTTATTTTAGCACACAGAAGAATGTGAGAAGAAAATGAGGTACTGTTTTGGAGGAGGCGAATGATATGATGTAAACTGAAATTGCAATGTGCAAATGCAAATTAAGGCAACATTTATCTTAGGGACACTTTATTATTGAATGTTATCAAATGTTGCAAGTAAATTGGGAGGCATCCTGTAGTTCCTTAGGTATGGAAAAGATGGTGTGGGAGTTGAAGGCTGAATAGTTTAACTGAGTGAACTTGGGTGGAATTTCTGCTCCTTACTCATCCAAGTATTATAATTAGCTTAGCAAGGTGAGCCTTAAATAGAAAAGTTTTATGTACCATGTCTGCTGGTAATTTTTCTCTCTTTGGTTTCAAGATCAGCATTTACTCTAAGCCAAGGAAATGTTATGTTTTCATTAGTTTTGTTCTTGAGGCTCTACTTTCACAACCCTATTTTTAATGTGGAAAATTTGAAGCATAAATTACTTCAAATTCTCTCCATTTTGAAGAAGTATTTTCTTCTTTTTAGTAGAACTGAATTTTCTCAGTGGATCATTGAAGCTAACCAGTCTTGACATTACTCTGCTACTGCTAATATTTTATGCTTGGAAAAATACAATCTTCATATTTTATTTTACAACTGGACACTTAAAGCAATGATAGTTTTATAATAAGTCTCATGATGTAATGTAGAACAGTTGCTAATGATTAAAACTAAGACAGCTGTAATGAAATTTTTACTGAGTAAATTGAGAAGAGACTAACAAGTAAGTAGCGATAGGAGAGGTGTTAAATTCCTCTAGTGGAAAAATACTGGGGAATTGAAATGCAGTTTTAGATTGAGTCTTTCTATCAAGAGTGAGCATCTGATTGGCACACATGTGTTGTTCTCAGTTTTTTTCTTTAGTTACTGGAGTAATAGTTAAAAGGAATTTCAAATGATGCTATTGTTGTGTACTCACCTTAATGTAACATAATTGCTGTAGAGCTTCAGGTTAGGTGGTAACTGGTGTAGTTGAAAACTAATCTTACTTGACCTTTTTCTTTAGGTCTTCAGCTAGATTAATTTCTTGCCTGCATGGCTGTACAAGCATGCCTGATTGCTTTCATCTAGCAGCATGGTTCTTTTTTATTAGGACTTTTTGACTGTAAGATCTACAGAGCTGGGCAATTCCTCAGATATTTTAATGAAAAAAGATGTAATTAAGTCAGAGCAGATCTTACTTTACATTATTGATTTTGTCCCTATGTAGAAAAGGGCATGTTCTCTACTGATGCAAGATGCTGGCAACCAATTTGATAGAGCAGTTGGTATTTCAGTTAGATAAGAGCAATCTCCAAGAAGATGCTTATGGTGAGGAAGGCTTTTCAAGATGCTTGAGTTTTGCTGGTGTGATGTAGGTGACAGAACAGAAATAATTTTTTTCCAGTTGTTTGTGTTTGCCCGAATGGGCAACCCACCCCCCATGGCAGGGCAGAGATGGAGTGGGCTGTAGCAAACTGCTTTTATGGCTACAGATTGCTGCTCATGTGAGAGGGTTCTGTGGGTAGGGCTTGGGCTCCTTCCAGCAAGTCACAACTGGTTCCACAGGGCCCAAGATGGAAGTGCTCAGGCTGGCACTTGGTCTCTGCCACTAAAGGGGTTGAGCTACCTTGGCAATAGACATCTGGGCTTCCTGATGTCTTACCTTGGTTGCTTTATTTTTTCTTGGGAACAGATTGCTGCAGTATTTTCCCTCTCTTGAAGTACTGAATTTGCTGCATGGTAACTGGTGGGTTATATGGTAACTGAAGGTACTCACCAGGTAGATAAAAGGCTATTAATGGCAAGGAGTTTAGCATTTAAGGGGAGGAATAGGTAGTTACATTGTTGCTTCTAGTTCTCAAGGAAGCTAGGTCAAATAGGAAGAGCAGTTTTTATCCACTTATAACTGCATGCAAGTAAATCGTTTAAGGCTCAAGAATTATTAGCTCTTTTTCTCAGTTATTCATCTGAGAAATTCAGTAATTCTAAAGGATGTACTCCCAACTAAATTAGCTCTTATTTTTGCATGAGGAAGGCTCAAATCTACATTAAAGTATTTTTATTAAAAAGAGATCAAATACAAAATGAGATAAAAGTTCTGTAGAGGAGCCTATTGCAATATCAAATGTTTATATCAAATGTTCAAACTTTAGATCTGGATTAGTGATCAAAGTGGCATTTTCCTTGTATGTGGTTCTCATAGTCCTTGGTGGTACTTGTCTAGGGTTTCTGAGAATGTGGGTTGCATTGACATGTAACCTAGAGCTTAGTACCTGGATAGAAGTACAATAGGAAACAATGCGCATGAAAAAGCCTGTGTTGGGTCTGCTCTTAAGCAATGGAGCCTCTGTGTGCCCAAAGAAAGTGGAGGAGAGTAGTGTTCTAGTTTGGAGGAGTAAGGAGGCAGGAAAATTGTAAGCTACAAAATCAGTCAAATGCCATAGCTACTAAATTTGTTTCAAGAATAAACACAAACTTTCATGTTCTTATTTCTCTTTTGATTGTCTCCCTTAAGACTTTGTTCTCCTTGGCATATGGTAGGCATTTGTGATTGGCAAAAATGGGATGTATATTGCTGAAAGCCATGAATGTATTTGCAAAGTCCTGCAGAAGATCTCAAAGCTCAAAAGTAGCTTTACAGGCACCAGGGACCAGGGTTTACCTTGTGAGTGTTTAATGAGGTGGCTCAGCATAATAACAAACCAATTGTTTAGATATGTCTGAGCATCATGGAATTAATGTAAGGTGACCCAAGTCCTTCAATCATCACAGGTTATATGGAAATTAAGGAAATGTAAAGTGGTGAGAGAAACTCAGGTTGTTATTTTTAACTGTGAACCCCTTACTGCTTTGTTTTGCTCTGTTTGGTTTGCTGACTCTGAGCAAATGCTATAAGCTATGTGAAAATATTCTTTCTCTGTTTTGTAATGCATAGGTTGCTTAAAAATGGTTGGGCAGTTCTGTTCTGTGTACATTAATGTCCAGTGTTCATCAACTGGACAGCTCTGGTTACTTGGCATTTGCTATGTAATGGAAAACTGTTGAAGGTCAAAGCCTATGCCTTGTGATAACCTGTAACATGGGTATGAACAGTTCATTCAAGCTTTTAAAATGCTTTCCTTTTTCATTTGTAAAGGGGATGTACTGGTTTGAGGCTAATTGGAATAATTTAATGAGAGAAATTAGGTCATTGGTTGTAAAAGAATAATAGTGAGATAGTCTGTATTATTCATTGGTTTGCTAAAAGGGATAAGAAGCCAAAATGTAAATAATTTGTCCCTCTTTGCTCTGGGATGCTCCTTCTCTTCACTTCTCCTTTGCTCTGCTCTAATATCTTCCACTAACAGATAATAAAGTAAGCTTTGCTGCTTGTTTTGGTGTGTGAGAAAAAGAGAGAGAGAGTGGCTTTGAGTCCCTTCTGGGCAATTTCTTTGTCTAGGAGGGAATTTGGTTTATATATTATTTCTAAATTGTATATAACTGTCAATACTTGTAAATATTTTGTGTATATATATTTGTAAATTTAGTTTTGCAGTAAATATAGCTTTATCTTACTTTAAACTCATTTGAGCTGGTTTAGTAAATTTCAGTAGTGGGGGTAGCAAGCTTTCCAACCCACCAAAAAAGGAAAAACTGGATTTTATCCTGCTCTGAAAGTGAGCCTATCCTACCTAGATCAATGAATTTTAACTGAGCATCATTGTCTTGAGACTTTTGCCATTCTCCTACCTTCAGCCAAGGGACTGAAATCTATCAGTGAGAGTAGTTTAGGGCTATCTGTCATCTGCCTTTTCAAACTGTCCTTCCTGACAATTTGCTGTATCCTGCTGGAGTGTATAGCTACTATGCTTGCCTTGTTTACCGCCTAAAAGGACTTGGTATGAAATAGGAATTCAGCACTCGTGCTGCGAGACCTGGGGCATCTGAATGTCAGACTCTATCTGATGAAATTGCATTCTTCTCCTACTTTAATAGGATTGCAAGGATAATACAGTTTAAATTTATAGTTGTCATAAGGATAAGGTCAGCAAGTAGATCAGACATGAATTAGTATTGACCCTGTTTTCTTTTCACTTAATTTACAGACTTATTAGACTACTAGCTGCTCAGGAGTCAGTGCATGACTAAGTTGTGTGACAAGTTGGAGTTGTCTTAAACCTTTTTTTTTTTAAATGGTATATAACTTATATAAAGTATTCAACCCTTATGTGTTTCATGCATACAAAGTATTCAAAAGTGGCCTGTGGGATATCTGGGGAGGGAGTTTTACAAAGGCAGGTTGCAATAGGACAAGGGGTGGTGGCTTCAAACTTGAAGAAGCTGGATTATACATCAGGAGCAAATTCTGCATCATGAGGGTGGTGAAGCACTGGAAGATGTTGCTCAGAGAAGTTGTTCCAAGCCTGGAAAGTATTCAAAGACTAGTTGGATGGGTCCTTGAGCAGCCTGGTTTAGAAGGAGGTATTCCTGCTCATGGCATGTGAATTGGAACTAGGTGATCTTTATGGTCCCTTCCAGCTCAAACCATTCTATGAGTCTCTGTAGAACGTATGTGGATTTATTATATAAAATATTAGTTTTATATATATGTGTGTGTGGGCAGGCAATTAGCAAAGTGTGCAGAGATGCAGGTTATACCCCTCTCTCAGACAGTTTTGGTATTGAAGATATTTTGTACAGTGCTTATAAGATAAACTTATTTTTGTGTCTTACTTCGTCTTCTATCTTACTTCTGTGTTTTCCTTTCATTAGTGCTGACTCTATCACAAAGCAGGAGTTAGCTGACTCGGGAGAGATAATTTCTCACCAATCAGTTGTCTTTGTGCAGAAAGATGAATCTGCTGACTTCCTCAGCCTTCTATGTAGCCTGAAATGCTGTCATCAGATTTTCAGGAAAGAGAATGAATTGATACCATCTTGAGCTCAGTTTTGTGTATAATCAAGTCTCTATGTGAAGATTCATCCCAAGGAACAGTGGTAGGAGTTCCTAATCCATTTTTCAGCAATAATTTTAATGAAAGCAATTCTCTTTGCCTTCAGGTATAGGTATGTTGAGATGCTGGTGGATAAGGTTTATGTTGTGACTGTATATTGTAATGAGTAGCTAAACTTGAGGAAATCTAAGTTGCCTCTTGTTTTAGGTTATCCAAGCTACATGATTTCCTTCAGTATATGTGGTTATGGTTAGTGGACTGAACTTTGGCAGATGCCTCCTGTGTCCCAGGAACAGCCATAATTACCAAACGATTGCACAGCATTACCTCTAATTACTTACAGGGAGGGAAGGGATTTTAGTTTGGTGTTTTGTGGTTTGTTTTGTTTGTATTTTATTTTTTTTCTTTCACTGTAGGCAAACTTCAGGGAAAGTATTGCTCAATCAAAAGGCATATACAATAACAATATCAGTAAAAGTATGTGACGAATAGTAGATTGTAGGAGAGAATGTAGAAACCCATTGATATCCAGACAGAAATGGGAGCTTGCCAGTGACAATTGGAATTTTTTAGTTCTTCTGGGACAGGACTTGATTTGACATGTATGAGTTGCTAATATTTCATGCTTTTATTGTATTCTTCGTCATGTAGCCACTTAGGCCAAGCAAAATCTACTGTGGCTTATCACAGTATCACTCACAGTATCATCAGGGTTGGAAGAGACCTCACAGATCATCAAGTCCAACCCTTTACCACAGAGCTCAAGGCTAGACCATATCAGAAAGCTTCTGCAGTTGTCAGACATTGTTTTGTGAACATCTGTCACTTCTAATATTGTGTTGGCAACTCCCCAAATTGTTAATGAATAAATGAATTCTAAGATCTGAACAGTCTGTGCTTCTATCAGCAAGCTTTGGTGGCAAGCTGAGGCAGTGTTTCTAAATACTGAGTCTAGACTAAGGCTATTCTAATATACGGGTTGATGGAAGCACTTAAAACTTTGGTTGAAAGAATCTACAAACAAACAACAAAAGGAAAATCCCTAACCAATCAAACTATCCAAGAATTCCCTCATGAGATTCAAATTGAAAGTATTGCTAATCTGAGCTGCAAAGTCAGAGATGTGCAGCTGTCCTAGACCTAGATTTGACAGCTGACTGCTGTGGGCTGAGTGACAAGTGGTAGACAACAGGGGAGATCATTTTTCATACTCTTTGGGGGGCAAAAAGAGCATATGAAACAGATTATTATTTTTTTTAATGGTTGCTTAGCACAGAATGAGCAAACATTGGGGCAGCAGCACCAACATCATCATTTACTCTCCATGCAGGCATTGCCAACTTGAGTGCAGCAGTAAGAAATACAGGGGTTTGACAGATGGACTATTCAGTTCTTGAAGCTATGAAATACAGCATTTTTCTTTTTCAGTGCTGTAAAGGCACTGAGGTGCATGGGTTAAGATGGATGATTTTTTCTGGCTAGACTCAGAAGGCCGAGAAGTAGTAACTGCTTATTTCAGGAGAGAAAGTTTGCTTTAGTAAGTGTTACAAGCATTTCTTAATGGCCTGGGGTCATTCTTTCTGGATCTTATGCAAAGCTTTTACCATATGTACTTAAGTCTAAATGGTTATTCCTGTGAGAGCATTCAGAGATTTACAGACTTACATGTCTAAATTAATTATCTTTACTCACTTGTATAGGGAGTATATTTTTTAGAGACAGTATATTTTTTAGAGGATAAATTATAGCTGACTTTGGAGTGCTCAGATGACTTTCATGATGGAAGACACATAAATTCTGGCATAAATACCCTGAGTTTTACCAGGTAGGACCTCTGTGCTGACTGCGTTGCGTTCTGTGAACAGTGCTGGCAGCTACCACGTGTTTCAGAGCTGATGTCTTCAGTGGACTTAGTAGAAAATAATATTTATAGTTGTGGGGAAGATTTTGGCATACTGATACTTTTTGTTCTGTTGAACTAAAAAAAACCCACATCAAACCCCAGCATCTAGTCATATTCTGAAATTGGAAACATCCTTTCTCTACATTTGATATGAAGGAAGTCTCTCAAATTTTCATTAAAGAGAAATGTTTTGCTTAAAAAAATGCCTGTTTGATTCCACAACAAATCAAGAATGTTCATTTTCTTCTGTATTAGTTAGAAATATGTGTGGAGAGAAAGAGGTCAAACAAATTCTATTTTCTTATTTATTTATTTATTTATTTCCTGATAGGAGATATATCCAAATACTCTTTAATTCTGTAAATTGCAATGCATTTTTAATGAAACCAAATTCTTGATATCCCTTACTACCTATGCATGTTACACAGTCTCATGTTATATGAAAAAGAATTTCCTGCCTTCCAGTTCAGTCATGAGTTCTAAGTTTCATACAATGTCTTGTACATCTTTGCATTTTTTCATTCTTAGATTTTTAATACTTGTATTCTTTCTAAGAGTAAATATTCTAATGTTTTTATTTGTGTATCAAAGTTAATTTAGATATTTATCACCCTTCTAGTCTCACCTGTGAACTTGCTGCAATTGTTTCTCAATAGAGACAAAACAAATCAAGAAATCAAAACCTACAGAATTTCCTCAGGAGAAGACATCAAGGTTTAAAAACTTTACAGTTTCAGTAAAGAAACTTGCATGTATTTCCATCTGATCCTGAAAGCTGCATTTGCCCTTGGGAAAAAAAAGGGCACATACAAGCCTTTCTTATAAGAAACTACTCTATTCATTTTAGTTAATTAATTTTTTACTAATTGTTTAGCTTTCCTAAAACAACCTTAAAATACAGTATTTGGCTTCATGTCTTAGTCTAAGGGGAAAAGTAACAGAGTTCAAACATGATTTATTTTAATTAAAAACCCACAAAGCAGGACTAGAGTTTTTATTGGGATAAAAGTAAAAATTTTAAGATCCCATTGTTTCAGTGGCAGTTCAAAAGACAATTTATTTACAGTATTTTTTGTTTAATATTAGTAATTCATAAGTAAAATAGAACAAAGAAGTTATTTTTTTCCTTTTGAATGGAGAACAGAAGCATCTTTCCTATTTGCTCTGTAGAAAGATATTGCTTTCTTCCAACCTCGAATGTTCAGTATTTATTCCCTACTTCATTTTCAGCAGCTTTCTCCTTTTTGGGAAGGGAAAAAAAAAAAGATATTCCCCCTAACAATATTCTGAATTTTAAATCAGCATCTTTTGTTAGCCTGCAATTCCTTGTTGTTACTATGTGCTACCTGCTTACACATTGCCTTATTGTCCAGTTGTATTCCTGTGAGAGGTTAATTTGAGTAGCAACTTGGCAGATGAGCTAGAGTGGGTATGACACTCCACAGAAGCATTTCTGTTACTGTCTGTGTGGAAGCAATACTTAAAAAAGAAATGAGTATGCTGTACAAAAATGCCTCCTAGAGATATCAGGAGTGTGGAAGGGAAGCTGATCTCCTCCTTCACAGAAGTCTCATTTTGCAGCTGTAGATTAAAATGACGAACAATGGAGATGTAGGTGGAGCTTCAGTGTGTGCTGTGAGGGAGCAAGTGAGGAACTAGAAATGTGATTTACTAGACTTTAGTCTTGCTATGTGTAATTCTACTGAAGACCACTGAGATATCCTCTCAAAGTGCTGCTTTAACACATTTTTTTTTTGGTGTGTGTTTCTCTCACCCTTTCTGAAAGCAAACAAATTCAGTATGAAAACTCTTGTGTAACTCAGTAGTTAACAGATGCATATTCAAACTTGTTCTTAAAGGAGTTGTAGTGCATGGTCGAGGTGACTTGTAACACTACTGCTTGTAACTTTTCTTGGCAAAATCGCTACTGAATATGATCTCTGATGCGAAACCCTGAGTAACTTTGCAGTTGCGAGAGAAGTTACTGGGTACACAAAGTAAGGAGGCAGAGCTTAAAAAATAGATGCATGATTTACTTTGACAGAGCTATATGTATGCAAATCTCTGGAATCTTTCCTTTCCTTACATAAAAGGAAAATCTGCTAACTTCACAGGAATAGCTTTTTAATTGAAAATGTTATGAGAATGTTGTGTTCTCTTGCCAAGCATAAATCAGCTTTGTGATGCAGGCTGTAATACTGCAGTTTGTTTGGCAAATAAAGGTAAAATCTTGGCTTTGGCCAGTGTAATATTAATAAATTAGGAGCTGAATCTAATTTTGTATATACATATATATTTAACTGCTGAGGCTGACAGACTGCTGCACATACGCTCACTTATGCTAGCCTTTCTAATGCAAGATAAGCTGCTGTGTAGGTAGTTTAAAATTTGAAGGCTCATCTCTGAAAAGTTTCAGAACCCCCAAAAGCACAACTCAGGTCTCTAGACTTTTTCAGAAAGCATTTATTCTTGTTGCATGAACTTGTGTTTTAACCTGGTTCAGCTCATTTAATCTACGGTCCCATACTTTTAAAATAGAATTGGAACTTGCATATAAATCAAGAAAGTTTAAAGGTCATGTATAAAATGCATTTTTGTAATGAAATGTGTGATGATTCTCATGTCAGAAATGCTTCTTGATGACTGGCAACAGCTTGCAGTTGCTATTGGTGTGTTTCCTTACAGTGTGAGGATGCACTTCGAATAACCCAAAAGTTTAAAAGCACTTTGCTTGTGCAGGGTTTTATCAGGTAATTCAATTTGTTGATTCATAGTTTACTAAGTCTCCATGAGTGTACTTGTCTCAGGGATATGTCTCAAGAGATGCTTTTATTATTTCTTGAATGACAATTTAAGTGCTGTGCTCAACCACCCTAATGAGTGGGCTGAGCATGTGACTGGTGGAAGGAGCTGTTATTGACAACATGTTCCATTTAGATTTGGTTAGGGCAGTAAATAAAAGGTACAAAATTTGCATAAGCCTATTAAGTGATGTTCTCAAGGGGAATATCAATAATTTCCAGTGTTGTTTTCAGTGCTGACAGCTGATCCATTTACAAATTAGATACTGAAAAGGGTTCCATTGAAATGATAAGGTGGATTGGCTTGTGGCTGTTACACAGTAGTGTCAAGGAGATGGAGAAAGTGCAGATCCTCCTGTGGGCTTTGAGTATCTGTTCTCATAAACAGTCTGGAGTGAATGGAAAACAAGCTATAGCAGTACTGTTGTTTGGAGAGTAAGATGATTTCAAAGATTTAAGTACGGGTGTGAAGAGATTTGTGAGCATGGTATATATGACATGTGGGTATCTGTTTTAACCTAATAATGTAGAAGTGTTTGTTTTTCTGCATAAAATAAGCAAAAATTAATTACAATTAAATTGGTCAGAATTTATTTGCACTGACTTGTTTAAATCTGTTTCATAGTAGATGTTTCTTTGAACCAGTCAAATCTGTATGGAGAATAAAACTTCTGTGCTTTGTGGTGTTCCTTGGAGTAGAAAACTGAAAAAGCTCAATACATCATGCTTATTAAACAGAAAGCTTCTGTATGCTGTCTCTTTAGGCATAGACTAATTTGACTTGGTAAAAATGTGTGAAAAGGCTAAAGTAGACTTTCTGTTAAGTTGCAGGAACACAGGATGTTAAGAGGTTGGAAGGAACTTCTGGAGATAGCATCATATAATGAAGCTCAGGTCACCCAGGAATGCATTCAGACAGGTCTTGAAAGTCTCCAGAGGAGGAGACTCCTTAACTTCTCCAGGGAGCTTGTTCCAGTCCTCTGTGACCTTTGCAATAAAGAAGTTCTTCCTCAGGTTGAGGTGGAACTGTCTGTGCAGTAGTTTACATCCATTGCCCGAGGGCACAAGTGAGAAGAGGCTGTCCCTTCCTTCTTGACACTCAGCTCTCATATATTTATATACATTTATTAGACCCCATCAGTCTTCTCCTCAGACTTAAAAGCCTCAGAGTTCTCAGTCTTTTCTCATAAGGCAGTGCTCCTGTCCTGTAGTTATCCTTGTGGCCCTCTGTTGGACTCTCGAGAGTCCAAGAGATCCCTGTCCCTCTTGAACTGGTGAGCGTGGAACTGCATGCAGTGTTCTAGGTGGGGCCTCGCTATGGCAGAGTAAAGGGGAGAGAACCTCTCTTGATCTGCTGGACACGATCTTAATGCATTCCAGGATGCCATTGGCCTTCTTGGCCACAAGGGCACATTGCTGTCCCATGGATAACTTGTTATCCACCTGGACTCCCAGGTCCTTCTCCACTCCCAGCTTGTACTGGTGCAATGTATCATTCCTTCCCAAGTGCAGCACTCTGCACTTACCTTTGTTGAACTTTATTAAGTTCCTCTGTCCCCAGCTCTCCAGTCTGTCCAAGTCTCACTGAATGGCCACACAACCTTCAGGTGTCAGCCAAGACTCCCAGTTTGGTGTCATCAGCAAACTTGCTGAACAGACACTCTGTGCTCTCATCAATGTCATTGATGAAGATGCTGACAGGACTGGACCCAGCACTGATCCCTGTGGGATTCCACTAGTTACAGCTCTCCAGCTGGACTTGGCACCATTGATCACCACTCTGTTCTGTAATCAGCAGAGTCTTTATATTATTATTTCTAGTTTGTCATTTAGGTGTCCCCTGTAGAAGGCTTCTCATTGTGTTACCTTATTATTTGAAAGGGTGACACAATAGTAAGGTTGGCCAAAGTTTGTGTGTAGCTGTGTCTTCCCAAAATAAAAATTACTTGTTAATAAGCACAGTTATGAAATAAGTATACAAAATCCTCCCTTTTTAATCAGAGATGGGAAATCAGCTTAGCCTGAATTGCTGAAATAGAGGTTTAATGTTTGCTTAGGATGTCACAGAAAACATCTGGTTGGAAGAATCCTTAAATATCATCCAGTCCAACCACTGACCCAATTTAGAGTCAATCCTAAACCACATCCCTGAATGCCAGGTCTACACACTGCTTAAACATGTTCAGGTGTGACTTCACCACAGCCCTGGGCAGACCATTCCAATGTTTGGTAACTCCTCTGTGAAGTGGCATTTCCTAGCATCCAGCCTGAATCTCCCCCAGCACAGCTTGAAACCATTTCCTCTATTCCTTGTGTCGCTTGCCACAGAAGAGAAAAGGTCGCTTCCTCCTTACCCCACCCTCCTATCAGTTAGGTGTAGACAGTGATGAGGTCTCCCCTAAGCCTCTTCCTGTGCAGACTGAACAACCCCAGCTCCCTCAGATGCTCCTCATGTGTCCTGTGTTTCAGGGACTTCAACAGCCTCATTGTCCTTCTCTGGACACACTCCAGCACCTCATCATCCTTCATGTAGTGAGCGGTCCAGAGCTGAACACAGTACTTGAGGTGCTCACCAGTGCTGAGTACAAGGGAATGATGGCTTCCCTGTTCCTGCTGACCATTGTGTTTCTAGTAGAAGCCAATATGCCATTGGCTTTCTTGGCCACCTGGGCACACTGGTCATATTTAGTTGACTGTCAACCGATACCCTGAAAGTCCTTCTCAGAGTTGCAGCTTTCCAACCACGCCTCCCTAAGTGTATAGCTTGTCATGGGATTGTTGTGACCCAGGTGGAGGACCTCGCACTTGGCCTTGTTGTATTTCATACAGTTAGCCTTGACCCATTGGTCTAACCTGTCTAGGCACTGCAAAGCCTCCCTACCCTCCAGCAGACTGATTTAGCCACCCAGCTTGGTGTCATCTGCTGGATCAAGAACTGGCTGGATGGCAGAGCTCCGAGAGTGGTGGTGAATGGTGCCACATCCAGTTGGCAGCCAGTCACTAGTGGTGTTCCCCAAGGATCAGTGCTGGGCCCAGTCCTGTTCAATATCTTTATTGATGATCTGGACGAGGGCATTGAGTCCAGCATCAGTAAGTTTGCAGATGACACCAAGCTAGGAGCAGGTGTTGATCTGTTGGAAGGTAGGAGAGCCCTGCAGAGGGACCTGGACAGGCTGGATGGGTGGGCAGAGGCCAATGGGATGAGATTTAACAAGGCCAAGTGCAGGGTTCTGCACTTCGGCCACAATAACCCCAAGCAGTGCTACAGGCTGGGGACTGAGTGGCTGGAGAGCAGCCAGGAGGAAAGGGACCTGGGGGTACTGATAGATAGTAAGCTGAAGATGAGCCAGCAGTGTGCCCAGGTGGCCAAGAGAGCCAATGGCATCCTGGCCTGCATCAGGAACAGTATGGCCAGTAGGACAAGGGAGGTTATTCTTCCCCTGTACTCAGCACTGGTCAGACCACACCTTGAGTACTGTGTCCAGTTCTGGGCCCCTCAATTCAAGAGAGATGTTGAGGTGCTGGAACGTGTCCAGAGAAGGGCAACAAGGCTGGTGAGGGGCCTGGAACACAAATCCTATGAGGAGAGGTTGAGGGAGCTGGGCCTGTTTAGCCTGGAGAAGAGGAGGCTCAGGGGTGATCTTATTACTGTCTACAACTACCTGAAGGGGCATTGTAGCCAGGTAGGGGTTGGCCTCTTCTCCCAGGCAACCAGCAATAGAACAAGGGGACACAGTCTCAAGTTGTGCCAGGGTAGGTATAGGCTGGATGTTAGGAAGAAGTTCTTCACAGAGAGAGTGATTTCCCATTGGAATGGGCTGCCCAGGGAGGTGGTGGAGGCACCATCCCTGGGGGTCTTCAAGAAAAGCCTGGATGAGGCACTTAGTGCCATGGTCTAGTTGACTGGCTAGGGCTGGGTGCTAGGTTGGGCTCGATGATCTTGGAGGTCTCTTCCAACCTGGTTGATTCTATGATTCTATGAGCATGCACTCAATCCCCTTGTCCAGGTCATTGACAGGCCCCAGTACTGAACTCTGGGAGATGCTACTAGTAACTGGGCACCAGCTGGACTTAATTCCATTCACCACCACTCTTTGGCCATGCCATCCAGCCCATTTTTATGCGATGCAGAGTGCCCTTATCCAAGCCTCAAGCCCTGAGTTTGGAAGGAGAATGCTATGGGAGACAGTGTCAAAGGCTTTACTAAAACTCAGGTAGAAAATCTTTACTATCCTCATCCACTAGGCAGGTCACCTTGTTGTAGAAGCAAATGTTTGATTTGTGTTGTCTTTTTTCACAAGCATATAAAGGTTTTTTTGGTACTCATAGCTTTTGAAAATGGTGACTGGTATAAAAGAAAAATCTCTGGAGACAAAAGGAGATTTAGAAGTGGTTTAAACTCCTTCATTATTCTAAAAAAATATTTGTTATAGCTTAAAAAGCAGATTTTAATTTGCAGAATGCTTAAAGTGTTATTCAAAGTCAATATTGGTTTGTGTTTGAAATTATGGGTTTATTAATACTGTCTAATTAAAATGACAAACTTAGGAGTCAGCAGTTGGGAACAATTTTATTGATAAACTCTGTGATATATTTTGTATGCTTATCCAGCCTGCAGGTGTGCATAACTGCTTAGACATTTAGCCATTTGTTGAAGCTTAAATTAATAAAGGGCTTTTCAGAAGATGCTAGAGAACAGTTAGTAGTAGGTGTTGATTTTGGGATAATGATTCAAACTATAATTATTTCTGGTCTCTTCACACGTTGTGGAATACTTGCTTAGATGTCTGTTAAGGAGGGGTTTGAATGCCCAGAATTAACATGTAAGATTATTGCTGCAGCAGGACTTGGTTTTGTGCTGGGAAAAGAGGCAGCTTTGATTAACTCTTGCAATATGGTCAAGAGGATTTTAGTTTGTCAGGCAAGACTGCCTTGGTTCCAGCGTGGGAATATTTGCAGCAGGAGGAGTTTCAGACTGTCAGTTTACTGTTGCTACATTGCTAAGCTTTGCCTACTATGCCATGTCTTTAATGGCAGGATCCTCACTGTGCAGGTTGTTCTTTTAAGCACTTGCTTGATCTGTACTGGAATTCTCAAAGCTGCACAGTATCAAGATAAAATATTTTAAAAGATAAGTATTTTGAGAATAATCAATCACTGGAACCACCTCCTCAGGGATGTTGTAGTGCCTCCACCACTGGAAGATTTAAAAATGTGTTCAGACAGTGCTGTATAATCTCCTTTACACCTGGAAGGTTTGACCAGATGATCTCTTAATGTCCTTCTGAGATTCTACTTTAATGTGATTATGTGACAGATTGATAATGCACCTGGTGTACAGGTATGCACAAAAAGAAGTGTCAGAAGCATGCCAATGTATAGTCAGGGTTACCAAGCATCAGCTGTTCAGTATACAAGGACCCTAACTTGCAGCACAGTATGCATCGCTGGATACCTGACTGACTTGGTAATCAGCTCTTGAACATGCCTTTTCTGGTCTGGCACTTCAGGTACTAAGCTTCGATAAACCAAACCCCTTACAATTATTCTCTGCAAAAGGTTTGAGGGCTGATGGCCAAACAGCTTTTATACCTTGATGTGGCATGAACATGACAGGCAGCACAGCCTTAAATAGTCCTAGACCGAGCTGCCACTGTCCCCAGTCATTGGGGGTCTGATAAGAAGACATGAGCAAGCCTGACACCCAGACTTGCTCTAGAATTGCTTATTCCTTCATTTCCACTGTAGCAGTGAGACCCATGAAGAGCAGCTGTTACTACTGATTTCAGAAGAGTTCTGGGATGGCTACTGTGTTGTGCTCTTTCTTTTGACGTTCAGGTGGACATTGAAATTGGTGCAGACAACTGGTTTAGAAGCAGGTACCTGTACTGGAATTGTTGATTTAGAAGATTGTAGATTTAAAAGTTAGAGACCAGAGTGTAGCTTCTCTGGGTGGTCGTTTTTCCCATATGGCTTGATAGTGTGCTGCCTTTAGGAGATCTACTGGGGGAAAAATGGGGTTTTTTGTGTTGTTTTGTAAAACAACTCTTGCAGAAAAATTCAGAGTTACTGGACTGCTGCTAAAACAAAGTAGAAAATATTCTGTTCTTTTAGTACTTTTCATTATGAAAACACCAGCAGAACTTTATCTGCTCTTTCAAAGATGTTAAGGAATGGTGGGAATAGTTAGTTTGAAAACAATTTTGAAATTTGTTTAAATAAAAGGATATTTAAGGTAACTTACCACTTCTAAAAAGGAAGTCTTCATCCCCATCCCTGTAAGTACTTAATTCTTGAATATAATGCTTTGAATTATATGGGTACAAATGAATGTATAAAGGAAAATGGATTTTCATCATTGATGCAAAGGAATCATTAAAATATGGGACTGATGACATTTTTCATTCTATTCCTGCTGAATCTTCCCTTTATTGGTCTTAAACCGCATAATTGCCTCTGCCTCACTTTCCTTTATTCCATATAACAATTAGAACAAATTACTTGTGCGGATCAGTGCTGTTTTCCAGGTCAGTGGTGTGTTAGTAAATCAGACTTCAACTTGCTATTGACTTGCCTGTCCCAGTATTACATCACCAAACCTAAGAACTAAGTCGAGAGCTGTGCTTAACTTCAAAGGCAAATCTTGCTTTATAAGTGCTGCTGTACTTGTTCTGATGGGGTTTGACTAAGTGGTACTTCAGTGGTTTTGAAGCATACTTAAAGCTACCACAGAGAATGACACAGGTTTGATTGTGTTTTCAGAGCACTCGGTGCAATCGTTAGTCCTTTAAACAATCCCTTTATTTTCATAGCATTTAAATGATAGAGCCAGAGTGGGTCCTTAGAGAAATCCTCCAACTGACAAGTTCATTGTAGATGAAGAACTGCTGCCTTAAATTGCTGTCCTGGTTTTTAAATATTCTCCTCTTCTCAGTAATGAACCTTGAGATATGGATGAGACAGCTTATTTAGATTGCCTTTAGCTGTATATATTTAAGGACAAGTGGAATAACCTTTCCTGTAAATTAAAGCAAACAGTAATTTACATCCCGTGTGTCGATGTCATTCTAAGCAAGTTGCTGCTTGAGTAGTATAATACATATTTAATTTGATGCCTTTTCCATCCATAAATATTAATAATTTAACTGATGTGAAATGAAATGGTTGAAAGCTTAACTGTACAAACCTGAAAACTGGTTATAATGGGGTTTTTTTTTGATGAAAAGGTGGTAATTTAGTGGAAATGGGTTTGATTGGGAGTTACTCATATTGAAGAAGATTTTATACTTGAAGAAAAACTGGACCTTCTGGTATAAATTCTTAACTCACTGCAGGGTGGTTGGACTAGACAACCTTTGGAGGTCCCTTCTGACTCAAACCACCATTCTGTCATTCAGCCTGGAGCTTTTAATGTATTCAGAAGAAAAAAACAGATTCTTTTGCTTGCTGGTGTGGTGTGCTTGGTTATTTTTTGTTCTTTTTTTTTTTTTTTTTTAATCAAGAGGAGATCCTAGTGATGTAGACATATACCTTGTGAAAACTAAGGGCTCTTTTTCTTGGTCATTTTGCAGATTAGCTGCATATTTTTTGTTTTGCTTTCTTAGAAACAATAGCAGAAAACTCCATTCTTTTTGCAAGTCCTTACACTGCACTCACCCTTGCGGTTTAAAAAACTCTGTGAGCCTTGTCTTCAATGTTGAAGTGTCAAAATTGCCCACATCTTGTATGTAGAATGAGGCTTATCTGGCTGCTTTTCAATGCGTATTTCTCTGCAGCTGAGCTTTGCATGTGTTCTACAGCGATATGCTGTGCGCTTTGTAGGTCACTCCATCACTATGTGCGAGCCAAGTCCCTTAGGATGGTGGGGAATGTGGGAAGAGAGAATGTGGTGTGATGCCACAGTTCAGTGGGATTTGGTGGGAAGCCAGCTTCATCAAGTGCTGACAGTTTTTAATGTATGAAAAATACATAGCCATTATATACATATTAATATTTATATATAACATAGACATGTTAAGATTTTTTATATATAAGATTAAGGTAAATATATTTGTATGTGTATTGAAATATATTTAAATACATAATAAGGCCTCTTGTGTGTTCAGTATAAGAGAGACACTGAGGTGCTGAAGCGAGTCCAGAGAATGGCAACTGAGCTGGTGAAGGATCTTACGAGGAGTGGCTGAGTGAACTGAGGTGGTTCAGCCTGAAGTACAGGAGCCTGAAGGTGTTGTAAAGAGTTGTGTGTCGGTTTCTTCCCACAAGTCACAACTGATTGAACAAGAGGATGTGTCACTAAGTTACACCAGAGGAAGTTTATGTTAAACAATAGGAAAAAACTTCTATACTAGAAGGGTTATCAAAGACTGGAATAGACTGCTCAGTGAAGTGGTTGAACCTCCATCCCTGACTGCATTTAAAAGCTGTATAGATACGACGCTTAAGGATATGGTGTAGTAGTAGTCCTGGCAGAGTTAGACAGTGGTTGGATTTGATGACCACCATAGTGATGGTGTGTGTGAATCTGTTTATTGTGCAGGGAGCATCAGTTGTGGCATATTTTGTTGTCCTCATTCACTGGGAGAGATATCTGCTGAGAAGTCTAAACTAGTTAATGCTTTCTGGTTTACTCTGAAGCATTTTCAGTGATAAGGACATGTGTTTCAATCTCTGCAAGGTTATAAAATGCTGTCATGCATTCCATAAACTTTAACAGAAATATGTTTAATGTATTGGAGAGTGAGTCACTGATTGTACAAGTAGATTCTAGAAGCCAGTACTTACCTGCCTGTTCCCCATAGCAGAATGCTCATGTGTAATCAGATTAGGCATTAAATTGTTTGATTTGAATAATTTTTTTCTGACTGACTGCAGGGAATCTTTTAGATATAGAAATTATAAATGGCAGAGTAGATGTCTTGAAGGCACACTGCGCCCATAGAAATCACACCAGGAGTTTTAATAACCTGAAATGCTCTTCTCTCTTTGCATTAGGAAAAACGACACCTTTAAACGACCCAGTAACATTTTTGAGCATTTATGCTTGTTTTTTACCTGTTCACTGGGTGCTTTCTTTTCTTGGGAATTACTTACCATGTCAGGAATCTGTGTAATTGAGAGCTAATAAGGACATGTCCTAACATAGTTGGTTTAATTCTAAATATATCATTATCAGTCTTTCTGGCAGGGCATGCTGATAACACAGATGTCTCATTCGTGTATTAATAAACTCAGTCTCTAATGTGGTACTTTGTTTCTGCAAAATCCTCTGATTTTTTTTTTTTGTGTCCACTATTAGTGAGTTCAACAAGCCTGATTCTTTTGCACAGGGGAAATTTTGTGACAAGCCAAGTGATTTTGGGTTAGTTTCATGGGAATTAATATTGCAGTTGGCAGAAGTATCTTCGTCAGCAGGTTTCATGGCTTGTTTTTTTTTATTTTTCATATGTACATGAATTTAGTTATCAAACACTGTTGCTGTCAGTGGTCTCTAGCCCTTAAATGATTGTTTTCACTAAAATATGGATCAATATGTTAACACTTTTCTCCCATATGTGACAGCACATAGGCGGGCTGTGTTCTGTAAAAGACTGTATACCAAGCTGGCACTGTGAGGGGAGAAGTGGGGATGTATGAACTGGCAAGACACTTAAAATCTGTGAAATCTGTTGGCTTCTGTTCTTGGTAGAGTGGAAGTACAGAAATATCTCTGTCATAGAATCATAGAATTGCTTAGACTGGAAAAAGACCCTGTAAAAACATTGAGTCCAGCTATTAACCTAACAGGATCAAATCCACTAATAAACCATGTCCACATCTACTTGTCTAATAAATACCTCTAGGGATGATGATTCTACCACTTCCATGGACAACCCATTTCAGTGCTTGACAACTCTTCAAGAGAATGAATTTTTCCTAGTGTCCAATGTGGTGCAACTGGAGGCTGTTCTGTCTCATCCTGTCACTTGATACTATGGAGAACAGACCAATACCACCTCTACAATTTCCTTTCAGGTAGCTGTAGAGAGTGAGCATGTGTCCCCTCAGCCTCTTTTTATCCAGACTGAAAAATCTCAGTTCTCTCAGGTAGGTCACTGGAGGGAAAGAAGAAATTAAATCTTTGGTTCTGGACAGCAACACAACTTCGAAAATGTTGTTAGCTACCTGATGCAGTGTATGAAGTAGCATAGATTGGATTTAATAGTTCTACAGATGAAATTTACTGTACAATAAGGTATATTTCTAAAATACAGCTAGATAGCAACAAAAATGTAGTGCCAGATCTATGTTGAAACAATATTTGGTTTGTCAAGACTTGGTGTTCTTGTCTCTCTCTTCCTGGATGTAACTGTCACTTCTGCTCTTCAAGGTCACACACAATCTTGTATGCCACCAGGGTATTCGTCACCAGTCCTTCAAAATTTTCTCCTTCATCTCTCTTTTTCTTGTAACTTCTTCCTTGTGTTTGGTTGAAATTCATGGATTCACAGCGTTTTCTTTATAAACTCTTGCAATCTCAAAGAGTTTTATCATCTTGGAATTTTAAAAATGTCTAAATAACTTAATATTTACTCTTAATATTTTAGCAGCAATACTGTTTGATTCTATTTTGTGCAGAGGAGAGTTTTCTGGAGAGTTTATTGCACACTCTCATCCCTGTGATATATTTAATGTGTAGGATTTGCTCATGGGGGCTCTGTGCTAAAGTTGCTCAGTGTTTGATTGTCTGTGTTACTCTTGCAAGATGATCAGAGCAGATGTAGCTATAAAAATTCCCAGTGTATTGTGAATACACAGTGTTTAGGTTTCTGTTTTGTTCTTGATTTATTTGTCTTTTTGTTTGCACTTAAGTGGTTAACTCATGTTAGAAAACATTATGCATAGTGCTTTTGAGACCTTTAATGTGAATGATACAGCTAATGCAGAATTCATAAGTACGTGGATAGTGCTATATAGGCAGTTTTCTGTGTAATGTTGTGTTTTCTGTAATTCAGTACAGCAACTTATTATCAATTTGCTTAGTATCACTATGAATATGAAGGGAGCTTGTAGCCAGGTGGGGGTTGGTCTCTTCTCCCAGACAACCAGCAGTAGAACAAGGGAACACAGTCTCAAGTTGTGCTGGGGGAAGTATAGGCTGGATGTTAGGAGGAAGTTCTTGCCAGAGAGAGTGATTGGCATTGGAATGGGCTGCCCAGGGAGGTGGTGGAGTCACCGTCTCTGGAGGTGTTCAAGAATTAGTGCCATGGTCTAGTTGACTGGCTAGGGCTGGGTGCTAGGTTTGCCTGGATGATCTTGGAGGTCTCTTCCAACCTGGTTGGTTCTATGATGATTCTATTCGATGAATCCAGGAAGCCTGGGGAAGGACCGTTTAGAAGGGCCTGTAGTGACGGGTCGAGAGGCAATGGTTTTAAACTAGAGCAAAGGAGATTTAACTTCACAATGAGGTTAGTGAAATACTGAAACATGTTGCCCAGAGATGTGGTTGAGTCTCCATCCCTGGAGATATTCAAGGTCAAACTTGGTGGGACCATGAGCAACCTGATCTAATTGGAGATGTCCCTGCTCGCTGCAGGGGGGCTGGACAAGGTGACCTTTGAGGGTCCATTCCAATCCAATGCAGCCTGTGATTCTGTAATCCCTTTCAATAATACAGAATCACAGAATGATAGGGGTTGGGTCCAACCCACTTGCAAAGCAGGACCTCTTAAACAGGTCTCACAGGAATGGATCCAGGTGAGTTTCGAAGTTTACACAGTGACACAGTAGCATCTGCTGGTGTTATTTTGGGAGGTTCATTCATAGGCTGCTTATGTTATCAGTTGCTTGTGCCAGCTACAGATCTCTTAGGTTATGCTTAAGGGACTTGTAACCTCCTCTGCAGTCCAGCTCTAAAGCTTGCAGTAACGCCTTTGTGCTATATTCAGCGTAGCTAGACGCTTGTAGTTAAATTGGTCCAGTGTCTCTCCTTTGACTTAAATAGTAATCTTCCATGGGAGACTGTATCAAAAACTTTATTGAAGAACAGGTTTTTCTGCATTTGTATTCTTAAAACAATTTCTATTGATAACTGAAGAATATTGGTTTTGCCTTGCATCTTCTGCCAGCCCCTGCTGAATCTTGGCCTATTTTATATTTTTATGTCTTCTGTTACTGTTTCCACCAAATGTTGTTCCAGATCCTTTCATCCTACTGCATCACCTAGTGATAGTTGCTCTATTTTCCTTAGGCTCCATTTGTTACTATGCTGTATCATTCGAAAGCGTGTTCAGACAATCTGTAATCCTTTATTCTTCCTGTGTGACAACTCCTCTAGTATTTTTCTGCCGCTGTCTTTATCTGCAGCCCTAGGAATTAGTTCGACTTCAGTCCTATTAGCTGGATTGTATGACTTGTTTTTCTTACGTGGATTCCTATTTCTGCATCTTGTGGTGCTCCTAGTAAATTCTCTTATAATGGTTATTTATTAAGGAGTCTCTGTGATTCTCCAGGTTTGGTTTTGTTAGGATATATATTCTTGCACACTGCTTTGGCAAATGTTCTTTCCTGAGGTAACTGATCAGTCCTCCACCTAGTCTGGACTTGTTTACCTGTTTCGCAGCCTGCCCTTTCAGGCCTTTAATTTTTCATGCTCAGATTATCCAGGGCAATATGTGCTGGAGCTCATGACACTGGTACTCTGTATATGGGAAGCACAGAACTGCTTTCCTGAAGTGCAAACTGATTTGTTTCTGTTGTTACTTGAGCCTTATTTCTTTAGCATGAACCTGTGAGCTTTCTGTAGTGCCTAGGGGACAGGAAATGCGATTTCTTAATGTATATTTTGTGTCATACATTATTGACCATTAAAGGACAAGGATGGCAATAACCCCCCCAAAACCTGAGAAAAGTGCATTCAGTAGGAAAGTTAGAATCTGTTAGTTCTCACAATAAATAAATCTTTATTTCGTGTAGCCACCAAATAACATCATTCTAAACTGTGTAAAACTCAAAGGCTGGTTTAATTTATTACAAATTTATTGAAAATCTCTGATTTCTGTCATTAAATTTTACTTTACTCTCCTGATTTCTTAGTAGTCTAATAATGGCAAGCTAATTTATAAAAGAATATGCTAAATAATCCCCTTTATTCTTTCCCCTTAGTGTTCCTTCTTTTGTTACTTCTGAGTGGCTACAGCAGTTAGTAGTAGGTAGTTTAGAAAAGGGTCTAAAATTGGAAGTTTTTCTCAGACTGTCCAAATAAAAGCACATGAAAGTGACCATTTGTAGTTGCTATAGACAAACATTTTTTTTAATTGATTGTGCACAGAGACAAATATGCAAATCTGTTTCTTAGCAGAAGATGTATCTTTGTGTTACCAGTTAGTACAGAAATTTCAAACTTTGTCTCCACTGGTGTGTCGCCTTGAACTTAGTCTGTGCCTCTGAAGAGCTCTTTAGTTTCTCTTTAGCCTAGCATTTCTTTTAAAACTTTCCTGTATAAAAAAATCAGAAAGCCTTTCAGTAAAAATTGCTTTATAGTTTAGCTTTGCATTACTGTGTTTCTTTTTTGAAAGGTTTGGGTTTTTATCTTATTTGTTCTTACCATGTTTGTTGCCTATGGAAGGTGATTTGATCTCTAATGAGCTAATATTGTGATGCAGAACACAGATCTACTGCTCTGATGTGCTGCATCTTAACTTTTTGTTCTATTTCTGGTTGGACCTTATTGTTGAATCTTTGTTATTTTCTTTTTTTTGTTGCTCATCTCTTTCCATCATCTCATTACCCCACTCCCTCTAAAATAAAAAAAGGTCATGCATGAGAAGAAACAACAGCAGTCTAAGTAATGGTAGTAAAGAAGTGAATGCATGAAATCTTTTAAGGTAAGCTGATCTTTAGAGATGAAGAAGGAACTTCAGAAGATGCTGGTTTGGATTAATGCTTGTTTGAGATTTTTAGATGGTTTTTATTTTTAGAGCTTACTGTTTGTCTTGGGCACTTTTTTATTTACGGCATTATGTAACCTCAGTTTTCTGAAATTTGCATTTCTGCCTTCATGGATACATTATTTTTCAGAAACATTTTGGTTTGTTATGAAGCTTCATTGACATTTCTGTTTAGGAAATGCATCTCTGGAGGCTCGATAAGAAACAATGTCCTACAGTGTTTAAGCTTTGATATTTCTGAAGTGTTTATTGCTTTAAGAAGAATTTGTAGAGATGGAGTATAGTAGGATATTAAGTTGCAATCAGAATAAAAATTGCTTTATAGATAGAATTGGAAAGAAATCTAAGGTATTAGAGTCAGTAGCCCCCCCATCACTACCTTCATTACATAGGATGCACAGGCAAAGACAGTAATGTTTTTTAAGCATAAAGCTTGCTTCACTTGGAGATTAACATTTTGCTTTAGAGAAAAACAGACTAATATAAAGGCTTAACATGTGCAGTTACCTTTTTAACTGCTTATTAAAGCAATTGATCAAATATTTTGTATCCTATTTATTGTTTGCTTTCATCTTGTTGTAGATATGCATTTCATTTAGGTAGAGTAGTGCTCAGCAGAGTGATTTAGTAATGGCTCAGCAATAAAATGGCATCTAATCTGGGCATGAAGGTTCTGCATTTGATGTTGTGCCTTCCTAAATAGTAACAGCGTGAGGGCTTGGGAAGGAGAACATTGGGACACAAAGGAGATGTGCTGCTCACCCAGTGGCACAGTAAATGGGAATTTCCTTTGCAGAGTACAACTACTGACAAATAATGCAGAAGAAACTGTGGGCGAAGAGCACTTTCTGTAGTCAAAGCACTGACAACGGGGAAGCAGGAGGATAAAAATAAACACCACCTATTTCACTGTGCCTTCCGTTACTGCAGCAGTGGAGATTTTTGTGTCTTAGAAGCAACAGGAATATTTTGTCTGTGGATACTTTGGGCTGAGTCCAGTAGAATCTAGTGAAGCATTTCAACTCCAAAATGCATCTTGAGTTGCTGGATCTTCAGTGGTTTGTGGACCAACACTAATCCTTGAGGTTTATGGAATGAGGCAAGCTGAACACTGGGTAGTGTTGGAAGAAGCAGTGAGGCAAGATTATGAAAAGGAGAGATTGCCTATCTTCAATTATGTGGATTAAAGTGCTGTAAGCCTCTTGCATTTGAAGGCAAGGGAGCACTAAACATCTACTTCCGTTACTAACTGAAAAACCCAAACGCCACAGGATTTGTGTGTCTTATTAATGTACATTTTAAATAATCCACATGCAATCTGGACTAGATGCAATGTCTGTTTTGTTTAGCATAGATTGTAAATCTCTAGGTAAATGTCTGGGACTTCCTTGCTCTAGGCACTGAATATATCACATACATACTGTGGTGGTTTCCAGTTTAAGGCAAGAAAACAGGTGGAGGCAAAAGACAGATGGGGAAACACAAGGTAATGGAGACAATTATGAGTGTTGTAATAAGCTGTAGTTGCAATGTACCATCTGGCCAGCTATGGAGAAAAACTTTTGTCATATCTTTTTTTAATATATTGCACTACTTTCTCCTTCTGCCTCAAGGATGTATCTGTGCCTATGTGTATGTAATTGTATAGCTGAGCGGTGTTGGTTGATAAGGTTTTTATTACGGTGGCAGTTGTTCCTCAGCTTTCAGCTGTGTTCAGCACCCAGATTTATGGGTGCCTGGGACCTACTTATTGGAATTAGAGTTGGTAAGGTGTTATCAGTCAACACTGATTTTTAATATTAATTCAATATTATGTTTTTTAGTCTTGCAATGAATTATTTTCTGCTATTGCTGCATTACTGCTTTGTCTAGATTTGACTGAGGTTGTAGAGATTTTTACCCTGACAACTCAGCTAAGAGTGATCCTCTTTAATACAGTGCAGAAATACTAAGGATATAAATGAAAGTGCTGCTGTAATATATGTGGTGTTGTCATGTTTTGCCTGAACTGGAGTATTCATACAGATTTCTCCTGGACGGGCCAGTCCTCCAAGTTTACACATAATAGTGGTAAAGGAAGGTTACACTTCTTCAGGAGCTGTCTCAAACACCTTAATGTTTACCTTCTGCTCAAAACCACCCCATTTTTGTGTACAGATATAGCCAAGAGGAAAAAAAATTCCTTTGCCTCTTTTTGTGCTTCTATACTCTTCTTGTTTAGTTTGTCCTTGCTTTTAGATTTTTTCCTCTTTGGCCTTTCAGGTGAGAAAAGCACTAAGTCAGTAAATTACAGTCCTGCTTTTTGCACAACGCCTGCTGCTTTCCCCACAGAATACTTGTAAGGAACAGAAGAATTCTATATAATGTATTTACCCTGCACACAGTTGTTATTTGTACTACGTAGGAAATTGTCACTCTAACTTCTAAGTAAAAGTGGCTCCTTTATAGCTGAAAAGTAACATATCAAACAGTGATTGTCTGCTGGGTTTAGGTTGAATGGGCTAAGGCACTAAAGAAGCAGTTTGCTGCATAGTTGTTAAGTATGCTGCAGAAAATCTTTAGCCAAAATGGTTGAATCATTGTTCTTTTAGATATGGAAATTACATAATTGCGTTTTTTTTTAATGAGGAATTTATCTGAAATCTCATGGTAATGCTGTAAAGTAAAATGGATTTGTAATAAAGCAGGTGGCAGAACTTACAAGTATTGTGTAGGTGCCTGCTGGTCAGTAAACTGCTCTCCACTATGGTTTTGTCTCGGGCTTATGCCAGTAAGAATCACTTAGTAGCTAGAGGTGCACTGTGGTCTGAATAAAGGAAGTAGTAATGGTGAACATTGTTTTGTTCTGGGTATGTTAAAATGTTAATTCCCCCCCCCTGCTCCCGGGTTCATCTTTCAAAGAAAAGTATCATTCTTGGATTCATTTTATTTCTCTTTATTTCTGGGGTATTTTTCTAGAAGTATAGCAATTTTCCAGATAAGAGTTTTCAGAAATTTTGAAAGAAGTCTCAAGCCTGAATCCCTCTAAAATTAAGATTGCTTTTCTAACCACCCAAGCAAGTGAGAAGCATAGAATCATAGAATGGTTTTGGTTGGAAGTGACCTCAGAGATCATCCGGTTCCAACCCCCCTTCCATAGGCAGGGACACCTCCCACTAGAACAGGTCACTCAAGACCTCATCCAACCTGGCCTTCAACACCTCTAGGGAGGGAGCATCCACAGCCTTCCTGGGCAACCTGTGCCAGTGTCTCACCACCCTCACTGTAAAGGACCCTTTCCTAACATCTAGTTTAAATCTCCCCTCTTAAAGTTTAAGCCCATTGCCCCTTGTCCTGTCATTACAAGACCTTGTAAATAGTCCCTCCCCAACCTTCCTTTAGGCCCCCTTCAGATACTGGAAGGCCACTATAAGGTCTCCTTGAAGCCTTCTCTTCTCCAGGCTGAAAAGCCTCAGCTTTTGTAGCCTGTCCTCATAGCAGAGATGCTCCAGCCCTCTCATCGTCTTCCTGGGCCTCCTCTGGACTCACTCCAACAGATCGATGTCCTTCTTGTGTTGCGGGCTCCAGAACTGCACACAGTACTTCAGGTGAGGTCTGAGAGCAGAGTAGACAGTGAGAATCCCCTCCCGTGCTCTGCTGGCCTTAGTCTCTCAATTTCCTCCTTTAGCCCAGCCACCATACTGAGCAGATCACTCACCTGCTCACACCTCACACAGGTTTCATACCCACCACTTTCCATTCCAAATGCTAGGCTCAGGCATTCTCTGTAGCTAGGGGTCTGGACCCTCACCAGTCTGGGTGTCCACAGGCTTTTTTAGCCACAGTATTTGCCTGGGTTACAGCCATGGCTAATGCTTTGGTGTTTGGATTTTGTTTTGTTTTTTTATTCTTCTTCCTCTGGCACCTTGCAGGCTGGGTTCAGCAGAGAAGCTACTCTCTTCCCGAATCAGAGTCTGGCATCACTGCTGCTTCTCATTTAAATCACCTGGCCATGTATCACAGTATCACCAAGGTTGGAAGAGACCTCACAGATCATCAAGTCCAACCCTTTACCACAGAGCTCAAGGCTAGACCATGGCACCAAGTGCCACGTCCAATCCTGCCTTGAACAGCCCCAGGGACGGTGACTCCACCACCTCCCCGGGCAGTCCATTCCAGTGTCCAATGACTCTCTCAGTGAAGAACTTTCTCCTCACCTCAAGCCTAAATTTCCCCTGGCGCAGCCTGAGGCTGTGTCCTCTCGTTCTGGTGCTGGCCACCTGAGAGAAGAGAGCAACCTCCTCCTGGCCACAACCACCCCTCAGGTAGTTGTAGACAGCAATAAGGTCACCCCTGAGCCTCCTCTTCTCCAGGCTAACCAATCCCAGCTCCCTCCTCCTCTCCTCGTAGGGCTGTGCTCAAGGTCTCTCACCAGCCTCGTTGGCCTTCTCTGGACACACTCAAGCATCTCAACATCCCTCCTAAACTGGGGGGCACAGAACTGAACACAGTACTCAAGGTGTGGTCTAACCAGTGCAGAGTACAGGGGCAGAATAACCTCCCTGCTCCTGCTGACCACACCATTCCTGACGCTTGCTGCGTCTGCTGCTTTCGTGCCCCCTTCTGGGATTCTCCGTTTGGGAGAGCCCCAAAATAAAGAGCTTCTAAGAACCCACGTTCTGGCGGAGCTGGCCTTGCTACTGCTCTCTTCCCAAATCAGGGGCTTGTATGAGCGTTCAAGCATGCTAGCTAAGTGACCAGTGTTCTTACATCTTCTTACGTTTTGAGAAATCCCTGCTAGAAGTAAAACTCATGGAGATTCATTTGAAAATCTCGGTGTTTTGTAAGTGATTTAGCCCCAAATCTAAAAAAAAAATAGGACTGCCTGAACCACAGTCCTGGCAACTAAGCAATTCGTAACACTATGAACAAGTAAAAGCTGATTGAGCAAATACTCCCTCCCTGGTTTTATTTAAATTCACTTTACAGGTCGATTATTTTTTTAAGTATGATTTTTTTTCTTCACATACATTTTATTTTAAGCAGTGTGAGTAAAACTTGTCAGAAGAGATATTATTAAAACCGTGTAAGTTAGCAAATAGATTCTAAAGTTCACACTCTGTTTTGGATTAGCTTGTATTAAAGGTATGTGAGGAAAATGAGTCTGATCTAGGAGTTTGTTCACAATGGAGATAGACGAGTCCTATAAAACTTTATTCAAATAAAGGGAGAGTCTATGGGTCAGATCCCTGTGGGATCTCTCAAATTGCTGTAAGGCACAGCTTCCCTTCTATCCTAAATTCCTGAATGAAAATTTCCTTATCCCTTTCCCCATTGGCTGAGGTACTCAGGATTTACAGCCTACATGTACCCCCTTTACATGTAACCCCTCTGCATTGGATGCTCATTTACATTAGGTTCTTCACTTCTCTGGGTGAAGATGTTAATATCCAGTAGTCTATTGAGCCTGCGCTCTGTCCTCAAAGTTCAGAAGTTCAGGCTGTGTTCGATAGCTGTTATCTTCAGACAGCCCCTACTGATTTACAGCAGGACCCAGACAAGGCCCTTGGCAGAGTCCCGCTGTGATTTACACATGCATAGATAAGGTGCACTGTCTAATTCTTTCTTTGTTACTTCACATCTCTCTCCATAATTCTTATTTTGTAAAGACACTACCCACCTTAATCCTATCTGTAGATGTAAAAATATGCTGATAAGTATTTAGTAGTCGACTGGCACTGAGTACCAGTTTTATTCATTCTAAGATATTGATCTCTTTGCACTGATGACCTGTAGCTGCCTTACTATTTTTCCCATAGCTGTCCTAAATACTGAAAGTTACTGATGTTCTCAATAGCAAGTAGATAAATAAGATAATAAATTATGGCAATCATATTCTGGCAACTGCTAAACAGACAGGGAATGTGTGAGGTTATATCTTGGAAAGAAGCTGGCTTGTGCAACACAGTATGAACTTTTTCTCGTGCTTCTTGTCATGTCCTCATTATTGACCACTGAACACCCTGAACTGCTTTTTTCCATTTAAATATTAATCAATCAATTTTTTTTTTTACTTCATAAAGCAGGTTTCATATTAGACAAAGCATGATAGTTGCACACTAGACTGAAATGAAGCATTAGCTTTTATCCATAATGATCTCTTGGGCTCTGCTTGGCTGTATTAACCTAAACTTGGATGTGGGGTTTTTATGTTTTTCCTCAGAGTAGTTGAAAATGATAGATAAAAAGAATCTTACTCACATTTCAGTAAATGGCTACAGGAATAAAATTTATTGAATGCGTGATAAAAAATTACTGCACCATAAAAAGCTGTACTGTTCAAGCATGGAAACACTGGGAAAAGTGCTTGCAAGAGCATTTCAGATTTCTTTTTTCCTACAAGAGTAGGGGTAAGCCATAGTACTTTCTCCTTTTTGAGATGAATCAAAACAATCTCTATGCAGCAAGAGTGGGATAACCTCAGTTTGTGTAGCTGCAGTACAAAATAAAATACTGCCTTGAATTTTCTTCCTTTATATATAATATTTCATGATCTTGGGGGAAAAAAGTATATATGAAATGCTGTGGGTGTTATCTCAAAGTGATGTATTTGTGGTTTTAACTTGCTGGAAGGTCAAACTGGCTGTTCTTACAAACTGGTCTCTTTTGCAACAGCCATATCTGACTGCATTACCACATTACAGAACTTGAGAAAACACTTACTTTGGAGAAGAGGGATTTAAATTACTCTTCTTCGTTTCAAGAGGTTCCATCTAGGATTAGTGTTTTGAATACTAAAAGGTCACTTGCACTGCAGAGAACAGGAATGTTTTTCTGCTCAGCAATGTTTCTCATGTACGATCTTTTTAGGAAGGAATTTTTCTGTGCAAAGTTTTAAGAGGATGTTTTTGTTTAATCTAGAGTAAGTGATGTCAATGTGAATGTACATGTTTAAAATCCATTTTCGACATTGGCAGTTACCTCCCATTTCTCCTGATTTTCTTCCTTTCCCTAACTTTTCCTCTGCAGTTAAAATTCTCCAGCTGTCTTTACATTGTGGAGCCCTGCACTTTCTGGGTAAATGGGATTTTTCCAGCCACGATCAATGAGTCGCTCCTGGCACTTGGTGAAAACACTTGCAATCGAAGTGGGAAACACTTCTCGCCTTCTGAGAAATCTCGACTTTCAGACAGATTATTCTTGACTGAACAAATGTCATCTCCTGTGCCTTCTCTTGAAAGTGCTTCTTTTCCCCTCCTCCCTCTAAAAGATGAGTATTTCCCCTCATCTCTTCTGCTACCTATCCAGACTTTTTATTGATGGAACCTCTAGTGAGATGACAGTGGGATCAACAGGTTAGCTCACAGAACTACCAGCAACCCTTTTATTCCAATTGTTGCCTTTTTAACATTTGTTTTATTGTTTTAAAAGAAAAACTAGAAGATTCCTAGATCTAAACTTGCTTAACCTAGTTTTTCTTTCTTATACTATTTTTTCCTATCTGTTTCAAGTCACTTTTCCAGACTCCTGGCTTTTCTCTGCACCAGTTTGCTTGAAATAGAGCATATAAAGTTGCTCTAGCTGAGTTAGGTGGGCTTTTCCATCTCACTGGAGTGAGAATAAACATGGGGCAGAGCTGGAGGGCGTGATTAGATTGCAGTGTCCCAGTTGTGCTAACATAAGCTTCTGCATCCCCACTGTATTACCAGCTCCAGGCTGTGGGTTTTTTTCTTTTGGCATGCCCAGTGATTCCAGTTTACTACTTCATTTAAGTTTGTGTGCCTAGGAGCTTAGCTAAGGCTCAATTGGGATAATTCTTTGGTGGTAGAGGAGTGCAGTGAAGTCCAGCCAAGAGATATCTGTCGAGAGAGAACTTCGTAATTTAGGGAACATTCTCAGAAGACTACATTCTGTGAAGTACAAGGATGGGAATTAAGCCTGACAACTTGCAACTTTTTTTGGCAGTACTTGTAAAAATGCTTCAGAAATGGGAATATATTATTTTGTTTGTATTGCTTAAGTTGGTATAGTCAAGCTATGGACCAATGTAACTGATGTGTCCAGAGACAGACTTCCCAACAATTCCCTGCACTCCCATTGGGAAGACTGGAGAGATGTCTTTGGATGGCAGAAGAATGTTTCATGGCCAGATGTTGAATGTTTTTGTGAAAGTAGTTTGGCACTTAGAGCTCAAATAGCAATGCCACCTCCAATCTCATTTCTTGTGCCTATATGTGACCTGACTGCAGTGTAGGTCTTGGCGTGACAATAGGGGAGCAGTGGGGATGACTGATGGGTACTACAAGTCTTCCCTTTGGTGGGTTCAGAGCATTCTTTGCTAAATTGGTGACACATTTCATCAGCTCTGATATGTGAAAATTAATCATTAAATTTTAAGTACTTTTTAGTAAGCACAAGAACTTCTAAGTTTGAACTGTATATTTTAGTGAAGAAATAATGAGAAACACATTTGCTCACACTATCCCTGTAGACTTATTTTTTTGTCTAAGCAGAATGCAAAATGCACATTTATTCAAAAGAAGTACAATTAAATTTAAAGGGTAGAGAAAATTGTGTAATTTGTATAAAAAGAAAGTTAATTTATGATGACAAAATGGCACTAACAAGTAGATTATGTTCATTCCTTAACACTGCTAGAGCCCAGTGCATTTGTCTAGAAATAATTACTAGTTTGATTTAAGCTTTACTTTCTTCCAGGCACTGTTAAAATATAAGCATTATGGCTCAGACAGGATAACCAAAACATAAGTTTTTCTAGACACAGCAGCAGCACTGTAAATGCAACCCAAGAGGAGAGATAGTGTGAGTGATAGAACAAAATTAATTGCCTGCTGAAAGTTTTAAGACACTCAGTATTACGAATGACAGACGCTTGTTCCACTGTCAAAACAACTGTCATAAATGAATATAAAAGTTGTTTGAGCTTGGAAGAATTCTATAGTGCTCGATGTACTCTTAGTATTAAATACAATAAGGCATAAATCTGTTTATAACACCCCAAATCTGCTGTGATAAAAATTTCTACATTGGTAGTTGCTGGTATTTTAGATGAATATGTAAAAATAGTGTGTTTAGTAGTATGAGAGATGCCTTGCATGCTGTACTTGAGTCTTGATCAAACCTGTGCTAGTTTGAAGCAGGCTAGAATGTTTTGGTGAGAAAAACTAGATCATAGGCTGTGAAAAGAAAACAATGGTGATGTCTGCTTCCCTCAGAGTCTTGCAGAAGAAGAAAGCAAAACATTAGATAACACTCTGGCCATTTTGTCTTCACTCTCGGGCTGGGCTTTGACTGAGCTGCATCTCCCTAACCTCACCTGCCACTCACCTTTGCTTCTTAACCTCTTGGCCGAGGTTCTTTAGGACTGGGGTAAGGTTGAGAGGGGCAGGGGGAAGGTGAGGGGTGGTTGAGAGCCCCTCCTGGGGACTCAGGTTTCTGGGAGGGGAGTTGTGTTTCTGTATTAATTTGACCTTGTATGTATCTGTCTATAACTGTGTATATTGTAAATAGCTGCTTGTATATTGTGCTAGCTGTAAATAAATAGCTTCATTTATATTCCCAGAGCCCGTCTGAGTCTAGCTGGGTACTTCTAAAGTGGGGGTGGGGGGACAGGTAACACCCAAACCATCACAAAACTAAACTAACTCTCTTTTTGTATAGAAGTGGAATTCATGTTAGGTTTTTTAACATTTTGATGGGATTTTGTGTGCTTTTGGAACATACAGTACTTGAAGACAAGGAGCCAGATTATAATCTAAGGATTTGTCTCCCACCTTGAACTGCGTGGAGAGTAGGTGGGGAAGTATTACCTCTACTTCAGGGTTTATTAAGGTACAAGAAGTTGATAACTGATTCAGAACTAGCTTGATGCAAGATCTTATGTATGTGCATAATTTCATAGCATGGTCACTGGAACAATTCTGTTAAAATATGTGGAACAAACATTAATGTAGACTTCAGAAAAATGGTCTGTATTTTAAAGGTCAGTGGAAGTCATCGTCCTGCCTATGTGAGTTCTCTGTGACATGGAGGATAGAGAATAACTTCTAATAAAAAAGTGGAACTGGTTTGAAGAGGAGGGGAAAAAGTATGAAGTAAAAATATAAGAATTAAATCTTTGTGGATTTTTTTAAATCACTTTGACTTTGAAATGATGGACCACGTTCAAAGATTTTTAAACTGTATTTTAGCATGCTTGCCTTTACTGAAGTGACTCCAGATCTGTCATGCATTCAAAACATGTTTTTTTCATTTCTTAAGTAATGTTTTCCTGTGAGTTTTGTTGGTTTTAATCTCTAATGAGTCCTGGTCCTGTCAGGATCTAGTGCTCTAATTATGTTGAGCATATTCCCATGGGTATCACAAATAGATATATCAAACATATGTAGTTCTTGTTATGAAATTGTTTCAGCTATTTTTACTAAAGGGTAGGATGACTTACCTTTATTATTCCTACTTGCAAGAGCTGTATTTGAGTTAATTCTCTTATCTGGTTTATTTTCAAGGCACAACTTCATGGCAAGTTTATACGAATTTGTTCCTGTTTGAAGATTGTTCTTCATCTTAAATGTTTTTTTTTTCTCCTTCTCTTGTGTTTATCCTACATACAAGAGAGCTGTCATACTCCCTTTGATGCTTTGTTTAGCTCTTTGAATTTCCTCTCAAAAGATAAACTCTTCATCCTAAGAACTCCTCTCTGCACATGCTTCATCTCAGTTCATCTTGACTTGATCTGGGAAGCTAAAGGCACACAGAGCTTATTCTGTGGGTTCACACCATTTCCTTCTGCAGTCAGAGTAAGCCTTGTCAGCTTTTACTGGCAATGGCTTGCCCAAAAGATCTCAGGATGTGTTTTTGGTCTTTCCTGTGGCTGCTTGAACAGTGCAGTTCACAGCCACCCTGTGAGGAAAAGCTCCTGAATCCTTTTCTTGTTCTTCAGCTTGAGCTCTCACTGTAAATGAAAAGTTCTTAAATCTTTAGTTCTTTTGCACTTGAGGCTATCAAGTTTAATTTCATGTTGATGTGTTTCCTTTTCAAGGCCATCTCACCCGTTAGAGTAACCTGTTGCCCGTTCTCTTCAGCTGCAGGCAGCTCCTAGCTTTGTGATATGCAGGCATTTTATTGCTGACTCCTGTGGGTAGAACAGGGCCTGTGGCACTGACCTAGGCAAATCACTAGTGCCCTGGTTATTTTTCTTTCAGCACAGACCATTGTAGACACCATTTGTAATCCACTGAAACTTTAGTTAGTCCTGCTATATTGTCTTTGTCTAAAGAGTGAAGAAAGCAAATGTGCCTTTGACATTCCTGTGCTGTATTTCTTATTCCAGTTTCCATTTTAATAAACTTACTTTCCTACTTCATGTCCTCTTTTGGTCAAGCTAAGGGTCTGTAATGGTCTTGGAGTAACCTGAGTCATATTTCCTCTCCCTTCACCATTTTTTGTTAGTTTTAGTATTTCCATTTCTATGTCCCCTGTCAGTTCCATTCAGAAAGATTTATTAAAAATAAAAAACATGTGTCAATATTTTCAGAATGCTATGATGGGGATTACCTGATAATTTGATGTTCTCTTTTTTGCTCCTGAGTGGACATTTTTCATGTCATAGTTCCTGGAAGTTGAGTTGCTTTTTGCCCATTTTGTACCTTAGCAGATTTACTGAGAACTCATTTAATATTGAGATCATGGCAAGTTGATATTCGGTGTCTACCTCACCTACAGAACAATCACACTGCTATGCTTTAATTGTGTTCATGAGGGATTCTTTATTGCATAGTTACAGCATCTTGACTTGTGACCCTCTCGGCCTTCCTGTGGTTTTAAAACTGGTGATAGAAGTTCCCTCTTTCTTCTACTCCTGCTCTCCCTTTTGAGGTCATTATTCTTCTGTTGCATTCTACACCAGAGTTTCACTGTGGCCAGCAGGAATAGGAAGCTGATCTAAAAGTCTAAATCTCTGTATTCAGCACTGATAAGCCACACCAAGAGTTGTGTTAAGTTCTGGGCACTTCACTATGGATGCTGAGGTGCTGGAGTGTCTCCAGAGAAGGGCAACAAGGCTTTTGAAGGGCCTGGAACACATGGATTGTCTGAGGGAGCTGGGGTTATTCAGTCCGGAGAAGAGCAGGCTGAGGGGAGATCTCATTGCTTTCTACAACTACCTGAAGGAAGGTTGGAGCGAGGAGGGGTCTAGCAATGGTTTCAAGCTGTGCTGTGGGAGGTTTAGGCTAGATATTAGGAGTCAGTCATCAGCAAGTTTGCAGATGACACAAAGCTGGGGGCAGATGTGACTGAGTTGGAAGGCAGAAGGGCTCTGCAGCGGGACCTTGACCGCCTGTACAGATGGGCAGAGTCCAATGGGATGGGGTTCAATAGCTCCAAGTGCAGGGTGCTGCACTTTGGCTACAACAACCCCATGGAGAGATACAGGCTGGGGTCGGAGTGGCTGGAGAGCAGACAGACAGAGAGGGATCTGGGGGTGCTGATTGATACCCGCCTGAACATGAGCCAGCAGTGTGCCCAGGTGGCCAAGAGAGCCAGTGGCATCCTGGCCTGCATCAGGAATGGTGTGGTCAGCAGGAGCAGGGAGGTCATTCTGCCCCTGTACTCTGCACTGGTTAGACCACACCTTGAGTACTGTGTTCAGTTCTGGGGCCCCCAGTTTAGGAGGGACATTGAGATGCTTGAGCATGTCCAGAGAAGGGCAACGAGGCTGGTGAGAAGCCTTGAGCACAGCCCTACGAGGAGAGGCTGAGGGAGCTGGGATTGTTTAGCCTGGAGAAGAGGAGGCTCAGGGGTGACCTCATTGCTGTCTACAACTACCTGAAGGGTGGTTGTGGCCAGGAGGAGGTTGCTCTCTTCTCTCAGGTGGCCAGCACCAGAACAAGAGGACACAGCCTCAGGCTGCGCCAGGGGAGATTTAGGCTGGAGGTGAGGAGAAAGTTCTTCACTGAGAGAGTCATTGGACACTGGAATGGGCTGCCCGGGGAGGTGGTGGAGTCGCCGTCCCTGGAGCTGTTCAAGGCAAGGTTGGACGTGGCACTTGGTGCCATGGTCTAGCCTTGAGCTCTGTGGTAAAGGGTTGGACTTGGTGATCTATGAGGTCTCTTCCAACCCTGGTGATACTATGATACTAAATATTTCTTCACAGAGAAGGTTATCAACCATTGGAATGGTCTGCCCAGGGCTGTGGTGGAGTCACCATCTCAAGGGATGTTCAAACAGTGTGTGTACCTGCCACTTAGGTAAATAGTTTAGTGTTGACCCTTCAGTGCTGGGTCAAAGGTTGGACTGGGTGATCTTGAACATTTCTTCCAACAAGATATATTCTGTGATTCTAGTCCTCTTCTGTATATAAAGGTCTAAATTCTACCTTAATATTTTACTGTGAGGACCTCTGTGCTGAACTAATGGAATTTTTACATCTAATTGCCTTGTTTTTAATGGGAAAGAACAATAAATTGAGGAAGCTTCTTGAAACCTACACATTTTCCTAATTGTGTGACATGATAATGATTTGTCCACCACCTCTGCTGCTTCAGAAGCAACAGAGAAAATCTTAGTGTACTTCAGTGTATCAGCCTACTACACTTTGATCATTGTATCCTGGCAACTGGAAGTATTTTTAAGTAAGTGTTTTACTTTTTTTCAATCAGTCTGTTATTTTCATCAGTCAACTTACTAAACTGGAAACTTCCAACAAACTACCACAGAATTCTAGAGGAATGAGAGGGACTGCAAAAAAATAGTAATGCATATTTTTCAATAAAACAACATCACCTTCACGAGTACATCCCTTTCTGTGTGGGGCATTGTAGACTGAGTTGTATGAAAGCTGTTGAATGCATATGTTGGCAGCTCGTGGCTTGGAGAGGTTCACTCTGATATGGGTCAAGAACTGGCTGGAGGGCTGGGCCTAGAGAGTGGTGGTGAATGGTGCCACATCCAGTTGGCAGCTGTCACAAGTGGTGTTCCCCAAGGATCAGCGCTGGGCCCAGTCCTGTTCAACGTCTTTACTGATGATCTGGACCAGGGGATTGAGTCCAGCATCAGTAAGTTTGCAGATGACACCAAGCTAGGAGCAGGTGTTGATTTGTTGGAGGGTAGGAGAGCTCTGCAGAGGGACCTGAACAGGCTGGATGGGTGGGCAGAGGCCAATGGGATGAGATTTAACAAGGCCAAGTGCAAGGTCCTGCACTTTGGCCACAGCAACCCCAAGCAGCACTACAGGCTGAGGACAGAGTGGCTGGAGAGCAGCCAGACTGAAAGGGACCTGAAGGTACTGGTAGAGAGTAGGCTGAAGATGAGGCAGCAGTGTGCCCAGGTGGCCAAGAGAGCCAATGGCATCCTGGCTTGCATCAGGAACAGTGTGGCCAGTAGGACAAGGGAGGTTATTCTTGCCCTGTACTCAGCACTGGTCAGGCCACACCTTGAGTCCTGTGTCCAGTTCTGGGCTCTTCAATTCAAGAGAGATGTTGAGGTGCTGGAACGTGTCCAGAGAAGGGCAACAAGGCTGGTGAGGGGCCTGGAACACAAACCCTGTGAGGAGAGGCTGAGGGAGCTGGGGTTGTTTAGCCTGGAGAAGAGGAGGCTCAGGGGTGACCTCATTGCTGTCTACAACTACCTGAAGGGAGGCTGTAGCCAGGTGGGGGTTGGCCTCTTCTCCCAGGCAACCAGCAACAGAACAAGGGGACACAGTCTCCAGTTGTGCCAGGGGAAGTATAGGCTGGATGTTAGGAGGAAGTTGTTGCCAGAGAGAGTGATTGGCATTGGAATGGGCTGCCCAGGGAGGTGGTGGAGGTTATGATTCTATAAACTCTGAGAAGTATTAGGGGCCAGCCGAGTGTGGCCATACAGAGCACCCTTCATTTGTAAATGTGCCCTCAGACTTCCAGTTTGTTCTTACCAGATTCTTAACTGTCCCACAGTTAAGCACTGGAAATTAAGCAGAGTTTAGACTCTCTGAATATATATCACTGAAACAATTGAAAGCTTATAATTGTGTCTGCTTGAGACAGAGATGTGTGTGATTTAAAAATAATCCTTTAAAACATCTGAAAATACTAGGTACAGAATTTAAGCTTTCCCATGAATTTGATCACTTGCTGCAGTTGGCTCCTGCAAAGAAAGCAGATGTGAAGGCTT
The DNA here is from genome assembly GCF_015220805.1 of Pogoniulus pusillus. Lineage (NCBI taxonomy): Eukaryota > Metazoa > Chordata > Aves > Piciformes > Lybiidae > Pogoniulus > Pogoniulus pusillus. The sequence goes on from NC_087266.1 coordinate 18,023,176, forward strand.
TCAACTCAAAGGCAAAATGCAAAATGTTGCAAAAGATATGAGGCAGATGTAAACTGCAGGGGCTCTTGGAGTGATAAGTAGTTGTTAATGCCCTGAGGTTTAGTACCTGTTAATGTTGGTGGCTTTGCTTACAGTCATCAAACTTCTAGTGGGCATCCTTTCTGGGAGTACTTTTGCTGTTTTGCCCAGGGCGTTTCTCTACAGGAACAACAGCAACGCCCTAACAGATGGAGTCAGCCCTATCGCCTGTGCTGGTTCAAATGGATGTTGGACTCTCCAGTATTTTTCTCATCGTGATTTAGTGTATTTGGAGAGCATGATTGCTCTTTGTGCATTGTGTACTGAGATGTTAGCTGGCTGTTACTGAAAGTGCCTCGTTTCCTTGTTTGCCAGCTTTGCTCCCTTCCTTGAGGCTACAGGAGTGCTTGTTTGACCTGGGGAGTGAAAAATAATGGAATACAATTTGCAGCCAATTTTAAATCCTTGAAGCAGTATTTCTCAGGCTTGGGAAAAGACCTATGGTAGAGAAGGGCAGCAAAGAGCATGTTCAAAGAAGTGATATAGAGCGACTACAAGACCACTTCTTGCAGCATTTTTAGTTTGCAGTTGAATTCATGGACTCAGCCTTTTTTGAAAAAGAAAAATAATAGGCATGACGTATTTTTTGATGACTGTTATTGTTGTGGCTTCTCTGTCAGTCTCTAACTGTGAAGAATTAACCAGAAAGACAGAATTTGTCTTTCCGTATTATACTTGATTGACATTTGGTTGGAAGAAAATAGCTGAATTCTTCTTGGGTCTCTTGTGAGAAATGAGCAACTACACACACATCCCCCCTCTTTTCTTTTTCTTCTGTGGTGTGTTTTTACCCTGCTTGCTCTGCTGCCATTGTTACCCCATCTAGGTCTCCCATGCTGCACTGTTTGTTTCACACATGGGATTGTGGAGCAGGTCCTGATGCAATTTGGAGATCAGCTGTTCACTCTATTTCATTTCCAGTTTAAGCCCAGCTGGGCTGGAGGAGTGATGTGGAAACCAGATGACCCCGGGTGGGCAGGGAGACCTGGCCCCTCCTGGTTGGAGGGCCCCCCAGATCAAAGTTTATTCCACTCCCACTTCCCGTCCACAACCCTGTTTAAGAGGCAATTCAAGTTCCTCTCTCTCTTGCTTCCTGCCTTCGCCTTGGCAACAGTATCTGTTCCTTTCCCTTATAGTAGCTTAATTACCTTTTATTTATTGTTAACATTTTCTTTTTAACTTCCAAATCAGTTTAAGGCTGTTCTTTGGTTATTTGACTCCTTTTACTTGTCTACCTAAAATTTTCCATATGGGGAGAAGGAGACAGGGGAAGCATCCGAAATTTTGTTGTGGTGGGCTTGTGGACTCCAGGAAGCTTAAACAGTAGCAATGTGGAAGTTAATTCAAGTACTCCTTGTCTTGAAGATGAACCCTCACAAATTGCCGTCTCTTCTTTCTCTTTTGAATGGTCTCAGTGAGGCTGTGCCTAGACAAAGTCACAGAATTGCCTAGACTGGAAAGGACCCTCGAGACCAAGTCCGGTCATTAGCCTAATGCTGAGAAGTCCTTGGCTAAATCATATTCCTAAGCACCGCATCTACATGACTCTTAAATACTTCCAGGGATGGGGCCTACACCACTTCCCTGGGCAAGCTGTTCCAATGCCTGATAACTCTTTCAATAAAGAAATTCTTCTTAATACCCAATCTGAACTTCCCCTGACACAACTTGAGGCCATTTTCTCCTGTTCTGTCACTTGTTACTTGATTGAACAAATTGACTTGAACCTCTCTGCAGTGTCCTTTGAGATAGAGGTAGTTGGAAGGTCTATCCTGAGCCTTCTTTCTTCAGCCCAAACAACCTCAATTCTCTCAGGCACTCCTAATAAAATACATTCTCTAGACCACCACCAGCTTTATTTCCCTTCTTTGGACATGCTCTACTACCTCAGTGTCCTTCTTGTAGTGAGAGACATGAAAGTGAACACTACTTGAAGTGCTGTCTTACCAGAGCTGAGTTACAGGGGTAAAACCAGTTCCCTGGACCTACTGGCCACTCTCTTCTGATACAAGCCAGGATGTCATTTGCCCTCTTGGCCACCTTCACACACTGATGGCTCATGTTCAGCTGAATGTCAACCAGCACCTCCAGGTCCCTGTGCTGGATGGTTTTCCAGCTCTTCTTTCCCAAGCCTGTAGCACTGAGCCATTGTGGCCAAAGAATCTGGTGTTTGGCTGTGTTGAAACTCATACTGTTGGTCTTGGACCATTGGTCTGGTCTGTATTGATTGTTGATCCTTACCCTTAAGCAGATCAACGCTTCCACTCAGCTTGCTGTTGTTTGAAAACTCACTGAGGGTGCACTCAAACCTGTTAGCCAAATCAAAGCCTCAGTACTGAGCCCTGGGTAGCACCACTTGTGAGCAGCTGCCAACTGGATTTAAATCCATTCACTACAAGCTGTTGAGCCCAGCCATCCAGCCAGGTTTTTACCAAATAGTGTGTGCCCGTTGAGGCCACAGGTTGCCAGTTTCTCCAGGAAAGGCTTTGCTAAAGTCCAGGCAGACAACATGCACAGCTGTGTAAAGAAGTTATCTTCAACAGTGATGTTTCTAATTATCACTAGGATCCTCTGGGACTGTTCTGTCTCTGCTGTATTTCCAGCAGACATCTGGGAAGCTGAAGTCACTCACAAGAATACATGCAAGCAGTTGTGAGGCGTCTCCCAGCTGCTGCTCTGTCCTGATGGGTGATATATAACAGACTCTTACCACCATACTGGCCTTGTTGATGTTCCCCCTGATTCTGGGTTATTAGCCTTGCTCATTCATACACCTGCCTCAGAGGGCTAACAGGATCTTGGGGCATCCCATCTGTGGCCAGCAGGCCTAGTGTTGTCTGTATCAACCTGTGACTGGAAAAACCCAAAGCCCTGATGGTTACACCAGACATAGAACCAAGAATTGATCTGCTGACTACTCCTGTTAATTCCCTCATCAATCCCTGCAGCTGGAGGGATGGAGGAGAAGATGAATTGTGCTCCTGATCCCTTAACCGGTTGCCCCAAGGCCCTGAATTCTCTCTTAACTGTTTTTTGGACTTCTTGTGGCCACTTCATCACTCCCCATCTGAGAAACCAAAATTGGGTAACAATCTGAAGGGCTCACGAGGATGAGAAGTTTTCTTGTAATGTCTTTTACCTGGGCCTCAGGGAAGTAGCAGACTTCACAGGATCACAGGGTGTCAGGGGTTGGAAGGGACCCAAAGAGATCATTGAGTCCAACCGCCAGTAGACTCCCCTGTGAATTGGGTCTGGTCTGCACACTGGCCCATCTACACCCTTCAGGAGGGAATCACCCATGGCAGTGACCTGTCTGTTTTTCTTCACGGAATCAGCCCTGTTGCATGGCGTAGGGTCACCTAGCCTTGGTGGCACTTTTGGCCTGAGTGAACCATCCTCCTGGTTATTAGTTGGTGCCTGCTGTAGGACCTCATACCTGCTTTGCAAGGGCATCTGGCAGGGTGGGCAGTTACTGGGGAGACACTGTCGTGTCAGATGGGAGCTTGTCACCATTATCCCGTGCCCTCTAGATCACCATGTTCAGCCAAACGCTTAGAGTGTTTGCTCTTCACTTGTGTAGGCTCTCTGCTTTGAGAGAAATCTGTTTGGAGGCCTCTAAAGGGGAAGGAGAATGTCATTTATGTCAATGTAACAATGAAAAAAATCATTAAAAAGTAATGATGGTTACCACACTAATCTACTGCTGAGAAACTGAGGCTGCTCAAGTGAACAAAAATCAATTTTGAGTATTCAAAAACTTGCAGTCTTTGCTCTCTGTGGTCATGGCCTGTGAAGGATATCATTGTGGTGGGGTAATTAAATGGACACAGTTTGTGGTTTTAGCATGTGCAAAAAAAGGCAGAAGGAGTGCTGAGGTAAATATGTATATTTGTCTTTGCAAAATAACATTTTTGTTACTTTCTGATGGCAGATCAGGAGAATGTAGCTGTGCTGGTTTGAAGCAGGCTAGAATGTTTTGGTGAGAAGAACTGGATTACAGGCTGTGGAAAGAAAACAGTGGTGATGCCTACTTCACTCATAGGCTTGCTGAGATGTATAGGAACAAGAAATAAAACCATAGATAACCACTCTCACTGGGGCTGCTGGCTGAGCTGCATCTTACTCTCTAACCTCACCCTCCATTTTGGACTTATCCACTTTGCTTCCTAACGCCCTGTCTGAACCTCCATTCTTCCTTGGGACTGGGGTAAGATTGAGAGGGGTAAGGGGAAGGTGAAGGGGTGGTTGAGAGCCCCTCCTGGGGACTCAGGTTTCTGGGAGGGGAGTTGTGTTTCTGTATTACCTTTTACCTTGTATATTTCTGTCTATAACTGTATATACTGTAAATATCTGCTTGTATATTGTGCCAGCTGTAAATATAAGCTTCATTCATATTTCCAGAGCTGACTGAGTCTAGTCTGGGTGATTTGTAAAGTGTTGGGGGGGCAGGAAACACCCAAACCATCACAGTAGCAAACAAAATATTTTAAGCAGTTGCTGTTGTGTTTCTGGGTCCATGTGTGGTGGCTTTTGAGGGAGAAAGGAATGTCACAGTGCTCACAAATGGTAAAATGTATTCAACCTTGAAAAAAACATACAGCACGAAAATGTGGTCTTTTAATCTCACCTTTTGACCTGAGAGTTCTCTGAAGAGTATTTTTCAGCTATAATTTTAATGATGTTATGACATTTACTTAAGCCTTGTCTGCCTTTATGATTGTGCAGAAACATCTTTTAAATAACTGTGTCTAGAAAATAGTCACATTAGAAAAACCCCAAAAAGATCTTTGTTAACTAAAAAAGGTCCACATTTTCAATTTGTTACATGTCAGCTCAGCATTGCCTTCTTGCTGTATCATTTAGTGATTACATTTCTCTGAGTATTTGAATTTAATTAAGTGCAGGCTGGGAGAGAAGGAGAAATTCTAATTCTTCTGGAGACTGAAAAATTTCAAGTTCCAGAATGGAGACTGAAAAATTTCAAGTTCCAGAATGTAGCACACCTGAAAGGCTTAAGGATTCTGTGATGGTTTGGGCTCTTACTCGCCCCCCCAGACTTTTGGAATTGCCCCAGCTAACTCAGACGGCCTCTGGGAATATAAATGAAGCTATTATTTTACAGCAGCAAATATACAAGCAGCTATTTACAATATAAACAGTTATATACAGAAATATACAAAGGATAAACAATACAGAAGCACAACTCCCCTCCTAGAAACGTGAGTCCCCAGGAGGGGCTCTCAAACCACCCCAACACCTCCCCTTGCCCTCTCAACCTTACCCCAGTTCTCAGAAAGAAGAGAGGTGCAGCCAAGAGGTTAGGGAGCAAGGTTAGTGGCAGCAAGGTTAATGAGATGTGACCAGGTCTGAAGGCAAAGGCAGAATGAAAGACAAAATGGAGAATGTTTTTAACTTCTTCTTCCCAGAGTTCTCAGTGTGACTGTGAGAGGAGACACAATTGTTTTTCATTTCACTGCCCATTATCTAGCTCTTTTACCAAAACATTCTAGCTTGCTTCAAACTAGCACAGATTCCTTTCATCCGAAGCAAGGCAACCCTCCTCTCCTCTTCCTGCTTGTCTTCTTTCACCCCCATTTTGAGAGTGGGCCTTGTTTCGTGTCAAATGTTAGTGGGGCATTAACTGCTGGAAAGTGAGAAAAGTTCTGAACATTGTCATTACTGGAGATGTGTAATAGAACAGAAAGTGCAAAACAGGTGTGCTCAACTCTGTATAAATGTGTTACGGGGTTTGGGTTGGGAATTGGTTGGATTGGTTCATCATTTTGGTTTTGTTTTGCTTGTTTTATTTTTTCTTTGAAAGGGACAAAAATGATGGCTAAGGCTGAAGTATTCTGTAATTTGGTTCAATATCAAAGACATATTCATGCTCTCATAATTTGCATTGTTTGCTGGAAACAGCATCTTTACCGTGGCCTTTTCTTGCTTATGGAACTGTAAGCTCTGGAACAAAGGAAATGGAGGGCAGCCAACAAAACCATGGGTTTTGTTTGTTGGTTGATATTCCATGATGAATACTTGTTCATTTACTAAAATGTAACCCTCATCTTAGGATAGGGTTTAGGAAGGACACTGAGATGCTCGAGCATGTCCAGAGAAAGGCGACGAGGCTGGTGAGAGGCCTCGAGCACAAGCCCTACGAGGAGAGGCTGAGGGAGCTGGGATTGTTTAGCCTGGAGAAGAGGAGGCTCAGGGGTGACCTTATTGCTGTCTACAACTACCTGAGGGGTGGTTGTGGCCAGGAGGAGGTTGCTCTCTTCTCTCAGGTGGCCAGCTCCAGAACAAGGGGACACAGCCTCAGGCTGCGCCAGGGGAAATTTCGGCTCGAGGTGAGGAGAAAGTTCTTCACTGAGAGAGTCATTGGACACTGGAATGGGCTGCCTGGGGAGGTGGTGGAGTCGTCGTCTCTGGGGCACTTTAAGGCAAGGTTGGATGTGGCACTTGGTGCCGTGGTCTAGCCTTGGGCACTGTGGTAAAGGGTTGGACTTGATGATCTGTGAGGTCTCTTCCAACCTTGGTGATACTGTGATACTGTGATACTGTGATAATTGTAATAGCTTCATCTGCTTCTCCTGACCCTGGAAGTGCTAGAGAATTTGATGTTTACTCTTGCATTCAGTCAGGTGGCTGACACACCAGAAGGCTGTGCTACCATTCAGCAAGACGTAGGCTGGAGGGTTGGACAGGGAAGAACTTCAGCAAGGGCAAGTGTAGAGTCTTGCATCTGGGAAAGAACAACCCCAGGTATCAGTATAGATTGGGGACTGACCTCTTGGAGAGGAGCAAAGGGGAAAAGGATCTGGGGGTCCTACTGTATGGGAGGTTGACCATGAGCCAGCAATGTGCTCTTGCAGCCAGGAGGGCCAGTGGGGTGTTTTAGAAGGATTGTGGTCAGTAGGTCGAGAGAGGTTCTGCTCCCCCTCTACTCTGGCCTGGTGAGGCCACATCTGCAGTACTGTGCCCAGTTCTGGGCCCCTCAGTTCAAGAGGGACACAGAACTGATTGAGAGAGTCCAGCACAGAGCCGCAGACATGATTAAGGGAATGGAGCATCTCTCTTACAAGGAGAGATTTGAGGGAGCTGGGGCTCTTTAGCTTGGAGAGGAGGAGACTGAGAGGTGCCCTCACCAACGTTTATAAATGTGTAAAGGTTGAGTGCCAGAAGGATGAAATCAGGCTCTTCTTGTTGTTGCCTGATGACAGAACAAGGGGCGGTGGGTGGAAGCTGAGGCATCAGAAGTTTCATGTAAACATGAGGAGAATTTTTCTCCCTGTGAGAGTGACAGACCCCGGAATGAGCTGTCCAGGGGTGTTGTGGACTCTCCCTCTCTGAATATATTCAAAACCCACCTGTCTGCACTTCTATATGTTCTGGTATAGGTGATCCTGCTCTGGCAGGGGGTTTGGCATATATGATCTTTTGAGGTCACTTCCAGCCCCCGATGTTCTGTGATTCTGTTGGATTTTACCAGAGGAAGACTGTGGTGTGTTTAATTATGTGGTCAAAATATTTTATGTCTTGATCTGGAACTGCAGTGACTGGTGGTGTTAACCATTATTGTATGTGCATGCATGTTCAGTCTGAGGCAGTCTGTGAGTTGTTATTATGGTATCTTGTACATGTTTCTTTAAAATATATTTTTCTGCCAACCTTAATCCCAAGAATAAATGAAAGCTGAGTTAATATGTTTGGTTTTGAAATACAATCTTCTGAAACATCTTTATCTTCCTTTAGTCAGGCCTACTCAATTATAACTTAATTTACTTTTTGTCTAGAAATATTTAGTTTACTATTCTCTGTTACACTTGCTTTTAAATAAATTGCATGAGAAATCATGACTTTGTGTTGCCATAGGACTGATGCTTTAGAAAGGGAGGCCATTCTGCACTTTGGCCACAACAACCCCAAGCAGTGCTACAGGCTGGGGACTGAGTGGCTGGAAAGCAGCCAGGAGGAAAGGGACCTGGGGGTACTGGTAGATAGTAGGCTGAAGATGAGGCAGCAGTGTGCCCAGGTGGCCAAGAGAGCCAATGGCATCCTGGCCTGCATCAGGAACAGTGTGGCCAGCAGGACAAGGGAGGTTATTCTTCCCCTGTACTCAGCACTGGTCAGGCCACACCTTGAGTATTGTGTCCAGTTCTGGGCCTCTCAATTCAAGAGAGATGTTGAGATGCTGGAATGTGTCCAGAGAAGGGTGATGAAGCTGGTGACGGGCCTGGAACACAAAGCCTATGAAGAGAGGCTGAGGGAGCTGGGGTTGTTCAGCCTGGAGAAGAGGAGGCTCAGGGGGGGAACCTCATTGCTGTCTACAACTACCTGAAGGGAGGTTGTAACCAGGTGGGGGTTGGCCTCTTCTCCCAGGCAACCAGCAATAGAACAAGGGGACACAGTCTCAAGTTGTGCCGGTGTAGGTCTAGGCTGGATGTCAGGAGGAAGTTCTTCCCAGAGAGAGTGATTTGCCATTGGAATGAGCTGCCCAGGGAGGAGGTGGAGTCACCGTCCCTGGAGGTCTTCAAGAGAAGACTGGCTGAGGCACTCAGTGCCATGGTCTAGTTGACTGGCTAGGGCTGGGTGCTAGGTTGGCCTGGATGATCTTGGAGGTCTCGTCCCACATGGTTGACTCTATGATTCTATGATTGCTGCTTTTGCTCACAAGTCATAGAGATTTTCAGGCTAATTCAGTAGCTGTACTGAAACATTCTGTGGTACAGTGCGTTGAGCAGAGACATTTTTCATAGCAAGATATAATCTAATTACTATAACATAGATATTTCTTAAGTAGTAATTTTGCCCATATTAGATCTTACAATTGCAAATGTAGTTACTATTTAGTTATTAAGTTTTGCCTTATCTGGTATATAATACCCTTAAAGATTCAGATGCAGTGATTTTGCAGATAAATGACAAAAGCTGTTTGTTGGTGTATGCAGATACTGGAAATGTGTGTACAGTTACAGAATTTATTGTACTCAAACATTTGTTTTTAGGGCTGGGGGAGATTAGCTCTTCACTAAAACATTCTTTAAGATCATTTTGGTTTGTGGAGGAATAAGATATGTAATACTAAAAAGGAAAGCAGAGAGAGAAAGATGGAGGAAAAAAGCATGAAGAAATGATTGTGATGCTGCTCATTCATGGTTCCCTCTGATATTGAGGGATTTTATATCAGGGTAAAACATTAAATTTTTTTTTCAATATAGAAAATGAAACCAATGAGGATGTTCTCAGGGATGATTGCATAAAGATGCACTTTTTTTTATTTTCAGGGTTTGATTTAAATTTATAAATGATAAATGCTGCTGTAAGGATATAGAAATTTTATTTCAGAAGATGTTTTGGGAGTCTGAGTTTTAACCAGACATTTCTAAGCTGCCTGTAAAGAAACCAGAGGAAATAAAGTGGAAGTAAACCTCTTAACCTAAATGGGTGGTGAGGGTATGTGTGGAATAAAATTTTTTTTTCAGTTTTCCTAAATTCACAGTTCAAGTGCCAAGCTACTGGTGGGAACTCCTAGTGTTCTGCAAAGATAGTTTGTGTTCATATTGCTAGTGCCTTTGCCATTGTTTATATAGTTACGATATGTAAGTTAAAATTCATGGAAGATATTCAGTAATTTAATGCAAATTTTGTTATATCAACATTTTTTCCCTATCTTTGCATTTTTTTGTTGGTGATGATAGTTTTTGTTTATGGGCTAGCTATGAAAATTGTCAACCTCTATCTCTGCTTAGCCTTTGCTAAACCTCTCAATTTTAAGTCTTGTTAGCCTTTGCCAAAACTCCCAATTTTAAATCTTGGTAGCAGCTGCTGAAATGAGCAGTCAGGTATTACATGGAATATGTATTCATTCAAAGAAAAAAATGTAATAATTCAGTAGAAAATCATTTTAGTTGTTTTTAGTGGCTTTAGAGTACTCTACAAAGATACTGTGTTGGGTCAGTTAGAAATGAGAGTAGGATTTATAATCTAAGAGCCTTTTAATGAAGGTTTCTGTTCTAAAGCTTTGTTCTTGTTTGTGGTTGGAGAGAATTACTGGTCATGGAGCCATTTACTGTCTAGTCTGTGTAAAAATGATATGTTAAATAAATGCCTTTAAAATACAAGGAATTATAGCAAGTACTTGTGCAAATCTAAAATGAAGTTCATTGTATAAATTGTATTGCAGAAAATTCCACTTGTTTTAGCAAGATGTAAATTGGCAAACATTTTAAATTCTGACTTGTACTTTGTGGCAAATACTGAGATTTTTAATTTTTAAGTTTAGTTGTTTTCAATTTTCATGGCTTAGTTTGTTTTATAGAAAATAATAGTATGTTGTTTACTAAGACATCCTAACCTAACTTGTACCCAAACACAAAACCATAATGAAAGTTCAGGTGTAAACTTCTGTCCAAACAGTAAATAAAATCAAGAGTTAGCATCACTTAAGCATGTGGTTGCCGTGGTGCAGTTCTGCCTTTGTTATGATTTCTTGTATCATTTGCTGTTTCTTTGATCTGAAGGGCAATTTCAATGGGAATGGTAGTGTGGGGAACTGCTGAGCTTATGATCTTTGTCCACAATGTGATTAGCAATATTGAATAGTAATTGTTAGAAGCTTTCCTTATTCCCTCAATTTTTTTTCCTGTTGCTGTGACTTTGAAAGGATTTGTCTCTATGCTATTCTGCATGCTAAGAGTACTGTTTTTCTTTTAATACCAACCTAGATTTATTCTTATCTTCACAACTGTTACTGCAAAAGCCATTTTCAGTTATCTGTGTAGGTTGTTCTGTTCTAGAAAATGGTCTCTTCCAATATCAACATGCTTTAAGTTTGTTTTGAAAGTGAATAAAGCATAGATATAGCAAGTAATATAGGTGTCCAAATTTTCCCTGTTCAAACTGTAATATTGTGTAACGAATTGCCAACCGATAATTTTGATGTTATGTTTTTTTTCCCAGTATTTTGCTTCAAATCTTGCATGATGATAGTTTAAGAAACCAAAATAACACTAACACCCACACTCTGAAAAAGAAACACCCCAAAACACTGAGAACCTCCTCAATCTGCCTTTTATAATACCAACTATCACTTGAAACATTCAAGATCACGTTGATGTTGGTACTTTGCTGATGTACTTTAAAAAGTTCATAGAGAAGCAAACAGTTCAGTGTATAAGGTGTGCTTTTTTTTTTGTCTTTTGAGTACCAGTCTGCCTACTTATCTATCTTCACATCTGTCATGGTAAAACCAGTAGCATTTATACATTATACTTACTATACATACTATTCAAGTTGGCTGGCTAATACCCATGAATTTCAGCTTCCTGATTTTTAAGGTTTAATTAAAAAAGAAAAAAACCTTCCACTATTTCACTGAGGCAGAATTTTACTTCCTTGATTTACATTTAAAAAACCCCAGCACCTGCTAACGATAGAAGCTTATTTTCCTAGGAAGGCCTGAGAGAGTTGTGTTGTTGAAGTGGAGGGATGCTTTGATGAACTTTGCTCTGCTGCATCTCAGTGGCTTCAGCTTACTCTGGTGTCCATGACAGCAGAAATCAGGAAGGATGGAAATAGCTGTGATTGCAGAGCAGTGGTCTGGAAATTAGAGACCACCAAGCTACCAGAAATCACACAGGAAAGCAGCATCCATTCATCTCCATGTGGTCATATCACATCCTACGATTTCTCCTTCTCTGGTCCTTTATACTCAGTGGGAAAACAGATGGCTGGTTGAGTTAAATTGGATTACTGAAAGGAAGCTTTTAAATGTTTGCAGTTTTTCTGGTGCTTGAAGTAATACAAACTGGACTTTGAAGTCTGGTTATTTTGCTTCTTTTGATGTTTTCCTTCTTATGTTTTAGAGTTATGTGTAAGGTGTGAAATTTGCATCTCCCTGCTGCTTCTGTGGTTAGATATTTATCAGGAGGAGTGAAAATTTCTCTGAACTGATGTCCACTGTAGGTAATCAAAGCCTTGTAGTCTGAGTTTGGGAAGTTTTGGAGGTTGAGGGGAAATGCTTGATAGTTAGGCTGTTTCACACTAGCAATTGGCAGAAACTCAATCTTCTGAAAGTTGCGTTGTTCTGCCAGACAAAAATCGTGTCTTTATGTTCTTGACAGCACAAAGAGGAAGACAGCCCTTCTCTTTTCTGTCTGGCAGGCTTATATTTCATTTGATGGGAAATAACTTCTGAATTTGGACTCAGTAACTTGACCAGGGAAATTGGTATGCTTGCTAATAGTACAAATGTGGTAAGACTCGGTCCTGTTATGGGCAGTTTCTTGAAGAAAGGAAAAACAAGTGTGTGAAATCAAGTTCTGCATCAACTTCTGTTTCTCAGCGACAGTTGCTGCTGAGTTCTGGGTAACAAAAGGTAATAATGTGGCGTGGGTTTGCTTTTCTTTTTAAGAGCTGACAGAATAAGATGCTCTCAAATGAATTGGAAAGAAATACAGAGTTGTGTTTGGAAAGAAAGATAGGGAAAAATTACAGAGCTTATACAGGATACATGATGAGCCCCTTAAACCTTTCCCCAACCCAAACTAATCTACAATCCCCAGTGCTCCTCTCCTGCCTGCCCCCCCGCCCCGTGCCTCTGCTGCAAACAGGCTCACTCCTTACATGTTTACCTAGATAAGTAGCTCCTACCAGAGGCAGCAGGCAGGAGAGAGAGGAAAGGAGCATGACTTGGCCTTGCTGCCAGCTTATAATCAATCTACAACAAAGGTTTTTAGGGCTGGGGGAGATTGGCTCTTCACTAAAACATTCCTGAGAATTATGGGATTGAATAGCAATGTTACACTGTCCTGTGCCCACCCCCTGGACTCCTCTAGTCCCTAGAGGATTTTAAACTCTGTGGTTTCCAAACCTCCAACATAATGTTAGCAAAGACTGAAATACATTTCTAGGTACAGCACCAGTGTTCCTTGGAATTACAGAGTATAAGCTGGGGGGGGGCGGGAGGAAAAAAGGTCCATAGATGCCTTGGAGAAGCAGTAATGCTTCATATTGCTGATGTGGCTGGAAAATTGATTATAACTTTTTTTGTAGTGCTGTTTTATCCTGCCACTATACTGTAGTGCTGTTTTAAGATCGCTTCTGAAGTCAATATACTGTGCTCGCATTCACAGGCTTGTTGATTTGAAATAAAAAAGGAAATTATAATTAGAAACAAAGAAACTTTGCACTTGATTTTTAACACTCCAAAGGTCAAAGCAAATGTGTTTGTGTTGCTTACCCTGAGACTGCAAGTGCTTTCATCCCAAATTATTGAGGATTACATACTCAGCCTAAACTATTGAGCTCAAAAATTCTATTAATAAGAAAATGTATTTCACATTAGAATAGCAAATTTTGCTGCTGTTTGTTTCTGATGCCCTGTGTTTTCTGGAAAAAAAAAAAGAAAATTGAAAAATAGGAAATCTTATATCTTAAACTAGTTAGTAAGGACATTTAGAATCCCTTTGTTGTAGATTGAGCTAAGAACATCGGATCTTTTAAGCCAGAAGACAAAAGCCTGCTCCTTCTTGAGAAGGAGTAGTTTTTTTGATTATCACAGTATCACCAAGGTTGGAAGAGACCTCACAGATCATCAAGTCCAACCCTTTACCACAGGGCTCAAGGCTAGACCATGGCACCAAGTGCCACGTCCAACCTTGCCTTGAACAGCCCCAGGGACGGCGACTCCACCACCTCCCTGGGCAGCCCATTCCAGTGTCCAATGACTCTCTCAGTGAAGAACTTTCTCCTCACCTCGAGCCAGATTTCCCCTGGTGCAGCCTGAGGCTGTGTCCTCTCGTTCTGGCACTGGCCACCTGAGAGAAGAGAGCATTATATATCAAATGTTTGAATTTTCTGTGCTTCTAAGAGGTGTTTTTTATTCTAGCTTATTAAATAGTCTAGCTGGCCATCTGACACGTGCATGTGTGAACTGAAGAAGGAATTAAGGCTTTTGGTTAGTAACAATAGAAAATCTCCCAAGCCTGCATCTGAGCTTATGTTTTATGACTTTTTTATAAACTGCTGTGACTCAACTTCTGTTATGAAAACCTGTGCCTTGACCATGTATAGACTCCCTGTTGGTATTGACAGCTTATTTGATGCTATACTTTAGAAATGGATTTACTGAGGTAGGTATTATTTTGAGCAGGTTTTCATGTTCATTGTCTTCTGAGTGAGCCAGCCAGTCAGTGTGGGGAGCTGCTGTGCCCTATTGGTTTACTTTAAAATGCCCAGGCTTATGGCTTACTCTGCCATTAGAGGCAAGGTCTGGTTGTCTGCAGAAACCTTCCATTTACTCATCTCTGCTGATGTGACAGTACTTCTGCCTTCAAAGCCTGTGACCCCAGATTTCAACTCTTTTCTGAGCAGTGAAAGAGAAGTCATTGCTCCTGCCACAGTTACATTATTTGCAGTACTTGAGGTTAAGGGACGGTGGAACACTTATGACAGCCTCCAGCAGCTGGTGGTATCTGCTGGTATGGTGAGGTCATTGTGAAGAAAGGAGATAAAGCCATGGAGGATGTGTGTTAAATTCCAGCCTCTGGCTTGTAAATTGCCGAGTGTCTTCAAGTAGTAGAAAAGGAGAAAATTTGAAGTAATGAAGAGCAATGGCTTAAAAAAGCACAGAACCAGAGATTAACACAGAAGATAAGGAAAGCCTGAGGTCTGCTATGCATTGGTGTTATATACTGGTTGGACTTGATGATATTAAAGGTCTTTTTCGTCCTGAATGATTCTGTGATCATTATAGAAAGGTAGGGGTTGGAAGGAACATCTGAAGATGGAAGTCCAACCTTCCTGCAGAATCAGGATCACCTAGGGCAGGTCACACAGGAACCAGATGGATCTTTGGTTTCTCTGTAGAAGGAGACTCCACAACCTTTCTGGGCAGCTTGTCCCAGTGCTCTGTCATCTTTACAGCAAAGAAGTTTTTCCTCATGTTGAGGTGGAACTTCCTGTGTTTGTCGTCTGTTTCTCCTTGTCCTATCACAGGACACCACTGAAAAGAGACTGGCCCTTTCTTGACACTCACCCTTCAGATATTTGTAAACATGATTCTTAACAATGGATGAATCAGACTCCTGCTTGATGGTAAATTGATATTTTAATGCAGCCATTCAGGTGTTGGGTCAAAGCAAAGACAGATGGTGGCATTAGAAATTTGGATGAGGGCATTAGGTTACTTGGATGAGGGAGGCACAGTGAAAGTCCCAACATGGATGGGGGCGTAGAACATGAGCTGAGATAAATGTTAAGAACCCATTCTGCAACAAGACTGCAGCCAGGTGGCTCAGATACATTCAAGACAGAGAAACAGCCACTGGGGCAGGACATATGGGGAGAGGTTTTTGAGACTTGGGTGACAGGAGATAATCTTTAGGACTGTGTAGAGGCTCTGGAACAATGTGAGAGAGATTCCCAGGAGAGGGATAAGGCAGTTTTTATGGGATGTCATGGCAGCCCCAGGACAATATACACTCTATGGCTGACCTGCCTGACTCTTCTCCTTGAACACATGGGACAGGGAGACCATGTAATAAACTGTCACACTAGCCCATCTAACTTCTCTTGATGAACAGCGAAGTCATGCAGGCTGTAAAATCATGTCTGCATCTGTGGTGGAAATGTTTTGTTATCTGAGTCCATACAGTCTTAAACTGTGACAGTTGTTCAGGAGACAATGTCTGAAGTTGAGTGGAACCTTGATGCAATGAAAGCATCCTATTAAAAAACACAGACTAAATATCAATGGGATGTGTAGAGTTTTATATTGATGCTCTTTCCCGGCTTTTAAAAAATCCTGATCTCTTGCTTGTCCTTAATGCTGCATGATTCACATGCTGATCTGACACTATGCTTTGTAGGTGTATAGTGAAGGAATTCAGCTTCCCATTTGTATCCTCTCTGTTTGGAAATTTTGTCCTCTCCCATGTCCTGTCTGTGCAACTTTGCAGCATCAAAATACTTCTCAAAGTCACACAGAGGGGAGAGAGATGGAACGATGTACAGCTGGAAATACTGCCTGTGAATGCATGCAAAGCCCACCCATTGGATGTTTGTGTTCCATAGCCAGGAAACCCTTTTTTTGAAACCAAAACCGCCGAAATTCACATCTAAACATCATTTGACAAAATATTGATGTGCCAGTTAGAAATATTGAGTTGCCTTTTATTAACACTAGGATATTTTAATGTTAACAATATAAAACTGACAGAGTGCTGGAAGACTATTAAAATGGGAATAAAATAAAAGCACAAACCAAAAGCAACCAGAGAAATAAAGTGTGACAGTGAGGAGTATCATCCAGCCACTTGGAAGCGCATCTCTAAATTCTTCCTCAGGACAATTCCTGTTGTTCTACTGAGTAGTCCATATTTCAAGGTGAGAGCTTTACACAAAATTTCAAACAATTTTTGTTTGTAGGATAAGCAGCAGGAGTGAGGTTAAAGCGCAGCCTTCTTAGCTGTTGAATGTGTGCCCAAGTAGTAGCTGCTGCACAGTGCAACAGAAATGGTGTGACAATACTGAGAATGTAAGTGCTGCTACAGTCACATTTTTCTATAATAGATATGGTCATTACTTGATAACACAGTGCAGTAGCTGTCACAAACTGTTTTTTCCTGTTAGGAAGACTGTACTTTTTCTCTTTGATAGTTCATTTTTCAGGGCATTAGTCTGCTAACCATGATGACAATGACTTTCTGAGTTAATTTTTTTTTTGCTTCGTTTTATAGTAGATTTGGTATAGAACATGAAAATAATTAAAATGACAAAAATAGAAAAGTGAGAGAAAGAAATTCAGCTGTGCATTTTCTCTCCAGTTGCTTTGACCACTTTCTCTTGTTTATCAGCAGCTTAGACAGTTTAGTGACTGTTTTTCAGGTGCTATTTTCGTGAGTAGTAGAGCTTTGCAGTCTTTACAGGATGATTGACGTGGGTTAAAAACTTCCCCACTGCCTATTGGAATTTACCAGGCTATCTCAGGCAGCTTGGATGTAAGCTGAAGTTGTATTTACAGCATGGTAAAATTTACAAGCATATATATACAATGTATTTACAAGCATTTGCAATAATACACAAATAAGAAATAACGCAGAAATCCAAACTCCCTCCCAGACAAAGAAAAACTACCCATAAGGGTTCAAAGCTGCCCCTTCTTTCTCCCTCTCTATCTCCCTTCCCAGGCAGAAGCCAAAACAAGCAAGTCAACAAAGCTTACTTGTTAGCGGAGAAATGTTAGAGCAGAATGAAGAGGAAGCGGATAGATCCACTGGCACAGACCAGAATGCCTGAGATTATTTACATTTTGGCTTTTTATCCACCTTAGCAGACCAGTGAATGATGTAGATTTCATCATTGTTTTCTTTTCACAACCACTGATCTAATTTCTCTCATCAAAATATTCCAATTAGTCTCAAACCAGCACAACAATGCATGAGGTGTTGGCCTTCTTCTCTTGAATTCCTCTTGGGGTGTCTTTTGCTGTAAAATACTGTTGGCATTGGCAAGTATTGCTTAAAATGTGTGTCTGGATACATAAGGAAGGAGAGCTCTCAGAAGAGGCTGGGAATCTTCAAGTTCTTTGGTTCTATGATGTTTTTTTCTGTGATGCTCTTAACTTTTGTGATTCTAAATGTTATTTAATAGTAAATTTTCTAAACATCTCCTGGCACTGATGTTCTGCACTATGATGGGACTGAAAGGGACGAAAGTTATGGAATAGGAAAGCACTTGCATCGCCACTTGTGTCCTTTACTGACACAACTCAAACTAGTATCGTGCAGTGCCTGGGGACACAGTGATGACAAGTGAGATGAAAGTGGTATCTGATCAGTCGTAGCTAATAGCTCCAGTCAGTTACTCTGGATTTCTTGTCAGATGAGGCTTGCTAAACAGTGTAAACTGGTGAATCTGGTGTCCTTGTCCCAGAAAGGTTAGTGAGATATGAATGAACCAGGTGTCTTGCTGCTGGCAAGATTGAAGTTACGCTGAATTGTTATCAGAGCAAAAGAGTTCCTCATGATATAAGCTTCTTAAAACACTTTAGTGCAAAATGTTCTTTAGCTTATTTTTGCTGGAAATTACTCTTGCTGATATGTTTTAGGAATTGCATTAGCTGCTTTTAAGAGACTTTGAAGCATATACTCTGTCCAGGGGAAAAAATAATAAGAAATTTCATTTTATTTTATACAGATTGCATCAAAATCAAAGACGAAGAAAAAACATACTAAAACTCAAGAAGCCAAAAAAATCTTGAAGAAGAAGTTTAAAGTCAACACAAAAATAGTCTTTACTGAAGATGGAGAGGTAAGATCAAAACTAACTGTATTTTGATGAGAACTAAATTTGTAGCTTCTGTACAAACAACAATTATTTTTATCTGTATAAGAAGATAGAGGTTACAAAAGTGCATGGTTGCAGTAATGGGTTGAAGTTTTGCAGGTTTCCATTTAGAATTCAGTTCCACTGGGTAAAAGAGAAATGCTGAGCACTGGTCTCTTTTTCACCTTTGTATGTGTAAGATACTTCCATGAGAGCTGTTAGTGTATGTTCAGAACTATACCTCTTTTCTACCTATTACCTTCAATTTAGTCTGAAACCAAGAGCCTGTAAATGTAAAACTGTTTTCCTGTGGGAGCTTTAGCAAATATCTCCAAGCCTTGAGTTTGTATACTGAAATGAGAAGTAGTCTCTGGTTTTCTTTCCAGCGTTTGCCATTTCTAGATTAGAAGTTTCATTAGGAAGGTGAAGTAAATACCAAAATTTCACCTGCTGGTGCTGATGTAGTAGTACAGTAAAATTTGCCAGTAATATAATTGATTTTTTTAATAGCCCCTAGAAAAGGATATTGATTTTGTATAGTGAGAGAAACTGCTGTGGATGCTAGTCATGCTAGGGTCTCATTGTAGCAATAACCTCACTAGCAAGTCTCCATGCTCCATAAACTTTTCCAACATTTGATTCCACAGCTTCAGATGCTGTGCATGTTGTTTTGTCATTCCCAGCATTAAGAAAAAAGTAGCTTTTTTTAAAACTGTAGATTAATTTCAATAAGGCATAAATTGAAAGAAAGTTCACCTTTACAAGTGTATAATTTGCTTTTGTGACCAAATTAAGCATTTTATATTGCAGATGGTGGGAGTGGAGATATGTAATTACTGACATTAGACAAAATTTAAAAGGTTTTAGAGGTTACCCAATTGACTGGAAATTATGTCTTTGGATATTTTTAGATATTCAAAAGCTGTTGTCTCATCTTCAAATATGTATGCAAATGCTTTATCTGTTCAAAAGGTTCAAGGATGAAGACAAAGAATAGCATGAAGATTGTAGTTAGAAAATGTGCACAATAGAGAAGTTGACTTATTTAATTCTGAGCTCTGTAAAATTGTGCTTTAAAGTTTTATCATTCTGATCCACATGTTTCTCTTTGATAAAATGAAATTCCTTTAAGAACTTTATATATCTAGAAAATAACAAGTGCACACACTCCATTTTGCAGAAAGGAGTGGAAACAGTAGGTTGGGTTCATCAGTATCCAGGTGAATAATACCCTGTGTGCCTTAATGAGTCCTGAGCATATTTGGTTCTCCATTTGTATCTGAAAGACATTCTATATTTTCTGCCATGTAGTTTCTTTTGAAGAGTTAAGCAAGAATGATCTTGCAGAGACTACCCCCAGGTAATGTCTGCTCATACCATGAGTGTAAATTATTAGGTCATAAAACCTGATGGGAATATTTTTGTGTGTGTGTGTACCTAGTCTTAGGCTTCACTTTACAGTTTCAGATGCTTCAGAGAATGAGGATGTGTTCAGCACATCACCTACAAGGCAAATTTGAAACATCAAATGTTTCTGAGCCCCTTCATGTCTGTTCTCATCGTGTCTCCCGCAAAAATGAGCTTACAGTCACAATTTTTCATGCACTGTGTGTTGAAGTTTTATCTCATTTTTTTCTCAGTTAATATGTTGGAATATTGATTGTTTACATGAAAAGGTAGTCTTTAGATTTACTAGAGTTTTTTTCAGTTGCATGTATTTTGGAGAGTCATTTCTTGAAAGCAAATAATATTTTTTCTCCCAAAGTGACTAGCAGGATTATAAATCATTAATTCCATCAGACAAAGAGAAAAACAGGAGAAGAAGTTCATGTGAATACATTAAACAGTAATACGGTGTCATATGGAGACATTATTTCCAAATACTTATTTTTGACTGAATGTGATGTTAAATAAGGTATCAGAGTTTGTACTGTGAAAAAGTAGTCTTTGGGAAATGTAGCCTGGAAAAATAGTGTACCTGGAATGTTAAGGGCATCAAAACTTTGGTATGGGAAAAATTGTTTGTAATCATTATATTTCTCTTTGGCATGTAATTCAGTTAGTGCAGCAGTGGCCACCTGTGCAGAAATCCAGTTTGGTGAGAGCAGATGAGGAAGATGATGCCAGTGGTATCAACTTAGATAAAGCAAGAGAGATACTACAAGAAGAGGACAAATTTGACAAAGAAGAATACAGGAAGAAAATAAAGGAAAAACATAGGGTAAGTTGATTTCTGTCTATAGATACTCTGATATGGATTGCTTAGTGCAATGTATTGTGAATTAAGTGTAATACTACTTCATTAAATTAGTCAGCCTTTTCAGGACTATGCTGTATACAGAAAGACTTCTGATGTTAAGTAGCTGGATAAACCAAAGCCTGATGCAGTACCAGTTGCTGATAACAGTAGATCTTTATGTACAACTTTAAAATCAAGTAGGAGTTTAGTGGTGGTGTAATTTTTTAAAGCTGTGTTAGATGAAAGGACTTGTTTCACAAGAAGACAGTGTTGTTTGGTGTATGTTCTCTAACAAATGATGAAGATGTTTAGGGGAAGGTGGAAACAGAAGATGTGTTCAGATTACCACTTGGTCAACATTTAGTGTTGCATTTCAGGTAGGCAGAATTATGAGCTTTGTGCAGTGGTGTTATTAGGGCTATCAGAATTTATTTCCTGAATTATTCAAATAGCGTCCCACAATTCTGGCTGTAATTTGAAAACTTCAGCATCTGCACTCTGGTTTTCCTCTGGCATTTAAAAAAAAAACTTAAATTGCAGACTGTGAGTTTGCAAACTGCTTCTTTATTATGTACCAAAGAAGAATTTTCTGACCTTGTCATGTAACAGTCAAGTGGAACATATTCTGTGAGTTCAGGGATCATTCTGTTAGTCATAGTGAGAAGGTTTTGGATTTCTCCAAATAATGGATAAATGCAAGATCCTGGGACTATGTTACTCAGCACCTGCTCTATGCTCAACCTTCTAATTTCCAAGGCTTTAAAAGGTATTATTTTATTAGCCTACCCTGCAAATGATGACCTTATCCAGTTTGAATTTACCCACTGATTGCTAGTGGTTAGTGCTGGATGTTCTAGTGCCAGTTAAGGTTTGTATTTGGACAAAATGATCCAGACAGGGTTTGATAAAGCTTCAAGTTATGTTTATGCACTAAAGTGTTCCAGCTGAAGTCAATGCATATTTCATACATTTAATTTGAGAGTCAACTACTATAGTTCTGTTGTTTAATGTCTACAAGAAAATCTTACCTTTGCTTTAGCAATGTTGCATTGGAAAGTAGTTGCAAAGAAATTGTGATTTCTGTGTTAAAGGTGAAATCAGTAAATTTTACAGAAAGCAATGCTACCATATTTCAGTGATGCAGCTTAATAAACAAGGAGAGACTGATTTCTGACTTTCCACTCAATCTACTATTCACTAGTAATTCATATCATATCATAGAATCATAGAATCAACCAGGTTGGAAGAGACCTCCAAGATCAGCCAGTCCAACCTATCTCCCAGCTCTAGCCAGTCAACTAGACCATAGAATCATAGAATCAACCAGGTTGGACTTTTATATACTTTTAGAGTCAATGTTAAATGTTTAAAATCAGTCTTTGATGTTTAAATGTTTAATCAGGTGGTCTGCTAACATGGTTTAATTGTTATAATACTGCAGAGAACAAATTACGTTGATCAGATATTTACCAGCATTAAAACATATTTTAGCTGTGGACATAGTATGAAGAAAAGAGTCCTTTTCAAAAGTGAGGCAGGCAAAATGAACAGGACTGGCCACACCATCAATATCATGCCATTTTTTTAATAGTTATGGGAAGTATCAAGTTTCTAGTGACCTATCTTACTGCAGGAATATTTTTCACATTATGCCTAACTATTGTCCTTTAGGGAACAAATTAAAAGAACTAAATGGTAGTATGTCAAAAAGAAGGAAATATATCCTTTTATAAAGATTTCTGGTTGGGGTAGTATGAAATGTGTGTCAAGTTCTTAGGGCAGCCTTACTGCATTCAGTCATTGCAAGCATATTCAGATTTTTCATTTGTGGCTTAACAATTTGAGGTGAAAACTAATTGATGTGGTAAATTTTCTTTACAGTTTCCTGATTGGAACCCTTTTTTTTTTTTAAATAGTCTTACAAGCAATTTAGTATCCTAATAGGAAAATTTAAAAACAGATGAAACTTGAAAGAAGGGTAAGTGAGGTGGCACAGAGTTTACTTCAGCAGAACCTCCTTTTTCCTCCTTGGAATCTCACTAGCCTTGTAGTTAAAAGTGATCTTCACTTTCGAAGGCACTCAAGCTTGAGATACCAACTCATTTTATGTATTAACTCGTACAGGTTATGTAAAGTAAGGCTGCCACACAGATCAAATGTATTTCTGTTACTCTGCCTTACTGCTGAGTCCATCTGGGATACTTGACTGTCAGCAGTTGCTGCTTAGGTAATAGCTGTAATAGAAATAGTTAGGAAAATATATGAAGTCCTGCTCTTTGGCCTCATCCAAGCAGAGACAAACACTATCTCCTTTGTCTTGGGTCATGTTAAGCTGTTCCAGTGAGCAGAAGATCCACTCTTCCAATGACCCATGCAGAAGATTCACTTACTATGTGGAGCAGGTATTGCTCAATATTTTCCTTTCCTTTCTGCAGTAATGCTAATTATTTCATTCCTATCTTGGTTTAATTTTCTTCCCACAAGCGGACCACTGTTGTCCATTTGACATCTTTTTTAACAGCAGACAAGTCTCTGATTCTTTATTTTTTTTTTACTTTCATTACTGAACTCTCATACTACAGCTCTCTCCTTCCTACTTTATTGAGAAAGCAGTAGTGAAATGTCTCCTCTCTGCTTTTGCTTCAGATTTTTCAAAGTCTTTGCTTAACATTTTAATCACTTTAACCTTCTTTGTTGCTTCACTTCCAGTAGCTTTCAACTGTATCTTGATTCCTTTTC
Organism: Pogoniulus pusillus; assembly: GCF_015220805.1. Classification (NCBI taxonomy): domain Eukaryota; kingdom Metazoa; phylum Chordata; class Aves; order Piciformes; family Lybiidae; genus Pogoniulus; species Pogoniulus pusillus. The sequence goes on from NC_087266.1 coordinate 18,046,559, forward strand.
CCTCATCTGAATTATTTTTTTTTCCTAGCATTGTTTCCTGTTTTGTATGTTTAGAAGTTCCTGTTTATTCTTTGTTTTTTTGCATCGTGCTAGATCTATTGAATTTATTATGTGGGTAGATTAGAAGACTACTGCAGACAAATGTGTTTTCATTCTTTGTAAACCAACTGTAGAAGTCTGCTGCACGGTTAGGTACATCAGTAATCAAAAAGTCCTCTGAAGTGGAATGCATGGTAATAACTTGAAGTCTCTACACTGGCTTGAAAATAGTTACTTAGAATAACAAGATAATTTAGGGAGGGCTATGTGAGAGCATATGCTGTTTCATCCAGATTTTTATATTTTGCACATGGGTTCAGAATTTGTTTTAGATAGTGAAATGACAGCAGAAAAGGCAGGGTTTTTATAAAGATTGTAATTTTATGGATCATCTTCCATTGAGAATTCCCTGTCTTATGGTTTCTTTCATATGTTCTTCAAGATAAGTATCTTTTGGAATAAAAAAGGAACTCCAAAATCAAAACTTGCATAAAACAGTTTTTGTTTATGTTCTAGAAAAAAATCAGGTTAGTATAACCCATAACCTTAATATGAACTTTCCTTGCAAAACTGTTCCTGAGGAAGAGCAAAACTGTTCAGAAAGTATCCACAGGCCACTGCTTTTAAATCCATTTGTGAATGCCATTTAAATAAGCACAGTTTTCAGTATGATCAGAGAAATGTTTTTGTGCACTCATGAGATGCTTGGATTAGACGAGATGTGTCTTGCAGTGCCTTTAAGGCTTGTGGAAACTTACAAAGCATCTATGCTATAATTAGGTTTCCTTCATGAGTCTCACATTTTGTTATCCTCTCCTTCCTCTGCAAATGGAGAAAAATTGAAAATCAGATGGATTAAAATAAATAAAAATCTGAGGTGTAATTGTGATGTAATGAATGCTTATTGAAGTGTTGGAAGCAAAATACATTTTACCAGTTGAGAAAAAGGGAAAGGGCAGCAATACTGATGTAGATGATGTGAAAAGAATTCTGTATTAATGGATATTTAATGACACCCCAGTAAGAGCTATATATTTGAGCTCTTTTCAAATGTGTAAAATGTTATTAAAAACAATAAAGGGAGAAGTGAATAAAGTATTCAGAATGTGTTCTCACACTCCATTTTTCAAGTTTTCAGCTGAGAATATACTGTTGTTAGGAGCAAAATAGTGGCAGAAAGGGATTCATCTTGCTTCTTAATAACCTTTCTTTCTGCATTATAACCCAAGCTCAAAAAAATGCCCGTTGGTGATGAAGGAGAAATGAACAGAAGCTTTATTTCTTTCCTCTTTCCAGTAAGATTTGCTGTGAACTTGGGATGATAAAAGTGAGAAGATATCTAGAAGGATTTTTTAAATTTTATTTAAGTGGTGTTAGTACCAAACAAGCTGAGGCTGTCTTCAGGAGCCTGATACTGCAAGATGTGGTAGTTACATACTCCCCTGGAAGACATTAAATAACTGTGATTGTAGAGGTATGACAGCAGTTAGACTTAAGGTCACAGGGGGCATCTTCTGGAAGATGCTGCACTGTAAGCATTGTACCAGTTAGACTTCAGGTCATAGGGGGGTATCTTTCAGAAGATGCTGCAGGGTAAGCATTGCACCACAAGGCTGTGTTTTAGATGTAATTTATCTCCTATATTTTTGAGGCTCCTTGCAGAATCTTTTAGTTCTTCCTCCTGTTATCAGGAGGAAACTGGAGATATTTTGCATCCCTTGGGCTGCTGAAGTGATACTGATTTGTATCACCTGAAGTTCAGAGTTCTGTGATCTCTTAGTTTTGCTCATGCTGTTCTTATTTCAGCAAAATATATAGAACTATTTTTGGAAGTGTATTGAAACAGGATAGTTCTCTTTGCTTTGTTTCCTGTTCCCTAAATGCCTTTGTTAATTGGCGACTGGATAGTTTTAATGATGAGGATGTACTGTAGTAATTCACCCTTTGTATATTTGCTCTTCCAATTACAATTACTTACTAATTATTTCCAAGGCTAAAAGAGAAAATTCTTCATACCAGACTTTATGGAAAGACTTCCATGAAATAAATAACTTGTAGTTACAGGAAGACTGTACTTATAATGGTGAACTTATGCAATAACTTTATGATTAAGATTCACTCTTGAAAATGGAAGGTTGACCACTGGTAATGGAAACCAAATCCCTTAAATTTCAACTCGGTAGGTTTCCTCTGCATGTCTGTTAGATGGATGCTTCTGCTGTTCCAAGCTACAGACCCAGCCCTAGCAAGGCAGTTGCACATGCACAGAGACGAGAGATGGAAACAATAAATGCAGGCCATACTATCAGGAACATGAGCATCAGAGGTAGAACAAGCTTATTCCTTCTTCTTGACTTATCAGAGCTGATGTTTACTAGCAAAGCTATGAGCATCTTTACTCCTTTAATTCACAAGCACACTCACATTCACATATCCCTTAAAAAATAGCATGGGCCCTAGATAAGTCTGGTGTCCAGACCCACAGTGTAGGACCTTACACAGTCATTGGCCTTGACCTTGTTTTTTTTCAGATGCTAGTCTTTCCATGCACTCTCAGTGCTTTTCAAACATTCTGTGATAAGTTTGCTCTTTCCCATGAGACTGATAAGCATAGAAAACCTTGCTTCTCTTGCTCTTATCAGTTACAAAGCTCTCTGTGAACTTTCTCAAGGTTGTACTGTTGTGATTCCTTTAGTGTTCATGTGTCTGTGACTTAGGAGTTCAGGTCTCTTGTTACTGTCTGCTTATGGCTTATTTGGCTTAGTGTTTTTGTTGTTCAGTTTACTACTTTTTCTCCCTTTATCTCATGGTGAACAGGATGTCCTTACAAACCACATTATTATGGTCAGGCTATTCCTAGAGTAACCATCCACATAGATTTAAAAATGGAGTTCAAACAGAGTATTTTCTAAATTTTGCTTCAGTATATAGAGGAGAAAGTGGGAAAGAGACTATAACTTAATTTTATATTAGTTGTCATACAATTCTTTTGAATCTGGAAAGGAAGCATGCTCTGAAGAAAAGTGGTTATAGTACTGGGGCTCATATAACAGTGTCTGCACTAAATTTAGAGCTGATGCTTTGAAAACATGAAGATCCTTGGGGCACTTAGGGAAGAAAAGGTACTAAACAGTTATATACAACATCTAGCATGGTTGGAGAGGGTACTTGGAGAAGTATGATGTGATGGTTTGGGTGTTCCCTGGCCCCCCACACTTTGGAAATCACTCAGACTAGACTCAGCCGGCTCTGGAAATTGAATGAAGCTTATATTTACAGCTTAGCAGAATATACAAGCAGGTATTTACAGTATATACAGTTATATACAGAAATATACAAGGTAAAAGGTAATACAGAAACACAACTCCCCTCCCAGAAACCTGAGTCCCCAGGAGAAGCTCCCAACTGCCCCTTCACCTTCCCCCTACCCCTCTTAACCTTACCCCAGTCCCAAGGAAGAATAGAGGTTAGGAAGCCAGGGGGTTAGGAAGCAAAGTGGATTAGTCAAAGAGGTAGAGAGAGATGCAGCTTGGAGCTTCCCAGCAGCAGAAGTGCCTTTATCTATGTTTTGATTCTTATTCTTATACATCTCAGCAAGCCTATGAGTGAGATAGACATCAGCCTTGTTTTCCTTCCACAGCCTATAATCTAGTTCTTCTCACCAAAACATTCCAGCTAGGCTCAAACTACCACCTATGGTCACAACTTAAGATCAGTATGAATGTAGTTTATTTCATGAAAGATGCGTCTGATGTAGGAACTTGGAAAGAAAGGTGTAGCATGACTTATGAAGGCATAGTTAATTTCCTTTGTAACCCCCAGCTATCTGAAGCTTAGAATCAGTCTTTGAGTTTATTTTTAAAAGCAGTAATGCTGGTAATTTTAACTAGTAGGAGAATAATGTTGTGACCAAGTTAGTTGTCAGTCTTAGGCCAGACAGGAAAGCTCCTGAAGGAGAATGCCCTATATGTTGCCCCTTCCTTTTGGCAGCTCCCCTCCAACAGGGCTCTAGGCTTTGTCTTGCTCCCAGTTATGTTTTTGCAAATAATTTTTGTTGATGACAGGGTAGTTATTATTTAAACAGGTTTGGTTTATGGTTTTCTAAAATAATGCTAAAAGTACTTGTAGCCTGTTGTAGTGGATCACTGAATAATAACAGTTCAATAAACAGAAAAGTTGTCCTAGAGATTCTCTTTATTTTATCCATTTTTTTACTCATGATTAAAAGCAAAATAATTATATGCAGTTAATAAAAAGTAAATCATGCTATAGAGCTGTCCTGATTTTGGCTGAGACAGAGTTAATTGTCTGCCCAGTAGCTGGTATAATGCTGTGTTGTGGCTTAACCGTGACAATAATGTTGCTAACATGCTGACATTCTAGTTGTTGCTGAGCAGTGCTTACACGAAGTCAAACAAATTTCAGCTTCTCATGCTGCCCAGCCGTCAGAGGTTGGGGGTGCACAAGAAGCTGGGAGCAGGTATAACCAGGACAGCTGACCAAAACAAGATGAAGAGGCACTCCATGCGATACGATGTCGTGCTAAACATTAAAACTAGGGGGAGTAGCCCACTGCTAAGGAACTGACTGGGCAGGGCATTGACTGGTGGTGAGCAATTGCTTTGTGCTCTTTTATCACTACTATTATTTCCCTTTCCTTTTCTATCTTACTAAGCTGTCTTTATCTCAGCCAACGAGTTCAAGTTTGTTTTGTTTTTTCTCCTGATTCTCTCCCCCCATCCCACTGAGGAGGAGTGAATGAGCAACTGTGGGGTGTTCAGCTACCTGTGGAAGTGTTTAGTTGCCTGCTGGGTTAAACCACAACAGCACAAACCATTTGGTATGCTGGAAGACAAATGCACCTGTGAAAAACAGTATTTGTACTTTGAAATCAATCAATACATTAATTCTGAAGAGAGATTGTGTCATATTTCAAAGGAAATAAGCTGAAAGGGAAAAATCCTGATGAAGTATTATGCTCTTTATTAAGTAAAGCACTTGAATAGTTCTTCACTTTGAGGTGAAATTTCAGTGTAATTGTACAGCTGCTTTAATGCAATGCTGGGTGAGGATGATAAAATTCTCTCATGAAAAGAGTGTTCCAGCATAGGAACAAAATATAAAGGGAAGAGGTTGCTGATGAGAGGAGTGTTGAGATGAATGGCAAAGAAGGAAATACTAGAGATGGAGAGGTCTGTAAAATAAGAGAGTTTTACTTCATTAGGAAGCCTGAGCCCTTTCAAGCTATTGTGTGCATGCAATACTGCTGTTATATTCCAAGCACAGAACTATTAAGATAAGGGGAATGAACACTGACAGGGGACTGACAGGCATCCCTTTTCAGTCTTAGCAGCAGCAGCAGCATATGTCCAGCCTTGCTGTACTGTTGGCAGAGACAAGGGCTTGCTTGCTGTTTACTTGTATGTAAGCAACTGAATGGGCTACACATAAAGCTTCAGATGCCCTTGAATGTATTCTAAAAGTTTTCCAGCAGAGTTCTTGCCCTCATCTTGTTGATGTGAAGAATAAGAAAACGAGATAACTGTGAGTAGGTTGTTCATGTACACCCTAATCAGAAAATGGAGCTGGGGGTGGAGGCTGAAGTGCATGCATAACTGCAGCTAGGGTAGAGCTGCAGCATTAGTGCTGTAAAGAGAGCTTCCATGCCAGGCTTACTGCTCATCTTACTGGAGGATTTAATGGCACAACTGCCCAAAATCCTGACTTCTGCCTGTCATGGCTCTTTGAGACAACCTAGCAGCTTTTGATGGGAGCTATACCCTTTGCTTGCTGAGGATTCAGGTACTAGGGGGTATCTGTATCTACATGATCAGGCACAGACAGTTGTGGAATTTTTCTGCCTTCTGTCAGATCTGGTGTACGAGACTTAAATGTTGCCTTAAGAGTGGCTGCATTAAGACAACTTAACAGTCTGTAGCTTGTCTAGATTATGAATTCTCATTCTTAAGTGATATCATCCCTTCAAAACCAAAAGCAGCCACAGAATTAAAGTGCATATTCATCATCATTTTCCCTCTATTTTTCTCTAGAAAATGCTAGTGATATTTGCATTATGACTCCCATTGACGTAATCATTAAGATTTTAGTTCTCAGCTTTAAATGTTACTTTAAAGCACCATTAACTACCTTAATGCATGTTGTAATTCTGTTGAAAGTGTATTTTGAGTTAAGATAGCCTTCACCTCTGCCTGTGTTTGTGTTATGTGTATGAAGGGTTGCAATGGAAGGGTCTGTGGATTAATTTGAAAAAGTCTATTTGATACCTGTAGGTTCAGAGTCTGCCTCGTGCTGTTTGCACATTTCTTGTGTTGTCTTAAGTAATATAAACCCTACATGTTTCAGTTTCCCTACCTATAAAGTAAACATCAGCTCTACAGATGAGGTTTATATTGTTGTTTATGTAGCTTGTTGCTTGAAGAGAATAATAGATTTCTTAACACAAACTTTAAGAGATTAAAAAAAAACCCCAACCTAGCAAAACAAATTAGACACAAAATAATCTAAAAGCTTTCTCTTTTCTCTCTAAAAACACTAAGGTTTGTTAATTTTATAGTAGCTATGTTTGTATGTGATTTACAGATTAAAAAAATATCTAAATAAGTGTTAGGAAGCTGATTCAATTTTATCTTTCAGTTGGAAATGTTGGCCTTTGTTGGTGATTGGAGCATTGCTTGCATGTAGATGATTTGCTAATCTCTATAACAAGACAAATATTACTGTATAGCAATATGAAATATAGTGATGGCCAGAAAGTGACTGCTGAGGCAGAATTTTCTTACCCCAATGTATTCAGATGCTCCCATTCTATTTATTTTTAAGTAATTAACAAATAGTTTTCATTAATTCTAGTTTTTCTTCTCTCTGCCTAATCATAGCAAAACTGCCATGGAAGTGGGCACAGTTTGATTCTGTATTGCTCTCATATATGTGCTGATCCTGTTAGAAGTTTGTAATCTTGCTCTGTGGACTGGTGCCTTGTTTATTAGAGCTGGATTCTCAGATACCAAGTTGCTTGCAAGCTGAGCAGTTAAAAATAATAATAATAAAAACATATTTTGCATGTAAGCAGCACAAGTAGTGTGAAATCTGAGAAAAGACAAGCGTGGGATGCCACTGTGCCATTTATTAAGTCGTATTTCAAACCACATTTTTGCTTTAAAATGTGGGTGGAAACCAGCACTTGAATGTAATGATGTCAACATATAAGAGCTGATGTGAACTTTTGAAGAGTTCTTTGTGTATTTCCTACAGCAGAGCTCAATATCTTTGGCTATGCCCTACTAAAATAACAAGACATAGTAAAATATCAAGAAATTATATGAAGTTATGATATCAACTGAGATGCATTAACATCTAACAGATTTTTCCAGGCCACAGAGTGATTTGTTCCAAATACTGGCCACCCATAAGATCTCTTGTGTGGTAGACCATTGCATCAGCTTTTAAATAAAGCAGCCCATCAGCTCCAAATTACAACATCAGTATGTAAAGGATCAATTATTAAAAGCATGGTGCTAAAATCTTTGATCAAAACCTGTGAGAATTCTTGAGCATTTCAATAAAAAAGGCTTCGGGTAACTTAGCTACAGGGGTTGGAAGGGACCTCTGGAGATCATTGAGTGTGTCACCCATGCCAGAGCAGGTTGTAGAGGGATGCATCCAGACAGGTTTTGAAAGTCTTCAGAGAAGGAGACTCCACCGCCTCTTTGGGGAGCCTCTTCCAGTGCTCTGTGACCCTTCTACATGTTGAGGTGGAACTTCCTGTGCTGTAGTTTATATCCATTGCCCCTTGTCCTATTGCAGATTGCAACTGAGAAGAGCCTGTCCCCTCTCTCTTGACATCCAGCCCTCATATATTTGTAAACATTTCTTAGACCCTCTCTAATCTTCTATTCACAAGGACGTTCTTACAGGAAAAAAGATTTGCCTTAGATGTGTTGAGTGAAACTATTTCTTGCCTTGGGTAAGCAAATGGAAGGGGTCAGTGAACTTTTAGGCTGGTAAAACTGCAGTGTATAATCAACTGCAGAAATGTATTTAATGCAAGTCTGAGCAGTTATGACAGCTGTACAAATTATTTGGCAGGGAGGTTTGACTTGATGATCTCTGGAGGTCCCTTCCAACCATTAAGGTTCTGTGATTTAAGAGAAAGAAAGGAGACTTTTATTGTACAATTAAAAACAAAAATTAAATGCTGAAGGAAAAAATAATATATGAACATGACATAAACCATATATATATGTTAAATATATCAATTAAGCCTCTGGACAAAATAAAATATGCTCCTACCTGTAGACAGAAGAGAGCCAAAGGAAAAGGTGATTTCCTGGCATGAATTTCTTTTGGGTTTTTTTGGTAACTAAAACTTTGGCTTCTGAAATGTGTGTGTGTATATATATATATATATATATATATATATATATATATATATATGAAATTCAAATGTTACTATCCTCACCAACTAGAGTGCCAGGTACTATCTTATTACTATTTTTCCTCAGCTTGAAAACATGGAATGTAAATGTTAAGGTTATTTCTTTTTGCGTAGGCATCTTGGTGTCTCAGCAAGAAATAAAATGGGTATGAGTTTATTATTTAAAACCCAAAAGTTAAGAGAAAGAGGAAATCAGGGTATAAAAAGAGCCCAATGGCTGACTTCTTAACCAGAGTTAAGAACAGTGAGTAGATTTTCTGTATGTTAAAAGCTGCTTTATAAGTTGCTTTGTCCATGGCTTTGGCTCCTTGTTAGGCCAAGCTGCTTCCATTGCCATTTTCTAGTGCAGGAGAGGTAGAAAGTTTCAATAACTGTAAACATAATGCTTCTTTGTTTGATTGAAAGCCAAATTATTCAGCCATATTACAGGTGATGGATAAAAATTTTCATCCCCGTGATTACTAAGGTTTATTAACCATCCTTGTTAACTAAGTGTATAGTTGGGGAGGAAAAAAAAATCCAAAGATCATTTGAAGGAAACTTCTAAAAGCTGATAGAGAAGGTCACTGAGCTGTGTAATACCATTAACAGAGAACTCAATAGAAGGAATATCATGCTAACCAGTGTGGTTTGGTGGAAAGTAGGTGTGTAATGAACTCTGTGCCTGTATATATTTGTATTGGAGCAGAATCTGATACATAAATTCGTCTATGGAATACACCGAAATTTTTGCAAGTCCTTTAGGTTCTTTAATTAGTAAATAAACATGGCACAAATTAAATGGAACTAAACCTCAGTAACTAAATTAAATGGAACTAAACCTCAGGAACATTCCAAACCAGTGGTTTCTGATTAAGTATGTATTTCTAGTGGGCCCATAGTATTTGTTCTTTGCGAAGTGTATCATTTCAAGATTTTTATAGTGACATGGGAGCAAGCTTTCTTGCTAAGTTGAGCTCAAAAAAGCTGTTTTAAGATAGGATGAAGTACAAGCTTCTAGGAGGAAGACTATTAGAATAGAGTTTTAGGACTGAGACCTTTTTCTTTAGAGATGTAGTCCTTGAAAAAGATGTGGGTGATGTGGTGGTCAGTCAAGATAACATGAACCATTGCAGTGGATTTTTCTGACAAGATCAGGTAGGCTGATAGAACATTGAATATATGAACATAAGTGGCAGATAACTTGGGAAAATGGTGAGATCTCAGAGAATAGAATAGAATAGGATCATAGAATAGAGAATAGAATAGAATCAACCAGGTTGGAAGAGACCTCCAAGATCATCCAGTCCAACCTAGCACCCAGCTGTGTCCAGTCAACTAGACCATGGCACTAAGTGTCTCATCCAGTCTTTTCTTGAACACCTCCAGGGATGGCAACTCCACCACCTCCCTGGGCAGCCCATTCCAAAGGCAAATCACTCTCTTTGTGAAGAACTTCCTCCTAATATCCAGCCTATACCTCCCTCGAGGCAACTTGAGACTGTGTCTCCTTGTTCTGTTGCTGGTTGCTTGGGAGAAGAGACTGACCCTCACCTGGCTAAAAACCTTTGTAGTGAGATTTATTTTCTTCACCTTACAAGGAGAAAGTTAAGAGGAAGTATGATAAGCATGTAACTACATGAGGACATAAATTTTAACAGAGATTCTTTCAAACTGGTTGAATTTGAAGTGAGACTGTTTAAGCATGCTCTAAAAATTAAAAAGATTAGTGGGTTCAGACTAATAACAGCAGTGATTAGTAACAGAAGCTAGTTTTTTAAGGTAGTGTTGTACTGTCCTTCAGTAAGATGTTTCAAAATCTAGGTTAAACAGTCTTCTAAACCAGGGTATGACCACTACAGTAGATTCAGGGATTAATTACTACAGCCTGTGTTGGATTAGTCAGACACATCAATCCTGTCATCTTTCCAGTTTCCAAAGTCCACAAACCCTGTGGTTCTCAATCTATCCAAACTGCTCCTTAAATGACATCTAGATAATCTGCGTTTAGACACTGTTCAAAACTTCATACACCTTGTTGCTGACCTAAGATAATAAATAAGTGTTCTATCTACAGCCTCTGAGGAAATTGTTTGGGTTTGATCTAAAGGGGCTGAAAACACTTCCTTGAGAATTTAAACACAACAAATTATTACACTGAGTTTTGGTTAAACTCTAATAGAATCATAGAATCAACCAGGTTGGAAGAGACCTCCAAGATCATCCAGCCCTATCCACTCAACTAGACCATGGCACTAAGTGCCTCATCCAGTCTTTTCTTGAACACCTTCAGGGATGGTGCCTCCACCACCTCCCTGGGCAGCCCATTCCAATGACAAATCATTCTGTCTGTCAAGAACTTCCTTCTAACATCTAGCCTAGGCTTGACTAGATATATCAGCTGAGAAGAATGTGCTATATGGATACAAAGGAGAGCTATTCAGCATAAATGCAAAAGAAAATATAGGTGCTTGACTTCACTGTTGTAGACAGAAGAGTACTTAATCAGATTGTGATTAGATACCTGATAGTCTCATGATGATATGTTATCGATTTAGATGCTATAAATGTCAGCCAGTAACATATAATTAAATAGTCATGCTTTGAAACATGATCTTTTGTTTTTCTGCCCTTGTAAATGGAAAGAAATGAAAAATGCATTTAATCTCTGAATTATGTGCTGTTCTTACAAGTAATGATTTATGGCTTGATAGAACAGTGATAAAATCTGGCATTCTTATTGTATTACACTTTAGATATTCCAAGAAAGATCATGCTTTTGTTATTTTTTTCCCACATGTGAACACTAATATTGGAGGGCTCATTTTTTTGTATTTAGTTGCAGACTTATCCATAGACAGAATTTATTCCCATGAAATAAATCAACATTGAGCTGTTGGACTGGTTCAACCTGGACTCATTGGAATACGTTTTTACAGCTGTGTCACAATACATTGTCCTTCTGCCCATACTTCTTCCTAGCAGAAAGAGCGTGGGAATGAATGACACCATAATGAAAATTCTCATCTGAATCTTTGGAGATTTGTGTTTCTGGCTGTGCTGTACCATTTCTTTGTAAGTTAAGGCAAGGTAGATAATTTCTGGGTTTTATGTAGTCGTATGAAAGGCTGTCTTTATTATGTCAGGATATTACCTTGGCACAGCAGAGGCTGGATGCCTGGATGCATCCCTCTGCGGCCTGCCCTAGGTCATCCTGCTTCAGCTGGGAGGTTGGACTCAAAGATCTGTGGAGGTCCCTTCTGACCCCTAACGTTCTGTGATTCTGTGATCCAGTTAGGTAACAGAAAATAAGGTTCTGTCTGAGGTAAAGTATTTATGTGTTTGCTCAGCACACTGTAGGTGCTTATGCATGTGCTTGAAGCTGTGTATAAATATAAGCAGTGCTGTGATAGGATTGTTTCCTGGAGTCAAAGCCTAAGTAAGGGCCTGATAACTATTCCTGCATTTGGAAGCGAAATAGCTCAGTAAGAGCAAGATTGCAGAGTGAGATAGTTGGTGCTGAGCACCAGGTTGCATGTTGTGTGCTGAGGTGGGGTTACTTTGTATCAGCGCTTATCTGGTGCTTTGAACTGTAGTGCTTGAGGGAAGTAATTTCTCAGCTCTCTAATAGTAACCCCCTACACATCACCACTTCTCCCACTAAAGGGAAGGCATTGACAAACTAAAGTGCTTTCAGCTGAGATGCCTCTCCTTTGATGAGAGAGTGGAGGAGATGGACTTGTCCAGCCTGGAACAGAGGCAGCTTTGAGAGGACTTGACAGCAGCCCCGAGTGCATCCAGAGATATCACAGAGGAGACAGAGATGGAGTCAGTGTCTGCACAGCAGTGCAGAGCAAAAGAGAGGAGATGATGGCCATAATTCAAAACAAGAGGTTCATCATGGATGGTGGTGGAGTCATTGTCACTGGAGGTGTTCTGAAAAAAGACTGAATGAGGCACTTAGTGCCATGGTCTAATTGATTTGACATGGCTGGGTGATAGGTTGGACAGGATGATCTTGGAGTTCTCTTCCAACCTGGTTGATTCTGTGATTCTTCTGTGAAGACAGTCAGGTTGCCCAAAGATGCTGTGGAGTCTCTAGCATTGGGATTTGTCTAGGCTGGGTGAGGCCCTGTGAAGCCTGGCCTGACCTCAGAGCCAATCTACTGGGAGCAGGAGTTGGGATCAGACACCCTCTGATATTACTTGCAGTCAGAATGATCCTGTGACCTGTGAATACCCAGTGCTGGCTGCAGTGTATTAGCTGTGCTGCTGAAGGCTGCCTTGTAGTGCAAAACACAGCAGAAGCAGGCCTGATTAAAGCATTGGCTTCTTGTTGGGTATAGTAATATTAAATGCAGTGATTCTATAGAATTGTCTGACTGTTGTACAGCTATTGAAAATTATAGTATCACAGTATCACCAAGTTTGGAAGAGACCTCATAGATCATCAAGTCCAACCCTTTACCACAGAGCTCAAGGCTAGACCATGGCACCAAGTGCCACGTCCAATCCTGCCTTGAGCAGCCCCAGGGACAGCGACTCCACCACCTCCCCAGACAGCACATTCCAGTGTCCAATGACTCTCTCAGTGAAGAACTTTCTCCTCACCTCAAGCCTAAATTTCCCCTGACGTAGCTTGAGGCTGTTGAAATAGTGGAACATAAGCCATGGACAGGCGAGAGTGCATGAGCTCAGAAGTACTGATAGAAGGTTGGAATGACCTTAGAGAATGGTGTAACAAATATAAATGTAAGGCTGGAGTCTGGTTTTCGCCTATCTCTGCTGACAGAATGCTTAGACACAACGTATGTATTGCTGAGAGAATATGAAGATGTCTATGCCAATTAGTATGTAATTTCTAACATAAGTACATGTAAGCAATTGCAGTTTACTACAGTTGGCAGCCTTCTGATGAAAGGTATAAAAACCACATGTTTGGGATGCAATAAGCGGATGTATAGGGTTAACACTCCTGGGGGAGTGACCCTGAACCTGACCCTGGGGGTCTTGGCCCTTCCCCAGGGGTGGGCCACACTCCAGGTGATGGTTAGCCCACTCCCCCCACTTCCTGTGGTATAAAAGAGACAGGAACTATCTGTCTCTTCCTCTCTTTCCTTGGCTCCCTCTTGACACACACACGCACACTGCATACCAGCACACCACGTGGCAGCCACGAGGCAGAGACACCATCACATTGCTCGGGTTGTATCCATCCCTTTTTGTATTTTGCTGTGTTCCCTTCCTTATCCTTTGTGAACTCCCCTACCTCCAATACCTTTTCTAAGTTATTGTTAAACTTTTCCTTTTTAACTTCCAAATCGAGTGAGATTGATTTATTGGGGTGTGCTTATCTCTTTTCTCTCTCCCTATCTTTGGGAAAAGGAGGGGGAAGAGGGGAGGGCACTCTATAAATTCTATAAATTGTCATTGGGTCTATTAAATTTATTAGAGTCTCTGGGAACCTGCATTTGAACCCAAGACAGCGGATTTGGATTGGAACTTGCTTGTATCAAGCTTTCTCCCTGTCTTTTACCTTATTACCCATGGTAATCAGTCTGTGGCAGATTCTGAAAGGTCCTTCTCAGTTCAGCTCAGTGGCAACATAGATACATCCTATGCAAAATCTGCTTTTGTTTTCATTAAAAAGAAACCAAACCCTTTCTCTGTAGAAAAAAAAAAAATTATCACTGTGCCTATTAATTTTGGAATGTTTTTCTGCCTTTACCTTTAGTAACTTACACAGATGGTATGGCATGTTCCTCTTCTATAGCATTGTGTCAACCTCCTGCTTTCATAGCTGTCTTTTTAGAGCTGTGTTGTAAATACCTTGAGGAGCAACTTTGCTTCAGCTGGTGGCTGTAGTTAAGACACTAAATTTTCATATGCCATAGATTTTTTCTGTCTAAAATTGCCAGGACTATTGAATTTAGAAACTGGTATGCTACTTTCTATCTCTGTTCTTTTAAATTTTTTTTTCTTTAGTAAAGTTTGAAAAATGAGAGAACCCCAGTGGTGAACCCAAAGAGTGAAGGGTTGTTTCAGAGGGGGATTCTCAGTACCTACACCTATTTGGTGGAGGCGAGAAATTAATTTGAGGCGATATGAAATTTTATATAAAAATATAACATTAAATTCAATATTTTGCACTCTTGCCACCCCCAACCACTGTATATTAATATTCAGTTCAGTGCACGGTTATGAAAGTAATTTAGGTTAAAATATGTACATGGAATTTGTTATTTAACTAGCAAACATTCTAACTATAAACAGAGAGAGGAGTTTTCCCTGTGGCTTAATGCCATTTGGGATCTTTATGCTCTTTGCCCGTCAGAGCAGGCTGAAACTCTTTCTGCTCTACGGCAGAGGTAACATATTACAGAGGCATTAAAGCTTTTACTCACAACTCTTTATCAATTATTAATCACCCTCTGGGGCTCTGTCACAGCCTGTGCCTAGTGTCCAGACGTCAGGGTCTCTGCCCGTGGACTTGGACGCTGGAATCTTCCCAGCATGAGGGGAGATGATAAATCTTCCCATTTTCTGGGGAAATATTTCTGACCTTTGTTCTCCTGGCGAGGGATGATCTCTGCCTTAGATGCTGCTGTCTTCTGGATGCTGTGTCCAGGGATATCACCTTGGCAGGATGTGAGGAGCAGGAGAATATCCATGCTGTCTCTGGCACGGTTCTTCACGGCTCCAGGCCGTGTGTGCAGCTGCTAGGAGTCTGAGCTCCGTAGGTAAAGCAGTGCAGGATCTGGTCCTGATAGCACCATAGCTTGCAGATGTGCAGAGCTGGCTTAGGAGGCTATAGGTTCCATATATATATATATAAAAATATATATTATGTGCAGGCTTAAATGATCTCTTCATCTAAGGTACGCAGGCAGGTGAGCTGCGATTAAATCAAAGCATGAGGTCTGAGCCTCTGAGCATCGGAGCTATGCAATGGCATCCGAGCGTGAGGTCTGAGCGGCTGAGCGCTACAAGTGAAGGTTAGAGCTGTGTCTGAACCATGCAAGTGTGTCTGAGCAGCAGGGTGCTGCAGTGTGGTCCGAGCTGAGCTGCGGGTAGGGTCAGAGAGCTGCGGGTCCGAGCTGAGCTGCGGGTAGGGTCAGAGAGCTGTGGGTCCGAGCTGAGCTGCGGGTAGGGTCAGAGAGCTGCGGGTCCGAGCTGAGCTGCGGGTAGGGCCAGAGAGCACGTTGTTTGCCTGTGCACCCCTATTTATTGGCTGTGGGCTGAGATTAATGGCCTCTTTGGCCACTAGAATGACCAATCAGGTTGGCAGTTAGCCAAACCTTACCATAATAGGCAGAAGCTACTTGCCTGGACTTTCCCAAATATGGGGATCACATGGATTTACCCCAGGGAGACACGAGCTGGGTGTGTGGGGGCTTACACAACCTGTTTACAACCAGGGGTCCTGGCAGAAAGACATGTCCAGGCAAGGCATAAATAAGCCTCTTTTCGAGCCTACAGGCCCTCCACGACAAGGGTGCACAACTAAACCGTTTGAAAACAGACTGAGTGAAATTGGAAATCTTAATTAATTAGAAAAACATAGATAAAAAAGATAAAAAATCAATTAAAAAAATTGCCTTGAAGAAAGGAATCATAACATGCGTGACTTTGTTAGGACCATGAGGTTGTGATACTCAAGTCTAGCTTGTGGGTGAGCAGATTGTTTTAAGTGACTTCTTTTGCCCCATATGATGCTCTTGTGGCCTTAAATGCAATTATTAACCTTTATTACTTTTTGTTACATTAACAAACCTGAAATAATAAGACAGCTGTATTGTTTCTGTCTAAAGTGGCCCTTGCATATAGCTCTGAATGTATTGTGCTTGTACCAGCCAGCTTTGCATACAACATTGGAGAACTGTATAAAGCAGAGAGACAGAAACCTCATGCAGTTTTGTTTCTGTCTTTTTTTGGGGGGAGGATGAACTCCAACTGTTTAGTGTTGATTTGGAGAGAAGAGGCTGACTTAACTCAGAGTTTTGAAATACGATGTAGTTTAGACAGGAGAACGGAGAAGGGCACAGATGGCTCAAAAGAAACTGGATTCAGACACCAGTATTAGAATTCTTTGTGACTGTGTTGTCCCTTTCCCAGATCTGCACTCAAACATCCTGCTTTCCCAAACAGCTTTATGTGGTACCTGCCAATATAATTTGGTGACTTCACTGTGATGATATGGCACCAGGACTCCAGGAGCTGTAACTTCATTGTTACTCCCATGAGGGAGCTGAAATGTGACTGGTTTTCAGTCTTCTCTGTGCTCAGGTTTTGCCCTTGGACAGATATTAATGTCCCCTTTTAAATAGTCTTGGTTCTAAATGTGCTGACACAAGTTACAGCTTATATTGCTCAAAGAAGCTGAGAGAGTTGTATTGCAGGAACAACAATGTCTTCAGCATTGATAAAGCAAAATACAGAGAGGAAACTTAAGATTTCTGAATCAATGCAATTACTAAGCAAACACTGTTGTAGTGTTTCTTAATAACAGAGATGTGAAGGCTAGGGAAAACATGTTTTAGCTTTCACTCCCCAGTTGCTGTAACAGCAATTTCCTTAGGAAAATTACCTTCTTGGTGTGTTAAATGGACTGAATTTCATATTAAACCACTGATAAATAACAAAATGTGATCTCTTGGTGTAATTTTAACTACATTGTTTTAGAAACAAATACTAATGTTGTCAAAAAACTGCATCATTCCTTTAAAAGTAACAAGTCTTGGTGAAGACAAAATGTCAATTTGAATCATTCTTGCAATGATTTTTATTTCCTTTGAGAGCAAGAAGAATGAATAATGTCTCAATCTGATTTTTATTTATCCTTTTTCATCACTAACATATAGAGTGAATAGTACTGGTATAGCACATATGCCTAAAAAGTATCTAGGTGGTTCAACTCTTAGCTCAACTTAAAATACTAAAAGAAAGTGAACAAAGCCAACAACCCAGGAGTTTGCTTTAAAAACGTGCCTCTTTTTTGTTTTAGGAGAAAAGACTGAAAGAAAAAGCAGCAAGGAGAGAAGCCAGGAATAAGAACGCAGAGGTAAGGATTTCTGTTGTTTTACTCGAGCTACTGCTTGTGGGTTTGGAACTGGTTTTAAAATAATTTAATTCCTTCTAAGCGATGTTGTGATTAATGGCTTTCCAGAGGCATTTTCTGTTTGCTTGCCTTTTCCTACTCCTTTGTTCTGCTGTGTTTATAATGACTTATTCTGGAAGAATACTGAGAAAGCATGAATGCAAGTGTGCATATATGTGTGTGTGTGTATAAATATATTAAGATCTTTGGAAGCCTTTTAGAATCGCAGCCTATTTATTCTGTCTATCAAGTGGGTTGCTATTTCAGCTGCAGTGCTGATGCCATTTTCTTTCTCTGAATACAGAGTCATGTATATAACTTGCAGGCACTAAGACTGATTTTTTTTTCCTAGTCAAATCTCATTTAAGCTTGTTTCTTATGAACCTTTTCTATGAACAGCAAATATTTGCATTGAAGTTTATTCCTTCCTCTTGTTAGGTACCACAAATAAAGCCTTTATAAGCACATTACCAATTTCCTAGAGGCTTTCATATTGCTTGGTTTGTAATAAACTGAGATTTCATTCAGCTGAAATGTTTTTCCAGGATATGGACAGGGTAATGTATGTCATTTCTAACTGCATCTCCTTATGGTTCACATGAATAGTCAGGTTTGTTCTTGGCAATTAGCAAATATCTTTCTCCCTTGAGAGAACTGATAAAGTTCCTTGTCTGATTTTTGCAAGCTATCCATGCACTGGGAGGCTTAAGTATAGGAAGATGTTTCATTCTATAGATCTGAAGTGGAAAATAATTACAGGCTAAAGATGAAAAGCCCAGTTAGAGTAAGTATTAAGTATGATTCTGTCTTCAGAAACGGTAAGCTGTGAGAGCTGTTGGCATCGTGACTCCCCAATCAAGCAATAGAAATTTTCTGAATGTAATTGAATGCATAGTTTTTAATGTATTGAGTAAGCATTTTAGGAAAAAAAAATGCAATGAATGATTAAGCATCTTAATAAAGGGAGAAAACATTGATCAAATCAAGCTATACCACATTCCTAAATGCTACTTGTTAATTTTGCCTCTTTTTGTGAAGTATTCCCCATCTCAAAGTCATGTTATTCAGCAGCTGGAGAAATAAACCCTTTCAAAGGGATCTGCTTGCTGATTTACTTCTCCTGTCCTATTCTTTGCCAAACAACTGAATCTGTTGGAAACTTAATGAGGTTGATGTCTATCGAACCCCTCTGTGTGAGGGTTGTGCATATCCATGACTACAGTATCGGTTAAATGCTGAGCCTCTCTCAAAGTTGTCTGACATAACCCAGAATTTGATGCACCTCTGCCTCTCTTCTGTGCAGCAATTGTGCTTGGAAAGGCCTCGTGTGAGATTAGCTTATGATTATTCTGAGAGTACCAGCTGTGCAAATCCGCTATTACTTTCCTTACTTTTATTCCTGAAGTGCTTAGCTCACTCTCTGCAAGAAGGTGCAAGTCTCAGGAGCTGACATGTCTCCTCAGTGAAAACTATTGTGGTTTTGCTCTTGTTTAGAGGCTGGTTTTGCACTACTGTGTGCAGCTGAGTCCTGTCACTTTCAGTGGGGCTCATTTGAGGGAAATTGCTTCTTCTAAGAGAGGCTGCCAGCTTTGATCCAGGCCATTCACACCTGGAAATGGAAGGGATCAGCAGACAGTAGACAAAGGTGGCAGTTTCTGTCTGCTGGGTGTCTGAGGAATTAATTAAGAACACTCCCAGCTTCACAGAATCTTAGAGATGGAACCACAGTAGCTGAAGTTCTGCATGGGCCATGTGGGATATGACTCAAGTGGCTCCTAGGAGATGATCAGGTTGGAAAAAAAAAAAAAAAGGGAACTGTAAACACAAACTATTGAAACAGAAACTGGTTTAGGAAATACATGCTGCCTAAATCCAAAACTCAAAAATCTTTGCATTTTCACTCTTGCCTTCGGAATATGGCTTGTGACCCATTTACTCTGCCACACAGAACTCATTTTGCAATTAATAGCATTTTCTTAGAAAGTAAGAAGAAGAACCAAAAGAATAGAAAAGTTATTTTTAGCTGTATTAATGTAGTTTCACAGCTGGCAAAAAGCACTATGTTGACAGTTATAAGCAGTGACTTCAAAGCAGCTGTGGTCATAATTTGTTGTTCCATGTCTATCTGCATTAATCCTCTTGTTTATTAACTGCACCTGTCCTTGGGTTACAGAGTATTTCTTATTTTTCACCAGTATGCCAAAATGTGAATTTACTTTCCCATTCTAAGCACTAAGTAATAGTTCATTGTAGAATGATGATAGGGGTTGGAAGGCACCTCGGGAGATCAACTAGTTCAGCACCCACTCCAGAGCAGGTTCACCTGGAGCAGGTTCACCTGGAGCAGGTTGCATGGAATGGCATCCAGGCAGCTTTGGAATGACCTCAGGGATGGAGATTCCATCACCTGTCTGGGTATCCTATTCCTGTGCTCCATCACTCTCAATGGAAAAGAGTTCCTCCTCACATTTATATGGAACTTGTTTTCAAGTTTGTGCCTGTTACTCCTTGTCCAGGCACCACTAAAAAAAAGACTGGCCCCATACTTCTGACATTCACCCTTAAGGTGTTTATAAATATTCATAATATCTCCCCTCAGACTTTTCTAGGCTAAAAAGCCCCAAATCCCTCAGCCTTTCTACATAAGAGAGATGTTCTAGTCCTCTAACCATCTTACTAGCTTTTTGCTGAACCCTGTCATGCAGTTCCCAGTCCTCCTTGAACTGGGGAGCCCAAAACTGGGTATAGTATTACAGATGAGGCCTCAGGAAGGCTGAGTAGAGGGGGAGTAGAACTTTCTTCTGTCTGCTGACCACACTCTTCTTGATGCATCCCAGTATACCATTGGTCTTCTTAGCCACAAGGGCACTTTGCTGGCTCATGGATTTCCTGTTGTCCACCAGGACACAGAGAGTTTTTTTTTCCAACAGCCTGCTTCCCATCAATTACAATTTGTGCATCTCTACTTTAACATAGTTCTTTTTCTTTTGTCGGTTATGCCTTGTTGCTTGACTGAGCTGGGCCCAGCATGTTATTCTTAAGGTATGCTGTTTTTTCCCAAAATGAAAAGGAAATTTATTTGGATCTACAGCTGTTATGGTTTACAATTTATTTTCACCCTTTAAACCATACATTTGTGAGATTTAACCTAAGTCTTAATCTTAGATTCTTTGTGATATTCTTAGTTCTAGGACTTGTTTGTCCTGTACATGTTCATCCATTTCCTGTGGCAGGAATCTTGACTTATTTACTTATTTCATTTATTCTATTTGTAATTCTCTAACTCCTACCCTTCCCTTTTTAATAATAGCTTTCCATCAGTTTACATTCTCATGTGGTTTTCAGGAGGTGTATCTGTATTTTAAGTTGGGAGATTTTGTTTGTTTAGGTTTTCTCTTCCATTTAAAAGTTTTAGTGCCTTGCATGAATGCAGTTGTTTGTGCAAGTCAACAAAAAGGAAAGATCACAGGAGACATCTTTCCCCTGCTTTTTCTTCTGGTGTCACAGGAGCAACTGCAGGAAAGGTTTTACCCTGCTACACTGGGATAGGGCAGCTTCCCTGCACCTGGAATTGAACAACACAATTCTGGCATGCTCTGCTGAATGTGCTTGAGCAGAGGATAAGATGAGTAGGTAGCTGCAGTGTTATTGACTCCACCTTGGATAAATCCCCATGCAGTAAATAAACTGAGTAAGTAGTAAGGGCTCCTAAGAGATGCTTTGGAGAAAGTATTTCTTGCAATTTATGAGCATTAAATAAACTTGAGTACAAAAGGGTGTGAAATCAGATGAAGGATGTTTTCTCTTCTACTCCTTTTGAAGACAAGCTGGAAACATCGTTTTGGGGGATTTTTTTTTTCTCATCAGATATTTGTGTCCTACTTTAGGAGAATTTGAGATACTTAAAAGTGTGGTGTTTTAAGATGAAAAAAACAAACATTTTATCCTCAGTACTGATAAAATTGCAGTCATCCTCTCAAACAAATTTTGATACTGTTTGCTTGAAGATAGTCTAGAGAAAATTAGGCAACTGTGCTGCCTTTTGGCCAAGAAGTAAAGCATTGTGCAGAAGCAGCAGCGATGTGGGCAGCTGCTCCAAGGGAATAGCTGGGTGTTACTCAGTGAATTCAGTTCCTGGCCTCAATCAGGTTATCCTAGCATGATGCAGTGCATTGCGCTTGACTTGGCTATTTTGCTTCCAGTAGTCTATCACATTCTATTTCTTAGTACACATAAATGACTTCTGTATTAAGTTTCAGCCAGCATTTAAAGGTCTATGCTCTGAAAGCAACTGTTAGCATCAGTGAAGCTAAACAGGACCATATTTCTTGATGTGCAATTTCAATGTTTTGCTATCCTGATGCCTTACAGCAAGGCAGGTAAGAATTATGAGGTGAGGAAGGTTTTGGTTTCTTCTAAAAAAATATTTTTACAGGAAAGGCATTTTCCAGGAGCAGCTGGAAAGGTTTGTGGGTCAAGATCAGGGAGCAGAACTGGAGTCAAGACAAGGTGCTGCTTCTTGCCCTAGCGCTGATGTGCTTTGTGATCCTCAACCATTGTCTCCCAACATCATGTGAGGAATGGTGCCTTTAAAAGAATAAATCAGTATCTGCTAGAAATGGTTTGGGCAGCATCTGTAAGCACTGCCAGGAGGTAAAACTTACTCATGACAGTTTTGTGCATTGATTCAGACATTAGCAATCTTATACAGTTACACCCTGCTGGTGTCCAAGCAAAAGAGAAAAACCTGAAATAATGCTGGTTATCAGGCTAAAGACTGTTTATCCAAGGTCTTGAAGGAGAATGTAGCCTGCTGAAAACCGAGGGAAATCCAGTTTCAACCCTTGACAGGATTTTTCTGGTTTAGAAAAAAAATAAGGTGCACAAATCATTGGAATAAATTTGAAGATAGTGATCATTATCAGACTGGAAAAACTGGCCTGAACAAGTTCCAAGCAGTCAATTGTCAGGGGCACTCTTTCCTAGCAGTGAATTCTTGTTGAATAATTGTGGAGAATTAAAAGATCAACAGTAGGATGATAGCAAGTACACTTTAATTTTTCTCTGCTCTCTGCTCAACACTTTTTTATTCTCAAAGGAATTAGTACTTGTGTGTGACATTTTACGTATTTTATACAATATATACTTGATAAGATTTTTACAGTCTCTAATGAAGTTAGGAATCTTTCTGCTCTCTTCTGAAGGTATTTATGTGAGCATATCTACAAAAATACATTGGGATGAGCAGGATGCATGTACTTGAGATAGGACAGATTCAAGCATTGATAACGGCCTGTATTGCATCACTGCAAGGGATAATCCTCAACATAGCCTGTGTTTTCTGCACCTTGTGCTATGTTCTGCTGAGATTTTAACCAGAAAAATACTTTAAACACCATTGTCTTTTTATCTCTGGTGCTCTCTGTGGGATTTGAGATATGCTTGCTGAATAGAGGTAAAAAAATCTTAGCACCTTGTGACAAAATACAAAGAAGAAAGAGACAGAGTCAGGTCTCTTGGATAGCTGTTGCTAATAATCCACTGGAAGAAATACAATCTTTAAGAGATTATGAAAATTTCGTATCTACTGTGTATTGTTCCTGTGGCTGCTGTGACTACTATTACCACCTAATAGCTCTGCTTCTACCTTGAATTTCCTTTTTCTTGAGATCTAGCCCATGACCTGGTGTTTAGGCTGGAGGATCTAGATGCAGTGTGCATGTGAAGAGTACTTTCAGTGTGGACAATTGTTTACAGGAGTAAATACAGGTTCCCAAATCCCTTTGATGAGTTTGTCGCTGAGTGTTCTTAGGAAAATCTCATGGGATTCGATGTATGATAGTTAATTGTGAAGTTGCTTTTGGTTCTGGATCACCTCTTGCAATCCTATTGTGGATGGTGTCAAGGAGCCATTGCCACAGTCATTTTTGGAGCTGGAACAGGGTTGCAGGGCTAGATCCTTCTGGTTGTCTAGATGTGGAGATTGCAGAGTTTATTTTGTTCATGGAAGACCTCATGAGAGCATTATGTTGTCCTGATAACAACCTCAGGACAAACTGCATCATGTTTGATAGTTGCAAAGGACTTGAAATTTCTTTCATCAATATTTTTTCTTGATTCTGCAAACCACAAAGGACAGTAAAAAGTGAAGCAGTGATACTTCT
Organism: Pogoniulus pusillus; assembly: GCF_015220805.1. Taxonomy (NCBI): domain Eukaryota; kingdom Metazoa; phylum Chordata; class Aves; order Piciformes; family Lybiidae; genus Pogoniulus; species Pogoniulus pusillus. The sequence continues at coordinate 18,070,293 of NC_087266.1, forward strand.
GTTCAGCTACAAAATCTACTCTCTCTTATGTGTGAAGCTTACAGTTGAAATTACCATGTGAATTAGATCCACTTTATTAAGTCAAACTTCTTAGAACAATTTAATTAACCTTAGGTTAAAAGTAGTTCTGGTCTGTTAGGCTTTTTCTTCTGTGCACAAACGAAAAAAAAAAAAGTATATTTATTCATTACAAATTTGTGTTGTTTTGAATTTCCTTGAGAAGCCTGTGTATAAACAGTAATTTGGAATACCAACACTTTACCCTGCTTATACAGTAATTTCAAACAAGTTTTTTAATGCAGAATCATGATTTCAGGTTGAAGTTGTTGCACTGACAATAAAGAATTTGCAGATTCTGAGCAACTTAGATTCTGAATTAGTTTTAAAATGAATGTATTCTGCAGTATTTCAGTTTGATAAGTTAAAATGGGTACTACATGCCTAAATGGAAATGTTACCTGTATTTTGCTCTTTGAAAAGAATATGTTGATGATGCCAGTTAACACCTCAGCTGCTTTAAGTAAAGCTGTAGTAAGTCCTGCCTTTTCTGCATTTAAGAATGTGTATGGTTAACACAAAATTTTGGTGTTGTACTGCTGAACAAGGTTGTGGAGGCAGGAATTAATGTGTGGCCGAGTCGGGAATTTTATACAAAAATAGTTATTTTATTTTCCCAAAAACCCACCCCCAAAACTATATATACAAAGATTAATTTAGTTTAATTAGCAGATTCAGTCACATGAGAATTACCTACAGGGATACCATCAATAATCTGACTATTTTGGAAGTCAGATGTTGGAAAAGGCTTTAGCTATTAATTAATAGCAGTTTCTTACTAAATAAAGTTGAGCCAAAATAACTCACGGTCAGGCTGACTTGCTCACGGTCTGCCTCTGTCGTTCACCTTTCAGCAGCTATCAGTGTGCCCAGGTGGCCAAGAGAGCCAGTGGCATCCTGGCCTGCATCAGGAATGGTGTGGTCAGCAGGAGCAGGGAGGTCATTCTGCCCCTGTACTCTGCACTGGTTAGACCACACCTTGAGTACTGTGTTCAGTTCTGGGCCCCCCAGTTTAGGAGGGACATTGAAATGCTTGAGCGTGTCCAGAGAAGGGCAACAAGGCTGGTGAGAGGCCTTGAGCACAGCCCTACGAGGAGAGGCTGAGGGAGCTGGGATTGTTTAGCCTGGAGAAGAGGAGGCTCAGGGGTGACCTTATTGCTGTCTACAACTACCTGAGGGGTGGTTGTGGCCAGGAGGAGGTTGCTCTCTTCTCTCAGGTGGCCAGCACCAGAACAAGAGGACACAGCCTCAAGCTACGCCAGGGGAGATTTAGGCTGGAGGTGAGGAGAAAGTTCTTCACTGAGAGAGTCATTGGACACTGGAATGGGCTGCCCGGGGAGGTGGTGGAGTCGCCTTCCCTGGAGCTGTTCAAGGCAGGACTGGACGTGGCACTTGGTGCCATGGTCTAGCCTTGAGCTCTGTGGTAAAGGGTTGGACTTGATGATCTGTGAGGTCTCTTCCAACCTTGGTGATACTGTGAAATTTCTCCAGTAATTAGGTTAAACTCCTGGAAAACGACTGCTTAGTTCAGTATTCTTTAGGAATCTTTTTGTTCCTAGAATGTCTGTGTAACTTTAATAGCATTGAAACAGGAATTTTGAAGCCAGCTTAGACTTGTGTTGCTGAGCTTCAGAGCCTTCAACATGTTAAAGACTAATCATATTTGTTTATTTCAGAAGAGAAAATATTTTGGCATTTAGGGAAAGAAAACTCAGATTATTTTGTATCATTATTAAACATTTAGGCTATCAAAATTGCAAGATTATTAATTGAAATAAGTATGTGTCTGCATATGTGCATTTCTCTTTTCCTCTTGAATTATGTGGGTTTTGTTGCTGTTTAGTTGGACTGTGTAGTTACAAATGACTCTTGATAGTTGTAAAATTAAGAAGCACTTTGGCAGCATTCCACTAAGGCTCTTGAATGAAGATCAGTATCAAGAAATGACTGAGTGGCTACTTGAATCACTGCTTGAGCTCTGTTTTATCTTTGGACAAGGGTGGTTTATATTATTCCACTTAATTTTTCCATTTTGCCTGTCTCCTTGGCTATTAGGAGGAGGGTTCCACCATCTGGTACCTCCCTGCGTATAGCAGTGTGGTGTAGCACAGGGAAAGCAGTATTAGAGCCCTCATTATTCTGTCACAGATGCCCTTCTGAGACTAATGATTAAACCCCAGTATCTAAGGTTGTATACATTTTTCCCTTTGAATACACACTTCATCAATGTAGCAACATATTTCAGTTCAGTGCATGTACCTAGAAAAACAGCAGGTGTTCAAGAAGCCAGGCAAGAAAGCTTTGTGCATTGCAAAGTGCAAACACATATATTCAAGGGCAAAGACCTTCCTTCCTGAGCTTCAGATGCCCATTCCAGCACTGCCTGAATGTTTTCCTGCTAACTGTATAGCACCGTGTTCTGCAAATGTAAGCAGGAGATGAACAGAATGTTGAAACTTTGTTTTGTGATCCTTGTCCAGCAGTATATAAGCATTTCTCTTTTGAGTATGCTCTCCTGTAAAGTTGGCAGCTATGCAACTTAAACATAATTGATTGCTTCAGAGTAGTGTTATGGAGGCAGTCATGAATTTATTTGTAAGTTTGCAATATCTTTTGTTCTTGGCTTGAGAGCTGCCTTTTTTTTCAGTTTCTTCTCTGATTTGTTACCCTCCACAGCAGTTGCCCTCCAGTCTGAGCAGAGCAGTAGTCAGTTTGTCCCTGATTGACTCTGGCCAAGGCAAAAGTGGCAGTGTATAGTGCTGGAGTAGCACCTCCACCAGTATGAAAAGAAGAGAAGACAGCCCAAATGAAAAAAAAAAAAAGAACACAACTAAGCAACCAAAGAAATGACAAAGGTGGAGGTGTCAAGGAAACTGTTTCAGCATTATAAATCATCATTCAGGCATTTTCATCTTTGTAAACATACCATTACATGAAGTTAATTATAACAGTGCTTCATTTATTGATCTGTTATTAGACACTACTACAGTGTCTAATAACCAACGTTTGAAATTTCTCTCCCTCTTAAAGGACAAAATTTAAAGCTGTTTTGTGAAGCTCATTTGCTATGTTCCATGTATGTTTTGAGCAGCAAATTACTGTTTATTGTCTAATGTTCTTTTTGCCTCACCACAGTCTTTTGATGCCTTGACTATCACAGTACAGTAGATTTGCCTGGAACTGAATTTTTGGAGATCTTAACCATCAGTCCTGAAAATGTGGGAAACTGCAGTTCAGAAGTAGTAATCTGAGGTGTGCAGGAGCTTAGCTTTCACACAAACCTTTTGTCGTGCCTATAGCCTTACAGTGAGCTATAGGTGAATCTGCCTTGGCAGGGAGGTTGGACTTGGTGATCTCCAGAGGTCATTTCCAACCCCTGCTTTTCTGTGACTCTGTGAAGTGGAAGTTCTTTCTGGATCTCTTCTTCTGTTTTCTTGTGAAAAGCATTTCTGTCTGTACAAATATTATGCAGATGATTGCATTCCATAAGACTATTCAAACTTGTTTATTTTGCATCTTGATTTGTTCTGATATTACTCTGAGCCACTTCCCAGCTTTACATATGTGTTTGCAACTTTCTTACAGACTTCAGACGCAGCAGCTCTACTTGGCTGCGTATCTCAGGTATGAGCTTTTTAGGAATGAGTCAATTGGCTGATGAGCAGGGCTAATCTTTCAGATGTGTTTTGATGACATTGGCATCCTCAAGCAGTGAGGAATTATCATTAGTTTTAAATAAAACAGCTGTGTTTTCTCTGTATACTCTCTGTTTATATTCTTGGAATGCATTGCTTGCAGTACGGTACATGGTCTGCTGTAGCTGCTGTCAGCAATTGTAATTGCTACTAGTGATGAAAATTGATTTGTGCAATCAGAAAACCATTATCTGCATTCTGACTGGGAATGCTGCACTTGCCAACATTTAAAAATTATTCTGATGGCTGTTTTTTCACAATACTCTGGGGTCATGTAGTCACCAGGATTCCAGCTGCTTTATGCCGAATTCTCTGTTAGCATGAAAAGAAAACAGAAATGCTCTTAATGACTCCTCTTAGTATGTGGTGGGGTTTTTTTTACAGAGTTTTTAAAGATTTTGTCAGAATCTTCCTTTCTCAGATAGTCAGGAGTACTGCAGTATCTCTTGTTTTACCACTTGCAGTGTTAGGTTTTCTGTCCTTCAGCAATATCATCTGCGTTTATAAACCAGTTTAGGAAATGCCAAACTAGTAACTGTCATGATTTTTTTAACAGATTGTATGGGGAGTCTGGTAAGCTCTTTACTTCCCCAGAATGTAGCCCTACCATCTATTCAAAGGTGTCCATTAGGACCTGTGTCTTCCTTTGTTAGCTCCAAGTCTCTATCAAGGTTTCTTTTCCTTAACGGAATGCAAAATGTTCCCCCTCCAGCCCCATTTAATGTTTCCTTTCTCTTTAGGTTTTTTGCTTTGTGGTTTTTTGTGTTGGGTTTGTTTGGTTTGATTTCCCTCTGGTCTTCTATGAATTTTTTAGGATTTCTAGCTTATTTCTTGGTGTTTCCTCATCCTGTTATCTGTTTGTTCTGAAGGAGGTAAATTTAAGTTGCTACTGATTCTATTTGATTACTTTCTGCCTTGTGGAGGCTATGACTAGGAGCACTGGGGAGCAACAGGAAGATAAGGTAACAGCATCATTTGGTAGAAAGCTATAGGAAGTGTGCTTAGTATATTTAGTGAAAACTTTTTGTGTGTGTGTGTTTTCATGTGGTTAGTTTTCTTTCTGTAATGTCTCATATTTTCCTCACATTCCTTCAAATAAACACATAGTGGTTATATTTTGCTGGGCTGGGTAGTTCCAGCACTGCTGGATAAATGCTGATTTCTTTCAGTCTGTTCCTTTCTTGCAGGAGAACTGGAAGAGCTTGAGTTTCTATTTCTCTTTATGCATGTTTATCTTCTCATAAGAAACCTTTCAGTAAAAGAGCATCTGTAAAGGTTCAAACCAAATTACTTAGAAGCTAAGACACACCAGAATTGGAATTGTTAGTGCTTGTCCCTTGCTGTGTTAAAATAGTGAGGCACATCAGGAGAGGTGAATCTATTTCTCCCTGTCTACTTGCTTGCACTTCCACCTGAGCCATGTCCTCTGTTGACTTGGTGTGTAGTAAGGAGTGGAAGAAAGTGTAACATTTTCCAACTATTCAGTGTTTTCATTTGCCTATGGTGTGAATGTCATCTGTTAGACAAATGGATCAAAAATCCTTTGGCAAACAACAAATACAGATGAACTTTGATCTGGATTGTTGCTAACATCCTTATTTCTAACATTTTTTCCCAAAACATTTTATGTCTTTTTGACTGTATTTCCTAGAACATTTTTCATTCTTTGCTAATATTTATTTTGTGAAGGGAAGCTGGATTCAGGGAACCTGAGCTCTTTTCTGGATTAGAAATTATTATATACAAATGGCCTTTTAAACTGCTAGCACTAACATGGACTCATACAATGCCATGCTTGTTTAAATTTCTTTCTTTCTTTCTTTCTTTCTTTCTTTCTTTCTTTCTTTCTTTCTTTCTTTCTTTCTTTCTTTCTTTCTTTCTTTCTTTCTTTCTTTCTTTCTTTCTTTCTTTCTTTCTTTCTTTCTTTCTTTCTTTCTTTCTTTCTTTCTTTCTTTCTTTCTTTCTTTCTTTCTTTCTTTCTTTCTTTCTTTCTTTCTTTCTTTCTTTCTTTCTTTCTTTCTTTCTTTCTTTCTTTCTTTCTTCCTTCCTTCCTTCCTTCCTTCCTTCCTTCCTTCCTTCCTTCCTTTCCGGGAGGTGTAAATCCAGGGAGTGTCAGTATAGTTGTGGAACTGTGTGCTGTTCTGGTCCCATGTAGCTTAGAAAGAATGTATTAGAAAGGGTCCAGAAAACATAAGAAAAGGTCAAAAAAGCCTAATGTTAACAGATAAAAAAGGGAAGAGAAGATACTAAGATATTTCCTGATTGAAATAAGAAAAAGCAGCTCTGTGTTCTTTGTAGGGAAAAATCCCTAAGTACAATTCCTTCTGAGATCAAACTTACGCTGTGCTGCATGACACAGTGTGGATTTGAAAGGAATTCAGTTTCCTCCACTTCCCTATCTGGACCCTGTGCAAAATGTGTACTGAAAGCTGGGCATGCAGAATGTGTAATAATAAGATTCTATTCTCACAGTTTATGTGTAAATGTGAGAGCTGCTAATCAAAGGTTGTGAAGGGTTGGTTGATAAGTGCTTTGCTTGACAAACATTACAGATTTGGCTTCTTAACTTGGTTCTTTAATTTCCTTACTATAATTTGTGTTCCTGTTATCATTACAAAGTGCAGTTTGCTGTATTGTAACAGATAAGAACTGCAACTTGTGGATGACTTGATGTGCAGTTGGGGTGACTGTGCACATGCCAATCTCTACAAACAGGATCCTTTTTTGTAGTGCCTGAAATCCCCTGAGGTCTTGAAATATGTTTCCTTAGATGCCCAGATGTTAGTGGAAATTTGTTTCATAGATGATCACAGCCTGCCTTGTTATTTTACATAGTATTTGTCTATAGTCTCATTTCCTCTTTTGTGCTTGTGCAGTTTCTTCCTTTTTTGCCTGGTACTTGATTTTTCCCTGGTAATTAAGCTTCCATTTTAGTGAGGAATGGAGAAATTAGTGTCTTCCCACATGAAGTTTTTAAAATTAGTTTTACAGAACTAAACTGTATTTATAATAATCCAAGAGATTTTTGTTCTTATGTTGTTTTACATTTAGAGCAACAGCTGGGAAAGGAGTCTTTCAGTTATTTGGTTTTGTACTTGTTCTGTGCTTCTCTTGCGTGGAACTTTCCAGCCATTGCCTGTGTGGCAGCATTTATCAAATGCAGTCGACTGGCACTTTAGACTAACAAGAGGTCTTAGAAATATAAAACTGCCTTGAATTAGTTATGCAAAGCAGACAGTTACTACTGATAGAAAGGTAGATTAAGTATTTGTCATTAAGGGGGAAAAACCTCTATGAAAAACTAGAAGAGCATTTCTTCTCCTACTTGTTACTTTATTTTTCCGTGTGTAGTTATATGGATAGCAACCCAGCAGTTTTATGGAGTACTTAATATGTGATCTTTAGGCTACTGTTTCTGTGGTTCAGTATTTCAGTGTATTATATATCCTCCCCAGCTTTTCACAGGAATGCATTGGTTTAAAAAATTGGTCAGCAGCAGCATGTAATAGTAATTCACAGTATCACCAAGGTTGGAAGAGACCTCATAGATCATCAAGTCCAACCCTTTACCACAGAGCTCAAGGCTAGACCATGGCACCAAGTGCCACATCCAATCCTGCCTTGAACAGCTCCAGGGACGGCGACTCCACCACCTCCCCGGGCAGCCCATTCCAGTGTCCAATGACTCTCTCAGTGAAGAACTTTCTCCTCACCTTGAGCCTAAATTTCCCCTGGCGTAGTTTGAGGCTGTGTCCTCTCGTTCTGGTGCTGGCCACCTGAGAGAAGAGAGCAACCTCCTCCTCGTTGCAACCACCCTTCAGGTAGTTGTAGACAGCAATAAGGTCTCCCCTGAGCCTCCTCTTCTCCAGACTAAACAATCCCAGCTCCCTCCTCCTCTCCTTGTAGGGCTGTGCTCAAGGCCTCTCACCAGCCTCGTTGGCCTTCTCTGGGCACACTCAAGCATCTCAATGTCCTTCTTAAATTGACTTGATTTATACAAATATATAGCTTTCCTGTGTTCATTCTTATTGAACAGTCTGCCAGAGCTTTGAAATTTTCAGCAATAGAAATTGTGGGTGGACAAGAGAAGGTGATTGATTAATTACAGTCACAGTCAACTTACATTAAATGAGTGGCTATTTGAGCTGAAAGCTCATAAAGATCATTCGACTTCATTTTAAATGACAGTTGTAAACAGTCCATTTTCTTTGATAATTCATGTGCTGTTAAAAACATCAAAAGTTATTAGCTTTTTTTCCCCCTAATTTTCCATCACATAAAATTCTAGGAGAGGAGATACCTACAAAAGTAGTGCTTAGGGTACTGCTGATTTAGAAAAGGCATAGAGTTTACAAAATTAATCCCTCTCAGGCACTTGTGTGTCAAAATACTATGAGTAGTAGAAAAGGTAATCCATTTGTTAGGCTTATACTATGTTATTGGGATTTAATGTTGAAAATAAATGAATGTGCTATTGTGGTCATATTTAGAACTCTCAGGTCCACTTGTATTTTTTTTCTCTCATATCTGGTTAAAAGTTGCTGTGATGATGTTACCTCTATAAAGTTTAGCTGGAATGAAGTCTAGTTTACCTCAATGAGAAGTGCAAATGGAATAATTATGCCTGAGTTGATTTGGCCAGTGAGATACTAAACCAGATGTCACGGTCTGAGCGTATGGTGAGAGTGGGTGTTGGGAAATGAGTTTTTCTCAAAGCAAGGGCTATGGGTGAATTCATCTTTCTTTGAATGTTATCTGTCAGATGATACTCTAGAGCTTAGCTTTTAGTTTTCTGTGCAACAGCAAGGAAAACTAATAGTTGGTTTGAAAGACTGAATGAATAGCACAGCTCTCTAGTCCAAATGGTACCTTGAAAGCCATTGTCTGCTTTCGTGCAGCAGTAGAAAACTGCTCAGTTGCTTGGAATAGCTTTTCTTGTGCTCCGCTGCAGCTACAACAAAGACAGTGTGTATAAAATTGAAGATATTCTAAGGATTAATGGTTTCTCACTGCTTTCAGAGAAGTACTGGTGTAGGTGCTTAGTGCTGCTGAAGTGACTGATCTAGCTGTACTCTCAGTTATTCTTTTCTGACTAAAGATAATTTCCTTTTAGGTGTAAACACCTAAGATTTGGATTATTTTAACATTAATTCTGTCCCATCTGAAGTATGAGCATTTGATTAAATCAGTGTGTATTGGAGTTGCAGTTAGGCTGTCAATTGTGTATTCATCATGTCTATTCTGGACAAATACACAATATTAGGCTCTCAGCTCAAGTTTGCTCTTCCTCTTTGTTAATAATAAAATATGAGAGTGTTAACTATTGGTTTGCAGTATCTGAAAATGTTTCCCAGCATGATACCTGAAAAACAGTTATTTTTTGTAATTTTGTTTTAGGGAACACTCCTATTTACATACAAGGTTTTCAGCAGCATTAAATATTCTTATTGTTACTTCTGATGATGTAACTGAACAGTTGGCAAATATAAAGTTTACGTGAGGTGCCTAGCCATATCCTGCACCCTCCACTAGCAGCTTGCTAGTCACAATTGCAGGTATTTCACTTCAGCACCTATTTGCAGTGTTCCTTCCCATTGAACATTTGGGAAGTCATGTGTCCTTGAGAGCTTCATGAAGCCATAGCAAGAATCATAGAAGTTAACCAAAATTAAAGATGCACCTATAAGTAAAATAATAGACATATTGCAAGTCAGCCACATAAAAGTCATTTTGTCTTCCTTTTCTGTCTCTCCCTGTGTGAGCCATTACCAGTCTTGTAGACCTTGGAGTGACTCTAAATAGATGTTATGCTTATCTCAGTGGAACTATACATAAAGGAATTAGAAAAGCACAACAACTGAAGTATGACCAAGTTTAACTGAAATTCAGAGGAATGAAGACATTAGTTTGATACTAGTTCTCTTGAGTGTGAGTAGAACAAGTTGAGATGTATGTTAAAAGTTGACCTGGTATAATTTTTGGTGATTTCTGTGGATCATCACTGTCTAATTCTGCTTTTTGAGAAAGATGCACAAGAGCAGAAGAAAGACACTTTTCTTTCATAAGAGGAGAAGGAGCACATGGTGGTTGATTTTTCCTCAGTAGCTGGAACAGGAGGAAAAGCAATGCCCATCTTCCATCTTCATTGCTGATTTTTAAATGTTCTTGTGTGGCTTTGAGAGACAGGAAGGGAATTTACTGTAAAAGGACAGACATTTTGTGGCTTGATGTGGAACAATGAAACCATGCTCTCAAGAACTTTTGGACTGATGGTACATCAACAACATATGTCAGTAGATTGTGCCATTTCACATACCTCTTGTTTCTTTTGTTTGAAATGGTTCTTGTGGAGCTAAAATAAAATACTTCTATTTAATTTCTATTCCACACTCTTGGTCTCTGCATGGATTCACAGTGTGTTATGGAATTCTCTTTTGATTTTCTCCTGTTGGTTGATTATTCAAATATGAAGTGGCTGAAAGTGGTGCTTTTTGCCTCTTCTAGCTTCTCAGTTTTAAAACAAAAATTGCTTGACATTCTTTGAAATGCTGCTTCTGTGTCTTAATTGTAAAGGAAAGGGAGCTACTCTCTTTAACCTGGTTGTGACCTGAAGTTATACTACATGTGAAATTCTGGATACCATGACCAAATAGGTAGATGAAGGAAGGGCTGTGGATGTCACCTACTTTGACTTCAGCAAGGCTTTTGATACAGTCTCTCACAACATCCTCAGGTGATGTGGCGTAAATGGCTGGTCTGTGAGGTGGACTGAAAACTGGCTCCACAACAGAATTCAGAGAGTTGTCATCAATGACATAGAATCAAGTTGGAGGCCTGTAGCCAGTGGTGTTCCCTAGGGATCAGTACTGACTCTAGGTGACCCTGCCTTGGGAAGGGGCTGGACTTAATGATCTCTGGAGGTCCCTTCCAACCTCTGAAATTCTGTGATTGTGTGAATGTAAGCAGTTAGACATTTTGTTAAAGACTGTCAACTCAGTGTTCAGCTGAGGTCAGCAAATGAGTGATAAGAAAAGAAATAGGGAACAAAACAGAAGATGGTGTCTGCAACACTGCATTTCTGGGCAGCTCCTCTCTGGATATAGAATGAGTGGGACAGATGCAGATGCCGATGTGCAAATATATTAAATGATCTATGTAAACAATTCTATACTTGTCTTGGAGTGCAGACAATCCCATGGGAACATGTGCACTACTGCAGCCTGTAGGAGAATCTGACAATGGTTCCAATTCGCCTTCATTTTTGTCAGCACTCTGTACATTAATATTAGCTCACAGTTTGGGGCATGAGAAGAATTGCAGATCCTAGCAGAGTCACAGGCTTGTAAACAGTGAACATTACTCCTGTGTGGTCATAGGGTGCTTGTGGAGGGTGGTCAGGAGGAAGATAGTAAATAACACTCTATGCTTAGAAGCTTTGTGATGGCACAGTGCTCACGAACATCACGCCAAACACAAACATCATAACAAGCAGGGAACATCTCAGTGTCTAAAACTAACAAGAGAGTATATATGAGAAGTAGAAGGGGGCATTGGAGTTGCTTCAGATCTTGGAGATACAGGAGCAAAGGAGGACTAAAGCCCATATGGAGCTAAAACTAGAGTGAGACATAAGGTTAAAAGGCCACAGGTATGCTAGTAGCAAAAGGAAGTTCAAGGTGATTATGGCTGACTGCCCTAGTGATGACAGGCAACATGGAAAAGGTGAAGTACAAACCTCTTTTTTATGTACTAAAGCAAAGTGTTCTTTCATGTCTTCCTGTGCTGGTGTTGTGCGGGAAGAAGAATAAGAGAGTCAATGATATGAGAACAACTGAATGGAGAAGTGTAACATATCTGTGAGGAGTCACTGATGATTGGAAAGAGGCTAATGTACTTTTCCCTAAGCAAGGCAAGCAAAGCACCTGGGGATCTATTGCCTGACAGTATTCATGCAGTCCCTTGGAAGATCCTGAAGCTTTTCCATTTCCAAATGTGTAAAGGATGAGAAGTTATCAGCAGTCAGTATGAATTTCCAGGAGGGAAGCCATGCTTGGCAATCTGTTGTTGCCTTCTGTAATGAAGTGACTGCAAAGTGGTCTGTGTAGATAGTAGAGCATGCCACTGACTTTATAAAGCTTTTGGCCTTGCCTCTTGCAGATTTCTCATTTGGAAGATACAGAGGTATGGATTGAAAGAACAGTGTATTTGTTGAAGTTCATGAAGTCTGTAAGAAGTGTTCATGCCTGGCAGTCTTGTTGAAAAACATGCCAGGGGTTACAGTGAATACTGAGTATAAGCCAAGTGTAAGGCAAAAGGGCTTACAAAGGAGGACACAGGGTTAGGAGAGTGAAGGAAGTTAGTATCAGACTTTTCAGCTTCTGGGGCTGTATCTAGGATATAGTGTTCAGTTCTGGGTTCTCCATTTCAGGGTGGATGTGGAGAAAGTGAAGTCTACCAAGGCAGTCTGGAGTGTAAAGCACGTGATATACAAAGAAAACATAAAGGAGCTGGACTTGTTCAGCATGGTTAAGAGAAGGCAAAGAGACAATCTAATAGCATGTTGAGTGGCAGTTGCAGAGATGGTGGAACCAAGCTTTTGTTTTCTGGTGGCAAATGATGTAAATTTGCCAAAACTTGTGACTGAAAAGCTTCAGAGTGAAAGAGTGAACACTGGCAAGAAACTTGTTTACAGGGAGGGCAGTAGTGGTATGAAATAGATTACCCACAGAGCTTGAACCTCCCTGCTTTGGAGGGATTTGAGACTTAGATGGACAAAGCCTCAGCTGACTTAAATTGTATGTTGGTGATGGTGCGACTGAAAAATTGGTGACACTTTGGATCTCCAAGTATCTCTCTCCACCTACTTTCCCATCTTTTTCCCTAAACAGCATATTCAGTTTTGGTTCCTTCCTCCAATGATTCTGCTTCTAGAGTTAGACCTTGTAGTTTTCAGTCAGTAGGAGGTGAGCATATAGAAGGCAGTAGCTAAATCTGGAACTTAGAAAAAATTACTGTGCCACCTGCTTGTTCCTTCAGAACTCATGTCTTAGCACTGCACTGCTACATATATTTGTCTTGCTTTAAATAGTTGCATTTTTCCCAGTGAAATTACACAAACTTACATAAAGGTCCCAGTTGACAGATGTAAAGCAAAGAAACAGCTAAAATTAGAAGAGGCAAAAAAGAGAGGTTGGGAAGCTATCTGAATGATCTTATTAGCAACAAATTTATGCTGAATTCTGCCAGTTAGGTTAGCTTTGTTTATTAGGTCATACTGTATCTCAGACAGAAAAAAAGCCATCACGTTGAAAAAGCAGCATTTAAAATTTTATTGGAGTCTATCAAAAGTCAACGTGTATTTAAAAGTGGTTGATATGGCCAGGGTGTTTGGTTTGGTCTCTGACAGAAGGAAGGTCCACAGCTTGAGCCTCGGGGTAGGAAGACACATTATTTATGGACTTCAAAGATAGTTTACTTAGAAGCTTGGCAGAAATGTACTGAATGGTTGGTGAAAGGACTTTTGGAGTGATAGTGCAGCATCACAAGAAGTAATTTTCTAGTAAGTGTTTTTATTGGGGAATTCCATCTATTTCTCTCTCTTACAGGTGAATGGAGACTTTATCCTGTACTTAATTTCTCTTTTATGCACTTGCTATATAGACACAGGTCAGTGGTAAGCTTGGAGTCATATTTGACAACGTGCTATCTTCTCCATGCAGATATTCTGCTGTCTACAACTACCTGAGGGGAGGTTGTCGCCAGGAGGAGGTTGCTCTCTTCTCTCAGGTGGCCAGCACCAGAACAAGAGGACACAGCCTCAAGCTACGCCAGGGGAAATTTAGGCTGGAGGTGAGGAGAAAGTTCTTCACTGAGAGAGTCATTGGACACTGGAATGGGCTGCCCAGGGAGGTAGTGGAGTCACCGTCCCTGGAGCTGTTCAAGGCAGGATTGGACGTGGCACTTGGTGCCATGGTCTAGCCTTGAGCTCTGTGGTAACAGGTTGGACTTGATGATCTGTGAGGTCTCTTCCAACCTTGGTGATACTGTGATACTGTGTGATATTCTTGTTCTTAAAAAGGCCAGGAACCTGTTGCCCTTCTACAAGGGGACGATGAAAACACTTTATAGGTGGTCAGTGATGAATCTTATAATGTTGCCATCCTCCTGATTGGTAATGCCATTGATACTGAAAACACTCAGAAAACACCTAAATGTAGATGAAGACTCAGAGATTTGTGCAGATAATAGTAGTGACTTTTGATCCATCAAATAAAAGACCAAATCTGTTAATTAGTGCTGCTTGAAAAAGAATTGTCATAGTTATAATTCCTTATTACAAATCCATGAGAATGTGTTTCCAGGTGCTAAAGAAAATCTGCTGCCTGTTTTTTCTGATAGACATTTGTAAGACAATTGCCCGTGTAGCTAATTAGACAAGGCATTTCAAAACCAGTCTTTGGCTTAAATTGTTTTCACAATTTTACAGATTAGTATTTTTAGAGATTGCTAATTGCATGTGACTGTCAGACACTGAGTGAATTAAACTCCCAGAAGGCTTCTTAGTAGGAACATAAGAGTATTAGAAAGATTATTACAGCCTGCATATATAAAACCATTTGGTTTTGGTTGTTTTTTTCCCTATTTCACTGAGAGCATTCATAGTGACATCAAAATATTTCAGACTTGGAGGATATTCCTTAGTATGACTGCCTAGAAGATCTGTATCAGAATATGACTGCACCTCTTAAAAGTTATATTAAAAAATATTTGTATGTATAAATTTGTGAGTAATCTGATCTGCCTTTATAAGCAGATACCAGCTTAATGCAAGCACCAGTTTTTGGCTGAGACTGTATTGTTCTAGGGAGGTTTTCCCTACATTAAAATCTGAATATAAGGATGGATTTATCTGTTAAAGGATGGGATTTCTGCCTCCTATTTCTAATTTTCAATGTTAGCGATAAGAATCGGAGAAAATTCATTGAGATCTGATTTCTGATAGAGCGAGGGTAATGGCTGACTCAATAGCCTGGTATTCACTTAGAGATAATGCCCAGGGAAGTTTTTTCCTCAGTTGGAATGGTATGCTGGTTTTGAAGTGTGTCTGTGTCCCCTCTGTAGAAATGAGGTAGAACAAAGTGACTTTGTGGGGAAGCTGGGAAAGCTCCTGGCTCGGGTAGAACAGAAGCAGCATTGGTTTGAAATGGTGTTGCCTGTGGGAGCACTTTTAATTATCAGGTAGAAACTGGGACAGTGGTTTGCTTAGTCCTCCTTGCTCTTTTCTTAGTAACTTCTAGAGAAGTTTCTTCTCTAATCCTGTACAGTGACTCCTGCAGGTCATGCTATTCTTTGCTATACCATTTTAAGCCTGAAGTTAAAAATTTTAGTCATAATAATTCTCATAAACATTGTATTGTGCATGACCAATGCTGCTGTAGTCTTTTGATTTCACCTATTCTGTCTTCTGGCTGCAGTCTGAGCAGGGAGGAAGAGGATGCTGGTCCTGAACAGGGTAGTGTCAGCAAGGTTTTTTGTAGTTGCTGAAGTTTGGCAGCATTCCAGTGAAGGAAATTATGCTTGCTGTCGAACAAACGTGATTTGGTGAAAGTTCTATGCTGTAAATAGAAGTACCCTGCAGTTTTATCAATTCCTTTTTAATGTTTATCAGCTAGACCTCAAAACCATTTGCAGATCTTTGCAGCGTGGAAGCTGTTTGATAATATATCCAGAATACGCGCAAGGGAATAATTTCAAGCACACAGCAAGAAATTGAAATTTTCAAGTTTGGCTTTGATTTTTTCTGCTTGATCTGCTGCTTTGTTGTGATTTTCAGTAGGACTTGTAGCTTGTCCCTGTGTGTACCAAGCTCTAAAATTACCTTCGGTAGTAAGATGCCTTGCACATTTGAAGTTGTCTTTATATAGTACCATCCTTAGAAGGGCACCTTTAGCTCTGTACTAGAGTGAAATATTGTTATAAATACTATTAAATAAAAGGCACTACTTGCCTGAATTGGGTTTCATTATCAAACAAAATCATACAGCATCTTGTCAGAAAATGTTACTCTCTAGCTTTTAATTATTGGCATCTTGAAACATCAGACAGGTCTATAGCTACTTGAGTTACTCATCTGTAACCCTCAGCATTCAGTGGAAACATTTTCAGTCCGTTTTTTGCATGTACCTGATTTTAGACAGCTGTATAATGCTGAAGCAGTCGGCATGTGAATTTCTTTCCTCCTCAACAATTAGGGCTGCGATTTCTCTGTTACAATACATGCATTTTAAGCGTGGTATTTGTAAGCAAAGATAGTGAGTTGTCTCAAACAAAGGCTGTGGATAAACTACAGTCTTTTATTGCAATACCAACAACCATCCAACTTACTGAAGGAGCAGGAGGTGTCCTCAGTAATTCCAGTCTTATTTGGCTCAGCTTTCCTGCTGTAAGGATCTGCAAAATTAAATGAGTCTGCCTTTAGTCTAATTTAAGTTGTTTCTGGAACTCTCATTGCTGGTAAGTATAAGCCTCATTTAAAACAGTAGAATGTAAATCTTCACAGACTGATTTTTTAAACTGCCATTTAGTCCTGAATTCTGAACTGCTGTTCCTCTGCATGCTACCTAGCTGTGTTAATAAATTTTTATACAGTATTTTAGCCTATCTGAGTGTTGCAGACCTTGTGACTGTAGTACTGAGTGCCTTGTGTCTTTTCTCACAGCAGTCTGTGCAATCAGAATTTACTTTGTTCACATGTACAAGCAAAGAGTAGTGGGAGATAATTGAGTTAATCCTTTTGACTTTGACCTTGGACTGGAGCAGAGAGTTGAACTGGTTTTCTCATATGTCAGGCTAGTTGTTCACTTGCTTGAGTCCTTCCTCTCATTTGAAAGACTTCTCAAAAGGAAGAAAATGTAAAGGTGGAATTGAAGACATTGTAGTGCATACATGATGATGCAACAAGCATTTCTTCCAGCTGATGAATTACTGTAGATGAGGACAAGGACAAGGACAAGGTTGCTACTCGTGGATCAGTTGTTGATCACATCACTTTCCTTCTGTGAGGCATTTCCACATGTGTCTTCCAGGCATGTTGTTGCATAACGAGTATTAGAATTTCAACGGCTTTGTTATTTATTTGACACCAAACCATACTTTCAGATAGGTGTAGATTACAGTTAAAAATGCAGATATGGATTTGGTAGCTTCTGAAAACAAGAAATGTTTTTGTATATGTATTAAGTTCTCTCCAGGTGTAGTGCTGGATAGCCTTCTTAACTTTTGCTTAATTGATTGCCAGCTTGTTTATGGCACTGTTCCCTCAGTTACAGCAGTGAAGTTTGAACAGCACAGTGTCAGTCCAGCAAAATAGATAAAAGACATTGTACTTGGCCTGCATAATAAGAGTCTCATTTGAGAGTGAAACTTCAAAGATGCGGAAAATATGCTCCAAGACTTGATGTAAATAGTCTGAGGGTTCTGGATGCAGAGGGATAGCTGCCGTGGTATGTATGAAGAGGAGAGTACAGGATGATGGACTCTAACTTCTCTTTGAGTGTTTTTCCTGAAACATTCTGGACTCTTCCTTTGGAAGGTGATTCTTTGAAATTATTCAGAGAAGTCATTCCACTTGAAATTGTGGTACTTCTTCATTGCTTGTGAGGCATCCTCATAAGTCATCTTCTGTAGGAATGCTTTTAAAAGATAGTAGGACAGATAGATCACACAGGATTATTCTTTGTCAGGATCACGCAATAGCCAGTAGTTTGAGGAACAGCTGGATTTATTATTTTTTTAAAATACTTTTCTGGCTATTGGTCTATTTATTTAATCTCTTGTAGCTTTTAAAGTTACTTAAATGAAAAACCATCTCCTAACCTGCCAATGGAGCAGAAGCCCTAACTTTGTGAGAGCTCCTTAAATGCATTTTTAAAAAGAAGACCTGGATATAATTTTCCATTTTTTATACATCTGGACATAGACTTTAATTTTGCAGAAATCACTAGTAAGTTTTAGTTTGGACAAGGTTTTTTTTCCAAATAAAAAGTCTTCTGGTATTACTCATTGTTCTGGCTTTAGGGTAGCTTAAAACTAATACAGCTGTCACTGAATTAAAATATTGTTTTATTAGGATAAAATGGTGGGGTTTTTAAAAAGTCATTAAATAATTCATACCACTGACATCACTTTGGTCAGGTGGTTAGAGAGGCTATCAACAGCTGTCTCAGTAAACTGCATGTAAAGGAATTATGGTGAGGTACATTGATTTGGCTTCTGTGACCAGGTGATTATGTTAGGGCTAAAATTAAAAGCAAATTCTTTCTAGATGTTTTACAGTAATGTATTTCAATATAATAATAATAATAACAGCAATAACAATAATAATAAGAATAATAACAATAATAATATTTTCAGTGTCAGTTTTGTTAGCAAGATCTTTCTGCTGTCTCTGGAAGCTGAAATTAGAATGTATGGCTTAGAGTCTGTTAGATATCTCATTGGTGCATTTTACTCTTGGGTCCAGGCTTTAACCAGCCACCAAATGTTTTTATTTCTTTGGGCTTTTTCTCTTTGGATCGTTAGAGCCAAAGGGTTCTTTTTGGTTTGCTCTGTAACTAGAGATACAGCATCCTCTGTAAATCAGTATCACAGTATCATCAGGGTTGGAAGAGACCTCACAGATCATCAAGTCCAACCCTTTACCACAGAGCTCAAGGCTAGACCATGGCACCAAGTGCCACATCCAACCTTGCCTTGAACAGCCCCAGGGACGGCGACTCCACCACCTCCCCGGGCAGCCCATTCCAGTGTCCAATGACTCTCTCAGTGAAGAACTTTCTCCTCACCTCCAGCCTAAATTTCCCCTGGTGCAGCCTGAGGCTGTGTCCTCTTGTTCTGGTGCTGGCCACCTGAGAGAAGAGAGCAACCTCCTCCTGGCCACAATCTCCCCTCAGGTAGTTGTAGACTACACATGCATAGGTTTCACAGGTACTAGGAAAAAGATCTTCTTCCCAAGGCATTTTATAGTTGTGGGTTTTGTTGCTCATACTGACTGGATCTCTTGTAAACACTTGGGGAGTGTTTTAGTATATGCCAGCAAGGTTGTTTTGGAGTGGTTGTCTGTCTCTTCTGTTCCCATGTTACTTGAATTTTTGGTTCTATATTAGATTTTGATTTCAAGCAATGGGATTGTTTGTAAATAATAAATGGTAAAGATGTAGTGGCACATTTCACAGAATCACAGAATGTCAGGGCTAGGGAGGCCACAATAAGGTCACCTTGGAGCCTCCTCTTCTCCAAGCTAAAGAGCCCCAGCTCCCTTAGTCACCTCATAAGGAAGGTGTTCTATTCCCTTTGTGATTTTTGTGGCTCTGTGCTGGACTCTTTCAAGCAGTTCTCTGTCCTTCTTGAACTGAGTGGCCCAGAGCTGGACACAGTATTTCAGATATGGCCTCACCAGGGCAGAGTAGGGAGGGAGGAGAAACTCTCTCGACCTTCTAATACACCCCAGAATGGCATTGGCCTTTATGGCTACAACAGCACATTGTTGCCTCGTGACCATGGCTTGTAAATATTCTTTCTCTGGATGTAATATGCACTGTTTGGGTGGTAACAGAGTTTAAATACAAATTAGAGCCACTTGCTTCAGATTTTCTGTACTCTGTAAGCTCAGTTACTGGAAACCATACTCAAAGCAGGTGTTTTAATTGATCTTATCTTTATCAGATGTGAAAAAAGTTTAAATTGTTAATGTCTAGGTAAATTATTTTTGCAAGTTAAGGGAATTCTTTCTTGATATTGAAATCCTGAGCACTGTGAAAATATTTGTTTCCTTAGTTGATATGACTTTGCCTGTTTTGAATTCAGCTCCAGTTGAAAAGAATGCAACACCATGAGGTCTGCAGAGTCACACTTTATGAGCATAAAGGCAAAACATAATTGTAAAGCAAGTAGCTTGATGCAGATGTATTTAGTTGGAAGTGCTACTGTAGCCTCCAGTCATCCAAATCTTGTCCTGAATGTTTTTTTAAATAAATTTGACTTGTTTTTGCATGTGTCCTTGTGGCAGCTACATTAATCTGAACTGCAGTGAGAGAGCTACATGCTGGCAACACTTTAAAATTTATTTCTCTTCATTGGAGAGTTCATAAACCCCCTACTTTCATAGAGTATTGCAACATTATAAATTCAATAATTTATCAGCTGATTCTTGTAGCTATCTTCTCGTGAGACAGAGTGGACTTTCTAGCAGAGAAACTTACACCTAGCAGGTTCTCAGCATTGAACTGACTAGGTCACACATCACTGACTAGGAATTAAGATTTCTTAAGGTGAAGTGAAATCTCTTTCTATTTCAAATATTTTTTTCTGAGCTTTAAAGCACAGAGCTGACTCTTGAGCACAACCACAAACATCCCAACAATGGAAGGGAACAGTACATGTGTACAATGTACCTTAAAAGGAAAACTGTAGGAAGTACAACCTGTGTCAGAATTTGAGAAGAGTTTAATAAATTAAAAATTAAGGTTTTTTTCTCATCTCTCAGGAAGTGGAAATGAAGAAACTGACTTTGTAATTTCAATGGATTTGCCAATAGCCCATAATTTGTTGGCTTCTACATTGACTTCTAGAAATATGTTGAATTATTCTCTTTAAGACAGTCTAATATGTTGACATTAAAGTGCACTTTTTTAAATTGAACTGACCTATGAGTTTAGAAAAAAATAAACAGCCATGAGAAATTTCATCCTAAAAATGCCTGCTAGTGATTATAAATAACCATGTATAACTCTATACTCTAGTAATTAACGTTTCTAATGAGGATTTATTTTAAGTGCCTATACTTAATGCAGTTAATAGGCTAAGAACAACTCAGCCCAGTCTTTTTTTTAAGCATCATCTAAGATAGGATTAAAGGTAGGGCACTATCAATAACAAGTTTTTAAAACTTTACAGGTAAAACAACCCTGCATGAACAGGCACAGTGCAGAGTTAAATTTTAGGCTTTCTGTGAGATGTAATCTGGTAACTGTGATAGGTGTTAAAATAAAAGTGCTTTGTCTTGGCTAGATTTTAGAAATGGGCTCAGGGCAACCTGATCTAGTTGAGGATGCCCTTGCTTACTGCAGAGTGGGATTGAACCAGATGAGCTTTGGAGGTCAGTTCCAACCCAGATCATTCTATGATGCTTTGATTCTAGATTGGAAATTCGATCATCTGTGTGTAATATCTTACTGTCCATATGCCTATTTTAGTACTTTGTAATATCTTTGAGAGTCTAAACAAGCTAATAGTGTTTGAATGTGTGCAATCAGGATTAGCTTCCCCTAGGAGTATCTGAGCACACAACTGTCTTAGTTTGGGACACATGACTGCATTTTGTGCTTTCACTTGGTGCAGACTACAACAAACACACCTGTTTCCTTTGATCCAATCTTAACTGAAAATTGGCTGCTTTCTGCTCGTACCTGATCTTCAGAATTTTGATTGCTGATGGAGAGATGGCAGTTCATGTAATTAAGAATGAGTTGGTAGGTACTGAACTGATCTTCTGATATAAAATTGCTGTTGATCATCTCCAAGGGAATGCTGATTTGTGCAGTAGTGTGAGGAAAGTTCGCCTGTTGACTGAAGGTAAATGGAAGGTGTTGGGTGCTCTTCTGCAGTGGAGCAAATGGAATACCCAGAGCACTGTCATTCTGGGCAGCTTCAAATAGGATAAAGCATTCTATGAAGAGATGATTTGTTTGTTGAAAATTTTGCTCTACCTCAGGTTGGAAGTACTTCTGGAGAAAAAAGCGTGCCTGATTTAGAGTAGATAATAAATTTAGGCTTGTTTCTTATGTGTCTTTCAGCCCTTCCAGCATAACCTACTGTTTTTTTCTTTTGTATACTTCCATTAAATATTGCAAATTCTATGATTCTATGAAATTCCTGGGTATAGGAAAGCATATAATTGTCAGAGCTATGCAAGGGTTCTCTAAATATCTGATACATGACAGGGGGAATCACTGATCTTATTAACAGACTAATAGAAATAAGTTGCAATGAAAAGAATAACAGAAAAGGTAATTAAAAGCAATAAAGAAATAAATGAAAATCTCATATGCCAACATGCATTATTTTTGGTAAATGGACAAACAAATTAGTAGTGATGACTTTAGAGAGGTTAGCAAAATGTTTGTTAAACTACAGAAGTGAGGAAGGTCTCAGTATATGTGCAGAGCACTTCTTGATAGACTATTATTTTTCTTTAACATCTGTAAAATTCTTCTGGACAATATGCAAAGGAGGAGAGAGCATCAGGCTTCTGTGTGGCATTTGTGAGGAACTAGTATGCTGTTCATAGTTTGTTTGAAACAGTGTGAACTTCACTTAACTCTCTCTCCA
The DNA here is from genome assembly GCF_015220805.1 of Pogoniulus pusillus. Classification (NCBI taxonomy): domain Eukaryota; kingdom Metazoa; phylum Chordata; class Aves; order Piciformes; family Lybiidae; genus Pogoniulus; species Pogoniulus pusillus. The sequence goes on from NC_087266.1 coordinate 18,092,432, forward strand.
GTATTTCTTAGAATCATAGTATCAACCAGGTTGGAAGAGACCTCCAAGATCATCCAGTCCAACCTAGCACCCAGCCCTAGCCAGTCAACGAGAACATGGCACTAAGTGCCTCATCCAGACTTCTCTTGAACACCTCCAGGGATGGTGACTCCACCACCTCCCTGGGCAGCCCATTCCAATGCCAATCACTCTCTCTGTGAAGAACTTCCTCCTAACATCCAGCCTGTACTTTCCCCAGGACAACTTGAGACTGTGTCCCCTTGTTCAATTGCTGGTTGCCTGGCAGAAGAGACCAACCCCCACCTGGCTACAACCTCCCTTCAGGTAGTTGTAGACAGCAGTAAGGTCCCCCTTGATCCTCCTCTTCTCCAGGCTAAACAACCCCAGCTCCCTCAGCCTCTCCTCATAGGGTTTGTGTTCCAGGCCCCTCACCAGCCTTGTTGCCCTTCTCTGGATACGTTTCCAGCACCTCAACATCTCTTGAACTGAGGGGCCCAGAACTGGACACAATACTCAAGGTGTGGCCTGACCACTGCTGAGTACAGGGGAAGAATATCCTTTTGATGGTATTCTTGCAATCCCAGCCTGTGTGCATACTTGCATTGAACAATTTGTATTTAATATGAATATTTATATTTAAGTCACAGTATCAGTATATTTCAGGGAGTTGAATATTCACACAGGATTGTGCTCCAACACTCACTGCACTCAAATCTCCAGTTAAATAAAGCAAATGTGAGCATTGTCTGTGTTGGAAAGGTTCTAGAATTAACTGGTCTCAACTACATTTTGTACAAATGTACCATGGTTGACTCTTACTTTTTAATCTAAAATTCCCTTTTTATCCATCTGTATAATTATTCTGTTTAGGCAGTTCATTTAACTCTTTTATACCCTTTGGGGAAACCATGGGTTTAAGACTGATGAGCTGATTTATTACAGCATATGCAGCACTTTGGTCGTGCCATTCTACCTATATTGGAAAGAAAATAAAATCCATAAATAAGGTATGAACAAGTGGAGCAGTTTGGAAAATTTCCATTTCAATTCTGTCTTTATTCTACCTCAGCTTAATGAACCACATTTGTTCAAATTCAGAGATGCCAGTGAAGCAGCAGCAAGAATGTTTTGGTGCAATAGTCCTTGTATATCTTGCAGTCAGTGGTTCTGTTTAGCATGCAGGAGGTTTATTGTTCACTTCTTTTTCTTTGCAAATGCTACAGAATATAATTTGGTGCATCTTCATTTCCAAATAAATGTGCTTTAACAAAGTGAAAGTGACTTCAGCATGCGAGATGCAAACCACATCAAAAGCACTAAACAGAATCATAGAATCACTTTAGTTGGAAAAGACCTTTAAGATATCAAGTCCAATCATTAGCTAACTACCACGTCCCTCAGCACCACGTCTATTTGTCTTTTAAATGCCCGCAGGGATGGCCATTCAGCCACCTTCCTGGGGAGCTATTCCAGTGTTTGATAAGCCTTTCAATATAATCTTTCTTCTAATATCCAATCTAAACCTCTCCTGGTGCAACTTGGAGACCATTTCCTCTCGTCCTATCACTTGTTACTAGGAAGATGAGATGGCACCCACCTGGCTACAACCTCCTTTTTGGGTAGTTGTAGAGAGTTGCAGATATAACAAAGATTGGAAAAGTGAGGAGGAACAGGAAAATAAAGACAAAGTTCACAAACTGCTTGTCCAGAATTTGCGCCATAAAACATCTAGATTGAAATTCTAAGTATTTCATGTTTTCAAAGTGAAATTAATTGATCTTGAGAATGCAGTACAGTGCATTTCTGTGATAAATTGAATATAACATTTTAACAGTGAAGCACAAACAGCAAAGCTAGAACAAAAGTAACTTTCCACTATTTGAGTTTGTTCTTGTGCTGATTGTTTGGTGGTAGTTCCTAGTTTATCAGCACATCTTTGCAGCATTTAACCTCCTATTATGGTGCTGTTTGTGCATATTCAGCATTTCATCAGTATATGCACATAATCTGTTGTAGAAAGGTTGCAGTTTAGAAAGACATCTTCTGCACAAATTCCTGACTTCTAAGATATGTGTAGCGTGTGCTGCATGTTTTGTTTGTCCACGACTGTCATCTCTCTGGGATGCCTGTTTGCACAACTGAATACACACAAAAAGTGTTGGAAATGATTTCTACCAGTGCATAGCTTTGCCCAGCCTCTGGCTACCTACTACTGTTCTGAAAAGCAAGAAGAAATGCACATGTAAATTCGTAATTTTCTGGTAGTGCAGATTACTACCAAGATTTTAAAAAGGCCATTTCAAACACAACTTGTGCTTAATTAGTACTGAAAATGGAACGGGTACTATATTCTATCTGTTTAGGAAATAGGATGATGTTACTCAGATCAATCAGAAGTCAGATAAACCAGAAGTTGTTAGTTTCTTCTCTTGGATATTAATTAGGTTTATCTCCAGTGGGAAAACAGTTTTCTGGTCTTCCAACAAAGCCTTTTTTCTGAGAGAGAGTTACTTTCAGCTTCTACTTAACACTAATTAGTCAGTAAATCTATGTGCATTTGATTGCTATCGGAGCAGAAAGAATTTGTAAATAGAAATGTGCTGATTCCAAGGAATTTTGTTTTGGACTATTCTGAAAGGACATTTATCTAGGTCAAAAGATGAATGCTGTAGTACTATCAAGAAAAACTATTTATTGGCAAATATAGAAAGAGGATCCTTTGAAGAAAAGCATTTTAATGGTTAAAAAAAAAACACAATCCAAATCAATGACAAAACCACCTGTTTGGAGTCATAGTGTCAATATATCATTCTCATCAGTTTCCTGAAGCTCAAAGTATTGATTCCTTTGAAAAGATCAGTTTGAGAGGTTGCTTGAGAAGTACTATTTGGTTTTGGTAATTTGGTGAGCTAGTTACGCACCCTAGTTTCATTTCTTACTTGAGACTCATTTGAAACTGTTCGTTTTGCAAATGGAACATTTAAAGAGACTCACAAGGCTGAGGTCCTGAATGTAACAGGCATTGCCAACTTCTCTTGTCTATCAAAAATGCAGGAACTTTTAACTCATGACTGTGTGCAAGCCGATACAGGATGTAATGCTTGGTCAGAACTGCTTGGTGTTCATATCTTCAAGGTGAATTGCTTGTCAGAGAAAATGCAGTGAGAAAGACCTGGGAACGTGGGTGGGAACTACCTTTCTCTTGGCTGCTTCTGCATTCACAGTGGAGATGGCTGAGATTATCCCAAACCAGCTGTGAATTATACCACACCTCATGAGAGAATCAGAATCCAAGTTGCATTGCTTTCATTTGCAGGGCAGTAAAGGGATAGGTTACCAGGCTGCTGCCAGGTAGTTCTGTCTCTCTTGTAGGGTAGAGAGCTTCTGAAAGAATACAGGCATGTAGGGCTGTTAAGACTTAATAAGCCTTCTGTGCATTAATGAGTTTCATCTTTGTGATAGAAGGGAGTTATGAAAATTCATTAACAGTGATGTATCACATGGAAAAATGCAGAGAGAAAGAGAGCTCATTTGCTTAGTGATGGGAGATCCTCAGTATCAGCAGGCAGGAGCTGTGGAATACGAGGCTCAGTCTGATGCATCTGAAATATTCAAGAACCTTTTTGGTTGTATTTTTTGATAATTTATTTCCTGACAAAAGTAATCTGTGCTCTGTGTCACCCAGCGGTCTCGTTTATCAGCCTGTTGTCACAGGAAGTGTTTTGGGTGCTGAGACTGACTGCCAGCAAGGTGGCTGAAGCTCTTAAACAGGTTGATCGTGTTGAGCAGTGGTGCCTCTTCATCACAGCTGTAAAGAGAAGTTATGGAACGGTGACTTGAATTATGAAGTCTCCTTAAGAAAAAAGGCATTTGCAAATAACTTTTTTTAATCTCTTTTTAGTTATGCATGATGCATAAAACATGATTCTGTGCCTACTCAATAAAAATAGACTTAATACAAAAAAGCAAGTTTAATTAAAACTTGTAAGTGGAGATGTCAGAATACAGGTCTGAATGTCGCAGGTCTGAATGTATTTCCTTCCAGATTTAGTTATACATTCTGAATTTTGTGATGGATATTATGTATGCAGTGCTTTGGGAAGTCATGCATAATGTAACAAGGATTTTCACTTAACAGTACCTCTAGCAAATGTTCTCTCTGCTAATATTGCATGCCAAGTAGAATGTGATATAACAAATGATTTATTTATTTTCAGTAGGTCATTAAATATTATTCTCAACGTTTTGTGAAATTGCAAGGGTTTAAAAAAGAAGTGTAACCCAATAAAGTTCCATGTGTGAGGAGATAGGGTTGTGAATGCAATCAGATCACAACTGGGTTTTATGCACCAGGTGACTCTACTGATGCAGAGATAACTTTAGTCTTCCTTCTGCAAAGTTATGTGTGCTATGTAAAGAGGACCAAGAACACAGGGCTCACCAGTTCTCAGGTGGAGAAATACTGCTATGTCTCTAAAATTAGAGTAATGTTTACATTGTTCCAAAGACACAGGTTTTTGTTTCTTTGTTTAATATAACATTTCTAAGGAAGAAAAGGAGTTGGTTTTCCTTCGTCATTTTAAGTTTTAGATTGGTTAATAATTGAAGAATTGTGTAAATATTCATCATAGAATCATAGAATCAGTCAGGGTTGGAAGGGACCACAAGGATCATCTAGATCCCACCTGCCTGCCATGGGCAGGGACACCCTACCCTAGCAGGCTGGCCAGAGCCTTATCCAGTCTGGCCTTAAACACCTCCAGGGATGGAGCCTCAAACACCTCCCTGGGCAACCCATTCCAGGCTCTCACCGCTCTCATGCTGAACAGCTTTGTCCTCATGTCCAGTCTGAACCTACCCATCTCCTGCTTTGCTCCATTCCCCCTAGTCCTGTCACTCCCTGATATCCTGAAAAGTCCTTCCCCAGCTTTTTTGTAGGCCCCCTTCAGATACTGGAAGGCCACAATAAGGATACCTGGGAGCCTCCTCTTCTGCAGCCTGAACAGCCCCGACTCCTTCAGTCTGTGCTCATAGGAGAGGTGCTCCAGCCCTCTGGTCATCCCAGTGACCCTTCTCTGGACACACTCCAGCACATCCACATCGTCATTGTCTAACAGGGTAGCAAAGACAGCAGAAATTGAATATATAATATTTTTCTGTATGAGGTATGTTATGGTTACTGCCTTCGACTTTTTGTCAAGATTGAAACAGTAACCACAGTGACTGCTAATTTATCTTTCATGTGGCTTTGTAGGTTCTTAGACTCAATCAAACCTTAGAAATGAGTCTCTAGCCGACACTAATATGGCCACAGTCTGAGTTTGGTTGGATTTTTTTTTCTTAAGAAGTAGTAATTTGCCTGAAAACCCAAAAATTACAAGTTAAAAGTGTCATCTTGTGGTCTGATGCATCCCATAGGGACCTCTGTGTAAATAGTTTAGCACAAGGGCTAACTTGCCTGCTCTCTCAACACAAGAAGGGAGGGGAAAAGTAGCACACACAACTCAGGGTTGAGATAATGAGGTAAGAGTTTAATGTAAGATATCATAAGCACAATGTATAATTACCTTAGCTAATAAATCTAGTTAATCTAATAACATGTTTCACAATTACCTTATCTTAGCCTATTTGCAAAAGAAGCATAGTAAAATACACAGGGGGAAAAAACCAGCATAAACTAGAAAACCAAACTCAGCAGCTTCCGAATTCCCACCCATTCCACCACCATGCCTGCAGAAAAGAGCCAACACCCAAGAACCTGGAACCCAGAAGCAGCAACCAGAACAGGAAGCCTCCCATGCTGCAATCTGAACTTCAAGCCCTATAATACTTTGCTCCATTTTTTGTTCATTTTTTGAAGCTGGCATGTCTGCAGCATGGTATGAATAGCAGCAGCAGGTTCCACTCAATCTATGACACTCAGAAATACAGTGATTTGCATGTGTGCTTCAGGAGTTTGCCAGATCTTCATAGTTCAGCACACTCAGGCACGTGCCTCTGAGTTTGATGTTCCAACAGTGGGAGATAGCCAGGACCAATACGAAATCAAATAATGTGGAGCTTCCTACATTATGTGTTTTGAGGTTTATGTATTTTATGCTATGTCAAGCTTTTAAATGCTCCACAGAGGCTGGAGTAGATGGACTGTTGCTGCAAGGAGGGGAGTCTAACTGAAAGGAGTGGCTGATGTGAACCATTGTGATGTTGTGGCTTGGTGGCCGTTCTGCTCTTCTACCCTCTGCTTATACACTTTGGCTGTGTGCCCTTCTTTGATTGCTACAATTCTCCTCAAACATGAGAACGTGTTGCATGTTGGCTTAATCAGTCTGTCTGCCTGTTGGATGTCAGATCAGCTGACATGTGTGGGTTGTTTTTTTTTTTTTTAACTGGTGATCCATTCAGAAAATAGATTTAGAGAACCATTTTGTCCTTGCTCAGGGCAAGGAGTAGCTCTGCATCTCAGATCTCATCAGGCCAAGAAAGCATTCTTCAAACCTGTATCCAGGCTGCGTGATAGTTGCCATGATGTAGAGGAGGGAAATCGAGGAAAGATATCAGATAGTTAAAAAGTAAATGAGAATGAGCAATCTGTTCTCAGATTGGCACCAGTAATGGGTTTGTAACAGGAGGTTTGTCTGAGGGTATTGAAACTGTCAGGGTAGTGAGATTGACCACTCATCCAGCTGCTGCTAGTCTTAAGAAGTTGCTGTTACAACAGTTCAGCTAGTTCATGTCTTTGAGCTTTTCACAGGAAATATGAGGTCTGGAATGAATTATTTTTGTTGATTTATCTCAAGTAAAGGTTCTGGAAAATGCTGATATATCACAGAGTTAGAGCTTAAAATTTGTGGAGTAATGCTCATGAAAATTACTGTAGAGTGTCAGGATTGCGTTTTATTTGCTGCATTTTTATTTCTAGTCAGAGCGTAGTGGTTTGCATCAACGTGGGCTGAAGATGAGGCAGCAGTGTGCCCAGGTGGCCAAGAGAGCCAGTGGCATCCTGGCTTGGATCAGGAACATTGTGGCCAGCAGGACAAGGGAGGTTATTCTGCTCCTGTACTCAGCAGTGGTCAGACCACACCTTAAGTACTGTGTCCAGTTCTGGGCCCTTCAATTCAAGAGAGATGTTGAGGTGCTGGAACATGTCCAGAGAAGGGCAACAAGGCTGGTGAGGGGCCTGGAACACAAAGCCTATGAGGAGAGATTGAGGGAGCTGGGATTGTTTAGCCTGGAGAAGAGGAGGCTCAGGGGGGACGTCATTGCTGTCTACAACTACCTGAAGGGAGGTTTTAGCCAGGTGGGGGTTGGTTTCTTCTGCCAGTCAACCAGCAGTTGCACAAGGGGACAGAGTCTCAAGTTGTGCCAGGGGAAGTATAGGCTGGATGTTAGGAAGAAGTTGTTGCTAGAGAAAGTGATTTGCCATTGGAATGGGCTGCCCAGGGAGGTGGTGGAGTCACCGTCCCTGGAGGTCTTCAAGAAAAGACTGGATGAGGCACTTAGTGCCATGGTCTAGTTGATTGGATAGGGCTGGGGGATAGGTTGGCCTGGATGATCTTGGAGGTCTCTTCCAACCTGGTTGATTCTATTGTCCTATGATTCTACAGAAAGCATGTCAAGATGTCAAGAAGCTATACTAAATTCTTTTGCTAGTGGAGGTCTAGTAGGGTAATAAAATTTTATGCCTTTATGTTGGTTGTGACCCATGAATTAATGAGAACTGGTAATATGTCTATACTCAAGCCAGTAGATACTGCTTTCAGGTTGCTATTTCAGTTTCCAGTATTTACTAATGTATGGCAAATCATAACTGCAAGCAGATTGTGTCATGCAAAAATTCAGTTGAGCAAATGAGCTGCTTGCATTTGAGCTCCTAATGAGCATTAAAATTACTTTCCCTGACAGCTTTCTAAGCATGCTGTTATGCATTTTTAAATCTTTGAGATTTAAATTTATCCTTCCCATTCTCCCTTTCCTTGACATTTTGTATGTACATTGCAAGTATCTGGGGATAAAGGGGAGGGAAATCACCTTGTAATTATTGATGATAACATGATAGATGAAAATTGAACAGCTCTGTAAAAAGACCAAACTAGTTATTTAAACACATATTTTAATTTTTTAGTTGCATTAGTTTCTTTATGATTCTAAAGTGGTAGGAAGAATTAAGGTATTAAGGAATGATCTATGAAAAAAAATTACTAGAATCTAATTAAAATAATGATGTGATTTAGAGAACAGTCATTAAATGACAAAGTTAACTGTTTTCATAACAAGTTGCATCATTTCCTGGTTCTGACATAATGTTTCAACATGCATTTAAAGGTTGTGAAAGATACCAGGATGAACATAGCTTTTCTTCCACACATCTCCTGTATTTAAGGTGGTTCTACTTAATCTGTTAATTAGTAGCTGTCAAATAATATACATAAGATACACATCTTAGAATATAATTAAAATTTTAGTTGAAATCTGTTTCAGATGTAATGGGAGTCAACTTGACACTAATGCATCCCCCCTATGGATAGAGACTGAGAGACCAGGAGCTGTTTTGTCTTGAGAAGACTGAGGGGGGATCTTATTAATGTCTATAAATATTTGAGGGGTGGGTGTCAAGTGGATGAGACAGACTCTTTTTGGTGGTCCACAGCAGTAAGAAAAGGAGCAACAGGTACAAACTTGAACATCGAAGGTTTCACCTCAACATGAGGAGAAACTTCTTTACAGTGAGGCTGACAGAGCACTGGAACAGGCTGCTCAGAGATGTTGTGGAGTCTCCTCTGGAGACTTTCAAAACCTGCCTGGATGCATTCCTGTGTGAACTACCCTGTGTGGTCCTACTTTGGCAGGGGAATTGGAGCCAATGATCTCTGGAGGTCCCTTCCAACCTCTAATATACTGTGATTAAAAAAAAAATAGCAATTGTTTGCTAAATAAGTGATGGTTCTTCTATCATTTGCTAACATTGTTATGAAGAAAAAAAAAAAGAAAAGGAAAAATTTGGGCTTTAAATAGTTGTCATAAAATGGTACCAAATTTTGTGTAAAGTCCAGTATAAAACAACTGTGCCTCAGAATACTGAACTAGAAACAAAAGTAGCACTGGTTACTTGTGTAAACCACTGTGTGAATGAAGTTTGCTGATTCTAATCAGGATTATAATTATTGATTCAAATAATCTCAACTTTTATATCTCTGATTCCTTAAGAAGCAAATGTGAGAGAGCATTGTTTTGGTGCAGGATGAAAAATTGAAGTTTGTACCTGCCTGTGCAATGTTAGTAATGTTCTACCTAGCCATGCCTAAGTCTGATTGTTCAGATAGTGTTACCAAAATGTAATTTTGAGGGAGTCCAGTAGAGCCACGTTTCACAAAAGCAATTCCCACAAGAGCTAAATGCCAAGATAATCAATCATACGGTGTACTGTGTCCTGTTGTTATGGATATAATACATTATTTGTGCACTATAAAGATTTTTCAGATGATGTTGAAATGAACAGGCAAGCAAATTAACAGCTGTAAGGTGTAATGTAGCCATAACAGAAAATTGCAATTTCCTAGATTAAAATTTGTAACTATGCTTTCAATGCCCACAACGCATTTGAGATTGATTTGCTCTAAGTATGGGCTTTCAGGGAGTAATGAGAAGCCTTTTAGAAATCTATAATATGCTAATTACACTTGCAGGTGAGTGCTAGATCGTCTATTCTTGGTATTCATACACCACTTGTGTTTTGATTAGTAAACCCAAGAGTTGTAAACACAGTTACTGGAACTAGGATAAAACACTTCAGCAGCAGTACTGAAGTAGTACAGCGTGGGTTCTTCAATGAGCCATTGCATGTGGTCACCACTGACACGTTTCATAAATATTATTAGGCACAGGGTTAGGCTTTTGATAGAATGTTGTCTCAATTTCCCCCTCAGTATATTGTTCCAGACTTTTTCTTCTTGGGCTGAGAATGAGATGATAGTTCTCTTTACTAGACTGAGTTAACGAACTGTGATATTTGCATGAGAAGCCCTGAAAGACTGATAGAAAGCAGTATAGCAATGGGGGTAAAAAATTGCATCCCTAAATGCCTATGTGTTGAAATGAAGACAAACTTTCCCCCTTTTCACTGTTAGATCTGGCAGTGCTTTCTAGTTTTGCTTTCAGGAAAATCTGCAGTTGTGGCTGCAGAGTAGTTTCAAACTGTGATCTTATGCACCCTGGGTGAAGAGAGCTGCAGCTTAGGGACTTTGAGAATCATAGAATCACAGAATCAACCAGGCTGGAAGAGACCTCCAAGATCATCCAGGCCAACCTAGCACCCAGCCCTAGCCAGTCAACTAGACCATGGCACTAAGTGCCTCATCCAGTCTTTTCCTGAACACCTCCAGGGACGGTGCCTCCACCACCTCCCTGGGCAGCCCATTCCAATGCCAAATCACTCTCTCTGTGAAGAGCTTCCTCCTAAAATCAGCCTATACTTCCTCCGGCACAACTTGAGACTGTGTCCCCTCGGCACAGCACTGCGGTACCTACCATCCCTTGATAATTTCTTATTACTGTTACCTACCTACTTTTTGAGCCCATATAAACTTTTAATGCCTTCTCTATTCTTTGGAGGAATGTTCATGGCTTGCTACTTACTTGTCACGTGAAGTTTGCAGTTGTTGATATGAACAGTCACTCCTTGCCTCCTTGTCCTTCATCAGACCACATTCATTTGTTCTCTCATGTCTTTTACTTAACCCTTAGGCTCTTTGGCCTAAATTTTGTAGAAAAAAAATGATGTCTTGCAAAGATAGATTAAACAACAAGAACAATAAATGACCTTGCAAGCATACAGCAACAGACAGGTGCTTTTTGATTCACTGGTTACTTGTTTGCATATTTGAACTAACGTGTATGTATTGCTGCTGCTAAATAGATCCTGAGCAAAGGCAGGCAAGGTCTTGTTTTCACAGCAAGCGGTCGAGTCTGTGCTGTGACCAGCATTGCTTCTTCTGGGTTTCTTTTTCTGAGTTCTGTTATGTAGAAGCACCAATAATAGTTAAAGGAACTGTGAGGAATTTGTTCATATTTCTCACTCTAAGTGTACTATTTCACATAGATATTTTGTACAAGCATTTAGAGCATGTGAGTTAAGTAGAGCAGTGAGGACATGAAAGTCTTGTTGTAGGACATGTACTTAGTGCCAGTGATGCTGTTTCTTGTGTGCCGAATACAAATCAGCTGTTTGAAGAAAAAGAGCAGAAGTAACCAGCTTACAGAATTACATGACTTAAGAGTTTTCCCTTCTGATTATTTCACATCAGTGTTTCTGTTGATCTCTTCGATCTTGAAGAATAGATACCACTAAGCAAAGAGTGGTCTCTGCTCCTAGAGTCTCTACTTTGAGCAGTGGTGGTGATGGGTCACCTCTGTTGCATCACAGCAGAGGTGGCAGTTCCTGCAGACTTCTTAAAAAGAACCAGAAAGCAATACAGAGGAAATTCTCTTGTGTAGGCACAACCTCTCTGTATGTTTGCTGAGGTTCCCTAGAGGAGGCTGATGTGTTGAAATGTTTGAACGTAGAGACTACTTTGGATAATTGCTTTCTGTAGTTGGAGCTTATAGCCTTGACTGTTGTGCACCTAAAAGTTCAGAAAGACAGAGTATAAATATGTTAAACAGTAATCTGCATTGTGGTTTTCTGTTTTTCTTGAGAGGGCCTGGTTGTGGCCAGGAGGAGGTTGCTCTCTTCTCTCAGGTGGCCAGCACCAGAACAAGAGGACACAGCCTCAGGCTGCGCCAGGGGAGATTTAGGCTTGAGGTGAGGAGAAAGTTCTTCACTGAGAGAGTCATTGGACACTGGAATGGGCTGCCCGGGGAGGTGGTGGAGTCGCCGTCCCTGGGGCAGTTCAAGGCAAGGTTGGACGTGGCACTTGGTGCCATGGTCTAGCCTTGAGCTCTGTGGTAAAGGGTTGGACTTGATGATCTGTGAGGTCTCTTCCAACCTTGGTGATACTGTGTGATACTGTGACTTCTGGACACATCTGTTCCCCCTGTTTAATTTTCCCAGGCTTTTTTACTCATTTCTTTTTATAAGGCACAGTGAATGAAACAATTTTTTTTCCTGTACCATTTGCTCACTTGTAAGCAAAATGATACCTGACAACCTAGCATTAGAAGGATTTAAAAATAAAAGTTGTTTAGACTTCTCTAGTTTGAAGCCTTTACACTACTAAATGCTTTAATCAGTTTTGTTTCAGATGGAGAATTAATATGCATGGTAGCATCTCTATTTAACTGCTAGCATGACAGGCACAGAAAACCTTTATACATTGTCAGAGATGAAGTGACTGCTCTCTTAATGGTACTGAGGATCCTAAGTTTGGCAAATAAACCACCTCTCTGCTCTGGCCATATTCCCTTACATCAGAACTGGTGGCTTGCAATCTTGTGACATCTGTGAACAAGCAATCTCTAAAATCAAGAGTATATGCAACAGGTTAAACTCTTTTCCTTGTCTAAATTTTATATATTCTACTATGTATTTTGCCTCTGATGTCACCCACCTAGTAACTGAGTTTAAGTTCTATTTTCAATTCTGTACAATGAGTGATACTGAAGTTAACAGCAGAGTCATTTCATTCTGACTTTTCTCATCAGAATTATATTAGTTAAAACCATATTGGTAATTATGGCTAGTAGCAACTTAAAGAATCTTGCCTTCAATAAGTATTCCACAGGGGTCTTGTAAGAGCAAATTAAAAAAAAATGGAAAGCATTAGGTCAGTTTTGAGAGGTGCTCATTATAATGAAAATGCACATGGAGCAAATGCTTTTAAAATAAATTCTCAGCATTTAATTTTCAGGTGGGCGAGTTTGTATTTGTAAATGTACCAAATCATGTTATCTTTCTCCTCATGCTTTCTGTGTTGCTGTTAGTTCTGGTGTGGAGGTTTTTTAAATAAGTACTTTGTAGAGATTAAGTCTACAGATGAAACATGGATACTCTAATGAGAAAGACAGAAGCTTTACTCATATAAAAAAGCTAGAAGGGAATTTGTGGAAATTCCTATAATTTTTGTGTTTTCAGTGGTTCTGAACTGTGCTTATGGCAGGAGCCATTTCCAGCCCAAACTGATTTGCTCTCATTACATAGCAAAGATTTCAATGTCAATGTGCATGCATCACTGTGTTCTAGCATCCAGTTCTGGAGCCCCCATTACAAGAAGGATGTGGATGTGCTGGAGTGTGTCCAGAGAAGGGCCACTGGGATGACCAGAGGGCTGGAGCACCTCTCCTATGAGGACAGACTGAAGGAGTTGGGGCTGTTCAGGCTGCAGAAGAGGAGGCTCCAAGGTATCCTTATTGTGGCCTTCCAGTATCTGAAGGGGGCCTACAAAAAAGCTGGGGAAGGACTTTTCAGGCTATCAGGGAGCGGCAGGACTAGGGGAAATGGAGCGAAGCTGGAGATGGGTAGGTTCAAGCTGGATGTGAGGAGGAAGTTGTTGAGCACGAGAGTGGTGAGAGCCTGGAATGGGTTGCCCAGGGAGGTGTTTGAGGCCCCATCCCTGGAGGTGTTTAAGACCAGGCTGGATGAGGCTCTGGCCAGCCTGCTCTAAGGTAGGGTGTCCCTGCCATCTTAGTGCAAAAGCTGTGTCTGTCTGACTAACCTACAACTTCAGTTTCTCCAGTTTTTGATTGTCAGCCTTTCTACATAGACCCATGGAACTTGGCCAGTCCTTCTGAAACACTTGGCCCTCATTCGTGTCCTCATCTATGCTGTGCCTTGAGTGCATCTCTGCTTCAGAGAGAGAACTGAAAATCCTGCAACATCCTGCATTCTGTTCTTTCCGCTCTTTTGTACTTCCTACTTACACATGAAATGAAGCAAGGCTAGGAATGACAAACCCAGTTGTGCCGTGGACATATCTGCCACTGTCCTGGTTTTAACTCAGCTGGCAGCTGAAGCCTGGCAGTCCACTCACAACAGGTGGATTCTTTCCACCCCTTCTCTTTCCTCTGGGTGGTAAGGAAGAAATGGACCGGAGAAGCAGAGTTAAGGAAGATTTACTGCTGTAGGAATATCAGATAACACACAAAAAAATATGGCATATGTAGCAGCAGGGGGACAGACAAAATGTGGTCTGCCTGCACCTATGAACCAGTGCACCAGAGGGCTGCACCCCAGCCCAAAAAAGCCACAGAAACCTGAAAGAGGAAACTTTATAAGCTATAGATTACACTCCAAATCCTATAACCCCTTTCAGCCCCAGGCAGCCTTTTCCTTTAGCAGTGAATGTGTTATCAGCCTGGTGTTGAATAACTGTCTGCCCTCCTGACTTGCATTGTGCTACTGTGGGGAAGGGGAGTAGCCCACTCCCACTTTTGTCCCTTCTGGTGTGGCCAGCTAGCTAAAACCAATACAGTCATCTGTTAGAAGTAATGTTCAATATTGAAGCAGATGACAAAGGATAGATAACAAGAGGAAGAAAGCTTGCATGACTTGGTCACAGTTCATGAAGGTTAGCTTTAAACACCACAGCACACATCTTAGAAATGTAGTTGAAAGATGGCCTTTCTCCTCTTAGCTTGCAAGGTCATTCCGTCAGTGGAAAGGATGCTTTTTGTGTTTGTATCTGAAGACTATCGATGGGCGTTAGATGATGTGGAGTGTAGTTATCCAATTTCAGCCTGGTTTAGCTCTTCATATGTCAGTTGGGCACTTGGTTGTCTTAAAACTTCGGTCATGAAAGCAGCTGTTGGATCAAGCAGCCCAGGTACACTGAAGGCTGTATTTCTGTTTGTGAATTTCCAGCATAGCTGTATTCCCTTGGGGAAATGGAGATGATGATATACCAGAGCAACCCTGCATCAGCTGAGAGGACAGTGTTGTGGGCTGGGGATACAGGCTGTGTGAAAAACCCCAAAAGACAAGGCAATCAGTTGAATCTGTAGGAAGATGCTTTAAAGGAAATGCTACAAACCTCTCTGTTGGTGAATGTGTTTCATCATAAACATGAACCAGAAACAAGTCTCGTTTTTATCTGAAAAACAATTGCCAAAAAAGAAGAAAATGAATAAAAAATTGGCCTGTGGTCAGATCATTAACGGGATTAATTTTTTAACTCTGCTTCTATATGAGCCATAATATACTAACTATTTTTAAGTTGTGTACTTATGTAGGGCACGCTCCTAGCAGTATTTAAAGCTTACCTTTTCTTATCATTAAAATCACAGCCACCACTAACTGGGAGGAGCCATATTACTAGCAAAAGCTAAGGGGTGACATAGCTCAAAAGGAACTGAATATTGCATGAGTGTGACTGTTGATAGACTCAACAGTCTATCAACTGTCTGACCAACTTCTAAACAAATATTAAAGATACTGGGTTTAGCTGATCAAGTCATGTTCTCTTGCTGTGCTTTGTGAAGTACTGTGGACAAGACTGACAGTGCTAAAATGATTGTTTCTTCCCCCTTCAACCTGGTTGGTAGGAAATGATAAATTCCTTAAAGGGTTGAACATAAAAACTGCAACTCCAGACAATTTAATTGGATTTTAAATGTAAAGACTTATTACAATAGATACACATTGAATGTCAGAATAAATATGCATTCTGTGAATTAAATCTTTAAAAGTGTCATTTTTCTATACATGTGCAGGTCTTTATGGTATCTTTTTTTTTTTAGTTCTCTCATTTTATCTGATGGTAATAGGTAATTTTCACCTGAGTGCCTAGTACCTGGTAGAAATGAGACATTATTCTGCTATTTTGAGTGTTTGAGTCCCTCGAGGGCATGTTTTCTTAAAAAGGTGCATACATTTCTTCATTTTAAATTTCTTCTAACCTGCCTGACACATTTACCTGAATTCCAGCAGCCATTCTGCCTTCTTTTGGAGGAGACAAAGTTGCCATTACATTTTGTAACAAAGACAACTGGAAGTTGAACTGGAGGTATTCTGTTGAGAACCAGAGCAGAAGCTGTGGAGGAACATGTCCTGTTTGCTCATCTGGTGTGTGTGCCCCAAATGACATACAATAAGTCTTTGCTGACTTGGTACAGTGCGGAAGGCTGAAGGCAAGGAGGTTTCTAAAGCAACATTTAAAAGTTGCTGATTTTTTCTAAAATGCTGAGTTTGCATAAAAAGCATTTCCTTATACCTCAGTGCATAAATGTTTTCATTTCAATGCCATGATCAAAATGGAAGTCTTTGTCCAAAGTTTCTGTGGAACTAGACTGCGAATTACCTTGGCCAGCCTGGTATGAAAAAAGAGAGAGCTTGTCACCCTGAGCAGAATGGCAATCACCTTGCTATTTTCACTGAGTCCTGTTCTCCTGACTACCTTGATTTGATGTCTGAGTGAGTTTCTTTCCACAGTTGATCTTTGTAATCAGTTCGCACTCCAAAGCACATTTTATGGTAACTTTAGATGTAAGGTACAGGTGGTCAAAATCTGCCCTTCAGTTAATCTCTTCTTTGATAGTGATTGCCTCAGGAAGGGTCTAATCCCGAGTCTGTAAATTGCATCCTATTTGTGTCTGAAGAACTTTTACAAGTGGTACCCTGACCTATGATTTTACTTTTGTCTCCACTTTATATGGGGAATTAGTGTGAAGTTAGCTTGCAAGATTTCTCCTTCCTGACTGGCTGATACATATTTGAAGCAAGAGGGGAAAGTTAATGAATTTCTGTTGTTCAGCACTGGGTGATAAATATTTATATTCTCAACAGTTTCATAGAATCATAGAATCAACCAGGTTGGAAGGGACCTCCAAGATCATCCAGGCCAACCTAGCACCCAGCCTTATGCAGTCAACAAGACCATGGCACTAAGTGCCTCATCCAGGCTTTTCTTGAACACCTCCAGGGATGGCAACTCCACCACCTCCCTGGGCAGCCCATTCCAATGGGGAATCACTATCTCTGGGAAGAACTCCTCCTAACATCCAGCCTATACATCCAGCCTATACTTTCCCCAGCACAACTTGAGACTGTGTCCCCTTGTTCAGAGTCTTAGAAATATGTTAATGACTACGTACCCAGTGTTATGTACAAAAAATAGGACCTTATGCTTCTTTTTTTCTGCTGGAAAAAAAATGAATATGAATGTGTAATGAAAGCAAAGGTTTGATCTGTACATGCGTAATTGTCGTGTATGTGCATATATAAAAGGCAAAATGTAGGAGAGAATGCAGTCTCAACATTTCCTGACATAACTGAGAATGTGGCTGAACAGCCCACATCTTAAAAGGTAACTGCTAATAAGAATCATAGAATCCTAGAATCAACCAGGTTGGAAGAGACCTCCAAGATCATCCAGTCCAACCTAACACCCAGCCCTATCCAGTCAAATAGACCATGGCAGTAATTCTTGAACACCTCCAGGGATGTTGACTCCACCACCTCCCTGGGCAGCCCATTCCAATGCCAATCACTCTCTCTGGCAAGAACTTCCTCGTAACATCCAGCCTGTACTTCCCCTGGCACAACTTGAGACTGTGTCCCCTTGTTCTGTTGCTGCTTGCCTGGCAGAAGAGACCAACCCCCTGACTACAGTGTCCCTTCAGGTAGTTGTAGACAGCAATGAGGTCCCCTCAGAGCCTCCTCTTCTCCAGGCTAAACAACCCCAGCTCCCTCAGCTGCTCCTCATAAATGTTAGTATTACAGAATTCTGTTGCATAGTGTCACATGTATTGAAAAACATTTTGTTCCCTACAATAACTTCAAATACTGCTACTTTTTCAGGGTGGGTGTTTGATTGTTCTGTGTTTTGTTGTGTGTGTGTTTTTTTTTAATATGGAATTAGTAAGCACTGGTGGTACAGAAAGAATAGGTGCAGTAGGAGGGACAAGTAAAGAGCAAATATGTAATTTTAAAAGAAATTTAAACAAACTGTAATGCAGAATACTCTTGAAATATGGAAATTAATTAACAGAAAGGTGACCATTGAGTTGTTTTTGTGTTGTTAGTAGTACTCTGTAATATGGTGCTAAAAGCTGAGCTAGTTGGGTTTTTTTTAAGAAAAAAACCCAAAACTTTAAAAAAAAAACCTACAAACCCAAAACTAACTTTGTTATGAAATACCACTTGAAGTTCTTGGTAATCAACATGATTTTAAGGCAGTTTGCAGTGCTGCTGAGTCTGGCAATGCTTGTAGTGATTTTATTTGCCCAGCTATACAGTTACCTGTACCATTACCTCAAAGCAGCCAAGAACAAAATATGTGCTTAGTGTGTTTTCCTTCTGCATTATGATGGCAAATTTGGCTTTTATCACTTTCTTCTTCTTGTTTTTGGTGCAATGGAAAAGCATCACTGGACAAACAACAAGGGACTCTTGCAGCAATGACTAATCCTTCACTCTTTTCACTCTATATGCAAATATAAAGTGGACCTTAGATATGACTTTGGTTTGGGTTTGGTGGTTTTTTATTGTTTTATTATATCCTGGTGAGCTGTGTGCACATGAGGACAGTGTTCTTTCAAAATCAGAATCATGGCATTGTTAAAGACCTTTAAGATTGTAATGTCCAGCTGTAACCCAACTGCGGTGATGTGGTGGATTAAGGAACTTCACCCCCCTGCTATTGAAATTTACCAGACCAGCTCAGAGGGATTGTGGAAGTAAAATGAAGCTATGTTTATAGCAGAGCTAAATTTACAAGCGTATATACACAATGTATTTACAATTATATACAAATTAGAAATAATACTGAAATCCAGACTCCCTCCTAGACAAAGAAACTGCCTGGAAGGGGCTCAAAGCTACCCTTTCTCTCCCAGACAGACAAACTCAACCAGCAAAGCTTACTTTGTTATCTCTTAGTGAAAGATATTAGAGCGGAGCAAAAGAGAAGTGAAAGGAAGAAGTGTCCCAGAGCAGAGAGGGACAAATTGTTTTTAGTTTGGCTTTTTGTCCCTTTTAGCAATCCACTGACTTTATTGTTATTATTATTTCACATCCAATGATCTAATTTCTGTCATAATATTCCAATTAGCATCAAACCAGCACTCATGATCACTAAACTGTATCTTGAGGTGCCACATCTACATGATTCTTGAACACCTCCAGGGGTGGCAATTCCACCGCCTCCCTGGGTAGCCTGTTCCAATGTCTCACCAGTCTTTCAGTAAAGAAAATTTCCCTAATATCCAATCTAATCTTCCCCTGCCACAGCTTAAACCCATTTCCTCTTGTTCTATTGCTAGTTACTTGAGAGCAGTGACCAACACTGGCCACACTACAACCTTCTTTCAGGCAGTTCACAGTATCACAGTATCACCAAGGTTGGAAGAGACCTCATAGATCACCAAGTCCAACCCTTTACCACAGAGCTCAAGGCTAGACCATGGCACCAAGTGCCACGTCCAATCCTGCCTTGAACAGCTCCAGGGACGGTGACTCCACTACCTCCCTGGGCAGCCCATTCCAGTGTCCAATGACTCTCTCAGTGAGGAACTTTCTCCTCACCTCCAGCCTAAATTCCCCTGGCGTAGCTTGAGGCTGTGTCCTCTTGTTCTGGTGCTGGCCACCTGAGAGAAGAGAGCAACCTCCTCCTGGCTACAACCTCCCCTCAGGTAGTTGTAGACAGCAATAAGGTCACCCCTGAGCCTCCTCTTCTCCAGGCTAAACAATCCCAGCTCCCTCCTCCTCTCCTCGTAGAGCTTGTGCTCAAGGCTTCTCACCAGCCTTGTCACCCTTCTCTGGACACGTTCAAGCATCTCAATGTCCCTCCTAAACTGGGGGCCCCAGAACTGAACATAGTACTCAAGGTGTAGTTGTAGGTAGCAATAAGATTTTCCCCTAGTCTTCTCTTCTGCAGATGGAACAATCCCATTTCCTTCAGCTGCTCCTCATACAATATGCCCTCCTTAACCCCTCACCAGCCTGTTTGCTCTTCTCTGGTCATTCTCCAGAGCCTTGATGTCTTTGTTGTGCTGTTGTGCCCAATGAGTACTCAAGCTGTGGCCTCACCAGGGCTAAGTACAGGGGCATAATCAATTTTCTACTCCTGCTGGACAAGCTGTTTTTGGTACAGGTTGGGATAGAAAAACAAATCAGAACACTTACTTTAAATATTTAGTGATGTGAAATTATTTGTAGAATAAAGGATCATTTAAATGAGATCTGTTTTGGAAGCTCAGCTGTGGGCGTGTTGATTAGATATGTAAACAAAAGGTAGCAATGTCTTTAATTACAGTTTCTTGGCATTCATTTTTGCTTTTCAGCATAAATATGCATGGGTCTAGGGTTTAGGTTGCTTAGAAATGCCTGTAAGCTTTTTGTTTGCATATGCACACAAAATACAAACAATCCTATTTGCCCTTCAGTCTGTCTGCTTTCTTCCTGCCTGCTAGCACAAACTTACAAAAGAGTCCAGGACTGTGTGGAGCTGAGCCTATATCTGCAGAAGCAGTCAGCTGAAGTTTATTGTCCTGAATTTTATTATCCAAAACTTTTATGGAACAGCATCTTCTCTTTCTTCTTTTCTAAAGAATTAGTGAGGCATTCCTGCACCCTTGGGAAATTTGGCAATGCCAGCAGCTTCTCCCAAGGCATGGAGGGAAGCTGCACCCCAAAGAGGAAGAGCAAGGGGGTTGGGAGGAAGGCTGAAGAAGGTGCAGCACTGCGGTGAATGGCTGAAACTCACATAGAGCAGTTAATTCAGCTTAAGCAATGTTTTGGTTTTGAACTGCAAGGACACCTGGATGAGTTTTAAGTCAGAGCATTTAATGAAATATAACTTACAGTAGTGTTTCTGGGAGGCAGTAAATCTTCCTGTTACTCAAATACTCATTCATAGATAACTGTTGAGATTTGGGCAGCAATAATTTTTTAGATTAGGTAGATTTAAGAGGACACAGTTAGGAAGGTACAATTGGAACATAAATTCTTTGTGCTTCTTTTTTGAATAATGTTTCTTCAACCTTTAACAAACAGCCTTGGAGGAGAGCACTGGTGGCTGAAATTATTCCATTTTCCTGTTTTTTTGCTAGAGCATCCCTATTAATGCACTTGTGACAAGTATCATAACTTGTCTTCTAATCTTCCATTTCTCATCTGGCAGGATGAAGAAGAAACAGTGGCCTTTCTTGCTCACAGTGGAAGTGAAGAAGAGTTTGATCCAAGTACTCTTCCAGATCCTGATAAACACAAAGATTCTGATGAAGAGCAGGATTCAGAGAGTGAAGACAGCTCTAGGTATGTATGCATCTTCCACATTCACTTTGAAGTGTTTATGTTTTTTGGAAACTGGTTTGTTTAGTTGTTAGGAACTCATTATAAAGTCATCCTTTTGCTCCAGGGACTTAGTATTTAAGTTTGTTTGTGAGATAAGTGCCGAATAGAAATGTGTGCTAAAGGCTATTACTTCATTTTATGAAGCTCTAAGGGGAAAAAATTGAGTTGGTGTTGAAAGGATCTCTTGGTGATACTGTTCCACATGCAAAAGTCTCAACTAACTCCTTGGAGGTTTCATATGTTTCTGTGGCAGGTAGACCCTGTGTAGACACCAGGCGCCTATCAAAGCCGCTCTATTACTCCCCTCAATTGGGCAGGGAAGAGAAAATACAATGAAAGGTTTGTATGTCAGGGTGAGGACAGGGAGATCATTCTGCAGCTGCTGTCACAGGCAAAACAAACTCAACTTGGGGAAAGGTTGATTTATTAAAGATGAAACTAATCAAATCAGAGCAGTGTAATGAGAAAATAAAACCAAATCTTAAAACTTCTTTTCCCTACCCCTTCCTTTTTCCTGAGATTAACTTCACTCTCGGTTTCTCTACCTACTTCCTGCAGCCACACAGAGTGAGGAATGGTAGTTGGAGTCAGTTCACCATACATTGCCTCTGCTGTTCCTTTCTCTTTGTAGGGAGGACTCTTCACACCTGTTCCCTGCTCCAGTGTGGAGTTTCTTCCATGGTTGACAATCCACCACACACTTCCTCAGTATGGGTCTTTCCCAGGAACTGCAGTTCTTCAATAACTGCTCCAGCAAGGGTCCCTTTGATGGAGTGTAGTTCTTCAGGAACAGACTACTCCAATGTGAGTCCCCCATGGGGTCACAAGTCCTGCCAGCAAACCCACTGCATAGGCTTCTCTCTGCAATGGGTCCATAGGTCCTGTCAGGAGTCTGCTCCAGTGTGAGCTTCCTGTGGGGTCATAGCTTCTTTCTGGCATCCACTCGCTCTGGCATGGGGTCCTCAACAGGCTGCAGGTGGATATCTGCTCTACTGTTAAATTCCATGGGCTGCCTGACTCATTGTGGTCTTCACCACAAGGTGCAGGGAAATCTCAGACTGGAGCACCTCTTCCCCCACTCTTTCAGGAGCCTCGGTGTCTGCAGTGTTGTTTCTATCACTCCTCTGTTCAGCTGCAATTGCTGTTGTGCAGCAGCTTTTTCCTCTTAAATATGTTGTCCCAAATGTGCTGCCACCGTCACTGATGCCTTGGCCAGGAGCAGATCTGTCTTGGAGCCAGCCAACATTGGCTCTCTAGGACATGGAGGAAGCTTCTAGCAGCTTCTCACACAAGCACCCCTGTAGCCACTCAAATACTGAAAAATTGCCACACAAACCCAGTGCTCTTTCAGAGGTACATTTCCCTTCTGTCATATTGCAGGTTCTGTTTGAAAGGAAAAACACTGAAGTAATTTGAGGATTTAGATGAGCTCTCTGTGCCTGTCTTGCATTAAATAATTTGTGCAGAGTGAAACTTGATAAGCTTTATGATTCAGCATTGCTCAGCCACTTCAACACTAAAAATGAAGTGGAATCTGAGTTAGAAGTAAATATATAATAAAATTAAGAATATTAAACTTTTATTCTCAACTTAAAACTGTTTAAAGTTATATAAACCAGGGATACTGCATGAGATCCTATGTGTTTTTTGTCATTTCTGTCAGTGCCACAAGAAGTCTGTCTTGTGTTTCTGGCAAATGGCCTCTTGACACTTAAACAGAATCACAGAATGGTAGGAGTTGGAAAGGAGTCCTATGCATCATCTAGTCCAACCGCCTTGCTAAATGGGGTACACCTAGACCATGTTGCACAGGAACATGTCTGGGCAGGTTTTGAAAGCCTTTTGAGGAGGAGGCTCCACAACCTCTATGAGCAGTCTTTGTCACAGGATCACAGGATGTCAGGGGTTGAAAGGGACCCAAAAGATCATCGAGTTTAACCTCCCTGCTAGAGCAAGGCCATGCAATCTAGCTCAGGTCACAGAGGAATGCATCCAGACAGGCCTTGAAAGTCTTCAGAGAAGGAGACCTCACAGCCTCTCTGGGGAGCCTGTTCTAGTGTTTGTGTGACTCTTACAGTAAAGAAGTTCCCCCTTGTGTTGAGATGGAACCTCCTGTGCTGCAGTTTACATCCATTGCTCCTTGTCACCCTCAAAGTAAAACATATTTTCCTTACGTTTAAGTTAAACCTCCTGTGTTCTAGTTTGCTATGTTCTAGGTGTTTAGGTACATAAATCTTCTGCTTTTCATGCCTGAATCAGCTAAATCTTGGTGGCTAGATTGTCCCTAGCATGTACAATATCCCTAAACTGGATAGTCCTAAGTTAACAAACAGCCTGATGATAATGTCTCCTGTAGCCTTTTTACCTATCTGCTGGTGGATAGAACTATCAGGGATGGGGGAAATGTGTTGCTTTTTCTGAGCAGCTGCAAATTGCTCCCTCTTTATGCAAAGGGAAGAAAAAGGTAACTGCTACAGTTCCTTCTGTTTTTTCACTTTCCTAATCTGATTCAGTATCCACTCCATGTAAAATGAATTTCAAAGTTGTGTGAAACACCATGGAATCACAGAACTAATTGGGTTGGAAAAGACCTTTGAGATCATCAAGTTCAGCCTATCACCCAACACCATCTAGTGAAATAAACCATGGCACCAAGTGCCACATCCAATCTCTTTTTAAACACTTCCAGTGATGATGACTCCACCACCTCACCAGGCAGCCCATTCCAAAGGCAAATTACTCTTTCTGCAAAGAAATTCTTCCTAATATCCAGGCTAAATCTGCCCTGATAGAGCTTGGGACTGCGTCCTCTTGTTCTGTCACTGGTTGCCTGAGAGAAGGGACTGACCTCCACCTGGCTACAACCTCCCTTCAGATAGTTGTAGAGAGCAATAAGGTCTCCCCTGAGCCTCCTCTTCTCCAGGCTGAACAACCCCAGCTCCCTCAGCTGCTCCTCGCTTGCAATTATGATTTGCCATACATTAGTAAATACTGGAAACTGAAATAGCAACCTGAAAGCAGTATCTACTGGCTTGAGTATAGACATATTACCAGTTCTCATTAATTCATGGGTCACAACCAACATAAAGGCATAAACTTTTATTACCCTACTAGACCTCCACTAGCAAAAGAATTTAGTATAGCCTCTTGACATCTTGACATGCTTTCTGTAGAATCATAGGATAATAGAATCAACCAGGTTGGAAGAGACCTCCAAGATCAGCCAGGCCAACCTATCCCCCAGCCCTAGCCAGTCATCTAGACCATGGCACTAAGTACCTCAGCCAGGCTTGTCTTGAACACCTCCAGGGATGGTGACTCCACCGCCTCCCTGGACAGCCCATTCCAATGGCAAATCACTCTCTCTGGCAACAACTTCCTCCTAACATCCAGCCTATACTTCCCCTGGCACAACTTGAGACTGTGTCCCCTTGTTCAATTGCTGGTGGCCTGGGAGAAGAGACCAACCCCCACCTGGCTACAACCTCCCTTCAGGTAGTTGTAGACAGCAATAAGATCTCCCCTGAGCCTCCTCTTCTCCAGGCTGAACAACCCCAGCTCCCTCAGCTGCTCCTCGCAGCACATGTGCCCCAGTACAGCTTCCTATAAAACATGCAAGCAAACAAACAAAACCACAAACACCAACCCCAAATAAAACAACTCAAAAAATCCCCCCAAACAAAAAATCAATCAAACAAACAAAACCACATCTGAACATGAGATCCATCATTATTAAACACGATTCTTCAAGTTCCTTCCATATTTATGTCTGCTTGACTCTGCCCAGCAGCTTTTGGTGGGGGAAGCAGCATAAGCTGTTAAACAATTTCTTATTTTAATGTAGTTTAAGATTTGATATTTATTGGGGAGGGCTGTGTAAGAGAATTTGTGGCTTGTTTCTCACATGTTACTAGAATTGAAATATCTCTGTCTGCATTTGATAAATGCATCCTCTAGTGGTATTTGTATATTGCTTGTATTGGAGCCAGGTTAATGCAATGAAACTTTTTTCTCTGCTGCCCCCAGGTAACACCAGTAATGTGGTTAATATTGTCTTCTTAATATTGGAGATTCTGGGTATAAGAATCATAGAATCAGTGATCAGAACTAGAGGATGCTGTGAAACCTCATTTTGTTGGAAGAAACCATCCTTGTTTGGTCTGATATTAATTATGTGAAAAGCACAGAAGACAAGTCTGTTTAGCAGTTCTGCATTTATGTAGAACATTAATGGAAATGCCAAAAGAGGCATTTCAAGATACCAACACTTCTCCATCTGGGACCATAGTACTGCTGGTTTTGCCTTGAAAGTAAACTTTGAGCTGACTTCAGGTGACAAAGTAGAGATGGAATATTGATGGTTACATTTGTTTCTTGGAAAGAATAAACCCAAGAATTTAATAAAGTTGGATGTTTTGTTAGGTGACTGAAGCCAGGGCAACACTTGCCATGTTTATGGGTGTGTATATTGCTGCTGAAAGACACATTCCTGGAATCCGTTAAGCTGGTGGACAAGTGAGCTAGCAGGAATCAGTTACCTGCAATCAAGTATGGAGACTGTGTCACAATGCTACATATTAAATATTTCATTGCCTCAGGCATTTCCTAACCACTGCTGAATTGTTGCACGTTTTCTGAAGGAAAAGGGTAGTGGTTCAGCATCTTATTTTAAAACAAGATTTTTACATTATTTCAGCTTGTAGCCTTAGCTAAGTGTAGCTATCTTGACAATACAGCATTTTGTGATGTAACTAGTAAGTATTTTGAATAGGGTAGGTCAGTCCATTTAAAACTGGGGATTTTGTCTAGTTTGCTTTTGGTATCATTAAGTAACCGTTTATCTGGGAGAGACATCTTCTAATTTTTTTGTGTGTGTTCATGCATCACTTTTGTGTTGATCCATTCCCCAGGGATGTCAGCTAGACTCAAGATTAGATAAGATTTAAGAATACGAGTTGACAGAAATGGACAGATTTTTGGCAGTGGTAATCAGTAACTGACCTGGCCCCCTGGAGTCGGCATTTGTGCTCAAGGAGAGTTAAAGACTAAGAGAAGATCTAGAGCTTTGATCATTTCCTGTTCCTGTGAAGTAGCTTGGAAAAAGAAAGAACACACATAAAAAGAAAAATAGGATGTAGTAATTATTTCTGATGAAGTATTTTCCTCAGGAAATCTCAAATCTCTTTACAAAGGAGGTCAGTATGATTTTTGTAGGCAGGAATGTTGAGTCGCGTAGTAACTTGTCCTAAGGTCATGGCAGTAAGATTCTGGTACCCAGAGGGCTCACTGAGTGCTTCACCCTCTTAGACAGACAGCACCCACTTGGAAATTGCAACTAATCACATGTGGTAACTCATTTTTTTTAATTTTCAGTATGTGAGGTAAATTTAATACCACATAGGCACAGTTGAATGCTTTTTGCTTTTCCTTTTTCTTGGACTTGCCCTTACTTGAGTTATTTTTTCAGGGAATATTGGAACTTTGATGTCTGTGGTATTTCAGTTGTCCCAAAGAACTTAGTCTTGAATGTAATTTAGGCTGAAGAGAGTAACTTTGAGCACAATAGATGTAGGTATAGATACAGATATAGGTATAGATGCAGATGACTACGAAACTGCAATTTGGTTTTACTCTCTTAAGTGAAATGTTTGTGTAAATCTGTTATGTTCCTTCAGTGCTCTGGGGGTTAGAATCTAACTGGGCCCTTTTTTTTTTGTATCAATCTGGGGTTTAAATTTTCCCTGGCTAGATGAAAGGCTTTCTTGGAATAACAAACATGTCTCAAGAACTGCCATAGCTTGAAGCTTAATAAGCAACCTCTGTCAAGTTCAGGACACAGTACTGGTCTCAGTTGTTTCTGAATTGTCATTGACATTTCAGTAACAGGAGAGTTCCCTGCCTTCCTACAAAGACTTTAAAAAATGTTATTGTTCATTTTTCCATCTTTACATAACTGGACCCAATGCTTTCCTGCTTTTCACTCTTGTCTGTGTTTGTTGAAAACCTAGGGCAATAGGCTGTAGGTGTTTTCAACCATAGTTAAGATGCCAAGTAGACTGAAATTTGAAAAGTGAGTCAAATTACTTAAATTTCTGCAGCATTTAAGCTGAGTGGGAGTTAACAAGGACCCAAAGAGCAGCTTCAGCCACCCTAGATAATTCAGAGATTTTAGAAGAAGCCACATCAGTTTAGGCACTGCACCAGCAGGAAAAGTATTACAGGTAAATCTGGGATGTCCAAGACTACAATTCTGAGGTTTTAATGCAAGCACTGTGTTGCATTATAGATGGGAACAGGCCAGGGGTTGATTTGTCAGTCATTGCTAAGGGTAGTAACTAAAATGGAGTGAGAGGTGAGAACAGCTAGGGCAGGTGTATAAGAGAGAGAGAAGAATGGAAAACAGTGGGATGCTCTCAAGGGCAAAAGCAGTGAGTGACGACATACTGGTAATACATTTGGAAGATGACAGAATCCAGGACAAAACTACATTTCTATCAGGGCCTGAAAGGAGATTGCTAGAATTAAGAGCTGCAGATGGCTCCAGTGTGCAGCACAAGCATGTGGTGGTTAATCCGATGCTGGCTTGGCTTGCCTAGAAAACATCAGTTGTGTCTGTACAGGCTAAATGGATTTGGCCAGAGTGCAGGTGTAAGCCCTGGCACACAATTGTCCGTATTGCCCACCACTGCTGCAACTTTGGATAGTGCCAGCTAGAGCTCTTCTGGGCAATGTCCCAGCTCATTTTGGTGCGGTAGGACAGGCCAAGGACTGTTCCCACTAGGCAGTGTTAATGAAGAGACTTTTTTTTTATGGGTGTGTGGGTAAAAAACGTAGCAGTCTGTTCTCTAGCTCTGAAGTCAGCTTTTGGAGCTCAGTGGTAACTATGCCTGAAAACTTGTGAGTCGCTCTAAGCACCTCCTTTAGGAGGCTTTTGTGAAAGCAGAGGCACAACTGAAAAATGGAAAATGCAATGAAAGTTAAAGAGCAAATTGAGAAAAGCAAGAGAATTTGAATGACCCATTAGCTTTTGGGTAAAAGGGGTAGCTGAAGAGGCTGGTGGTGGGCATGAGGCTGCGGAGAAGTGGATTTGAATTTTTGTGAGAGAGGAAGAGGTAGAAGGGATGTAAATGTGAAAGGAGGAGAGAGGATGATGAGGATCTGGTGGATCAAAAAGAATAAATATGAGAACAAGCAAGGAATCTTGCTGCCAGTGGGAAACAGAAGTTTCTGTTAAATCACCATTCATGCCGCACGCACCTCTCTTAGAGCTGTCGCTGAATTGTATGATGGGCTGGGGAATATTGACCTCATGGCTTTTACAAAAGTGAGTCAGCCAAGAGTGAAATTAGGCTTTGAGAGTAGAAAATAAAATTCTGTTCTGATTTGTATTTTCAAAATTCAGAGATTTAGCTCAAAGTGTTGGGTTAAAGTAGAAATATCTTAGGCTGCAGTGGTTGCTACTTGCTCTAAGGGGAAAAAACTGCTTCTGAAAGGACTATCTCAAAGGCAGCCTCCAGTAACTTCTTTCAACAGCCTTTAAAAATAGACTCTCTGTCCATGAATTAACAAGTCAAAACATTGTTAATCTTGTGGCATTTTTGTTTAAATTGAGGGAGCCATAGAAATAGTGAGTTAAGTTTGCTTTTAAATAAAATCCCCTTCCAGCTGTACCTCTAAAAGCAGAGTAATTAATGACTCCAAGCATGTAATGCGAGATTAATTTTTTGTATATGTAACAACATTCATCATATTTGTTTTAAGGCTATTCATATAAATTGTTAATGAGGTGAAAAATGTAAATATATTGAATGTGGATAGAAAAAGTGGAAAAAAAGCAACTGGGTTTCTTAAATAATCATTTTGCAGTCAAATTGAGTTTCTGATACTTCTAATCCCGCAGCCTCTGCAAATAAAAATGCTGAGGAAGAGCAAAGTTGCCATTAACCTCATTGTTACCTTCTTTAAATCTTTTAGTAGGCATGACTGATCTCATTTAGATCAGCATGGAAAGGATCTTAGATATGAGAGGAAAGGAGAAATACCTTAGTTCTGTTGATGTGTTGTGTGTGTTTTTATGGCTGGTCACCAGCTGACAGGTGTGCAAGTCAGCAGTCAGTGCTGCTTGGTTGTGTACCTTCCTTTATTTATGAGAATTGCAAATGTCATAAATTAAATCACAGTATCACAGTATCACCAAGGTTGGAAGAGACCTCATAGATCATCAAGTCCAACCCTTTACCACAGAGCTCAAGGCTAGACCATGGCACCAAGTGCCACATCCAATCCTGCCTTGAACAGCTCCAGGGAAGGCGACTCCACCACCTCCCCGGGCAGCCCATTCCAGTGTCCAATGACTCTCTCAGTGAAGAACTTTCTCCTCACCTCAAGCCTAAATCTCCTCTGGCGCAGCCTGAGGCTGTGTCCTCTTGTTCTGGTGCTGGCCACCTGAGAGAAGAGAGCAACCTCCTCCTGGCCACAACCTCCCCTCAGGTAGTTGTAGATAGCAATAAGGTCACCCCTGAGCCTCCTCTTCTCCAGGCTAAACAATCCCAGCTCCCTCAGCCTCTCCTCATAGGGCTGTGCTTGAGGCCTCTCACCAGCCTCGTCGCCCTTCTCTGGACACGCTCAAGCATCTCAATGTCCCTCCTAAACTGGGGGGCCCAGAATTGAACACAGTACTCAAGGTGTGGTCTGACCAGTGCAGAGTACAGGGGCAGAATGACCTCCCTGCTCCTGCTGACCACACCATTCCTGATGCAGGCCAGGATGCCACTGGCTCTCTTGGCCACCTGGGCACACTGCTGGCTCATGTTCAGGCGGGTATCAATCAGCACCCCCAGATCCCTCTCTGTCTGGCTGCTCTCCAGCCACTCCAACCCTAGCCTGTATCTCTGCATGGGGTTGTTGTGGCCAAAGTGCAGCACCCTGCACTTGGAGCTATTGAACCCCATCCCATTGGACTCTGCCCATCTGTCCAGGCGGTCAAGGTCCCGCTGCAGAGCCCTTCTGCCCCCAACCCAGCCACATCTGCTCCCAGCTTGGTGTCATCTGCAAACTTGCTGATGACTGACTCGATGCCCTCATCCAGTTTCCTACACATTCTTCTTATACCAGATTGCTGATGTTGTTCTGCTAAGTTTTCTGTAATTCTTGATGTGGTTGGTGTTACGTTGTCTTTTGAGATTATTCATCTGCAAATCATGGTGTACAGGACATATCAGTGACTTTATGAAGGCCAGGACTTAATATTGTGATGGCCAGAGAAAACACCATAAAGTAGTCATGGTAAAAGATCTCTGATTAAAGGCTTGGTAATGCTGTTTAATTGCAAAGTTGAATATGATAGTGCTGTGCCATGAAAGCCTTCCTATTACTTCAGACTTGGTATACTGTTATAAAATGTTAGACTCCAGCTAACTATGTGAAATGGACCTGATGGTAGAATTTCTTAGTGAAATTGGGTAATTTGGTCACTTATGTTTTGCAAGTAGAGACTAGATCCTTACTGGGATTCCTGTAAACTCGACAGCTACAGAAACTGTCTTTGCAATAAATAAATAAAACTAGTCTGTCATGAGCAGGCGTCTGCGTGAATGAAGGAGACATGGGATTAGTATTTGAGTATTTATTGAAACTCTGCAGTTCAGAAATTGTTAGCAATTGGCTGATTGTGGCCACACATAAGAAAAGGAGAGGAACAGACCTGAAAAGTGGCAGTGTCAAGTGAAGCTGTGGAGTGAATGAATGCAAGGGTTAGGTAGATGGTTGAGCAGCATCTCCAAAGGCAGCAGCATATTTCAGGCAAGGTTAAGCCTCTGGCAGCAAATCAAAAGGGTTATCTCCAGGTGAAGTAGTTTCAACTCATAGCAGTGCTATGTAATCCTTATGAGGATCAACCCCTGAGTGATGTCAGGTTTTGGAGTGGTGTATAAAGACAAGCTAAAACTGCTTAGCCCAAGTACACTGAGTGGAATCACCTATGATCCAGGGCTGGGCCAGGTACTGCTGCCTTATGGTCAGCAGAACCATCAGTGGTAAACAAGGAAGAGAATTTACAGCTTCAGACATCTGATTTGAATCCACTGCCACTTCTCCACTGGGGACTTTAGAAAGTAAAGGTGACCTCAGAACGGAAGTGAGATGCTGATGGTTGGTTTGAGTGCTTTTTCTTATCGAGTCCTCCATATAACTCCCATGCAGTAGTGAGAAGTATTACACATGTGCTCTTACTGGTCTGGTTTCCATTTAAATATTATGATACTTCATCTCCAAGACAGACTTGCCTTTTGCTTTTAGCACTATTACACTGGTATTTCATTATCAGTAAATTATTCACCCCTTTCCCTGCAACTGTTTTTTTATAAATCTGGTTTTAAAGTGAGCTTGATTTACATCACTGGAATGACAGCAAGGGAATCTTAGACTCATTTAGGTTGGAAAAGACCTTTAAGTTCACAGGGTCCAACCATTAACCTAGCACTGACAAGTCCACCACTAAACCATGTTCCTAAGTACCACATAAATATGTCTTTTAAATACATACAGGGATATTGACTCAACCACTTCTTTGGGCAGCCTGTTTCAATGCTTGATAACCCTTTCTGTGAAGAGTTTTTTTCTAATATATAACATAAAGCTCTTGTGGTGCAACTTGAGGTTGTTTCTTCTTGTCCTATTGCTCCTTACTCAGAAGAGAACAGTACTCGCCTCACTTCAAAAAGTTGTAGAGGGTGATAAGATCTCCCTTCAGCCTTGCCTTCTCAAGGCTAAACAAATTTAGTTCCCATAGCCAATCCTTATAAGATGTCTTCTCTAGACCCTCCATTGCCCTTAGAGTCGTAGAATCATAGAATCATCCAGGTTGGAAGAGACCTCCAAGATCATCCAGTCCAACCTAGCACCCAGCCCTAACCAATCAACTAGACCATGGCACTAAGTGCATCATCCAGTCTGCTCTTAACACTTCCAGGGACAGTGCCTCCACCACCTCCCTGGGCAGCCCATTCCAATGCCAATCACTCTCTCTGGGAAGAACTTCCTCCTAACATCCAGCCTATACTTCCCCCGGCACAACTTGAGACTGTGTCCCCTTGTTCTGTTGCTGGTTGTCTGGGAGAAGAGGCCAACCCCCACCTGGATACAGCCTCCCTTCAGGTAGTTGTAGACATCAATCTTTGGATCTGCTGCAGAAGCTCAATATCTTGTAGTGAGGAGCCTAATACTAAACACATTATTCAAGGTGCAGCCTCACTAGTGCTGAGCACAGGGGAACAATCACTTCCCTAGTCCTGCTGGCCACACTTTCTCTGATAACCTGAGCACACTGCTGGCTCATATCCAATCAGCAGTTGACCAACACTCTCAGGTGCTTTTAGGCTGGGCAGCTTTTTAGCCACATTTCCCCATGCCTGTAGCGCTGCATGCGATAATTGTGGACCCATGTGCAGGACCCAGTACTGGAGCTTGGTGAACCTCATACTGTTAGCCTTGGCCTGCTGACCCAGCCTGTCCAGATCTAAGAAAGAACACTCCATGATCTATTTTCATTACCGTTTCTATGTACTATGGCATTCTGACATCGAGTAAGAAAGAAGTTGCAGTGGGCTTTATGGAAGGCACTGCAGTAATTAATCTTCATTAGGATTGCTGCTGTGCCCTCATGAATTAAAATTTATTATATGGAAAAAAGGTTTGTGGCACAGCATGTCTGATTAACAAAATGCTGCCATTTATGGGATGAATTACCCCTAACTTTTCTGAGCTATATTTCATTAGTAGATTAAGTCATTATTCCTGTATATTTCTCTGGGAAAGTGCTTGTGTGTGGCTTGCAATTCAGTGGCAAGGGTGGGTTGTTTCCAGAGCAGTGCTGGTGAATCCAGGCTCTGGAACAAGCTCTGGTTTATGTTAACTGAAGCTGAGGCTGGGTAGAGATCTCACTGTACCGGATTGTTTAAACAATGGCACCTTAATTGTGTGGCCACACATTTCAAATGATTGACTCCCAAGCATTTAAAATCTTGACAGCTTGTCAAGACACACCTTGAAACTCAGAAGCAATTAAATACTAACAATTACAAGCTTTCTATTTTTCCTAGTATCACCTCAAAACACACTTGTGAGATTATTTTTTCCAGTAGCTAGAGTGGGTTTTGTGTATAGCTGTTAGGTTTATAGTCAGATCCCCTGTTTCCCAGTTGCCATTCATATATGCTGGCATTTATTTAAGGGAGGGGATTCATAAATGGTGCTTTAGTGTTTGAGTAATAAACATTACCTATCAAATGATAGTATCTTCCTTTCTTGTTGCAGCTGGGACCACAGAAATTACTGTGCCTGTTGACAATTCAGCTGCTAGTACCTTCACACCTCTGTAAACACAGCCCATCCCAGTAAATCCTTCCATCAGGCAGCATCAGACCTTGCAGGTCGTTCAGGCAGCTGAAAAACTAAATTGCACCAGATGGTAAAAGGAAGAAATTGTGATCCAGCTGCACATGCCACTTTCTAAGTATTATAAATAGAAGATGAAAAGTTGCACTGGCTTTGGTTTGGGTCTGAGTTGTGGGCTTGCTTTCTAAGTGCATTGCTCTATTAGAAAATAATTCACCTCAGAATAACTTAGAACCACCTTAGAAAAAGGCTGTTTGTGGATACCAGCTGGAAGTGCATCAGTTAGGGCATTTGTGAGGAATAAGGGACCACTTTTGTCCCTAGGAAGTGACCAACAATAAAAAGATTGGGTCTGCAGGGTGGGCTGACCATCCTTCAGTCAGTGGAGACCAAGGAAGAATTAATTTTACAGTAAGTGCACATCAGCTCTCACATACTCAGCCCTTTTACATGCACAAGTGGGAATTACACCTACTACAGCTACTCCAAAGAGCTTCTGTACAAACAGCTGAAGAGATGAATCCAGGTGGAGTACAGGATATCTCTTAACACCATGATGCCAAACTGGTGATTTTCCACTTTCCTTTTAAAATTGCCACTTTGACTTGTTGTAAGAGCTGCATCTCTGTTCCAGAGCCATGCAGCCCCTCTCCATGCCACCTAAGCTTGGCAGAAATCCTTCCTGCAGGAACATGGTTGTTGAGGGTTGGATAGGTGATCTTTAACGGCCCCTTCCAACCCAAACCGTTCTGTGGACAGGCACCATCTGTCTTCCATCTGTATCTTGAAATTGTGAACTTCTTATTTGCACTTTCCACGTGAATGTCTGCTTTCCTTCCTGTATTACCCTTATCAAATACTGTGCTGCTTCTACTTTTTTGTGCATCATGAAGTCAAAAGCCTTTAGCGCCCTTCATCACTTGATTGCTTTCCTCATGCTGCTTCCTGTGTCACACATTGTTCTTTTTTTTACCTCTCCAGCTTACATTAGGTGATGGGTTGGACTTGGTGATCTCAAAGGTCTTTCCAACCTGGTTAATCCTGTGATACTGATATACAAGTCAAATTAGTGTGAAAATACACCTGCTAACATGAACATATATCTTTAGCATGCACTACTAATGGAGCACTCTGATCCCTTAGTAATAAAAACAAACAGCTTGACTCAGCATAATGTTGCAAGAGAGCTTATGCTTAAAATTAATCATAATTGTCTTGATGTGCTTTTTGTTTGTGGAAGAAATTAGAAATCTCGTCATTCCTTCTGAATGTGTTTTATGTTTAATCTCTGTTTAAAGCTTACAGACATCTAAGAGGTCTTTGAAACTCTCAAAATTAATACAATTTTTTTTGTATTTCAAGTGTGCTATATCATAACTTGTGAGTTTTCCACACGGTTTTGTTTGCCAAGATGTTTTGAAATGTCTTAGATGAAGCATTAGGCAATTACGAGTGCAAACTGGGCTTCAGAGTCCATTCAGATGTAAATAAGTAATTTGCCCTTCTACAGACAAGCTAAAATGCTTTTACTTAAATGAGATTTCAGCCTTAACATTTTTAAAGTGAACCCCTGTACTCAGCCTGATCAAAGTGAACACCATGGATCTCCAGCCCAAACCCACATTGGCCACTTGAAAGAATCTTACTGCTTTAGAGTATTTTTCATAGACTTTTTGATATAGCTTCAGCATTTTATTGAACATCTTAAGCACTACAGAGAGCAGCAGTCTGTTTGCCTATAAAGGAACAGAGTAAACATTGGTAGCAAGCACTGAAAAGGCACTCCTATGAAACAACATCTCGAAGCCAACATATCCTGTATCCTTTTAAATGTCCTAATTTTAAGAGAAGTATTTGGGGCACAGTCATCAGCTATTCATAGAATGGTTTGGCTTAGAAGGGAGACCTTAAAGGTCATTTATTTCTTTTGGATAGGCAGGGAAGGACAGTATACATGTAGGATGTTTTGTTTGCTTCAGCTTTGAGAATGCAATTTTGTTTCTCATAGGATTTCCTCACTCTCACTGCTGTAATGAGTAGTCAAGAGTTGGCACTGTTATTCTATGAAGGGTGGGATGGACAAGTGAGGGAAGCAGATGATAGATCTGAAATCCAGTACAAGGCTGTCAGATCTCATGTTGCTCCTTTGTCTTGATGGAAAGGCAGCCAGGAAGCACAGTGTAAGAGCCAGCAAGAGGAGGAAGTTGTGTGCTACTGATCCCTCCCTCTCAGAGTGCCTTGGGGAACTTCTTGAAAACTGCTCTATTTTGGGGTTAATGTTTGAGTTAGGCTGGTTTGCAGTCACTGGTGAAACCAGCATTGTACAGACTGATAACTAGTCCTGTTAGTAGAACAGCTGAAGGTAGTTTGAATTTGCCCCTTGGGTTCCCATCTTCATTTAAGGACAGTATTCCCCAGCTGGAGCTATTTGTTTCATGTTGTTGTTTCTAATTGTTTTGTCTCTGAACAATGTTTCTGAAGAGAACATTTCACAAACATTGCTGGGGGAAGTATAGGCTGGATGTTAGGAGGAAGTTCTTCCCAGAGAGAGTGATTGGCATTGGAATGGGCTGCCCAGGGAGGTGTCTGAGTCACCGTCCCTGGAGGTGTTCAAGAAAAGACAGGATGAGGCACTTAGTGCCATGGTCTAGTTGACTGGATAGGGCTGGGTGCTAGGTTGGACTGGATGACCTTGGAGGTCTCTTCCAACCTGGTTGATTCTATGATTCTATGATTTATACTTAAGCAATTGTAAACATAAAGGCAATTGCAAAAGTTGTTGTTGAAATATTTGGGGTTTAGTTCATTGAATTTTCTGTGTAGAAATCTGCTGAATTTTACTAATCTGAATGTAACCATGTATTTTTGAAAAGCCTAAACTCAGTCTTTGAGAATCCATTTTTGGTTTTGTTATGTTCATAGAATCATAGAATATCAGGGGCTTGAAGGGACCTCAAAAGATCATCTGGTCCAGCCCCCCTGCCAGAGCAGGATCACCTAGAGCAGATCACATTGGAACACATCCAGACAGTTCTTGAATATCTCCAGAGAGGGAGACTCCACAGCCTCTCTGGACAGCTGGTTCCAGTGCTCTTTAAAATACAAGCATGAAAAATGTGGGAATGCCATTTTGTTAGTTAACTTGTTTGGAGAGAATGGTTTAGGCTGTGAGGGTGTGCATTCTGCTCTTATTTTTCCTCATGAATTCTACCCTGCAGCATAGGACAACCACCTCTCTGTAACCTCATACACAGATATCATATCTTGCAATGCATTTTTGTTGACTATTTTAATCTTAATAAGATGATGTATAGCAAATTTTCCATGTTATGAACAAAAAATACATGAAGATACAGAAAAGCTTGGGCTTTCCTCCTGTTGCTGTCATGTGAGCAGGTGACAGAAGTCATAGTCTTAAACCAGCTAGATCAAAGGCTGTAAAAGGCAATGTGATGGTTTGGGTGTTCCCCACCCCCCCACACTTTGGAAATCACCCAGACTAGACTCAGTCAGATCTGGAAATTGAATGAAGCTTTATTTTTACAGCTTAGCACAATATTTACAGTATATACAATTACACAGAAATATACAAGGTAAAAGGTAATACAGAAACACAACTCCCCTCCCAGAAACCTGAGTCCCCAGGAGGGGCTTCCAACTGCCCTTCCACCTCCTCTCTGCCCCTCAACCTTACCCCAGTCCCAAGAAAGAATGGAGGTTCGGCCAGGGGGTTAGGAAGCAAAGTGGATTAGTCAGAGAAACGGAGGGTGAGGTTAGAGAGAGAGATGCAGCTCGGAGCTCCCCAGCAGGAGAAGTGTCTTATCTGTGTTTTGATTCTTCTTCTTTCATCTCTCAGTGAGCCTTTGAGTGAAGTAGACATCACCATTGTTTTCCTTTCACAGCCTGTAATCTATTTCTTCTCACCAAAACATTCCAGCTAGCTTCAAACTAACACAGGCAATCTGTGTAAGTCTTGAAAGCAGCAGAAAAAAATTAGATATTCACCAGGGAAAATAACTAGGATTGGCTTTTTCCTCTTCCTCTCATGGCAAAAAGGTGGTTGATATCTCCCAAGAAAGCTTCTGAGAGAAGTGGAAAAAGTGGCTTGGATGACATGGACCCAAATCAAAATTAATGAAGTCTAAAAACTTGAAAACCAACCCAAAACATTTACACCCCCCCAAAAAAAACTAAAAGAAGTGTAGCATTTGCCAGTGAAATTACACTTCTCATGTCTTAATTCTTGTTGTGTGTTTATTTTAGGCGAGATCTTGAATGCATGTCAAGGTCTACTGACACATCACTAAATCAGCTTTGTCATGTTGTCTGTCACTCTGTAAGGCAGAAAATCTTAGATAAATCTGATAGCAATATCTTGACATACTGTAATCAATTAAGACAGCAGAACACCCAGCACCACCTCAGCCTGAAAGCAGTTCTAATTTAGACATTCCGAGTTCATCAGCTTCTATTGCTTCACCCTAACGAGTTGTAATTTTATTTGCTTTTATCTTGACATAAATTTGCCTTGTTTAAAATGATTTGTTTGATTACGTGATGGTATTGATTGCCACGGTTGTTAAAAAGACTAATTGATTTGTTTCTGCAGTGAACCTGAAGAGAAGAAGGGAAGAAAGAAAAGAAGCTGTAGCAGCAGTTCTGTAGTGGAAGAAATACCACCAAAAAGAAAGAAGGCGAAATTCACCCAAGAGGAGGACTCTTACTTACCATTAGATACTGGGCTATCTCTAGCAGAGGATGAAGAGCTTGTACTACATCTGCTCAACAGTCGCAGCTGATGATTCTTCTGCCCGTTTTCTTTTCTGGGACATCTCCACAGTTTTGTCAGTAGTTTACACAAAATGAATTTGGCACCTGGGCAGCCAGGTACCAGAGAACATAGATAAACCGAGTTCCATGTGCAATGGGATTGCTTTAGGTTGGCTCACAGATTATAGGAAGTATTCAGTTTGATTTATAAAGCTTTCTAAACAGACTTTCCGAGCTGAATCCCCACGTGTCGTTTTGCAGTAAATGTGCATAATTTGAAATCTCCCAAGTTCTGAATCAATTTTTTAGCAAAAAAATCTATTTTAAATTGCTATAAATAGGAACAGGATGCTCCTTTCTTGATTGTGTAAGGTTTGTTATTTTAGGAGATACATGTGTACTAAAATTATTGAAGAAATATTGTTGGCAGCTCAGATCTTACTACTTAAAATGCCTTTTTTTTCCCTTCTGTGTATCATGCACATATTTGAAACATGTTTTAATAAAATATCTGAAACATTGGTGTAAACTGTTGGTGTCTCTTTCAGCTTTGTTGTGAAAGTATTTATTTATCTGCCAGTTACCATTTCTGTTATGATTCTGTCCCTGGGCTTAGGCAGTTCAGAAAACCGCTTTCAGAAGCTACAACTGAATCTGGCTTTTGAATCCTGTCTGAATGGCGATGCCACAAAAGGGCAGAGCGTAAAACTACCGTAGAAAATTGGTTACAAGGTAAATTTTGTGACAGTCTTACAACTTGTGTGCTACTTTCTTTATTATGGACAACTACAGTGATGAAAAAGAATGTATTGTTGAGCACATTCTTCAGATTTCAAGCTGCAAGCCAAATTTGCTGTCACGTTCACATTCTTGAGTGTTGTCTCAGGAATATTGGCACATCATCCAGAAAAAAAGCATGGTAATCCCTTGCAGGCAACATGGAGAGTGATGAAAACTGCTGAGAGGTTTACACGTCTCCGAAACGACCTAGGCAAAGGGAAGGCTGCTGTGGAACAAAATGAAGTAGAGCAGGAAAAGCCAGTGTTTTGTAAGCTGACAGAATTTCCTTGACAGCAAACAGGCGTGTAAAGTCATGACTGGAAGTACATCTCAAAAAGATGTATCCATTTTTGAGGAAATAGTCACAAGCTGTTCCAGGGAAGGTTTAGGCTGGATGTTAGGAAATACTTGTTCACTGGAAGGGTTATCAAACATTGGATTCGTCTGCCCTGGGGGTGTTCAGGCTGGATGTGGACCTGGTGCTTAGGGTCATGGTTTAGTGTTGACCCTTTGTCATGGATTGAGTTGAATCTGCTGCTGTTATTCATACCATGCTTCAGTCATGCCAGCTTCAAAAATTAAAAGTGCTACCTGGAGCAAAGTTTTATGGGGCTTGAAATTCAGGTTGTAACATAGGAGGCTTCCTGTTCTAGTTGCTGCTTCTGGGTTGGGTCTTTTCCACTAAGCTCTGTGGTAAAGGGTTGGACTTGATGATCTGTGAGGTCTCTTCCAACCCTGATGATACTGTGATACTGTGATACACTAGAATGGCGTTTTCTGGCTTTGACTTTTGTCTTGCTTGCTTCTGCTTGCTGCTGCTTTACACCATGCTTTTTCTCCAACTAGGCTAAGGTGATTGTTTATTTGATTGTCATCAGTAACCTTTATTCTTATCTCACTTTTTTTTTTGTCTCAATCCCAAGTTTTTGTGTGTTCCTTTTCCCTCACTTCTGTGTTGGGAAAGCAAAAATAGGTTAACCCACTGATTCTTTTTGATCTGTTTTGTTCTGCTATAAACCATTACACCCTTCAGTACTGGGTGCAAGGTTGGGCTGGATGATCTTTGAGATCTCTTCTGTGTTTCTGTTTGGTTATGAAAATCATATTAAAGTATATCTTTCTCTTTTTATTTTTTTTCAATATGACTTTTAAACATTTTTGTTGCTGTAGAAATCTGTCAGCAGCAATTCAGTACAAGCCTTTCTTCCTCTTTCTGTGCCCCATGCTGCCTCTTAGTTCAGTTACCCCAAACTGAAAATACACTGCAAATTCTTGTCTCCAAATGTTGCTTCTGTAGTTTTGCCAGCAGACAGGGGAATGTAAAAACAATATTATAGGCAGAGCACATCTGCCATCTGCTCCTTCCTGACAGTGTGGAACAAGAAGAAATGACCAAGTTTCACAAGCAGCAAAACAAGAAAGATGGCACCTGCTTGGCAGCTCATGTGCAATGTTTAGTCTACAGAGCCACAGTGGACCTGGAAAAATGCTGTGATCTGGGTGTAGAATCAGTGATGAATCTGTTAATGAAGAAGGATCTGCTGTGATTCTGTTGTGACTGTGCTTGGGCTCCATCATGTGAACAACTGCAGTGAATGTGATATGTGTTATCAGCAAATGTCTCTGCACTGAGATAATGAAAAGTCCTGATCTTCAGGGGGAAGAAAGTGGTAAACCAGTGCAATGAGCACCAACAGCAGAAAGCTGTGTAAAGATGAGCTGGATGTAGATGCTAATACATATGGTGATGTATGTACCCTATTCAGAGGTATTCATAGCATAGTTCGTGGTAATGATTCAGTTGTCTTGTAGATCATCTCATGTCTTAAATATTTTCTCTGAGAAGGCTGAACATAGTTTGTTGGGGCAGGTAAGTAAAAACCAAAAAGATTTACCACTTCTTGCTAGAATATTCTTATTTGTATGCTGTAGCCTTACCCAGTAAGCAGTAAGAGTAAAAATTAAACGAGGTAGATTGGAAAGAGTGTGTATTCTGTTCTTGTGGTGTTTTCATTCTCCATGAAAAATATTTTTTGGAGTGCTCTTTTGTATTTTGGGATAATGAAGCTTCTAAAGTATTTGTGCTGTCTGATACATTGCCATTGTTTCTTGAATCCTGACAAAGTTTGCCTGTCCACTTCAGATGTGTCTGTCCTCGAGAGGATGGCTTGCAGCTGAGAGTGTGACTCACGCAAGAATGGAGCCTTGTGAAAAAGTAGAGAGAAAGGGCTGAATGCAGATGTGCCACACGATGAGTGTATTGTGAGCTGGGAGTTGCTGTGTGTGCTAGGAGGAACGAGACAAAAAAAGCCAACATTCAGCATTTTGAGGCAATGGCTGTGGCTCTGGATTATCATTCCTGTCAGCTATAGATCTGATTTAAGAGGCTTCTCACCAGCCCTGCTTTTAGCTGTGCTTCTGGACAAGAAAAAAAGTGCAATGCACACAAAACAGATACCTCAGAAATGCAAGGACTAACTTGACTGAAGGGTGATTTCCAGCTTGTTTGCCATTAACACTTGCGGACCTTTCAAGCGAAAGACCTGGCAGATATGTCTAGGGCTAAGGGGCAGGTGGAATGGGACCACCTGGAGACGTCACCCATTGGCTCCCTTTTACCCGGTCCCAGGTACAGCCTCTGCTGCTGTAGATCAACATAAATCTCAGGCTTTGTGCTTCCTGTGCATTATAAATCCCAATTTTATACAGGAGGAATGGAAGTGTGGAATTCATCTGTCTTGTCTGTAATCAAAGATTTAATTGATGACTTCATGTAGTTGAATTTACAACTCCTAAATAATTTTTGATTCATTAAGAGCAGTCCTCCAACTTGGTATCTGAGCTGCCTTCTGTGTGGGACCCTACCCTTCAAGTGTCATGATATCTGCTGCTGTGGGCACACTGGGGAGTAAGTTTCAGGCTTCTCACCCCTGTAGACTGCAGCCTTGCACAACAAGGGGGAGTAGAGTCTCTGATGGGGACTCCTGTAGGAGGGACAGCAAGATCTGAGTGTGGTGGCAAATATTTTCCAAGTCCATTGGACAGGAGACATCCTTAAACTGTCGAGCAAGAATTCTTGTTTTAAATAATGAATTTTCATATTAGTTTGTACTTTATATTAATGATTGTTTTCCTTCTGCTACTAGAATGGTTCCAGCTTGTTGATTTATAGCTGGTTATAGCATTAAGGCTAGATCTAGTACATTTAGCTAATTCTGAAGGTATACATTAGACATTTATATAGCAGTCCAGCTTAGTGGGCTTTTATTCAGTCAAATTTTCTCTTTGTTGCATACAAATTAATGGAAACCCATTTATTACTGAGCAATTTATTACAATTTGTTCTAAGCCTCTTTGGATGGAAACTGGAAGTCAGGTAAAAGAAGTCATGAGAACATTGCAGAGATTGGGGTTTTTGGATTAGTTAAGTAGGCTGACATGAAATGTGCTAGCAATATTTTTATGAGATACATAAAATGTGTCATTGCAAAGATGCTGTTCTGCCTCAGCATCACAGAAATTCTGTAGGTGTTCACTCTGTGGATTGCCACTCTCATTATTAAATAGACTTTTCAATACCTGGAGGTAGATGTGCCTAACAACATTTGTATATCCTCAAAACTTAGTTTCATTTACTATAATATTTCCTTTTCTAGTTAACAAGGTTGAATTCTCTGGGCTCTTTGGCTGTTTCAAGACTAGTCTTGAGGTGCTGGAAGGTGTCCAGAGAAAGGCAGCAAGGCTGGTGAGGGGCCCTGTGAGGAGAGGCTGAGGGAGCTGGGGGTGTGCAGCCTGCAGAAGAGGAGGCTCAGGGCAGAGCTCATTGCTGTCTACTACTACCTGAAGGGAGGTAGTAGCCAGATGGGATTGGGTTCTGCTGCCAGGCAAGCAGCAACAGAACAAGGGGACACAGTCTCAAGTTGTGCCAGGGTGTTAGCAGGAAGTTCTTCACAGCAAGAGTGATTGGCATCATAATGAGCTGCTTGGGGAGATGGTGGAGTCACTGTCCCTGGAGGTGTTTAAGAGGAGGCCGGATGAGGCACTTAGTGCCATGGTTTAGTTGATGAGAAGGGTTTGGTGATAGGTTGGACTTGATGATCTTAGAGGTCTTTTCCAACCTGGTTAATTCTGTGATCCTGTGACTTTATTGATGCAGCACAGTAAATGATAAAAGTTGTAAGAAATTTAGCCTCTAACGTAAGTGGTTGCAAATTAATATTTAAGATTTGTAATG
This sequence comes from Pogoniulus pusillus, assembly GCF_015220805.1. Lineage (NCBI taxonomy): Eukaryota > Metazoa > Chordata > Aves > Piciformes > Lybiidae > Pogoniulus > Pogoniulus pusillus. The sequence goes on from NC_087266.1 coordinate 18,135,829, forward strand.
GGTATTTTTTTATTTGAATATTATGTGAAAAGAAATACAAAATAATGTTTTATTCTGCTTGCAACTGACTGAGTCTAGCTAGAGCATTGACTGGTGTGTCCTGCTGTCTGGCCAGACTCATAAAAGAGAGGAAAAATGCCTGAAGCAAAGCATTTAAAATCAGAGAGCTGTGGTAGAGAACACTCAATTCAGGCAATAAGGAAATAGTACAAGGTCTGAAAATACTGCAGTGACCCTATGAGTTCCTGTAATCCTGGGTACATCAGATAAAACTGATACCAAGCAAGAAGAAAATGTCTCTTGGTCAGGGTTGCTGGTAAGTATTTTTATTGATCGTGCTGCTCTCTAGTCTGACCTGATTGATGCTTATGTCTTGTGAGAGATGGAGTATGCCTTGCAGTGGAGATGCCAAGTGTAGGCTGTTGTTGTCGTACAAATGGCCACTGTGGTTCAGGATGGCAGCGCTTCTGTGGTGGAGGTCGCTGCCCAAGCCATAACCTTCCCCTGACTAGTAACCTGAGGTTTAAGCTGGCTGGTTCTGTCCTGAAACAGATGAATCCTTAAACACTGTCCATTTTGCTAATTGGGCAGAGGGCTGGCAGCAGGCAGCAGAGGGACACTTAACTCTTGCACAGAAGCTGCTTTTGCTGTTAGTTCGATAGGGTCCTTGAGCAAGGCAAAGCCATACCTTGCACGCAGCATGCTTCAGGCTGGAAGATTCAGAACATGTCTTCACTCCAAGAGAAATACAGTTTTCAGTCAACAGTAGAAAAGACCATTGCCTTCACCTTTGGGCCCCATTTTCTTAGATTCTTTGGTTGCTCTTTTCTCTGGTGTTTGTGGTGCCTCTGAATTTAGTCCCATCCTTCCAGATTAATATTTCTTTCTCGGAGGAATCTGCAAGTTTTATCTTTAAAGGGTAGAACTAATTGGCAGAAAACTACATTGCTGTCACCATTGTGAATCTTGGAATCATAAAATGGTTTGAATTGTAAGGGACCTCACAGATAAGTGTTAAAAATTATGGACAAGGCTTTAGTCTAGAGCATATGGACACTTCGATAGTGAAAACTCCCCAAACTTCAGAGGTAAATGGGCCAGTCAAGAATAGCCATGAACTAGAAAACCTAACACAGAAGGAAATTCTTTTCAGGCCTTTTAGGAGGTATTGCTACAGTTAAATCAGCAGACATTGATCTGTTCTGAGAAAGCCTTGTGCATTGCCTGGCTTTGCCCATGTCTGGCCAGAAGCCATTTCTCACAGAGAAGACTATTCATCAGATTCAGGCATGTAAAAATGATTACTTAAATTACACTGGGCTATTGCCAGTGGGTTCACCCAGGAGTGGAATCTCTTGGGTAGATGCTATGCTATCTGTAAATTGTGCACAACATCAGAGATGTGTTTTGTCTATAAAATATAGATAAGTTTAATTAAACTAAATTAGTTTTGTTGAGCAGTTTGTGACATCCTTTTGAGTTGTGGAGTAGCTGTGCTGAGATTTCAGCTGAATTAAGAGGAAACTAATGAACATTGTTCTCCTAATCACATATGGGATCCTGGAGGAAGATAATATTCCTGGCTATGGCCTCTCTGGGGCTGCAGAAGTCCTTTCTGTCAGACACAGATTCTCCCTCTGAACTTAAACCTAAGTGTTATGAAAAATCCCTGTGTAAGTACAGGCTGTGAATTGAACTTGGCTATTACTGGTGTTGGTGTGCTTGAGCTTATCACACTTTGGGTGAAATAGAATTTGGCTCATTTTTCTTGCAAATCCATCATATATATATATATATATATATATAGTGCTGTACTTCATAAGGAAGTGAAATGATTCCTGCAATATGTGTGTTTAATATGATCCATGCTCCCACAATCCTTCCCACCAAATGCATTTGATTGTACTGAAATGCAGTTTGGTTTTATTCCACAAGCTCAGTGAAAGATAATTAATCTGGCTTAGGAATTAGTTTAAGCAAGCTAGTTACCACAAATGCCTTACAAATTGCACCTCAGCAGGTTAGAGGGCTTTTTAATGCCCCTACCCTGTGTGCAGTTGTTATTTATTTGGAGATGATAGCAGGCCTTTGTGGAAAATGCTGGGATTTGGTCTCGGTATTGAGAGAAGTTTGTGTTCCCTTTTCAAAGTTGATATTAACGTGAACCATTTTATAGAATCAACCAGGTTGGAAGAGACCTCCAAGATCATCCAATCCAACCTATCACTCAGCCCTGTCCAATCAACTAGACCATGGCACTAAGTGCCTCATCCAGGCTTTTCTTGAACACCTCCAGGGACGGTGCCTCCACCACCTCCCTGGGCAGCCCATTCCAATGGCAAATCACTCTCTCTGTGAAGAACTTCCTCCTAATATCGAGTCTATTCCAGTACCCTCTCAGCTGCCCCCCAAAATGTGCTTATCTGCTTTAATTTGTTGCCTGAAGTTGTCAATAGAAGAGCTGCTCATGGGTGGGCAACTGTGATTTGCCCTGGGCCTGAACCAGTGTGTGCTCTTTCTCAGCTTCTAGTCCTGAGCAGACTGGCGCAGTGGTTCAAATCTCACAGTTAGCCCTGCCCTCTGATAGATATCTTCTTTTACAAGTAACTTGAAGGGTGGTAAAAACCTTCTTAAACCCTCCACAGAGCCATTTCTGACTTAGGTACCAAGATTTATGAGGCTTAAATAATAAGACAAGTATTGGGTGTCAGGGCTATGCCAGTATGCAGATGTAGTCTATTAAATGGTTTGTTCCTTGGGAGGTCCAGGCACCTCCAGGCTGTGCTGATGGAGTGGCTAAAGCCTGTGGGCCAGCTTGGAATGAGAAGGCTGTCTGAACCTTCACAGTTCAGTGTTTGTTTCCAGGTGTCCATATTAACAGCATGGGTCAAGTGTACCAGAGACCTGCCTAGGCTGTTGTGTGTGGTTAAGACATTTGTAAATAATCAATAGAAGCTGATCCTGAAAAAAATGCTTGCACAGGACAGTCTTTTGTACATAAGAAAGGTGTTTAAAGTGTATACATAATTAAGATGTTTGAAGTATGTCGTTGAATTATGCATGTGGAAGGAGGTCACAGGAACAAGACCAATTGGATGCCAAGAACTAAGCAAAACAGTGCTTTGAGGAGTCTCTCCTGATCCAGCTGAAGATGTTGCCACAAAGACTTGTTGCTATCAGAAAGGAGGTGATCATCCAGATGGGATATTGGATTCCCTTCATGAGTGTTCTCTTGTGCCAACTTTGCAAGCATTTTTTTGTTGTTGTTGTTGTTTTGGTGTTGGGTTTTCTTTTTTTTTCCTTTTTAACAAATACAGAGTCTCTGCAACCCTAACCTGATTGCCTTTGGCTGAAATGGTCCTTAGTGAGTGCAGAGAAATGCTGGGAATCTGGTAAATTGTTCGGTATTGCCCTGCACACTCAGGTGGTTGTGAGTCAGCTTGCATGCGGATGCTGCTGGATGTCCTGCTCACAGTTTCCAGGTCAAGGTAAGTGGTACAATTCCTACACAGATGCTGGTCTTGGCAGTCCCAACCTCTGGGCATCATTGGAGGCCTGGGACACAGTAAATAACCAGAAGGTTATGGTGAGCAGCAAACATCCTGTTTTCACTCTAGTGCTGTCTGAAACACATGGAGCAGTGCATGACTATTCTTCATCTAAAAGATCAAGAATAACGCTTGCCTTTATCTGACTATTTTTAGTGTTTTCCTCTGTAAATATCTTTCATCAAGAAAATAAGACCATCTGATAGTCTTGTAGGGAGCTATCAAGCTTGTCTTTGGCATCCACTTGCTGAACCCCTCTCCTGTCACAGCAGGGAAACAGTCCCTAGCGGAAGTGTGGGGCTGTGGCTGATGTCAAATGTATCTGTGTACTGTAGGCAGTGATGAGGTAACAGGAGGGTGTCAGCTGTTGGGGACTGGGCCAGGAGCTATCTTCCAAGCATCCATCCTCACTAAGAACTCCCTTTGTTTTTTACTTTAAAACCCATACATTTATTTTCCTTACCTTACATCTATCTAGTAGAAAGCCAGTAGAGAGGATTGCATGGGACAAGCACACAGTGGAAACTCAGTGTACAGGGGAAGGGTTTCACCGCTGCCTTTCCTCAGGCTGTGCTCTTGTCCAGCATCTGCTCCATGCCTGCTGGGATAGATGGGCCTTGACCCATGCAGCTGTTCAAAAGGTCACCTTTGTAAAGATGTGTTCTCCAGGGTAAGGAATCAAATGCACTGGGTAGAGGATGAAGAGTTTGCATTTCTTAAATACATGTAAGAATGCACTAATCGAGTTCCTTGTCTAGCGACTAATTAAGCCCATTTATTCTTTCTGCCTCTTCTTGTAGATGCAGTTACATTTGTTGCAAACTGGTTTGCTTCTTCAGCACCTAATTTCAACAGAAACAACACCAAGCTGTTAGTGATGCAGAATTGCCTGGCTAAAAGAGCATCTCTCCTCCAGAAATTTGCTAAATAAAATCAAAGGAGGGGAAAAAATCTGCATTAAGCTTGCCTTCCTTCCTTCCTTCCTTTCCTTCCTTCCTTTCCTTCCTTCCTTCCCTTCCTTTCCTTCCCTTCCTTCCCTTTCTTCCCTTCCTTTCCTTCCCTTCCTTCCTTCCTTCCTTCCTTCCTTCCTTCCTTCCTTCCTTCCTTCCTTCCTTCCTTCCTTCCTTCCTTCCTTCCTTCCTTCCTTCCTTCCTTCCTTCCTTCCTTCCTTCCTTCCTTCCTTCCTTCCTTCCTTCCTTCCTTCCTTCCTTCCTCCCTCCCTCCCTCCCTCCCTCCCTCCCTCCCTCCCTCCCTCCCTCCCTTCCTCCCTTCCTCCCCTCCTCCCTTCCTCCTTTCCTCCCTTCCTTCCTTTCCTTTCCTTCCTTTCCTTTTCTTCCTTCCTTTCCTTCTTTCTTTCCTTCTTTCTTTCCTTCTTTCTTTCCTTCTTTCTTTCTCCCCCCTTTGTTTATTGCCTGCTGAATTTATCCTGTTAAACATCTGAAGTTCTCATTTCTATCCTCTATTTCTTATGGCAGAAGCAAAGGCAGGGATTGCGGAGCTTAGCCACGCTCAGCCTGCTGCAAACCTCCTCTGCCTTAGTTTGAGCAGCTGCTGCTGCAACCCTAGCCTGGTGGGACATGGATAGTAGCATTGCTCAGCTAAAGGAGGGCACTGGGAAGATGCCTAAGGCCCTAACAGTGGTGTCTGCAGCAGTATGAAGTCTGTATAGATGCAAACAGCACAGGGAAGAAAACACCAAGCACTGAGAGATCCTCGTCAGCAGAAGTTGAGGAGAGTAAAGCCAGAAGACAGGAGACATTAAGGTGGGAGGTGGCCAGTATCTTCTCTTGCCTACAGAAGTATGGCTGGGCACCTCAGAGATGGCTTAGGTTTGGCCATGGAGGCACGACCCCTCCTGGCCATCAGTAGTTACCTGCTCTGTTCCTGTCCTGTGGGTACAGCTATGGAGGACAGGACATACAGTTGTCCCCCAGGACTGCCATAGCCATAAGTGACAGTGCAGACATTTGGTCTATGATTGAATCTTCTATGTTAATCTGACAAGTGTGATAGGCCAACTACACCATTTTACAATACTATGTGCTTAATATAAGCTCTTATTGCATTAGCTACTCAGAATTATTTTGAGTGTTCAAAATATGACTCTCTCTGTTATAATGCAAGGTCTCAGACATTTAGCAACAATTCACATTTCTAGTGGGTAATGTTCAATATCTCACCTAAGTGCTCTCTTCTGTGCTGTAAATACTCATCATTTCCCCCATCTACTCCTGCCTGCCTGCACAGACACTGAAATTTTCTGTCAGTCAAGTAATAAAGCATTAAGAGGGACAGTTTTTCTCAACTAAGTGAAAATATGGGCTTACCTCTTTAGCTCTGCAGTGATGTTAGCATCCACTCTGTGTTCACTTAATGCAAGTGGTTGCAGCAGCTGCAGCTTCTACAGGAACAACATCACAAAATCATGTGCTGTTAGGGAAAGACAAAGCTCAGTGTTTGATCCTCTATGGTAAACCATCTAAAAAGTCTCTGGTAAACCATCTAAAAAGTCTCCCTATATGCATCCCTTGCTCTCCACCCCCTCTCCTTGTTTTCCTAGTCTGCTTTGTGCTGTTGTGCTTACCCATTTCACAGACAATATCTGCTCTGAAGCAACCTGGCAAAATACCTGTGGTCCTCCCTGGCGAGGGACCAGCAACACTCTGAGGACTGGCAGGGACTTTATCTTGGCCTGCCCACCCCGGGCTGTGGCAGCTCTGCCTGTGGGTTGCAGTGGTCTCTGTAATGCCTTTTTCAGTCCTACAAGGTGTCTCATATCCTGCAGCAGAAGCTCCACAGACTAGCTGGACAGTGCTGCCCAACAGGCAAGTTACCCACTCTCTCCAGCATCTTTTGCCACTGCCCTGACTCCTCTTGCCCTTCTGGTTTTGTTCTCTGAGCAACTGTAGTGTTCCTTGCTGCACACAGCCCTTGAAGGTGGGCTGAGAGTTCTCTCTGAGGATGATGCTGCAAAGCTCTGGCAGTGCTCCCATTTATCTGTGCCCACGTGAGAATAAACTTACCCAAAATGTGGAGCTGCTGACTCCCAGATTGTGTACTCTTCTTTAACCAGGGGCAAAACTTCCCCCATATTACACCATCTGCAAAGTGTTAATTAGCTATCTGTGGAGAGTGTCTTTGTTTGTTTTACAACTACACAAAACTTCACAGACTTATTATGGTTCATCTGTGCTTGAGGTGAGCAGTATTGCCAGTTCTCACTGTTACCCATTAAATATCATCTGAGAAGCTCATAAGCTTCAGTGAAGCAGGGGCTAATGTGTGAAGGAAATGTACTCCATAACTCTCAGTATTCCCTTGAGCAGGACTTGGGTGGTCTCTGGTCCACTGTGAGCACTTTTGGGAGGATATTCTGCTCTTATTTTCCCATTCTAGAGTGAACACTCTTGGGAGGATATCCTGCTTTTATTTTCCCATTCTAGAGTGAACACTCTTGGGAGGATATCCTGCTTTTATTTTCCCATTCTAGAGTGAGCACTCTTGGGAGGATATGCTGCTTTTATTTTCCCATTCTAGAGTGAGCACTTTTGGGAGGATATGCTGCTTTTATTTTCCCATTCTAGAGTGAGCACTCTTGGGAGGATATCCTGCTTTTATTTTCCCATTCTAGAGTGAGCACTTTTGGGAGGATATCCTGCTTTTATTTTCCCATTCTAGAGTGAACACTCTTGGGAGGATATGCTGCTTTTATTTTCCCATTCTAGAGTGAACACTTTTGGGAGGATATGCTGCATTTATTTTCCCATTCTAGAGTGAGCACTTTTGGGAGGATATCCTGCTTTTATTTTCCCATTCTAGAGTGAGCACTCTTGGGAGGATATCCTGCTTTTATTTTCCCATTCTAGAGTGAACACTCTTGGGAGGATATGCTGCTTTTATTTTCCCATTCTAGAGTGAACACTCTTGGGAGGATATGCTGCTTTTATTTTCCCATTCTAGAGTGAGCACTTTTGGGAGGATATGCTGCTTTTATTTTCCCATTCTAGAGTGAGCACTTTTGGGAGGATATCCTGCTTTTATTTTCCCACTCTAGAGTGCATTCCCAGTGCAACAGGTGCTTTTTGGATAAGTGATGCCTTATGCAGATGCTGAACCTTCTGAACAAGTACTGAGAAAATGAATCCTAGAATGGCTTAGGTTGGAAGGGACTTACCTGCTCCAACCTCCCTGCCACAGGCAGGAATGCCTCTCGGTTAGACTCACCTGCTCAAGGCCTCCTCCAGCCTGAGCCTTGAACACCCCCAAGACTGAGGCATCAACAACCTCCCTGGGCAGCCAGAGTGCAAGAAAGATCACAGTGAAAAGCAAATGGACAAGGATCAGCTTGGAGAAAGAAGCTTTTCACTTTCCTGGAAATGTTGCGTTCAGTTGCCACATCGCTAAGAAAATGATGTTCATGATCAGCCTAACGGATGATTAGCCTATGAAAAGCAGCTCTAGGATTATGTGTAAGCACTAATGAAAGCCTGTCTAGCACGGCTCATTTCAATTAGAAATGAGTGTTTCAGCTGCCATTTGCCAGCCTGGGATTCAGCCGTGGCTAATGAAAGCGCAGAGCCTCTGCTGATGGTTTTAAGGACCCTGCTTGGCAGTGTGCTACTCTCCTTTTATGAGAAGGGTTGTGGACCCCAGGTGGCTGCTGAGCCCACGACTGAGATGGGGAGAAAACCCAGGTCTTGGTGCAATGGTCTTTCAGATACAAATCCTGCAAGTGCCTCTGGCTTTTGTTCCAAAAGAAGACATCAAGTTTGTGGTTGTGTCTTGGGGGAGTCTGCTGCTAGTCCCTACCTGTGCAATTTTGAGTCTGAAAAATTGCTGCCATCAGCCTATTCCCCCAGTTTGAAAACAGTAGGATGAACAAGGGACCTCTCAATGTATTTATGATAGTGAAGCATCTGAAAGTCACTGGGTTGACTCTTTGAAGTGTTTGGCACTTTCTGTGCCTCAAGGTCAGCTTTAAAAGTTCTGCTGATTTGTTAAGAGCTGAGGTGGCATTAGGGCTGATATTTCTAAAAAAAAAAACACCTCAATTTTGACCCCTACTCCAGAGAAATTATCCTTCAGCTTATGAACTGTCACCCGTGCTCACACAAAGCAGCACTTACTGGTTGGAGCTATGACCAAAGACCTATATTTAGCCAAAGCGCTGTGAAAAACTGGCCGGTGAGGCTCTCATGGGCAGCTTTGGACAACTGATTTTGTTTTCTGGGTGGTGGTTCAGTTGTATCAGCAGTGAGTGAGATCTGGATGGAGGAGGGAGCAGGAGTTCAGCTACTGATGTCACTTTAAATATTGGTGTAGGTTTGTTCTGAATTTCACACTGGCAATCCCTGCATGGAGACATAAGGGAAGGTAGGTTGGTAAAAAGACTTTGGGAGAGCTGCCTTCTTGTTTCAGGTTTCTTGTAAAGACATGGTCAGGAGAATGAACCTGGTCAAGAAAAAGGATCTGGCTGTGACCCAGCAGAGGTTGTGTATGAGGCTAGAAAGGGGAATGGGAAGGGCTGGGTTCTCTGATCAGGGAGGGAGGGAGAGAAGAGACATTCCATTGTGATGTGGTGAGTGAAGCATGTCCTGTTGCTGTGGTAAACTGAGGTGGCAGATGAGATATGGTCCAGACTAGTGCAATAATGCACATTGGCTTTGGTGTTTCAAAATCATGATTTCTCAAAATCATAATTTCCTATTTTGCCACTGGATTCTCATTTCCCCTGAGCCCCTTCCCATTTTGAAAGGAGGAAGCTGCCAGCGTTTTGCAGCAACACCAGTGATGAAGCATAATTATGCCAGCAAGTCCACCTGTAGTTGGATGAAGGCTTGCTAGAGTTGTCTCATTGCTCCCTTCATTCCTCCAGGCAGCTGATCTTGTTGGAGAATTTGACTGCAAAAGCACCAGCACTTAAACATGGCAGGGTCATGGGCCTTTAAAGCTGTTATAGCCACGGTGCCAGTTTGCCCCTTTCCTGTGCAGTGATAACCTGGGCAATCACCTTAGATCTGAGGGCCTATTGGAAACCACTGGTGGAGATCTGCAAGTGTGTTAAGGCTGCACTGGCTCCATTGGTGGGAGGTGCACAGCACTGTTTCACTGTGGAGACCAGTCTCACCACTGATGGTAGGGAGGGGGGTAGATAGGTAGGTAGATAGGCAGACAAGCAGACATGCAGACAGACAGATAGATCTATCTGCAAAAAAAGGATGTGGAATCAAGGTTGATGATTATGTGGCTGGTTGGTACACTTTGGGATAACTTGCTTGTACAACAAATCCTGTGCCTTTTGACCTTCAAGAGCACCACCTCTGCAGGGATGGGGTTTGCCAGACTATTTTCAGCATAGTGGAACCCAGTCTGAAGGGGACCCATGGCCATTTCAGTGAGAAAAAAAGTGCATGAGCAGGCCCTTTTACTGCCCTCTGGGAGAGTACCTGTGCTGTCCCAGCAAATGTGGTGATTGATTGAGGTATGGGGAAAAGCATTTTTATCCACTTTTAGATCACTGTGATTTTTTTTTCCTGTATGACTTACAATCTATTCTATACTCAAATACTGCTTGAAGAACAGCTCTTTGCTTGGTGTGTTGACCTGAGCTGTGTTGCAGCAGGCAGGTGGTGATGGGCTGTACAAGAGTTACTGGCAAGAAAGCCTTGTGCTGTGTAAATTGCTGCATGAGGAAGGAAGTGTGCTCTGGCCAGGCTGTGTGCCGAGGCACTTTTCAGTTTCCTATAGCTTTGAGAGAATTCAGCAATTGTCAGCCACTGACAAGTATAAATCTGTAAATTAGCAGGGACGCCACTGATTGCTTTCTTGTCACTTCATTGGTGGTCTTGCAGAGGCACTTTCCAAATTTGGGGGGAGAAATTGTTTTTAAAAGAGGGAAAAGTACATGGCTGTTTCTGGCACGCCTTGACCACAACTGTGCATGCAGAAATGAAACTGTGGAGGTGAGTGGTTCATTTTACCAGCTTGTACCTTTTGTTTAGGAGCAGTTTCTGCATCTTATTCTTTCAGGAATTTGGACTTGATACACAGGCAATTCAGCTGCAGAAGTAATTACGTAGAGCCATGAAGGGGTTATAATTCATTGTAACATTAAAAATGAGAAGCTATTCAAAGATGCCCTATATTCGGGAGTGAAACCAGAAAGTTCCTTTGTCTATGGAACAGATTTAATCGTGCTCTGAAAATATTCAAGGCAAGACCTTGCTCTATAGCTACTCTAGGCAATAGCAGCATGCATTAGCATCTAATGTAGCTCCTGAGCCCACTCCAAGTTCATTTTGCTTTCTCTCCTGAAGCGAAAAATGGGTTTGTCATTGAAGTTGATGTCTGGCAAGACAAGGATAAAGAAAATCCTGGAATGAGACAAGGGACTGATTTTGCATCTGCAAAACCTGGGATCAGATGTGAAAACCCCATCCTAATTCCTGCTCTGTTGCTGATCTCAATTATTATTTATTGAACAAAGAAGCTCCACCAGACAGAAGACATGGATCCAGGCAAGATGTTTTTTGGCCCATCCTCCACTTAGAAGGAATATGCAGGACAAGTGGAAGCAATGGCTGCTTCCCTGAGCAGACATTTCCAGCCTCTGAAGTGTAGTCTGGGAGAAAGTGCCATCTAGAAAGATCTGTGACTGGACAAAACCTGCTTGCCTGGGCCAAGACACTTCTGTCTTGTCCCTTTCTCCAGAAAGGTAGGTGTTGGCTGCCAGCATCACCCAGATGGAGCTGTGTCATTTTAGACCAGCTATGGGTTTGTCTGCTCAGTGTATTAGTATGACATGTGAGTGAGCACCCTGTGTCTTCAGAGCAAGAGATGAAGGGACTGGGAATAAAAACAGGTCGGCAATACCTTGGAGCATGGAGAGCATGGATAAAAGGCTGCCCTGTAGTGGGTGCTGGTCTTGGAGTACTTCGAATCTCTTTGGTTCATGATGATCTGCAGTGTTACTGCCCTGCCTGTGAGCTTGCTGCTGCAAACACTTGATACTAACGATCATTTGTTGTGAACAGCGATGCAAATGTGTTCTTACCAGTGATATAAGATAGCTGCCGTCGTCTCGGCTTTCCCTCTGGTTTGACGAGCGCTTTGCAGCCGGCAGTAGCAGGCTGTGACACAGCTGAGGCACTCTTGCAGCACTTGTACCTCAGTCCGTTCCGTGGAGCTGAGTTACAATCCATTTTTAGGGCCAATGAGGGATTTTGCCAGGATTTTCCTTCAGTATGTAGAACCATTCCTGTGAGACATTTTTATGGGGCAGCAACCTCCTGCTTGATCCCTAATTGCGTGTCCTGGGTGGTGTTGCTCTGAGAGCAAGGGTCTGCTACTCTGGGGCTCATGCTTGCTTCCCAGGGCGCAGATGTGCCTGAGCACCATATGGCAAAATGAAATGTTCCTGGCTGTGGAACAGACCCAAGTGAGGCTCAAAGTGAGGCATAAATGCAGCAAACCTGGTTTTTAGAAATTTTAGATGTTGCTGAGATGTCCATGAAATGGATGGAAGTTCTGGAGAAGTGAACATTAATAGACACTCTGATCAGAAGTATGATACAGCAGAGGGCATGGGGCAAATGCAGATTTTTTTCCCTCTCCTGATATTGCATGCAGATTTCCCTGGCACTAGGATAAAACTAGGAGATAGCTTCTCAGAAAAATACAGAAGCCTTTGCCGTGTAATGCATAGCTTCAATCTCAGAACAGTGATTAGCTAGGTTAGTGGTACTGCTGCTGCTTTACAAGTGTAATTTCTCTGCAGTGAGAAATCACTACAGTCCTGGACAGCAAGTTCTGCATGGGCCAGCAAAGTGCCCTTGTGGCCAAGAGAGCCAATGGCATCCTGGGATGCATCAGGAAAAGTGTGGCCAGCAGGTGTAGGGAGGTTCTTCTCCCCCTCTACTCTGCCCTGGTGAGACCACTCCTGGAATACTGTGTCCAGTTTTGGTCTCCCCAGTTCAAAAGAGACAGAGACCATCTCAAAAGAGTCCAGTAGAGAGCCACAAGGATGACTTGGGCACTTGAACATCTCCCCTATGGAGAGAGACTGAAAAACCTGGGGCTGTTCTGACTGAAGAAGAGAAGATTGAGAGAAGATCTTATCAATGCATACAAATATCTGAGGGGCGGGTGTCAAGTGGATGGGGCCAATCTCTTTTTGATGGTCAGCAGCAATAAGACAAGGAGCAACAGCTACAAATTGGAACATAGAAAGTTTCAGCTCAACATGAGGAGAAACTTTACAGTGAGGGTGACAGAGCACTGGAACAGGCTGTCCAGAGATGTTGTGGAGTCTCCATCTCTGGAGACTTTCAAAACCCACTTGGGTGCATTCCTGTGTGACCTACCCTAGGAGATCCTGCCTTGGTGGGGAGGATGGACTTGATTTCTGGAGGTCCCTTCACAGGATCACAGTATGTGAGGAGTTGGAAGGGACTCAAAGAGATCGTTGAATCCAACTCCCCTGCCAGAGCAGGACCATACAATCTAGCTCAAGTCACAGAGGAACACATCCAGATGGGCCTTGAAAATCTCCAGAGAAGAAGACTCTACAACCACCTGGGCAGCCTCTTCCAGTGCTCTGTCACCCTCACGATAAAGAAGTTCCCTCTTGTTTTGAGGCAGAACCTCTTGTGCTGCTGTCTCTGAAGTTCTATGATTCTGTGAGAAGTACTAGAAAGAAGTTTGCAACTGCTGAAAAACGTTGCTTGAATGTATGCAAATGGTTTGGTTTGGGCTTTTCTTTGGGACTGCCAACATTTATTTAATGATTGGTCCCATTAGAATTGCCACATTGATTCACCTGCCAGGAAAATAAATTGGTGAGCATTTCCTATCATACAGTTGTATTGATCTCCTAGGGGGTGACGTCGTGATGGCTTTCATCATCGGACAGTACATTAACACCTTAATTGATATATTCTGAAAGCTAATTAGAGGCCAGCTGGATTCCTTGTGGGAGTAGTACTTATTTTTGATGTTGATAAAATGCTCCAAAGCAGTAGTCATATAGTGTGATTTAACAGTGATTAAAACTTGGCTATAGACATAAACAACTCAAGGAAACTGCCAAGCAGCTGAGACTAGAAAGAGTGGAGACCTAGATGTGCATAATTCCTTTGTGCCCTGTCACACACACACACACCTCTCTGTCTCTCCATCAGTCAGTGAACTATCTGGAGAGCGGCTGAGGCACTTTAATTATCTGCTGTCAATCACCCCCTAACCAGCACAGACATGTGTGCCTGCGTGTGCCATGTGCACCTTGTCTTAGGAAGTCTCTGGAGAAGAGGTTGTTAAGGTCACACAGATAAGTATGGGTGAATCAGAAAACCTCCATTCTTTACCCACACTGTCTTACAGTGAGGTTTCTCTGATATCATCATGCTTCTCACATTGTCAAAACTAACCATTTCCTCCTCTAACTCAATATTCTGTCTCCCATGCATATGCATCCCACTTCTTACAAGGCAAGGGAAAGAGGGAATGACATGAGGACCCTGTCCCACAAAACCCCTCAGGTAAGTACACAGGGTGCCTACAAAAGTTAGCTCAGATGTAGCCATCCACTTCTCATCACATGGCTTATCTCATGTTGTCTGATCGTTTATGTATCTGCCTCCTGATTTGTCATGAAGAGTTATCTTTTGAAATCTCCCCCAGGGCTTTGGATGACTCTGGTGAGGAAATCTCTGCATTTTCAGTTTACTACATTTATTTTTTTGTTTTATTTCTCTAGAGACAAAGTGTTCATGATGAGACAGTTAAAAGGTTTCACTGAAAACTGCAGGTGATCTTTACCCACAGTGCGTTTGTTTTCTTGCAAAGAGCAAAGCCAAGCAGCTCTGCCTTCTCCTTGGGTGCTTCTGCAGGGTCTGCTCTCAGCCTCTCATCCACAGACCAAAATGCTTTCTTTTTATTACTACTGAAGGCTGTGACTGGTTTTCGATTTCTTTCACTTGTGGCAGGTATGAGCTCTGTCTGTTTTTCTGTAATTGATTCCTGTTCTCTTCCTCTTCTCCTGCCTTCAAACGAGCTATGTTGTCTGCAGAGCTTTGTCAACGTCTGCAGCCATTGGAGCTCTGCCTTTGCAGCTCTGCCCAACTGCCACTGCCTGCCTGCCTCATCCCGGCCGCTGCCTGTGCTGCCTCTCCTCCAGTGGGACTCACTCGTGCTGGCAGCTGCCCTGCTGCTGGCTGGGATTCTATCCTTTGTTTCTGTAGCACTGTGCCCTGCTCCTGTGGTCCTTCGTCTGCAAGGCTGGGCAAACAGTGGCCGTGTGCTCGGAGCAGGCTGAAATGTTCCTGAGTTCCTGTGTCCCATCATAGGTTTCTGACTTTCCACTCTGCCCAAAACAGGCAATCCCAGTTCCCCAGGATGGCCTTCTGCATCTCTTACTGCTATTGTAAGCTCACTCGCCCAGGTTAAGGAGCCGAGCAGGCACCAAAGAAGGTGCTAAACACCTCCTGCAAGCTTGATTACCTTCCTATGAGAGAAACTTATCCTCATTTCTGTGATGCTTCTGCTGTAGTCCTCACGGTTTTGTCAAACAGAGCTGTACCTCCAGGAACCCATATCAGGGAGAGAGTCAGAAAGGGTAGCCTGGTCCTGCAGAGGACACCGCTTGACCACTGGCATCGATCTCCTGCTTTGACAGATGACTGCAGCATCCTCTCACGGCAATGCTTCTTACTTTATGCTAATATTTGGCCTCCTCTTGTTCTCAGATATAATCTCATCTCCCTTGAGGCTCGGGGCAGCGGCAAGAGGAAAGAGGATCTTCTCAACATTTACAGAAAGGTTTTCTGCTTCTGCTCAGCCACAAAAAATAATCAAGAAAAGATTTTGTTTCTGTTAGTCTAAGAATGGAATTTATGAGGCAAGACTCCCTTTTGGTCAATCTTCATGAAGCCAATATTATCATCCTTTTCCCAGTGGCTTCCTATTTTATCATGAGCACAGTCTTGCAGCAATTGATCTCCATTGTTGAGTCATTCTTGGTTTGAGTAATTTGCAGGGTTTCCTCCTCAGCCTACATCCCAGCCTCAGCACAGGAATGATTGCTCCCAAGATCTTTTTCCAAAGTACTCTGAGACCTGGGGCTCCTTTGCACCAGTAGTTCCTGAGCTGGAGTACATTACCAGTGGTTTCCCCAAAAGTCTCCTTCCTGCTTGGTTGATTGTATCAGAATCATAGAATCATAGGATCAACCAGGTTGGAAGAGACCTCCAAGATCATCCAGTCCAACCTAGCACCCAGCCCTAACCAATCAACTAGACCATGGCACTAAGTGCATCATCCAGTCTGCTCTTAACACTTTCAGGGACAGTGACTCCACCACCTCCCTGGGCAGCTCATTCCAATGCCAATCACTCTCTCTGGGAAGAACTTCCTCCTAACGTCCAGCCTATACTTCCCCCAGCACAACTTGAGACTGTGTCCCCTTGTTCTATTGCTGGTTGCCTGGCAGAAGAGGCCACCCCCCACCTGCTATAACCTCCCTTCAGGTAGTTGTAGACAGCAATGAGGTCACCCCTGAGCCTCCTCTTCTCCAGGCTAAACAACCCCAGCTCCCTCAGCCTCTCCTCATAGGGTTTGTGTTCCAGGCTCCTCACCAGCCTTGTTGCCCTTCTCTGGACATGTTCCAGCACCTCAGCATCTCTCTTGAATTGAGGAGCCCAGAACTGGACACAGTACTCAAGGTGTGGCCTGGCCAGTGCTGAGTACAGGGGAAGAATAATCTCCCTTGTCCTACTGGCCACACTGTTCCTGATGCAGACCAGGATGCCACTGGCTCTCTTGGCCACCTGGGCACACTGCTGGCTCATCTTCAGCCTACTATCTATCAGTACTCTCTGGTCTCTTTCTTCCCAGCTGCTCTCCAGCCACTCTGTCCTCAGCCTGTAGTGCTGCTTGGGGTTGTTGTGGCCAAAGTGCAGCACCCTGCACTTGTCCTTGTTAAATCTCATCCCATTGGCCTCTGCCCACCCATCCAGCCTGTGCAGGTCCCTCTGCAGGGCTCTCCTACCTTCCAACAGATCAACACCTGCTCCTAGCTTGGTGTCATCTGCAAACTTACTGATGCTGGACTCAATCCGCTGGTCCAGATCATCAATAAAGATATTGAACAGGACTGGGCCCAGCACTGATCCTTGGGGAACACCACTAGTGACTGGCTGCCAACTGCTGGAGGAGAACCTGGAGGTGAGCAGAATCCCCCAGCCCTAGCAAGGTGATTGCAGTTGTTGTGTAACTGTCACTGGGGAAGACAGGCATGACTGAATTGTGCTTGCATCTCCCTTGTTGGCTATGGCTTGAGGGATTTCTGTCACTCCAGAGCCCTTACTCTGGAGTCTGAAAGTCTGGTCACTGAATCTAAAGCTTAATGGATTGGCTGCCCATGGCTACAGATGATCTACACATGTGGAGATTGCTGCAGAGAAAATGAATTAGGAAAGCTCTTAAAACACATGATGGGCAGGCAGGCAGGCAACGTCTGAGGAAATCTTTTGATGCTTGCAGGCTTGCTGGTGCAACTGAAAACCTGCAGAGTTCGCTGGCCAAGGAGCAGCTTTGGGCTTTCTGGGCTGGCTTTGTGCATTACATAATGGGATATCATTGGACTGAAATGACTGTTAGAAACCTCAAAGAAGAGCTAGAGTTAAGCTGTTGACTTTGCAACAGGTGAAATACATTATACAGTAACTATACTTGAAAGCACTTAGTCTATACTGATGGACCTTTGAAGTGCCAGTCTCTCTTTCATCTGGGCCACAGTATAATGGTGAAAGGACTATGGCATAGAATCATTGAATCATAGAGTTGTTTCAGATGGAAAAGGCCTCTAAGATCATCAGATCTAACTGTCAACCCAACAACACCATGACCATTAAACCATATCCTGAGGTGCCATGTCTATTCTGTTTTTGACAGCATAAACCTTGCTAAGGCCCTGGGACCATACAGGTACCTACAAATTGTTGCTTTTGGTGAAAGGTAGGAGGCAAAAGCCTTTCTGAATCTTGACCTGTCTCCTTAGCCAGGGTGAACGAAAGTGTTTCAGCTGGTGATCACCTGCTTGCTGCAGAAATTTAACCCAGTGATGTGGTAGGTGTCATGGCAACATCACAGTATCACAGTATCATCAGGGTTGGAAGAGACCTCACAGATCATCAAGTCCAACCCTTTACCACAGAGCTCAAGGCTAGACCATGGCACCAAGTGCCACATCCAACCTTGCCTTGAACAGCCCCAGGGACGGCGACTCCACCACCTCCCCGGGCAGCCCATTCCAGTATCCAATGACTCTCTCAGTGAAGAACTTTCTCCTCACCTCCAGCCTAAATCTCCCCTGACGCAGCCTGAGGCGGTGTCCTCTTGTTCTGGCTCTGGCCAGAACATTATTCCACTCTAGACCATGAGGAGTCTCACCACTGTTCTGGGGGCACAGCAGCAGCTGTCTGCACTGTCTCTGGAGTGGAAACCGAAAATATTTCTACCACAGGCAAGATAGATTTTGTTTGTTTTGTTCCTTTTGCATCACCTTGGGATGACTCAAGGTTCTGGAGAGGGAAAGGCATGATTATTTTGTCTAAAAGAGGAAAGAACTGGTGCTCCTGACAGGGATTTGCTGGGTGTTTGGAAGTTGTTACATGGTTCTGTAATGCTGTGCGCCGTATGAAACAGTCTTGGAATCATCAGAGTTGTTTTGTTTTCTTTCTCCTGTTAATTGTTTTTGGAAAAGTTTGAAAGCAACTCTTTTAGGGGGTTTACTGTTGTGGAAGGACCCAGAGTCTGTGACCATGATGTCTTCTGTACTGACTACCAGCTTTTAGTGTTCTTTAAACAGCAGACACTATGTCTACTTTGGCATATTCTCAACGAACAGCAGTGGATTCATTAGAACATTAAAACCAAACTGGTTTTGTTCAGACAATGAGAAGACCTGGCATTGAACAGCCAAGGCAAAATGGGATTTAAAAGTACTTTGCACATTTTTAATGCTGTGTTTGAATAAAAGCAATAAATATGCATTCCTATGAAAATCCATTTTCTTGCCCAGAGTAGGAATGTCCAATATGAAATCTCAAAGTGAGGAATATGGTTCCCTTGGACCGAGTGTTTCAGTCTGAGTGTTGTATAACTCATACTCTGCTCCTGGTGTGGTGGCATTGAAACTGTTCTTTGTATATAGCTTTATATAACCACCGTATATATCCTGCTATAGCTTAACTGCAGCAATTTAAAACACAATGACAATTTGTTCCCAAGTGTGCTCCCTGATCAAAGTTGGAGTCTCCATTTCAGGTGTTAAATATTCATTCAAAGTGCAGAGCATACACTTCTGGTGCTGTGCAGGGAATTTGTGATAAAGCACCATTCTGTGTTGAAAATGTCTTCACCTCTTGTTTTTCGGTGGGTTTTGTTGTTTCTTTGGTTTGGTTGTTTTGGTTTTTTTGTGTTTTTTTTTTTTTTTTCCTCAGAATAGTAATTGAACATAAAATAGAGAAGTACTTTTATCAGCAAAACTTTGGCTAGCTCTCCACTTTTATTGCATAAGGCTGTGGGATGCTGGATGTGTGTCTCCTCCCCACACTGGACCACTTGGTGCCTCTTGTGTGGGCTTGTATTGAAGACTGTGGGTTGTTGCTCCTGGCCATGCCAGTGCTGTCTGCCTGCTTTGTCTAGTGACACTATCTTGATGCTTTTTTGTGTGCCAGACAGTAACTGGACAAAAGAATCCCTTGCACGGGACTGCAATCTCAATAGGCAAAGTGAACAGGAATGCTTCTTACCCAGTGTAAAGACCAGGAGGGATGAAGAGTGAGAGACAAGCCCCTCCAATGGGAAATTTAAGCCAATTGGGGATATCTGACTATACTAAGAGGGAGAAATCTGTAGATAATGTGCTCTCCATTTGCTACAGATAGAGCCTGGACAAGCAAGTGACTGAATTTATATATCTGAAGTTAGCTGAGCTGAATCATCTAGGTAAGTGCCAAGGACACAAGGGCTTTTAGCATCAGATCATTTGTAGCTCAGCACTCACCTGGAGGAAGATTGCCGTTTACTGATCGACCCATGGTACTTTCTACAGTGCTGACCCAATGTTCTGGCTCAGGTGAAGTTTTCCCTGCTGGCGAAACTGGGAAGGAACAGTGTCTTCTGAAGCAGGTAATCTGTCTAGCAAAATTATTGGTTTTGGCAGATGGATTCCATTTTCATAGTCCTTCATAATTTTCTTTCTTCCCAGAAACTTATTATTTGTCATTTCAAACTAACAACACTAAAATGTGGAGTTTGCTTCCAATACTCTGCAGTAATTCTTTCCTGAAAAAGACCTTTTATTTGCCTTTTTCTTTTCCTGTTAGACCCATGACACTAAGTCAGGGAAAGGTAACTACCTGACTTTATGGTCAATAAATGACCGATTAGCCAGGTGCCGATAAATCAAAGGACTGGTAACTCTTACTCCATATGCTTCTGAGCACATCACAGAATTATTTAGGCTAGAAAGGGCCTCGGGAAATCATCCAGCCTCACCTGTTTTGAAGTGGTTCCAGTTAGGTCAGATTGCTCAGTCCAGTTGAAATTCAAACATCTCCAAGGATGGTGATTGCACATCCCCACTCAGCAACCTGTTCCAGGAATGACAGGATGCAAAAACATACGTACACAGAGGTTGGAAACACCTTACAACAGTGGGGCAGGACCAGCAGTGCAGTGAGCAGTGACCTCAGCTCTCCAGCTCAGCTACTGAATAACAAGCAGCAGAAATGTTTAGCATGTCTTGTTCCTGGTAACACAAAACACTCCATTTAATCCAGGAGCGTTTCTATATGCTGTTGAACTAACAGGAAGGCATGACAATTTCTAAGCTTTAGGCAGCCTTATTTAGAAGTGAACTTCAAATATTTAATCATCACACAGTCTCTTGTTAAATAGAGGTCTCATGTTTGCAAGAGTGAGGGTGAGGGTCATGCTCTGAATCTGATTAAATTAATGCCAGCTCTGACTCGGAGGATCAGACGCTGAATGAGTCTGTAGGAGCAATTTGCCATTGCAGCAGAGAAGCGTCATCTTCTTTCTTACACAGTAGAGGATAGGACAGAAACTCATTGACCTTCTCTGGGGGGAAAGTGGAGCACATCAAGATTCTGATCACTGTCATGTTGTTGGAAATGGAAAGAAATCCCCTGAAATGGCATAGAGCAGAGCAGCAGTAAGCAATCTGAGAACGGAGCCCATAATCTCTTTGTCCCTGTTCTGTGCATGTTTTCTCTGTAGCCTAATTTAAGCACAAATTTTTAATTTGTTTGAGAAAACCAAAAGCAGCTGCTGTAGTTAATTTATTTGAGGACACACATGCCAATGAGCTGGAGGAAGATGTTATCTCTGTTCTTTTATAAGAAAACAGGTTACACCATGGTATATGCAGAAGCTGAACTGCAGCACGTAGGTTAGGAATGAGGTGGTTTATTTGCATCCTGTGAAGCATAGCAGAGGGCTGCTCTCTGAGGATGACTGAGATACAGGGAGTGATGGGAACAGAAGGTTACAGGCACTTTCCTTTGTACATTCCCACTGCACCTCCTTGCAACATTAACCACCTTTGCATCTTTCGAGCAAAGCTGCTGAAACAAGACACCTGTTCTAGCTATGGGAAACACTCTTCTTTCTGTGCTCAGACCCACCACCACCATTCACCTCCTCAACCCTCTTCTTAATAGTTGTCCACTGTTCACCATCACCTCTGGTTAATTTAAATCTATGTGCTGAGGACACTGTGTTAACGGACTTTGAGATGGCACAGAGTCCCCAGAGGCTGAGGGAGCTGGGGTTGTTTAGCCTGGAGAAGAGGAGGCTCAGGGGTGACCTCGTTGCTGTCTACAACTACCTGAAGGGACATTGTAGCCAGGTGGGGGGTGGCCTCTTCTCCCAGACAACCAGCAACAGAACAAGGGGACACAGTCTCAAGTTGTGCCAGGGGAGGTATAGGCTGGATGTTAGGAGGAAGTTCTTGCCAGAGAGAGTGATTGGCATTGGAATGGGCTGCCCAGGGAGGTGGTGGAGTCACCGTCCCTGGAGGTGTTCAAGAAAAGCCTGGATGAGGCACTTAGTGCCATGGTCTAGTTGACTGGCTAGGGCTGGGTGCTAGGTTGGACTGAATGATCTTGGAGGTCTCTTCCAACCTGCTTGATTATATGATTCTATGATTCTGATTCTATGATTCTATATATGCTCTTGCTGAACTTTTTCTTGGTTATCCTTCAAAAGGTTGGCTGTCATTCACTTCACCATCTCATCTTACATCTGACTTTGTGCCCACAGACCTGACTGATATATTTCCTTAAATGTTGGACACAGTGCTAATGATGTGGTTTAAGCCCAGATGCCCATATTTTTAGAGTTATTGCAATGGTGGACCTGTGACTTGGTGTGCCAGGCTGCCTGGATAATGGCACCAAGGGGACAGATGAATTAGAGTTTACCTGAAAGTTTCTCTTACAGAAGCAGGGAAGAACACTCCACAAATGCTCAGCTTGTGTCTTGTAGGCTTCTACTCACTCTCTTAGGGTCTTTTTGCTTTGTATTGATGCTCTGCCCAATGTTATTTGGACGTTAGTTGGTGCAAAGAGTGCTTCTGGGACATAATGCAGGTCTTTACTGCAAGAAACAAGCAGGCACTTAGAAAAGTGGTGTCAAAGAGTGTTTCAGAAGAAATATTATCAGAAGAGTATTCTCCCCAGGTGGTGGAAACCTGGGCCCTGTGCCAGTAAGCCAAGAGATCAGCAAGTGCTGGAGCTGTCTGAGCATCACTTCTGAGTTTTCTTAGAGTTCTGCACTCCAGGTTATTGCCAACCCTTGTGGCCCCAAGCTAGGCTTCCATACCCTCCTCTGTGGTTACTAAGACCTGAGCATGGGCTTCTCTGGTGGTACTTGTGCCCCTGAGGCTAGGGGAAATTTCAGACCTGATCTCATTTGAAACTAGGTATCATTCATCAATCAGCTGTGTTCTAATCTTTGTAGGAAGCAGGGCACGTGTGTTTCTGTGAATCATGCAAACAGGATTTGGTCTTTACTATCTGTCTGCTCTTTTGTTTAAATCTCTATGTACATATAACTGTATTTACTGTCACATGCAATAGATGGTTCTGAGGCTTCACCAGCACCATGGACTTGTGACACAGACTTAAGGCCTGGATGATGTCACCTCACCATTACCTCAGTGTCTCAGTTGAGTTCCAAAGGCAGCTTTCTCTGGACTCTACACATGGGAGGTCTGTCTAATGCCCATGGGACTCTTCAGCCTGGCCTGCTGCAGAACAAAGCCTGAGGGCCAGGGCTAGGGTGAAGTAGAGGAGGGCTGCAATGCTATTGCTGCACCCCTTGTTGGGTTAAGTAAGCATCTGAGTAAAAATGTCTGAAGTGCCTCAGTGACTTGGGCAAGTAGCTGGTATGCCACAGGTATCTTGAAAATCACCCTTGTAAACCCCTGGGTCAGGGTAATCCCAAGCACAAATCCAGGCTGGGCACTGACTGGCTGGAGAGCAGCCCTGAGGAGAGGGACTTGGGGCTGCTGCTGGACGAGAAGCTCAACATGAGCCAGCAGTGTGCACTTGCAGCCAACCAGAGCCTGGGCTGCAACAGGAGAAGTGTGTCCAGCAGGGTGAGGGAGGAGATTCTCTCCCTCTACTCTGCTCCCGGTGAGACCCCACCTGGAGTAATGCATCCAGTTCTGGAGCTCCTATTACAAGAGAGATGTGGATGTGCTGGAGTGTGTCCAGAGAAGGGCCACTGGGATGATCAGAGGGCTGGAACAACTCTCCTGTGAGGACAGACTGAAGGAGTTGGGGCTGTTCAGGCTGCAGAAGAGGAGGCTCCCAGGTGACCTTCTTGTGGCCTTCCAGTATCTGAAGGAAGCCTACAAAAAAGCTGGGGAAGGACTTTTCAGGCTACCAGGTAGTGACAGGACTAGGGGGAATGGAGCAAAGCTGGAGGTGGGGAGAGTTAGACTGGACCTGAGGAGGAAGGTTTTCAGCATGTTCCAGGTGAGAGCCTGGAATGGGTTGATCAGGGAGGTGGTTGAGGCCCCATCCCTGGAGGTGTTTAAAGCCAGGTTGGATGAGGCTGTGGGCAGCCTGCTCTAGGAGGGTTAACCCTGTACATGAGATTTCCAGGTATTACAGTAGCAAGGCTCTCTCTTTATCCTTCAGTTACCAATGCACACACACACACACACACACACACACACACACTAGTTTTTCTACATGTGCACCAAAATAGGTGGTAGTGGTTACTCTTATCCCCTGGCTTACATGGAGAGGAAACCTGTCACCTGTTCATTTAACTGGATTGACAATATCCTGTACTGATTTTACAGCCTGCTCTAACAAGCAAGCCCGTACAACCCCAACCACCCTCCTGCACCCCTAAAGACTGGGAGGGAAAGTAACACAAAAGCCCCTGGGATGAGATGAGGAGAGTTTAACAAAAATAGCACAGTGTACAATGCAGCTATTTGACAGGAAAGTAGAAGCAGCAGCAAGCCATAAAGTGATGCTCCCAGTTCCCCAAGCACATGGACAGCCCAGCAGAAAAGACCAACACCTCAAAACAGGAAACTGGAAGCAGCAACCGGGAACAGGAAGCTTCTCATGCTACAATCTGAGTTTCA
Organism: Pogoniulus pusillus; assembly: GCF_015220805.1. Lineage (NCBI taxonomy): Eukaryota > Metazoa > Chordata > Aves > Piciformes > Lybiidae > Pogoniulus > Pogoniulus pusillus. The sequence goes on from NC_087266.1 coordinate 18,160,069, forward strand.
AGCCCCATGACACTTTGCTCCAGTCAGCACTTTTGTTTTAAAGCTGACATGACATCAGTGTGGTATTGAATACTCATCAGCAGATTCAGGCAGCTAAACCCACGGCACATTCCAACGGCTGTGCATGTGGAAGAGATGAGTTATCTCACAAAAGGCCCAGCACGTAAATCCCCTACACTGCATGCTCTGCTGCAGAGAAAATGACATTAACCTGCCAGGGAGCATAAAACAACAAATTATTTACTTACACAGTCAATTGTAGTTAATAGCCAGAGAAATGGATAACCCTTTGTAGCACAGAATCAGCCAGTCAGAAAAAAAAAAGGTAGGAAAAAATGTTGTCCTCTAATCTGTGCTCCAATATTTGCTCTCAGTCCATTGGATAGCATATTGCATCCTATCAATAGAGCATTGAATTACGCCTGGGCATTTCATACTCCAGGTTTCAGTAAAAATAATCATGCAGAGTCCCTTTGTTCTGGCCATTTTAGCCAGAATAGAAATTCTCACAAAATGCCTTTTTCCCTCCCGGCTCAATTATTTTAAAAGACCTCAACGCTAAGCCAAATCACATCTCAACAGTCTGAATGAAGCACACGGTCTCCAGGAGAAGAATCGTCCCAGAAGATATCCTCCTTATGATCAAAAGTCCAGCAGAGGAGGGTGGCAAATTCTCCACATGTTCTAAAGCAAGCTGAAAAGGAGAGCTGCAGAAATATTTAAAGTCTATTGTACTGCAGTGTCTCCTCATCTATTAGATACCACTTGAATATAGCCTGTCAGCCTGCCTTAGCTCTGCAGTGGATCTTTTCTGCTATTTTCAAATCTGTAAATAATGAAGGCTATCTGTTAGGAAAGTACCAAAGGTCTTTTTTAACCCACTTCACAAAGGAATCCTACAGGCTACCATTTGGAAAGAGCCTGGGGTGCTGTATCTCGTTCAAGCCCTAATGTGGTAAAATTAGGAGCTATGAGATGTGAATCTTAATTCCAGCCTCAGTGGGGCACGAATCAGACAATGGAGGTATCTGTCTGATTAGTCAGTTAAACAAGAAGAGATGACTCAAAATATCCTTAGCATTTCAATAACTCCTGTGAGATTAGGGGCTGTTTGAAGACCATGTCGTACTCCCTTTTATTTCAATGCACCTCTATTTAGATGAAATGCTGTGAATGAGGATGAAGGCAGCTGTAACTCGTGGAGTTTTGAGTATGCTCCAGTGTTGTACTGAGACTCAGTTGTTGAGGGATTAGGAGTGACAGACTAGTCCCTTGAGCAACTGGGTTTTATACCCCAGCTTCCTGCTTTCCTACTCCCATTGGGCTTTTCCTGTCTAGTGCAATGTGTTTTGTGGGTTGGCAAATCCTCTGAGAAAGTCAGGAGCACTGCTCATCCAGAAGAGTGAAATGCTGGCTCTTACCTAGAAGTGCTGAGGAAGATAAACTCTCCTCCGGTTTCTCCTACTCTACCGTTGCAGTGAAATCAGATGTGCTGTTGGTGGCCTCTCAGAGCTCTCAATGGGCACAGGAAAGGGCATGAGGATGTGTTCCTCTGCCTCCCCACAGACTGTAGTCTTGTTTCCTATGCTGACTGCAGGGACCACATACTCTGCTCAGATGTCCTCTCTGCCTCCTGTGCCTGGTACTCAGAATACAAAGGGAGGAGAACATTCCCAGCTCTCTGTTAGTGACTGTGCTAAACATGCTGAGCACATCCAGTGCCACTCAGACTGGCAATACAACTCTAACTGCCCTCTTGGTAGGGCTGTCATGATGGTAACGGGCAAAGTAAATGCAGAAAGTGTTTGTCCTTTGCGAAAGAGATCTTCAGCTTGCTTAAGAAAATCTCTCTCTCTTTGTTCCTATGTATTGCACTGAATTTTTGTTTCTGTTTTAGATACTAAATAAATTGCTTTTGTTCTCTCACCTTACACTGCATCCTGAACATCTTGTTCTGTCTGATTTAGGCTTCCTATAGTTTCTGGCAGGCTGGATGAATAAAGTGGGTAAAAAAAATACCATAAAAGCCTAAACAGATTTTTCAACCAGCTCCATTACATTGTTTGTACCTGGCTGGAACATATTATTATGCTGGGTTATGTTATTGTGTGAGTGTATTGTGCTCCTTGGGCAAGGCTGAGTCAATGATGTTCCACAACAGAGCATTGCACAGGTGGAGGGCAGTGTGCCTGGGCAGGATTCATTCTTTCGTCTGGTTTGAGTCCTCCTTTTTGTAGTTATTCAGCAGTACAGAGAGGGTATTCCAAGAACATCCATAGAACATCTGCAGCTCTCCAGTGTGGCCTGCAGTACCCTCAGCTGTAGACACTTGGCTGCAGCTGCATTGAATAGGCTATCAGGAAGGATGAAGAGAAAGCAGAGATCACTTCTGAATGCAAGTGAATGAACAGAGTGTGAAATCTCTGAGAGACAGAGGTCTTCAGAGGCTGGGCTGAAAAATAAAGACGTTGGAGATTCAAAGTCAATGTAAGACTGTTCTTCTGTTTCAACTGAATTGTAAGTAAACACTTAGATGTTGAAATGACATTACCTGAACTGAATTTGAAATATATCTAATGAGTTCTGTGGCCAGTGAAGTCCTCTCTTTAAACCACAAGGCTCCCAAGGAAGGCTATCTACTTCTTTGGAATGTTCCCTTCAGACCTTTAAGAATCCTCATGAGACACAAAAATGTACTTACAGTTTTCCTGTTGAATATCAGTCATGAGTTTGTTTCTATATATACATATATACATTAGTCATGGTTTCAGTATATGTTATAGCAACTAACCTAGCTTTTCAGTGAGAACAATTCTCTTTGCTCTACCTCTTAAATGTGCATGTTTTTACTGCAAGTGTTTAGTTATGGCAGTGTCCAGATACAGAAAGAAAAAATGTGTTAATCTATGAGGGGAAAGAAAAAAAGGAGTTGTTACCATATGTTTACTATATTGCATGAGATAGATGGACTGGATGATCTTGAAGGTCTCTTCCAACCTGGTTGATTCCATGATTCTATGAATGAATGGAAATGTATGAATACCTCCACAAGCCCAGGTTAAATTCCAGCTTACTGTGTCATTGTTAAGCAAACCAGCGTTTTCACTACCTATTTTGATCCAAATGCTGTAATGCTTACTCTACAGACTGTCTCTGTTAAAGTTATCTTGAAAGTTATCAAAGTTAGGGTATGTGAGGTTAAGATCGTTGCCTATTACACGCAGAAACAAAAATGTGCTGATCCCCTCACAATGCAAATGAATACGTAGAATGGTTTAGATTGGGAGGGACCTAAAAGATCACCTAGTTCCAAACCCCTGCCATAGGCAGGGACATCTCCTACTAGAGCAGGCTAATCTGTTCTCTGTCCTGGAAAGCATCTAATCTGGAAATATGAAGATGGATGAGAATGTGAGAGTGTGACAGACCATTGGAAAGAAAAACAAAGGAAGACAAGTCTTATGAGAAGTGTGGCTCAGTGACCTCTTACATAATTTTTTATAGGCTTGAGTTTCTGAAGTGGTGTAGAAGGCAGTGGGTTTTGAGAAGACATCTGAAAGGAGATTGTTAAGACCTTTCTTCTTTGATTGGATAGGGCTGGGTGATAGGTTAGACTGGATGATCTTGGAGGTCTCTTCCAACCTGCTTGCTCCTATGATTTTTTTGGTTCTTCCAGTTTAACTTGGTATCTTGACTGATAGATTGATGTCTTTGTAGAAGACACTGTTGTGGAACGCAGTTTCACAGGAAATTCATGGGGAAAACACGTGAGGCTGGCTTGCAAAGACCAAGTGATTTATTGCTAAAGTGCGAAGATTCCCCTCCCGAGAACTAAGTTACCCACATGAATTCTTTGATGAGGCTAGAGTAACATTTCAGAAAATGGTAAATAAAAGAGAGTCTATAATTCTTTAAAGAGTTCTTTGAGTCTTTGAAGTTGTTCAATCTTGATTTTTAAGAGTTCATCAGTCTACTCACGGTCAGCAGCTCAGCAGGGTTTCGGAGCGCCACTAGGGCATTGTCCCTCTTCCCCGGCCAGGATTGGGTCCAAGCAGGCCCTTGGCCTCCAAAGATCGGGCGTCAGCAGTCTTATGCCAGGCTGAGGCCGAAGCAGGCGAGCGTGCTGGAGCAGGCTGATGAGTCGGAACGGGCCGCAGGCAGGTATCTGGCTTGGTAGCTGGTAGGTTGGTGGCCCGCAGGGTACAGTAGCGGCAGCGCACAGCATACCAGGCAGACACACCATTTATAGTGTTCCAAAGAGCTGTGCTCACCAGTTCTGACAATTTTTACGATATTATTACAGATTGGTACAAAGTTATAATCAACCTGTATAATTGGGCAGTTCTTACCAAAAACAACCTGTAGGACCACCCAAAGCTCAGCCCATCAGCAGGTGGTCAGTGTGCATGAGAACCAAGGCCGAAAGCTGGAAAACAAGGCCAATGTTTACCTTTTATCTTCCCTAGGGAGGAAACTTCTCAGGGGACTAGAAAATTGTTTTGGTTTTACGATGCTTTTGGCTTACAATGTGAGACACTGTAACTTACATGACAAGGGGACCTTTCAGGGGCTTTGCCACCCTCCATGACAGACACTTGGGCTGAAGAATCAGAAAGTCTTATACTGTGCATTTCTTCTTTGTCTAGCGGTTCTTCCAGTCTCAAAGCATCAATGCAGGATATCTGTCTGTGGCTGCAGCTTGCCTTGTGGCACCTCCTGGTCAGGTGAGACCTGTCTGCCTCTGTCCAGCCAGCATGGACCCAACTAATCCTGTGTGAGTTGGATAGCGCTTCATTTTTTTCAAAAATTTTGATGGGAGACAGAAGCTGTTGAAAACCTTGGTGGGAACAAAGCCCATAGCTTTGCTATGCGCTATGTGACTAGTGAAGGCACTTGCAGCTGTGCTAATTAACACTGGGAAAGATAACCAAGTCAGAAGGTAGAGAGAGATAGCATCCATAGTGTGCAATAACATAGAATCATAGAATCAGTCAGAGCTGGAAGGGACCACAAGGATCATCTAGTTCCAACCCTCTGCCATGGGCAGGGACACCCTACCCTAGAGCAGGCTGGACACAGCCTCATCCAGTCTGGCATTAAACACCTCCAGTGATAAGGCCTCAAACACCTCCCTGGGCAACCTATTCCGTGCTCTCACCACTCTCATACTGAACAACTTCCTGATTATGTCCAGTCTAAATCTCCCCACCTCCAGCTTTGCTCCATTCCCCCTAGTCCTGTCACTACCTGATAGCCTGAAAAGTCCTTCCCCAGCTTTTTTGTAGCCCCCCTTCAGATCCTGGAAGGCCACAGTAAGGTCACCTTGGAGCCTCCTCTTCTGCAGCCTGAACAGCCCCAACTCTTTCAGTCTGTCCTCATAGGAGATGTGCTCCAGCCCTCTGATCATCCTAGTGGCCCTTCTCTGGACATGCTCCAGCACATCCATATCCCTCTTGTCATAGGGGCTCCAGAACTGGATGCAGTACTCCAAGTGGGGTCTCATCAGAGTAGAGTAGTGTATCATGTAGACACTGAAGACAAAGGGCAGGAATTGCAAAGCATATAAGCCAAGGTGTCATCCACAGACCTGCACATAGGCAGGTCACTGATGTCCTGTGCCTCAGGTCCTTGGTGCTGGTCTTGTCTACATGAAGCCCATGGGGCAGATGCTTTGATGTGTGGTGCATCTGATCTGTGAGGAAAAGGAATGGCTCTCCAAAAAAGGACTTGTGGGCCGTGGAATGTTTTGTGGTTATAGTAGCTATGTATTGACACTAGAATCCAGAGCCCCAGGCAAGAGGTTTGTCTCTCTGCAGAGCATAGAGGAAGATTTAAGCATGGATGGAGGGCAGCAGCATGCTGAACAGGCAGTAGCTATGCCAGTTAACAAAGGTCATCTCAGATGGGGATATGTTTTAAATTATTTCTTTCTTCAGGACTCAGATCTTTCCTCCAAAGCAAGGGAAGCACCTTCATCAGCCTGGATTTACAGTTGGAAGCTTTACTGAAGGCTACTACTGCCAAAAAAAAAAAAATAAAAAAAGAGGAGCGGAGGGGAAGGAGCAGAGATCAAGCGTTTTTCCTACAGTCCAGTGGTTAGACAGATGCTCTTTCTGTCATGCAGAAGACTAAGGCCAAACTTCTCTTTGCTTGAGGAAATTCAGGCCACTACTCTTCATCATCAAATAAGGGCTTTTTGCCCTGTACATGAAAAAAAACACTAGGATAAGAGAGCATACAAGCGAAAGCCTGCGGCACTCCTGCTCTCACTTGAAAGATCTGGGTTCTAGTCACAGCTGTATGAACAGTTTATACATTAGCACAATGACTGCTTGACATACACCACCCTGAATATGCCCCTCTCAGGAAGCCTGGAAGTTGGGCCCTGAAAGATAAGGCTTTCCAGCTGTGAGATACAGAACAGACAGAATTAGGTTTAATTAAATTTTACTACCTCTTATTTGGAGTGGTTTCGCAGGCAGGAGAAGGATAGTGGTGTTCTGTATTTTAAAATATCCCTATGCAGTTGAGGATCATGGGCAAAGGTTTGTCTTTGTGTATTCTGGTGCTTGCCTCGTGTATCGGTAAAGCACATGCGTTCCTGGGGGACAGCAAGGACGGTGCTCAGGGGACAGCCCAAAGTGTGTGTGTGCTACAGCAGCCATTGACCATGCAGCTGGCACCCATTTTGACCATTTAATTTTCCAGGTGCAACACATCTTGGAGGTGGTGGAGGCACCGTCCCTGGGGGTCTTCAAGAAAAGACTGGAAGAGGCACTTAGTGCCATGGTCTAGTTGATTGGTTAGGGCTGGGTGCTAGGTTGGACAGGATGATCTTGGAGGTCTCTTCCAACCTGGTTGATTCTATGATTCTATGATTGATAGTGTGGCTGTTTGAGCTCCATTTCTAGCTCAGACATAAGGAAAACTTGGGAAACTTAGAAGCAAAAGTGTATTGGAGTCTCTGAGTAGAGAGGTGAACATTCCCAGGATAGGCCATAAAATGGCAACACTGGCTAAGTTAATATAATTTCCTTACAGCTTATGCCTGGAAGCACAACTTGTATCTGCTCCTTGCTGCTTCTACTGTGTTTGCTGCTATCTTCCCAATGCTTGATCTCACCCCCACCTCCTGAGGTGTTCAAGAAAAGACTGGATGAGGCACTTAGTGCCATGGTCTAGTTGACTGGATAGGGCTGGACTGGATGATCTTGGTTGGATAGGTTGGATTGGATGGATAGGTTGGACTGGATGATCTTGGAGGTCTCTTCCAACCTGGTTGGTTCTATGAAATTTCTATGAAAAAATATGGTGATTATATTCTGTAGTAGTTTATTCTCCTTATGCTGTTACAAGAAATACAACTTCATTTTTCTTTTGACTTTTCAAATTCCGAGTTTTAGTGAATTTACTCTATGGGGAGAGGGATCCCCTCTAGCCCATCACAGATAGATTCACCACTTCTGTGTCCTCTGTAATGGAAGGTACAGTTTTGGCTGATTTTGTTTCACAATCACCCATATAGATAGCTGAGTCTGCCTGGTTCTGGGTATGACACCATCTGGATGTGACACTATCTGGGTAGCTACAGCATTTTTTATTTTGTTTAAATACCCTGTGAAAATAACAAAATGCCTGTTAAATGCTTTGAAAACTTCTTTTCAATTATGTAAAAAAAAAAAATCTATTTCTGGTGATCAGAAGAATTTTACAGTGCATGAAACACAAAGTACTTGAGTCTAAAGAGAAGCAATGTAATTATTTTAAAGTAAGTGGAGAACTCAGTCTAGCATGTCTTTTATTTTGACAGCTTTGCTTATGTTGATTCACACTGCACTCTATACATGCTGCCACCAAAATTAATTTGAAGATCATGTGTGTGGTTCAGCTCAGAAGATGACACTCTTTCACCTCACTGAGGATTGGGAATGTGCTCTGGAGAAGGAGCAGCAAGGAAGTGAACAATCATGGTGCCAAGCCAAAGGCTCAGAAAATGGTGTGCCAGCCCTTCCTTTTTAATGTTTTGATGCCAAAGTAGCTCTCTGCCTAAGCAAAGTCTCATCTCCCATCTACCATTTCAGCAGTGCTGTGGAAGTCCCTAGTACAGCAGAGTACAAACTGGTGCATCCTGCATTGACCATTGCTCTTTCATGTGGCCACCACTTCCCTTTGTCAGCTGTCAACTGGGCAGCCCTGCAAGTAGTGCTACCTCTTGGCTCTTGAAGCTCATTTTGAAGATTAACCTTTGCTGAAGCTGCATCTGTCCTGGTCTGAAAAATCCCCAGGAGATTCCCAAGGCTCAGCTCTCTTCATGGTTTAGTGTGTAGGTTTGCTTCCTAGAGACTTCCCCTTCTATTTTAAGATGGAAGAAGTCCAGAAGAGCTTTCATCTTCCCTCCCACCAGTAGGCTTATGCCAGTTTTAGTCTGAAGCAAATGAGGCAGTTTTGTTCTTAAACACCCATAAACAACTTCTGTGCATTTGACTGTCTTTGACTGCTTTCTCTGCTCTACCACTTGAAATTCTGTGACATGGGGACATGCTTGTTCAGAAAACTTTTATCTTCTCTGTTTATAGAATCTTGGGCTATTATTTGAAGGCTATTACACGAGGAAAATGGCTCTGTATGAGGCACTTGCTCATGCTCAATTTTAGCTTATGGAAATGGTGCATGCTGAACCTAAATAAGCACAAGTATTTCACCCCACAGTTTTGATCCTTTGCTTACTAATGACTGGTGGCTCAACTTTGCTGTCACTTTGCAAAGTCTCACTTTGACATGCTTCTTCTTTTATTTCCCTTCAGAATAAAAAGGCACCCACTCACTCCTTTCTCCTGCTCCTTTGGCTGTGGGATGGTGGCTTTAGAGAGATGGGAGTCCAAATGGAATCCTTTCTTTTTCCATCTGACAGTGCTACTTCTACTGCTGGTGCTGGTAGTTGGCCAGGAGTGGGGTTTGCTTTCCTAACCACTACATGTTTCCTGTTGCAGAGTGTTTGAATGTTGGGCTGAAACCATTTTTTTCCACCCATTATTTCTCTAATCCTGGAGACTTTTCCACCTCTCCAGCCCCACTGCAGCTATTAGAGCTGCCTCTTCTCCCAGGCAACCAGCAATAGAACAAGGGGACACAGTCTCAAGTCGTGCTGGAGAAAGTATAGGCTGGATGTTAGGAGGAAGTTCTTCCCAGAGACAGTGATTGGCATTGGAATGGGCTGCCCAGGGAGGTGGTGGAGTCACCATCCCTGGAGGTGTTCAAGAAAAGATTGGATGAGGCACTTAGTGCCATGGTGTAGTTGACTGGCTAGGGCTGGGTGCTAGGTTGGTCTGGATGATCTTGGAGGTCTCTTCCAACCTGATTGATTCTATGATTCTATGATTCTTGAATGCTAAAACAAAAATTTGGTCCAACTCACATAGCTGGGTCTTTAGGACATTTACTGAACCTGAGCCTTGCTGGGCTCTTAGGCTGCTGGCTGTCCACAGCTCCAGAGCTTTCCCCTTGCCACCCTCCCTTTCTCTGGAGTTGATGGTGTTGCACAGGCAGGTTGGCTTTGACGCACCGTGCTTCTGATGGAGTATAGAAAAAGTGCAAAGGTCGCAGCTCCTGAGTTATGAGGCTGCAGCATATTCCTTGAAGGGTATCTTTTACTGGCACAGACAATGATGAAAACTATTTTCTGCTTGTCTGTATTTATTATCTCATATGTAAGGAGACAGTAGTGCAGTCCTTCACTATATTGCCAGCAATACAAATTTCTGCAGTAAGCTCAATTTTCACATAAACTACCCCTCACATGCTTGCCTCCTCATCATTTTTTTAAAGGGATCATTAACTTCCCCTCAGACAGACTCTTACAATGTTGCAGGTTGAGACCCTTCTGCTTTGTTGAACTCCTTCATAACATATGGGAAGAATTACTGCTGGCCAAACAGTAGGTGAGGTGAAACAGGGACTTTGAATCCTGTCATACTATATGGAACCTACTGAACACTCCTTAGTACTGTTTCACACAGGACAAAGGACCTAACAAAAAGTTCAGTGGTTTGATTTTAGTTCAATGAGAAAGATGAATACATAGATGTGATGAAACCTACTGAGCACTAAACATCTCAGCTTCTGGGGAGATCCCTGTGAGAGGCCAAGCACTGCTCCCACTGCCTGGATGCCGAGGTTCCTGTGGATGCTGGCAGGCATTGCTCACTAGCCAAATGTATATTTCATTTAAAAGGATAAAAAGGGGAAGAATAAATGTTGTGAATTTGAAGATCAAAGCCAGAAGAGTTCTGTAGATTTTCTTCCAGAAGCCCAGGAGTGGGTCTCTTGTAGCAGTTATAAGTTTGAGATGCATCAATGTGGGCTGATGTTCATGTGAAATTCTTTTGACAAGTCTAGGCAGACACGGGTGAGGAAAACTAATGAAACAAATTCTCCTTCAATGAAATTAAGAAGCTTATTAACTCAGCAGCTTTGGGGAAATACTTCCAATATAGATGGACACCTGACAAGAACCCCATCAAATTTTCATAGATGCAATTAATTCCTTCCATTTAGAAGCACTCTATTAGGAGCTTCCAATTAGGTTGCAACCTTATCATTAAATTGCTATTAACCCTCCAAACCACTGCTATTGACATGAAAGATCTGACTAGGAATGTAAAGAGCTTAACTGGAAATGAAAGCCACTTACCTAAGACAAATCTTTTTGGCAGGTGCTGATGTGAGCACTTTTCATTTTTTCTTTCTGATGTAGATAATTTACACAGTGGCATGTTGCAGTGCTTTGTCCTGTTAGCACGACAACCCTGGGGTGAGCCCACCTGCAGGCTGGGGCAGCTGTGCCTTTTGGGGCCCATTAGCCACAGGCTGATGCCTCTAGCAGGGCTGGTGTGGGATTCTCTGCACAGTGCTTCATCCTGCCCCTTCCTACCTCACCAGCACCATCCTTACCAGGCCCTCCATCTTTATAGAAAGACCAGAAGCCTTTGATACTTTCTATGATCCCTCTTTAAAAAATACAGAAGTGACTCCTCTGATTTTATATCAGTCCTGTGGTCAGAGGTTTTCCTGACTGTTGTTCTGTGCTTCAGCTAAGAAGCGTGCAGCGTATTGGTTATTTGGAATACTCAAAATCATTATTACTTAATATATTCCTGCTCCTTTCTTTGCATATAAGCTGTGCAAGAAATAAAGGCTTCAGCCTAAAGACTAGCTGAAAGGGGTATCTTCTGGAAGGAAGGGGAAATGGAGGTGTTTTGTCAATGCAGTTAGAGAAGGTGTGCGCTTAGGCAACTGAAAACAAAGTATTAACAAATTGCTTAAAGGCTTGTTGTTAACCAGCTCTGTGGATATGAAGGAAGAGGATAGCGGGCAAGAGTCCAGCTAAGTGGTAGGTTGAATGTGATACCTGTCATGGTAGGCCTCATCAGGCCAAAGTAGGCTTATACATGTCCTGGCTTCCCCAGACATGTTTTTCTGCTCTCCCTTCTTCTCTTTTGGGGAGAAGCAACCACAGGAAAGAGGACAAAGAACCTGGACCCACTGAGTCTAAGGACTCTGGCTTGCCTAGACTTGTTTACATCCTGTGGTAAAGAAGGTGCACACACTTAACTTAAGCCTGCCTTGTGTGAGGCCCATGATTTTCCCAAATTTGGGTAAAGTAAGCCTATGGTTTAACCTAATACGGTTGAGTTTAACTCATCCGTATTAGGTTATAACTGCAATTCTGATTGACTATTCTGTGTCCAAAGGTCCATTAGTCTCTGGCTACATCGATAAAAAGAGATTAGCAGGTACACACAATGTGCTCTGCCATTGTGTTTGTGTGTGCTTGCTTGCCTGCTGCTGTCTACTGCCATGCTAAACTAAGCTATAAGCTAGCCCTGCTGCTCTGCTGCAAAGTAGCAAACTCCGATACTTGAGATTTGTTTGCCTGGAAACTCCATTGCCTCGAGTTTACCAGGAACAGGCTCTAAATGCCTCTACACAATTGGCCTGTGTAGCCAGTGTGACATTGCACTGAGACTGCAACATTGCAAGACATCCTGCCTAAACCTGAAAGTCTCCTGCCAAGATGGGAAGTCCTGGAGATACACAGGTCATCCAGAGAAGCCAGAATAAGGCCAGAGATCATCTGCCTCCTTGTCTTCCTCCTCTCCCAGTAGCCTGTGAAGCCTGGGAAGAATCAGAAGCTTCAGCAGCTGACAAGACAGTAACAGAATTCCCTGAAAGTGTTTGTGTACTGTCTGAAGCTGTAGCTAGCCCTGCAAGTTGGGACATATTTTGTGAGTAAATACTTAAGCCTCTTGTAATTCACCATTGCCTTCTGCCTTAATCAGAGGGGAGCTCCTTGAGTCCATCTGGTGGGCAAGTGGTATAATTAACCGCAAGCAGTACACTGACCACAAGAACCTCTTTCACTTCAATTAGTGTTTATATATATATTTGCTAGTTATTTCTAGATCCAGTTATTCCTCTGTATGTTTCCATGACCGTGTGAAGAACTAATTACTTTCAAAATTGGTGGTGGGGGGTGCTGAGAGTTTTGAATATCAAAATTAATATACAATATTAATGTTGGAAAAATATAATCTCACATTAATTATCTACCCCTCCATAACAATACCTCATTTGGATGCATTCTGCTGTTTCATATTTAGGAGGCATTGATCGTGTCTAAAATGCTCATTATCAGTCTATATAGGTCTTGTTGACCTGCATAGGAAACAGAGGTATCACACGAAGCCCCTGGTTCTGCTGGAGTTTGACCATGTGAATGTACCTGAGCTGACTTTTGGAAACTTGGATTGCTCACCTGCCCGTGCAAGATCCATCATGGTGCCAATAGGATGGCTTTTGTCATGGAGGGCCTGTAGGCCTGAAAAGAGGCTTATTTATGCCTATACATGCCTGGACATGTCTTTCTGCCAGGACCTCTGGTTGTAAACAGGTTGTGTAAGCCCCCACACACCCAGCTCGTGTCTCCCTGGGGTAAATCCATGTGATTCCGATGTTTGGAAAAGTCCAGGCAAGAGTTTGTGCCTATTATGGTATGGTTTGGCTGACTGCCAGCCTGCTTGGTCATTCTAGTGGCCAAAGGGGCCATTAATCTCGACCCACATTCAATAAATAGGGGTGCACAGGTAAACAACGTGCTCAGCTCGAACCCCATTGCAGTGCTCAGCTCAGGTCTGACTCACCTGCATGGCTCAGACATAGCTCTGGCCCTCACCTGCTGCGCTCAGCTGCTCAGACCCCCTCGCTCGGATGCCATTGCATAGCTCCGATGCTCAGAGGCTCAGACCTCATGCTTTGACTCATTTGCAGCTCACCTGCCTGCGTACCTTAGATGCAGAACTCATTTAAGCCTACACACATATATATGGAGCCTATCGCCTCTAAGCCAGCTGTGCTTATCTGCACACTATTGCTACCAGGACCAGATCCTACATTGCATTTACCTACAGAATCACAGAATTAACCAGGTTGGAAAAGACCGCTAGGATCATCGAGTCCAACCTACCACCAAACCCTTCTAATTAGCTAACACATAGCACTACGTGCCTCATCCACTCTCCTCTTAAACACCTCCAGGGGTGGTGACTCCACCACCTCCCTGGGCAGCCCATTCCAATGCCAGCCACTCTTTCAGTGAATAATATAAGCTTTGCTCTTTTCCCGCCCCACATTTTCCCCCTTTTATCCCCCAAACCCACAGCACCTGGGTGCTGTTGCAGTCTCCTCCCACCACAGGTGTGACCACTTTGCCCTCCCTGCTTGCTCCCCTTTATAATCAGCCTCAGAAGGGGCAGTAGCCCTAAGCTTGCCCAACTGGGCAGAGGATCCTCCTCCAGTCACCACTGGTGAGTCTCCTACCTTGGTGCGTGCACACTGGGTGAATGGTGGAGGTGATCAAAGGCCGGGGGGCCTGGTGGCCCCCCGGCTATGTAGGGCTAGGCTCAATGATTGCTCTAACATCAGCCACGGGTGCTGGCTGAGCTCCTCTGTGTTTAGCTGCTGCCTTCTGCTCTCTTGTCACACCTTAGAAAGGGCAGGACTGAATCTGTGAAGCATTTTGCGAAGCATTGAATGAGCATGGAGGGAATGTCTGAGAGTCCCTGATGAGATAAGTGGAACAAAACTCCAATCTCATTGGCACTCCTTTGTGTCAGAGTAGCTAAAATTCTGTTTTGTTTTGTAATGAAGCTAGAACTGGCTTTGTTCACAGACTCACAGAATCAGCCAGGTTGGAAGAGACCTCCAAGCTCAGCCAGCCCAACCTAGCACTCAGCCTTGCCCAATCAGCCACACTGTGGCACTAAGTGCCCCAGCCAGGCTTGGCTTCAACACCTCCAGCCACAGAGACTCCACCTCCCTGGGCAGCCCATTCCAATGTCAATCACTCTCTCTGCCAACAACTTCCTTCTAACATCTAGCCCAGACCTCACCTGGCACAGCTTGAGGCTGTGTCCCCTTGTTCTGTTGCTGCTTGCCTGGCAGCAGAGTCCAACCCTAACTGGCTACAGCCTCCTTGCACGGAGCTGCAGGCAGCAATGAGCCCTGCCCTGAGCCTCCTCTTCTGCAGGTTAAACAATCCCGCAGTCTTCTGGCAGAAAAGAAGGCTATACAAACTGTGGCTCAGAAATTGTTAAATAAAGTATGGGTTTCAGTAATTATCACAGAAATTATGGAGCTCAGACTCCCAGCAGCTGCGCACACTTTGCCTATCATTGCCTGATAAGTGCTGCTGCCGCTGAGATAACCAGGAAGCAGATTCTGGATTGTCTGCACACACACATGGCCTGCTAGCCATGACAACCATGCCAGAGACAGCACAATATTCTCCTCCTGCTACACCTGAAATCCTGCCAGCTGTTAAGTCCTGGACACAGAATCCAGAAGAAGCCAGTATCATCAAAGGCAGAGATTGTCCCTCGCCAGGAGAACAAAGGTTAGAGAAAACCTATTTCCCCACAAACCAGGAGGATTCACCTATTTCCCCTCAAGCCAGGAAGATTCCAGCCTCCAAGTCCACAGGCAGAGACCCTGGAGAACTGGACACTAGGCACAGGCTGTGACATAGCCCCAGAGGGTGATTAATAATTGATAAAGAGTTGTGAGTAAAAGCTTTAATATTGAATTTAATTGAATTTATATAAAAATTATATCGCCCCAATTAATTTCTCCCCTCCACCAAATAGGTGTAGGTACTGGGAATCCCCCTTGGTAACAGCTTTGCAGAATGTGCTTGAAAATAACCCCATGCTTGAAATGTGGTGTCATCAGTTGCTCAGAAATGGATGGAAACTCTGCATTTTATCCCAGTGCTGTAATTTTGTCCTCTGAATGTTAAAGCTTACACTGAAAGTTCAGAAAAGTTGCTCTTTCTGGGCAACAGATCAAGAATTTTTAATGAGGTTTGCTCCATAGACCTAGAGATAGCATTCTCCATTCTGGATTAATGACATATGAAATCCTGACTCTAAATACACAGGTCATTTGTAATTTACAAGAGGGTAGAAAACTGTCAATCCTACCTTGATGATTCCACTGTTCTTTTCATCCCTTCAACCTCAAACAAGCAAAAAGATTTTTCATTGGAAACCTTTTGCTTCCAATGGTGAGACTCTGTATGTTGAGTTTCAGCTGTGATTGAATTTATACTACAGCCAAGTTATAAACTCTTGAAAATAGGATTTATAATGGAAATTCCAAGTGCAATCTTAACTGTAACAGCCAGCTTGATACCACAATGGTATTGTTACCATTCTTCAAACTTAACGTTCTGGATGAGTCATGCTGATCTAATTCTTCCCATAACCTTTTTCCTTTCTGTGGTGCAGGCCTACTCCTGTGATTTCTCATCATACGCCAGTGGATGTGTTCCTTTCATTCTGCAGCACACAGGACACAGCCAATATCAGCGCACTGGAAATAAACAATGCAGCAGGACCATGCCTCGTGCACTTAATTAGTCAAATAAAGGTCAAGGTTGGGGCAGCTTTCACTAGTTCGAGTTAGTGCTTGATATTTTATTTGTTATTTGTATAATGTCTGTGTAACCTTCTAGGGCTGTCCTCCTAGTTCTTAGAGAATCATATAACATTAAAAAATACAATAATAATCAATTTCAGGAAGATGTGAGAGAGGAGATGGGAGAATGGTAATTCTTTCTGTTTTCCACCTGTACTTTGTGAAAGACAGAAGAAGAGTAGTTGGCATGATGTTCTGCCCCCATGGTGAATGCCACATGCCCTGTCCTCAGCAGTGCTGTGTTGCTGTAAATGCATAAGGTGATCCCAAAAAGGGAATGTGAGTATCAGGGATGAGAACAGCGGTGAAGATGTCACTTTGATTATCCTGCTCCCTGCAGCAGAATATTTGGATGACCTTTTTTACAGGATGTAAAATTTGTGAGAATCATGGTTGAGGAAGTTGTACAAATTCCATAACTGAACAAAACTTAGATTTTGTGTAAAAGGAGAAAGGCAAAAGTTTGGAAGAAGAAGAGCCGAACTGACTACATGTCTTAGAGTGGTGTTGATGGGTTAAAGAAGGACTTAAGCTGCAAATTCTCTAGTGACAGATCCTTATCTCTCCCTCGCCTCTTCTGACTTGTGCCAGGGAGGAAAACAAATATTTAACTGCATGTATGAAGTAGAACTAATTGCTCAGGTGAGATTAAGAAACTATCTGGGGCTAATGGCTCTGCTCTCCTTGCTCTATCCATTACCATAAGGAGATAGGGCAAGAGCAGGTGCTGATGTTGGGCCAAACTGTCAGCAGCAGACCAAAAAAATGCAGGGAAACTGAACTTCTACAGTTCAGTCCTGCTCTATCATAATCAGGTCTCACTGTGTACCCTCCAGGGGGAGTGACCTTGAACCTGACCCTAGGTGGTCTTGACCCCTCCCCAGGGGTGGGTCTGAACACTAACAGGTGATGGTTAGCCAACTCCCCCTTCTTCCTATTCTCACCCTCTTGCCCTCTCTCCCATCAAAAATCTGGTTGTATTTACACATTTTTGTATCTTGTTTTCCCTTCCTCAGATACCCTTTTTAATTTATTGTTAAACTTTTCTTCCTTTAACTTCCAAATGGAAGTGAGATTATTTATTTGGTTGTGCTTACTCTTCCTCCCTCTACATCTAATTACTTTCTTTTGGGAAAGAAGGGGGAAGAGGGAAGGGCACTCTATAAATTGGTTCTATCAAATATAGGCGAGTCTCTGGGAATTTAAATTAGAACAGAGACACACTGTTACCTTTTACTGCATTTGCCCTTTTCCTAAGAAGCAGAAGTTTTCTTGCAGCTCATGTGTCACTGCCCAGGGAGGTGGTGGAGGCACCGTCCCTGGAGGTGTTCAAGAAAAGACTGGATGAGGCACTTAGTGCCGTGGTCTAGTTGACTGGCTAGGGCTGTGTAATAGGTTGTACTGGACGATGTTGGAGGTCTCTTCCAACCTGGTTGATTCTGTGATTCTTATCCTGCTATTAAGCAATTTGTACAGGTGAAACATTCTTTTAATCACATCTGCTGTTGAGCACAGATGAGATTTTCATTCCACCCACAGGCTCACCAGGACCTGCAGGCCCATGTGCCTTGCAAGCCACATTTCAGGTGTGTCAAAAACTGACATCAAGCTGCCTACCTATCAGTTCACTAGGAAAGCAGTATCTGTCCTCAGCAAAGTGTGACTGCTGCCCTTTGGACGCTGAATTTCCACGGACTATTTGTGACACATTGCCTGGTTAGTAGTCTTAGGCTTTCTTTACTGAGATCTTCTGCAGTAGATTTTAGGGATCTGAAAATTGGAGAAGGTTGAAGGCGACTAGATTGCTTCTGTAAATAGCCAGAATATGAAACGTGCATATTCTCTCCATCTCTTCAAAACTGAGGCACAGTTTTTCAGAACTAAATTTCTTCTGACATAATCAGTTGGGAGATTTTAATTTCTTTCTTTAATAGGTCATATTATCATAATTTAAATTAATGTTTTTCTCACGGTTTAAATATATTTCCACATTTATCCCTGTGATCTTTTCAGCAGGTTTTTCAAATCTGATGTGTCAGGCCCTCCAGGGAAAAGAGGATCACTAGTAGTACCGTTTGATTGATGCAGTAAGACTGCCTCTTGGATTTCTGTTATGTTCTGGTTTTACATGGTCATGAGCACACGTTATTAGCTGTTGCGTTGTTTGTTCAAGCTGAGACTCTGTGAATGTATCTGTACTGTTGCTATTGTAATGACAAGCATGGGAAAGATTTTAGCTTTTGCTTTAAAAAATAACTCTTTAAGACTGTTGGAATGGCTCATGAATTAAGTTATGACTTGGCAGATGATAGTCACTGCTAGGGAAAAAAAAACTTTAGCCTATTTTTGGAAAAGATTTGAAAAGTATATGATTGATAAAGAGTTGACAGCAATATTTTATGTTTCTTGGGTACTTCAGGAAAGCTTTAACCTCTCTCAAGTAAGAGTTCCCTGGTTCCTACAGGAGTAGCATTTCTGCAGCTATCCTGCCTACGCATCTCTTTGCTTACCCGTTCCCTTATCTGTGATAAGTTATGAACCTCTTTGTTGCTCCTAGGTTAACTTATGAGAGCTGCAACTCATGGGCCTCTGAGGAGCACTGCAGTGATGTGGAGAGTCCTGACACAGGGCAGCTCAGATGAGACATGGGCCAGGGACAGCTATCATCATCCTGTGGGGTGACAGGTGGAACATGGGCTCTGTGCAGGAGGAACACAGCAACAAAGGCTGTATGAACAGAAGATGTGGATTAGGTCTAGAGCAGACATGCATGTATTTGGAAGATGTCCAAGTGATTTGGAGGTATTGGTTGATAGTCAACTGAAATGAGTCAGCAGTGTGCCCAGGTGGCCAAGAAAGCCAATGGCCTCCTGGCTTGTATGAGAAACACTGTGGCCTGCAGGAACAGGGAGGTGATCATCTTTCTGTGCTCAGCATTGATGAGGCTACACCTCGAGTACTGTGTTCAGTTCTGGGCCTCTCATTATAGGAAGAATGTTGAGATACTGGAGTGTGTACAGAGAAGGGCAGTGAGGCTGGTGATAAGTCTGGAGCACATGGCCTATGAGGAGCACCTGAGGGAGCTGGGGTTGTTCAGTTTGCAAAAGAGGAGGCTGAGTGCAGACCTCATTGCTCTCTACAACTACCAGAATGGATGTGCTAGTTAGAAGCAAGCTGGAATGTTTTGGTAAAAGAACTTGATAACAGGCAGTGAAATGAAAACAATTGATGTCAACTTCTCTCACAGTCTCGCTGAGAGCTCTGGGAAGAAGTAAACATTTCTCCATTTTGTCTTTCTCTTCTGCCTTTGCCTTCAGACCTGGTCACATCTCATTAACCTTGCTCCTACTAACCTTGCTCCCTAACCTCTTGGCTGCACCTCTCTTCTTTCTGAGAACTGGGGTAAGGTTGAGAGGGCCGGGGGGAGGTGTTGGGGTGGTTTGAGAGCCCCTCCTGGGGACTCAGGTTTCTGGGAGGGGAGTTGTGCTTCTGTATTGTTTATCCTTTGTATATTTCTGTATATAATTGTATATAACTGTATATATTGTAAATAGCTGCTTGTAAATTCTGCTAGCTGTAAATAAATAGCTTCATTTATATTCCCAGGGTCCGTCTGAGTTAGCTGGGGCAA
The DNA here is from genome assembly GCF_015220805.1 of Pogoniulus pusillus. Classification (NCBI taxonomy): domain Eukaryota; kingdom Metazoa; phylum Chordata; class Aves; order Piciformes; family Lybiidae; genus Pogoniulus; species Pogoniulus pusillus. The sequence continues at coordinate 18,179,732 of NC_087266.1, forward strand.
ATACAAAGTGTGGGGGGGGGGCGGGTATGAGCCCAAACCATCACAATGGAGGTTGGAGTGAGGAAGGAACCAACCTCTTCTCCATGATGATGAGCAACAGGACCCGTGAAAGGCCTGGAACACAAACCCTATGGAGACAGGCTGAGAGAGCTGGGGTTGTTTAGCCTGGAGAAGAGGAGGCTCGGGGGGACTTCATTGCTGTCTACAACTACCTGAAGGGAGGTTGTAGCCAGGTGGGGTTGGTCTCTTCTGCCAGGCAACCAGCAAGAGAACAAGGGAACACAGTCTCAAGTTGTGCCTGGGGAAGTATAGGCTGGATGTTAGGTGTAGGATCACAGGTCGTTAATGAAGAACAATGGTCAAACAGGGTCAATGTCAACACAAGCCTTGGACAAACTATCTGAGTCAGAGTGATCTGACCTGATGAATATGCCTGTCCTTATCTGATGAATATGCTAAAGACTGCTGCTCCTCGGGAACCAGATGTGGCAGACAAGAATTTAGATTGGAAGAAAAGACTGTTTTGCATGTGATAAAATAACTAATCAATATGTAAAAATGTTAAGCCTTCTGATGCCTTCTGACAAAGTATATAAGTCCTGTATGTTGCCTAATAAAGTTGGAACTTAGCTTGCATCAAGCTGCATTCCCATCTCTTCATTGCGGCAGTTAAGAGGAAGTTCTTGCCAGAGAGAGTGATTGGCATTGGAATGGGCTGCCCAGGGAGGTGGTGGAGTCACCGTCCCTGGAGGTGTTCAAGAAAAGCCTGGATGAGGCACTTAGTGCCATGGTCTAGTTGACTGGCTAGGGCTGGGTGCTAGGTTGAACTGGATGACCTTGGAGGTATCTTCCAACCTGGTTGATTCTATGACTAGAGAATGGTTACAAGCTGAACCAGTGGATGTTCAGGATGGATGTGAGGAAAATGTTCAAGTCCATGGGACCTGATGGGATACACCCATGGGTGCTGATGGAGCTGGCAGATGAGGTTGCTAAACCCCTCTCTACTATATTCCAAAAGTCATGGCAGTCTGGTGAAGTCTCCACTGACTGGAAAAGGGGAAACATAACCCCCATTTTCAGAAAGGGGAGGAAGGATGAGCCAGGGAACTCCAGGCCAGGCAGTCTCACCTCTGTGCCCAGTAAGATCATGGAGCAGATCCTCCTGGAGGCACTACTGAGACAGAAGAATAGTGAAGAGGTGATTGGCTACAATCAGCATGGCTGCACCAAGGGCAAATCCTGCCTGACAAACCTGGTGGCCTTCTATGAACAGGTCACAACATTAATAGATGAGGGGCAAGCAACTGATGGCATTTAGCTGGACCTGAGCGAGGCCTTTGACACTGTCCCACACCACATCCTGGTCTCCAAGCTGGTGACACATGGGTTTGATGGGTGGACCACGAGATGGATAAAGAACTGCCTTGATGGCCGCACCCAAAGAGTGGCTGTCAGTGGGTCCATGTCCAAATGGAGGCCAGTGACAAGTGGAGTCCCTCAGGGATCAGCCCTGGGACCAGTCTTGTTCAACATCTTTGTCGGTGCCATGGACAGAGGCACTGAGTGCAGCCTCAGCAAGTTTGCTGATGACACCAAGCTGTGTGGTGCAGCAGACAGGCTGGAGGGCACGGATGCCATCCAGAGGGACCTGGGCACGCTGGAGAGGTGGGCACAAGCCAACCTCATGAGGTTCAACAAGACCAAGTGCAGGGTCCTGCATCTGGGTCGGGGCAATCCCAAGCACAAATACAGGCTGGGCAGTGAGTGGCTGGAGAGCAGCCCTGAGGAGAAGGACTTGGGGCTGCTGCTGGACAAGAAGCTCAACATGAGCCAGCAATGTGCGCTTGCAGCCTGGAGAGCCAACCAGCTCCTGGGCTGCATCAGAAGTGTGTCCAGCAGGGTGAGGGAGGTGATTCTCCCCCTCTGCTCTGATGAGACCCCACCTGGAGTACTGCATCCAGTTCTGAAGCCTCCATTACAAGAAGGATGTGGATGTGCTGGAGCACATTCAGAGAAAGGCCACTGGGATGATCAGAGGGCTGGAGCAGCTCTCCTATGAGAACAGAATGAAAGAGTTGGGGCTGTTCAGTCTGGAGGAGAGGAGGCTCCGAGGTGACCTTATTGTGGCCTTCCAGGATCTGAAGGGGGCCTGCAAAAAAGCTGGGGAAGGACTTTTTAGGCTCTTAGGGAGTGACAGGACTTAGGGGAATGGAGCAAAGCTGGAGGTGGGGTGATTCAGACTGGATGTGAGGAGGAAGTTTTTCAGCATGAGAGTGGTGAGAGCCTGGAATGGGTTGCCCAGGGAGGGGGTTGAAGCCCCATCCCTGGAGGTGTTTAAGGCCAGGCTGGATGAGGCTCTGACCATCTCGCTCTAGGGTAGGGTGTCCCTGCCTATGCTAGGGGGGTTGGAATTAGATGATCCTTGTGGTCCATTCCAACCCTGACTGATTCCATGACTCTAAATATTTCTTCACAGAGAGGCTTATCAATCAGTGGAATGGTCTGCCCAGGGCAGAGGTGGAGCCACCATCCCTGCAGGTGTTTAAGCAGTGTGTTGACCTGGCACTTAGGGAGATGGTTTAGTGTTGACCTTTCAGTGTTGGGTTAAGGGTTGGCCTGAATGATCTTCAAGGTCTCCTCCAGGCAGATGTTTTCTATGACTCTGTGGTCCTGTGCAGACAGTATTAGGTTTTTGGAGAATCACCCTCTGGAGCTGCAGGTTTATCCTTTTTTTCAGAAGCTCTCTTTCCAAGACAAATTTTATGCCAGCAGGCTACCCTCTTAGCATCAGTCCCTTGGAGACCACCACAGCACTGAGGGTCACTTTGCAAGGGTACAGAGGAGCAATGGTTATTTCTTCTCTCACTGGCAGCTTTGTGATCCCTTCCCTGGCTCCTTTCTGCCTGTAACTGTCCCAGTTGGTGGCATTGGAGTGCTCATTCTCCATCAGATACCTTCCTTCAAGATTCTTGATTATAGGTGCTTAGATAGGATGACTGTGGATATTACAGCACTCTGGGACAAGATAAAGGAGAATGAAAACCGGTGAGGTGAATGGCCCTTCCTCTGCTGTTCAGAGAAGACTTAGGGTATTTTATTAAGGATAATTTATGGATTATGCAGCTGTTCCTTGCTATCTCAACATCATCCTCATGGGAGCATTACTGGTAGGGCTTGCCAGTGAATTTCAGATCCATTGATAGTATGAGACTTTCTGCATCTGGGGAAATGTTTTCTGAAGTAAGTTTGTATTTCTCCTAATTAAAATTCTGTTATTAATTTCAGGCTGTTTTGTCAATTTGTCAGAACTGTAACATACTGCCATGCTGTTCTGCTAAACATCTCCAGTTACTTTTAGCTTTTTAACATAATTTCTTTGTGACTTCCAGCTTTATTAAACTCAAATTGACTGGAAGTCACCAGACCAAGTTGCCCTTGGCTTACTGTATTTTACCATCTAATTTTGACAATGGAAATTTATTTTATTGAGAAAAGAAAAAAAAAAATCACCTATCCCATCAGCAGAGACCTGGCAGTTGGTCTGGAAGAAAAGGGAAGGTACGAAGAGTCCCATTGTGGCCTGTAGGAGTGTTGGGAACAGTAATACTAAATGTAGTGATGCTATAGAAGGAGGACCTTGTGCCTCATTCAGTCCTGGCTGAGATCTAAGGGAAACTCCTACTCTCCATAGCATGGACTGAACTGGAATCATTTGTCATGTAACCCTTTTCCATACAGGAAGCACCAGAGAGGGAGAGTCAGAGGAGAAATTTCAGCTCCACTGTGATCTTGAAGCTCTTGGTTAAGATGTTTCTGGTGTGTTCCCTAGGAAATGTTTGTACTTCAGCAGAAGAAAATGTGATTAATTTTTTCATGGTTACCAGCCTCATCAAAGAATTTGTTCTGCAGTTTATTTCTGACCACCACCAGATCATTTAGAAATTCAACTTATTATTTATTTTAATGGGAAGCACCATTAATATTAAAAAAAACCCAAAACCTAAACCCAAACATTTCATCTCTGACAGAAGTCTTTTAGTGAGAGTTTAAGAAAATCATCCACAAATTTAATGATGGTATTATTCCAGTGGGAAGGTGAGAGGTTGGATTATTTATTATTCTTTCCATGATGCCATAATATTGCACAGCACTTTATGTGCAAGGTGTCAAGGTCCAGAGAACAGAGATTAACAGTATCTGTGTCCAGAGGAGCTAGATCTGTTCTTATGGATTTCAGTGTTGTGAAATTAAGGTGCAAACGAGACCACATATCGCCATGAAACTATTTATTAAAGGATAGGGTTGGACAAAAGAGAGGGAGAGGGAGGGAGAGAGATAAAGAGAATGATGGAGAAGAGAAGAAGGAGCAGGGAAGGAAAAGAGCTGTGATCATATTACCCTCAGTCTCAGATAAGGGGAGAGAGAGAGACAGGTGCATGGCCCGAGGATGATGATCTGTGTTCTTCAGGTGGTGTGCAGCTCTGGTGGAGGTCTGCCCTTGGTGGTCTGGTGGAAGTGCCACTGGTGGTCCGGTGGTAGTGCCCCCCTTTGGCAGGCATTCCTGCTGCCTTTTGTACAGTATTCTGCTTGGTGTCCAGCTGCAGCTCCCCAGGGAATCTTCCTGTGTATTCTCGTGCATTCACAAGGGTCCAGTGCCACCGGGGGGGGGGGGTGGGGGGTGGGGTGGGGGTGTGTGTGGGTTGGTTTGGCTTCTATCCCACCCCCCCCCACTTTTAAAATGCCCCAGCTAACTCAGACAGACTCTGGGAAGATAAATGAAGTTCTTTATTTACAGCTAGCACAATATACAAGCAGATATTTACAATATATACAGTTATATACAGAAATATACAAGTAAAAAGTAATACAGAAACACAACTCTCCTCCCAGAAACCTGAGTCCCCAGGAGGGACTCTCAACCACCCCTGCCCCTCTCAACCTTACTCCAATCCTGAGAAAGAATAGAGGTGCAGCCAAGAGGTTAAGAAGGAAGGTTAGTGGCAGCGAGGTTAATGAGATGTTGCTCAGTCTAAAGCCAAAAGCAGAGTGAGAGACAAAATGGAGAATGTTATCTAATGTTTACTTCTTGTTCCCATACTTCTCAGCGGGACTGTGAGAGAAGAGACACAACCATGTTTTCATTTCGTAGCCAATTATCTACTTTCTCTCGCCAAAACATTCTAGCCTGCTTCAAACTAGCACAATCCACCCCTGTCTACTTTGCTCAGAGTATTGCTGAGAATTATCTGATCTAATCTAAACCAATATTTACAATAAAACAATATATATAAGTTCAGTTCACACTTCAATCAGATGTAGGTGATTCAAAAGCTCAGAACAGGGACTCCCAGGTGACGTTGGGTTCGTGCTCACGTACTGTAGATTCTCTCGTAGATTCTTCTAGTGTTGGAGGCCTTGCCCCCTCCCTGGCTGCACCTATCCATACCCTGAATACACATAAACCTTTTCCCTTGGGGGTAGCTGAGATACGATGTAGGCATCCCTGCCAGGCTGAGGTCCCGGAGTTTCCAAGGCGTTGTCTGTTGATTTGCATCACTGAGCTTTAGGCCAAGCACAAAGTCTGACTCCCAGAAGCTGACAAAGGCAATCTTTGTCTTTGTTCATTAGGGAGAGGCAGTGCAATCTGTATCTTTGTTGACAAACAAGAGAGAGTATTTAGACTCTCACACAAGGATGAAACTGTCAGCTGCAAAAAACAAGTTCTCTGAAGGGGCAACCTCTGTAGAATACCACTATGGTGAGCCTCAGGTCGTGCATGTGTCCCCTTCTTCCTTTCTTCTTCTCACTCTTTCCCTCTCTAGTTTCAAGGCCACACCATTCTGGAAAGGACAATTTAGGTTAACTTGAAAGGGATGGAGAAATGCAGATAAAAAAGCCTCAGGAGATATGGGCTGTCCCAGGTTGAGGCTATAGGGGGACTAGAAGATTGTTATCCAGTCCCATAATTCTGCTATCTCCTTATAAACTCACAACAAGGTCAGTTTGCTCCCCTTTCTTCCTCCTCCTGCCCTGTGTATGGTGGGAGCCACTTTAGGCCTGTTTGGATGGCAGAGGCATTGAGGGGGGAGGAGGATTGGAGCACTGGGGAGTGTAGATTTAGTTTTTGGGATGGGGAAAAATTCAGTGAGGTTTGCCATGGGTGGGGAAATTGCTTTGTAATATCTATGTATTTCTCTCTCTAAATATAATTCTGTATTTACTCTCCAATTTGATTTGAGAGTTAAATTTCTGTCGGCTCTCTAAAAAAAAACCACAATATGGGCAGCAGTAGAGGCTAAGATTGGAGTGACCTGAGGAGTGAAGGCAACACGAATTGCACGGGCAGAAACAGCATGAGGACTAGACAGGCAGGTCCTGCTTAGTACTACTGTGTGGGAGAATTTTCTTGCTAACAGGACCTGAGCTGGTAAGCAATAAGCAAACCTGTGCTGATAACTGTCCTGGAGTCCATCTGGGTCTCAGGATACCAGGCGTCGGGTGGCACTCCGCACACGCAGCTGCGTGGCACAACCTGCCAGCTGCAGGGGACGGACTATACAGGTTGTTTAGGTATAGACTGACCTATCTGTACCACACACCTAACCTTGAGCCAATCTGTACTTTCCACATGTACCAGTCTCAAACTAAGCTGGTTATGCATGCCTCTCCCAAGTAGCATATAAGCCACTGTATTGCCTCAATGAAGTGTACTGTGCTACATGCAGCTAGCTGACACCGAGTCGTCTCGTCAGTACCTCGATCCTCCTGCCCCTGCTGGCTTCCTGCGGCTGCATTACTGTTTCTATTTTCTGTGACAAATAAGGGTGCTGTGCTTTGGGAAGCCTTTGTGTTAATGACAGAGCAAAGGATAAGAGGGGAGGCAGTGGCACTAGAAAGCAAGGTGCATGCTACCACCTCAGCGTCTATCATAATCTCAAGTCCTTTCCCAAGACATATGCCCTTATTCATGGGCTCCCACTCAGTGTCAGTGAAGTGGCACGTTCTTGGGAAGGCAAGATAGGCAAATCCCCACTGGAATACCTCCAGTACTACCACACACCCTCATGCCTCTCCCCATTTTACAAAACAGAAAAGAAACCTGCTGTAGTTAGTGTAGGTTTCAGTGGAGAGAAGTTCATCACTACAAAGGAACAAGCTTTAGCAGACACCTCTTTGTTTTTAAGTGTTATGTTTTTACATTTATGACGGAAATGAAGAGAACTTGGTGGTTTTTTTTCCCACTGCCAAAGTTATGTCATAAATATCACGCATAAACTTGTGTTCATGCAGAATAAGGCTTTTAATAGAGTTGCAGGAATCAAGCAATGTACAGGCCTGGGTGCGTGGGGAGGCTCTGCTCTACCCTAACACACACGCTTTGCCTTCAGTTGTCTCTTTTTATACCCTATTCTATTACATATTCATTACTAATTCTAAGAAAAGGTTGGGTTTTCCTTATCAGTTTTAGGAATGGGAGGTGTCTCTTCCACACAAGTCTCTTTTTATCCGGTGGTCCCTCTGGTGGTCTTCAGTGATGAAGTAAGGGGTCTTCCTCAAGTGTCCTTTCCATGAACTCCAAACTCCTTTGTATTCCTCTGTTTGCTCATGCAAAAAGGTTGTCTCTTCCATATGCCTCCCTCCTCCACCAATCTTTCTAGTTTCTAGTTAGTTATTACTGTTATCTTAAGCCTGTTGCATACCTTTGTGATGGTGGTGCAAGGAGGAATGCAGCTCTATTCAAAATCCCCCTTCCTCCCTGTCTGTGACCTCTTGCCACGACTTGATCGGATCAAACGTGTATTTCTCACACCATGGATGGGGAAATTGCTTTGTAATATCTACCTCTGTATTTCTCTCTCTAAATATAATTCTGTATTTACTCTCCAATTTGATTTGAGAGGTTAATTTCTGTTGGCTCTCTAAAAAAACCACGACATGGGCAGCAGTAGAGGCTAAGATTAGAGTGACCTGAGGAGTGAAGGCAACACAAATTGCATGGGCAGAAACGGCATGAGGACTAGACAGGCAGGTTAACTGAAAGTCCTGCTTAGTCCTACTGTTTCTATTTTCTGTGACAAATAAGGGTGCTGTGCTTTGGGAAGCCTTTGTGTTAATGACACGGAGCAAAGGATAAGAGGGGAGGCAGTGGCACTAGAAAGCAAGGTGCATGCTATCATCTCACAGTCTAGCATAATCTCAAGTCCTTTCCCAAGACACTCAGTGTTGGTGAAGTGGCACGTTCTTGTGAAGGCAAGATAGGCAAATCCTCACTGGGATACCTCCAGTACTACCACACACCCTCATGCCTCTCCCCATTTTACAAAACAGAAAAGAAACCTGCTGTAGTTAGTGCAGGTTTCAGTGGAGAGAAGTTCATCACTACAAAGGAATAAGCTTTAGCAGACACCTCTTTGTTTTTACATGTTATGTTTTTACATTTATCACAGAAATGAAGAGATCTTGGTGTTTTTTTCCCACTGCCAAAGTTATAATTTGAATTTTGGAACTACCTGCAGGTTAGTAAAATGCATGTTACTATGAGCTTCTGCAGAGCAACCTGGGGTGCAGAGACCTGCAGAGGCAGCAGTGCAGGGACACTGAGAGCCTGGAGGCAGCAGAAGCTTGTATATATCAATCTGCCACCATTCTTTGAGAAGATGTGATTGTGCAGGGTTAAATTACCTACCAAGAATGCAATCACCCTCAGGAACTAAGTTCATTTTGTCTGAAAGCTTGGCTATCCACATGCTTGTGCTCATTGAAACAATGTCTACACCACTACTGTCCCTACTGGCCACATTTTTTTTGAGATTGAACTATTTCTGCTGTGCATCCAGTTATAAGCTTTGGAAAGAACAAAATGACTGCAAGTGACTGGTTGCTTCTCTGGGCTGGGTAAGTCATGGCAAATAAGAAGTGACTTTGGCCAGGGATAAATTGCTGTTTGAAAAAGAAGTTACTGACATTACAAGGTTGATCTAATCTCCACATACCTGTCTCCAGATGGGCCATCATCCTCTTTGTTACCATTGCCTAGTGATGACCTCTATTAACCTTCTTGAAATAACAGTGCCAATACCCTTGTTGGACATCATTAGGGTGGAACAGCTCTGTTTATGATGTTGACAAAGGACAGTATTGACTGCACAAGTAAAATTTTGGGCTGGCAATGAGAAGGAAAGCTAGAAACGATAAGGCTAGAGTGGCTGGTACTAGAGTTAAGATAAGTGACTTTTGCTTTAATGTTTTAAGAATGAGTGTGGCCAGAGAAAAAAAAGAGACTCCTACTTGTAACCCACAGGTAGGTACAGGGCTGGTGCAGCAAAGCTCTTACTGCTACTTGATTTGTTTTGGATGCCCAGTCCTATGTCTTTGTCAGGAACATGCTCTGAGCACAAAGGCAGCATGGGGAACACAATCCAGTTATACCAACAGCTTCTCATGTCTCAGAGGCAAAAACTGGCCTAAGTGTTGATGCTGTAGGGTCTCACTGCAACATCTTGCAGACCACCAAGGCTGTCATGGAACAAGTCTGACACAGTCCTTGCTGGACTACTATCCTACAATACACCTGCCACAGATGAAAAGAGAAAGCCTGTGATCAGCAATGCTAAATGCTGACAAAAAGCCATAGAAACTAAAGGGAAACCTAAATCGTCTGCTTTTAATACATTATTTAGGAACCTTGAGATGTGCTGTTTCAGCCTGCAATGACTACTCAAAGCCTTGCTGAATTTTTTCCGTGGAACTGAATTAAAGGAAGTTGAATTTGCAGTGATACCACAGCTTATTCCTTCACTGATGTGTCAGCATTACATGATTGCTCTTTAAAAAGCTCAGAGGGAGAAAATTCAGTGCAGTGTTGCAGTGAGAGTGCTGTGTGCATGCCACGGCTAATAGGAGAGGCATGGTAAGCAACACCATCTGCCTGGTGTGCCAACATCTGGCCACGTGCCCCTGGAACAGCTCCAGGGCCTTGAGCATCGATCCTTGCAGGGATTCTTTGCAGCAAAAGCACTTTCTGCCCTAAGAGGCCAATTTGCTTGGTGAGATTGAAATAATTGTTTAAGGAAGTTTATATTCTATGGAGGGCTGCCTCATTTAATGACAGTCTTCTGTCATGAGGCCTATGCCACAAATGGAGAGCCTTTCACAGTATCACAGTATCACAGTATCACCAAGGTTGGAAGAGACCTCACAGATCATCAAGTCCAACCCTTTACCACAGTGCCCAACGCTAGACCATCAGTCCAATGTGCAGGTGAAAACAGAGCCACGCAGATGTAAGAATTAACACTCAATGATATTTTTTTCAGCAATAAACAGTTATAATTTCATGTGGAATTGATAAACAGCAAAGACAATATCTAAGTAGCTACCTAGGAGTGTATATACAGCTCTGTTTTGCCGGCCAAGGGCATAAGGGTTGTATTTATCTTTTTAGTTGATTCTGTTCTTGCTCTTGTCTTCCAGTAGAGCTCTGCAGAAGGGTGCACAGAAGTCCTAGGGGTGAGAAGTGGGAGTGTTTTATGCACAGAGAGAAGAACTATGGCAGGAGGCACTATTTGCCCTTCGTCTTCTATGCTGTTCTAAGAGCTAGCATCGCACATAGTTGTCATAGTCTGTCTTCCACATATACAACTTCCAAGTACAAGGATTGTATTTCTGGCAGGCTGCCACCTCCTCAGCTCTGCAATCACTGAGCTCATAAATGCCCTCATCCCACCCACGTTCCTCTGATTCCACCCTCCCATTGTGAGTAGAATCACCTGTGAGTCCTTTTCTAACAAGTATCTTTAGTTGCACCCCTGAAATGAGTCTTCCCACAGCTCTATATTATTTCTGACTACAGTGCACAGGGCCTCCTGCATCTGCTTTAGAATTTCCAGTCTGGAAGGGAAAGAGTCTAGAGCATTGCTTGAGAAAATACTTGGCAATGTCCTTTGGAAGGTTATTTTCTTCTCTGTCACTGGCAGGAGCGGGTAAGTGCAGAGATGTGGTGCCTGGCAGCAGCAGAGAGCATGGAGAAAAGCACTGTATTTGCTCCATTGCAGTAGCTGCCTGTTCCACCTGCCCTTCCCAATTGGTGCCTCTTCCTGCACTTTGTCCATCTCATAGATGAGCCAGGCAGCGATGTCTGCTGCCATTCCCTCCCACAGGGTGCAACTTTGCAGGTTGCACAGGGCAGCACGTTGCTTGCAAGCTTCTGATTGTCCTCAGCTCTCATGAATTCCCACTGTAGGGAATAAACCCACTAAATTCTCAGTTATAAAATAAAGATATTTCCCACATTTAAATATCAATAAACCAGATAACTTTGGGTCATTATACACAACATAAAAAAGAGCTGTGTGTTTGAATCACTTCATATGTCTATTAGTGTAGTAGAGGTGCAGTCTCTGACTTTCTTTTATGAAGTGGGTGAGGAGATGGCAGTGGCAGCTGCTGCCCAGCAGTGAGACCAGCAGGTCTTATCAACTCTAAATAGTCTGGGTATGTGTTGTTAGCTTACCAAACCCGCTCATTTCTATGTGAGTATTGGAACCTCTCTGTTTTTTCAAGTGGCTAATAGCTTCCCACTGTATATGGCTGAGAGTAACTCCACACAAGAGCCTGCAGATGCAAGTAAAGAGCAAATACAGGGGGTTGGCAGCACAATGGAGGCCACCAGCACAGGCAGCTGCTATCCAGTGCTGATGTATGATCCTGCTGCCCACCTCGTGGGTTTAATGAACTATTGCATGAATGACTGTGCCTGTCCTTGGAGTCAGCAGATTTTGCAGGGTGCCTTAGCACTTGGAAGCTTCCTACCTCATTGTGGTTTATAGAGGTGAGCAGGGAGTGTGCTACCATTGTCAACACAGTGCATCCCTCTTGGGACCATGTGGCAGCACGTGAAGAGTGCCCTAAGTGAATTACTTTATTGGTCTGGTTCAAACTTCCCAGAGACTCAAAAAAAACCAAACCAAAACAAAAACCCTAGAAGCAATACATTAATAGGATGCCTTCTCCTGTCTTCCCCCTCTTTGGAAAGAAAGAAATTAGATGCAGAGAGGAAAAGGGGCATAACACCCAAAGAGTAATCCTTCTTTGATTTGGAAGTTAAAAGAAGAACTTTAACAATAAATAAAATGTATTTAAAGTAGGGGAGTTACAAAGAGGTATAGGGAAGGGAAACAAGATACAAAAAATATATATATGACCAGATTGATGGGAATGGGTGGAGGCAGATTCAGGAAGGGATTGTCCACCATGTGGTAGGATGGCCACCTGGCAAAACAGGAGCAGTAGGAACAAGGATGGTGCTGGCAGGCAGGGAGAGAAAAAAAAAAAAGCAAGAAATAGGAAGTTCCTCTTTTTTTATTGAGGGCCTAGAGAGGAAGTGGGAGTGGGCTAACCACTACACCTGGGGTTAGGTTCAGACCAACCCCAGGGAGGAGTCAGGAGGACCTGGGGTCAGGTTCAGACTACCCTTGGGAGGGTTAACCCTTTACAATTACGAAGGGAACCATGGGTGTACAGGTACAAATCTAAAGTGAGAAACTGTATGGTACTTGAACTTTTGTCTTCCTTCCACATTTACAACTAGCTAACTCTATGTCAGAACATGTGTCCACTGGAAAGTGAAGAAGCCTCCTGAGCTGAATGCAGAAAAGCTATGATACAGCATTGCTAGAGTGATGCCTGGCAAAAGCCATGAGAACCTGGCTTATTGCTTTGCAAAAGAGGACCCAACTAAGAATCTGCATGGCTTTACGTGAGTGTTCAGGTATGATAGAGGGATTCCTGCACTAAGATCATTACCAGCATGTAAAGGTCTTTCTGTGTCTTTAGTCCTCTATCACTACATGCAAAGTAATTTTTATTTTATTAAACAAAAAACTTGAGAATGTAGAGGTTTTTCTATACAGGTGTGAAAAAGCTGATCTTGTTCTTGAATGCTGGGACATGAGCTCGGTGCATCTTACAGGCAGTTTGACATAGTGCAGATGGAAGTCTTTATTGTGAAGGCAGGCAACAAATGAGCTTTTGATCAGCTATGAGATCAGCTCTTGCTTGCTACTTTTGATATTGAGGTGTGCTGATAGCTTGAGCTGATTCCTGTAGGTCATTTTTCAAGCTCTCTTTCCTGCTTGATGATCAAAGATAGCAGAGTGCATAATTCATGGCCTTTCATATTCATGTTTATATTTTTGGGTTTATGGTAGGCGACTCCATTTGCCATTTTAATGAAATCCATGGCCACCCACTATTCGGTTGAGTGAGAATTAACCTGGTAAATACAAGTACTTATCACAGCTCATCTTCAGCAAGGAGATTCCATCTGAGACAGCCTCCCTGCTGGCAGTACAGCAAGGTTTTCAGCTTGAGCATGTTTGGGCTGTTGGCTATTTCTTCCCTTTGGTACAATTCCTCTTCCTCTATTCCTAATGCTGTTGTGCCTATAGACTAAGAGGTAGGAGCATGTTTTGAAACTGAACACTTCATGAGGCTACTTTTAAAGGCTTGTATGAGAGTTTTCCTCTGCCCTGGGGTGACTTGCAGATATTTATTAACACCCCCCTCCCCTTTCTATAATGAACATGGTCATAATCCTTGCAGGCAGCTGATTTGGCGCTGAGAGTGTGTACTTCAGTAATGATATAACAAAGCTGGACATGACCTGGCAATGTGCATTTACAGCCCAGAAAGCCAACCACATCTCAGACTGCATCAAAACAACAGTGACCGGCAGGGTGAGTGAGGTGATTCTGCCCCTCCAGTACACTCTGGTGAGAACCAAACCGGAGTACTGCATCCAGCTCCTGAGTACTCAGCACAGGAAAGACATGGTGCTCTTGAAGTGGGTTCAGAGGAGGGCCACAAAAATCATCAGAGGGCTGCAGTATCTCTCCTGTCAGGCTGAGATAGTTGAGCTTATTCAGCCTGGAGAAAAAAAAGTGCTATAAGGAAATCTTATTGCCACCTCTACTTTAAGGAGGCATTAGGATAAAGACTAACTTTGTATTAGGACCTGTTTCAACAGGATGAGGGGTAGTGGTTTTAAATTAAAAGACAGTAGGTTTAGGGTGCATATAGGGAAGAATTTTTTTTACAGTAAAGGTGGTCAAAAACTGAGAGAAGTGACAGATGCTCCATCCCTGGTGACATTCAAGATCAAATTGGATGGGACTCTGAGCAGCCTGGTCTAGTTAAAGAGTCTCTGCTTGTTGCAGATGACATTTAAAGCCCCCTTTCAACCTAAACCATTCTATGGTTCTATGATTCTGTGACATGCTGATGAGGTACAAACTCACTGCAAATGAACTGAGGTTTGTAGTCAAAATATACCTGGGGACAGTGTAGCCTCTGGGGTGCTTTGTGAGATGGTCTTTGTGTATAGTTATTTTTTATTTTCTTTGTCTTTTCTGCCCTTTACTCACACATTTACACTAACATCAGTTCTGAGCCTGCTGTTGTGCTTTGCCTCTTGAATCCTCTCTGTTGTCTGTGTCTCTGGTGGAGTGACCAGGGCTCTGTGTGTTGCTGCTTGATGCCTGCACCTTGTCTTCTACCTCTACTACAGCATAGATAAGGTTAACCTGGCAATTAGGAAGTTCCTTCAACTAGTCATTTTGTGCAGGTTGGCTGTATAACAATACAGTGGCAGGTTACTAGAGCAAAGAGACTCCTTTCTTATAGAAATGTCATGAGAAGAGAACAAAAACACTCTTGAAACGTATTTTGTGGTTCTCTGACCCTTTTTGGCCAACTACTCCTGCATTCAGGTGCTGCTGGGGCATGGGGCAGCCTTTCTCCATTGCATGGTGTAGGAAGACTGTCTTTAGCTTGTTTTCTTCTCTCTGTTGTTTTCTTCTTTATTTTGCAGATATATCCTTTGATCTGAGAGATGCCCTTCTGGGGTGTACAGCCTTCTTCACAGCCTTCTTCTCAGGTACTGGGAGACTGCACTGCTGGGATTATAATTTACATTTTCTATTTGTTTTCCACTAACATTTTAAATTCCTGGTGGAACCATCAAGGTTTAGCTGGAGCAGAGTGATAAAAAACTGTGCTGGTGTTTGAATGGAATAGAATGGAGTGGAATAGAATAGGTCTAGTTGGAAGAGCTCTACCATAACTGTCTAGTCCAATTAATTAACAAGGACTCAGAAACTCACTCTTTCCTCCTTGCAGCCCACACAAGCACAGAAGAGAAACAGTGAGACATAGCAGTAACATAATTTGTCCATTTCAGTGCCAGGTTTAAAGGGAGAAGCTACCAGTCTTTTACATTTTCCCATGGATACAGTTCCTCTTCCTTGCAAATAAAGGGAGGTTGGGTGGTGAAGCTATTACTGTTTCTGCACCAGCTCCTGAAATAGATCATTGTCTTTCTAACGACTGTGCTTTCGGTGCTCCTTGCTCTGCCATTTAACATTCTGCTGGCATTGCATACTCTTACGCCTGTTTCAGCAGCACGATTGGCACTTTTGTCCCTGTCAGCAGCTGCAGAACAGCCCTTGTTCCCTGGGATGTGTCTCATGTAGCTGTCCATCCTCTGGCTATGTGATACTGGTCTTTTTTTGTGCCACTGGGTCAGTTATCACCTTCAAGACATTATGATAGTCCAATGTTTTAAAACATAATTATAAAATAAAACCTGTTTTATCCCACATAGATCCAAATTCTGAGCCTTTATTTTGCTATGATTTGTAACCCTGGCAATACTATGATGTTCCTTCTAGGTGTTACAGACTGGAGACTTTTGTAAATGGAGACCATGCAGACAGTGCTTCTAGTTTCCCAGTAAGGTTGCAATATTCAACAGCTCTTGCAGCCATCATCTCCCATCACACGTACAACCCTTCTGCTGAAGGAATCCCAGTACCAACCCTGCTCAGGATTACTTCTCCTCTTTCATTTGCAGCAGAAACTTTCTATCAGTTTTGCAGAAAAAAGATCCCGAAGTGGCTTTAATGCTGCTGAAAGAACTGATGTTTATCTAAAAGAAAAAACTCCGTGATCTGCTTGCAAGCCCCACCTAGGACAGAGGAAGGAGGACAGAAAACAATTGGTTTCTGGTGCTGCTTGTGTAAGGGAAAATAAAACAAAACCCCAAAGCATTGACAATTGCTGGCACATCCTTTGTGCTAGCAAATTCTCAATAATGCTTACTTGTGCATTAATTTGCTCATATGCTGAGCTGTGGGGAAAACCTGATTATGGGGTGATCAGTCCTCAAATAGATGCTCATCTGGTAAGTGGAGTCTATTGCCTGTACCAGCTGCTACACCTGCTCACACTTACATCTTTCTGTTGGCCTTTACTTATCCAGATTTTGAGAGAAAACACTCCTGATCTTCCAGTCCAAATCAGCTTCGTCTAGAATTAGCTTTGGAGATACAGCAGAATCAATGAGACCATATAATATAGCAACTAAAATATTCTGCAAAGTGGCTCTAACTTTGCAACTTAGGCAGTTAACACTGCAGTGTTTTTCACTGATCTGCTCATTTAGCAGGAGGTGACAGAAGGTATTTTCTGTGACTCATCTATCTGGTCAGTGGGGAGGTGAGGGTGCATGAGATTTTCAGCATATGAGTAGATCACCTGAGTGATTCCCAAGATCACATTGGCCAGCAGATCTGTAGAAGTGGAATTGGAAGCTGTGGTTAGTAACTGTTTCTGAATGGACAGCGTGGTCCTGGCCTGTAGCCACTATGGGCTCAAGCTCAGCTGGCTCCATTGAAGATGACCACAGTTCAAAAGCCATGTCAGTAGGCTACAGATGAATCCTTTGAAGCCTGTGGTTAGTGCTTTTGGAACCCCTGTTCCAGGCTTATTACATCAAGTTTTGGCAAGTCTTCTATCCACATGAAAAAGATGACAACTTCTGTGTGAAGAATAATCTCTGCAGTCTTGGAAACGTCTTGTATGTTGTGCTGTGTTTGAAGCAAGCTTGTCATAGGTTTGGCAAATATTGTATTATGTCATTCACTACTGTGCTGGATAATGTGAAGCTTAGCTGAATTACTTGGAAAAAATGACTGTGATAATCAACTATCATCACAGAGAGCTTTTCTGTGTTCAAATAAATCAGTTGCCAATTTCTGCCAGACTCTGTTGAGGAGTGTCACAAATTATTGGTGACTCCTTGCAGTTCTGTCTCTGGCATTTTGAACCCACATGGCAATTTCTAAGCACAAATTCTGTTTTCTGAATTCATGTAGAGCCAGACAAGTATGTGTCTTCTCAGTCTGGGGGCTCGTTTGGGTTTGGCTTGGTGCTGTTGTTTTTTTTTTCATAGAAATCTCTTTATGAATCTTTCCTGTCTATTGTTTTCTTTGGGATTAAAATTTTCCCAGCTGCAGTCAGTTAATCAATTTTAACCATGCTTATTATGCACAGGGAACTGTTTTTCCACCTGAAAACTCAAAAACGTTGCAGAGGGTTTGTTGTTCTTGTGCAGGCTGGCCTAATAACACCTACACAGGCTGGATGGGTGGGCAGAGGCCAGTGGGATGAGATTTAACAAGGACAAGTGCAGGGTTCTGCACTTTGGCCACAACAACCCCAAGCAGCACTACAGGCTGGGGACAGAGTGGCTGGAGAGTAGCTGGGAAGAAAGAGACCAGGGGGTACTGGTAGATAGTAGGCTGAAGATGAGGCAGCAGTGTGCCCAGGTGGCCAAGAGAGCCAATGGCATCCTGGCCTGCATCAGGAACAGTGTGGCCAGTAGGACAAGGGAGGTTATTCTTCCCCTGTACTTGGCACTGGTCAGGCCACACCTTGAGTACTGTGTCCAGTTCTGGGCTCCTCAATTCAAGAGAGATGTTGAGGTACTGGAACATGTCCAGAGAAGGGCAACAAAGCTGGTGAGGGGCCTGGAACACAAATCCTATGAGGAGAGGCTGAGGGAGCTGGGGTTGTTTAGCCTGGAGAAGAGGAGGCTCAGGGGAGACCTCATTGCTGTCTACAACTACCTGAAGGGAGGTTGTAGCTGGGTAGGGGTTGGTCTCTTCTGCCAGGCAACCAGCAATAGAACAAGGGGACACAGTCTCAAGTTGTGCTGGGGGAAGTATAGGCTGGATGTCAGGAGGAAGTTCTTGCCAGAGAGAGTGATTGGCATTGGAATGGGCTGCCCAGGGAGGTGGTGGAGGCACCGTCCCTGGAGGTCTTCAAGAAAAGACTGGATGAGGCACTTAGTGCCATGGTCTAGTTGACAGGATAGGGCTGGGTGCTAGGTTGGACTGGATGATCTTGGAGGTCTCTTCCAACCTGCTTGATTCTATGATTCTTTTGTCTTAGAAGTTTCACTTGTATCATATCTTCCTGTTCCTCTCTCAGCTTTTGCTGGTTGTCTTACTTGCAGACACTAGGAACTGTTGCCATGCCATGTGTCCCTGTTCTCAAGTCTCTCTCTTCAACATTACAAGAGAAAGAATCTGTGACATGACGCTTCCCCCTCCTCTTTTCTTTTAACTGGTGTTTTGTAAGATCACATACTGGAGCGTTGCTGCTAAAGGAGCCAGACTTCTTCCAGGGCTTTGAGGCAGCCTTGTTGTGGCCTTTCAGTACTTAAAGGGGGGCTATTGTGAAGATGAAGATAGTCTATTTAGCACAACTTGTGGCAGGAGAAGGGTAATGATTTTAAGCTAAAATAGGGTTGACTTAGAATAGATATAAGAAATACATATTTTTTTTTTAACAATGAGCTAAGTGAAACAATGAAACAGGTTGCTCTGAATAGTGATAGTTGCCCAAGTTTTGGGAACATTCAAGGTCAGGTTGGATGGGGCTCTGAGAAACTTGATGTAGTGGAAGATGTCCCTACTCTATGCAGGGGGGTTAAACTAGATGACCTTTAAAAGTCCCTTCCAACCCAACCCATTCTATGATTCTGTGATATTCCCAAATTGCAATCATTAGTACTGTGATGTTGTGCATTTGTTAATCAAACTTCTGGCTTCCAGGTCAAAGGAAAAGAATTAACCTTTGGTCTGAGTGTGATATGCTGTGGGTTTTTTAATTTGTTCCCCATGGGAGCACTGCAGGTCACTGAAGTGCTGTTTTTGTGGTAAAGTCGATTTGCTGTAATGGAGACTGCCTCTGCTGTGTTTGTCACTGCTATTCCAGTAGTGCCCTTCTTCAGTTCTTTTGAGAAGTTGGCATTTTAAACTATTGTCATTATCACTTGAATTGGACCCAGCCTGATATCTTCATTTCCTAGAAGCCAACAACACTTGCTTTGCTACATATTGAACTGCAGTGTGCTGTGGTCTGCATCCAGCTCACTCTGCTTCTTAATTGGAGGGGAGTGCTTGTACGTTTTACTTTGCTGCTTTCTGATGCTGCCAGCTGCTCAAAAATCACCAGGTGACTTTACCTCTTGTCAAACTAGTCAGGGTTTCAGGACTTCTTGTAGTGTGGCCTCATGGAATAAATCCTGTGTGGAGGATACACCAAAGGGCATTCACCTCTGACTTCGTCTTCCTAACAGCTGGGGATGGCTAACATGATGCGCTTTCTGTCCAGCCTGTCAGTTCTGATCTTTCAAGGGTATTTCTGCATAGTTGCATACAGCACATGACCATCTTTTCCCTTTTCTCTGGAGTGGCCAGAGAGACTCACTCTTCTAAGAGATGGGCTTAATTGCATGTACTCTATGCGGCACACTTCAGGTCCTTCAGGGCTTTCTCCTCTACTGCTGGACACAATGATGCTTTTCACAGCACATGCTGTATCTACTGTGAAGTGTTTTGTGTTCCTGCACTGCTTGCTTCTCAGTCAGTGCTGCAGGTGGCTATTTTCCAGCTGTCTTTTTTACAGATTCTATCATATATGTGCTGTGATGAATGCAAAAGAGTTCTGTCCCCTGCATTTTGGATGTCACATCTTCCTGTTTCTCATTCCTATTTCTTTTATTTTCCTCAGTGTTTTTGCTTATACTCTTTCCAAGTTTGCTGTCTTTGTTATCTGTCCTTCACCAAGTGGTTATGGCTAGTGAAATAGCATCTTTTATTAACAGTGATGGCTGGACTACCTACTCATCATGTACCACTGGTCTGTAACCAAAAAGCTTTCTTTATATTAAGGTGGCTTTTGAGGAAAACCATGGCTTTTTTGCATCTTCTTTACCTTTCCTAGTGAGTTTGCCACTACAGATGTTGCTCTGTAAATATTCTTACCTTCTTGTCCATTAAGAGGTAAGTAGTATGATCTTCAGACCAGCTAGTTTCCTTAATTGTGAAAAACAATTCAGTAGGAATAAATGTTGACCTGCAAGAGAGTGTTGGACTAGATGGTCTCCAGACCTCAGGCACTCTGTTATAGAATGGTTAGGATTGGAAGGGATCTTTAAAGGTTGTATGGTCCAACTCCTCTGCAGCAAGCAGAGGGACATCTTCAACTAGATGAAGTTGCTCAGAACTCCATCTAACCTGACCCTGAATATTCCAGGGATGGCACCTATACCACCACTCCGAGCAACCTATTCCAGTATTTGACCACTTGTTTATATCTACCCTAAACCTACCATCTTTTAATTTAAAACCCTTACTCCTTGTCCTATTGCAATGGGTCCTAACAAAAAGTTTGTCCTTATCTTTCTTAAACGACCTAAAAAGCACTGAAAGACTGCAGTAAGACCTTCTTGGAGACATCTGCTCTTCAGGCTGAACAACCCCTACTCCCTCAGCCTTTCCTCACAGGAGTGGTGCTTCAGCCTGCTGACATTTTTGTTCTCATTCTGCAAGGTATCTTGGTTTTACCTGTTAACTTACCCTGGTTTTTAGAATATGTAAGGGCCATCTAATGTTCACCTTGTGTTTAGGCTTCAAAGCATTCATTGCCTGCATTCAACTCTCCTTAAAATAACGTTCCCTAGATAGTTAGCTTTTACTTTACCCCTAACTATACTGCATTGTAACCAATGAGAAGCTGCCTATCAAAAAAAAAAAAAAGGCTATAGGGTTATAAAGATACACTGCACTTTCTTTACATCTGTAATTTCTCCATCTGCTAGGAATTATTCAGTGTATTGTGGGTGTATTGCTCTATTTGGTCATTGTAGGCAGCTGGTGCTGCACTGAGTTAGCAGCCTCAGTGCACCAGGGCAGCAGGGGAGCAGCTGGAATGGTCTGCTGTTCCTGTAGCTAGCGCAGGAGCTGATGCTCCATTTGAGTCCTCCTCACAGACCTCCCAGGACCTTCCTGCTTCTCAGGACTGAAAACACCAATCAAGCAGCTTAACAAAGATGCCACGGTGCTGCATGCAAGCTTCTGCCATGGAGGAAGACTTCTCTGGGAAGGATTTCCAGTAGGTTGCAGTTTCCTAACTTCTGCAGTCAAAGGTATGTATGCTACCTCTCTAATAATCTGAAGTGATACCCTGCATACATAGCTGGACATAGGATAAAGAAGGCATAAGTAATGTAGTATGTGCATTTGTTTGAAATAAATTATCCTGTGGCCATCATGTCCTTGGAAGCCACACAACTGGGGGGTTGGTCTCTTCTCCCAGGCAACCATCAATAGAACAAGGGGACACAGTCTCAAGTTGTGCCAGGGTAGGTCTAGGCTGGATGTTAGGAGGATGTTCTTCACAGAGAGAGTGATTGGCATTGGAATGGGCTGCCCAGGGAGGTGGTGGAGGCACCGTCCCTGGAGGTGTTCAAGAAAAGACTGGATGAGGCACTTAGTGCCATGGTCTAGCTGAGTGGATAGGGCTGGGTGCTAGGTTGGCCTGGATGATCTTGGAGGTCTCTTCCAACCTGGTTGATTTTATGATCCTATGAATGTAATCATTGCTCTAAGCTGCAATATTTTGAGACATGAAACCTATAGGGATTTGGTAGCTCTGAAGATTGGACTAGTACACTAGTCACATGAGAACAGTTCCTGGAGTGTGTGTTTCTTCAGTATCAGTATAAGGAAGATGTGTACTAGTAGTGTACAAGTCGGGAAATTTCAAGGCCCAGCCCTAAAAACTAAGTGATAGTAATAAGCTGCAGCCTGAAGACATCTACTGTCATAGAATCATAGAATCAACCAGGTTGGAAGAGACCTCCAAGATCATCCAATCCAACCTAGCACCCAGCCCTAGCCACTCAACTAGACCATGGCGCTGAGTGCCTCATCCAGTCTTTTCTTGAAGACCTCCAGGGATGGTGCCTCCACCACCTCCCTGTCCTGCATATTGGGTGGGTAGCACTGGGCATTTTCCTCTGTTGCTGCTTGCTGCTGTGCAAAGAGTTAAGCACTCTCAAATAAGAAATACTTTTCATGTTTCTGAAGAATATTTGGCTTCAGAAAAATTAAGGTTTTTTTTTTTCTCTAGAGCAGAAAATGTATATTTACTATAAAACTAGTCCTTGCTAGAGGAAAGAGCAAATGTACTCATGAAAGTATTATTTTACATATATGAAAACTTGTGATCTGAAAATAAATGCTGAGGGTTCTTCTGTTCTTTCTTTTTGCAGCTCTCCACATCCCTGACCCGCTGGCTAAAAACGTTAATTCAAAGGTTCCCAAACTGTGTTGTGAAACCCTTCATGGTGCTCTGCAGAGATTTGACAGCTTGTTTGGTAACAGCTGCCTCCTCTCTGGCTCAGGCAAGTAGCTGTAATTTAAAGAGGACATCTGAAATTTTATTCCTGCTGTTGCCTTTCCCTGTAAGCAGTTTGTTTATCTGCTGAAGGGAAGCTGTATGGCCAGGAAGATACTTGTCTACAAACCTTTTTTTAAGGCAGTAACATCTGCACCAAGAAAAAGAATCTGAAAAGCAAGATTGCCAGAAATAATTTGTGATTATATATGTGTGAGACTTTGGATGGTAGCAGCCCATAAGCACATTACAGAATCACAGAATGTCAGGGACTGGAAGTGACCTCAAAAGATCATGTAGTCCAACCCCCCCTGCCAGAGCAGGATCATCTATATCAGAACATACAGAAATGCACCCAGGCAGGTTTTGAGTATCTTCCAGAGTGGGAGACTCCACAACCCCTGTGGGCAGCCTGTTCCAGGGTTCTGTCACCCTCTCAGAGGGAAAAATCCTCCTCATGTTTCTGTGGAATTTCCTATGCCTCAACTTCCACACATTGCCTCTTGTCCTGTCATCAGGCATCACTGAGCAGAGCCTGGCTTCATCCTCCTGGCACTCACCCTTTACATATTTATAAACATTGATGAGATCACCTTTCAGTTTCCTCTTCTTGAAGCTAAAGAGTCCCAGCTCCCTCAGTCTCTCCTCGTAAGAGAGATGTTCCATTCCCTTAATCACCTTTGTGGCTCTGTGATGGACTCTTTCAAGCAAATTTATGTTTCTCTTGAATTGAGGGGCCCAGAACAGGTCACAGTACTCCAGATGTAGCCTCACCAGGGCAGAGTAGAGGGGGAGGAGAACCTCTCTTGACTTACAAACACACCCCTTCTATTACACTCCAGAATGGCATTTGCCCTCCTGGCCACAAGAATGCTGTTTGATTCTATAATTAAATTACATGTCAGAGTAAATGCCAGACCCCTTTAAACTCCTTCAGTGACAGCAACCAGTCTCTGATACCTCCCATTTGCTGAGGAGTGAGAATGGACATAAAAATATTTTCTCCAAATCAGATGATGTGTGGTAACTTAATTCTTTTAGCTATATTTTAATATGGGCAAAGTCTGAGAGATGTCTGCTATGTTACGTCTGTTCACAGCTCAGCTTCAAGTGACTTTGTGCTAGTGCTCCCACTTTTACCTCCCAGCACCAGCAGACAGCTCCCAGCTAGCTCTTCATAAGCTCTTCTGAGCTTTTGGTCTCTTCCCCTCCAAATAAATAAACACAATATAAGGCAGCAGTGGTAAGGATGAGACTATCTGTGATGCTTCTAGCGCTGGGAAGTGTTGTGAGTGTTGGTAGAGGTGACCAGAGAATTGCAGGCTAATTTACTTTGTTCTGTTTTGTAAATGTGGTCTTTCCAAAAGCTTTCTAAAATGGTCTTCCCTTGGTTCTTGAGGGTCGTTGAGCCCCTTCCCTCCTTTCCTTCACCTCAATAAGCTTCCTCTGGTCCCTTCACCTCCATTTTCTCCTGTGGCATCCTCCTTCCATTGCCTTGCAGTCTGTTGGCAGGTAGGGCATCTTTGCTTCCCCTGCCTTGGGAAAACTGCATGCTGCTGCATGGCTATATACTGAACATGCTGCCACAAGACCAACTTGCTGCTCCTTATTTTACCACTCTTGAATATTTAATTGCTTCTGCTAACGCAGAAGTTAATAGAGGGTCTCTCTGGTGGCCAGTCTCTGTATTCTGAGAGCAGAGCCAGCCATCAGACAGCCCTTCACATCCGCCACTCATCAACTGCTGACAGCATTTAATGCTCCCAGGCTGCTTGATTGACAAAGGGCTGCGTGGGGTTCCTTATGCCATAATTAACGGGGCCTTTTCTTTTTTCTTGTCTGATTTTGTTCTTTGAATACTCAACAAAGCAGTAAAGCAATGTATCCTATGAGGCAAGGTATGAAGAGTTTTCACAAAGGGGAACAGAGCCATTGTTTCAGTGTGAACAGACTACGAGGTTCCCAGCTGTTCTAAAAGCATGTCTGCCTTCAGGTTTCATAGAACTAAGCAAATGGTTTCTTCTTATCTTTTTTTTTTTTGTCTTTTTCTTTCCCTTTCTTTTTTTTTTTCCTCCTAAAAACCGACTGCCAAGACTCATGTCTTGCTGTTTTAATTTTCTAAGTCTTGAATTACATCTTGGATTTTGGTAACAGTTTGGAATCCAAACGTGCTTTTGGTCATTGATAGTCTGCTGTGTTTCTGAGTTTTGAGTCAAAGGCTTTTCTTTTTATTTGAACGAAGCCTAAATATGCCAGAGGAAAATCGAAGGAAAAAAAAGTGTATCCCTCTCAATTTCTAAAAATCATAGAATTATAGAATCAACCAGGTTGGAAGAGACCTCCAAGATCATCCAGGCCAACCTAGCACCCAGCCCTAGCCAGTCAACTAGACCATGGCACTAAGTGCCTCATCCAGGCTTTTCTTCAACACCTCCAGGGACAGTGACTCCAGCACCTCCCTGGGCAGCCCATTGCAATGCCAATCACTCTCTCTGTGAAGAACTTCCTCCTAATATCCAGCCTATACCTACCCTGGCACAACTTGAGACTGTGTCCCCTTATTCTATTGCTGGTTGCCTGGCAGAAGAGGCCACCCCCCACCTGGCTACAATGCCCCTTCAGGTAGTTGTAGACAGTAATAAGATCACCCCTGAGCCTCCTCTTCTCCAGGCTAAACAGCCCCAGCTCCCTCAGCCTCTCCTCATAGGGTTTGTGTTCCAGGCCCCTCACCAGCTTTGTTGCCCTTCTCTGGACACATTCCAGCACCTCAACATCCTTCTGAGGGGCCCTTCTGAGGGGCCCAGAACTGGACACAGTACTCAATGCATGACTATTAACAGCTCTGTCTAGATTCAGCCCCACTCCAAAAGAGCAAATGTGATGTTTATCATATTATCTGAAGTCTAGTCTTGTTATAGCCCAAGGTTAAGATCTTAATGGTAGATAATTAAGGATTTTAAAGGTTTTCAATTGGTTTGAAATTTGGTAAATAATCTAACTACAGAGCTTTGTTAAGAATGCTCCATTTTTCTTTTGTTCTTGGCCTATACACATCCTACATACTGATGTCTAAATCAATTGAGGAGATTCCCAAAGGAAGTGAAAGAATAGCAGTTGCAATTCCATGAGCAAGAATATATCAATTGCAGACATTTTCTATTCTGCGTATAGAGATTTTGAGCTCTGATTTATTTGTAAGACTTTAGGAAGAAACTCAGTCATCATTTGTAGCTCAGTGAAGATCTCTGGTGAATGCAACATTTGGCTTAAGTGGCTACATCTTGGATTGACATAACCAGGGTAGCATTTCAGATATAAGGAGCAGACACCTGCCCTAGTTTTGAACTCCACAAGTACAACACAAGTACAAGACTGATTCCTAAGTGGATTTAACAGCCCAGATTGAAAGTAGTTTGGTTTGATCTAGATGGGTAGTTTGGAAGTATCTTTATTTCTTACCTAGATTATTCCTGCTGCAGGATGCATACAGCTTGTGCTCAGCTAATAGAAAATTCATTGGTAGTGCCAAGCATTCCCCTTGATATCGAAGGAAGATGGAGGGCTTTGCCTTGGTGCATAACTGCAGATAAAATGAAGGGTGAAATAGAAATAATAGAAGTTGAGAAAAGGGCAGCAAAATGAATAAGGAATGTAATACTTCAGAAGCCTTCCATCTAGAGAGACTTTTAAAAGATAATGAGAGCTTCCAAGGAGAAAGGTTATGGATTGGACAAATGTAAAAAATTCATATCATCTTTGGAAAGAACTGGGTGACCTTGAGGATTGCAGAAATCAAATGGGACTGAAATTTAACAGTACCACATGAAAGGTGAGGTACTCGTTAACTAAGAACAAAACTTTTATTAGAAGCTGGGATCTTGTCAGCTGCGAATAACAGAGGAAGAAAAGCTTCTGGAGTCAGTGGTAGATCAAGATGGTGAGTTTGGGAAAGGCTGTGTTTGGGAAAAGACTATTCAACTAAGCCAGCTACTGTAGTTGTGGTAGAAGAATATCAATGCCATTGTGTGAGGAATGTTGGAAGATCTCAATACTAACATCCCAGGCAACATTAGGCAGTGTTGCCAGCATGTTAAGGGAGGTTATTCTTCACCCCTGCTCAGCTTTCTTGAGACACATTTGGAGTGCTGTGTCCAGTTTTGTCTCCGCAGTGCAAGAAAGACCTAGTGTCGTGGAAGGGAGTTTTGTTTGGGGGAGTTTGGGGAATGATATGCGAGGCTGATGTTTATCAAAGGTTTACATGATTTAATATTATATACACTAGAAACCCCCTTCCCCAAACTTATTTACAACTATCCCACGTAAGTTCTTTATATGCGGTTTGCGAATTAAATCACAGAATGATTATGTACAAGAAATCAGGAATTCAGCCACAGTTTGTAAAAGAATTTAGAGAGTCTGTGGCTTGAAAATGCCAGGATTTAGGAAGAGAGTCTGTGATTGTTGCGGGAGTTCACTGGAAGCTTGAGAGATTATTCAGTCTTTAAATTAAGTTCTTGTCAGTTACTCACTGTTCAAATGCAGTTTAGAAAAGTTCCAAGTATCGTGGATTTGGGTGTGTTGTTTGAGCTTCTGCGGGTCTGGTTCAGGCTGGACGCTGCCTCCCGAGGCTCGTGAGGATCGGGCGCTGCCCGGAACGGTGCCATCTTGAGCTGGTTGGTTGCGATGTGAATGCTGCGTGTGTGTGCGTGTGCAATCAGCGATCAGGGTAACGAGCAAGAGAGGTGCAAGTAGAGCAGGGTAAAGAGCGAGGGGCTAGAGGGGCCCATGCGGCATTTTTGATAGTGTTTTAGAAGAGGTGTGCTCAGCCAACTCAAGCAGACCTGCGTTAGCTTTACAGATTGGTACAAAGTTATAATCAACTTATACAATTGGCTAATTCTCACCAAAAACAACTTATGGGAGCACCCAGGGGTCAGCCCCCAGCAGATGTTTGTCGGGTGGTCACCATGTCTGAGAATTCGAATCCTTTTTCCAAAACATAGCCATGTTTATGTCTCTTGCTTCTCTGAGGGAGAGATTCTCCCAGGGCCTGTACGTCTGCTGGTACAGCAGCTGCGTCAGTGCAAGCAGATAGCAATATTGTTTTGACTCTTTCGATAGAAGGCCTCTGAGCCACAATTTTGTGTATAAATGAAAGTTTTGCAAGAGGGCTCTGCTCCCTTCCATGACACCTAGACACACTAGAGTCTAATGAAGGGCTACAAAGATGATTAAGGGCTTAGAGTGTCTGACATAGGAGGAGAGGCTGAGTAATCTAGGACTGTTCAGCATGAAGATGAGAAGGCTAAGATCTCATCAATGTATACAATACCTGACCGCTTTTCTCAACGGTGTCTGGTGATGGGAAAAGAGGCAAAGGGCATAAATAATAATAGAGTAAATTCCATCTCAATGTGGGGAGCAACTGTTTTTACTGCAATGTTGGCTGAGCACCAAAACAGGTTGCCCAAAAGGGTTGTGAAGTCTACATTCTTGGAAATACTGCAAACTCATCCAGGCATGGCTCTGAGCAACTTACTCTAGGCAACCGTGTTTTGAGGAGGGCATTAAAGTAGATGAGCAGAAGCCCTACGAGGTGAGGCTGAGGGAGCTGGGATTGTTTAGCCTGGAGAAGAGGAGGCTCAGGGGTGACCTTATTGCTGTCTTCAACTACCTGAGGGGTGGTTGTGGCCAGGAGGAGGTTGCTCTCTTCTCTCAGGTGGCCAGCACCAGAACAAGAGGACACAGCCTCAGGCTGCGCCAGGGGAGATTTAGGCTGGAGGTGAGGAGAAAGTTCTTCACTGAGAGAGTCATTGGACACTGGAATGGGCTGCCCGGGGAGGTGGTGGAGTCGCCGTCCCTGGGGCTGTTCAAGGCAAGACTGGATGTGGCACTTGGTGCCATGGTCTAGCCTTGAGCTCTGTGGTAAAGGGTTGGACTTGATGATTTGTGAGGTCTCTTCCAACCCTGATGATACTGTGATCTCCAGGAGGCTTTTCTCACCTTACCTGGTCTGTGTTTGCGTGATTCATAAAGATGGATTCAAGCTGTAAAGAGTGCAGGGAGATGTCACTGGGAGAAAGGTCCTAGAGTGCCAGTTCTGTTTGGAGGGCCTGAAATTTCTATCTAAAACATGTGTGCACTGCAGGGAAAGGGGAATATAAACACTACAGAGAGGAAATATTTACTGCAAAAGGACACAGTCACACAGTAACAACTGAGTTTGTACTTACCATAAATAACTGGAAAGTTGAAGTCAAAAGGGGTTATTTAGCCATCAGAGTAATCATAACAACCTTCCAGATGACGGGGCTGGGAGGAAGGTAGAAATAACTAACTCCTTTTAAACCGCTGCTGGAAATTGTTATAGAAGAAATGCTGTGATACAATGTCTTCATGAGGGGGAGATACTTCAGTTGGGAATATTCAGTTATATAGGTCCCATTTTGGTTACTCCAGTATCTATCTCCTCGTGGAACTATTAAATACTAAGAAGTAAAGTTATTCATCTCTGCAACTCACATTTGTAAGATATCACAAACAAAGTATCAAAAAGATATTGAGGTGCTGGAGAAGATACAGAGACAGGCTGTGATGGTTTGGGTGTTCCCACACACACACACTTAAGAAATCACCCAGACTAGACTCAGCCGACTCTGGAAATATGAATGAAGCTTATATTTACAGCTGGCACAATATACAAGCAGATATTTACAGTATCTACAATTATAGACAGAAATATACAAGGTAAAAGGTAATACAGAAACACAACTCCCCTCCCAGAAACCTGAGTCCCCAGGAGGGGCTCTCAACCACCCCTGCACCTTCCCCCTGCCCCTCTCAACCTTACCCCAGTCCTAAGGAAGAATAGAGGTTCAGCCAAGAGGTTAAGAAGCAAAGTGGGTTAGGCCAAATGGAAGGTGAGGTTAGGGAGATGCAGCTCAGTCAGCAGCCCAAGCAAGAGTGAGAGAAAATGGCGAGAGTGTTATCTAATGTTTTAATTTCTTTTTCCCAAACTCCTTAGTGAGACTCTGAGGGAAGTAGACATCATTGTTTCCCTTTCACAGCCTGTAATCTACTTCTTCTCACCAAAACATTCTAGCTTGCTTCAAACTAGCACACAGGCAACAAAGCTGATGGAGGGTCTTGAGAATAAGGCTTATGAAGAGTGGCTGAAGAACCTGAGGTTGTTTAGTCTGAAGAAAAGGAGGCTGAGGGGAGACACTCTCTGCAATTACCAGAAAAGAAGCTGTAGAGAGGTGGGTGTTGGTCTCTTCTCACAAGTTGCAACTGAATGAAGAGGAAAATATCATCAGGAAAACCTTCTACACCAAAAGAGTTATCCAATACTGCAAGAGTTCGCCCAGGGAAGTGGTTGAATCAGCTTCCTTGTATGTATTTAAAAACTGTCTAGATATGGTACTCAAGGATATGGAGTAATAGTGGCCCTGGTAGAGATGGTTGGACGTGATGATCTTAAAGGTCTTTCCCAGCCATAGCAATTCTATGTTAAGACTTGGAGAGAATGAGGAATTTAAATGTAGAAGAACATAATCTGTAATTAAATTGGCTGTAATTTGGAGCCATAATAGAGACTTCAGCAGAATCAGTCACAGAAATTGCTGTCAAGATGGGACTCAACAGAACAAGAGGCCTGGTGAAAATACCAAACAACATGGTTATTTTTACTTTGACCCTTTCTTATCTTTCTTGTAAGTCCTGTTTAACAGATCAGAACAGGAGATAGTGGCTCAGGTCCTTTCTTCAAATGCCTTGTTGAAAATCTAACTTCAGCCCCAGAAAGGAGTCTTGGAAACTTCTCTTTCGCTCCTTAGGATGAAAATTCCAGCTAAAATTCTTCTTATCCTTCACTTCTGTTAGAGATGGAAACAGGTTATGGCTGTTTTGGGTTCTGTTGAATATCTGCTATGTGGGAAGCATGTTATGAGGATAAGCTACGGTTTTTTTCCCCCCTTCTGTACTGTTAATGCATGCTAGAAACAATTTTCTAGCACCTATTTTTTTTCAGATTCCTCCAGAAAGTTCACTTCTCTTCCAAAGTTCCGGGTCTAATGGACTAAACTGCATCTGGATAACTTATCCTTTGAGGACAGTTAATACATCTGCATTTCCACAATGTGCCAATTGTTCAAGCTATGTGGGCGACTGCTGACAGAAATCCCACGAAATTGATAACAATTATATTTCACACAATTGTTAATGACAATTAATTTCTTCACGATGGATAATTACTATAATTTATATTGAAACATCTGTGGGAAAATAGAAGCAAAGTGAAACACTGTAGAGCAGTTTTGTAGAGCTGTAAAATAAATAAGGAGATAAATAGCTCCAGTACCAGCTGCCTGAGTAATGCACAGTGACTCTGCAGCATTGAGGACTGAATGAGGGAAAGGCTGTGAATGTTGTTCATCTGGACTTTAACAAAGCCTTTCGATGCTGTCTCTCACAGCATCCTCCTGGAGAAACTGGCTGCATGTGGCTTGGATAGGAAGGTACTTCCCTGGGTTTAGAACTGGTTGAATGGCCAGGCTTAAAGAATGTTGATGAATGGAGTTAAATCCAGTTGGTGGCCAGTCACTAGTAGTGTTCCCCAGGGCTCAGTTTTGGGCCCTATTCCCTTTAATACCTTTATCTGGGTGAGAGAATCAAGTGCACCCTCAGTAAGTTTGCAGATGACAATTAGGTGTGAGTCTTGATCTGCTTGAGGGTGGGAAAGCTGTGAAGAGCGATCTGGACAGGTCTGATCAATGGGCCAAGGTCAGCTGCACGAGGTTTAAAAAGGCTACGTACCAGGTCCTGCATTTAAGTCATGACCCCACACACACACTACAGGCTTGGGTCAGAATGGCTGGAAAGCTGCCCAGCAGAAAAGAACCTGGGGTTGCCAGTTGAACATGAGCCAGCCGTGTGCTCATGTAGCCAAGGCAGCAAACAGCATCCTGTTCTACCTCAGGAAGTGTGGCCAGCAGGAGTAAGGAAGTGATCATGCCCATGTACTTGGCAATGGTGAGGCTGCATCTCAAATCCTGCACCCAGTTTTGAGCCACTCACTACAAGGGCATTTAATTGTTGGAGTGTGTCTAGAGAAGAACAACAAAGCTGGTGAAGGGTCTAGAGAGCTGATGAGTGTCTGAGGAGTGGCTGAGGTAACTGGGGTTGTTTAGACTAAAGAAAAGGAAGCTGAGGGGAGACGTTGTTGCTCTCTACAACTACCTGAAAGGAGGTTGTACTGAGGTGGGTGTTGGTCTCTTCTCCCTAGTATCAACTGATAGAATGAGAGGAAATGGCCTGAAATTTAACCAGAGATTTAGATTGGATCTTAGGAAAAAAATCTTTACTGAAAGGGTGGTGAGACATTGGAACAGGCTGGTCAGGGAGATAGTGGAGTCACCGTTCATGAAGGTGTCCAAGACATATGTAGACATTGAACTTCAGGACATGGTTTAATGGCCATGGCCATGTTAGTTTGATTTCCTCTGCAGCAGAGCTTCAGTCTTCCCCATTGTTTCAATGGTTCAAACTTCCAGCAGCAAGTTGCACTAAGTTCTCAGTCACGCTCCAAAAAGGAGGGACACATGCACAGTGCTAAAAAGCTTTTGCCAGCTTGTAGGTAGGTGCTGAGGAGTAGTTGTGGATGTGCAGTGACTCTCACCAGTTGGGAAGCTGGTGTCTCCTGGTTGTGTTTGCAGATCCACACACTGTCCAGACATTGGTGCTTTATCATAGCTTTTTTCTCTACTGCCAGAAGCATTACACTGCAAATCTTCCATCTAACCTAGCATGCATAACTATAAATCTTCACCTGTGCGGCTGCAAATTTAGTTAGTATCTCCAAAATTGCTCAGTAGCTCATTGTGGGAGATGATACAAGAAATGTCAGCTGGTCTGAGTGCAAATTGAACCTAAGGGTAAACAGATGAGACTCAGAAAAAAATGGCAATGTGGATTTCGCTGCAGACAGATAACATAGGCCTGATATCCAGTGTCTGAATACATTTGTCATCAGTTTTAGCTAATAAGCCACCCAGAGCATCTGTTTGCACTTTCAGGATGATGAAATGCCCCCCTAAGAGATAGGGCCACTGAGAAATTAATCAGAGCTTCTGCTAGTTTAAAAAGTCCAGGAAAGCTGTGGTAGCCTCCCTGGTGCTCAACATCTCATATCCTTATCAAAACCCAACAACCTCCTCATGCAAATGCTGGCAGCTCTTCTTCCTACTCCTTGCTGCCTGCGCAGTTCCTCATCTCGTAGCTCTTGGGCTGTGCTCCCTGCAGACAAGCTGCTTCTCATCACTGTCTTCTTCCTAAACAAGAGACACATAGACCTGATGGAGTGGGTCCAGCTGTGGGCTGCAAAGATGACCAGAGGACTGAAACACCTCTGTCATGAAGATAGGCTGAAGGAATTGAAACTCTTCATCCTGGAGAAGAGAAGGCACTGGGGAGACCTTATAGCTACATTTTGATATCTGAAAGGGGCCTACAGGAAGGATGGAGAAGGGTTGTTTAGAAGGACTTGTAGAGATAAGATGAGAGGCAGATTCAGGTTGGACAGAAGGAAGTAGTTCTTCACAAGAGTGGTAAAATACTAGAACAAGTTGCCCAGAATGTGGTTGTCCTCGAGACATTCAACATCGGACTTGATGTGGCCCTGGGCAACTTGATCTGGTTGGAGGTGTCTCTGCTGACTGCAGGGGGCTTGGACAAGATGTTCTTTGAGAGTCCTTTCCAACTCTATGCTGTGGGAATGCAGGTCGTTATTGAAGAACAATGGTCAATCAGGGTTAATGACAACACAAGCCTTGGGCACAAACTATCTGAGTCAGAGTGATCTGATTAGAAGAAGCAAGGAGACTGTCCTGCCATCTGATGAATATGCCTGTCCTTCTTGTGGCACACAAGAATTTAGATTGGAAGAAGAGATGGGTTTGCATGTGATAAAATGACTAATCAATATGTAAAAATGTTAAGCCTTCTGATAAAGTATATAAGTCCTGTATGTTGCCTAATAAAGTTGGAACTCAGCTTGCATCAAGCTGCCTCCCTGTCCCTCTCCGTCGCAGCCCTATGCAATCTGTGAATCTGTGATCATCATCATTTTAAGTGTCTCAAAGATAAAGCTTAACTACTCCACTTTTGCTTTCATTTCTGAGAAATATTGGCCTACTGCAGACTTAGTAGAAGAGACTGAGAATAGTGATTTAAATCAGAGTTTCTCATTTTCAAGGAGAAGGTCTTTGTATATAGCATTAAGCCACAGGTTGCATTAATTCCTCCCACAGGAGTGATTTTACTGTGTCCTGAGTGAGTCCTGTCAACAGGAAGCATTACAGGACAGTGGAGGCACCTGAGCAAACTGTTTTGTGAGCTGGACACTGGGCTTCATTTTCACAGGAAACTCTTTGGAATGTTGACTGGTGGAAGAGTGATGCTAGCAGCACTGCAGGTGTGTAAAAAAATATATCCACATATTTCCACTGGAAAGGATTTATTGAAAGGGATTGTTCTGATTGTGTCTGGGTTCATGTGGGCAGCTGTGCCTTCAGACCAGAAAAAGTCTGCAGAAGGATTACTATGGGTAACAAGAGAAGGAAGAGCATGTCATATCTGAAAACACTAAAGGGAATTTTCTTGTTTAGCCCAGTTAAATGAGGACTGGAGGAGATACATCTACTGTCTATTGTAATGTCAGTGGGCAGAATGGACTTGGACTCAGTGATCTGGAAAGTCTTTCCAGCCTTAATGATTCTATATAAATGAGCCAGGAGCAAAACATGGCTAGAAATGGAAAGGTGTCTATCATTACAATGGTAAAGCCCTTGGAAGAGCCTGCCGACCAAACCGCAGTGATTGCTTCCAAATGGAGCTTGGTGTGGCTATGAAATGGCTGTGGCAATGCCAGTGGCAGACCTCTGCGTAGTGTTTAAGGCTTATTGGAAAATTCCAGTAAGAGAAATTGGGACTTTCCTAAAAGTCCAGTGCAGAATGTCAATTAATTATAGCATTGATTGTAAAAAAATAATGACAGTAGAGTCTATATCATTCATTGGCTTGCTAAAAGGGACAAAATGGCAATGTATAAGCACTTTTGCTCTCTTGGCTCTTGGACTCTGGGCTCTGTTGCTGTTTCTTCACCTTTCCAACTTCTCCAAACCATATACTAACCCTGACTGAACTGATAACATGTGATCCTTGCTGGTTTTCTGTCTGGGGTGAGAGAAGAAGGTGGTGTTGGCCCATTCTGGGCTATCTTTGTGTTGTGGAGGCAGGGAATTAATGTGGCCGAGTCAGGAAATTTATACAAAAACAGAGATATTTTATTTTCTCAAAAGCCTGCCCCCAAAACTATATACAGAAATTAATTTAGTTTTAATTACCAGATTCTGTTCCTTTGAGAAGATCTACAGGATGCCATCAATAATCTGACCATTTTGGAAGTCAGAAGTTGGAAAAGGGGAAAAGGCTTTAGCTATTAATTAATAGCATTTCCCACTTAATAATAAAGCTGAGCCAAAATAACTCAGGGTCAGGCTGACTTGTTCCGGTGGCCTGTGCTCTTGCTCTCTTCTGATGCCATAGAAGAGTCGTTAAGGGTCGTTAAGGTTTGCACAAAAGACCTTAATGGGTGAAGCAGTCCTTTGGAGCATTGAGCTCTTACTGTATCCAGGCCAGGCGAGGAGGGGGGAGAAGTCTCAGGCAGGCATGAATGCTTAGGCAGGAATGAACTCCAAGGTGAGGACGAATCCAAGGTGAGAACCCCAAAGGCGGGAAGTCAATTCAAGAAGGATGTTGAGGTGCTGGAACATGTCCAGAGAAGGCCAACAAAGCTGGTGAGGGGCCTGGAGCACAAATCCTGTGAGGAGAGGTTGAGGGAGCTGGGCCTGTTTAGCCTGGAGAAGAGGAGGCTCAGGGGTGATCTTATTACTGTCTACAACTACCTGAAGAGGCATTGTAGCCAGGTGGGGGGTGGCCTCTTCTGCCAGGTAACCAGCAATAGAACAAGGGGACACAGTCTCAAGTTGTGCCAGGGTAGGTATAGGCTGGATATTAGGAGGAAGTTCTTCACAGAGAGAGTGATTTCCCATTGGAATGGGCTGCCCAGGGAGGTGGTGGAGGCACCGTCCCTGGGGGTCTTCAAGAAAAGCCTGGATGAGGCACTTAGTGCCATGGTCTAGTGGATTGGATAGGGCTGGGTGGTAGGTTGGCCTGGATGATCTTGGAGGTCTCTTTCAACCTGGTTGATTCTATGATTCTATGATTCTAAGTCCCCCAATATTTATTCCCTCTCTAGACAAAGAGCAGAGTTACCACATCTAGGCGTGAAGGGCACAGCCAATCCCAGCCCGATTCCAGCACGGGCACTGCACGGGCACCCCTGGTGCCGGAACGGCCCTTTGCTCTCCCCCTTCACACCTGCAGGGCAAGGGGTGGAGGGAGAGGGGGAGGAAACAGACGGATTTTCCTCTCCCATTCAAGCCACAGAGGACTCCAGGACACGTTGTCCAGAGGGGAAGGGTTGGATTGTTGTATTATTTCTAAATTGCATATAATTGTAAATATATGTAAATATATTTTGTATATGTGCTTGTTAGTCACCTGTAAGTCTCTTCCTCTTATATATCTGTTTGCTAAAATTTCCTTTAAGTGCTAGTTATTCTTCTCTTGAAAGAAAGATAGACACCATAAGAAAACATGGTATGCACATCAAGCTTGTGTCAACAAAGTGGCAAGGGGTCCATTAGCCTTTCTGTGGTCATGTTTGCTGGCTCACTGAGGTCTCTGCTGAGCTGGCCACTTAACTGTGATAGGTACACATACTGCAAGAAAAAAATTAAAATTATAGAGGGAAACAAAACCAAATTAGCACACAACTAACAGAAAACAGGTGCATTAAAACATAGTCATTTGTGCTCAGGCACTGGGACTCAGGGCCGCAATCTCCAGGGTTATGTGTTGTGAATCCTCTTGGGAAATGCAGTAGTGAAGTGGCATCCTGTGAAACAAGTGTCATACTGTGAACTAGGGCTTTATATTTCAGAGAATAGAGATTTGCTGCAAAAGTATTGTTTGCTCACGGTGTGCTCTTTGTTTCTTCCGTTGTCCAGAGAAACTTAGATATGGGAATATTAGTATTATATGTCCAATCACAGACAGGTCTTTTTTTCACTCAGGTCCTTGCTAGCAGATGTTCCTTGTCTCTTGCCTTTTAGAGGATTACTATTACTCTCCAGCTGTCCCTGTTTCCCTTTGACTAAGGATCCAGTCACCTGAATAAAGATAATTTTCTTCCACATCTTTGTTGCATCGTGGATTTGGTACAGGGGCGTGTACTTTTAATAGGCTCCGTTCACAGCTGCTCCCAGGGCTGACCAGCCTTCCCCCCTTCAAGGCCCCCTTGCACAGCTGAGCTACAGATAGCAGCTACTTTCTCAGCTAGCTCTGCTAGCCTCCCCAAGGCCACTTTTCTGCAGCTCTGCCTCCAGATTGACCTAACATTGCCCTGCCTGTTCTTTTCACTTCAGTTCTGCTCAAATCCCAGCATCAGGTGAAAAGGGACTTTCTCCTCTTGACAGGGGAAAGTTGGAGCAATTAAGAATGTTCATATTGTTAATTTTTATCTTTTTTTAATTTTCTTTCTGGTTTGGTTTTGTTTTCTTTGGGAGCAGCTTGGACTTGAAGGTATCAAAAATCTTCAGACAGTCTGCTTTTTCATTCTGATACATTCACTTGAAAATATATTTATATGTAAGAGAATGCACTCCAAAACTCAAAGCTCATAGAGCCCTGCACTGAAAGAGACTTTCAGGTCTCTTTTCAAGGCTTTTTCTGTAGCACTTCTTCTCCCCAGTGAATCCATATTTTTTTGAGCAAGGCAAAAACATTATCTTATGCCTGAGGCCTGACTGAAGTCAATGAAAGGTTGTAAACTGACTGCACTGAGTACTGGATTTAGGTGACTCTCACACTTTTCAGGCAGGTTAAGGAGACTTAGTTAACTAGAAACTATTTTTCTCAGTAATGCATTTTATTCTAAATCTTTTGGGCTAAAAGGGCACTAGAAAATGGTCTAGAAGTAGGAGATTAGGTGGATGCAGGTGATTGTCCAGGTAGAATGTAGATGTGGTCTGTCCTCTCTTAATATCTCTACCAAAATTCATTTGTTAGTGAGAAGTCAATGAAATAGCTTGTGCATCACAGGAGATTAAGTGCATGTAATTCCAGCAAACCAAACCAGGGCCTGAAGTGTTTGACAGACAAGAACTGGGTCCATTCCATAAAAAAAATAAATAAAATTCTTATGGTAGCTGTGATCCTGATCTCTTCTTTCAGTCTTTTTCTTTAAACACCCTGCTGCAATTAGCAAAATTAGGTGTAATAAATTATGGTGTTCTGTAATTAGACAAGTAGTCACTACATTTTCAGTAGACACTGGTCTGTATCAAGCTTATTTCTGTGACATGGCATACTTCTTCAGTTCTTAATTTTTTGTCCCCTCATAATCAACTATATGAATGGTAGCTTCTGACACAAGAGTGAGACCTCTGTGTTCTCTGGCAGCCACAGTGTCCACTTACCTCTGCTCTAATTGCTGACATAAGCTGAGTGCAGAAGGTCCTTCTCATGAGCACAAGGTTTTTGGAGTCTGGAATGTCCTCTGGGTTGAATACAAGCAAGCCAACAGAGTAGGCTGTTAAGCAAACTGTGTTGTAGAGGATTAAAAGTCAGCAGAGTGGAATCAAAGGGCATTTAATTTGTGAAGCACCTTCTAGCTCTCTGATCTCACCGAGCAAAATCACGTTGTGTACCTTCCACAGCCCTATTTAGTTACTCTTTGGAGCAAGAAAGTGGATTGAGTTTGTAGTAGTGATAGCAGTGTGTTGTCTCTCAACACAGATCAGACTTTATGTTGTGAGTGGGAACTTTCAAATAAAAGGCTGACCAAATCTAAATTGCTTCTTGGCTGCACCTATTAACTGGTTTTGGTATTGCTTAGCAAAGGATTTGGATGCCTCTCAAATGGTCAAGGAGAGAATGGGTTGCTCTCTTTCTGGAACAGCTTGTGCAATAACGTTTGGATGACTTCAGCTATGCTTAGCGTTCCCTGTGGGTTATCTCAGTTCTTCTTTGTACAAATCTCTTTCAGTGAATATACAGTGTCCCAGATTTTAACACAGCAGTGCCCCATCTCAAGAGTTTTACATAACAGTGGTCAGTCCTTGGTGAGGTCTTGTTGGAGGTTGCAAGAAAATGCTGATATTCCTAATTAGCTGGAGCCGTTTAGGGGGATCTTTTGCATAAATAGATGGCTTTGAGTAAGAACAGTGTCATGCCCCCAAACAAGAACAGTGGGCATTTCCTCTGAACGATGTAGAAAAAGAAGAAGGTTATTTCAGAATGCTGATATGCCTGTGATAATCCACTGGTTAACCATGTTGGTTGTGCTGTGTGGGGTATGATGAAGAAAGATGGAGCACCCTTGATCAGTGGCCCTGAAGCAAGAAGAAACCAGATGGTGATCAGGAGGAACTACGTCTGAAAATTCAGTGATGTGGAACCCTGTGACATCTGGCCATCAC
This sequence comes from Pogoniulus pusillus, assembly GCF_015220805.1. NCBI lineage: Eukaryota > Metazoa > Chordata > Aves > Piciformes > Lybiidae > Pogoniulus > Pogoniulus pusillus. The sequence continues at coordinate 18,218,923 of NC_087266.1, forward strand.
CGTTTCTGAGCGCTTAAGTCAGTTAATGTAATACATAGGCAGTCTGAGCAGGACTGGTTTTAACTCTCTAGGATTGAAAGTTCAGGAACAACATGACATATATAATAAATTAGAAGTCAAGACAGATGTTTCAGTTTATTTCAAGCATCCATCAGGAATTTTTGTTGTTGATGTTGTTATTCTTTGCTAAAGTTTACCTGGGATTTTCTGTCCCAATCAGGGAATATTTTCAGCTCCATTCAGATTTAGAAGGGCAAGGCTGAGGGAGCTCTGGCTGATAAGAGAATGGGAGAAGATGATAGAAAAGTAGTTGTTTGGATGTGCAGGTGTTTAGCAAAAGAGAGACTGAAAGATTAAATCCTACTTGGAAATGAATAAGCAGCCAACACAATTCAATGCCTCGTGCTCCTGGCAACGATCTCTGCCTCCAGCAACAGATTCCCAGTAGCTTCATATGCAGCAAGTTGTTGTATGGTAATAATTCCAAAGTTTCTTTAAAAAGGAAACTTTGCTAATGGTTTAAGGGCAAGAAGTGACTAATCTTGTTGTTTTGTAAGTAGGTAATACATTTTGGTTCTACCGTAACGTAGATTCCTGAAATGTAGATTAAAGCCTGATTTTTATTAATCTAAATGCTAAAAACCAGAATGATTACCAAATGTCTTTCTCTCGCCTTGCTGTGTGTCAAACTGGGATATATTCTATGTTTTAGGAAAGGATGTCTATCAAAATTTCATTAATTTGAGGCTTGAACCCTAAAAAATTCTGAGTCCATCTTGGTGTAAAGAGTTAACCCTCCTGGGGGTGTGGTCTTGACCCTAACCCCAGGTCCTCCTGACTCCTTCCTGGGAGTGGGTCCAAGCCTTACTCCAGGTGTAGTGGTTAGCCCACTCCCACTTCCTCTCTAGCCCCCTATAAAAACAGAGGAACTTTCTGTTTTGCTCTCTCTTGCCCTACCTCCCTGTTTGACAGCACCACCCTCCTGTTCCTTCCACTCTTTGTTTTACCACTTGGCCATCAGTGCACAAGGTGGACAAAAAACCCATTGCCATCAATCTGGTTGTACATATATATTTTGTATCTTGTTTTCCCTTCTCTATACCTCTTTTTTACTCCCCTACCTCAAATACCTTTTATTTATTGTAAAAGTTTTCTCTTTTAACTTCCAAATCAAAGTGAGACTATTTATTTGGCTGTGTTTTACCTTTTCCTCTCTATATCTAATTCCCTTTCTTTGAAAAAAGGGGGCAAGAGGGAAAGGCATCCTATAAATTGTTATTGGTTCTATTAACTATATTTGAGTCTCTGGGAAATTTAAACTTAGAATCGAGACAGTTGGGATCTTGAATGCTATTATATTGAGCATTCCTGAATGCTGCTGCACCACGCATTTCAAGCACACGCTTGGGCTGCATTCCTAAAAACCATTATAGATTCATAAATTGGGGAAAATGAAATTATGCTGACTATGGCCTTACTTTTTCTGGCTATTGGTTGTAAGAAAAATGTTATTAGGAGGAGCTAAAAAGGGTCATTCGTCATCTGTGTATTGCAGCAGCTCAATATTGTATCAGGATAAAAACCACTTGAAAAATCGCTGGACAAATCTTTGAGTTCCACAGCATTTTGGCACTTGAGATAATAACAATGATATTCTGTGATTGATGGCAGATTAGGGAAAATCTTGAATGAGGATTGTGGAACCTCTATTACTTTCTGTTCTTTGTTGTGTTTTATGTGTGCCAGCCTCTCGGGTTTGATTTGGCAGCTGATTTGTGAGCCAGGAGAGTGAGATGCAGCCTTCGACTTTATGGAAGTGACATCTGTTTGAGTGTGATCTGATTTTATTTTATTTGTTTGGTATTAGAGATTATAGACTTATTGATTACAGCACTCTGAAAACATTTGGGAAATTATTTCTTTTTCACCTCCTTGCTCATAGAGTCTTTGCTGAATTAGTAAGAAATTCAAGAGAAGACCATCCAAGGACTAAGTAAATAAAAAAATCTCATATTCAGGTGTGTTCAAGGATGTTATTAGGCCCATAATGTTCCTCATTCATATATCTATCTATTTATCATAGGCTGTATGGATCTTGTACTGCTTGGTATTACAGATTTACAAATCATGAGCCAGGTATATGCTTGTAACATTTAATATTTTCTTTTCCAGGAGATGCCCTTTTTTTTTTTCAAAGACACAGAGACAGCAGTGACACATAGCCAGTTCTTAAGTTAGGAACTGGAGTTGTACAAAACCACACAATACAGTTTATGAAACTCCAAAGGGAAAAGTTTATTAGGCAGAATTCACATATTCCTTTTGGACTCTGAGCACTGCAACTACCACAGAGTTGCATCTTTAATGAGGACTTTTGCCAGAACATCAGCTCTATCTCTCTTTTTGGAAGCAGACACAGCTCATCTTATAGTGAGTACTACTGTACTTCTAAAAGACACTGGGCTTTAATTACAGGTCTTAACCTGAATACACACAGTGCTACTTGGCTTATCCCATGTAGCAAGAATACATCCTGTAGGAACCATAGAATCAAGCAGGTTGGAAGAGACCTCCAAGATCATCCAGTCCAACCTAGCACCCAGCCCTATCCAGTCAACTAGATCATGGCACTAAGTGCCTCATCCAGGCTTTTCTTGAACACCTCCAGGGACGGTGCCTCCACCACCTCCCTGGGCAGCCCATTCCAATGCCAATCACTCTCTCTGTGAAGAACTTCCTCCTAACATCCAGCCTATACTTCCCCTGGCACAACTTGAGACTGTGTCCCCTTGTTCTGTTGCTGGTTGCCTGGGAGAAGAGACCAACCCCCCACCTGGGGGGAGTAGAGCAGCATGGCTGCCACTGATTTCAAACCTTCTCTACACTACAGTTAAAACCTTGTAAGACACTTCAGCCTGTTGTCTATCAAAACTCATGTTTAAGCTTTCTTCTCTCAGCATCGCAAATAGAAGTCAAGGGATGAGGGGTTTGTAATAGATCACTTTGTGCTAGCTTCTTGCCTGTTTGGTCCTTTACATGCTTTTTAGGTGCAGGAGATTTTATAAAGGAATGAGAAATTAGACAAGTGTCACATGGCACCTCAGATATGCATGTGGAGATTTGTATTCAAATCACAGAAGCAGTAGGCCAGAGACTGCTGTTTACAGGACTGCGTGATTAGAGAGAAAGAGCTTTTTTCAGAGATCAACAAAATGGAGCTCTGTGGTGCTGTCATCCCTTGAAGTGAAGACTCAGCACTAATCCTGTCAGACCAAACTGACAGCAGTTTACAAAACACAGCATTGCTAGTGTGATGCTTGCAAAGTTTTCTCCCTTTCATCTGTTCAGCAAACATCAGGTTTCTATTTTTCTGCAACTGGTTCTGGAGCTTCAGCTTACATTGGACACAGCCTTTCAAACATTGTGTGTTAAGTTCTCTGTTGACGACTTGTATCAAAGGCCAATGACATCGTGGTGTGTATCAGGAGCAGTGTGGCCAGCGGGACTGGGGAACTGATCCTGTGCCTGTACTCAGCACTGGTGAAGCAGCACCTTGCATATTGTATTCAGTTTTGGAGCCTTCGTTACAAGAAGGCACATTGTAGCCAGGTGGGGGTTGGTCTCTTCTCCCAGGCAACCAGCAATAGAACAAGGGGACACAGTCTCAAGTCGTGCTGGAGAAAGTATAGGCTGGATGTTAGGAGGAAGTTCTTCCCAGAGAGAGTGATTGGCATTGGAATGGGCTGCCCAGGGAGGTGGTGGAGGCACCATCCCTGGAGGTGTTCAAGAAAAGACTGGATGAGGCAGTTAGTGCCATGGTCTAGTTGACTGGCTAGGGCTGGGTGCTAGGTTGGACTGGATGATCTTGGAGGTCTCTTCCAACCTGGTTGATTCTATGATTCTAAGAATCACACAACCACAGAATGTTAGGGGTTGGGAGGGGTCTGGAAAGATCATCTAGTCCATCTAGTACCAGAGTAAGATCACCTATACCAGATCATACAGGGATGCATCCAGGTGTGTTTTGAATGTCTCCAGAGTGGGAAATTCCCCAGTCCCCCTGGCCAACCTGCTCCAGTGATCTTTCAGCCTCACAGGGAAAAAAATCTTCCTCATGTTTCCATCGAACTTCCTACACCTCAGCTTCCACCCATCGCCCCTTGTCCTGTCACTGGGCACCATTGAGAAGGGTCTGGATCCATCCTCTTGGCACTCTGCTTTTACATATTGTGATGGCTTGGGCTCTTACCCGCCCCGCCCACGCTTTTGGAATTGCCCCAGCTAACTCAGAAGGGACTCCAGGAATATAAATGAAGCTATTTTTTTTACAGCAGCAAATATACAAGCAGCTATTTACAATATATACAATTATATACAGAAATATACAAAGGATAAACAATGCAGAAGCACAACTCCCCTCCCAGAAACCTGAGTCCCCAGGAGGGGCTCTCAAACCACCCCAACACCTCCCCCGGCCCTCTCAACCTTACCCCAGTTCTCAGAAAGAAGAGAGGTGCAGCCAAGAGGTTAGGGAGCAAGGTTAGTGGCAGCAGGGTTAATGAGATGTGACTAGATCTGAAGGCAAAGGCAGAATGAAAGACAAAATGGAGAATGTTTTACTTCTTCTTCCCAGGGTTCTCAGTGTGACTGTGAGCGAAGAGACACAATCATGTTTACTTTTTCACTGCCCATTATCTAGTTCTTTTACCAAAACATTCCAGCTTGCTTCAAACTAGCGCAATCCACCCCTGTCTACTTCGCTCAGAGTATCGCTGAGAATTATCCAATCTAATCTAAACCAATATTTACAATAAAACAATATCTATACAAGTTCAGTTCATACTTCAATCAGATGTAGGTGATTCAAAAGCTCAGAACAGGGACTCCCAGGTGACGTTGGGTTTGTGCTCACGTACTGTAGATCTCTCTCAGTGTTGGACGCCGATGGTACCTAGAACAGAAAACTCCTAACAACTCGGATTATACACTCTGAATTTAAACTCTCTCAGCTAAGGTTAGATTTCTCTGTGGAATACACTGGATTTCACCATTCTCTTGCATTACCCAGTATGTATGACCAGGACCTTCAGCAGACACCACCCCTCAGACAGGTTTCCCTTCTCCCACAGGAGAAAATACCCAAACAGTTTTCCCTAACAGATTCTTCTCACGTACAACAGGAACTTTATCACTGTCTACTGTTTGGACCAAATCTGATTGTGCAGGTCCTGCTCTGTTTACTGAACCTCTACTATTTACCAACCAGGTAGCTTGTGCTAAATGTTTGTCCCAGTTTTTCAGAGTTCCACCCCCCATGGCTTTTAAGGTGGTTTTCAGCAAACCATTGTAGTGCTCAATCTTCCCTGAAGCTGGTGCATAGTAGGGTATGTGATAGATCCATTCAATACCATGCTCTTTGGCCCAGTTTTTCATAAGATTGTTCTTGAAATGAGTGCCATTGTCTGACTCAATTCTCTCTGGAGTTCCATGTCTCCACAAGATCTGTTTCTCCAAGCCAAGAATGGTGTTGCGTGCAGTTGCATGTGGAACTGGATAGGTTTCCAACCATCCAGTGCTGGCCTCTACCATCATCAGCACATACTGCTTGCCAGAACGAGATCGAGGTAAAGTGATGTAGTCAATCTGCCAGGCTTCACCATACTTGTACTTTGACCATCTCTCACCATACCATAAGGGCTTGATTCGCTTAGCCTGCTTAATAGCAGCACAAATGTCACAGTCATAGATGACTTGGGTGATAGCGTCCATGGACAAGTCAATTGACCTACCACGAGCCCATCGGTATGTTCCATCTCTGCCTTGATGTCCAGATGAATCATGGGCCCACCGAACTAAGAACAGCTCACCTCGATGTTTCCAATCAAGGTCGATGTCAAGATCAGAATTGGTATCAACTTGAGCAATCTTAGCAGCTTGGTCTGCCTTCTGGTTATGTTGATGTTCCTCAGTGGCTCTGCTCTTAGGCATGTGTGCGTCTACGTGCCGCACCTTCACTGGAGTTCTCTCCAGCCATGCATCAATGTCCTGCCATAGATCAGCACGCCAAATAGGCTTTCCTTTCCTCTGCCAACCATGCTTCTTCCAGTCCTTCAGCCAACCCCATAGAGCATTGGCTACCATCCATGAGTTGGTGTAGAGGTAAAGGATAGGCCAATTCTCACGTTCAGCCACATCAAGAGCAAGTTGAACAGCTTTTACCTCAGCGAACTGACTGGATTCTCCTTCGCCATCTCTTGCTTTGGTAACTCTCCTGGTTGGACTCCAAACTGCTGACTTCCATACTCGCTTGTTCCCAACAAGACGACAGGAACCATCTGTGAACAAAGCATAGTTCTTTTCCTGATCAGAGAGATTACTATAGGGAGGAGCTTCCTCAGCACGAGTTATTTTCTCCTCTGGAGGTTTGGGACAGTCTGTGCCTTCTGGGCAGTTGGTGATCACCTCCGCCAGACCAGGTCAATCAAGATTCCCCATTCGTGCTTGTTGGGTTGTCAAAACCATCCATTTAGACCAGGTTGCATCTGTGGCATGATGCGGTGATGAACCTTTGCCCTTGAACATCCAGTTTAGAACTGGCAGTCTAGGAGCTAAAAGCAATTGTGACTCAGTTCCAATCACTTCAGAAGCTGCTTTCACTCCCTCATAGGCTGCTAGCATCTCTTTCTCTGTTGCGGTATAATTTGTCTCTGAACCTCTGTAACAACGTCCCCAGAAACCAAGTGGACGACCACGTGTCTCATTTGGAGCTCTCTGCCAAAGACTCCAAGTTGGACCATTGTCACTGGCAGCCGTGTACAGAATGTTTTTAATGTCTGGACCAGATCTCACAGGTCCCAAGCCCACTGCATGGACTATTTCTTGCTTAATTTGATCAAAGGCTGCTTGTTGTTCAGGTCCCCACTTGAAATTGTTTCTCTTACGAGTCACGTCATGCAGAGGTTTGACAATCTGACTGAAACCAGGAATGTGTAGTCTCCAAAATCCCACCACACCAAGAAAAGAAAGTGTGTCCTTCTTACTGGTGGGAACAGCCATGGTAGAGACTTTGTTGATCACATCCTGAGGAATGTAACGGCGACCATCCTGCCACCGCACTCCCAGAAACTGAATTTCTTTGGCAGGTCCTTTGACCTTGTCTCTCTTAATGGCAAAACCTGCTTGCAACAGAATGTCAATGATTTTGTTACCTTTCTCAAAGACTTCCTTAGCAGTTTGGCCCCACACAATGATGTCGTCGATGTACTGGATGTGCTCTGGAGCTTTACCTTTCTCCAGTGCATTGTGGATGACTGAGTGACAGATGGTTGAGCTGTGTTTCCACCCCTGAGGCAAACGATTGAACTGGTACTGGATTCCTCTCCAGGTGAATACAAACTGAGGCCTACACTCCTTTGCTATGGGAGTAGAGAAGAAAGCATTAGCAATGTCTATGGTTGCATACCATTTAGCCTCCTTCAATTCCAGCTCGTACTGGAGTTCCAGCATGTCCGGCACAGCTGCACTCATGGGTGGCATCACCTCGTTGAGGGCACGAAAGTCAACTGTCAGTCTCCAGTCGCCCGTAGGTTTATGCACAGGCCAGATGGGACTGTTGAAAGGTGAATGAGCTTTCTCGATGACAGCCTGACTCTCCAATTGACGAATCAGCTGATGAATGGGCAACAAAGAGTCATGGTTAGTTCTGTACTGCCTGTGATGAACAGTTTGAGTTGCAATTGGCACTTCCAGGTCCTCTATGTCATGGTGTCCCACAACTGCAGATTCATCTGAAAGTTCAGGTCTAATAGACAATTTCAATTTACCATCCTCAGTCTCTACAGATGCTATTCCAAAAGCCCATTTGTGACCCTTAGGATCTTTGAAACAACCTTGTCTCAAAAAGTCAATTCCCAAAATGCAAGGCGCATCAGGACCAGTTACAATAGTATGTGTTTTCCACTCTTTACCAGTTAAACTGATCTCAGCCTGTATCTTAGTTAACTCTTGAGATCTACCAGTGATTCCAAAAATAGATATGGACTCTGTCCCTTTGCAATTGGATGGCAATAAAGTACACTGAGCACCTGTGTCAACTAGAGCCCTGTATTTCCGAACTCTTGAACTGCCAGGCCACCTAATGAATACATTCCAATAGATTCGGTTCTCTCCACTATCCCTTTCCTCCTCCTGGCTGGAGGCAGGGCACCCCTAATGCTGAACATGGCATGTAGGGTGTACACAGTGATTGGTGTTGTTGTGAGAGGAATTGCAATTGTTGGAACAATTGCAGTTGCTCTCGGGAGCTGAAGAAGTGACAGCTACTTTTCTGGCATTATTGCCTCTGTTTCTGCCACTCTGCAGATCCCTGACTCTCTTTGAAAGAGCTGAAGTAGGTTTACCATCCCACTTGTTCATGTTCTCACCGTATGTGTCACGCAGAAGTATCCACAGTGACGCACGTGATTGCTGCTGTCTAGGTGGAATTTGTCTCCTCCTGGGCTGGAATTGCCTTGCAGGAGGTGGGCGTCTGTTCCTGACTGCAGAAACACGCACCCATTCAGATGATGCAGGAATGGTATCTTTTACCAGATTGGTAATGTTTCTGAGATCCTCCTTCAGTTCTTTCATGCTCTCTTTGATGCCATCCCTTATCTCTGTACCTAGAGTTTTTATGGCAGAGACTAGGCCAGAGTGTGAGAAGTTATCCTCTATCTGCCTGAGCTGGTCAGTGAATTCACCAACAGTGAAAGACCTTCCATTATCACTCCTTGATAGAAACTTGCTAGCCAAGATGTTAGCATAGGATGAAGGAGCAAGCTTAATCAGCTTCTTCATGAGACCTGTTCCCAAAGGAATTTCATAGAATGAATCATAGAATGTTAGGTGCTGGAAGAGACCTCAAAAGATCATCTAGTCCAACTCCCCTGCAAAGCAGGATCACATCTTGTGTTTTTACAGTCCAGTTTTCTTTTTTGTTATATTTTTATCCCCCTTCTCCCCCCTTTCCTCTACATCTATTTCCTCCTGTTTCCCTCCTTTTCCTTCCTTTCCACCTTCCTGTTTCCCCCCACCTTCCTCCTTTCTTCTCCATCCCTTTCCTTTCCCCCATCTTCCTCTTTTCATCACCATCTCTATCCTTTTCTTCTCCATCTTCCTCCTTTTAGCACTACCTCCCCTTTTCCACCACACCTGGCCCCACATTTTCCCCTTTTTTCCCCTAAACCCAGAGCACCTGTGTCTGTTGCAGTCTCCTCCCAGCCCAGGTGTGACCACTTTGCCCTCCCTGCTCACTCCCCTTTATAAGCAGCCCCAGGAAAGGCAGAAGCCCTAAGTTTGCCCATTTGGGCAGAGGGATCCTCCTCCTATCACCACTGGTGAGTCCCCATGGTGCACTCTGGGTGAATGGTGGAGGGGATCTAAAGGCCGGGGGGCCTGCTTGGCCCCCCGGTTACACAGGAATAGGCTTGATGGTTACTCTGATGCCACCCATTCCTTACTTAGGCTGAGCTCCTCTCTGTTTCACTGCCTCTTTCTGCTCACTTACAATGAGCTTAAGTTCCTGGCTGAGTTGGGTGCTCGCAGGGGAGGCTCATGAGTGCCATGATCTCCATAAAGCACTTCCTTCACAGCAAACTCCTTCAGAAGCTTAATTCCCTGCTCAACGGTGTTCCACTTCTTGACAGCCCATGGCAAATCACCTCGGGAAGGATATCTCATAGCCACAGCCAACAGAAGGCGTGTCCACAAGCTAACCCTACCAAGAGGACTTGCTAGGTATTTGTCCACGTCACTCTCCTTAGTGAGTGGTCCCAGCTGCTTGGCAGACTTGTCTCCTACCTGCAGGGCATTAGCACCAATGCCACAGCATCTCACTAGCCAGCTTAGGATTGGCTCACCTGATTCCCTTGAGTATTCCTGTCTAACTTCCCTGACTTCTCTGAGTGGATCCTTGGAGTCCTGGATATCATCTTCCTCCTCTTCCTCCTGTTGATCTGGTGGTACTGGGCCTAACAGAACCTTCCTCATAGCACTCCTAAACTCATTGGAACCATCCTCTCTCTTGGCAGCTAACCTCACAACGCTCCTCTCATTTGAGTATTGATGTCTCAGCACATTTGCGAGGTCTCGCAGACTAACTGCCTCCTCTTCCTCCTCTTGCTGATCGCCAGAGGTCCCCTCTCTTACATCCTCCTGTGAACCACACTTTGTCTTAGCTTTTGCCTTAGCAGGTGCCACAAGGGCCTGAGCAGCAACAGACTTTGACATGTCTGCTGGAGGGTTTGAATCATTAGGGGTCTGACTTGGAGCTTGTGAGTTCAAATCTGCCTTGCTTTTAACAGGGCTCTGATTCTGGTCTGCTGGCTGGGGGTTTGAATTGGCTGAGCTGGTGTCATTAGGATTTGGACTGACTGGGCTAGCGTTACCAGCATTAGTGGGATTATTTGCCTGTCCTCCTGGGATGCCTGCCAACCCTGACATGTTATCATTGTTGCTAGGAAAATTCTGATTTTGGGTACCTGCCTGTGCTCCTGGGACTCCTGCCAAACTCTGCCCGTTGTTATTGTTATCCTTATTGCTTACAGTCCCTGCTGGAACATTGGCCGTGTTCCCAGAATTTGGAGAGGAGGGTGGAGAGGCTGGCAGGGGGGAAGCAGATAACTGTGTTCCCTTGTTTTGCTGTGAAAGAGACTGCTTTTAAGACACAGAATTTTTCCTAGTTCTTACAGAAGCTGGTTTTGAATTTTTTACACATAATGCCAAAATTAATATGAATATTGAAACTATAAGAGCCAGATTAATGCACACCAATCCCGCCACGATTTCTTTTGTGTAAAAATACTTGCATGGATTTGGCATTTCAGTTTGGGGCTGGATGACCCTCATGAGAGCAGTAGATAAAGCAGAATTTCGATTGATTGTGACATTATTGGTAAGTGCTCCTGTAATGTTACTAGTAAGGTTTTCAGTGACATTAAAACCAGCAAAACCAAGGATAAAATCACTCCAGGCACAGAAAATGCTTGAAAGCTTAGCTTTGACCTTCTTATAAGCTAAATCAATAAAATAAGCAACAATTTGAGCCTTTATCCAACTAAATGCCAAGAAAATGAGACCAGACCAGAGTAATGCCCCACACAAGTACAATATGATACTGTGATACTGTGATACTGTAATAGCTGCCTAATTAGCTTCATTTTAATTCCCAGAGCCAATGAACAGTCACTCAAGTAAATTTAGCCCCACGTTGGGAAAGCCAATTAAAAATGTGATGGTTTGGGCTCTTACCTGCCCCCCCACACTTTTGGTGTTGCCCCAGCTAACTCAGAAGGGACTCCAGGAATATAAATGAAGCTATTTATTTTACAGCAGCAAATATACAAGCAGCTATTTACAATATATACAATTATATACAGAAATATACAAAGGATAAACAATACAGAAGCACAACTCCCCTCCCAGAAACCTGAGTCCTCAGGAGGGACTCTCAAACCACCCCAACACCTCCCCCGGCCCTCTCAACCTTACCCCAGTTCTCAGAAAGAAGAGAGGTGCAGCCAAGAGGTTAGGGAGCAAGGTTAGTGGCAGCAAGGTTAATGAAATGTGGCTAGGTCTGAAGGCAAAGGCAGAATGAAAGACAAAATGGAGAAAGTTTACTTCTTCTTCCCAGAGTTCTCAGTGTGACTGTGAGAGGAGACACAATTGTTTTCATTTCACTGCCCATTATCTAGTTCTTTTACCAAAACATTCCAGCTTGCTTCAAACTAGCACACATATTTATAAATGTTGATGAGGTCACCCCTCACTCTCCTCCAAGCTAAAGAGCCCCAGCTCCCTCAGTCTCTCCTCATAAGAGAGATGTTCCACTCCCTTAACCATCTTTGTGGCTCTGTGCTGGACTCTCTCAAGCAGTTCTATGTTCCTCTTGAACTGAGTGGCCTAGAACTGGGCCAGATGTGGCCTCACCAGGGCAGAGTAGAGGGGGAGGAGAACCTCTCTCAACCTACTAACCACAGCCCATAGCCACATGAGCATGTTGCTGGCTCATGGTCATCCTTCCATCCACTAGGACCCCCAGGTGCTTTTTCCCTTCACTGCTCTCCGATAGGTCAGGCCCCAGCCTATACTGACACCTGGAGTTGTTCTTTCCCAGGTGCAAGACTCTGCGCTTGCCTTTGTTGAACTTCATTACATTTCTCCCTACCCAACTCTCCAGCCTTAGTATCACTAAATAGTAACACAACCTTCCAGCGTGTTAGCCACTCCACCCAGTTTTGTGTAGGAAATGGAGACTGAAGTGCTGGAGCATGTCCAGAGAAGGGCACTGAAGCTGGTGAAGGGTCTGGAGAACAAATCTTGTGAGGAGGGGCTGAGTGAACTGGGGTTGCTCAGTCTGGAGAAGAGGGGACTGAAGGGGTCCCTTTTCAACCTCTACATGTACCTGAAAGGAGGATGCAGTCAGGAAGGTGTCTGTGCAAATAACAAGTGATGAAACAAGAGGAAACAGACTCAAGTTGTGCCAAGGAAGGATTAGGTTGGACAGTAGGGAAAATTTCTTCACCAAGAGGTTCATGAAGCACTAAATAGGCTCCCTCAGGAAAGTAGCTGAGCCACCATACCTGAAGGTATTTAAAATGTATACAGACGTGTGGATGTGATGTTTAGGGACACAGTTTAGCGATGGACTTGGCAGTGCTAGGTTAATGGTTGATCTTCATGATCTTCCCCAAGCTAAACAGTTATATAATCCCATGAAATTCTTGAAGATTTGACAGGAACCAGTCCCTGTTCCCACCCAAATGAGGTAGAGCTGATTAGCTATGGTCCATGCTCTGCAGCACTCTGTGAATTCTGCCTTTCCTCATACACAGAGCAGCAGAACACAGTCCTGTCTTGAGGGCAGTTTTTGAAGCTTGGCATGGAGATTTAACCACACAGCCGCAGTTCAAGTCAACAACAATTGTGCCCCTAAGCTTTCAAACTTTGCTTGTTGCTCTGAAAAAGATCCCCTAGAAACATCTAACTACAGTGAATAATAACTGAAATGTTTGGCACTTCAGAAGCAGTTAACATCTGCTCATATATTAGTTAATTAACAGAACAATATGAAACTTTGCAGAAGCATTCTCTTTTGTCAAACGTGAAAAACAAAAGGAGATGGAACTGCTGACACAAGGATTGCCCAGGTTGCTCACTGATCTTGTCATTCTAAATTAAAAATTAGTCCAGAAGGAAGGAGCTGCATTTTGAAGCCTCTCATTAACTCCATTCTGTGTTGGCTAAGGGCCCAGGTGTAACTTGTTGTCCTGGAGTCCTGTACCCCTAAATTCCTCTCCTGCCCGGACTTCGGGGCAAAAGGGGAAAAGCCGCCTGGTTTCCCCCCCCCCTCGCCTGCCCTGCAGCCGTGAAGGGGGGGAGGACTGCCCCGTGAAGGGGGCGACTGCCCCATGAGTTCCCACGCTGGAGCCAGGCTGGGATTGGCCGTGCGCTTTCGCGCCTAAGGTGTGGTAACTCTGCCCTTTGTCTAGCGAAGGTTATAAATATTGGGGGTCTTCCCGCCTTTGGGGTTCCCACTTTGGAGTTTGCCCGTGCCTGGACGTATGTGTCTGCCTGAGCTCACACACTCCCCTCGGCTGGACTGCAGAGACCTTCAGGAATTAGCTTTCCTGTCGACACCTTTGTGTGCCTAACGACCCTTAACGACCCTTAACGACTCCTGCAGCCGCTGAAAAGGAAGAGGAACATAGACCTCACGAGCCAGCCTGAGTGAGTTATTCGGCTTAGCTTAATTTAGTAAGAAACCGCTATTAATTAATAGCTGAGTCCTTTTCCAACTTCTGACTTCTAATATAGTCAGATTATTGATGGTATCCTGGTAGATTAATTCTCATGCAACTGAATCTGTTTATTAAACTAAATTAATCTTTGTATATATAGTTGTGGGGGCGGGTTTTTTGGGAAAAATAAAAAATATCTATTTTTGATAAATTCCCGACTCGGCCACGTATCAAATCCTGCCCTCCGCAACACTTGTCCACATTAGTCACACACTGCCTGGTTTTACATAAGAGTCAGTTGATCTTGACCCCTCCTACACGAGTTTGTGGAGGTAGGATTACACATCACATACATGTCTATATTGGCTTTCCATATGCCTGTTTGACAAGTTGTCCTCCCAAATAGTTTAGAATTAATTAGAAATGGTGGGGCTGCAGCAGCCATTGTAAGGTAAATATCATGAACTCCTTTAGCAGTAGTGTCTAAACAACTCTTCAATACTAAACATTTTTCTCTAGCAACACTTATGTCAGAGAGGTATTATCACTGTCCTACTGACATGGAACTGAGTGAGATACATGAGGTGGGTTTCATCTTTAGATTTAAACACATATATTCATGTGTTGGCATGTGTGCAGGGTATCTAAGATCCTGCACACCTAGATGTGATGGAGATCATAGAGCCTGAAGAGGGCTTATCATCACTCCTAAGTATGTACCTAGTGTCTCCTTACTGAAATACATAATGTTTGAGGTTGAAGTGACCTCTAAAAGTCAACTTGTCCAAGCCCCCTACTTCTCAGGGCCACTTCAAGAGAGGTGCCTAGTACGATGTCAAATGGCTTTTGAATATCTTCAGGGCTGGAGACTCCACAAACTCCCTGGCAGCCTGTGCTTCTGCTTGATTGCCCTCCTAGTCAAAATGTGTTTCTTTACAGTCTACAGGAATTGTCCTTCTTGCTGTGCACAGCAAGATCATGGAGCAGATTCTCCTTGGAAACTCTGCTCAGGTATGTGAAAAATGAGGAAATGATTGGTGCAGCTAACATTTCACCAAGGGGAAGTCATTCCCGACAATTAATTTGGTAGTCTCCTATGACAAGATAACAGTGTTGATGACAAACAAGAGTAACTGATGTCTACCCAGACTTGTGTAAAGTGGTTGAAACTGTCCTCCTCAGCATAGCTTGATATCTAAGTGGAGACAAGGGCTCAGTGGTGATCCTCACAGAGTGGTACTGGGTCTGGTGCTGTTCAATGTTTTTATCAGCGACATGGACAGTGGCATGGAGTGCAAGTTTGCTGATGATACCAAGCTGTGTAGTGCACTGGACTTTTTGTGGAAGGGATGCCATTCAAAGGCACTTTGACAGGCTTGAGTGGTTTGCCAGTGGAACTTCATGAAGTTCACAAAGCCAAATGAAAAGTTCTGTGCCTCAGTTGGGGTGATCTCAAGCACAAATACAGGCTGGGCAAGGAATGGATAGAGAGCAGTCCTGAAAAGAAGGGTTTGGAAGTGTTGGTTGATGATGCTCAATGGGAACTCAGCACTCAGTGTTCACCTGTGGCCCAGAAAACCAACCATATCTTGGACTGGACTAAAAATGTAGCCAGCAGGTCAAGTAAGGTGGTTGCCCCCCTCTACTCTGCTCTCAGGAGACCCTCCTAGAATACTGTGTTGGGCTCTCTAGACTCCACCACAGGAAGGAGATGGAACTGCTGGAGAGGGTCCAGAGGAGAGACAGAAGATGATCTGTAGCATCTCTGCCTGAGAGAGTTCAGCTTGGAGAAGAAAAGGCTCAAGGCAGACCTTATAGCAGCCTTCCCAAATCTGAAGAGGGGCTGTAGGATAGCTGGAGGAGGACTTTACATAGAGCCATGTAGTGGTAGCATGATGGGTAATGGCTTCAAACTGGAAGCAGCAAGTTTTAGATTACGTATCAAAAAAGAATTCTTTACTAGGAGGGTAATGAAGCACTGAAATAGGTTGCTCAGGCAAAAATTATGGAGATTCTAGTTCTGGAAGTGTTCAAAGTGAAATTGGATGGGGTCTTGAGCAACATGATTTAGTGTGAGGTGTCCCTGCCTATGGCAGGGGGATTTGAACTAGATGATGTTTAAGATCCCTTCTGATCCAAACCATTCTAGGACCTGTGTGAATCTGGGACTGAATCACAGAAAGTGTGACAGGACACACAGGATGCTTCAGCTGGAACTTCCAGCTGCTCAGCACAGCACAATGCTGCAAGTAGAGCACCATCACTGTTTCAGGCCAGCTCTGAAGGTTTGCTTTAGGATTTAGCTTGATCAGAATCAGTAAATCAAGTGCCTTGGCACTGCATGCCGTTGGACAGGCTAGATAAAGGCACAGAATGGTTTGGCAGACCCAAGAATAGACCTTACTTCTCCAAAAGGTCACTTTTCTTAATGCTTTTGTCAGTGCACCAGTTCTCTCCATTCAACTAGAAACAAAATGCAAAATGTACAACAAAAATATCACTGTACATGTTCATTCTGTAATCCAAAGGTTATGTCACTTGGTGGGAGACAAGAGAATAAAGAATTCATAAGGCAAAGAGGCCTAACTTGTGCAGCTGGTATCAAATTGTTCAGTAAATCACAGGCACGCTGCACAGACTGCAAATATCACTGTATTGACATAACATGCATAATGGGTTATGGAGAGCACACCTGCCCAGAATTTGGAGACAGAAGTGAGAAGAGAGTCAGTTGTGATCACCCAGTATGCAACAGAGAGGGATGTTGTGAGAGGCTAATTAGTAAGAGAAAAGGGAAGTGTCTCCTTTCCTGAAAGAGAGGTGTCTTGATTACATCAGCTCTGAAAGGGCACCATATTACCCTTAAGAAATCTCTTGTTTTCATATAAGAAAGTAGCCATAGATCTCTGAATCTCCCTGCAAAATTATCTTGAGATGTTATAGAGATTCAGATAGCTTTAAACACAATTCTGAAGTTAGGCTGGACCTAGGAACCAACGAGAAAAAAACATAGATATGCATCTTCCTCAGTGGCTTTTGGTTTTGCATCTAGGCATAAACAGAATTTGGTGTGCTAAAACAGAGAGGAAAACCACACAGACATTATTCTTGTCCCCCTCTACTCTGTCCTGGTGAGGCCATATCTGGAGTACTGTGTCCAGTTCTGGGCCACTCAGTTCAAGAGGGACATAGAACTGCTTGAGACAGTCCAGCATAGAGCCACAAAGATGGTTAAGGGGAGAGACTGAGGGAGCTGGGATTCTTTAGCTTGGAAAAGAGGAGACTGAGAGGTGACCTCCTTAACATTTATAAGTATGTAAAAGGAGAGTGCCAAGAGGATGGTTCCAGGCTCTTCTTGGAGATGCCCAAAGGCAGGACAAGAGGCGATGGGTGGAAGCTGAGGCATGGGAAGTTTGATGGAAATAGGAGGAAGACTTTTTTTTTTCCCTGTGAGGCTGACAGATCACTGGAACAGGTTACCCAGGGCTGTTGTGGAGTCTTCTGCTCTGGAGACATTCAAAACACACCTAGCTGCATTCCTGTGTGATGTGGCATAGGTGATCCTGCTCTGGTACTAGATGGACTAGATGATCTTTCCAGGTCCCTCCCAGCCCCTAACATTCTGTGATTTGTGTCTGAGCTGGATTCAGGTGGTGCTTGACAGCAAACCTTGTATCTCCGCTGAGACACTGCAGAAACTAGCACCTGGTCTTTTCTCTACGTAAGAAAAAGAAAGGTTTATGTTTTTCCTGCTGCTGCATTATACACTTGTTGTGCTTGTATTTGCTATCGAAACTCAGGTAGGAAGCTGGAAGTTCTCTACTAGGTTCTAGTTATAAGCAAGTTGTTTACTGTAAGCATGCTTCTGTGCAGTGTGTTGAAGAATTTGCAAGCAGATTGTTTCTTTCCTTTTTTGCTGTGCTGGGGCAGTATGAGTGAACGAGCTCAGCAGAACAGTGCTCAGTTATTTTTGTGCTTACTCTGTGATATTTCTCTGGAGCAGCAATTTATAGGTGTAGTGAGCTGAAACTCTTGCACTGGTATTTTCACTGTTTATTTACTGATGATGATGTTTAGCGGGATTTGTTCTCTGCTGTATTGAACCCTATAATTGCAGTGATGCAGAGGGTGATTCATAGACAGCCCGTGGATTCTTTTCTGGGTTGTGGTGCTTTACAATGTCTTGGTCTCTGAACAGTGCAGGCAGTAGTGAAAATGCTATGTCAGAGCTTCTACTGATATGGAAGCATCTCTACCTTTTCTCTACATCTGGGCTACCAAAGTTGATGCTAAGGTAAGTGACTACACATGGTTTAGGCCATCACAATGTCCCTTTGATTTAATTTATTGGAAAGCTGAGCAAACCTCTGGCCTGCAATGGTACTATGTGTCTAGCAAGAGACAAACATAACATCATACCACATGTGCTCATCAGGGCATGACACACCTATTCCAGCTCTCTCCTTTAGTGCTGTGAAATCTGGCAGTTCTCCCTCATGTCAGCCCAGAGCTGCAGTCTCATGTATACTGACCTGTGATTACCTCAGGAGGTCAAACTTACATTCAAATGTGCAACTGTTTTCCATCAAGGGCAACAACAGTGGTAGTGTGACCAAATAACATCCTTAAAGCCTCAATTAGTTGTTTAAGACCAGAAGAGTTTCTTCAGGAACTAAAGCACATCAAATGCATATCTAATTCCTGCCTGATGCTTCCTGTTTCTTACATGGTGGAAAATCTGTTTTGCTCACTTCTAGCTGTCTGCCTGACTCCCCAAGACAACTGCTAGCTTAGGAACCTCTGTCTGGGCCTGAATGAACTCATGAAGGAGGATAGAAAAGCCTGGCCTGCCCAAGTCTCACAGCCATTCCAAGCAGCTATTCTATTTTAAAGCAAAGACATTAAACAATATTCATATTGTAGACTAACAGAATATATTCATATACTAACAGAATATCTTAACTACAAAACAAAATGTTTGTGTTATTCTGTGTTATTAAAGAGAAGGGCTACAGGATTCACTCCCTCTCCAAACTCAATCCACTCCTCCTCTTTATCCCTGGCCAGAATTTCAGTCCCTGAGAGTGAACTGCCCTCGTTGTCACCTCCACTTCTTCTGACTTATCAGGGCTGAGGAGATGCTGCCAAAAAGTGTAATTAACCTGCTGTCTTGGTGGGGCAGCTGAGAAGTGCCACATACAGCTAAGGAAATGCCTTTGCTGCTGAAATGAGTTGGACTGAGGTCTTTAGCTGGCCCTGCTGAAGTGCAATAGAGAACAGCTCCAAGTGATGAACACTTAGAGAATGCATGAAGAAGGTGCCTGAATGCTTCCAGTTTGCCCGAAGCCAAAGCATTCTACCATATGTCCCATAATGCTACATTGGCTCTTGATTAAATCTGCATGCCATTAGGTTTCCAACTGGGTTTTTTCCCCACCTTTTTGGGTTTTTGTTTAGAGCACATCCGTGGGTTTTTTATGACCCTATTGCACATGTGCTCGCGCAGATACTCTTTCTGTAATTGCTTATTCTGTGGTGCTTCTTTGCAGAGCTGCAAGCTCACATTAACATCAAGGAGCATCCTGACAGATTTGCATTTTTTGATTGAAACTTTTACTGATGTACCCAGAGACAGTAGTGAGGAGTGTGCTATAGCAGCCTGGATGATCTAGATTTTTTATGACATTCTTCCTAAGTTATTGAATCCATCTTACTCTATGCTAATTAGAGCTCTCTGTTTGGTGATAAAACCAGACCTGGCAGAAAAAGGGAACTTAATTAACTTTCATGAAACATTTAGACAATAATAGACCTCTAAACAACCAGTAACCTGGATTTACAATCCACAAGTTTACAAACTTGTTTATTTTTAAGCAGTTATAAAATCAGTGCCTAAAGTGCCTTCAATGAATGAAATATATTTGGATTTAAATAATTTAATGAAGTATTTTTCTGGATTTTTTTTTTTTTCAGTTAAAAAGCACTTATCTGTATTATGAGGATTATGGCATAATATGAATATAAAAGCATTTGGCCTAGAGAATAAAAATGGATTAAGTCATTGAGAAGCTTGTATAGGATTTTATTTGATCCGATTTCATCAAATACTTTTCTTAATGATCTTGGAGAGGCAGGAAGCTGCATGATAATGAAGGTATCAGTGTTACTGAGACAAGAGAAGAAATGCAGATGAGAGATGCTACAAAGGGACCGAGATTGGTGAAAATCTGAGCAGAAAATAAAACAAAATAATGCTTAAGAGGTACAAAGACCAGGGAGCTGCAAGCACAGAAACTCTATGAACCGAAGAGAACTCAGAAAAGGTGATAAATTGCTTGATCACCGTAGAGATGGGTGCCAAGGGAAGATTAAAAGGGCAATTCATCTGCCCTGCTTTGTGAAGGGAAGAGTTGGGGTCGAGGCTGTTATATTCTTTTGTGTTGGATCATGTGAAATCTGTGTCAGAGTTCAGAAAGGAGCTTTACCAGGATAGTGTGAGAACTGTGCATCTTGTCTGCTGACACATTTCTGCAAACTGGCTCTGGTCAAATGCTCCAGAGGAATTGCACTTTGGTACATACCTTGCATACGAGGTGTCTTGATAGGGATTGCTGCCATTAGTCTCTGAAGGTTTGAAGAGCACGAGCTGCAAGGATTGGATACAGTAGGAGCAAGACCACATTCCAGCCTGCCAGAATTAGCTCAGGAGCAAATTAAGAAGAGATTTAAACTAAAATCCCAGATCCAAATGCTCCATGATATTTGGATTCATGTATAGACTTTGTGCCCATTTCCACTGCAAAGAAAGAAACTACACAGTGACTGTGAACACCTCCCAAGCGGTGGTGAAGGTCTCGTCTTGATTTTTCTTGGTGCCTTGTAGTCCCAGGGTCTTTCTAGCTGAGTAGTCTTGGGGTTTATTAATTTTTTTCTTCGCTGTCTTCACAAGCACAGTTCTCTTCCAGCTCTCCTGCCAATCAAAATCAGTTCAGCAAGACAAACCTGCTCTTCAGAGAATTTGGTTGAACTCACTGCTGATGTGAAACTATACCATATTAGGTTTGGGCATGACATGGACCACAAATGAGGACTATCAGGGGAGAAACCCAGAAGCAAGCTCTTTTTCTGCTCTGTATCTGCGTTGCATGTTTTCTGACTGGTTTCAAAGTCAATAAAGTAGAATGTTTTTGTCACTGCTGCAATCAACTTATAGTGTTAAACTGGTATTTTTAGCCTGCAACTCCTTTCACCCATCACTCTGCAAACTCCAGGTGCTGCAGTTCAGCTCTAGAAGGCACCAGGCTACTGCAGGTAGGGACAACATCAGAGGCGCTCCAAGTTCCCACCAATTAAGTGGGGTTGTCTGCTGTGTGCAAAAATGTAATGTATTTGGGTTCACATTAATCTGTCCTTAAATGGAGTAAAAAGATAGTGACAACATGATTCACAAGCAGTGGCTGTCCAGCACATCTTTGGCTGGTCAGGGAGAAAAAAGGAGGGGAGAGGGGGAGTAAGTGTTGTATTTTTAGTTCCTTTACCTAGGTATGGCAGACACTTTGTGAGCCTTTTTGGTGTCTGCTACAGGATTGAAGTTCAAAAACAGACAAATGCTTCAGCCTGAGTCATAGGCAGAGCTGCCTTTGGTAGGTGCTGCCAGCCAATGATTCAAACATGAATAGTGAATGTCCTTGTCTCAAGGCAGAGCCATGGCCTGGCCATGCTGGCTGATGCACAAGTGCAATTGCTTGTCACTCTTTTGAACCCAGATCCTTGTGTCTCTTTTAGGTTCCCTAATGGTTGGATCAAACACAACCCTGTATTTCTGTGCCTCTGACAAATCAAGTCAATATTCTTACTCTTCCCTAGGCTGAGGGTTGTGCTTTGCTGCTTCCCAAAGTGAGGCCCTGTACTCATTAGGAACAGTATATATAACGGTAATAAGAACCCAGCACAAGAAGTTGCAGCATGCCCTACATAAAAGACTTCTTAACAGTATTTTATTTCATCTTGGGAGAAATGTGTCTCCCAGAAAGTAGCTCAGAGCCCTTGTGCCTTCATGCCCTGCTGTCATTGCATGTAAATCTAATTAAATTAAAGGTTCAGATTAACCATCACAAAGGTCTCCTTTGCAGGACTCAGTCCCATGTTTTCTGCTGTATCTCATTCCATCAATTTATTCAGTGTCATGTCTCATTACTCTGCATCACTCACTGCCCTCTGAACAATGAGACGCAAATCGCTCCTGCAGTGCCCTGGCACTACCACAGCAAACAGCACTGGAGGGCATCAGCAGCTCACTTCCAGGCCTGTAATGGCACCTCTGCAAAAAAAAAAAGAAAGAGTCAGATCAGAGCTGTTTGCTGGGACTACGTGAGAAAATTTGCTAACACTCTTCTCTAGGAAGGCATTTACTGCAGGACAGAACTGGAAGTGTGAGAGCATTGCTAAATGCATTCTTCTTTATAACTGAGCTCAAACTTTACTACCCTGGAAAATACTCTGTGGAGTCACTTTGTATTTTACCTTGTCTGAAAATCAACAGTTTTGGAAGTGAATATGCATACTTTTTAACTTAAAATAAATGCTGGTTATTTACAAATAGTTCTAATGAGCCCTCCAGTCTCTGCTATTTCTGAGCTGAATTGCAATAAATCAATTGTTCCTGCTGTCCCACTAGTTACATGATTGCACCATCACTTGTCATTATATTTTCTTTCCATTATTTACTCACTAATGCATTGTGGTGTCAGTTGCATTCCAGCTTAAACCCTTCCATTTTTTAAGCAGACTTTCAATTCTGTTTTTTTAGTGGACAGCTTGTTGGTAACTCTTGCATGCAGGGTTTCTGCACGCAGACAAACTTGATAACTTCAATGTTTCTGTTCTTCCAATTGCCTGCACTGTGAGAGTTCCTCTAAAGAAATATGTTAAGATTTATCTGAAAAGAAAGCTATGTCATAGCATCATAGAATCATAGAACAGCTTGAACTGAAATGGAACTCTAAAGGTAGTCTAGTCCAAAGCACTCTGCAGAAAGCAGAGGCATCCTCAACTAGATCAGGTTGCCCAGAGCCCTGTCAAGGCTCACCCAGAACATCTCCAGGGGTGGGGCCACAACCACCTCCCTAGGCAACCTGTTCCAGTGATCCACTGCTCTCATGGTAAAGAAATTATTCCTAACCTCCAATCTAAATCCACTCTCCTGTAGTTTTAAACCATTACTCCTCAACCTATAACTGCAGGCCTTTGTAAGCAGTCTCTCTCCATCCTTCTTGTAGAGCCCTTTCAGGTACCAAAAGGCCACTATTAGGTCTCTTCGGAGCCTTCTCTTCTCCAGACTGAACAACCCCAGCTCCCTCAGCCTGTCATTGTAGCAGAGGTGCTCCAGCTCCCTGGCCATTTTCGTGGCCCTCATCTGGACCTGCTCTATCAGGTCCATGACCTTTCTGTTTTGAGGGCTCCAGAGCTGGATGCAGTACTCCAGGCGAGGTTTTACTAGAGTATAAGTGGCAGAATCCCCTCTCTGGATCTGCTGGCAGTGCTTCTTTTGATGCAGCCCAGGATGTAATTTGCTTTCTGGGCTGCAAGCTCACACTGTCATGCTCATGTCCAGCTTCTTGTCCATCAGCACTCCCAAGTCCTTTTCTTCGGGCTGCTTTCTATCACCTCATGCCCCATCCTGTATTGATAGTGAGGATTGTTCTTGCCCAGGTGCAGAATCCTGCACTTGCTCTTGTTGAACCTCATGAGGTTCACCTGGGCCCACCTCTCTAGTTTGTTCAGGTCCTTCTGGATGATATCCTGTCACCTATATATCTTGAGAGATGAAGACTAGGATTTTTATTCCTTGGCGTATAAGTAGACATCCGGATTGCTGTCCACAAGCATGTAAGACTGATCAGATGTGCAAATCAAGCTGTAAAAATAGTTGATAAACTACATTCCCCAAAAACACCCAAAGGCATAAATAAAGAAATAAACCTGCCCTAACTGCATCTTAATTTAAATTAGTAAAAAATACTGTGTTCTTGAAAATACAACAAAGTAGCCCACACCAAATGATGACAGTAACAGAATGCCATAGAGCACATGACGCAAAGCTGCTTCATTGAGATGTGTGTTGCAGCACCGTGTCCTCTTTCAGGTACCATTCTACAAGTTCAAAACAGGCCAGCTGGGAAAAAAGTCAAGGGAGAAGAATGAAAATGCCTGAAGCCTAAGCCCATGAATTGAGATGGGAGGCTGAAAGAAGAACACTGGACAGAAGGAATTAGACAAATAGCTGAAAAGAGACAAAATAATCTTCAAGTATGTACACCAGAACTGCAAGGAACATTTGACAAATGTTCTCTGTTTCCATTCCAAAGATGAAATAATTGGCTTACATTCCAACAGGGAAGCTTACACATTAGGCCACATTTGTTACAAGTGTGGCTAGCTGAGCTCTGGAGTAGGTTGCTGAGTAGCCTGGGCTATCTTCATCACTGAAGACCTTGAAGAGCAGTCAAGCATATACCAGGCTGGCAAGGATAGAGCTGCCCCTGCCTTGTGCATTCTGATGAGCTAGGTGACCTCTAAACCTCGTCCAGCCTTATTGTCTTTGCACGGTTCTGAAAACGCTCGCTGCTGTCTAATGAGAACAGCACTGAAAACCCATTCCTTGGTGGTGATCTCTCGGGGGTGCTTTTACTGCAGTAGCTAATAACTTTTTGTGCTAGTTTGAAGCAGGCTAGAAAGTTTTGGTGAGAAGAACTAGATTACAGGCTGTGGAAAGAAAATAATGGTGATGTCTACTTTGCTCATAGGCTTGCTGAGATGTATAAAAATAAAAGCAAAATATAGATAAGACACTCAGCATCACTCTTACTTGGGCTGCTGGCTGAGCTGCATCTCTCTAACCTCACCCTTCATTTTGGACTAATCCACTTTGCTTCCTAACCCCCTGGCCAAACCTCTGTTCTTCCTTGGGACTGGGGTAAGGTTGAGAGGAGTAGGGAGAAGGTGAAGGAGTGGTTGAGAGCCCCTCCTGGGGGCTCAGGTTTCTGAGAGGGGAGTTGTGTTTCTGTATTACCTTTTACCTTGTATATTTCTGTCTATAACTGTATATACTGTAAATATCTGCACGTATATTGTGCTAGCTGTAAATACAAGCTTCATTCATATTTCCAGAGGTGGCTGAGTCTAGTCTGGGTGATTTCTAAAGTGTAGGGGGCAGGGAACACCCAAACCATCACACTTTTAATTGCTCTTTCATGTTTGTACTTTTGTGCTTTTATGGAGTAGGAAGAAATGGAGAAAAGGCAGAGGACAGGCTACAGTTTATTTAGTTGTGTAGTCTCGAAGTTATCCTGTCCAGCTAAACACAGTAAAACTGTCAATACAGGTCCAGGTTCTGTCATTTCTCTCAATCAGAAATTGAATTTGCTTCTGCCAGCTGGATCCCTCCATTTTTGATTGATACAATAGCGTGGAGCTGTTTATCATTTCTATTTGCTGGTCAGCCCTGAGAGAAGCAGCTCATTGAAATTCTTCAGGGCAGTTATTTTGCAAGCAGTGCTATAGAATTGCAAATCATTCTTGATGGTTAATGAAATACCTTTCAACAAGTAACAATGTCTTTTGGCTATCCAATATATCTTTCATTGCTTCACATTATTTCCAGCATTTTTTTCCAAAAATTGAGGGGTTTACAGTTTTTTTCTTTCTGATGACTCCATAGTGCTATCTTCTGTTGTTTGCCAGGTGCTGGAGCCGACTAAATTCCTTACTGGGAATACATAATCTGACGAATGTGCTGGCTTCTACTTGAAAACAGGTTTTGAATCAGCTGGGATTTCTGCAAATGTGGCTGGTGTTTATAAATGGTTGCTAGATAGTTTGGAGGAACGTGCTGATGGCTGGTAAACCAGAGCAATTCATTATTCAGATGTTGTAGCTGAGCTGTTAAGCTGCAGTGTTTCTATTGCCTGTCTAGAGAATTGAAAGTTTTTAAACAAGTAAATGGTGAATAACAAATGAAGATTTATAGTCTGGTGTGCCAGAGAACACTTCTTCGTGAAGGCAAACCTAACAGCTTTTATCCTATAAGCAAAGCCATATTTGTATTTATATCTGCAGACAGACGTATGCATTGGAAGCCCCATCCCTGGAGGTGTTTAAGGCCAGGCTGGATGAGGCTCTGGCCAGCCTGATCTAGGGTAGGGTATCCCTGCCCATGGCAGGGGGGTTGGAATTAGATGATCCTTGTGGTCCCTTCCAACCCTGACTAATGCTCTGATTCTATTATTCATGCCTTTAGTTTTGAGACAGTAGCAGTGGAGTCAGACCCATCTCCCCTCTTCAGATTTCCTCCTAATCCCTCTTGGGTCCTGAGGGCTGACAAAGCTAAGATGCTGATAGCAAGCTTTTCCACATTTTAGTGCCTCTCCTACTACAGCAAATGCTGTACCAAGGCTACTTCAAAGCCTGCTAAAAGTGTTCCTGTTCATTTAAAGAGTAACTCCCAGACATTTGGAATAATGTTCCTCAGTGAGATCAAAACTTCTACATGAACTCAACAGATATAATGCGAGGACTAGGGCAGGGCCACAGCCTTCAGCAGCAGGGAGTGGTGCCTACAGTGATGGGAAGTGCTGGTGACTTGGCTGCTCAAGCTTGCTTTTGATGGCTGGGGAACTGTACGGGATGAACCCTACACTGTCTTACAATGCACAAGCTCAGCACTTGCTTGAGTAGTCCTTGCTAGCTCCTGCAAGAAAGCAGCCAGCAAGATTCAGATTAGCACTTACTGGTCAAAATCCATTTGCCCACAGCTGAGCACCAGTGACATCTCAGGTGAAGTTTAAAAAAATCCCTTGTCCCATTGCTAACTCTGAATACTGGATGCTGATCAATTCAGTGTCTATTACACCCTTTTGGTACTTTTCCTTTCCCAACATTCTCTAGTTTTCTAGTGCTTAGGCTCTGCCCTTGATGGATAAACCCAAAAAGCATGGATTCTTTTACACTGATTTTTAACAATGCTTTCATTTCTACTCTAGTATTAATATTATTAATAATATTTCTATTACAAGCAATCATCATCCTTTGTGTGTAGGAGATGCAGGAATCTTTATCTTTGCCACAGTGCAAACACTTCAATTTTCTTACTGTCTGCACCATTGATTTCCCAGGATTCATATCCTCTAGTTTTTACTGGAAAAAAAGAGGCTTTCAGCACCTTTGCATATTTTGAGATATTGCCAGTTTCCCCAGACTTTCATGAAGGAGGACAAGATTTCCTCATATTTTCCTAACTTCTTTGGGTTGACCTCTGTGCTGAAAGAAAAGTAATTTCTGTTTCTGAGTCACTGAATTGAACCATAGCCTTTACCTTTTGTCTATTTTCCAATTTCTTTACATCTTATTTTTAATTATTGAGTTAATTAGCTGTCTACATTTGGAAAGAGCCCACATTTCTCAGTAACTGGTTATACCAGTATTGCAGTCTTTGAACAGGCAATCAGAGCAAAGCATACCCTGCTGTCAGTGAAGTGAAGGTCACTTAAGATGTTCTGCCACAGAAAATCAAATTTTCCCTTGGCAAACTTTACAAAATTATGAGAATACTGGGAGGTATTTTAGTGTTTTTTTTATCCTAGGACTGATGAAATGAAGAATTTGCCATGTGCTAGCCCTCCTTGCCCATCAAAATGTGCAAGCATCAGCAAGGCTAGCCCTAATATTTAATCTTGGGTGAGTAAAAAAGCCTTGATTTTTATTTTTGCAAACCTGCATGTTTTCCAGAGCAACCAGAGATGTGACAGGCATGGAAGAACAGCTCTCAGGCACTCTGAGTAACTTCTATGTCATCGTGCTCCATCTGGGCTATCACAACTGGTGCTGGGAAAATAACTGAGAGTTTGGATCTCTCAGACAAAAAGACATGGTCTCTGGTCTCCATCACCCTAATTGCTGCGCTGTTTTCCTGTAGGGAATGCCATGATTCCCTTGATCTAGTTAGGGGCTTTAGGTTATGATATCTGATCTATACATACCTAAGTCAGGTTGCAAGAATGGAGTCTCATCTCTGGAGAGAAGAGAATTATCAGACTGCAATATTCCTTTTTGGTAGATTTAGCTACCTTTTGTGTTGGGTAGTGGCTCATGAGAGCCTCTTGGAGTGTCCTTTACCTCCTGCCTCTATGCTTGGAAGCTTTAGGACTGTGTTTGCTGCCCCTGACTGCATACACATTGTATTTAGTTGTGGCAAAGATGAACGTGTCCAAAGTCCAGTGCCAAAGTATCCCTTAGCTCTTATGTCAGCTTAGTTAATTAGTTCATTTTTTCTTCTTTTTATTTTTTTTTAATGCACCTGAATTTAAATGTGTGGTAGCTTTTATTTTTGTGTCCATGTTAATCTGTACACATTCAGCTTCTATTTCGCATCCGCTCCTACAGACCCAGCAGGATGTGCAGGCAGATTTCTCTCTGCCACATTGAATTTTACTTGTTTTCATGTAATTTATCACTGTTCATCAGAACAATTATGATTTTTGAAAATGTTGATTTCTGGCTGTTTTCTGCAAGTGGCCTAGGTGAACTTGAATGGAAGGGAAGCTCTTAAACCTTGTATTTGACTCTTGGCATTTGTAATCATAAAACTGGGAAAGAAATGGCAAATTGCTTAAATTGCTCTCACTGATGACATGCTCTCCTCATAAAATAACCCTCTCTGAAAGAACCTTCAGCCTTGCTGGAACACAGCTCCCTTGGTGAACTGGGCCATCAGCACCAGAAACATATAACTAACAAAGTAATGTAATTGTTAGATGATCACAACTGCACACTCAGTTGTCACATCAAGTGACAGGCATGAAATAAATGGCCTTGAACTCAGATGCCTGAATCGAGGATCAACACTTACCATTAACAAACCTTGATTTCCATCCATAGGCTTGCAGTTTGAGTACCCTCTTAGATTAAAACCACAACTTTTTCTTTTAGGAAATAGAGAGGAAGATGTTGATGCTATGACAAGATTTGAAGTGAGAAGGCAAAGGTGAGATGGCATCTGCAGAGCGAATGCTGTATTTATTAGTTCTGCCACTCTGGCTGTAACCTGTAAGTACAGAATTTGGGCTGTAGTGACTAGACTTCATTTTTTTTTTTTCTTCCCCCTCTCCCCACTTTTTGATAGAGGATGTTGCTGAAATGCCAAGAAAACAGCTCAAATCATAGGAGCAGGCATCTGAAGATGAATGTACTGGTTTCTGTGGGTGAATTGATGGGCTCTACTCAACACCTTTAGCTTGACATTATTACCTGTGCTTTACAGACAGGAGGCACAGTGCTGGCATTCCAGAATGATTTCTACTGCTGGTAGGAAATTTGACTTATTTTACTTCTTCTGGCAATTAGGATTTTGACTTTCATGTACTGGGCAATCATGTCTTCATGTGTTTCTTAGAAATGATTCTCTGCTTTAAGTAGTAACATGATTCTTAGCACTTGGGGGAATTGTAGCACTCTGTAAACCATTAGACTTACATTTCCCCCTGTACTAAACAACAGGCAAGAAAACAGAATCACTGTTTTTCCTTCATGCTTCTTGTTTCCTATCTATCCAGGCTTTGCCAAGCTCTGTGCACGTATCTGTGTTTAATTTAAATGCAAGGCAAATGCAGATTCAAATAAAAGATCAGCAGAATTAATTAGGGTTGGAGTTCTGAGAGAGCCACTGGTAAGGTTCTCACCAATCTGATACTTCTGGTCAGCATTTCCTAGCTGCTGTGCTGGGTCTATAAGCTCTGGATGACATCTGATTTAAGCACTCCTTTAACTTATAGTACTGACAATTAAATGGCAGTTCTCCAGCCTCTGCCTGAGGGGGATAGAGTTATAATAGGCTTTAGAGGTAAAGCTACTATATTGCAGGATGAATTTTATATAAACCCCAAATGTTAACATGTTGATGCCCTGCAGCAAGTAAAGCTATTCAATGAGTTAAAGCTTTTCATGATATCCTGCTTGACATTTAATAGCACACTTTAATAGGTTAATGGACCTGTGCAAACTTTTTGTGACAGTGTCTAGCAATCCAAAGCAGCTGCAATTTGCAGCTGTTATCTGTTGTGTTTGTGATGGACTGATAACATTTATTGCTCAGAGGTTCCAAACACATTGGAGATTTGAATACTTCTTTGATGTCTGTAATCACTTACTTTAATGGATGATAAACCATAGCTGAAGCAACATTTGGTTTTAGTGCAGAGAGCAGTGATGGTACAACTGTTTCGGTGGTGCTTCGAGAAGCGGTCGCTGTTGTTCTTAGCTTAGCTAATTCACTGGGACCAACTCACCCAGTCATTTAAAATTTAGTAGACTAAAGCAGTCTGAGGGGTACAGAACTGTCATGTGATCCTGTAGCTTATAGTGGAAGAAGAATAATGTAAGACAGGGGTCTGCCAAAGTGCATAGCAGAGAGGAGGTGTTGGTGCAAAATGTTATGTATTTAGTTGGGAGTAGGGTTGAAGTTGTGAAAGGAAAACTGCAGCAGGGACCTTATTATTTATTGCTTTTTTTCAGACAAGATCATATGCAAATCGTGATGTTTGCTATCATCTACCTTTTGTGTGCCAGGCTGCAAACTGGAAGGAGAAAATGCTGCTGCTACCTCTGCTGTTTAGGTTCTTCATGTGAGCCCCACTGCTAGTGGCTGCATCAGGCAGGCACTGGATACTACTTCACTGCTTTCTTTTAAGTGGTTTCTACCTATCAGTCAGATTGCAGGCTGCTTTCATGAGGGTAGAGAGTGGTGGATTGCATGGCAGTATGGAGCCTATGATGATTTCTTTTGAAAGATACCAGCTCTAAAATGGATATTGATCACTTAACTCATGTAGTTATGAAAACTCCCATTGCTGCATTGCTGGTGTGTGTCAACAGGTGGGGTATGCTATCTGTAGGATGCTCTGCGCCCCCGAACTAGCATGTTCTGTAATGAGGAGTGATGAGATTGAATCACATGTTGAAACGCTTGAAGGCAAGTACCAGAAGGAAGACAAGGATTTTTGCTTTGTGCTTTTTGTGTCTTTGATCTGGCACATAACTGACAGTAGATGCTTCACAAGGTCAGAAGGGCTACTTCTAAGACAGTAGACTCCTTGAGTCTGGATACATTTACATCTGCAGTTGGCTAGTGTATGGTCTGATTGACATTTCTTTGGTCTCCTTCTATTCAATTCCCATGCACTTTACTTTCATGATAGTCTCCTTTCCCTGTTCAAATCATAATGGATTCAGTCATCAGCAAGTTTGCAGATGACACTAAGCTGAGGGCAGATGTGACCGGGTTGGAGGGCAGAAGGGCTCTGCAGTGGGACCTTGACCGCCTGGACAGATGGGCAGAGTCCAATGGGATGGGGTTCAATAGCTCCAAGTGCAGGGTGCTGCACTTTGGCCACAACAACCCCATGCAGAGATACAGGCTGGGGTCGGAGTGGCTGGAGAGCAGCCAGACAGAGAGGGATCTGGGGGTGCAGATTGATACCCACCTGAACATGAGCCAGCAGTGTGCCCAGGTGGCCAAGAGAGCCAGTGGCATCCTGGCCTGCATCAGGAATGGTGTGGTCAGCAGGAGCAGGGAGGTCATTCTGCCCCTGTACTCTGCACTGGTTAGACCACACCTTGAGTACTGTGTTCAGTTCTGGGCCCCCCAGTTTAGGAGGGACATTGAGATGCTTGAGCGTGTCCAGAGAAGGGTGACGAGGCTGGTGAGAGGTCTTGAGCACAGCCCTACGAGGAGAGGCTGAGGGAGCTGGGATTGTTTAGCCTGGAGAAGAGGAGGCTCAGGGGTGACCTTATTGCTGTCTACAACTACCTGAGGGGTGGTTGTGGCCAGGGGGAGGTTGCTCTCTTCTCTCAGGTGGCCAGCACCAGAACAAGAGGACACAGCCTCAAGCTACCAGGGGAAATTTAGGCTCGAGGTGAGGAGAAAGTTCTTCACTGAGAGAGTCATTGGACACTGGAATGGGCTGCCCGGGGAGGTGGTGGAGTCGCCGTCCCTGGAGCTGTTCAAGGCAGGATTGGACGTGGCACTTGGTGCCATGGTCTAGCCTTGAGCTCTGTGGTAAAGGATTGGACTTGGTGATCTGTGAGGTCTCTTCCAACCCTGATAATACTGTGATACTGTGATAATGCATTGAGTATCTCTTGTGCCAGCCCTGAGCCACACTGGAGTAAAACTACTTCTGTGGGAAGGGGCCAACACCTTTAATAGAAATTTTCCTGTTCAGGAGATCTGAAGAGAGGTCTGCCTCATCTTGAGGTCCAACTTTACCTGCTACATTTAAGTAACAGTAAAGCTTGTTTGAGCTATGCAAACAAAATCAGGGTCAAATAATATTTCCCATCATTTATTAATTCCTATTTGATAGTTAACTACTGATTTTTGCAACTGAATTCCACATTGCCTTTTTTTCTGGTCAGGGCTGCCCCACAACCAAGTCTTTTGTTAAAATTCATCATTGCAATGCCAAAAAAATTAAATATAGCTCTTTATCTGAGGTCAAACATTTTGCCTATATAACCATTCTGGTCAAATGAATTCTTTCTATTTGGGACAGGAGGAATGGGTGCCAATATTTCAAGTCTGTTTCAATTTGTTTTAATTGGATGTATAATTATTTTTCTACAACTAATCAAATCCCTTACTCTAATTACAATTATCAAGTAATGGAAAGACTACTTAGGAAATTTCAAAAGCCAGATCTTGTTAAGATTTTGTTTTAAAAAAACCCCTCTTTATATTATTTCAATTTATTTTCATTTCACCCCAGAGGATTTTTGCTTTCTGGCATTCTAAGACAAAGGTCAAAATGCACAAAGGCAACGGGCAAAGATAAATATCTTCAGGATGATTCATAACATTCAGACAAAGGCATATTTTTGTCTGATTTAAAACATTCCCCGATGTCCTTTTGTTCTGGAGTAAGTGCAGACTTGCAGACCCTTACTGCAGCTGGCATGTCATAAGGAGGAACAGCTTGCTGACTTTATCTGTCGTGGATAGAGGAGGAGGTGCACAAGCCTGAAAGAAATGTCTGAGACCAGTTTCAGCCACTGTGAGGACTTGCAAACATAAGTCATCTCCATGGGGACATAGAATCTATTGGATCATGCGGTGTGCCCCACGGTGTGGTATGGGTGCAATGCAATTCTCTGAACTATTACTTTCTTTTCCAGACATTTGAGCACACACTTCTGGCTTCAATGGCCTGACCAAGGCAAGCACTGACAATAAAAATCTGAGAGGTGGTGCTCAGAATTTTGCTTGATACAGTAACATCTCAACCAGCTGGCACCTCATGTGCGTGACAGAGGGTCTTGGAGCAAAGATTCATCATTCTTCATATTTGCTTCATGATCAAGATTTGCCATGTGACAGTGTAAGTTCTTAGGTGGTCATGTCATCCCAGAAACTTCCCAGGGTAGGCTAAGACCTGCCAGGGAACAGGGGTAGTATGGAACATGTGGCACTTGGTGCCATGGTCTAGCCTTGAGCTCTGTGCTAAAGGGTTGGACTTGATGATCTGTGAGGTCTCTTCCAACCCTGATGATACTGTGATACAAAGGGTAAGACAGCAGGGCTGCTGCAAAGAAGAGTTGAAAACTTATCTTCAGCCTCAGACTTGTCATCATGTGGCTCAGAGCTTCTGCATGTCCCTGGTGTGAAGCTGGGTTTGGATAAGTCATAGCATATCAGCCAAATCTCTTGTAATGGACTCTTCTTGTAACGTGAGCCCAATTTACGATTCATATGTAAATCCTCTTGTAATATGGATTTTATTATCTCAGAATATGAACCTCCTGCAACATGAACCCAACTAACTGAACAGGAGGGTGTTAAAAGCTTTTGGTCTGTTGCTGTTGGACTATAAAGGAGGCCCAGTGAAGAAAGTATCAGTTGTTATGAAGTGTGATAATGCTGGTGTTTTCTGCATGATAGTAATAACAACGTGGATCACAATCCTGCCAGCACCAGCTCTATTTGACACAGAATGCTTAAGGTGTAGACTGAGAATGATTTTGTCCATACAATTTGTGTCACAGCCAGCAACTCAACTCAGATTTGACCACCTTGTAATCCATTTTTTTAAAAGCTGGATCCCAGTCTGCTTTTTTCTGTTACTACTACATGACATTTCCCCCATTTCCCCATGGATTCTGTGCTCTCAAATGTATCCCAACAAAACAGCAGTTAGCATCAGCACAGAATGACTAACGCATGCCATAAATTGCCTGAAGGATAACCTGCATCCAAATGGGTAGCTAAGAAATTTGACACTGTGGTAATTCTATGCTCAAACAAGAGTCTTCTTATTCACAGTCATGAAGACTAGGGAGAGAAGCTTGAAAGATGCATCACCCACATGGCAAAACAGAAAGAGAAAAGAGCAGTTAAATGAAGTTCTGTCTGCAAAGCAGAGAAGCTGGTTACTCATAACAATCTCATTGCCTGCAAAACAGAAAAGCAGGATTTGTGATGGTGTGAAATAACAACAAACAAAATGGGAGTGAAGACAGAACCTGGAGAAGACAAATCCTGCCGTTAGACTGTGACTGCAAAGTGGAACTGGTTTAAAAAATGAACAGGATAAAAAAAAAAAAACAAAAAACACCAAAATAAAAGAATCTGTGAAGCCAGCAGCAAACAATTGCCACAAATTAGGAAGGACACTGAGATGCTCGAGCGTGTCCAGAGAAGGGCGACGAGGCTGGTGAGAGGCCTCGAGCACAAGCCCTACGAGGAGAGGCTGAGGGAGCTGGGGTTGTTTAGCCTGGAGAAGAGGAGGCTCAGGGGTGACCTTATTGCTGTCTACAACTACCTGAAGGGTGGTTGTGGCCAGGGGGAGGTTGCTCTCTTCTCTCAGGTGGCCAGCTCCAGAACGAGAGGACACAGCCTCAGGCTGCGCCAGGGGAAATTTCGGCTCGAGGTGAGGAGAAAATTCTTCACTGAGAGAGTCATTGGACACTGGAATGGGCTGCCTGGGGAGGTGGTGGAGTCGTTGTCCCTGGGGCAGTTCCAGGCAAGGTTGGACGTGGCACTTGGTGCCATGGTCTAGCCTTGGGCACTGTGGTAAAGGGTTGGACTTGATGATCTGTGAGGTCTCTTCCAACCTTGGTGATACTGTGATACTGTGATACTGTGAAATAGCTGCAAATGCTGGAAATGAACTTCAGAGCAATTACAGAAGTAATTCTGGCTGACTGGCGTGCCCTTGGGCCCTGTGGTGAAGGGCCACATAGGCCCAAATAGGCTTGTTTACAAGTCTATGCTTGCCCGGACATGTTTTCCCTCCGAAAGGTGTTTTCCTATCTAAACCAGGGGAAAACAAATTAAGTGGACAAAGGGGCACAACAAGCCTGGCATCTTCAAGTCTGGTGCCTTCAAGTCTGGTGCCTTCAAGTCTGGCGCCTTCAAGTCTGGCCTGCCCTGCTTGCAAGGTTGAGGTAAACAGGTAGCATAAGCTCACACCCTAGGGTGTGGACCCACCTGTGCCCTCTCCATATTTGGGGGTACCAGACCTGTGGACTTGACCTTATTTGGCACGTTTTGGCCTGCTGCCAGACGCTTATTGGACACTATTGTGGCCAAAGGACCATCAGTCTCAGCCCGCACCTCATAAATAGGGCAATTCAGTGCTCCTGCCACCCTCCTCCACCCACCGCTCCTAGCCTCTTTGCCGCCTGGGGCCACCACTGCTGCATGGTTCCAGCCCATGGTACTTCGCACCGGGCCAGAGGAACGATTGCCCAGGGCGCTCCCTGCCAGCCGCCGCTCCCAGCTCGCCGTTCCCAGCCCAATCATGCCGTGGAGCCTTCTTAGACAGTGCACCCCAATATCCGAACTGAGCTATTCAGGTTCACAAGGATCAACAGCGTGGCTTTGCTACACATATTTGAGACCACAGAGACTGTGACTCCAGCTAGTGAGTAACTGAACAATCTCGATTTGAGCAGCTCAGAATTTCAGTGACTTTACCCGTGGCACTTTATGCCACAAGACTCTGTCCAAAGCCTTTCCAAACCTCTTCAAAATTCCTTAATCCTGCTGTAAATAGATGCTCTGTAAAATAATTTCACTAACCGCATACAAAGAACTTGTGTAGGTTAACTGTATATAAGCTTGGGGGGGGAATTCTCTTTGTATATATTATTAAATTATTTAAAACCCTTTTAAATTCGGCCTCTTATCTTACCCCAAACACAGACAAAACCCCTTCACAACAGGCCCCAAACCTTCTGCTAGTGGTCTGAGCGTACATGTCAAGGCAGCCTCAGGTGTTTGTTGATTTAAACTGGTTTTCCCTTCTACCAAAAGGTGCACCTTAGACCTCCGCAGCCCAGGCTATGGCTCAGCTTCCAGCATCTTCCAACCTTGGTGATACTGTGATACTGTGATACTGTGATCTGCTGAGAGGTGCAATGGGGATCTCCACTTGGCTTCACTGATGGAAGCAGGATCCCAGAGACTATCGGCAGGGCTCTGGCTCTGGGTCATGACATGCTCGTTTCCTGTTCACACAGAATGAGCATCCTGGGAAACTACAGCCTCTGTATCTGTGCTCTGCTAACACCCTGTAACCATGTTTTTTTTTCCTTTGGGACATGTGCCTTTTCCCTGTGCCCAAACCTTTTTCTTCAGGTCTTCACACAAAGGAAAAACTGGATTCAGATCAGCCCACCTACTAAGGAATTAATCAAAGCAAAATCAAGACATCAGTGCTACATAGACCTATGCTAACTATTAGTTTCTTGGTGTTCACAGTGTTTGGTCTGACCTGTGCTACACCTAAATGGCCTGGGGGTTGCCTACCAGCAGAGTCTCTTTCCGTGTGCTGTCTGTAGCAGAAAGACACCCCAGACCATCTTGATACTATTAATCTCCCCTCAAGAGAAGTGTAGAAGTCCATAAGCCTTTCCTCATCTCAGATCCTTTTGTTGTCTTTCTGTCATTCCATTCACTTTGTGATTTTTGAGCTAGAACTGCCCAGAGTTGAAAGTAGTGTATATTGCCAGGATGCTCTGTTGCTTTATTTAATGGCGTTAGGTCATGAGGGCCATAGAGCATCCGCATCGTTTCCACTCTTGGGCAGAGCTGCAAAACCAAACTAAAAAGGTCTGCCTAAAGTAATCATAAAATCTTTTATTCTCTTTCTAGTGTTGCAGGCAGGCTATTAACAACCTGGGATCTCTCCTGTCCTGTGCCTCAGCTGATTTGAAATATGATAGAAACCAAGTTTCCAGTGTTGTTAATGGTGCATGACATTTTAGCAGCAGCTGTGTTTCCTCATAAATCTGTGTATCTGGGGGGACAAGGTAAGAGTTAGTGTGTGTGCTATGAAATTACATAAACACTTAATAGAAACAAAAAGTGTTGTGAGAGTTAGAGAAGGGAAACGTGCTGAGAATGAAAGGAAATGTAGCTGCTGTGGCCTGAAAAAGTGACTTTGCAAAAGTTTCACTTTCAAGAATTTGCTGTGCACACTACAGAGGTCCAGCTCCTGCCAGTGAGCCGTGACCTGCTCATCCAAACCAAGCAACTATCAGTGTCAGAGACAAGGAGCAATCACAGAAACCCAGTGATAGTGGTCAGGAGAGTGAAAGTGCTAGAGACAGCCTGATTGTAGTAAGAGAGAGTGCTGGTCACCAGCACCAGGCACTAGTCCCCAGTTTGGCCAGACTTCAGAAGCTTCTCCTTTCCTTCTCTAGTGCTGTTGACTTCAGCAGGACTATGCCAGCCTTCATCTTAATTATCTCCCATTCAGATGAGCATGGAGAATGATGTTTACCTGCTAGGGATGTTTTGTGGCAACAAAACACCAATCCTCGTCTTTCTCAAGTCAATCAGCAGACTTTTCACTAGTT
Organism: Pogoniulus pusillus; assembly: GCF_015220805.1. NCBI lineage: Eukaryota > Metazoa > Chordata > Aves > Piciformes > Lybiidae > Pogoniulus > Pogoniulus pusillus. The sequence continues at coordinate 18,256,608 of NC_087266.1, forward strand.
TTGAAAGGATTAGTGCTGAGTCCCGAGCAGCCAGCGTGTGCAGTGCATGCTGAAAAGGAAAACCAGTATTCTTCAAGTTTATTTGCTTTTCTTGTATTACCCCGAGGCACTTCAGTGGAGAATCAGTCCCTTTCCAAACTGTGCTAGAGGTAGGATGGTAATTACTGTTGCCTTCAGTACAGAAAAGCTTCTAAAAGCTTTTCCATTTCTGGGAACAATGTTCTGTGTATCTCTCTAGGCTGATGATTAATGCATCTCCTTCTACGTCCCTGTCACTTGATTCAGTCCTCTCTCTTTCCTGGAATGTGTGTGCGTCTTTTGCTGTATGCATAACAGTACATCGGGGCTGGGCAGACCTCACTTGGCACTGACTGTAGGGGGCACCTCCAGGCTGTCTAAGCACCTGACGAAAACGATCTCAGAACTCATCACTTCTGGGATAAAGAGAAGATTCTTTCTCCTTAGAGAATTTGAGTAAGGAGAGGATATGTTGTCCTTGTCTGAGTAACTCTGAGACCCAAATGATGCTTGGGCTTTGCTGTACCCAGAGAAGTAGGGCAGTTAATGCATAAGAAAACTGATTTTCTGGGAAAAAGTCAAGGCAAACCTGATAAAATCCTCAGTATTTCGTATATGTAATCAGAAGCAAGAATTTTCTCACGTTACTTATGTACAAATCTCTTTTTGATCAGCTTTATGTTGTCTTTTTTATTGTCTTGCTACTAATGTCCTCTCCATGTGGATTTGCTTGGATTTTAGCTGCCTTCTTGTGTTGTTCTTCAGAGATTTTATTTCACAGAATCTGGATGAGGCACTTAGTGCCATGGTCTAATTGACTGGACAGAGCTGGATGATAGGTTGGACTGGATGATCTTGGAGGTCTCTTCCAACCTGGTTGATTCTGTGATTACAATGTCCTCTCCACGTGGATTTGCTTGGATTTTAGCTGCCTTCTTGTGTTGTTCTTCAGAGATTTTATTTCACAGAGCGATCTTGGAATTAAATGCAGGTAATGATACTGCTAAGGTTGAAACAGTACTGCGGGACACAAGCAGATGCAAACAGAAAGCCAGCACTGATTTTTCCTATGTATATCTATTGGCCCTGTCCTAGGAGCAGATGTTAGCTACAGGTTTGCATGAGGAGGCCATTTGTTGAGCTGTCAAGCCTTGTGAGCCTTTCCTAGGAATAACAACTTTATCACCATGACATTAGTTGTGCTAAAAATTATTTATTAACACAATCACTTACTGTCTGAACGATTGTGTTTTATGAATAGGAAGGATAAAAATTTTGTATTTTTGATCTTAAACTGGCTTTTATTTTATATTAATGAAAGCTGAAGCCTGCCCTCTCCCCTCCCTTGTGGGAGACATATCATCTGCCCGACAAGCTGCAGTGCTGTTTGAGAAGAAAATGGCTGCAGCCTTTGTGCTTGGATTAAAAAGCCTGGAAACAGACAGGTAAGTATGCAGGCATCTAAAGCTTCACAGCATTCCTGGGCGTCATCCACCACACAGGCTTCTGACAGTGTAAAACAGTGTCATTCTGTCTATGAGAGACAGAAGATCTTTTACTACCAATAATTACTTCTAAGCCAGATAATTGATTGGATGAAAAGAGGAAAGTTTCACGTGATGTAGTAAGGGTAGTTTGCTGTGTAATTTGTAGCACAGTGTTTTGACTCTTGAAACTGCTATTTGTTTTACTGAGTGTCTTATGCATATGAGAGAAACCACAGGGATATGTGATCTGTTATATGTAGAAAGTTGCCTCTTGGGAGGAGGCCCACAAAGTGAAATCTGTCTTAGAATGAAATGAATCTCGCATGGAACATCTGATCCTCTTGTGTAAACTGTTTCTTTCTGTGCCATTGTGCTCTGTGATCCACAGTGTCTTCCAAACCAGTGCTCCCAAGGATGGAAATTCACACAGCAAGGCATTAAATAAACAAGCTTTCAAATTTTCAAACATGATAACCTACTTTCAACTGCTTGGACTAGAGAAAGGGAAATGGAGAGTGCAAAATTCAGCATCCTAGAACTGTTTCTTACCTCCTTTTTCTCTCTGTGAGCACATAAAACGTACTTGTTCTGGAAACAGCAGAAGTCTGCAGATACCAACTGCATTATTTCTGCCCAAAGCAGTAGACCTTATCATGAGCTGTCTGTTTACTAGGTGGAATGTTCTCTCTCAGCTGAATTAAGTATTGCACATAAGCAAAGGCACAGTACAGTGTCACTAGTGCTTCTGCCAGTGTGGGTGGTGCTCTGCTGGTTCTAGTGGTCACTGCAAGAACACTGATTTATCTCCAGGCTGCTACAGTATCCCAAGCTGAAATGCTTACACAGATATCCCATATGGTTCCTAAGCTTCTAGACCCCTAAACATCACCTAAACTAATTTTATCTGATTTATTCCCCCCCTCCTTTTTGCTTTACTCACAGTCAATTATCTTTCCAGGTCACAGGTAGCATCTGGAAGTTGATTTTGTGCAGGCTGTATTGACCATAATATTTTTCTTTGAAACTCCATGACATTGTCACTCTCTCATATTTTCTGCTACTTTTTCCTTTTTAGCAGACATTATCAATTGTTTTACCACATGCTTCTGTTCCTTCAAGCCTTCCTTGAGAAAGAATCTACAACAGACACCAAGTTGGGAGCATGTGTCAATCTGTTAGAGGGCAGGAGGGCTCTGCAGAGGGACCTGGATAGATGGGCACAGTCCAGTCCCATGAGTGTTAAAAAGTCCAAGTGCCAGGTTCTGCACTTTGGCCACAACAACCCTATGGAGCTCTACAAGCTGGGGACAGAGTGGCTGGAGAGCAGCCAGGCAGAGAGGGACCTGGGGGTACTGATTGGCAACTGACTGACCGTGAGCCAGCAGTGTGCCCAGGTGGCCAAGAAGGCCAATGGCATCCTGGCCTGCATCAGGAATAGTGTGGTCAACAGGACCAAGGAAGTAATTCTGCCCCTGTACTCAGCACTGGCCAGGACACACCTTGAGTACTGTGTCCAGCTCTGGCCCCCTCAATTTAAGAAAGATGTTGAGGTGCTTGAACATGTCCAGAGAAGTGCAACAAGGCTGGTGAGGGGGCTGGAGTACAAGCCCCATGAGAAGAGGCTGAGGGAGATGAGGTTGTTCAGCCTGGAGAAGAGGAGGCTCAGGGAAGACCTCATTGCTCTCTACAATTACCTGAAAGGAGGTTGTAGCCAGGTGGGGGTTGGTCTCTTCTCCCAGGCACCCAGTGACAGAACAAGAGGACACAGTCTCAAGCTGCGCCAGGGCAGGTTTAGTCTGGATGTTACGAAGAAGTTCTTCACAGAAAGAGTTTAGCCATTGGAATGGGCTGCCCAGGGAGGTGGTGGAGTCACCATCCCCAGAGGTGTTTAAAAGGAGGCTGGATGAGGCACTTAGTGCCATGGTTTAGTAAATTAGAAGGGTTAGATGATAGGTTGGACTCGATGATTTCAATATGGTTAATTCTATGATCCTGTGAATCTGTTACAGGAATTTTTCTCCCCTCAAAGAGTTGTACTTTTGTAACGTAAAGATCAAGGAGTGAAGTTTCTATGGTACTCAACTTTGCCTAGGATGTTGCCAGAGACCTACTTTACTTGTTACCATGGAGTTGCATATGAACTCTACCCATTAAACTCTACCTGCTCACTTTCAAGGGGATATATTTCGGTTTTAATCAGCATGATTTTCCAGTGTATTGATCCGTTCCAGAGCAGATCTCCTTCCCGCAGTAAGTTTTTGCTTCAAATGTTGTGAAAGAAGCTTGCAGAAGCATCTTTTGCTCTGCTATTTCTCTGACTTCATTGTAACCTTTTAATTCCATTTTGAGAATGATGGTGTCCATTTTCATAGTACTGATTCAGATCACAACCTTGATATCAGTCATAATTTTTTTTTTGATAGGTGCTGTGATTTTTATGGTAATATGAGCATAAATCTTGACAGGAAGGTCACCAAACAATTTTTGAGATTTATATTTCTAACCATTTTACTAGCTACATTTACAGTGAAAGTTTGGTCTGATGACTTCTTTTCCTGAGGTGTGATTAAACTCTGTTGTTTTGTACTAATTTGTGTATTATATTGCTCATTTCTAGCTCTTACTTCCATTTCTTATGAGAACTGCCCTTACTTGAGAATAGCTTATGGATGGTCATAAATGGCATTTCTTAGCAAATTGGCTATTTGACATGAAACTGTCTCCTCAGTTTTCTGCAAATCACTTATTTGCCTCAGGCCTCACAAAAAAGTCAATTCTGTTAACACCTTTCACTTATTTGGGACTCTGCCTCTTGTTCCAAGTCATTGTATATCATAGAATCATAGAATCAACCAGGTTGGAAGAGACCTCCAAGATCATCCAGTCCAACCTATCCCCCAGCCCTAGCCAGGCAACTAGACCATGGCACTAAGTGCCTCATCCAGTCTTTTCTTGAAGACGATGCCTCCACCACCTCCCTGGGCAGCCCATTCCAATGGGAAATCACTCTCTCTATCAAGAACTTCCTCCTAACATCCAGCATATACCTACCCCGGCACTGTATATTTACAGTGCTCACAGGAATGGAAGACCAGACAAGACACCATAAACTAAACTGTTTCCTAATTAACACATTTAATCTAAAACACCTCAGCATTCCAGCTTGGGGGGAAGGAGAAATATGCTAGCCTTGAAAATGCTCTTCCCATGTTTATCCTGAAGGCACAATTATTTGAAACTATGCAAGCAACAATACGAGCACATAGTTGTATCAGAGTAGCTGGAAGGTTGCTCTAACTTAAACCTCTAGCTCTTTGTAATAGTTTGAAGAGTGTCTTCCTGTACTCATATCCCTTTCAGTCACAGCTCCTTCCATTTTCCACTGTGCTTTGTTGCTTTCTTTTCAGCCATTTAAGAGCAAGTTCTATTGTCCTTTTTGCTGCTGCTGCTGAACCACAGTGGAACTTTGAGACAGTCTCCATGACAATCAGAGATACAGAGCCTGGATCTTGATTGGGGTGATACACGGCTGTGATTGCATCCTGCAGAACAAGAGTATGTACATGCTGGTGATGGAGGTTAAGGGTTAAAACCTGCTGATCTCTCCCTCCTTTTATGACTGTGTGTGGTGGTACTGGGAACCCTCTTTGCTCTATGCATCCAACATATCCTGTTTTCCAGAGATATTCCCCAGGGGCTGATTTTAGCTGGTGTGAGTTTTAGAGAGGGATGAGAAATATTAATGGATGAATGATTACAATATCATAGAAAATGGAGCTGAAAGTGCAGCTCACAGAGATCAAAATGAACTACAGTATCAGGCTTTGAGATTTTGAATTATATCAAGAAGAGAATTTAATCCTGATTTTAGCTTCCTGTTATCTATGGAATGGAATTCTGGAAACATTAGTTCCTACTTATTGTGGCAGTATGTGTTTTGATCAGCATTTTCATGTAAAATAAAGTTTTAAATTACAAGATGTGCTATAGCTCTATGGACATCCATTACTCACAGAGAACAAAGTACTCAAAATCTGTGACTTACAAAGTACTGGATGATAGTAGACCATTTTTCTCCCATGGTTTTAAGATGTACAAACAGGGACAAATGCTGGAGAATGAAAATAAACATGAATTCCCTCTTAGCAGCAGGATGTGACCTTTTTTTCAGACTGCCCATGCTAACGTCCTTGCTTGCTTTATAAATGTGATAAAACAGCTTTAGATTCATACTCTTTTAGTTACTGCTGGGTTTCTCAAACTCTGAGAAGGCACACTGGGGGTGACCAGAATGCTGGATTCCTTAAATGGCTGTGTGGGAGACCAGAAAGACATGAACTTATACCAATATGATCCATAGAAGGTCAATCCATGTATTGAAGCTAGGAGTGATGCTTTAATCGTGGATTAGGTACAGGGGCATGTACTTCTGATAGGCTCTGTCAGCAGCTATTCCCAGGGCTGACCAGCCTGCCCCCCTTCAAGGCCCCCTCACGCAGCTAGCTACAGACAACAACTAACTTTCTCAGCTAGCTCTGCTAGGCTCACCAAGGCCACTTTTCTGCAGCTGTGCCTCCTTATCCGAATGACCTAACGTTACCCTGCCTACTCTCCTTATTTCAGACTACTTGATTCTGCTCAAACCCTGACAAGTTATCATAAAAATTCTCTTTTCAAAGCAAACCTCACTTAAATTAGTTTGAGATTATTTTATTACCACGTTCTTTGTATTACATCTGAGCTGATAAACATAACCAAGAAGTATCCTGAATACTGAAATGCTGGACATTCGTATGTCAGTTTTTAGTGGACTCTGTGCAAACAAACTAAAGTTAATGAAGGTGAGAACCATGTAGCATGACACATAGTGAATAAAATTGATACTATTGCAACAGTAATGAGAGCTACGTGATGCTCGTGTATCTATTAATATCTGTATCCACATACACCCCCATGTATTCTAAATATATATACAGTAGCTCTAACTTTCAGCAAGTAAAATGAGAATTCATAATGCAGCAGAATGGAAAGAACATGAAAACAAAGGCAAAGCCACCATAAAACTGAAGCTGTATGGGTGGTGGAATTTTAAAAAGAGACTTATTAAAATCGTTCTATAAAAGGAAGATAGTGAGTGTAGGAAGCTGTTTCCAGTGAGAAAACGTTGAGGAAAGCTTCTTGGGTTTTCCACAGCAGATTTGACCCTTTGTGTACGCTGTGACCACAGAGGCTGTCTCTCAGGAGGAAAGGAGTAAGACAGGATAATGTTTGAGAACTTCAGCATGTACAAAAAGCATTTTCTTAATCTTTCTCATCATGCCCAACCAGTGTCAGTGCTAACCCTTTAGAAAATTCTCCATATCTGCTTTGACCTTGGCTCCGTCTAGATGAGTTGGTCACCTTTTCTAGTGTGCCAGCCCTTATGTTTACTGATTTGTGCTAAACACTCCATAGCCACCCCTCATTGTGAATAACTTCCTTTCCCCCCAGCACATTCTCTGACAGATTTTAATATCCTTATGAGATTTCATCCATTTCTTTTCACCAGACTCCCATTCCTTATTTCATTAAGAACAAAGCTTCATCTACAATTCTGTATCCTCTTTCATGCTGGAAATAGGTTTGGAAATGATATCAGTAAGGTCTACATAAAAAAATATCCAGAAAAATCACTTGAAAGCTTGAATAATTCAAATGCAGGAGTTGTTCTGAGTAATGTGTTTCTAGGAGGAGAATAAGTCCTCTGGAAATAGGTCCTGGTAGCAGTGAGGTTTGACCTCTGTGTTATAGGATAACAATTCAAACAAAGAATATGCATACTTGGCTCAAAGCCATAAGAGACGGTTGGGAATAAGGCCAGAGCAGTATGAGAAAGAGCCAGGACACGAAGAACTGAGCCCAATTTACAACCAAAAGAGTGAGGAAAATCAGACGACTCAGCAACTTGAGACTGGCATGGACAGCCAAGCCCAAGTTGTGTTCCTGTTACATCTATTATATCTATCATGACACTGAGCCAGAGAGAAAAGTCCTCTAGATCACACAAACCTTTTCTTGATGATGCTTTGTTCTTATTCTGCCTCAATGTCTATTCTTTCCTTGATTGCACTTTTTCAATGCTTGTATTACATTCCTTGGTCACTGCTCACCCTGTGCATTTCCAATTTAATCTCTTTGGGCACCTCTAGAGCTCTTATTTGTCCTGTAGTTCTTTGAACTCCCCTATGATCTGTGAAAAACCTCACTAGGAATGAAGCAATATTTCTCATGTGTTATGCCTCAGTCTTGCAGGGAGCAGCTCTTGCTGATCTGTGTTGTTGCATCTTTGCACGCACATCTACAGACTATATGCACCTCTTCTACTGTCATATTGCTTTGAAGCTTGCAAGTAACTTGTTGGGGTTTATCCCCGTAGGGCTCATCAAGTTTCTGGCATCCAAGAATCTCCTTCTTATGGAAACCATTTTCCATGCTAATTTCCTTTTTCACACAGTATCACACACATACAGTATCACAGTATCATCAGGGTTGGAAGAGACCTCACAGATCACCAAGTCGTTGATCACCACAGAGCTCAAGGCTAGACCATGGCACCAAGTGCCACGTCCAACCTTGCCTTGAACAGCTCCAGGGACGGCGACTCCACCACCTCCCCGGGCAGCCCATTCCAGTGTCCAATGACTCTCTCAGTGAAGAACTTTCTCCTCACCTCCAGCCTAAATTTCCCCTGGCACAGCCTGAGGCTGTGTCCTCTCATTCTTGCGCTGGCCACCTGAGAGAAGAGAGCAACCTCCTCCTGGCCACAACCACCCCTCAGGTAGTTGTAGACAGCAATAAGGTCTCCCCTGAGCCTCCTCTTCTCCAGGCTAAACAATCCCAGCTCCCTCAGCCTCTCCTCATAGGGCTGTGCTCAAGGCCTCTCACCAGCCTCGTCGCCCTTCTCTGGACACGCTCAAGCATCTCAATGTCCCTCCTAAACTGGGGGCCCCAGAACTGAACACAGTACTCAAGGTGTAGTCTAACCAGTGCAGAGTACAGGGGCAGAATGACCTCCCTGCTCCTGCTGACCACACCATTCCTGATGCAGGCCAGCATGCCACTGGCTCTCTTGGCCACCTGGGCACACTGCTGGCTCATGTTCAGGTGGGTATCAATCTGCACCCCCAGATCCCTCTCTGTCTGGCTGCTCTCCAGTCACTCCTACCCCAGCCTGTATCTCTGCATGGGGTTGTTGTGGCCTTCACTATATTTTTCCAAGGTGATTCCTGATGTTTGGACTGTATTACTAATTACTTTAATCACTTTGTCCTATACTTCTGGCTTCTTTGGGGTTTTTTTTGTCTCTTCTCTATTTACTATCACTTGTGAATTTCATGAATATATTGTTTACTCCTCTTTCTAACTCATTACGGAAGTATTACAAAAGACAAGACCCAAGACTGATATCCAGATATTTACCTCTTCTCCCTGTAAACTGTTTATTAGCCTTGATTTTGTCCTTTGTTCCAGACTTCAGGCCAAATGACATATATTTTTGCGCAAGCTGGTTCAGTTGCTTTTTAAATGCTTTTTCAGCTCAAAAATGAAACACAGGAAGCAACCTTCTCATGCTCTCCAGCTTTATGTCAGTATAACTGCCTGACTTTGAGGGATAGGATGATCAGACCAATTGTTCAAAAAATATGGCTTAAATCCAAGACTACTGAATTATTTTTTCCCTGTTTCATTCATCCATTAATTCAGTAATTCCATAAAAAAATTGCCAGGCAGGATCTAATCTTTATAAATCCTGCCTCTTACTGCTCACCATTGCATTATTCTCTGCAAATGAAGAGACTCTTTCTTAAGACCTTTTGTATTGTTTTTGGCAGGATTAGAAGCTAAATGTAAGGCATTGTAATTAGTAGGATCTTTATTCCTCTTTTATGAATGTTGTGGCAGTGCTATGTTTACTTTTCTGTTCAGCACTGGGAGAAAAGATAAATAGTTGCCTCCTTTCTCTCTCCAGAACCTTCACAGTTTTTTAGAGTCTTTAGATTCGGTTTGCCATAACCAATTGATTTCTGTCAGGTGAAGTGGCAAAGGTCTCTAAAGGATGGGCTACCAGAGCATGAATGCTCTTATGCCTATGTGCCTAAACAGAAGATGCAAATACAAATGATCAGACTATGTTTATTTTAAACACTGGTGAAATAGTCTCATTATTTTTTCCTGTTGTATTCTGTAGTGTTATCCAAGTTTGAAAGGTGAACTTAACAATGCTTCTGGTGTTACTTCAAATCTTATTACCATATGAGCAACATAACTATGAGGAGAGACTGAGAGACCTGGTGCTTTTTGGTATGGTGAAGAGCAGACTTAGAGGGGATCTAATCAATGTTTATAAATATATGAAGGCTGGGTGTCAAAAGGGAGGGGACAAACTCTTCTCAGTTATGCCCTGTGATAGGACAAGGGGCAATGGATATAAACTACAGCACAGGAAGTTCCATCACAACATGAGAAAGAACTTCACTGTAAGGGTCACAGAGCACTGAAATAGGCTCCCCAGAGAGGTTGTGGAGTCTCTTTCTCCAGAGACTTTAAAGACCCATCTGGGTGCATTCCTGTGTGATCTGTGCTAGGCTATGATCCTGCTCTGGCAGAGGGGTTGGACTTGATGATCTATGGAGGTCCCTTCCAGCACCTAACATCCTATGATCCTGCGATCCTGTGAACTGATTTTTCAGTTCTTCTGCTACATTTGACCACTGTCAGACATCAGCAAGGACAATTTCATTTTCAGTGCAAGATCTTAGCCTAGCCAGAAAGTAAATTAAGGTTGCCTTGAGGTAAGGAAGTGAAGCACAGTTGACTGCCTGAACTGATTTGGGCTAGTATGTGATTGAATGCATTTAGAAGAAAAGCTTTCTCCTTTCCTAATAGGAGGCTTGGAGAGCAACTTTATCCAAAGCTGCATGACCTAGACTCCTAATCTGAGAAGTTCTGGATTTATGAGCGTACTCATCTGAAAGAAACCAAGGTTTACTTTGGAAAACTAGATTTATCCTTCAAAATTACTTCCAGCATATGCCAATTATTCATCTGTTTTGTTGTTCTTACTTGGTGGTAATGAGCAGAGCTTTGCACTGGTATTAACAGCTTGCAATCTGCAGCTGGTAAAGGACAAGGGCTTAGGTTTTACTGAGATTCTGTATCTGTGAATATGTTCTGGTTTGTTTTGGGTTTGTGGGTTCTAGACATGACAGACATGTTCTCTGAACCATGGCTCTTCATTTATCTCATCATCCAACCAGAAAAACCTACTAATTTTACTAAATCTCTTTCCCTTTCTTGTCTCCCATGAAAGATGAACTGTAACAGCAAAAAAGCAGTTATAAACTACAGAGATCACTGATGATCTCAAATTGAGAAGCCAGATTTAACAGTGGCTTTAGCCAGGATGGAGAAGTGGTGACTTTACATTATAAAGTCATCACTCAGAACTGAATTTACATCTTTCTTGGTTGTGCCTTGATTGGGGCAGGACAGGGTATACAACTAAGGAAAGTACCCACTGGGGCAGTGCTATTTCAAATGTGTCATTGACTCTAAATCAAGCAAGACTAGAACCTTTTTTTTTGTCTTTCAAATTGCATATGTTTATGTCCATTTACACCTAAGTGTATTTCTATGAATTTTTATCTGGGTTGAACTGTTTATTAATTAATCATAGAAGCATAGAATGATAGAATGGTTTAGGTTGGAAGAAACCTCAAAGATCATGCAGTTCCAACTTCCCACCATAGGCAGGGACACCTCCCACTAGAACAGGTCACTCAAGGCCTCATCCAACCTGGCCCTCAACACCTCCAGGGAAGGAGCATCCACAATGTCCCTGGGCAACTTGTTTCAGTGTTTCACCACGCCCACTGTAAAGTACTTCTTCCTAAAGTCTGGTTTGAATCTCCCCTCTGCCAGTTTAAACCCATGACCCCTCGTCCTATCATTACAAGATCCTGTAAATAGTCCCTCCCCAGACCTTATAATAAGAAGGTCTTCTTGAGGTCTTCTCTTCTCCAAGGTGAAAAGACCCAACTCTTGTAGCCTGTCCTCATAGCAGAGGTGCTCCAGCCCACCAATCATCTTCATAGCCCTCCTCTGGACTTGCTCCAACAGTTCCATGTCCTTCTTCTGTTGGGGGCTCCAGAACTGTACACAGTACTCCAGGAGGGGTCTGACAAGAGCAAAGTAAAGGGGGAGAATCCCCTCCCTTGCCCTGCTGGCCACACTGCTCTTGTTGCATCCCAGTTGCTGTCTGGGCTGCATGTGCACACTGCCAGCTCATGTTAAGCTTTTCATCACCCCAGACCCCCAGCTCCTTTTCCTCAGGGCTGCTCTCCAGTCGTTTGCCACCCAGCCTGTATCTGTGCTTGGGATTGTGCTGACCCAGGTGTAGAACTTTACATTTGGCCTTGTTGAATGTCATGAATGTCTCCAACGTGTCCAGGTCCCTCTGGATGGCATCCCTGCCCTTTAGCAAGTGGACTGTGCCACACAGCTTGGTGTAATCTGTAAACTTGCTGAGAGTGCACTCAATTTCTCTGTCCACATCACTGACAAAGATGTTAAACAGCACTGGTGCCAGCACTGACCCCTGAGGGAGGTCTCTTGTCACTGGTCTCCAGGTGGCCATTGTGCTGTTGATCAGCACTCTCTGCATGCAACCATCCAGCCAATTCCTTATCCAGCAGTGCTCCACCCATTAAGTCCACGTTTTTTCCAGTTTGGTGACCAGGATGTCGTGTGGGATAGAGTCAAATGCCTTACTCAGGTCCAGGTAGATGACGTCAGTTGCCCTTCCCTTGTCCACTGTTGCTCTGACTTCATCGTAGAAGCCACTAAATTTGTCAGACATGATTTGCCCTTAGTGAAGCCATTGGTGGTTGCCACCAATCACCATTGCTTTGTTTTCCATTTGCTTTCAAGAAGATATGCTCCATGATCTTGCCAGGCACAGAGGTGAGACTGACTGGTCTGTAGTTCTCAGGGTCATCCTTTTTTCCCTTCTTGAAGACAAGTATATGTTTGCCCTTTTCCAGTCAGCAGGAACTTCACCAGTCTGCCGTGATCTTTCAAATATGAAGTTTAGCAACTTCGTCTGCCAGTTCCCTTGGGAGCCATGGGTGGATCTTGTCAGGCCCCATGGACTTGTGCACATTCATATTCCTTAGGTGCTCATGGACACGATCTTCAATTATAGTGATCAGATCTTCCTTCTCCCAGTCCTTACTTTTGCCCTCTGGGACTTGAACATTTTGGTTGGAGCCTTTACCATTGAAGACTGAGGCAAAGAAGTCATTGATCATCCCAGCTTTATCTATATCTTTTGTCACCAGCTCTCATTTTCCTCATTTTCTCACTAATATACTGAAAAAGTTCTCGTTCCCCTTAATGTCCTTATCCAGATTCAATTCTAGCTGTCCTTCAGCTTTCCTAACCTGAGCTCTGGTTGCACAAACAATTTGTTTGTATTCATCCCAGGTTACCTCTCTTTTTTCCTTGCATCTAAGTGTGTCCAGGAGCTCTCTATTCATCCATGCAGGCCTCCTGGCATTCTTACCTACCTTCATCTTTTTTGAGATACATTGCTTCTGGTCCTGGAGGAGGTGATCCTTGAACATTGTTCATCTCCACTTCATTGTGTCTGTTTTATTGTTCTGCAGACAAATCCTAAACACAAGCGAGCTCATTTTTCCTGGTGAATGTATGATCAAAGGAAGATCAAAGCAGAATCTGAATCCAGGCTGTGTAAGTTTTGGTTGATTAGACCCAGATGTTTTCTTCTGTTTTGAAACAAAGGTCAAGGGAAGTTGAGTAACTGGCTCTAACATTTCTTCTGCATTATCAATTGGCAGTTCAAAGGTCTCCTCCCAAATTAGAAAAATAATTTTCCTACCTTAGGACATATTAACCACAGACATCCTTGCAAAATAATCTTGCATACAGAAAGAGGGAGTCATACAAAGACCCTATCTCATTCTGGCAGTCTTTTGGGGAGTGTTTTCTGGCCTGTTCATGTCAGTGGACTTTCAGCTAGGTGCATTGTACTGTAGATAGGGGGAAAAGTGCAAGAAGCAGAGACAGCACTCATTGCTTCTGTGTGTTTCCATGTGCTGCTTTCTCTAAAGAGGCAGTTGGATCCTTGGATCCTAACAAAAGTTGGGAATGGGAATTAGATCTATTGTCAGTTGCCTGCAGTTGGCAGTATGAGGTGATTCAGATATTAGCAATATGAGCTGTGCAGTAGGCAGATCATATGGCCCACACATTTGGTACTACTCTTAACCTCTGAAAGCTGGATTGTTTAAAGACATGGCGTTTAACATCCACCCCCTGATAACGCTGCTAGCATTAACTGTTATAGCCCTGACTATACTTCTTGTGCAAACAAAAATCTGATTCTGACTCTTTCATCTTGCTAAGTTGCTTAGATCCCAACTGATGTGAGTAATCCTAGCATCATAAACCAGTGTGTCTTTTATAATCAGGAAGAAACACATTTTGGTCAGCAAGTATATTGAAGTCAGAGCTTCCAAAGAGGTAATAAGCAACAATGAATAAAATAGGGTGTATCTTAAAATGAGTTTATAGCAGTGGCTTATAACATGAACCTTTGAAAATAACTTCAAATTATGTTCAGAAGTGGAAAGAAAAGTGGTAAAAATATTTCAGGCTCCACCAATATGATTCAGCCAATTAAAAAATTAGCTAGAGGGTTGTGTGTAAATGGAGAGTCTCTAGAAGTTGCTTTACATACAGATAACTGGGGTCACATGTGTATGTGGGTAGGGGGAGACCCCCAGTATGCTTTAGGAAATATAATCAGGCAGAGTGGTCACCTGCAGGAGTATTTTTCTTAGTATATCACATCAAATCTCTGGCATCTAATAGAGGCAAATGACTAGAACAAGGGCAAGACATTTCAGGTAAAATTATTGTCAGAAAGTGGAGGGGAGTATTACCAGGAGAATTAATATTTCTCACAGAACAAAGAAGGTGAAAATCCTGTAGCCTGGTATATAGGATTTGGCCTACAGTTTAAACTTCCTGGAAATGCTCAAACATTTGAGCTGAGTGGGTGACTGTTCACCTATTTGACACTCCGAGGTAGCTGGAGGCAGTGCCCAGGTGCTTTTCCGGGCAGCTGGGTCTCACACAGATGACTGAAACCAGCTTCATCTCCAGGAAGGGCAGACTTGAAAAGGTCAGAAAAGTGTCCTTCTCTCTTGCTCTGCCTTTGAGATACAGTCTAACTTGCATTCCTATCACGAAGAAGATTCTATTTACAGTAAGTTCTACAGCCACCCAAAATGTCATGAATGTTTCCCCAGCAGTCTCCTTCAAGTGTAGAGCAAGTGCAGAGAAGGCAGCTTCATGTGCACACCTGCAGCACACCTGAGATTTCCTGGGAGGAAAATAAGGCCTCATCTAGAAAAGGAAAGGAAAAAAAATAAACCATAACCTAAGCAAACATGTTAACTGACACAGAGTGAACATGTTCTGTAATTCCATTATAGACATGTGGAATTTCTGACATTTGCAGGTAGAAAAGGTAACAAAGGCACCTGCCCTACTGCAGTTGTCTCTGCATCATAGTCAAGCATAGACTTTAGTGCTTCAGAAAGTGTTCATTTTATCTTCCAGTACTCAAAGATAAAGTATTTTACTAAGAAAGCTATATGAGAACATTATATTAAACCCAAAGCTTCTTGCTATGTATGCTTCAAGAAGACTGAAGCATTAGAAACACAGATGGAGTCAAACAAAACTCCAAGAGGGCACATTGGTACAGGACTTCAATTTCCCAATGGAAATATGCAATGGAAAGCATTTTACTTATAAAATACAGATACTAACAGAATGTGATTGGGTCCTGCCATTAAATAAATGACTGTTCATCTGCTGAGCCTACATAAATGTGTGTGTTTCTGTGTATGTTCTTAGCCCTCCCTGTCTGTAAGACAGAAGATGTGATAACTTCAGAGAGCCAAAGGCAGGGCACATTGGTTTTCAGCTCAGCAAGGAGCACAGGTGTGCTCAGTAACAAGTGCTACCTAGTTAAAGGGCTACAAGTTGTTCACAAATCTCAGATTATACAGTGATGGGTGTACTAGAAGCTGAAGACACATTAAACTTTTACTAGGCTAAAAAAGAAGTGCAGCTCTATTGATTTGATGCCAGCTGAAGATTGAGCCTACTGCACTTAGAGAACAGAGGTACCTACCTTGGCATCTCAACTTAAAAAAAAAAAAGAAGTTCAAAGAAGTGGTAAATACAGATCCTTTTCCTGGCTTTCATTTTAAGATTCTGGAAAGCTGTTGAGAGACAAATAGGGGACACTTGGACAGACAGATTATTTACAGATGTTCTGGTTTGAGTAAGAACAAAACTAATTTTGTTAAGTGATTTTACTTTTCAGCTCAGTCTCTTCTAAGTAACTGCACTTTCTGAAACTAACAGCATGTTTCTGCAGGCAGTGTCTGCTTCTAGCAGTGACAACAGTCAGGGCTCCTGAGTTACTACCAAGGACTGGTTGGTGGATCAAGGTCACTGCTAAATCTTGTGTACTTCATTGGGTGTGCAGAGTAAATGGCCACACCTGCAGGGAGGAGCAGACCCTAAACTGATCAATTAGCTAGTCCATACACATCATATTTACAGTAAACTGGAGGAATCATGAGGTTCAAGTCCTTCATTTCTTTTTCTTCAGTGGATTGAGGACTCTGGCCATTCTGCTTTCAGTCTGGGACTTCTGCCTCGGCATCAGTGATGACAAACTGCTATTATGTTGGTTGTGTTTAGTTCTGTTTTTTTATATATTTTGTTTTATTATTATTATTTTCATTAAAATAGTTTGTAGTTTTTGTTTTCTTTTCCAAACCCTAAATTTCTCTCCCTTATTCCTTTCTCTTCCCCTTTAAGAAGAAAGAGCAGTTAATCTGCCACTTGTTTTATTTCTGGCCCAGCCCTAACCTTTGACAAGAGACTCTAAGCACAAGCACATAAAAGAAGTTCAAATATAGCCATATTGATTGATCTCTCCCAGGTGGACAAATGAGAATGGAACAGGGAGAACATATGGTCATTTTTTCGCAAGGGCTTCTGGATGGCTTTTCAATGCCCACTGAGAGAGTAATCTGTAAGGTTAACAAATGAACACTGATGATGAAATGCTCTGTTGATTTGCTAACAGAAACCAGAGATGGTAAATGGGACAGAGGGGTAGACAGAGACAGTGGGATAAGAGTGACAAGTGGCAATATGTTGAGCCTGCTCTGTTTCTGCTATATATAGGTGATAACAGTTATCTTGTAGAAGAAAATGTAGAACAAGATGTGCAGATCTGGAGATGATGTGGAACTGACAACCTGAGAAATACCATCCGTAAAGGAAGTAAGTCCAAGATGCTGAGAAATTTGCCTTATGTTTAGGATATAAAAGATGAGCAGGAATTTCAAAGCAAAGATAGAGAAACCAGAATATGGTGATGTAAACTGTGTTCATTTGCTCATTTGAAATCTTGATCTTGTTGCAGGGCAGGGACTTGGAAAACCGAGGGGTCACTGAGTGAAGAAAGCTCAGGCCAAAACAGATCATAAAGTCACATTTACAAAGGGCTAAAAAATGAGGGAAATAACATAGTTTTCAGAGGATAAAGAATGCTCTTAGAGTTGAAGAAAAAGTACATGAACATCATTGGAGTCTTTAGCATGAACACCATTGGAGCCCTTAGTCACTTATTCAGAAATATACCAAATGATTTTCCACAATGACAGTGGCAATTAAAGGTGCAAAAGCAGCACTGAACTGGAGGCTCAACAGCCCCCAGCAGCTGGCATCAATACCTGACAAGAAGCAAAGAATGGACTTCAGTTGTCTATCAGGGAAATCTGAAATTGTGTAGCTAATGCTTTCAATGCTTTTTCTTGGATATCAGTGTTTTGGGACATTTTTTTACCTACATCAGACTGCATATAAAATAGCATGCATGCATTCTGCATCTGGAAGAAAAGTTCTTGTTCCCTGGAGTGCATATATGCCATTTGAATGAATTCTGAACCCCAGTCTAACTGAACCTGACTCCTCTGTCTTGAAATCACAGAGCTTATTCCTCTACAGCTCAACAAATCAGAAGTGAATCCAAGGCTTCAACTGCAAAAATTTCAGAGTGGAGAAGTTATCACTGGAGTGTGTTTGGCACATGGCACCTCCAGCCTACACAACTCTTCCATTCACACTGAAAGGATTTGGGCTCAAACATAATGCCTAGAAACTCCTGGGGAGACTCAGCAGTGACACTGAAAAAAAGAATGGAAGCAGTCAGGTCAGCTGTCTGCTGGAGAAATGAAGAAGCTGAATGAAGCTTGCAGCAAGAAGAGCAATAATGACTGATCTGTGATGACTTCATCTGAGCACCCACCAGGATGATGAATATTGTGTAAGGCTTTTTTTCATGAAATATTGACTGTGCTTGTTTGGATGCTGCCCAGACCTCCTCACAAACAAATGTGCTCCACTGACACTGATGCTTCTGTACCTCCTATTCAGCTTTTCTCAAGGAGGGTCATGGCTAACTGAGGCTAAAAAAAAAGGAAACCTGCCATTTTCAGAGCTGAGAGGAGCAGTGCCAAGATCAATATGGCGTGAAACAATCACTGGATATGGTCTAACAGCAGTCTCTGTAGCCTTCATTGTAATTCACCCTTAGCTGTGATTCCTCATCTAAATGAACCTGCTTTAGTAGGGAGGCTGGAGGTCTCTTCCAACCCTCACCATTCTGTAACTCTGTGATTCTGAGATCATCTCTGGGGGCAAAGGAATGATTTACTTGTTACAAGAAATACCCATCAAAGTGATTTTAATGCATGAACTGAAAATTAGCAAAGGAGTTCTGAGGAGCAAAGGTCATGAGAGAGCTCAGGTGAAAATAAGGGAATTTTTGTTCTTAATGCTTTGAAGCCAGAGTCCTCATATTTTGCAGAGTCCTCATTGCTCCAGGGGCAAAAAATCCTGGCCAAGACTGTGTTTAAGACAACACCACAAAAGGCTTTTTTCTATCCGCAACAGTTTTGTCCTTTTATATTTCATTTTACATCCATTCTGTCTGGGTTTATCCTATTTACTGTCCTCAGAAATCTCTCCCAAGGTTCTGCTCCTCGCTAATGCCTCTAACAAATCAAAGACATACAGTACTTTCTACTCAATTAAGAACAGAAAAACAACCCTCATGTTGCTAAGACCAGTGCCGAGTAGTTTGTACGGATGTTAAGGAAAGGCTACAACTTGAAGCTACAGAACAGTATCTCTGTAAAATACATTTCCTCCTGATGTCTGTTGTTCAGTGACACATGGGCATTGCCCAACAGCATTTGGATTTATTCAATCTTTATTTAGAAAAGGAAAGCTGAAGCAATCTACCTCTGTGTGTTCTCTTCTGCAGAAATGTGAGCTGGTTTTGTTTTACTCTCCGTCACGAGATAAAATCCATCAGCAGGGAGAATTCTTGCCACACCTAGTGTTGTGCTTGTTGCCCATTCTGTTCTTCCTTCCCTCCAACTCTCCCTTGGATCCTATGCATTTATTCTCTGTCTCCAGCTAACTGTCCTTCACCTCTGAAATATTAAATAGCAGCATGGAAACATGTGTTTGTGAGGACTGCTCTACCATGGCAGAGCAGCTAGGTTGGATGCAAAATATTTGCAGCTTCCTTGGGTTTGAGCTGACCTCCTAATTGATGCTGCAAACATTGTCTTTGTACTCTGTATAGACACTGCAGATGCTGCCATCTGGGGTCTGCTCTTCTTCTGCCACTGATCATTTCTGTGGCCTTAAATTGTTTTGCCTCACTGGTTCTGTAATTGAATTTTATTCTTGTAAAGAATGATCCCTCTTTAATGTTTCAGTATCACGGTGCTGACTTGGTGGAGACTTTAACATCGTAACACAATTAATAATAATGAAATGTAACTAGGTCAGAAGAATCACGCAGTTTTCTTACAGCCTTGACTTAGAACATTTTCCTTTCCATGATG
Source organism: Pogoniulus pusillus (assembly GCF_015220805.1). NCBI lineage: Eukaryota > Metazoa > Chordata > Aves > Piciformes > Lybiidae > Pogoniulus > Pogoniulus pusillus. The sequence goes on from NC_087266.1 coordinate 18,276,187, forward strand.
ATCTGAGAGTTTGACATGTTTCTGAGGAAAATAGAAATGGATTTGTAATGTCATCCTCTTGAAAGTCTTACACAAATGCTTTTACTATCATTTCACTCTCCATGGTCCTGTAGTCTGCTAGGTTTATCCAAACCTAGTCTTGTCTAATATTTTCCTACAAAATAGACTATTGATAGCAGATAGTTTCAGTGCTCCTCTGCACTAATCATTTGTTTGCACACAGAGATTATTCACTTTTTTTAAGCTGATTTAATTTGCTTTAAAAGTCTAGCTGATTATATAAAAGAAAGTATCCTTCCAGATGCCTTTCTATCCTTCCAGATGCCTTTGACCTGTTTTGCAGAGTGATGTTGTACTGCAGTCTCCAAAGTTCTGTAATCCATACATCTGCTTTCATTAGCATTCTAACTTGGTTCTTTATAGTCCTTTTACAAAGCATTTTCCCCTTTCAGCAAGTGAGACTTCACCTTTCTGGAGTCTCTTAACCACGTTGGTAGTAGGTTTGTGTTCTAACGCAATCCATTCTTTTCAAAGGCTTTCAGCAAGCAGGAGAATATCACTGTGCTCAGAGCAGACATCTGACCTGGTCAGTGAAAGGATTGTTTGGGTTATATTTGAACATTTTCAGAGACTTCAGCAGGGTAGTATGAGAAAATCTCTAAGTTCACTCATCCCTCAGGAATTCGACTTTCACTGAAGCACTGAACTCTTCTCCTTGTTCACAGGCTCTTGTTCTCCTGCCTTTCACATAAATGCATTGTAACATACATCTACAAAGAAGAGAATACAGCAAGACAAGCAGGAGCCAGTAGTCACAGCGATCAGATTATTTTGAACTGCCTTTAAAGTTTCTCATGTTAATGACTAGCAAATAGTTAGATCTTCTTGAAAACATGGATCTAATACAACACAATGGCAACTGTGAAGCATAATGATTTCTCAAACAAGCTCTTAAAACAGATGAGTTTTGGTCTCAGATATGATATAGAGAGTTCACCTGTCTTTAATTTTAAAAGCCCAAAGATTGCACAAGCTTGTAGTCCTTTGTTAATTGTACTTTGTGTTTATATAGCAGCTCTATCTCAAAGCTCTCTCCAAACATTAAGGCTCCTAGGACTTCCTTTATGTAGGTATTATTATCCCTGTCATTATCATTATCACGTTTTCCATTTTGGAGTTGGTAAATGAGCAAAATCACACTGTGAGTCACTAGCTGAATTGGGAATAGAATATTGTAGTCTTGATTTTGTCCCTTGCTTTAATTACTCACTAACATGATTGTTATTTGTGGGTTGAAGTGAAACAGACTGTGTTCAGCGTAAAATCTCAGATACTAAGCAGGGTACTTTTGATTTGCAAGATTTTTGCTTGTGTAGCTTTCACATTAATGTTTTTTCGGCTGCTGCTCTGGCTTTAAGTAGCTAATAAGAGATGCTGTCATCTTCCAATGAAATAAATATTAATAAGTTTTGTTTAATATGATGCAATTTGCATAGTAGACTGGAATGGCTCTGGGGACAGAGTGGCTGGAGAGCAGAGAGGCAGAAAAGGACCTGGGGGTACTGATAGATAGTAGGCTGAAGATGAGCCATCAGTGTGCCCAGGTGGCCAAGAGAGCCAATGGCATCCTGGCTTGTATCAGGAACAGTGTGGCCAGTAGGATGTGGGAAGTGATTCTTCCCCTGTACTCAACACTGGTCAGGCCACACTTTGAGTACTGTGTCCAGTTCTGGGCTCCTCAATTCAAGAGAGATGTTGAGGTGCTGGAACGTGTCCAGAGAAGGGCAACAAGGCTGGTAAGGGGCCTGGAGCACAAACCTTATGAGGAGAGGCTGAGGGAGCTGGGGATGTTTAGCCTGGAGAAGAGGAGGCTCAGGGGATGACCTTATTGCTGTCTACAACTACCTGAAGGGAGTTTGTAACCAGGTGGGGGTTGGTCTCTTCTCCCAGGCAACCAGCAATAGAACAAGGAGACAGACTCTCAAGTTGTGCCAGGGGAAGTATAGGTTGGATGTTAGGAAGAAGTTCTTGACAGAGAGAGTGATTTGCTATTGGAATGGGCTGCCCAGGGAGGTGGTGGAGTCACTGTCCCTGGAGGTATTGAAGAAAAGCCTGGATGAGGCACTTAGTGCCATGGTCTAGTTGACTGGATAGGGCTGGGTAGATAGGTTAGGCTGGATGATCTTGGAGGTCTCTTCCAACCTGGTTAATTCTATGATTCTAGATGAAGTTTATTCTATCTATAAAATATTTAGGTATTTAGTCGCGTCCTGTTCTAGTCATAGTAAACATCATTATGGATAGCTCTGGAGAAATGTACTTTTGTGGAAATATATTTCTTTTTTTATTTACAACTGTTATTAGTTGGTCTCTTTTCTTATGTGAAAATATAATCTGTGATGGTTAAATTAAATTAAATTCACTTGTCAAATTTATGTTTTTGAAATCCAAACAATTTTTTTGGCTGATATGGAACACACAAAAGTGTTCAGTTGAAACACAGTCACATCCTCACAAACTAGAATGTTAGCCTCATTTTCTCCTTTTCCAGGGCTGTTTTCATCTGGAAAGGCAATCTAACCACTTATTTGGCTCAAACATAGGTAGCTTAGGTTCAAAACATCCCACTACCAGTACCCCATTACTTTGTTTCTGTGTCATCAAATGTCATAAGAAGAAGCAGAATTAAAAAAAATTAACTTTTCGTAAATGGCTGCTCAGAAGACCACAGGGTACAGTCCTGTGATAACCTGAAGATACTCTGAGAATGGAAAGCATAGTCCTCCTGTAAAGAAGTGTAAGACATTCAATACGACTTTATTACTGTTATTGTATAGGACTCCAGTCAAAGGATAATACCAGCAAAGGACATGTAACATCTGTGGTGGTGTTAAAATTACCTCCCAAAATAAAATCACCAGGCTAGCTCAGAAGGCTTGGAAGTAAGATAAAGCTACATGTTTACAGCAAGCTAAAATCTAAAAGCATATAATACAATGCTAGAGGGCAGGGAGGCCATCCAGAGGGACCTGGACACGTTGGAGACATTCATGACATTCAACAAGGCCAAGTGTAAGGTCCTGAACCTGGGTCAGCACAATCCCAAGCACAGATACAGGCTGGGTGGCAAATGGCTGGAGAGCAGCCCTGAGGAAAAGGAGCTGGGAGTCTGGGGTGATGAAAAGCTCAACATGAGCCAGCACTGTGCACATGCAGCCCAGACAGACAATCGTGTCCTGTGCTGCATCAAGAGCAGTGTGGCCAGCAGGGCAAGGGAGGGGATTCTCTGCCTTTACTCTGCTCTCATCAGACCCCACCTGGAGTACTGTGTGCAGTTCTGGAGCCCAACACAAGAAGGGCAACGAACTGTTTGAGTAAGTCCAGAGAAGGGCCATGAAGATGATGAGAGGGCTGGAGCACCTTTGCTATGAGGACAGGCTACAAGAGTTGGGTCTCTTCAGCCTGGAGAAGAGAAGGCTTTGAGGAGATCTTATAATGGCCTTCCAGTACCTGAAGGGGGTCTGCAAGGAGAATGGGGAGGGACTATTTACAAGGGGTAATGAGTTTAAACTTGAAGAGGGGAGATTCAAACTAGGTGTTAGGAAGAAGTTCTTTACAGTGAGGGTGGTGAAACACTGGAACAGGTTGCCCAGGAAGGTTGTGGATGCTCCCTCCCTGGAGGTGTTGAAGGACAGGTTGGATGAGGCCTTGAGCAACCTGTTCTAATGGGAGGTGTCCCTGCCTATGGCAGGGGTTTGGAACTGGATGATCTTTGAGGTTTCTCCCAACTTAAACCATTCTATGATTCTATGAAAATATATTTATATATATATTTACAATTATTACAGTTTAGAGACAACACAGAGATCTCCCCTGGACAAAGCCCAGAAGGGGACAGCCACCAGCTTCTTATGCCCCTCAGAGAGAAAATCAGCCTAGATTAGTGCAGCCATGAAAGAGGAGGAGGAAGGAAACAGAGAGCAAGGAATGCTTTGTGCAACAAATTATGCACTAGTCCAGCAAATGAATGTTATTCTTCTGTACACAATACAATTCTTTATTCAAAATTTCAAACGAAACCAGAGTGTTAACTCTAAAACCGCCACAACATCACAAGCCAAACTGATACTAGTGATTGTCTGGTGGCCTTCTATGATAAAACTCTTCCTGTACTTCCTCTCCAATGAATCTCATCTCTATTGTCTGCTGGGAAAGGTCCTTAGCCTCAGTAGTACGGTGGGGCATTGCTTATGAGGGTTGCTCATTGTCACAGGCTTAAACTGTGCTGCAAGGCACACCAGCAATGAAGCTGTATGGACACCCAAGCCCACATCCTTGTCCCTGTCTAATGGTCAAATGAGTAGAATCTTGTCCCAAGAGGATTCCAGCTGACCTTTTGGATGAGCAGCATGCTTCTTCCACTTCTGCATGCTAATGATTCTGCAAAATGAATTCTAATCTTCAGCCTCTCTTCCCTCAACCACTGATTTCCTAAGTAGGGCATTCAAGCAGGAGCAGATTGGCGTTCTTTTCGGTCGAGTTCTCTCAGACTCTGTGCACTTTCCACCCAAGAACTGTTTAACATATTATACACAAACGGCCCTTTGAACATGGGTAAGAACCTGGGTGTTACATTCAGCACTCCCTAAACACTTGCTCTAAAGAAAGATGTTTCCTGGCAAATTTCCTACATGATGTGCTTGGCTTCCTTAGTATTCCTGAGATACTTTGTTTTCCTAGTCATTGTATGAAGGGCACTGGCAGTTAATGCTGTTTGCTGCAGTTCTGTTCAAGGGGTTAAGCATCTGCAAGTTAGCAAGCTCAGTCTTCTACAGAGCCAAGCCCTTTGCTTTGGCAGTTATGTTGTCTGTTTTTGGGGCTACAGAAATATTTGGTAAGTATCTATACCAGGTGTTACTATAAGCACATCTTCCAGCTTTTCTGTTGAACAGTGGGCCTTGTCCATCTGCCAATTTGCTGTTGCACAGTGTGACATCTTAATTTTAAACATTCAATCCAGTCACTTACTCCTCTTCCATAGTGTTCCATTCCCAGATAGACTCAAAAGGTCCACACGCCTGATTTGCTAGACCCTGAACTTATGGATAGAATTAAGCCCTATTAACGTTTAAGGTGTAATATTTAATTTAAGAATTTTTAATTATTTCCTTGTCAATCATTAACATGTCATGCTTATGTACCAATACTACACAAATGCACATTGAAGACTTGAGAATAGTCACCCTGAAATACTTACTGTTTTCTGTGCATTCAAATAGCGATATTCTAGTCGTGTTCAGATCCAGGGGATCCCCCTTTCCTCCTCTTGCCCTTCTCTTTCTCATTTTCCTCCTCCTTCTTTTAAATTACAGGTTTCTGGATACCTGTGTCATTCCTTTAACTGCATTGTAAAAATCCTATCCTCTGATAGTTGTCTGCTTGCCCAGAGGTGCAAAACGGTACTTGATGAATCATGCTTCCACAACTCCTTAAATGCCTGTTCCCAGGAAAAAAAATACCCAAATAAATCATCAAGGTTCCCTATACCACCTTCTACTTGCTCCAATTATAAACCAAAAAGTGCTTGTGTGTTCAACGGCATCACTGTCAAGGCGATTTCTCAGTGCTGTGTTCTGTGGATACAGCAGCCATACAACAGCTTTATGCGTATGAGAAATGTGGAGGAAAAAAAAGCCTAGCTGTGCAGTTTATCTCGTTAGTTTTCTCTACTAACAAGGCTGCAATTCACAACATTTAATCTGTGTCATGTTGGCACTTTACAGGCAGATCTTTAGTTCATCCTTCTTTAATGACCTATCCATTTCCTCATAAAACAGACCCACGTGTTTCCTAAACACTTTATCAGAAAGTAACATTGTCTTCCCTTCTCCTTCTCTTCCCTTCTCCTTCCCTTCCCTCCCCCTCTCCTCCCCTCCCCTTCCCTTTCCCTTTCCCTTCCCTTCCCTTCCCTTCCCTTCCCTTCCCTTCCCTTCCCTTCCCTTCCCTTCCCTTCCCTTCCCTTCCCTGCCCTTCCCTGCCCTTCCCTGCCCTGCCCTTTGCCCTGCCCTGCCCTTCCCCTTCCCTTCTCCTTTCCCTTCTCCTTTCCCTTTGCCTTCTTTGCTTTCTCCTTCTCCTCCTGCTTTTCATTTACTTCCCTTCCTCTCCCTCTCTTCACCCTCTCCCTCTGCCTTCCTATTTTTTCCCATAGGAAAAATAATAATTGCAATATGTCTTCCTCTTCTGTCTTAGCTGTGTTTCTACATTTCCCCTTATTGGGAAGGCATTCTGTTTTCCTAGTGCCAGTCCCTGACAGTTTATGCCTTACTTTAGCACAGACTTTGTGGTGAATCTCCAACTCTCCAAGGATTATTACAGATGTCTCTAGCTAGAGCAGCTAAAACTTCATTTAATATTAGGTCCTTATAGGCTTGTGTTTGAAATGACAAATGATGCTTTTATAATTGTATAATTTTTTGGTTATGTAATTCCAAATTCTTGTAATCTCTCTTCTTACTGTTATGTGTTGAGCCTCAAATAACAGCTATTTACAATTGTCCCATTTACACTGTAACTTTTGTGTCTCACCTGCTTTTCTTCATTCTATATATGCATTCTCATTTTTGCCTATTCCTTTGCTTTCTGTCTGTAGACTCACTTTTTCTTTTACCATTGATGCTACTTCAGCATGAGCCACAAAGGTAGTGAGAAGTAGATTAGCTTCCTGGGCCCTTCAAGGCAAGAAAAATATTTGTATCATAGCAATGATTTAGAGACCTAATTTTTATTCCTGAACTATGAAGATCAGAAGAAGTAGGGAGCAGTGCTAAGAGGGAAGACTGACTACACATAGGATTCCTCACGATTCTATACGCTCCAGACAAGTCTTACCTGAGTATATAGAGAAAAGTTATGGCATCAACACTTTCTTTGAGTATATGCAAAGTAGCTAAAAAGTCTTCTGCTGTCATGCAAGAACATTGCTGCAACCAAATATGTTACTCTAAGCTTTAAAAAAAATAAATGTTTGCTCTCACTAAGTGTTTATTGCATTGATATTTTCTTCTTACTTCCAGCTGCTGCTGCAGTTGTTTTTATTTTATTTTGGAGAGAGTTTGTGTTCTCTCGGAACATCTCCTGATAAAATCAGATTATTTGGTTGCATTCCCAAAGTGGTTTCAGTCTAATTTCAGACATGACATGGCAAAGAGCATAACAAAACTCAGCAGAAGGAGCCAGAGAGAGAAAACACCCAAGAGTTTAGTAATAAACGATTACACGGTTCTCTAGGAGTCTAATACACTCGGTGGTGAAGCCAGTTTAAAATGGAAACACAACTGCTTTCTTGCTGATATCACTGGGAAAATAAACACTTACAGGATAAATGGTGTTGATTTTGTATAAATGGATTATTCACAAGCACGTCCTATGTGATATCATGTAAATGGCAAGAATAACAAAGTTAAAACCTTGAGCTCATTTGTCTTTCTTGCTTTTAAAAGCTTGTCATATCATCACTCCAAAGACAGAAGATCCTCACCATGGAAGGGAATGATCCTGTTTGCAGCTAGGGCAGCTCCATTTGCTACTTGACATTTTGGGAAAGAGAGGAAGAAATATCTGCAAGGGACTGTGACTGGAAGGTGCCCAATCCAATACAATGAGCAGTTATTGACATAGTTTAACTTTTCCTATGGGCAGGTGCTTGTGTCCAGGGTTGGATTTGACTTTAGGACATGGCACCTTGCAGAAACAGACCTTCCCATTTCTGATCCTACTTTAGAAAATATGATCATAAAGAAATTTTGTGTTGATGAAGATTGAGAATGATCCTGTAATTTAAAAAATAAAAACAACAAATCTTTACCCTCCTCCTCCTCCAAATGACATTCTCAAATTAAAAAGCCCAAGTACTAGAAATCTGGCAAAAATTTGGTTTATGTTTAAATAGAATTTCTAGAATGAAGAGCAGTACAGAAAATAGTCTACTGTTAACATTGTTAATATTTTGGCTACAAACAGGATGATGAACAGGTCAAATGAACGTGACTGTCCACAGAGCCTTTCCAGCTAAAAAATAATCATAGAATCAATCATAGAATCATAGAATCAACCAGGTTGGAAGAGACCTCCAAGATCATCCAGGCCAACCTAGCACCCAGCCCTAGCCAATCAACTAGACCATGGCACTAAGTGCCTCATCCAGGCTTTTCTTCAACACCTCCAGGGATGGCAACTCCACCACTCCCTGGGCAGCCCATTCCAATGGCAAATCACTCACTCTGGCAAGAACTTCCTCCTAACATCCAGCCTAGACCTCTCCTGGCACAACTTGAGACTGTGTCCCCTTGTTCTGTTGCGGGTTGCCTGGGAGAAGAGACCAACCCCCACCTGGCTACAGCCTCCCTTCAGGTAGTTGTAGACAGCAAGGAGGCCATCCTGAGCCTCCTCTTCTCCAGGCTAAACAACTCCAGCTCCCTCAGCCTCTCTACTTCTCTAATACAAGAAAAAGGTATTTCCAGCAGCGGGTAATCAGGTTTTCTTACTATTGCAATAGTGAGAAAGTGAGGATAAACCCAGGGGTCTCTTGCGTGTTTAGGTCTCAGGAGATAAGAGCAGAACAGAATAATAATGAGTGCCACTATCTTCCTTCTTCACACAGTAGTTGATAAAAAAAGATATATATATAAAAGGCCCTGGGCACAATTTGAGCTATGTACTTCACTGATGAACAGCACAGTGAGCCTGGAGCTGACTGAGCACGGATTTTTTTCTGGTAGAGCTAGAAGTAAATGGCTTTGTCGTGCATTACACTTTCTTAGCTTTTTTAGTTTTCCTCTCTGGAACAAAGCCAGAACATTATGAGGAGCAGGAAGGTTGTTATGTGTGTGGAGAGAATAAGAGAGTCTCCTGCCTTAGGCTGAGCCATGTGCTGCCTGGAGCTGAAAGACCCAAACTCAGGTCTCTTCTCTAACATTTTCTACCAGCCTCCTGCCTTCAGAGAATAGCCACTGAGATGTTGACCTGTGTGACTCTTCCACATTGTTGCTGTTGCCGTTTGTCTAATGAATCATACAAGCATCAATATATTCCTGGTCTGTGGTGTAACTTATGGAAAGTTGTTTTTTTCTCTCTTGGAAGTTTCACCCTTACCACGGGTGAGATGGGAAATGCTGTGGTTCGTAAACCCACCAACGTCTGAAGATGAAGCTGACCTTGTGACAAATGGAATTTGGCTGAACAAATACTTCACACCATATTAAAAGGTGGAGAGAATAATGCACTGACTTCGTTCTGAAATGCATTCAAGCTGCATTAGGGCAAACAGATGAGTGTCTGTTAACAAGAAATCAAATGTAAACCGTGGATCATTATGCTTAAAACTCTCTTCTGTCTAACTAAGCAATACAAGTTTCTTCTTTTCTCTTTCAGTGATATCCATGGTACAGTCAGTTGAGGTTTCACCAACCACTAGCCACATTTGCTGTTTAAAAAACAAACAAACAAACAAAAAATTGGAGTCTACACCTCTGAAAATTCTACTAAGCTACTAAGATAATTCTCTGATTCTAAGAAGAGCAAAAAGAATAAATCTGAAAGGTCATCACTCTGATTCTGCCTTTCTGAAATGGATTGTCTGATGAAAAAATAAATAACCTTTTTAGTGTACAGTTACAGATAGAATCCTGCCCTTCTTTCCTCCCTTTGTATTAGTTTTACTCATATCTGCAGCTCATTAGTGGATGCATGTATGTTGCAGATTTAGAATGCCACTGCTATAATTAAAACGAAGATCTATGTACTCAATCAGGCATGCCCAATGTTGCTTATTTATTTGTTCATAGTCTGGACACATATTCTATGCCTAGTGCTATTTAACAGTCTGTTGAATTCAGCAAAAACATAGTAACTTTCATCAATCAGGGGGTTTCACAAGAAAAGATTTTTGTTTTTCCTAAAGTAAGAACAGAAATTGAATATATACAATTGTCCTTAAGCTTTGTGAGGAATCATCTGTTGTGGATGAAGCAATTGTGAGCCCATGTTAGCCAGACTACTCTCTTAGAGAAGCTGTGGGGAAAGAAAGTGAGGAAGAGAGGGAAAGAGAAGGAGAGAAGGAGAGAAGGAGAGAAGGAAGGAAGGAAGGAAGGAAGGAAGGAAGGAAGGAAGGAAGGAAGGAAGGAAGGAAGGAAGGAAGGAAGGAAGGAAGGAAGGAAGGAAGGAAGGGAGGAAGGAAGGGAGGGAGGGAGGGAGGGAGGGAGGGAGGGAGGGAGGGAGGGAGGGAGGGAGGGAGGGAGGGAGGGAGGGAGGGAGGAAGGGAGGAAGGGAGGAAGGGAGGAAGGGAGGAAGGGAGGAAGGGAGGAAGGGAGGAAGGGAGGAAGGGAGGAAGGGAGGAAGGGAGGAAGGGAGGAAGGAAGGAAGGAAGGAAGGAAGGAAGGAAGGAAGGAAGGAAGGAAGGAAGGAAGGAAGGAAGGAAGGAAGGAAGGAGAAAAATAAAAGAAAGATAGATTTGCTTCTGAGTAAGGTGGCATGGGAAGCAGCATTGTCAGTCATAGTCAGGCTATTTCCAACCAAAATCTCTCATGGATCTTTTCAAGACAAATGTTTAGACATGCAGATTCTTAGGTGACCTACTACTGTATATAGAATACAAATGTATTCTACATTGTTTTTAAAAATAATTCTCTTTACAGTTCTGGAGTTTCAGCCCATGCTCAAGCCATTGAGCTTCACCCATAGTACCAGGAGTAGAGTGCAGAGTGCTAAAAGACTTCTGTACAGATGGCCTTAATCCTGTGGGGAGATTGGAAATTAATATGAGGATCATTGACATTCATTGAGTACTTGGTCTGTCTGGCAAATGATGACATCAATCTTGGTACAAAAGAGGTAATACATTATTCTACATGCAGTCAACTGCTAAATTTAAACAGTGGTGGGACAACATTTTTTTTTTTTTTCAAGATGGGGGTCATTAATAGCCAAAAAACCTGAACCACCAAACCTTTACTTAGATGAATAATCTTTGCTCATACAGGCTATCTCATTACAGACAGCTGCACTGGTAAAAAAGAGCATTGTAACATAGAGTCTGAGGAATTAATATCTGAAGAAACCACTTCTTTAATTAACAGATTAAGAAAATATGCATGTACAAAAGTCCATTTGGGGGATTCGCAAATACGTATGCTGTCTGCTTCTTAACTTCTTAACAATGTGAGTCCAGAGAAAACTGGGAGTTATCAAGGTTGTAACAAGTACAAACATTGTTATAAAACACAAAAAGTCTCCTTAATGTAGTATCTTCTATCGCACGGTGGCCAATCCTACTTCAGCAAGAAGCCTAACCTCCATAAATGTCATACTGCACATACAGTATGAGGAAATTCACTATAACTGATGAGCAATTCATTCATGAAAGAAGGCACAATTGGAAGTTATCATATCCTTCATTTTTATGCCAAATAAAGGAAGGGTTTCTCATGACCATATTATCTGCTCGAGATAGGATCTTTTTTTGCAATTCTATATTCAAATCTAATTATAGCAGTTAATCAGAGCAAAGGAAAAATGCACAGCTACTGGTCCATAACAATATAGAATTTCCATCCCTCATCTCTGAAACTCCATAAATTCTGACCATGGGTATTTGAATCCATATACCTCAGTTGGCTAGCAGCTGCTATAATCCAGAAGGTCAAGGTACGTATAATTACAGTACAGATATTTCCCCTCTTCTCTACAATGGTTCTCTTCTGTCTCTGTCATTCATTCAAAACTGCAAAATTAGTTGCCAGCAAGAGCAAGAACTACCTCTGCTTTTAAATTCTTTTAACTGAGGCAGGAATATTTCAAGACTGTGTGCAAACACAGGCAGAAAAGGGGCTGAGCCAGTACGGAAAAGAGTTAAGCGTTTGCTGAGGTCTCTGCCCTTCTCTGCTCCCTGGACCCATCTTCCACTCCCTACAGATCAGGAAAAACCTTATACTTGGAATAATTAACATAAAAATACACCAGACACATTTTTATTGATTTCTGTTCCTAAAAGCAAAGAATAATGTAAGTAACATTTAAAAAGTAGTAAGTCAAACACGCATGAATCACTCTGGGCATTTCAGCCCATTGGTCTGGGTGAAAGTAGATGAGTAGGAGTAGGGACAGGAGAGACAGGAAAAAGGAGCATGAAGCAGAAGAAAGGCAAATGGTCAGATGGCGAAAACAGCAGATGAAAGTAGTACACAAAGGATTTTAGTAATTGAAGTTTATTCAATCCATGATTTTCTTATTTCTCTCATAAACATCCTAAGATAGCTCTATACCAATGCGACAGCTGCCGATGTTGTTTTCTGTGCAAAGAGCCATTCTTATGTTGGTTTTACTCTGAATAAATAAGCTTAACTTTTCTAATGATTCAGTAACTTCTGAATGGTAGTCTCACATCACCTCTTACTATTCACAAACTCATCCATTCTTTTTGGATTACATTGGAACCTTATCTCACCTTCAGTTTAGACTAAAGAATTCAGTGGAGCCCAGTCAAGGGCTTAGTTGCAACAGCTTTGGTTGCTGTTGAGTGGGATCAGAGATGTTCTCCAGTGGCACAAGCCATCATGAGTGACCTCCATGCTCCCTATACTGCTTTGCAGCCCCCCCGTCAAACTAGTGCTTTGAGGATAACAGTCAGAGGAAAAGTGGAATGTCCTGAACCTTGCTTTGCTGTTTTAGCCTGTGGTGGATGTTTTCCCCCCTAAGGCAGTGAGCACAGAGCATACACTAACGCTGACCTCAGATGTGCATGCTGGAGAAAGGCGTGGAGGAAGATAAAGGCATACAGGCATGATGTCAGTGGGGATATGGAGATGTGGCTGGTATGCATGTGTGCAAGGTATGCTGCATAGAATGCATGGGAGGGGTGTGTTTAGAACAGGAACTGTGGGAATGCACGCAAGGGAGCTGAATGAGAGGAACAGTAGGTAAATGTGTGGGCCAAGGCTGGTCCCTCACTGTGCAGTCTCCTCAGGACTCCTCTACAGCATCAGACTGCACTGTTCAATGGCAGGGAAGGACTAATGGGAATCTCCATCCCTCTGATTTTAGAGGAAGCTTTAATTTGCAGTCCCTTTGCAACTGACTGGGACTGTTTCAACTGAGTTGAATGTACTTCATCCCCTGCAGTGTCCTTCTCTGAAACAATCATGGAGTTAATAGTAACTGGCCAAATTTCACAGGCTTTGCTATACTTACCAGACGCAACTGCAGTAGAGCAGAAATCTATCCTGACACAGTAAAATGCTCAGAAATGCAGCTCACCAGCTCCTACCCACCTCTGAGGTAGATTCTTGGCTATCAAGGTCAACAGATCTTAGTTCTTGAATGAAGATTTTCCAACTCACATCAGAGCTCATCTTGTACAGATTTTCCTCTAGGCTTTTCAGGTGGCTTCGGGCCAGGAGCACAGACCGACATCTCGTGTTTTTCCTTGAAATCCTGTTATTTACCTTAGTGCTTTAGAGTAACTTTGCTTCCAATGCCTAGGGGCGCATGGGACTGAAGGAATCTCACAGACCATCAGGCCTTGTCCCCTACATCACTTTGTCCCTTTCGGAAATGTGAAGAGCTCCATCCTAAGGGTAATTATTATTTTTGCCCCGTTATCTCTACTGGAAGTGTTTTAAAACACATAAATTCTCATATATTTGGGAATAGTCTAATGTGCAGCTTAAATCATGTCCATTTGTTCTTAAAATAAACACCTGCACACATTTATCTCTGGCAAAGCTCGGTAAGTGTTAACAGATACTCCCTGTGTCTGCGATGTCGGTCACAATTCGGTACAAAGGTCTGGGGCACTTCTTAGCGCCCACAGATTCACGTGGGCATCGTGGTGAGCAGAGGGGTGCGCTGGCTGCGAGGCGAGGCAGGGGCGCGCTGGGCGCTGGGGGGTCGGGAGTTTGGTGCCGCACGGGAACCCAGCAGTGAGGGCGTGGTACCGGTGTGAATGTGGGTTAGAGATGGGTGCAGGCAGCAGCCGGGCGGAGCGGGGCTGGGGGTGAATTGATGCGGGTTGTCCGTGGCGTGTCTTGTGTGTGGATGGGGACACGAGGGAAGAGACTGGCTGCGGGGCGTGGGGGTGGTCGATATGTTGGGGTGTTTGCGGGGAAGGGGACATAGGCTCATCTCCGCGTCTGGGGAAGCGAAGAACATGGAAGGGTGGGATGGGCAGGGGCGGGAGGGGAGTGTTGGAATACGGTGGGGACAGGGGCGATATTCGGTGCCGGTCGCGCTGGTGACAGCGTGATGGGGCGCCGGACTGCGGTCGGCGGCGGGCCCCCGTGGTGTGCCGGTGCCTGCGAGGCCCGGGCAGCGGCCGCCCCCCGCCGTTCTCTCCGCCGCCGCGGGGCTGTGCGGGGCGGCGGCGAGCGGGCCCGGCCGCGCCGCCTGACGTCACCGGCCGGGGCGGCTATAGGCTGCGGGCGGCGCTCCCCGAAGCGGCGGTGGCTCCGCTCTGCGCGCTCACTCCGCGCTGCCGCAGCCCCCAGCGCCCGCGGCGCCCGGGCGCTCCCTCGCTGCCTCCACCGGTTCAGGTAAGGGGCTCCGGGGCGGGCACCGGCAGCGCGTGGCGGGTCGCCACCCGGCTTCAGCACTACGCCCCCGCCGGGGTGCGGGGGTCTCGCAGCCGGGCCGTGTCTCCTCCCTAACCGCAGCAACTAGTTGGGGTGAGCGGGCGGGCGGTGTTGCCCCGGGATGCGGAGTAATTTGCGAAGTCGGTGTGGCGGCGCGGTGCTCCGTCTCTGTCCCGCCACTCTTCTGCCGCTCCCCGACAGGGAGCTGGGGCCGCCCGGAGTCCTGCCCTGGCGGGGCGCAAGGAGGAGGCTGCCGCAGCCACCGGCGCGGTGTTTTGGGAGGGGGAGAGCTGCGCAGGGTGCCTCGGAGCGCTGATGTGTTCGGCTCCCTTTGCAGGTTGCTCTGGCACTCTAGAGTGTGAGGCTGAGCCGCCGACATCCCGGGCATTTCCAGCAAGCCCCCGCCAGCAGCCCGGCACCGACTGAAATTTAGGCGTCTTCAGAGAGGGGAGGAAGATCCTCATCTTCCGAAGCCTCCTCAATGAGTGCCAAGCTCTCAAAGGAGTTGAGGCTGCCCCTGCCACCGTGTCTCCTGAACAAGACATCAGCCACTTCCAACACCAGCAGCACCTGCATCACGCAAGTGGGTCAACTCTTCCAGTCCTTCTCATCCACCGTGGTTTTAATTGTCCTGGTCACCCTCATCTTCTGCCTGATCCTCCTTTCCCTCACCACCTTCCACATTCACAAGAGGAAGATGAAGAAGCGGAAAATGCAAAAGGCTCAGGAGGAGTATGAACGGGACCACTGTACCCGCAGCAGTAGTAGCAGCAGTCAGCATACTGGGATGGGAGTGCAGGGAGAGGCACCTCAAGGAAGAGACAGCCGTCTGGGAAGACCCTCCCAGGACTTGGAGATCAAGAGCCCTTCTCCCTCGACAGCCTCGAGCTCTCAGCCCACACGGGCTTGTTTGGACACTGCTGGCACGGGGCTCCTGCAGACGGTGATTTTGTCATGATGGTTTGGGGGAGAGCATGCGAAGGCATTGGTTGATGTTTGTAAATACCCGAGTGATTATTCCAGTCCCTGAAGAAGAAGAAAACATTGCTAATTCAGATGAATGAACAAGCCCATGATCCAAGTGCATACCAGATCACTTTGCTTTTCTCATTGACTGTGCAAGGAAAGGATGCATCTTTTCACTGGAGAAGGAGCTACACACAGCTACCAAATATCAAGTCATCCACCTGGAGGAGAGGGTCAGGGGTGGGGAATCCATTTTCCCTGGACATCGTTACCCCAAGGACCGGGATGATCCCACTCTCTCGGGATTCCCCTCGCATGCTGTGTCACCATTGGATGGTGTGGGCTGGGGTATGGGTGAGTGGTGTGAGGAGAGAGGCAGGTCTGGTGGGTATCTTGGGACTCCCCATCCCCTTGGAGCAGGATGACAGTCCACCCTGGTCTCCTTTTGTGCTAGGACCTATGCCCTTGTCCTACTCCTCTTACTCCTTTCCAAGAATGGTTATTGTTTTTTTGTAGAAATGGTCACCCCTAACTGGACTTAGCAGCAAGTGCCCAACTTGCCCCATCACCCTGTTCCCCCAGCTGCAGCACTGGACATCCCACTGTCTAGGGAGAAAGGAGCCAGCAGTCTGCACAGAGCAATGCCTCAGCTTTCCTCTTCCTTCAGATCCTTTCATCTTCAAATGCCATCCCCCATCCCCCCCACTCCCATGACATGAAACTCAAACCCTCTACTGTTTTGTGTAGAAGGGCAAGGTAATGTGCAGTAACTTGCTTGTCCTCTCTCAGGGGAGGTTGTCCTTGTACCTCCTGTTGGTCCTGAAACAAATCCAGTTCTGCACCAGGCACTCCGCACTGAACGCTTGCGTTTACAGCTTTGCCTCTCAGCAAGGAATCCTGCAGCAGTACAGAGCTGGCTTCTACTTTTTTAGGCTGCTAAGTATTTTTAACCCTTCTAATCCAGTAGACAGTTAGGGACAGACAATCCTTAAGTTTTAACCCTTTCATCTCTTCAGAAGAAACCACACATTTGTGCAAAATGTCTGCTGCTACACCTTGGCAAATGTGTATTTTCAGAAGTGGCTGATGTGGTATCTCCTTAGCAAGCACCAGGAATTTTTTTGACTGGATGGCAGGTGTGAGTGGCTGCTAGTGCTGAGTGTGTTGGGGGAAGCAGTGTCAAGTACAGAAAAAGCAGTTTTGCTGGGTGATTAAATCAGTGACCAGGATTTGAAGATGCCGTTAACGGAGTGCCATATCCAAACTTTGAAACATCTTGTCTGGTGTCAGAGCAGAGGCAGCTCTTTATGGTGCATAGTAACATAAAAGAAATGCAGCAAAGAAAATGTGATCCTGAGGAATTTCTTCTATGTTTTTTTTGTTGTTTGGGGTTTTGCTTTGTTTGTGTTTTGTGGGTTTTTTGTTTGTTGTGTTTGTCTGGTTTGGTTTTGCTTTGGTTTGCTTTTCTATCTTGTCATTCAGAGTCCTGTGAGGAGATAGTAATAATTGACTGTCTCTAATATTTTTTAGCCACTTATTCCCTTTCTGCTGTACTCTGCATCCCAGGGTGGCTGTTAGGCTAGAAGAATCCTAGACACACGCACACTGGGAAGTATGCATCCCTAAGCCAGGAATGAATACCAGTTAAAGTGGGGAAGGAGTGTGGCAGAAGTGCACCACAATCCTCTAGCAGCCCTAAATTGCAGAGGTTTCAGGGCAGCGTTTCTCTTCCCTAGTTTTATCCCTTTTCAGTCTTGCCCGGTCTGACAGGAAATTGCTGTTGAGCTTGGATCCGTGCCTATAGCATCTTAGGCCCTAACTACTGTACCATACAGCTCAAGAAGGTGCTCCACCAGGTGAGGTTAGCGTGGCAAGTGTACTTGCGACTGGGTGGTGCTTTGCCCATTGCAGTGATGCCTGCCTCTCGCCACCAGGCGGTACGAGTGGATGCTAATGGCTACTTCATTGTTCCCGGTCAAGGAAATTGGCTTTGTTTTGTTTCCCCTAATAAAAAGATGCATGAACTTTTGTGTTTAACCTCCTTATGCAGTACGGTATAGCACCACAGGGAATAGAGTTAGGACAATGAAGAGTGTTCAGTGAACAATAATGGAGCTGTCTGGTCTTTGATCTCCACTAAATAGAGAAGAGAGATATTACTTTCCCCTTTATTTTGTGCCTTTAAAAAGAAAAGAGAAAGAACAACCAGCAGTGTATAATTTCAAGTTTTATAAAAGCAATAAGATGTTCCAATTCGCTCCAGTGCATTTCTGGATGATGATTCCACTTCTTTAGTGTCTGAAGTCAGATACTTTTCCTTCTGCCTTGTGCACATGAGGCATGCAATAATTCCCCAGAAGTGTACTGCTTGTCACATCTCATTGCAGTTATAAAATTGCCCTATTTTTGAAGAAAAAGAGGACATATATATATATCTTTATATATGTTACAGATATATGGATATATATATATAATTTATATAATCTCAAGACACTAAAAATAGTTGCCAAAATGTAACGAATTAAAATGTTACCATGTAAAACTCTGTCCTCTGTTAATTAGCTTTGATTTAATATTTTAATATCTCTGTATATATGTAAATCCGTGTAAATTGTGTGGTCTATAAGTAAAATTTCCTACTGACTTTAATTTTCTCACAGCTGTGGGCTTCTTGTGGTGTCATTTGAGGTTTTTTTTTTATTTCTGAAGTTAAATTCTACAAGGTATGAGAGGTTATGAATTCCTATTATCACAGAAATGCTGCAATAAGGTTAACGCATACTCCCAATACACAGCCCTGTACTGAACTCTTGCAAGCTTATGAGGTTTAATTGAATGGTCTCAGGAGATCCAGCTGATACAAGCAGGACATGTAGGTTTTCATTTTCATGAAACAATAAGCAACCTAGGGAATAGATGTGGATTTTTTAAACAGAGTTTATGCTTGGAGGTTCTGTCAAATCAATTGCTTCAAAACCCTACAGCTACAGCTAAACTTCTGCACTTAGCATTCAGTATTAATAAGGCTGATGCTTCTTTCCCCTCCCCCTCTCCTACTTAAATTAGAAAAGTGTAGGAAATTGTTAATATTCCTAAAGCATACATTTTCAGCTAACTGTGAAGCTGCCCAAAGGGTTTTGAATATACATATTTTATGCAAGTGTGATATCTATGTATCTGTATCCATATATTGAAATATTTTTGTGTAACCTTTTCTACGATATTTGATAGAGATGCTGGGTAAATGCCTGCACCATTCCCACTCGTAAGGAAGGATTTATACCCTATGGATGTGAACATTCTTTTTCCTGTGATTTTGCACTGGCTTTGGCAAGTTACAATGGAGGCTGGGCAGTGAGTGCTGACTGCTGGAAGAACACAGTCCTTCATCTGCCGAGGGGCATATCCTGCATCTGGATTTTCCTGGTTTCAAACAAGAGATGGAGGCTAGTTGCCCTCTAGCATCCTGCATGTGTTAGAATAGGAAGTGCTGTGGAGCTCAACAGTTCCTGTACAGTCCAGCTGTTGTCCCATGGGAGAAGCATGACTGTAATTACTTGTTTCGTAGATACTAGAGAAAACTGAGACCCTGCTGGGTGATGCAGAGGTAGCGCTGAGGCTGGACTGGGAGGGTCAACAATGCCTCTTTCTGCATTCCTATCCTTGGAGCCTGCTACTTGCCCTGAGGCTTCTTCCAGCTCCTGCTGCCATCAACAGGGGTGGTTTCCACTGACTGCCAAAGGACTTGGATCCTGTCTGTAGTCCACACAGAGGGTAACAGCTCTCCATACTACCACCACTGGCCCTGCTCTGCATCCATCCCAGCAGCCTCTGTGGGGATGGCAAACACTGCGTTCCATGAGGGCTAGGATTCTTCAGCGTGGCAGCACCAGGGAAGCCACACTACTGCTGTCAGTTCTGCTTTGGTGGACTGAGATGTTTAGGTTTCTACAGAGTTCCTGTGTGGATCATAGACAAGGAGCATAATTTCATTAAAATGCATCATTCCAGCATTTTTTCCCCATGGAGGTTTGTCTATGCAAATGCAGTCTTAGATGAAATTTGCAGGTTCTTAATCCAGACATGTTTTTAGGTTTTGATACATCTCTCTCAGACATATATCTGTATATATAGATATATATCTTGAAAGAAATGCTGGACAAAAAGCAAAGAACAAAGACTACATTCTAGACAGACTGTCATATGACTGAAAACTTGGGAAGTTTTGCTTCTGTTTTTAATTTTAAAGGCAACTATTTGCAATGTAAATAGCAAGTTCCTGTGTGATTAATGTTTTCCATAGCATTTCTGGGTAACTGCTATCTTGTTTCTGGAAAGCTTTGTCCAGTGTTATGAAGCAACTCTACTTTTCTTCTTTATTGATATGAATATGAGTACAGCTTTTATGTAAGGGAGGAAAAAAGAACATTATTTGACGCTATACAGGACTGAATTATTTTAAATCCAGTTATAGCACTTGGTTTGGTTTTGGTTTTATTTTTGGTTTTGGCTTTCTTTCCAGTGGATATTCTCTCTGCTCGTTTGCGGTTTTATATGGGTACCTGAAACCCTACCTTTTAGTGAGTGTGCAAGATATGAAGAGAAACATGAAAATGTGAAATAGGAGATATTCTTTTGTGTAAATAGGAGAATTTACATTGACTTAGATGCCATTTCATTACATCTACATAGATGGCATGACTCACATACAAATCTCAAATAATGCTTTGTTTTATGTTAAAAATTAGAACTACTATTATCCAGAAATTACCTTCTCATCTCTTTCTGGTATCTAAGTCTTTTTTTCCCTGAAGCCAAGTTTTCCATCTGATTGCTGAATAAATTTCTAGTAGAACAGAGCCTCCTTCTGTTTTCGGTCTTTTACATGTAGGTTTCTGGTCTGAATCTAGCCAAACTCAATAGTGTATGAAGTGTGGTATGAACTTGGAAAAATTGGAAAGTGTATGAGCCTTGAGGAGGGAGACCATCTGACAAGCAAACAGGTGAAATGTCTGGCAATGGTGACAGTTAGCTTTCCCATTTCGAGTTGTGGAAGTGAAGCCTCACCATCCACTGTGTAGTCCTGGGTGAAGAGTGATCCATTCCAGCCACAGCAGAGACAAATAGCTATCTCCTTCCTGATACCACTGCTCTAAACCATCATTTTCTATATGACATTAGATCTCATCTCTGTAAACTAAATGTAATATATTTCTTACTCGAGTCAAAGAACTTTCATTGCTTTATTGATACTATATGTTCTCTGTGGATAACTAGAATTCATTTCCCAACACTTTTAACCCAATACCTCCACAAGCATTGATTTTGTATGAGTTAGAAAATAAATAAATATTTGAATCAGCACCCTGTAAGTAAAAATTGCCTTTATTTATGTAATCCACTTGACTTCTATTTGTTCTTTTCTTCCTTGAAACAGAGCATCCTAATCTGTTCATTATTTTACTTTTCTGAATGGGATGAAGAATTTCAAGCACACAGACTGCAAAACACATGTAGGCAAATCAGGAAGATTTTGCATTGTACAGCAGAGTAAAATCATGTAGGTTTTGTTGGTTGCACAGTAATCACTAAATCACAGAACTTCAGAGGTGGGAAGGGACCTCCAGAGATCATCGAGTCCAATCCCTGCCAAGGCAGGATCCCCTAGGGCAGTTCACACAGGCATGAGTCCGGGTGGGTTTTGTAAGTTCAGAGGAGGAGACATCACAACATCTTTGGGCAGCCTGTTCCAGTGCTCTGTCGCCCTCATTGTAAGGACATTTTTCCTCGTGTTGAGGTGAAACCTATGTTCCAATTTGTAGCTGTTGCTCCTTATCTTATTGCTGCTGACCACCAAAAAGAGATTGGCCCCATCCACTTGACACCCACCCCTCAGATATTTTTAGTCCTTTCAGTCTTCTCCAGACTAAACAGTTCCAGGTTTCTCAGTCTCTCCGATTCTTTATCCTATGTTTTCCAGATCCCTTGCAATCAAGCAAAATTTTAACCTAAAATCTTCTGAATGAACTCACATCTAAACAGATAGATTGCCTTTCTTCTATGACTCACTGACTTCACAGTCAAAACTTTTCAAGCATCTTGTAATCTAAAAATAATGTGTCCTAGTGGAGTACGGGCACTGTAAGTAAGGGGTAAGGACAGAAGTTCAGGAGGACAAAATAATTAGGTCTATACTATAATAACTATAGACCCCTCACATGGTGAGGGTTGAATTCATGATTGTAAATAAGTGCCTTTGCTTTTAGATCCTGACTCTGCCACTCATGTGTTGTGAGGCTCTCAGCTGTTAAGCTGTCTAGGCAGCAAGCAGTATATAACCTTCCTGTTAAACAAAGACATGGAATCTACAAATATTCAGTGAAGAAATGAATAAACAAACTGTCATATATAGTAAAAAGACTGATACCACAATACAAATTAAGAGTCTTTCTGTTAATCACCAGGCACGGATTATTCAAGTGCTTAACATGTGGGAGCAAGGTTCAAGTGGCACACTGCACAGCTGGAAGATGAATGGCTGGGCAAGATGCTTAAACAGTCACACTGAGAGGCTCAATTTAATTTTTAAGTTGAAGTGGAATTCATGTTCTGAAGGAGAATCAAGACAACTAATGTTTGTTTTACCATTTCATTACTAATAACACTTCCCCCCCCCAGTGTAGATAATAGGCTTGTGTGGTTTTGAGCAGGGTGCTGATTATGCTAATAAGAACATAGGGAAGGACAACTCTTGGTGAGTAAGCTCACCACTAATGAAATTCATGGCAAAATCTCCCTGACCTGGACCATGCCCAAAATGATGTGAGATCTTATTCCCTGCTGACTGTCCATCCCTTGCCAGTTTCATCAAACATCAGGTTGCTGCAGTTGATGTTACTAGGGCATACAGATTTCTCTTGTGCTTTGACTCACAGTCTTTACCCAGATCCTGTGGAGGATAGTGGAGGATCACTTGAGGTTACACACATGTGGCACACATACTTTCTTTTCTTTATCTTTTGCTGTATTCAGATATTGTCTCTGAACCTCACTTTTCACTACAAAGCCTGTCTGGTTAGTCTTTCCATAAGATGAGCTATGCTGTCCAGGCTTGCTCCTTCTTTCCAGAGGATTACCTTAGACTGCCTCTGATGTTAGAAAATTTCTGTAAGTGACAAATTTGTGGCTTGGGTAGATTCACCCTGATATAGGTCAAGAACTGGCTGGAGGGCTGGGTCCAGAGAGTGGTGGTGGATGGTGCCACATCCAGTTGGCAGCCAGTCACTAGTGGTGTTCCCCAAGGATCAGTGCTGGGCCCAGTCCTGTTCAATATCTTTATTGATGATCTGGGCCAGGGAATTGAGTCCAGCATCAGTAAGCTAGGAGCATGTGTCAATCTGTTGGAGGGTAGGAGAGCCCTGCAGAGGGACCTTGCCAGGCTGGATGGGTGGGCAGAGGCCAATGGGATGAGATTTAACAAGGCCAAGTGCAGGGTTCTACACTTTGGCCACAACAACAGAGAGCAGTCAGGAAGAAAGGGACCTGGGGATACTGATAGATAGTAGCTGAAGATGAGCCAGCAGTGTGCCCAGGTGGCCAAGAGAGCCAATGGCATCCTGGCCTGCATCAGGAACAGTGTGGCCAGTAGGACAAAGGGAGGTTATTCTTCCCCTGTACTCAACACTGGTCAGGCCACACCTTGAGTACTGTGTCCAGTTCTGGGCTCCTCAATTCAAGAGAGATGTTGAGGTGCTGGAATGTGTCCAGAGAAGGGCAACAAAGCTGGTGAGGGGCCTGGAACACAAACCCTGTGAGGAGAGGCTGAGGGAGCTGGGGGTGTTTAGCCTGGAGAAGAGGAGGCTCAGGGGGGACCTCATTGCTGCCTACAACTACCTGAAGGGAGGTTATAGCCAGGTGGGGGGTGGCCTCTTCTGCCAGGCAACCAGCAATAGAACAAGGGGACACAGTCTCAAGTTGTGCCAGGGGCGGTATAGGCTGGATGCT
Source organism: Pogoniulus pusillus (assembly GCF_015220805.1). NCBI lineage: Eukaryota > Metazoa > Chordata > Aves > Piciformes > Lybiidae > Pogoniulus > Pogoniulus pusillus. The sequence goes on from NC_087266.1 coordinate 18,299,778, forward strand.
AGGAGGAAGCTCTTGACAGAGAGAGTGATTTCTCATTGGAGTGGGCTGCCCAGGGAGCGGTGGAGTTGCCATCCCTGGAAGTGTTGAAGAAAAGCCTGGCCGAGGCACTTAGTGCCATGGTCTAGTTGATTGGCTAGGGCTGGGTGCTAGGTTGGCCTGGATGATCTTGGAGGTCTCTTCCAACGTAGTTGATTCTATGATTCTATGATTCTATGTGGTGATAATATGGATATTCATATGCAAAGTATATTTAAAATCCCTGAGATGGACAAGGCCAACTGAATGCTTAGAAATGGCTGACTACCCAGTGCACATTTTCTTCTTTTAAATCATCATTTGATCACTATCCATTCTTTTACTTGTGGTCTTGAATTACACGTATGCTTTTACTTTGCTACTTAGATGGGAAAATCAGTGAGCCTCTGCTGTGAACTCCAGCTGAACTGTTTAAAATCTATTTGTTTTTATTATAGAAATACTATTTCTAATAAATCATCCTTTTGACAGGCTTCAGCAGTAGCATAGGGAAGTGTTCACTTTTAGCATGTTAGAGCTTGTTCGGTTCTGCAGTGGTGATGTGTAAAGGAAGACAACTGTCCAGATGGTCATATGAGGTCACTGCAAAATGTCTGTAAACAATTGTTGCATTTGAACACAAAGCAAGAAACAGGTAAACCCCAAGACAGTCATGACTTTTTACCAATTTATAGTGAAGCAATTTCAGAATATCTCTGCTCACCACCTAAGTTGTTTTGGATTTACGTGTCTGTGGAACTGAGCTGACTACATGAATCATTACCTATCTGATAGATCTTCTCCAAAGTCAGTTCTTCCTGGGGTAAAGGGATGATGATGAACCTAGTAGAGGAGTGAAAAGGTAGCTGAAATGTGATAGATGGGTTTTAGTACTCCTGTTTGCATAGTGTTGCAGCCATACTGCATGGATAAGGGCAAATTCCTTGGGCCAGGATGTTTGAAAGTGAGGAAATACTGCAGTACCACACAACTCTTGGTATCTGATCTAGGTGTAATATCTTTTATAAAGGAAAACTTCACCTATTACAGCCTCCTGAAAAACTCTTGAGATTGCTATGTCCTGATTAGACCTTTTCTTCTAATCAGAATCATAGAATCATAGAATCAACCAGGTTGGAAGAGACCTCCAAGATCATCCAGTCCAACCTATCCCCCAGCCCCAGCCACTCAACCAGACCATGGCACTAAGTGCCTCATCCAGGCTTTTCTTGAACACCTCCAGGGACGGTGCCTCCACCACCTCCCTGGGCAGCCCATTCCAATGGGAAATCACTCTCTCTGTCAAGAACTTTCCAGTCACTCTGTCCCCAGAGCTGTTCTAGTCTATCATGAAAATTGCAGAATCTCAAATTATGTCAAAATAAAGTGATCAAAGTGACATCATAATGCAAGTGATAAAGCTGTGCTTCTGAAAGACACCAGGTTGACACATCTTTATTTGTTCACAACCTGGGGACTTCACTGCCAGAGTCATTCTTTTTTTCTACTGTTGTGCAACAGCTGTTACAGTGAGGGGCCAGGAGGAGGTATTCAGATTCCCTGAGCACACAGTCCTCAGTCAGCTCCTTCAGACTGATGGAGGTGGTGAATTTGCAATGGCAATAGCCATCAACAGGAACGTGGAAAGAAAACAAACTTTTGGAAACACAGAAATCTTGCTGGGTTAGCACCAAGTGATTTGGTAAAGAGAAACTCCAGGATTTATTTCATACCTTGACTTAAGTAACTTCTCATCTTGAGGAGGTTTTCATTACCTTCCTGTGTTCTGTCCATGGCCAGTGTTCTTCCAGACTGCTTTACCTGATTTTGTGGATGTCTTCTCATTTACTCTGGAGCAAATTGTAGTACATTCACATGGATGTATAGTGAATAGCCTAGTGAATGAAAAGAGACCAACAGTCATTGGGAGGGAAATGGAGTAGCATCCAGCAGCAAAGGGGAGGATTTAGAGACACTAAACCTTTCACTACACTTATGTGGGGAAGGGTTTATGAGACCCACTTTGGGTATCTGGTGCTTAACATCCGTGTCACGGACATCAGGGATTAAAATATAGAGAAACTGTGGTGGGTGTGGAGCTTCACCTGACTCTTGAGTAATGTCACACTACTTTGTCACAATGACCACGACCACCTTCAAACCTCATGGTGTCAAGCTACCTTTGCTTGCTATCTTCTCAAATGCTTTGAATGAAATACTTCTTGTTTCCCCATACATCCCTTTGCTCTCCTGTATGTCCAGTCCCGTATAATGTCTGCAGTTCTCAGTCCTGACCTGGCTGGCTTGTGCATAGCATGTGAAGTACTGCATGGGTGAAAGTGAATTGATCAGTGCAAATAAAGTCCCAGTTATCCCTGCCTTCCTCTCCATGCAGATGCCAGCATGGGCTTGACTCCCAACCCAGCTACCCACCATTCATCTCTCTGCTCTTCTTTCAAATATAGCTGAAATTAGTCAACGGATGCAAAAACTATTGGGCAAGAACAACTGAGAGGCAGTTTGGCAGATCATGTGCCTCCACAATAAAGCAGGCGTTAGTGAAACAAGTTATTTTTCACATCTCATGAATTGTAAGTAAATTTCAAGACTTTTCTGCAGCCTGAGTCATAGTTTTGAAATGTTTGGATTTGGCAGTGCTGCTCAACATTATCTTTGAAGCCCATCTGCGTTGTTTACACACTCTTTCTTCAACCCCCAGGCATTGTCTGTTTCCTTTGGTTCTCCAGACTGTAATCTTTTGAAGCAATAAATTAGGGGTTTGTTTGATAATTGTGAAGGTTGTGTGAAGCTTGTTCAGAAGGTGAATCATCGACTTCCAAGACTAAAGAGGATCTGGAGGCTGATAGCTACAAAATTGTCTACAGTCTGTCACAAACAGGATTTTAATCCAGTAATGCACATCTCCTGCTTGGCAGGTCCAGTGGCAGTGAAGCATTCATTTGTCAGAAAGAGAATTGTAGCTGATACCCAGCTCACAAGTGGTAGTGAATCCAGTTTATACTTTCATAAGTCATTTCAGTGATTGCAGAAGTAGACTAAAAATAAAGAGTTTGTCCCTTCAAGGCAATATTTTCTAATATGCAGAATGAAGTTAGCATATGCAGTAGTTATTAGGCCACTATTAAAAACAGACATCTGGCAAGGAAGACAAGCCATCTGTGAAAATACAGTTCCTATTACATGTAATAACCCAAACAATGCCTCAGTTATAAATTCAAAGCACTGGGAGTGTAAACAAAGCAGTGTCTTGGGGGAAAGATATGGGAAAGTGTTACATATGCAACCAGGTACTACTTGGAAGGTGTCAGCTGAAATAAATGAGATGCTTGTGGTCATGCTGAAATTTTGCCTCACAAAATAATCTGGTTTTGGACATTTATCTTTCCCTCTCTTTATTGTTTCCTTCTTATTCCAATGTCTTTTTAGCAAAAAAAAATCTTATGCTGAATCTCCAAGTATTTGTCTACACCTCACCAGTCTGAATCTACCCATTTCTAGCTTTGTTCCATTCCCCCCAGTCCTATCACTACCTGACATCCTAAAAAGTCCCTTTCCAGCTTTCTTGTAGGCCCCCTTAAGATAATGAAAGGTCACAATAAGATCACCTCAGAGCCTTCTTCTCTCCAGAGCTTCTCCTCCACCAGCACCCCCAAGTGCCTCTCCTCAGGGCCAGTCACTGCCCAGCCTATATTGGTGCTTGGGATTGCCTTGACCCAGATGCAGGACTTTATACTTGGTCTTGCTGAACTTCATGAGTTTGGCTTGTGCCCACCTCTCCAGCCTGTCCAGGTCCTTCTGGATGGCATCCCTACCCTCCAGCGTGTCAGCCAATCCACACAGCTTGGTGTCATCAGCAAACTTGCTGAGGCTGCACTCAATGCCTCTGTCCATGTTGCTGACAAAGATGTTAAACAAGGCTGGTCCCAGGACTGATCCTTGAGGGACTCCACTTGTCACTGGCCCCCACTTGGACGTGGACCTATTGACAGCCTCTCTTTGGGTGTGGCCATCAAGCCAGTTCCTTTTCCATCTAGTGGCCCATCCATCAAATCCTTGTTTCATCAGTTTGGAGATCAGAGTGTGGTGTGGGACAGTGTCGAAGGCTTTGCTCAGGCCCAGGTAAATGCCATCAGTTGCTTGCCCTTCACTGAGTAATGTTGTGAACTTTTCATAGAAGGCCACCAGGTTTGTCAGGCAGGATTTGCCTTCGGTGAAGCCATGCTGACTGTACCCAATCACCTCTTCACTGTTGTCTCTCAGTAGTGCCTCCAGGAGGATCTGCTCCATGATCTTAGTGGGCACAGAGGTGAGACTGCCTGGCCTGGAGTTCCATGGTTCTTCCTTCTTACCCTTTCTGAAAATGGGGGTTATGTTTCCCCTTTTCCAGTCAATGGGGATGTTCACCAAGCTGCCATGACTTTTGGAATATAATAGAGAGGGGTTTAGGAAGATCATCTGCCAGTTCCCTCAGCACCCATGGATGCATCCTGTCAGGTCTCATGGACTTAAACACTTTCATGCTCTTGAGGTGGTTGTGAACCTGATCTTTGTTTACAATGAATCCTTGAGGTCCATTTCAGCCCTTACAATTCTATGATTCTATATGGATATAACTGATTGGACAGGGCTGGGTGCTAGGTTGGACTGGATGATCTTGGGGGTCTCTTCCAACCTGGTTGATTCTATGATTCTATGATATGTATGTGTATTATCTTTATACATACACATATATATACACACACACACACGATCTCACACATGTATTTTGGCCTGATAACTCCTCTTGAAGTCCAAGATTCAAATGTTGAGTTAAGGAGGTTTTCAGAAAAGTCTGATGTTATTTGTTTCCCAGATGCTTTCATCTGTATTCTCAAGGGAAAAAAATCAGTATTAAAGTTTCTGGTCATTTATAAGAGTATAAGCAGGTGGCATCAAAACAATTCCTCACCAGCTGAAGCTGAGCAGTGATCTTCATTTTGATTTGTCCTAAAAGAAGAATAGCATTCATACTGTTCATGAATATATCCTATCTATCCAGAGAGAAAAAAAGGCAAGGTACCAAAGCAACCTGACATTTTTCTTTTAATCAATAAATAATTCAGAAAACAGCCACAGGATATTGCAGAAAACATGCCTTGTAGTGAGAACCTGAGCAACTCAATCTGTTCTGCTTACCTAAGAGAAAGCTGAAAGGTCACACGAGCACAGTCCTGCACAGAGCAGAAATTTTTCATGAGGAGCAATTGGTTAGACTAGAATAAAATCTCATGATGTGACACAGTTCAGAAGCTGATTCTGTATAATATGGAGAATATATTTGTTAGTAGAGATAATCACAGAACCATTTTGGTTGGAAAAGACCTTTAAGGTCATTGAGTCCAACCATTTTCTAACTCTACCAAGTTTGAGACTAAACCATGTTCCTCAGCACTGCATCTATGCATCTTCTAAGCACTCCAGGGATGGGCATTCAACCACTTCCTTGGTGTCCCAGTTTAGGGCCACAAGCTACCCAGGAGTGGAGGACAGAAATGAGACTTACTCCTTTTGAAGAGTAAGAATGAAGGTACTGCACAGTGATTGGGAGTTTAAAGGGAGATTCTATTTGCAGGTGCATATATGTAAAAGGCAATCAGGTAGAATGAGTACATGCACAAGCTAGGCCAAGTCTATTGAACTAATACCTAGAATCCTCCACCCCTTCCACCCTCAGCAGGCTGCATGATGCAGCTCAAAATTCCCTGCCAGATTGAAGCCATCTGCCACACACAAACCATGAGATAAGTAGGAATGTGAACTCTTCCTGAAGAAAAGAAGTGAAGGGAGCAAAGGCAGGGAGGATAAGAGAGACTGATATCAGCCAGGCACTGACTTAGAAACTGTGATACTGGAAAGCATAATAGATTAATAATAGTACAATATCCTGGGGTGACCAGGTCAGTCCCCTGGGACAGCACTTTTGTCCTTGTAGTTTTCTTAAAAGAACCTAGGTCCCCCCCAAACTACCACACATAGAGAGGCTATTCTGGTGTTTGATCATTCTTTTAGTGAATTTGAAGTATCTTCAAATATCCAATCTGAACCTCCTCTGGTGCAACTTGAGGCCATTTCCTCTCATCCTATAACTTGTTACAAGGAAGAAGATACTGACACTCTTCTCACTACAGCCTCTTTTCAGGCAGCTGTAGCGAACAATAAGGTCTCCCCTCAGCATCCTTTTCTCCAGACTAAACAATCCAAATTCCTTTAGCTACTCCTCATAAGAAATGTTCTCCAGATTCTCTACCAGCTTGAACTGGGCTCACTCAAGCTGTTTAAATCCACATGTTATTCTAAAGTGTCTTTACTTCTAAAGAATGTACAAGGTTAATGCCAAGATTTTTGGTTAATAATATTTCTCAGATGGTTTTCTACAGGAGATCAGGCAAGATAATTACATCAGTTTCCTTTAGCCTGAAATCTACTTAGCCACTTTTTTCCCCACCACAAAATAGTTTGTTGTTTCCTTTTGGTCTGAAGGACAATGGGGTTGGGGTTTCTTTGGTTTGTTTTGGTTTGCTTTGTAGTTTGCTTGTGTTTTTTATTTTCCCCCCCAGATAATTTCACAGGAACTACAATTAAAAAAAAAAAAATCCACATTTTGATGTCACAGATCTTTTTGTTACAAGCTGAGCATTTGCTGCAGGTAAGACTCTTTTTCTTGCTTTCTCAAAGTCACCTGCACAACTGCATGAGACATTCAACTGATAGAGGACTTCCAATACGCCTGACAAGTGCTGTAAGGTAATTAATGGTAAAGGCTGTCTCAGACAATACTTTGATCTCCTTTCCTACAGACCTCATTTCAAGAGATGAACTGAGAGGTTGAAAAATGTGTAAAGAAAGCAACTTAGGGGAAGAGTATGTCACTGGATTAACTCAGGATTTTGAACTATAATTAAGGTTGGTCATAAACTAAAAATACCGTGGGATTCACATATGACCTTTCTACACATCAAAGACCAAACTCTACAGTTTACTGGGTAGGAACAGGGTAGTAGCCCTCTAAAATATCCTCCAGTGACATGCTCTGTGTGCTCTTGTGCCACGGGCTGAATGCCATAGGCACCAGAAGAGACAGGGAGATGCCTGATGCAAGCCAATCCAATCCATTTATTGCATTCCAAACATGTGTTTTTATGCTTTTCATCAGAAGGCTGCAAATTGTATTAAACTGTAATTGGTTGCAGGTACTTGCATTAGAAATTACATACTAATTAATGTAGACATTTATCATATTCTCTCAACAACATGTACATTGTGTCTAAGCAATTCAAGTCAGCAGAGATGGGTGAAAACCACAGACTCCAGCCTTACATTTGTTTATATTTGTTACACCATTCTCTAAGGTCATTCCAACCTTCTGTTTTATCTTAACTCAGTACTTCTGAGCTCGTGCACTCTTGCCTGTCCATGGCTTATGTTCCAGTGTAAAATATTCATACAATTCTATAGAATCACTACATTTAATTTTACTATTCCCAACACTCTTGGAAATCCCCCAGAGTGGTGAGATGCCTAGCATTGAAGTTTTTATGCAGAGTTGTTGTAGTTGTTATCTGGGCCCAAGCAGCCTGTGTTCTTCATTTGCATCTTTCTTGTACAGAGAGAAAAAAGTATTACTCAACTGGAAGAAAATGCCCACCTCTCCTATAAAAGAGGACTTGTGAGTACATATTGATTCATGAGAAGTAAGTAATAGTGTGAAAAAAAGGCATTAAATACTCTTGATATTTTTGCTTTAGCAGCTAACCTCATGGGCAGGTGCAGAAATTGCTTTCTGACTCCTGAGTGAGGCAGGTCAAATTCAAATTGGTAAAGCACTCTACATTGTGCTAGTTTGAAGCAGGCTAGAATGTTTTAGTGAGAGAAGGTAGATAATTGGCTATGAAAGGAAAATGTTGGTGATGTCTCCTTCCCTCACAGTCTCACTGAGAGCTATGGGAACAAGAAGGGTAAACATTAGATAACTTTCGCCATTTTTCTCACTCTGCTTCTGGCTTCAGACCGAGCCACATCTCCTTAACCTCACTGCCACTAACCTTGCTCCTTAACCTCTTGGCTGCACCTCTTTTCTACCTGAGAACTGGGGTAAGGTTGAGAGGGGCAGGGGGGAAGTGCAGGGGTGGTTGAGAGCCCCTCCTGGGGACTCAGGTTTCTGGGAGGGGAGTTGTGTTTCTGTATTATTTCTACTTTGTATATTTCTGTCTATAACTGTATATGTTGTGCATATCTGCTTGTATATTGTGCTAGCTGTAAATAAATAGCTTCATTTATATTCCCAGAGCCCGTCTGAGTTAGCTGGGTGTTTCTAAAAAGTGTGTGGGGGTGGGATAGAAGCCAAACCACCACATACATGTACAAGGTTAAAGTTACTGTAAGACTCAAAGACTTTGTGCAGTGGGAATGTGGTGATAAGCGGAAAGGAAGCTATGAAACTAACAGCAGCAGCAGCAACAGCAAAAAAGGATGGGACACTTCTTCCAGGCTTTGCTTTTCTGGATGATCTCTCTGAGCTACTGATAGTGTTTCATCGCTACGGGCTGATGGAGCAGCAGACTCTGGGTGCTTAGGGAAACACGCTACATTGTCTTGGTTTTTAGTGCATGTCCAGGATTAAGCAGCAAGTTGGTATGGGAATTCAGATATACCTTTGGGACCATTGCTTGCTTCAGCCACATAAATCCTTTGTTGGATGTAGCCCAATTAGTGCAGTAGGGTACAAGATGCAAAAGTCTCAGAGCCCAGGTCTTTTGTTGACTCTAACTTTAAACATAGAACACAAGAGGTGCCTGAGGCCTGGAGGAAAGCCAGTGACACTTAAGGACAAGAAAGATTCCAGGAAACCAATAAGCCTCACCACCACTCCTGGAAAAATGATGGAGTGGTTCACTCTGAAAGTTTCTCTAGGCACATGGAAGAGAAGAAAGATTATCAGGAGCAGTCAGCACAGATGTACCAAGAGGAAATCATGTTTGACTAATCTGACAGCATTCTATGATGCTGTAACTGAATGGGTTGGTGCAGGGAGACCAGCGGATGTAGTCTACCTTGACCTTAGCAATGCTTTTGACACTCTCTCCCATAACATCCTTGTGAGCAAGATCAGGAAGTATAGTATAGAAGAACAGACAGTGTCATGTATTATATAATAGAGTCCAAAGAGTGGTGGTCAATGGTGACAAGTCCAGCTGGAGAGCTGTAACCAGTGGAGTCCCCCAGGGATCAGCGCTGGGTCCAATCCTGTTCAACATCTTCAGCAATGACACTGATGAGGGCCCAGAGTGCCTGCTCAGCAAGTCTGCAGACAATATCAAACTGGGAGGCTTGGCTGATGTGCCTGAAGTCTGTGTGGCCATTCAGTGAGGCTTGGACAGATTGGAGACCTGGGCAAAGAGGAACCCAATGAGGTTCAACAGAGATAACTGCAGAATCCTGCACCTGGGAAGGAATAATAAATTACACCAGTACAGGTTGGGATGTGACCTGCAGGAAAGCAGCCCTGTGGAGAAGGACCTGGTGGATCACAAGTTATCCACGGGACAGCAATGTGTCCATGTGGCCAAGAAGGCCAATGGCATCTTGGGATGCATTAAGAAGAGTGTGTCCAGCAGATCGAGGGAGGTTCTCCCCCACTACTCTGCCCTGGTGAGACCTTACTGGGTACACTGCATCCAGTTTTGGGCTCCCCAGTTCAAGAGGGACAGTGATCTACTTGAAAGAGTCCAATGAAGGGCTACAAGGATGATTAAGGGACTGGAGCACTGCCTTATGAGGAACATCTGAGAGACCCGGGGCTTTTTAACCTGGAGAGAAGACTGAGAGGGCAGTTAATGCATTGTTTTAAATATATGAGGGCTGGTTATCAGGGACTTGCACCCTGTGATAGGACAAGGGGTAATGGATATAACACACAGCACAGGAAGTTCCACCTCAACGTGAGGAAGAACTTCTTTACTGTAGGTCTCCAGAGATCCCTTCCAACCCCTAACATCCTGTGATCCTGTGAACACATCCCCAGTGTCTGATCTAGTGAAAATCCTCTCCACCTCCACCAAATTTCACACACTTACTAAAAGAGTGGCTTATATCCTGGCATAACCTCTTAGCTCATATTTCCTTGCAAAAGAGATGTATTCACTCCCCATGGCTTTGTGTTACTCTGCCTCTTTTTTTTTTAGATCCAAATCTATAACAACTTCATAATGATGTGGTTAGCTATCTGTATAATTTAAACTGTAGACTCCATGGGGTAGTGACTTTGTTCACATGTACCAGGCACACAAATGACGCTGTGTAAACACAGAGGATATGCCACTAATTAACAACAACTCATTTCAGTTCCAAGGGTGACTTATACAAGTGGGGGGTATTTTAATACTGACTGATTGCTCTGAGGGCTGCCTTCTATGTAATGCAAAGTGAGAAGATCCTTCTAAGTATATGGAATTGTTTGTGACACTAATTCAGTCCCAGATGTGTTGAATTGTTTCATTAAGCTAGGCTGAGGAGCTGAAGCCATTGTAAAAGAATATGGTGGGTTGTTAATGCTCTTGTTTATAAGGGAATTAGAACACTTGTTGACATGTTGTCAGCTGAGTTTAATTTACAGTGGATTTATTAAGCATGAAAGTCTTGGATGAGGTTGTATTGTCCCAGATTTCCCCTTTCCAACAGCACTGTATTTCCACTCCCATGTTTCCACTACTAGTGGTATTTTTTGCTCACTGAAAACAGCAAAACATTTGTAAATGTCATTGTCCATGGGATAGTTATGTGCTCTTTTAAAGGTTCCTTCCTATAACAAAAGTGACCTCAATTCCTGTCACTGCTCATAAATGACACAGCTTACAAGCTGTCCATTCTACTGCAGAGCTGCCAGCAGCGGCAAAACTAGCTGTATTCAGACATAGAGTCACATAGTATGTTGCCCTCCAAGGCACAGAATAATGGTGACAGTGGTCTGTAAATCAATTAATGTTAAAAATACTGCACATTCTAGTGTGAACTGGGGACAGGTGATATATTCACAGCTCAGGAGGCTGAAGTCTCACATCGCTTCACTTGGTGGCTGCAGCTTGCAGCTGCTCTGTGGAAACCAGCTGCCAGCACATCTGGTGTTGTACAAGGACACCCATTTATGTGGGTGAAGGGAAAGTTTAGATCTTCTGCTTAAGGGCAGTTTGGGTTTACAAATTTCTCATTTATCTCTGAGACTCTCCTACTGACAAGTTATCTGCATCCACTGTTGATCTGATCTTGAAGGACTAGCGCCATTGAGCCCTTGAGCCATTGAGCCCTTGAGTTGTGGTACTGAAGAGATACAACAGATACAGAAGATTGGGTGCTTTAAAAGCAAGTGGGCTGGATGAGATTTTCCAAGCTATCTCCTGTAAATCCTAAGAAGGTTTTTAATACAGGTAAAATCAAGTGTTAAGCCCGAGTAGGAATTCTCAGAGATTTAAACAGTTGATGACTGTCTGCACCTGGGACCCAAAGGAATGGGATTTTCCTTAGATGTTGGAGGCATATTGAAAGAGTTCTGTCAACTTTGGATGTTGGAAGAGAATCCTCAGATTTTGGAAAGCTGAGTTCAAATCCTTTCTTGGTCTACTGTAACTTTAACCCACCATCCAGAAAAATAACTATCATGCTTATAGATGTGCTGAAATGGGCTTTTTCTCAGCTTTTTTGGACTGATTGTTCCTTATTTGTCATGGATTGATTTAAGATTTCCTACCTGGAATGGAAATTCAAGCAGAGTATTTTATTATTTTTGCATGACTCCTGCTCTATTTTTAGTACTCCTTCTTCTGAGAGATAATGGATATTAGTAGATAGGTAAAATGCAGGAGGTTTTATCTGCCATATATGAAAGTGAAACATTGGGTAAAGTGTCCCTTATGAAATGCCTGTTGGAAACATCAGGTGGTGTCACGTAAGGCAGGCATAGAATTAAAAAGAAGGGAAGTTTGGGAGAGGCTGCTGAAGACATTCTTCTGATATAGTGGTTCTTGAGTCATCCAGGGGATATGAAACTGGCCTAATGGGCTCTGAGTTTCCCACACATTACTGCTCTACTCATGCAGATTAGGGCTTCTGATGCTCATCTGCACTAAGGACTAAAGGACCACCAATTTTTTCCTTTGATGCCTTTTTTTTTCTTATGAGTTTTTTTTTTTTGTCTGTCTCTTATGCATTTGACATTGATCATCATTATTGTAAACAGGATTTAAGAACAAGGAGAAATGACCTCTCATGTCTTATGATCATAAATATACTGATTACCAGGTTGGGGAATTTTTCCTCTAGGTAGACTCAGAGTAGAACTGTTGACCTTGCCCTATTCTGCATAGCTGTTAAAGCCTGGCTGGCAGCTTTATTTAGCTACCTCTAAGTCTCTTTTCCCCACCATTATTCTAGGACTATGATGATGTACTTGCCCTCCTGTATAACTACAATTTAAGGTTGATTTAAGGTTATAGGAAGTACTCTGTGGCCTGTATCACAGGGAGGAATTTGGTCTACCCTTTTGACTTGGCCCTATTAAATAAAAGTCTTACAATATAACTAGGATGGTTCAGTTCAGGCCCTATGGGAAATTCTAGGGGAAACATACACCACCTAATCCCACCAATGCACTAAAAGAAATGTTTGGTCGAATCCAGTCAAAAGAGCATGATTTATGGAGCCTGGTACTTCCTTTTTATCTTTGCTGTCTGCCTTGTCTTGCAAAGACATGTCAGGCAGTCACAATGAAAGAAAAGTATCAATGCCTACCTTCAGAGACTGCAAAACATGGTGGAGCTACTGGAATGCTTGGAAAAGAATAATGTCTCTTCTCCTTCTTTCCTCCCAGACCAAGTTCAGGGATTGTTTGGGTTTTAACTTCAGCTTTTTTCCATGGCCAGTCCAACACTTCAGTATTTGGAGAAAGACATGTTACTGTCTTAAGACTGGCTCTGTTCCTCCAGGACAGCAGGCAGCATGCTGTGTTGATCCTAGGTGGGCAGAATAGATCCTTGAATGAGGCATAAAGTCTGCAGGGTTGTTTTAGTATGCATTAGTTCTGTTGTCTATGTTTAGTGTGTATCTGGGGCTAAACTACAGCAGTGGCTTTATCACCCAGTGATCCCTTCCCAGCAGAGAAGGGGAAGCAAGAAAAGAACACTCACAGGCTGAGATTAAAACTGATTTAATGAAATTGCCAAACTGGGACTAATGTCAATACAAGGCATATAAATTTATACTCAGCCCAACATATGCACAGCAGTCACAAGTTACACAAAGACAGTCTTCAAGATCAGGAGAGGAGCTGAGTGGGGAAGAGCTTCATGACAAGACTGTAGCAGGAAGCTCCTCTCTTCACAGCAAACATCCTCTTTTATACTGACTTTTATACTGTTTGTTGCCCTACCTGCGAGCCAATGCCAGTCAGAATTGCTAATGGCTTGCAGCCCATGGTTTGCCTGTCATTCTGTCCCAGCAAAACCAGGACAGTTGTGAAAACCTTGGTTGCATCTGAGGAGAAACCTGATTTCTATCTCTCTCTCTTTCTGCTTTTGTTGTTCCTTGATGCTTCTCTTGGTCATTCACAGCAACTTGTGACTGGGACACAGATAAGAAACCCATTTTAAATCCCATTCTGGGAAGCACCTCAAACTTTTCACAGGTGAAGCTTGAACTTCATTCTTTGATTTGTGTCTGCATTACATGCCAGAGTCCTCAGACAAGCTTTAGCCATGTAACAACTCTCACACCACTAAAATAATGTTCCTGAAGAGAGTAGGAGAGAGATGGATACAGGGACGGGAAGGCATGGAAGTGGGATGAGTAAATGACCAACAAGCTTATTTTCACAAACACATTGTAATTAAGAGCAGATGCCGATACAATAATAATAGTTTCTTATGTAATGCTAAGTGCTACTGTTTACTCTGATTTTGATGACAGTTTTTCTGTTTCACTGAACACCATGCAGAAAGCTTCTTACAAATGAGCTCTTAAGTGCATCGTGTAAAATCTGAACACGTTAGAATCATCTCCTCGTTTCAAAGGATCCCATGTACTGAGGCTTTTTCTTCCTAATTGCCCATGCAGTGTTTCAGATTCCTTATTAAAGCAGTTGAGCATATAGAATATTAATAAGAAATATCACACTTTTCTATTAAATGAAACCAGCAGTTTAAAATTCAAATACTTTGTAATATCCTTTTTTCCTCCCCTTTTAAAGTATGAACTGCTAATAAAGGAAATTCAAGATCATTTTTACAGGAGAACTAATGTTAAAGGACAAGAACTGTACAATCAATAAAGTGTTAGTGTCACTGTTGTTCAGGATGGTCATAAACTGAGCATATTCATGAAGACAAACCACAAGATTATGGCACTGAAACTGTCAAACTTAAAACCTAAATGGTAAAAAAAAGGACCTTGTTTCATCCACTAAAGATAAAAATATTTTAAAAGGACAACTGTAGTAAGGATAAGTCTTTGTAGGACTTTTCTGCATGCACAGATTTTGCATACATAATAGAAAAGTATGACTGAGGAGTTACAGAAAATGGGCCTGGAAGAAATATCACCAGTTCATCAAGCCTGTGCCTTCCTTTTCTGCTGTACCAAAATGACAAACCTACTATTTCACTGGTGAGCAGTTAATTAATCACTGATCATATATTACCACAGTTGATCATTCTAGTGTCGCATATAAATTCTTCAATAATTAACAGAACCAAACTGCAGGGCTTCATAGAAGTTTGAAGTGTGCTTTTATGTACCTTTTTCAAAGGACAATGTTACAGTCTCTATTTGCAAGCAACACTCAGCTTTGACAGGATTGTCCTTGGGGAACTGAAACCAATTTGAGAGCTAAAGTGTTGGAGGTTCCTGCCAGAGCTGGTCAACAAAGCTGTGAGAGTTTCCTACTGTAGCTCTGGGGTCAATGCAGCTTCCTACCAGCCCAGAGTGGCTGGTGAAAAATCATTTCTTGTTTTGGTTCTTGAACATCTGAAGACTGGACCACTTGAAGAGGTGTAGATTTTGCATAGCTTTCAAGGGGCAAAGCAAACTGGTGGCATCATTAATAAGGAGTAGGGTTCAGGAACATTGTGGCCAGTAGGACAAGGGAGGTTATTCTTCCCCTGTACTCAACACTGGTCAGACCACACCTTGAGTACTGTGTCCAGTCCTGGGCCCCTCAATTCAAGAAAGATGTTGAGGTGCTGGAATGTGTCCAGAGAAGGGCAACAAAGCTGGTGAGGGGCTTGGAGCACAAATCCTATGAGGAGAGGTTGAGGGAGCTGGGCCTGTTTAGCCTGGAGAAGAGGAGGCTCAGGGGTGATCTTATTACTGTCTACAACTACCTGAAGGGGCATTGTAGCCAGGTGGGGGTTGGCCTCTTCTCCCACGTAACCAGCAATAGAACAAGGGGACACAGTCTCAAGTTGTGCCAGGGTAGGTATAGGCTGGATGTTAGGAGGAAGTTCTTCACAGAGAGAGTGATTTGCCATTGGAATGGGCTGCCCAGGGAGGTGGTGGAGGCACCATCCCTGAGGGTCTTCAAGAAAAGACTGGATGAGGCACTTAGTGCCATGGTCTGGTTGATTGGATAGGGCTGGGTGATAGGTTGGCCTGGATGATCTTGGAGGTCTCTTCCAACCTGGTTGGTTCTATGATTCTATGATTCACATTTAGGAAGAAGGCATAATGTCTCCACTAAGTCACCTACACTAAGACTGTGCAGATTTCAGGGGAGTGCAAATTAGATTTGTGTTCCCTCAAAGATCAATGAGAGCAGTGTAAAGACTGTTCATGTACACAGAATGGTTGGATTGTTCTGGGTTTTCAGCTAGATCAGTTCTGTGATCTGACCCACTGTGCAACCATATAACACCTTGTGCTGTCACAAGAGAGAGAATCATAGAACCATAGAATGCATTGGTTGAAGAGGACTCTCAAAGGTCATCTTGTATTTAAGTAGATCAGATTGCTCAGGGCTTCATCAAACCTGACCTTGAATGTCTCCAAGGATGGGGTGTTCATCACCTGTGTGGTTGGGGTCAGAGCCCAGCAGGTAGAGCTTTCCCTTTTCATAACAGCCTAGACTTAGGGTAGGTCAGCTCAGCTCAGTTATGGAGTCAGAGATAGATCCTCGGGGACTCACAGCTGGCTCCATGGACACAGAATGGGTGCTGATTTCCAAGTGTGAAAATATTGCCCCCAACCACCGCCTCTTTCTGTTTTATTGCACATGCTGTGGTGTTACTAACACCTTTGTACATAAGGGAAATACCAGACAGAGTTGAACAATGTTTGTGAAATGACAGATTCCACAGAAGTCTGGAACAAATTGACACCGTTGAATAAGACACCTTGTATAGCATCAGATTGCTGTGTATTGTGTCATTTAAGCTTTTCAAGCAATCCACTCAACGTGTAGCAGGTTATACTTTACAATAGTAGTGCCAGAAACATTCAAAAGCACCACTGGGAGGTAGGTGCAGGCTCTCAAAGTCCTTTGCAGCCACTCGACCCCAAAGTTTACAATCTGTGTTTGGTGTTCCTGGAGTGCTGAGTACAATAGATCTATAATTGAACAGGATAACTTCTGTGTAGGAGCTAGTGCAGCAAAAGTCAAGAGTAATAGTAAAAATAAACTCAGGTTCTGGATGGCCTACATACAACACATTACAGCATGGTAATGTACAGCATCTGAAGTAGGGAAATTAGAGCTCTTCCTTGTCTCTATCTTCCACTTCCCTCTTGGGGTAAAAAATTATACGCATTTTTCACATCTTACATCTGAAATACTGGGGCTCACACTTTTTGTGGCACTGGTTTAATTCAGTTCATCTTAAAGATGAGATCACTCTGGTGGATATAGAAATCTCACCAGGAAAGGAGCTGCAGTTGTTGAGTGCTGTGAGGGAGGTATTGTGACGATGATTATATACTAGAAGTACCAGAGCGATTAGATTACATGAAATACCATTTCTTTTTTATACAAAATGCTAAACACAAAAGAAAACCTTAATTTGTCCCTATTTACATTTTTTTTTTCTTCCTATATGTTGAGCTAAAACTTTGGGTGGCTTGGAGCTTGAAGGTAGAGTGATTACTGGCATATAAAAGACAGTGTGACAAAGTGATGTTACCGTAGAACAATAACAGAGGAAAGTACGTCTCGCTCTCTGAGATCTCTTGTATGGCAGGCAAACATGCCATTTTCTCTCTTTTGTCAGCATATCAAGCTCAGTTGGTTTGTTGGTGAAAGCAAGGGGAAGAAACAGAAAAATCTGTAGTGTAGCTGAATGATCCATTGTTCCTAAAACTACCATTCATAATGTAGTAGTAATGATTAGAATGGCTGGTAACAGGAGTTTGGGAAACACGTCAAAGTGGAAATGAAAGACAAAATAAAACCTAAACAAAAAGCATAATTACAGGCTGTGGCGGTTTGGGTGTTACCTGCCCCCCCCCCCCCCCCCACTTTAGAAGTACCCAGTTAGACTCAGATGGGCTCTGGGAATATAAATGAAGCTATTTATTTACAGCAGCACAATGTACAAGCAGATATTTACAATATATATTTACAACATATATAGACAAGGTAAAAGTAATACAGAAACACAACTCCCCTCCCAGAAACCTGAGTCCCCAGGAGGGGCTCTCAACCACCCCTGCACCTTCCCCCTGCCCCTCTCAACCTTACCCTAGTCCTAAGGAAGAAAAGAGGTTCAGCCAAGAGGTTAAGAAGCAAGGTTAGTGGAAGGTGAGGTTAGGGAGCTGCAGCTCAGTCAGAAGCCAGAAGCAAAGTGAAAGACAAAATGCCGAGAGTGTTATCTGATGTTTACATTCTTCTTGGTCAGCAAGACTCTGAGGGAAGGAGACATCACCAATGTTTTCCTTTCACAGCCTATAATCTAGTTCTTCTCACCAAAACATTCTAGCCTGCTTCAAACTAGCACACAGGCTTATCTTTTCTGCAACACCACTGAATGGCAGTGATATTTCTATTCAGGTTCTTTCTTGCAGGTAGAATTTCTTAGATCTAAACACAAGAAAAATGGAAAGAGCAATTTTATGCTATATTTGCAAAGGAATAGATTTATTGAATACTTAGACCTTCTAAAGAAAATCACTTACCTAATGTAGCCAATATACTGTCTGATTCTTTTTCCACTGCTAAGACCTCTGGTGGAAAAATAGTTGAAATAAAAATCCAAGTCAGACACAGGAAAGAAAATTAAAGAGTTGGCTGTGGCCTTCTGTTAGTTCCAACTGTTGCCTGGTAACTATCTAAAAACTAACTGTGCATCACCTGGCTTCTAAGGACCATGGCATCCCTAGGAAACATGACATCTGCTGTGTTTTACATTGAAAAGCAGAAATTCAGGGCCTAGTTATAATGATTTTTTTTGGTCACAGTCAAGGAATTTATTCAGCTACACAGCATCTCACCTTGATTATGGTAAGGTAATTTAAAATATTACATAAGCTACAAACAAAACTTGTTTCAAAATATGGAAATTCCAAACAATTCCTGATGGAATTTTGCAGTTTCTTCTTTATTTGCTCTTCATTTCTTTCCTAATATCTTCACCTTCTGACCTTCAGCTCAGCTTTGAAAACAAAGTGCAGTGACAGAAGTTGTGGTATGAATACTGAAATGGAAATCTGGCAAGTACACTTAGATCACCTAGAACCTTGAGTAGGTTAATAAAAGACTCTAAGTTAAAAAAAAGTGATGCTCCATTTTGAACAGATTTTAGGGTCAGTTTGTAACTGCTATTCTAATGACAGCGCTGAGAAACTGTGAAGGTCTAGATGGATGTAGGTGGGAATACATGGTACAGGTAATTAACTGGGTGAAATGTCTGTTCTGCAAATCACAGAACTGTTTCAGTGTGAAACAACCCTGAAAATTAATAGTCCAGCCATAAATTATTCTGCTGAATCACAAACTTACCCTGGGACTGCAAAGTGCTCCCCTCTTTTATGCTTCTGGCTGTTGACCATTGATCTAGATGCATGGCTGCAAAACTTACTTCAGTGCATTGGAAAATCTTGTGTGAGGTGAGGTTTTTTCCCAAACTGTTCACTTACAGACACTGTGTCAGGCTATTGCATAATATTCATCCTAACATTAATTTTTCATGTTTACCCTGCTCTCCTTTGCAGCATCTTAGAGGGATCTGCGTGTACCAGTTAATTAAGCTTCACAATACCCATGTGGGTGCATTGTTTTATTGTCTTAATTGTACAGAAGGGAGAAGAGAATCGCAGAGAGATTAAGGCAACTACTCAGGGTCACTTTGTTAATTAACATTGAAAGTTTGTTTTAGAGAAGAGTTATGCACATCACGAAGACAGGTGAAGCAAAGTGAAGGTCACCTTAGCATTGCTTAGGTTTATTGGATATCACAGAACTACTTGAAGAGTCTTTGATTTTGGTAAGCTCTGAAGGTGCAGCAGTCAGAGAGATTTTACTCATCTCTCCTGAGACAGAAAAAAATCCCCACTCTTCTTTCTGTACTGCATATACCAGAGACAGCATCCCATATGAAGGCCAGAAAAACCTATAGATATGCACTATGATAGAGTGTTATTGAGCACCATGGCAGACAAGGGACTTCCAGTAACCTGCAGAGAAGAGCCTGGCTCTATCTTCCTGACACTCACTCTTCATATGTCTGTGGGAGATTGCTGACAAGTACAACCTGGACTAGCTGGTGAGGAGGTGATGTGATCTAGGAGTCAGACATGTGTGTGGCTAGAAGTGAGACAGTATGAGGAGCTAGCCACTGGACTAGGGGGTCATATCCAATGAATGACCCAAGAGACCATGAGATCTGAGCAAACTGAGTGACTCTTTTGCATGTGTGTGTATCTCTGTGCATGATGGCACATGGAGGCAATGAGGGGAGCAAGGATTTGGAGCTCGCTACAGAATAGTTGTCTAAGCTCAGTTGCAAGAAGTGTCCACTCTCTGTGTGTGCACAAGGAGATCTGTATCAGCATCTCGAGTCAAACTGCAGCCTCAGGGGCTCGTATGTCCAAGTGCCAGGAACTGGTGAGACTGGAATCCAGTGGCAGCTACTGAGAAGCCTGAGTGCCTGAGTCCAGCTCCCGGAAGGATCCACACTGTATGTATTTATACATTTTTCTTCCTAACAGACCTTCACCCTGAGAGAGGAGCACAGCATTAAGGCCAGTGCTATTCAGTCTCAGAACTGTTTGGACTTGGGGATGTGCAGCTGCAGCAGCTTCACTTCTATGGAGTCCACTGGGCTACCGATTCAGCCAGGCAGGACAATATGTATGTACGTGGGTATATGTACCTCCATATGTATGTGTAGATCCATGTGTGTGCTACAGTTCTCCTTGTGAGTCAGTATTCCTCTCACTCAGTTACATTTTTCAAGTGGGACAAGGGGAGAAAACCACAAATAAGGAGCACAGGGGAGAGGCAACCAGCCATTCCTGTTGACACTTAGCGCCTTTATGCGCAGCTGAGCTGTCTTTTATCCAAAATGTGGTGCTAATGGGTACGGATAGCAATTTGTTTCGAAAAGATGAAACACCATTAGGTTCTTCAGACAGCTAGAAATGTGTCATTCTGCAGTAGCAGGGACCAGTCTTTCGCATGGCTTAGAAAGTTTCCCGAGTACTGTTTCCCATCATCGCAAGTAACTCTCACCTAAAATACATGGAGAGTAAAAACTGTTCTCAACGAGCTCTTTCTAATGTAAAATCTTTAAAATCAAGCACATGTGAGATTTTGAGATTTTTCAAGCTTGCTTCTCATGTGCAAGGCAGAGATTATGTTGGAAATAATATTAAGTGTTTTTTTTTTCTCAGAAGGAGGATGCAAATGCAAATTGTGCACAGTATTGCATCTGTTTGCTAGCTGTGAGATGATCATAGAATCATAGAATCAGTCAGGGTTGAAAGGGACCACAAGGATCATCTAGTTCCAACCCCTCTGTCTTACCCAGGGATGCCCTACCCTAGAGCAGGCTGCCCACAGCCTCGTCCAGCCTGGCCTTAAACACCTCCAGGGATGGGGCCTCAACCACCTCCCTGGGCAACCCATTCCAGCCTCTCACCACTCTCATGCTGAACAACTTCCTCCTCATATCCAGCCTGAACCTACCCATCTCCAGCTTTGCTCCATTCCCCCTAGTCCTGGCTCTCCCTGATAGCCTTTCCCAGCTCTTTTGTAGTCCCCCTTCAGATCCTGGAAGGCCACAAGAAGGTCACCTGGGAGCCTCCTCTTCTCCAGCCTGTACAGCCCCAACTCTTTCAGTCTGTCCTCATAGGAGAGGTGCTCCAGCCCTCTGATCATCCCAGTGGCCCTTCTCTGGATCCAAATGACTATTATTGTTTTGAAGTGAGGAATCCCATGTGTATCAGTACAAGCCCCTTTTTTACATATTCTTTGCACAAAGCCTCTGATGACAAGCTGTGTGATAGATAAATAGCATCCTACTCATTCTGATTACAGCTTTCCACTTCTCTTTTGGAATGGCTGCCCCAGTACTTTCACATGAGTGAACTAAAGAGCAGAAAAAGACAAACAGCTAAGAGGAAAATAACCAGGCAAAAGAAATGATGACTGTAAATTGATTCAGTGAGTAAAGAAGGGTCATTCCCCATCACTGTCAGCTGCTGTGGAGACAGAAGAAAAAGAGGCTATCATTTTCTTTGGTGCTGTGGGTAAGGCTCTGGTTTGCTAGGTAAAGCCCTACATTTACATCCCTTTTAGGACTGCTGTGTGTTGACACATATGCAACTTAGGCAGCATACTCATCAGGGATGTTTTGGAGTACCTTGTGTTGAGTATGTTGCAAAAGTTGCATGATGGCTGATCAGCCATGCTGTGCCAGGACACTGTCTCTGATTTTCAGCTGTGACTAGGCTGGATTGCATTTCTGGCCCGACTCAAGTCCTTGGGAGTATGTCCATGTCTTAGCATAAGTGCTGATAGGGATATTCACTGTAGTTGTAACCAGCTATGCAATATTCTCTCTTGGTTATCAGCTTGTGGAACTGTAAAGCTAGATGGGTCTGAAAAAGCAGTGCTTGCAATAGCATTATGATAATGGAGCATAGCTGAAATGTAGGTTATTGCAAAAATTTTGATGGTTCCCTCCTGCTCTGTCAAATCTTGAATGAACTGACTAATTTTGTAAGCCCTGATTTTCACTTTCCAGTATTAATGTTACCCATCACTAACTCCTGGCAGATTCTGGCAGAACTCTGGTGGAAAGTGTCTGGTATTAAATGGGTAGCAAAGTGATGAACTGAAGCCTAACTAAATTCCTGCAGTAAAGTGATTAACTGACACCTCACTGAATTCCTGCAGTATCTCCCTTAGTCATAGCTATCATTTTTGCCCCCCTGGCACAGAAAGCAGCCTTTGCCCAAATGCAGCAGAGTCTGACATTGTGAATAACAAATTAAAAACCATCTAATACAAGCACTTTTGTTTCTTTTGGTTTTTGAAACAGGAAAGATGATATTTTCACACTTGGGCTTTCAAAATAATGATAAAAGCTTTGGGCCTATACGAAGTAGTTGTTGAGATGTCCTGTTCACAGGGGATCACTTTCTTAGGGAATGATTTATCTACACTTAGCATGCCACAGCCTGGGAGACATGAAGCTTGGGGGTGTGTGTGTGAAGAACCCACTCTTCCACCTGCCAAATTTATTCTAAATGTACATAGCATAAACAAGCTTGTAGTCCAGCTGGAGTGACACAGCCTCCAGAGACCACTGAGTCCAACCTCCCTGCCAAGGCAGGATCCCCTAGGGTAGTTCACACAGGAATGCATCCAGGCAGGTGTTGAAAGTCTCCCGAGGAGACTCCACAACCTCTCTGGGCAGCCTGTTCCAGTGCTCTGTCACCCTCACTGTAAAGAAGTTTCTTCTCATGTTGAGGTGAAACCTTCTCTGTTCCAGTTTGCGGCTGTTGCTCCTTGTCTTATTGCTGTGGAACAGAGAAAAGAGATTGGCCCCATCCACTTGACACCCACCCCTCAGACATTTGTAGACAATGATTATATCTCCTCTCAGTCTTCTCTTCTCCAGACTAAACAGTGCCATGTTTCTCAGTCTCGCTCTGTAAGGTAAATGCTCAAGTTCCCCAATTATCCTCATGGCTCACCACTGGACTCTTTCCAGCAGGTCCCTGTCTTGAACTGGTAAGCCCAAAACTGGAGACAGTGTTCCAGGTGTGGTCTCACCAGGGCAGAGCAGAGGGGCAGAAGAACCCCCCCTAGACCTGCTGGCCACATTTTTCCTGATGCTACCAATGTTTTATTGTCAAGATGGAAGTAGGAGCTTTGGAGATTTTGTGGCTGCTCATCCTGGGTTCCTGATCTGTGTAAATGGTAATAGGAAGATGAAGTAGAGGATGTACTTACTGAATTTTCATGTGAAAAAGTTACGTGAGAATGTGAAAACACAGGGAGATTTGGAATAGAATTTGGGATTATATGGACAAATAGGAGAACTTTTCTTAAAATAGATGGAGATTTGTGTATTTGTAAAGGACAACCAGCAATAGAACAAGGGGACACAGTCTCAAATTGTGCTGGGGAAAGTATAGGCTGGATGTTAGGAGAAAGTTCTTCCCAGAGAGAGTGATTGGCATTGGAATGGGCTGCCCAGGGAGGTGGTGGAGTCGCTCTCCCTGGAGGTGTTCAAGAAAAGCCTGGCTGAGGCACCTAGTGCCATGGTCTAGTTGACTGGCTAGGGCTGGGTGCTAGGTTGGACTGGATATCTTGGAAGTCTCTTCCAACCTGGTTGATTCTATGATTCTATGAAATACCATCTAAGTACCGTTTACACAGAAATGGATCAAGTGTTTCCCCTGTTTTTTAGAGTAATCACGAGTCAGTATTTTTAGGCTGTTGTAAAAATCCCCAAACATCTGATTAGGACATCAAACAGGAGGCCTAGAAATAATGGTTCTGTTTAGATTGCTTAGTTTAGGGCTATGTATTTTGAGAAAGATGTGAAGAAGTGGCCAAAAATTTCTAAATGGTTAGGCCTAAGAGAGACAGGTGATGGAAATTGGATTCTTTATTCCACAGAAAAAAAAAATAAAAAGCAAGGGGATGATAAGAGAGCAGCCTTCCAGTTTGGAAAAGACAGTTGTAGAGGAGAGGACAAAGAGTTTTCTTTTATGTTCTGTCTATAGAACTAAAAAGGAACAATAGGCTTTTGTTTCAGTGAAGGGAATTCAAATTAAAGACAGACACTCTAAGGCCTTTTCCATAGTGAGGACTTAATCCCACTTTCAGCAGCGGGTGGCCTGCTGATAATGCCTGCTACAATCCCAGAGCAGAGACATGGAAAAGCCTAATTTCTGACAGTGGCATTTGCTCCTGTTAATAACTGTTAGTATCAGGGCTATATCCCAATGGAGACAGCTAATTCTGGCAACCTTGGGCTTTTTTATTTTCAGTTGTAAGTCGTTTCACTTCAGACAAATGACCTATGAAACTCTTGGCTAGGTTGAGTGTGACCGCAGTACCCTGTGTGACTCTAAATTACCACAAACACTAAAGCAGGGTTTTCTCAGAGGACAACCAACTTGACCTTAATTGTAGTGAAAGGCATTTTCATGCCAGGAAAGCATAGCCTACCTTCTTCACTGAAGTGATGGATCCAAGGCAGTGGAGCACCTGGGTACAATGACTCTTTGTTCACCAGTATGGTTAGATGGTCACAGT
The DNA here is from genome assembly GCF_015220805.1 of Pogoniulus pusillus. Taxonomy (NCBI): domain Eukaryota; kingdom Metazoa; phylum Chordata; class Aves; order Piciformes; family Lybiidae; genus Pogoniulus; species Pogoniulus pusillus. The sequence goes on from NC_087266.1 coordinate 18,324,598, forward strand.
CCACTTTATTCCCGTGATGCAGAGACTTATATGCATTCTAGCAAGAGGCATGCTCCAGCAAGATTGGTTACAATCAGAGGGCACAGGGTTACTTGTAAGGCATGGATAGGTCAGCATACCATAACAATCTGAGGGTCAGCCTCTGGGGCTGGCTAACTCTGCCCACCTGCAGCTGGCACTCCACCCCCTGCAGCTGCATGTGGGGGTTGCTACCCAGCGCCTGGTGTCTTAACTCCCAAGATGGACTCAAGGACGCTCCCAGCATGGGTTGCTCATGTTTGTCATTTCATGTCCTGTTAGCAAGAAATTCTCCAATAGTGAATAGCTAGCTGATCACAGCTGATAGTTAGGGCATCCTCAGGCTACCTTTGCTGTGCAGGAGTGATGCAATCCAAAATGTTATATACTGCATGTGCAGCTGATGCTACACTAAGCTGTTTCAAAGAAGCCATTTTAAAGGCCAATTCTCCATGGAAAACAAAAGCATTTTGCCACATCATGTTCTTGTTTTCATCTGCTAACTTAGGACAGATCCTGACAAGTTAGCTCAGCAAAGACAAGTAACAGTTGCTAGTCTTGCTAGTCTCAGCAGGGGAAACTGTAAAAACAGGGACTGTGGCTAACCAGAGAGTTTTCAATCAGCAGATATAGAAAGACTGGATATCAGTGTGGGAGTGGGTCAATCCTACCTCCAAGATTAGCATCAAACACTTTGCATTTCCTTTCAGTTATTCTTTTACTTGCCCTGCTAGCAACAGTTAATGTGGTACAGCTGGGAAAATACACCTAGGTAATATGCCCTTGAGGCAACTGCATTTTGGGGACAGCACAAACAGAGACATCAAAAATATTAGAAACTGGGGTTTGTGTGTGTGAACAGGAGACAAACATCAATAAATTAATTCGTGTCTCTTTATGCCACTTCTCAAAGTCTGAATTTAAGTTCAGCTTTAATTTATTTAACGAATAGTGTGCATGATTAGTGCTAAGGATTTTCTCAGATACTACTCTGAACCTTGCTCTGAAAGTTCAAGGCTTTGGCTCAAAAAAATTTTAGTATGTGGCTTGCTATCAGAGGACCACTCTGATCAGTGCATCATGGCTACCTGCATATAGCAGCTTCAGAGACTTCACTGGAAATAGCCACATAATTGAATCAGAGCTGAAGTATGTCATTGGTTTCACATTATTGTGGATATTTTTTTGCCTGTCTTCCCTAAAAGGGACCTTGGTATCCTTATATGTCAAAAACATTGTACTGAGTACTCAACTTGAGTCATTGTAGGAGCTTATGCAGAACTTTCCTGTGGTGGCAGGGAGATAGAGATGGAAGAAGCCCTCCAGATTATAATTTTCACTTCACACCTTGACAAGTTTCTGCAAAGGTGTATTTTGTTTGCCCCAAAACACTGCTGCAAAGTGAGCTCAAGAAATTACTGTAGTTGCACAGAAATTAAAATCTCTTTGCCACCACTGAAGTCACTTTATAAATCTGGCAGTATAGCAAATGCTGAAGATTGGTGAAGTTAATTTAGTGAGAATCAAGCCCATGTATCAAAAAAGTAATTGCTTTGTGTGTTCACTCTCCCTTTGCTCACAAAGTCTATTTTTTCTCTTATTAGTATAAATGATCAGGACAATGGCTGCAGTATGGTTACACTGCCAACCAGAAGTGTGGCTGCAGATCAGAGATAGCTTTACTATATTGAAGTGGATAAAGCTAATCACACAGTCACAATAGAACCATCCTCAGCCTCTAAATGCATGTCAAGGCCTTGACTGCTCATGCTCTTTTTCTTTTTCTTTTTCTTTTAGAATCATAGAATCACTCAGGGTTGGAAGGGACCACAAGGATCATCTAGTTCCAACCCTCCTGCCATGGGCAGGGACACCCTACCCTAGAGCAGGATGGCCACAGCCTCATCCAGCCTGGCTTAAACACCTCCAGGGATGGAGCCTCAACCACCTCCCTGGGAAACCCATTCCAGCCTCTCACTACTCTCATGCTGAACAACTTCCTCCTCACATCCAGTCTGAACCTACCCATCTCCAGCTTTGCGCCATTCCCCCTAGTCCTGTCAGTCTCAGATAGCCTGAAAAGTCTTTCCCAGCTTTTTTGTAGTCCCCCTTCAGATCCTGGAAGGCCACAATAAGGTCACCTGGGAGCCTCCTCTTCTCCAGTCTGTACAGCCCCAACTCTTTCAGTCTGTCCTCATAGTGGAGGTGCTCCAGCCCTCTGATCATCCCAGTGGCCTTTCTCTGGACACCTTCCATCATGTCCACATCTTTCTTGTAATGGGGGCTGCAGAACTGGACACAGTACTCCAGGTGGTGTCTCAGCAGAGAGGAGTAGAGGGGGAGAATCACCTCCGTCACCCTGGTGGACACACTTCTCCTGATGCAGCCCAGGATCTGGTTGGCTCTCCAGGCTGCAAGTGCACATTGCTGGCTCCTGTTGAGCTTCTTGTCCACCAACACCCCTAAGTCCTTCTCCTCAGGGCTGCTCTCCAGCCAGTCACTGTCTAGCCTGGATTTGTGTTTGGGATTGCCTTAACCCAGATGCAGGGCCTTGCACTTAGTCTTGTTGAACCTCATGAGGTTGGCTTGTGCCCATCTCTCCAGCCTGTCCCGGACCCCCTGGATAGATCCCTTCCCTCCAGCCTGTCTGCTGCACCACACAGCTTGGTGTTGTCAGCAAACTTGCTGAGGGTGCACTCAGTGCCACTGTCTATGTCACCAATAAAGATGTTGAACAAGACTGATCCCAGGACTGATCCCTGAGGGATTCCGCTTCTCACTGGCCTCCACTTGGACATGGACTTACTGACAGCCACTCTTTGGGTGCGGCCATCAAGCCAGTTCTTTATCCATCTAGTGGTCCAATGTACATGGCAAACACTGCTGGCAAGAAAAGAAGAGCTAATTGATAATTATCTTGGGAATGGTAGGGAATAAATATTGCCATAGTGTAGATATCATTAGTTCCAGGCATGAAAAGTTCCTTAAAATATGACTGACCCTACTAAGCTATGAATTCCTGTTTTAAAAGAGCAGCTGTTCTATGTTGTTCCTTCATTACCACATGAGATTGTGAAATGCTCAATATTGCTGCCTTCTACAGATCTGAAAAGGGTACCTGGGAGCAGCAATTAGCATTGGTGTGAAATATCTACTACATCTTCTTGAAGAAGCTTTCTGGCACTCAGCATCTCCATCTTGAAGTGCACTGGGTCTATTAAGGAAAAGATACAGAGTAGGAAGAGAGTAAATATGATCTAAAACATAACCAAAGCTCATGAAAGAGATGCACAAGACCTCTTGGGTCAGAAAGCCATGTCTCTCCCCAAAGAGTATTTAATGATATTTTCAGAGCTCCCCACCAAACTGACCTAGCAGCACCAGTGACTTCATGGGTGACTACATGCAAATTGCTCAATTGATATTCAGACATGCAAGCTCCTTGTTCAAGCTCCTTAGGAATTACAAGAGATTCTGTCCTTAATGTCTTTAAATGAACAGCTTCTGTCTTCAGAATGTCTCCTTAAAATGAATCAATGTGTCAGTTGCTCCTTTTCTATTTCTGCATAGAATTTGCTATTAAATTCTAGATGATAAATGCATATTTTTCTTAGGTTATGTCAGTTCCTACCTTGCAGTTTACTGAGCTTTGGATTAAAATAGCTGAATTAAAATAGTTCTGTTCATTTTACAAACTATCTGAGTGCAAGTGAATGTTGTCCCTGGAGAACTGTTCTTAGCCTGCAATAGGCCCAGATATGACAGGAAAGTGGTGCAGCAGCCTGAAGAAAATCCTTTCCCTTTCAGGATGGTGCTGTTCATTGGCTTTTGGTTTCAGCGGGCAAAGTTCCTGGGATGTGGAGTGGTAGTGGCTGGTCCAGAAGAGCTCAGCTTGTTTTGGTCTCTGGCTGTTGAGGTTTTTTGTGCACAAAAATTGCTCACATTACGTATAGCACATTGCATACTTCAATGGAAGCAGAAAACAAACAAACAAAAAAAGGAAGCTCCCAAAATAGAAGCCTAAATGGTGGAGGTTGCATGTGCACTTACACAAGTGTCTACAAAATGCTTCTGTTATTTCCTTTTACATCCTTAGGTCTTTCTACATCCTTACTGCTACTTGCTGGGAATGAAAATGTTTGTTGTTCGCCTGCAGAAAATACAGCCTCAGCAGCAGCTGCTTTGTGAACCTAGTTCAGCTGCTAATCAGAGACAGCAACAAGCATCTGTGAGGGAGTATCTCCTGTGGTGCATTTCTAAATTGTCTGTTTAGCAAAAGCTTAAGTCAGGCCATTGAGCTGGATGCTAGTCTTTACAAGAAGGTATTTTTCTTCCTGGACAATCTATAAATGTTTGGTTCATGTCAAGTAGCTAAAAAAAAAAAAAAGGCTCTGAGTGGAGTGTTCTCCTTTGTCACCTACTATTGCTTATCTTTCTTGGATTCAAATTCTTGAAAATATGTGTATGTTGTAAACCACAGTTGGCATTATTTTTCTTGGAAATGGAGGATGACCTGAAATACATTCCAAAGTCACTCCCAAGCCAGCCATCTGCAATCTGTGTCATGCGACTGCTGAGATTACCTGCTTAAAACGTGTGGGGGTTTGCCTACAAAAAATACAATGCCCAGTTCTGCTCCTGCCCTGTAATCAGATGAAATTCAGCTATTGCTTTGCCACAAACAGTCTGTGCTTGGATTGTTAATGAACACTATGAACATATCTTTTTAAACTTTATATTAATCTACACCTGGCTGCTTCAAAACCTGAAACTATACTGGAAAAAAAAAATCTGCTGTCTTGCACTTCCATGTTTTTTATTGCATGGATTTTTTATAGAGTTATAATAACTTTGTTTTTAAGTTGTTTTGGTTTTTTTTTACAGAGATAAGCAAAGGCTTCTTTTAGCAAACAATAAGGTTTGCATTGCATAGTTATTCTGCATGCTCTGTTTGTTTTGTATGTGTAGACATAGTGTATTCATTGTATTTGGGATGTGTGAATTGAGTTACATGGCATATAGAAAGCTTATGTTAAAATGGAATCAGTATCCCTATGGTCTATAAATCAACATTTAAGAAAATTTGGTCTGTAAATATTCCTCCTTCTGCTCACAGTTTGCAAATAACAAGTACTTTTGCCTTCCAGGTTGTTGTAGGTATTTAAAGTAAAGGCTAAATAATACTGCAAATTGTGTCGTTTATTTCCATAACACTGCAGACACAACTCTGTTCCCCCTGGAGTCCATGCAATAAGAGCCATTGACTTTGGTTGTAAATTATTTTAATATGATGCAAGTGCAACCAAAAAGAGATAATCTTGTAAAGTGCTGGCTACCTTAAAACACTATTGAAAACAAAAAAAAATGTCTTACAGAAATTTATTTGCATTAATACTTTGTGGAGTTTGGCTCTGCTGTGCTATCTAGAGACAACTACCTTGAAATTGCTGGTGTTTGTCACAATGGTCTTTTAAATGTAAAAGTATGGTAACACTCTGTTTTAGGCAGACATGTAAACACCATCTGTGCAAAATATTTGTAATTATTTACAAACAACAACAACAACAACAACAAGATACAGGGGAAGTATTTTTTCGGATCACAAAAGTGGCATATTAATCTAGCAGAACGCATCCCCCAGTCCTGTCCATATGCTGATTTCCCTTAGGTCAGTGACATCTTCTATAGTTCCTGGCTGCTTTGTTTGTGATTGTAATTATTTTGGTTTCATCAACAAATAAAGAAGACCAAAGGACTGAGCCAACCTGTATGAAGTGCCATGGTCTAGTTGACTGGCTAGGGCTGGGTGCTAGGTTGGACTGGATGATCTTGGAGGTCTCTTCCAACCTGGTTGATTCTATGATCTATGATCTGTGCAAAATAAATGCTCTTCCTTTGTCCATGGTGAAGTCTTTACTCCCTAGACAACACAAACTTGAAGGATATGTTTACCCTTGGAATGGCAAAGGATCTTCGATCACGTGAAGCACTGATTGCCTTTGGGTGAGGGGTTGCAGAACTAAGCCAAATGCTGTGATTGCAAAGTTCTTGCAAGGTCACCTGGCCATGTGTCATCAAAAGAGAAGTATTTCTGTGCACTACACATGCTGCTTAGAGTTTGTTCTCAAAAGTCAGTGGCAGGAAAACATTCAGCACACGTGTCGTTGAATGAGCATGACATCAGCCTCATAAAACCTTACATGTTCAAGCATCCCATCTGCAGGCCTGACACATGATTTTCAGTATCTTACAGGTGCTTAAAGAAAGCAACCTCTCTAGATTTGTTAATAGTAACAGACGGAGCATATCCTCATCAAATAAAAAGGAGAAGTGGCTGACACACCAGAAAGATCACAGGATCACAGGATGTTAGGGGTTGGAAGGGACCCAAGGAGATAATTGATTCCAACCCCCAAGATGTGCTGCCATTTAGAGAGACCTAGACAGGCTGGAGACTTGGGTGGAGGGAAAATTAATGAAGTTCAAGATGGGCAAGTGTAGAGCCCTGCACCTAGGAAGGTGCAATCTCTTCCCTGATGCCCAGTGATAGGACAAAGGACAATAGGCACAAACTGGAACACGAGATGTTCCCCTAAACATAAGGAAGAAAACTTCTTTATCTTTGAAGGTGATAGACTATTGGAACAGACTGGTCAGAGAGCCTGTAGAGTATTCATCCTTAGAGACTTTCAAAACCCGCCTGCATGTGTTCCTGCTCAACCTGCTATAGGCAAATCTGCTTTAAGCAAGGGAGTTGAACTAAATGATCCCCTTCCAACTGCTACCATTCTGTAGTTCTGTGAGCAGTGAAAAGCATCCACATGCCAACGTACAAATCTCAGCTTGTGGTACAAGTAAATCGTGAAGCCACATCTGTCCAGGAATTAATCGTATTGAACATTTCCAGATGCAGAAGGGCCAGTGACCCATCTGCTGACCTGTTTGCTTCTGCCAGGCTGTCCCTGCATCCAGCAGGATGTACCAAGTGCCAGAGGGAGCACAGGCACCAGAAGGATTGAAGGAGGCCTGCAGCAGTTTGCATTGCTGATCTATCATGTAGTCCTTGAAGTTGTGAGTTCTTTTCCTTCACTTTCTGTCGCCAGAGGTAAGGAGACATTTGTAGTCTGATTAGTCTGTGTTGGTCTCCTCATTGCAAGCTGCCACTCAGGGAAGGGCAGCTGGAGCCTTTGGCTGCAAAATCATTACTGAATAGTACAACTGCCTGCAGTAATTTCCTAGTGCTGTGGGCCCAATCCAAAGCAAGCAGCAGTTGTCAAGAGCCCTGGAGTGAATCATGCACCATCTGTGCTTGTGGGCTGACTGTTTGTGTATGTAAAGTGTTGGGTAAATACGTAGCCACAGAACAGAAAGACAAGTCCCCTTCACTAGTCTGTGGAGGGGTGCTTGTACCTGCCTCATAGGGCTGACCAGGTGGGGCCAGCTATGATGGAGTGGGGTGAGGGGGTGTTGCTACTCTGAAAACTCATAGGGACTGCTGATGGTGTTGGGTGTGAAGAGATGTATATGAGGTGCTGCTAGTGAGGTCTGTGGTTTCTCACTAAGTGCTCATAAGAAACAGGAGGACTAGACAGAGCCAAAGCTAATTCTCAGTCTACTCTCAGAGTAGGGTAGATGAAGCAGCCAGGTAAGGAGGAAATTCTTGTTTACTTCAATGTAAAATATGGAGCAGGAGCAGAGGAAGGCATGCCTTGTCTCTGGACCCCACTTCTGATCTATTTAGCCCACTTTCTGAGAATGTTAATAGCTCTAAGGTGGTCTCTTGGTGTTGGATCTTTCTTTTGACACAGGAAGCAAGAGACAGAATCAAGGGAAAAAAATAAGGGGGAAGGGGCCTGCAGCCACCTTTATGGAGAGTAGACTGTGGCACTCATGATATGAGCCAGAGAAGTGCAAAGAATAGGAGCATAGTGCCTAAGCCTGTACTGGACAGATGCAAAGGTGTAGAGGTTGATTTGCATGGTCCCATCGTGGTTTGGCTGAGGCTCAGGACAGATAAGACCACAGAAATTACTTCTGTACTCCAAAGAGGAACCCAAAGGCCTCTCCACTGTGGAGGGGAGCAGATACACCTGTAAATCTGGGTGACTCTGACAGAGAATATCACCAAACCTTCCCTAAGTATTTTGCTGCTTTTAACACTGTGCAATGGACTCCTCACCACTGCACAGTAAGACAAGTTTCCTTTTTATTCCACTAAATCACAGGTAGGTCACCAAAGGCAAACACAAATATCTGCACAACTTTGTGTGCTGTTTCACCATAAGCTTATGAGCTGCCAAATAAGGATACCAAAATAAGTGAGTTTTTTGAACACACAAGAAAGCTAAATTTATTATTTTTATTTCCACATGGAGTCCTCTCTTATTTGATTTACACAACATCACAAGGCCATGGATAGCTTTCAGGATGAATGATAGCATATGGAGTTTAGCAGACCGAAGTCATGGGGCTAACTACATGAGTGACTTTGTGAGCCAGTTGAAGTGATCTGATGGGCTACCTTCTGTCCATTTCCTACAAAGATGTATATATCACTGCCCCAAATCCTAAGTATGACTTACATACAGACATCCAGAGATGACATCTGGAAAGGACACATTGGAGATATCCATCATAGATGGGTCAAACTGAGTGGGTATAAAAGGAGATATATTGATTTTCTGTCAAACTCGTTGGCATGGGCTGTGGGATGATAATATGGATATTTGTTTACCAGAAAGACCTTAAGCAAATCTAGGTATACTGAAAGTCATTAAATATATAAAATCCTCTGTGACTGAGAAAATAATAAGGACCACTGGACACACTGGGATATTATTCTGGGGGAAACAAACCCTTTTATATATGCTTATTGGTAGTTACACCCAAGACAATATACTAGGTTAAATGTGCTGGTCTCACTTAATACAACTACACATATCCTTACACTGTTAGACCTCCTGGGAAGAGCAGCTTTATGTTTTAATTGAGGCCAATTAGTGGTAGGTGTCCAAAAGAGCAGGACAGTAACTCTTAGTGTTTGCTCTGGTACTCAGTGAAGCTCCTCAGGCACCTTTAGGTCCTAACGTGGGAGGAGTGGGTAAGAGGAACTACTGGATGCAGATGAGCTGGAGGAGGAGGGTGCTGATTTGCCTTCTTTTTATTATTTATTTTTTTAAGATGAGAACAAATCATGCAAATGGTTCTTCCCTGCAAGCAGCTTGCCAGTCTGAGGCAGGAGTGGAATGAGTTATCTTCTCATTCAAGTACTGCAATGGGATGCTGGGCACTCAGAATAAATTGTATTGTCAGCTCTTTTTGCTCTGGGAACAGATGGAGATGAAATCCCTGTGCTACTAGAGACAGGGTAGTCACTAGGGCAGCCATAACCTCTGCTACAGAAGATCTCTGTGCAGCCTGTGGGCCTCTACCATGTCAAACCATTCTACAGATAGTCTAGGACAGTTTGTCCATCCTGCCTCCTCTCTCTCTTGGCCAGATCATCAGGCTCCCTCCCCTGTGCTCTCCCTCACTACCTCCCTCCAGGACAGACATTCCCAGGAAATTCCAGAAATAGGGCTCTCCCAGTTGTAGGAGCCCCCTGGGGTCTTGTTAAGGGGGCTCCAAAGTCCCTTCCTGAGCACTGCAGCTACCCACATCCCTGTGGATATGTTCTTCAAGAGACTTTGGCTGCTGAGAGCAGTGCTGCACCTCTCCTGGTTCGCCCAGTTCACAGAAAAACAAAAGCTGCTCCAACCAAGGATGATGTATACAACTCCAGTGACTCAGGGGAGTGTGTCTCCTGGTCTGCAAAGACTACAGGATTTCCATGAGCAAGAAGGCATCTCAGATCCTCCTCTACTCCAAGCCTATTTTAATGGCAAGACTCATGGCTGTGGTCTCAGCGGGATCCCAGGTGCGCAATAACCCAAATGTGGTTGGGAGTTAGGGATTAGGAGAGCAAGCCTGGAGCTGCAGTCTCCTCTATCTCACCATGAGCAGAAGGACATGTTGCCTGGGAACAGTCTATTTAAATGGAGGTGAAGCATGTTCCTGTCATTGTCTTGGGACTTTCTCAGCTTCTAATTGAATGCACATTTATTGACTTGTGAAAGAAGGAGAATTCCAGCCTCTGGGCTTCTGTCACTGAGCTATATTTATTGCAAATAAATATACTGTAGAGGAGGCAAAGCATTAAGAGCTAATTATTTATTATTACATCTGTATTCTTTCCTTTTTGCCAGGCTGATTTCTGGCTGGCAAGAGGTAGTAATTGTGGAGCATAGCATAATGGAAACAGTAATACAGAATAATATAAACATGGTGTAAAAAGCTAGTTATGTCCTAATATAATTGCCTGTACTTCAAGTTCACTTTCAAGTCATTGAAACAAGAGAGATTGCAGATTTTCCTCTTGAGAGTTCTTCAGTTGGGAAAATGTTGCTGGTGGGAATCTTTTCCCAATTTTATTTCTAAAGTCCTGTTTGGCTAATATCCTCCCATTTCTTCAAATGCTGTCTCTAAACCAATTTCTCATGCTTCTCTATATTCAAATTCTCTGGATGCTTGAAGGCACAGATAATGGTGTGGACAGATTTGTCAACTCACAGCCCTTAAGCTCTACTTGACTGTTTCATTTAGTTTTGTTTGTTTAGTTTTGTTTTTCTTTCTTTCTTTCTTTTTTTTTACTCATTTATCTTAAAACTGTGTCAAACTGTCAAATTCAATAACAATAGATATCCCTCCTGCTTTGTCTTTGAATAAACAACATGTTTAAAATGGAAATCTCGTGTCAAATGTCATGGAAGAAGCTGGGAGCTGTGCTTTGGAATATATGCATTGCTCAGCTGTTCCTAACAGCGAGTTTTGCACTAGAAACTTTGATCACTAGATTTAGTCATGCCATAAACTCCAGAGCTGTTCATAACTGTAGCACTATTTTCAGAACTCTGTCATCTATATCTTTGTATAATTTCTTGAGTCAGCATATACCAATAACAGATGTGTAAAGGTTACTCCTTTCTCACAGTAGAGTTCTCACTTGTCATCGTTTCCTGGACTAAGTGAAAACAATTAGAGGAATTAGGGCTGCAGAAATTCTACTTAATGTGAAGATGGTAAAAAGAGAAAACAAACAAAATAAAACAAAACAAACACCCCCCCCCCCCCAAACCCCAAAGTCAGTCAGCAATTCCCAGTAACAATACAAGGGCTTGATTTGTAAACCAACATTTGAACTTTTGACAATGTTTTACTTTGTTCTTAATTTTAATCCCTTAATTAGGACATACAGTCATGACATTTTTTTTCCATCACTGCAACCTCTCATCTTGGTAGTCTAAGTGAAAAGGTCATTATTAGATGGGGGAAAAAACACTGGCAACAGAAAGAGGGCTTTATCCTTCACTCCTTGTGTAACTTCCATCTTAGTGGAACTTCCTAAAAGTCACAACTCATAATGTAACACTAGCAAGCAAACAAAAATGTTGCTTAGACAGCAAACAACTGAAGAAACTACAACTACCTGAGGGGTAGTTGTGGCCAGGAGGAGGTTGCTCTCTTCTCTCAGGTGGCCAGCACCAGAACGAGAGGACACAGCCTCAGGCTGCACCAGGGGAGATTTAGGCTGGAGGTGAGGAGAAAGTTCTTCACTGAGAGAGTCATTGGACACTGGAATGGGCTGCCCGGGGAGGTGGTGGAGTCGCCTTCCCTGGAGTTGTTCAAGGCAGGATTGGACGTGGCACTTGGTGCCATGGTCTAGCCTTGAGCTCTCTGGTAAAGGGTTGGACTTGATGATCTGTGAGGACTCTTCCAACCCTGATAATACTGTGATACTGTGAAAAGACCAACCAAACAAAAATAGAGTAGAGCTTTTATGGTTGGTTTTGGTTTTTTTCCCTCACAAGGCACTATTTCAGCTGTGGAGTTCATGGCTGCAATGAGTTCCAAAACAGATGGAGCCAACCGAGAGGGAAAGTCAATTGGAGTTATAAAACACAGCACAATGGTAGTGGTTTTCTGTTGAAAGCAGAGTACTAAGGGATGTGGAAACAAAGGGAGATGTCTACTTTTTATTAACATTATTTATTTCTGAATTCAGTTGTTTGGATTGTTTGAGATGACAGGTGAATCAAAAAGAGGAGTGAGCTAAACTGGGTGCAGAATGAAGCAGTGGGCAACAGCACACCACCTCCAAAGTACATAGCTTTAAGATAGTAAGGTTGCTGAAGCTGGCCAGGTAGAACTGTATAGCTGATTTGCTTCATACTGGAGGATAAAGGTCAAAGGCATAAAAGCAAAGATACAAAGTCAAAGATCTTGTCCCTTCCCCCTTTTCATTCCCTTTTCTTCTCTTCACATTTTTCATAATTAATCCTTTGAAGTAGACTCTTGCAAAGAGCAATACTGTCTGTGCTTGCCTCACATCACACTAATGTTGGCTACAATGATGTACAACAGAGACAGCACTGCATAATTTATTGTTTTGAAGCAGACTTTCTTGTAGTAGCTGTAGTACTGAGACTGCCTTGCATTAGAGATAAGAATCTGTCCTGGTCTTTTTTCTTCTCCTTTTTCCATTTCCCCCCTTTTCTTTCTCACCCCCACCCCAACTGTATAGACTGTCTCTCAAATTTACTGAAATTAAGTCTCAACATGCTGAATATCAACCATTGATCACAAAAGCTGGCACAAATTACATTTCTAGTCAAGTTGTTTTCTTTCTTGGCTAGAGCAACTGCTTGGGAGATTTTTAATGAAGCCTCCTCCTTCATTGTTATTTCCCTATTCACCTATTCAATCCAGTTAAAGGGAAACACCATGTGCCCTGTACCATCCCTTCAGCTCCTGCTCTTCAGAATTACAGACTCTGGAATGTTGGACACCCGTGTTGAGGAGATCACAATGCAAAACCTCCTCCTCACTGTTCTTCTCTTTCTATACTTGGCATTTGTACACTTTGGAAGTAGGCATGTTGCTGATGCCTGCAACAGCCACAGGAGCCTGGCCAGGGTAGTTGATGCTCCTACAACAATCAAGAGACATCTACACGCAATGGCTGGAGAGTAACTCAGAGCTGCCTATCAGAATTCCAGGTCTGGCAAAGCCCCGTTGCTGATGAGTCAATCCTCTAGACTAACTTGAAGCAGTCTCCGTACTGTTTTCCCTACAAGCGGACGATGATTATGGTGTTGTGCAGCATAGAGAAACCAGGTCACTCTCAAGCAGAAGTAGCATAATTTATTATTTATTGCATGCAGCCATCACACCAACATGCAGCAGTGGAAATGAGACTAGAAAAAAAAAAGAATATTATTAAACCTCTTATTTGTTCAATGATTGAGTAAGGCTGAAGCCTGGTTATGGCACTGCTGAGTTTTCTTGTATGCAGAGGGACTTGGAGAGGCTGGCTGGATGGACACAGTCCAGTGCCATGAGTTTTAACAAGTCCAAGTGCCAGGTTCTGCACTTTGGCCGCAACAGCCCCATGCAGCTCTATGGGCTGGGGACAGAGTGGCTGAAGAGCAGCCAGGCAGAGAGGAACCTGGGAGTACTGGTTGACAGCTGTCTGAACATGAGCCCAGGTGTGCCCAGATGGCCAAGAAGGCCAATGGCATCCTGGCCTGAATCAGGAACAGTGTGGCCAGCAGGATCAGGAAAGACATTCTGCCCCTGTGCTCAGCACTGGTCAGGCCACACCTTGAGTACTGTGTCCAGCTCTGGGCTCCTCAGTTTAAGAAAGATGTTGATGTACTTGCACGTGTCCGGGGAAGGGCAACAAGGCTGGTGAGGGGGCTGCACCACAAGCCCTGTGAGGAGAGGCTGAGGGAGCTGGGGTTGTTCAGCCTGGAGAAGAGGAGGCTCAGGGGAGACCTTATTGCTCTCTACAACTACCTGAAAGGAGGTTGTAGTCAGGCAGGGTTTGGTCTTTTCTCCCAAGCACCCAGTGACAGAACAAGAGGACACAGTCTCAAGCTGTGCCAGGGCAGGTTTAGGCTGGACGTTAGGAAGAAGTTCTTCACAGAAAGAGTGATTTGCCATTGGAATGGGCTGCCCAGGGAGGTGGTGGAGTCACCATCCCTGGAGATGTTTAAAAGGGAGATGGGTGAGGCACTTAGTTCCATGGTTTAGTAAATCAGAAGGGTTAGGTGATAGGTTGGACTCGATGATCCTAGAGTGTTTTCCAGCCTGGTTAATTCTGGGATTCTGTGATTTTTCTTTTTCTTCTCCAAAATATTTCTTTAGCTTAAAATATTTCAAGAGATCAGGAAATATTTTCTTTTCCCCCAGAGGAATGTGATATGAGATAAATAAGTTTTGAGTGGTTTTTTTTTTTTACCCTCAGTAATTGTTGTTGCAGAAATTCTGTGATCTGTGAAGTTCAGTAGAGAAATGCCAGAGAATCCATCCCTAGGGTTCTAGGGGCCTCTGATCCCATACAGCCACCAGTCCTGTTGCTGAAACTGCCTATTGGCCTGCGGGTTAGTGCCTTTGTGGATGGCAGATGTAAGCATCTGCTTAGGGAAATTTGATGGAGGCTGTCAACTCTTTCCATGACTACTGAACAATGATTCATGAGGAACAGATTCTTCAAGGACTGTGCAGAGCCAGAGCTGCAGATAGGCACCCCATGTATTTTCAAGAGCATGATAGATCTTTAAAAGTATTACTGTAAATCTACAGGACATGAAATTGGTATATTGGAATCAAATTACACTAAGGACTTCTCTCTGAGTTTTAAGTATTAAATTCCATGGAAAATTTGCCTCCAAGTAATTTCTTGGGGGAGAATTAAATCCAAATATATAGATGTAGAAGATTCATTACTTTCAAAATGAATCTCCTACAGGCCTTAGAACTCTTCTTCACTCTGCTGTCTTGCCTGCCTCCAAAGTAATCTGTACAGAGCTAATGACACTGCATTTCTTTCTATAGCAACAGCTGCTTCTGAGAAGAAAAAATGTAAGAAACAGAATGAATTCAATTATGTCCTATGGATGACCATTCATGTCATGTCAACTAGTTGAGTCTGCAAACAGAGTTGAATGAGCTTTCCTCTCTTTAAGGCAGAATACAGGAAGCATGAAGGACCTCCCTGGCAATAACAAATAAATGCAGGAATATGGAAAGGATTACAAAATGAAATCTGATCTAGGCAATTACTTCGACATATCTTTTTCAGTGTGCTGTGATAATTCATGAACACCTATCTAAAAAGATATTTCATAGATGCTTCTAAATGTGACCCAAGCTGTTACAGTGTCTGTTTTTTCATCAGTAATCGCTGAAAAATCTCTCAGACAATATAAAGATTCTTTAGAAAAATCTGTTCTATGACAGCTTTTCAGACTGCTTTTTCAATGAAGCAAGAAGTGTGTTTCTGAAAGAGATAGAAGGCAAAGCACAGCCTTAGGATCAACTTCCTGAGGCTGGAGCCACAGCTGAAAATGAGGTGATGTGAAACAGAATTAGGGATTCTGTTTTAAAGATACTCCTTTTTCAGTGACTCTCAGATATGCAGTGTTTATAGATCAGTGGAGACCCTTCTGCTCTTTTCCATCTTAATAACAAAACAGAGATTCTCAAAATCCCTGAAGGTGTTTCTATTCCCATCCCTATCAACTGCAAAGTGAGCCCCAGGTATTGGGGAGTTAACTCTACAGAAAAAGGCTAAGCTCATTTTTTAACCTATAGAGACTCACAGTTTATTTTGACATTAGATTTTGGAACTTGTTTATGTGAGGAATGTGTAGGTGGGAATGAAAACAGCTTCATTTCACAGTATGGCTTAGAATTATCTCTGAAGCCAGCCTATATAGAAAAGCTCAGGTGAGCTCCATCCACTTACCAAGAGCTAGCATAAGGAAATACATCTAGAGGAAAATGTGAATATATAAAGACACTATGGAAATATCACTGATGTCACAAAAATAAGTCCTTTGAATATAACACAAAGGGATTTACACATTGCCCTTCTCACTTTGGAGATCATCATATCCTACTTTCAATTCTTAAGAGAAGTTTTGCCACAAAGGGAGAAACAGGATTTTTGGTCTAGTGCCATGAGTCTGATGCAGGTCCATAGTATGTTTGTGACTCCAAAAATATCAAGCCACAAGAACATTCCTTCCTTTTCCTTTGTACTGCAAGAGAAAACAGAATCAGGTTTGTGATGAGCAATATAGCTGCAAACCCAAACACAAAGATGTTAGTACTTCTCTATAGTAAATGTGAAACACAAATCTCTACAATATTGGATCGTGTTAAAATCTCTCATTCTATCTAGGAAGCTACACAATGACATTATATATTTAGTATTTTTTATTCCTTTTCCTTAGAAAATTTTCCTTAGAATTTTTTATTCCCTTTCCCACTGCAGATGACTAATTTGTCCCTCTGGCAATTAAAACCATCTTCTTTTCTCTTTTCTTTTCTTTTCTTTTCTTTTCTTTTCTTTTCTTTTCTTTTCTTTTCTTTTCTTTTCTTTTCTTTTCTTTTCTTTTCTTTTCTTTTCTTTTCTTTTCTTTTCTTTTCTTTTCTTTTCTTTTCTCTTCTCTTCTCTTCTCTTCTCTTCTCTTCTCTTCTCTTCTCTTCTCTTCTCTTCTCTTCTCTTCTCTTCTCTTCTCTTCTCTTCTCTCCTCTTTTCTCTCCTCTCCTCTCCTCTCCTCTCCTCTCCTCTCCTCTCCTCTCCTCTCCTCTCCTCTCCTCTCCTCTCCTCTCCTCTCCTCTCCTCTCCTCTCCTCTCCTCTCCTCTCCTCTCCTCTCCTCTCCTCTCCTCTCCTCTCCTCTCCTCTCCTCTCCTCTCCTCTCCTCTCCTCTCCTCTCCTCTCCTCTCCTCTCCTCTCCTCTCCTCTCCTCTCCTCTCCTCTCCTCTCCTCTCCTCTCCTCTCCTCTCCTCTCCTCTCCTCTCCTCTTTTTAGTGCAGGGAAACTGATACCAATAATTGTATTTGAATGTTCCTCTCTGCATCTGTAAGAATCAGCCAATAACAAATTTGGAAATGTTTCTTTTGGTTTTTTTTCCCCAAAGTTTCTACAATTATAATAATCATTGACTGTGACTTCTAAAGTATTGCTTGGCATAGCCTGGCCATTGTAATAACTTGGAATCCTGTCTGCCTCCAAGTTTCAATACTATCTAATCCTTGTTTCTTTGCCCAGCTTTCAAGAGAGAGAATACCAAAGAATTTAAATAGAAAACAACACAACAAGAAAACATGTCTTAAGCACTGATGGATGGTTTAGCAAGATTCCTTTATAGCTCATAGACTCAAACCCAAGGCCTATTTCTGCTTTATAATCTCAGAACATTGCAAATTTCACATATAACAGATAGCAGCAATGGCTATGAAAATCATCACTCCTTAGTGAAGCAATCGAGAGCTCCATGGTCACATTCAATCACAGAAATAAAGCAAGTTAGTAAAAGTTGGGCTATAGCATGCTATGTGAAAAAGTGAAAACTCTCCCTTTCTTTTGCCTCATTCCTCTATTTTTTCTGCCTGATCATACATTTGATAAATCTTCTGAATTGTAATATGTGAATGCAATATTTCAGTTCAGCAATATCAAGTTTTTTTTTCTGAAAATGCCATATTTTGTTGCACCATTAATTTATTGAGCAGATCTAAAATCCTGGCTAATTTGTATTTTTGATAAAGAATTGAAGATTTGCTCTTATAAATCATTGCCTTTAATACTAAGAACTATTTAAACTGCCTGTGAAAGTGCAGGAGATAATTTATCTGCCAGCAAGAATGAGGGGGAATATGATGGATGAACTAGAAGGGAGAAAGAAATAGAGGAACCAAGGGAGGGAGAACTGAGAGAGGAAAAAAAGAGAACTTACTGCACTGATACTCTTAAGACTTCATTAGGTCCACAGTATGCCAGGGCTGGGAACAGACCTCTGCTCTCTGGCACAACAGAGGTTGACAGAAAATGCTGTTGATGCAACCTCGTGATGTTTTCCCTCAAGGAAGCAGGTCTTGAAAAAAAGGGCAATTAGCCTGGCTTTTTCAAAGTCAGTCTGTCTGGTGAATGGGAGAGTTATCCTGCCTGTGAGCTTGGAATTTGATCTCACCCATGTAACACTGGTGATTCCCTTATGGTCCTCTGAATGATATTGCTTCCTTACCCTCAAGAAGTGCAGGAGTGCCTTACAAATCTTCTAATTCTTCTTAACATTCTCTTCCACCTGTCTGTAGAGTAAAACAGTAATTTCAACCTTTTGGACTTGTGAACAGCTTAACAGTTTCCTGGGAAATGTGAAGACAAGTGTGAAGCATTGTTCAAGGACTCTGTGTGAGCTGATGGCAGGATGCCTTCTCTTAGTTTCTTTCCTGGACCCCCTGGAAATAGTCTCTGGACCTCCAAAAGGGCTGCAGAACAAAGGCTGTCAAATCACAATGTAAATTTTTGAGGTGGAGACTTTTTTTTTTGTTTGATAACAAAAAACTTAGCACAAAACATCTCAAATGGCCAACTGCAAGCTGCCATTGTTGCACAGGTTGTAAATAACCACTGCTAAAGCAAGCAGAGAAAGGCACTGAAAAGAGAAAAGAAGCAGAGAGAAACAAACCATTCCAACGAAAAGCAAAATACAAAATGCTGCTTTTTACATAGTGAGTCTCTGAGATTATTATGCTCCTGATTCAATTAGCAATGATAGCTGCCAGCTTAACAACAGAAGATATAAACTCTGTGGAGTAACATGGTAGAGGAGGAATCCTTCTGTCTCTTTCTGGTGTTTTAATTGCTGTGGAAGAAGATTCACAGGGTTAGATTTTTATAAGCTCCTCTCAAGAAGATGGTGATGGTTCCCAGTGCACTTCCCAGGTTTGCTGGCAGGCTGCTTTTCTGCCATTTGACCCTAAGGTTCACCTGCAGAGGTTTCCAGTGGGCTATCCGGTTAATTATCCAGGTTGTGTGCTCCCCTGAGACGCCCGCAGGGAAATATCCGGGGACCTGATTGTTTTCTGGCTATAATCTGAATTCTGATCAGTTCCCAACAGCAGAAGAAAAATGTCTCTCTAATTTGAATTCAGGACCAGCTGTGTGAGCAGCTAAATCTCTGACTGCTGTAAGGAATCTGCTGTTGCAAAGTCCCACGTCCAAAGCTGCTGGTTAATAATGATAGAGAATAATGAAAAGAGAGGGAAAAAAACCTCAATGTTTACAGAGCTTAATTAGATGACAACAAAAAACATAGCTAGTCTATTTTTTTTCTCTCTTCCCCTCAGGCATGTTACTGAGTGAAAAGAAATCAGTCATCTATGAATGTACAGGTTTAAGCTCTAAGTTCAGTTTTATTCTGAATAATAGAGAGAAAACTTTATTTGAAGTCATTGAAATTCCTTTCTGTGCTGTTAGCAAATCTTAGCTCAGGAGGGTCAGACCAGACTCATAACACTCTGTACCAGTGTTGTATCTTTTCTTTGCACTAGTCACTGCCACAAACAATGT
The DNA here is from genome assembly GCF_015220805.1 of Pogoniulus pusillus. NCBI lineage: Eukaryota > Metazoa > Chordata > Aves > Piciformes > Lybiidae > Pogoniulus > Pogoniulus pusillus. Next base: position 18,344,079 of record NC_087266.1, read on the forward strand.
ACTGGGCTGTGCAGACCTTTAAGTCTGACACAGAAAGGCTCCTCTGTTGTGTCCTTGAGATCCATTTCCTTCTCTGGTATGGTACAAAATCATAGCATCATAGAATTGTCAGGGTTGGAAGGGACTGCAAGGATCGTCTAGTTCCAACCTGTGTCCCTCACACTAGATCGGGTTGCTCAGAGTCACATCCAGCCTGGCCTTAAAAACTCCCAGGGATAAAGCTTCCACCACCTCCCACGCCTTTCCAGTCTTACCACCCTCATGGTGAAGAACTTCTGCCTACCATCCAATCTGAATCTACCCACTTCTAGTTTTGCTCCTTTCCCCCTAGTCCTATCACTACCTGACATCCTAAAAAATCCCTCACAAGTTTTCTTGTAGGCCCCCTTCAGATGCTGGAAGGCGACAATAAGGTGTCCTTAGAGTCTTCTCTTCTCCAGAATGAACAACCCAAACACCCTCAGCCTGTCACCATAGCCCTCTGATCATCCTTGTGGCCCATCTCTGGACATGCTCCAGCATGTCTTTCCTGTAATAGGGGCTCCAGAATCGGATGCAGTACTCCAGATGGGGTCTCACCAGAGTGGAGCAGAAGGGGAGGATCATTTCCCTTCACCTGCTGGCCATGCTTCTTTTGATGCAGACCAGGATCTGATTGGCTTTCTGGGCTGCAAGAGCACACTGGCAGCTCATGTTCAGCTTCTCAACCAAGTCCCTCTGCCCAGGGCTGCTCTCAAGCCAGTCACTGCCCAGACTATATTGGGTGCTTGGGATTGCCCCAGCCTAGGTTCAGGACCCAGGTGAAGTATTGCCCTGACCCAGATGCAGGTGTATTTCCATTTGGTTCAAGCAATCTGGCTATGGATCCCAGGAAAGAGAAGAACAGCATGTTCTAGATTCTGGAAACACCAGCACCCTTCACACAGGGGAGCAATGTGTGCCATATGTGTTTCATATAAAGCCATGTGTGTTTCATATAGAAATCATTTTAGTTGTAAAAGACCTCTAAGTCCAGCCACCATGACTGGACCTTGTACACAAAGTACAAGCAGTTGTCCAGAAAGGGAAAACACTGCCTGCCAGATTGCAGCATGCCTGCTCACGATAACCTGACCAAGAGGACACCATGCAGGATTAGACACTTTCCCCTCTAGTAGAATACTTCCAAACTGAATAGGCAGTGCTCAGTAATTACAGGCTAGAGCATATTAGCCCCTGTGGTGAGGCCTGCAGCCAGGCTGTATTTCACAGTGGATTGTTTGCTCAGAGACTTGTCTTGGTTCTAGTTTAAACTTCCAGAGACTCAGATAAATTTGATAGAACCAATAACAATTTTATAAAGTGCCCTTCCCTCTTCCCCTTCTTTCCTAAAAGAAAGGGATTAGATGGAGAGAGAGAGAGAAGTAAACACACCCAAATAAATCAATCTCACTTGATTTTGAAGTTAAAAAGAAAAGTTTAATAGTAAAACAGGTATCTGAGGTAGGGAAGATACAAAGGATAACCACAGTGGGGCCAGTAGGACAAGGGAGGTTATTCTTCCCCTGTACTCAACACTGCTCAGGCCACACCTTGGGTACTGTGTCCAGTTCTGGGCCCCTCAATTCAAGAGAGATGTTGAGGTGCTGGAGCATGTCCAGAGAAGGGCAACAAAGCTGGTGAGGGGCCTGGAACACAAACCCTATGAGGAGAGGCTGAGGGAGCTGGGGTTGTTTAGCCTGGAGAAGAGGAGGCTCAGGGGGGACCTCATTGCTGTCTACAACTACCTGAAGGGAGGTTGTAGCCAGGTGGGGGGTGGCCTCTTCTGCCAGGCAACCAGCAACAGAACAAGGAGACACAGTCTCAAGTTGTGCTGGGGGAAGTATAGGCTGGATGTCAGGAGGAAGTTCTTCCCAGAGAGAGTGATTGGCATTGGAATGGGCTGCCCAGGGAGGTGATGGAGTCACCATCCCTGGAGGTGTTCAAGAAAAGCCTGGATGAGGCACTTGGTGCCATGGTCTAGTTGATTGGATAGGGCTGGTGGATAGGTTGGCCTGGGTGATCTTGGAGGTCTCTTCCAACCTGGTTGATTCTATGATAGGGAAGGGAAAATAGCAAATACAAAATGGTATAAATACAACCCAATTGTGATGGTGATGGCTTTGTCCCCCTTGTGGGTGACAGCCACGTGGTTGAACAAAGAGAAACCAGGCACAGATGGTAATGGTGACATGCAGGGAGATGCAGAGAGTGATGCAGAGAGAGAAGTAAAACAGGGAGTCCCCCTGCTTTTATGGGACAGGAAGGGAGAGCAGGCTAACCATCACCTGGTGGTGTTCAGACCCACCCCTGGGGAGTGGTCAAGACCACCTAGGGTCAGGTTCAGGGTTACTCCCCCTGGAGTGTTAACCCTATACAAGACTCAACTATTTGCTGAAAACACTGTACTACAACACTGCATCAATCCATCCCCTGACCTCTTAAGACACTGCAAGAACTTTGCCTGTAAGTGGCATCAATTTGTTAAATACACTGCTCATTGAGAATATGCCTGGGCCTGCAGCTGCTCTGCAAACAGGTCATCATGACGCTCTGGTCTCCACTTCCAGTTCCTCTGATTTGGAACAGCAGTCTCCTGGGTTTGGAACACCGATCCTTTCACTAAAATCAGAACACTAACACAAATGTGCAACTGCTGTAGATTAAAGGAGAATCTTACGAGTTGGAAAATCACAGAATCACAGAATGGCAGGGGCTGGAAGGGATCTCAAAAGATCATTTAGTCCAACTCCCCTGCAGAGCAGGATCTGCTATACCAGATCACACAGGAACATGTCCAGAAAGGTCTTGAATATCTCCAGAGAGAAGGACTCCACAACACCCCTGGGCAGCTGGTTCCAGTGCTCTGTCACTCTCACAGGGAAAAAAAATTCTTCCTCAGGTTCACATGGAACCTATGCCTCAGCTTCCAACCATTGCCCCTTGTCCTGTCACTGGGCATCACCAAGAAGAGGCTGGCTCCATCTTTCTGGTGCTCACTCCTTACATATTTGTAAACATTAATGAGGTCACTCTTTAGTCTTCTCCTCCCCAAGCAAAAAAGCCCCAGCTCCCTCAGTCTCTCCTCATAAGGAAGGTGTCCAACTTCCTCAATAATTGAACATTCCTTTTTATTTTCTGTAGCCTTCACCTTCTAGATGCAGACTACGAAGAGGTGGCACAGCTGCACTTTGAAGATGTATTTTCTCTGTTCAATAATGAAATTGGCAAAACCTCCTGTGTCACGGGCTTAGCAGAGCTTTGCTGTGGTGAAAATGGGGAGACTTGGCATGTGTTCATGTTTCGTATGGGGAAATACTTCATCTGCAAGTGATGCTTGAAATAGATTTTGCATATATCATTACCTACTTGTGCTAACTAGGCCAGTCCACTCAGCTTCTCTGTGTCTTTAATCTGTCATCAGCATCACCTAGTCCAGCCCAAGAGGTCTCAAATAAGTGACATCACTCCTGTTACGTATAATATGTCTTTACAGCTAGGCCTAAGTTTTAATAGATGTGGCTTTATCTTCCTCTGCTTCAAAGTACTGTACAGAAAACCAGGAGGTATTTGAAGATTAAATAGAGAGGAAGTAACTTGCATGGCATTAAACCTCCTTCTGTCCTTTGGATTGATGGCTTCCTGAGGTTGGCCAGTTGCTGCAAATCACCACTCTGAGATGAAGTAGGGGTTGTAAGTAAACTTATTACCCTGGCTCAGGTGAGGGCAATTGCGTTTGGTGCTAGTGTGCAGGGCTAGGGGGGTACTGCTGTATCACAGAATCATCAGGGATGGAAGTGACCTCATAGATCATCAAGTCCAACCCTTTACCAGAGAGCTCAAGGCTAGACCATGGCACCAAGTGCCACGTCCAATCCTGCCTTGAACAGCTCCAGGGACGGTGACTCCACCACCTCCCCGGGCAGCCCATTCCAGTGTCCAATGACTCTCTCAGGGAAGAACTTTCTCCTCACCTTGAGCCTAAATCTCCCCTGGCACAGCCTGAGGCTGTGTCCTGTTGTTCTGGCGCTGGCCATCTGACAGAAGAGAGCAACCTCCTTCTGGCCACAACCACCCCTCAGGTAGTTGTAGACAGCAATAAGGTCACCCCTGAGCCTCCTCTTCTCCAGGCTAAACAATCCCAGCTCCCTCAGCCTCTCCTCGTAGGGCTGTGCTCAAGGCCTCTCACCAGCCTCGTCACCCTTCTCTGGACACGCTCAAGCATCTCAGTGTCCCTCCTAAACTGGGGGGCCCAGAACTGAACACAGTACTCAAGGTGTGGTCTAAGCAGTGCAGAGTACAGGGGCAGAATGACCTCCCTGCTCCTGCTGACCAGGAGTAACGGGTAATGTGTTGAATATTTCTGTGTTCAATACTTTGTCTTTCTAATGATCTGAATACAGTGGTTCCTCGTGGAAAATAATGTCATAAGCAGTGAATCTGGGTCATTACCATAAAAAAAACCTCATGGTGGGGGTCGATGCAGTTTCTATTTTTAATGCTTTATGCACTTGAATCAGCTGTTTTTAAGGGTTATTTTCACAAACCAAGCAATTATGCAGTTTTTGCTGGCTATTTGTTGTGCCTTTCACTGCTGCATAATTTCCAATATGCCAAGGAACAACATACTGAAAGTTGAGTCAGCTTTATTTGAAGACTAGATGAAATTGTCCAGGCTGCAACATTACTGTTTTTTCACTACCAACAATACTAATAACCATATTGGAACTATTATAATACAAAATAGATGGTGGTGTGAGAAATGAGGCCAGATGGGACTCCAGCTGTCACTTTAGGAAAAAAAAAACAACAAACCATTGGAATCCAATTAAAATATATACTAAGAGTTTCACTGAAAGTTTTGCAATAATTAATATCAGACCTGTCCAACTACAATTGTTTTTAATTTGTAGTTTAAAAGTAAAAGTAATCCTTTTGCTTGGTTTTAAGCATCAGAAATAAGAACATCTCATTGTATCTGGACTGCTTATAACTGGATTTGGTGACAACAGCGTGAAAGTCCTTGATAGTGTGTTGCTGGGTCATGACTGTAGTAGTGTGTCCAACACAGTAGAAGGTACAAGTCTTTATGTGCTTAAGGATGAGAGCCTCAGCTTCTTGCTTGGTGTGATGGGATCTCATGCAGTCTTGGTCAAAGAGTTATTGGATGGATGTTTTCCATTGGAAACTGCTGATTCAATGAAGTGAAAATTCTCTGCAGTAACAGGTTGTTTTCAACTTAATTTCCTGACTTCCAGGTGGCTTTAAAATAGTGTTATTGTATTCTATTTTATGAACATACTAGGGCCAAAATTGATTTTTAATTCAACCAAAATAAACTGGGTTTGCTTTATCCAAACTTAGATTTTCAGAATACATTTGGCTTGAAATTTTAGATCTTCATATGTCCTTCCAGTGAAAACCTAAATTGAAATCTTGGAAAAATCATAGAATCATGGAATCATAGAATCATGGAATCATAGAATCAGAATCATGGAATCATAAAATCTTAGAATTGTCCAGGAGGGAAGGAACCTCCAAAGGTCATGTAGTCCAACTGCTCCAGCAGTCAGTAGGGACATCCTCAACTAGACCAGGTTGACCGGAGCCAAGGGTGGGCCCCCAACTACCTCCCTGAACAACCTGTTTCAGTGTTCCACCACTCTCAGAGTAAATATCTTGTTCCGAACATCAATCTAAATCTGCTCTTCTCTAGTCTGAAGCCATTGCCCCTCATCCTGTCACTGTGGGCCTTTATAAGCAGTCTCTCTCCATCCTTCTTGTAGGCCCCCTTTACATACTGGAAGGCTGATATTAGGTCTCCCTGGAGCCTCCTCTTAACTTTCTCCCATGGCCATTTGGAGACAAATCTCTCAGAGTTTTTAATTGCCCTTGTTCCTGCAACACTGGAGCACAGATTCACCATCCCATTTAATTTTCTGCTGATTTATGCACTGGGGTTAAAATGTTCAGGCCTGGCCATTTACAGTAACAGACATGTAACTGCACGCTCAGAACTCTAGAAGGTGGCCTCATTTTCTGAAGCACCAGTTATTTATCCAGAGGCCATATTTATTTGATGCTAAGCATTCGAGTTCAGTGTTCCAGATTCATGACATCAGAAGAGCCTGCCATACAGTTTGTGCTAAATACATGTCATCCCAAGAGCAACAGTGGATATGAAAGAGAGGGATGGACTGAAACAAGCCCATCACATAGCTCTTTTACATGTTGTGATGGGTTAGGAACTTCCCCCCACTGTGGTGGAGGGTCACATACAGGCCCCAAATGGCTGTGTTTACAAATCTATTCATGCCCGGACATGTTGTCCCCCCAAAAGGTGTTACCCTGCCCAAAACTGGGGAAAACAAGTTAAGGGGGACAAAGGAGCACAATAGGACTGATGCCTTCGAGTCTGGCCTGCCTGCTTGCAAGGTTGAAGTAAACAGGTTATGTAAGCTCATGCACCTAGGGTGGGGATCCACCTGAGCCCTCCATATCTGGGGGTACTGGACCCGTGGATTTCACCTTATTTGGTATGTTTTGGCCTGCTGCCAGACCCTTATTGGACAGAATTGTGGTCAAGGACCATCAATCTGGGGCACAAACCTCCTAAAAGGGACAATTCAGTGTTCCTGCCACCTCTCCTCTCCTCCCCCCGCCGCTCCTAGCTGCTTTGCTGCTTTTGGGGCCACCGCCGCTGCATGCTTCTGACCCACGACACTTTGCATCGGCCCAGGGAAAATTCGGCTAAGGCACTCCGGGCCAGCTGCAGCCTATCGTTCTCAGCTTAACCGTGCCCATGGAGCCCTCAGACAGCACGCCCCAAGAATCCCTGAACTGAACTATGCAGACCCATGAGGGTCAACAACGTGGCTTTGTGTGGGAGAATTTCTCCCGCAGCGGGGCATGAGCTGTAAACATGAGAGCTTGTGATGGGAGATGTCCTTGGAGTCTGGCAGGCTCCAAGGAAGCTAGGCTGCGGGCAGTGAGCAACCCACGCACACCTGCAGAGGGCTGGACCCTGCCAGCCCCCTGGGGTGGAACCACAGGCTGTTTTGATAAGAGTAACCTATCTGCACCCTCAGCTTTGAAATGTCTCCTTTATTTGCAGAATTGTCTTGAGGTTTAGTGACAATGCGACACCATAGAATCACAGAATCATAGAATCAACCAGGTTGGAAGAGACCTCCAAGATCATCCAGTCCAACCTAGCACCCAGCCCTATCCAATCAACTAGACCATGGCACTAAGTGCCTCATCCAGTCTTTTCTTGAACACCTCCAGGGACGGTGCCTCCACCACCTCCCTGGGCAGCCCATTCCAATGGGAAATCACTCTCTCTGGGAAGAACTTCCTCCTAACATCCAGCCTATACCTACCCTGGCACAACTTGAGACTGTGTCCCCTTGTTCTATTGCTGGTTGCCTGGGAGAAGAGGCCACCCCCCACCTGGCTACAATGCCCCTTCAGGTAGTTGTAGACAGTAATAAGATCACCCCTGAGCCTCCTCTTCTCCAGGCTAAACAGGCCCAGCTCCCTCAGCCTCTCCTCATAGGATACGTGGTTTGGGGCCAATCTGTACTGTTCATTTGTGCCAGCCCCAGGCTGGCTGGATACACCTCCTCTGAGCACTATATAAGACACTACACTACCCTAATAAAATGGTACTGATGCATGGAAGCTACAGAGTCAACTCTTCAGTGCCCCTATCCACCTCTCGCCAGCCTCCGGACCCCAGCAGCTTTGCTACAAACATTTGGGGTCCTCGAGACTGACTCCAGACAGTGAGTAACTGAGCAACCTTGATTCGAGCATTAGACTCTCAGTAATTTTACCAGTGGCACTTTCATACCGCAGACTCTCTATCCAAACCTCTCCATAACCTCTGCTAGATTCCTGATTTTTTGCTGTAAATGGACATTCTGTAATATAACTTCTCAACCGCATGCAAAGAACTTGTGTGGGGTAGCTGTAAATAAGTTTGGGGGAAAGGGGTGGGGGGGGGGAATTCCTTGTGTATATAATATTAAATTATTTCAACCCTTTTAAATTCGGCCTCCTATTTCTTCCCCCCAAAACCCAGACAAACCCCCTTCACAACACCCACATATACTGCTGGAATTTGCTATTGGGATTTACCAGACTAGCTCAGAGGGTTTGGAAGTAAGCTGAAGCTATAGTTACAACAAAGCAAAATGTACAAGCATATATAGACAATACATTTACAAGAATTTACAATTATATACAAACTAAAAATAATACAGAAATGCCTTCTCTCTCTGGGACAAATAAAGCTGCCCAGAAGGGCTCAAAGCTACCCTCTCTTTCTCTCTCTACTTTCCCAGAGATTCAAACAAAACAAGAAGCAAAGAAAGTTCTTCACTGAGAGAGTCATTGGACACTGGAATGGGCTGCCCGGGCAGGTGGTGGAGTCGCCATCCCTGGGGCTGTTCAAGGCAAGGTTGGACGTGGCACTTGGTGCCATGGTCTAGCCTTGAGCTCTGTGGTAAAGGGTTGGACTTGGTGATCTCTGAGGTCTCCTCCAACCCTGATGATACTGTGATACTGTGATACTGTGTTATGCTGTTTTCTGTGTTAGCCAAGGTTTGTGGAGTGAGGAAGAAGTGAACAGCAGCAGCATCACAGAAGCAAGTGGGAGAAATTGTTGACATTTTAGCATTTTATCCTTCTCAGCAAACCAATGAATGTTATAGGCTTCATCATTATTTTCTTTTTACAAACAATGATCTAATTTCTCCCATTAAAATGCTGCAACTAGCCTCAAACCAGCACACAGATCCATACTGGTTCAGCTCTTCTTTTGTTCCTGACAGTAAAACACAGAACTTGATGCTCTGTCTTAAACATAGCTTCTGATCCCTGCAAGGACTGCAGAAGTTACTACCAGGCAGTATGGAGATTGAATAGAAAGTAAAGACAGAATGGCTGATGGAAGGCTGCACATACATTTATCAAGAGCAAGGTTGTGTAAAATCTTGTAAACCTAAGGATTTTAGCAGAGAAATCAGCCATGGCTGATGTCTTGAAATTACATATCCTGAAGACAAATCCCATTTTTAGTTAAGTAAGTTTAGATTTAGTGGGCTTCTGATATTGATAATTACTGGTATTATTGTTTACTAGAGTAAAAAAATATATAACCTTTATATATATATACTTTTATAAAGCACCAGCAGCACAACCAGCACATAAAAGTAGTCTAAAAAATTCTTCCTTGTAGCTGTATTATAAGGCCTACAGGTGTGGAAATTGTAAATCTATTGCTGCTCATTTCAAGTATGTTTTGCACTGCAGTGTTACCAAAGGCTATTAAATTTCTGGGACTAAGTCACTTCCTTTTGTCAAGGGGGACAGAGGTTAGCCTGTGGCTGTGGTCAGACTTGAGGTTCAGGAAAATATCCCAGGAAAGCATTCCCTCTGTGTGCTTCAGGTTTTCTATCAGTTTTACTTCCATGATGTCTACATTTGTTTCTGTGTTGGTGAGTTTCTGAACCCTTTTTGCGAGAAGGCCTTCTATGTAAAACATCTTGATCACAGAATCCAAGAACAGTTAACAGCAAAAGAAGTCTTCAAAATCTACAGTAAGCAGTGCCTGAAGCTGCATCTTTTCATATGGCTGTTTTTTTAAGTAGAGCATAGCAAAGCTTAATTCAAGCTGTGGCTGGGCAAGTTTAGGCTGGCCACAGGAAAAAAAACAAAACATGGAAAGAGAGGTCAGGCATAGGAATGGGCTGCCCAGGGAGGTGTTTGAGTCACCAACCTTGGTTGTGTTTAAAAGTCATTTAGATGTGGTACTTGGGGATATGGTTTAGGGTGAAGCTTATAGAGTAGGACTTGGTGATCCGAAGGATCTTTTCCAAACAGGATATTTCTATGATTTTTGTGATAATTTGGTCTGTAGATAAATACTGAGTGTAGAGCATCCTATGTTGTATGTGCACAAAGGTGTGCTAGTTTGAAGCAAGCTGGAAATGTGTTGGTAAAAGAAGTAGATAATGGGCAGTGAAATGAAAACAATTGTGTCTCCTTCTCTCACAGTCATACTGAGAACTCTGGGAAGAAGAAGAAAACATTTGATAGCATTCTCCGTTTTGTCTCTCACTTTGCTTCTGGGCTTTGATGAAGCTGCATCTCATTAACCTTGCTGCCACTAACCTTGCTCCCTAACCTCTTGGCTGCACCTCTCTTCTTTCTGAGAACTGGGGTAAGGTTGAGAGGGCAAGAGGAAGTGTTGGGGTGGTTTGAGAGCCCCTCCTGGGGACTCAGGTTTCTGGGAGGGGAGTTGTGCTTTTGTATTGTTTATCCTTTGTATATTTTTGTATATAACTGTATATATTGTAAATAGCTGCTTGTATATTTGCTGCTGTAAAATAAATAGCTCCATTTATGTTCCTGGAGTCCCTTCTGAGTTAGCCGGGGCAAATTCAAAAGTGTGGGGGGGCAGGTTAATGCCTAAACCATCACAAAAGCTTTGTGGGATACTGTGCTATTCTGAAGCTAGCTAGAATGTTTTGGTGAGAAGGATTAGATCACAGGCTGTGAAAGACAAACAGGATGGTGTCTAATTTGCTCATAGGCTTGCTGAGAGGTATAAGAGCAAGAATCCAAACATAGATAGGGAGCCTTTTCTTCTTCTGCTGCTGGGGACCTCAGAGATGCATTTTTTTTCTCTCTCTAGACTCTCTGCTGTTTCTCTGATTAATCCACTTTGCTTCCTAACCCCCTGGCCAAACCTCTATTCTTCCTTGGGACTGGGGTGAGGTTGAGAGGAGTGGGGGGTGAGGTTGAGAGGGGTGGGAGAAGGTGTAAGGGCCGTTGGGAGCCCCTCCTGGGGACTCAGGTTTCTGGGAGGGGAGTTGTGTTTCTGTATTACCTTTTACCCTGTCTATTTCTGTCTATAACTGTATATGCTGTAAATATCTGCTTGTATATTGTGCTAGCTGTAAATATAAGCTTCATTCAATTTCCAGAGCTGGCTGAGTCTTGTCTGGGTGATATCCAAAGTGTGAGGGGGTGGGTAACACCCAAACCATCACAGATGTCTATTAATCTTGATAAAACACAGAAAGGGGATGGCCAGTCTGCTGCAGAAACTCGTAGACTCGACCAGTTTGGGCACTAAGACACTCTTTTTGATGTGGATCACATGAAGTGAAACCTGACCAGCACATGGCCCTGTTAAAGAACATTGATATTGGCAATGTAAATACTACTGAAGCTGAAAATCGCAGGAGTTCATTTGGAAAATTATAAAAATATAACATAGATGCCTTGATACTTGCCCTGGATATTCCCCCTGTAGGTGCCTGCCTGTCTCTCACATTGCAGAAAGAAAAAGAAAGACAGAATGAAAAAAAACAAAATTTAGTACATGAAAAGGCCAAACTTGCTAGGAGGTGCCAAGAACAAGGGCAAACAGCTGAAGCTTTTATTACTGCAGCTCAGTTTTGCTGAACATTGCATATACAGAATGTTAGAAGAAGAATTAATAAGAGGCAGAATAATTGTTGGCAAAAGAGACAACCAGTTCATAAGTACAACTTATGCTCAGGCCCAGCTCATTTGCTAACAGCAGCTTGAGCAAAAGTGATGCTGACCTACATACTGGCAGCACCAAAGAGATTGCAGAAGACTGGTCAAGAATAGGAGCACAAACATAAAAAGAGCATCTGCAAGCACTTTTAATATCAGAAACAGTGCTCAGTAAGTGAGGAAAAAAGCCAAGAAACATTAACAGGAGAGGAGATGAAGAGGTTCTGGAAGACATGGCAAAGAGCCATGCCACACAGGCTGTAAAATCCCTTAGAAAGCTCAGAATGCAAGAGATGCCACAAGGGAGATGCTGTCAGGGTGGCTAGGGTATCAGGAAAATGATCTCTAAACCCATGCTTCTATTGGGCAACCTGAAAGGACAGCATGTTTTTCACAAATGCACATTAAATAATCCAAAGTTTGCATGTGAAATGGGAAAATTCACAGCAGTACCTACAGTTCTACTCAAGATCAGTGTAATGAGTTTGAGATGGATACACAGGAAGAGCAAACAGGATATTGAGTGAGGCTTAGAACGATACAGAATATGTTTCCAGCCACTTCTCTGGGAGCCTCAGCTCATCAATTTTGTGGTGCTAAGTCTCACATTATACCTCTGGGAACATTCTCACTTAGCATCCATCTGGCATATTTTTAGCCTCTAGGGATCTAGAAATGAAGGTATGTTGAACTGTGACAATAAATCGTCATTTAAAGACCCTTGAGCTTTCCTTCTACCCTGCAAGTGCATAAATGAGTTCAGAAAATGCTATAATCCTTCCCCTAGGTTTGCATATTTATAATGGGTGATAACATCTGACTGTAAATGTGAAAGTCATCTGACCATCTCAAAACATGTTGTGTTGGCCTCCATTACCCAGAGTGGCTTTCAAGGAGATGGGTAGGTTTTACACCAGTACATGTCAGATTGCTAGGAAGGAAATTGCTTGTCCAGAATCAGTAGATTCATTCTTTTTGCAATGCATTTCACCACAGTTCAGAAAACAGATTTGTCTTGGGGCTGAAGACTCTATGAGCTGAAATGAAAACAAACTAGACTGGTTGGAATCTGAATAAAGATCAGAAATAGGCCTAAGAGTAATGCAAACACATCACTGAAACATTTGGTGTGAAAAAATGTTGTGGAATTCTAGTCTCTAGTTTCTCTCTCTTGGTTTTTTTTTTTCCTTCTAGTTTGTAGCCTGTCTCTCTATTTTCTTTTCATGCTGCTTGGCAGACTTGAGTTTCTAGTCATCCTGTGCTCAGAAGGATTGTCTAATGGAAGGTATCTCTGCCTTAATAAGATGCAATTTACCCAGTTACGATGACTCTGCACTCCCCACTGTGGTTACAAGATGTTTGCATGTTGAGAGAGTAGAAACTATTCCTACTGAGGTGGTATAGGAGCATTTAATTTGCCTTGCTTGTAATTTATTATGTGTTGTAATTGAAGGGAATAAATTCTGACTGTGATCACTAAACAAAGCCTCTGGAAATGTCGTCTAGAAACCACTTTCAGACATCAAGTCTGTGTATGCTCACACTGCCATGGCACAACTCAAATGCTAGTGGCTCTTTTTTTTCTGCTTGTTTCCCTACTAAAACCTGAAATTAAAAAAATTGAGAAAAGCAATGAACCCTTTAAACAGAATAAACCAAGCCCATTTCCCAGATGCTTGCGTGTCAATGAAAACATTGCTTTTTGGGTTGGTTTCCTAAAGAAATGGGTTTATTTGAACATAGTATGTGCATTATATTGGCATTGAGGGTGTGCATGGAAAGTTTCTTTATGAAAGAGTTGAGTTTGGTGACCAAATTCAGTTACAGTGAGAAAGGGTTGGAAATCTCAAATACATTTGGCACTGATGAATTAACACAAAATGTATTTTAAGGTAATAGCTAGCAACAACCAGCAACAGAACAAGGGGACACAGTCTGAAGTTGTGCCGGGGGAAGTATAGGCTGGATGTTAGGAGGAAGTTCTTCACAGAGAGAGTGATTGGCATTGGAATGGGCTGCCCAGGGATGTGGTGGAGTCACCGTCCCTGGTGGTGTTCAAGAAAAGCCTGGATGAGGCACTTAGTGCCATGGTCCAGTTGACTGGCTAAGGCTGGGTGCTAGGTTGGACTGGATGATCTTGGAGGTCTCTTCCAACCTGCTCGATTCTATGATTCTATGAGTCTATGATTACATATGTTTTTTCACAAGTGTTTGTGTCATTGTTTGCATTGGATCATGGTGCTCCACAAACCATTAACCCAGCAAGATCATAGTCCTAGCACAAAACTAGAGGTGCAGAGTACAGAGAGGTAGTGAAACAGAGGATTGTAAACAAGCAAGTGATGGCAAGAATGACACTAAAAGAAAGCAGCTGGATGAACACATTTTGAAATAAAATTACTTTTAATGAGAAATAGATGCATACTGGAAGTGAAAGGATTTTAGATTTATTGCTGTTTTGGCTGGCAATGGTTTTTCAGAGTGCACTCCTGAAACTTTAGAAGATTGTCAAACAATTAACACTTAACCTGATGTCAGGTTAACCTGATACAGGCTGGGCAGTGACTGGCTGGAGAGCAACCCTGAGGAGGGGGACTTGGGGGATGCTGGTGGACAAGAAGCTAAACATAATTGGAGGTCTCTTTGAACCTGGTTGATTCTATGATTCTATAAGCCAGCAGTGTGCACTTGCAGCCCAGAAAGCCAAACAGAGCCTGGGCTGCATCAGGAGAAGTGTGGCCAGCAGGTGAAGGGAGGTGATTCTCCCCCTCTACTCTGCTCTGCTGAGACCCCCCCTGGAGTACTGCATCCAGTTCTGGAGCCTCTATCACGAGAGGGATGTGGACGTGCTGGGGCACGTCTAGAGAAGGGCCACTGGGATGATCAGAGGGCTGGAGCACCTCTCCTATGAGGACAGACTGAAAGAGTTGGAGCTGTTCAGTCTGGAGAAGAGGAGGCTCCCAGGTGACCTTCTTGTGGCCTTTCAGTATCTCAAGGGGGCCTGCAAAAATGCTGGGGAGGGACTTTATAGGATATCCAGGTAGTGACAGGACTTGGGGGAATGGAGCAAAGCTGGAGGAGAGGAGATTCAGACTGGATGTGAGGAGGAAGTTGTTCAGCATGAGAGTGGTCAGAGCCTGGAATGGGTTGCCCAGGAAGGTGATTGAGGCCCCATCCCTGGAGGTGTTTAAGGCCAGGCTGGATGAGGCTGTGGGCAGCCTGCTCTAGGGTAGGGTGTCCCTGGGCATGGCAGATGGGTTGGACCTAGATGATCCTTGTGGTCCCTTCCAACCCTGACTGATTCTAAGATTCTATGATGTCAGAATAATTAAAAAATATCTTGTTTCCAAACTTGGATAGTAATACAAACAAAGAAACAAAACAAAACCAAAAAAAAAGTGAATTTGAAGGGATTATGTTTGTAAGTGAACTTCCTAGGAAGCTAGTTCTGGCACATTATTTATTCATAATGTTTTCTAACTGGATGACATTAGGTTTAGAATGAGCTTTCTGTTTTTCCCTCCCAAAAGGGTCACTGTTTAATAAACTTCTTTTATTCTGTTTGTTTCCTAGTTCTGGCCATTGCTACCCAACGTAATAAGACTTTGGTGGTTTGCTTAGGGGTAAACCTAACTGTTCAACTGCATTGCCAGATTTAAAGCTGTGGAAGTTCTTCCAGGCAACAAACAATTGTTAATAAAGAGCACTGTAATGTGAAAATCACTTATGTGACTGTTCCATTTTAAACAGAACTTGGACTCAGCAGGTCCTTTAACTTTCCATTTCTTGTTCTGCTAGTTGGAGCATGCTATATAGAAACTTAAAATGGAAATAGAGTGTTGAAGAATGCTCCAATGTAACTATGAAACTGTTTATTATTGGTATTGCAGCATTGCCTACAGGTACTGCCACAATTTAGAGCGGCACTGCATGAGGATTTCCTCAAGGCCACATTAAAAAGCTTATTGTCTCAAAAATCTTATGATCTAAAACAGACAAAAACCAGGTAAAATAGATGCTTTCACTTTTGTCCTTGTGGAAATCCAAAGCAAGCAAATAAACAAGATGAATATACATATAAAAATACTGGATGTACAATGATTTGTGTGTATTTATTTCATGCCTTTGAGGTCAAATATAATGATCAATTACAGGTTAAACAGGGTGGAAATATAGGAATGTTCTTAACCTACCATCTGCTGCCTCTGGTCACCTTCAGCAGCCTCCTAGACAGAGGGTTGCAGTCCCTTTGGATCTGGTGGTATCTTCTTGTTTTGCTGCTCCTGAATGGGTTTCTGCTGATAGAAACTGATTTACCTTAAACACTGCTGTGCAGCTTTATAAAACCCATCCTTCTAATAAGACAAGCAGAGGAAGTAATCATACAGGCATTTATGCTATTCTAAGGTAATTGCAACCTCCATGGAGAGAGCTGATGAGCAGTTCAAGGTTGAGTGAGAGCAGTACTCTTTTCAGACACCTGCAGCCAAAACAGCATGAGTTGCCTGTGCCTAACATCCATGAACACGGGCTGCCAGCTGAAGCAGGCAACTGCAAGGGGAGATATTCAGAAAATGGGAAGCCAGGTTGATGTGTCAGGAGTCCAAGTAAACAAGATTCCTTAATGGCCTTATGGAGCATTAATGTGTTTTTAAGTAGGCAGTGATTTGAAAGCAAATAATAATGACAACAAAGACTGTAAAAGCACAAAGAAGAGTTTGAGAAGGGTTGTTTGCAAAAAAAAAAAAAAAAAAAAAAAAAAAAAAAAAAAAAAACCCAAAACAAAACAAAAACCCACAGAACTGTGCTGGAAGTACCAGACACAGTGGAATATGCATAAGCTGCAAATCTGGTATCCAGAGCATGTCCAGGAGTTCAAGTCCTGATTTGAAATTCCTTCCATCTCTTCAGATACAGGATGATTTGATGTTTTATTTCCATTCAAGATGGATGTAAGTATTGCTCTGGAAGTCAAATCCTTCTATCTATATGTAATTAGTGCTCCCAGACCTCACTACTTCTCAGTCACTTTAAAATTTACCTCTCTGTTTTAGCCTATTGAGTCCAGTTTTGTAATCCACATTGCACTTTTCTACCTTTCAGTGTGTCACTGCTGCTCTGGTTAAAGAGCAATGTGTAATGCCTTCATTTTTCATTTAGAGAAATATTTTTCATGAGAAATGTCTTCTTCCTCCTCTCCATTCCCTCTTCCCTGTGAATTTACCCACTGATCCCCTGCGTTTGTTTCTCCATCTGCTGAGCCATTTGACACCCAGGTGTGAACTCCAGATTGACTGGCCAATCCCTCGTGGTGTCTTTAAAATGCGTGACAACGAAATGGATTCTCAGAGCTCAACTGCTCTACAAATTTTGCTGCTCTCTGTCTCTCAAGTTGAACGCTCCAAAGTCAGAGACATCTGCAGTCAGGAGTGATTTCTGTAAAGATTTCCAACACCACAGTGTCCTTCACTGAGTTCCTAGAACAAATACTCTTATTTGTCCCGTCAGAAGGAAGGAAAGTCAGTCAGTAATAATGCAAAGAGAAAAGTAAGTATGAGGAGTAACAGGTATAAACAGTTCTTCCGTCAGTTTTCCTCCAAAAGCACATGCATACAGGATGAACACCTGAGGGCTGGTCAGGAGTGGGGGGACAGGCTCTTCTCACTTGCTCCCTGTGAAAGCTGTGATGGTTTGGGTGTTCCCTGCCCCCCCCTCCCCCTAGTTTAGAAAATCACCCAGACTAGACTCAGCCACCTTTGGAAATATGAATGAAGCTTATATTTACAGCTAGGACAATGTACAAGCAGATATTTACAGTATCTACAGTTATAGACAGAAATATACAAGGTAAAAGGTAATACAGAAACACAACTCCCCTCCCAGAAACCTGAGTCCCCAGGAGGGGCTCTCAACCACCCCTGCACCTTCCCCCTGCCCCTCTCAACCTTACCCCAGTCCCAGGGAAGAATAGAGGTTCAGCCAGGGGGATTAAGAAGCAAAGTGGATTAGTCCCAAAAATGGAAGGTGAGGTTAGAGAGATGCAGCTCAGCCAGCAGCCCCAGCGAGAGTGGTGCCAAGTGTCTTATCTATGTTTTGACTTATGTTTTCATACATCTCAGCAAGCCTGTGAGCGAAGCTGTCATCACCACTGTTTTCTTTCCACAGCCTGTAATCTAGTTCTTCTCACCAAAACATTCTAGCCTGCTTCAAACTAGCACAATAGGACAAGGAGCAGTGGGCGTAAGTCACTGCACAAGAGGTTTCACCTCAACACAAAGGGGAAATTCTTTACCATAAGGGTCACAGAGCACTGGAACAGGCTCCCCAGGAGGTTGTGGAGTGTCCTTCCCTGGAGACTTTCAAGGCCTGTCTGGATGTGTTCCTTGGTGATTTGTGCTAGATTGTGTGGTCCTGCTCTGGCAGGGGTTTGGACCTGATGATCTCCTTGGGTCCCTTCCAACCCCTAACATTCTGTGGTCCCATGATACCCAGAGAAGAACTGCAAACTCCTTCTTTTTAGAGCTCTTCCAAGGGAAAAATAAGGAAGCTCTTTGTCATCCCTGTCAGCCAGCTCTTTAACATTCTTGTCCTGGCAGCACTTACAAATTTATTGATAGCCTAGAATATCTTGTCCAGAATTCAAACTCACAGTGAATGATTTGCTCAAAAACCTCTATTTAACAATTTTTTCAAACCCAAAACAATTCTTAATACTTTAATTAAATAGAACTGAGAATAAATTAAGGAATCTCATTTCCCTTCCATGAAATATGCTGGCAGCTGGAAAATATAACCCAACCTTGCTTCATGTAAGCATTGCTCAATGCACAAACAGAACATTGGTGTGAGGGTATTAAATACAATCAGGAGGTCTCACAATATTTTATTCATAGAGAATGAAATTTAAACATAAAAGTAACAAACTGGGATACAGCTGAGTATTATGCATTTGATTACTGCAATAGTATTTAAGGAAATTAACATACTTTCATTTTAGCAAATCCTCTTTTTGGTACGTTGTGAAGAGCTGTGATATTCCTCTTTTTTATTCTTTGGAATACTATTTAGAAATGGGAAAATTCCTCTAATAAGTTTTCTGAAATCAAATATCATATAATAATAGAATCAATCAGGTTGGAAGAGACCTCCAAGATCATCCAGTCCAACCTAGCACCCAGCCCTATCCAATCAACTAGACCATAGCACTAAGTGTCTCATCCAGGCTTTTCTTGAACACCTCCAGGGATGGTGACTCCACCACCTCCCTGGGCAGCCCATTCCAATGCCAATCACTCTCTCTGGGAAGCACTTCCTTCTAACATCCAGCCTATACCTGCCCTGGTATAACTTGAGACTGTAACCCCTTGTTCTATTGGTGGTTGCCTGGGAGAAGAGACCAACCCCCACCTGGCTACAGCCTCCCTTCAGCTAGTTGTAGACAGCAATGAGGTCACCCCTGAGCCTCCTCTTCTCCAGGCTGCACACCCCCAGCTCTCTCAACCTCTCCTCATAGGGTTTGTGTTCCAGGCCCCTCACCAGCTTTGTTGCCCTTCTCTGGACACGTACCAGCACCTCAACATCTCTCTTGAATTGAGTAGCCCAGAACTGGACACAGGACTCAAGGTGTGGCCTGAGCAGTGTTGCGTACAAGGGAGTAATAACCTCCCTCATCCTAGTGGCCACACTGTTCCTGATGCAGGCCAGGATGCCATTGGCTCTCTTGGCCACCTGGGCACACTGCTGCCTCATCTTCAGCCTACTATCTATCAGATACAAACAAGAGTCTGAGTGATACAGTCTAGGTGTCTACTATGATTGAATAATACAATTATCGAGACTAGTTCTTCCTATGGTCTCTATCAAGATCATAGGATCACAGGATGTCAGGGGTTGGAAGAGACCCAAAGATATCATCAATTCCAACCTCCCTGCCAGAGCAGGATCGTACAATCTAGGTCACATCACAGAGGAACACATCCAGATGGGCCTTGAAAGTCTTCAGAGAAGGAGAATCCACAACCTTTCTAGGGATCCTGTTCCAGTAGTCTGATTTGGTACTCCTGGGTACAATCAGATCAAAAGACTGATTGACCTGTGAAAGTAGGGTGTCTATTTGAACCTAGCTTAGGCCCAGTTCATGGTCTGAGCATTGTTTTCTAGCCAGCCTGACATTGCAGTCTTGGTCTGTCAATGGTTTTCCCCATATATTTCTTTACTAGAGCTTTGGGTCAAATCCAAGTTATTCTTTTTCTTCTTTTATTTTCCTGCTGATTAGAAATTATATCAGGCAAATAATGCCTTTAGTTTTACCAAATTACTTGACTCCTCCTCTGTGTAATGTTTAATTTTGTTTTAGATTTCCTTTTTCTCCTCTTTTTACTATTGCGCCTGGGGAACTTTCAGACTTAATCATGAGACTATTACATTGGAATACCTGAGGAGAAAACATTTAGCAAATTCATTTGTTTTGATTTTCTTAGCCACAGCCTCTCACTAATTGATTTAGTTGTGCTCAAATTGCATTTATCCAGATTTAGTCACAAGCATATTGTCTACTCCAGCTTTTAATGACTCAGGAGTCAAGATTTCCAGTGAGGCCATTGATATCTGTTGTATCATAAAATAAAGGCACAAAAAATGAGGGTGGTTGCAGAAATGATCTGAACAGTAATCCTGTAATTGAGCCCTGCTGATTTCAGTATCATCCAGGTTGTCACTACTTTGGGTCCACACAACGGCTTTCAAGAGCTGCGTGCCATGATCTTCCGAGAATCATAGAATCAACCAGGTTGAAAGAGACCTCCAAGATCATCCAGTCCAACCTAGCACCCAGCCCTAGCCACTCAACTAGACCATGGCACTAAGTGCCTCAGCCAGGCTTTGCTTGAACACCTCCAGGGATGGCAACTCCACCACCTCCCTGGGCAGCCCATTCCAATGGCAAATCACTCCCTCTGGGAAGAACTTCCTCCTAACATCCAGCCCATACTTCCCCCAGCATATCTTGAGACTGTGTCCCCTTGTTCTGTTGTCTGGGAGAAGAGACCAACTCCCAGCTGGCTACAACCTCCCTTCAGGTAGTTATAGACAGCAATGAGGTCCCCTTTGAGCCTCCTCTTCTCCAGGCTAAACAACCCCAGCTCCCTCAGCCTCTCCTCATGTTGGGATCTAGCTGTACCAGACACCATGGCACCTCTCATTCCTGGGAGACAAGTTGTACTGCTAATGGATAGTCCTAGCATGGCCCCTGGATGAGGATATGCTTTGTGAGCCTCTGAGAATGCAAGAAGCCTTCTAGTCATCATCTCACAAAGCCTCCTCCTCGTGGCTCCTTTTACAAAGACAGCATGGTACCTGCCAGGCGAATGGCTGCACATCAGATAATTAAATGTTCTGGGGTGCCACATTCCTGTTACTGACTCTTGTTTTCCCCCACAGCTTCTTTATCCTTTTCTGATCACATGCATGAGTGTGCTCTAGGGAATTGTCTGCCATCTCTTTGTCCTAATCTGCAGGTGCCAGACTACATGTGGCCTAGAGGAGGAAGTGGAGGGCTCTGGCTACTGTATGTACTCCTATCCAGTTATGTATTTGTCGTGGTTTGGGAGTTCCTCCCCACCACTAGATTCACCAGACCAACTCAGCCAGGTGGAAATTAAGGGATGAAGCTATATTTTACTGCCTTAGCACAAATTTACAAGCATATATACATAATGTATACAGATATTTATAGTTATATAAAAACTAAAAGAAATACAGAAATTCAAAATCTTCCTGAGCCCAGGAGGGCTTCTGACCAATCCCCCTCCTTCCCCCTCATCCCTTATCTCAGAAATAACCAGATGAAACTCCATATAGCTCAAGTGATGCATTTGCAGAGATCTGAGGTGAGATGTCAACAGATGACAGGGAGTTATAAGGTAATGGTTTGATCGGGTTCCACAGGTTTCATGCAGAGGAGTTAAGGCAAGATGCCACCAGGCACATAGACCAAAGAAGTGAGAAGAGAGTGCCTTGTCTTATGTTTTGACTATTTATGTCTCCCAGCAGATCAAATGAATGATATAGACATCACTATGATTTTCTTTTCACAGCCAGTGATCTAATTTCTCTCATTAAATATGTTCCAATTAGCTTCAAACCAGCATAGTATAGAATCACAGAATCAGTCAGGGTTGGAAGGGACCACAAGGATCATCTAGTTCCAACCCTCCTGCCATGGGCAGGGATGCTCTACCCTAGAGCAGGATGGCCAGAGCCCCATCCAGCCTGGCCTTAAACACCTTCAGGGATGGGACCTCAACCACCTCCCTGGGCAACCCATTCCAGGCTCTCACCACTCTCATGGTGAAGAACTTCCTCCTCACGTCCAGCCTGAACCTACCCATCTCCAGCTTCGCTCCACTCCCCCTAGTCCTGTCACTCCCTGATAGCCTGAAAAGTCCTTCCCCAGGTTTTTTGTAGGTTGCATAACTGGAGGGAAAGATGAGTTCTACAAGAGAGCATGAAACTGAAGCTAGAGCCCCAGTGCTCTGTGCACAAACACATCTCTTTGCAGAGACCTCAGATTCATCATTTGCAGCATTTCTGCTTGGGTTCTTTCCAATGTAAAATGTAGACAGAAGCATATTCAACTCCACAAATCTCACATATTTTGGCTATATAAAGCCAGTTTCAAAAGTTTCAATTTATTAATATCACTAAAACCTCCTAAAATCTTTATACATAAGTTATCCTCTTAATGCTGTGAAGAATTATTACTTTTGATGCCTGCAAATCTGTAGGCCATTTAATCCAAGTCTTAAAGAGTGGGGAAAGAAAGCAAAAGAAATTTTCTCTGAACCTCTGTGAGCCTGTTTGCTTATTTGTGAAGGTCATGTTAAAAATACCCAGTCTTTTCAGGCAGCAGTACCCAGGGGAGAGTCTTTTATTCAGTACAATTTCAGAGACAAATACTTGCACTTAACCCTTTTCTTCTCTAAGGTTGTCCCTAGTCCTTTTTTTTTTCCCTTCATCCAGACTTCCATTGTTACTCCTTAAACACAAATCTACAGGAGATTTATTTTACAGTTGCTACAGTTCCCTGACATTCATGCAGGGAAAGCAAAATCATTAAAGACAAAGAGTGGTATGCAGAAATCATGCAGGGATAAAATGCGGGTCCTGGATGTGAGGCAACAAACTGATAAACTCAACCAAAACCAAAGCACTAGTGACAGCAAGTACAGTGGCAAGAGTGAAGTCCAGGCCACACTGGCAGCAAGCAGTGAGAAACCCCTAAATTCTGCAGTTCCTTGGAAGGGTATTTGAGACCTTTGGGCAGAAGATCTGGGCAAGATCAGGCAGTAGATGGCAATGTCAGCAGTGCCATGAAAGGGTGAGACTAATCTGATAAATCAATTAAAACCACTATATTTGGTTGTGGATGTGGCACTGAGGGAGGATAGGGCTTCAGAAGCAAGCTGTGTAGCTGGGGGGACACTGTAGTCTGGGAAGGGAGATACAAGCATCAAAATGAGAGCCAAAATCAGGAAGGGTCAGGCTGGATGGGGCCCTGAGCTACATGATGCAGTCGAAGATGTCCCTGCTCGCTACAGGAGGCTTGGACCAAACGACAATGTCCCTTCCAATGCAAATAGTTCTGTGATTCTGTGTTTCTGTAATTCCATGAAAAGAATGGAAAGATGGGCAAATCCCAGTATCACAGTATCACCAAGGTTGGAAGAGACCTCATAGATCATCAAGTCCAACCCTTTACCACAGAGCTCAAGGCTAGACCATGGCACCAAGTGCCACGTCCAATCCTGCTTTGAACAACTCCAGGGACGGTGACTCCACCACCTCCCCGGGCAGCCCATTCCAGTGTCCAATGACTCTCTCAGTGAAGAACTTTCTCCTCACCTCAAGCCTAAATTTTCCCTGGTGTAGCTTGAGGCTGTGTCCTCTCGTTCTGGTGCTGGTCACCTGAGAGAAGAGAGCAACCTGAGCAACACCAGGCTATGTGCTTTGTTGATGGAAGCTGGAACAGTACAGCCACTCAGATCTGCTTGTCCTGACCATTCTGTGAAGGCTGAGTTCAGCTGAGGTTGGAAGCAGGTCTGTTCTTTCCTTGGCCAGTGATAGGACTGACAGATATGGTCAGACACCTTGGGCATGCCAGTATCACCACATCACTGCTCATTTCAGGTCTGATGCCATCAGCAGCTGCCTGACACTTCAATGTACGCATAATTCTCCTCCCAGCCATGAAACTGGCTCTTCTGTGATTCTGTGATTCTTTCATAGAATCATAGAATCATAGAATCAACCAGGTCAGAAGAGACCTCCAAGATCATCCAGTCCAACCTATCCCCCAGCCCAGAATGTAAGTCACTTAAACTTCCTGGATGCTATTTCACATTTATCAACATTTAAAAATTCCTCCTCTTTTTCTTTGCCCCCTTGCCTGGGAGCAGCTATTTCTGAATGTAGAAGAAGCTACCTGCAGGGGTCAGTTTAGCTTTGTTTTTAATGGAATAAAGAGGCAAAGGTGAAAAAACACAGCCTCATCACTATCTTGCATCAAACAGAGAAACAAAACTTGGGATTTGAGTACAAGAAGCTCAGTCCTGAACATCATTGAAGGTCTGCAAATCTTTTATTACAGATATATGAGTGAATAAAAACAGATTAATCTCATTGATGATTTACATAGCTCTTTTATTCTGTGTTCCTTTTTTACCTTTAGCTCAAGGAAGTTTTTGTAAGAAAAAGTTGTCCCTCTTTGACTATATTTTTGACAACACTAAGGCTAGAAATTTCTAGACTCCTTGGAGAAATGGGCTGATTTTGCTGTAATATCCTGCTTCCTTCCAGACAAGAGGAGGCAAACATACACAAAAGGTTTGAGAAGAAGATAGTCATTATGTAAGGCAGCTCTCTTCTCTCATGCTGTTTCCTTCTAATTTTGCTATTGGAGAAATAGAGATTTTTGCACCCTCTTTTACTTGCACTTCATGCTAACATCAAGCACTGAGTTGCTTAGCCACTGCTTTCAGCTTTCTGTCTGGTCCAGGGCTTACAGTGGTGTTATAAAAGGTGCAACATTAACTGGCTGAGACAGAATCCTTCCTTTTTTTTTCCAACAGAAAACATCTGGAGAGAGAAGGAGACACGAAGAAATAAAATGAGGAGTAAAAAAGATCACAGTGATATGCAGGTAGGAGAGACTTTAGATGGTCAGCTAATCCATCCAACTGTCCTGAGGTCACTCAAATATTCTTAGGCCATCTGCTATCTTTTATTAGAAACTGAGTTCCCAGCAGCTGCTATTATTTATTTAATTTTTTAGCTCGGTTTTGCTGTCTTTAGCCTGTGTTTTTTCTAGATTAAATCTCACCTTAATTCCTATTTGTATTCTTTCCCCTCCTGAAATCCTGCTAGGATACTTATTGTATTGCTCCTAGTGCAGCCACCTTTACACATGTGATTAAGGTATTACCTACCTGCAGTGACAGATAGCCAAAGATGTTAAATTACTCTAACTAGAACACTCACTGTTAGATAGAGCATTCCAGGCACCTGGGCTGGATCCCTTACAGTTCACTCTTGTGTTTTGCTTGAGTCTTTTTGTTGGTCTTCCCTTACTGTGACAAGGAGAAACATCCTCATTCTCCAGATCTGAGCAATCCAAACTCAAGCAACCCAGACCCAAATTTGTAAGCATCTTCCTAAACACAGGAAAGTGACAGCTTTAACCTGATATATCACTGATGTCTGTTGTGAGAGGTAGATTCTCTGTCTCTCTATTCCAGCTGTCACATATATTGTGATTGTGTCCCAACACAAAGTATTGCCTTGATCAGACTGCTGTGAAAAGGATAATATCCCTTCAGAAGCCAGTAACAAGTGGAGCAGCTAGGGGACTATTGCCAAAGCTCATACTGTTCAATAGCTTCAGAAATCTGAATGATAACAAAACATTGCCTAATGATATAGCCTGGGTAATGAAAAAATTGCACCCTTAGCAAAATTTAAGATGATACTACATGAGCTGTGTGGCTGATGTGCCCAACAGCAGAGCCTCTGTTCAGAAAAGCCTTGACAGGGCAAGAAAAGCTTTGCAAAAGTCAGCAACAGTGATGCAGAATCCAACTGGTGGGCAAAATAACCCCACGTGTCAGTATAGACTGAGCACTAGAGTTACTCTCCTGCTAAAATGTACTGGGGGTTATGATGGATGCCAAGTTGAGTATAAGCAAACATTGCCAATCAGACAAATTCCACTACAGTAAGTTTGTCTTCTTTTCTATTTAACATTGGCAAGGCTACATCTGTGCCCAGGTCCAGACTTTCCTCTTAAAGATGGCTCTGGAGGAATTTGAGCAGGTTCCTCAAGGCCCTAGCAAGACAGTAAGGAACTTAGAGTGCATGGTCCCTACGGAGAGGTTGCAGTATTTAGTCTGTACTACTAAACGTGCTGCAGCATAGCTAGATGATCAGTCAGATACTCAAGCCTCCCACAGCCTATGCAGCCATAGGTCATCACAGTATCATAGAATCAGAGTAATCCAGGCTGGAAGGCAGCTCAGGACTTCTCTGGTCCAATCTTGTTCTCACAGCAGGGACAGTTTGAGGACAGATTGAGTTGCCCAGAGCTTCATCCAGCTGGTCTTTGAAACCTCCAAGGATAGAGAGGTTTGGAATGTTGTCAGGTCTTGGTCTTGTTTGCACAAGCCTTCTCCAAACCTTCACTGTCTATGGGTTTAGAGAAGTAGAGATTCTGCAAAATCTGGCAATGTGCAAAAAAATCTGTCAGCACATGAAAAAACCTTTGAGGATGTGGGCTGTGAAGTCCTGCCCATGTCCTGTTTTGAAGAGTGCTCCTTCAGCGCTTGTCTTCCATACATACATCCCAAACAATGCTTGGATCATCATCAAGGTTTCGGGGAGTTCATTGGGTCCAGCAGAGGTAGGCTGGGATACCCAGGTCCTTGATGATGTGTTTACATGTCAGATGTGTCCAGAGGAGGCTCAAGGGTGACCTCATTGCTGTCTATAACTACCTGAAGGGAGGTTGTAGCCAGGTGGAGGTTGGTCTCTTCTCCCAGGCCACCAGCAACAGAACAAGGGGACACAGTCTGAAGTTGTGCTGGGGGAAGTGCAGGCTGGATGTTAGGAGGAAGTTCTTCCCAGAGAGAGTGATTTGCCATTGGAATGGGCTGCCCAGGGAGGTGGTGGAGTCACCATCCCTGGAGGTGTTCAAGCAAAGCCTGGCTGAGGCACTTAGTGCCATGGTCTAGTTGATTGGATAGGGCTGGGGGATAGGTTGGACTGGATGATATTGGAGGTCTCTTCCAACCTGCTTGATTGTATGATTTTATGAGACCCATCTCACACTTGAGAAGTGTTTCCCTAGCTGAACACAGCTTTAGTGTATTTGTTACTATGTTTTTGAGGGATTGCAGGGGACTTTTTAATTTTGCTCTCCTGTGTTCATTAATATGATTGGCATCTTCTTGAAACAAAAATTGCATAAAGGAATGTGTATCAATTCTAGCAACAGTGATTCAAACCTTCACATTTTATGTGCTGCAGTAATACATTTTATTTGATTGCTTTGATAACATTACATGGCACATAAATGGATATGTTTTGATGTTTATAAACACATTTTTCCTCCTTATAACACTATTACTTGTCTCTGTGCTCCACAAGTGGTACTCCTTTCAAGTCTGATAATTACCCAAATGATCTGCTTCCACACAGAGAAAACAACATTTTTGAGCATTTAACAGATGAGATGCAGATGAAGGGAGGAAAAGGAAAGGACTCACTCCTTCCATTTGAAACATAGTCCTGCCATGTGATGCCCCAGAAAGAGTATACCTCACCATTTCTGATAACTCATATACAGAGTAACAGGAAAGAAGAAAGTGCCTTTACCTCTTGAACACTTGAACTGTTTTCAAATTTCTTCATTATAATGTTACAAACATCCCAGGTCCAGTCCTAAAATGTTTACTGACATAAAGAACAGTTTTGGGTTTTGTAATCATAGAATCATAGAATCAACCAGGTTGGAAGAGACCTCCAAGATCATCCAGGCCAACCTAGAACACAGCCCTAACCAATCATCTAGACCATGGCACTAAGTGCCTCATCCAGTCTTTTCTTGAACACCTCCAGGGATGGTGACTCCACCACCTCCCTGGGCAGCCCATTCCAATGGCAAATCACTCTCTCTGTGAAGAACTTCTTCCTAACATCCAGCCTATGCTTCCCTCATCTGCCTACAGCCTCCTTTCAGGTAGTTGTAGACACCAATGAGGTCCCCCCTGAGCCTCCTCTTCTCCAGGCTAAACAATCTCAACTCCCTCGGCCTCTCCTTGTAGGCTTTGTGTTCCAGACCCCTCACCAGCCTCGTTGCCCTTCTCTGGACACATTCCAGCATCTCAACATCTCTCTTGAATTGAGGAGCCCAGAACTGGACACAGTACTCAAAGTGTGGCCTGACCAGTGTTGAATACAAGGGAAGAATAACCTCCCTTGTCCTACTGGCCACACTGTTCCTGATGCAGGCCAGGATGCCATTGGCTCTCTTGGCCACCTGGACATACTGCTGGCTCATCTTCAGCCTGCTATCTACCAGTACCCCTTGGTCCCTTTCGTCCTGGCAGCTCTCCAGCCACTCTGTCCCCAGATGTTTCAAGATGGGCTAGTTTGGCAATGCACCTTTTTCAGACCGAGTTCTCTGAAGCCAAATGGGAGTGCTAGTTCCCATTTCCATATTTTTGCCTTCAGTAAAGCTTTCTAAAGGGCACAGGCAGCTGAATTATTACTGCCAAAACTTCACCTTGACACAGTTCTAACTTGGATGAAAAACTGAGCAAATCATGCAGGCTATCTGTCTTGAATCAAAATCTGCCCTGCGAGTGTTTTTCTCTGGTGCAAACAGGTTTGTACATCGCCATAGTGTCATGCCTGAGCAAAGCTCTGTTCCACTCCTGCAGACTCAGAGGCTGACTGGGTGGCTGTTAAAAGGCAGTGCATTCCTCTGAGGGTCTTTGATGAGTGCATGGTCTAAGTCTATAAAACAAAGATTGCCCACCCAAAGCATTCCCTTCTCTTGGAAGGACTGAATGGAAATAAAATGATTTATGCACTTAAAATAATTCTTCAGTCCTTCACTTGCTGCAAACACTATCAGCTGCAGATTTACTGACTTGAGAATTTAAGTGTTCTCAGGCAGTAGAATGAGGTTAAATATTTTTTTCCCCTACCATTTACGTTACTCCTCCAATTTTGCCTAATTGACTTAATTAAACTTGTTACCACAAAATGATTATCACAAGATTTTGGAAAGTGAAAGCACAGCCCAATGGGATTGCCTATAAAAGTGTATATCAGGGCTGTGACTGCACTCTAAGGTTTTGGTGGCCCTGGTCCTCTCTTCAGGGCTTCCCCTCTCTGCCTGGGGCCCAGGACCCTATGCCAGCTCCTCGAGGATATCAGTTCCTGCCCCAGTGATACTGCAGCTGAGCTGGTCAACAGCTCCCACAGTGTCATCCTGCTTGACCACAGACTACACTGAGCCTTGCTCATCCACATGCCTGTATTCTGTTCTAGCCTTGTCCTCTCCCCCAGAGAAGTGCCTGGCAATCCTTGGACCTGATGATGACCTGCAGATTGACTTCCTAGCTTGATCTTAGACCTTCCTCATCACAACTAACTGTCAATGTGATTTAGAGTACTTTTTGGGTTGGGACCAGACTGAAATAGTGAGCAGGACAGTCCTAGATAGCAGTGTCTGCTCTGATACTGATGATGACAAATGACAGGAACAAAACTTTTAAGCCTACGTATCCTTCTATAGTCTGTAAGGAAAGGCATATATAGTATAGCCAAATAGATGACATTTTGCTTGCAATTTGGAAGTGAGAGAACAGCAAGAGAAGTAGACTGGCTGCCAGAACAGCAGATGTGCAGCTGAGTGACCCACTCAGGTACTCTCATCTGTGATCAAACCACAGAGAGCACCTGGAGGTTTATGCCAAGTGAAAATCCTGGAGAAATCACTAAGCTTGTGAAATCTAAAGAGTGCTGGAACCTTTCAAGCATTTGGAGAAGAGCAACAGTAAGTACTGCAGTAACTTCTGATTGAATCTTGAGGCATTAGAATTTGAGTCTCTTTTGCAGCTGTAGAATACTTCCAATTTTCAAAGAGATGGACAAATATCAATCAGCACACACATATGTGTGTCAACTGCTGGCACTATCTAGAGAATTCATTATCCTGAAGCCAAACTGAATACATGCCAAGAAAAGACCAATAACACTGCAAGTAGCAGCTCAAACTGGAAGCTGCTTGTGCAAAGTTGTTGCCAGTGTCTGGATCCTTCTACTGGGACTGGCCTTTAAATCCAGCCCATTGTTCACATGGCATTCCTCCTTTAAATGGATCACATGGAATATGCTATTCTGGATACTGACATACTTTATACTGATTTAGACTCATTGGCTTACTAAATGTTTTTCCTCAACAAACTATCACCTTGTTGGCTGGTTTGTTTTGTTAGTGGTCTTTTGTTTATTTGGGGTTTATTTGTTGGGAAGGGTTGGTTTGTTTTTAATTTACATTATAGGACAAGGAAATTTTCTTAAAGAAATTTCTGCAGTGGTGCCTAAGACCTCATACATACATATGCAATAGTTTGAAATGCCATGTTTAATTTATGCATGGATTGGATGTAATCAGCGTGGATTTACAAAGGGGAAATCAGGCTTACCCAGCCTGCTAGTCTTCTACAAGGACATGACTTGCTCAGTAGTTGAGGAGAGAGCAATGGGTGTTGTTTATTTTCACTTCAGCAAGACTTCTGACACTCTCTCCCATTACATTCTCATTGACAAACTGATGAAGCATGGGCTAGAGAAATGAACAATGAAGGATACTGAAAACTGGCTGAACTGCTGAGCTCAGAGAGTCACAATCAGTAGCATGAAATCCAGCTGTCATCCAGTAACCAGCTCTGTACCACAGGGACTGACACCATGGCCAACATTGTTTAATGTCTTCATTAATGACCTGTAGAATGGGACAGAGCACAATATCAGGAAATTTGCAGAAGACAGAAAACCAGGAAGACTTTGGTAGACAGGAAGATTAGGCTGCAGTGGGAATAGCATTGCTGCTATGTTAATGAAGGTGATCTTTCCTCTCTGCTCAGCATTGATGAAGCACATCTGGAGTACTGGTTTCACTGCTGAGCTCTCAGCTGTGCTGTACTGGAGCAAGTTCAGCAAAGCACCACAAAAAGAGATTGGTGCAAATAAGGTCTAAGAGAGATGAAACTTTTCAGCCTAGAGGAAAGAAAAGATCAGGGTAGTCTCATCAATACAAATAAGTAAATGATGGCAAGCAACAGTTAAGAAGACAGAGCCAGATTTCTCAGTGATGCCCAAGTGACAGGTCAAGAGGCAAAGGTCAGAAACTGCAATACAAGAAATACCATTTCATTTTTGTTTCTTCTTTTTTTGTGGGAGTGGTTTAACATGAGAAGAGATTGCCCAGAGAGGTGATATGGATCTCCACCCTTGAAGATATTCAAAGCCCTGATGGACAAGTCTCCCAAGCAACTTGTTCTAGGTGACCATACTGTAAGCAAGGGGGGTGGACTAGAAAAAATCCAAAGGTTCCTTCCAACCTCAACCTTCCTGTGATTTGTATTTGTGTCCATATAGATATGTCTGTGTACATAGAGCATTTTATTGCACCCATTTTATTTTATAGCAATTCAAATTATTCTTTTCAATGGACGCAATTGTGCTTGCTTAAACACTGAACTTCTGTAGCCATTTGCTTCTTTTGTTTCCTTTCAGTCCTAAGCAGAACTTGGTAAAGAAGAGTCTCCTGGAGGGAAAAAAAATATTAATCCTAAAAGAATGTAGAAATATTTGTACAAATCTGGTGAACATTATAGTGAATGTCTGCCACTGAGGTCTTTGTGGAAGCAGCAACTGTTTTGCCCTGGCCTAGGACAATAATTGCTTGGAGAAGGAGAATGCTGGGGAAGATCAGTTAATACTTGCTGACCTTGAGACAGACCAGTGATAGATATGAGACCAGTGATTGATAGGCTCAAAGATTTCTTGTGAGGTATCATTTCCACCATGCTGAGTTTTAATGTCACAGTGAGATTGGTAAAGAGAGAATTGCAAGATCTGATGTTGTGGTTAGGTGTGACTCATCCATGCTCATGGACTTCACTGGTGGGACCTCACACACACAGTCACTCTGACACTTGCCAGCTGTTTAATGTGTCCATCCTTCTCAACCATTCTTCTTAGGGTCTATATGAAAGATAGAGACAGTCCTTTTATCAGGGCCTGTTGCACAGAACAAGGGGTAATGGTTTTAAACTAAAAGCAGGTAGATTTAGACTAGATACAAGGAAGATTTGGTTTTTTAATAAGGCACTGGAGCAGGTTGCCCACAGAGATGGCATATGGCCCATCCCTAGGTGCATTCAAAGTCAGGTTGGACAGGCCTCTAAGCAACCTAACATAGTTAAAGATGTCCATGCTTGCTGGAGGGAAGTTAGCTGAGATGATTTTTAAAGCTCTCTTCCAGCCCAGAACCTTCTCTGACATGGTGCTTCTCCTCTTCTTTGGGTCTTTACCTGATCTGGGCTGTGGCTCATCCCACAAAGCATTAAAATTTGCTTCGTTGCCACTGACTGCCAAGCTGAGTTCATGTGCTGTAAACTGGGTCATTCTGCTTTCTGCAACAGAGTCACTGAAGTCTGCAGTACTAGTAGGGATTCTGACATTCTGTATTAAATGATAGAGCTTTAGAAACAGAAAGAGAGCAATGAGAAGGAATAATGGCTTGGGTGTGATGTAGACTTAGACTGAGGAGTCTTAAAATTTACTCTGATAGCAGATCCCATTACCCTCCTTATGTCAGGATGTAAACAGTTCTCTGCCAAAGTAAAGAGCACTAAGCATTGTTCTTTCATATGAAAGACCCAGGCTTTCACTCAGCCACAAACTACTGCGTTTGTTTTATTCTCTTGGGTTTATTGTTTCGGATACAGTTTGCACAACTGAGGATGTGAATCTCTGTCTGTAACCCTGGCTGTTACCCTCTCATCCCACCTCAAGGCCAGCTACCTGGGCCCAAGAGCCCAAAGTCCAGTTCTGATACAGCTCTCATGGCTGTGTAGCCACAGTTCAGGCTGCTGAGGGATTTTGCACAGCAGGAGCCACAAGACATCTGTAGAGCAGAGCCTGAAAAGGAGCAAAGGTGACTACACTGACACAGAGTTAGGATGGTTGAGGTGGCATTGCTGCCAGTTCAAATGTTCATGAAAAAAGGCCATCATGGGGAGGTATAAAATGCTCTAGAAATAAAAAAGGAAGGTGAAATAGGAAGACTGGGCACCATCTATGATGTACTCTGGGGCTGTGTAGACCAACTCTACTACCCATAAAGTGGTGCTTATGTAGCCAGCAGAGGTGTTAAGATGCTGTATGGGGGTGGTGAGTTCTTTATGCTCAGTGGGGGAGCTCATTAAGAATCAGCTATACTGTGTGTAGTTATGCTTTGAACTTAGAGCTGTTTACATCATAGAATCATATAATCATAGAATGTTCCTCCTTATAGGATGATTTTCACACAGCTAAAGATGCCCAACAGAGAGGGATGAAAAGAGGAGGGGAGGCATTTTTGTCACTATTTTTCTTTCAAATCAAGGTACTTACAAATCAGATTCAGGACCAAATGTTTAACACAACTTCAACTCAACTAAGGGAAGTGCATGACAGTGCACACCCACTTGTCTTTCTGTCCAGGAATTCAAGAGTAGGACAGTGATGCTCATATTGCCACTCAGTTAATATGTTGATGTGATTGCCCTGCCATGAAGTTAGCCATTCTGGAGAAAGGAGGCCACAGGAATGTGGCAGACACAGTAACTCTGTCTCTTGTGGGAGGAACTCAAGGACTGACTACAGAGAGAAGGATATATCTGGACAGTTTTCAGTATTTCATGTTTGGCTTGAAGCCTTGAAGTGGATAGAAAAAAAGAACTCAGAACATTTTAATTTATGGGACAAACAAAAGGTTCCTTAAATTAAAATTTAGGAGCCAGTTTCCACAAACAGTATTTGGAAGACAGCCTGGAAGAAAGAAGATATTATGCTGTGACAAAATAAACTTTGGAAAATCAAAATGCATTGGTAAAATGAATCTAAAATAAAGTGTAGAGCAAACCAGGGAGCAATGGAGCTGTGCTGAATGCAAAATGTTTAATTCCAAGAGAAGCACATGAAAATGCATGAAATTAGATCAACAAGTCAGATATTCAGCTGCTCTGCACCAGATTTGAGAGACAGAGGTAAATCCTGTCTTTGGAGGCTCTCTCATCCATGGCAAAGAGTAAGCCTGGACCATGGAGTGGTTTTGTTTAAAAATATATTGTTGGTTGTGAGACACTTCTCTAGGAAGGGGCAGAATACTTCAAAGCTCGAGGGGGGCTCAGAACAAGTTTTTTTTCAGGCAGATTTCCTCCCTCTTGTAAAACTCAAGGGGTAGACTAACAGGGGAGGATTCAGACTATGCCTATGATACAGGGCTGCTGAAGATGTTTTTATTTGTGCTCTCAACATAACTATAAATAGAAGAAAAAGAAGTCTCAGGATCTAGGAGCAAATCACAGAATCACAGAACTTTAGAGGTTGGAAGGGACCTCCAGAAATCATTGAGTCCAACCTCCCTGCAAAAGCAGGATCCCCTAGGGTAGCCTGCACAGGAATGCATCCAGGTGGGTTTTGAAAGTCTCCAGAGAAGGAGACTCCACAACCTCTCTGGACAGCCTGTTCCAGTACTCCCAGCACTGTGTCACCCTCATTCTAAAGAAGTTTCTCCTCATGTTAAGGTGAAACCTTTTATGTTCCAATTTGTAGCCACTGCTCCTTGTCTTATCACTGCTGACCAGTGAAAAGAGATTGATCCCATCCACTTGACATCCACCCCTCAGATGTTTGTAGACATTGATGAGATCTCCTTTCAGTCTTCTCCAGACTAAACAGCCCCAGGTTTCTCAGTCTTTCTTTGCAGGGGAGATGTTCAGTCCCCCAGTCATCCTCATGGCCATCCACTAGACTCTTTCCAGCAGGTCCCTGTCTCTCTTGACCTGGGGAGCCCAAAACTGGAAAGAATGCCCAGTGCGTGGATGTGGCAACGTTTCGTTGGTCATGTGAAGGTTTTTGGGTAACTGAAAATCCTTTGGGCAATTTCCATCTTTTTTTCTGTGTCATCATGGTCCCTTTTTTTGTGCTCTGCTAAGTACTGTCTTGCCTGCCAGCACTCAGTCACCACAGATTAAAAACTGAGATAATTTTCCTGTTGTTGACCATGGTATTCTTTTTAAGATCCTTGACAGAGTCATTTCCAGTACAACAGCAAACCCAGCCTCCTTACCTGACTTCTTCAAAGGACTTCATTCACTCTCAAGTTCAAGGCTCAGTTCTGCATCCTATCTCAGTTATTAGCAAAACTTCCCCTGCTGCAAGCATCCTTTCCTCATCTAGGAACCTTTCTAGTATTTTTTTTTTCATATATTTTTCCCCGTTGTCCTTTGCACTTGGGGACAGTCATGGGTAATAAAGTAGTGTGCCTCCAGCATCCTTATCTTATATCTTTGTAATCTCTTCTTTCCCATTAGGACCACAATAACTTCACACTGGCTACTAATGTGCTCCAACCATCTGGCCACAGCCATGATCAATTCTTCTTCCTATTTACCAACAGTTTTTTGCCTCCT
Source organism: Pogoniulus pusillus (assembly GCF_015220805.1). NCBI lineage: Eukaryota > Metazoa > Chordata > Aves > Piciformes > Lybiidae > Pogoniulus > Pogoniulus pusillus. Next base: position 18,379,460 of record NC_087266.1, read on the forward strand.
CCATTGACTCTTGCTAGTTCTGAATGCCTTGGAGATAATTTGCATCCTGTGCTTGTGCAGCGCCTAGCACTGTGAGTTCTTCAATCCTTGCAAGGTTCTTAGGGACTGTAATGAGATTAATGGAGATAATCATGAGAAGGAAGATTGTACTATGTGGAAATAATTTTTGCACACCAGTATCATCTCACAGTATCACAGCATCACCAAGGTTGGAAGAGACCTCACAGATCATCAAGTCCAACCCTTTACCACAGAGCTCAAGGGTAGACCATGGCACCAAGTGCCACGTCCAACCTTGCCTTGAACTATCTCATAGACTAACTGGCTTGTGATCAGTAGTGCAGGGTCTAGTTGCAAGCTTGTGACTAGTGGTGGTCCCTGGGGTCAGTACTGGTGTTGTGGTAGGCCTGATAGGCCCAAAATAGGCTTATACATGTCCTGCCTTGCCTAGGCATGTTTTTCTGCTCCACCAGAGAGGCAAGAGTGGGAAATGGGACACAAAAGAACCTGGAGCCACTGAGTCTGGCCTGCCCAGGGCCCTGCGGTGTAAGGTACACACACTTAGCTTGTGCCTGCCTAGTGCAAGGCCTGTGCTTTTCCCAAATTAGGGAAAAGCAGCCTGTGGCTTTGCCTAATACAGTATGGTTTGGCTAACTGCCATCCTGATTGGCTATTCTGTGTCCAAAGGGCAATTAATCTCAGCCCACATTGATAAAAGGAGATATGCAGGTGAGCAACCTGCTTTGGCTTCCCTGCTTTGCTTCCCTGCTCTTTGCCTGCTCTCTCTGTTGTGCCCAGCCCTGCTGCTGTTGCACACTGCCTTATTGCTTGCCTGCTAAACTCCACTGCTGTGAGTCACCAGGAGCAGACCCTGGATGTCTGCAGGCGATCAGCCTGTGTGGCCAGCGTGACATCATGCTGAGACTGCACCACATCTGCCTCTGCACCTGAAAGTCCTGACTAGAATAGCTGGACATATACACAGATCCTCCAGAAGAAGCCAGGAGAACAAGGTCAGAGACTGTCTGCTTCCCCAGAAGCCGGGAAGATTCAAGCCTCAACGTCCAACAAGACAGAGTCCCCTGAAAGCATTTGGGCACTGTCTGGACTGTGGCCAGCCCCTGCAAGAGTAATAATAATAATTGTGAGTAAATGCTCAATGCCTCTTTGTAATTCTCTACTGCCTTCTGCCACAGAGCAGAAAGAGCTCCTTGAGCCCATTCGGTGGGCAAGTGGCATATTGACCGCAAGCGGCATTTGACCACAGAACCTTCTCTTCCAGTTCAATTAATGTTTATATATTTTGCTGGTTATTACTAGGTGTAGATATTATCCATAGAATGTTTCCATGACTGTGTAAGAACCAAAATATTATTAAAATTAGTGGTCAGGGGTGGCAAGAGTTGTGAATAGCAATAAACAATATTAATGTTGGAAAATATCATCTCACATCAGTTAATTTCCCCTCCCCAACAACTGGGTCCAGTCTTGTTCAACATACTCATCAATGGCCTGGATGAAGGAAGAGAGTGTGCCCTCAGCAAGTTTCCTTGTAATACAAAACTGGGAAGATGCCTAAAGTCTGTGCTTCCATTCAGTGAGTTCTGGGCAGGCTGGAGAGCTGGGCAGAGGTGAACTCATGAAGTGCAACAAGGGCAGGTGTAGAGACCTGCACCTGAGGAGGAATAATTAGTACAGGTTAGGAGTTGCTCTGATGGCTAGCAGCTCTGTGGAGGAAGGTCTAAGAGTGCTGGTGGTCCATAAGATAACCAAGAGCCAGCGACGTGCCCTTGTGGTCAAGGATGCCAGTGGCATTCTGGGGTGCACTAAGAAGAATGTGACCAGCAGCTTCAGGGAGGTTCTCCTCCTCATCTACTCTGCCCTGGTGAAGCTGTACCTGAAGTACTGTGTTCAGTGATGGGCTCCTCAGCTCAAGAGGGACAGGGAACTACTGGAGAGAGTCCAAAAGGGGGCCACAAAAATGGCCAGGTGACTGGAGCACCTCTCTTGCAAGAAGAGGCTGAAGGACCTCTGGCTCTTCAGCTTGGAAAAGAGACTAATTATAGGGGATCTTATAAATTTATATAATTATCTAAAGGATGGACGTTACGAGGATGGGGCTGGGCTCTTTTCAGTGGTGGCCAGTGACAGGACAAGGACAATGGGTACAAATTAGAGCACAGGAGACTTCACTTGATCATAAGGAGAAACTTCTTTATTTTGTGGGTAACAGAGCACTGAAACAGGCTACCCAGAGAGGTCTTCTCTGGAGACTTTCAAAACCTGTCTTCATGAATTCCTGTGCAACTTGATCTAGGTGAACCTGCCTTAGCAGGAGGGTTGGACTAAATGATCTCCAGAGGTCCCATCCAGCCCCTACCATTCTATGATTCTATGATTTTGTGATTCTGTGATTTTGCACCACTGTTAACTTTCTCAGTAAAGACAAAACTTGAACACCTGGGTAAATGCATGAACAGCTTCTCAGTCAGGGAGTTCTTTCAGCCAAGGTTGATGTGTGAGCTGATGTGAAGTGACATTTCACTCAGTAGTGGAGTAAAGTGCTGTCTCTGGGCAGATGGTATTGGATTCCAGTGCTCACAGTTTCTCACCTGTAATGAAACAGGAACTAAGAAAGAAGAAAATAGTTTCTGTATCTGTGGCAATATATTTAGTAACAGACCTGGGGAAGGAAAGAAAAAAAAAGAAGAAAAAAAAGTTCCCAAATAGTTTATGTTCTGTTCAGAAACAGGTAATTTATAGCTTTTCTGCTGATTTAATCAGCAGAAAATTTAATGTCCTACCCAGAGCTTATAAGTCTTGTACTGTGATGAGTTTTGCCATAACTGTGATGCATGGCTCACACAGAGCTGAAGGTCAGAGAGTAACTTCTGCTCACAACCATCTGTATATTTTAACCTGGTTCTTATCCATGAGCTGCTCATGGATTTCAGAGACAGTTAAAGGCAGATGGAGCCATTATGATTATCTAGTCTGATTTGCTGCAAGACACATTAAATGTCACCTAATAATTCCTGCATCAAGCCTTGTTCATCTAGGCACTTCACTTGCGCATAAAGGGATCAGAAATGACAGAGGATCACTACATCTTTTAGGAAGTTGTTCAAATGGATACTGACATCTCTGCTACCAGTCCTGGATGGGCAGTGGCTTTCTGCTGTGCTTACTCAAAGGTGATCAGCCACTTAATGATTTGGTTTATCCTTATTAGAAGCCATTTTATGTTGTTCCTGGTTTACTCTAGCCTGGGACAAATTCAGTGTGCACAAAGGCAGAATGATACTAGAGGAGATAAGATAGGGAAACAAAGCCTAAGCAGTGGATGATCCACTCCTTTTGTGATAATATTTAAAAGTAACACCTTAAAGATCAAGAGAAAGTTAAATTGTCATTATCACAGATCAGTTATCCTGTACTGTGTATAGTTCGGCTCACTCTAGACATCTGAGCTTGAGATTCATTGACTTAAACAGTAGTGGTTAAGAGGGCCCTCACAATGCCCTCAAGTAACCAAGATGTCTGCATAGGGTTCACAGATAATGTACAAGACATCAGGGAGGCCTTGCTTTCAGAAATGGCAGCTGGAGGTCAGAGAGATACTCCTCAGTGCTTAAGGAGATACCTATGAGTACTCAGCACCTATGAGTAGACAACCACTATACCTCTTCTTTCTAGAGGATGATTGAATCATCCCTGAGCTCTGCTATTGGCCAGATCTCTACTGTTTATAATGGTGCACATGTAGTTATTTACATTTGATTGTCTCTCTATTGAATTGCATACCTAGCACAAATTCAGTCCTGATTTAGGAGTACTCAGTGTTTACCACTAACAGAACTGAAGAGGCAGTAACAGACGTTCAGTGATAATAAACGAGGCACTTGCAGACTGCTGGGAAGGATTGGTCTCACTGGATTTCAGAGATCTCCATCTGAACTGGCTACCTGTTGCCCAGTTTATAGCAGTGGAGATATAGGACAGTCTAGAGCAACTCTTGCTTAGATTTTTCTGTGAAGATGTGCTCCTTCAAAGACTACAGAAACTTGGTGTGGCTACCTGCAGTGGAGATTGCTACACTCCGATCTCTAGACACCACCATATCAAGTCTATCCTTTGTGCCCCTAGAATGACATAACAACTAAGTGGACTTCAATTTTTTTTTTGTTTGTTTGTTTGTTTTAAAGGTATTTATGTATTTATTTTTATTTTACATAGAGGAGTACACAGTTAGGGTCTTACTAGACCTTCATATTATCCTACGGTCTTAAACCAGTGTTGCTTACTTTCGGTTAGTGCATCTTGAAACACCCAGTTTTGGTCCTCACTATACAAAAAAAGTTGTGAACAGGCTGGATAGAGCCCAGTATTAAAAGATAGCTACAAAGGAGTCACATGGCATAGATGAGGGGTAATGAGCATGTTACTCCTTGGGAGGTTCTGATTGGACACTGGAGGATAAATTTCTCAGTGAGCTCAGCCATTGGAATAATCTTTCCAGGGAAGTAGTGGATTCCCTAATGTTGGACACTTTAATGATTCAGCTGAACATGGTGCTGGGGCATCTTGTCTCGAGTGTGCTTTTGCCAAGAAAGGGTGGACCAGATGATTATTCAGGTCCCCTCCAGCTTACTATTCTATGTTTGCTGGCTTTCATGCTGTTCCTGGGCAATACAACATGTTACAGTGTGCATTTTTCAACCATGACACCATGATCAGTTATATAAAATGCAACTTTTCATCATTCTATTTACTTCTGTGCAAAACTCCATGTATTAATCAACCAGGAGTCCAGAAATTAATGGCAATTTCTCATTTCTTGTAATCCATAAAGCCTGCAATGGCATGATACCTCTCCTATGTGATGGCAAACAGTAAAACTGCATATCTGTCATACTTAATCAAGGAGATATATTAGAGGTAATTTGTGTTAAAGAACTACTTGAGTAGATTTTACTCAGCTTGGCTGATACATAATACTAAATGACTGCTGAAATAAATTCCTAGGAAAAAAAGCCTAAAATAGTATAAAAAAATCAATATGAATCCTCAGTCCTATAACTTTCATGAATTTAAGAGATATGAGGTGGCCATGGCATACAAATTGATTTTTCTGGCTGTCACACTAAATGTAAGTATCTAGATGGTGGGGGTAGATGCTCATACATTCTCTTGCATATGTAGACTTCCCTATGGTGTTTTACAGAAGTAAAGGTATAAAAGCTTTGTGGATTAATCAGTTCTATATATTCACATCTGCCTCATGGAAGATTAAATTTTCAAACTCTCTAGTAATTATGGGTTTTGGAACTGGGAGAATCCAAAAGGAAAATTTCCATTTGTCTGTGTGACTTGTCTCTGCTTACAGCAGTACTGAGTTCTGCCTTTGTAACCAGAAGAGTCTGCGAATTAGCTAAAGTGAAATTCTGGAAGTACTGGTGTCAATTATAAATTCCCTCTTCAATCTGCCAGTGATTTCAGTGGAGCCAGGATTTATGCCTGCATTGCTCCTCAGCTGCATGGTGAGAGTGAGTCATTCACACTGGTGCTACCGGACCATGCAGCCAGGGACCATGGCCTTCTCCAGAGAACAGACCTCTCCTCTCATGAGAGTTAGTTTGCTTCAACACGAAAGAGGCGAGGCTGCTTTCTGATACTGTACCTGAAAAATACATCTAGTATTTATTTGCAATATATACCTGGATATTTATCCAGATGCCAGTTTGAGAGTCCTGTCTCTTAGAAGATTTTTTCCCAGGTGATGCTGGGATCTCTGTCTCATCCATGCGACTGTGCTGTCACAACACAGCAATAAAACACACCCAGAAAATATTTCCGATAATGAAGCTGCATGGCTCTGGGTTGCTACATAAGCTGGAATGGCAGATGGCATTGCAGTCTTGAGCATGGTAAACAACACTTTTCCTTGTAAACATGGTGTTCTAAAATTGTGGCTCTGCTGATCACAATTCAGCACATAAGAATTAAAACAGACAGGAACTTTGGATGACAAATGAACTGCCCTGAGACTCAGTACATCTTTTCGCCAGAAGGACAGAATGACAGGGTGAGGAAGATTTACTCTACTCTCCATATTTTGTTTGAAACAAGCTGCAAATGGCCTTGGAACTTGTTTTCTGTTTCCCCTTGTAGTTGGGGTTTCAAGATATTTAGGTTATGAAATCATCCACTCAAAATATGCTATTCTGAAGTGATTTGTGCACAATATTCAAGGGTCCTTGCTTTTATGCCAGTCTATGAGAATTGTGTCACGTTGTAAGGACAATTCATATGTCCTCAAAGTATATAAAACTGTAAGTGTTCACTCTTATTTCCCAAAACCATGGTTCAAGTAAGGAACTGGTGGGAAATGTGGAAGGTTTCTCCTTTGAAAGTATTCTCTAGAGACTTTCAAAACTCCCCTGGATGCACTCCTATGTGAACTACCCTAGGGGATCCAGCCTTGGCAGGGAGGTTGGATTCGATGTTCTCTGGAGGTTCCTTCCAACCTCTAAGGTTCTGTGATTCTGTGAAAGACTGCTTGCCTCCTGCTTCAGTGTGTGACTGCTAGACTGCTGTACAAATCATCACTCACTGGAACGAGGCTACAGACCCTAGAGACTCTCAGTGATCAATTTCTCAGTGTCCTGCTTCTTTAGTTCAAGTGAAGTACTAAAATTATGGAGAAGAGAGCCAAGGAGAGGAAGAATTGTAAAACAACCTTACCTTTTGTAGTTAGTCTTTCTTGCCTCGTGTGATTTCACTCCATCCACTTTTTGCTGCTGAACCTTTCCTGTAGGGTTTGTTTTATCTTGATTGCTCTTTTTCACAAAGACATTTTGTTTTAAAACATGAGCAGAAAGCTCCTGAGCCCCTGCACTTCCAAAATCACCATGACCTCAGAGATGGAATAACTTTAAATGATGAGCACTAAAGCTATTCTCATGAGTAGAAATGAAATATTTAGGATCTGAGGAACTTCCATTTTAGCTGTTCTTCTTTTCAGTGTGACATTTCTATTCAGCTTCCATACACACACTCCTCATTTCAATTGCTGACTTAAAAGAAGACAGACTTTGCATAGCTACTCATAACAGTGAAGAACAATATTTCAGAGCTTTATATTTATCCAAGCACCTCTAACAAAGCTTACAAGCTCAATCCTTGCAAATATATCCCCAGTGTTTGAAGACCTTTTATTTCTGGATCTTGATCAGCTGAAAAAGGAGTCTGTTTTTTATATTTCTCTGGTGGCAGCTCTAATGCATTTTGACTGCTGGGAATCAGCGTAAAATGCCATAGTAGGCTTTTAAGTGTGCATCTAAGTGTATAATGCCAAGTTTAAGAAAATATTTCCTTTTTTTGGTGCATGCTATTCATTAGCAAACTAATACTGACAAGATTAAAATATTTAGTTATTACAATTCAAAAAGCAGAAAAGCTTCCATAACCTTGTAAATGAATTTTAAGCTTTCTCCTACACATTACTTCTCACGCTCAGTCCAAGCTGACAATGTACCCATCTCTGCAAGCTTGAGTGCAGCAGGCAAAATCTCTGCAGAGGTCTACCATACAAGTGTGTGAATAGTAAGAACTACTTCCCACCTCTCAGTGCTAGTTAAAAAGAAAAAAAAAAAAAGAAGTTAACAAAAGAGTATAGAAAGTAGTCACCCACTTTAACAAGTTTCCATATGGCAGCTCCAGCTGAGTACTAAAAGGGTTCTGGTTGCATTACACTACCGCTGCACAATACAGCTAAAATAGAACAAAGAAAGATGCCAATGAGGTTGATAAAGTCCTGGTAGGAATGAGCCAAACTGTCCCTAAGGTAAGAGCCACCCCTGCATTTCTGCCTCTTGCAAGAGGCAAAACCGAGTATCAGTTTCTTAAGGAAATCTCAGTGGGCTGAAAGAAGAATATTCCTCTGGGTGAAAGGGGATTTGAAAATGCAAATTATGAAGTGTGAATTGTCAAGAGAGAATAAAGATACAGAGACAAAATTAGTATAAACATTTGAGAAAAGTCACAGCCACCACTAAATCTAGACTATTTCTCAGACTGACATAGGGTAGGATTTTGTTCCCTTAGTATTCTGCTATAGAAATATTGGTGGCAAGTCCTGTAGGTCTCCAAACCAACCTTCCTCCAAAGTGGAACTACTTCATCACCAGATCAGGTCAGGTCAGCCAGGGCTCAAGTCCAGTCTGAACCTCCTAGACTGCTCCTTGTGTGTCATTCCTTTTTACCTCAGCCACTAGAAAGAAGAATTTCATGCTGCCATCTTTAGAACTACCTTTTGAGTAATTGTCGGGTGCCATGGTATCTCTCCTTAGTTTTCCCTCCCCTGGCTAAATAAGGTAGTCTCCCACAACCTCTCAACTAATCCAGACTGTTCTGGACTTTCTGGACCCTTCCCACTTTCTCTCCATCCCTCTTGAATTGGAATCATTATTCCACCTCCATCAAGACAGAACTAGTAATCATTTCCCTGAGTCTGCTCACTGTGGTCTTCTTGATGTTGTATCTTTAATTGAGGCATCTACATCTGAGATGTTTCGCTTGGTTTTGTTGGTAGGGAACTGGAGAGAAGGAAGCACTTCTAAGCATGACTCACCTCATATTTTAGTACATAGCTAATAGAGACCAAATAAATAATATCTTGCTAGCTTTTTTTACTTTCCATTGGAGTGAGGACTAAATGATGCTGCTGAAACCTACAATGGAAATGTCTAACATCAAGGAAAATGTATCCCACCTGTCCAGTTGTTAGGAGTAGTTACTGATAAATGAATAAATAATTATGACAGGTAATTATCAAAACTTTCTAAGAAGAAAGTAACTATTTTCTTATTCCAATGTATTGAACTCTTGATGATGTTTTCTATCAAAGAAAACAAGTTTTCAAAGATATCCAAGCATCTATATATGCAAATAGCCACCTACTAGAGATCAACTAAGTAAACATTGTAAGTGTTGAAAAGCAACAGTGAAATGGGCTCCTTACTCCCTCTCGGGCTTTGTAAATCCCACCAGCTACCTGGGTTTCCTTGCAAATGTGTTTTTTATTGCCCTTTTGATGGTGGATTTCTAAGGTGCTTTGTTACTTTTTGAAATCAGCCTGTATGTCCTAAGCATCAGCCAGAAAAGGATGTGATTACATCTGGTACATCAATTTCCAAATTCTTCCAGGGCAATATCTGCTCACTGTGCAGCCCCATAAAAACTGCAGCGCTATGTTCTCTGCTCAGTTTGAAAATATGCAATCAGAATATGTGTCTGGTGTAAATAAGTCTTGGTGTTAACGGATTTGTATTGCATTCCCTTTTACAGCCTGAATGTCTTTAATTCGCTTTACCAGATGCAATTCCCGCAAAGAATTGGCAAAAGAGTTGCAATTTAAAAGACACTCCCTAAGCTATTACGATAAAAATCAGTCTTCCCTGACTGTCACCTGTAATTCCTAGCTGGAAGGTGGGCAGCCATGTAATTGTATATCCATACCACGCACACACATGCACACTCATGCTCTTTCTACATCAGGATTGATTACTTGTGATGATGAAAATACTATTTTTAGAATGATATGAAACATTTGTTTCACAACAAACTAATGAACATGCTCTGTGATGCCTTAAAATACCTATTTTCCAGAGAAGGACTGTATGTGTCTGACAATAATTGCAAGAATGAACTCCAGATGGTCCTGCTGTCAAGGTACAGTCAGTCTTTGTTTGGTTTAACTAGCATGAACAGTGGCAGAGAGAAATCAGATAATCAAGGCTGAACAAAGCACATATTCAGTGACATGTCTCTTCAGGGTTATTCAAGTACCATACTTTGAACTTGAGAGAGAGAAAAGAAACTGATGTGAACAGGAAAACAAGCAGCAGAGCACACAAATGCTGTGTTGCGTGTCAATCACAATCTCTCTGGGCAGCCATTCCTGGAGGTGTTCAAGAAAGGGCACTTCAGGACATGGTTTAAAGGCCATGGTGGTGTTGGGTTGATGGTTAGGCTCAGAGGTCTGAAAGGTCTTTTCCAACCAAAATGATTCTCTGATTCTGTATCTCGCAGTCATGCATGAACAATATAGCATGGTATAGCACCAAACATTTATATATGTGGTTCATGACCATATTAATGAGTATATCCATTTTATATATATATAAAGTGTGTATATATGTGTATAGGTATATACACACACCTTTTTTTTCATAGAACACACGTCAAAGAGGATGAGAAAAACCCAGAAACAAACCAAACCAACCAAACACACAAAAAAAACACCCCACCCCCTCAAAAAAAAACAAACAAACCAACCCAAAACTACAACACAGAGGATGAGAGTAAGACCCAGAACAGTCTTTCTAAGTCCAAACCTCTGTCTTCCCCTGCCTGAACTGCAGCTGTTCCCCTGCTGTCTCTGCTGTCTCCTCACAAAACTCAGCTGCAGAAGTTACATGGCTGGATGTACCCAGCCTCAACAGTGTGACTCCTCTGCAATCAGTGTGCTGCTTCTCCTGCCACTTCCCTTCCTCTTCCCTACAGTCAGCTGCCTCATGCCTTCAGGATAGCAGCTTCCTCAGACACGTCTGGCCCTGAATTAAGTGACATGCAATATCTGACTGGTTCTGGAGGGCCATGCAGGCACTGTCAAAGGCACACTTTCAGAATGGATAGCTAAAGGGCAGGCAGGCCTTCAGCACAGATTCAGCAGTGCCCCTCCCATTTGGCATAGAGGTACCTGGTGGGAAGGGAGCAATTTCAGTAGTGCACAGGAAATCCCAGTATCACAGTATCATCAGGGTTGGAAGAGACCTCACAGATCATCAAGTCCAACCCTTTACCACAGAGCTCAAGGCTAGACCATGGCACCAAGTGCCACGTCCAATCCTGCCTTGAACAGCTCCAGGGAAAGCGACTCCACCACCTCCCCGGGCAGCCCATTCCAGTGTCCAATGACTCTCTCAGTGAAGAACTTTCTCCTCACCTCGAGCCTAAATTTCCCCTGGCGCAGCCTGAGGCTGTGTCCTCTTGTTCTGGCGCTGGCCACCTGAGAGAAGAGAGCAACCTCCTCCTGGCCACAACCACCCCTCAGGTAGTTGTAGACAGCAATAAGGTCACCCCTGAGCCTCCTCTTCTCCAGGCTAAACAATCCCAGCTCCCTCAGCCTCTCCTCGTAGGGCTGTGCTCAAGGCCTCTCACCAGCCTCGTCGCCCTTCTCTGGACACGCTCAAGCATCTCAATGTCCCTCCTAAACTGGGGGGCTCAGAACTGAACACAGTACTCAAGGTGTGGTCTAACCAGTGCAGAGTACAGGGGCAGAATGACCTCCCTGCTCCTGCTGACCACACCATTCCTGATGCAGGCCAGGATGCCACTGGCTCTCTTGGCCACCTGGGCACACTGCTGGCTCATGTTCAGGCAGGTATCAATCAGCACCCCCAGATCCCTCTGTCTGGCTGCTCTCCAGCCACTCCGACCCCAGCCTGTATCTCTGCATGGGGTTGTTGTGGCCAAAGTGCAGCACCCTGCACTTGGAGCTGTTTTTAAATAATTCAATAATATATACAAAGAGAATTTTCCCCAAACTTATATACAGCTAGCCCACACAAATTCTTTGTACACGGTTAGTGAAATTATTTTACAGAATATCTATTTACAGCAGGATTAAGCAATGTGGTAGAGGTTTGGAAAGGCTCTGGATAGAGAGCCTTGTGGCATAAAGTGCCACTGGTTAAGTCAATGAAATTTCTTAGCTACTCAAATCGAGAGAGTTCAGTTACTCACTAATTGGAGTCACAGTCTCTGTGGTCCCAAATGTGTGTAGCAAAAGCCATGTAGTTGATCCTCGTGGATCTAAACAGTTCAGTTTGGATTTTTGGGGCATGCTGAGAAGATTCCACGGGCCCGGTAGGGCTGATGCGTCGAGCTGGAGCCGTGGTGGGATGGAGCGGCGGCTGGCCGGGAATGCCTTGGTTGATTGCCCAAGGATCGGTGTGAAGTACCATGGGACAAAGAGTCATACACAGCAGTAGTGGCCCCAGGTGATGAAGAGGCTGGGAGAGGTGAGCGGAGGATGGTGGCAGGAGCACTTTGTATACCTGAATTGCCTTATTTATAAGATGTGGGCTGAGATTGATGGTCCTTTGGCCACAATACTGTCCAATAAGCGCCTGGCAGCAGGCCAAAACATGCCAAATAAGGAAGAGTCCATAGGTCTGGTACCCCCAAATATGGGAAGAGCACAGGTGGGCTTATGCAACCTGCTTACATCAACCTTATATAACCAGGACAGGCCAGACTCTAAGGCGCCAGGCTTATTGTGCTCCTTTTGTCCGCTTGTTCTCCCCTGGTGTAGACAGAAAACACCTTTCGGCAGGAAAACATGTCCAGGCAAGCATAGGCCTGTGAATAAGCCTATTTGGGCCTGTGTGGCCCTCCAACACAGGAGGCACTACACATACTCTACCAACAACTTAATGTCATCACCTGAAATATTCTCCATGAATTGACTTGTAGAACTTTTATACAGTATCCATAGGTTTGTCCAGGCCATCTGGAATACAAGCTGCCAGAAGCCACGAGAAGTTTGTTGCTAGCTTATTCAGCTCATAGAGTTGTGGGATTTTTAAAGGACAAGAGGAATGAAAATAACAAGGTGTCAAAATCCTGGAGGAGAAATTTCACTGAAACTTCACCCTGGAGATAGGTTAGCTTTCTTTTTTTTCCCCTAAATCTTAACAGATTGAAGTACACACATTGGAGCAAGAAGACTGTGCTGCCATTTCTCTTCACTGTAAGCAAAATTATCCCTCTTTAAGGTATATTATCATACCTTTTCAGCATGAGCTTCTGGAACTCGTGTTTTCCCAATGTGTACTGGGATCAATTACACACTCCAACGTAGGTGTGTTCAGAAATGTTTCACTCAATAGTGGCCACAGCCTCCTCCACAAAGCTGTTGCTTTTACATTCTTCTTCTGAGTTACTGGCGTCACAAAGGCACAAGACCAGATGGTAAGCTCCTGACGCAGACTGAGCAGTCATTGTTACCAGTTGTCTGGCACAGCTTCCCAACTGCTTACCTAGAGCTAGTAACAGAAGATTGCTGAAACTGAGACTGTTGATCCAGCTGCCTGCCCACCCAGCTGGAGCTGCAAGTCTGCATTTCCCTGCCCTGAAACTTTAGGGAATATAGGACAAGGAAAGCTGTGTCCATCAGTGCTGACACAGATGAAGAAGCTTTTGAAGGCAAAGTAGATACAGCACCCTGGTTTGTTTATCTATGATATGTGGGAAGTTAAAGACTTCTCTTTTTTTGCTTTATTTGTGTTTCTGCTCAAATGTTCAATGGAAATTTGTTCACCCTACATCTCATGAATGACTGTAGATGGCTGGAATCAACCTAGAATTTATCACAAATGTACCCCATGAAATAAAACCTGATTCAGACAGAAACAAATTTCTCATTGAGGTGATCTTTTATTTTACCTTTGTTGACATTGATTTAACTGGAATAATTAACTCTACTGAGGGAAGAAGTCTTTGTTAACAATTTGGGACTTCCTGTGTGTGCTGGTTTGATACTAGCTGGAATATTTTGATAACTGAGGTCTGCATTCACCTGGAGAGGAATCCAGTACCAGTTCAACCGTTTGCCTCAGGGGTGGAAACACAGCTCGACGATCTGTCACTCAGTCATCCACAATGCACTGGAGAAAGGTAAAGTTCCAGAGCATATACAATTCATTGATGACATCATTGTGTGGGGCCCAACTGCCGAAGAAGTCTTCAAGAAAGGTAACAAAATCATTGACATTCTGTTGCAAGCAGGTTTTGCCATTAAGAGAGACAAGGTCAAAGGACCTGCCAAAGAAACTCAGTTTCTGGGAGTGCGGTGGCAGGATGGTTGCAGTCACATTCCTCAGGATGTGATCAACAAAGTCTCCACCATGGCAGTTCCCACAAATAAGGACACTGTCTTTTTTGGGTGCAGTGGAATTTTGGAGACTACACATTCCTGGATTCTGGGACTTGTTAAAACTCATGGCGTTGGACTGTGCCCATCTATCCATCCTGTTCAGGTCTCTCTGCAGAGCCCTCTTATCCTCTAACAGATCAAACATGCTCCCAACTTGGTGTCATCTGCCAACTCAATCCCCTCATGCAGATCATCAATGAATATATTAAACAGGATTGGGCCCCACACTGATCCCTGGGATACATCACTAGAAAATACTTTATTGAGCAAGAAAACCAGAGAGGGTAATTTATTTCACAAAGTAGTGCAGTTATTTCCCTTGTTTTCTACTTGGGACATCTACAGAAGCAGAAAACTCTTCTCTATCACTCCTCTATCATCAAGCATGTCAATTTTTCAGAACATATAAAAATAGTCTAGATACCTTGCATATGACTACGGAGTAAATAAAGAAACAAAGGAGAATAACCTGATGTATAGCCTCCTATTGCACCTCTGGGAGGCTTCTCCAAACAAGTAATGCTGTACAAACACAGGATCTCACCCTATGCTGTGTATAATCTGAGAGGAATTTGCTACTTTGACCATAATTGCTTGTGGTGACGAGTATCAGAGGAAGCTAGGCTAGACATAATGGATGGTTCTTTGTAGCATTTAGTGCATTTTTTTGGCAAGCCTTGTTTCTGCTCTAATGGGTGCACGGGGGACACTTTTCTAGAGCAAAGACAAAATCAATTTGTTTTCACAGAGTTTTCAGCAATTTCCTAGGGTTAGAGCTATGTTTACTGTTGGTCTTTCTGTATCGAAGGAATTCGCAATGCATTTCCACCATCTCAGCAGACCCTTGTGTTAGTTATTAACTCAGTGGACTGATATAATTTGAAATCTCACTGTGTTTGTGAATACATAAGTGGGGTTGTAAGACATAATACATAATTGCTACTTAGAAAAACTTACTTGCAGCCTAGGAAAAACAAGGTTATGTTGCATCAACCAGAAAGCCATAGGCACATTTGTATAGTAGTGACTAGTGGACAGATTTTTGACATACAATCCGATCTGTCTTATTTGTCCTTATCTCGTTCATTGATATAGCAAAATGTACAAGCCTGTCTTAAAGGGGTTAGGGTGAGGGGGGAAGAAATATGTGACAAACCCAAAGAAGTTACCAAGAAAAGAAAAGCTGGACAGTTTCCCTCAGTAAAAATGATATGATCACAAGCTAAATGTTTTATGTCTTCTGAAAAATGCAGAGGGCCTTCAAGTCCTATTATCTTGAGCAGGATTTGAGCACTTGTAACATTCAGCAGAACTTTGCTTGCCCCCCAAGGGCTGTAAATGCCCTCGTGGGGCATTAAACTTATTATTAAATTATTAAATAAGTTATTTCAATAAGTTATTAAACTTATTGAAACCTGTAGACTGCAGGAGTCCACCAGACCTGATGTCAACTTTTCTTCTCCCAAGAGTACAAATGTGCCTAATTTTTAAGTCTTGGGCCAGGAATATTGTGTGGCCCTGTATTATCTTTGTCACTTTCTTTAAAAGTATGTTTCCCTGGAGATCAGGTACTGTCCTTTCAGTAACTACAGGAGCAGCTGAGGGAAAGTGGGGACAGAGAAACTGCTGGTTCCACCTTGTCTTCTGTGTTTCGTGCCTGGAGAGGCATGGAGCTCCCTGTATCAGAAATCTCCATGAGGCAACTCAACTAAGCCTGAAAATGGTGTTGTAATAGTGGTTTAAGATAATAGTTGCCAGATATATTGCAGAGGGAAAAGGTTGCAGTTCCACATTTTCCAATTCATAGAATCATAGAATCAACCAGGTTGGAAGAGACCTCCAGATCATCCAGTCTAACCTATCACCCTTCTGTCTCTTCTGCTAAGGAAACACCCTAAGAGAAGGAAGGCAAGAAGAACACCAAAGGGAAGAATAACAATGTAAGCATCATAATATGCTGATTTTCACTCTGATTTAAAATTAAAGGTTCATAATGTCAGAAAGTCTAAGAGAGTCTGCAATTATGAGTAGATTCAAAGAGCTCCAACCTTCCCAGCTTGAAGGCTGTTCAGCAGAATTGAAGATGGCACCAAGTTAGAGATTAATGGAAATAGTAAATGCATGAAAGGATCATGTATTCATATTCGGAGCAGCATTACATTACCAATCAGTTGTTTTGTTATAATGCACCCCAATTATCTTGCACTACTAATGCAAACACATTTTGATCAGTTGAATCAATAAGAGAATTTCATTATTACAGCTTCTTCTTCAGCTTTTGAGAGCCTGGGAACAATAAGGTCTTGATTATCCTTCATGTAAATGTTGACAAATGTTACTCATACTGCTTAATGTGCTACTGGAAGACACTGAGACTTTACAGGGATGGATATGGACCACTGCATAACAGGGAGGGGAAGGGAATGGGAAGGGAGGGGGGAAGGGACAGGTGAAGGGGAGGGGGAGGGGAGAGGAGAGGACTGACCTTGGGGAGCACTCTGTCACCTTTCTTTGGCCTCAGGCTACATTAGCATTAGGAAGCAGTGCAATGCCTGGGATTGAGTGTGTGCAGAAGAAACATGAGTGCTGAGCAATGGGCATCTAAGTTGGTGGCCATTTCAAGGAAATCTCCATCAGACTACCTCTGGTTTGGCCCCAAGGATGAACACTCATCAGAGACATTGGCGGGGTCATGAAAAGTAACTCCTGCCCCTGATTTATCCAGAAGGAATCTTTTTTTCCCCTTTTTTTCCCCACTCCAAGGCCTTTCTATAACATGACTGAAACAGAGTGACCAAACAAACAAGATTAAAGAGCACTCCTGATCTTAACTGAAATGCCAGTGCCAGCGAATTGCTTCACCATTCTGTTGTAGCTAAAAGAAGACATTGGTATAATGTGGAAGGGTTTCATCCAAGGACAGCTACATTTAGTATCAACATTTCTTCTCACTGTCTCACCATTTTTCTCACTGTAATTGTTTGCTGCAGCAGGCATGATGACTTTTTTTATATCTTCTGTATTCTGTGTAATAGATAAAAACACTGCATTCTAATCAGTGACCTTAGCTATGGTCAAAGAAATCCACTGAAAAAGGGGAGATGTGGTAGCTCATTACAAGACTTCATATTCATTGCTCTTTTAATGTTCCAGAGAGCACAATAGGACCAGTCAAGATTCTTTTTACTCACAAACACTTTTTTTTTAATGGGAAAAAAAGACACTGAGAGATGAATCAGTGCAGCAGGAAGCTATTGACAGTGAAGTTGGCTGTCTGCAACCACAGCTAATGATAAAAAGGATGAACATGAAAGAATACAGCTACTTGGAATAAAAGCTAAAAAAGTAAGACATTTTTCTTTGGGCACAATATCTGACAGTAACCAAACAACTCCAGCCTTGAGCTTGTACTTTAAAACAAGGTGGCAGGAAAATCACAAAGAAGAAGGCAGAGGACTAGAGATGGCTGCACTGTTGCAAATCACACTCATAAATCCCTGGCTCATACACCAATTTTCTCATGACCACAGCCACAAAAGTTTGCAGGAGTTCATCAACAGCTTCTTGATCAGAGATGCTCTCTTTAGGGAAAAAAAAAGGAAAAAAACCCCAAACCAACTCTACAATTTCTCCTGAATATTGCTCTTATTTTTTTTTTCTTTAAAAGTTGATAAAATTTCCTTCCCCTATTTTGTTTCTTGCTTCTCTTCCCCACCTTCAATTTCACATTACAAAAATTATTCTTATTTTCCAAGAAGTTTTATGCACAGTCTCAGATATTTTAGGATAATTTAAAAATAATGTCTGTATGATTAGTCCAGGGAATGCAGATATCATTATCTGGTCAGAAGAATCATGAAGAACTTCCTCCTTCTTAGGAGGAAGTGCTTCATAGAGAGAGTGATTTGCCATTGGAATGGGCTGCCAAGGGAGGTGGTGGAGGCACCGTCCCTGGGGGTGTTCAAGAGAAGACTGGATGAGGAACTTAGTGCCATGGTCTAGTTGGCTGGCTAGGGCTGGGTGCTAGGTTCGACTGGATGATCTTGAAGGTCTCTTCCAACCTGTCTGATTCTATGATTCTATGTTTGATTTGTGATTCTTTAAGTGATTTTCAGAAACCTATCCAGTTTGTAGTGGATTCTTCCTTGTTAATCTTTTAACTCAATAAATCTGAGCTGAATCTGCATGTGAGAGCTGGCCTTTACATCTTGCTGTTTGCTTCTAACATACACAGCCGTGTTAATTTTCTCATCACTTTTTATTATCCCCACTGCAAGTTTGCAATGCAGAAATGTGAAGTACATTTTAAAATATGTAACTGGGAAGTCTTCTCATTGTTACTTACTTAATGAAGACAATACAGTAAGGGTAGGAGAGCAGAAACATGACTCAAAAGTCATCACAGATCACTGCACAGGGGCAGAAACTATTACGGTTTCTAGCAGCTCTGAATTGAAACAGCACTTTTAACTCTCCTTGCTGCAAACGTGAGTGTGGTCACCCTTCACTGTTTTGATGGTACACACTAAAAATGGCTAAAGCAGAATTTGGCATCTTGAGTCTCCTCTCAGCTTTGAGATCTGGTCAGGCCAACAGGTGTTCAAAAGTAATGTGTTCAAAGTATAGGGCCATACTTGGAGGATGTATTAAGAGCCTGGTCCCTTTTTGTGTCATTATGAGATGACTGGTGGATCCCTTGGAGGTCATTGTCCCCAGCCTCCCAACCTGGAAGGGGGACCAGGAGGACTTAGTGTGTAAACAAGTCACTTGTCCTCTTGATTCACCTCCTCCCCTTCAAAGATGACAATTTCCTAGATGGGTAAAATATTAATTTAATCTACTTGCATAGGACTGATGCAATGATGAGTTCAGCAGTGGGACAGAGCATGGAATGGAAATGAGTCTGCATTTTGGTGTATTGAGAGTTTCTGGGCAGATCCTGGAGGAGTGTGATTTACTCCACCACCCAAATGGGAGGACTGCTCTGGTGATGGCTGACAGACACTGTGCCTTGATCATCTCTGCATTGCTTAATTATTTTTTTTTTTTTATAAAGGTGTAAATGAGGCTGGTGGAAGTGCAGGGAATCTGACTGCAAAGTGCACAGATATTCCTAGCAGGATACTTCTCCCCCATGAATGCAGTGAGAAATTAAGGCTGTTGTGACTCATCAGTTTCCCTGTTCATGGTGTCAGGTATGGGTGTCACCCTATATTCAAAGTGACTCTATATCATCCTTAGCAAGGATGATAAAAAAACCATGGAGCTCAAAAACAAGTCAAAGAAAAGAAACTCCTAAACCATTGCAATGCAGGAAAACAGCTTAGTTAACACTAACCTTTCTGGGAGGGATTATCACAGAGTTAATTTAGTAGTAGCTTTCTTTCAAAAGACCTCAGTACTTTAGAAGTAGAAATCTTATTAAAATGTAATGGGATTTCAGAAACTAATATGCACAGGCTCCTTTTAAATCCCAAACATTGTGCACAGACTAGAAGCATTTCGAAAGGCAGGGCAAGATCTATAGCAGGTGTAAGTCAGAGAAAGTCTATTAGAATTTAACAGCTTTAAACTAAGGCAGCTGTCCTCTGGGATATGCAAATGCACTGGTTACATGAGAACAACTCCAGTTTGTACATCAGATGTGTCCTTTACTTGTTCCTTAAAGTGATGTGAAAATGAAGAAGCAAAATCTATGTGCCTGGGTAGGAATTATGCAGATGATACCAAATTGAGTAGCAGTGTTGACCTGCTCAAAGGTCAGAAGGCTCTGCAGAGGGATCTGGACAGGCCAGATTGATCGGCTGAGATAGATTGTATGAGGTCCTGCACTTGGGTCATAACAACCCTGTGCAGCACTGCAGGCATGAGGCAGAATGGCTGGAAAGTTTCCTGGCATAAAGTGACCTGGGCTGCTGGTTGACAGCCAGCTGAGCATGAGCCAGCAGTGTACTCAGGGAGGTCAACAGCATCCTGGCCTGTATTTGGAATAGTGTGTTCAGCAGCAGTAACTGCACTCAACACTGGTAGGCTGTACCTTGAGTACTGGCCTCAGTTTTGGGCACCTCACTACAAGAAAGAGATAAAGTTGCTGGAGTGTGTCCAGAGAAGTACAATGAAGCTTCTGAAGGGTCTGGAGAACAATACTTATGAGGAGTGACTGAAGGAACTAGGATGCTTTTAGAGGAGGCTGATGGAAGACCTTCTTGGTCTCTACAACTACCTGAAAGGAGGTTGTAGTGAGGTGGGTGTTGGTCTCTTATCCCTAATATCAAGTAACAGAATAAGAGGAAATGACATCAAATTTTTAGTTTGGGTATTAGGACCAGGCTGCCCAGAAAGGTGGTGAAGTCACCGTCCCTGGAGGTGTTCAAAAAACATGTAGTCATGGTGTTAAGTCAATGATTGGACTCAAAGACCTTGGAGGTCTTTTCCAACCAAAATGATTCCATGATTCTGTGATTTGGTATCCGAAGGAAGGGTATCTGAGTTTGTTCTGCTTTTATGAGGGATCTAGCAGATAAAGAGCTGCATTAGCATAAGATTAAGAATTTGTCAGTTGTCACAATACATAAAATATAGATGAAGACTTCTGAAGCCTGTTTGTATATTCAACTTTGCTTAGAGTCCTGTCTCCAAACTTTTTCCCAAGCTGTCTCTTTAGAAGTTCTGCAAGGCACAAGAAGCCAGCAGACTTCAGGAGATGCTAGGGGAGGTAATTATGTACTACAGCAACAAAAGCTACTAGTGAGACAGCATTTCTTCCTGATCATGCCAACAGCCTAAGGGCTTCAGCCATCTAAAAACAGTTATTATCAGCTGAAGAGGAACAGAGTAGCATCAGTGTGAAATCAGGGGAACAAAAAAAAGTGACCCGTGACACATGTCTTGTCTACTCTGCAAGTAGACTGTTTACATTTCTGTTCCAGCCTGGTGAGAGGGCTGGCATATGAGAACACACCTGTATAGCCAGCCCAAACAACAGTACAGCAGCTAGCCTCAGGAACCATAGCTGGACTTGACGACCTCAAAGGCCTCTTCCAACCTCAACAGTTCTATGCTAAGTCTGCACTTGCTCACTTTCTTGGACCCAGCAACATAACAAGTGACTGTGTTGGTTGGTTTTGAATGCTGTATAGCTTTACAAGGTCAGGGTGGTGGTCTGAAGTGACCCTTTCAGTTCAGGCACTTAGATCAAAAGGTAACTATTTTACAGCTATACTTCTTTTTTCCCACTCCTGTTCTCTTCTCTAGTTTCATACTGTGTTCTGGTTATAACCAAGATGAAACAGTGTGATTGCAGGGACATAAGTGCAGTAGGACATGCAGTGTGATGGAATTGTTTGTTCGTGCTCTTTTATGAATAGCTGCTGCACAGATAGGGGAAGGCAAATATAAGCCCTTGATACAGTTCATTGCTTTCTGCATAAGCTGTGTGAAACTTGCACTCTCAGTGCAAGTTTCTGACTGAGGATTTTTACACCTCCTGTCCCTTTACCAAGTGATGTACTGGCAAGCAAAGGCAGTGCCATATTTTAAGGTGGCCATAGAATGCGTACATGTGTGATGTATTACAGTGCTGTAGAGCAGCTTATGCTCTGCTGCACCTTGTACTACACAGCAGCTCTGCAGTGAGCAGCGTAGATCACAGCAGAGGGCAAGATGGCTCTCTTCTTCCAGTGATATAATTAGATCCTTTGCTCATCTGTCACACCAAAGTGCTGTAGCAACAGACACTCGCCCATCCATGACACCACTCTGCTTGCTCCTCCATCAGGAGCACTGACATGTGTGTATGTTGCTGTGTGCCCTGGTAGCAGGAGCTCAGACCTCTGGCTTAGTGCTACATCACTTTGGCTCCTACCCACTCATCATCAGAAATGCTGTCTGATGCTGGTGGCAACAAGGGTCAGAGACAGCAAGTTTAAAGCTGTACAGAAGCATCTTCTCTTCTGGATATCTCATTCTTCTTCATATATCTTTTGTGTCATGGCATCTCTTTTAGTGTGCTTTTCTTGCTCCCTAGGGGCATGGATCTGTCATTATTATTTAGCTTCCCTTGTGCCATCTAGAGCTGTAATAAATCCTGAAGAAGGTCACTGTCATCAGCATATTGCAACACAAGCATCGCAGAGAAACAGGGTCTGTCCCCATAGGGAGGAAACATCCAAAGCCTCAAAGACAAGAACTCAACTCTCCTCACATAGAAAATTTGTAGTGGCAATCCTGTGAAGTTCCAGTTTCAAGGCACCATGATGTCAGAGGTTATGTTTCACTTTGCTGTTTCATAGCAATCCTCCACAAGGACACAAGGCTCTGTGTCCTGTAGCAGGGATGCTTGATCTGAACTTAGGACAGCTACAATCCAAGAATTAAAGTGAAGTACTTTCAAATATTCCTGCCCACATGGGATGAAAAGTGCAACAAGTAGCAAGTATTTGAAGACTTGTAATCTTAAGAAAGAAAAATTATATCCACACACATCAGTTAAAATGCTTAATTTCTGCCACAGGCTACTTATGGGCTTTATTTATAATTTATGGCTGTATCAGAAGCCTTTGTGGTATTAGTGAAGGTACAGTAAGGCTCTGGATAATGGTCATGACCTGCTTCCTGAAGCTGCCTGGTTAAAAGTGTCCCTGTCAGTGGTGGAGTGTCTGAGGATGGCAGCTTCCCTTCCTTCAACACTGAACTGGAGAGTGGAATCTCTGTTTGCTTGGTGTCAGCTGGAGTCAGCTGAGTGCCAGGGGATGTTTCCCATAAGGTGCCATTGTGAAAGGGCCTTAACATTTTAGCACAAATCATAGAATCAAACAGGTAGGAAGAGACCTCCAAGATCATCCAGTCCAACCTAGCATCCAGTCCTAGCCAGTCAACTTGACCATGGCACTAAGTGCCTCATCCAGTCTTTTCTTGATCACCTCCAGGGACAGTGACTCCACCACCTCCCTTGGCAGCCCATTTTGTAGCTTCTTCCAGCCATTCCAGCAGCTGGTACAAGCAGAACAGCTGCAGATACAAGTCACAGCAACCACTGCTTGCAAAGAAGAAGCTGAGGGCATGTCACATCTCCATCTCCATATCCCCATTTCTCCTTTAAGAAACAATACTCTCTCCTACTCTTGATAATATTTCAGCTATCTCTATCCACACAAAATATTCAGCAAGCACTCTCTTGCAGTGCTCTAACATCATTTGAGCTCAATGTTTCCATCAACAAGAAGCAGGGAGATCCCATGGTTATTAGGCCTTTTTTTTGCAAGGAGACAGAAGATGGATGTACTCTTTAACTCCTGTGGGTTACATTCAGACACATCATCTGGAAAAGACTAGATGAGACTCACTGTCTAATATCTGTCATAGAAATCATGTTTTCAGCTGATGCCTTGCCACTGGAGACAAAATTAATAGTATCAAATGTCTTCAGAAAGGATGATTCTTAGGGATGAAACTCCATGTTTTCAACCTGTGTGATATGTTCAAAGACCTCATTTGCTCATGCTATTACCTTATTTTCTTGTGCTGGACTTGAGAAGGAAGAGGTTGTTAAACTTGCTCAGTCCTGGGCTCCTTCTTTTCTCTTGGCGAGTTGAAGCATTGCTCCTTCTATGGGAGGAAAACCAGCAGTAAAACTTTACATAATTGTAAGCCTTCATCTGGATCTCCTTAATGTTCTTCTGGTGCCATCTCAGCTCTCTTGAGAGGTTTCTGTTCTTGTATTTTATGTTGTCTAGGGCTTTAGGAGACCATCTGGTCTAACACCCCATCAGAGCAAGGACAGGTTTGAAATGAGATGCACCTTCGATGTTAGTTTAACACACATACAGACAAGATGTGATTATCTTCAAGGGTGTTCTGGTCCACTGTTTAACCAGCCTGTCTGACAATTTCCCTCCCTAATGTCCAGTGTTAATGATGTTTAACCACCACAGTTACTTACTGGGATTTTCGTTGCCTCTCTCTCCCTTCACATCTATAGGTTCAAGGTTCTATTGCCTGGAAGTATCATTTGCTTCATGTCTCTTCTTATTCCATGTACCTAACGACTTTTAAGATGTTTTAGTTCAATTGTCATCATTGTTGGCTGTAGCTCTTAAGCAGACTAGTGTTATCCAAAGAAGTGGATGGGATGGGCTGCCATGAGAAACACAGAATAACTTAGACTGCAAGGGCCCTCAGGGGTCTCTGCTCCAACCTCCCACTCACAACAGGTCAACTGTGAAATCAGAGCAGGCTGCTAGGACTGTGTTCAAGTCCTGTGTTGAAAACTTCCCTGGAACACCTCTGTTTCTGTCTGTTTGCCCTCATAGGAGAAGAAAACAGTGTCTCCTTACACTCAGCTTCTGTACTTTTTGTCTTTCTTCTTGTCTAGCCCCACTTTGCAGACCTCGTTCTCTTCAGTGACCTTCCCATAGGCACTGGGGGCTGCTGCTAGGTCCCCCAAAGCCCTGTTTGCTCCAGGATGACCAAGCATGGCTTCTCCAGCCTCTCCTCAGAGGCCAGGCTCTCCAGACCAATCATCTCTCCTGAACTTGCTCCAGTTTACCAATGTCCTTTTTCTGCTGGAAAGGGACAAAACGTAGCCATTTCTAGCTGTGGTCTAGCAAGTGCTAAGCAGAGGGAAATAACTCACCTTTTCCTCTATTTTGGTTCCTTGTTCATTCAGCCATCAGCTGTCATTGCTGTCAAGACTCACAGCTGGCCCATGCCCCATTTGTTATGCAGCAGGACCACCTGTGTTGCTGCAAAGCATCCTTCCATCCCAGGTGCAGGGCTTTGCATTTGTCCTTGTCAAATTCCACTGAATCCCTGCTGGTCCATTCCTCCAGCCAGTCTAGGTCTACACAAATGTCAGCCTGTCCTTGAGCATAGTAATGGTCTTCACAGTTTGTTTTCTTGAAAATGAATTAATCAGCCTTCTGTCACCTCCTCCAGAGCACTGGTAAAGGTAGTAAGATAGGACTAGTCCCAGCAGAGACCTGTGTAGTGTTCCTGAGCTGAGACTGAAACAAGGGTCCTGCTGTGCTGTTTCAGTTGGTATTGGGGACTATGTCTTGTAGCATGTTACCACCACTGCTGAACACGTGTACTCTGCCCTCGGTAGAGTTTCCAGCCTCTTTCCATGCACCTTTCTGCAAAACCTGCTTCATTTTTGAGCTGCCTCCAGCTATCTAGGTCTTTGGCACTTGTTGAACAGGTGGTTGATACTGCCTTGGCAGTCAGCTGGAAACAAAATCATCTTAATATGAGGGAGAGCTGGAGTCTGCTAGATGCAAAAGTCTGCCTTGCCACCTTTACTCATCAGCATCAGCTGGGATATCCCACACTCGCTCAGAAAGCTCCCAGGAGTCTCCAAAGAGCCCATAAGACTGGGAGGACTTAGGAGCAAAGCCTTGAAGCAGCTGTACAAATTCTTGCCAATGCTGGCTGCTCTTGTTTACTCTGCCCTGGGGAGCTGAGAGGCCATGCTGTTAGTTAGCTGTGCATCTGACTTCAGTGCGTGTGCACATACCTGTCATTTACAGAAGCTCATCACCACGCTTTATGGAGTATCTAGTCGCAGAAAAACGGCAGCCTTTGCTGTGATTTAGGAGAGATTACATAGGAGAGGACTTAAAAGATCATTGTAAAGCTTGGAAGCATCCAGAGAGTGACAGGTCACTGGTCAGTACTAGACTATCCCCAGACAATGCTTAACCATTCAGACGTGAGGCTTTGGCAAAGTTCATTCTTTCATCTCTGAAAATAGTTGTTCTGATTACCTCTTCTTTCCTATGTCCCATATCTTCATCTTGCCGCCTGGCAAGGGGTCCTCTGGACATGGGCCAGGGTTACACAGGCCTCATTTCTGCCCCCTTAAAACTTTCCTTGTGAATGGGGCAACCTCTTCCATCTGGTGGCCTCTGCCTCAGAGCAGGTGAGGGCTTCATTGCTTGGAAAAAGGATGCTAACAGCCAGGACAGTTTAGGGATGTGATGGCATTGAGACCAGAGAAGAGGTATAGACATAGTTCATTTATGTAAGATTGGGAAATGGATTGATCCCATTCTTTCCACACCCAGGCACAGGCAGCTTTGTTACCTGCTGACAACCACGACCGCTCCTCTGCGCTTCTCATGCCTCTCACCACCTATAAGCAACATCAAACAGGCAGAGGGACAAGCCACATCTCTTGCTCCATTGCTGGAGATTAAAAAAACCACTGCCTGGGAATTTACTTTTTTTTATACTTTCCAATGTGTGATGTGAATAAGGATATTTTTTACTGACAGTTCCAAGCTTTCAGTGTAGGGAAATATGTATTCTTTCAAATACAGAAAATAAAGTCAACATTTTATCTGCAGCCCTCTGCAATTTTATCTGAGGAAAGATAATGTGGTATAATTTTGAATCATTGCTTGAAAACTTGTTCACTACAAAGTATCATGGCTGTGCTCAATTTTTCTACGTTCATATTTAAGCTGACACAGCTCCAGTGAAATGTTAATCTTGTCTAATCACTAGCACAGAGCAGTTAAGAGGCCTGTGGGGGGTTTTGAGTGTATATATTCAGTACACCAATATAGCTGCATCAGTGGAAAGCTCCAACAAATGCATTTCTTGATTGGTGTAATTCAGCAGGCTCTTGTTAGAGGTTGTAATTAACTACCACCCAGAGCACAGACAAAAAGGTTTGTGAGGCTATTGCTGGATTAGAGATCAACAATTTCTTTGGGGAAAAGGTGATATGGTGTGTAACTGAAATGTTACTAGGAAAAAAATTGATCTAGAGCTCAGATAATAGCTCACCAGACAAAGTCCTGTAGACAGACAATGAAATGTATGTGCCAGAATCAATTAGGACCTTATGAAAATTTAATCCAAGTTTATGGCAAATAATTCCACCCTAGACAAAGTTACATATAATTAATTTTTTATTGTTCCTCATTTACACTGAAGTGATTACCACACAGAGCAGAAACTGCGTTGTCATAAATTAATCTAAACACAGTCTAGGGATACTTTTGGGGGTAAGGTCTTTGCTTTATGTTAGGATTCCTGGTCCTGCTCTAAGAAGCAGTTAATCATCTTACAAATCTCTTCCAGATCAATGTCTGTATTGCCCTCATAGCAGAGACTGGACCACAAGTTTCCCCCTGTACAAGTAAGTGTCAAATCCCTGGCTACAACAGTAAATTTGTGATTGCTAAATCCTTTGTGAAGAGCAAGTTTAGCCAAAAGAGTGGAGAGTTGTCTTGCATCCTGACCAACCCATGCCATGACAGCTTGGGCATTTCTTGGCCAACGATATGGAAGCCTGCAGAGTTTTCCACATAAGTCCTTTTTTATGCATCCACAGTGGTTGGTTCTTGATCAGACACTTGTGTGAAGACCTGAATGTAGGCAGGTATGTTTTCTGTATATGACTCAGGTTTCCAGACAAAGGGGTTCATATAAATTCCTTAGGCTTTTTTGAAACCAAGACGGCCTCCTAATTCTCAAGACAATCATTGTGTTGCTCATATCTATCTATTCTTATGCTGGCTGTGAACACACTTGCCTAAATTTAGGTTTACCTGCAAGAATTTGATGACAAAACATGTCTAGGGTGTGTGCATAGCCTGATATATTTGCTCTGACCAAAAGAGTATTGGCTTTCACACCCAGATTAAGAGGGTTAGAAGTTCTGGAAAATAGTTCTAGAAAGCATTCAAGTGAAGTCAGAATGCACTAGCTGCTCAGTATTTTGTGAAAGAAAGGGTTTCTGAAACTCTTGCCCATGTAAATGCTTGTAAAACATTGGAAGAGGATGCCCAGGGAAGCTGCAGAGTCACCACCTCTGGAGGCATTTAGAAGACATATAGACGTGGTGCTGAGGGACACAATTTAGTGGTGATTGGTTGTGGTAGGCTAATGATCTTAAAGGTCTCTTCCAACCAAAACAACTCTATGTTTCTAAGTACTGCTTAAGGAGGGAAAGGTGGCTTTTACCTTTTGTACAAAATTGGCTAGACTAGGGTTAGGATTGTTGGGGTAGGCCTCAGAGGCCCAGTGTAGGCTTGTACATGTCCTGCCTTGCCTAGGCAAGCGTGGGAAACGGGCACAAAAGAACTTGGAGTCTGGCCTGCCCGGGGTCCTGTTGTGTAAAGTACACACACTTAGCCTGTGCCTGCCTAGTGCAAGGCCTGTGCTTTTCCTGAATTAGGGAAAAGTGAGCCTGTGGCTTTGCCTAATCATAGAATCAACAAGGTTGGAAGAGATCTCCAAGATCATCCAGGCCAACCTACCCTCCAGCCTTATCCAATCAACTAGACCATGGCACTAAGTGCCTCAGCCAGGCTTTTCTTGAACACCTCCAGGGATGGTGACTCCACCACCTCCCTGGGCAGCCCATTCCAATGCCAATCACTCTCTCTGGGAAGAACTTCCTCCTAACATCCAGCCTATACCTACCCTGGCACAGCTTGAGACTGTGGTATGTGGTATGTGGTAAGGTTTGGCTAACTGCCATCCTGATTGGCTATTCTGTGTCCAAAGGGCAATTAACCTCAGCCCACACTGATGAAAGGAGATATGCAGGTGAACAACCTGCTTTGGCTTCCCTGCTTTGCATCCCTGCTCTTTGCCCTGCTCTCTCTGCTGTGCCCAGCCCTGCTGCTCTTGCACACTGCCTTATTGCTTGCCTGCTAAACTCCACTGCCACCAGTTACCAGGAGCAGACCCTGGATGTCTGCAGGCGATCAGCCTGTGTGGCCAGCGTGACATCGTGCTGAGACTGCACCACATCTGCCTCTGCACCTGAAGGTCCTGACTAGAATAGCTGGACATATACACAGATCATCCAGAAGAAGCCAGGAGACAAGGTCAGAGATTGTCTTCTTCCTTTCCCCAGAAACTGGGAAGATTCAAGCCTCAACATCCAACAAGACAGAGCCCTCTGAATGCATTTGGGCACTGTCTGGACTGTGGCTAGACCCCACGAGGGCAATAATAATAATCTGTGAGTAAATGCTCAATGCCTCTCTGTAATTCTCTACTCCTTCTGCCATAGAGTAGAAAGAGCTCCTTGAGCCCATCCAGTGGGCAAGCAGAATTTGACTGTGGGAATAGTCTCTTCCAGTTCAATTAATGTTTATATATTTTTCTGGTTATTAATAGATGTAGATATTATCCATAGAATGCTTCCATAACCATGTAAAAATTGAAATATTATTAAAATCAGTGGTTGGGAGTGGCAAGAGTTCTGAATAACAAAATTAATAAACAATATTAATTTCAGAAAACATCATCTCACATCAATTAATTTCCCCTCCCCAACAAGGATAATGTGCAGTTCTGGCAGTTATATTAAAAGAAACATGAAAAGTTGTGGAGAATACAAAAATATCCTAAAATATCATATAGAAATGGAGGAAGTTCTTTAGGAGAGGTGAAGAGTGCCATTGCTTTATCTTAGCAATGAAAAGTTCAAGGTGACCTCAGGATGAAAATTAGTTAGGAAATGTAAGTGTTCTTTAATTCACATCATAATTATGGACAAAGGTGTATAAAGAATTAATGATTCAAAGCAAGTCTAGACAAACGTAAATGAGAAACAAGGTGCAAATATGGTTTAGGGAGATTATAAACTATTGAATCAAAATGGAGAAGAAAATCGTTGGGTCTGCATCTCCTGATGTGTTTGAATGCATTTCTGAGATTTGCCTAAGCCAAACATAATTGATGGAACTCAGCACAGAGAACTGGGTGAAATTAAGTGGTCAGTGCTCTGGCTGTTTCTAATGTTGAGCCTCTAGATCTAATCTTTTTATTAGATACAGATGATGTCATTTTACTTTTTAAGTGTAAACTTTATCAGTATCCTTGCCAAGGTTTCACTGGATCAGCAAATAATTGATAGATTTGGTACCAATATGGCACGTAATGGTACCAATATGGCACGTAATGGTTTGGTTAGATCTAATCTTTTTATTAGATACAGATGATGTGGTTTTACTTTTTAAGTGTAAACTTTATCAGTATCCTTGCCAAGGTTTCACTGGATCAGCAAATAATTGATAGATTTGGTACCAATATGGCACGTAATGGCACCAATATGGCACGTAATGGTACCAATATGGCACATAATGGTTTGGTTAGATCTAATCTTTTTATTAGATACAGATGATGTAGTTTTACTTTTTAAGTGTAAACTTTATCAGTATCCTTGCCAAGGTTTCACTGGATCAGCAAATAATTGATAGATTTGGTACCAATATGGCACGTAATGGTACCAATATGGCACGTAATGGTTTGGTTAGATCTAATCTTTTTATTAGATACAGATGATGAGGTTTTACTTTTTAAGTGTAAACTTTATCAGTATCCTTGCCAAGGTTTCACTGGATCAGCAAATAATTGATAGATTTGGTACCAATATGGCACGTAATGGCACCAATATGGCACGTAATGGTACCAATATGGCACATAATGGTTTGGTTAGATCTAATCTTTTTATTAGATACAGATGATGTAGTTTTACTTTTTAAGTGTAAACTTTATCAGTATCCTTGCCAAGGTTTCACTGGATCAGCAAATAATTGACAGATTTGGTACCAATATGGCAGGTAATGGTTTGGTTAGAAAAGCAAAATATCAGAACATTTCTGAGGTTAGTGAAGCAGCTGAGATGCAAGTGACAGTGGATTTGTGGGGCAGGTGTTTGGTTTATGAGAGTAACTGTAGTGTTGTTTCAAAGAGAGTTACAAACAAGGACGTTGCTGGAGCTCCGGCAACGAGAATCAGATTGATTCAGTGGCTGTCACAACTTCCTGAAAATAAAACACCTACTTACAAAAAAATTAATAAACAAGTGCCAAATTTAATGCAGTGTGAATTAACACTTCAGTTAATACAGCAAATATCAATGTCTCAGTTATCCAGGCAGCTAACCAATTATGTTCATAAAAACGACTGCAAACATCTGGGAAGTCTTCATGTTTCTCACCGATTTCCCTCCTTCCAACCTTGTTATGTGCTTGAGACTTTTCAGCTTGAACAGGGACAGGTAAAACAGCCCCAGAGCAGCTGTTCAGTGCTACATGTCTTAACCAGGGGACCCAGCTCTGTCACAGTCGGGAGGGTATCTTGTTCTTGCTCACATTAAAGAAAGAGCTGGACATGTGACCACCAGGGAACACATTTGAGTTTTCCTGAAATCTATGCTTTGTGCAACTCAAGTTGCCTTCTAAGAGGGACAGCATGCCAGAAAAATCATCTAAATCCAAGAACTGTTCTTTTGCTCAGGGGCCAGAGGAAACAAGAAGCTCAGGCCACCTTCTGCTCAGGCACCCCTGCATGCCACAGCTCCAGGATCAGGAAATGAAGATCCATGTTAATCTTAAATAGAGTTAACAACCTGTCTTCAGTGACAGCTTTTGATCCACTGCTCCTCTGGGAGTGAACTGAATTGTACAGTCAAAGGCAGCTGTAATTCAGCATGCAGGGGTTTATGCTACTCCATTCAAAAGTAAATTCAGATGAGCTTTCCTGGGAATTTAAAATAGATGAACTCCTATTCATATCTGTGAGAGCAGAACTAGCTTATTTCAGATTTTCTTATGTGCATTGACAGGGTGATATCCAATATTCCCTTACTACCTTCAGACCTTTCCTTGCTGCTGTTTATGGCATGTTGATATCACACTGCACCATGGGGATGCCACCCTTTGTACTGCCAGATTTGCAACACAAAAAATCAGGCTGTGGAATTAATATGCAGAGAGACCAGACAATGGACTCCCATGGACACATAGCATATATTTGTCCTTCTGCCAGTGGAAACATTTGCACAGGGATTTGACATCCCTTGGGCTGATGACAAATAGCTCTGTGAATTTGGTTTGGTCCCATTCCTTTCTCAGTGTTGATAAGAGTAAAGGCAAGCAAAGAAAGGAAATTAAAACCTTTCTCCTCAAGGGATTTGGTTAACCATATTCTTCTGAAACATTCTTGTTATCAGTGAGAATAACAAGAAAAACAAACGAACTGCATAGGAAAATATTAGCAAATTTCTTCAATCCCATTCCCCATCTTATATTTATATTTCACCTCCCCTTTTCCCTTTCTTTTCTGAATTTCTCCAGACAACACAACTTAGTTGTCTCCTCTCCTGTTGACCAAAGTTCTTAATGTTTGATGAACAATCTGTGTTTGTTTCCTTCAAACCAACCTGAGAATCTCCCTCGTTCCCATGAGTCTCTCCAATAACAACCCACTCCATTTTCAGTCCCTTTGTTTTGGCATCACATGGAGCAATCATTGCCCCCTTATCTAAAATGAACATTTCTCACAGTCCCTTTCTGTTATTTAGGGGAAAGTCAAGCTGCCTCCCAGCACCAGCTCCTCCACCAGCATCTCAACATCTCAGTGCTTCTTTCACCTCTCTGTGTAGTGGACAAGGGGTCCAGCATTGTCATGGAGGGCCCATAGGCCCAAAATAGGCTTATATCTGTTTACCTATCAAAAGGGACACAATAGTCTGGACTGCCCAGGGCCCAGGTTGTGTAACGCTGTTGTGTAAGCCCATGCATCTACTTATGGCCCACCAGGTGCAAGGTCTGTGCTATTCCCATATTTGGTGGAGCACAGCCTGTGGACTCTGCATAATATGGAATGATTTGGCTAACTGCCACCCTGATTGGCTATTCTGAGTCCAAAGGGCAATTAATCTTGGCCCACATTGATAAAAGGAGATACGCAGGTGAACAACTGCTTTTGCTTCACTGCTTGCTGCTATTTGCCTGTATTGCCTGCCTTTCTCTACAGAGCCCAGTCTCCTGTGCAGCTGTGCACCCTATTGCATGCCCACTGCCCTATCCCTGCCTGGTAAACTCCACTGCCGTGAGCTACCAGGAGCAGACCCTGGATTGTCTGCATGCGATCGGCCTGTGTGGTCAGCCTGACATCCTGCTGAGACTGCACCACATCTGCCTCTGGACCTGAAGGTCCTGCTTAGAATGCCTGGACACATACATAGATCATCCAGAAGAAGCCAGGAGAACAAGGTCAGAGATTGTCTGCGTCCTTTCCCCAGAAGCCAGGGAAAGATTCAAGCCTCAACGTCCAACAAGACAGAATCCCCTGAATGCATTTGGGCACTGTCTGGACTGTGGCCAGCCCCCGTGAGGGTAATAATAATCTGTGAGTAAATGCTTAAATGCCTCTGTAATTTTCTATTGCCTTCTGACACAGAGCAGAAAAAGCTTGGGCCCATCTACTGGGCAAACGGCGTATAGACCCCAGGTGCCATATTGACTGTGGGGATTCTATCTGTTTGTTGTTTAAATGTTTGCTAGATAATAATAGTTCTGTTTGGTGTTATCCCTAGAATGGCTTCCATAACTATGTTAACAAACAAATATTAACATTAAAATTCAGTGGTTGGGTGTGGTGAGAGTTCAGAATATTAAAATTAATAAATCATGTATTTTTATAGAGTATCATCTCACACCAATTAATTTCCCCTCCACAACAAGCATCTCTGTAAAATGACATCTGACCTCTTGTTACTTTAAGCCCCAAAGGCAAAGTGTCCCAAATGAGCATCTCAGTGGACTGAAAGTCTTCAAAAAATGGGATGTTTGCTTTGATGACACCACACTTTTTGAGTACCTGTGCTCAGTCCTGCAGAGTTTCCTCTGCAAGTTGTGCTTCCATGATGTACAGCTTTCCTGCAAGTGGAACAGTATCACGGAAAATCTAGAAGGCAGCACTGAAGAAATGTCCTTGTTTTTATTAGATCTGCATTCCTATGATATCGTATCCAAATCTAGAAAGCAGCACTGAAGAAATGTCCTTGTTTTTATCAGATCTGCATTCCTATGATATCTTATCCAAATCTAGAAGGCAGCACTGAAGAAATGTCCTTGTTTTTATCAGATCTGCATTCCTATGATATTTTATCCAGAAGAGGAATATACATGGTAAAATTTTGTTGGGCTCCATCTAATTGTCAGGTCATGAGTTCCCATGCAGCAGTGCAGCTTTACAGCTACATTTCAGGAGAGTGGTTTGAATGGTTAAAGCAGCCAAATGGACATCCAGGAATATACCTCATATTCCTGCAACTCTCTGATGTGTTCTCACCTCTCTCTCTCTTCATCTGCTATTAGATAGAGGGACAGAATGCCCCCTGGGAATTCCCCAATATTTGCAGAATGCTTTGGGAACAGAATACAGGGATCCATAAATGCATGATGATGTCAAGCCAAAGAGGATGAACTGGAAGAATCAAAGCCTGGAAATGGCTTGCTTGGATCTTTGCTTCCATTCTGATAGTTCTAAAACACTGTAGTATCCCGAAGCAATTCAGGGACACTGTGAGTTGGGAAACATGAAGCTTAAGACATGATAATGACAAAAACCCCTCTTTAAAAAAAAAAAACAACAACATTTAGGTGCAAACAGATGAAAGAGACTTTGTGATTGCAAATAGGTGTAAACTATGGTTTGCAGATCTCTGTCCAGTGTTGAAGTAGCAGCAAGATGCTAAAGCTTATGTAAATACTGCCTCAGTGTTATCACATTAATGATTGCCCTTTTCACCTATGTGGGCCTTGACAATGTTTGTTTTCTGCTAAAATCACCATGTGTGATGCAGAACTATTTATGTGCTGTACCTAAATTTTCACAGGCGTACTAGGTTTAGTCCTGGAGTGATTGGTGGGGCTGTTTGTAGAAGGACACTGAAGATGTGCAGTTGATATGCCAGAGAACAAGGAAAACCTGATTAAGTACAAAAAATGCATTGCATCTGCAAAGAGATTCTGTTGACACATTGGCTCTACAGTGACCTCTGGCAGCTCCCAGGCTGCCTTGATGTGACTGTCCAGCAGTGGAGCCAAAAGGGTGCAGGGTACTTGACCCATAGCTCTGGTCTATTCTGCTCTGCAAACGTGAGGTCTTGTGTCTTCCAAAGTTGGCAGGCCTAATGCAGTCTGTAGCTTAGTCACTCTGCTCTGCTACTTTGCCTTGCAGGACAGGCTCTTGAGCCTTGGCTACAAAACAGGAAGGCTATCAGAACAAGCCAGCCTTCCAAAAAGGAATTTCCTAATTTGCCTTCATCTTCAGAGATCAGGGCAGTAGGGTGCACATCATGGCAACTGACAATCATTGCTGCCTACAATTGCCTGAAAGGACAAGGACGTTGTAGAGAGGCTGCTGCTGGTCTTCTCCCACAGGTAAATCGTAATAGAACAAAAGAGAATGGCCTGTAGCTGCAACTAGGCAGGTTCAGACTGGACATTAGGAAAGATATTTTTTTTTACAGAAAGAGTGGTCAGGCATTGGAATGGGCTGCCCAGGGAGGTGGTTTAGTCACCAGCCCTGGACGTGTTTAAAAGTCTTTTAGATGTGGTGGTTTAAGAGTGAAATTTGTAGAGTAGGGAGGAGGGTTGGACTTGATGATGCTGGGGGGTCTTTTCTAACTGGAATGTTTCTATGTGACAACATTCATGAAGAAACGAGCTTCAGTGAAGCCATTGCATTGGCTGAGCAATAGCCTGTAGGCTGAGACAACTTGACCCAGGAGGAGGAGGATAAAGGCTTCATCATTTGGGCTCCCTATGTGTGAAGCTTTCACTACAATGCTGTTTTTCCTTCTGAGAGATGCCAAACTTCTCCTCATAGACCAATACCAACACACAGCAAAGTGTAAATTCCATAAGCAACTCAAAAACTCAATCCTTATCATGGAAAATGCCTGGCAGCTTCATCAACAGCTGCCTCAGCAGTGCATGCACAAAACCTGCCATGTTAGGAATGTGTCCTGGGTTTGGCTAGGACAGAGTTAGTTTTCCTCACAAGAATCTGAGAGGGGCCACACCAGGTCAGCCAGTTGAACACACAGCAGCAAGGTGGGGGTTTGGTGCATAGGTGTGGAGTAAGGGTGTTGCATTTTATGATACTTGGTTTTATATATTGCTTCTTTGCCATTGTTGTTATTCCTACTCATTTATTCTCTGTATTGTTTTATTAAACTCTCCTCCTCTTAACACACATTTTGCTCCAAGTTTCTCTTTCCTATCCTACTGGCAGTTGTGTGAGGGTCCTTGTGGTGCTTGGCTTTGACTGGGCTTAAAACCATGACAGGACACTACAGTGGTATGTGAATCAATACAGAATTTCCCAGGAGCATTTAACTGTGTAAGTATGCAGCACACAGAAAAGGCAGTTGAATCAGCTATGGGTATGAACATGCTTCTCAGAACGTGTAGAATAGCTGGGCTGAGCACAGCATTCACTAAGAATGACAGCTGTTGACATCCTTCCAAAATCTGAGCTAGGTTTTGGCAAAAATAATGGATCCAGTGGGACACCAGTATGAATCATGGCTTTCCTTCAGCTTCTGGAAGGTGTGGATTTTTTTTTAGACTGCAGTTTGAAAATCCCCTGAAAGGGATGCAACACACTTCAAAAGTCTCAAGTCAGTGTGATAGGGATCACTGAAGCTTTCCCAGGCTCTGTCAGTATCAGCAATATGAGGATCCTGAGGGGATTTTTGCTGTAATATTTCTAGATAAATTTGGAAATTCCTTTATGTTATTAATTGTCTGGAACAAGTGTAGGCTGGGATGAGTGTGAGCTTTGTAAGAGGCAGGCATTGCTGGACTGCAGAAAGAACAGTGCTTTACCTATTGCATTAAATTAATAATGTCAAGTCTAGGCCTCTTCTTTCCATATCTTGATTAAGCTTATTATTCATAATTTGTAGCAGTGGTCTAGATCTCGGTGCTCAGTTGAGCAACCATCATTAACTTTATTAGGAAGAATTGTCGAGGAAGGTTATTTGGGCAAAGGACTGGGGGACCTGGCAGATAGGGGTGGAGGTGGTGGCAGCAAATGACTGTTAGCAGAAAGTGCCAGGAAACAACCAGGAATCAGTAGATTGGATTCTGGACTTCAGAAATATCACAGTATCACAGTATCACCAAGGTTGGAAGAGACCTCACAGATCATCAAGTCCAATCCTTTACCACAGAGCTCAAGGCTAGACCATGGCACCAAGTGCCACGTCCAACCTTGCCTTGAACAGCTCCAGGGACGGCGACTCCACCACCTCCCCGGGCAGCCCATTCCAGTATCTAATCACTCTCTCAGTGAAGAACTTTCTCCTCACCTCGAGCCTAAATTTCCCCTGACGTAGCTTGAGGCTGTGTCCTCTCATGCAATGGCAAGCATTTGAGCTGCATAATAAATCACTTACTGGAGTTATCAAGTGAAAAATGAAAAGCATGTCTGCGAGTCAATGTAAAGTAGGAAAAGGGAGGAATAAGCTTCTTTCAACAAAAATCTGATTTTGAGAGGTGTAATGAAGAGGCAGACAGGCAGTGAAAATATCTCAATGCCAATTAGTCAGTTGGAAAACACTTGTTGAGCACATTAAAGACTTTGTAAAGTTTCAGCAGAAAGCTAGACAGGAGGTGGACAGTAATTAATGCAAATTGCAAGGAAAAGCCCAGGAAATCAAATGTTAACAGCCTCCACAACGAAACAAAATGAGTTCATCATAATTATCATTATTATGATGTGTATCAAGGGAATTAATAATCATTAGTTAATTGTCAACAGTGCCCTCCTAACTTTCTGCTAGTGCATTTGCATGTTTTCCGCCTCTTCCTTGGTCTCATTAGTGTAAAGAGATGCTGTCAACTTGAAACCAGGCTTTTGAAAGAATATAAACAAACAGCTGCTACTCTTTCCCTTTTGCCAATTATGACTTTGTAGTTATGTACAGCTATTTTTAAACTACTTTTTTTTTTTTTTCTTCCTCACATGCAGAAGTTGCAGAAAGAAAACATACTGTGGAACAATGACAGTCATTAAAAACCGTGTCACCAAAGACTCAAAGCAAACAAACTGGAAACATCTATTTCTTTCTCATCTTCCTAGGACTCAAAATCTGGAGACCCCAAATGAATACAGTACCTGATCAGAGCTGTTCTTTCAGATAAATGTCATGCAGAGTTACAGACAAGAATCAAAGCCTCAGCTGTTTCTCTCTTATGTTTCTTAAGAGAGCTGCCCTTTACAGGAAAAGTTATCAGTGGGGAATAGACCCTGGATAAATGCAGGGCTTGCTGCAGCAGATAACTTGTGTTGAATTTAAAGTGAAAATTGAACCTGCCTTAAGATTACGGTATGATTCGGGGGAATGATGCTGCCAGAGATCTTTGAACCACTGCTATTTCTCATTTTAGAGCTGAGCCCTTTACGTACAGCTCATACATAATTTGTTTGCACATTATGCAATCTGTCATTTGTGTTTGTCATCCTCTACCCTTAGTTGCTGGTTTTATTATTGATATTGTCAGAATGCCATTTTCATATATGTTCTATATTATCTTGTGGAGACAGAATAAACTTTTTTTTGAAGCTTTGTTCAATGTTTTTAGGCTGTTCTGCAGGGGAGGAATAGCTGTGGGTAAGCCCACACTCCAAGTTGTCTGAGGTTAGGAAAGCCCACAAACAAATTCGACCTATGTACAGAATTAAATGTTTATAAATGCCATTAAAAGCATTAGAAGTCTTGGGGCTGGAAGTTGTATCCTTTCATTAAATAAGCTGACAGGAAAAGTTACACTGGTCTGTCTAATAAAAGATACTGGTTTTACACACTTAGTTTTTATTATGAAGCTGTGGGTAGCTGCCAATGCCATCAGGCTTGAAATGAGTATGGTGATACCAGAATGCTTAACATATCTGTCTGTGTCTGTTTATCCCCTCACTGGACAGGGAAAGTACCCAACTGCTAACATCCTGGGCCCTCATCTGTGAGTGCAGCCTAATCCTCACAGCATGGCCATGACAGCAGATTTGGGTGGGGTGGCTGTCCTGCTCCAGTCACCATTAGCAAACACGAGGCTGACTGGTACATCCTTCTGGCCAGATGGGATTTGCTTACCTTGACATTCCTTTCTTGGTTCTTGACCCTCCCTTTGGTTGCTTGTACTTCCTTTCCCAGGCTCCAACAATCTCCAGTTACACAACCTACTTCTGAGGCTCTTTCCCACCTTGGTACTAGTTCTGCCTCATCCATACCCAAACTCGGTATGATTCCTTTACCTGGGTAATCTTGGCCTTGCATAGCATTATTCATATCTTCAGTAAAGTATCTTTTGGACTTGGGATGAAGGATTGCCTTGATGTGTCACATATTAATAGTGCCAGGGGTGCCCCTCACACCTAGATCTGCTCCTTCCATGACAGTTGTCACAGACAGGTGATGTTTGGGCATGAGGGCCAGAACTAAGAAAGGCATAAAAGGAAAGAAGATAAATAAAAAACATCTCT
The DNA here is from genome assembly GCF_015220805.1 of Pogoniulus pusillus. Classification (NCBI taxonomy): domain Eukaryota; kingdom Metazoa; phylum Chordata; class Aves; order Piciformes; family Lybiidae; genus Pogoniulus; species Pogoniulus pusillus. The sequence goes on from NC_087266.1 coordinate 18,418,773, forward strand.
GCAGGATTATTTGGAAGGTGCGACAGGAGGTGAAGGTGCTAAAGTCTTTGGGAGGAGATTACCAGTCCCACATCCAAAATTGAAGCTGAAAGACTTTGGATGGAGTGGCTGGCTTGGTCCATGCTTGTTTGCCTCCCCTTTGCTTGTGTGGACTATGCAACATGGACATGGGCAGTCCATGAGTGTCACAGTGTCCTGAACACCCAGGTATATGGCAAACTTGAGGGTCTGTGAAAACCCTCTTTGTCATTGAGCTTCATAGCACTCAGACTTTCTTGGAAGAACCTCAGGCTGCCTGGAAGGGATTACACAAAGCATAGAGTGCAGGATTCCACCAATGAGGGATAGAGCTGCCCTGCAGAAACCTTAAAGATTTCCCCTGGCTGTACCAGTTGGTCACCCTAACCCTGGTCTGAAACAGCACAGGAGGACTGCAGCCCCATGATGAGCCCAGCCTTTGGGCCACTCTCAGACTAGCAGCAGCTGTTTGGAGAGGAACAGCATTCCCATGTCATCCCCAATTCCCAGTTCTAGCTGAAGCCTCTGGGCCTCTGCTTCACTGATGACTTATAAATAGCACCCCACATCTCAAGGCCTTTCACACTTCTGAAGACCTTGTATTCAAGAAAGATGTTCTTCATCTCTTCTGCATCAGGAAGGAACTGCTGGCTGTCCTCTAGGTCATGACAAGCTGTTACTCTTAGTTAGCTGCTATGAAAGAAGGGCTAGTGGCTAACAGGCTGCAGAGCTGCAGGAAGTGCTGTTCCAGGGTATCTCAGGTTTGTTAAGCAGCTGCCCTAACTCGTTGTGGATTTGGAGGAATGAAACATTTACAACAGGGAATTTTCGTGTAAGCAGAGAGCTTCAAAAGCTTCAGGGTTTGATTTGTCTGTGAGAGCAGTCCCAAGGACTGGGTATTTATGGAAGCTGTTTCTGGAAATACTGTGTCAAACTCTGCTTCTAGGGTCACACCAAATGTGAGTCACAGGAGCCTGCTACACACCCACCCCAGGAAGCACAGTTGTGAGTAAACCTACTGCCTCTCTGAGGTTTCCAAAATCTCTGCCAGTTTTATCCAGATTTTTGAGTTCTACCTACCACTAGAAAATGAAGTGTCAAAAAATCTCAAACAATGCCATTTTGGTTGGCTGTTTTCTACCTCATACAATGGCATCTGGCAATTTGAGAGCGATAGGATCCAAGGAAGAGCTTGTTGCCACAAGTATTTTAAGGCTGTGAAGCCCAGGGGTTTGTGAAATGTACTGATAATATTGAGGAGTTTTATGAGCTGGCATGTTGAACCTTTTAATTTTGCCCATTGGCATCCTTAGAGCTTGCTTGCTGTTCTAAATGTGCATTGTGTTTGATGCATCAGCACCCCAAAAGACTCTGTCTTTGCTTTCTTCTCCAGATGTACACTATGGACACGAATTTAGTTCATAAGATACATGCTGAATTTAACCCCAGCATGTATCAGCTTTCAAAAATAGGGACCCTTGGGAAACATTTTCAATTTAAAACATAATCTAACATTTTCTCCAGCTTTCCCGAGGACATCTGACTTCCAGAGAACTCACTGTCCCTGTTCTCTGCATCGTGTAACTAGACTCTGTCTAAAAAGGATTAGATATGCACAAAAGGCAGAGCCTGTCACCTTTCTGCACAGTCAAACCAGCATCACAACTTGCTGGCTATGGGAAACATGGAAAGGGAAAGGACCTTCACACGCATCAGGCTCTGTCCTATGGTATCGCATGCCACCACACAACACAGTCCTCTCAAAAACACTGAATTGCATTGTAAAAAACACTTTGTGGGTTTGTCTTTTTTCGTTTGGTTGGTTGGTTTGGTTTGGTTTGGTTGTTTCGCCCTACATTATTCCTGAGGAGCAACTGCCTGGTTGTATTCTTGCAGGCTGAACCTGTTAATTCTTTCTGAAATCTATTCCTGGATATATTAATTTGTTCTTCTCATACAACTACCATGCAGCAGACTATCTTAGTAGATGTCTACCTTCTGATGTTATACATAAATCAAAACCATTTCTCTTCTTAGCCTTAGCTTCCCTGGGTTAAACAAGTGCAACTCTTCCTGTCATATCTGGTATGATCATCTCTGCATTCTCCACTTTTCCTAAGTTTATAACCTGGACTTCAGCCAGGCTGAATTTATCTTTCTTGAACATGAAAACCAATATGCACACAGGATACAAAATGTATGTGGCTTTTGCAATGCTGTGAGTATTCCTCATACTATATTGCCCCTCTAGACAAAGGTTTAGTATCATGAAGGTGATCTTCTTTTGCGGGAAAAGCATCTGTTAGACCAATATGGTTGTGTACATGGTGAGGTGTCTAAAACTGGCACATCTGATTTTACCTTTATTACTTCCCTGTCAGAGCCTACTGAAGAGAGAATGTGTAACCAAGCTCACAAGACCAGGTTTTCTAAATCCTCTTTTGAGGTATTTAAAAGACATGTAGATGTGGTGCTTAGGGACATGATTTAGTCATGGACTTGGCAGCTTTATTTTAACAGTCGGACTTAAAGGTCTTTTCCAACTTAAATGATTTGATAATTCTCCTAGAAAACCAAAAGATTCAAGTGTCTGGGGGCCTTTACCCACTCAGGCCTTGGGGGAAAGCACATTTACCTGCAGAAGAGGTATTGAAAATAGGCTAGGAGGGAGCAAGTCTGCTATCAAAACATCCACAAAAGAAGAAAAGACATGCTTGTCATTGGGGACTCACTTCTGAGGGGTGTTGAGGGTCCTATATGCAGGCATGATCCACTCCTCAGTCTGTATTTTCCTGGCCAATCTAAAACCATGGAGGGAGTTTTATTTCTGACGTAGGCAAGGGCACTAAATATTGCTGCTGTAGGCAGCTATAAAGAGATATTTTGGGGGTTTGCTTGCTGTATGCTCAGATGGTGTGGAAAGCTAATAGTAATATTTTACATGTAATTGAGATATCTCTTTTCCATCACTGCTGTCTACATCAAACCACTGCTTCCTGTATTGTCTTGCTTCTCTGTTCCTGGCCTTCCAAATTATAATCTGCTGTGTTCATTAAGAGTCCATTAAAATTGATGGACCATTAAAGCCTGCCTGGTAAATCTGGCAGCAGTCAACAGACTAAATTCAAGGTCTAGCCAAACAAATTAGAAACAGCTTCTTGCTGACCACAGCCACCCTGACTGAGACTTGTGCCTGAAAATGAAATACTGTAATCTCTCTGGCTGTCAGCTAGCCTGCTGTTATTTGTGCTAAGGCTTCCCCTGCTGTGAAGATAGCTACATATACAGGTGTTATTTATGCATCACCATATTATGTTTAGCTGTTAATCATGTGATGGCATTCTCTTTTTCATTTGGTTAACTGGAAGAGGACACCTTGTGTGTAAAGCATAACCTTCTGTTCATCTATTCTTTTCCAACTTGAATTTCTTGATCTTGGTACAATGAAATTAAGTTTTAGAGTTTTAAACATTTTCCTCATATTGAGGTGTCTTCTGATGGAAAAGGTAAATGGAAAGACAGATTCCCAGTGTTTCCTCCATATGTCCCATATAGCTCTGCATACGCTTGCACTTTGACCTCTGTTCATGGGATTAGTTCTACTTACATCAGTAGGACTGTTCTCATGGTTTAAGTGATCCACCTTCAGCATTTGTAAGATCCCAGCCATTATATTTATTGCTGTGTTATTTTCATGTTTATATTAATGACACTCTACTCTTTTTATGAGCTAAGCTTCCTGAATATAGGCAGAATTATACACATCATCATAGAGCAGTTCAAACTGTCTAAAAGTAAAGCATCCAGTTCAATTGAGTTGAGTAGAGTTTTCAGCAGTCAAAGGCAAGAGACAAGCCTGTCTAAACGGCAAACCCCTCTGGAGTTTAGAGCAAAAGCTCCTTCTGGAAATGCTGTATGACTTAGCCTAGGCAGCTAGTGTCTTATGGATGAAAACAAGTGGAAGGAATTCCCTCCTGTCTCACAGATTAATACTATTTCAGAAAATAACAGCCTGCTACACAAGTCAAAATAATAACACTGTAGAAGGCTTGTTTCATTTTTACAGGACAAATTAACTCTTCCATAGATTTTTTGGTTGGTTGGTTGGTTTTTAACACAAAGCTATCTTTGGTTCACTCTGCACTGGAGAAAACTGACTAGATAAGGATAGGGTCATCACGATTTTTTTCAGTTTTAGTCAAGAACCACTTGCTCATCTAAATGAAAAAATTCAGAAACTGATTTTCACTGAAAAGAAACACATATAAAAGTATGGGATAGACACAGTCTCAAGTTGTGCCAGGGGAAGTATAGGCTGGATGTTAGGAGGAAGTTCTTGCCAGAGAGAGTGATTGCCATTGGAATGGGCTGCCCAGGGAGGTGGAGGCACCGTCTCTGGAGGTGTTCAAGAAAAGCCTGAATGAGGCACTTAGTGCCACGGTTTAGTTGACTGGATAGGGCTGGGGGATGAGTTGGCCTGGATGATCTTGGAGGTCTCTTCCAACCTGCTTGATTCTATGATTCTATGGACAGAGATAAATGTAAATAAGTAGCAGCATAGCAAAGTATGAGAACAGCTTACAGTGTGATGAGAAGCAATATTTAATCATTTCTGAAAAGCTGTTTCTCTGATTAATCACACAAGGTTTTGGGTATAAAATCTTGGTGCTGTTTGGCAAAGATGTAGGTATGGCTTTATTTTATTACTCAGCAATTACCCAAAGTAATTAAAATAGACTATAAAATTGACTATCTGAATTCATGTTCAATAGATAGGAACAAACAGATGAAATTCATAGTCATTTTTTTCAAGCAGTTTGTGGGCTAGAACTAATTGATACAAAAATGTTTAGAGGAAATATATTGTAGCATTAACCTCTATCTTAGATTTGTCCAGGAGGCTAAGTTATTAGTAGGTGCAGATAAGTTAACAGCTATTTTCATGGTGACACAAACACAGCACCTTTTCTCTGTTTAATCATCTTAATTCCATCAGTGGGTCTCAACTGAGCAACACACACTTTGCCTCTAACAATAGCTATTTAACAAAGCATTCATTAGCGTGCAGCTGCCAGCTGTTGTTCAAAGTCTGCACCCTGAGGTACAGTGAATGCCTTCATTTGTCTTTGGATTCCAAAGAACATATAGATGTTCCGTTACATGGCTGATGCATCTGTGAAAGGGACAGTATTTCACTTGCAGTGCTTCTAACACCCTGATCAGTCCTGTAAAATCAATCAAATTTCTGTCCCTTGAGTTTATGAGACTTTGTGTACGAAGTCACATATATTTCAGCAGGTTTTCAAGCACTTCCAGTACAATTTATTCCAGCAGAATCTGCATGATTTTACTGGACCGTTTTTTGCTTCCTAGAATTGTATGAGGAGCTGTACTTGACATTTGCATTTTGTTTTTTTTCAGTGTGAAGTTATAACAGTGCCAGATGCCTTGTAGTTTGAGCATGGACACTCGTGAACTTCTGCAAACCCTTTGATGTTCTCTGACTGTAATAAATCTGCCCACTGAGAAGATGCTAAAAAGCTAAAGGTGTGACGGCTTCTTAAGAGCAGTCTAATCATGTGTCTAAATACACAGGCTTGCATCAAACTGACAGATATTTCTTTGCTGTAATCCCAGAATATCAGATTTTAAACAGGCAGCTCTACATGGTGGCATACCAAACATCCTCATCTTCTCTCACAGAAGAGAAAATGCTTTTTCACCCAGGCTGGAATTATTTACTGTATCAGTGTGGTGGTCAAAACTGAGCAAAGACTCAAGTATTGTTGAATGTGCATCAGGCATAACTGGTATGTGTAATGATGACTAATGATAACTTGGGAAATTATTTTTTACCCCATGTCTAGTATTTGAGGCCTAAATAAGGTCTTCTATATTATCTTCTTCTGAAACATGTTCAAAACAACATCATCCAATGTGGCTAGAGGACAACACAAGGAGTGACAAGCTGGGCAAATTGACTCTGTCCTCTGAAAAGGTCATGATGCAAGACATTTCTAGGTGGAGGAAGGAGAAGAAAGTGTCTGCTAGTAGTCACCATGGATTTACCATCCTGATAAACAGCTGTGTTTCAGGATGGAGAGGAGAGCAGCAGATGTCATTTTCACTGAGTTTAGCAAGGCATTTAAGGTTCTTTCCCATCATATTCATGTATCCATAGATGGGATAGAATCACAGAATCATAGAATCAACCAGGTTGGAAGAGACCTCCAAGATCATCCAGGCCAACCTAGAATCCAGCCCTAGCCACTCAACTAGACCATGGCACTAAGTGCCTCAGCCAGGCTTTGCTTGAACACCTCCAGGGACGGTGCCTCCACCACCTCCCTGGGCAGCCCATTCCAATGCCAATCACTCTCTCTGGGAAGAACTTCCTCCTAACATCCAGCCTATACTTCGCCTGGCACAACTTGAGACTGTGTCCCCTTGTTCTATTGGTGGTTGCCTGGGAGAAGAGACCAACCCCCACATGGCTACAACCTCCCTTCAGCTAGTTGCAGACAGCAATGAGGTTACCCCTGAGCCTCCTCTTCTCCAGACTAAACACCCGCAGCTCCCTCAGCCTCCCCTCATAGGGTTTGTGTTCCAGGCCCTTCACCAGCTTTGTTGCCCTTCTCTGGACACGTTCCAGCACCTCAACATCTCTCTTGAATTGAGGGGCCCAGAACTGGATGTTGTGTTCGGGCTGGGAAAATGTCAGATGTTTTACAATCTGAATGGCTGGTTTGTTTTAAGGGGTAATGAGTAATAACTCATCTTTATCTGGAGATTTGCAACAAGAGGAACATCATAGTAGTCTGTTCTGGGAGCTGTCCCAGGGACCTGTTTAAAATCTTTATCGGTGCTGGGAAGGAGGCCATCAGTGTGCTCCTGTGGGAAAGAAGGCCAGTGCCATTCTGGGGTGTAATAGACAGGCTGTGGTTAATAGGTCAAGAGAGGTTCTCCTCCTCTGCTATTCTGCCCTGGTGAGGATACATCTGGAATATTGTGTCCAGTTCTTAGAATCAACCAGGTTGGAAGAGACCTCCAAGATCATCCAGTCCAACCTAGCACCCAGCCCTATACAATCTTTGTGCCAATGTAGTTGATTGGATATGGCTGGGTGATAGGTTGGACTGGATGATCTTGGAGGTCTCTTCCAACCTCATTGATTCTATGATTCTACAATTCTTTAGCTTGGAGAGAAGGAGACTGAGAGGTGACTTTGTTAATGTTTATAAATATGTAAAGGCCAAGTGCCAAGAGGATGGAGTCAGGCTCTGCTCGGTGATGCCCAGTGACAGGACAAAGGACAATGTCTGGAAATTGAGTAATAGAAAGTTCTATGAGGAACAAAAAGTTTCCCTGTGGGGATGATGGATCACTGGAACAGGCTGCCCAGGGGGGTTGTGGAGTCTCCCTCTCTGGAAATATCCAAAACCCACCTGGGCACGCTCCTATGTGATCTGGTATAGGTGACCATACTTTGTCAGGGGGATTGGACTAGATGATTTTCCAAGGTCCCTTCCAGCCCCTAACATCCTGTGATTCTGTGGTAGTGCGTGATTGTCAGGTTTGAAATGACATCACATTGAACCAGCCTGAAGGAATGGGCTGACAGGGACATCACACAATTCAGCAATGACCACTGCAAAGTCCTTTGCCTGGATGGAAGAACCCTTTGCAAAAACACAGGCTTGAGACTGCTCAAGAATCAGCTTCGTTGGAAAGGCCTTGCAGGTCTGGCGGGCCGCAAGCAGAACATAGATCAGCAGCAAGAAGAGCAGCCTAGCCTGTATGAACAGGGACAGAAACAGAGATAAAGGGAAATCATTGTTCCCCTCTATTCAGTACTTCTTAGACCACATCTAGATGCAGTTTTGTTCCCTTCCCCAATAGAGAAGAGACATTGTCTCTTCAGGTGAGACCCCTAGGATAATGGGCAGCCTGGGCTTGTTCAGCCTGGAGCAAAGACAGCTTTGGAGGCACCTAAGGGCAGCCCCCAGTGCCTGTGGAGACAACTTGGAGAAGATAGGCTTTTCACAGTCTTGAAGGGAGAGATGCTGAGAAACAAAATAGCATAAATTCAGCCTGGATGTAGCAAGAAACTTTTTTCCCACGAGTCAGTCAGACAGACATGCAGGCTGTGGATGCAGCCTTTGGAGAGGAAGCTCTCACTGGACACAGCCCTGGGCAGCCTGGTCTGAAACTGAGCCTGCTGGAGAGAATACTTCCTGAGTTTCCTTTCGGTCTGACCTATTTGGTGGCCCTGTGACTTCATATTGTTCCTTTTTTTGAGACACAGCATTGGCCAGTGAACTGAGCCATCAATCTTTTCAGGCAGATCATCCCATCATTCCCATGACCATGATTTTGGCATATGGATAGCCTTTGACTGTTTCTTTCCTGTGGCTCCACCTTTTTCATGCTATGTGAGGCCGAAGCCCAGACAGAAACATTGTCAAAGGGCAAAAGAGTTGTTGGGGAAGATAAATGACCTCAAAGTCACTTAGGTGAACAGATGACAACAGGCTGGGGTTACGAAATAGTTATCTGTCCCCCTTGGTCAGGCAAATGCCCCTTGTGGGACACTCGGGAGCTGGGTTTTCATGGGAAATATTCCTGAGGACAGGATGTAGTCTCAGGTCACTCTGAGTCAGGTTATACCATATCATTTAGGTAACAAAATCCTCACCTTAGGCTAATATTAGAGAGCTCCCCAGAAATTAATCTCACTTAGCTTTTTTGAATTTCCCTTTTTTTCCCCCTCTACATCCATTAGACACTAACTGAAAGAGACCTGTCAGTTAAGAATGACATCTCTGCTATCATGTTGAGTTCTGTAAGGACTGGCTCCTGTTGCTCAGATGTTATTTAATGTTTTTCATGCTTTTCGGGGATGTAAAATATCACATACTCCATGTTCAAGCTGCTTCTCTTTTTAGGATGATGACTCAAATCCTCACTAAAGTCAAAAGGCCCATAGCACTCTCAGAGGCTTAGAAGGATAAAGGCAGATTACAGCTTTTCTTATGTGGTTGGTGTGGTTTTGTTACCCCACGTGCTGTGATGCTGTGCAGCTCAGTGTGCTTCCGAGCCTGGCCTCCCTTCTCTCTGACTTTAGTTACTGCTTCTTATTTCAGTTAGGCAGGGGGCTGGTGGCAATCCACCCTCCTTTTTCTTTACCATTCTCACTTTTCTGTACACATGTCTCTCTTCAGCAACAGCTCCTCAGAAAATATACAGTATGTGCAAATTCATACCAGCTCTGCTGCTCAGTGTGACCACATTGACACGGGGACGGTTCTGCCAGAGCGGTGCTGAAACACTGTTAGATGAAGGGCAGAAAAGCCATTGGGGAAAATTAACAACCCCAGAGTTACTTGGACAAGCAGCAAGCATCTGGAGCAAGTGCAGAGGAAGGCCACAAAGCTAGTGAAGGGCCTGGAAAATAAATCTTATGAAGAGCAAGTGAGGAAGCTGTTTAGTTTGAAGAAGAGGAGGCTGAGGGCAGACCTCATCACTGCCTACAGCTTCCCAAAAGGACATCGTGGAGAGGCTGCTGCTGGTCTCTTCTCACAGGTTAATGGTAATAGAACAAGAGGAAATGGCTTCAAACTGCAACTGGGTGGGTTTAGACTGGACACTAGGAAGCATTTTTTCACAGCGAGTGAGCTGCCCAGGGAGGTGGTTAAGTCACCAACCCTGGATGTGTTTAGAAGTCTTTTGGATGCGGTACTTGAGGATGTGGTTTAAGGATGAACTTTGTAGAGTAGGGATAATGGTTGGGCTCGATGATCCTAGCAGTCTTTTCCGACCAAAATATTCCTGTGATTCTGTGATCTGGGAGTGCCAGCAGTGAAGTGGAAAGTAGTTGTGCCACCTTTGAGCAGGTCAGGTCATTTACATGCACAAAGTCTGCTGAACTGAATTGAAAGCCTCACCGACACAAAGATACTTGCTTGTGTAAATATTTGTCAGTTGTGGTCTTAAGTTGAGATGTAAACACAAGAAGCTCCAGGGCACAACTTAAGAAATTGAAGGCATACAGATTCTGAAGATGTCCTGACTCTTTGGGAGCTTTGGTCTGATTCATTACCACATGTAATGTATTTCAGGTGGGAAGTGACAACAATTTCACACATTTATTTGGTAAAAAAGTATTTGTTTCTTATGACTTGTTTGCTGCATTTATTTTCCTTCTGAGTGCCATACAATTTCCCACCAGCTCTCTCTGCTGTTCTTATCTAGCTCTTTCCATCTTTCTGAAGAGGATTTGTCCCCTACTCTTTTTATCAGAGGCTTTTTATCATTTCCTTTGCACATAGCTGGAATCTCTCAAATTTATTCTGGTTTATCAGTATCATCCTGCAGCTGAGTTCTTGGGAATGTAGACAACTATCCAACTGCAATCTCTCCTAAAGATGTAAAAAAAGAATAATTACTTCTCTGGCCTTTGTGAATTATACTTCATAGCATAATATGCCAAAAGATTTTTGTCTTCTGCAGCAGAAATCACAGTGCACACTCATATTTAGAATGTTTAATTTGTTATCTACTATCAACTTCAAAATTAATAACTTATCAGTAACTTTGGAGCTCCCTGAACCCTCTGGGACTTTTCCCTTTAGATATATGCATCAGCCTCATTAATACCATTATAATTTATTCATCATTCTCTAATGTTCTGTTAAATTCCTCTCTACTCTCAAAGTTAGATTTAAATATGTGTATGAACCATGTTCACTGAGTAGAGTCCCTCCAGGAACTGATGAATTCAACATTTAGCTGAAGAATGACAGTCAGTTGCTTGCAGCAAGCTCAGTTATCAGTTAGATTATGAATTTTGGTGAGTGGAAATTACTGTCTGGTTTTCTTTAGTGTGATTTTTCAGTACTGATATCAAAGGGTATTGTGCATCTGATGTCAGTGAACTGATACTAGGGATTCATATTACCTTTTAGTTTCAGAACTGAACCATATTTGTGGCATAACAGCAGATGCAGTAGGTTCCATGTTGTTTGGAGTCATTAAAACTGCTCTGGCTGGCAATACATCAAACACATTATAACTGAGCCACAAATTCTTAAGCCAGATGGGAAATGTCCATTGACTCCCCAGCTCCTGTCTTAAGCCAAAGATAAGAGAAGTTGTAGTTAAAATCTCCTGAAGTAATAAAGATTGTTCTGATTTTATTAGGGAGTAATTCTGCATTCATAGAATCATAGAATCAACCAGGTTGGAAGAGACCTCCAAGATCATCCAGTCCAACCTAGCACCCAGCCCTAGCCACTCAACTAGACCATGGCACTAAGTGCCTCATCCAGTCTTTTCTTGAAGACCTCCAGGGACGGTGCCTCCACCACATCCCTGGGCAGCCCATTCCAAAGGCAAATCACTCTCTCTGTGAAGAACATACATCCTTAGCCTCCTCATGCTGAAATCACTGGCTCAGTGACCCACCGTGGGTCAGACCCTGTAGTAGCCTATCTGACTGCAGCTTGGATTTCATGGCTAACCATCACAGGACCTAGTTACTCTCTTTCGCCCGTGTGTCTAGAGAATGCATTTAGGAGGCAACTCCAGCAGTGAGATGTTGAGAAGAAGGAATTACTAGAAAAGCCTTGGTGGCATGCCCTTATGATCAATGAATAACTGCTACAAAGAAAGCTACCACAGCATCAGGGACTGTCAACCTGTGCTGTTGCAGCACAGTGGCAGGTTGCAGTATCACAAAGAAACAAGTTTCCACTCCAGTGACAAGAACATGCTGCCCCTCAGAGAGAGGACTGTGGAGATGAGAGGTCTGGCCTCTAGGGATGTAATTTCTGAAGTGCTGAAAGAAAGCAATTGTTAGCAATTTTCTGGGAGAGAAACAGCATGCAAGTGATTGATTGATTCTTATTGTCAGGTAATCTGAGCACAAACTTTCTGTGAGGAAAGGCCAAAGTGTCAGATACATATTTCACTATTTTTGAGAATGCATGCCTCGAGCTGATGACAGGCAGAAGCAGAGTCACCTCACTTCATGTAATAGATGCTTCCAAAGTTCAGTATCATTGTCATATAATTCAAGTGTTTGCCTCAATCATTATTCATGTCATCTGTTAGCACTAGAGTTGGGAAAATAATGAAAATATTATTCATAGAATATATTAGTCCCCAAATTCCATGAATCTCATTGAATACATTATTCAGGTATTATTATCTCCCTCTTCCCCTTCATTCCTTCTCCCTATTCCCGAGGGTTTTCAGGTGACCTCCTGTAAGCAGGCACAAGTACAGATACAGGTATTGTTTGAGATTTTGCAGCTGCCTTCTGTGATCCAAGTGGATGGACACAAATATGCAACAATGGCTCCTCCATTTCATTTTATGCAAAGACCCCCAAAGTTATTTCTGTACAGAAGTCCAAAATGACATCAGATGCCTAGGCACAGACAACTGAATCACATCCTGAATAATCTTTAAATAAATATACTTTCTTCAGAGGCAGATCGTGTCTGAGGTGGCCCTGTTCATCACTTCCCAGGGACAGACAGGGCAGCAGCAGCTTCTGCTTCGTGTCTGTAGCAGAGGTGCACTTTGTTTATTCTGAGAAGACATCAGGCAGGAGAGAGGCTCCTCTCTTCCAAATTCGTTGTGGCACTACTGGAAGGTCTCTTTGAAATGGTAACTACTCAAATAATTTTACAAGCCCAAAGCTTAATTTTAGTCTATTTGCAGTTATGGTATTAAAGATGGATTCTTCATCCTCTCCAGAGAAGGAAACTTTAGGACAGGGCTGCAGCCTGCAGTCACAGGTGGAAGACTTCACATGTTTTCAACAAGAAAGGTACCTGCAAACATTGTGCCCCTGCGAGAGCGTAGCAAAAGCCCTGAGAGCCACATCTGCCTTATGGGGTAGAGTATGGAACTTGATTAAGAGGTCACTGACCTGAAACTCCTAGTGCCAGTCTACCACAGGCCATCTAGCTCTGTGGACAGGTCCTGGCAGTGGTCTCCCCTTCATCCAGCCTGCCTATGTGTCAGGAGCTATGAGTCAATGCTTCACAGAACCTTGTACAAGGTGAAATACTGACAATTGCAATTGGTCCAGAGGCCATTTTCACTATCCAACTTGTAAAAATGTTTGTTGTTTTTTTTTTCCTTAAAGTTATTCATTATCCAACTGTCACAAACATTTCCATTATCTCCTTCTGCATGTGGTTGCTCTTAAGGCTTGTGCCTGTCTTTCGCTCTCCCTTCCTCAACCCTTGGTTTGTGTGGGATGCCTCAGAAGCTCTCATCATTTCTAATGCTGAGCATTGGCTCAGGTCAGTGGAGGTGGAAGGAAGCAATATTCACATTGAAAGATGCATGGGCATATGTTTAACTTGCAATCTTACAAATGTCAGCTTGTAATCTACATGTAAGTGCTTTGCAGAAATAAAGCTGTAGGACAAAAGCAAGGTGAACTGTGAATTATGAGGCTGTGAGGACGGTGCAGTAACCCAGATCCTCTGTAATGTGGCACAGCCCAGCAATTTTGCCCTGCCTGATAGGAAATGCATTCCAAGGAAAAAGTGAAGCCAGTCCTTCATGAGCTGAAAACCAAAGCACAGCCATTCAAAGTGTGATACACCTAAATGAAATGGGTAGAAAACACTCAATAGACACAAAATCCTTTGAGTTTTCCCTCCCAGGCACTGTAAATTGTCAAAAAACTGTTGGCTGCTTTTCTTTTTAGCTGTCTATTCCCTTGCTGTCAGAGCAGTGCACAAGGATTTTATGGCCAGTGGTACCTCATTTGCCAGCTGCAGAGTGCTTCTGACCAAAGCACTCAGGGAATCTGCAAAACAGCTGGGATAACCACGTTTCTTACCTCCTTGTTTAAATGACTGCTCATTTCATGCAATCCCTGACACTGCTTGCAGAAGGTGTGCAGGATGAGTAGCACCAGCCCACCCAAAGTGCTCTTCGGTTTTGTCCTGTTAGCACAGGATAGAGTTTGCTAAAACACTTCTCTCATGCAGAGTGTGGACAGAGTCTCTCATCACATCCATTCATTTCAGCCAAAGAAAGGAGACAACTTGTACAGTGATGTTTTCAGTGATTAATGTCTGTAAAGGGGGCTGCAAGCACAACCACTGGAATGGCATTGAAACTTTGTATGTTTCAGTGTGTATCTGTTAGATTTCTTCATCCTTTAACTAAAAACTACCAGTCAAGCCAGGGTGAGTACACCTTGAGTGCCTGTAAAGGCTTAACCCTCCTGGGGGTGGTCTGAACCTGACCCCAGGTGTAGTGGTTAGCCCACTCCCACTTCCTGTCCAGGTCCCCTGTAAAAACAGAGGAACTTTCTGTTTCTTTCTCTTTTTGCCCTCCTTGCCTGCCTGATAGCACCACCCATGCTCCTGTTGCTTCTGTTTTGCCATGTGGCCATCCTACCACATGGTGGGACCACCACTCTCTGAATCTACTTCCTTCCATTGCCATCAATCTGGTTGTATATATATTTTTGTATCTTGTTTCCCTTCCCTATACCCTTTTGTTACTCCCCTACCTTAAATATCTTTTATTTATTGTTAAAGCTTTTCTTTTAACTTCCAAATCAAAGCAAAACTATTCTTTGGGTGCTATACCCCTTTTTCCCCCTTGCTACATCTAATTCCTTTCTTTCAAAAGTGGGGGGAGAAGGAAGCATCCTATTAATGTATTGCTTTGTTAGGTCTTTGAGTCTCTGGGAAGCTTAAATCAGACCGATACAGTGCCTCTTCACTCATGAGATGGGAATTAACCAGACAAGGGTTGCAGCCTGGACTAGAGGACTGCATATGGGCTCAAAGAGGAAATAAAATCTCTCAACTGACTTGAATGGACCACCATCTGGATCATGGATATGAATGCAAAGGAAGTATCTTCTCATAACATCTTCTTATCACAGGACAAGTAACAAAGTCCACCTGGACCATTCGAGCTGCAATGGTTATTATATGTCTTCACTAGAGCACAACAGAAGACACACAATGAAATGAATGTTTCCCCTGCACAGATGTCTGTCCTGCTGCAGTGCAGACTGAGAGTGTGCTGTAACCTGTGGGTCTGAGACACAAGTTTCTGCATGTGTGCAAGAGCTGAAAGGTACACACCATGCTCCTCCAAGGAATCATGTGAAATGATTCTTGGGATGGAGTGGTAGTCATGCAGTTGGTCCCATCCAGCCCTAGAAAGCTATGATGCCTCTCTTCCTCACACAGCCTCAACCCAAGTCAGGCAACATGCCCCTAGCCTGGGACCTACTCTCACACTGCTTGTGGATCCCCTGTGGCTTAATGAGCTCATCTGCCTCTGCCAAGCCCTGTGGGAGAGATGGGGCAGCTTGTATTCTTGCCTTTACTCTTGTCTTTTTCCATAGGAGTTCCTCTGTCCCCTGTCACAGGAAAATAAATTGCTCAGCTCAGATGGTTTTAATCAAATGAGGATGAAAGCAATTTATTTATTTGTTTTTAATGTCATCTACTTAACTGACAATCAGTGAAATGCATGTGCAAGATGTAGCTTCATTCCTTATAGCCCTTTGAGCTCTGTCCTTCATTCAGTTCTTCACCCAGTGAACCATGAACCCACTCATCCCACAGCTGGACAGGTTGTTCAGAAGGGTGAGGTGAAGGGTAGTATCAAAAGCCTACTAAAATCCAGAACAACTACATCCTCTGTCTTCTCTTCAGGTATGAGATCTTGTCATAGAAGAGTACCAGACTAGTTAAACAGGAGGTTTTCTTTGTGAACCCATGTCAATAAACACTGGATGCTGGCTACTCATGGTGTTGAATAGAGTGGATGCTTGTGCTAGTTTGAGGCTAATTGGAATATTTTAGTGAGAAAAATTAGATTACAGGCTGTGAAAAGGAAACAGTGGTGATGTCCACTTCACTGTGATGGTTTGGGTGCTCCCCACCCCCCCACACTTTAGAAATCACCCAGACTAGTCTCAGCAGGCTCTGGGAATATAGATGAAGCTATTTATTTACAGCTAGCACAATGTACAAGCAGATATTTACAGTATATACAGTTATAGACAGAAATATACAAGGTAAAAGGTAATACAGAAACACAACTCCCCTCCCAGAAACCTGAGTCCCCAGGAGGGGCTCTCAACCACCCCTGCACCTTCCCCCTGCCCCTCTCAATCTTACCCCAGTCCTAAAGAAGAATGGAGGTTCAGCCAAGAGGTTATGAAGCAAAGGTGGGTTAGGCCAAACGGAAAGTGAGGTTAGGGAGCTGCAGCTCAGTCAGAAGCTCAAGGCAGAGTGTAACAAAAATGGCAAGAGTGTTATCTAATGCTTTCATTTCTTCTTCAGCAAGACTCTGAGGGGAGTAGACATCACCATTGTTTTCCTTTCACAGCCTATGAGCTAGTTCTTTTTCACCAAAACACTCTACCCTGCTTCAAACTAGCACATTCACTCATAGCCTTGCTGAGATGTGTAAAAACAAAAATACATAGCATAGAGAAGACAGAGCAGGAGAATCAGCAAGTGTGTCTGTTTGGGGGGAGAGCAAGAGGAGGCCACCATGTCCCCTGCTGCACCTCCTCCCGCAGGTTCTGAGACAACTGCCAAAGTCTTGGTTGTTGACAACAACATGGCAGGCAGCCGAAGAACAGGCCCAGCAGTTCAAGTCTCTGCTGTCTCTCCACCTACTTCACAATCTCATTCATTCCCTGGTCTCTGTAATCCAGCTAGTGGCCACTGTGCTCTCTAACATGCTCGGGTTGAGGCAATCAAAGGCCATTTTGTGCATTCTGGTCCCATTTGCCTGTCCTGTCCTATTCTGTTTATTGGGCTACTTGTTCCTGTGTCATATAACTGTGTTTAGCCTGCTCACTGACTGCCGACCTATGGTTTCTTCTTTGCTGTGCAAAAAGGGTTGTGTGACCTCCTGGAGTTTTACCTGACACCTTTGTCTTCTCCTTTGCTTCCACCTGTCCTCCTGGCATGGAGACTTAACTTTTCTCCCTGCCTTCTTCCTCCTCCTTAGACTTGAAGCACTCATCATCCCTTCTTTGTTCATAGCCAACATGTGCTTTCTGGATCTTTAAAGCCTGATCCTACTTAATCTTTTTCTCTCTCAGCAAGGATTCAGTCATACCCATATAAAGCTCTCTTGGGCAGGGCAGAGCTAAGCCAAGCATGTTCCTCTCCTGAAAGATGTCCTAAAATGTTTTCCTCTTCCAGACATACAGTCTTACAGATTTCACAGAGAATGAGATAGCATTCTGTCCATTTTTTTTTGTCCAGAAAAATCCTCCTGGGAGTTGTGGAAGAAATTGGAAACACTACCGAAAACTTATTGTCACAATCAGACATAAACCAGAAATGTACAGCCAGAGAAGCACTATGAAGATTTGCCAAGCTCAGTCAGTTCCTACAGTTTCTCTTCTCTTGGACTTCCCACCTCCCTTTAGCTCCAGTTCCTTCAGACTGGGCTGGTGCTCAGAAGGTGGTTTTTGAAGTGCATGTGCGTGTGTGTTGTGTATGTTTGTGTATGTGTTTGCTTTCCTGTAATGGCTCCTGTACTTGCAGTATTAAACAAACCTTAGCCTTATTCCCAACCATGGGCCTTGATGTACTTTGTTCTTTTCCTGATCTTTTTTCCAAGCAAATCCCCAACAGCAAATGACAAGGATGAAAATGAGGTAGATAGTAACAGTATACTGAAGATATTAATAGTCCTCAGCTTGGCATTTATAAGAGATCAGGATTATTGATTAAAGTGGTACCCAGTAAGTAGTCAGAACAGTTTCTTAATGGACAGTGCTGGTAGAAAGCTCTGGGTATGACCATGTGGCTTGATTTGTATAGATAGCTCATAGAATGGTTTTTCTATAGCTCCCTGCGGCAAAAGGCATTTGCTGCACAGCCTACTGCTCCTCTCCCAGTTTCAAATCAAGCAGAAGACCATTCAGAAGACAGTTTTTGGGCTTAGGGTACTTTTGGATGATACTGTACAGTTCCAAGCAATTTGCATTCGAAGGGGACGGATACCTCCTGTTAGCGTAAGTGAACACTGTCTCCTACGTGGCCTTCTGCAGCACTTGTGTGGCTAAATCCCGTGGGTGTTGTGACCAATTAGGCAGGCAGGCTGACACTGGAGACTGCTGCTGCCTGTTGGTACCGGTAGGTTTTGTGAAGCATGTTCACACTGCAGCTGAGCTATCCATCCACCTCTCCTTCCCTTCTCACTTGTAACTATTTTATTGTTCTGTCTGAAAAAGCTCCAGCCCTTATCTCACCTCTGCTCCTGGAAGACATCAATTGCCAACAGACAGTCTTGAAGCAGCACAGAAGAGGCTGACACCATGGCTAGCAAGGGAAGGTAACAGCTCAAAGATGGTGAGGGTGTTGTGGCATCTTCGCAGTCTCACTGGTGGTACCTGCCTGCACGGGTTCCCTCTAGCCCAGCTGCCCCGCACCTAGCCTCACACTTCAATGCCACTTCTGCCTCAGCAGCAAAGAGAAATAGTAAGCAGCAGGAGAACAGCCCAGCTCTCCCCACACACTCTTGTGCACGCAGCCTACAGCCCCATTACCTCTCCCTTTGCCACTCTTTATGAAGCTATGAAGACAGTCCAAGTGCTGTTCTTCCTCTGGAGCAGAGCCCATTATGTCACAGAGCCAGGGGAAGCTCAGGCAAGAAAGAGAACTTCAGCTGTTAATTGTTTATCCTTTCTTCCACTGCAGCTGGAAAATCCTATCAAAAGGAAGTTAATTATTTAAATGCCTCCTCCATTTGAATTGCTCATTCAGAGCTATTTCTTACACCTCAGTCGCCCTGAGGCTTTCCCTGCTTAGAAGGAACCTGCCATGGGCTTGTATTATTTACCAAATAGCACTGCTGCTGACCACCAACTTACTAAAGATCTCCTGGAGACAAAGCAGCCACCACATCAAAATACAACTTTAGTCTGCACTGCCTTTAAAAAGAAATAAGAATAAAAAAGAATACTGTATTTTGCTGAAGACAATCACACAAAGGGCAATTATAAAAGCTGGAGAGGATCAAACCCAGTAACAGGGATATAAAAGGAAACTACGTTCTTTATACACTACTACCCGTGCATATGAATGCTTCCCTTTTATCTTTCTTTTTACAGATGCTTCAAATTACATAGTAATTACAAATCTAAAAGGATTTTTTTCACACGAAATCATCCAATCTTAGCTGCTCTTCTAAGTCTGAATTAGCTTCCCAGGGCTTGCAGTTATCCCATCACTGCAAAGAGGGGTTACTTTTCTACAAGATACAGTGTTGCCTTCTTGGGGCTCAGGCCTTGACCCTAAGCCTTCTATGAGAGTCAGAATAGATGATCACAATGGCACCTCCTGGCTTTATTACCTACAATAAGATCCTAGGTAGAAAATTTATTGATCCTAGTATTTACTATAGTATCCTCATTGCTGTCTACAACTACCTGAAGGGAGGCTGTAGCCAGGTGGGGGTTGGTCTCTTCTCCCAGGCAACCAGCAACAGAATAAGGAGACACAGTCTCAAGTTGTGCCGGGGGAAAGTATAGGCTGGATGTTAGCAGGAAGTTCTGCCCAGAGAGAGTGATTTGCATTGGAATGGGCTGCCTAGGGAGGTGGTGGAGTCATCATCCCTGGGGGTGTTCAAGAAAAGCCTGGATGAGGCACTTAGTACCATGGTCTAGTTGAGTGGCTAGGGCTGGGTGCTAGGTTGGACTGGATGATCTTGGAGGTCTCTTCCAACCTGGTTGATTCTATGATTCTATCCCTATATTCCAAAGCAGTAGTCAACTTACTAAGAGTGCAGTGAAGTTTCAGGATAATTTTCTAAGTTAGTTGTTATTTATATCTGCTCTAGAAGATTTATCCTACTACCTAGGATAAAAAATAGCCAGTAGAGATTATGCCAAGACTTTGGGAGACACAAAAGAGTGGAATGGTGCCCGAGGAGTGTATGTGGTAGCAGCTGCTAAAAGGCAGCATGAAGAAAGATGATTAATAGGCACAGGGAGAGCCTTCAGTTTAGATTTGAATCAATTCTGCTCAAAACCTGTGGACAAGCAGGTGAATCTGTGGAGTACACAGGACTGCATTTCCTTGTAAAATTTACATATGGAGGCTTCTGAGGATGCATGGCTGTGCATTATTGGAATTTGGTTCAATAGGTAGATAAGAGCAGAGAGGCAATGACAGATACCATTTCCTTGTGAACCTCTTCAAGGAGAACTCTGTCACAAAGATAGTCGAGGGACTCAGTCCAAATTGCCTTGAAATATGGGAAGTTTTTCCATTTGCTGCAATGGGCCCAAGCCCATTTATCATGTGTACTAAGAGCCACTGAAAGAGCAGAGGGCTGCCCATATGCACTGGTCCAGAGCAAGCTCAGACAGGCAAGCATTGCTGGTGGAGAGAGGGAAAAGGAAGGTAGTAGGCAAAGTTTACAACCCCCTAAATCATCTTAGTAAATTAATCCTGAGTACTGCACTTGTAGTTAAATTTCTCCAAAACCAGTTGTTCCAAAAAATGCTGCCACATATTTCCCTTGCAGCTTCTGCAAGACTGCTCTTGTTCACTTGTGTGAGGAATGGTGGGAAGAGTATTTCCCAGAATTGTCGTTTAACATGCTAAATAAAAGTCAGCAGAACAAAATGCCAGTTTTACATCTTGCTGCTTTTATTTTGCCTCCTTGTCAGCAAGGTCAGCACACAACTAGAGCCTCTTCAGGGCTGCATCAAGTCTTGTTCTTGAGACTCACTTCCATGGCCTTTGAGATGCCTACAAACTTGATTCCCCCCCCCCCCCCAACCCTTTCTGGAGTATCATATTCCCTAACGTTTCTGATCAGGAAGTTTCTCCCTCTGTCTGCATCTGGAAGCACATTTATATGTCATCTGCAAACTGGGGGATGAGGTGACAGAAAGCAGCCCTGTGGAAAAAGACTTAAGCAGACAGGGTGAGCTTGCAGCCCAGAAGGCAAATCACATCCTGAGCTGCATTTAAAGATGCACTGCCAGCAGATCCAGAGAGGTGATTCTGTCACTTTGCTCTGGTGAGACCTCAGTTAGAGTACTTCATCCAGGTCTGGAGCCCTCAGTATAAGAAGGACATGGACCTGATGGAGAGGGTCCAGAGGAGGGCCATGAAAATGATCAGGAGGTTGGGACTCCTCTGCTACAAAGACAGGTTGAAGGAGCTGGGGTTGTTCAGCCTGGAGGATGCCTTCCACTACCTGAAGGGGGCCCACAAGAAGGATGGAGAGGGACTATCTACAAAGATCTGTGGTGATAGGTCGAGGGCAACAGCTTCAAACTACAGAAGAGCAGATTTATATTAGATGTTAGGAACAGGATCTTCACCATGAGGGTCGTGGAACTCTGGAACAGGTTGTCTAGGGAGGTGGTCGGGGCCACATCCCTGGAGATATTCAAAGTGAGGCTTGATAGGGCTCTGGACAACCTGATGTAATTGAGGATACTCCTGCTAACTGCAAGGTGTGGCTGGACTAGATGACCTTCAGAGGTCCCTTCCTACCCAGACCATTCTATGATTCTGTGTCATATGTGCCAACTTAGAAAACAATTTTCACAAACTAGCATTGCAATAGAGCTCATTGATTAGTATATCTTTGTGCCATGTAACACAGGCAAGCTTATCACCTAAACAAAACAGCCATTTAAATGATGTGATAGCATTACATCTACAAATAGTCATCTCATGATCCATTCTGAGTTATGTTTTTGCACTTCTGATTGCATGAAAAATGGGTATCCTTTATGTCTTCTATGACAAAGGACAGTACCTCTTGAAAGATCATCAAGGAATATACAGGACATCGTAATATGTCCATAGCATATATGGTGTAGAACAGGTGTGAATACAGAATGAAGATCCTTCCCTTTGTTCAGCTCCCCTTGCACATCTAGTAGGGAACAGCCCTTCAGCATCTATGACTCGTGGTGCTTTTGCAAGCACCAGAGTTGTCCTCTGTTTGGCTGATGGAATATTCTCACTCACTTCCTTGAAATGAAAGTGTGTGAAAATAATAAAAAATATGAGAAAAAGACAACCCAAACTTTCCATTGTCATTTGTCTTCTAATGATGTTGCTTTATTTCTGCTATTTCTTCCATTTCTAGGACCTGGCTCCGACAGCTTGGCTCCTTTCCAGGGATAATGACCAAACCAGCTAACGTTCCTGTACAAGAGATTTGCAGAAAGATTTGACATCTTAACTCACTGTAAAGGTATGTATTGGCCTAGATACATACTCCAATGCATCAAATCTGTATAGGCAGAATTGAGTTTGAAGATATTTTTATTATATGAATACTGATAATTCACTAATATTTTTATGTTTAAAGAAAGGGATCAGAATACATGGCATAAGCTTTTGTCATCTTACAGTCTTTGTGAGTGGCTGGCCTTTTTCAATGTGATTTAGTTTACAAGGTCTCTGGGGTTCTTTCACCATGACAAACTATTTACATTTATGCTGTAAACAATAAAATGTATAAAAAGATTCTTTTGCTGTTATGCCACAGAAATCCTGACAGTGAGCAGACAACCATGTAACAAAGACCCCTTCTTGACAGCCTCATATTGCCATTTTGCTCTACCAAGTGTCATTTCTTCATTTAAATATTCATTGCTATTTGTTTTAAACAGAGGCTTTTCATGCTTACTTCTATGCAGCAAGTCCCACAAAGGGGTGATGGTCACTCTGAAGGAAGATGCAGTACACCATGCTTTTTATTGGAAAAAGGGACAGGAAAATTAATTGGTGCTCTTTTGCTGGGTTTTCATCTCTCTGACTTCCTAATGACTCACTTCATTAGGAAATGAGGCACTACAAATAGACATACACGTGAACCCCTGGATTAATAGAGTAAGGGTTGGCAGCGAAGTATGTACCAAGGATGCTCACTGGCTCTGGATCACAGACGCTGAGCCTGATTTATTATTGCTAAGCAGGGTGCCAAAAGGTAATGCTGACAGACTGGGAGCTGAGGACATACAGAAGAGCAAAAAAATCTTATTATACATCTTAAGATACGTTGTAAAGTGAATGCACTTATGGATTGTCTGGTGTGCATTCTATTTGAAGTAATGCATTTCTATTGATATAAAATATTCAGAGTAGTATTGGACACTTAAAGGATTCATCTAAATGTGTTTTAACAGAAGGCAGCAGCAGAATCAACAGGGAAAGCACTTATTTTCTTGCTCTCTCCCTCTCTGTACCACAGAAGAGTGATCTGTGCACAACTGTCACAACCTTTTCTTCCTTTGATGCTGGATTAGCAGGAAAGAAACTGAAGGGTTATGTTTCAGAAGACTAACAGAGGGCAGTTTGTGTTTAGCAGTGCTTGCAATCAGTTTTCTTAGCTGTGCTGGGCTTTCTTGGTAAAAACCAGGATAGTAGAGCTGTAATCACTCAACTCCATGAGATACAGCTTAAAACCCAACAGTGTTTGAGACATCCTAATGTTTTTTGTTATTATTCTATGTTAGCTTCTAGCTGAAAAGCAGGGCATACAAACTGCCTTTGTGTGAAGAGACCTTTGCCAGATTACTTGGTTGACCAGTGTTTGATTACTGCCAGTGGTAGCACTGGCAGCAGTTGACAGTAGTTGGCTACTTGCTTCTTCAGCCATTGCTGGGAGATTTGCTCATATTGGTGAGGTAATCCCTTTTGAAAACAAGAGCCCTCAGATAATTCAGGGTATACACCAACAGCCCAATGTATGTGTCTCTTCTGTGTTGTCTCATACTCTGTGCTGTCTGCCCTGTGCTGAGAAAGAAGTGTGTTGATCAAACGTCTGTGATTCTGCAAAAAGCAAGCTGAGACAAAGTAGTTAAAATAACAGAAATGTATCCTTTTTTCTACCACCTTGCCCTGAAGTCAGTGCAGGGATGTTCACAAAGTGCTTCACTCGTTTTATGAGATGTGACACAGTCACTAATCACAGCTCAACTGGAGGGGGGAAAAAAAAAATCCAAACCATCCCAAACCAGAAAGTTACACAGGACTTTTTCTCCTGTGCTTTCTAATGCCCCACCAACATGTTTTACCAGTCTGTGATCTGCCCTGCAGATTGTATCCACATGCATCACTGTGCCCACACAGTGCAGCACCACAGTTGGCAGAGAAAAAGGAGGAATTAGTGCACATGTGCAACATATTGCAAGCTGGACAGGTCTAACACAATCAAACGGCACTGAATGATGCCAATCAATTATTCAGTGGCCATGTGACTTACATGCCAAATCCAGCTGGAGATTTGCATCACTCTTCCTCTTAGGAAGGAAGGCTCCAGTGTGTTTTTCAGGCTTTATTAATAATTTACTTGGCATCTGGAAGTCACAGCAAAACAGCTAGTATGGAAAGGGAGGATGCAAATTGTCTGCTTCTCCCAGACACTGCTGGGTAATTATTCACTGCTAAAATACTATTTGTAAAATATTATCGCATTTAACATTTTAAAGAGCAGCTCTGGCACTTGGTTTGATTTCAGAATTCTCAGGACAGCAGGGGCTGTGTGTGTCTGCTACAGATACTGTCATCTGGAAGATGTGCTCTCATCGTCAACTGAACTAGCCAAAAGAAGATTTTAGTATGTGAGGGAGCAGGCAGTAGAAGAGGTGTTAATGTGAACTTAATGCCTTTCAAAGGAAGGTTGTCATCCATGGAAGACAAGGGAAGGCTGGGATTCCAGTCACACACAGAGGGCATGCTGCCTACCCTAAACAAGGTGTTGCTGGAGCTTATGTCAGAGCACATTAAATGCAAGAAAGTTGCTTATGTATTTTACAGCTGTAGAGGTGATACATCACAGCCTTTCTGCAGGTATCATTCAGTGATGACCTCAACCAGGTTGTAACGGTTTCCCCAATCACCTTCTAGGACTTTGTTATGGATTTAAGAATCACAGACATTCTTAAGTCCTCCAGAAGTACCTGAGGTGGACACTGTAAAGTGTAATCCTTGTTATTTCATTGCCATCAGCCTGCACCCCTGCATAAAGGCACATTTCTGTCTGCTCTGCCCTTTTGTCCCTCTCTGTTCCCATTGTGGACTCTTATCTCTTGCAATGTGAGGGAGGTTTGTAGACTT
This sequence comes from Pogoniulus pusillus, assembly GCF_015220805.1. Taxonomy (NCBI): domain Eukaryota; kingdom Metazoa; phylum Chordata; class Aves; order Piciformes; family Lybiidae; genus Pogoniulus; species Pogoniulus pusillus. The sequence continues at coordinate 18,443,912 of NC_087266.1, forward strand.
CTGCAGCCTTGGCAAAGCTCATTTTTGCTCTGTAATTTGGGCCTAGTATGGAGGGGAAGCAGGAAGGCATGGAGGGGGGTGTGCAATTGAGGCCTGGTGTTTGGCCTGGCTGGGGTTTTGGAAGGTGTTGGCCTAGTGTAGCCCAGGAGGAGGGCTGGGCCAAGACTGAAATACTGAACATGAATTTGTGTATGTTGTGTATATATCACAGTATCACAGTATCACAGTATCACCAAGGTTGGAAGAGACCTCACAGATCATCAAATCCAACCCTTTACCACAGAGCTCAAGGCTAGACCATGGCACCAAGTGCCACGTCCAATCCTGCCTTGAACAGCCCCAGGGATGGCGACTCCACCACCCCCCCAGGCAGCCCATTCCAGTGTCCAATGACTCTCTCAGGGAAGAACTTTCTCCTCACCTCCAGCCTAAATTTCCCCTGGCGCAGCCTGAGGCTGTGTCCTCTTGTTCTGGTGCTGGCCACCTGAGAGAAGAGAGCAACCTCCTCCTGGCCACAACCACCCCTCAGGTAGTTGTAGACAGCAGTAAGGTCACCCCTGAGCCTCCTCTTCTCCAGGCTAAACAATCCCAGCTCCCTCAGCCTCTCCTCATAGTATTTCCATTTAAACTTCCAATCCTGTGCAAAGTGGTTTTAATTTACTCCTTTGGGAAGGGAGTAAAATATCCTTCTCTCCTTTCACCCTGGGCAGTTCATGGCTCAAAACCAGGACAGAATTCACCTGCTAAAACAACACAGTATTTTGACCTACAGCCGCTGCCATGTCACTTCCTCTGATGTCTGCAGTATTTCTTCTCTGCGTTGTAATCTATTTACATTCCATTCTATTCCTTTTACTCTGTGAGTTGCTGTAATAGCTCTCATCATCTAATGAAGAGGCTTTTAATGGAGTTGTCCACTTAACTGAAAAAGTAAAGCAACCCATTCAATGCTGCGCCATATTCAAGGCACAAGTTTTCCTTTTTAAGAGATTGAAGTTGCAAGAACTGAAATGTGGTAGCTGCTGCGCTCATTCGTGGCTCCCACAACCATGATACTCAAAGAGTGTCCAAGTTTGTATACCTAAATCCACAACTTGACCCATAACAGTAACAGAAACTGTGGAAGAATTTCTCGCCAGTCGAGGACATAAAGTCATAAACATGGGTAACTTGCGCTGAGAACATCCTTGGTTCCCAGCGAGGCTAGGAAATCGAGATGTAAACAACTGAGCACCCCACACACAGCTGCAGTGGGCAGAGACTAGATAACCAAGGGGGCTGGAGTGGGTGGTCTGGGAGGCTGACCCTTAGAATGTTGTGATAAGTTAACCTATGCACACCTTACATGTAACTCTGGACCCTCTGACTGTAACCAATCTTAAGCTGAGCACGCCTCTTGCTAGAATGCATATAAGTTACTTGTGCTAGTTTGAAGCAAGCTGGAATGTTTTGGTAAAAGAACTAGATAACGGGCAGTGAAATGAAAACAATTGATGTCAACTTCTCTCACAGTCTCGCTGAGAACTCTGGGAAGAAGAAGAAAACATTCTCCATTTTGTTTCTCACTCTTGCTTTTGCCTTAGACCTGGTCACATCTCATTAACCCTGCTCCTACTAACCCTGCTCCCTAACCTCTTGGCTGCACCTCTTTTCTTCCTGAGAACTGGGGTAAGGTTGAGAGGGCTGGGGGGAGGTGTTGGGGTGGTTTAAGAGCCCCTCCTGGGGACTCAGGTTTCTGGGAGGGGAGTTGTGCTTTTGTATTGTTTATCCTTTGTATATTTCTGTATATAATTGTATATAACTGTATATATTGTAAATAGCTGCTTGTAAATTCTGCTAGCTGTAAATAAATTGCTTCATCTATATTCCCAGGGTCCGTCTGAGTTAGCTGGGGCAAATTCAAAAGTGTGGGAGGGGTGGGGTAACCCCCAAACCATCACATTACTGTATCATGGAAATAAAGTGGATTTGACCATCTAACCATATTGGTGAACAAAGAGTCATCTTCCCATAGCGCTCCACCGAACGTGTTCTCCAACAAGAAACCAAAATCCACAACTTGACCCGTAACAGTAATAGATACCAAATACCCTCTTCTGTTTGTTTAATCCTGGTGTGTGGCCTGCACCCTCATTATTACTGTCACTTCTGTTACAGAATGCAGTTTAGGGGAATTTATGGGGAAAAGCATGCGAGGCCGATTTAAAAGGAAATTAAATGATTTATTCCTAAAACACGAGAAATCCCCTTCCCAAACTTATTTGTAACTATCCCACGTAAGTTCTTTGGTCCGTGGTCACAGATTAAAATAGAAAATGGCAAAAATGAAGAGAGTCTGTGATTTTAAGAGAGTTCTTTTCAGTCTTGAGAAGTCACGCAGTCTCTAAATAAAATTTGTTGGTTACTCACTGTTCCAACCAGCTCAGCAAAACCTGGAAGTACTTATGAAGTTCAGGGCGTTGTCTGAGCCTTCTGCAGGACCAGGCTGAGGTGAGCCCTGGCCTCTGAGGATCGGGCTTTGCTGGGTTAGTGCCGAGCAGGCTGTAATTCTTAATGCTGTGGTGTGAACGCCAAGTGATGCATGTGCAGGCAGTATGGCATTCAGCAGGGTTGAGAGAGAGAGGATTTTTAAGGTGCAAAGGTAGGGGGTGTAGAAGAAGGGGGGGGTGGTGAACCCAATTAAGGCAAATGCCCCTCTTCAAAAGAGGTGTGCTCAGCCAGTTCAGGTGATTTTACATTATTTTTACAGATTGGTACAAAATTATAATCAATTCATACAATTGGACAATCCTTACCCAAAACAACCTGCAGGACCACCCAGGGGTCAGCCCCCAACAGGTTAGAATCATAGAATCATAGAATCAACCAGGTTGGAAGAGACCTCCAAGATCATCCAGTCCAACCTAGCACCCAGACCTATCCAGTCAGCTAGACCATGGCACTAAGTGCCTCATCCAGTCTTTTCCTGAACACCTCCAGGGATGGTGCCTCCACCACCTCCCTGGGCAGCCCATTCCAATGCCAATCACTCTCTCTGTGAAGAGCTTCCTCCTAACATCCAGCCTATACTTTCCCCCTGCACAACTTGAGACTGTGTCACCTTCTTCTATTGCTGGTTGCCGGGGAGAAGAGACCAACCCCCCCACCTGGCTACAATGCCCCTTCAAGTAGTTGTAGACAGTAATAAGATCACCCCTGAGCCTCCTCTTCTCCAGGCTAAACAACCCCAGCTCCCTCAACCTCTCCTCATAGGGGCTCCAGGCCCCTCACCAGCTTTGTTGCCCTTCTCCGGACATGTTCCAGCACCTCAACATCCTTCTTGAATTGAGGGGCCCAGAATTGGACACAGTACTCAAGGTGTGGTCTGACCTGTGCTGAGTACAGGGGAAGAATAACCTCCCTTGACCTACTGGCCACACTGTTCCTGATGCAGGCCAGGATGCCATTGGCTCTCTTGGCCACCTGGGCACACTGCTGGCTCATCTTCAGCTTACTGTCTATCAGTACCCCCAGGTCTCTTTCCTCCTGGCTGCTCTCCAGCCACTCAGTCCCCAGCCCAGGTGTCTGACGAGCTATGAGAATCAAGGCCTTTTGGCTCAAAACAGAGCTAATGTTTACCTTTTACCCTTCCTAGGGAGGAATCTTCTCAGGGGCCCTGCAGCTCATGCAGGCAGATAGGAATATTGGTTTTGGGTTTTGTGATAATTTGGCTTCATGTGAGCCACTGCACCGTGTACAACAGGGGCCTGCTAAAGGACTTTGGTCTCTTCCATGACAACTTCCAGAGGAGAGCACCTCTTGGGTCCTACTCAGCCCATCTCTTTGTTACGTTACACTCTGCACAAATGTAGTCCAAGATGCTGAAGAACAATCTGGCTGTGCTGGTGTTGTGAAGGGGGTTTGTCTGCGTTTTGGAGTAAGGTATGAGGCCGAATTTTGAAAGGTTTTAAATAATTTAATATTATGCACAAAGAGAATTCCCCCCCCCCCCCCAACCTTATACACAGTTAACCCACACAAGTTCTTTGTACGCGGTTAGTGAAATTATTTTACAGAGCATCTATTTACAGCAGGATTAAGGCATTTGGTAGAGGTTTGGAAAGGTTTGGATAGTCTTGTGGCATGAAGTGCCATGGGTAAAGTCACTGAGCTTTCTTAGCTACTCAAATTGAGATTGTTCAGTTACTCACTAGTTGGAGTCACAGTCTCTGTGGTCCCAAATATGTGTAGCAAAGCCACGTGGTTGATCCTCGTGGACATGAACAGCTCAGTTCGGATATTGGGGCTCGCTGTCTCCACAGGCATGATCGGGCTGATGCGGTGAACTGGAGCAGCAGCCAGCCGGGAGTGCCTTGGTCAATAGCCCACTGGATCCGTGCAAGTACCGTGGGATGGGGTCATAAACAGCAGTAGTGGCCCCAGGCGGCAAAGAGGCTAGGAGAGGTGGGTGGAGGAGGGTGGCAGGAGCACTGAATTGTCCTATTTATAAGATGTGGGCCGAGATTGATGGTCCTTTGGCCACAATACTGTCCAATAAGCATCTGGCAGCAGGCCAAAACATGCCAAATGAGGAAGACTCCATAGGTCTGGTACCCCCAAATATGGGAAGAGCACAGGTGGGCCACACGCTAAGCGCGTGGGCTTATGCAACCTGTTTACATCAACCTTATATAACCAGGGCAGGCCAGAGTCTAGGGCGCCAGGCTTATTGCGCTCCTTTTGTCCGCTTAATTTGTTTTCCCCTGGTGTAGACAGAAAAACACCTTTTGGAGGGAAAACATGTCCAGGCAAGCATAGGCCTGTAAACAAGGTTATTTGGGCCTATGTGGTCCTCCACCACAGCTGGGAAGGTGAACTAAATGACCTCTCCTATTCACTATGCAAATTTAGCGTGAGAGAGTGGTGGCTGGGGCCAGTGCTGACCTGAAAGGCAGCGTATCCAGATGCACAGCTCTCTGTGTGTAAGAACTGCACCTTGTGATGGCAGTCTTAAGGATGTGAACTACAGATGCCTTTACAAGCATGTGAATCTTACACAGTATTCCAGGAAAAAAAGATGGCAACAATGGGAAAGGAAGTGGATAGGAGGTGAACAGTGAGTTTCTGGCAGAGCCAAGACTTTCCAAGTGGTGTGGTTGCTATTCATTTACCCATGCTGCCTCTCTTGGCTAATTTGAGGGCCTGAATGAAACTGTTGGTGAGGAAAGCACTGTAAGCTTGCACAGTGTGCTATGATTAGAAAGGGCACTGCTGGGAAGAGAAATTATCAGAGCAGCCAAGCAAAAGTTTTCCATCTAGTCCCTTTGCTTTTTTCTCCTGAGAGTCTCTTGCATTTTATTCCTAGCTCCTTCACTTTCGCTTCTGTTGCTGCAGACTGCACCTCATCTCTAAACTGTAAAATGCAGCTGCCTTCAGAGTGATGGAACCAAAGGGAGATAATGTTCCTTCTGCTCCTAGCTGGATAAAAAATGCCACAGCTCTGATCCCGTATTACAGGGAGGGGACATATGAGCTCTCAATAACCAAATAAAACCCACTAGATATTGAAATATTTAGAATCACAGGTTTTTAATATTTTTTTAACCAAATTTCTCCCCATACAGAATATAAATGTCCCCCCAGAAAATAATATATTTGGACACATACGTTAATCAGTTGTCAGTAGCTAAATCAAACCATTATTGGAGTGATGCAAGCCTGAATACAAAAAAATGTACTGACCTTTGGCTATTCCACTCTCTTTAAAGAATAATAAATAATCTGAAGTTTTTTTCCTAACAAGCTGAAGATGTTGTAGGCTTGTCCATCCTTTGCTGCAATTGTTTTGGAGCATGAATTAGAACTGCTGTGCTCCAGAAGGACGAATGTTGTTTGAGCCGAGAGGTTCAATCCATTTCACTTTCTGCAGGTCTGAGAGGTACTAGGCAAATGTGTCATCCTTGCTTTAGAGGAAGCAGATAGGGCTTGGTAGCAAACCTGGGACAATTTGATGCCATATACATTCTCTGTTAGCCCTAGGATATTACTGAGGATCACAGTAGATAGTCAGAATTTGCTGTTCCTGACTCAAAGGAGTGTCATGTGCTGCCTAGGGTCAGATCATCTCCTTGTCATATTCTTCGAATAGCATCACATGTTTTTGCTGTCCTCTCCTTAGCAACAGTATCTGGAAATAGAGATTCCCTGCACCTTTCCTCTCCCCTGTGCAGTGGCTAGGCACAGATGTGACTTCATTTCATGAAATTTCCTGCTCTGAGGGTTAAAATGGAGCTAACCTGTAGGAATGGCTAACCTGCAAGGGTGCACAAATGCATTCAAGAGTGTTGTGCACCCAGTAAAGTCAGTGTGAAAACCTGGTGGAATTCATTTAAATTGACACTAAAAACCATGAGGTTCAAAAACCACAGCCTGCTCCTGTTCTTTTAAGGATACAAATTCCATTTTTGGTGGCACCAGAGAACTTAGGAAAGAACATGTATTTAGCTCCTTCATTCTGAGAAGGGATGAACTATACTCCAAAGCAGCATTTCAGAAATTGAGAGCGCAACAGTGACTGACTGCATACTAATCACCAATTTTCCAGGACAAATGGCACAGTTCAGAAGATATGAAGAGGGACAACACCCTGCAAAGCACTAAGAAGCAAGCAAGCAAGTACAGCAGAAAATGCAATTATAGTAAAGCCAGCTTTGACAAGAACAGAGACCTTACAAGCCAGGGTTACTTTTGCCTGCAGTAAGGGAAGATTAATAATGAACATAGATTGCTCAAATGAATCTTATAATAATGGATGCCCTGAATGTCTTGTGATGGATGGCTAGACAGCATTTAGTGCCACCAACACCGGTTATTGAACTGGAATACAAAGCAGGTAGGAAGGAGGGTTTGGTAAGAGAAAGGCACAGGCAGTGTCTGTCAGTAGAGGGGCAAAACCCACCTCCTGGAGAACAGCCATATCCTCCAATGGAAGAGGGAACAGCCATTGCTCACAGGACAGCAATGTCAGGCAGAGATTGATGGATATGTTTGGGAGTAATCTTTATTACTTGGAGCTTCAGTGTGGACAGTTGCAGTTGCATTGCATTAGGAGCTTGCTTTTCTGCCCTGTGGTCTGCTCAACCCGGACGATGTTTTGAATTTACTGTTTGGGTAGAAGCCTGAGCATTTCACACTGATTCACCGTAGACCTAGATAAGACTATTAATAGGTGCTCTGTATATAGTATCTTTTTCCTAATAAAGCAGTGGCTCTTCAGTTCACTGGCAAAGGGAGCAGAGTTTGCTAACTGGCACCTGATAAATGCCATATCTGCCTCCCTGGGACACCCGCCAGTAAATAAACTCAGTGCAAGCTATTGAAATCTTGCTAGATGGTGAACAAATGTCATGCAGATCTGGCTGCCTGGACCAGGAAGCACAGAGACTGAGAGACTGCCTCCCACTACATTCTACCATCAGCTCCACCAGTGCCAGTTGTATTGTCTTGTCTCTTCCTCAGGCCACAAAACGTATGGCTGCTGGAAAACAAAAATCAGCCTGTGAAACTGGTAAGAGCTACAAAAGAAACAGAATCTAAAAATAAAAAGGGCCTAGCAAATAGTTCCCTGCACTGACAACAGGCACAATCTGGGGGAAAAAAAAAACAAACAAACAACCAAAAAAACAGAAAAAAGGCAAAAAAAACCCAACCAAGGCCAAACAAACAAAAACCCACAGACATGCATAGAAACCCACACTAGAAAACCAAACAGAAGGAGAGCTGTTCCTTACTCTGCTTACTGGGTAGAAGCAAAACTAATTTAAAAGGCAGCAGAAGGAGGGGCATGCTGTAAAATCTTGGTGCAAAATCATGGCAGCTTTCATCATTTTTTGCTGAAGTATTAATACTTTACAAGCCTGTAAACTCAAAGATATTGCTGGACCTTGTGGAACTAATGTTTCTCAAGTGTGAAGCAACTGCAGCCACTGATAATTGGGAAAGCAGTTCAAAAAGGGAGAAGAGTGTATCAGCAGTCTGTGGGTGACATGTCAGTAGCAAAACTTGAAATGAAGTCAAGTTCACAAATTTGGTCAACTCAACAACAACTGATATCTGTGTCAGCACACTATAGAGGCAGAGGAGGTGAGAAAGAGAGAGAGGGAGGGAGGGAGGGAGGGAGGAAGGAAGGAAATATATGACAGGGAACGGAGTCTTTCAAACATATTCTTAGTCTGATGTAATCTTTCTTTCTCCAGGCATTGACTCTTTGGCATGTCTGCTGTACTGAAGGTCTGAAACAAAACAGTCAGCAGAAATAAAAGAAAATTCTGAAAATGCTGCTCTGAAAAAACAGCTCTCCTGAATGCTACTGAACACAGTACTCCTATATGCAGCAGATCTGCCTGTGTCAATCAGATCATCTCTGCAGTGATTAAAACAAGTTCTTAGTTTCAGAAGAGCTAACACAACCCAGAAAATTATTTACATAATGCAGCAGGAGGAGAAGCTATTCATTATGTTTCTGCTGTGAATAAGATTGTAATATGGGCTGGCCACTCAAATAGTCTCCCGTGAAGAACAGAGCCTCCCCTCTCAGCTCGAGGTAGGGGTTGTGGAGCCTGCGTCCATGCAAGGTACCACTCTGGTGTATCCTCAGGCTGCAGGGCCAGGCCAGTGCACTCAAAATGTAAAGTCAGGAGACAGTGAGAGGCCACAAGAAGTACCTGCAGTTTGGGCTTACAAGTTGTAAATCTGGACAAAGCATTAAACACAAAGAACATCTGGCCCGGTGCATACAGTCCAGCCAGTCTGAGTCCTGTGTTTGTTTGAAGAGCACCTCTTATTCCATATGTATCAGAGCTATGCAGCAGCACAGCAGATACTTTCCAGGTAGCACTCCAGGCCACTGCCTTTTCTACAGCAGCAAACAAGCCCATTTGCCTCTGGGGAATAGACAGAAGTGCCAGGAGGTACAAGCACAAAGCTAACTATCTCACCCAGATCCCATGTCTTTATTAATCTTCATCACTGCTTGCAGGTCCACATCTTGAAAAGCCTTTTGCTTCAGTCGTATTTTACTGCCCTAGATATCTTTGTGGGTTTCCTTAGCTCTGCTGTGCACACTCAATTTATTTCTGTGCTTCCTCCTTTCATTCCTTCCACTACTTCCCACTCCTTCTCTTTCAGAAAGCTCATCCTGAAGAGATGTTCATTTGGGGGAAAAAAAAACCTTGCCTGATTTTATGTGGATGTTTGCATACATACATAGTCTGTGTGAGTCTTGGTGTGTTAGTGTGTTCTGCATGTCACATTTTATTGATTTTTCAGTCTTAGAGATGGGTTTCCAAATCCTCTTTCGAGATCCTAATATGTAGTCTGAATTTCAAGGTTGTAAAGCTCTCTATAGATCTCATTGAGATGTGAAATAAACTCCCCAGGAGCATGGTCTGGGAGAACAGAGTAGAGCAGAATAGTTTAGGTTGCAAAAGATTTTTAAGATCTTCAAGTTCAACCATTAACCCATCACTGCCAAGTCACCACTAAACCATGTTCCTCAGCACCACATCTACAAGTCTTTTAAATGCTTCCAGAGAAGGTGGCTCAACCACTTCCCTGGGCAGCGTGTTCCAACGTTTCAGAACCTTTGGGTGAAGAATTTTCCCCCAATGTCCAATCTAAGCCTTTCCTGGTGCAGCCTGAAGTTATTTACTCTTGTCATACCACTTGTTGCTTAGGAAGAGACCAAAACCCACCTTGCTATGGTCTCCTTTCAGGGAACTGTAGAGAGTGATAAGCTATCCCCTGAACCTCCTTTTCTTCAGGCTAAACAATGTCAGTTTCCTCAGCCAAAGTTAGTTCCCTCATAAGACATTTTCTTTAAGCCCATCACCTGATTGACTGCTCTTCTTTGGATACCCTTCAGCTCCTCAATGTCCTTCTTGTAGTGAGCAGCCCAAAATTGAACACAATACCTGGGCTTCAGCCTCACCACTGCTGAGGCAGCTGGGTTGTTCAGCCTGGAGAAGAGAAGGCTGAGGGGGGACATTGCTCTCTACAACTACCTGAAAGGAGGTTGTAGCGACATGAGGAGCATCTTCTTCTCCCAGATAAAAAGTGATAGGACAAGAGGAAATGGCCTCAAGCTGCACCAGAGGAGGGTTACATTGGATATTGGGAAAAAAAATCTTCACTGAAAGAGTCCTTGGGCACTGGAAGGTGCAGCCTGAGGGAGGTGGTGCAGCCACCATCTCTGGAAGTGTGTAAAAGACATTTGGATGAGCAGCTTAAGGATGCAGTCTACAAGTTGTGCACAGGGAAATCTCAGGTTATGGCTGGGCTTGATGATCTTAAGGTCTTTTTGAATCAGGCAATTTTGTGTGGTTCTACATGATTCTGTGAGTACAGAGGGATGATAATGTCTCTAGTCCTCCTGGCCACACTGTTACTGATACAAGAGGTGTAACAGATGAGATTTTCTCTTTCTAGACTGCAATGGTTTAGGTGTAGCTGCAAGACACTGCAGCAGGGCCTCTGTGAGATTCCCAGCTATTAAAACAAAACAAAACAAAACAAAACAAAACAAAATAAATGAAAAACAACCAATCAAAGCAAAACAACCAAAGAAAAAAACACCAAATAAAATCAAACCACCAAACAAACACAAACCATATGATGCCTTTTAGTGTCACTATAGAGCCTGAGTGGCATTTTAGAATTTAAAGAGATAGTTGACATCTCAGACATTTCCTATTGGCCCTAGCAAGAGATGGGCCACAGGACACTGGAAGCCATTGCTGGGGGTGGGAAGGGTTAGGGGCAAAAGAATCAACTGATGCCTCTCTTCTGGCCTTGGGTTTTGCCTTCCACTATTTGGCAACAACTTATACAGAGTAAAGATGAAAATCCCAAGGTTCAAGAGTCAGGCTTCCTATGAAGAGAGATCGTGGAGGGTTGCTGAACACATACAAAAGTCCTGGCTTAAGTAAGTGCTGCCTAGTTCTCAATATCAGACAGGAGTCTGTGGCAGCTGTGGGAGAGCTGCCCAGTAAGAGATTCCCAACTGTCTGGGAACAGTATTTCTATAAGCACTTTGGGGTAGTTAGACAGAAAAGAAAGAAGGGATACAAGAGATGAGAAGTGCCACGGAGTGTATGAAAACCAATGCTTTTTGACACATGGGATTTGCATCTCCCAGAAACTGACAATCTCTAATGAGGCAATCCAAACGTTGAACAGGGGCCTGAAGGTCTCCTTGAACTATTAATTGCCAGTCACTGAGGTAGATTCTTTCAGCTCACAAAAAAACCCATAACTATCCTTTATTTCATATTGCAGTGAGTCCAAGTTTAATTCTCTTGTTGCCAAGTTACTTTATATGGCTCTGTTGCCATTGTCAAGTTTTTACCTTAATGCATGCTGTACTAATCATGCTTTTATTATGTATTTTTAGATCCTTCCCACAGTGCTCAGAGATCCGTGGGGATTTTTTAGCCCAGAATATCAATAAAGCTTACTGCCAAAGCTCCTGATAGAAATACTGCATCTACTTATTCTGATCATCCATTGGAAAAATTAAATTGTTGCAATGTGAGTGCAGAGCAAGGTTCAAGGTCCACTGCATACAAAAACGGAATTGATTAGTTCCCATGAATAGAGGCTTGCAGCTCCTAAGAACATTATACAATAAATATGTTGGCATATACTATGCACTTGGCATGCTAAGTAGTTTATTAAACTACACCCTGCAGCATGTTTTAATGAAATGCTGACAGCTTGGCATCTTATTGGATAACTGCTTTCAGTGGCATTGGTCACAGATGACAGATGTTAAGGAAGGCTTACAAAGTATTCCATAAGATGGTAGCTCCTTCATGACTTCCTGCTCTGTGTTGCTTGGAATTTATCCTAACCAGCAATTAGAAATCAATAACAAGCACATGGCACTCCTCCAGTTCAGCATCTAGAAACCCCTGCCTCTTAAGCTCCCACAATAAAACTGCACACAGAGTATTTTTCCTAAAGAACTTGTCCCTGCCTGTTAGAGGGAGGCCATCAGCATGCCACCTTAGGTGAAGCACTGTTGTCATTTAACCTGGCATGCAGCACCTAGACACCACATGGCTGTTCACTCACTCCCACTGCCCTTCACGGGGATGGGATTGAGCCTACTCCTTAAGCACAAGCCCATCTGTATGTTGCATCTCTTCCTTAATGGCCTGAGGTGTCATGGACCCATTGGGCTATATTTCACCTTTATGTTGTCAGTCCATATCCACCTGAGTCACTTCAGTCTTAGCAGCCCGTTCCACCCACTGGTTGTTTGGCACTTCAGTGGCCCAACTCTGGGGTATGTGGGTACATGCAGTACTTTTACAACCAGATTCTCTATCCAAGAGAATATCTTGCTATAATTCAGCAGGCCAGATAGGTTTACCTCCTCACTGCCAGTTGGTCTGCTTCCATCACTGCAACCACCCCCACAGATCCTTTGCCACCATCCATGAGTCAGTATAAAGTACTGGTCATTTTTCTCATTCAGCAGTACCTAAAGCCAGCTGGATGGCTTTTGCCTTTGTAAACTGACTCAATTCACCTCCTGCTTCAGCAGTTTCTGCACCTTGTGGTGTGACTCTCCACTCAGCATCCTTTCAATTCGAAGTTTTCTTACAATACACCAGGATCCACCAGTGAGCAGAGCATATTACATTTCATTTTCTGTTGGTTTATTATGCAATGGGGTATCTTCAGCAAGCTACTCCTCTGAAGATATTCTGAAATTTTTGCCTTCTGGTCAATCCATGACCACTTCCAAAATTCCTGGGCAAAAAAAAAAAAAATATCAAAATATCTAAGAAGGTTTGTAAGATGTCTGAGAAAGTTTGTCTGCCAGCTGATGGAGACATAACGAGGAGAGGCTGAGGGAGCTGGGATTGTTTAGCCTGGAGAAGAGGAGGCTCAGGGGTGACCTTACTGCTGTCTACAACTACCTGCTCTCTTCTCTCAGGTGGCCAGCACCAGAACGAGAGGACACAGCCTCAGGCTGCGCCAGGGGAAATTTAGGCTCGAGGTGAGGAGAAAGTTCCTCACTGAGAGAGTCATTGGACACTGGAATGGGCTGCCCGGGGAGGTGGTGGAGTCGCCGTCCCTGGAGCTGTTCAAGGCAAGGTTGGACGTGGCACTTGGTGCCATGCTCTAGCCTTGAGCTCTGTGGTGAAGGGTTGGACTTGATGATCTGTGAGGTCTCTTCCAACCTTGGTGATACTGTGATACTGTGATAACTGTTGTCTTGTTGATCACATCCATTGGCTTCCAGTGCCCATCTTGTTTTATTTCTGAAACTGGATCTTCTGTGCAGGTCCCTTGACCTTATTTTGGTTTATGGCAAAACCATCCTTCAGAGGATGGGTCAGTACACATGTGGAGAAAGGCACCTTTTGCTGTTCCTCCTTCCAGCCCACGGGGTGGGGGGGAAGCAGTTTTTCATGCCTTCTTCTCCTTCCCATTCAAACCCCCCAGAGATGGAGAGAGCGGGGGAAGGAAGGAATTTGGAGTGCTCTGCAACAGTGCACCACTGGTCCGCCTCCAGTTCATTCTGAAGCTCTAGTGTGCATAGCAGAGGGGCTTTCAGCAGCAGTGTGACTTCATTCAGGTCACAGTAGTCTACTGTTAGTCTCCACTACCCGTTAGACTTTTGCAACGGCCGTATGGGACTACTAAAGTGAGAGTGAGTTTTGCTGATCATTCTCCTCGGCTCGCCAGTTGATGAAACAGCTTTTAGATGGCAGCTTTCAGATGATTTTCATCTTTCTGCTTTTAGCCTGAGTCCTGCTTTGTTGGGTAGTGCATAGGGCAATGTGGCTGAAGATGGAAGGAACAGGAGAGCTGCAAGGGCTATTCCTGGCTCCAGCAATCTCCGAGAAATTAACAACACTGATGCAGAGCCTGTGACTGGCCATACTTCTCCACTGCTTTCCAGTTTCCTTTTTTCCTCTGTGCCTGAGGAAAAGGTTTATTCCTGACAAGATTAAAAAATAAAATAAATAAAAACAAACAAACAAACAACAAACAAACAAACACCCCACATGTTAATCACAGTAGGATGGTTTGCAGATGAAATAATCAAATAATCAAACTGCAGCTGAAATAATGAAACTTTACAGACAGTTTTTCCTACCACAGGATCGCAGGATGTTAGGGGTTGGAAGGGGCCCAAGGAGATCATCGACTCCAACCCCTCTGCCAGATCAGGACAATACTATCTAACACAGATCACAGAGGAAGATATCCATACAGGCCTTGAAAGTCTCCATTGAAGGAGATCTAGAAGGAGATATAGAAGGATCTTATATCCTCACCTGCTCCTAATCCTACCGTTAGCTGAGGTCTCTTGCTAAAATAATGTTTTACTTACATTCACTGCATCAAGACTATAAGCAAATAAACTGATAGCACCTCACCTCTCTTAGGATCACAGTTCTTTGAACAAAGAAAGGCTGGAGATGCAGCTCTGATTCTTTATATTGTTGGTGCCACCCAGTGTTGAAAGCCTGGAAGAGGCACCGCAAAGGAAAATGCCTATGAGTGGGTGGCTAGGTATTTAATATATGCATTACCTAGAGAGTGCTCAAGTTACTCTCCTCTCAACGTGAATTGGGGTGACTGGCTGGAGCAGATTCGCTACACACCAAAGGGCAGGCACATATGATGAAATCAAACACATGCCTGAAGTGCTCCACATTGAGGACGCCTCATGCTAGGGGCCTCCTGTGTACGGGTCCTCACAACCAGCCATTGTCCTTCATGGCACACTGGGGTTTCTCTTCCCTTTTCCATGTGGCTGATGGGCTCATCACACTGTGATCTACAATGCCTGGCAATGAAGAAGAGGCCAGTCTGCCATGCTGCCAATATGAGCAATGCTGGCAGCAGTACGAGGAAGGAAATGGGCATCTCAGGCAGAATCTGAGAGGTATTGAGTGCATACACAGCAAAAATATTAATGGTTAGGTTCCATTCCCAATAACTGACCTGTCTTTCAGATGGACTAAAGTCTTTCACCACCTTTCCCATGTATCAGCCAGAGATGTGTTTTCGGTGGGAGTCTTTTCCAACCTACTTCCACCCGTACCTGTTCATCAAAAAATTCATTCTTTCTCTGATGATTTCATCAGAGAAAATATGTGAAGAGAGTGACTGTAGGGGACACCATTCAGTGTTTCCATGTGTGTTGAATAGATTTTAGGGCTCATGCTGACAGGAGGCTAAAAGTTCAGAAGCTCACAGCAAATATGTCTGGAACTTACAGTATTCAGTTCTATTCAACATCTTTATCAATGACCTGGGTGAGGGGATCAAGTCTAACATCAGTAAGTTTGCAGATGACACCAAGATATAGAACAGAGATAAGATGTAACTTGAAGTAGGATGCCAAATTTTAGGGTGAGATGCTAAATTTTGGGGCGAGATATTAAATTGATGTAAGATGCGTCCCTGCCCATGGCAGGGGGGTTGGAACTAGATGATCCTTGTGGTCCCTTCCATCCCTGACTGATTCTAAGTTGGGGGGCAGTGTTGATCTCCTAGGGGGCAGGAAGATGCTGCAGAAGGACCTGGACAGGCTGGGTCAATGGGCTGAGGCTGACCCCAGGTGCAGGGTCCTACATATTGGCCACAATAACCCCATGCTTAGTACTGCCCAGTCCCTAGATTCCAGGTCTAACTTTTCCCCACTTCCCTTTTCCCTTATTACATATGGATCTTCACTCCTCTAGTGGCCACCATCTGCTACTGAGCACCAGGGCTTGCGGCAGACCATGCTGTACTACAGTGTTTGACTTGTCTATTGCTCTGTGACAGGTCAGACAAAAAGCCATGTTGTTGCTCCTGGGTTATCAACTGTTCTTGGATTGTCAGGGCAACCTAAGTTGTCTTTCACTCATTTGGACTTTGCACTCCATAAATTCCCACTCTTTCCAGTTACCTGGCCTTCACAGAACAATCCCAGAAAACAAGCCTGTGGCCACTTTGCTGTTCTAGAGGTTGTTACGTAGTGGTGACATAAGTTAGTGGGTCTTTCACTACGTCTTACAACACATTTTCCCTTACTCAATTTATACTGCTTTTGAGACAAGCCTGTCTCAGCAGTAACTCACTACGCTGGCAGCTGGCAGTCTGGCAGTGTGTCTGAGCCTAGACTTGCAATCACAAACCTTGGGCAAATGGACAGCTGTGAGTTACAAGGGATGGTTTCGACTGAAGTGCCTTACGCACAATTTGTTAACGCATGGACCTGGCATAAACACTCATCTGTGGAAAGTGCTTTTTACAGTCTTGTTGTCCAGAAGAGTGCCAGCAGTAGCACAAAACAGCAATAAATCAATCAGCCAGCCAGTCCTGAGTGCATGGCATAACCAGGTACATAAACAAGTCCTAGAAAAAATAAAGTGCTGCAGCTATTTTCACCTTGTCAGGAGAAACCACTGCAAATAATCAATAGGGAGAATAGGAAAGGTCACTGACTGCCTGAATAAATCTCTTCAAAAAACAATGGCTAAACATCAGCAGCTCCCTCTTAGAGAAGAAATGTATGGCCTTTAACAGAATAACACAAATATCACAAAGTGAAATTGAGCAAATATAAAAGTATAAAAACTACAGACTAGAGGAACATTGTAGAAAACTAGGATATTCTAACTATTGATCTTTTCCCAGGGTTTTTTGCAGCTCCAGAGGTCTCTTCTTCCTTCTGACACATGGAAGCAGAGTTTCGGAGGAAAATACTTCACAGTATCACAGTATCATCAGGGTTGGAAGAGACCTCACAGATCATCAAGTCCAACCCTTTACCACAGAGCTCAAGGCTAGACCATGGCACCAAGTGCCACATCCAATCCTGCCTTGAACTGCCCCAGGGACGGCAACTCCACCACCTCCCCGGGCAGCCCATTCCAGTGTCCAATGACTCTCTCAGTGGAGAACTTTCTCCTCACCTCGAGCCTAAATTTCCCCTGGCGCAGCCTGAGGCTGTGTCCTCTTGTTCTGGTGCTGGCCACCTGAGAGAAGAGAGCAACCTCCTCCTGGCCACAACCACCCCTCAGGTAGTTGTAGACAGCAATAAGATCACCCCTGAGCCTCCTCTTCTCCAGGCTAAACAATCCCAGCTCCCTCAGCCTCTCCTCGTAGGGCTGTGCTCAAGGCTTCTCACCAGCCTCGTTGGCCTTCTCTGGACACGCTCAAGCATCTCAATGTCCCTCCTAAACTGGGGGGCCCAGAACTGAACACAGTACTCAAGGTGTGGTCTAACCAGTGCAGAGTACAGGGGCAGAATGACCTCCCTGCTCCTGCTGACCACACCATTCCTGATGCAGGCCAGGATGCCACTGGCTCTCTTGGCCACCTGGGCACACTGCTGGCTCATGTTCAGGCGGGTATCAATCAGCACCCCCAGATCCCTCTCTGTCTGGCTGCTCTCCAGCCACTCCGACCCCAGCCTGTATCTCTGCATGGGGTTGCTGAGCTAACCTGATGGATGAACTTGTAAAGTAACTGTTTTACATATATTTTGATATTTTGAACATTTTTTTTACTAAAAAAAAAAAAAAAGATATCTGAATGTATTCAGAGCCCTAGATATATAGTCCAATCTAGCATACTTTTACATAGCTCAAGTGCTGGGTTTAAGCCACTTCAGGGCAGAATTTGGTCTCTCCAGCAATCAAGTACTGTTGGGCAGTCTCCTGCCCAGTGCTTCAGTAAAGTTTGGCTGAACACTTATCCCCTGCCCAGAGAGATGGTGATGCTGGCCACACAGTCACACACATTGGTGGATGCATTTGGGCTGGCTAACATCTATTTCCCTGTTGTGAGTTACAGTACAACCACAGTTCACTGTCCTCTGACTGTATTTTGGATTGAGGCACAGACAGAAGAGCAATGCTCGCTGAAGTGCTGATAACATTTACACACGGTGCCTATATGAGACTTCTGAAGTCTTCATATGAGGAAAGCCTTGGTCCTTACTAACAGATACACTGTTAGCTGTGCTTTGTCAGCAAGCACTTGCTCATTCTCAGCAACCTGCAGGAGTGAGACAGAGCTATATATATCTGTGTAGGCCACTGCTTCCCTGAAGAAAAACTCACTGAGCCTTTGGGTTAAAATGTCCCACTTGCCCAGTCTAAAACCACTGAGTGCAAAGCTCTAAAGGGGGTGCACAATTGTCTAGCCAGTGGCACTAGAGCTCTAGTGGATCCTGGATGTGCCAGGATCAGGGTCAGGAACATTCTGTGCTTCTTAGATCACTCAAGGCTGGGAGGCAGCCATATAGGGGTAGGTCATGTCACCTGGTAGAAATGATGCTACCTGGTGAATCAGCAACCTGCTGTATGGGAGAAATTTCCTTAATAAAGTGCAACATGAGGCAACTTTTTGACCTGTAACTTGTATCTGAGCATGACTATGAACAAGGTGAGCAGGTCCTGAGATACCTGTGGACCAACTGTGTAGGTCTGATTAACACCATCTGGAAGGACTTGAGCTGGGCAGTAACCATTCTCTCTCTTTTTCAGGGAAAAGTGATGCCAGGAGTATAAATTTGGGCAGTCACTTAGGGTTAGATAGGGAGAAATAGTAAATGTGCTGCAAATCCCAATGACAAAAGGAAAATATGCTGTAGTAACATAAACATATCCCATGTGCCCTCAAAGTGACCTGCTCTTTGAAAAGGTAGTGTTTTTTGTCATCAGAAAAAGATCATCACATACTGACTACACCAAAAATGACCTAAGAGAGGGAAAAGACACATTGGTCAACGGTAAGTGCAGAGGCAGAGCAAGTCAGATTAAGACAGAGGGAGGAAAGAGTTTCACTCTGCTTAATGTGCCAAAATTATTTAGAGGGGACTTTAGTTAAATGAAGAAGTCAAGAGCTTATTTATTTTTCTTAATAAAGATTTCTGATGAGAACATGCCACATTAAGACAACAACCTTTGATAAAATACTTGGGAGAACAGAACTACACTTTGAACCCTGCCCATCATTCGTTATAACTGCAGGGAATGAAAACAGAACGTTCATAGAATGGAAAAATGGTTTGCAGAAGTAGAACTTGAGACTTCTGTAAATTTTATGGGAATGAAGAAAAGGCTACATGGCTGTAGATGTAGCTCTTGGCTCCCTGTATGAGCAGATAAATTGCATCCACAGATTAGGTTGCTGATTTCATTCTGAATACTTGGCAAAACTTCAGGTAGCATTGCACAGCACAGCATCAGTGAAGAATTGGGGGGAGGGGGCATACTGGCAACTAAATAAGCTTCAGAACAAGCTCTGAAAATTGTATGGCACAGCCTGCTCATGGTCTTTCAGAAACACTGCTTAAGTCTCTTCAAGGTCTTGAGAGGTGCTTTAGCACACAGGGATGTGTGCACTGCTGTCAGTCTCTGAAAAGGAAGGTGCCACAAACAAGATACAGGGCTGTTTAGCTTCATTTTCCACAAGCTTACCCAAAGGAGGCAGGAGATTCTGGAATTAAAATGTGTTCTCTCTGCCTACCACTTAACTCTCACTTAACTACTGGTACAGCTGTGCTGTGAGGCAAGTATAAACCTGAAATTCCAACCTGTAGATGAAGCTCTTGGGACAGTTTACAGAGCAAGCAACTGCAGTTGCTTTGGTTTGTCTTCAGCATCTTGAATCAAATCTTGTCATTGCTTATCACACACCTGTTTACTGCAGCACTGAGAGTACAGTGTCTGATGGCCTGAGGCAGAATTCCTGATGTGTCCTAATAACATTCAGCAGAAGTTCCATGTGATAATTAATCAGTGGTCATTAAAGCAAGAGACACTTGTGGTATCTCTGATGCTTATCAAAGCTTTTTCATGGCATTTTGGTCACAGTGTTGCCATGACAGGAGCTCCTTGTATTTAAATCAAAATGGTATATGGTGGGTTCTTTTCAGATTCCTGAGAGCCATTCCCCATTATTCTTTCTCTCTTAATAGTTCAGTAAAATTATTGTGAAAGCAATACTGTGATTAAAATAGTTTCTATATCAGGAGTCTCACACACAGAGAATATTAGGCGCTGGAAGGGACAACTTCTGTGCCAGAGCAGGATCACCTACTCACACATCTCATATGTAAATGTTTGTGTTTCCTAAAGCTTTGTTACAGACATTACTATACCATAATATTCACTCCCCAGAAAATGCAACAAGACTATGACTCTGGAATAAGAAGATGCAAAGCAAACTAAGAAAGAAAAGCATAGGCAGTGAGGGGAAGAACCAATGTTTGCCACCTCAAGGAGAAAAAAAGGAACATCAGATTTCTCAGAAGCATAACCCCATGATTTGAAGCACAATGGTTTTGAAGTCTATGCTTAGATCGAGTACTCAGATCCTGCTGCATGTTTCAATGTCTTGAACATCAGTCTTGAAATTCATTTTCAAGAGATATCTGGGGCCTCAGGACCAGAGCCTCGATGATACTTAGGTATGAAACTTGGCTGAAATCACTAACAGTGAAAGGAAAGGGAAAGAAGATGACCAGTTAGCTGTAGTGACTCCTCAACCCTCTCAAAGGCTGGTGGGAGCAAGAGGGGCCTGAGAATAGTGTTTCCTAAAGCCAGCTCCTGACTGGTGAGGACAGGAAATATTTAAGATGCCTGTGGTGCTTGGGTAAGAGCTGGCCTATTCAAGAGACCGCAGGATCAACTTTATGGTAACTTTAAACAACGTATTTTGTGTAATTCTGTCTTGTCAGACTCTCTCAGGTTTTCCTCTGGGAGCTCCTATGTTCATACAACAGAAAATGGACACAGACATGAATGAATATCTCTTCATTACAAAGCTAACATAGTTGTTCTCTATTGAGAGAGCATAGCTACAAGAACAACTTTAGCTCATGACCTGTCATGGAATGCTCAGTATTCCTTAGCTTTCTAACATGACATGGCAAAATGTGATGCTAATTGCAGTGGCAAGCTAAGGGGAAGATTTAGAACACATCAAAACATATATTTTTTTTTCCCTGCACATACATTGTCACCTTTATACATCAGTTTTTTTGTTTGGTTTTCAAGCTTTTCCTGATCTAGTCTTAATTGTGACACTACAGTACCTGAATTTTCCAGGTCAACCATGTCTCTCACATGGATCACAGCAGCCTCAGCAATTTTTGCTGTTGTAGTATTATTTTACAGATTAAAGCTTTGCCCTATGTTGCCACCCAAACCCAACTCTCAAACCAAGCCCAATCACTGAAATTTTGCAGAAATGGTCTGTCTTCAGGAAGGTTATTTTTCTAACAAGCAAAATCACTTCATTCTTTCTGTGCTAAAGAACTAGCTGCTGCGTATATCATCCTGTTGGAGAATAAATCTTACAAACAACAACTGAAGGAGCTGGGGCTGTTTAGTTTGAAGGAGAGGAGGCTGAGGGGAGACTTCATCACTGTCTACAGCTTCCTGAAAGGACATTGTAGAGAGTTTTCTGCTGGTCTCTTCGCACAGGTAGATCGTGATAGAACAAGAGGGAATGACCTCAAGCTGCAACTGGGTACATTTAGACTAGATACTAGGAAACATTTTTTCACAGAAAGAGTGGTCAGGCACTGGAATTGGCTGCCCAAGGAGGTGGTTGAGTCACCAACACTGGATGTGTTTAAAAGTCATTTGGATGTGGTGACTGGGGATATGGCTTAGGGTGAACCTTGTAGAGTAGGCTTATCAGTTGGACTTGGTGATCCTGAGGGTCTTTTCCAACCTGAATGTTTCTGTGATTCTACCTGCAATCCATTCACTTATGATGCCTTATATGTGTCTCTCAAGCACCGCTTTCTTCTACTTGTACTTCTGCAGAGCTGAAACCCTCTCAAGGGCTGACACCTACCAAGACACCACTTCAAGTAACTGTGCTGTTTCAGTCAGCTAATTTGCATCTGTTGCCATACAAATCATTCCCCATGGCATTGGTGGTAAGATAAAATGGCAGCTCCTAACAAAATCAAGAGATAAGGTATCAAACTTCTTAATTTCTTTCAGCTCAAGGGGCTCAGACTTTTTATAAGTACTTAGTGTAGTTGATGGCCAGGACTAAATAACCTTGCTATGTCAAAACCCCAGCAGAAGAGCTCTTCTTACCTGACCCTTGCCACATACACACACACAAAATGACTACTCAGGCAAGAATAATTTGGGTAAATAAGAAATACATAAAAATAATATAGCTCACAGGCTAATCATATGTTCTCCTTGGAATAGTAATATGGATTTTAACACAACACCTTAGAATATTTCCCTGTTCTTAAATTTTGGTATAGCAATGAACTATCATTAATGTGACATGGTAAATGTCAATTTAAAGTCAACAGAGACAATACATCCTAGACACTGTGCTTTATGTTGCAGAACCAGGCTTTATCTTTGATTTTTGAGAAGGAAGCAGGCAAAATATATCCTGTAATATCTACTGCTCTGCTTGCAGAATCCCTTGATGCAAAGAGCTTGTTTAAAAATGATGTACTGTAATTCTGATTTCTGTGGTTCTTAGCAGGATTTAGGGCTTCTAACACTATAAAATCTGCAGGGGAATTTTACTTTTCCAGTGTCCTCTTTTGTTGAGCTGGTTGGTTAGCTTCTTTTCTTCTTAAAAAAAAAACAAAAAAACAAAAGGAATAGGAAAAGAATGAGACTTAAATACAGGGTTTAGAAAAGGTAAACTAAGCAAGAGATTTATTAGAGTAACAGACATATGTTGAAAGAGAGCATGATAATGCTCTGGTTTTGCACCAGGCTCAGCATTCTTCCTTTCTCACCCTTGCAGCAGTATAAAGTGGCAAATATGGGAAAAAAAGACAATACTGGCAGCATTTCAACTCTGTTGCATTTAAGCTGTGTTCAGTGACAGACTGGCAGCTCCTCTGTGCTTTTCCTATTGAGTCTAGAGATGCCTTTTATCTGAGTTTGGCTGGCAGCTCCAGCAGATCCCATTCTGACAGCAGGTATCAGAAGCAGTGGTTGTTCTGCCAAAGGACACCTCTGAGTCCTAGGACGAGGAGTGAGCTGCAGTCAGCTCAGAACACATCTTTTGCCACTTGTAGGTTTGGGACTGAGTGCTGGCCACTCCACAAATAGGTAAGAAGCTCAGAAGTGCAGAGGAGCCCTTGAGGCTGACAACATAAAGTCCAACCATTCTGTCCATGCTGTCAGGACGTGGGAGTGAAGCATGAGCTGTGGGAGGCTGTGGGAGTTCAGTCATTCAGCAGGGCAGGATAAGGCTGCAATGGAGAAGATACTCACCAACTGTTCAGCAGCTCAGCATCTCTTATTGTTCAAGGGGGTGCAAGTGTTGGAGAGTCAGTGCTTGCCCACAGGCTGCAATCCTCTTGGCTCTGTTTGCACATCTCCTTGGTTAATATGTCAGCCTCCCTTTATTTCATCCCGCTGCTCTTCCTCTTGCTCTGCACTTGCTCCTCCTGGGGGCTCCTCCTGGACAGACAAGGTCCAGCTGCTGTTACACTCCACTGAATTTACAAATGCCTTGCATTTAACTTCCCTGCTATCCTCTCTCAGGCATTGACATAGTTTCTTCCATTTCCTTCTGCGTCATAGAAGAGGGAATGAAATACACCTTGTGCTGCAATGTCTGGGACACAGATTGAGGGTGAGGAGGCAAGATCTAGCCAAACAGTTTGTCTTCTGTCTTTTTAGCAGGAGGCAAAGTTGAATTTTCTGAATTCACAAGACTCTAGTTTTGTATGACCAGACACAATGCTATAAAGGTCTAATAGCAATAGATGACTGGGTTCTCTGTGCAGTGTCCCAGCTACCTCACCTGCTGTGGGTGAGGATGAGCAGCATCACCAGCTGAGCCTCTCCAGGGCTGTCAGTCATGACCTCGAGGCATGTGCAGGGGAGGCTGTGGATCAGGGCTCCACACAGCAGCCTGAGGATCACCCCCGAACAGCTCCAGAGCCTACTGTCCTCCTAATGACAGCCCTGCTGATGGCCTTCAGCTGTCACTGCTCCACTGTGCCAGGCATCGAGGCACATCTGGCTTTCAGCCTCATGTGCAAGAACAGAAGAACATGACTGAATTCTAGAGTATTCACTGAGCCAAGGAGGGGCATGTGCCCCCGGGACACAAAGCAATATATGGAACTAAGACATATCAAGGAAAATTCACACAAGAAGGTCAGTACTCAATCTTGAGGAGTTGAAGGATGTTTTTGCTCCTATATATTACCTTGCTGCCCATCTGCTCACTGCATGTGTTGCAGCATCATTAATTCACTTCCTGGCTGCCAGGAAGGTGAGTATAAGATGGGGTTAGCCCTGGGAATTGTCCTTTCAAGGGGGCATCCTGGTTAATACCTCTTCTGGATGATCACTACCCAGTTCTCTGACAAGTTAGTCTGCAGCTTCCTGCAAGCAGCATCCTGTGCCCCAACATTTCCTGTGCATGTCTGTGCTGGTCAGCTGGTGGTTTTGGATCAGAGTGGACACACAATGGACACACCTGGGATCACAGTGGAAATCTTGATCTCACCTTCTGCTCAGCAGAAAAGGGCTTTTTAAAAGGTCTATGGAAGCATAAATCCTCCACATGGGACTTCTAAGGACCTATGGCCACACATACAACACAGCACAGAAGAGAGAGCAGGGGTGGTAGGAGATGCTCAGCATAGTCAAAGGGATGTGACAGGGAGGGACAACGTTTCCATTTCTGAAAGAGTGAACAGTGCTATGTCAGAGCCATACCTGCCCATTCCTTTTCCTCCAACACAAAAATAAAACTATGCCCAGGTTTTATGTAGCAACTACACGGGGTGTCAGGTGAGCCAGCATGTTTGGACTGAAGAGTTCCCCAGACTCTGGCTTTGACCAGCTATTTCCCCCTTCACCTGAATGGGAACTTATTTTTCCATTCCCTCCCAGCACAAAGTTTCCCATTTTTGCCAGACTTTCCTTGGATGAACCTTGATGGAGAAAAAGACTGACCATACTACATAATGCTGCTTAGACAGCTAGCTGAAGGAGCTCTCATCCTTGGAATCACTGAATGCTCAGTTGATGATGGCCAAGGCCAGCCATATTCAGCTGTTGTAGGTCAGCAGGGCAATCTGCATTGAGCCCAGGCTCTTCAGTTTCATCCATTCATCCATGGCTTCCTACAGAGCTGCCACAGAGCCCTAAAGTGTCATGGGAAATGTAGAGTGCACAGGACAAGTTGTGCCAGGACAGGCGACAGATTGGGAAATGGCTGAGCCTTGGCCACCATCTGTGTCAAGGCCTTTCTTTGCAGCCAGGTATGAAATAAGGAGAAAGAAGCTGGAAGGATAGACATTTGTATCACATTCCAGAATTCACCCAAGAATAAAGTAAATTCTTCCAATCTCACCCTGGGCGGACTAGTTTGGTTTCACTAATACATCAAAACTTCAGCTTTTCACTTTGTGACACACTCCCAGCAAAATGTGAGGCCATAAATCACAGAGCAGTGGCATGATTGATTTAACTTAATAAAGGGAGATGGTGGGTGGAGAAAGTAAATCATACTGATGGGTCTGATTTGTGGTTCCAAAATTCATGTGCCATCCTATGTACACAGGCAAAACGTACGACTCACAGTTCTCTCTGCACCACTGCAACTCAGCCTTATTATTTACTGCCTTCTATAGTCACTGCTGCTCAAATATCCTGCTGATACACCCCAATTACTGCCAGCTCTTTAGCTCTGAAGAAATCTTTTTGTATTGTGCAGGAGTGGAAAATGTCACCAGTGCAGGTTTCAGCTCAATGTATTATAGCTTGCATGGTGGACCACAGCATCCATCCTGCAACTGATGTTTTTGGAGTCAGGAAGGAGACAGTGTGGGGCTAGAGACCTGGTATCAGCAGCACCCAGTTGTTTGCATGAGCTTAGAAGCAGATCAGCAGAGTTCTCTGACCAGTGGCTGCCACACTGTCTCCAACAGCAACTGGGGATGTAAACCTCAGTTCTCAGTCTCATTTGAGGCCAACTGTCTGAGCATGAAGCACCAAAGCCCAGTCAGCTAGTTTACTAACAGTGGTAAAGGGAGGGCTTGTAGAGACAATGGCAAGTCTAGAAAAGGAAAGATAGATTGAAAATAAGAGGCTGAACTGCTGAAGGAACTGTAGCAGAAATGTGTGTGCCTCTACAGCAGAGATTCTGACATCTGCACCAGTGAGGAAGTGTGCCCAAGCAGGATGTGATGGACAGCTTACAAGAACTAATACAGCAGAAACTTGAAATCAGGATACAAATTGACAGCAAGCACATATGAAGACAATGAAGAGATTCTGCATTGTAGGTGTGTTTTGGTCTGCCAGTAGGCAACTGAGTCTTCAAACGAGCCATGCAGCCTCAGGCTGTGGCTGCAGTCATAGAATCATAGAATCAACCAGGTTGGAAGAGACCTCCAAGATCATCCAGGCCAACCTAGCACCCAGCCCTATCCAGTCAGCTAGACCATGGCACTAAGTGCCTCATCCAGTCTTTTCCTGAACATCTCCAGGGATGGTGCCTCCACCACCTCCCTGGGCAGCCCATTCCAATGGCAAATCACTTTCTCTGTGAAGAACTTCCTCCTAACATCCAGCCTATACTTCCTGTCAAGCTAAGCTAGATTCTATGGTCCTGTTCTGGCAGGGGAGTTGGAGTCGATGATCTATGGAGGTCCTTTCCAACCCCTAACATCCTGTGATCCTGTGATAAGAGTAAAGTCATCCAGGCAGAACAATTTTGGAAGGCACAGGCAAAAACAATGTAAAGAGAAAGAAGAGTGTCTGTGAAACAGCCCAAGCAGTAACATTTGCCATTAATTGTTTTCTCCACAGAAAACAAGGTTAACAGGGAAAAGCAAGTATTTCAATGTGGAGGCAAAGGGCAGAGATTTTGCTGGACTGTCAGAGATGGAGTGGAACAGGGAATTTCAGCAGGTCATGAAGCTGAGGAGAAAAGAGAAGAAGAAAACGTGAATGCTGGGAGAGAGGCACCCCTTAGTGCCTTGTAAGAACAACAATCCAAGTTAACTAAACCACAAAATCTAGAAAATGAACAAATGCTAAAGCCTGACTTGCTAAAGATCTGATTCTGCACATCAGGAACGCCTGCCCACCTCCCCAAAACCTCCAGCTGCTCCTGTCCAGACCTGTCCACACTTTACAGGGGCCAACCAGCAACTAGAGCATTGATCACATTAAAACTGACTACACTGTCTCAAAATGCTAACAGGTGCAGGAGCCTTAGCTGGCTCAATGCTAAATCCCCCTGGGGAGTCCAGAGAGCCACCAAGGAAAGCAGCTGTGACCCGTACTGAACACAAAGTAGGAACACATGTTTTAGGGCTGTTTCATACTCAGCAGCCAGTGTTTTAGAGATCTTAATGCTCCACTATACTGCCCTAGGTGTGTTACTGTAAATGTGAAGT
Source organism: Pogoniulus pusillus (assembly GCF_015220805.1). Taxonomy (NCBI): domain Eukaryota; kingdom Metazoa; phylum Chordata; class Aves; order Piciformes; family Lybiidae; genus Pogoniulus; species Pogoniulus pusillus. The sequence continues at coordinate 18,471,345 of NC_087266.1, forward strand.
CCTTGAAAAACAGCCAAGCCTCTTCCATGACACGGAGGAGACTGCATGGGCCAGCGGACATGGGGAGGTTGCCTCTGGGTCAGGCTTAGCTAACACAGAGTAGAATCATAGAATCAACCAGGTTGGAAGAGACTTCCAAGATCATCCAGTCCAACCTATCACTCAGCCCTAACCAATCAACTAGACCATGGCACTAAGTGCCTCAGCCAGGCTTTTCTTGAAGACCCCCAAGGACGGTGCCTCCACCACCTCCCTGGGCAGCCCATTCCAATGGGAAATCACTCCCTCTGGGAAGAACTTCTTCCTAATATCCAGCCTATACCTACCCTGGCACAACTTGAGACTGTGCTTGAAATAGAAGGCAGCAAACCACAGCTAGCGCTGCTGACACCTGCCTTAACAAGTCAGGAGAAAACACTGGGGAGCAGAAAGTTTTTAGCACCTTGACTGAATATGAGGATTTGAAAATGAAAACGTCAGGAAGCAAACTGCATTGTTAAAGCCAAGACCAGACTTTTAAAAAGGCTGAAAGAAAACCAGATAATAACGTTTACTGATGGATCCAGATACTGTAAATGTGGGGAACCCAGAAGGATTTGCAGCTATTTGGATAAACATAAAACAATAATGAAAGCAAATACTATAGAATGAGAACTAAGGAAAAATACTTGCTATTTTCATAGATTTGTCAAGACATTGCTGTCTGGCAACCAACATGGGCAAATGAAAGGTAATGCTCAGGAGATGGCAAGCAGGAGATGGCAAGCTACGTGTTGCCCTTGGCAAACAAGTGGCCCAACTCCTAATGAAAAGAAATGGTGACTAAGGAGTAGTGCATGTAGAAGCCCCCGCAAAAATCCCAGTATCACAGTATCACAGTATCATCAAGGTTGGAAGAGACCCCATAGATCATCAAGTCCAACCCTTTACCACAGAGCTCAAGGCTAGACCATGGCACCAAGTGCCACATCCAATCCTGCCTTGAACAGCTCCAGGGACAGCGACTCCACCACCTCCCCGGGCAGCCCATTCCAGTGTCCAATGACTCTCTCAGTGAAGAACTTTCTCCTCACCTCAAGCCTAAATTTCCCCTGGCGTAGCTTGAGGCTGTGTCCTCTCGTTCTGGTGCTGGCCACCTGAGAGAAGAAAGCAGGTAGTTGTAGACAGCAATAAGGTCACCCCTGAGCCTCCTCTTCTCCAGGCTAAACAATCCCAGCTCACTCAGCCTCTCCTCGTAGGGCTGTGCTCAAGGCCTCTCACCAGCCTCATCACCCTTCTCTGGACATGCTCAAGCATCTCAATGTCCTTCCTAAACTGGGGGGCCCAGAACTGAACACAGTACTCAAGGTGTGGTCTAACCAGTGCAGAGTACAGGGGCAGAATGACCTCCCTGCTCCTGCTGACCACACCATTCCTGATGCAGGCCAGGATGCCACTGGCTCTCTTGGCCACCTGGGCACACTGCTGGCTCATGTTCAGGCGGGTATCAATCAGCACCCCCAGATCCCTCTCTGTTTGGCTGCTCTCCAGCCACTCTGACCCCAGCCTGTATCTCTGCATGGGGTTGCTGTGGCCAAAGTGCAGCACCCTGCACTTGGAGCTATTGAACCCCATCCCATTGGACTCTGCCCATCTGTCCAGGTGGTCAAGGTCCCGCTGCAGAGTCTTTCTGCCCTCCAACCCAGTCAGAGATGTGCCAATGTCGATGAAGGGAGGGTGAGTGCTAGAGTCCAGAGGCTTATGCAGTGCCTCTGGGACTGCAGAGATATAAGGCAAGATGTACAATAATACTTTTGGGGCCAGAACTCACTGAAAAAGACAGTCTTTGAAAGTCTTGAGCCACTGTAATGGAGGAGTAATTAATTGATGCGAGATGTAATTTTAAAAAATTAATATTGTTTATTAATGTTGATATTCATGAGTCTCACCCTCCCAACCACTAAGACAAGGATTTCAGTAGCTGTCATTCTGCTGCACTAGGATGTCACATTGACATTACTGCTTGCTTATTTATGCCAAATGTAAAGAAAATTCGTTTACTAGTGGGAAATCATGGGTATGAAGTAAATAAAAAGTAAAAGCAATCAAAGGATCATGGAGAAATAGTGTCTTGTTGGCTGGAATATTAGCTAATAAATAAGAATAAGGTATTTGCTTTGCTGCATGATTCGACTTACAATAGAATAACTTGCTCTATGGATGACTGGTTCTGGTGCCATCCCCTGTGATTAAAAGTTATTGGAGCTTATATAGATTACTGACATTTGCATAGATACTAGAAAATACACAAATGTGAGCATTGCTGTCACTGAAAAGCAATAATTAACCATCCATAAAAAACACTGTTACGTGTCTGAAGTTGTTATGTAGTATAATGCTTTGCAATATGTGTACTTTGGTTTGTATTTGTTCAAGCTGGGAAGGTTCACAGCTGATATATTCACACATTGCTAGTACTGAGATTGCACTGTCAGGCAAAGAAACACTGTCAGGTTCCCTAAACACTACCCAAGCAGCTAATGTGATTTCAGACCATCATCCACCATGTTGCAGTTCCTCAGGCGTCACAGCAGCTGTTTATACTGCCTGAACACAACAGTGCAGCTCCAGACCTGGGAGCAGAGCAGCATTTGGCCTCACAAGGATAAGGGAGCAGGACAAGGCTCTGAAGAGCTGCAGCAACCCTTATTGCATCTTGTGGCTGCAGCCCATTAGGCAGAAATGTCAGGGGAGGCTCAGCCTGGTACCATCCCTACATGGGATTAGCACCCACTATCAGTGATACCAAGTGATAATGGCATCCACAATCAATGATGTTAGGGCCATGGATGCTGGGAGCTGTGACCTTTGTCCACAACCCTAGCTCTTACTTCCTCATCCCTGGCCAGGGCACTTGTGGTCCCAAAGTCCATCCCCCATTACAACCCTTGTGGCTGCATAGCTGCAGCTCCAGCCACTGTGGCTCTTGCAGAGTCATTTGAAGAAGCCACGAGACATCTGCAGAGCGGAGTCAAGCAAGGGCAAAAACATGACACTGCAAATAGAAGTAGGGTGTTGACATGGCATCACTACCTCCTCAAAGGTTAGAAGGAAAACCCCAACGTGAAAAGGCACAGAGCTGCTTATGTTCTGCTCGCATCCTCTCCTTGCATATGCCAAATGCTACATGAATAGGGTGAGTCCAAGAGTATAGCAGCCTGCAGAAGCAATAGCCAGGATGAGGTCACACTTGTTGATATCCAGGTCTGCTGTCCTTCATGGCACAGTAAACCCGGTTTTGACAGTGTGTTGCTGGGGGGAAATCATTGTAACTCAGTTCAGCCTTGATTGGCACTGGCCTTTGGACTTGCAGTCAAAAGGAGAAGTTACAGATTTTATTTGATTTGGAAAATAATTCTGAAATTATTTTTAAGAATACAAAAGTTTCCCAAAAATGTGACATTTCTGCCTCTACATAGCATTCAGTTTGCCTCTGCTCAGCACAATCTGTTCTGAACATGTATATAGGCATATATCTTGGACAAGAGCTGTCCTCTCTTAAGCCTGGTCTTGTACCTTCCTCTTCAACATGTTGCATGAACTTCTTGTACCTAAGTGGGGCCAAAAACCTCTGTGCCACATGCTTTGATCTTTCTGGACCTCCAGGATTTCAAACCTTCTAGCTGTGGAGGATGCATAGCCTGGAGGTGGTGCCTGAGACATTGCACTGCCAGAGAAACTGACAGGGATCCCACAGACCTGGCAGAGCACTTTTCTGTGCTCTCTGCTGCCTGCCCAGAATGATACACGGCTAGAAAGAAATCCTAGGAGTTTGAAGATGGCATTTCAGGAACCTTGGAAAGATTTTTCACTGTGTCCAAATTTGTTTCTGCAATGATGGCTCCAGAGGTCTCAGAGTTGCTTTGTCGGCCTCAGAAGCACACAGGTAGAGATAACCTCCATCTGAAACAGTATATGGTGTAAGCAAAGAAGACAAATTACAGACAACAAAAAGGAAATACACTTACCCAAATTTTTAACAAGGAGAATTGAAGCTATTTAGGTATACATATAGGGCAAAATTTTTCAAAGGCACAAGGTAGGATCCAGCACCCACATTACAACTGCTGGCAAGTGCCTGATCCAGTACATGCTCCAGAATGCTTCCCTGAAATGACTTGCTCAGGGTCACTAAGAAAGTTTGCAAAATGCTTCATATGGTTCCCTGAACTACTGAGTCATGGCAGCTCCGTTCTAGAGAATGGCCTTTCCACACTGTGCTTGCACAAATCATCTGTATGCACGTTCTCAGAACACCACTGAAAATGAGTGAATAACAAAGCAAAAGCACAATTTCTGTTTGAGCTAACGCTGATGAATACCTCTTTGCAGAATCTGCCAAGCTCTACTATTGATTAAAAATAATTGAATGATAACATTCTGTTCACATTTATTCTTACTGTGGCCACTGGAGTGTTTCGAAGTGGGCAAACTTCCCTGTGATCATGTCATTTGGTTCTCAAAGCGCTGCAGGCTGAACAAGGGTATAAATATGCAAAAGCTGTTTCATTTCACTGTTGCATGGATACTATTCACAAGGACAGATGGATCAAACTCTTTCTTAGAAAGTGAGTGCCCTTGTCAATACAGACTGCACCCATCTGGCTCACTTCTGCACCCAGATTGGGGAAAAAGAAGGTAATTTTTAAACCCTATATAATTTTTCTGAACACAGTGGCAGTATTAACAGAGACTCCTTTTTTCACAGTAGCATTTTGGGAATGCCACTAAACAGTCATATCTGGATCACAGAAAGGCACTGCCACCAATTGTCTCTATCTCCCTTTTAAGCAAAATGGGTGCAGTCAACCTGTGCACATACTAGATCTATAGTGGAGGTTGCCAGGCCAAGACTTCATCATAATCCAGCCACTTTATGAGGGCCTGGTGGTCTCTCCCAGTGCTGAAGGCATTGCTGGCCCAGGCATTGACCACTCCTTCTTCAGGGAATGGGATCAGTCCTTCTTCTAAATCTTTGCTGCCCACAATATCAATTCACAAACTGCAACAGACAGACCAGGACTTTATGCTTAGACCAGTGCCTCACTGACAAGTGACTGGAGGTGGTCTGGATTGAGTCCTCCACTGCTGAACTGACTCAATACTTGTGTAAACTGCAAAACCATCATGGCCATTTTCAGAGTAGGCAGGGGGAAATCAGCCTTTTGGGGCAGTTCTCACTGCCCACAAAAAAAATGAGGGGGAAAAAAACCCTAAACTTCAAACAAACAAAAAAAACCCTTCAGCTTTCAATATATTGACTTTTGACTTTTTTTTAAATCCATTAATTTTATCTTTTTCCTTGTCTACATGCAAACGTGAAATTCTTGTTCTTAGCTTGCAGGTCACCCTCTGATGCCTTACAGATCAGCAGAGCTGCAGATGTGAAATGCTGCATTCAGCTACACAGAGTCTTCCTCTTTTAGAAAGAAAAGGAAATCTGCACCTGGGAGCTGGCTTGTCTGAAACCTATCAGCAATAACCGAGTCATTCCAAGGCAAGTAATTAATTATGGCTTACTTCCAAAGGCAGGGCATCATTATCATATTCTAGAGTCCCTGAGTTACAGTTGTCCCTTAATCACCTTTTCTGCAAAAGCTATTGTGCTAGTTTGAAGCAAGCTGGAATGTTTTGGTAACAGAACTAGATAACGGGCAGTGAAATGAAAAACAATTGTGTCTACTTCTCTCACAGTTACGCTGAGAACTCTGGGAAGAAGAAAGACTTCTTCTCCATTTTGTCTCTCACTCTTGCTTTTGCCTTGGACCTGGTCACATCTCATTAACCCTGCTCCTACTAACCTTGCTCCCTAACCTCTTGGCTGCACCTCTTTTCTTCCTGAGAACTGGGGTAAGGTTGAGAGGGCCGGGGGGAGGTGTTGGGGTGGTTTGAGAGCCCCTCCTGGGGACTCAGGTTTCTGGGAGGGGAGTTGTGCTTTTGTATTGTTTATCCTTTGTATATTTCTGTATATAACTGTATATAACTGTATATATTGTAAATAGCTGCTTGTAAATTCTGCTAGCTGTAAATAAATTGCTTCATCTATATTCCCAGGGTCCATCTGAGTTAGCTGGGGCAAATACAAAGTGTGGGAGGGGCGGGGTAACCCCCAAACCATCACATTTTTAATTGGTGCCCAACGTGGGGGTTGTAACTGGTCCTGATGCGCCTTGCATTTTGGGAATTGACTTTTTGAGACAAGGTTGTTTCAAAGATCCTAAAGGTCACAAATGGGCTTTTGGAATAGCATCTGTAGAGATTGAGGATGATAAATTGAAATTGTCCATTAGACCTGAACTTTCTGATGAATCTGCAGTTGTGGGACATCATGACATAGAGGACCTGGAAGTGCCAATTGCAACTCAAACTGTTCATCATAGGCAGTACAGAACTAACCGTGACTCTTTGTTGCCCATTCATCAGCTGATTCGTCAATTGGAGAGTCAGGCTGTCATAGAGAAAGCTCATTCACCTTTCAACAGTCCCATCTGGCCTGTGCGTAAACCTACGGGAGATTGGAGACTGACAGTTGACTTTCGTGCCCTCAACGAGGTGACGCCACCCATGAGTGCAGCTGTGCCAGACATGCTGGAACTCCAGTACGAGCTGGAATCGAAGGAGGCTAAATGGTATGCAACCATAGACATTGCTAATGCTTTCTTCTCTATTCCCATAGCAAAGGAGTGCAGGCCTCAGTTTGCATTCACCTGGAGAGGAATCCAGTACCAGTTCAATCGTTTGCCTCAGGGGTGGAAACACAGCTCAACCATCTGTCATTCAGTCATCCACAATGCACTGGAGAAAGGTAAAGCTCCAGAGCACATCCAGTACATCGACGACATCATTGTGTGGGGCCAAACTGCTGAGGAAGTCTTCGAGAAAGGTAACAAAATCATTGACATTCTGTTGCAAGCAGGTTTTGCCATTAAGAGAGACAAGGTCAAAGGACCTGCCAAAGAAATTCAGTTTCTGGGAGTGCGGTGGCAGGATGGTCGCCGTTACATTCCTCAGGATGTGATCAACAAAGTCTCTACCATGGCAGTTCCCACCAGTAAGAAGGACACACTTTCTTTTCTTGGTGTGGTGGGATTTTGGAGACTACACATTCCTGGTTTCAGTCAGATTGTCAAACCTCTGCATGATGTGACTCGTAAGAAAAACAATTTCGAGTGGGGACCTGAACAACAAGCAGCCTTTGATCAGATCAAACGAGAAGTAGTCCATGCAGTGGGCTTGGGTCCTGTGAGATCTGGTCCGGACATTAAGAACATTCTGTACACGGCTGCCAGTGACAATGGTCCAACTTGGAGTCTTTGGCAGAGAGCTCCAAATGAGACACGTGGTCGTCCACTTGGTTTCTGGGGACGTTGTTACAGAGGTTCAGAGACAAATTACACTGCAACTGAGAAAGAGATTCTAGCAGCCTATGAGGGAGTGAAAGCAGCTTCTGAAGTGATTGGAACTGAGTCACAATTGCTTTTAGCTCCTAGACTGCCAGTTCTAAACTGGATGTTCAAGGGCAAGGGTTCATCACCGCATCATGCCACAGATGCAACCTGGTCTAAATGGATGGCTTTGATAACCCAACGAGCACGAATGGGTAATCTTGACCGACCTGGTCTAGTGGAGGTGATCACCAACTGGCCGGAAGGCACAGACTGTTCCAAACCTCCAGAGGAGAAAATAACTCGTGCTGAGGAAGCTCCTCCCTATGGTGATCTCTCTGATCAGGAAAAGAACTATGCTTTGTTCACAGACGGTTCCTGTCGTCTTGTTGGGAACAAGCGAATATGGAAGTCAGCAGTTTGGAGTCCAACCAGGAGAGTTACCGAAACGAAAGATGGCGAAGGAGAATCCAGTCAGTTCGCTGAGGTAAAAGCTGTTCAACTTGCTCTTGATGTGGCTGAACGTGAGAATTGGCCTATCCTTTACCTCTACACCGACTCGTGGATGGTAGCCAATGCTCTATGGGGTTGGCTGAAGGACTGGAAGAAGAATGGTTGGCAGAGGAAAGGAAAGCCTATTTGGTGTGCTGATCTATGGCAGGACATTGATGTACGGCTGGAGAGAACTCCAGTGAAGGTGCGGCACGTAGATGCACACATGCCTAAGAGCAGAGCCACTGAGGAACATCAACACAACCAGAAGGCAGATCAAGCTGCTAAGATTGCTCAAGTTGATGCCAACTCTGAACTTGACATTGACCTTGATTGGAAACACCGAGGTGAGCTGTTCTTAGCTCGGTGGGCCCATGACTCATCTGGACATCAAGGCAGAGATGGAACATACCGATGGGCTCGTGATAGGTCGATTGACTTGTCCATGGACGCTATCACCCAAGTCATCTATGACTGTGACATTTGTGCTGCTATTAAGCAGGCTAAGCGAATCAAGCCCTTATGGTATGGTGATAGATGGTCAAAGTACAAGTATGGTGAAGCCTGGCAGATTGACTACATCACTTTACCTCGATCTCGTTCTGGCAAGCAGTATGTGCTAACGATGGTAGAAGCCAGCACTGGATGGTTGGAAACCTATCCAGTTCCACATGCTACTGCACGTAACACCATTGTTGGTTTGGAGAGACAGATCTTGTGGAGACATGGAACTCCAGAAAGAATTGAGTCAGACAATGGTACTCATTTCAAGAATAATCTTGTAAAAAACTGGGCCAAAGAGCATGGTATTGAATGGATCTATCACATACCCTACTATGCACCAGCTTCAGGGAAGATTGAACGCTACAATGGTTTGCTGAAAACCACCCTAAAAGCCATGGGGGGTGGAACTCTGAAAAACTGGGACAAACATTTAGCACAAGCTACCTGGTTGGTAAATAGTAGAGGTTCAGTAAACAGAGCAGGACCTGCACAATCAGATTTGGTCCAAACAGTAGACGGTGATAAAGTTCCTGTTGTACATGAGAAGAATCTGTTAGGGAAAACTGTTTGGGTATTTTCTCCTTCGGGCGAAGGGAAACCTGTCCGAGGGGTGGTTTCTGCTGAAGGTCCTGGTCATACATACTGGGTAATGCAGGAGAATGGTGAAATCCAGTGTATTCCACAGAGAAATTTAACTTTAGCTGAGAGAGCTTAAATTCAGAGTGTGTAGCATAAGTTGTTAGGAGTTTTCTGTTCTAGGTAACATTGGCGCCCAACACTGAGAGAATCTACGATAGAATCTACAGTACGTGAGCACGAACCCAACATCACCTGGGAGTCCCTGTTCTGAGCTTTTGAATCACCTACATCTGATTGAAGTGTGAACTGAACATGTATATATAGTTTTAGTGTAAATATTGGTTTAGATTAGATTGGACAATTCTCAGCGATACTCTGAGCGAAGTAGACAAGGGGTGGATTGTGCTAGTTTGAAGCAAGCTGGAATGTTTTGGTAACAGAACTAGATAACGGGCAGTGAAATGAAAAACAATTGTGTCTACTTCTCTCACAGTTACGCTGAGAACTCTGGGAAGAAGAAAGACTTCTTCTCCATTTTGTCTCTCACTCTTGCTTTTGCCTTGGACCTGGTCACATCTCATTAACCCTGCTCCTACTAACCTTGCTCCCTAACCTCTTGGCTGCACCTCTTTTCTTCCTGAGAACTGGGGTAAGGTTGAGAGGGCCGGGGGGAGGTGTTGGGGTGGTTTGAGAGCCCCTCCTGGGGACTCAGGTTTCTGGGAGGGGAGTTGTGCTTTTGTATTGTTTATCCTTTGTATATTTCTGTATATAACTGTATATAACTGTATATATTGTAAATAGCTGCTTGTAAATTCTGCTAGCTGTAAATAAATTGCTTCATCTATATTCCCAGGGTCCATCTGAGTTAGCTGGGGCAAATACAAAGTGTGGGAGGGGCGGGGTAACCCCCAAACCATCACAGCTGTGGGGAACTTGTGTGGAATAAGCACTTCCTTTCAGTAACTGTCAGCTTCAGTTTGAAGCGATGGATGCTAAAATCACTGGTATTGAGCTGTTTATGAACAGACAGAAAGGCACAAGAGATGTTACAGCAGTAAATATGCAGCAGGTGCCTGGAGAGTAAGAGCATAAATACGCAAAATTGCTCTGCTTCATGGTTCGATTAGAAGGCACAGGGGAGTGAAAATCTGTTTCTTTATATTACTTCTGAGCAGGTTCCCTTTTTTTTTTTTAATGAGTAATTTTGTTCCTTCTCATGTTTTCATTTCAGCAGTGCACAGAGAATACAAGACCATGGCCAGGTACTGCCTGCTGTCTCACATTAGCTCCTTCACTGTCCCCCTTTTCAAGGGGCTGCTCTGCCCTGGGGGACACACAAGGGAATACTAGAATGAACATATGTCACCCCAAGGAAAAAACAGCTCCTGGAGATGGTGCAGAGCAAGTGGTTCAAAGGGGCCTGCCATGGCCCACATCACATGAATCTCTGCAAAGCTCATCCTTTTCTTCCTCAGCATTAATAATGTGGAAGCTATTGAAAGACAAATGTGCTTTTAGTGAGCTGGGATTGCCATGGCTGCAAACAACTACAGATGGAATCTTCCTCTCAGGGTTTCTTTTCTCTCCTCCCACCTCATATATTTTGGTTATGCAGAATAAGTACAACAATGCTTTTTTCTCATGTCTCTATAAACTTAGCACATGCAACTATTCCAAACCACACAGTGAAATGGGAGGGAAGCAGTAAAACCCAGTAGGCACAGGGGAGCAGGAGCAGGAGATGGACTGAGCAGATCATCCTGACCTGTGCAATATGGCTCAGCTCTGTTGGTATTTGCCCTCATCTTCTTTCACTGATAGCTGTCCAGTCTCTGCACTCTCAAAAAGCCATGTCAGGGTTAAAAACATCAGCAAGATCTGTTCTCCAGCAGAGAGGGGAGACAAACAATACCACCCCCACTTTGTGCTCTCAAGTCCAACCGATTTAAGTTAATTAAGACTTTCCTCTCCATGCTGCATGTGCTAACAGAAGGCACTAACTGATCTTGCAGTTTTTCTTCAGAAACTAAACTACTGCTCACTTTAAGTGTTCCAGGAACACTTGCTGTCTTTCTGGCAATCTGTAGACCTTTTTATTACCTTATGGAATAGGGATGCTCTTAATGAATTCTACAGAGACAGGAAATACCTGTTGTGTCCTTCTCCATCAAATCTAAAATGTTTCATTTCTGCTCTGCACTGGGTCAGTTTTGTAATCAGCAAATGCATTTCTCTGCTTCTCCAAATATAGTTTCAAGAATGCAGTCAATGTGCAAAACCCTAATTTGACAGCCAGACCCTGCAGTGTAGGCTTTCTTTTCCAAAGATGTCAGAAAACATCCTGTAATTCCAAGAAAGGGAGATGATCCCAGTAACATTTGAAATGTACCCATGCTGCAGACAGATATGTCAGTACTTTAGACAAGTAACTGGCCAGTTTTATAAGGGTAATTCCAGTAACACAATTCCCAAAAGACCATATATCACCAAAGGACAATTCTGTTGTTTTAAAATGCAGACATAGAGTAAAATTATAATCACAGAATCAGACTGAAATGAACTTCTGCTGGCCATGTAGTTCAGTGTCCACTCAAAGCAGTGAGAACTTCAAAATAATATTAGATGGCTGTTGTCATAGGCCTAAATAGGCCTGAACATGTCCTGGCTTTGCCAGACATGCTTTTCAGCTCTCCCTCCTTCTGTCTTGGGGAGAAGCAACCATGAGAAAGGGACAAAGAACCTGGAGCCACTGAGTCTAAGGACTCTGGCTTGTCCAGACTTGTTTTGCTCTTGTTTACATCCTGTGGTAAACAAGCTACAAACACTTAGCTTGTGCCTGCTTTGTGCAAGGCCTATGCTTTTCCCAAATTTGGGGAAAGCAAGCCTATGGATTCACCTAGTATGGTCAGTCTTGGCTAACTGCCATTCTGATTGGCTACTCTGTGTCCAAAGGCCTATTAGTGTCAGGTTGTATTGATAAAAAGAGATTAACAGGTAATACAATGTGCTCTGCCATTGTGTTCATGCTTGCTTGATGCTTCCTACTGTCTGCTGCCATTGCTCACTGCCTCAGTGCATACCGAACTGCCTGGAAACTCCACTGCCTCAGGTTTACCAGGAACAGGCTCTAAATGCCTCCACGCAATCAGCCTGCATAGCCAGTGTGACATTGTGCTAAGACTGCACATCGCAAGACATCCTGCCTACACCTGAAAGTTTCCTGCCAATACAAGAAGAGCTGGATACACAGATCATCCAGAGGAGCCAGGAGCAGGTCAGAGATAGTCTGCCTCCTTTCTCCAGCACCCTGTGAAGTCTGGGAAGAATCAGAAGCTTCAGCAGCTGGCAAGACAGTAACAGGATTCCCTGAAAGCATTTGGGTGCTGTTTGAAGCTGTGGCTAGCCCTGCGAGTCAGGAGATAATATTTTGTGTGCAAATACTTAAAAGACTCTTGTAATTAACCATTGCCTTCTGCCATAAGCAGAAAGCAGCTACCTGAGTCCATCTAGTTGGCAAGCAGTATACTGACTGCAAGAGCCTTCTCTTCCAGTTCAATTAACGTTCATATATTTCTGCTAGTTATTTCTAGGTCTAGTTATTCGTCTGTATGTTTCTATGACCATGTGAAGAACCAATTATTATGAAAAATTAGTGGTTGGGAGGGTGAGACTCATGAATATCAACATTAATAAACAATATTAATTTTTTAAAATTACATCTCACATCAATTAATTACTCCTCCATTACAGTGGAACAAGACTTTCAAAGACTGTCTTTTTCAGTGAGTTCTGGCCCCAAAAGTATTATTGTACATCTTGCCTTATATCTCTGCAGTCCCAGAGGCACTGCATGAGCCACTGGACTCTAGCACTCACCCTCCCTTCATCGACATTGGCACATCTCTGACTGGGTTGGAGAGCAGAAGGGCTCTGCAGCGGGACCTTGACCACCTGGACAGATGGGCAGAGTCCAATGGGATGGGGTTCAATAGCTCCAAGTGCAGGGTGCTGCACTTTGGCCACAACAACCCCAAGCAGAGATACAGGTTGGGGTCGGAGTGGCTGGAGAGCAGCCAGACAGAGAGGGATCTGGGGGTGCTGATTGATACCCACCTGAACATGAGCCAGCAGTGTGCCCAGGTGGCCAAGAGAGCCAGTGGCATCCTGGCCTGCATCAGGAATGGTGTGGTCAGCAGGAGCAGGGAGGTCATTCTGCCCCTGTACTCTGCACTGGTTAGACCACACCTTGAGTACTGTGTTCAGATCTGGGCCCCCCAGTTTAGGAAGGACATTGAGATGCTTGAGCGTGTCCAGAGAAGGACGACGAGGCTGGTGAGAGGCCCTGAGCACAGCCCTATGAGGAGAGGCTGAGGGAGCTGGGATTGGTTAGCCTGGAGAAGGGGAGGCTCAGGGGTGACCTTATTGCTGTCTACAACTACCTGAGGGGTGGTTGTGGCCAGGAGGAGGTTGCTCTCTTCTCTCAGGTGGCCAGCGCCAGAACAAGAGGACACAGCCTCAGGCTGCGCCAGGGGAGATTTAGGCTTGAGGTGAGGAGAAAGTTCTTCCGTGAGAGAGTCATTGGACACTGGAATGGGCTGCCCGGGGAGGTGGTGGAGTCGCCGTCCCTGGGGCTGTTCAAGGCAAGGTTGGACGTGGCACTTGGTGCCATGGTCTAGCCTTGAGCTCTGTGGTAAAGGGTTGGACTTGATGATCTGTGAGGTCTCTTCCAACCTTGATGATACTGTGATACTGGGATACTGGGATCTCAGCCACTTAAGCTTCCACTCTGTCTCACTCTCCTCTCTGATTTCTAGGGACTAGAAAACTAGAGAGAGCTTAAAAACCTGAGCAAAACACTGTCAGAGGCTGGGGTGAGTGGAGAATAGCACTAGAAAGCTACTAGGGGAAAAAAACCCAACAACAAACAATCAAACGGACACAACAGAAGAAAACAAAACAAACCCAATACCCACAACACAAACACACACACACAAACAAAACATCTTAGGGAAAATGATTAATATTGCTCTACGACAATCTGAAAGCTGAATTAAAATCCTTGTCCTTTCCCAGAGAATATGGGATACAGAGAGCAGCGAGTCCCGCAGCAGGCTGGGGAGCAGTGCTTGTGCAGAGGCCATGAGCTGGGTTTGAGACTACGAAGCTTGCTGCGGCTCTTCGGCCGCAGCATACCCGGGCTGGAGCGGGAGCTGCTCCAGCAGGCGGTAATACTCCCAGCGCCCACTAGAAGGCGCCGTCCTAAAAGCTGAAAACCATCCCGTTGGACGCCAGCTCTGCCTCTGCTGCCAGGTGCCCCCCCCGGCATGTGCCCAGGGAGCAGCGGGAACCGTGCCCAGGGAGCAGCAGGAACCGTGCCCAGGGAGCAGCAGGAACCGTGCCCAGGGCCGCGGGAGCATCCACCTTGCTGACCCTTTGCCTAAATATCTGCCCCCCAGCATCCACCCGTGAGACCTGCCCAGCTGCAGCCACGACTGCAGAGCTGTCCCTGCTGCCGGGATGCTGGTGCCCTGTGTCAGCGTGTGGGTGCAGCCAGGCACAGGCGTCCTCACAGAGTGCAAATACACACCAAAAAAATAACCAGATGAGCAGAATTTCCAAGCGCTGATGTATTTCCTCATCCCGCTCCGTGTGCAGCAGCCATGAGAACACCCTGTCCCACAGCCTGCAGAGAGAGTGCAGAGTTCAGCCCCATGCGCACTCCAGCCCCTGGCCCAGGGGACGCCAGCATCAGCACTATGAGGAGATACCTAACTGTCCATTTGCTACACACCTCTTGGCATCTTATCTCTCCCAGAAATGGTGAAATGAAGGTCCTTGTATCCTCACACAGTGTCTGGCTCCAGGGCAGGGAAAGGGTTTAACATCATCTTGGCAGCACATCAGAGCTGCAAGTACGTGAAACATGGTCATCAACCACTTCAGGCCAGACTTTTGCCACTTTGCACCAAACGGTCACATCAAGATGTAACACAGCCTTGCTCAGAGGAAGGCCCTCTGCTCCATACCCACCGAATCAGGCTGTTCAGAGAGTTTGTTTCCTGGGATGTATCACACCCCTTTATCCTGAGGTGCCCCAGGAGAAATGTGCTTCATTGGGACAGTGTTTCCTAGCCAGAGAGCAACCTGAGAAAGAAAATGAAAGGCTTAGTCACCCAAATTGCTACTCCCATGAGGCACAAGCAATTTCTAGATCTCAGAAGATGTGTCATCATCACTGAGAGCAAAATCTCCCCAAGCAAGAATTAGGGAACCAATACAGAGCAGCATTTCCTTGGAAATGTTGCAATTAACTTATTGGGTTCTTTCTTTTTGCTTGTATTTGCCACTAAGAAAACATGGACCATTCACACAAGGCTTAATCCAGCTGTATGAAATTTGTGTGATTTTAGGTGGTACAAAGGTGGGGTTTTGGCATTTTTTAAGTATGCAGTTCACAGACACAACTGCTGTGCTCTGTACCACAAACTCATTCCAGTAAGAGTGACTTAGTTTGCTGTCCAAAACTCCTCAAGTTTTGTTTGTTTTTTAACATGCAGTGAAAGCATAGTGACCCCAAAGAGTTAGAACACGAGGTTTTCTCTCTGCACCGAAACATCACAGTAGTTCCTAGAGAAAATCTCCTTTTATGGCTCTTCCAGTCCAGATCACACCACCAGTCCAGATGTCACCCCATCTCTGAGGAGGATCCAGCATAGCCCACAGCTTTTCTCAGACAAGGCACAGCCGCTTAACCAGCACAGTCTTCAAATGGAGTATTGACCAAAGCTGTGTTTCCTGACCTCTGTCACTATGCTTCTCTTGCTTTCCCACTCTTTGCCCTAATTTTCTTTGGTGTCATAGTAGCCACAACCAGAATGCTCCAAGCTGCTGTGTGACTCAATCTTACAAGAAATGGTATTACTGCAGTGAGCACAGGACATGTGTTCAGCAAGGCAGCAACCAGTTCTCTTAGATACAGAGCATTCATAGAATCATAGAATGATTCTATGATAGACCTCAAGGATCAACATTCCCTTAGAGAGACTGTTCAAAGTCTGGGGCCTTACCCTGAGTTGTGCCCAGAGACCATAAGTAGGAGACTGCCTCCCCATCACTCCCCCAAACTGCTCTTCAGGGAATCCGG